>NC_140591.1:383944607-386532107 GCF_964204655.1 Triturus cristatus | reverse complement strand
TAAATGCTCCTATTTCCATTTCGGAATTGTCATTTTAAGAGCTAGTGTCGTGAGCACAAGTGTTCTCTTCCTGGATTGAATTAAACTCGTCTAACAGAGATTTAGAAATCGATTGTGGAAGAAAATGCGTTCTTTCACAGCTATACAATGCTATTCCCTCAGCGAGCACCCGGGCTCTAGGCACGGGGTTCCAATCCGTTAGATCGCAAGTATTGCATTATTCAGCGCATGACACCCAGAGCATTCTAAGTACCCCTGGAGGCTCTGTCCGTGTCCGATGATCGGCAGATCACAGCGGGAAACGACGGGGCGGAACCGTCCACCTCACAGAGCGCGAATCCAATCAGTTTAAAGTCGTCATTCATCATCACAAGTCTTTGCTCATTCAACCCTATGAGTTGCCCGATCTCATGTTTAACAAGGAGACCAATTGAGGAGAATGTTTGTTGCAAATCCCTCTCTCTAATGCCGAGTATTAGGTTCACACGCTTCTCCTCAGGTATCATTCACAACACAGCAGGATGGAGCCTCGCAGATGTCCGTGTGTGGTGTACCCATACTGCTGCTGTACCCTGTTCCAATGGGAAGACGTCCTGCTCCAGAGCAGAGCCCCCAGTTAACAGAAAGTTTGAGGGAGTGTACAGTAAGTACAGTTTACTTCTCCCTGAATACTGCAGGGCATTAAATGGGAATCGAAGTAAAGCAACATATTGAAATGCGTGGCTGTATTTTTAAGTGTTTCTTTCACCTTGCTACTTCGAGATAATGAGTGCTTCTTTAAAGTGCCCAACAGCCATATTGTAAGGAGTCATCGTCATCATGAGCTAAAGATGTTACAGAAGTATGAAAAAGCAGGACACTTCTTAGGAGGGACTAAGCAGACCGCGGTTGTAAATTGAGATCTGGTGCCACATCATGGAAGGTACTCTGGGGCTTCTATGTGGGGGGGCAAGGCCCATGATAATGTGGGATATTTTTACCTCTGCATGTGTGCCGTATTACGGATGTGGGTGTAAAGGCATACAGGCTCTTAGGAGGTGAAGTGAAAGTGAGTCACAAACAAGCATTGGCATGGCCAATAGGTCTCGCCTTTAGGATCTAATAAGTGTTTAGCCATGCTGCACACAAGCTGCGGGTTTACAAACATCAGAAAGTAGATAGAACAGCCAGTCACATTTGATGTAACAGCAGCAGGACCAGAATAATTCCACGCTGCATGCCCTGTGAGCAGGATTAAGCAAGAGCGTTAATGACTGAGCTGTGGTGTGTGCGGAGGAGACATGGAAGGCAACAAGGCAAGGGGTGTCAGCCACGGCGGGAACCTGGTCCAATCGAGCGGGAGGTGAGGACTTGAACCATGTAGCAGAACTCATGCGCATAGAGGCACAGATGCATGCACTGAGGTGATGTGTGGTCTTTTGGAAGACATGGGAGTTCAATGGACACTGATTTACAAGATGGTCTGAGAAAACTAAATTCGGATTACACTTTTTTTCAATATTAAATTGATGTGCGTCCAAAGCATCTAGATCTACCTTACTGTTGATGGTAAACTTCCACGCAAAAACATATGAAGGTGTACTAACGCAACAAATTATGTTGCCTAGCAATGTGTAACAGGCCTTTCAAACAAATTTCAAAATGCAGCATGGCAGGTGGCTTTCTAAGTAAAGGGTTGGGTAGGAAATTAAATGGTTACAATCAACAAACATGTAATTTGTCATCGGATTCTCGGTGTACTGTTTGACAGCACATTAGACTTCACATTTCAAAGCTGTTTACAAAAATATTTGTGATGGGTAAAGCTTTAATTATATTTAGTTTTAAATGTTGTCAATGCAGTTCTTTTCTATGAAATTAGCCGCATGATATTCCTCTATCTGGGATTGTTCTTGCCCACGTGTTTTTGAGTTTCTTTGTTGAACATCAAGCTTTTTCTTGGAGACTAGGCTGAGACCGGCGGAGCTGTGCTCACACAGGTTTTCCCCAGACTGCGCTCCTGGGGGTCTTAGCATGCACTTAATAGCACATTCGCTGGATTTTGGTTAAACTTCAGAAGGTGCCCTTGTGCTTTAAGATTCCATTCGAAATTTCCCTAATAACCTTCATGGCCCTGTTCTCTCTCACCCTGTGTACCTGTTGGAGGAGATAAAGGTCGTAGTTGGAAACGGGGCTACAAGATGCCAGGCTCACCTTTTGTATTCAACAATTTCAAATGGCTAGCGGCTGGCAGTAACGTGCAACTGTTTTGCGACTGCATTCCTACCAATGCGAATCGGTATTTGGAAGGGACTCCCTGAACACGCCTCTTATAAATATCAATTTGCACACCCAAATTGCGATTTGGTAAAAGGTTACCCAATTGCATTGTGGGGTTTGTACATCTCAAATTTTTTGCGGTCGCAAACGTTCCGATGCGGCAGATTGGCCTGTTTGCGACCGGAAAAAAGTTTTGTTCATCTGGCCCCTCTGCGTGCCAGCTACCATTCCATTGTGGCAGCAACTACTCATCTAAGTATGGGAAGCCCCCAGCTCTGCAAATGAGCCAGTACTGGAGCAATAGCCTTAGTGCTGTCTTGTGCCCAAAGGGCATGGTGCATGTATGCGGTGTTTGTATTAGCTGGCCCCAGGCAGTTGCACTGGCCGAGATGCAATCAGAGTGGATCTAGCCTTGGAAGGCGGCAGGGTCGGCGAAGCGCCAGCTGTTACTGTCTCCACTTTCCTCAGACTGGGAGTGGATTTGTCTTTCTTCCCTCAGTCTCGCACGCTTTAATCGCATTGCCAATTTAAATACGTAATTACTGTACAACCTCTAGATTCTCAAGTTTTGCTGCTCCACGCTTGAATAGTTAATTCAGTCCAGGGATTTTATTTGGATTTTGGGACGCGTCCTGATTTTCTAACAGGACCAGCAAGGCTACAGGTCTCAACGTGCAAAGCAAAAACTGGGACTCGACAAGCGGGACTTGCGCATTCACCTTTGAAATGTAAGAGCTCTCCCCCCGCTCCCTCCACCTTCCCCCAAGGAGTGAAGTGCACACTACTACACCGCTAAAGCACTCAGACATCTTATGAGGGTCACAGAGCACTATACATTAATGCAACTTACAACACAAGCACAGTACATGTACACCCAGGAACAGACATGCCCAGGGACCCGCCCTGCTGAGGAGGGGGCCCTCACTTTCCTATTAAAGAGACAAATGGTGGGTTAGGCAGTACATACTGCTTACCTGTAGCCTGCGCCCTCTTCCTTCCCATGCTTCTGCTGTCTGACAGGGGGCCCTCTGGATAGTACCTGGCCTCACTCAGGACAGTAGAGTTCCAGTTTTTGGCTCTCAGTTTACCACCTAATGCATCGCAGCACCTGTGAACATGTTTTTCTCCCATGGAGTTGGCACACCTGATAACAACGATTTGCAAAAGAAAAGCTTGGAAGCGGATGGCAACTGCTGTCTAAACCCCCACTCCCGTCCCAAATCTACTTCCTCAACCGCCCCATTCTAGGGCAAATTCATGGCCTAAGTCAAGGTCTATAGGCGAACAGTCACAGCTTTTAGATCCCTGACTGGGAGACGGGATGAACTTTACGAATCCCTTATGGTACAACGGGTTGTACGCAGGTTGGGGGTGGGCGGGACTTTATTCGGTTTGTGCTCCACGCGCACCATAGCAGATACACTGAAAGCTGGGCCCCGTCCCATCATTAAGGAGCAGGCGGGGACCAGGGCGTGGAGGTTATGTCATTCTACACACTGCTTGTTCTGCCTGTTTTTATTAGTGTTTCACACTCGCTCATCAGCATTCGCTAAATATATGCTTGGCGTGCAAACAGTGCTAGCCTCCATCTTGTTTCAATTTCAAAGCATTCCACCACTGCTTCCCCTCTGCCACATAAATCCCCTCAGTGTCTGTTAGACTGGGGTCCCTGATCTCTGTCTGCCACTCACCCCCCCCCCCCGGAGGAGCGACATGTAAGGTCTTGCTTGAGAGGGATGGAGAGATGGGTGATCGTGCCACACATCTGCCCTAATCAGCCTGTTTCATTTAGTGACGCACAAAGTCTCTAGGTTCAACAGTGCACTCAATAGGGCCGTTCTGTCCTGCATAAAGGTTTCTAGAATTAGTGACTTCCTAATTGTCTCCATAGCTTTGTGTGTGTTTTTTGTGCATTTACTGCCTTCCGGGCAGGATGTGGTGTTACGGCCAGAGGTGCCGACTCTACAACAAGCATTTGCAATGCAATAGGACTCGTATTTACGCGAGACCTATTGCATTGCAAATGGGAAAACGGGTGGGCGAGAAGGTGGGACTAACAAACCTAAAAACCAATCGGAAAAGCAGCATTTTGGAACTAAGCCAATGAAATAGATGGGCGGAGAGTGGGCTGAGCTTCCATGGAGCTTCCACTCCATACTGAATACTGCATGCCTCTCAAAGTGAGCAGCACATGCGCGCTGCCGCTATAGGCTCGACCTAAAAAGCAGATACACTGTCAAAGTGGCACTTGAGGGCAGCTCTCTGTAGTGATGAAAGATCAGTGCCTGACCCCACACCGCTAACAGCTGAGGCCAGTGTGCGGTATGGGGTTTCCTGCCAGTGAGAGGTTGGGTTTCAGGGCGTGCTCACAGGCCAGGCTCTCTGGCTAACCCCATGTTTGGCTGTGTGCCTCATGAAGTTGGCTGCCCATGAGGGGTTGATTGTAAGTCCAGGCCACAGGCCAGGCCCTGCGGCCAACCCAACCACCACACAGCCGAACGATATGTGTGATGTGTATTGGCATTTCACATGGTAATACAATATTACTTTACTTTTTTTAAAAACTAGGAGTTCACTCAAAAGCAAAGGGATAAAGTGACGTTATAGTTAGATATGGTAATGATATCTTATTTCGCATTTTAAAAAAACCCTTCATAAATCACTTAAAAAAAACAATGGTTAAAGGGATGCTATATTTAGGTAAAAATGTCAGTTAGAATATACAGTCATTTAGAATATACTGTAACTCTCGCACCCGCCATGCAGTGTTATCTATGGTGTAATTTTAGATGTTACACTGATTTTTAACAATAATGTCACAGAACTACATGAGTGATGTAATATGTGAGGTCATAAACAGTATGTGGTGGTGGTATGAGTTATAGTTACTTTAGGGCACAAGTGACAGTTACATCAGATAATTGTAACTGGTGAATTTCAGTGGTTTTGTTAAATTCAAATGGTATGTTTTAAAGGCCCTTTTCACCTAACTGTAATAGGTGTAGATAAATATATATATATATATATATATATATATATATATATATATATATATATATTATCTACTGGCGGTCGCCAGTAGATAGTTATAGTTAGGACCGTGTTTCCATAGGAAATCTCAAAATTCTATTTTGAATAACTTTGGCGCCGGTTGACGAATCCTCGCGAAATTTTCAAAACTAATGGGGTGCTCCGCTCAGCTCCTACCCTGAAAGTCTCGGGGGGATTAGTCAAGCGGGGGCCGAGAAAAAAGGGGGGTCCCAAAATGCCTTTTTCCCATGCCTTTTCCCATAGGACCTTTAGTCGAAGGTACAGCCCGAACGGCTGAACAGAATTACTTGAAATTTGGCAAAGAGGTATTCCTCAGGTCAGGGATGTGCCTTTTGCATATATGTAGTCAATCTGTTCAGTAGTTCCTGAGAAAATTGCAGTTAAAGTACATAAATATCTATAGCCACGCACCGTGCGCGCACCGTGCGCGCACCGTGCGCGCACCCTAACGTGCGCGAGCGTAATTCTGATTGGTGGTTACATGTCAGTCAACGTTCGAATCAGTCGAAATCAGGAAGTGTCGGCCGCCATTTTGTTTGTTTTGAGTGCGAGAGTGAAAAAGGAAGGTGGCGAATGTGAAAAGGGGGCAGGGTAGAGAGTTCCTGACCCCCTAGCCTTTGTCAGGGGGTCCCTGAAGGACCGCAAAGGCAGAAAAAACCATTTTAATTTAAAAAAAAAAAAAAATTCTGGGGTGCGCGCACCGTGCGCGCGCGGTGAAAAACCATTAAAAAAAATATATATATTTTTTAATACGTAGTTTATTGTAAAATAAATATATAAAAAATATTATAATAAATACATAACTTAGCATTTTAAAAACCGTACAAATTCACTGAAAAAACCATTGGTTTCACACACGTTATAGTTAGGAATTAGCATTTAAAAAACCTTGCAAATTCACTTAAAAAACCATAGGTTTCACACATGTTATAGTTAGGTGGACATTTCACTCGTAACTCGCGCGACCGCCACTCTATCAAAAGGATGATGTCATCAGTGATGTCATGAGTGATGCCACTGACCATGTCATGAGTGATGTAATATGTGACGTCATGAGCAGTGGATTGCAGGCGCGCGAGTTATAGTTATCTGAACTAACTATAACGGGGGAATTTCATTGTTTTTTTACGAGTGAAATGTCCACTTAACTATAACATGTGTGAAACCTATGGTTTTTTAAGTGAATATATATATATATATATATATATTCACTGAAAAAACCATAGGTTTCACACATGTTATAGTTAGCTGGACATTTTACTGATAAAAAAACAATGAAATTCCCCCGTTATAGTTACTGCAGGCAACTATAACTCACGCGACCGCAATCCTCTGCTGATGCTAATACTGTATTTAAACACTTATTTGCCCATGTCTTCTTCCATTAAATTTTAGCTTTACATATATTACAAATATTTTTTTTTCATAAAGACACATATGTCATCAGCAGAAGATTGCGGTCGCGTGAGTTATAGTTGCCTGCAGTAACTATAACGGGGGAATTTCATTGGTTTTTTATCAGTAAAATGTCCAGCTAACTATAACATGTGTGAAACCTATGGTTTTTTCAGTGAATTTGCAAGGTTTTTTAAATGCTAAGTTACTTTACGCCATTCGTGGCGTGCGCGCCCAGTTAACGCAGTTCGTTCCGTGCGCGCACCGTGCGCGCACAGTGAGCACGCGGTGCGCTTCGCGCACCGCGCGCCCACTTTACGCAGTTAGTGCCGTGCACGCACAGTGGTCACGCGGTGCGCTGCGCGCACCGCGTGCCCACGTTAAGCGGGATGGGCCATGTACGCACGATGCGCTTCGCGCACCGTGCGCACATGGGGGACATATTTTGCGCATCTTTGTGAAATGTATTCTTTGTTAACTTCCTACCTATGATAAGCCATGCACAAATGGTGCCCTTCGGGCACCATTTGCACACGGGGTGGGGAGAATGTGGATAATTTTTTTTTTTTTTACTATTTTTTACCGTGCGCGTACGGTAAGCGTAATCGGCGATTTTCCGCAAAAAAAATTTGGGGACCCCTGTATCAATGCTGGGTGGTTAGGATCTCATTAAACTGCCTCTTTACACATTTTTGGGGTTGGTTTTTGCTGCCCTACTCAGGAAGCGAGAGAGAAAATGGCGGCCGCCGCTTCCTGGTTTCGACCGATTCGAATGTTTACTAAGAACTAAGAGCCAATCAGAATCGCGCTCGCGCACGCCACCGTACGCGTACGGTAAGCTTACGGTAAGCGCACCGTAAGCGCACCGTAAGCTGCCACAGATATATATATTGATTTAAAGGCTATTTTCTCAGAATCTACTGAACAGATTTACACCAAACCTACAAAAGGCACTTCCTTGACCTGGGGACTACCTCTCTGCCAAATTTCATTAAATTCTGTTCAGCCGTTCGGGCTGTAGCCCTGTCTAAAGGTCCTATGGAAAAATGCATGGGAAAAACGCGTTTTGGGACCCCCTTTTATCTCAGCCCCCGCTTGACGAATCCCCCCGAGACTTTCAGGGTAGGAGCGGAGCATAGCGCCCCACCTATTTTGAAAAATTCGCGAGGATTCGTCGACCGGCGCCAAAGTTATTCAAAATAGAATGTTGCGGATTTCCTATGGAAACGTGGTCCTAACTATAACTACCTACTGGCGACCGCCAGTAGGTAATATATATATATATATATATACACACACACATATATACATATATATATATATATACACACACACATACAGAGAATAGATAGATAGATAGATAGTTAGATAGATAGATAGATAGATAGATAGATAGATAGATAGATAGATAGATAGATAGATAGATAGATAGATAGATAGATAGATAGATAGATAGATAGATAGATAGATAGATAGATAGATAGATAGATAGATAGATAGATAGATAGATAGATAGATAGATAGATAGATAGATAGATAGATTTTTCACCATTTTACCACTGTGGGATCTGAACTGTCATCTTAAGTGATCATGGTCATACAAAATGTTGTCCGGGCAGCAAAGACATACTCATGTTCCCATTGTTTGTACTGTCTCTTCCCCATGTGTTTGCACATTCATGTACAAATAAATCTCATGTGAATGTATAAAAAAAGCCATGATACCTTTCTTAACAGTGGCCTCTAATGAAGGTACTATAACACCTGGATGATCTTAATAATGGTGCAATGCTTGCCATTCCTCTGACCATTGCCCAATTGTGATCAGCAGTTAAACACCTGCTGTATACAATTATAAGTTTATTCTCTGGGACTCTGTTTGAGTCTACCCTTTCATAATAAGGATCTGAAACTTAAACTCTGCCTTCAACCTTTTTTATTTCTATGTCCTCTCTATCCACATGTGCTAAACCATACTTATGATTTGTCCCACCTCCATTTGTCTCTTCTCCTTATTGCTTACCATCTGCACACATCGGGGGTAGAGGATGGTTGTGGGTAATAGAAATAGAGCTCATTTTCACTGTTTGTGGCATGGTGCACCTTTAAAAAGGTGAGCCAGGTGCTAACAGGGACAGAGCATTCAGTGAAATACGAAGTGGCTGCTTCAGAGCTGCTCTGTGTTTCTTTGTGTAGGGGGTAACCCACCTGCACTTTGAAGAGGGGAGAGAGATCCCCTTGCAAGCAGGTGCAATGAGTGACTGCATCCATCTGCACCCAACTCCTGCAAGTGCCCTACCTCATACCGGGCATTGCCTTTGGTCCTATTGGATTTATCCAGGGGTGAGTCTATCAATATATATGAAGCAGATCTATCATCTTTCTCCAAAAATCACCGATAATTTTAATCAAATGTGTCTTTTAGTAATTCACACAATGCAATGTTTAATAAAAGTGTTTTATTATAAAAAAAAATTAATATAGTATTAAGAAAGTAAAATCAGCATATCTCTGAGTCTTTCTCTTAACATAGTTTCAATGATTGCATTTTTTGGGCTTAAAAATGTGAAATGAAAGCCTCTAACTTTTTTTTCTTACTAAATTCAACATGTCTATAAGTCTTCCTTTTTACATTTTAAGCCCACAAAATGCAATCATCAATGCAAACATGAGACAGGCTTGCACTCTAGCTGACAAGCAAAGAGCTCCAGCTAGTAGTGCTTTTGAACAATATGGTAAGTTCTCCTTGGGCCATGGATTAAATGGCCCTGGAGACATACTATTTTTTTTATTTTGCCTCGGGGGCTGCTGTGCTCCCTGCAGCCCCCAATAACATGAAAGTTCTTGATGGTGCCCCTGCCCTATCTAGGGACATCACCAAGATTACAAAATGTCGTAAAAAGCCCCTGCAGAGCATAATGGTGCACTCCTTCAAGCAACAATTAATAATAAATAAGAGCAGGAGCCTTTTATTGGGGGTGAGGGCTGCTGACTCGAGCCATCAAATAGCCCTAGCAACCCCATGCCTTGGAGCCCGATAGCAGCAGGAGGCCCTTATTTTGGATTCTTTAAAAAAATATATATTTTGGTGAGTGTCCCAGTGGCCACCCAAGATACCCACATTTTATGTTTTGTTTGAGGGACGCAGAGGGAACTCCAGAGAACTTGTGACCCTTTGAAAAAAATCTTGGTGGGTGCCCTATGTCAGGGGCCACAAGGGGAGTCAAGCAGCTTCCATTGCCAGACAGCCCCATCCAACTCCCAGCCAGTATCATGCATTTCCTTTGCTCCTGTGCAGGTGAGAGCAGCATTTTTTAAGTGCTCACACCTGGACAGGTGCAAAGTTTGTTCCCTGCCTGAGAGAGTTAGCCCTGATCAAGCAACAGCCACAATACCTGGCGGGGTGAACCGAAAAAGTCACTAAATTAACCTTTGCTAATCCTCGGGTAGCTTGGCACAACAAGCAGGCAGGCTTATCTTGGAGGTAAGGGTGGGCAGTAAACACCACTCCGCCGGAGGAGTTCGGTGAGTTTTGTCTACTCCGCGCTGTGCTTGTTGTGCAGAGATTGGCAAAACCTCCACCAACTGCTGCAATGCAGTGTTTTTCCCATGCACGACTCGCCAACATTGGCGAGTGAGAAAAAATGACCCCTAGATTGCCTGACAGTGAGATTTGTCAATGCAGGCGGTTATGGCAGGTCACTACCACTCGCATTGAGAAAGTTGCCACTCATATTGTGAAAGCCGCTGCTCGAGTAAAAAATCTACTAGAGCGTCAGAAAGAAGCAGCACTCTCAGCACTTACCTTTGGACTTAGAAGAAGTTAAAAAAAATTCTTAGTAAGTAAAGTTCAGCGGGGCAAGGCTTCAGGAGGAGTTTGAAGAGGGAGTATCATTGTCTGGGAGCAGTGGGTCAAAGCTACTGTGCAGATTTCTACATGTGGACTTAGACTCTTTTTTGGTAGATGGAAATCTCCAGTGGGATGAGGGAGGAGGCTGTAGCAGAAGACAGTTCCAGAGGCTTGAATAACCCTTCGATGAAGTGCTTCTGAACAGAATTTGTTGCTGCAGAGAAAAACTTAGTGGGAGTAGCCGCAAAGTCCGTCGACTGGCAATGCACCTTGGATGGTGAAGGAGCAGGTTGATCCCAGTCTCTCCTCAGTTCTAGGAGCAGGCTTTAGCCAAAAGGTTTGGATTTTGGCTATCTGGGCACCTTTAGCATCACAACCAAGCATCCAGGACCGATGAGACAATATTTAGGGGTTCAAGATTCACCCAGGCTGAGACCAGGTGCCTGAGACCAGGTGTGGGTCCAAGATGATGGGAGCCTTTTATGCCCCTCTGGCTCTGAATAGAAGTCACAAAACTAGCGCCTTGAATTACTCGGGTAGTTCTGGTGTCTCTCTCTTAATACATCTGGATCATGGTTTCTTCAGTTTAGTCTTAAACTGGAATTTTTCAGGAACCATGCAGATTGCTGGCAAACTGCAATAGTGTACGTGTTATAAAATCTGAAATCGTACACTGTACTAACTACTGTCCTTTCTGAGAATCTGATATTCAAAAGATATGACTAAAGAAATAGATAATCCTTAAGGAGGAGTTGAGCAATAGCATGGAAGATTGCAATAGGAAACCACGTTTATAACGCATGCTTTAGATCGCATGCCATTACAACGCGAACCATTACATCGTAAGTCGTTACAACAACTTGCTGTAGGGAGCAGAAGGTGTTGGATTTAAAATCCAACACCTTCCCTGCTGTTGCACAAACTTAAGTAGGAATAGAGACGGTCACGGAAGGGGTGAGATCGCTCTGCAACGATTTGGAAACCGCACAACGCACATTTTGGACAGTCCCTGCTTGGGCGAGCACGCAGCACTTTCCGCCCGGACCCTGGACCTCGCCATTTAACACAGAGCCGGTCACGGAAGGGGAGAGACTGATCTGCAAAGATTTGGAAACCGCACATCGCTTTTTTTTAACAGTCCCTGCTTGGACAAGCACGCAGCACTTTCTGCACAGACCCTGGACCTCACCATTTAACACAGAGCCGGTCATGGAAGGAGTGGGACCGCTGTGCAACGATTTGGAAACCGCACATCACACTTTTTGGATAGTCCCTGCTTGGGCGAGCATGCAGCACTTTCCACCCGGACCCTGGACCTCACCATTTAACACAGAGCCAGTCACGCAATGCGGGATGCGCGCGGACGGAGCACGGGCAAAGACCGGGCCAAGACGGGCCCGTCTTAGCCCGTCATCGACCGCTAGAGGCCGGGCTGGGCAACCCCTCTAAGCTGAGTCGTACATATATGGACAACTGTATCCATAAGCTTTTAATATTTTGGGGGTGTTGAGATAAAGTAAAGAAAATGAACAAAAGGAAGATAGGTCACATAGCCACTATGGCAATCTCAGACTTAAAATCTGTGGGACAAACATAATTGTTGACCTATCGGACTGGTGCCATGGGGGCATTGAGGAACAAATTAACATGATAGAGGAGACATTAACAAAAGGGAGGCGGTTTACGTAATGGAGGGCTCTAGCTTATTGATTAAACCTGCTACCCCCATAAGTGAGAGCCTTGTTACCCAGGGTACCCGAATGGAGTGTATCCAGGAGATTTTTGATCACATAGAAGTGAGTGATCTAGAGGAGGAATAGCAACCACCCTCAAAACGTAGCAAGAACCCGGACAAGCCAGAGGGTATATCAGCTGCAAAACCCGTAGGGAAGAGCCCGGTGTGCCGGCCAAAAATTTTGATACCGTAGAAAAGGAAAACCCCGGGCAAACAAGGATAGATGAAGTGTATAGCTACATGGTTGGAGCCTTGGGGAAACTAACAGACAGAGTGGTGAATCTGGAGGGGCACCTAAATGGAATTACCACAGGGGGGGTGCATATGCAATGTAGCGGCACACTATTGACTACACAGACAGGGATTCAACTGAATGGGTCTACTAACACGAAAACCATAGTTACCCCCTATATAGATTCAAAGCACGTTGCATCTAGATTGTCACCCCCAAAGACCTATCCCCCCCCCCAGGAATGAACTGCAAGCTAAAAATTGTCCAACTAGGTCTGGTGTTGAAAAGAATAGACCCAACACCAGAATAGGGACAACTACAATTAGATCGAGGTTAACTTCGGAGACCCCAGCGTGTGATTGTCTTGACTTACCTCCGGCAGCTACGCCTTATGTAGTAATCCTGGCCAATGCCCCTGTAATACAGACACTAGAGCATGTAACATGGGAGGAACTCTCTAATAAGCCATTGCATTGGCTAGGAAGACAATCTGGTCTTAGCGATGCATTATTTAAAAACTTTAAAATGGCAAGATGGGTCACGTGGTTGGGCAAGGAACGAAAAACCCTCCAGGGAGATTGCATAGTCCTGACGTTCAGTGATCCTATGCTAGTGCGAGCAATACTCACTAGGGTAGGGAACGTATTTTTTAATTACAATGAAATTAACGTTCTGCCTCTAGGGGCCTTTTACCATCCTTATCTATCTTCACTTAGACTCCCTGCCAAAAATTATGCAAGGGATCCCCATACTGAACTCACAAAACCATGGAATGTCCCTCTCCATAATCGCTTTGACCTGTAAATGTCATTGTAAGATCTAGATTGACCAAGCTTTAACCAAGGGATGGAGGATTGTCAAAGGAGGGTGGAATTGTTATTCGTACCGGGTGATATCTTGCACGCACAGGGACATGGTCTTGATATCCCGTCCGAGAAAGGAAGAGAATGCATGTTACACCCAGATTATAGTATAGAGGGTGGGGACAGATATGAAGACGAAGGTAAAACCCAAGGCAACACTGGAGATAGATCTAGTAAAGTAATAACACCAATCCTGCAGGGGGATAGCCCAAGGAGAAACATGACTATTAACGATATAGCAGACCAAGGTAAGTACCATTAAACCATGTAAAATATTAACCTGGAATATTGCGGGATTATCCACTAAATTGAGAGATCCCCAGCGGCTAACCTTTATAGAAGAACATTCTATAATTTGCCTTCAAGAAACCTGGGTGAACGGAGAAAATCATATAAATGGCTTTTGAACCAGTATTAGCAAGCTGGGGCGAAATAAAGGAGGTCTATGTACTTATGTCTCCAACGTGGCAGGGGTCACTAATGTGAAACTTCTGAGTGCAACTGATTATTATTAGAATCTAATAGTAAGTATGGGTGGAGTAAAGGGTACAGAATTAATAAATGTTTATAATAATATCCCCAAAACACAGATGACGAATATCTTTGCGGACTTTTGTCAAACATTGAAAAATATAGAAGAAAAAATGCCTGGGGATATGTTCATTATATGGGTTGGTGACTTTAATTGTTTTTTGTGCCAACTTAGCCAACAGGGTATTTGTGGCTTAGGTAAGAATACGGATGAAACACTGACTCATTTCTCACATACAACTGTGGGGGACTTTTTCAATGGAATAGTTTTCCAATTCGATTTGGGATATGCTAAAGTATTGTGTGTACCCCTTGTACCTTTTGAGCCTACATTTAATGGGAGGGGTTGTAATTCAATAATTGATTTTGCGTTAATGTCTAAAAGGTATTCTTGTAATGTTTCTATTAATGAGTGATCATTACCCAATTAGATTAGATCTCTTTGTAAAATTTTAAGCAAGAACTATCAATAAGCATACACATTATAACTTTTATGTTGATCTTGCTAGCACAAATGGGTACACTTTAAATTGGACAAAAGTGTACTCTGTGGCCTTCCTTAAACAATTACTTAAAAGGTCATCAGATGATATTGAAATCTGTCTCTCACAGACTAGAGATGACGTAGAAATTTTTGATGCCTTCCTTAAGATAACAGATGCGGCCCGTAAATTATTAACGAGGGAGCAGCGACAAGGATTGTATAAATCACAGGGCTGGTTTGACAGAGAATGTAGTAAGGCACATGCCCATTTGAAAAATGTCCTGCACAGTGAAACTAGATGCAAGGAAGAAGTAAGACGGGCCAGAACCTTATATCGATTAGCGCTAAAAAACAGAAGACACAACTAAAAAGGGAAGCATGGCAGGCGCTGCATCAGGCAAGTATAAAGAAAGATAACATCGGATTCTGGAGAGCGGTTAATGCTCCCTTTTTTATGAATAGGGAGACGGATATCATAGACATGGCAATCACTGAGGACAAGTGGGTTGAATTTTTCATGGGTCTCTACAACGACGAGACCACTGATTATAATGAGACCACTTCAGTGGTAACAGGGACCGATGATAATGTACAGCCCAGAGTATTTCCCCTAGATATTGATATCTCTGTCGAGGAGGTCACTAGGGCCATAACTGAGAGTGCCTCTGGGAAAGCACCGGGGCCGGATGGCATCCCAGTGGACGTTTAAAAAACTAGTAAAGGGTTATGGGCCCCGCTCCTAACTAATGTTTTAATTAGCTGTAATCGTCATAGGCTTATTCCTACCTGGATGGATGCAATAGTGATCCCCATATTTAACAAGCATAGGCATAGCCAATAGGTCTCGCCTTTGGGACCTTATAAGTGTTTAGCCATGCAACACTTGATGTGGTTGCACCAGGGATATTGTGCTGGATAACTAAATACTTATAAGGTCCCAAAGGCGAGATCTATTGGCTATGCCAATTCGTGTTGTATAAGCATTGTAAATTTGACAATAGAGTCTGTCACTACTGGCTCAGGTTAACTAGGGTGTTGCACACAAGTACAAACTCTTTAACGAAACTCGCTCTCAGACGTACGTCCTCCAACACTGGTTGATCCACTTGTCTTTTTCCACAGGAGGAGAGTTCCTTTCCAGTATATTAGGGGCTCATTTTTATCGTTAATATTGAATTCACTAAACAGAATCTCATTCTTATTGGCAGCAACTGTACCCTGGAAAGAGAAGAGATAAACATGAGATCTGCAGTGTGCCTCAAACTGTAAATACGTGCTCAGTAAAAAACAAACGCACAGTGTACTGTCTATTACAGTTACAATTAAATGTCGAGCCCTCTCCGTCACATCCTGGTTTCAGTTATTGTCTCAGGTGGATTACAATACTACATTGTGTGCGGAATCCTCCAGGCACAACATTAAAGCTCTTTGCGGTGCCTTGGTGCCAGGTCTGCATTATCGATCAAATACCCAACAGAACAAATGAAGGCCGAGGACCCAGGCTGAATGGCATCAGATTGTCCTACCTCCTGTGTTCTAAAGAAATAGAACAGCACCATTGACTTGGGGGCGCTGGGCTCTTGAGTGGGAAACTGCCTCTGGGTGACAGCACAGGAGTAAAGATGACGCATCAAGACTCACTGCTGGGACTGCCAAGGATCCCTACTGTAATTAAGAGGACCCTGTTGAATAAATCAATCCAAAATGCTGACAGCATCGCTGCATTCTTTGTACAGAATCGTTCTGCCACTGACACCCCTAAGCCCTGCACTTCGCCATGGAGAATGCCAGGTCCTAACCCCACCAATGAGAACGCAAGATCCTGCTGCGTTGAGTGATGACATCTCGTAAGCACCAAAGGTGGGAGAGGCATTGGATCCCAGGCAGAGTATCATAGGGTTTAAGTCCCACACAAGAAGAAGACTGCGATGACAGCAAGACATACCCTGCCACCGTATCTGTATGCTGATGACATCTTGTCTACCTTCGCCCTGAAAAGATGCATGGCCAATGCAGAGTGCCAGCAGTCACTGGTGAATATACACAATAAAAGCACTAATTGTTATAGACTGCAGGCAATCGTTCCGCAATACAGTTCCTTTCCCGCAACCTCTCCTGCGCTTGCGCTGGTGTCAGACCTCCTCCCTGGACGAGCGATCAGAGGAAGGAATGCAAGTAACAGTTCAATGTCAGCTGAAAAAGACTTTATTCCTTCCGAGTGCTACTCACTCTGATTCCAACTTACACAGAATGCAAAATACCGTAATATACATCGAAAGCAAATAAAGTCAGTCATCCACAACCAATCTTGTTACTCCTTCTTCCCCCGCCCCCAAAAATGTTGTAGCCTCTACCACTCTCCTACTATCTTACACCAGTACCTGATCCCCTCTCTTAAAATGGCCCCCTCTCCTCGAGTTTCCGGTCACTGATCTCTTTCGGCATCATCAACCACTCTTTACTGGTCAGTGTGACCTTACTGACACTTCCCAATAGTCTCCTTGTCAAAGTCAACTCGCAGCCACTGACAGTAGCCCTGCTGGCGTTTCCACGGTTCTCACGTGGCTTACAGTCTGCTTATCTCTAGCTGAGGTAGTCCTTCAGGTTTTGGTCACTTGGATAGAGCACAGCTCGGCCATCAAATCCCAGTGGGTAGAGGAGGAGCTGCTCCGCAAAGTAATCTTTCCAGTAGAAGACAAAATTCGATGCAAACTGGGAGGCCACATGAGTCATACATTTAATGATGGGTAGAGGGGAATGCAAATAGAAAACAGATGATTGCAAGTGGGGAAGGGGAGGAGATATAGCATTAGAAAGCAGCATCACAGAAATACACTATTTAGATAGTACACTAAGTATCACAGCGGCAGGGCAAGGGAGAGCATTATAAACTTCACTTCTATTTTTCCATTTCAAGCACTGGACACAGCAGAAGAATTTCCATAAAACTGGGAGAAAGAAAAAAGAAGTACGGAAGGAGCTAGGGATAGGAGAGAGAACACATACCAACAATCTGAGTAAATCATACTACCGCTTTTCAGACTTGGTCTTACTTAAAGACTCTAAACTGTGGAGACACAAAGGAGCCCACACATACTATCTATGAGCTCAGACCTATGTCTCTGAACGAGGAAATAATTGTGTGCAGTCAGTTAAAATACCTTTGTGGCTATATGCGTTTCCCACTAGTAGTTATTTCAAAACTGCAACAGAGAAATATAGGCAAACTGGGTTAAACAAAATCAACGCAATGACTTTTGACTCGAAATTAGAGCTCGCGAGTCTACCATCCGGCTTATTTACTGCAGGTTTCATGTCACTTTTTTCTGTAACAGGTGAGAAAACCACACCTACTTGCACGCATAATTTACTATTCCATCTTGAGTTACTGCATGCTAGGGGGAAGAGGGTGCGGGCACTTCTAGGTCACTGGGCACGCACGCTCATAAAGGAAGGACAATGTTTTTCAAAAGCTATGGAAAATTGGCACCACATCAGTTTTCTTCCTTCTTGCTGTAGTTCCACCTTACTCACCTGGCCCGCCTCTTGAACCAATTTGATTTCTTCTGGAAGACGGAGCTATATTCGTCACTCTGGTCATACGCAAGCAAAATGTGCTCCAGCTTCTGCATTACATTCTGTGCACAACGGTTCATCAAGTGCAGGGCCCGTGCATCATTGGGCTTGGAGAAGTTGTGTTGCTCAGAAAACCTGCACAGAAAACAAATATCAGGTTTACGAACAGGCATGGTTGTATTGTGAAAAACTAATAACGGTCATTGAAAAACAAGATTTAGAAACCAGCACTCAACAGCCCCCAAAAAGCAGGTCAATGCCCTCCCACTCTGAATGACATCCTCAACAATTCAGACATGCTCAGAGCTTTCTCATCTAATAACAGTCACATACTCACATTCTGTAGCATATTCACCCCCGCAGCCTGCCCCATTAGCAGAACAAGTAAAAGACGTTGAGAAGAGAGTTGCAAAAAAGTAGGTCTAGGGCATGCGACGGAGAATCACTAAAACTAAGCCATCACTTCATTCACATAAAAAAGGATTAGAAGGACCCCATTAGAAACTTTCCGTTTCCGGCGTTAACTCTCAAGGCAGGCGGTATGTGTCCTTAGCCAACTGTGCCAAAATATGCAAACAGGGATGCCTATTTGTTTGAAAAACAATGACACAGCCAACTTTACATAACATTGTTAAACGTCTGCAACAGGATTTTCTGTTCACTGAGTGCCATCTCGTGGCTAATATGTTAACATCTTTTACAATGAAGCAGAAGAGAAACCGAATGTAACCTAACGTGGTAGGATATTTAACAGGCGCGCGTGCCTCGCGCTAAAAGTGGGAGGGTTGAGGGGAGTGCGGCCAAGAGCACACAAAGCATTTCCCTTGCGGGAGAGAGCCATTGGCGCCATGTGTTCGCAAGTTAATTACTAACATATGGTGTAAAAGCTCGCTCCCGCAAGGGAATCGCCAAACGTGCACGCGTTGCCTTTGAAGGATATGGAATGTGTGCACGTTTTTAGGATAAAAAGCGAAGCATTTGCTAAAGGTCTTTTTCCTATGCAACGCATGCGCGCTGAGTAGGCGAGACCTAAAAACGGGGATAGAAATTAACCGAGCTGCTACCGCCCAATTTCGTTATTGGACGCTTTTACGAAAGTTGCAGGGAGGGTTATTTTAAATAAATTACAGACATGGGCCGAAGAAACAGACGTGTTATCAAATTACCAATATGGATTTCGCTCAGGTCTCGGTACAACCGAGCAGGGACTCAATTTATCATTAATCACAGGTAAATATATACTAGCAAAGGAGGGTAAACTTTTTTTCTCCATTTGTTGGTTTAAGTTCAACATTCGATTGTGTTAAACATGAAAAACTGTGGAGCATCCTTAAAGACATGAATGTTGACTCACCTCTGCTATTGTTTATCAAGGAATTGTACAGGGGGGCAGAGGCGAGGGTTCGATATGTGAGGCAGGGGGAGTGTTCTACCAAGTTCTGTATAAAAAAAATGGGTGAGACAAGGGTGCATACTTACCCCTTTCCTCTTTTCATTATATATCAATAGTTTAGGACAATATTTGATTGAACATCGTCAAGACTACCCAATTATTAAGAATATTCCTGTCCCTATTTTATTGTATGCGGAAGATGCAGTTATCATGGCGCGGACGCAGTTAGGTCGACAAAGAACTGTTACTTATTTTGTTACTTACATGAGAGACAGGTGCTTAAATGTAAATATTAGAAAGACCTATTCAATGTGTTGTGGAACAAAAAGGAGTAAAATATGTGACATTTTTATTGATTACTTAAACAAAAAGGGGGACAAGTGGGCTATTAAAGGTCCTACATACATGCCCATAATAATCAAAACAAAAGAGGGTATGTAGTTCCTTATAAGAGTCTAAAGCAGAGAGGGAGCCAGGAAAACTATTACTATGGTCCACTGGTGTTACAGGGGGATAGGGAAATTCCCTTATTTGGAACTAGGGCCCTCACACACCCAGCCAGCTAGGTGTCATGCTTCATCATTGGGCCTGCTCCTCGTCGGGTCGGCGCTGCAATACCCGACGGGCACCCAATATGGGGCTCTTTGGCGGAGATCTTTTGTTCCACGCCGTATGAGGTAGGTGTACCCACCTCGCCACGATGTGCAGATGTATGTTACTTGGTCCTGAAGAATTGCCAGTCGATCCTCCTGACGAGCAAGGCAAGAAACATGTTGACCTACATAGCTACGAGTAGAGCGTATATATCCCTCTCTATCACAGTCACACATACGCCACTCGACCTTCATTTTAATCAGGCAGGGAACCTTTTTGAATAAAGGTCTCTTATTGGATTCCCTTACCTGTTTTAATCTCTGCACACACTTATTCACCACATTTACTCACACTGGGCCCCTCAACCCCACTACACCATACGGCGTGGAACAAAAGATCTCCGCCAAAGAGCCCCATATTGGGTGCCCGTCGGGTATTGCAGCGCCGACCCGACGAGGAGCAGGCCCAATGATGAAGCATGACACCTAGCTGGCTGGGTGTGTGAGGGCCCTAGTTCCAAATAAGGGAATTTCCCTATCCCCCTGTAACACCAGTGGACGACGTCCATAGTAATAGTTTTCCTGGCTCCCTCTCTGCTTTAGACTATTATAAGGAACTACATACCCTCTTTTGTTTTGTTTTGTTTTGACATTTTTATTGATAACAAAAACATCGAAAGGAGGGATAGATTTTCCTATTTGGGACATATATTTGATAGGAATGGTTCTTGGAAAGCGGCTATAAACGCAAGGAAATTAACTTTTTCAAGAGCAATAGGAGCAGTCATGAATTTCTCAAAGAAATTAGGTTGCAGACCTGTGCCAGATTTATTTGATATCTATAAATCTAAATACATCTCAACAGCGACATATGGGGCAGGTATCTGGGGCATTGCAGATGTACAACAAATTCAACGTTGTGAAAGTGCTTTTATTCGTTATCTGCTGATGGTCCCCAGTTCCACTGCTACTTTTAGCTGTCATAGGGAACTTGGCCTTCCATATATTTCTGACATCATTAGAATTAATCCCCTCTTACTGTGGCATAAGGCATGGGTATCCTTGGAGACAGGCTTTAATAGAGATGTAATTCTGGATTGTCTCAAACTGGACAGGGTGGCTAATATACCATGGATTAGTTACATAAAAAGAATGTCACACGATATTGGACACCCAGAATATTTTGACTCTCCAAACAGTATGGAAACGATATCTAGAAAAATGTTAAAAACATACTGCCTGAACCATTTAGAGAATAAGCAATGGCTCACAGAGAGAGAGAAAAAAACAGTCATGGAGAACTATCTGATGACAATATGCTTAGGCATACAACCTTATTTGGTACAGGTTTAGGGTAGTTTTTGTCGTATGCTTTTAACTCGTTTTCGCTGTGGGTCTTTTTTTAGAATGACTACCTTCCCAGAAACCAACGACTGGTCGAGAAATCTGCCCTTATGTCCGTGTGATGATATTTCAACACAATCAACTTTGCACTGTATACTGTTTTGTACATATTATGTTTTACCGAGGAAAAAGTTTTAAATTCCTATTCTAAGAAGTTGGGGCCTAAGACAATGTAGAATAGCTTTTCTAAGGCTACAACTCTTGGAAAATGAACAAACTATTATGGCCATTTCTTCTTTTTTAAGGGCTGTTATTAGATATAGGAACACAATGTAAAGCTTTTTATACCAATGTCATTTTCTGTTCAGTGAATATATATGGATTGTGTTTTATGATCCTGTTCTGTGTAACACAATGTGAAAAGTTCTTGTTTTACTATTGTGCTTTTGTGATTTTTATTGTATCAAAAATCGAATAAAGCGGATTTGATTTGATTTGAGTAGGAATAGTAAATTATACTATTCCTAAGTCCAGCGCGCCCCCTACAGCAAGTCATTGTAATGTCTTGCGATGTAATGGTTTGCGTTGTAACAACGCGATCGTTGTAACGACCGCATTGTAATGGCATGCAATCTAAAGCATGCGTTGTAAAGAGATATATTCATTCCAAGTGATCTGAAAGCAGTAAATGAAATTGTGCCTGCTACCAGATGAATTGTAATTTATATATAAATTATATATATATATCTCAATACAGATGTTAGGCATGGAGCAAAATGTGAAAGAGGTACTTTTCATTTGGCCTTCATAGTAGAAAGGATAGTAGCTCTTACTACAATAAAAAATATATTCATTAAAACTGGAGTCTCTTCATAACAGTTAGCCTTTGGGAATTCATTAGCATTTGTAGTTCATGAAATAAAATGACACAGTTACTGGGAACCTGGCATCAAGCCAATTCATAATTAAATAAGACTAAAAAAGCAATTTGACTTTAGGCTTTGAAACAGCGCCAGATCCGTTCCATAATTTGTTTACTACTCAGTTTATTTTTTATATGGTAGGTAGTGGAATGCAAATTGTCGGAGCGGAAGGACGTATCAGCTGCAGTAATGCAGCCCTTTCATTTAATCCTAATTCGCAGAGATCTTAATCACTTCTATGATAGAAATGTTTGTTTTTGCCTTCTGTCCTGCCCACCTAGCAGAATTCCCAGGTCAATTAATGTCTTAGCCGACACTAAGGGAATGCTTAATGAAGAGTACTTTCATGTTCCATGCAAAGCATGTTAGCAGTAATTAATATAAATACTGCCAGGGGCCTGGGAATGAGCTAGATGCAAAGTAAGGTGAGATGTGAATTAAAAACAAAAAAAACACATTCCAAATCTTAAACACCTGATTTCACACATCGGGCGTATTTCTTATTATGGAACATACTTGTTAATTTTTGACTTCTCTAATATATTTTGATCACGAAATATAAAAGCATTAAAATGCTTGAGAGGCAGGAAGTATGGATAAACTAAACCGTGGTCTGTGATTGAGGCATTGTAGTGCTTAATCTGTAAAAAAAAAAAAAAAAGTAAGTCCCAGGGCCCTCATAAGGAGGCCACTGCAGCTTGCACTACACATTGCCCGTGCCAGCACTGCAAATGAAATTACCTGCACAACTTCTAACCATCACACTGCTACAAGTGTGAGAAGTCAGACTATTTGAAGCCCCCAAAGCAATAAGAATGGCTTGGGCCGCAGGCGTTACTTAGTTTTAAAGTACATTGAATTAATAAACAACTCTTGTTCTGCTCCTCTCTAAATTACACAAACAGAGCCCCCATGTGACAGTTGTCATAAGTGTTGGTGTTGACAATTAAGTGCAAGTGCCAAACTCTGGAAACTACCGGCTCAAATTAAGCACTGGACTTTGTACAATGATACTGTGTATGATGGTTGTCAGAAATTGGGTTGTTGGTCGCTTGGGGTGGGACCTCTTGGTAGGGCAGACCTACAGATGTCAGAGTCAAGGTGCAGAGGCAGCGTGGTTGGAAGTCTTTTATGCCACTAAGACTTCAGATCTGGAGGCCAGCCAGCTAGCCCTTGGAGTCGCTCTGTCTTCAAGTGATGCAGGTGCAGTCCTTCTCACCCAGGCAGGAGGGCAGCAGATCAGCAAAGCAGTAGTCCAACAAAACAGCAGTCCAGCAGAGTGACAGTCCTTTCAGCAAAGGTACAAAAGTGTACTGAAGTGGTGTTGTCTGAGGTTCAGTACTTATTCCCAGCTGTGAGACTTCAAAGGAATGCCTTTGTAGTGCACAGAGGTTATCCCTTTCTGCCCTGGCTCCAGACTCACTAAATGGGGGTTTGTAGGACAGCACACAGCCTCTCTAGGTGTAAGTGAGACTGGGTTTAGCCCCTCCCTCCCATCCTGCCAGGATGACCCCTCAAGGCACACTTAAGCTCCCATTGTGTGTGGATGTCAAGGGGCAATGCACAGAGCCCAACTGTCACCCACTCCAGACATGGGATCAGAGAAAGACAGCAGGCACCAAATGACAAAAGTGAGAAAATACCTACTTCCTAAAAGTGGCATTTTCAGAATTGCAATTTAAAACCCAACTTCACCATAAGCTGTGATTTTAAATTGTGATTCCAGAGACATCAAACTTGAAAAATATATCTCTTGCAGATTGTGAATTACACTTATAAAATGGAATCATGTAATCCCAATATTTTCCTATGGAAGAGATAGGCCTTGCAGTAGTGAAAAACGACTTTCAGAGTTTTTCCCTAGCAGGGCATGTAAAATTTAGAAGTACATGCCCTTCTTTTTAAATACACTTCACCGTGTCCTCTTGGGTGTTCGGGGCCCACCTTAGGGGTGACCTATATGTATAAAAAGGGTAGATATGCATCTGTCATAAGGTTTATCTTGCCAGGTCGACATGGCAGTTTAAAACTACACTCACAGGCTCTGCAATTGCAGGCCTCACACATGGTTAGAGGGCTACTTAAGTGAGTGGCATAATTAGTGCTGCAGGCCCACTAGTATCAGTTAACTTACTGGTCTGGTGTGCATATAGTGCTCTTTACTAGGGATGTATACGTAAATTAAGTATGCCAACAGGGGATGAGCCAATACTACCGTTTTTAGGGGAGAGAGCACATGCACTTTTGCACTAGTTAGCAGTTGTAAAGTGGACAGAATCCTAACGCCAGCAAAAACAATTTCAGAAAAGTGAAGGAGGTAGGCAAAATGTTGGAGGGAAGACCACACTAAGCCTGTCGGGTCTAACAATGGGTAGATGGCAAAATAGGAAATTAAGACAAATAACGTGGCTGAGTTTATCAAATCTCTAGACAATGCTGACATAGTGCGTTTCTGATTCTTTCGTATGTTCCCATCACATAAAAAGGTCAGAAAATATATCTGACTTCATCACTACATAAAAACTATCCTAATTTGTTTAGGTACCACAGTTTATTTGTTATGTATCAACAGACTACCAATAGGGTATAGTTTATGTTTGCGTTGCTATGTTGGAAAAATCTTCTAGACTCTTATTAGATAGTGCATAGTTGCGCTGACATTATTATTTTATTTTATATTGTGTATTTGCAGCTATATATCTGTGATTTGTGTTGGACAGTATCTACAGTAAAGGGGCAATGACGTTGTCATCACAGGTACATGACACATTTTGAATTGATTCATATCATATACCTTGCTCTTCACAAACCCAGTACCTACTCTTGCAATTAAACCTGTCAGCATTCACATCACACTCGTCACAACTACACTAACTGCTAACGAGGTTCAGTTTCCCAGGAAGGCACACTGCCAAAGAAAAATATGACTTGGTACGGCGCAGAGAAATCCTAATACAAAAGTGTTTTTTTGCATTTTAGTCTCAGTCTTACTGCAGTTACAAATTCTGCTTTCATTTTATTTCAGAAAATCGCTGGATTAGAATTTGTTTTACCCATCTTAGTTCTCATGTGCTGATGTAACATAATAATGTATTGAAAAATCCTCTGAATCTCAGGTTGTAGCATAAGGTTTTAATTATTTATTTTATAAAATAAAAAGGTGTTTCCAAAAAGTAACAGCAGGGGATTGCGAAAATAATCAAAATGAAGTAAATATCCAAGAGGAAAGGGGGAGGAGTGACAAAAACCTTCGTTGATTATTAATCACTCTGTAATTTGAGCACACTGAAGTCCATATTATTCAAAAGAGTTTGCCACAAAACATTCAATAAAAGATCTACATTTACATTCGAACATCCGCTTTAGAAACTAACATTATGGATACCGACATTTGAATTATAAAACGATGTGTAAAAAATCCATTGAAACTGATTTGCTTTAAATTCATTGATCAAACATTAAAATTACATATCATTCGACATTTTTTCAAAATTCTTGGATGAAAAATGTACATAAAGCATAATCCCTATATTGCTATCCGTACAGCTAAGTATGTACACTAAATTCCTTGACAATGAACAAGAATATACTCAATGAATTCTCATTTAAAGCAGTATCATGCGCAAATAATGTTCCAAACTATAATTATATGCAATTTCCTTTGAGCAGAGAAAAGGCGAGAGAACTGAAGGCCTGAATATGAATCGGGCAGAGCAATATCCCTGACTGTTATACTGGTCTGCCTGGTCTGCCCCGTTACAAGAATTCCAGTGCTGCTGCATCTTGATTTACCATGGTGGGAACACTAGGCACAATTTTAGCAGCAGGGTTTGATCTTGGCCATCCCTGCAGGATTATGCCCAAACTATTCTGCCTTCACCCTCCTGTTTTCTGAGCCTGTTTTTGTTGGCCTTTATGACCCTGTGCACTTTACCACTGCTAACCAGTGCTAAAGTGCTTGTGCTCTCACGTTAAACATTGAAAAAGTGGTGTGCTTACATGCAATTTACATATTTAATTTACTTTTAAGTCCCTTGCAAAGTGTTACTATGTATAACTAGGGCTTGTAAATGTAATGCTACTTGTGGGCCTGCAGCATTTATTAAATCACCCACTTAAGTAGCCTTTTTAAACCCGTCCCAAGCCTGCCATTGCAGCCTGTGTGTGCAGTTTGAAACTGACATTTCGACCTTGCAAAATAAACCTTTTGACAGGCCTAAACCTCCCTATTTAATATATATGTTACCCTGAAGGGTAGGCCCTAAACGGCTCAAGGGGCAAGATGCATTGTATTTGAAAAGTTGGAGTGTACTTTTAAGTTTTACGTGTACTGGTAGTGAAAAACTCCTAAATTCGTTTTTCACTAATGTGAGGCCTACCTCTACCATTTGATAACATTGGGTCAACTTATTACATTTATTAAGTGCTAACTTTTGTTTGGGAACACGTAGTAATATCATGCTTTGTGTCAGAGGAACTGTAATTTAAATCACTCTTTAACAGTAAACTCGGATTTTAAGTCACTATTCTTAAAATGCCACTTTTAGAAAGTTGCAAAAAGAACAGATGATGGACGAAATGCCAAACAAATCAAACATTCACCCCTGTCATAGATCTGGGATAAATCCATTGGTTTTTTGCTCACCATGCCATTCCAGTTTGGACCCAGCCATATGCAAATCACTCTTGAGCCCACTCCTCATGCGAACAGTTCAGCTCAAACTGCCAGACAAAGTCCTCCCTGGACCAAAAACAAGCATCCTGGGACGGGTTTCGGGGTATCACCCCTCATCAACCAGACTAGCTTGAATCCAGGGGCATAGTAAGCACGGGAACCACCTCTGGGCATACCCTTCCCTCTTAGGGTGACAAATGCAATAAGAACCTGATGATGCACGGAATGCTGAACAAATCAAACACTCACCCCTAGTCATAGATCTGGGGTAAATCCATCATTTCTATGCTTGCCCTGCCATTCCAGTTTGGACACAGCCATTTTCAAATTAGTCTTGACCATTCTCCTCATGGGAACAGTCCAGCCCGAGCTACCAGACGAGGTCCGCCCTGGACCAGAAGCAAGCATACTGGGACTGGTTCCGGGGTATCACCCTTCATCATCCAGGATAGCTTGAACCTGGTGGAATAGCGAGCATGTGACCCATAAGGGAGTGGGGTCAAGACTGATTTAAATATGACTGGGTCCAAACTGGGATGGCATGGTGGGTAAAAATAAATAATGGCTTGGGATGCGGCCCGAGCGATTGACACATGGCTGAGATTAATTCAAGCATTCCATCCATCACATTGTTGTTTTTTTTCATTTGCCACCCTAAGTGCGCCGGGTATACCCAGACATGGGCCCAGGGCTCACTGTGCTACTGGATTCAAGCTAGACTGGCTGATGAGGGGTGATACCCCGAAACAGTTCCCAGGATGTTTGCTCCTGGTCCAGGGAGGACCTGACTTGGCAGTTTGGGCCGAACTCTTCCCATGGGGAGCAGGGTCAAAACTGATTTGCATATGGCTCGGTCAAAACTGGGGTGTCATATTGGGCAAAAAAGGGATGTATTGGGATGTGGCCCCGAGCGGTTGCCAGTGACTGAGATTAATTTATCCATTCCATCCATCCATCACCTTATTGTTTTTGCATTTGCCGCCCTAATTGTGCGGGGTATGCCCAGCGCATGTGTTTACAATCGAAATATAAATGTAACAAAAAATAGCAGGCTTGGATTAGCTTTGCCAATGCTAGTTAAAGGCATGTAGTGTGTATACAAGGTAAGAAATCAATAGGAACATACTTATATTTCTTAGGGATGTCAGGAAAGACGTTTTCCAAAGCATACAAAAAATATCTGTTGAGCAAAAAATAGCTACAAGTGTAAATGCTGATGCTTCCCTCATTGACTCATGCATATTTTCCACATAATGGGGAATCTACACAAGTATACTTTCAGAGAAGAAGTACACCTTCGATTCCTTTACAAATCGCCTAAAACTCAAATTCAGATATAGCAGTATACCTAACAGGACTGGGTTTCTGACTTTTGTCAGCCCTGCTTCGTGAATGCGACCCATTATTTTCTGATCAAACTCTCTGATCCAAAGACAGTTTCATTGTCACGAAGACCAACTTACTGTAGTCGTTTGTAATTCGGTAAAAAATAACAGTCAGACCTTGCTTTCTGCAGGCGCGCGCCTTCTCTGTAAAGATGTTCCAGAAATAATGGAATATAGATATCTTCCATTCAGTGACACCGCAAGCATCTCCCTGTCAGTCTTTTTGTTTGGAAAATTGCTCAAACCGCCCCTCGTTCTTTTTACTGATATTTTACACCATGTGGTATTGTTAGGCGAGCAAACCTCTAGGTACAATTTGTTATTTCAATTTATTTTTTTAATTAAACAACTTGCGGTGGTGAGTGATTTATTTGCTTTTGTTTCACTTGTTTGCTTTTCTCCCCTTTCATTTAGTTTTTATTTCGTTCTCAGTAAGTGTGAAAATGCTCTTAATATATATAGGGAACCGTTGAGCTCCTGCTGGTTTTCCATTCGTCACAATTTTCAGTTTTTTTTACCTGCACTTCCCGCCGCACCTCCGCTCAGGCTGCCACTTATGTTCCTGGCGTTTAAAAGCACTCGCTCGCTCAGCAAGCATGCGTCAGGCATCTGCAGTCATTTCCCAGCATCAGTAGGCACGGTCCAAAACCTATTTCTTCCCCATGACTGGAGCCTTTGTTGGCCTTTTGTTTTAGGCAGCGGGGCTGCTGCAGGTACGGGGAGGCGTTCTACAGGAGTGAGGGAGAAAGAAATGGGAGATCGAGGAGGAAGGGAGCAAAGTTGGTTTGAACATTTTTGCAGGGATGGGTTTGGTTCACAGTCCGGCTGCGGTTGAAAACCGATCGGCTAGAATGCTGCCCAGAGGGAATGACGTGGTTTAGACTATTTACAAACATTCCATCAATCCCATTTTGTATGTAGCAATGCATCAAATGGGCAAGTATATTTCCATGCATGGATGGGTCCTTTGCTTGCTGTACCACAGGATTCAAGCTATACTTCTCTAGCGGCGTCGAAACCTGTGAGGAGTTGCTTATGCTCCGTTCTTTTGGGAGCTACGTCTGGCAGTTTAGGATGGACTGTCCCCATGAGCATCAGGGTCAGTTCTGATTTTCATTAGAGAAACCTTTGTCTAGAGTGGCACAATGGGTGAAAAATGATGGGTTAGAAAGTAGCAGAGCGATTGCCAGTGGTTTAGACTATTTGCAAGCATTCCTTCGATCATCTTTTTTGTGTTTGTTTGTTCGACTCCACACATCACCCTGGCAGACTCCCTTTGCTTCCATGTCACAAGCACTAATAGGTGCAGTTGATGCCTTCTTGCCTTTTTCAACGGCTGCCTTGATGCAATCACTTTGTCTCTACCCTCTTTCTCTAATGTTCTCAGAATGAAAGCCTCCACCTTCCTTAATTGCTCTCTTATAGCCGTATTGGTATACGGTCCTCCCAGTCCCACCTCTACCTTCAGCAACCATCTTGCTGACTGTTTTAGGTCACTCCTACCTAGCGCTTCTCAGCGCTTCATACTCAGTGATTTTAACATTTTGGCAGAGTGCCGTAAGTGACACAAATCAAACCTTCGGGACTCTAGCGCTTCTATTGTCTTCACCTGTTGCAAAGTCATCCTGTGCCCTGGGCACCCCCCAACTTATTACTGACTGGTACTGATGGTACCTGACTGACCCTGGACTCTGCTTAACCAGGACCAGGGCCAGTGCTATTCTGAAAGAGAAACTTACAATGCAGTGAAAACACCTCCATACACTAGGGTACACTGTGGGTTGGGGTACATCTGTGTTTGGCATGACCTATCCTATAGTGCCCAAGTACATCATAGGGCAGGGGGATTGAGACTACCGCTCAGTCCCTAGTATATAGTATAGTATATAGTAGGGCATGGCAGTTTAGAGGCCAGTAGCTCTTGCATGTGTGCACTGCTGAAGCCTGAGGTAAGTTTAAAAGTAGCTCTGGTTGCAGGACTGCTTTTAAAAAGTAAATTGTGCCCAAACTCGACTTGGTGTTTGGGGCACTTAAAAATGGATAACCTTCAATGTTAGGGCATATTAGGTACCTCCAGGGTCTGCCTTAGGTGTCCCAGGGGTGGGAGGGAGGTGAAGTATATATAAGGAGGACCCTTATCAAATGAGTTTTATATGCTCTGGGTTAAGTGAAATTGCACATTTAACTCCCCACATTGTTATAAAGTGCAGCCCAAAATCGTGGAGGGAGGATCTGCAATATCTTGATATATTCAAAACCCCTAGAGTCTCCCCTAGGTGTTCCACGAGTGGGGGTCCTGTAGATATAGGCAGAGTACTTATAAAATATGCTTTCATAAGCCCTGGTGCTGAAAAAAGGGCCCAAGTCATTTTCCCATTGCAAATCCCCTGCCAAATAGGTTAACATGGCAAGAAGTTATCAACTAATAAATACTGATAGGAGAGTGATATAAATAGCATTCAAAGACTTCCCAGAATGGTATTAATAAATCCAGCAATATTATGTTGTTTAATTTCTCCTAAAATGTACAGACAAGAAGTTATAAGACTTTCTTGTCTGTAAGCCCAGATTCAGCCTTCCAGTGGTCTGTCCTGATTGGTCAGAGTTAAGTGGATTAGCTAGGCTCCTTTGAAGAGGTGATAAAAAGCCCCTGGGGTTAACTAGCTCTGCTGGGAGGGCAGTGTTCTGTTACACAGGCATGCCAGAGCAGGGGGAGGAGTCATAAACAATGGACTTCAAGGGAAGGGGAAGACACCAGTGTCATTTAAACTCTACTCGTTTGAACCCAGCCAGATGCTAGGCTTAAGGAAGGAATGAGCAGATGCATGGGGGAGACACTATAGAGATCAGCCATCTTAGTGGTGTGTTTAGCCAGCTCTTCTCTCCCTGCTGGAAAATCAGCCAAGATGAATTTGGAAGAATTGGTGCTCTCTGGGACAAAATAGTGCCACACTTTGCAGGATGTGGTCATACCTTTAGGTGGTACCCTGCACCCTATTGGACAGAAGTGACCTCCTGCTTGGCCCAGAAAACTTGGAATGCGTATCTGAGAGGGGAAGAGACTCTCAGATATGCTGCTTGAAACCTAAGATGGCCAGCAGGGCCATGCTGAGAAGATTGATGTGCAGTAACTAAGGCCTGGACTCTAAAGATTGCGTCTTCTGAAACATCTGGAACTACAGCCCTGTGGACTACCTTGCTGTAAAAGGACTAAAGAGTGGACTCCCTGCAAGCTACAGGTTAACAGAGCTCACTTGAACATCACCACCAAGACTCCTTAACCTGGAGCACTACTAGTTGATTTGTAAGGGTTTTGTCCAAGTGGATTGTGGGAACTGACATCCTCAACTTTCAAGGATCATCTTGGAGCTTCCAGACCCTTGGAGTGAGTTTCAGACACTTTGGGATCCTTTGGGGAACTTCAAGAAGAAGTTCTAGAAGTTTGGAGAACTTTGGAGCAACTTTGAAAAAAAGCTCCATAAGTAGACCGACTCAACCTGGCCAGCCAAGCGGCCAGCCAAGCCGCCTGCCTTCAACCATCCAGGGTCACCCCGCTGAAAAGCTCCGTAGGTCCGACTTCTAGAGTTTGAGCGGGAGTAGGCGAAATACGAGGCCGGCGAACCCTCACTGAATCTGGCCTGGTGAAGAGCAACAAGGGACCCCGCAAGAAAAAGCTCTGTAAAAGTTTCTAGGTCCAAACGAAGAAAAGGTGACCGGGAGCAACTGCGAAAGCCATGCCGCCTACTTTCAACCGTGAGTCAGCCTGGATCCTTGGTTTCTCCTGCTGGAATGCTAAGGAGGTCGGACTTCCATGAGTTGGAACGGGAGCTCGTCGCAAGGTAATCCGGCAAACCCTCACCGAGTCCGGACTGGCTGAGAGCTTCGAGAGACCAAGGGAAGAAAAGCTTCAGAAAAGTTTCTAAGTCACAAGGTAAAAACTTTGACTGAGGCCTACTGCGGGGGGTAGCCGCGCAGGGCTCCATCGCAGTCGGACTGAAACTTTGACTTTGACCCGGTCTATTGCGACCAGATGTCCCAATAAGGCTCTATTAAAGGCTAAATCTTTCAAAATTCATATCTCTGGTTCCCTACATTGGATTTTTGTTGTTTTGGTGTCATTTTGAAGATAAAAATATTTCCTATGTTTATAAATGAGTGCTGGATTTTTATTGTGCATTGTGTCTTAATTTTTTACTGAATTGGTGTTTTTAAATGCTTTACATACCTGTCTTTGAAGTTAAGCCTGCCTGCTGCAGCCAAGCAACCCAGGGTTGAGTATGGGAATAATTTTCTAAGCCTGTTCTGAGACCATTATTGTGTTAGTGGCTTTATTGCCAGTGGTAGATTTACAGTTGCCCCTACTAATAATCCACTTTCCAACATCACCCAACTTGTATATGGCCACACCCAAAGTGGTGGTCACACCGTCAACTTACTGTTCTCCCTTTCCCTATGCTGCCACTTTCCTCTGAGCCCTACAACTTTCCTAGAAGGACCACACCATCATCTTTTTTGTATAAACGTTCCTATGCACGCTCATCCTAAGAATAGCTCTCATCCATATGCTCCCAAAAGGCTGTATCAAAAAGTTCCCTGGCTGATTTGGTCCCTGATCTCTCTTCTACCCGTACCAGCTCCTATACTGGCATGTCTACTGCACTTACTTAGTTTATGTCTCAATTGCATCTTCATTTGATCTTCAGGACCCACTAAAGACCCTATTTCCTCAACCCCACACCCCCCTTAATATAGCAATAATCTCACACTGTAAAACTCTTTTGTAAGCAAGCCATGAGGACCTGGCAGGCCAACTATTCACTGGCCGAGCACAAGCTCTACTTAACTCATCTCCATCGCTACATAACACCAATCAACCAAGCTTGCACTTTTTTCTTTGCTGCCTTTATATCTGATGCCGCAAACACTTTTAAAGAAGCATTTAATATTTTTCACTTTCTCTCCAAGCTTGGCTGCTGTAAATCGGCAATTGCCCCCTGTAAGAAATTGGGTTGTTTGTTGAGGAGGGTGAAACATCTACTCAAGGGGAAACTTTAATCCTTCTCATGGTGAAGTCACAAGTAAACTCCAAATTAAGCTATGCCTAACTCTCTGGTAGCTGGGCACAAAAGAAGTCAGGCTTAACTTAGAAGCAATCTGTAAAGCTTGTATGCAGCACTTCAAACACTAATAAAGGGAAACACAACACAAGAAAAAATCTGACACCAATTTAGAAAAATAGAGTAAAATATAACAATTAGTTTAAGACCAAAATTATTAATATCTAATGAGAAAAAACAAAGATATGCAATTTCAAAGATTTAAGTCAAATTAGCACAAAGCGGCAACAGTGGTTATCTGGTCGCGCCAGACTGGGGCAAAGTCGCAAGTTCAGGCTGTCCACAATGGAGCGCAGGCTTGCTAAAGAGATCCTGTTAGGCCCGCTGAACAAGAGTACCTTAAATCCTGGTTGCAAGGCGTTACAGAGTCCTGTGTCACGGATGCGTCTTGAACTGGCAATTCCTAGGCGCTACGAAACTGTCATGTGATGTCCTGTGCCATTGAGGATGCCGCCAATGAATGCCGCGTTGAGATGCGTCATGCACTGGCAGGTCCCGAAGAAGTGGCAAGGCTTGCAATCCGGAGTCCTATGTCTTCATCGAGGATATCTTCAAGGGGCTTGCAATGCAAAGGCCTGCGTGGAGGATGTTTCACACAGCAGCAGTTTTTGGCAGGCTGTGGGCAGCAATGCAAAGGCCTGCACTGGAGACATTTCATGCAGATGTCCCGATGCAGAGTTTGGAGAGGTGAAGCATTGTGCAGCGGCTCCAAAGCAGAGTTTGGAGAGGTGATGCACAGTGGCACCTATGCATAGGTTCTGGTGGGACCACAGTTTGGCTGGCAGACACTTTCAGGACTTCTCTTAAAGGTCTGGAACTGGGGTGGCATCACATGGGAGGGTAGGACTCACAGCTGACAGAGTCCAGGTGCTGGGTTCAAAGTGGTAGGAGCCTTCTGTCCCTGAGGCTCTGGTAGGAAGGCCAGACTACAAGCCCTTGGAGTCACTCTGGTGGTCCTCTGGTAAGATGGAGGTCCAGTCCTTCTCACTCAGGTAGGAGTGCAGCAGGGCAGCAAAGTGGCGATCCTTCTTGCAGAGCATCACAGCAGTCCATCTTCTGAGTCTTCCACAGATCCAGATATGTACGGAGGAGTTGGGGACTGAGAACCAATATTTATACCTTGTGCCTACTTTGAAGCAGGAGAAGCTTCCAGAGTGTTCCACTACCCAGAGCTGCTTGGAATTTCCTGCCTCCCTGATCAGGGACCATATTGTCTGGAGTCACAAAAGACTACTGTCAAACCCGTTTGTGCAAGTTCTCAGGCAGATCCTTAGTGATGTGGATGTGTGGTAGGTGACAGCTTCTCCCTTTTATTAACCCAGAGTGGCCCATCTTGCCAACACCAAGCTTCCCTTTTTCTCCCTCTCTGAAAGCAATAAACTAAGACCACCTGCTAGCTACACCAAGTCATGTGACCCCTTTTTAATATTTATGTCTCTGAGCTAGCCTCTTTGATTAGAAGTTTCAACTTATGTCCAACCTCTTACGCCGACGATACCGAGTTGGTCATCTCAGCAGTGGATAAAGACATTAACTATTCCACTAAACTCCATGACTGCATGGTCTCATTAAATGACTGGATGGGTAGGCACTGCCTCAAGCTGAACTCAGGCAAAACTGAGGTGGTGCTTTTTGGGAATCTTTCCCCTCAGTGGTCACCAGGCTGGTGGCCACATATTTTGGGCATAACTCCCATACCGGTGGCCAAGGCTAAGAACTTAGGGATCATCGTTGATGATAAACTGAATATGATGTCTCAGGTTTCAAAGGTGGTTTCGTCCGCATTCCTTACTATGAAAATGGTTCGGAAAATTCTGCCTTTTATTCCGATTAACACTAGAAAAATTGTGATGACGTCCCTGGTGTTGTCTAAATTGGATTATTGTAATGGATTACACATTAATATGCAATCCAACTTGCTTAGAAGGCTGCAGGCAGTACAGAACACTGCGGCCAGGCTGGTTCTTAATATCCCTAAATTTCAGTCTATTAGGGCAGGCATTCGGGAACTGCACTGGCTTCCAGTTGGCCAGAGGATCAAATTCAAAGCACTTTGCTCGGCCTTTAAAGCCCTGCATGGAGAAGGACCACGATTTTTGATGGATCTGTTTCAGTGGTACTCTCCTAATAGAGCACTTCGCTCAGCAAATGCCTTCCTGATGTTCACCCCCAGAATTAAAAGAATTAGCTGGGGGGGGGGGAGGATTTTCAGCTACAACACTATCAAGGAGTGGAATGCTCTTCCACACTCCCTTAGGGAGTCCTCCTCCTTGTTAGTGTTCAGGAAATCGCTTAAAACATGGCTTTTTAGTAATTAGCTCTTTTACATAGTTATGGAGACCGTGAGCGCCTAGACACCTTCGGGTAGTAGTGCGCTTAATAAATTGTCATAACATAACATAACCTAACATAACCCAGTGACAGGCTGCAGGAACAACATGGTTAGGATAAAAAATGCCAACTTTCATAAAGTGTCTTTATCAGAATTGTAACTTAAAATCCAATTTTACCATTAAAGAGGGCTTTTAATTACAATTCTTTAGACACCAAACTTGACTTTTCGAGCTCTTCCCATTTGAAAATTAGCACTTATTAAATGTAATATAGTAGCCCACAGTAGTGAAAAACAGATATAGGAGTTTTTACTACCAGAACATGCAAAACTTAAAAATATATGTCCAACATTTTAAATACACTGCACCATGCCCTCTGGGCTGTGTAGGATCTTCCCTAGGGGTGACATATGTTTTAAAAAGGGGGGGTTGGTCCTAGCAAGAGGCTGATCTTGGCAAGTCGAAATGGCACTCTAAAACTACACCGACAAGCTGCAATGACAGGCCCGGGACATGTGTAAAGGGCTACTGTTGGAATGTGGTGTATTAGTAGGGGTAAGTATGTACCTACCACTAGTAATAAGGCCACAATCACAATATACGGCCCAGTCAAGTTCTCAATAAATTATTCCCTTGATCAACCCTTGGTCGATGGCTATAAGGAGGCAGGCTTAACTTGGGTTCAGAAGTAAGGGTGGGTGTAGCAGGCGTAGTGCCTCTTCGCGTATTTCCACGCAGTTAAAAACAAATTCAGTGGAAATACGCTACGCCCCCTCCCACCTCCCAAAGTACTTTCAAAATGATTTAAAAAGGTACTGACCTGTTGTTTGCCACCTCCCCTGACTTCGCGCTCCCCGTCCTGCTCCTCGCGTCTTCAATAATAGAAAAAAACTACGTTGTTCGTCTGATGCGCGTGCGCATGCGCGTCAGACGTACAACGTAGTTTTTTTCTATTATTGAAGACGCGAGGAGCAGGACGGGGAGCGTGAAGGCAGGGGAGGTGGCAAACAACAGGTAAGTGCCTTTTGAAATCATTTTTAAAGGACTTTGGCAGGGGGTAGGGAGCGGCTAACTCCGCTCTGCCACAGAGGCATAGTTTTTGCCTACCGGCCCAGGGTTATTCAGAAGCTATGCTTTGCCTCTTAGGGTCTGAGACTTCAACTCTCACAATGCACCTGATCAATCCAAGTAAAATCTAGGTGAAGCTTGTCAGCTGGAGTTGTCCTCGTTGTTGATCTTGAATTAATGTTGCCCCCCAGCAACTCAATGTCCAAAATAACAGTCCATGTTACAGAAAAGTGTCTTTGCTCTTTCGTATTTTTAACTTTCTTTTCTTCTTCACAATGCATCAGGTGTCCTTCATACATCCAGTAATCCCATTATTGATTAAAATAACATTGGTATCCAACATGTGTTTCGTCAGTAGATGTGTCAACTTTTGACTTCCTCAGGGCTACAAGAAATAAATGAACGCCAAAAGTGGTAATCCTAATCAAAGTAACCCCAAGATAACCCGTGCTCATTCATCAGTTATTTGTGAGAAGAACGACCACGATTCCATATCAAGGTAATCCCAACTGAGGTCTCCAACGAGTTAGTAAAAGTAGTAGGCGTGCAAGGACTCTAAGATTTCTATACATTCTGACAAAATCAATAAACTGTTCTACAAACATGTATATAAATTTTGACCGCTATAATGGACTGGTTGATAATGCAAAGGTGGTCAATCCTTTGTTCTTATTGCGACCAAAATTATATGCATCGGTAAGATGGGCAAAAATTAGCAACTCAAAAAGGTGGGCATGTCAGCTTCATGCATCATCTTTGTACTACCTTATATCTACCTTATATCCCATAAACATATCGCCATGTTTGGATGTCATCATACAAGCTCACCTGAAAACAAATGGCTGGATCTAAAGTAATATCGTAGAGAAAGACCATGGCTCATGTATCTCCATGAATCTAATCTAAAAGAAATGATATAGATTTCAGTACCACAAATGCACTCTAAACAAACATACATAAGATCTTTCTGTAGTATGTGCATAGTGCCCAGTATGCACATACTACAGAAGGATCTCACCGGTATTAAAGCAAGATGTTATCCAACTCTCCCGTGTTCAGTTCTGTTCTATTTTGCCAAGTAAAACATCTGTAACATAAACCGATGTAAATTAGGAATCGGTTATCAAACCCTGGCTATACATGACTAGAGCCAAAGCTAACTTTTCATACAAACTGCACCATGCTGTGGTTTATACTTCAATTCCTTCTTGCCAATAATATCGGACCTTAAAGTCACGCTAAGCCCAACAATTAATAGATATTTCTATCCGGATTCCAAATGGTTACCATACTGAGTCCTGATCTCATAAACCCATACTGCTCCTCATATCAAAAGCGGGAAGTATAAAATAAGTCGTAATATAAAAAGTCTTTACCTGTCTAACCCACTCGTTTCCAAAAAGGGGGAACTCCAACGTTGCGTGTATGTCAGCGTGTTGAATCCGCACCATATTTTGCTGGGTTTAAATACCCTGTAAAATCCACGTTTGCCACTGACAGACAATAGTGTAAGATACAGAAGTAAAGGGAACTACATCCCAACTTCATGTACTTGTAACTAGCGGTTCATACATCTTAGCTCTATATTAAATAATTATATATGATTCTTAACCTAATGTAAAAAGAATTTCCTATTTTTTCTTATCCATACGCTGCTTAATCGACAGCGATCAAAACCGCATCCGTGAACTCCTGTTCTATATGGCTGAATCAACTCAGCGGCCATCTTTGAATAGTCACATTCAAAATTTGAGTTTGTGAAAATGAACCAACGTAAAAAGGGACATCCCTAGTGTCCCATAGTAAGTGAATATCCAATTTGTGCTCACAGTGTAAATAGTGGGTTTTCTGTATTTTGTAGCCAAGTGAGCCGATATGTTCTAACATCTAAACTACGGGTGATTTACTTTATTGAAATTACAGTAACCCATGTGTGCAAAGGTTTTTAGTATCGTAGGTGAATGCCACTGAAAGAGAAACCACCCAAATAAAGGCTTCTGTAATATGTGCAAACTGGGCACTTAGACATGTTTAGAGTGAGTTTGTGGTACTGAATTCTATATAATTTCTTTTATATTAGATCTTTCTCTACGATCTTACTTAAGATCCAGCCATTTGTTTTCAGGTGAACTTGTATGATGACATCCAAATACTGCGATATTGTGATGGGATATAAGGTAGCACAAAGATGATGCATGAAGCTGACCGTACCCACCTTTTTAAGCTGTTAGTTTTTGCCCACCTTACGGGTGCATTATATTTTGGTCGCGATAAGAACAAAGGATTGACTACCTTCACATTGTCAAACAGTCTATTATATTGGTCTAAATTTATATACATGTTTGTAGACCAGTTTATTGGTTTAGTCTGAATTTATATAAATTTTAGAGTCCTTGCACACCTACTACTTTTACTAACTCATTGGAGACCTCAGTTGTGATTACCTTGATATGGAATTGTGGTCATTCTTCTCACGAATAACTGATGAATGAGCACCAGGTTATCTTGGGGTTGAGCGTTTGATTAGGATTACCACTTATTGCGTTCATTTATTTCTTGCAGCCCTGATGAAGTCAAAGGTTGACTCACCTAATGACGAAACACGTGTTGGCTACTTCTGTTATTGGAATCAATAAAGAGATTACTGGATGTATGAAGGACATCTGATGCATTGTAAAGAAGAAAAGAACATTAAATGCGAAGAACAAAGACACGTTTCTGTACTCATAGACTTTTATTTTGGACATTGAGTTGCTCTGGGGTAACATTAATTTATTTGAGTTGGGGCTTTTCCTCATCTAAGGTTAGAGTGTTGGCCACTACTTTCCCTCTGGAGCACCATATATAATTTTGGGAATACTTTGGAGATACTTTAGATTTGTGCAAACTATAACCTACCACAGCAACTCTCTACTCGTTGATCTTGCAGGTTGCTGTTCTAGCACTTTTTTGCCTGTTGCTGATCAGCAAGTCCTCTCCTTATCCTTTAAGACAGGCAAAGTCCTTTTGTTGTAAAGTCTTGTGAGTGCAGCAGGTGCAGTCCTGATGAGTGCAGGCCTCTCTTGTGCAGTCCAAGGGTCCATCAGGGCAGTCCTTATCCAAACATTTCTTTTGGGTCTTTGGTGGTCAACAACACCAATCCAAGGTTTCAGAATCTCTGAGTTGCTCCTTGGGAAGTTGGGACTACCAGACCCTCAGTGCTCCTGGCCAAACCCTTAAAAGTCCATTGATTGCTGTCCAGTTGGGTTCTTCTTGGTGTAAATGATACAGGTGGAGCTCTTTTAACCTATTGCTTTCAGGAAGTCCACTCCTTCAACTTTCAGAGCAAGGCAAAGTCCTTTTTGGGCTGAAAACCAAAGTGTGCAGCAGGTGCACTACGTTTGTGTGCAGTCCAAGGGTCCAGCAGGGCAGTCCTCCTTCTTTTAGTTTGAAGGCATGGATCTGAGTTGCCAGGCAGTTCTCTCATATTTTTCCAGTGTTCTTGGGTGACAAGCAGGGGGCACCCCTGACCAATGGGGTACATGGTGCCACCCAGATGTATGCGAGTTCCTCCAAAGTATGGCATATTCCTGTCCCAGAAAGCATTGTTTGGCAAAATCCAAAATGGGAAACTCTCTTCTGGAGGTTAAGATCTGGCTAAGCATCCCACGGGCATGGCTAACTTTGCATAGCACTCCCATTCCAGCCCCTCTGATAATTCAATTATTGGGGGTCCTGTCTGGCTGGGGGTACAGGAAATGAGGGTGAGCCTGTCCCCTGTCCTAACTGTCATTTCATCTTCAAAGCCCTGTTTGGCTACACCCCCATCCTGCCTTTTGCTCTCCAGCTGCAGATCTCCTCCCACCAGATCTCCTTTGGCTTTATGCAGGCCACGTCACACCTCATCAGAGCAGTTTGGCTCAGCCTGTCAAAGACTGGCTAATCAGGACAGGCTGCTGAAAGGCTGGATTTTGGCACATCAGAAAAGCAAAGTCTATAACTTATTTTCTGTAACAGTTAAAATAAATCTAACATTGGCAAGTTGTTAGATTTTTCATAACTATTCTTTTAAGTCTTTGAATTATACTTTGTCTCACTCTTATCAATAATTATAGTTTATTAAGGTATTTCTATGTCAGCTTATGGAGCCAATATGCATACAATGGGGTAAAACAAAAATGGCAGTTTTTCCCTACCAGGGTATATAAAACATATTTTAAAATGCCCCTGCTTATTGCTACAAGGCACCCTACCCCTGGGGCACATAGAGCAGACCTTAGGGGTGACTTATAAGTAAAAATAGGGTAGTTTAAAACTCTGGAAGTACCTTAAAATCCAAAGTAAAATGTGCATATAGTTTAATTTGAAAAGCAGCCTCCAAAGCACGGCTGCCTTTAAAATGGCTTCAGGCAGCACAGCAGTGGACACTTAGGTGCATTAAATCTACTGGGCCTTTAAACCTACATGCCTTACCACATACTAGGGAATTACAGGTAGGTTGTCATACCAATTGTAATTACACCTTATTGCCACATACCTTTTAATCAGAACACAGGGTCTAGATAGCAGAGCCCAAAACACAATCAGAATCAGAAAAACAGCATGTAGTAGTCAAAATGAGGGCAACAAGTTGGGGGACACTGCAAAAGCCCTGGTTTCTCACAGCTACTTACGTGGGTGGCACAATAAGTGCTGAAGGCCCACTAATAGCATTTAATTAACTGACTCTGACTATATCTAGTGTCAATTTACTAGGGACTTACAAGAAAATTAAATATGCCAATTGGTTGTGAGCCAATGTTAACATTTTTAAGGGAAGAGCACAAGCACGTTAGCAGTGGTAAAGTGTGCAGAGTCCTAAAGCCAGCAAAATCAAAATCAGAAAAAAGGGAGACTGGAAGGAAAAAAGTTGGGAGAAAACCATGCAAGGATGTCAGGTCCAACACCACCTCTTTGATCCTTTGTGAGTTTCTCTGTATAGACTTACAGGATAAAGTTTATTCTTAGCCCACATCTCTCACCACCCCATAACTGTCTCCTCTACTGCCCTTCTCTATTCTTCTCACCTCTTTCCTCTGAAATTTCTGTTGACCATCATTCCAGGTTCTCCTATAGACCCATGTCCTGCACATGTTTTTCACAAACTATCGACTACCATCACTAGTCACTCACAGACCTCAACAACCTCTCTTATTCTAGTTGTGAAATCACTACAGACTGGAAACATGCCACATCAGTCCTTTTAAAAAAACAACACAACACTTTTTCTGCCATACATAGTAACTTCCTTACTATATCTCTTTGTCCTCTACCCAGCAAAATCACTGAAAGGGGCGTTAACTCACAAACTCTCTAATGATCTGGACACCCATTATCTCCTTGATAACTCTCAATTCGGCTTCAGTCCCATGCACAGTATGGAAACCACTCTTGTAACTATACTTGATGACATCTGCGTTATTGTAGACCAGGGTGAATCTGCCACTGTGGGTCTTCTTGACATTTGGCAGATTTTGACATGATGTGCCATGACACTGTGCTTGGCCATCACTATTCAATTGGTGCCAGAAATTAAGAACTCACTTTGATTAAATCCTTCCTAATGAACCATAGACAAGCAGCTCATCTCACACTTTTCAGATCTAAACCTATCCCCAGTGGATATCCTAAGGCTCCTTTTTCAGCCCTACACTTTTCAACTTTCATGTCACCCCTCTTGCACTCTTGATCGGATGTTTTGGCTTTTCACTTGTCTTAAATGCTGATAACACTGAGCCCCTCATCAGACTAGAATGTACCTCAAAAAACGTTCTTTCTTGGATTACTAGAGTTGTCCTTTGGATGCATCACAATTCTATTTAAGTCACTACCGATAAACAGAGATCCTTCTTGCAGGCAAGGATGCCTTGCGCTGGGATTCTAATTGGTGGCCAGCCCACCTAGGACCTACACCCATCTCTATATCTTAAGTTTGTAACCATGGCTTTTACTGTGAAACCAGGCACCAGGCTTCAACTACACACCCAGATCAATACATTTCCCTTCTCTTGCTATCACTTATGTTGCTTCCTTCAAAAATGTCTTTCCTTGCTTCCTATCTCTCAGCATGTCAAATTGAAGTGTAGGCCCCAGTCCTCTCCCTCCTGAGCTACTGCAATTCTTTTCGATCCTATGGCTCCCGTACATTCAAAACTTCCAGCTTCCCTGCAGGTCCCCTATTTCTCCTCATTTTTCAGCTCTTCACTGGCTTCCTCATACTCAATGTATTACTTGAAATCTTCAAGCCTGACACATCACGTTTTTCATATTCAGGGCCAGTGCCATCCACAGAGCAAGTGCCTTCACTGCGCCACTACTTGTCTGCTCAGATCCTCCTGCCTCGGTTGCTTGCCCTCAACAAAAATTAATCTATCCCTCGCTAGAGGTTGTTCCTTATCATTCTCAACTTCCAAATATTCGAAATCATCTGCCCCCGACATTAGATCTCTTGACAGTCACTTATTTTTCCTCAAAGCACTCATAATTTCCCTGTTTAAGGTTTTTTTTATTTTTATAAATTTGTTTATTTCGTCTGGTCAACAATGTATGGCATAGACACTATACTGTTTTTTGTTACAAGGTATACCACATAATGTCTGTGAACTTTCTATGTATAGTGATAAATTGCTTTTGTTTCATGCATTCTAGGCTGACAACAGATTGTACATCTCCGCATAGTTCGACAATAAAACTCTTATCATCTCAGGTCTACAGTTCTTCGTTTGACATTAAAAAATTACATTACTTTACACATGATATTGCAATGCAATGCCTTATATCGTCCCCTTAACTGCGAAAGAGAGTAAAGGTTATAACAGAGCAACACCTATATTTGTACATTTCCACCAATTTACATTTATTCGTTATCCTCATGTACTGTCAAGAGGTATTGTTTCAGTGGTTACCAGAAATCTCGGGGTCTCGACGATAGTAGTATTTCCTCCGCGTATGTCTCCATAGTTTCCCTGCAATATGACATGTCCGGGAGCCAGTCCTTGAATTTAGGGGGGCGTTTACTGCCCCATTTAATGGCAACCTGTCGTTTTGCTAGCAGTAGCGCCACCGCCAGAAACTTTCACCTTCTTGTCGGTGTCAATTCGTATATTCCCAATAAGCATACAATTGGCGTATTCGGCACCTGCTCAGCCAGCATTGCGGTTATCGCCCTTACAATTTCCTGCTAGTAGTCATGTATTTTGGGGCATACCCACGCCAAGTGTAGAAAATCAGCATTCATGGCATTACGCATTACACCTAAGACATCTGTCATGTGGTCTTAGACCATATCTGTGGAGTTGGGTCGGGGTGTAATAAAATTGATGAAGAAATTTAAAGTGTATAATCCATAGATTACAGTTCGATGTCAGTAAGTGTAGTTGTGTGCTGCTATATTCCCAGTCCTGCTCCTCTATCTTATCTTCTAACAGTTTTTCCCATTTAGCTAATGATCTATTGATCGCTACGTTTTGTTCTGATTGAGACGCGTTATATAGTCGGGTGACTAACTTCTGTTGCGTTGTCGCTACTAGTAGGGCCTGTAATGCCTGCAACGTTGGTGGCTCTTCCGGGTTGGTATTGTATAGCTCTTTAGCTGCTGCTTGCAGCCGCATATGAGTAAATATCTTCATTGGTGTGTTGTGTGTGTTTAGCGATGGGTCATTTCTTTGTAGGAATCTTCCGTTAGGAAAGGCATCCCCCATATTATAGATTTTCATATCTTCTAGTAATAGCGACATTTTCTTCTTTTGTCTTACTGATAATTTCAGGTGATTGGCAAGAGGAAGCGCCGGTGCATAGACAGGTAGCTTGTTTGCCCTATGTGCCAGTGCGTGCCAAGCATTTGATGTGCAGTGTACAGGTTGAATCATGTCCCTATGTGCATAAGGCCTCGGGTCTGATATGAAAGTTATCAATGAAGCGGGTTGTACACTATCCGTTTCCACTGCCACGTGTGAAATGTATCCATGCTGTTTGGTCCAGTAGTAGGCATGTTGCGCTTGCGCGCAGTAGAAATAAAGCTGCAGGTCCGGTGCCCCAAAACCTCCCATATGGTACGGCTTTGTTAATATAGTCCAGCTGACCCTAGCCTGTTTACCCGCCCAAGTCAGCTTCTGCATTGCTGACCGCAGTTTTACAAAAAAAGCTTGTGTGAGCCAGATTGCGATGTTAATGATTAAGTATAGAAACCTGGGTAATACTACCATCTTCTGCAGTGTAATCCTATCTACTAGCGACAGAGGCATCTGTATCCATCTTGCTATTTGCTCATCTAGTTTAGTCATTGCCCTGTCATAGTTTTCCCTTATGACTAGTTCTGGGTCCCTAAGTATCCATATCCCCAGATATTTCACTGGGTCAGTTTGCAATCTCAGAGGATAGTCCAATGCTGGCTGGGTTGTAGCCGGCGTTAGGGGTATAACCACTGATTTGTCCCAGTTTATTTTTAACCCTGCATACTGTTCAAAACAGTTGTACTCTCTCATGAGGCTGTTTAGATATGTATTAGTGTGTTGTGTAAATAATACCATGTCGTCAGCGTATAATGATATACTGAGGGGACATAAGCTAAACTGTAAGGCAGCCTCCCGGTGACATTAACGAATCCTACAGGCAAGGGGCTCCAGAATCAGGGTGAATAGAATCGGTGATAGCGGGCAGCCCTGCCTCGTTCCCCTTTTTAGCTCTATAAGATCCGATATTTGTCCATTCAGCCTAATTCTAGCGGTAGGGGCGTAAAAATAAAATTTCTATCCATTTTATAAATTGCTCAGGGAATCCCATTCTACGCAACACCACAAACATGAACGACCATTCCACTGAATCAAAAGCTTTCGCAGCATCTAGCAAAGCTGCTGCTGCTGGCAAGTCCGGATCCAGATGGTGGTATAGAGCAAAAATGGTGCGTATGTTTAGGCTAGTTGATCTAGTGGGTACAAAACCTGCTTGATCGGGTAATACTAACTTCTCCTGCAGTAGTTGTATCCTAGTGGCAATGACTTTTGCCAAAATCTTTGTGTCTATGTTTATCAATGACAGGGGGCAGTACGAGTCACATCGTGATACGTCTTTGTCTGGCTTGGGGAGTGTCACCAGGAGCGCTTCTCTCAGCGAGGCGGGGAGCCTAACCTCATCATACGCTTCCTCATACATTTCAGCTAAGCGATGTATCAATAGATCTTTGCATGTTTTGTAGAATTCCCCAGGTAACCCGTCTAACCCGGGAGCCTTGTTGTTTCGTTAGGAGTTTATTGCGTCTGTTAGTTCGTCTTTGGTGATGTGGTGGCTCAAAAATTTACAGTGAGTGTCTGAGAGCCATGCTAGGGCTACGTCCTGGAGGTAGTGGTTTATGTCTTCTGCTGTAGTGTTAGTTTGTTTATCATAAAGATGTGTGTAATATTTCTGGAAGCATTTAGATATGGACTTAGTGTCGTACTGCATTTGATTCGCTTCATCCCGTATCTGCGTTATGTATGATGTTGTGTAAGAAGGTTTGATCTTGCTCGACAGGGTGCGCCCCGGCCTACCTCCCTCCCCGTAGTTCCGTGCTATGTATCGTTTTGATTTGTATTTTACCTCATCCATGGCGTATTTCTGGTACTCGTCCATCTTTTCCCTTATTCTTGCCAATATAATTGGATTTTGTGTCTGTGTGTATTCCGCCTCAAGTGTACTAATGTCCCTTTCTATTATGGTTAGTTGCTGTTGGATATCCTTCAGGATCCCGGCATGTTTGTTAATACAGTGCCCATGAACAGTCACCTTGAATGCTTCCCACAATGTCCCCTCACTTTCTACGGATCCAGTATTCAACTCAAAGAAGTCTTCAATTGCCTGTCGGAGTTCGCTCCTGAATTCTGGATCTAACAGGGCACTACCTTGCAATCTCCATGCAAAATGTCTTGGTATGTGAGTTGGGATGTCCAACGTGAGGCTAACCGCGGCGTGGTCTGACAGTGTCTTGGGCAGATGTTTGACCCTCACGTCCATGTACATGCTTCTGCCATCAACAGCCAATAGTCTATCCTGGACCATGTGTTGTGCGTCACAGATGTGCATGTGCCTTCCCTCCGGCCCTCGTGTCTCAGACTCCATAGGTCAGTCATTCCCCATGTTGCCATACCGTCTTTAAGGACTTTGGCTGCCCTGTCTGCCATACCTCTCATTACCTGTTGATCTATCAAGTGCTGGGTCCAGACAGGTGTTGAAGTCTCCCCCCCATATTATTGGTGCACTCGGGAATTCTCTAAGTTTGGCCCATATCTCAGCATAGAACGCGGGATCATCTGTATTTGGGTCGTATGATGTGATTATGGTTAATACTGAACCCCCAAAATTACCTTGCACTGTAACGTAACGGCCTTGATCGTCGCGTAGTGTATGGAGCAATTGGAATGGGGTACTCCGTCTGACTAGTAGTAGAACCCCTCTGGCATACGTGGAGTTTGATGATGCCATGCGGTATGACGCCCATCTGGTGCCCACCCGCATTTCAGTAGTGGGGGTTAGATGTGTTTCTTGTATACATGCCACATCAGTACCGTGTCTATCAAAATATCAAGTACTTTTTGTATTTTTTGTGGATTTTGAAGTCCACGAACATTCCATGTTAGAAACGTCAGTTTTCTAGCATTCGTTCCAGTGTCAGCCATGTGTATATATCACAGCTTGGTGTTGTCTTGTTCCTTGTATGGTGTATGTGTGAAGCGGCAGTTGCGTCAATAGCTTCATTTCGTCGACCAGACATTTTGTTCTATCCCATCCCCCCACCCCCACCCACTCCGCCCTAGCCCCAGTGGCGGAGCCAATCCCAACTCGGTTAAACATGAAAAACACCAACAAGAAAAGAAAAAAGCCCTTACAATAAGCTAATGTGGTGTACACATGAGGGCGTTTCCTGTGGGTTCCTCACATGGGCAAACGCCCTGCAAAATTGTATACATCAAAACTAGACATAACATGTTATGTTAATTAAAGGTGCACCTGACAAGTCTGCCATAAGTCTATAATGTCTCTGAGGGTGGGCATAGTTCAAATATGTTCAGTTACAATACACAATACATTAATATACCAAGTGATACATAGTTTGGTGATGTTCAACTTCTCTGCGCTGAGTACTTGGCCAACCGGATATCGTCTAACCACCATCTGCTAACTCTGTAGAACAGCAGATTACTAAAATTGTCTTCAGTTGTACCACAGGTCATGGCTAGTGTGCTGTGGCCCCCCATTTTCCAGACCACAACAATACCATCCACTTCCGGTGTCTGTTTCCATTATGCAACCGTACCTCGCCTCCCAGGCCTTTCCGGATCATTTTAGCTTTTAGCGGCGTCCGCTAACCTTTGCAATGACTTGTTATTCCACGTCCGAAGTTGTATGCTGTTCCTCCTGGTCTCCCTGTGGGGATGTCCGTCTTGGTTTTGGATGTTCTTTCTGTTGGAGGAATTTTAGCATGTCTTTAGGTTCGTTATAGATTTCACCTTCCTTTCATCCGTGACTCTTAGTCTTGCTGTATTCAGCATTGCGTACAGGATATTCAGGTCTCTCAGTTTTTGTTTCACTTGGCTGAACTTCTTTCTCGCCTCCTGTACAGATAACGTGAAGTCAGGGTAAATTGATATGTCCATATCCTCATGTGTCAGCTTTCCCAACTCTCTTGCCTTCCAGAGCGCCGCATCTTGGTCTCTATAGTTCAGTATCCGTGCTATAATCGGCCTTGGTGCTGAACCAGTCGGCGGTTTTGGCGCCATGGATCTGTGCGCTTGCTCGACGATGAATATCTCAGAGATTGTGTCCCGGCCCAGCATTGCAATTAGCAATTGTTCCACATACCTTTCCATAGGGCCCGTGTTTTTTGTCTCTGATATGCCCGTCAGGCTGATGTTGTTTCTGCGGGACCTCGCTTCCAAATCTACCGCCTTTGCCGAGATAGCCGCCAGTTGTTTGCCCATCCTTGTCTGTTTCGCATCCATCTGCACCTGAGTATCTTCGGCATCAGATATTCTGCGCTCGGCCATGTCCAGTCGTTCCGTGTGCTTGTCCAGGCGCTCCGACATCCTGTCGACCCGATAAGTGAGAGAGTCTATTTTCCCATCTAAATTGGTGAGAGCAGCCTGTATAGCAGTGAACATTGCTTGCACTTCGACATTTGTTACGCCGCTACTGGCTCCCGTCTCCTCCTGTTGATGAGGTTGCTCTTCCGTCCCCCGAACCATTTGTTTCTTGGTATGTTCAAACATTATTTTGGGCTGGGTTCTATCTGTCTTGCCCATATTTCCAGCTTCTGGCCTGCCCCTGTCCCCACGTCCTCGTGAATGGGAGGTGTCAGGGATGGGCATTTTCGTCTTCACTTGTATAGTGGTAGCACGTCTGGTATTTCCTGTCGTGCGTGGAGGGTGTGGGTCGCTGTGGTAGTAGCTTGATATACACTTGTATTTCTCTGGTAATGGTATCTATCTTAGGGGCCGTCTTGGCTCGCTGCTAGCATGCAAGTAGGTCAATCCAGCGTGCTTTCCCCACTGACCTCTGATTATTTCAGCTGTTTCCAAAGTTCTGACAGACCGGGAATGTCCAGGCAAACAGATGGTATTCGGTGCCTGTCTACAATGTGCTAAGTTGGTTGATAAGCCTGGTCTCCAGCCACTTGTGTCCTGGTATCAAGACTGGGCTGTTAATGCCCTCCTCTGGGGCGCGTTTAACACTTTGTGCTGTTTAGGCTTTGGGTTTCAGGCAGGTCTGTCCAGCATAGTTGGTAGGTGTCCCCCACGGGTTTTATCAGGGCCAGTGAAGTATTTTACTTTGGCCCCAATTTGGGCCCAGGGACTACCTCCTGTTTGGGAAGCTGAGGATCCCAGTCTAGTTTAGGTAGGTGGCGCTTTTCATTCATTTGCCATTTATGCACAGCGCTTGGACCTCAATTTCGGGGGCCATGAGCTCTTATTTGGAGTACTAGTCATCCCGAGGGTGCAACACTCACCTCCCGTTCTCGTCTAGTATGGCCCAGCCTTCCAGCGTCTTGCGCTATCACTCCTCACAGTGCGGGTCTGGTGGCAGCTGCTCTCCCGCCCGCTCGCATCTCCGGCAGTTCCCAGTCTATGGCAGTTGTGTGTCTTTGCCTACCACGAGGTTCGGGCAGGTTGCATCTCTCCTCCGCAGTCGAATCGGGCAGTTTTAAACTCTGTTTCCCGACTATGCGGTGCTCACCTCCCAGTGTCTTCGGCTGCCGCCAGTAATTAACCGCTGGGTATTCCGACACCACCGGGCTAAGGCCGTTGTTAAGGCCGCCATGCGTGCTCTGCGTCCCGGCTCTTTACGCTACTGCAGGCCGCAGCTATTAGTTTCGGTTTTACTTGGCCAAGCCCTGGGATCTCGATCCGCATTTTCTCGTTCCAGGGTCTTTGGAATTGCCGGTTTCTGGCTCCGGTAGGCACTCAGCCGTTTACGGCGTCCAGGCGCACCTCTTCAAAAGCAGAAAGCTTCGATGTGCAGGATTAATTAAGGATTTTTCCGGGCATCAGCAAGAAGCTCGCCTAGAATGCAGCCATCTCGCTGCGCGGCAAGCTCCGCCCGCCCTGTTTAAGGTTTAAGCTCTTTCTCCATCAACTCATGCACTGCTGCTAATCTTCCACTGTGCCAGAATACCTACTGGGAAACAGTGTTCTTTATACTTAAAGTTAACATATTATCACACAACATATATGTTTGAACCTGGTATTTATTGAGCTCGAATCTTGAATACAATAGAGCTGTGCACATGGATTCAGAAACCAGGGAAGGATTTAGTTGTGTACGAATGAAGGAAGAATGGATCTGCAGTCAATGGGTGTGGGAGATCAGCTTGAATGCATATACTCCCTGTGCTCTTCAGCCAAGGATCATGCAATCTAAAATGTAATTTATTTTCAAATTAAACCATCCGCCTCCAGACAAATCTAAAAAATAATCATTTTTGCGAGCCTTGGCTTGGTGCAGGGGGTGAATGCATCTTTATTGATGTCAGCATAGGTGTCCGGGAATGTTAATAATTAGCTCATTGCTGATACTGAGGAAAAGCAATGCCAGCCTGACTGTACTGCAGTATGGCTTGAGAACCTACAGAAAGTTAGGTAAGTGGCTCATCAGACCTCCACAGAATTGGCATGCAGAAATGAATACAGTAGTCCCTTAATGGCCTTGATGTTTCATCAGTGACCTGATATTACGTTTTCAAATTATATTTTTAGAGATAGTCTAACATTAGCTATAGATACTCTATGAATAGCTCAAATTCATATGGTCAAGATTAGCCTTGACCGCTTGTTCGTTTTCTGTACTTGCCTGCCATTAGTGTGCAAGTCAGTTTTACTCCAAGACACTAATCTGAAATGCCCATCTATTTTTCATCCTCCTGTCCTTCTCCCGTTCCTCTTTCATTTCTCACTTCATGACAACATTCAAGGCAAAGAAAGTAGAAATAAAAAGCAATTTCGCTTCGTTCTTAACACATTACCTTTCTTCCCTCCTTTCACGGCAATTTAAACTCATTGAAAATGTATTATTGGCCAAAGGTATTAAGTACTTTCTAGAAAACTACTTATTTAAAATAATATCGTTATAAACAAAAATGCAAAACTATAAATGCCGCCTGATAGAAATGACAGGTTTTAACTATGAGAGGTTTACAATTGACTTGAAAAATGTGACCCTTCCTCTCCTGCAGGACATTTAGACTTCCATTACCAGTGTCTCCTTAAATTGCAGCCCCACTGCAGGATAACGTTTGCAACCTAAGGTTTTTCCTCCTTTATATATGTCGGCAGGTCAGAACTGCTGACATTTAAAGGGAAAAAAGACTGTTTTAGTACTCGGACATGCAGATTTTAGTGGAGTAGGCACCTAAATGTGCTTGTTTTGCCTCATTGTTAAGGGCAACTTTGTAATTTATGCTATTTTTTTTGCACCTGGTGAAATCTGAATCAATTTCAATTTATTTATAGACCGATCAATTAATTAAAATCATTACTGTAAAATATATACAACTTTTTTCCGAATCTCATGGTTTTGATTTCACTGTCTGCGATAAAGAGGGCACTGGTGATCGAGGCTCTAATCTCTTAACAGGATAGTATTGACACTCTTCATAGAGGTTCAGACTTGTCAGACAGCAAAGACTTTACTGGTTTGCTGTGCTAGTCAAGTAGGAGATAAGTTATAAGATTATTAAAACGATCATTCTGAGAACAGTCTAAAAAACGCTGTGGACAGCCTCCTCGACCTTATAAATCAAGTGAGTGGATTGAGACTAATTTGGTGGCGCAGAATTAAAACGTGACTCGAGAGAAAAAAGCTATATATAGTTCTACAGAAAGGTATAAAATGTAAATAAATCAACAATAGTTTTGTGTTTTTATTAAACGTCATACTATGCTCTCAAGCGAGTGCATAGTATACCCACTAAAAGCAGGGGTCTGGGTAGGCTACTCTGACTTTAGAGCTGGTCATGGGGCACTTTTGCCCATGATCAAAGCCATCCCCAAGGATCCCAGGTTTTAGACCATGTTCAGAGTGGTCTACAGATCAGAGTCCATGGAAGCGGTGACCGTATGTAGACACAGGGTCTGTATTGACCAAGCGTAGGACCTCAAAATATGCGGTGGTGTTTGATTCCATGACATCTTGGTAATTTTAAAGTAAGCATTAGAGGTTAGGGCGATGGGGGAGATGGAGGTCTCAGAATGCATCCAATTAGGAAAAAAGGAGAGTTAGAGGAAGATCATTGGGGCAAAATAACCACATAAGGAAAAAGCACAGTAAAATGTGTACCAGGCATCTAAGATTTGCTCGTGTAGGAATGGCAATAAATACCACTCAGGTTGCACAGCAGGAAAAAAAGGTAAGGGGTGACAAACGCTGGTGATATTGCAAGGAGGAGTGAGTCATTAGTCCACATAATGTAGACATGGTTAATGGTAGAGGAATTCTGGATAGTGATGCTATAGCAGGGCGGACTGGCTGTAGCGGGCACCAGGTGCTTTTCCAGTGGGCTAGCAGGGTGGGGGCCGGTTTTTAGGCCCCGGGGGGGCGGTTTTGTTACCAGGGCCGGCAATATCGGCCCCGTGTAACAAAATCGTCAGAAACCGGCCCTAGCAAACTGCTCGGCCACACCCCCCTCCTGCCGGCGAGCAGTTTGCCAGGGCTGGTTTCAGTTCCCAGCCCGGCCTTAATATGGAATATCGTGCGCAGAGACAGGGCCGGACTGGCCATTGCAGGCACTGGGTGTTTCCCCGGTGTGCTGTCAGGGTGGGGGCCGCTTTTGGGCCCCTGGGGGCCGTTTTTGTTACCGGGGGCCGGCAATATCAGCCCCCTGTAACATAATTGGCAAAAACTGGTCCTAGCAAACAGCTTGGACGCACCCCCCCCCCCTCCTGCCGGCGAGCAATTTGCCTGGGCCGGTTTTGGTTCCCAGCCTGGCCCAAATATGGAATATCACGGGCAGAGATCACCAATCATTCCTGAATGTGGCATTACTATGAAACCAGTACAACATAGTTAAATTGTGAAATCTCATAGAGGGCAACTAATCTCACCTCTACTCCTAATTGCAAAGCATAAAACACCCAGCCTTTGGGGTAAGGCGTGGAAGCCTACAGCTAAATTATGGTTGGTCAGGTTATGAAATATTCTGGTAATAGGGAAGCTAGCATCTGACCGTGCAGACAAACAATGCAGACTTGAGAAGATACAGATGATCTTCAGTCACTGTCTATCAGACAAGCTCAAAGAAACTACCAGGCAGCTTGAAGAAGTTGCACACGTTGCACATCGTGGACCATACTGGTGAGCTCGACCATAGTCGGCTAGGGTGTAAATGGAGAGCCGGTTAACCTCGAGTCCACCAGAGCCAACTCTAATAATTGGAGATATAGGATAATTTTATGACCCAGTGTATATTTCATGAAGCTATGTGGGGAATGGAGGGTCTTAGTGGCGGGAATAATTTTGAATGAGTTGTGGACAGGAGTGAGATAATATGTGCACTACAGATTTGTTTGTTCTACATGAAAGCTCATTCAATAAAAATGCAATATAAATACTATTGAAACATAAAAGAAAGCTGTCAAAGAAAAGAACAACAGGAGCTGATTGCTAAGACATGAACTGAGAAAACAGAGCATAATACTTCTGCAGCCAAGCTTTCACAATTCCATGCTCAGTAGCACAAATGCTGATATCTAGCAATAATGAGTTAATAATAAAGTTAATAAACATTTAACATGACTCAGTGTAAGCCTATGCCCACTGTAGTGAGGTGATACAATCCTAATGTTTTCATAACAAACAAGAGCATGGAAGCATTATAACAAACAGAAGAAAAACGAATCATAGGTCATGAATCCAGAGTCTCAATTAAGAGCAAACATTTGCAAAACCAATAGGTATTACTTTTTTACATCAATTGACATTAAGAAAGTTTATTTTTTCCTTCGTAGATAACACACCTAGGCATCCGCACACAAACAAGACTTGGGTTGATTTCAAAAATATTTTATACTTAATTTACTGTTCCAAGAAGGTGGATAGTCATTTCAGAAAAAGAATCAAAAAAAGAAAGTACGTTTGGGACACCACACAAACCGGAATGTTTGAGCGGTCCAGTAGCACTGTGCATCTACTAGGACTTCACAGAAAAACATGAATTGAATAAAGTGAGGTGGGCAAGTGAGTGAGGAAAAGGATTCATTCCCATGAAGTGCTTAAGAAATATAAACAGTCCTCCCATGTTAGGATTGGAAGGATACAATTTATTCAGGAAAAACTGTGTAAATAAGAAATTATGTATGGGTGAGACAGTTAAACAGGCAAAGATGCCTACAGGCGATTTGTTTGGAATATATGACATTATCAATTAAGTGAATCAATACTTTAAAGTTTCGTTTTGTAGACCAATTACAGTAGTCGGGTGTATAATTGATAGGTTTCTATTACAATGCAATATTGCATTTTCACTCCTTTGCTCTGTATCAGAGTATGTTGTCGAAAAATAAGTGCCATCCTGCCAGCCCCCCATAATTAGTGCCAGTGGGCCCCATTTGTAATCACCTGCTCAAAATAAGCACTAGTTGAGTGCCTTCAAGTGGGGGGGACAGTGAACTTCCTGAAACAAGATGAACCATAGGGGTGTATGGGTATGGCAAACTGGTGGTGGAAAGCTGCAATCATGTGGGTGCAGGGAGACTATTAGAAAGTTTCTTCGCAGTAAAAAGACACCTATTACTATGCCATGCTGAAGTAACACCTCTTTGCGAAGTTAGCACACTGCTAATAAGAAATCACAGGGCTAATGGAATTTATGAATGACATAGCAAAAGAGAGGCAACTATAGATTGACATACTACTGAAAATGGCACTACATTAAGATGCAATAACAGTACAGTTCTGCTCCCAGAACCAAGCTACCTCTCCAATCACACATTAATTGTATTTGGACTTCATCAGTAGGGTGTACACTGAGTCATCTAGCACAGTGAGCATAAGGTCTACATCTGGGCTCACCCTTCACACTTAGCACAGACATAGACCAAAACCGGACTGGGCTGCTTGTGTTCCTGCTCAGAGAGACCTGGAATGGCAGTTCAGGTTGCAGTGTTACTATTCGAGCTGAACCCAGGCTGATTTGCATATGAATGGTTTTTCAGTTGTGTGAAATAGTGGGCAAAAAGTGATGGACTGGATTGAGACCCAGAGTTATGACCAGTGGCTGAAATTAATTCAGGCAATCCACCAATCACTTTTTTGTATTCCTTAGTCCATTATTGAAAGTGTGCGGGCAGAAGGTCATTTTACTGTGCAAATGAAACTCTTAAGACCTCTGTCAAATGTCAGCAAGTGTCTGTCAATGTGATGGGTGCTATATCATTTTCTGGAGCGTAGAGCATTAAATCTAAAGAACTCTCTATCAAGGGATGTATGTCAAAATATCATAGTCAGAAATATTGTCTAGCATTATAATCTCCTAAAGAAAAACTCCATTGGGACGATATTTTTGTAAAGAATAGTTTGGATTTAGTTTACATTAAATAGGGCCATTGACTATTATTTATAGGGCCTTTATTAATCTAATTCTATTTTGGTTGAAATTATGGTACATCTAACTTGTAGACACGTACCAAAGCCTCTTTATAAAATGTGATGATGCTTTAAATAATTCATGATTTCTGAGCGCTCATAGCATTTTACCAGATTTTGGGCATAGGAAAGTATGATACAATCACAATTTCCCAAATAATGACTTCATGGCTACAAGGAAATGCAATTTTTAGCACTAAATTCAGGTAAAAGACTTGAATGCAAATAATAAGACCTCCCAAGTTACCTATTACCTTAGTCTCAAATCAGCCTTGGGAAGAGAAAAACATTTCCATCAGATGATTTTCCTGCAAATGTGTAACTGGTATCTCTGGTTTTGCGGGCAGAGTACCTAACCCTCTTTGATTGTATGTCAACATTGTCCCCTATTAATTTAAATAAATTCTGGGGGATATTCTCAAGAACGTGTGATAATCACCTCAAAATTAGCTTAATGCAACTCTGCATATCGCAGTCTATTGCGGGAAAACAACGCCGTGTTAACGTAGTATTCTCAACCCGGCGGCACCATGCGATAGTCCCGCGATAACGCGTCAAATGACTGCGTTAAAATCAACGCACCGCCGCAAAAATGCAAAACATGAACGCGAAAAAAGTTTCGATTACGCCAATTGTGATACAAAAATCAGTGACAACCAACGCTAGGCCTCCAATTCCCACGCGTCATGCGGGAAAATGCACCATAAAAGCAGATTTTAAAAAACGGTTAGATGACAATGTACGAGCACAACCCCACATCTGTGACGTAGAACAAATGACCATTGTCCCACATCAATTAGGCATCTCCTCACAGGCATTGAAATGTACATTGCAATGCAGTCTGCATGTAAACTGCACCAATGCTAAAACATGCATGGAAGACACTATGAAACCGCATCTCCCCTTCACATTGCAGAGGTACAAGCAACACCTCCTGCACACAGACGTGTCATGACCATGATCAATCAATTATGAAAGCGTGGACGAATGTAGGGGCAGTGACTCCCACTTACGTACATGTCGCCCATGTTGTGGGACTTGAGTCACAGGGGGCATCCCTGCATCATGATGGTACACATCTGACCCCAAAAGCAGCCCTGTTGTTACCTGTAGGTCACAAATGGCAGCCAAAATGGAATGATTTTGGGCACATGTGAAACCCCAAAGAGTGGGATTCCCTATGAACTGTGACACACAGGATTGGCCTTTCGAATACCTGACATGGTAAACAGCCTCTCTGCACAGAGGTGACACACCCATCATCCATGAACAAATCATAAAATTGTCAGCACTACATGTCGCACTCACACTTGTCTGAGTGATGTGCATGTACAGATGAGTGACATGCACATAGGGAATGTGTTATTGGAATGCATATATTTGCACATGCTGTGCCTGTGGTCATTTTGTACTGTCCCATGATTGCTAATGACTGTCACAATGTGAGGTGCTCATGTGAAGAAATTGTCAATAATGAAGTTCCTAGAGGCTATTCCTGCTGCGACTGCAGTGGGGTGTGGTCCACCTGCCTCATCTTCATCATCATCGCCCAGTGCATCTGGCACTTGGATCCATGGGGCATTGCTGCGTACACATATGTTGTGCAACACACAACATGCAACGATCATCTTGCACACGATGTCTGGGCTGTACAGGAGCCTTCCATCTGTGACGTCCAGGCACCTGAAACATGACTTCAACACGCCAAATGTGTGTTCCACGATGCCCCTGGTGTGTTTGTGGGCTGAATTGTACTGCCTCTGGGTCTGTGTGTTCGGGGCTCGGAGGGGTGTCATCATCCAAGTGCAGAGTGCATATCCTTGGTCAATTGTGACAGTGCAGAGAGACATGAGAAAATAGTTGGTTCTGCATGATGTGTTGGCAGGCTCACTGGTTCATTGGTGTGTGATATGTGTGACTTTGTGATTTCTGTATGACATGTACTGCTTGTTGCAAAAGAGCTGCATCAATGTGTATTATGTAGCCTCACTGCTGCTCCTCTCTCCCCAAAGCCTATTCACCAGTGTGCGCAGCACAGTTGCATCATTTGCACCCCTGCGACACACCATTGTCATGCCTATCTGCACATGTCCACATGCCTGACAACGACACAGGAATGTTGTGTGCTGAAGGTGGGAGGACACGTGTGTTTAGGCCTTTGGTAAGGACAGGGCCGACACAGATGTAGAGTTCATGCCTGGCTGAACTCCCCATGCGGTTGAGGGTAGACCTTTGGCTTATGCTGCGGAAATAGCGACACACACACACAACAGTTGGCATGTCTGATCCCTGACCCCTAGCAGGCTCGCCCACCCTCATGTAACCCTCGGCCGAGTCCGCACTCCAGGGGCATGCTACATAGCAACATTGTATATTGCGTGACGGGTGGTGCCGACACTACACCAGAGACATACGCATTAGTAACTTCCTTGGCAAGGCCTAAACTCAACGCCCAGAGCCATGTGTTGAATGACCACACCCCTACGCCGTACTGCCGTATGCCGGTCCACTCCCTTACGCTCACAGGGGGGTCCGACACAGCTACATGTCCCAGGTCTACCCAACTGCCTGAGGTGACAAGGTTGCACCCGCTGTACACAGCACAATGTAATGTGGTATGGCCCGGGGCCCTCATGCATACATAATGACCACACTGAGATAATTTGTGGAACTGGCTACGAGCACTTGTGCCCGGCACCTTTCATTGCCAGGGTCACACGTCCAGTGACGCCTGTGCTGGATGGGTGTTGGGTAGTGTAAGCCACCCCTCAGGGGTTGGTTGGTGCTGGCAACAACTACAACAGTGATCAGACAATCAGAAGTTCAAAGTACAAATAGCAAGGGTCCATGACTTGAGCTGCACAGAGTTAGTGGCCCTGGATGCACTGCGGCCGGCACAGGCACTCCCGCAAGGAATGGTGACTTGTGGTGCACTGAGATAGGGCCACAAGAGCTGAGCAGATCCTCGTTGATGTCCAAGGAGAATGTTGCAGAGTGTTACGGGGGACAGTGGAAGGTGTCCATCCATGGCATGGTCAGGAGGGCTGAAGCAAGCAGATACAGGCAATATGGAGCAGTTGAATGCTACAGTCTCCTTTTTCCCACCATGTCAGTATCAGCTACATGATGATGAAGACAACCCCCGGGCCATAGACTCAGACACCACCAAAGTTCAACCAGAGAGTGTCCCTGACTCCCGTGGCACAGAGTCAGTGGCACCAGACCTGGAAGGGGATGCAGTCTGCGATGAGGCCGGTACAATGATATGAACTCTGCCATAAATAAATCAAGGCTCAGTTCCAAATGTGTGACCTACAGGACCGCAGTGTGGGCCGGAGGCAGTGGTCAGCATGGGCCCACAGCCGAGTGTCTTTGGCTTGCGATGCACAGAGTTAGTGGCACTAGAGCAGTTGTTGGTAGTGTTCGATCACCACCATAACGAGGATCCTTTTTTCTAAGGATGGGCGTAGTACTCCGCTCCGCCCACGGAGTGTGCGTAGTGCTGCCTGCTTCGTGGGGCACGAAGTAGGCGTAGCAGGCAGCGCTACGCACACGCCATGGCAGAGCAGAGTTGCCCACCACCGCCTCCCGCCCGCCCTCATTTTAAAATAAATTGAAGTATTTAAAAGTAAGAAAATATCTTACCTGAGGTGCGGTGTGCTGGGGCTCCCAGTTCCTCCTTCAGCAGCAACTTCTTCTTCACAAATTCGCATGCGCGGACATCCGCGCATGCGCATTTCTCGCGAGAAATGCACGGGCGACCGCGCATGCGCATTTGTGAAGAAGAAGTTGCAGCTGAAGGAGGAACTGGGAGCCCCGGGACGCCGCACCTTAGGTAAGATATTTTCTTACTTTTAAATACTTTATTTTAAAATGAGGGCGGGCGGGAGGCGGGTGGCGCGTAGTGGGCGTATGCGAAGTGTGCGAGTGTGCGTAGATTTGAGCACACTACGCGATGCTCCACGTAGCCCCACTACACCCACTATGCCCAGGGTTACTTTTTTCCTCAGGACTGAACCACGTCTTCCTCTTACTCCTCTCCTTGCGTACAATTATATGAACTCTGCCATACAGGAATCAAGACTCAGTTCCAAATGTGTGACCTACTCGACCGCACTGTAGGCTGAGGGCAGCGGTCAGCGTAGGTCAACCGCTGTGCAGCCAGCTTTTCCTGGATCCCTAACACACGATGTTGAAATGGCATGTGGAGAAGATGTCTGGTTGACGGTGGTGGAGGTACCAGATCTAAGCGGGTGTGCACCCTGCGACGATGCCGTGTCCTGCCTGGTACGGACTGTATTGGATTGCTGTGAGGCCTGCTGGACAGCAGTGTAGGCCAAACACTGAAGTCAGCAAGGACCCATAGACAGGTGTGGTTGGAATGCTATGCTCAGAGTTGGTGGCACCACATAGAGGGGAGTATAGTGACATAAACTCAGCCATAAAAAAGGTACTCTGCCATTGTGTAATCAAGACACAGTTCCAAATGTGTGACCTACTTGTCCGCTGTGTATGCCAGTGGAGTACGTCAACGAGAAAGGAGTACTGCGGCCTTGCTCGTGGATGCTGTGATGGTCTGAGGAGGCAGCCAAGGTCACGTGCCTCAGGCTTGGAGCTTGCCCCGGCACATGGTGGGCCCTCTTGGAGACACGCCGGTGTCGGAAGGTGAGCAGTGAGGCCTGGATGCGCATGGGTGGGCAAGATGACGTCTGGGGACCAGCGGCCTGGGGTGCAGCAGGCGCACAGGATTGCAGGCACCACCACTCATAGCATTGGCCCTGTGGTGTGGTGAGAGGCGCCAACCTGGCAGACACGTTGGCCATTCCGGAACCACGGCCAGGGCTACGTGTCTTTTATTCACACCCCTACGCTAGCCTGGCATACGCCAGGCCAGCCCACTCTGCACACGCTTGCAGAGGGTATGTAACAAGCTACATTTCCAAGATCTTTGCCACTGGCTGGGATGACATGGTTGCGTCCACTGTTCACAACACTACCACCACCAGCAGTATATGTCAACATGGATATGTCTGTGGTCTGCATACTGCAGTCTGTCCAGCACATCCATGCCACACTTGGCATTGTGTGCATTCTCATTCATGGGTCACTTGCCTCCTTCGCACATGCCTGGTTCCCACCTCTCCCCACATTCTGCTATTGTGTGGCTGAGGTGCCTTGCCATTGATTGGTCATGTACATGGCTAGCCCAGGTTACCGCAGTACGTTGTGCTGTCGTGTATGGTGGGTGGGCATGTTGTTTGGCATGTTGTATGTGAGTTTGTAATGTGTGCATTCCCCGAGTTGTGAGGTGCATGATTGTGGAGTTGAGGTGTGTGGTGTGTTCATTTGGTACTCACCAACAAGCACTGCATTTCTGTAGGTGCCATCCTGGAAGCGCCGGTTGATGACGGACTGTCGGAAGATGTATGAGTCATGCACACTGCCTGGGTAGTTGGAGACGACATTGGTGAAGAGTGCCCGGTGGTCCACTATTGGCTGCACATTGATGGAATGCGTGTGCTTTCTGTTGCAGTAATTGTGTGCAGTGTCGGCAGGGGGCACAAGTAGGACATGTGTGCAGTCAATTGACCAACACGTGCGGGAATCCAGCTATGGTGTAGATGCCTTGCTTGGTCTACAGCTGTTCCTGGGTAGTGTTGGGGAAGTATAGGAGAACCAAGCTGATGATGGCATCCAGGACAGGTCTGAGGAACTTGGATAGGGCTGGCTGTGAGACTCCTCCGACTCTGGTGGTTGTTGGTTGGAAAGTCCCAGGGGCCAACAGATGCAGCACAGCCAGAAGCATTGTCTATGGAGGGATGTTGGTTGTCCGCTTTGTTGGTACTGTCAGCCTGCGGGCTATGATGTTCAGGATGGTTGTCCTTTTGAGTCTTTAGTGGGCAATGACATTCTCTGGTGTTAAGTCTGTGAGGCTGGTGCGTTTCCTGAAGGTCTGCTGTATTTGTCTGCACTGCCTCTGTGGTGGTCTAGGGGGGTGGCGGGCCTGGGGGTGGTAGTGGTGGGTGTTTTGGCTCTGTTGGGGCTACCAACTGCATCATGAGTAGCTCCATGGCATCTGTTGTTCTTCAGTTGTGGCTGTGGGCTGGGCTCCCTTTTCTGGTGCAGGTTGCTGTCCGACTTTGCACCAGGTCAGAGCAGGTGTTAATTTCCTGCTGCTAATGCGCCTTATCGCCTGTTTTGTGGGCTTATCGCTGATCTGGCTGGTCGTTGAGGATGTTGCAGTGTGGTGTTGTCGTGGCTTTTTGCTCGGGAACGCCTACTCTGCATCATATTAGTGTTAGTTGCCGGGGTCATCTGTGGCGATGTTTTTTGTGGATGCTATCTCAGGTAAACTGGTGTTATAGGCTGGTAGCACCAGCTTGTGAATGGGGTAATAAAGTTATCGCAACTTTGGCTGCAATGAAGTGTTGGTAACTCGGCGATAAGTCCTTGAGAATATGCCCCTCTGTTTCTTAATTACCGGTGGCTGAGAATAATTCAAGCAAGCCACTGATTTTTTTTTTTTATTTCCCTCAGTCCATTGTTGAAAGCGTGCCCAGCAGAAAGTAATTCGTACGAAAATTGATAAAACTTGTGGGGAGGGACTACATCATATTCAATCTAAGCAACGTGATGAGGTCATGCTGTTTGGAAAAAGGTGGACTTCACTGTACTGTCAAGATGAGTAGCTTTGAAAGTGACACTCTTCAGACCTCTCTGAAGTTACTAACTGTTAGTCAATGTGATGGGTTTTCTGGTGCAGCTTGAATTGAACTCTTTTAACCAGATATTTCTCTGGGTTAGTGCTTTATTTTCAGATAGTAACGCTCGGAATCAGTGAGAAAGGTTTGACGCGTTCTGTTTCTGAGCTGTGCTGTCTAAACATACAAGCACATAAAACAGGCGCTCATTTCTGTACTGTACCAGAAAAGCAGATCCTGATATGGCCCCCGGAAACGTGCAAATGACAGATGAGGTCAAAAGTTAAATGAATGCTGCATTGGCAAAACAACGTAGCCATAGTGATTTTGGTTAATGCTCACTGTTTTCCAATTGCTCAAACCCTGAATCTCCAAAGAATTGCTTACTAGCTGCCAAGTGACAGGCCAAAAACACAGATAATCTCCTGGGTACGGATTTCCACTTGATCTACATGGATTTCACGACACTATTGTATTTCTAATCAACTACTTTTTTAGTGCCCCCTACCCATACCTTGAAAGCATCTACTTCAAGCCAATGTTCAACAGTGCACCTTGTTCTCCATTCAGCAATACCCATCAAGACAACGGCTAAACAGGTATTTCAGTGTCTGGTGTAATATAGTTCTGAAGAAATAGACTGAACGCCCATATTTTAATACAAAAAGTTTCATACCCCTATTAAGCAATCAGTGCCAGACTGCATTGGCCAATCCTGGGTACCTGCCATCTAGATATGTGTGAACACAGGTGTGGATTGAGAGCTAACATCAGCCTTGAAAGATGTGTTCATTGCTGACTCATATTGTACGTGTACGTGTAAGTGTAGTGGGTCTGACTGTCTCCAGGATAATTTAGGGGGTGGAAGGGGCATCAAATGTGTCTAAACGGAAGTTGTTTGCACTTCCTCAGGTCTGTTTGTCGGCTGTATATCTGATTATCACTCTGTGCATCCATGCTTAAAAGCAGCCCCTAGTCCTCAGCCTACTGTTGCCTTTCTAGTGCCCCATTTAGCTGTCTAGCCCTGTATTAGAATGCTAGAGTTGGGCATGACCGCGGCATTCTTGACACGATTCCTTTATAAATCTACTATGCTATAGATTAGGCTAAGAACACTGTTTCCCCTTTTCAGTTCACCAACAAGTTTTGCTTTTGTTTAAAAAAAGTCTGATAACAATTAACGCTCTAAAATCTGGAAAGCTTTACACTCATCAACATTCCACCAAATATGTTCTTATAGCACCCACATAAACCTCAATGACTAATGTGTCTGGAGTATTGAATGTGGATGGGCCCCAAGAGCAAATAAAGGTAAAGAAAGCTGTGGTTAGGTTACCTATGTGAAAGTGGGGTTGTCAGTTTTTCTATGTGCATTGCTATCACACAATCACAGCTGTAATATTGTTGATTAGCAGTGGTAAAATACCCAGAGTCTTATAGCCAACAACCATAGGTCAGGAAAAAATAGGAGGAAGAAGCAAAAAGTTTGGGGATATCCCTGCAAAAAGTTCAACGCAACCCCCTTCCAGCCTAAAGCCTGGGTAGATCAATCCATACCTCAATGGGCTTCCCTGCTTGGGGCGATAGAACATGGAACCTGGCCCGCAACTGCAGGAGTCTATTCCTGTTCTATGCCTTCCTGACCACAGTTGGGACCTCTATCCATACTCTGAGGGCCCACTAAGCTAACCCATGGGGAACCCTCCTCCTCACCTGTGGACCCCATCTGTGCAATGCCTAAACTTATTTTGCTCACAGATGTATCCCAACAGGCAGACAGAAACCACAAGGCCAACACAGTCCATCCCCAGAGTGTGACTCCTGTCCCCCTCCCAGAGGCAACTCTGTCCACCAGGAGAGCCAGCCACAGTGGCCACTTACAGCTGTCAGTGATGGGAGCCAGGCCTCATGCCTTTCAGGCCTCTGTAACCTCTGTGGCATCAGAGAGTGGTGGGCAGTAGACCTGGGTGCCTAGCACCATTTGTCCACTCTTCCTCCTGCAAAGGCAGGTATGGCATCCTGACACTGGCTGACCGGCCCAGGGTCTGTACCCTGTGGCTGGACAAGAGACTGGGGTGGGCTCTCCCACACCCTGTCTTCCCCCCTGGGGTTCTGCACCCTCCCACCTGGAGCGGTACCCCAAGAAGACAAACTGATAGGGGCACTGTTAGCAGTCGCCCCTTCCTCCAGGTCAGTGGGGACAACCTGAACCTGGTCTTCTAACTCAGGGTCTGTACCCTTAGGCTGGACCTGTGCCTGGCAACCCAGGACTTCCGGGGGAGTAGACGGACCCCTCCCCCCCCCATGGGAAACACACTCCTCGTGAGTTGAGCGAGAGTCTGCCTGGCACAGGTCTCCAACCTCCTGTCAATATGACAGAGCGTAAAGACCCCCCCAGGGCAGAAATGGCCTCGCCATGGTCAGTCCTGGGGTGCTCTGACCTCAGAGTGGCAACCCCTGACCAACTGGTACTTCCCCTGGGGTCTTCGTCCCCCCTCATCCCTTTCTCTGGACTCATGCACCTTCCCCACTGGAGCGGTGCCTCCAGACACCAGAACTGGTGGGATGCTTGTTACAGCAGTCCCCCCCAGTTCACCCACCACTTTGGGATCCTCCTCAGGGGTAGACCTCCCGGTACAGACTAGGCCCCCCTCCTGGTGTTCACTCTATAAACCAACCAGGCCCTGGGACTGGGTTTCAGGCACCTTGGGACACAGCCCACTCCCACTCCTTCTCCTCTGAGACAGGACGTGGGACCCAACACCCCTCCTACTACACTGGGACCTATCTGGGCTACCACCAACCTCCCATACCTCGCTTGGTTGGGGAAAACCTGAGCCACCCCCTTCAGGATCACTCCCAAAAGCTTCTTCAGACCCTCTGGAATCAACCAAAAGTGCAAGCTCCCTGGGGTCAGAGAACTCACACTCCACCAGCTGTTGGCATAGCTCTGAAAAACAGGGACTTAAAATATGCTCTCCAACAACTAAATCAGAAAGCTCCACACAAGTGTTACCCAAGCTACCCTTTGCATCACCATCCAGTGCCTACCACAAGTATCCCACACCACTCTCCTGAGATTGGCAAGACAGTGTCTGACTGTCTCTGTCACTCAACCCACACTCTTCTGGGCGGTCTCCACACTCACACACCAAGGCTTCTACCATGGGGGAACGCCTCTCTCTGCACCTCTCATCTAGAGTCAGTAGAGTGTCCCTCCCACCACTAGGAATATGAACCACTGTGTCAGTTCCCCAATCCACCTCAGAGACATTGTGCACCACTGAAGCTACCTCATAACCCTGAACCCCTTGGTGTATGTCAACCTTCTCCTTCAAGTCAGGAGCCACATCTCTGGGTGTGTGCACTTCTCCCTCAGCACTAGGCACTACATTTTTGCTGCCACCATCTGAGCTGAATTCCACCTCCAACCCAGCCAAGCTCACTTCATGAGCTGCACACATTTTCTTTCCTTGGGCTAAGGCCCTCTTGGTCACGGGGCCTCTTAGCTGAACAGCTAGAAGCCACTCATTTTTCTCTGTTTCTCCCTCACTGTCAGAGAAGTCCTCCTTCTCAGAATCATCTGGTAGTGTTGTTTCCCAATGTATGACCTCATATGTATTCAGCAGTGCCTCAAGATCACTCCTTGTGGTGGACCCTCTCGCCACAGGCAGCCCCCTCTCCTTGCAAAAAGCGCTTATCTCCTCCATTGTGTAGATTTACAGGCAACAAAAGTTAACTTCCATTTTGTCAAGACTTCACAGGTGCAACAATAACCAGAGTCTTAGTATCAGAAATACTTCCAGGAGGACACCAGGAAACAGAAAAAACAGCTGGCAGAGGTAAATACCTTTGTACAAATAGGGACCCTAGCTTCTAGTCAGGATAAGGGGGATACATACTCTAGATAACCCCTGCTCACCCCCTTGGTAACTTGGAACAAGCAGACAGGCTTATCCCAAAGCCAATGTGTAAAGTACTTGTACCAACACTCACAGTAACACAGTGATAACACCACAAATGGACACCACACTGGTTTAGAAAAATAAAGTATCTTTATCTAAACTTAACAAGATCAAAACGACAAAAATCCAACATACAACTATTTAGAAAAATGACTTTCAAAAGGTTTTAGCAACTGAGCCCATAGAAAACTATGGATGTGTGATTTCTTGAAAAATACCTGTTGTTGCAACAGAATTCACCAAGTCAAACAGCCGCAGCCATGGGAAGCATCGAAAAACATAGACATGCGTTCCACTGGGCACTGGGGAGCAGTGCATCGAGTCCGGTCTGTAGGGGGAAGTGATGCATCGATTCTGAGATGACTTCGATCCGCGGGTGATGCATCGGGGAAAACTTGCAGCACAGGGACGATGAGTGGAAATCCGGGATGTGTCGGTGAACGATGCGGCGGCATCGAGCGGCGCTGCATCAATTTCTTCAGCCGCGATCCCTCGATGCAGCGATTCTTGCAGCGGCGACATGTGCTGCATCGGTTTTAGCAGCGGCGCAGCGATGCTCAGAGATTCTTCTCGCACCACGGCGTTGCGATGGAAAAACTGTCGCAAGAAGAGCGATGGGTCGATTTTCTTATTGTTGCATTGCTTTCCATCTTCCAGCAGCAGAAACAACTTCCAGAGGCCCCACAAAGTCACTTCTAGGCAGGTCAGAACTCCCAGCAAGTGCGTTCAGGGGAGCTGGGGGTGAAGTTTTTGTGTTCCTGAGGCTTCAATACAGGAATCATGCTCTACTCAAGCCCTTGGAGACTTTCCTCAAGCACGGGACACAGCACACAGCAAAGTCCTTCTCCTTTCCTTGGCAGAAACAGCAAATGAAGGCCAACCCCAGACACACAGCAAGGGCAGTACTTCTCCTTAGTTTCTCCAGCTCTTCTCCTTGGCAAAGGATCCTCTTGATTCCAGAAGTAGTCTAAAGTTTAGGGGTTTTAGGTCTAATATATATACCCCAACATATATTTGTTCTCTTTGTGTCAAACCAGTTCTGTTCTCTCTTGTGCAGCTGCCCGGCAGGAGGTGGAGACAGCATTGTGTGAGGCAGACAGGCCCTATACAGGTGCAAGGGAAATCTACTCCAACTACACTAAATGAAGATCAGGCCTATTCAACCCAGCCCTGACTCATTCAAGAGCGGCAGAACACACATCACCCCCCCCCCCCCCCCGGTGGCTGTCTGAGAGAATTCACCTCCCCAGACCCTGTCACTCGAAAACCAGACAGTCAATACACAAACAGGCAGAGGCACACAGAATGGCTAAACAAGAAAATGCCTACTTTCTAGAAGTGACATTTTCAAACACACAATTTAAAAACCATCTTTACTAAAAGAGGTGTTATTAAATTCTGAGTTCAGAGATCCTAAACTTTATTTCTCTATCTTGTCCCAACAGGAAGTTATATTTATAAGATGTTGTAAATAAACTCCCATTCTATCCCTTGGGTGCTAGATAGCCTTTCACTAGTGAAAAACAAATTTGGCAGTATTTCACTATCAGGACATGTCACACCCACCAGTACATGTCCTACCTTTCTTATACACTGCCCACTGCCCAAGTGGATACCTTGGTCCTACCATAGGGGTGCCTTACAAGTATAAAAAGGGAAGGTTAGGGCCTGGCAAGTGGGTGCACTGGCCAAGTCGACGTGGCAGTTAACAACTGCGCACAGACACTGCAGTGGCAGGTCTGAGTTACCTTTTCAGAGCTACTCATGTGGTAGGCACAATTAGTACTGCAGGCCCACTAGTAGTATTTGATTTACAGGCCTTGGCCTACTTCATCACACTTTACTAGGGACTTTCCAGTAAATGAAATATGCCAATCAGGGAGAACTAATTGTAACAACAATTTCCACCAAGAGCATATGCACTTTACCACTGATTAGTAGTGGTAAAGTGCCCAGAGTCCTATAGCCAACAACAACAGGTCAGGAAAAAATAGGAGGAAGAATAAAGTGTTAGTGGATAACCCTGCAAAAAGGGCCAAGTCCAACAGGTGCTTAGCCAGTGGAATATTGGAAGCAGAAATTATATATATATATATATATATGTTTTGTAAATGCCCCAAACCCCGAAGTTTTTAATTTGTTCCCTACCTCCTGTTACCATTGCCCATCCCAAAACCCTAAAGTTACTCCTACCCCTATTTACCACTGCCCACTTCTAAACCCTAAAATTAACCTTTCATCCCTTTATCACTACCTGTACTTAAACCCTTTAAAAAAAAAAGTAATTTAAAAAATACTTACCTGTGTTGTAAAAGCATGAGTGATAAAGGTACACAGAATGGTACTTGCATGCATGGTAATTGTGTGTTAAAGACTGTTGTTGCTGCTCTCTCCCTTTCTCAGCAAACCACACTGCCCGCCTGCCCATAATTTGTTGCTATGTTTGCCATGATACCAGTAGATAGCTTAATGTGTGAAGGTCCCATCCCCCTTATTGCTTGACACTTGTTGAGCAAATTTAGGAATTCAGAATAAAGTATTTATCTTTCATTCCACTTCTCTCTAGCCATTCACTTCCTCACAGCAGCCCCCAATCACACTTGTCGCTTATGGATTGCAAGATTCCCTACATTGCTGCATCAAAGTGCAGAGTAAAATAGAAAGACCAAAAGGCTTTTTCATTTTAGAATGCGTGTTTTTCTGCAGAATATGATCAAACATCTAATTTTTGGCATTGATGGCTAATAAATAAATAAATGTCAACAACACTTTTAGCCTGATTAGGATGTTGAGCGGACTGCCACTGACAGGCTGTCTGTCCGCCCAACATCTAGGGCAGCAGTCTGACTACCCGATTACAATGCCAGCAGTCAGAGCACAGCGGGTGGGGGGAAGGACCACCACATCCAACAGGCTCAAAGAGCCCATCGGGGTGGCGGTCGGAGCATAATCCCTACAATGAAGGCGATGTCTGTGGAGGCACCGCAGTAGGGATTAAGATGTCAGTTTCCGACAGCCTTTTCATGGCGGTGCAACCACCTTGGAAAGGCTGTCAGAAACTGAATTTGTTTTGGGGCCCCTAGCAGGACCCTTATAGGATTCTGTGATGTGGCCTAGGTGTCACATGTGGTGCCCCCCAAATATCCATGCACAATGTGCCAGGCACCACATGGTGCTTGGCACACTGTGCATGGATGTTTAAAAACATCTATTTTTCTATTGCAGCTTGTGCTGCAGCTCTTTTCTGGGCTGCAGCACAAGCTGCAATAGAAAAAGGGATGTTTACGACCTCTTGCACGGCGGTGATACCGTATTTGGGCTGTCAGGACCACCGACTCCTTGTCGGGTGGTCTCAAGCCTAAAACGATGGCGGTCAGATGCTCGTCCAACAGCCATCATAATGAGGCCCTTTGGAAGGTATTAAAATGAAATGTATTTATTTTGTAGTATAGTCTATTAGTTGTCTGCTTAGATATAGATAGGAATATTTGCCTCGTAATTGCACATTCTGCCTTAGTTGAATGAAAGTCAGAATTGAGCTGTTGCAGAATCAGTGAGGATGTGATGGATGGCATAATTAATCACACATAATCTGGCAGGGCAAGGTGCAAGATTAGGTTTACTGTACCAGGAGGAGCACTACAATATAGAAGCAAGGTAATATTAAGACTTTGAATGAAGATGGTGTGGTGCATTTTGGAGTTAATATCATAGCAGCATTTTACTTCTGCTCAAACATCATCCATGCCTTCTGGCAAAAGCAGTTATTGTGCTACAAAGACTGCTTTGCAGAGCCTGCTGATATTATGTTGTAAAAAACAGTGACATTGTTACAAATGTGACAAAAACCTGGAGTGTGGGTGTTATTATCCATGTGTACTACTTCATGACTTACATAGAGACAGAATAAACCCTCATGGCCCTGCCCTCTCCTACAGCTCTGTTCTCTGTTAAAGAGCTCTGCAACCAGAGTGTTTGTATATATTTATGTGTGTGGTATTTCTATAGCACAAACCCAGCCAACCGGCGCCGAATAATAGGAGAGGAAGCAGAGTTGTGGACAGTAAATACAGTGTAATGAACTAATGGCAGACAGAGAGGGACACACTCCAAGCAGATTGTTAAGGGCTGACCTTACTTCTGCATTTACAAATTAACTTAGTTACTTACATAAATCTCTGAAAAGGAGTTAACTAAATATTTGGACTGTTCTTTATCCGTCTTCTTTGCACATAAACTCAGACTTATATTAATACTTTGCGATGGTTAAAAAAAAGGAGCACTTCAAATTGTAGACCACAATATTTGTCAGGGATCCTAAACAGGCCTCCCCTTTTCAACACACAGGGAATACCATCCGGCACCACAAACATAACATTGTCAAGTGCAATTCGGGCATTAGTGGAGGCGGAAGAAAATAGATTCAGTTTCCTATGTGATCATTACTAGACTAATGGATGTGATTACCTTACCTTACAACATGGCAAAGTGCCCTCGTTACTTCTTCAAAATGCAATGAAACTTGGGGGTGATGTTTTAATCCTTAGGGGTTCAGATAACACACACCTATTCTCTCAAACTCTGGGCATAATGGCCTGACTGTTGTTCCACATTTGAGATTCCAGTGGAGCATAAGGGAAAATGTACTAAAATTAATTATTCAGCACGTGGCCATGTAATGCTGCTGTAGTTCGGAAAATTGAGTACAGAATATTGAATGCCTCCAATGTCCAAAAACAGAATATCAAGGAAGTAAGTGCACAAAACTAAGTATAGATTTACTATTCTTAATTCCACATTTACTTAGCTTGAGGAGGATATATATATATATATATATATATATATATATATATATATATATATTCTCAAATTCGCCAGCGCTTCCTCGCCAAGCAACAGGAATCCGCGGCACCATGACGAACAGATCCAGGCAAGTGCTGACTTTTTTCAATATTTATTTTAAATCACCATCAGTGCAGAGATATGGACGGTCTATGCGTTTCGGCACTATGCCTTCGACTGGACCATAGAGTCCAGCTGTCTAGATCACCATTTTAAAGTGACAGGTGCTAATTGCAGTCCCTTGTTTATTTTTACCTTCGTGCTCATTCTAGACTGCTACCCACTACATTTTCTGGTGGTATTCCACGTCCACCATTTTTACTTTTCCACTAAATGTAAAGTACATTAGTGATCTTTTATCAAATTGTTCTAAAGCATCACACGCCAAATATGTGCAACTATATCATATCAATACCAAAGTGCAAGTGCAGAAAAAGTGCATTCAATAATGAGCCAAGAAATATGTAAACAAAACAATACAATATGTAAACATTTTCGTTATGGGGGAAAGGTGGTGTTGGAATAGCAGCATTGGTATGAAAGGTATTTCTAAAATTCATGCACAAATGATCACATAGTTCCATCCGTAAAATCTTCTAACCATAAAATCATTGAAGGTTCTACTATATAAAGTACATAATATATGTACACCTTAAAAGTTATATATACAAATATATATATTCACTGAAAAAACCATAGGTTTCACACACGTTATAGTTAGGAATTAGCATTTAAAAAACCTTGCAAATTCACTTAAAAAACCATAGGTTTCACACATGTTATAGTTAGGTGGATATTTCACTCGTAAAAAACCAATGAAATTCCCCCGTTATAGTTAGTTCAGATAACTGTAACTCGCGCGCCCGCAATCCACTGCTCATGACGTCACATATTACATCACTCATGACATGGTCAGTGGCATCACTCATGACATCACTGATGACATCATCCTTGTGATAGAGTGGCGGTGAATTTGTACGGTTTTTTAAATGCTAATTTATTTATGTATTATGATTTTTTTATATATTTATTTTACAATAAACTACGTATTAAAAATTTTTTTTTTAAAAAAAAATATATATATATATCTTTTTTGTGGGGGTTTGCACTTTGCGCGCACCCCCGCGATTTAAAAAAAAATTAAATTTTTTTTTTTGCCTTCGGGGTTCTTCAGGGACCCCCTGACAAAGGCTAGGGGGTCAGGAACTCTCTACCCTGCCCCCTTTTCACGTTCGCCACCTTCCTTTTTCACTCTCGCACTGAAAACAAACAAAATGGCGGCCGACACTTCCTGATTTCGACCGATTCGAACGTTGACTAACATGTAACCACCAATCAGAATTACGCTCGCGCACGTTAGGGTGCTCGCACGGTGCGCGCACCCTGCGCGCGTATAGATATTGATATGCTTTTAAATGCTATTTTCTCAGGAAATACTGAACAGATTTACACCAAAAGGCACTTCCTTGACCTTATGGCTACCTCTCTGCCAAATTTCAAGTAATTCTGTTCAGCCGTTCGGGCTGTAGCTGCGTCTAAAGGTCCTATGGAAAAATGCATGGGGAAAACGCGTTTTGGGACCCCCATTTTTCTCGGCCCCCGCTTGACGAATCACCCCGAGACTTTCAGGGTAGGAGCTAAACGGAGCGCCCCATTAGTTTTGAAAATTTCGCCAGGATTCGTCAACCGGCGCCAAAGTTATTCAAAATAGAATTTTGAGATTTCCTATGGAAACACGGTCCTAACTATAACTATCTACTGGCGACCGCCAGTAGATAATATACACACACACACACACACATATATATATATATATATATAACACACAGCGTCTTCTTCACAGAAGGACTCGCACTCGGGAGGTAAACCAAAGATTTATTCGTTATTCGTTACGCGTTTCGTCAGTCAAACTGACTTGATCACACGAATTGTTACGAACAGGAGGAGGTATTACATAGCTGGTGAAACAAAAGACAGACTAAATGTTTGTCAAATAGTATCTGTGACTTTGGCGGCCATTTCTGAAGGTCCAAAATACACTCATAATGATAAATTTATGCACCAAAATGGTATAAATGAAAATGAAATTCCCACTGGACATGATATTATTCCATAGACCAACAGTTCACATTAATTAATGCACATGATTGTTTTGTACTTGTGGCTGAAAAGAGCTGATAATTAAACATGTAATTTCTAAAACAAACACAATGTTAGCTCTTATAAACAGAAATTACTGTTGTATTATATACCATTATAATTGTACCACATATTGAAAGAAGTGCAGAAGGTATTTTCTGAGCAAAAAGATAAAGTCGGCATAGTGCCCGGATGTCCAGAAACCAATCATGATGATAAATATGTACACCAAAATGATACAGTGAAATTTCTCACTGGACATATTGTTCTTCCGTAAACCCACGTTATGCAATGTTTAGTACACATAATAGTGTGTTGTCATTATGTCTTAAATAGAGTCGGCAAGTGCTTTCTGTTTCATGAGAACAAACTGTGAAAATAAAGTCAAATGGATAAATTTCTTGGGACCAAAATATACAGTTACCTAGAAGCTCGACATTAAATCCAGAGATCTCCAAAGTCAAAAAAGTTAATCACACCCAGCACAATGTAACCTCCTTATTACAATCCCAAAGTGCCCAAAGTATACTACAATTTAATGAATTAAGATCAAGTGAAAGGATATATTTTCTCATATCTGTACCCACAGATCCCGGAAGAAAAGGGTAGGGTAACCGGTACGGATGGATCATCTGCTGGAGTGGTGACCCTTATTTTCCTCCTGTGCAAAAAAGGAAAAAGAAAAAATGTTGATATAGAAAATATCATAAAATTACATCTTAAAATTGCACATAGTCATACTATTACATCATAGTATATACCATTGGCTAAAATTTCTTTAAACATAATTGAGCGACCAGCAATTGAACACTTACAATCACACTAGCATTGATACCCATAGTCTAGTTTGGCAGAAAATACACAGCAGAATGGGAACAAGAATCATTCACCGTGTAGGTGTACACTTAATTCCCCATTTAAATTGTGACCCTTAGGGAACTTGGTTTCAAGTATAATTATCCACTTGGATTCCCGTTTTCGAAGTAATATAGTTCTATTTCCCCCTCTGGGTCCAAGCTGGACTTGTTCAAGAACAAAGTAACTCAACAGGGAACTGTTCGACAGATGGAAATGGTCGAAATGTCTCGCAATTGGATAATTGCTATCTTTCTTGTTGATGGCACGCATGTGTTCTAACACTTGTTTCTTAGCCATACATGTAATACTACCAACATACCATAATTTGCATGGGCATATCAGTACATATACACAATAAGATGTGCTACAAGTTAGAAATTGATTAATAGTTTTTGGTAGATCATATCCAGGAATAGCAACAGTTTTGGTCATGTAGCTGTTGCGGCAAGCTTTACAGTGACCACAGGGGTAAAAACCTTTAAGATTATGTTGGCTAGCATCTGATCTAGGTGTAACATCATTATGGACCAGAATGTCTTTAAGACTGCGTCCTTTTCTGTAGGTTATTCTGGGTCTTTTATCAAAAGTATGGCCAATGACGGGGTCATTTTTAAGTATGTTCCAATTGTTAGTCAATATTTTCTGTATTTGTCCAGAGTTACCGCTAAAGGTAAGTATAACTCTATTGTTGCCCTCCGGTGTACGGTCCTCAGTAGTATTTTCGGAGTTAGTTGTTAAAGTTTGGACATGATCAATTTGGTTAACCCTATTAATGGCTTTTTTAAGAACCCACTTAGGGTAACCCCTATCTCTGAATCTCTTGATCATGATTTCATTCTCAAGTTCAAATGCAGTGTTGGTACTGCAATTTCTTCTCGCTCTCAGCAGTTCCCCATAGGGGATGCTCCATTTGAGGGCATCTGGGTGGCTGCTGAGAGCGTGAAGAAGTGTGTTACCTGCTGTACTTTTACGAAATAAACTAGTTTGTAGTCTATCTCGTTGAGGCTCGATCAGTAGGTCCAGAAATTCAATAGAATGTTGACTCATGTTGCTGGTAAGGGTAATGTTAAGGTCATTTATATTGAGTTTCTTTATAAATTCTGTTGCCATGATCTCAGTGTCTGTCCAAATTACAAAGAGGTAATCTATGTAACGCAGCCAGATTTTGACCTTACTGAAAAAGGAGAAAAGTGTATCATCTTTTCTGATGTCCTCTTCCCATTTGCCCAAGAAAAGGTTGGCAAAACTTGGGGCAAAACAAGTGCCCATCGCTGTACCCAGGGTTTGTTTGTAGATAGTTTATATATATATAAATTGCGAAATGCTCTTTGAAAATAAGCCTGGAACTGAAAGATTATTTTTTTTTCAATAAATTTCTTTAAGGCCACCTCAGTTCTCAATGTTTGCATTTTCTAAATAAACCAAGGAAAATGGTGTATTAAATATAAAGCATTAGTGAAAAATTTTGATATATGGATTAACTTTAACTTTAACTGTAGTTATAAGATCACTGCAAGTCACATATAACCCCCATTTGATTAATTAAGCCCTTTCCAAAACATTTTTTTGTTTTTTTCCCCATCTTCTTTACCAAAAATCGTTTTTAGGTAATTCAAGCCCCTACCACTATTCCTTGTCATTTTTCAGATTTTTTTTTCTGTGCAGTACTCTTACATCTTTTCTTGTAGCAGTACTTGTCTTGTGTTTTTTATCTCCCAATAATCACAGACGCCCGAAATGAACTGTTTACTCTCCAAGCCGGCATCATAGTCCTCACTTTAATTCTCAGGTGAGTATTATGAAAGGTCTGGTGCATTGTCCCCTGTCAGTGCTGCTGTCTGACTCCTGCATTCACTCAGAGTGTGTTGGGAGGTCGGCATGCAGTCGACCGACCTGTTTGTGTGCTGCTGAAATCCAAAAGTTTGTTTTTCACCATACTAGAACTGCAGAGAAACAGTTTGTTTTAGGCAGATAACTGAGATCTATATATTACTTGTATATGATTCACTAACATGCAATTTTACAGCAGATAAGTGCACTTGAGAGTTTCATTATTTCTTGTATTTGATTCTTCAAATTCCCATTATACACCTCCTTTCATCTTTCCCTGCAGCTCTTCAATGGTTTGCCTCAGAATACTATTGGTTATTTATGTGCATAATCATGAGGTGCGTCCTAGAAATGTAAAATGTTCAACAGCTTAAGGAATAGGAAATTAATGGAAAGGTTATCAAATGATGTTGCATTATTGATGGAACCACAGCTTTAATAGAGAGGAGCCATAGAAGTGGAAAAGAAGGCCAGTGGACAATACGATCCACAACTAAAGTAAACACAAAATAAGTATTTTCTGTGTTTCACAAAGGGCTGTCAGTAATTGTTCTATGTATAAAGCAGGGCAATGAGGTCTGATACATTATAACTTGACTGCAAATTAAGAAGCTTACACTTGTAAATGTATGCATTCAAACAGTAGGGTTAACCTTTTTAATAATTGACATTTCCAAGAGAATAAAGTTATGGATATACATTTTTAAGATCTGAAATGAGCAATGAGTAAACAGATACAAAATAAGTACATGGGCTGATAAGAACATAGAAGAATGCTGTTCAGGCAGCATTACTTAATGCACTGTCCCATTATGTGCTCGATGTACCATTAGTGGGTGAACCATGAATCTAATTGTACTATGCTCTATGTTTCATTGAAAAACCTTTTTCCGCAGTGCAGGTGAAAACTTACACCAATTCAGGGGAGAGCACAGTATTGGAGGGCAAACCAGTAGTTTGACATATTCTTTCAATGCGGAGAGAACAGGAGGGTCACGGATCTACCTACAGAGGGTTGTTCAGCGTGTAACTACACCTGCTGTGAAAAAATGACTGGACTACCCACAGAGCCATATATCTCCTCGCAAAGGGCTTTTTTGGAGCTATGCCCTGACTGTGTTCCACTTCCGACAATCACTGTGCCTCCTCATGGCTTGTTTGCTGCTGTGCTTATCTCTTTAAGAAGGCACCAGGAAAGGTGCAAAGACATTACCTCCTCATCCGTCTTCCTCGCCAAAGTAATAGCATAATGAGCTTTGGTTTCCCTACAGAAACTTCCAAGAAAATGGCAATTAACTTTTGAATGTGTCTTTCAAGTGTTGCAGGTAAGGGGGATCGGGGTCTTGTTTTAGCAGACTCCTGTTTCCCACAAGGTTGTGTTATTGCCTTCACATTCTAAGCCCTTGTTGTAATTTAATTTGGCGGTTATTTTGCAATTGTATTGCCTTATTTTTTATTTTAGAGACTTCCTCAATATTATCCCCAAATATGCGCTCCCTGTTTCTTGGCCTTTAGCGAGGCTGTAGTGAGCGCTCTCGAGATTTCCCTTAAGTTTCCAATAGACGGCTGGGGGAGTTGTGTTACTGGTCTCACGCTCGGCCTGAGCAATCACAGCCAGGCCGTCCTCGTGACAATCTGCCAATGTGCACGGTCAGCGCGATCGGCATTTTATTGATCGCGCTGAACATGCCTGCTTCTATGGGCACCATTTAATTTCCGGCAGCAGCTGTGAGACATTTTGGTGTGGTTGCTTGGCAACGATGTCACTTCAAAAGCATCAAATTTTGGGTTACAGGCAACTATATTAGCGAGAGTATGTTTCCTGCTTTTGGCATGATTTTGATTATTTCATGATGGAGACTGGTGGGAAGTCTTTGGAGAAGACCCACAATGTGGAGGAACCAGGGGTTCCTGAGGCGATCTCTTCTTTGTCTGCTATCCAGCAGATAATTCAGGCAGCTGTGGCAGCTGCTTTTAGGGAAAGGGCGCTTGTTCCTTCAGCAAAGAAGCCTCGTATGCAGGCTATGGCTATTGCAGATTCTGACTCAGAGGAAGACGCTGAGTTAAAAGGACAGTATGAGCAAGGTACTGAGTTGAAGGATTTTTTCTCACAGTATCAACATAAGAAACCTGAATCCTTACCATTCCTTTCTATTGTAAAAAAGGTGTTGGCGACTGAATGGAAGGATGTGGACAAATATGGTTTTCCAAGACTTTTGGCCAAACGATATCTATTCCAGGACTTTGAGGACAAGTTCCTGGTATCCATTAAAGTTGCTTCCTTGATGGCTGGGTTGGTCTCCCAAGGTATAATCATATAGGAAGAAGCTTCACCAGCAGACCCTGTTGATAAAAGGTTGGATGTAGCAGTGAAGCACACTTTTGCCGCCTCTAATTTTGTGATTAGAGCTGCTGCTTATTCATCTTATGCAATTCAATCCCATCTCAAAGACTTCCAAACTCCTGCAGAACTGATGGAGAGGACATATCCCCTACTCTGGCTGTGATGGAGCAACCGGTCAGACTGTTGTTGGACATTTTATTTACTCCCTGGGTGCGGCTGCATCTACTGTGGGGTCTTCAATAGGGGCTAGGCGCCAATTGTCGTTAAGGCCTTGGAAGACTGATGCCACTCCTTTGGAGAACATGTTACAGAAATCAGCAGAAGATCGCAAGCTGCTTGCCCTGGAAAAGGATGCCTGTCCTAAGTTCTTTTGGTAACAAGAGAGCTTTTGGTCCAGACTGCAAGGGTAAATCTAGCAAGCCTTTCGTGGTAGAGGGTGTGGCCAGGGTGCCCCCTCAAATGACAAGTCCCGATTCCAGCAGCAATCTTTCTCTTTGCCTGCCGCACCTAAGCCCTGACTGTGAAAGATGCTCAAGTGGAAGGTCGCATCTCTGTTTTCCAAAGTCGGAAAGAAGGTACTGACAGACCAATTGGTGCTTAATGTGGTGGCAGTGGGGTTCAGGATTGTTTTTATGGAGCCTCCACCAGATGTTTTCCAAGTCACTCCTTGTCCGCTGGGGGGGTGCAACATCAGGACCTCATAGATGGAGTTCAAAGCCTCTTAGCAAAGGGAGCCATCATTCTAGTGCCCCATTTACAGGAAGGACAAGGAGTTTATTCAATTTTCTGGTAGAAAAGCATTCCAGTGATCTCAGACCTCTACTGGATCTGAAATGGCTGAACCAGTTCATCCCCTATGTCAAGTTCAAAATGATGTCCCTTCAATAAATGCTGCCCGTCATCAATCAAGGGGACTTCCTGGTATCAATAGACTTACAGTATGCATATGTGCATGTGCCAGTCCATCATATGTTGCAGAGGTTTCAGCTGTTTTGTGTTCTGTGTTGCTATTTTAAGTTCAAGGCATTGTCTTTTGGTCTGTGTTTTCCACTTAGGGTGTTTACTAAGGTTTTGGCTCCCCCGCTTGGTACTATGATTGATATAATGATAATGATTTTTCCGTATTTAGATTATTTGGTGATATCTGCTTCTTCTTTTTCAAAGGCGAAACAGGATGTCATAGAAGTCCTCATGGTGCTGCAGGATTTTTGTTGAATCACAGAAAAGCATATCTAACCCCGGCACAGGATCTGACTTACATTGGGGCCCAGTATAGGATTTTGGTGGGAAAAGACTTCCTGCCTGTGGAAAGGAGGATGACTCTGGTAACGGTAATTTAGGGGTTAGTGTCACAGAGGTGTCCTCTGGTGAGCCATTGGTTGAGGCTTAAGTGGCTTATGTCTTCTTTTCTGATGGTGCTGCCTTGGGCTCGTTTGTATATGTATCCAGGTATCAATCATGTGTTGTCCCATTAGTTGCCCAGTTGCCAGACTTACCAACAGGGAGGTTCCAATGACCCCATATGTCCATGGGATTTTGAGCTGGTGAATGAACAATGTGAATCTATTGCAGGGACATTGTTTTCATGTGGATCCTACCTAAATTGTGACCACAGATACCAGCATGCTAGGTTGGGCTGCGACCCCGGAGGATCTGTCTGTTAAGGGGAAGATGTCGAGGTTTCAGGCTGCTTGTTCTTCCAACTACCGAAAGCTGAAAGCTGTTCATTTGGGTGTATTGGCATTTGCCCTGCTTTTGTTAAATCATCATGTTCAAGTCCGGACAGACAACAGGGTTGTCATGGGGTATATCAATTATTAGGGGGGTTTCAGAGTGAAACCCATCAGCTGTCTGAGTCAGTTTATTTGGAGCTTGGTGAAACAGGAGCTGGAGCCACTGTCTGTAATTCACTTGCCCTGCAAGGAGAATGTGGTGGCGGACAGACATCCGTCCATGATTCCATCCATAAGTTCACTGTATTTGACATGGGATGTTTTCCTGAGTTTGCAGTGGAGGGTTGGGTCTCCCTGGAGAATGCTAGGCTTTTTTGTTTCTGCAAGATTATTCCTTGCCAGACAGCATGGAGGGTGGATGTGGACAGTTGAACAGCGCTTTTGTGATTATGGTGGTGGCACCCATGGTTCCCCTCTTGTTGGAACTGGTGGTTCAGCCATGCAGGGTGATTCTGTGTCATCCCTATCCATTGTGGAGTCCCTGGCTACCTCTCAAGGTGTTACAGTCGATACAGCTTCAGGCTTGCATAATTTAACGGAGGAGGCTGATGTGTATGGGGTGTTCCTTAGAGGGGGCCAATTTGATTTAGCAGTCATGGCGCCTGTCTCATTTGTGTTCCGATGCCAAGCATTGGTCTAATTTTTCTGCTTGGTGTTTAAGAAAGGGTTTTCTTGCTGATGAGATAAAGCCCCTCAGGGTACTGGATTGTTTCTACAATGTATTAGACTTGGGTTTGGCCCATTCCATGCTACGGGCCCAATGGGCTGCCCTTATGGTGTTTAAAAAGTTCTCTTTTCGATCCGGTGGAGCCTCTGATGTCTAGTTTATTGAAGTCCTTGGCACTGAAATGGCCAAAGCCAATGTTATCTGTTTCTCTGTGGGACTTGACGTTGGTTTTGTGTGCCTTACAGGGGAGTCTGTTTGAGAATCTCGAGTCAGTGCAATTGAAGTTCCTGACTTACACGGTAGTGTTCTTAGTGGCCATTGCTTCGGCCAAGCGGATTCATGAGTTAGGGTCCTTTTTGAGATCTGCCCCTTTTTTGAGATTCTTAGACAATAAGGTGATTTGGAGGACTCACTCAGCTTTCATTCCTTGAGTTGCTTTTTTTTCCACAGGTCAGCGAAAGTGATGTTACCTGCTTTTTCCCTGATCCTCAGTCTGGAAAGGAGTCCCTGATGCATCTTTTGGATGTGAAGAGGGCATTGTTGGTTTACTTGGCCAGGACTGTGCCTTTCTGTAAGGTGAATAGTAGTCTCACTTTTTCGCCAGTAAGGAATGGCTTCAAGCCCTCATATTCTACCCTTAGTTGCTGGATCAAGCAGACACATTTGATGGCCTATGAGTCTCAGGACAGAGTGCTAGAGAACTGGGTTCAGAGATATTCTACTAGACCTGTGGCTGCCTTTGGGGATGATATTAGTGTCAATGATATTTGTGTTTAATATTTTTATACTTACCATTATAAGTATAGAAGCACAGTATTGTGGTAAACTATATTTTTGACACAGTATTTTTGCCAATTATATTGTTTACCATGATATTGTGTCAGTGATCCATCCCATACACCAATCAATGCAAATAGGGAAGAGCATCACTCTCACCCAGCTCCTGCTGAAGGATATCCCGGGCAAACTTTGCCATGGAAGGTTGGTGTGTTGTAATGTGGTGCTAGACTTAAATGCCTCCTTTTCATAGTCTCTCTTCCCTTTTGCAGCATTAAACTAGCAACCCTGCCAAGCATTAAGATGTTTGTGCATTGAAGATGTTCCAAAGAAATATTCCCCTTGTTTTCCCCAGCTCAGTTTTTGTCACATATTGTACATGTGATATATTTGGATGAGAGCTTTTTTTTCTCCAGCAGGCATTGCGAAGAACTTCCACACGATGGACCCAGATTGAGTTCCGGAATGTGATATGCTCAAAAAGGACAAGAATATTGAATAGTACCGTCAAAGGAGCCCATGAAAACTTTTCAAAGTTGTCCAAGGGTTCTCAAATCCTCCGCAGCACCAATGGAACACGCTAGAACGGTGAAAAATGTGATATATACCACTACAAAGGCAAACAACCTTTACAACGCGGTCGTTACACCACGATACATTTACATCGCAGTCATTACAACGCAAGTCGTTACAACGACTTGTGCTGGATGGCGCTATACACAAAGGAATAGTATGATTTACTATTCCAACGCCTTCCCTACTGTTACGTAGGCTGGAGTTGGAATAGTAAATCATACTGTTCCTAAGTCCAGCACCCTCCAGCGCAAGTCGTTGTAACGACTTGCGTTGTAGTAACAGCGATGTAGCGAACTGCGATGTAAATCATAGCGTTATAATGTCACATATTTCACTACAATACTTCAAGTTGTGCGTACCAAACCTCTAGCCTTATGCCACAAAAATAAGTTTGTATTCCTATCAAACTCAAGTTTGTTATATTTAAAGGGATTCGAGGCTCCGGTTTGGGAGTTGCAGAACCCTGTCTCACAGTTGTGCCATTGAATTATAGCATTGCTTCTATTGGTTCTGCAGAGTATCTGTAAACTAAAAAAGGAAAAAAAAAAACACTTGCCACCCACCTGATTGTTTGAATAAGGCCACAGACCACACAAAGAAAGTGCCTACGTTAATAGTCCACACTTTAGATATATGCACTTTCAATAAAATGCCCCTGTCTATGCTCACTCGTGGCTTTAGGATTGCTACTGTCACAATACATTAGTACGCAGTATAGGTTTACTTTTAGTGGTTATAGTAAATGATTTAATACAGCTTGCTTTCTCCTTTAAGACAACTCTTAAATGAATATATCATCTCTTTCCAATAAGTCCCTTTCATGCAAATATGAGTCCCCCGAGTTTATCTTTCTTATAATAATTTCTCTTTTATTATAGCATATAATAGTGGTAATTTATATTTTTATGATTTTAAAACACTGTATATGGACAATTTGTTTCTTAGAGCTAAACCAATTGCAAGAATCCATTTTGACGGTAAATTAACCAATCCAAGTACTGAGCGCCTTCTAGAACAATTGCACTGGCAGGATAGAAAGCCTTTAAAATACAATCACAACGGGACTGAGCCAGAAGGAAAGTATCTACATTCAGAATCCCTTGTTTGCCTTGCATATGTACAGTTCCTTGAAAAGTTTGCATTCGGTGCCCTGGGGTAGTCTGAAGTCAAGGAAACTGTACTAATGGTAGACTTCAGCTGAACAACTGGCACCTGAACTTTAAATTAGAACGCAGTGGGTGTGAACGACTTTGTCTGAGTTTTGAAGGCAGCCATTGTACTGAAAGCAGGGCAGAGTACTGTAATTTCAGAAGTGGGAAATACATTATTATTTCCCTTATATTAGAAAGTTCAATTTTATTCGTGTTCTCTTTAAAATGTCTTTGCCCGAGCCCATTCCAAAATGCATTTAAATCTAAAATGGATGAAAAGAAAATTAATTTGCCATTTAATTCTAATTATTGCCTTGGCTACATGGGCACCAAGGAGGAGTGAAGGGTGCCCTTTGCTTGTCTACAGGTATTTCCAAAGTTCTTTAATACTATTAAACAAAGAAGATGAATAGAGGGGCATATTATCAAGCCAGGCGATAAAATTATCGCCGCTTTAGCGGCAGGAAACTGCCGCTAAAACGGCTATAATGGGCTTGATAATATGCTCTATGGAATTCCAATTGAAGCCCATGTTAGATGTGAAGGACATCTAACATGGGCTTCAATTGGAATTCCATAGAGCATATTATCAAGCCCATTATTGCTGTTTTAGCGGCAGTTTTCTGCCGCTAAAGCGGCGGTAATTTTATCGCCTGGCTTGATAATATGCCCCAGAGTACGTTGTTGTCAGCAGAGTGTAATCAGTGGGTTAATTTGGAAGCACTTAAATAAGAATCATGGCATATCACATTCAATGCAAACACAAAGGGATGATGGACAGAGTGCTGAAACTTTTCAGACACTCACCCCCAGTCACAGATCTGGGTTGAATCTATCATCATTCTTTAGCTCAGTCTGCCACCCGAGTTCAGAAACAGCTGTATGCAAATCAGTCTTGACTCTATGCCTCAAGGGAACAGTTCAGACCGAACTGCCAAGCCATGTCTTCCCTGGACCGTAAACAAGCATCCTGGGACTGGTTTCAGACTAACAGCCCTCATCAGCCAGGCTAGCTTGAATCCAGTGGCAAAGTGAGCAAGTGGCCCACGTCTGGGCATTCCCTGCCAACTTAGGGCGAACAAAGCAAACACAAAGAGATGATGGACGGAGTGCTGAAACTTTTCAGACTTTCACTCTCAGTCACAGATCTCGGTTGAATCCATCATCATTCTTTAGTTCACTCTGCCACCCAGTTCAGACACAGCTATATGCAAATCAGTCTTGAGCCTGTGCCTCATGGGAACAGTCCAGACCGAACTGCCAAGCCATGTCTTCCCTGGACCGGAAACAAGCATCCTGGGACCGGTTTCGGGCTAACAGCCCTCATCAGCCAGGTTAGCTTGAATCCAGTGGCAAAGTGAGCAAGGGACCCACGTCTGGGCATACCCTGCCAACTTAGGGCGAAAAAAGCAAACACAAAGAGATGATGGACGGAGTGCTGAAACATTTCAGACACTCACCCCAGTCACAGATCTGGGTTGAATCCATCATCATTCTTTAGCTCACTCTGCCACCCCAGTTCAGACACAGCTATATGCAAATCAGTCTTGACCCTGTGCCTCATGGGAACAGCCCAGACCGAACTGCCAAGCCATGTCTTCCCTGGACCGGAAACAAGCATCCTGGGACCGGTTTCGGGCTAACATTCAATGCCTTTATCATGAAAATTTCGGAGGACTTTTAATGGAGAGCACGAGTGAAGAAAATTAGAACAAAAAGTAACCATCTAGGGTAAAGCCAAGCAGTCTGGTGTGTCTAAAAATGAAAGCTGTGATTTATCATCAAATTTGTGTTAACAAAATAGGAAGCGAAGGTGCATATAATGACGAAGCATTATATCTTACTCTGTGCTGCAATTGACACTCTTCTTATGCAGGCTGCAATTCCATTTGCAGTTGCCAGAGACCCAGGGCATGCTTTAGTACATCAAGCTGTTCCTAGACTTCTCTAGATTCAGCGTAAAGGCAGGTAGCAGTACCTTAAGCTGTTTCTAGACATCCCATGAGTGGGACAAAAATGCCTATTGGACAGGAATCAAAATTTTACTAGAGGTTCCACAGGCTTCCACAACTACTCCCATAAAGTAAGACCCTGGAAGACTGCTCAGCCTTCAAAACCGCTGTCACCACACCTCACCACCTCACAAAAAGCCATCAATGCCCAACTTTCCAAGTTCAATCAAAGCAAAGCACAACCTGGACCTCTCCCAATCCGGCTTCTGAAGCAATCAGAGTACTGAGGTTGCGCTCCTCGCCGCCCCAGGCAATGTCCGCACCCTCCTTGACTGAGTCAAAACTGCAGCCCTCATCCTCCTGGACCTCTCTGCCACCTTTGACACCATCTCCCACCTCACACTATGTACGAGACTCCACAACGTAAGTATCCACAAAAAAACCCTCACCGGCAGAACACAGAGAGTGAGGCTACCACCATTCCACTCGAAACCCACAGAAATCAGCTGCGGAGTGCCTCAGGGCTGCTCCCTGAGTCCTGCACTCTTCAACATCTACATAGCCCCACTTGCAGCCATTGTCAGGAACCACGGACTCAACATTGTCTCCTATGCTGATCCTCTCCTTCACCAACAAACCCACAGTCGCCAAGAACAACTTCCACGACAGGATGAAGGCTGTTGCCACATGGATGAAAGACAGCTGCCTCAAGCTAAACTCAGAGAAGACCAAAGTCCTCCTCGTGGGCTCCACCCCCTCTGCCTTGAATGACTCCTGGTGGCTCGCAGATCTCGGACCGCCCACGGCCACAGACCACGTACAGACTCTCAGCATCATCATGGACTCCTCACTCACAAAGAAACGTCAGATCAATGCCCCCTCATCATTCTGCTTCCACACACTACGCTTGATCCGAAAGATTTTCAAGTGGATCCTCACTGAGTCCAGACAGTCGGTCACCCACACACTCATCAGCAGCAGACTCGACTACGGTAACACAATCTATGCCGGGATCACCCAGAAACTCCTTAAGAAACTGCAAAGCATCCAGAACACCTCAGACAGACTCATGCTCAATATCTGCCCCCCGCAACCACATCATCAACCACCTGAGAGACCTCCACTCGCTCACAGTCAACAAAAGAATCACCTTCAAGCTCCTCACATATGCCTACAAAGCCCTCCGGGACACAGTACCTGCATACCTCAAGCAGCGCCTCGCATTTCATGCACCCACCAGAGACCTCTCCTCTGCCCATCTGGCCCTGGCTGCCATCCCACGTATCCGCAAGACCATGGCCGGGGGAAGGTCCTTCTCCTACCTTGCAACAAAGTCCTGAACACCCTGCCTCTTCACCGAAGGCAATCACCGTCCCTGCCCCAATTCAGGAAGGTCCTCAAACCCTGGCTCTTTGACAGAACCAAAGTGCCTGTGACAGATCAGCAGCCCCTCCCCCCTCACCCCATGCAGCGGCTTAAGACTTTAATGGGTGAGTAGTCACACTTTATAAGTCTCTTGATTGATTGATTGATAAAGGATCTAGGGTTGAGTGACAGAATATATGGCTACCGATACCTAAAGATGTCATAAATTCATATTCGACACAGAATCAAAACAAATCAGGTTGAATTACTAATCTCGTCAGAAAAACAATGACAGAAGCAAATTTTGACTATGATTTAACTGGTTCTAAACTTTCAGAAACTGATTCACATAGTCAAAGTTCACAATGAATACGTGAAGCAGGGGCTTTGTTCATGATGCCATTTTCTGTACTGCACCAGCACAGAAGGTGTGTGTGCACTTCTTTTAGGCATCTTCAGTGCATACATTAACTCAAAATATCACTGAGTTAATTCATGTTTTGCTGATAGCAGAGATCAGAAGCACAGGGAAATCATTTCCTCAATTGTTTCTGACATCTGCTGTCAGAGAAGCATGCAGTAACTCTAATATTTGGAGTTAATGTATGAGCTCAAGGTGGCAGAAAGAAGAACAGGCATTCATTTTGTTGTGGCGCAACAGAGAAAACATCATACTGATACAGCCCTAACAGTACTACTTGACATACTCATAAATGCCTTTGTGAACTGGCATCAAAATGGCCAACTCTCTAGAAATGAAAGTGTAAAAAGGGTTTCAGTTCTTTCTACTTGTACTAATTGCATGCACATATTCCCTCAATATTCCGATTTATTCCCTTTTTAGATGTTTTGAAGGCAAATCGCAAAGGTGTTTAAGAGTATATGAAGTAGTATAGCAGGAGTGCTGGACTACTATTTCACACACTCATAAATGCCTTTGTGAATCGTCCCCAGGTTGCTTAAGTGTCTACCAGTAGCCAGTTCAAAAAGCACCCGTTAAAGCCTTGTGGTAGTAGGACGTTAAATGGAAGGCACTGAGGCAAACGATTGTGACAGGTTCACCCAAAGACAAAGCCATAGGCACGCACAAGAGCATTTAGAGTTTTGAGCTCCTTGGCTGCATTTGAGTCTATCTGGCAATCAGTATCTTAAAGGATGGAAGAAGCCAACAGATCCGACATGGGCACTGTATCATAGCCCAAGGGAAGCTACAAGGGTGGAATTTGATTTGGGGTATGTGTGTGGGGGAGGGGTGTGTGTGTGTTTGTGTGTGTTTGCGTTTGCTTGTGTGGGTTTGTGTTACTATCCTTGTGGGGACTTGGGTGTGATAACACACTCACGCTGTGGGGACTTGATTGCACTGTGGGGACCTGAACTCAGGTCCCCACAAGACAATGTCTTCTAAATGATAGAAAATGACTTCAGGAACATCTGTGTCAATTTTTACAACTTTTTAAAAAATTGCCTTGTGGGGACCTGTGTTTCATCAAGTGTGTTTATATTTCTGCTCAGCTCTGCCCCTGTAGACAGGAGGTGGTACTGCAGTCTTAAACACACTTTGCATTTAAACACACTTTGCTGATCAGAAACACACTAGTAGCTGAAAGAGCAGACTTTTCTAAGGAAAAGATGCACAACCCTGTGTTTATCAAAATATTTTTCATACAAATTAACCCTTTATTTATTAAAATACAATTTTATTTGCATGAAGTAGTAAATGTACACTTTTTTGTTAGCAATTTTATACATATTGCTCAAAGCAATTTGGATCAGTTTCAAATCCCAGAATACTTTTTTATTGATGTTTGATTCTTAATTGCAATAAAAGAATGATGGTGCACTACTCTGCAATACAATATACATTGGTTTCATAATTGTTGGCAAATAACTTAAAGGGATCAATACTTATTGTTAAATTTTTAGGCTTGTGACAAATTCAAAGTCTCTATGTTGCTTTGCCTTTCTGTAAATGTTATTATGAATTATGGCATATGCTGGCACATTTATCAAGCTAGGCTTTTGCGATTCCTTAATTGCGATTATTAAGGAATCGCAATTAGGGAATCGCTAAAGCCTATGCATGTAGGAATCACTAAAAAAATAGCGATTCCTAAACATTCCTTAAATGCGACTCGCAAATTGTGACTCACAATTAAGGAATGGCTTCCCATTCATTCCTATGGGCCTACATGCCCATAGGAATGAATGGGAATTGCATGCGCAAGGGTGCCAAAAGGACACCCTGTTGCACCCCTGCATTTGTAATGTGCACCCATGTTGCGCATTCCCCCAAGGGCATGGGTGTGTGTATTATGTAACTTTGAAAAATGCACTTTAGTGCATTTTTCAAAGTTTTTGCAAATTACCGACCAGTTCTTTTTTTCTGTAATTTGCGACCCCTAATAGCAATATGTGATTTTTGCATTTGGGATGATGCATCCCAAATGCAAAAATACCAGTCGCAAAGGGGCAGATACTAACAATCTGCCCGTTTGCGACCGGTTTTTAGCTTGATGCATGGTGTCCATGCTCTTTTAGATGATGGCTAGATGGAGGAACACCCTTTACAACATTGCCTTTACCATGAAGCCTTTACTATGCATGCCTTTACCAAGCAAGTACTTTTGTGTGACTTTACCGTGCTAGCCTTTACCAAGTATGATATATATATGTATAGAAGTAAAGGATGGGAAGGGTAATTTTAGGGTTTATGCGTAAGGATGGTAATACTAATTTTAGGGTTATCGGGAGGGTGGTTGTAAAGGATGGTAAGGGTAATTTCAGTGCTGTGTTTACGGGTAGGATTTGGTGAAGGATGGTTAGGGCAATTTTAGTGGTTAGGGAGATATATATTCCCTAGGATAAGAGGTTTTTGACTTGCCTGTATCTTTGGCTCCAGTGGTAATAGTAATTTTATGGTTATGGGATGGGAAGAATGATGAGGTTTGCAATGACTGTCAATTTTAACAATTTGCATGTGGCCCCCCGTGGATGGAGAGTATTTGTGTGTATATATGTATTTACACTTGTAAATCTGCTAAGAACCCAGAGGGAATATTTAATACTGACTGTATACAGACTAAGAAAGTAGAAAGACCTCTCTTCCATAGCTCTCACTTGCGATGAAATGTCTTAGAAGGTTTTTCAGGCTTTCTCTTTTTTAACATAACCAAATATTGTTTTATTATTTTTTTCACTTGGCACGTTACACTTTTAGCACTTTAACGATCATGTCATCATGTGTTGCCTGAGATATGGATCAGGCATTTGCCTTACTTCATTAACATCGAAGTAATATTTGAATTAAATATATATGTATTAATGTGAATTAATATTGGTGAGATCCCTTCCGGAATTTTTTGTTGAGAGGCATGAATATGTGGTACTATTATTGAGTAGATTAGTGACTCAGTGTCAGTCAATCAGTGTCAGTCAGTCAGTGTCAGTCAGTCAGTGTCAGTCAGTCAGTGTCAGTCAGTCAGTGTCAATCAGTGTCAGTCAGTCAGTGTCAGTCAGTCAGTGTCAGCTAGAGCAGCTCTGCTGACCTGGTTCTCTGGCTCTAAAGCAGCTCTGCTGACCTGGTTCTCTCTCTCTAAAGCAGCTCTGCTGACCTGGTTTCTCTGGCTCTACAGCAGGTCTGCTGACCTGGTTCTCTGGCTCTAGAGCAGCTCTGCTGACCTAGTTCTTATGCTACAGAGCAGCTCTGCTGATCTAGTTCTCTGGCTCTACAACAGCTCTGCAGACCTGGTTCTCTGGCTCGAAAGCAGCTCCGTTGACCCAGTTCTATGGCTCTGAAGCAGTTCTGCTGACATGGTTCTCTGGCTCTATAGAAGCTCTGCTGACCTGGTTCTCTCCCTCTAAAGCAGCTCTACTGACCTGGTTTCTCTGGCTCTGCAGCAGCTCTGCTGACCTGGTTCTCTGGCTCTAGAGCAGCTCTGTTGACCTGGTTCTTAGGCTCTAGAGCAGCTCTACTTACCTGGTTCTCTGGCTCTAAAGCTGCTCTGCTGATTTGGTTCTCTGGCTCTACAGCAGCTCTGCTGACCTGGTTCTCTGGCTCTAAAGCAGCTCTGCTGGCCTGGTTCTCTGGCTCTAAAGCAGCTCTGCTGACCTGGTTCTCTCCCTCTAAAGCAGCTCTGCTGACCTGGTTTCTCTGGCTCTACAGCAGCACTGCTGACCTGGTTCTATGACTCTAGAGCAGCTCTGCTGACCTAGTTCTTAGGCTCTAGAGCAGCTCTGCTGACCTGGTCCTCTGGCTCTACAGCAGATCTGCTGACCTGGTTTTCTGCACTCACAACGCACGCACCCGACTTCGCGAAAATATATTTAAAAATAATATAATTTTCTTATAAGTACAAATATATTATTTTGATGAATATCTTATATAATCTCTTGCCTTAATATGTATATTAAAGACACATACATGTCATTTTGGAAAATAATTTTTTTTTGCGGGAGTCGCGCACCCAATCACGTATATGATGTCACGCGGGACCCGCAAGCGCGCAAACATCTTGTACCGTAATGCGCATGTGTCACGAATGCGCGGGAGCAGGAGTCGCAGACTGGTCGCATACCAATCGCGCATATCACGTGATATTAAATGTATATGATGTAACTGAAAAACACGCAGCCGTCGCACACCATACGCGGATCCTTCATGACTTTTCTAAAATGGCGGCTAGAATGCGCGCACCCACCGTGATGTGTACACTTTGAGTGCGCGACTGCGAAAAAAAATTGAATTTTTTTTTTAAGAAAATGATATAAATATATTACAATAAAAAATGAAAACAAGAAAATTAATCAATATTTCAGTTTAAATTAAAAAATGTTTTTTTGCAATTTTCAGAAAAATACATGTTAATTAATTAATAAAATATTTATAAATAAACAGTTAAACTGTAGAAAATCAGTACAAAAAAATAGATATAACTACTATCACACTTAAAAGTTAGCATTTAAAAAACCTTTGAAATTCACTGAAAAAAAACATAGGTTTCAGAGACGTTATAGTTAGAAATTAGCATTTAAAAAACCTTAGAAATTCACAGAAAAAAACATAGGTTTCAGGGGTGTTATAGTTAACTGCCCATTTCACTCGTACAAAACCATAGAAATTCCTCCGTTATAGTTCGTTCTGCTAACTATAACTCACGCGCCCGCAATGCACTGCTGATGATGTCACATATTGCATCATTCATGACATGGTCAGTGACATCACTGATGACATCACTGATGACATCTCAAATGACATCACTGATGACATCATCCACTTGACAATCCGATACACCACATCATACACTATTATAACCTTTCATCACTCACTGTAAAATACAGAGTACCATATTTGAAACCATTGACACACCAATATCAGTTACTACATACCCACTCACTGATTCCTAAGTCTACACACACAACTACCCATTCAACAACAGAATCATCTATACATGCAGTCATTAATTAATAGAACACTATCAAATGCACTTATACACATAAATAGACATTGACACATCAGCAGTCATCTTAGTCGGTTATGCAGTCATCCTACTCACTCATGAAAAAAATGTATTGCACTTAAATTTACTCACTTACACAATTATTCAACGACACCTCATTTATTCAAACACATAGTAACTCATCGTTAATATGTTAAAAAAGCACCATTATAATTATACACTCATTCATATATTTACTCTCACAATCACTGACTCTTACACAAACTTATTTATATACACCAACTCTCACATACAATGCCTTTTATTTTTTTACTTTGTTGAAGATGTACAACTAAACATATATTCGCTCACCAACACACAAATAAATACACTCAGTCACCCAAACATCTGTTTCCACATGCACTCTTAAACCCATACACCTAGTCAATCAACCATTCACACATCTATGCATAGAGTTACACACACCCCATCCAACCACACACAAACTCAGTGTCCCATACAAATACTCACCCAACTAATCAATAACTAATATACACACTCATGTAGTTAGTGACCAACTGAGGCAGCATGTTATACAACAACAGAGACAGTGCTGCACACATTCACATAGTTTCGTTACTAATCCATGTATTAAGTGAAGACACTTTTAATTACTCACTTAAAAAGACAGACAGCTACTAAATCCTCCATCCAGACAGTTATATATCCACTCAATCTTCAATACAGATTGGTATATATATAATACATATTTAAATTTCAAACTAAACCACATTCAGTGGATGATGTCATCAGTGATGTCATCAGTGATGTCATTTGAGATGTCATCAGTGATGTCATCAGTGATGTCACTGACCATGTCATGAATGATGCAATATGTGACATCAGCAGTGCATTGCGGGCGCGTGAGTTATAGTTAGCAGAAGTAACTATAACGGAGGAATTTCTATGGTTTTGTACAAGTGAAATGGGCAGCTAACTATAACACCCCTGAAACCTATGGTTTTTTCTGTGAATATATATATATATATATATATATATATATATATATATATATATATATATATATATATATATATATATATATTCATTCATTCACCACTAGTTAGTTATAGTTAGGCTCTAGTTTCCATAGGAAAAGAGTTTTTTTACTTGCCTATACCTATGGCAGCCATTGACGTATCTTCACGAAAGTTTCCCCCAAAAGTGTTATAGTAAGTTTTGTTGTGCATGGGAAGATTTGGGATGATCCTTTAAGTGGGGGCTGAGAAAAAGGGGGTTAAATAAAAGTGTGTTTCCTCATTTTAATTCCCATAGGACGAGTAGTCAAATCTACAGCCCGCTCCACTGGACGGAATTGCACCAAATTTGGCAGAAAGGTAGATGTTGTGCTTTTTGTTATTCAGTGTAAATCCATTCAATCTTTTTTGGGAAATTTAAGAAGAAAAACTTTGATATAGCTCTGGTTGTGGATATTTTGCGATGCTTTTGCTATCAATCGCAAATGTTTGTGCCAACAGGAATGCTGCGATTGGCTGAGCACAACACCAATCGGGACTGGTTCCGGGGCTGAAACTTTGTGTTAAAGCTATCATAAGGGATCAGGGTGGAGGTACTCTGCCCCCATGTTTGAGAAATGGGGGTGTTAGTGACACAAGTTATGTGTCCCAATTTCATGCAATATTTGCGATGACGATCCGACCGCCAGCGCGGCCCCACCCCCTGTGTACTGTCACTGGGACATTTCGACTATCAACGTTTTTGCGAATTAGTGAACATATTAAAAAATATATATATTTATACACAGTGCTGGTCACTGTTGAAGACTCATGTGTGCACTCACAAACTCACTCAGACACTTATACACCCACTCAGACATTGATACATCAAGTCACATACCCACACAGATATCCATTGACCCACTCCTATGCCCCCTCAGATACTCATGCACCCACTTGCAGACTTACTGTGAGAGTCATGCACCCATGTACAGACCCACTCCAAAACTCACACACCCAGTTAAAGACCCACTTATAGACTCATGCACCTACTCACATTCCCGCTTAGAGACTCTTACACCCACTCACAGACCCCCCGGGCACTCATGCACCCATTAACTGACCCACTGAGGGACTTAAACACCCAGTGACAGACTAATTCAGAGACAAATGCACCCAGTTAAAGAGCCATTCAAAGACTCATACACCCACTCAGAGACTTACTCAGAGAGATGTGCACCCTCTGACAAACCCACTTACAGACCCACTCAGACTCATGCACCCACTTACAAATCCACTTAGAGATAATGTACCCACCCGCAAACCCACACAGAGACTTATGCACCCCCTCAGATACTCACTCACAGATTCATGCACCCAGTCTCATTCCCACAGAGAGACTAATGCTTTGTCAGAGATGCTTTTGGGGTTTTACTGCCGGAGTAGCAGCTGGATTCTGAATCTCATTGGAATATCAGATTATAAACTAAAGTTCACATGGAGCATATCCACAGAAGGGAGACTATCCAATACATGGTACTTACATGGGAGGCAGTGTCATGAAAGGAGGGAGTAGCCACAAAGGACAGAGACATCCTTTAGACTACACTTACAGAGCAGAGAGTATTGTCTTTAGTTTATTTCCAGGCAATTTGTGATTCTATAATACATAAGCCTGAGTCTCTTCTACATGTATGGGTAAGTTCAAGTTAAGAATGGGTGTGCATGATGCAGCACGGTTGAGAGCTCTAGAGTTGGGGTTAAGGCAGTGAGAGGTTCTTATAGTCCCTGTTGGTGCCTCATAAGTGTATTCAGACCACATACTCATCTAATAATTGGCCTCTCTACTGAGTGCACAGGAGAATGATAATATTTTCTCTCAAAGTAATCCACGTCAGTGATACAGTCCCTTTTTACATTTCATCTTTTACTTCATTTACATTTCCTAAGATTAGATGGGTTTTCCAGGGGGCATATTTCTATATTTGTTTTCATACAACATGTGATTCTTGTATAGTGCATACTGCGAAATGTGCCACCTCTAGGTGTCTGGGTAAATTTGAGTTATGTACATATACTCCCAACTATACGTAGGTGCAGCTACCACTACCTATACATTTGTATCTCTACTCTGCCCTATACTCCAGCATCCATAACCACATCAAAAGCCTAGTAACTTTTTCAAAGTACCTGAATCTCTTTGGCACCCTAGTAGCTCTAGCCATGTCTGTGCCTCCTTGCAGTACCCCTTACTCAACTTTGGTACTGCTACTCTTGGTAATAAGGGGCTTCTCCTTTTCCCCCAGTATTGATACCTTTGGTTTTACCCTACATCCTCTATCCTATTTTATCCAAATATCGCAACCTTTCTCTGTAACTTAGTATGTCTACTCAAAACATTGTAGTTCTCTCTCTGCCTATACCCTACTACTTCAACTCCTGCCTTAACATCTGAATCTGCCAATACCCCAGTGCCTTTAACCCTGCCACTTCCCTAGTATGCCACTCCTACCTATACCCTAATCTCTACTCATACACCATAGTACCTCTACCCCTAACTACATCCAAGTAACTATATTCTTGCCTAAGCCTCTAGGTCGGTCTTCACCTTGTAGCTTTACTTAAGTTGTGCCATTAGTATATTTCTACATCCCCTCCATTACGCCAGCCATCTTTTCCAGTGTTTCTTTATTGGATTTTCCTAAATACTTTGAGGACTTCGGTTTCCTCATTTCATCAAAAAGGAGGTTAACTGCCCTTGAGTCATCAGGCTGTGTTCTCCATTTTGTTTTTTCTCCACAATATTAATAATGTTAATGTACAGTTGATGTGGCAGGCCTCCATTTCTATACATTGGGTAATACCCAGTGCATTAAATGGAGAAAAATAAGTGCAGGTACTCATTAAAATAGAGGTGTGGCAAGTGGGCGGGCCAGGGGCGGGGCTAAGGGGAAAATATGATCATACATAATTACTTCTGTACCAGTTGCAGCACATTTTAAAACACGAGAAATGTGTTTTTGTAAAAAAAAAAAATTAACTCATTATACGAAATGAAAGTCACGATGGCACTTTCACCCGAATGGTCGCTGCGCACCTGATTGACAGTGCAGGGTCTGTCTAGAGACCCTGTCCTGTTAATCACAGCGTGGCACAAACCCTCTCACCCCCTACAGTTTGGGGACATTCACATGGGCGCTGCTGGAATCTTTGCCAGCAAATTTGCAAATGCTGCTTCAGCCGAGTTAATTACTGCCCTGCACTGGTGGAGAAAACTAACCTGAGCCTGCGATGCCGCCGATCAGGGTACCGGTACTCTCCCTGGCTACAGAGAAGTGCCGGTACTGACGTTAAAAAAATTCGGAAGTTCTGGTACTCAGTACCGGCGAGTACCGGTCCATTTAAAGCACTGGTAATACCGCAGAATGTTGTGCTCAATCTAACACAGATCATGTTCCCGTACAGCCAGGAACAATCTTGTTGTCTTCCTGTACCTTGCTTCTCTTTTCTGTTGAGTGGCTGCACATAGAAATAGTCAATACATCTATTGTCAGTAGCGGTGCGTGGAGGGAGTTCCGTGGGGCGGTGAGGCGGGGCGGGGGAGGGGCAGGGTGGGGAAATGTAAACACTGGAATATGGATGAATGAAAGTAAGTACACATTTAAATAAATAAGACAAATTCCTTTGCGCGCTTAGCATCGCAAAATGCGATGCAGTGCGCGCAACGAAATTCATTTTATTTATTTAAATGTGTACCTACCTCCGTTCATCCATATTCCGGTGTTTACATTTCCCCTCCCCCGCCCCGCCTCACCGCCCCACAGAACTCCCTCCACAGACCGCTACTGTTTATTGTACGTTGTATATTTCCTGTTGTGCCATATCGCTTCTACTGAATCCTCTCTCTCTCTCGCTCTCTCTCTGTGTTCTTCAAACATCCCTCTTTCCCAAGTGCATGTGTGGACACGAAAATAAATACTTTTCACTCCACACATGCCACAAGTATTGGTTTTGTCAATGCTTGTTTACTGTTGGAAATGGAGACTATATAGGTAATTTTATGTTATGGGTGTGAATCGTGCTAAATGTCTACTGGGACAAACGAGCACCCTGTTAGGTTGCCAGCTTGTTTAGCTATTCAGTGATGTGCACCAAGTTGAAAGAAATTTAGTTGGCATGTATGTTAATAAAAAAGTGGTTAGCAATATAAATGTGAGAATGCTGTCCACTACTTATATTAATGTTTAGCTTTATACAAAACTTAAATAGCATGAAGAATATTGTCACGGACAAAAATGATACAAGTTGCATACACGCAGATGCTTTTCTAAATAGGGAAAGCCAGGAATTTAAACCATGCCATGGCAAAGCAGACATATTAAATTCCAACATTACATTTCATCCTGTAATATATTTTCTTCATCCTATTTAAAAGCTAACAAAAAAGTATGTATAAAAAACAATATTGTACAAGAAGCCCCAAACTATTCATTAGCGCCATTAACAGAACGGAAACCAAGAGCAGGGCCTCTGCCTCCGGATGGCCTATCACAGAATGTAAATGCGCGATCACGCATCAGAAAAGGTCAATCAGCATAACAAGAGACCTGTGGCTGGCACACCTAAAGCTCATGAAAACTCCCAGGGTGGGGGATGGGCTGTCCTGCAAGGAATGCACCTTGAAAGGAAGCCTACAGGAAAGCAGCATTGAATGTGAATGCCTTTCATCCCTGACAGAAGCAAGTGCAGGCCGAGGCGCACGGAAGAGAAACAGTCAGTGACCACGGCCTTGAGCTCAGAGCAATGTTATCACAGACAGAACATTGAAATATAGCATTTGCAAGTGCTTTACAAAATTCCGTGTGCATAAGCACACACGTTTTCTGTTAATTATTGCACTGTTAAAGCTTGTCTAGGATGCAGGTGGGTTAGGATTTGCTAACTGTCTAAGGGATACTTTTGAAACACTTAATCAGATCAGCAATGGGAGGTATTTTCATTCTTTTTTCATGTTTTAAAGCGAACCTTCAGTGATTGTTTCAAAATAGAGCACAGGATTAGCAACCACATTACAAAGGCTTCCTTTCATTTTGTAAAGCTTGTTTTGTAACTAACCAAAAGTTTTGGGGGAAAAAAATCGGTCACATGCAAATAAATGCAAGTAGAGAACAGGAAACTAAACAAAAGCAACAAAAAGAACCGTAAACAAAGAAATACATGGAGAGGAAGAGACAGGAGAAAGACAGAATGGGAAGCTCAATAACATTAGTGAAGTCCTAGAAATGAGGTAAACATGCACATAGTAAAAACATGATCTGCCCAGCAGAGAGGACTGTGTAGATTGAAATCTAGGGAACTCTGTAAGGATAAGACACTGGAACTATCAGTGAGGATGGGCAGACAGAGGAAACGGATGGTGAGCAGGAACAGCTCAAAGAGGAACACATAAGAAAGCAAATAGCGAACAGCACTGATTGCACTGAAGCTGTCCCACGTCAAACTTGAGTAGATTTTCCAGCCCTGATGTTTTCCTTTCATTGAAACGCTAGTGGCGTTTTAGTAATATGCAAGACAAAAATACAAATATTATGATGTACAAAACAATTAAATGTACAAAGACATACTGGGTGCTGCTCAGCTTGAGAGCTACAGTAGCTGCAATAGACAGCTAAGATTAAAGAGGAAAGGCAGGATAAATAACTATTGATTAAACTATTTTTATTGATTTTTGTGTTGAAACACATACCCTCACCTACATCCAGACTAGGCATTGAGAATTCCAGAATTCCTCAAAGTTTATGTACATGGCAAACCAAACCTACAAATACAATAGCCCCTCTGCCCCGACTCCTCAATATTTCCTCTGTTCAGGGTCAAACCAATGCTTTTGGTGACAAAAATGGTGCCAGGCCGCATGCCAATTCCATCATAGGCAATCTGTTCATTCTTGGCATCTTTCTTTTTTGCCATTTGATGGCTTTGGATTTGGCCTGCTTTGTGATCATTATGTCACATCTGAAGGTGTTGCCCGAGGACTCTCAACTAACTATGGCATGGAAGCTCTCCAAATTGTGTTTACAAACAGTACTAACAAGGTGAATAGTCCAAATAAAAGGTTTAGGTTTAGGGCTAGGCTTTATTGACAGAATGAGTTCCTCAATTCCTAGTAGGTTGCACTCTAGCTGTGTCTTGATAGTCACCTTTGACAGTACAGTGCAGTGCAGCACATATGAAAAGCGGGAAGTCATGAGAAATAAAAATACTTTTTAACACCTGCTTCAAAATGCGCTCTTTTTTTATGCAAAACCCTATTATTGTTTGTAGGTAGGATTGTGCATCAAAAACTGGGTGGTTGCACGGAAATGCCCATGTACCACCCATGAAACCCCCCTTTGATGCAGAGTAATACAAAGCAGCACCTTGCGCTGCTTGTATTGTGCTGCAAAGTAAATCCCCCAAAAAATCATTTTGCGCAGGTGTGTGTCACTTTTCCGATGCAAATCCAGAGCAAACTTTTCTACATCTGGGACAAAATATGTGTAAACTCCGCATCTAAAGTGAAATTTTGAAGAACAATCTATGGCATTGTTTCCATAATTTTTTACCATTTAAGCATACACTGATATAAATAGGATTCCACCATAGAAAATGAAAGTAGAGTGCATGTTTGGCAAATGATAATCAAAATGTTATTTACCAAGGAAATAGTATGTTTGTTGTGCATGTGTGTACCAGAACACCAATTTATTACTCTGAACATCACATATATGTTTTAAATCTTGTCTTCAATGTTGGATGCACCCGTATTCACACTATTGGGCACTGAGAAGCATCTCTTTCAATTAGGAAACAGGATAAACTTACAGTACATCATTTATTTATCAGAGTTGTGTCTCTTAAGGGAGCACATTTGAATTGAAGACATTTAATTTTAAAAGAGAAATGTGCCATATTCAGGAATCCTTATAAAACATGCGAGCCCTCGTGAAAAATAAGTCTGTATTTACAGTAGAATAGCGCTTGTAATGTAAGCATGAATTTCCCACCATATAAAAGACAACTAATTCATGACAAAGAAAAATGCGCCTTCTTCCAGACATCTGTGGAGTTAATAGCTGAAGTCTAGCCTTCCTTGGTAATTCAAGTTTCAAGTCAGCACTTCAGCAGGAAGGCAAGTGATGCAAATGCACTTTTGCGCATAACAAAAAGTCCATTAGCATCGCAAGAGACCCGTGTGCTCTTATACCTAGAAGTCTACCACCTTTCCCGACTGGGGGATGGGGCTTGCACCTGACAACAAACCTTCCTGGGAGGCGGCATAGGATGACATTGACTTGAGACCCTGATTGCAACAAGAGCCGGGCTCAGGAGCTCAATCAAGGCTGTCTCCAACACAGATTCGACCCCCCAGCAATTTTATAATAACCACAGTTAAGCAAAGTGTTCGATTTCAAAGGCAATTGGTTATTTTAAGATGCACTTTCTTATTTTTTTTTTAAACCAAACTGCAGCTTTTTCATGACTTTGGCAGGGGGAAAAGGTTCAGTGTCTCGTAGAGCCCAGCACAAGGCAAATGCTTATAGTTACTGGATTGCCTTTTCTTAAACTGAGCGCAGCTTCCACAATCCGCAATAAAAATAGACAGATTTGTGGAAGGAAAAAAATGAGCGGACGAGGAACCTGAACATATAAGACAGTGACCTCATAGAGACATGAGAGAAGAGAACATGGGATGTTGGGGAGTGCCATATGACGAGTGTGAAAACATCTGAAGTGTATGGAACTGGATAAGAGCGCAAAGGTAATGGAAAGATTGGAGCAAGAAGGGAGAGGAAGGGTTCAAGCAGGGAGAGAATACCCAGAGTGGCATGCGAAATATGTAAGGAGATTCAAATGAGGAGATTTGGGGGGGTTGATATTTTAAGGGGAAGAGGCCTGCCATCTAACATTGGTAAACACCCAAGAGGCAGATTGGACTTTTAAGAATGATATGTAGAAATACCCGACCAGATCTACCATTTCTGCCTAGTTATTTCTCCATTATACCACTCTATTCTGAGTTAAAATTTGTAATAGACGGGGTGGTATCTACACCTGGGGATAAAACTTGACTTGTAATTGACCCAATAGTGGCTTTTTAAATTAGTGTGTGTGAGAGAGAGAGAGAGAGAGAGAGAGAGAGAGAGAGAGAGAGAGAACGTCCATAAAGATATAAAATATAATCAGTTTACATATATGGAGTCATTCTCTATGAAATGGTGAGAGCTGTGATAGGATAACCTAGGAAAGGGGTAAATTATATATCATTGCCTTCCCTCTAAGATTTACATCATAGTTTTTTGTTGGCTATGTATATGTTTATTTGTATGCACGTACATGATAATGTACAGGGTCAATGACCAGCATAAAGTCAACAACTCCAGAGATAGAGAGCTGGGTTGTGAGCAGTTAAAGCAGTGTGATGTAGCATTTTGTAAAGAGGTGAGTCTTCAACTCTAATTTTAAGCAGCATTTGTGCTGTTCTGATGGATATGGGGATGTTGTTCCAAATCCTGGGTGTATATATGCATTAAAGTTACACACCCAAACCGAAACTTTATTAAAATAAAACGATGGCAATTATTGGTCACACAAGCAAGGTATGAAGATAGACCGTGTGCCAGAGGTGGTCTCTTATTATATTCAATTACCGTGGTTTTATCTTTATTTCTGTTTTCTTTCATGTGCACGTTTCTCTTAAAAAGAATGTATTAATTTCGCCTTTGATAAGGATTCGCACTGAGTGGGGTCTTCATAGAGGGCCACCAATCCCAGAGCGTCCAGAGTGCACTGTATATAGTTCAGCCAAGTTATTTTGTGCCCCTAAGCCAATTTCATGACGTCCTTTATAATACATCGGTTTATCTGTACTGCCTCCCGTTTCCAAATTGACAGCCAGAGTAGCAAAGGCACCAGTTTGATTGTATCAGAAATGTAGGGTAATCCTAGTAATTACATTGGTACACGTCTTAGGGGCGGATAGTAACCTCTTGGTGAATCTATCCTCTATTTTTTGAAGGGTGTCTACATTGGTTATATCCCAAATGGCCGCCCCATATGTGGCCACAGAGACAGTTTTTGCCATGTAGATTTTAACCATCTCTGGTATTGGTTTGTTGCCTATGTTCGATGCAAATCTAAAGATTGCAGCTATACTTCTGTTCATCTGTGTAGTCCTCGAGGACAGCGTTATTTTCCAGTCTAAGTTATTATCAAAGGTAATGCCTAGATATGAGAAATTAGCTACAATATCAACTTTTCTCTGTGCAATAGCATAATTTCCTTTCTTTTTGCTTTTCCCAATACACATAATAAAAGACTTCGCTTTGTTCACATGTAAATCAAGGTTTTCCATAAAAGAAACCTAATGGTGATGTAATTTTGTAGGACTAAGGGTGTTCGTGCCAAGAGGACTGCATCATCTGTGTACAGTAGGATGGGGAATCATGTTGTGCTTGCGATCGGAGTGCCTATTATCTTTTCAACCAAATAATCATTTAGTTTGTTAGAGTACAATGAAAACAAGAAGGGCGCAAGTATGCAACCCTGCCTTACACCATTTGTTATGTTAAAAGATCTAGTGCATTTACCCTGCCTACCGTGGCACATCTTTGCTGTAGCCCCTGCATACAGTTGTCTTATAAAACAGATTATTACTGCCTCTACCCCCATTTGCTCCATGACCTGCCATATCTTGTTATGGTTAACGCAGTCGAATGCGGCAGAGAGATCCAGGAATGCCATATAGAGGTTCTCTTGCTTGGCCTGTGTGTACTTCCCAGCTAGGAGTGCCAAGTTCAGACATTGATCCACGGTCCCTCTGCCTTTCCTAAACCCATATTGGACCTCCGCCTGGATCCCCTTTTCCCGTGCCCAATCTTACTATCTATTTAACAATATTTGGCCCATCACTTTTGCCTTACTTTAAATTAACGTGATTGGGCGATAGTTTGCACATTGAGAACCATCTACTTTTTAAAATATTTGTACAATACTGGGCTGTTTCCACGATGGAAGTGGGTCCTCAATGCCAATGGCGTTGAATGCCATAGTGAGTAAAGGGACCCAGAAGTTTCTATTATTCAAGAATATATCCACAGGAACCCCATCTGGGCTTGCAACAATGCACAGTCAGTCTACCTCTTCCATATTAAAAACTAGGGGAAAGTCGGTTTTATCCTATCCAAACGTTCTACAGTGGGACTTATATTTGACTTTTGGAAGATTTTTTGAAAGTGGTCTATCCATGTATTTTCGTCTATACATACGTCTGTGGAAGGGCCTCCTGCTTCGTGTAAGAATGGTGTATTGCCCACTTACCAGAAGGATTTAGTATCGCTGTCATTAGCTGCTATCCTTAGTTTCTCCCATGCTTTGGATCTTAGTTGTTTTTTTCTGATTTTTCACAGCGCTTTTATAGATCCCTCCCGGATTTTTAACTTATCCCTAGGGTTAGCTTTTAAGGCCTGGCGAAGGTTGACAGAGGCTTCTGAGCAGGCATTATCAAACCAGCGATTTTGCAGCTGTTTTCTTGCTCCCGAAGGGTGAGTTAGTTGCTGTTTAATTCCTTCTAAGATCTTCGAGAATGTTCTGACTACATGGAAATTATTTATTGGATGATTTAAGCAGAGGCTAAACTCATCCGTAATTTGACTGTATCAAACGGGAGAAGAGCCCTTCGTCAACCTTGCTCCATTTTAAGGAGTACCCGTTTCATCTAGCTAAGACAGGTTTGGCGATTATGGTACTCTTTTTGGTTATGCATTGAGCTTTCCAGGGAAGCAAATTGATTTTTCAACTTTTTTTTAACTCTCCCATGTTTTTCAGGGGCACATTTTGAGAATGTTTCTTTTCCCATTTAAAGGCTGTTGTAACGAACCACTGCCAATGTGTTTTTTCCACTCTCGCACTGACAACTAGCCGTACCCTCGAAACCCAGCTGTATGTTCCAGTTATAGAATTTGTGCGCCCAAACACAATTTGATTTTAAGTTTGTTAAGCAAAGTTTATGTTTGGGCATACAATAATTTACAGAGTGTGAGCTAAGGTAGCTTGAAGGAGCCCCAACTGCAGGTAGAAGAAACACTCAAGAGAAGAAAGTATTTTGGTAGGAGAGGCCCAATATATTCTCGAATTCTAGTGACAAATATAACAAAGATGTGCCCATCCTTAAATCTATTTCTCCAATGTAATAAAGCAACAGGGTCAGAAAGAATCAGCGTGGACAGTTTGTTACAATCAGAAATACAGTTTTATCTTCTATTTGGAGAATAGTCTATTAGGTGGTGGCTAGAAAAAAGATTGAGAACTCGGAATATTTAGTTTTCTGGGGAATTATGAACCTTCATTGATGAACATATTTTAAATCAGGTATTTCTGTATTTGAAGTGGGATTATTAGATTAGTAGGATAATTGCAGTCTAACTACTGAAGGTCCTTGAATACCACTATTATCTGATCACATCCCATCATCTCATTTACATTTTCATGCCTATGGGATATTTTAGTTCTGAATAACAATTGTTTTTTGTTACCAAAGTCACTGGTACTCATTTTATCAACAGTGGAAAGATGAAAGTCCAAGTGGAAGCACCAGGATTCATACATTTAAGTGGGAGGTCAAACACAGATCCCTGAAGTGCAGTGGCGGCTGATAGGGGACGGTGGTGTGTGGCAGGGGAAGGGGGGTTATGAAATGCATAAAAAAGAAAACGTACTTGCTGGTCGCCGTCGCCAGCTGCCGCCTCTCCTCGCAGGAACAGGAAGCGTCCAGGCTTCTAGACTCCCCTGACCAATCACGACGCTGCTGATAGCAGCCTTGTGATTGGTCTGAACACCATGGTTTGGCACTCAGAGAGGGAAAGGAAGCCTGGGCATGTTCTCCACCTAACTAGTAATGCAGCCTGGATGTAGAACATTCAAAGTGCGCATTACTGTTTTGTCGGTCGGCCAAACTGTCATGCGCACTTTTGGTGCAGCAGCAACCAATCCTTCTCACCGACATCAGGGGAGCCCAGCCCCGCCCACCTTAACCTGGCAGCAACTGTGTTGGACTTGGCCCTCTTTGCAGGGTCATCCCAGAACATTTTGCTTTTCTTCTGTAATTTTTCTGACCTGTTTTTGTTGGCTTTCTGACTCTGTGCACTTTGCCACTGCTGATCAGACTAAAGTGCATGTGCCCTCTCTTGTAAACCTGGTAAGACTGGTCTACAACTGTTTGGCATATTTAATTTACCTGGACCCAGGGCCTGTAAATTAAATGCTACTAGTGGGCTTGCAGTGCTGCTTGCGCCCCCCACTGAAGTAGCCTTTCCAACGTATCTTGGTCCTCTCCCAATGCAGGGCCTCCGCACGCAGTTCACTGCTGCAGTGACGGGACATGGCAAGTGGTTGCCATGTCTGAAACTCCCCTTTTACTATATATATATCAGCCCTAATGTAGGCTCTAGCTAGCCCTATGGGAAGGGTGCTGCGTAGGTAAAAGGTAGGACATGTGCCTTAACTGTGTGGCATGTCCTGGTAGTGACAAACAGCTCATTTGGTTACTCACTGCGGTGAGGCTGCCCTCTCATAGGGTTGCATTGGGGATTCCCTTATATGTGCTTCAGTGGTAATTCCTGACATGAGAGGGGTAGCGTGACCATGTTTGGAATAGTAGTGATAAATCCTGCTTATTGGTGAAAACAGATTTATTATTACTAGTTTAGAAATACCACTTTTAGAAGTGGGTATTTCTGTGTGCTTATGAGTCTTTGTGCCTGCCTGATGTGTATTGCCCGTCTGTTTTCGACTGACAGGAGAGAGGGAATGTGCATTCACTCCAGCCAGTCCCTGGGGGGGTTGAGATGTGTCCCGCCCTGCGTGGGTGACTCAGTGCTAGGCTGAATAGACCTTGCCTGAGTGGCAGGAGGATTTTCCCTGCACCTGAATAGGCCTGGTCTTCATTTGGAGTGGTGGGAGGAGTTGCACCTGAATAGGGGTGTGCCTAACTTCCACAATAATGGCTCCACCCCCTGTGGTGTGTCTGGGGCCCAGGCTTACAAGATGAATGGGGGGTTGTTGTGCACTTCTAATATGTGGTTGAAGTGCCCCAGAACAAAGACTGTGGAACTATAAATACAAGGGCTGTGACCCCATGAAAATAAGCAGACACTGCTTGGGGCTCGTACCCAAAGGACTGCTGTGTGCCAGGAGGAACCGCCGTTTGGGACTACCTGTTTGTGGGACTAACCTGCTGCCTGCTGGGTGGCTGCCACTCTGCTAAGGGACCTTGTGTGCTGGCCTGCCTGTGCCCTGTTCTCTGCCCCAGTGTCTCCAGGGACGAGGTAGTGCTGGCCTCCCTGTTTGCTAATAGCATGTGGTTAGCGCTTTCAATTCTGTTGCCCAAGGAGTGGACTCACTTTGTGCTAACCCCATACAGGAGCGCTTTTTACCCTGCAGCATGGGCAGCGCAGCCCTCTCATCTAGGGCCTGAAAAATGAGAAGGAAGAGCTGAACGAAACGCTCTCCTTCTCCCGGCCGTATTGCTTGCCTTTGTTTATGTGGGTGTGCAGCCGGGGCTCTACTACATGGCTGCGAGGCCATGCTCAAGCAGCAAGGAATATCGGCCCGGGAGTTTCCTTGGACGTCAGAAGAAGATGGGGCCCAGCCACACCAGGAAGTGACCGGAGCCTCGCGGTCTCCAGTCAGCTGCTTCCACACGGGGCTGATGCGAGCCTCTAGGTGGATACCATGCCTGGGTGCGGGTGATGCTAAGGAGGGCAAGAGCTTCCCAGCTGCACCAGGCCGCCTGCAGCTAAACATGAAGAGCTTTGGACCCATGCCACACTAGGAGCTGCACCAGGGGCATTGGGCTCCCCTTGTCATCCGGCCCCGTTGTTGTGAATCGTGCGGGCAGGTGGACCCATCACGCTAGATAGCAAGAGCACCCCAGGATTGGTGTGCTCGCACCAACATACAGACCTCCTGCCAGGCTGATCTCCAGGGGTGATATCCTTTGGTGTTTTTTTGCCTGGTACAGCACCCCTGTACTTCCCGTCATTCCCCTGCTTCCATGGAAACCAGTAGAGTGTTTCCGTGCAGAGAGTACAGGCCAGTAGCCCTATCATGCTGGTGAGCACAAGCACCCATAGACAGTGTGCTCTCCCCGTTGTGCAGGCGTGAGATCTTTTACCGTTTTCTTGCCCCATAGGGCGTCTCAGTAATTCCTGCCATTTTCTCTGTTTCTACGGGAACCAGTGGAACATTTTCGTGTAGAAGGAGCAAGGGGGTGTGTGCAGGGGAAGTGGTTGGGTGTTAACAAAGCTGGAAGCACTTATCCTAAAAGATTGCTCTGTCAGACTGGTGACACTGGCTCAAGCGGTATCATGTTCAACTAATCGGTATTGTCTTGATTGCACTAACTGTAATATTAGGCCTTATGTTTTGAGTGTGGTGTTCACTTATAAGTATTTACTAAAGTTCACTAACATCAATAATTATGACAATTACCCAATTGGCAAAAGTGGTGTATGGCTTTATGTGATGTCATGACAAAGTGATTTATGTGATTGTAGTTTAATGTGTTTTTTTATAAATAATACAAAGGATATTTTTATATAACCTTGTGTGGAGTCGTGTTTTGTGGTGTGCCTAGTGTGTCACTGTTGTGTGAGTGCATCGTGCAAATGCTTTAGACATTGCCTCTGGGATAAGCCTGACTGCTCTGCCAGGGGTTATCTTCGGTGTGTAACTCCCTTACCCTGACTAGAGTGATGGGTTCTGCTTGGCTTAGGTGCATACCCTAACCAACCAGAAACCCCATGTCTAACAAACTGATAAACTTAAAATAAAATGATGATAACGTCCATTATCCTTATGGTGGGTGTGGGTATTTGGGTGGAAAGGGATTTTGTAGGCTTTAGGGTAAGTATGGATGTTTGGGTAGCAAAGGAAATTTTAGGGTTTAGGTTGGGTATGGGTTTTTAGGTGCAAGGGAATTTTTAGGGGTTTAGTGTGGGTATAGGTTTTTGTGTGGCAAGGGAACTTTCAGAATTTAGGATGGGTGTAGGTTTTTAAGTGGCAAAGGAATTTTTAATGTTTAGAGTGGGTGTGGGTTTTTGGGGGCAAGGTAAATTCATGGTTTTGGGTGGGTATGGGTTTTTGGATGATAAGGGAATTTTTAGGGATTAAACTGGATGTGTGTTTTTGGGGGTTAAGGTACTTTTCGGGTTTAGGTTGGGTATGGTGTTTTGGGTGGCTAGTGAATTTTTATGGGGTTAGGGTGGGTATGGGTTTTTGGGAGGTAAGTGATTTTTAAGGGTAGTGTAGGTATGGGTTTTTGGGTGGTAAGGGAATTTGTGGGGTTAAGGTCACAAGGAATTTTTAGGGTTTAGCATGGTATCGTTTTTTGGGTGGTAAGGGAATGTTTAGGGTTTATGGTGCCAAGGGAAATTATTTTTTTAGGGTGGGGTATGGGTTTTTGATTGGCAGGTCATTTTTTAGGATTTAGGGTGGGTATGTGTGATGATGCTGGAATAGAATGTTCAGGGTATGATGCAATGGAGTTATTGTATTCCAATGTTCTAACTTGAGCCAGTATCAGTGTAATGCTGGAGGTTGTTATGAAGACTGATGCGTCTTCCTTTTTACCTTGCCTTTTTTAGGAGGCAAGGTAAATTTTAAGGTTTAGAGTCAGTGTGGATTTTTGGGGGTGAGGGATATGTTAGGGTTTTGGGTGGGCATGGGTTTTTGAGTGATAAGGCAATTTTTAGGGTTAAGGGTGGGTAGGGATTTTAGGGTGGTAAGGGAGTTTTTTGTGTTTAGGCTGGGTATGGATTTTTGGGTGGTAATGAATCGTTCAGGGGTAGTGTTTGTATGGGTTTTTGGGTGGCAAGGGTATGTTAGGGTTTTGGGTGGGTATGGGTTTTTGGTTGATAAGGCAATTTTTAGGGTTTAGGGTAGGTATGGATTTTTGGGTGGTTAGGGATTTTTTAGAGTTTAGGCTGGGTATGGGTTTTTGTGTGGTAATGAATCATTTAGGTGTAGTGTTTGTATGGTTTTTTGGGTGGCAAGGGATTTTTCAGGATGGGTATGGGTTTTTGGGAGGCAAGTGAATTTTTAGGGTTTAGGGTGGGTGTAGGTTATTGAGTGGTAAGGGATTTTTTAGCATTTGGGATGGGTGTGGGTTTTTAAGTGTAAAATGATTTTTTAAGGTTAAGAGTGCGTGTGGATTTTTGGGGGGCAAGGGAAATTCATGGCTTTGGGTGGGAATGGGTTTTTGGATGATAAGTGAATTTTTAGGGATTAGAGTGGATGTGTGTTTTTGTGTGTAAGGTACTTTTTCGGGTTTAGGTTGGGTATGGGTTTTTGAGAGGCGAGGGAGTTTTTAAGGTTAGGGTAGGTATGGGTTTTTGGGTGGTAAGGGATTTGTGGGGGTTAGGGTCGCAATGAATTTCTAGGGTTTAGCGTGAGTATCATTTGTTTGGGTGGTAAGGGAATTTTTAGGGCTTAGGGTGGTTTGGGTTTTTGGGTGGCAAGGGATTTGTTACGGTTTAGTGTGGCAAGGGAATTTTTATTTCTATATAAGGGTTTCTGATTGGTAAGGGATTTTTTAGGGTGGGCATGGTGTTTTGGGTGGCAATGGAATTTTTAAGGTTTAGGGTGGGTGTGAATTTTTGGGGGAAAGGGAAATGTTATGGTTTCGGGTGGGTGTGGATTTTTGGGTGGTAAGGATTTTTTTAGGGTGGTAATGAATCGTTTAGGTGTGGTGTCTGTATGGGTTTTTGGGTGGCAAGGGATTTTTCAGGGTGGGTATGGGCTTTTGGGAGGCAAGTGAATTTTTAGGGTTTAAGGTGGCTGTAGGTTTTGGAGTGGTAAGAGATTTTTTAGGGTTTAGGATGGGTATGTTTTTTTGGGTGGCAAGGGAAATTTTAAGCTTTAGGGTGGTCTAGATTTTTGGGGGAAAGGGATATGTTAGGGTTTTGGGTGGGTATGGGTTTTTGGGTGATAAGGTCATTTTTAGGGTTTAGGGTGGGTATGGATTTTTGGGTGGTGAGAGATTTTTGGGGGTTTAGGCTGGGTATGGGTTTTTGGGTGGCTATCAATCGTTTAGGTGTAGTGTTTGTATCAGTTTTTGGGTGGCAAGGGATTTTTCTGGGTGGGGATTAGTTTTTGGGAGGCAAGTGCATTTTTAGGGTTTATGGTGCATGTAGGTTTTTGAGTGGTAAGGGATTTTTAGCAATTAGGATGGGTGTGGGTTTTGAAGTGGCAAAGGATTTTTCAGGGTGGGTATGGGCTTTTGGGAGGCAAGTGAATTTTTAGGGTTTAGGTTGGGTGCAGGTTTTTGAGTGGTAAGAGATTTTGTAGGGTTTAGGGTGGGTATGGGTTTTATGAGTGGCAAGGGAATTTTTAGTGTTTAGGGTGGATGTGAGATTTTGTTGGCAAGGGATATTGTAGATTTTACAGTGTGTATGGGTTTTTGGGTTGCAAGGGAATTTTTAACGTTTATGGTGGGTGTGGGTATTTGGGTGGAAAGGGATTTTTTAGGATTTAGGGTGATCATGGGTTTTGGGTGGCAAGGGAACATTTAGGGATTTGGTCTGGTATGGGTTTTTTCGGTGGTAATGAATCATTTAAGGTTCAGTGTTTATATGGGTATTTGGGTCACAAGTGATTTTTTATGGTAGGTGTGGGTTATTGGATGACAAGTGAATTTTTGGGGTTTAGGTGGGTGTAGGTTTTTGAGTGGTAAGGGATTTTTAGGGTTGAGGGGGAATGGGTTTTGTGGGTTTCAATGGAATTTTTTGCAGTTAGGATGGGTGCCATATTCTTGGTGGCAAGTGATTTTATAGGGTTTATGGTTCATGATGTGTATGGGTTTTTGAGTCAAAAGCGGATTTTTAGGGTTTCGGATTGGTGTCGGTTTTTGTGCGTCAAGAGAATTTTTAGGGTTTAGGGTGAGTGTAGGTTTTTAGGTGATAAGGGCTTTTTAGGGTTTTCCGTGAGTATGGTTGTTTAGGTTGGCAAGTGAATATTTAGTTTTTAGGGTGGGTGTGGGTATTTGGGTGGTAAGGGATTTTGTAGGGTTTACGGTAAGTTTGGATTTTTGGGTAGCAAGGGAAATTTTAGGGTTTAGGTTGGGCATGGGCTTTTAGGTGCAAGGGAATTTTTAGGGTTTAGTGTGGGTATAGGTTTTTGGGTGGCAAGGGAAATTTCAGCATTTAGGATGTGTGTGGCAAAGAAATTTTTAATATTTAGAGTGGGTGTGGTTTTTTGGGGGCAAGGCAACTTCATGGTTTTGCGTGGGTATGGGTTTTTGGATGATAAGGGAATTTTTAGGGATTAGTGTGGATGTGTGTTTTTGAGTGGTAAGGTACTTTTCGGGTTTAGGTTGGGTATGTTTTTTTGGGTGGCCAGTGAGTTTTTATGGGGTTATGGTGGGTTTGGGTTATTGGGAGGCAAGGGATTTTTTGGTGGTAGGGTTTTTGGGTGGTAAGGGAATTTTTGGGGTTAGGGTCGCATAGAATTTTATAGGTGTAGCGTGGGTATTGTTTTATGGGTGGTAAGGGAATGTTTAGGGCTTGGGGTAGGTATGAGTCTTTAGGTGGCAAGGGATTTTTTAGGGTTTAGGGTGGGTATGGATTTTTGGGTGGTGAGGGACTTTTTAGGGTTTAGGCTGGGTATGGGTTTTTGGGTGGCTATCAATCGTTTAGGTGTAGTGTTTGTATGGGTTTTTGGATGGCAAGGGATTTTTCAGGGTGGATATGGGTTTTTGGGAGGCAAGTGAATTTTTAGGGTTTAGGGTGCATGTAGGTTTTTGAGTGGTAATGGATTGTTAGCAATTAGGATGGGTGTGAGTTTTGAAGTGGCAAAGGATTTTCCAGGGTGAGTATGGGTTTTTGGGAGGCAAGTGAATTTTTAGGGTTTACATTGGGTGCAGGTTTTTGAGTGGTAAGAGATTTTGTAGGGTTTATGGTGGGTATGGGTTTTATGGGTGGCAAGGGATTTTTTAGTGTTTAGGGTGGATGTGAGATGTTGTTGGCAAGGGATATTGTAGATTTTACAATGTGTATGGATTTTTGGGTTGCAAGGGAATTTTTAATGTTTAGGGTGGGTGTGGGTATTTGGGTGGAAAGGGATTTTTTAGGATTTAGGGTGGGCATGGGTTTTGGGTGGCAAGGGAACATTTTGGGATTTGGTTTGGTATGGGTTTTTTCAGTGTTAATGAATCATTTAAGGTTCAGTGTTTGTATGGGTTTTTGGGTCACAAGTGATTTTTTTATGGTGGGTGTGGGTTTTTGGGTGGCAAGTTAATTTTTGGGGTTTAGGTGGGTGTAGGTTTTTGAGTGGTAAGGGATTTTTAGGGTTGAGGGGGAAAGGATTTTGTGGGTTTCAATTGAATTTTTAGCGTTTAGGATGGGTGCCGTATTCTTGGTGGCAAGGGATTTTATAGGGTTTATGGTTCATGATGTGTATGGGTTTTTGAGTCACAAGCGGATTTTTAGGGTTTCGGGTTGGTGTCGGTTTTTGTGCGTCAAGAGAATTTTTAGGGTTTAGGGTGAGTGTAGGTTTTTAGGTGATAAGGGCTTTTTAGGGTTAACGGTGAGTATGGTTGTCTTGGTTGGCAAGTGAATATTTAGTTTTTAGGGTGGGTGTGGGTATTTGGGTGGTGAGGGATTTTTTAGGGTTTAGGGTTAGTTTGGATTTATGGGTAGCAAGGGAAATTTTAGGGTTTAGGTTGGGTATGGGTTTTTAGGTGCAAGGGAATTTTTAGGGTTTAGTGTGGGTATAGGTTTTTGGGTGGCAAGGGAAATTACAGCATTTAGGATGTGTGTGGCAAAGGAATTTTTAATATTTAGATTGGGTGTGGATTTTTGGGGGCAAGGAAACTTCATGGTTTTGGGTGGGTATGGGTTTTTGGATGATGAGGGAATTTGTAGGGATTAGAGTGGATGTGTGTTTTTGAGTGGTAAGGTACTTTTCGGGTTTAGGTTGGGTATGTTGTTTTGGGTGGCCAGTGAATTTTTATGGCGTTAGGGTGGGTTTGAGTTCTTGGGAGGTGAGGGATTTTTAACAGTAGGGTTTCCGGGTGGTAAGGGAATTTTTGGAGTTAGGGTCGCAAAGATTTTTATATGTGTAGCATGGGTATCATTTTTTTGGGTGGTAAGGGAATGTTTAGGCCTTAGGGTGAGTATTGGTCTTTAGGTGGCAAGGGATTTTTTAGGGTTTAGAGTGGGTATGGGTTTATTGATTTGCAAGGGAGTTTTTAGGGTTTAGAGTGGGTATGGATTTTTGGGACAAGGGAAATGTTATGGTTTTGGGTGGGTATGGGTTTTTGGGTGATAAGGGAATTTTTATGGTTTAGGGTGGATATGGATTTTTGGGTGGCAAGGGATTTCTTAGGGTTTAGGCTGGGTATGGCATTTTTTGAGGTAATGAATCGTTTTGGTGTAGTTTTTGTATGGGTTTTTGGGTCGCAAGGGGTTTTTCAAGGTGGGCATGGGTTTTTGGGAGGCAAAGAAATTAAGGTTTAGAGTGGGTGTGGATTTTTGGGGGAACGGACATCTATGGTTTTGGGTGGGTATGGGTTTTTGGATGACAAGGGAATTTTTAGGGATTAGAGTGGATGTGTGTTTTTGGGTGGTAAGGTACTTTTTCAGTTTTTTGGGTGGTCAGTATATTTTTTATGGGTTTAGGGCAGGTATGGGTTTTTGGGTGGTAAGGGATTTTTGGGGGTAGGGTCACAAGGAATTTTTAGGGTTTAGCGTGAGTTTTTGGGTGGGAAGGGAATGTTTATGGCTTAGGGTGGGTATGGGGTCTTGGGTGGCAAGGGATTTGTTAAGGTTTAGGGGGGCAAGGGGATTTTTATTTCTACGGTGGTTATGGGTTTCTGATTGAGAAGGGATTTTTTAGGGTTTAGGGTTGTTATGGTTTTTTGGGTGGCAAGGGAAATTTTAACCCCTTCCGTGCTCATGACGAGCTCAGCTCGTCATGAGTCAGTCGAGCTGTGCTCATGACGAGCTGAGCTCATCATAACGGCCGCGGCCCGCCCACGTGTGATTAATTCCCCACCTGTGCGGGACAATTAATTAGTGGGCGGGGTCGTGACGAGCTCAGCTCGTCATGAGCACAGCTCCACTGTGAGTCATGATGAGCTGAGCTCGTCACGAGCACAGCGGCGCCGCAGCCCCCTGCACCGTGGGGGTATTACACCCGCAGGGAAGGGGTTAAGGTTTAGGGTGGGTGTGGGTTTTTGGGGGCAAGAGAAATGTTATGATCTCAAGTGGGTTTTGATTTTTGGGTGGTAAGGAATTTTTTAGGGTTTAGGCTGGGTATGGGTTTTTAGTTGGTGATGAATCGTTTAGGTGTAGTGTTTGTATGGCTTTTTAGGTGGCAAGGGATTTTTCAGGGTGTGCATGGGTTTTTGGGAGGAAAGTGATTTTTTAGAGTTTAGGGTGGGTGTAGGTTTCTGGGTGGTAAGAGATTTCTTAGGGTGGGTAGGGTTTTTTTTGGGTGGCAAGGACATTTTTAGGGTTTTAGGGTTTAGGATGGGTGTGAGATTTTTGGTGGCAAGGGATATTGTAGATTTTACAATGTGTATGGGTTTTTGGGTCACAAGGGTTTTAAAGGTTTAGGGTGCGTGTGGCTATTTGAGTGGAAAGGGATTTTTTAGGATTTAGGGTGGGCATGGGTTTTGGGTGGCAAGGGAACATTTTGGGATTTGGTTTGGTATGGGTTTTTTCAGTGTTAATGAATCATTTAAGGTTCAGTGTTTGTATGGGTATTTGGGTCACAAGTGATTTTTTTATGGTGGGTGTGGGTTTTTGGGTGGCAAGTTAATTTTTGGGGTTTAGGTGGGTGTAGGTTTTTGAGTGGTAAGGGATTTTTAGGGTTGAGGGGGAAAGGATTTTGTGGGTTTCAATTGAATTTTTAGCGTTTAGGATGGGTGCCGTATTCTTGGTGGCAAGGGATTTTATAGGGTTTATGGTTCATGATGTGTATGGGTTTTTGAGTCACAAGCGGATTTTTAGGGTTTCGGGTTGGTGTCGGTTTTTGTGCGTCAAGAGAATTTTTAGGGTTTAGGGTGAGTGTAGGTTTTTAGGTGATAAGGGCTTTTTAGGGTTAACGGTGAGTATGGTTGTCTTGGTTGGCAAGTGAATATTTAGTTTTTAGGGTGGGTGTGGGTATTTGGGTGGTGAGGGATTTTTTAGGGTTTAGGGTTAGTTTGGATTTATGGGTAGCAAGGGAAATTTTAGGGTTTAGGTTGGGTATGGGTTTTTAGGTGCAAGGGAATTTTTAGGGTTTAGTGTGGGTATAGGTTTTTGGGTGGCAAGGGAAATTACAGCATTTAGGATGTGTGTGGCAAAGGAATTTTTAATATTTAGATTGGGTGTGGATTTTTGGGGGCAAGGAAACTTCATGGTTTTGGGTGGGTATGGGTTTTTGGATGATGAGGGAATTTGTAGGGATTAGAGTGGATGTGTGTTTTTGAGTGGTAAGGTACTTTTCGGGTTTAGGTTGGGTATGTTGTTTTGGGTAGCCAGTGAATTTTTATGGCGTTAGGGTGGGTTTGAGTTCTTGGGAGGTGAGGGATTTTTAACAGTAGGGTTTCCGGGTGGTAAGGGAATTTTTGGAGTTAGGGTCGCAAAGATTTTTATATGTGTAGCATGGGTATCATTTTTTTGGGTGGTAAGGGAATGTTTAGGCCTTAGGGTGAGTATTGGTCTTTAGGTGGCAAGGGATTTTTTAGGGTTTAGAGTGGGTATGGGTTTATTGATTTGCAAGGGAGTTTTTAGGGTTTAGAGTGGGTATGGATTTTTGGGACAAGGGAAATGTTATGGTTTTGGGTGGGTATGGGTTTTTGGGTGATAAGGGAATTTTTATGGTTTAGGGTGGATATGGATTTTTGGGTGGCAAGGGATTTCTTAGGGTTTAGGCTGGGTATGGCATTTTTTGAGGTAATGAATCGTTTTGGTGTAGTTTTTGTATGGGTTTTTGGGTCGCAAGGGGTTTTTCAAGGTGGGCATGGGTTTTTGGGAGGCAAAGAAATTAAGGTTTAGAGTGGGTGTGGATTTTTGGGGGAACGGACATCTATGGTTTTGGGTGGGTATGGGTTTTTGGATGACAAGGGAATTTTTAGGGATTAGAGTGGATGTGTGTTTTTGGGTGGTAAGGTACTTTTTCAGTTTTTTGGGTGGTCAGTATATTTTTTATGGGTTTAGGGCAGGTATGGGTTTTTGGGTGGTAAGGGATTTTTGGGGGTAGGGTCACAAGGAATTTTTAGGGTTTAGCGTGAGTTTTTGGGTGGGAAGGGAATGTTTATGGCTTAGGGTGGGTATGGGGTCTTGGGTGGCAAGGGATTTGTTAAGGTTTAGGGGGGCAAGGGGATTTTTATTTCTACGGTGGTTATGGGTTTCTGATTGAGAAGGGATTTTTTAGGGTTTAGGGTTGTTATGGTTTTTTGGGTGGCAAGGGAAATTTTAACCCCTTCCGTGCTCATGACGAGCTCAGCTCGTCATGAGTCAGTCGAGCTGTGCTCATGACGAGCTGAGCTCATCATAACGGCCGCGGCCCGCCCACGTGTGATTAATTCCCCACCTGTGCGGGACAATTAATTAGTGGGCGGGGTCGTGACGAGCTCAGCTCGTCATGAGCACAGCTCCACTGTGAGTCATGATGAGCTGAGCTCGTCACGAGCACAGCGGCGCCGCAGCCCCCTGCACCGTGGGGGTATTACACCCGCAGGGAAGGGGTTAAGGTTTAGGGTGGGTGTGGGTTTTTGGGGGCAAGAGAAATGTTATGATCTCAAGTGGGTTTTGATTTTTGGGTGGTAAGGAATTTTTTAGGGTTTAGTCTGGGTATGGGTTTTTAGTTGGTGATGAATCGTTTAGGTGTAGTGTTTGTATGGCTTTTTAGGTGGCAAGGGATTTTTCAGGGTGTGCATGGGTTTTTGGGAGGAAAGTGATTTTTTAGAGTTTAGGGTGGGTGTAGGTTTCTGGGTGGTAAGAGATTTCTTAGGGTGGGTAGGGTTTTTTTTGGGTGGCAAGGACATTTTTAGGGTTTTAGGGTTTAGGATGGGTGTGAGATTTTTGGTGGCAAGGGATATTGTAGATTTTACAATGTGTATGGGTTTTTGGGTCACAAGGGTTTTAAAGGTTTAGGGTGCGTGTGGCTATTTGAGTGGAAAGGGATTTTTTAGGATTTAGGATGGGCATGGGTTGTTGGTGCTAGGGGAACATTTAGGGGTTAGGGCTGGTATGGGGATTTAGGTGGTAATGAATCATTTAAGGTTTAGTGTTTGTATGGGTATTTGGGTCACAAGGTATTTTTTATGGTGGGTATAGGTTTTTGGGTGGCAAGTGAATTTTTGGGGTTTAGTTGGGTGTAGGTATTTGAGGGGACCTAGGGATGTCTATGATCTCACACATTCTCTTTGGCACCCGTGGCAATATTATAGTCACACACCATCTCTGTAGGGACCTCGACATCTGTATAATCACATACTATCTCTGTGGGGACCTGTGCATGTCTATAATCACACACTATCTCCGTGGGGACCTCGACATCTCTAAAATCACACACTATCTCGGGGGGGCTGGGCATGTCTATACTCACACACTATCTCTGTGGGGACCTTGACATCTCTATAATCACACACTATCTCTGTGGGGACCTGGGCATGTCTATAATCACACACTATCTCTGTGGGGACCTGGGCATGTCTATAATCACATTCATTCTCTTTGGTGACAATGGTAATACTGTACTCACACACCATCTCTGTGGGGACTTGAGCATTCCTGTAAATATGCGCAAGCTCTGTTTTGGCTTGAGCATCATCCGCTTCGCATTCTTTATATGGGGCTTTGTGAATTTTGAAAAGTAGTTAAGTTAGACTTTTGGTCTAAATTTACCTTCGTGAATACTGAAAAGTAGTAAAGTTAGACTTTTTGTCTAAGTTTACCTTTGTGAATCGGGCCCTATTTTAATGAGGACGTAAACACAATCACCTTCATGCACTTTCTCTGTGGGGACTTAAACATTGCTATAATAACACACTATCTTTGTGGGGACTTAAACTACATTGTAATAACACACTATCTTTGTGGGCACTTGAACATCACTATAATAACACACCATCTCTGTGGGGACTTGACCGTCTCTATGATAACACACTATCTTTGTGGGGACTTAAACATCGCTTTATTAACATACCATCTCTGTGGGGACTTGAGCATTTTTATAATTACACACAACCTCTGTGTGGACTTGAACATCATTAGCTTCACACACTATAATGGGATTTAATCTTTGAATGTACACAAAATTTCTATGGAGACTTAAACACAATGATCTTCACCCACTATCACTGTGGGGACTTGAACATCTATTTTGGCAAAAATGTAAGCAGCTAATCAAGCTCTGGATTCTACTTGACCATATTTCTTAGTTCCATATGTTAATTTCTTTGTGTTAGTTCCCTTATCTCATAAGATGTTAAGCACTGAAAAATAGGTTAAATACAGCTTTAAGGGTCTTTCTTTGAGCATGATCTGATATTTTCTGGCATATAAACATAATATGTCCATAATGTATACCCCTAGTATATATGCAGCAATTCATATATGAAGAGATTATAATGTTGTTTGTGTATATTGTTGATAAAATACACTTTTAGCCATGTGCCTGCGACTGTATTCATTTACAAAAAGTGTTACGGACTAGGTCCCCACAAGGATGGTAGCACATGTTCAAGTCCCCACAAGTATGGTGCTGTGCGCACGATTAAATAACAATATATTTGCAAATTTGAAGCAGGATCCTGTTTCATGAATTTTTTCTTAAAATGTTTCTGTTATTAGTGTATTTTAAAAACATTGGGAAAGGTTAGTCCCCACAAGGCAGGTGTTCACACATAGTCCCCACAAGGATGGTAACACGTGTATGTGTGTGTGTGTGTGTGTAAAACTGAACACAGTTTAGTAACAATACAGACGTAAGCATTGTTCAATTGTGTGGAGCAGAAATGGTAAAGGGAAATGTAGACAGCATTTTATTCCAATGAATTCTCTGGAATTATGTAAACAAGAGTGGGCTTTTATGCAACATAAGGCAAATGAAAACTCACAGATCATTTCAGAAAATTATGTTTAAGATAGGTAAGACGGCAAGTCTGGTGCTGTGGAATTAGGTTTTTGATTATAACCCAATCTGAGTAATCACTAACATATTGCTACCTCAATTACACACAGAGATGTGACAAAAGTGCCATCTTTCTTGCATGGTATGCAATTTTTGCTGAATTGCTGATGTACTTTGACTGAGTGTGCCCTGGGCTCCTGCCAATCAGGTACCCAGGGCCTATGTTCCTTCCCTAAAACTGTGTTGAAGCCTAAACCCAATTGGCATCTCTGGCCGCATATCAGCCCCTGGTAAATGGTACACTAGGTACCCAGGGCCTTGTGACCAGAGAAGGCCCCTAAGGGCTGCAGCACTTATTGTGCCACCCTTAGAGGCCCTGTACCCTGACACACACACACTGCCCTTGCAGGCTGAGCGTTTGGGTGTAGAACAAAACAGAGAGTCGACATGGCACATATCCCTGTGTGCCATGCCCACAAAATACACTGCCCTGGCATACCTCAGTCACCCCTCTAGCTGGGTGCCCTATGCCAGTGGTGTGGGTACAGGTGCATGAGCCCTGTGCCCCTGCAGTACCCAGGTCCATTCCTGGGCACTGTAAGTGCAGTGCTGCCATTAAGAGTATATGGTGCTGGGAGGTCGTCAACACGAACTCCACAGCACCATGATGGCAACACTGAAGAATGAGAAGTTTGGTATCAAACTTCTCAGCACATTAAACCCGCACTGATGTCAGTGTGGGATTTAATGTACAATGCACGACAGAGGGCATCTTAGAGATGCCCCCTGAAACTAACCTACAATCCACGTCTTGTCTGAGGGGCTGCCTAGGCTGCCACACAGCAGACATGTTGCTGGACCCATGGGTAGAGAGCCATCCGCTCTCCTGGGCCTGCAACAATGCACATCCTGGGCGAGGTGCTATGTCTCCTCCCCCAGGATGGGCAGGGGAAGCTTCTAAGGCATGCCGCCTTTGTGAGCTTCTCCAGGCCACTTGCTGTACTCAGCAACTGGCCTCTACCGGTTCTAACCCCCACTCTGGCGGGAAGACTGGCTGGAAACCCCAAGGAAGGAAAGGGGGTGTGCCAGACTCTGCCAACCCCACCCCTCAGGTGGGGGAGGCGAGGTGAAGCACATCTCCTGGCTCTCGCCATCTTGAAGATGGGGAGCCCTGCCCAATCGAGACTAGGTTACTGCCCCCCCACAGGAGAGTGGCAGGATAGGGGGTGTACACACCCCAGGGAAGGGACCCAACGGTCCCTGCCCTTTACCTACCTGTAACGCCCCTAAATTCAGTATTTAGGGGCACCCTGAACCTTCCATCCTCAGAGCCAGATTCCAAAACAAGCAAGAAGATCAAGAAACAAGAAGACCTGCCATGCAGCTGCTAACAAGAGGAAGACACCAACTGATTTGGCACCAGCCCTATAGGTCTGTCGACCCTCTAACCTGCTAAACCCCAGCGTTTCCAGTGGTCAGCAACCTCAAAAACCCCGGAGGACCTGACTGCCTTGTGACTATAACTAACTGGGACTCCCACGAACAGTGGTACTGCTCAAAGCAAGTAACAAGCCCCTGGCGTTAGCCAGGAACGGCGACTCCTGCACACTCTGCACCCGCCAAGCCTGGCCTGTGCCGGAATCGACTAAGACCACGAGGACGTCCCCCCGGAGACTGTGACCCCGAATCCAGCACCCAAGGACCCACCTCAACGCTCCTGACGACCCCTGCAGCCTCAGAACCAGGGACCCCTCCAACCGTGACCATCTGAGGGTAAGATTTCCCAACGCGAAAAGACACCCCTGCAGCCCCCTGTGCCCAGCTCCTGGGTGCCTACCTATCCTACAACGTCCCAACTTACCTCTCGAAGTGGTGGCCACACCTGAAGAATCTTCGTCCCCGAGCTTGCAGCCTTTGTTCGTCACTGAGCTTCTCCATTGAAATCCATTGAGCGCCCGAGGGCTCAAAAGCGCCCTGCACCCAGCTGCCCGAGTGCCCCTGGCAGTGCAACCTCTACACTAATCTAGTTCCCCCCTTGCCCTGAGTAAGTGACCAGGAGTCCAGCTCCCACAGCCGCGTAGCCTGCAAGCCAACATCCACCAACCAAAGGCCCCCTGCCTCCCATAGAATAACATTGGGCCTAACTCACTCTGCAACCGGCTGCCCCAGTGCCGCTGAGGGTGTAACAACTGTACCTACTTGACCCTGGGACCCCTGAGTCTATGTCCAGAACCTTAACTCTGCCACTCGAGTACTTACACACAAGCTGATAACTCACTTTTCTTCCATAGGGTATCTAAAATCAGCCGAATAACGAAAACGAATTTACTCACCTGCTATCAGGAGAGATCCCAGTGATGGATCTTGGTGCCCAGCACTTACCCTGCAAAGTAATTACAACCGTACTTACCGCTAACTTGATTTTCCTCCATAGGATAACATTGCCTGGTTTTCCCCAGGAATTCTTCTAAGTGTCGATTTTTGAAACTTACAAATATTCCTTAAAAATCACCTGTATAACAGAAACGTTTTCTTCCAACTGTTTACAGGAGATGCACCAGTGCTGGATCCAGGATCCAACACTGAGTAAGAAAAAGTAACGATAACCCTACTTACCTGCTAAGTGAATTTCCTCCCATAGGATAACATTGGTAATTCTATGTGAAAAAGTTTCTGTGTCAACTTTTAAAATACAATAATATTCCTGAAAAATCACCACTGTAACCAAAACGTTTTTACTCAACTGTTTACAGGAGATGTCCCAGGACTGAATGTAGAATCCAGTCCTGTGGTAAGAAAAGTAATCCAAAAAGTAATCAATTGCATTTAACTAGAAATTCCCATTGAGCTCAATGTATAGTTGTGTTTGAAATTGTGTTGCCTATTGCAACAAATGTGTCTATTGCATTCAAAAGTCTATTGCCTATTGAAAGTATTTATCTAAAGCATCTCATTCTGAGAAAGTATATTTTGATACCTATTGTTGGTTCTAAAATAAAACAACTATATATTTTTATACAAAACCATTGGCCTAGAGTTCAGTTCCTGAGTGTGTGAGACCATTTGCTGACTGAGTGTGTACAACAAATGCTTTACACTGTCCTTTGATACTGCCTTACTGCTCGACCAAGCTACTACTTTAGAGAGTAAGGTTATATCTAACTTAAGCCTCTGCCAAACCTCTTGGGACTGTGGACTCTCTGGACTCTGTGCACACTGTGCCTATTTGGGAACAGTATATACAGAGCCACTTTCTTACAACAGAGGCCTGTCATTTCTCGATTATTAGCTATGTTATTTGTACACCAAATTTGCAATGTCCTCCTTTATAACTTAGTTCAATGTTTGACCAGCATAGAAGGCTACTATGATCACATTTTCCATGGAGGTAGTGACCCTGACAATTGGCCTGATTGAGAGTTCATAGGACGGGTTACTCAGTCACATATGTCGTGGTTATGCCGCCCACTGTATTAGAAGCGCATTATATCCAATGGTGGAGCAACCCATCCACCAAACTGGGTCTCTGAAGTCCACCATCACCAGCTTATCCTCAGAGCCTATATTCACAACTGCTGCAGAAAACAGCATCCTTTGGAGGTGTCAGTATTAACACAGACACTGAGTACCAATGATCTGACAATAATATTTTATGTACTGCTTGTGCACTATATACAATTAAGCTTCCAGGGTGGTAAATACATTAGGCAACTCCCACCCATACACCACTTTCTGCATATTATCCTGTCATCTGCACACAGGGCACTCTCCCTTGCAGAGAGTGCATTGAAAGCTGCTTTACTATGCAGGATTTGCATATGCATACAGGTATTCAAAAATATCACACATAATACTAATAAAATTACAGAGATGCTTTGTTGGCTGAGATAGCAATTAACAGCCAAGGGTTGATTCATATGGGTTATTATTTTGAGCTACCTCTGTTTTTGCATTTATAATCGTAACTAATATTTTCTACGTAAAATTCCTAAACAATCCTCTGTGGATACAGGGACCTGCTTCTTATCTCTACTTGTCAAGCAGTTCTCACACAATTTTTCACACTGTTGCGCCTTGTTATTTTTATCTTTCTCAGTTCTAGATGACACCGTTTTTTCATTTGCCATGTTTGCAATGATACTCTTATGGATGCCTGTCTGTAAAGATGTTTGGAGCTGTACCTTCCTACATACAGCTATTGCTTAGTCTGTAGAGTGCCTGACCATGCTATTAAAATACAAAAAAGTAAATGCAAAGTTTGGAGTTTCGCCAGTTATTGTTCAATCATCATACTCTCTTCCTCTCCCCCTCTCCATCTACTGGGCCAGCTTTTCTGTTTTCTGGGAGGTGTGGCGTCTGTTTTAGTAACTGGCATCAGTAGATGGGTAGATAATGACCTCCACAAGAATTTATCTTTTTCAACATAGAGAAAGGAAAGTGAAACTCCCACCCAATGCTTACTGTTTGTCCAACACATACCTTGACTAAAACTGATAATAACAGCAATGGGTCCTAGTACAAAGAGAAGGTAGTTTGTCTCAAGTATTTCAACTGGGGTCTTTTGCTTCTTGTGTCCTGAGACCCTATAATTACAGATTCACAAACTGGGAACCATCTACCATTTTTAGAATTAGACATTTGGTGTAGCAAAGTAGAGAGGTCCAAGGTTCACACAGGGAGTTGTATATATATTACCTACTGGCGGTCGCCAGTAGGTAGTTATAGTTAGGACCCTGTTTCCATAGGAAATCCGCAACATTCTATTTGGAATAACTTTGGCGCCGGTCGACGAATCCTCGCGAAATTTTCAAAATAGGTGGGGCGCTACGCTCCGCTCCTACCCTGAAAGTCTCGGGGGGATTCGTCAAGCAGGGGCCGAGAAAAAAGGGGGGTCCCAAAACGCGTTTTCCCCATGCATTTTTCCATAGGACCTTTAGACACAGCTACAGCCCGAACGGCTGAACAGAATTACTTGAAATTTGGCAGAGAGGTAGCCATAAGGTCAAGGAAGTGCCTTTTGCAGGTCTGGTGTAAATCTGTTCAGTATTTCCTGAGAAAATACCATTTAAAAGCATATATATATGTGGGCGGAGCCTAACCACACATCTCATCCTGAGATCTGATTGGCTGTCAGCACTTCATCCAAGAAGTGTTGGCAGCCATCTTGGGACCAATATACATGATAGCACCTCATTAAAAAGCATTGCAGTTAATAGAAGGTTTTAAGACTTTAGTTACATTATAAATCATTTGTTGATGGTACCATACTCATTTTAGGAATTGTGGTATGTTCTAAGGTGATTTCACCATGTGAAAAAGCCTTCTGCTGGGATATCATGATTGAGAGAAAAATATTTTCTCATGCTTTTACCACAGAGGTTTGGAAGGTGATCTATAGGCTAAACTGAGAGCTTATTTTCTGTAAATTCACATTATCTTTCTCAGTCATGTGAGAATGAAGTCTGACATTCTCAGTAAAACATGTACATCCAACAAGGGCAGAGACTGTCAGTTGATTCCTTTGTGTTCTACTGCAGCTTCCCAGAGTGTTCCAAAGAACTACTAGAGCGCTAACAGTCCTACTTATGATAAACGTATGGCACACCTGAAGCCATCTTGCTTGGATTAAAGTGGTAACTCGTAAAACATTTAATTTAAAAAGGAACAAAATGAGGGGGTTCATTTTTCCATAAAAAGTATGATTAGTGCTGCAGAAAGAAAAATTAGGGCACATTTTGAGTGACTTCTCAAATCCTCTTCTATTTCATAAAAAAATTCTGACATGCAGACTGAAACATGCACTTTCAATACCAGCAGCAGTTTTCCCTGGTGAGCAGTAGCTTTACTACAGTGATCTAATGAGCAAAAAGAGTGCTAACATTCTGAATTTATGGCAAATGTGTGACACATCTGAATGCCTTCTTGATGGAATCAAAGTAAAAAACTGAAAGTATTTCCTACTGAGGAGACTGCAGTAAATGAGGAAATTAGAAACTTCATAACAAATAAGTCTCCCAAGATGGCCACCAGAGACAAAAGAGCCCAAATGTAGCCCAAATATCACCCAGATGTAGCCCAAGTATAGCCCAATGACAGAATGTCCCAGAATGTTCTTAAAAACAACTAGAGCGCTTACTGTCTTCATTATGACAAAAGTATGGCACACCTGAAGCCATCTTGATTGGAATAAACTGGTAACACTTAAAACATTTAATTTAAAAAGGAACAAAATGAGGAGGTTCATTTTGCCATAGAAATTATGATTAATGCTGAAGAAAGAAAATGAGGGCACATTTTGAGTGACTTCTCAAATCCTCTTCTATTTCATTAAAAAATTCTGACATGCAGACTGAAACATGCACTTTTAATACCAGGAGCAGACTTCCATGGTGCAGTAGTTTTACTACAGTGATCTAATGAGCAACTAGAGTGCTAACATTCAGAATTTATGGCAAATGTGTGGCATATCTGAATACCTTCATGATGGAATCAAAGTAAAAAACTGAAAGCGTTTCCTACTGAGGAGACTGCAGTACATGAGGAAATTAGGAAACTTCATAACAAATAAATCTCCCAAGATGGCCACCGGAGACAAAAGAGCCCAAATGTAGCCCAAAATCACCCAGATGTAGCCCAAATATAGCCCAATGACAGAAGTGTGCAAAACACTTATTATTTTGTGTTTTTGCAGTGTTATATAGTGCAGACTTGTCAGGTATTGGAGTGCTTTACATGAGCATTGGTTACATCACACAAGAACAAATTCATTTTGGTTGTAGACATGGGGAGACTAAGTGATTTGACCAGAATCACAGAATGTCGAGCTGAAGCAGAAACTTCAACCTGGTTCCCCAGTTGCAAAGTCTGCAGTTCTGGAAGTAACACCACATCCTCTCCCCTAAGTGCAACATTTAATCAAGTGGTCAACTGGATAAAAAAACATAAAGATAACAAATAATTTAAAAGTGCTTTGTCGCTATTTGAAAACTCAGAAAATATGTCCTTATTTTAGTCTTTTAGAGCACTAACCATAATTTTGATGCCAATAAGACCCTCTCATATATGTAATTTCTAAAGGAAATGCTCTAGGTATTACAGTTTTGATTACATCAAGATGATGTCAGGCGTTCCAAACTTTTGTAATAAATATAGAATGTTAGCAATCTAGTTGTTCATTAGGATACTGTTGAGAGGCAGAGGCCAGGGGAACGGACTCTGAAAATTGAAGGCAGGTAGGAGGGTGCAAAGGCAACAATTTAACCACACTGAGCAGGCAGGAAGGGCCGTGGAAGCACAACAGACTATGGAGGGCAGTGGAAAGGGGGGCAGGGGCAACAAACCAACAATACAGGACTTGCAAGAGAGGCTGTTGGAGGGAAGATCTATTACGGGTCAAGGAAGCTAGGGGCGGTCCCCAGATCCCCGGGAGCCACCACAGAACTGAGCAGGAGAGTGAGTCAGGGACAAAAGGGGCACCTTAATTTGAGCCGGGGTGCCTAGGAACGCTTGCTCCAAAAATGAAGAAAACAGACATATGAGACATGGAATTGGAGGCAGAATACAATGGCAGTTTAATGAGAAGATGCAACTTCAAAGAAACCGCAGAATAGAGACATAAAGTACAAAATACAGAATCCAGATAATCATACAGCTGTCATAATATTCTCTGTATCTCAATTAATGTACTGACAGAGAGAGAGAGAAAACACATCTATAAATGCATCATGAGAAACAAGTTACACCAAGGAAAATGTTACATAGGAACACTCACGTTTACTCTTAGAGCAAGCATTCCTGCAATTACAATACAAAATCTTTTAAATGCAAAAGTAAAGAGAACAATGGTTAAACATAACATGACATTTCATATAGGTAAAATAGAATAAGATACTTCAAGCAAAGCAGAGCAAGACATTTTAAGCAAAGGAAGACAAGAGCTCCCAGCTCTTGGGGAAAACCTGCACTGCCTGTTAACCTACATACAGACGGCGAGGTAGTCCGTCGATATCTGTGGGTGCTCCCTTTTTATATCATTTTGTGGGCTCCTTTGCACGCTACATCTACCTACGTATGCTACCCAAAAGCTTCGTCTGCAGATTTTACCAGACATTTCGTCATTTACCCACTTAATGCTGACAATGGACTGGGTGAAAAGGTCAGTCTCTCAGGCCAATCGCTTATCGTAAGTTCCATAGAGCAAGCAGAAAATAATGGGTATTGTACGGGAATTCAATATATTCATGTATAAAATCTCCTCAGTTCTCCTAACTTGACGCTCTGCGGTTGCCACTTCCTTAAAAGCGGGAAACCTGCCCAGGAAGCAAGTACCAGTCCAGGATGCAGCCTACTGTATGTCGACAGCTTCAGGGGGATGTTGAACTTTGATACCGAGCACGGAGCACTCGGGTAGGGTGGGGGCTACGAGTTTGGATCAGAAGGCCTCGCAGACCTGCCCTCAGACTGCTATACACTAAAATTGCAGAGCTATGGTCAATTTAACAAAGAGGCCTACATATTGAACAGAAGGGCCTACACAGGGGTTTTATGCTGGCTGAGTGGTAAGGATGTCTCAGGATAATTATATAGCAACACAGGACCCGCTGGTCAATTTAATACGGCCTACAAATGCAGCTGGCAGGGCAAGGACAAGGGTCTCATACTTCAGGTGTGGACAGAACGGGTCAGGGGCCCCCTGTGATACAAAATCTACCCTCCTTCAAGGCTGTGGCAATGTAATAGACCATTGTGGGCAGAAGGAAGAGGCAATGGTAGTACAACCATACATGCCAACAGACCCGATTCAGCCAGGAAACGTCCAATGTTTTTAAGCTCAAATGGGCTTTATTTGATCTGTCTCCTGTCTACAATATCCTCTTTTTCAATGTAACTCAAAGGGGAAAATCAATACCCCAGTTTTTTTTCAAAATCTCCCTCTTACCAAGTTCAAAATGTTCGCAAGTATGGTACATTGGATCATGGAAGGAAATGGGATAGGGACATGGACTTGGATAACAGAGGACAGGAGGGACATGGAGAGGTGCACCAAACTGACCCTGCAGGGCAGGCATCAGGGTTTGCAGCAGCACAATACACCACACAGGGCATGCAGGACGGGAGTGCAGCACAACAATCCATAGAAAGCAAGAGGGAGGGGACAGGACCATGCACATGGACAACAGAGAACAGAGGGGCAAGAGGCAATGGTAGCTAGCTGACCATAATGGACAGACAGGAGAGAAAGCTGCAGCATAACAGACCATAAAGGGCAGGAGGGACGGATCAGGGGCATTACATATGGAACAGACAAGCCAGGAGGGAGGGAGTAGGGCTGGGGGCAAGGGGGCAGGGCAGGAGCAGCAAGATAGCCATGGAGGTCAGGCAGGATGGGCACTAGAAGCAAGACACACCATGAAGAGCAACAGTGAGACTGTGATGGCATACACACAGACCATGGAGGGAAGGTGGGAGGGGGTCAGGGGCAGCTAACTGACCACACAGGGAAGGTGGGAGGGGCCATGGCAGCACAGAAGACCATGCATGGCAAGTGGGAGGGTTAGTGGCAGCACAATGGCTATGATGGGCAAGAAGGAGGGTGGAGGGGCATGCACAAAGGACGATGGAGGATAGAAGGGAGGGTCAGGACCTGTGCACAGACAAGAAAGTTCAGGGGAAGGGACCTCACAACAGACCACACGGGGCAGGCAGGAGGAGCAGTTGCAGCACAACAGACCAGGGAGGGCAGAAGAGTGTGGCAGTACAATGGACCATGTAGGACAGGAGGAAGAGGATAGGGGCATGGCATGTGGACAGGCAGGGTGGAGGTGGCAGGGACAGGTTACAGTCATCTGACAATGCTAGGCAGGTGGGAGGGGAGTGGCAGCTCAACAGAACACTCAGAGTAGATAGGAGTGGCAGGTCCATGGGACATGGTGGGCAAAAAGGATGGAGCAGGGGCATGCACAAAGACATCGGAGGGCAGGGGGAAGGAGAATAGGGGCAGCAAGCTAAGCACAGAGTTTAAGCAGGAGGTCAATGATGGGGCATAGAATTGGGCAATGGAGGGCAGGAGGAGTGGACTGGTACATCATACTAAATTGAGGGCAGTGGCAGCACATCAGACCATGCATGGCAGGAGGGAGGAGGCTAGTCCATGGATTCACACAACAGAGGATAGGGAGGAAGGGGATGGGGCAGCAAGCTAACTGTTCAGAGAAGGCGGGTATTAGGAACTTTATTGTTTTTAAAACATTGTGTCTGTGCGAACTACTTAAAATATGAACAAGTATGCAGCATAATCTCACTTTTATTCAGGAAGAAGAGGACGTTTGTGACTGTGACTCCGGGCTCACTTGGCAGAAACACCCCCTGACCCTCCACCCCCTATCGCAAAATGTAATGCCCGTGAAAAGGGTAGGTGAACACAGTGTTATAAAGAACATAGTCCTGAGAGCACGATTGAAAATGAAAACTAGATATAGTGTATGGTATAAACTATGCACCAAAAAGTGTGATATAAGATGAACCGGGCGTGAAATATAGTATGCAATACATTGTGCGCAATGACAGATTCATTGGAGAGCGCGAGATAGCACAGGCACTAGCGCGTGCTATGCGATATGCGCCTTGGAGTGTAATATGCACAGGGCAGTGTTGTGTAACCTAACTAGTCTCTAAAGTTGTAATATAAAATATGTGCTGGGGAGTGTAACGTTGCATATGCACTGTGACAAAGATATGGATCCCAGATTGTAATATGTATGGCATAGCACTGTGCGTTATAACATAGGCATCGAGAAAGGCACGTTAGATGGGGCAATATAACCCGTGCGAAGACAAGTGTGGCATGACATATTCACGGGGTGGTGTTACAGTGCACATGGGCTAGAGAGTGTCATAGCATATGCACTAGCTAGTGGAATACAACACAGAGGTGTGTGGCACTCGGCAGGCAATGGTGGGTGTAACACAGCATTGGGCTCTGTCAGGAGCACGCTGTGACTCTCAAGTGATGTTCGTCCCCTTTCCAGAGAGTAAAATAAAAAGTATTACACATTCGGCAGTGGATGTGTGTTTTATTAACCGTGAGGGGGGTTTCTTGCATAGTTTTGGTCGAATTTTTGTCGAATCCCCTTTGAATGGCTTGGTGTGCATGTGTATTAAATGTGCCCGTCAATAGCTACCCATGTTTGTATAAATAAACGACAAGGGTGTCTACCAGGATTAGGCACGGTAGGGCATCAGACATGTCAGAGCTTCACTAGTGGTGTAAATATATTCCACGTGGATTCATTGCATGCATAGTCGCCTTTTAATGAATATCACGCAAATCGTCATGGTGATAGGTACGTACGGTTTGTCCAGCATGTCCTAGGTGTGTCTATAAATATATATTTTTTAAAAATAATAAAAAACAGTGGCCGGCCCTGGGGATTGGGGTCAAAAAAATATAATTAGGAGACTGGCCCTGGGGGATGGGGTCATCAGGGCCAATAAATTAGAATAAGAAGGGGAACCAAACAGCCCCCCTTCTTAAAAAACTAAAATAAATAAAAGACTGGCATCGTGCCGGAGGCCATGCCCCCTCCGTGCAGCACTCTGCAAACGCGCCCCCAACAGGCATCTCCAGTATGCGCCAGGGAGCTGCGCTGCAGCCAGGTGTTCTGAGGCCAAGCCCCTTTTTACACCTCTCTGCAACGCAGCTCTGTGGCGCTTACTGGAGGTACCTAGTGGTCTAGTTTGACCCTAGGGACCCTTAGGATTCAGGGGGACTTAATCTCTCAACTTAGAACAGCCACAGGGCGCGTTTACACAGTGGTGAAGGGAGGGGACGGGGCCTGAGGTGACGTGTGCAAACACGCACTATGGCACGTTTTAAATTGGGGATATAATTTCCCTTCAATACTGAGGGCCCCTGGGGGCTAACTAGCCCACCAAGTGCTTCCAGTAAGCGCCACTGAGCTGCATTGCAGAGAGGTGGTCCAGGCCGTGCCACTTTTTACACCTCTCTGCAACGCAGCTCTGTGGCACTTACTGGAGGTACCTAGTGGGCTAGTTGGACCCTAGGGACCCTCAGGATTCAAATGAACTTAATCTCCCAACTAAAAATGGACACAGGGCGTGTTTACACAGTGGTGAAGGGAGGGGACGGGGCCTGAGTTAACGTGTGCAAAAACGCCCTGTGGCCTGTTTTAAGAGGTAGTTTTAATCCCCATGCCCTATTATACACTAGGGGCTTACAGAGGAGGTCATGCTAATCACAGGGGGACCCCAACGCATAATGTTCCCTAGTGTATTTAGGTGTTTTCACTGTATTCTAAGTGTCTTTTAACATAGCACTGGCTCTAGGACTGGTTAGTCAGACTCAGTTACCACCAGTATCCGTCTGAAAAAGTTGAGGGTACAGGATGATTTTGCAACAAGGCTTCTTTCTGCTCTTCTTTTTGTTCTTTCTGCACGTTATCCTTCTTCCTGCACTTATCTTCGTATTTGAGGACTTCTGTTGCTTCTTTCTGCACTTCTTTTGTTTCTTTCTGTGCATTTTTTCTTCTTTCTTCACATGTCCTATCTCTGTAGGCATAGTTAGAAATTAGCATTTAAAAAACCTTTGAAATTCACAGAAAAAACCATAGGTTTCAGGCACGTTATAGTTAGGAAATAGCATTTAAAAAACCTCAGAAATTCACTGAAAAAACCATAGGTTTCAGGGGTGTTATAGTTAGCTGGACTTTTCACTTGTACAAAACCATTGAAATTCCCCCGTTATAGTTAGTTCAGCTAACTATAACTCGCGCGCCCGCAATGCACTGCTGATGACGTCACATATTACATCACTCATGACATGGTCAGTGACATCACTCATGACATCACTGATGACATCTCAAATGACATCACTGATGACATCACTGATGACATCATCCTTGTGATAGAGTGGCAGACCTCCTCTCACCCTAATATAACCTTTGATACACACATTCAAAAATAGAGAATAAAATTTTCAAAACAATGGACATACCAATACCAGTTACAACAACCTCTTCAGTAATTCTAAGATCCACATACACATCCACTCATTCACCAACAGTCCTATACAGTCACTCATACATGTACTCACTCATCATATGTACTCATACACCTATACATCCTGTTACACAATGCCACTCATCCATAGAGTTACTCACACACATAGTCACTCATGCTAATAAAGAATCAAACATACATTTACTTGCATATACAGTTATACACACACCACCATACTTACTTCTACGGAAACTTACACATACTTAGTCTTTTAAACAATCACTTATAGAAACACATACTTATTCATACAGGAACTCTTTCAATCTCTCACTCTCACATATACTCACATATATACACCAATAGTCACATATACTAGTTTAAAACATAGGTAGTTACTCATAAAGACACTATTGAGACAGTCATTCACTCACTAACACACCCATACACACACTCATCCACCCATACAGTCCTGCACACATGCTGTGTTCAACACATACAAACAGTGAGTCACTCATTCATGCACCTATGCACTACGTAATACCCCCCACCGAACCATGCAGACACTCAGACTGATACTCAAAAAACCAACTAATAACCTATATAGACACCCATGTAGCTACTCACCAACCCATGCAGCCACTTATACACAAAGTGAGAGACTGATACAGATATTTACATATTTAAACACTAAGCCATGTATTCACTATGATACACTTAATCAGTCAGTTACACAATCAATTTTTCAAAAACAAATCATCCATTTAGACACTTATATACCCATTTATTCTTCCATCGACCTTGAGATATACATATATAAAACATATTTAATTTTCAGAAAAACACACATTCACTGGATGATGTCATCAGTGATGTCATCAGTGATGTCATTTGAGATGTCATCAGTGATGTCATGAGTGATGTCACTGACCATGTCATGAGTGATGTAATATGTGACGTCATCAGCAGTGCATTGCGGGCGCGCGAGTTATAGTTAGCTGAACTAACTATAACGGGGGAATTTCAATGGTTTTGTACAAGTGAAAAGTCCAGCTAACTATAACACCCCTGAAACCTATGGTTTTTTCAGTGAATTTCTGAGGTTTTTTAAATGCTAATTCCTAACTATAACGTGCCTGAAACCTATGGTTTTTTCTGTGAATATATATATATTCACTTAAAAAACCATAGGTTTCACACACGTTATAGTTAGGAATTAGCATTTAAAAAACCTTGCAAATTCACTTAAAAAACCATAGGTTTCACACATGTTATAGTTAGCTGGACATTTCCCTCGTAAAAAACCAATGATATTCCCCCGTTATAGTTAGTGCAGGCAACTATAACTCACGCGACCGCAATCCTCTGCTGATGACATCAGATATTACATCACTGTATTTAGACACCTATTTACCCATGTCTTCTTCCATTAATCTTTAGCTATACATATATTACAAATATTTATTTTTCAGAAAGACACATATGTAATCAGTGATGTAATATCTGACGTCATCAGCAGAGGATTGCGGACGCGTGAGTTATAGTTGCCTGTACTAACTATAACGGGGGAATTTCATTGGTTTTTTACGAGGGAAATGTCCAGCTAACTATAACATGTGTGAAACCTATGGTTTTTTAAGTGAATATATATATATATATATATATATATATATATATATATATATATATATATATTACCTACTGGCGGTCGCCAGTAGGTAGTTATAGTTAGGACCCTGTTTCCATAGGAAATCCGCAACATTCTATTTGGAATAACTTTGGCGCCGGTCGACGAATCCTCGCGAAATTTTCAAAATAGGTGGGGCGCTACGCTCCGCTCCTACCCTGAAAGTCTCGGGGGGATTCGTCAAGCAGGGGCCGAGAAAAAAGGGGGGTCCCAAAACGCGTTTTCCCCATGCATTTTTCCATAGGACCTTTAGACACAGCTACAGCCCGAACGGCTGAACAGAATTACTTGAAATTTGGCAGAGAGGTAGCCATAAGGTCAAGGAAGTGCCTTTTGCAGGTCTGGTGTAAATCTGTTCAGTATTTCCTGAGAAAATACCATTTAAAAGCATATATATATGTGGGCGGAGCCTAACCACACATCTCATCCTGAGATCTGATTGGCTGTCAGCACTTCATCCAAGAAGTGTTGGCAGCCATCTTGGGACCAATATACATGATAGCACCTCATTAAAAAGCATTGCAGTTAATAGAAGGTTTTAAGACTTTAGTTACATTATAAATCATTTGTTGATGGTACCATACTCATTTTAGGAATTGTGGTATGTTCTAAGGTGATTTCACCATGTGAAAAAGCCTTCTGCTGGGATATCATGATTGAGAGAAAAATATTTTCTCATGCTTTTACCACAGAGGTTTGGAAGGTGATCTATAGGCTAAACTGAGAGCTTATTTTCTGTAAATTCACATTATCTTTCTCAGTCATGTGAGAATGAAGTCTGACATTCTCAGTAAAACATGTACATCCAACAAGGGCAGAGACTGTCAGTTGATTCCTTTGTGTTCTACTGCAGCTTCCCAGAGTGTTCCAAAGAACTACTAGAGCGCTAACAGTCCTACTTATGATAAACGTATGGCACACCTGAAGCCATCTTGCTTGGATTAAAGTGGTAACTCGTAAAACATTTAATTTAAAAAGGAACAAAATGAGGGGGTTCATTTTTCCATAAAAAGTATGATTAGTGCTGCAGAAAGAAAAATTAGGGCACATTTTGAGTGACTTCTCAAATCCTCTTCTATTTCATTAAAAAATTCTGACATGCAGACTGAAACATGCACTTTCAATACCAGCAGCAGTTTTCCCTGGTGAGCAGTAGCTTTACTACAGTGATCTAATGAGCAAAAAGAGTGCTAACATTCTGAATTTATGGCAAATGTGTGACACATCTGAATGCCTTCTTGATGGAATCAAAGTAAAAAACTGAAAGTATTTCCTACTGAGGAGACTGCAGTAAATGAGGAAATTAGAAACTTCATAACAAATAAGTCTCCCAAGATGGCCACCAGAGACAAAAGAGCCCAAATGTAGCCCAAATATCACCCAGATGTAGCCCAAGTATAGCCCAATGACAGAATGTCCCAGAATGTTCTTAAAAACAACTAGAGCGCTTACTGTCTTCATTATGACAAAAGTATGGCACACCTGAAGCCATCTTGATTGGAATAAACTGGTAACACTTAAAACATTTAATTTAAAAAGGAACAAAATGAGGAGGTTCATTTTGCCATAGAAATTATGATTAATGCTGAAGAAAGAAAATGAGGGCACATTTTGAGTGACTTCTCAAATCCTCTTCTATTTCATTAAAACATTCTGACATGCAGACTGAAACATGCACTTTTAATACCAGGAGCAGACTTCCATGGTGCAGTAGTTTTACTACAGTGATCTAATGAGCAACTAGAGTGCTAACATTCAGAATTTATGGCAAATGTGTGGCATATCTGAATACCTTCATGATGGAATCAAAGTAAAAAACTGAAAGCGTTTCCTACTGAGGAGACTGCAGTACATGAGGAAATTAGGAAACTTCATAACAAATAAATCTCCCAAGATGGCCACCGGAGACAAAAGAGCCCAAATGTAGCCCAAAATCACCCAGATGTAGCCCAAATATAGCCCAATGACAGAAGTGTGCAAAACACTTATTATTTTGTGTTTTTGCAGTGTTATATAGTGCAGACTTGTCAGGTATTGGAGTGCTTTACATGAGCATTGGTTACATCACACAAGAACAAATTCATTTTGGTTGTAGACATGGGGAGACTAAGTGATTTGACCAGAATCACAGAATGTCGAGCTGAAGCAGAAACTTCAACCTGGTTCCCCAGTTGCAAAGTCTGCAGTTCTGGAAGTAACACCACATCCTCTCCCCTAAGTGCAACATTTAATCAAGTGGTCAACTGGATAAAAAAACATAAAGATAACAAATAATTTAAAAGTGCTTTGTCGCTATTTGAAAACTCAGAAAATATGTCCTTATTTTAGTCTTTTAGAGCACTAACCATAATTTTGATGCCAATAAGACCCTCTCATATATGTAATTTCTAAAGGAAATGCTCTAGGTATTACAGTTTTGATTACATCAAGATGATGTCAGGCGTTCCACACTTTTGTAATAAATATAGAATGTTAGCAATCTAGTTGTTCATTAGGATACTGTTGAGAGGCAGAGGCCAGGGGAACGGACTCTGAAAATTGAAGGCAGGTAGGAGGGTGCAAAGGCAACAATTTAACCACACTGAGCAGGCAGGAAGGGCCGTGGAAGCACAACAGACTATGGAGGGCAGTGGAAAGGGGGGCAGGGGCAACAAACCAACAATACAGGACTTGCAAGAGAGGCTGTTGGAGGGAAGATCTATTACGGGTCAAGGAAGCTAGGGGCGGTCCCCAGATCCCCGGGAGCCACCACAGAACTGAGCAGGAGAGTGAGTCAGGGACAAAAGGGGCACCTTAATTTGAGCCGGGGTGCCTAGGAACGCTTGCTCCAAAAATGAAGAAAACAGACATATGAGACATGGAATTGGAGGCAGAATACAATGGCAGTTTAATGAGAAGATGCAACTTCAAAGAAACCGCAGAATAGAGACATAAAGTACAAAATACAGAATCCAGATAATCATACAGCTGTCATAATATTCTCTGTATCTCAATTAATGTACTGACAGAGAGAGAGAGAAAACACATCTATAAATGCATCATGAGAAACAAGTTACACCAAGGAAAATGTTACCTAGGAACACTCACGTTTACTCTTAGAGCAAGCATTCCTGCAATTACAATACAAAATCTTTTAAATGCAAAAGTAAAGAGAACAATGGTTAAACATAACATGACATTTCATATAGGTAAAATAGAATAAGATACTTCAAGCAAAGCAGAGCAAGACATTTTAAGCAAAGGAAGACAAGAGCTCCCAGCTCTTGGGGAAAACCTGCACTGCCTGTTAACCTACATACAGACGGCGAGGTAGTCCGTCGATATCTGTGGGTGCTCCCTTTTTATATCATTTTGTGGGCTCCTTTGCACGCTACATCTACCTACGTATGCTACCCAAAAGCTTCGTCTGCAGATTTTACCAGACATTTCGTCATTTACCTACTTAATGCTGACAATGGACTGGGTGAAAAGGTCAGTCTCTCAGGCCAATCGCTTATCGTAAGTTCCATAGAGCAAGCAGAAAATAATGGGTATTGTACGGGAATTCAATATATTCATGTATAAAATCTCCTCAGTTCTCCTAACTTGACGCTCTGCGGTTGCCACTTCCTTAAAAGCGGGAAACCTGCCCAGGAAGCAAGTACCAGTCCAGGATGCAGCCTACTGTATGTCGACAGCTTCAGGGGGATGTTGAACTTTGATACCGAGCACGGAGCACTCGGGTAGGGTGGGGGCTACGAGTTTGGATCAGAAGGCCTCGCAGACCTGCCCTCAGACTGCTATACACTAAAATTGCAGAGCTATGGTCAATTTAACAAAGAGGCCTACATATTGAACAGAAGGGCCTACACAGGGGTTTTATGCTGGCTGAGTGGTAAGGATGTCTCAGGATAATTATATAGCAACACAGGACCCGCTGGTCAATTTAATACGGCCTACAAATGCAGCTGGCAGGGCAAGGACAAGGGTCTCATACTTCAGGTGTGGACAGAACGGGTCAGGGGCCCCCTGTGATACAAAATCTACCCTCCTTCAAGGCTGTGGCAATGTAATAGACCATTGTGGGCAGAAGGAAGAGGCAATGGTAGTACAACCATACATGCCAACAGACCCGATTCAGCCAGGAAACGTCCAATGTTTTTAAGCTCAAATGGGCTTTATTTGATCTGTCTCCTGTCTACAATATCCTCTTTTTCAATGTAACTCAAAGGGGAAAATCAATACCCCAGTTTTTTTTCAAAATCTCCCTCTTACCAAGTTCAAAATGTTCGCAAGTATGGTACATTGGATCATGGAAGGAAATGGGATAGGGACATGGACTTGGATAACAGAGGACAGGAGGGACATGGAGAGGTGCACCAAACTGACCCTGCAGGGCAGGCATCAGGGTTTGCAGCAGCACAATACACCACACAGGGCATGCAGGACGGGAGTGCAGCACAACAATCCATAGAAAGCAAGAGGGAGGGGACAGGACCATGCACATGGACAACAGAGAACAGAGGGGCAAGAGGCAATGGTAGCTAGCTGACCATAATGGACAGACAGGAGAGAAAGCTGCAGCATAACAGACCATAAAGGGCAGGAGGGACGGATCAGGGGCATTACATATGGAACAGACAAGCCAGGAGGGAGGGAGTAGGGCTGGGGGCAAGGGGGCAGGGCAGGAGCAGCAAGATAGCCATGGAGGTCAGGCAGGATGGGCACTAGAAGCAAGACACGCCATGAAGAGCAACAGTGAGACTGTGATGGCATACACACAGACCATGGAGGGAAGGTGGGAGGGGGTCAGGGGCAGCTAACTGACCACACAGGGAAGGTGGGAGGGGCCATGGCAGCACAGAAGACCATGCATGGCAAGTGGGAGGGTTAGTGGCAGCACAATGGCTATGATGGGCAAGAAGGAGGGTGGAGGGGCATGCACAAAGGACGATGGAGGATAGAAGGGAGGGTCAGGACCTGTGCACAGACAAGAAAGTTCAGGGGAAGGGACCTCACAACAGACCACACGGGGCAGGCAGGAGGAGCAGTTGCAGCACAACAGACCAGGGAGGGCAGAAGAGTGTGGCAGTACAATGGACCATGTAGGACAGGAGGAAGAGGATAGGGGCATGGCATGTGGACAGGCAGGGTGGAGGTGGCAGGGACAGGTTACAGTCATCTGACAATGCTAGGCAGGTGGGAGGGGAGTGGCAGCTCAACAGAACACTCAGAGTAGATAGGAGTGGCAGGTCCATGGGACATGGTGGGCAAAAAGGATGGAGCAGGGGCATGCACAAAGACATCGGAGGGCAGGGGGAAGGAGAATAGGGGCAGCAAGCTAAGCACAGAGTTTAAGCAGGAGGTCAATGATGGGGCATAGAATTGGGCAATGGAGGGCAGGAGGAGTGGACTGGTACATCATACTAAATTGAGGGCAGTGGCAGCACATCAGACCATGCATGGCAGGAGGGAGGAGGCTAGTCCATGGATTCACACAACAGAGGATAGGGAGGAAGGGGATGGGGCAGCAAGCTAACTGTTCAGAGAAGGCGGGTATTAGGAACTTTATTGTTTTTAAAACATTGTGTCTGTGCGAACTACTTAAAATATGAACAAGTATGCAGCATAATCTCACTTTTATTCAGGAAGAAGAGGACGTTTGTGACTGTGACTCCGGGCTCACTTGGCAGAAACACCCCCTGACCCTCCACCCCCTATCGCAAAATGTAATGCCCGTGAAAAGGGTAGGTGAACACAGTGTTATAAAGAACATAGTCCTGAGAGCACGATTGAAAATGAAAACTAGATATAGTGTATGGTATAAACTATGCACCAAAAAGTGTGATATAAGATGAACCGGGCGTGAAATATAGTATGCAATACATTGTGCGCAATGACAGATTCATTGGAGAGCGCGAGATAGCACAGGCACTAGCGCGTGCTATGCGATATGCGCCTTGGAGTGTAATATGCACAGGGCAGTGTTGTGTAACCTAACTAGTCTCTAAAGTTGTAATATAAAATATGTGCTGGGGAGTGTAACGTTGCATATGCACTGTGACAAAGATATGGATCCCAGATTGTAATATGTATGGCATAGCACTGTGCGTTATAACATAGGCATCGAGAAAGGCACGTTAGATGGGGCAATATAACCCGTGCGAAGACAAGTGTGGCATGACATATTCACGGGGTGGTGTTACAGTGCACATGGGCTAGAGAGTGTCATAGCATATGCACTAGCTAGTGGAATACAACACAGAGGTGTGTGGCACTCGGCAGGCAATGGTGGGTGTAACACAGCATTGGGCTCTGTCAGGAGCACGCTGTGACTCTCAAGTGATGTTCGTCCCCTTTCCAGAGAGTAAAATAAAAAGTATTACACATTCGGCAGTGGATGTGTGTTTTATTAACCGTGAGGGGGGTTTCTTGCATAGTTTTGGTCGAATTTTTGTCGAATCCCCTTTGAATGGCTTGGTGTGCATGTGTATTAAATGTGCCCGTCAATAGCTACCCATGTTTGTATAAATAAACGACAAGGGTGTCTACCAGGATTAGGCACGGTAGGGCATCAGACATGTCAGAGCTTCACTAGTGGTGTAAATACATTCCACGTGGATTCATTGCATGCATAGTCGCCTTTTAATGAATATCACGCAAATCGTCATGGTGATAGGTACGTACGGTTTGTCCAGCATGTCCTAGGTGTGTCTATAAATATATATTTTTTAAAAATAATAAAAAACAGTGGCCGGCCCTGGGGATTGGGGTCAAAAAAATATAATTAGGAGACTGGCCCTGGGGGATGGGGTCATCAGGGCCAATAAATTAGAATAAGAAGGGGAACCAAACAGCCCCCCTTCTTAAAAAACTAAAATAAATAAAAGACTGGCATCGTGCCGGAGGCCATGCCCCCTCCGTGCAGCACTCTGCAAACGCGCCCCCAACAGGCATCTCCAGTATGCGCCAGGGAGCTGCGCTGCAGCCAGGTGTTCTGAGGCCAAGCCCCTTTTTACACCTCTCTGCAACGCAGCTCTGTGGCGCTTACTGGAGGTACCTAGTGGTCTAGTTTGACCCTAGGGACCCTTAGGATTCAGGGGGACTTAATCTCTCAACTTAGAACAGCCACAGGGCGCGTTTACACAGTGGTGAAGGGAGGGGACGGGGCCTGAGGTGACGTGTGCAAACACGCACTATGGCACGTTTTAAATTGGGGATATAATTTCCCTTCAATACTGAGGGCCCCTGGGGGCTAACTAGCCCACCAAGTGCTTCCAGTAAGCGCCACTGAGCTGCATTGCAGAGAGGTGGTCCAGGCCGTGCCACTTTTTACACCTCTCTGCAACGCAGCTCTGTGGCACTTACTGGAGGTACCTAGTGGGCTAGTTGGACCCTAGGGACCCTCAGGATTCAAATGAACTTAATCTCCCAACTAAAAATGGACACAGGGCGTGTTTACACAGTGGTGAAGGGAGGGGACGGGGCCTGAGTTAACGTGTGCAAAAACGCCCTGTGGCCTGTTTTAAGAGGTAGTTTTAATCCCCATGCCCTATTATACACTAGGGGCTTACAGAGGAGGTCATGCTAATCACAGGGGGACCCCAACGCATAATGTTCCCTAGTGTATGTAGGTGTTTTCACTGTATTCTAAGTGTCTTTTAACATAGCACTGGCTCTAGGACTGGTTAGTCAGACTCAGTTACCACCAGTATCCGTCTGAAAAAGTTGAGGGTACAGGATGATTTTGCAACAAGGCTTCTTTCTGCTCTTCTTTTTGTTCTTTCTGCACGTTATCCTTCTTCCTGCACTTATCTTCGTATTTGAGGACTTCTGTTGCTTCTTTCTGCACTTCTTTTGTTTCTTTCTGTGCATTTTTTCTTCTTTCTTCACATGTCCTATCTCTGTAGGCATAGTTAGAAATTAGCATTTAAAAAACCTTTGAAATTCACAGAAAAAACCATAGGTTTCAGGCACGTTATAGTTAGGAATTAGCATTTAAAAAACCTCAGAAATTCACTGAAAAAACCATAGGTTTCAGGGGTGTTATAGTTAGCTGGACTTTTCACTTGTACAAAACCATTGAAATTCCCCCGTTATAGTTAGTTCAGCTAACTATAACTCGCGCGCCCGCAATGCACTGCTGATGACGTCACATATTACATCACTCATGACATGGTCAGTGACATCACTCATGACATCACTGATGACATCTCAAATGACATCACTGATGACATCACTGATGACATCATCCTTGTGATAGAGTGGCAGACCTCCTCTCACCCTAATATAACCTTTGATACACACATTCAAAAATAGAGAATAACATTTTCAAAACAATGGACATACCAATACCAGTTACAACAACCTCTTCAGTAATTCTAAGATCCACATACACATCCACTCATTCACCAACAGTCCTATACAGTCACTCATACATGTACTCACTCATCATATGTACTCATACACCTATACATCCTGTTACACAATGCCACTCATCCATAGAGTTACTCACACACATAGTCACTCATGCTAATAAAGAATCAAACATACATTTACTTGCATATACAGTTATACACACACCACCATACTTACTTCTACGGAAACTTACACATACTTAGTCTTTTAAACAATCACTTATAGAAACACATACTTATTCATACAGGAACTCTTTCAATCTCTCACTCTCACATATACTCACATATATACACCAATAGTCACATATACTAGTTTAAAACATAGGTAGTTACTCATAAAGACACTATTGAGACAGTCATTCACTCACTAACACACCCATACACACACTTATCCACCCATACAGTCCTGCACACATGCTGTGTTCAACACATACAAACAGTGAGTCACTCATTCATGCACCTATGCACTACGTAATACCCCCCACCGAACCATGCAGACACTCAGACTGATACTCAAAAAACCAACTAATAACCTATATAGACACCCATGTAGCTACTCACCAACCCATGCAGCCACTTATACACAAAGTGAGAGACTGATACAGATATTTACATATTTAAACACTAAGCCATGTATTCACTATGATACACTTAATCAGTCAGTTACACAATCAATTTTTCAAAAACAAATCATCCATTTAGACACTTATATACCCATTTATTCTTCCATCGACCTTGAGATATACATATATAAAACATATTTAATTTTCAGAAAAACACACATTCACTGGATGATGTCATCAGTGATGTCATCAGTGATGTCATTTGAGATGTCATCAGTGATGTCATGAGTGATGTCACTGACCATGTCATGAGTGATGTAATATGTGACGTCATCAGCAGTGCATTGCGGGCGCGCGAGTTATAGTTAGCTGAACTAACTATAACGGGGGAATTTCAATGGTTTTGTACAAGTGAAAAGTCCAGCTAACTATAACACCCCTGAAACCTATGGTTTTTTCAGTGAATATATATATATATATATAGATAGATAGATAGATAGATAGATAGATAGATAGATAGATAGATAGATAGATAGATAGATAGATAGATAGATAGATAGATAGATAGATAGATAGATAGATAGATAGATAGATAGATAGATAGATAGATTACCTACTGGCGGTCGCCAGTAGGTAGTTATAGTTAGGACCCTGTTTCCATAGGATAACCGCAACATTCTATTTGGAATAACTTTGGCGCCGGTCGACGAATCCTCGTGAAATTTTCAAAACTAATGGGGCGCTACACTCCGCTCCTACCCTGAAAGTCTCGGGGGGATTCGTCAAGCGGGGGCTGAGATAAAAGGGGGGTCCCAAAACGCGTTTTTCCCATGCATTTTTCCATAGGACCTTTAGACACAGCTACAGCCCGAACGGCTGAACAGAGTTCCTTGAAATTTGGCATAGAGGTAGTCTACAGGTCAAGGAAGTGCCTTTTGTAGGTTTGGTGTAAATCTGTTCAGTAGATTCTGAGAAAATAGCCTTTAAATCAATATATATATATCTGAGCCAGCTTACGGTGCGCTTACGGTGCGCTTACCGTACGCGCACGCCGCCGTGCGCGAGCGCGATTCTGATTGGCTGTTAGATCTTAGTAAACATTCGAATCGGTCGAAACCAGGAAGCGGCGGCCGCCATTTTCTCTCTCGCAGTCTGAGAGGGGGTTAAAAAACAAAGGCCAAAAACATGTAAAGGGGCTGTTTAGACAGCTCCTAAGCACCTAGCCATGTTGAGGGAGTCCTCAAAGATCCCCCAAGGCCAAAAACGGAATTTTAATTTTTTCGATAATTTCGCCGATTACGCTTACCGTACGCGTAAGGTAAAAATTAATAAAAAACAAAAAAATATCCATACTCTCCCCACCCCATGTGCCATAGGTGCCCGAAGGGCACCATTTGTGCATGGCAAATCACTGATGTTGAAAAATAAAATATTACCTTTCACAATGAAGCGCATCATATGTCCTCCATGTGCGCACGGTGCGCGTAGCGCATCGTGCGTGCATGGCACTACCTGCGTAAAGTGGGCGCGCGGTGCGCGAAGCGCACCGCGTGCTCACTGTGCGCGCACGGGGCGCAAAGCGCACCGTGCGCGCACGGAACGAACTGCGTTAAGTGGGCGCGCACGCCACGAATGGCGTAAAGTAACTTAGCATTTAAAAAACCGTACAAATTCACTGAAAAAACCATAGGTTTCACACACGTTATAGTTAGGAATTAGCATTTAAAAAACTTTGCAAATTCAGTGAAAAAACCATAGGTTTCACACATGTTATAGTTAGCTGGAAATTTTACTGATAAAAAACCAATGAAATTCCCCCGTAATAGTTAGTGCAGGCAACTATAACTCACGCGACCGCAATCTTCTGCTGATGCTAATACTGTATTTAGACACTTATTTGCCCATGTCTTCTTCCATGAAATTTTAGCTATACATATATTACAAATATTTTTTTTTCATAAAGACACATATGTCATCAGCAGAGGATTGCGGTCGCGTGAGTTATAGTTGCCTGCACTAACTATAACGGGGGAATTTCATTGGTTTTTTATCAGTAAAATTTCCAGCTAACTATAACATGTGTGAAACCTATGGTTTTTTCACTGAATATAGATATGAATGTATGTTATACCTGGCATCCTTGGTGTGGTTCTCCCATAACATTTTGCCTTCAACGCTCCTGTTTTGCTGACTTTGTTTTTGCTGTCTTTAGGCCTATTGTACTTTCCCATAAAATAAATATACCAAACAGTGATAGATGGATGGAATGCTTGAATTAATCTCAGCCACAGGTAATCACACGGTCCGCCTGCAAATCCATCGTTATTTTGCACACCATGTCACCTCAGTTTTGACCCAGCAATTTGCAAATCATTCTTAACCCTGCTCCAGTAAGAACAGTTCAGCCCGAACTGGGCCATGTTTGTGCTGATTTGGACCAATGATTCTGCAGATGTTTTTGCAACAGTACAGTTTATTAGCATAGTGTGAGAAAAATACTTATATTTTGATGCCTGATTATTGTGCGCCTCTGATGATTAAAACGAACATCAACCATAAATGAACCTAGTTTATATATGGATGCAGGGAAAGTTATATAGCATGAACCTAAAAACAAAGGAGCATTAAAAAATGGGAAGAACCCAAGAGTATGATCCACATCATTTAAATGAGGGAAGTAACATGTAAGTACTACTGTCTGATAGGATACTGCTCCATAAAGAGATGTGTTTTAACTTTCTTTCTGCATTGCAAGGATGTTGGTAGCAATCTGATGCTGACAGAGATATTGATTAATATCTTGGATTCATAGGTGGGGAAAGCTTGCAGTCTGTTTTTTTTCCTTTTCAATCTTTTTCATCTCCACTGTGGTGATGCTCTTGGTCCTGTGTGTCAGCCTATGGTGGTTAGAATGCTGGTGTTAAGTGACCTAAGAACAATGAAAAACTGCATCATGCAGACTTGACATGCATCAAAATCTGCCTAAAGCTTACAAAAATACAGTTTAATCATAACATGTTAAATTAGCCTTTGTAACTGACCATTTTTTATAATCTTTAAAATAGTGAAACGCTTAGTCATCCCTTCCTACCTTAGTACCTATGATGTGCAGATTTCATACATATCAATAGCAACCACTGTGTCAACTCCATAAGATATCGATCTGGAATATTTAATGTACATTCATTCTGGATGACATGCACAAATTCACTGTACCTATTTCCTCTTGCTGACAGTACGGATTTTCTCTTGCTAACCTGATATTCATCCTTAGCTCAGACATCTGCTTCTTGTTCAATCTCCTCTCCTGTTCCTTTACCTACTTTTCCGTTCAACTTTTATCCAAATCCTAATTTGAGAAGATGATTTTAGTAGATACTGGCAACAATTCAGAAATTCACAAAGATCAGCAAATTATCCCAATTCTCCCTTTGAAGTTCTTTAACCACCAACCAGTGCGAATGTAGAGATGATTCCCAATGATTTACCAAAGCTTCGCAATCAGATTTCATTTTCTATATGATCTAGGGATAAGTTGCTTTTTAAATATAGACATTGAATTTGCCTACCTCTAATTATGTGCTCTCTGTACAATGTTTAGAGTGCCCCCATTTGGGATGTGTATCAGTCTGAATTGTAAATATAGGGAATTTACATAGCTGAGTTAAAACATGTAAGTGACAGAAAGAATCAAATAAAATCCATGGGTGTAAATTATTATTCAATTGATGCATGGTATATGTAACACCTCTGTTTTTTAATCTAACCCACATTTTTGGAAATGCTAAAGATATCTAGCAGGTGTCCTGCTGAATTAAAATTGACCCAAGATAAGCAGGCCTTTGGAGCGGTTGATACAATGGAATATGAAAATCAGGAAACTGCTGGTTGTGATTGTCAATTTCTATAAATGTTTGATACATGAAGAATATTGGGAGAGAAGAGTAATTACAGTTAAGGCAATAAGGGATGCCTGTAGGGTCAGAACTAGCATGTATTCAGGTTTTTAAGAATTTGCAGAGACCTGATACCTTATATTCGACACGATTGTTGTAGGAAATGGGATTCCTGGTTTGCTGAAGTATGCACCCCGGCCAGGTAGGAACCACCACTCTAGTCAGGGCAAGCTAGATACACAATAAAAGTGATAACCGAATTACGGTTCATTGTGTTCATTGTTAGAAATTGTGTTTCTGGATGGCTTGGGTGTGCACCTGAGCCAGGCAGAACCCATCACTCTAGTCAGGGCAAGTAAGTTACACACCAAAGATAACTTGTGCTCGGCCTCTGGTAGCTTGGCGCAGAGTAGGCAGGCTTATCATCAAAGGCATATGTAAAGCATTTGCACAACACACTTGCATAGAAACTCAATGAACACACCACAAAAGAGACTCCCCAGATGTTTATATAAAAATATATAATATATCATACATGCATGCAGATTAAAACAACAAACCATAAATACTGTGCATATTATGCAAATACTACAATAGTATTTGTTATCCTGACAATGCAAGAATTCAAAATAACGTACATAACATCAGGGCATTAAATGCAGCAGTTTATTTAGAGCAAGAAAACACATTAGTCACCATATCACCAGGTAAGGCAGGCTTGTGTAGAGATAAACACATGGAATCTACGTAGAAACATGACAACAAAGGGACCAATGCACCTACGCTCCAATTAGCGGGATTATGGTAGATTCCTGAGCCTAATTTGAAATAAGTATATTTAGGCATGAAACATAGGCCGCAGGAACCCCTGCATGCTTACTTCATGTAGTATGATAGGTTTCCAAAACACAACTTCCTGAGGAGGTCAGGGTCTCCTGTACTGATGAAATACAGAAAAAGTGCCCCCAAGTATGTTTCATCTACTAAATGGAGGGGGAGGCACAAACTGCAGAGCCACTGATTAAGGGCCCCCAGGAGTGTCTTAAAACAAGGGAGGGATGCCCACACTGCAGCTGGTGGTCGGGAGACCGTGCTGAGTACCCTGCGCCCCTGTGTGTAGAATTGTGACAGGGCAGCTGCCCGCAACACGCGGTGCAGCTGTTGATACACAGCCCCTAGTAAGAGCTAGGCCATCCCGAGGTCACTTCAGACCAGGGAGTCAGCCCAGGAAGAGGGCTCTTTGGCAACATAATCCCTGTCTATAGAGGTAGTGCTTGTTACTTTGGCTGCGGCATCACAATAAGGGGAATCCCCACCACCAGCGTCGGCAATCTCCACCATTCTGAGGGTTAACCTCCATGGACTCCTTGGACCTTGCACTGTTGTTCTAGATGGTCTGGAGTCTGTATAGGAGTTGTTTGGAGAATCCGGTGTAGAGATTGTTGCCATAGTACAGCCTGCTGGTGATGAGTTCTTGAGTGATGGTCTATCTGGCTTCTGAGGCAACCATTTGTAGATTTATCACAGCATGCTTAGGATGTGGAAGCACAAGGTGCACACTGCCTTGACTTGAGCTGCCATGTTGAGCTTGTCCTCTAGGATGATCCCTTGATTTCTTGCATTGTCTGTGGACATGGGCGTTGGTCCAGCTCCAACAGCCACCAGATAGAGTCCCATGGGGAGGGCTTGTTGTAAAGACCAGTACTTCAGTCTTGTCAGAGTTAAACTGCAGGTAGTTGATTCACATCCAGTCTGTTACCATGGTCATACAGTTGGTGAAGTGGGTTATTGCAGTGATTGTTTTGTCCATCAGGGAGAGGCTGGGTTGAGTGTCATCAGTGTAGGAGATGGCGGTGATATCTTGGGATTGGATGATGTTGGTAAATGGTGTCATGTATATGTTGAAAAGGGTAGGGCTGAGAGATGATCCCTGTGGGACTCTGCATATCAGTTTCTTGGTATCCAATGTTAAGGATGGTGGCCTGATCCTTTGGGTTCTTTCCGTGAGGAAAGAACAGATCCATTTGAGAGCAGATCCTTCTACTGACCAAAGCAGTCATGCGCACTCTCCCCTTTCTCTATGTAGGCTGCCTGCAGCCTACATAGAGAAAAGGGCCTCCGATTAGGCGCCTGGCTGGGGCGCTCTCTGCTGCGCCTCACCAATCACAACTCTGCCATTGCAGCATTGTGATTTGCTGAGGGGAGGGAGGCTGCCTGTGGGTGGTAGCTTCCTGAGAGCAGCAGGAAAACGTGGTACTGTGGGAGTTGGGACCAGCCAGGAGCTGAGGCGGCGCGGTGACCGGTGAGTTTTATTTTCTTTTAATTGAGCTGCGACTCTGTAATATACTTTTCAAACGTACTTGGTTTCCGTTGTGTAGCTGAACAATTTTGTCAATGTTGCTCTGCCCATTATATAATCCTGGGTGTCTGCTGCTTGTGAAGCTGTGTATGTCTGTGTGAGAGAGACAGAGAGCCTCTTTATGCATGGGTATGTCTATTAGTCTGTGTGCAGAACTGACTGCACGCCTTGTGATTTGAATATGTAAGTGCCTTCATTTCTATTTACAACCACGTCCAATGGATTAATGAGTGGCACTCAGTCACCACCAGGTGGCACCATATGTGGCCGCCCGCACGGCCTCCATGCTCTCGCTTTGCATCTCTTCTTTCTCATTCCTCCTCGTCTTTCACTAATTTGCCGATTCCCTATTTCTTGATCTCCCACCCTCTGTGTTATGTTTCCCCACTGTTCCACTTCCCAATAGATACAGGGTAACTGAGCTGCTCTCTCGAAGACATACCACCCACCCTTGCGTCTTTGTTTGCAGGCCGAGTATATACGTGCCGACATCACCATTGTGGCACAATGAAAGGCCGTGAATGTGTGACATGTAGGCACCACCCCTGTATCAAAGTGAGCTGACACCATCTTGAGACTCTGTGTCAATATCACGTACAGCCTACAGGTGTGAAGTGGAGAGTAGGAGCGAGGTTGTGTGTGTGCATGTGCATCTTTATGTAGCCATGTGTGCTATGGGAACAGAACATATACCACTTTATTGACCCACGTTCAGGCAGAGCAGGGTGTTTGCAGACAGCCCCTCATGTCATTGTGCCCAGGCAGTGCATGTCTGCAGCCTGTGTGAGTTAGCAGGCACAGGCCCCTGGCCGGGTAGGTGTGCAGTTCAGATGTCTTCCCCTGACTGCACACTGCACATGCACACCGTGCTCCCATCGCTGGCTCCAGCACACGGTGAACTTGCTCTGTGTGAGTCTCCAAGGCTCACTCGTTTCAGCTGCTCCTTTCTCGTTATCTGCGCTTTGTCGACAGTAAGGTCGCCGTCTGAAGGCTGGGAACCAAAAGCTGTGGGGGCAAGCCTCCCGTGGCCCCTGGGGGTAAGGCTGTCTCGAACAAACAATACTTCAGAATCGGCTTTAAACAGCAGCCCCTCACAACCACCTCTTAATCGCAGCCCTAACACACTGAGTTATTGCCTCCTGTGGGAAGCGGGATTGCCTAAGAAGCCCAAGCACAAAAACAAATATTCTCTCTTCCTTTAGCAAGCCCCCCATGCAGGGCTCCCCGCCTGTTACAATAAAAGGCCACCATGCCCTCCGCTTCTCATGATTACTACCCAGTCTCACTTATGTCTGGCACCCGTACAGGGCTGTAAGGCCGGGGACTCCAGGGTTATGACGAGCAAGACCTGGGCCTGGAGAGGCAAACCAACAATAGACATTATAGTTTCCCTAGGGAACAAAAAAAACCTTTTATGAAAGAGGGATCATTAAACGATTACAGCCTCGGGTTACAGGGAAGGCTCTAAAGCTATCAGAATGTAACATGCTACTGCATGTTAGGTCATTTAAATGTATTATTATTATTGTTATTTTTACCCCTACATTATCCAACACTTACCCTACTGTTGCCCTAAAAGTATTATGCGTTGCAATGGTATGCTTTGTAATGGTATGTGTTGTCCTTGTAATGGAATGCATTGTAATGGTAGTTTTGAAAAATGTGTTGTAATGGCATGCATTGTAAAATCATGCAATGTAATGGTAGTTGCGATCTAAAAACCTAGTTGTAAAAGCATGCGTTGTAATTGTTTGCATTGTAACATCATATATTCGCAGTTAACACCCTGAATTTATTTTCTTTTAAATTGTTGGTCTGTGCCTATGTGATTATTTGCAAGCCAGCAAGAGAACCTCTAAGCATTCATTTTTACTGAGCATGTGAACATTATTATTTTTTTGTCTCTCTGCACACAAGCATAACCCTTTGTTCTCCATTTATGGTTAAATATATTTTTTCATAACTACTGCACATAAAAACAGCATGGCATAAAGCATTCTGATACGGTCAATGTAAGATGGTATCAATTATTATTACTAATGTTGGAGGGAGATTTATTAAGGGTCAAGAGGGCAGGGGGCTGAGCACAGGGCTCAGGGAACCTTCACTGTATGAGCAGGGAGTGAGTTAGGGACAAAAGGGGGATCTTAATTTGAGCCGGGGTGTCTGAGAACGCTCACTCTAAAAATGAAGGAAACAGACATGTGAGCCATTGAAACTGATACTGAGAGTTTTAACAGTTTTATTAAGAATGTGCAACTTCAAAAAACTGCAAGGCAAAGGCATAAAAATACAAAATACAAATATAGTGACCTCGCATGAATCAGAAGGCATTGAACTCGTTTGGAGAGAGAAATTTCAGTAAAACCTCAAAGACACATTTATAAATGCATTATGAAAAACATGAGTTAAATCAAGGAAAATGTTCTTAGAATGTAAAACACACTTGATCTAAAATACTGAGAATACTCATGTACCTACCTAAAACCTAAAAGAAAGCAGCCTTGCAAATGTAATATAAGTATGAAATGCTCAATAAGAAAACACCAATCTAGGGACAAAATAGCATAGCAAAATAGCATACATAGCATATACAGAAAATATATTGGCAAGTTAAATTGTATCTTAAAAACAAAAAACAAGAGCTCTTGGGGAGCACCCACACCCATCTGCCATCTACTCACAGACGGGTGGGGTAGTCCACCGAGGACTGTGTGAGCTCCCTTTTTATACATTTTAAGGCTATGAGAAGCGCCTACAGTAACGTCATCTCACGCCACTTCTAGCCACTTCACCTAGTGCATGGTTTGCAAATTTTATCAGACGTGTTGCGTCTATCCTACTAAATGCAGAACTTAGACTAGATGAAAGGTTATATTCTCAGGCCAAGCGCTTGTCGTAAATTGCATAGGGCAAGCAGAAAATATGTAATGCAAAGGAATAAAATATACATATATGGATATGTGTCTTGGTTATTCATCACCCCAGCTTGATGCAGCTGCGGTGGGAACGTCTGTATTTTTCATGTACAGACCCAGGATGTGATGTGCCATATGTCGACAGAATAGAGAAACGGTGAACTCTGCGCTAGTGAACTTTGCACATGGGTAGGGTGGGGGCTCTTTAGTTTGGAGCAGGAGGTCTCGCTGAGAGAGGCTGGCAGTGAGTTTGGTCAGACAAGCCTAGGGCCTGCTGTTCAGTAAAGATGGGTGCAGAACTCTGGTCAACTTAACAAAAGGCCTACAGATCAGGCTGGCAGGGCCTACGTAGGGGTTCATGCTTTGCTGAGTGACAAGGATGGCTCAGGGTATTTGTTATATAGTAACACAGGACCCTCCGGTCAATTTAACATGGCCTACAAATTAGGCTGGCAGGGCAAGGACAAGGGTCTCATACCTCATGTGTGGACAGAACGGGCCTAGGGTACCCTCTGATCAAAAATAGACCCTCTCTCATTCTCTCCTCTTGTTCATTATTGAACAAAATCCTTACAGCATACCTTTCAGGTCTTTGAGGTATTTGGTAACGGTAGCAGGTTGCATTTAGTGTAGTCCTATTGTTGTTACTTCTACAACTTCTATAAGTGCTAAGTTATTCACATTCCCTGTTCTATCCTTGCTCTCCCTTTGCTAATTATGCTTTTCTCAGGAGGTGCAACCGCTACATACTCGGTGTGTTTACTGAAGAGCATATTGTACATTAGGACACAGCCCACGTATTTAGAGACAGGTATGACATTGTAACACATGCTGTTTTCTGTGTCGGTAGGCCGGTGTGTACAAACATAACATCCTGCTCTGTCAACTGTCCCCCTGTCCCATCTTTATCAATGGCAATTTATTCATTTTGGTACACTATCTCTTTTACATGTAAGCAGTATCTCAGGTATAACACTGCGATCACAATACACTATAAGAAGCGTAGTCATTACAATGGTAGCAATGGGGGTCAATGCTGCTAGTAGCACCCATTATTATTTTCTCTAATTGTTTTGAAAGTCTTGAGGAAGTCTTAAGGCATTGCTCCAATCGTTGGTACGTGTGGCTAGTGTGACTAGTTGGAAGAATGTCTTATCTTCTGCTGAATAATAATGAATAATAATGTAGAGCCTCAGAGATGATACCTGTAAAAAGAAAAAGTAACAGTTGGTGCCTGTCTTCAAGTAATTTGAGAGGTTTGCAAACACTTCTATTACTTAGGCACATTCGATATGAAGAAAACAAAGTTAAGAAAAGGTAAAGATGGCTCGTTGTAGACTGAGGGTTTGGGGCGTCGATGTTTCCAGAGTTCTTTAGGTGAATTATCCTTGGGGCCCGCTTACACACTTGTCCTTTCTCTGCTGTGTAGCACGTGCAACCCTTAAGGATGAGTTTGGGATACCATTCCCACTTGGTAGTTTCTGGGTGGCTCCTTGCCCCTTGCACAACCCCTCAATCACATGTGAGATGAACGTCGGTCCATTTTCAGAACCCAAAAGCATAGGTACTAAAAAGTGTGGTATGAACTCTTTCAGGAGGCATTTGGCAATAGTTTGTGCATTGCTGTTCTTGAATTGGCATGCCTTAGTCCATTTGCTGATCATGCACACAATAACCAACACGTACTTGTAGTTTTAGTGGGGCGGTATGTTGATGAATTCCATTTAATGTGGGGAAATGAAGTGGCATGAGGCAGTGGAAATACAGCTTTAGGAAAACAGTCTAATCTTCCTATCACGTCGTACAAGTGATGAACCATGAAAAAGATGGGCCATGGGAACAAGCATTATCGTTGGTAAACATATCTTTCCATTTGGGCCTATTCATATCCCTTTTCTGTTTGTATACATCCTCCCCTGTTCCATTCTTCCTTTTCTTCCACCCATCCCTTTCAATAATATACTTAGTGTCATAGTACATATCATCATCCTTTATCTTTATATCATGATATAGTAGAAGCAATCTGAACCATTGTGTACTCACAATCAGTTAATGCTATTCCTTTTTGTACATCTGCATCAATAAATTCTTTACCAATTGATATACAGTCCTTGGGGGAGGTGTGTGCAGCACATTCTACAATTGAAACTTTGGTAGTTTTTAGGTCAAGGGCAACAAGTTTTCATGCATATTTCGTCCTTGGGACAAGTAGGCCCAACCCCCAGCAGCACAAACCCTTTGGCTGCCATTTTACAGTACCACATTATGGATCAGGGAAAGGCATAGTCTGCAAAAAAGGTAATATTTGTGTCCATGTGCTAATGCTGTTCAAACTTGCATTTATTGTTCATTAATGCAAAGGCTTTATTATTAGGGTGAGCGCTCTAAATAAATGTTGTAAGCTGAGACTGCACTACTGACAGTGGTTAGAGTATGAAAATGTGTACACACTTTTTCAATATTTAGCAATGTGAGGCCATGAATACTGCGCTCAGAATGCTCTTCAATTAGATGCAAATATTTTCAGAAGCTTGAAAGCAAGACTGATAAGTCTTTGCCTTCAAAATAAAAATGATCACACAAAGAAAATGCAAAAACATTTCGCTAAACTACTGGAATAAGGTAGGTACCATTTCTTTGCAACATAAAAATAAACTAGCATTGGTAAAGCCAATGAAATTGTTGGTCAGCCTTTTGGCTTTGTCAATGCACAACTTGTTTTGGAAATATTTTTGTGAAACCACATTGGTGTGGGAGTTGCTGGCCCCTCACCATTATAACAAGCATTGGCAAAAGCAGAAATTGTTGTGGTCTCAAAAATCACACATTGCACAGTAGTTCCTGGCACTGGATAAAATAACTGTGTGTCGATATGCTCCTTGTGAACGAACAGAATGAAATCACTCACAGTGAAGCTAGCCAAGAGAGGGAGGGAGGGACAACATTTTACTAATCATAAAAGGTCATTGTTAACGCCAGACCTAATTAGGGGCCAAATCATGAAATAAAGTGCACCCATGTCCTTGTATTAAGTGCAGATATACAACTGTTGTAAATTCACAAGACTACAGAAGTAGGCCAAGAAATAGTACTCCTAGAAAATATTTGTGAACTGTATTTAAGCATGAGCAAATATGCAGGTGTACTATATTGCTCAAGCGAAAATCTGAGCTATTGCAATTTTACTTTTCCTTCAGCCACTTTTTTTTTTTTGTGAGCCAGAACTGTTGCTTACCATTACCTTCAGCCCCAGTACGTAGATCTGCGGAAAGGTGGCAACATAAGGGAATTGTTAGTATTCAAACCTACTATGGAAGGAGCCCTAAAGTAATCAGAGAGGCTATTTCAGAGCTCTTATATAATGACATTGCTGCCATAATTTTTCGCTGCATTACATGGCACAAAAGGGACAAGTGGATTTGGTTACAGGACAATGTATATTTAAGAAGCAACCTGCCCCATGAACAAGTAGATATTTCATTAAATTCCACACCCCTTTGTGCCAATCCCTACACCTTGAAACCTATTTTCAAACTCCCTGAAAGATTGCACCTATATATCAAAACACATATTAAATCTGTACACATTGTATCCTTGAAACATTAAAATACGAAGCACAGTTATTCAATGCACACTATCCTTCTGTATTGGCATATACTCATTACTAATGATCAATACCTAAACATAATATAAACCCAACATTACTACTTTTCTTTACTCCTATCCTTTGTGTCCCTGGTGAATGCACTGCATTTAGAATGCATTTTAGCACATTCCACCTTACACTGTTATTTATTACTCCAATATTCTCTCCAACTCTGTAGAACATCTGCTTGTGAAGATGGCGGTGTTCCTGTTGCGGCTGATTACCTGTCCTCTTCTCTTCTTCTTTGGACTCAGGGATGATGGGGCGGGCCTTTCTCCTTCTGCCTGAATACCTGAGTAGAAAGAAACTTTGCAGCGGGTGTTAATTTATACAAATATATGCCTTCTTACACAATTTCAATACCACTGTGATGTCTAGTTTATGTGACCTATACATGTATTAATTGTTCAGGGAGAAGTATATGGGGCGTTAAGTTGTTGTCAGAACATTGTAATATTTGTGAGTGAAAACAGAGTGATCCATGGGCGATAAACTATTTTTGCTTTCTCTCAATTTATTACCTTTAAACAGTCCGTTCAGGCATTGCTGAAAGTTGTTGCTGCTTTTATATCATAATGGACACATTGTCTAGCTGTCATCCAAACGTGTGGGAAAATGTGGTAGGCCTGAGCCTGTGGCATGATAAATCTTTCCCGTGCAGTCTGCTTATTCAAAAATGTTGCAAAAACCTCAAAACATCACTTAACTCTGAAAGCCGAAAGTGAACGAAGAACCAAAACATTGTACTCTAATAGTTCCCAGGAGATAGGACACAAGAGGAAACGCGTAGTGGTAGAACTGCAAAATATATGCAACCACCTCTAAAGTCTGCAACTCTACTTTTAAAAGGCCTCTTTAAATCCATACCTATTATTCTGACAACACTGCGATACTGAGCATTGCTTACTCAGTGCATACCGTCCTTTAACATTGAGATCTACTTTATATCTGCAAGTATTAATTATTCTTTTGTATTTTCCTAGTGCTGGGGCATGTGGTGGCTACCTGTAGTAATCTTATTCCTACAAATCTCTGGTTGTCTCATATTTTGAAGGCTGCACACAGCTGTGCATATCCGAAAACGTATTCCTTACCTCCTCTCACCCATCTGCACATAAACACATACATATTCCTTCACTAAACTGCACAACGTGAAAACTGAAACACTGAATTCAATTTTGGCTTCACCCGTTACCAAATTGTGTGATTCTAGGAAACTTATTTCTCTTGTTCACTTCCACAGACACAAATATATTTCTACACATACATATTCTTTCCTTAAAATCTTATGTTCGTTGCCAACCACAGGAAGGCCCTTTCCTGCCTGGCTCAACGGCAAGAATCTGTGGTCGGCCAGGAATGCTACTTCTGAAGGCAGACTCAAAAATCTGTTAACCCTTCAACACCATGTAATATCCAGACACGTGTTGTCTTTAATTGTGCGTAAAATATAGCTTATTTTAAAATAATATGGCTTTATTTTTTGTAAAGTGCACGTTTATTGTGGCGCAAAATAGCAAATCTTTATTGTTCCCCTAACTCAATGGTACTCATTTTATCCAACTTGGAAAGATGAAAGGCTGAGGAGACCTAGCAGCATTTGACATGTGACCATGAAGTCAAAACATGGGTATATCTAGCGTGCATTCCACTCCATCATTTTATCTCCCCTCTTCTGTGCACTTCTGTGCACAAGAAATTGGAAGGGAACAGTCTTCAGTCTTAACTTGCTTATTCCAATCTTCTGTCTAATGTTCACCATCTGCACCGACATTTACATTGCTCTAAGTCTAGTGTCACTAACTTTCTTGGCAATGAGACACAATTTCAAAATTTTCCCTATTAACTAACCCCAAATATGTGCTCTTTGTGGCAGCATTTACTGGATCTGCCCTAGCATTCGGGCTACTGCTTGTGCCTGCTTCAGTTGCTGCTGAATTTGGACGCAGGTAGGAGTAAATTATTCTGTACTTGGTTGCTCAGTACTACAGCATTTGGTGTAATCATCAGTGTGAATTATAATTGGCCATCCAGATAGAGAGATATTCATATACATTTGAAACTGAAAGTAGCTCCTTTTCTGCCAGGAAACTATGTTACTTATATTGATGGCATCTTTAGTCTTTTTAATATTGTGGGCTATGATCCAAAAATATCAAAAGGAACAGGTCCATTTTACCTGGTATTACATCTTCTATCATTGTGCTCTGGGCGGTAAGGGACGGCAGTCCTTGACCTCACCTTATTATGTCACTCTTCCTTTTGTGTGGCTGGTCTATCATTTGACGCTCGGCCAAGTCTAGGACGTAATAGCAACCAAAAAACGCAAAAAGGTGCTGTATGTTGTGGCGAGAAATGCATGCAAAAGCCTTCCTCCCCCTCTTCCTACCACTTTACTGAATATTCAAGTGGGAGGATCCTTTACTAAGGGTGCAAGCACGGCAGAAAGGTGAGATGAGAAGCGTGAGGTGTGACTGTCAAGGAAAGGAATGTACTTAATTCAGTGTGTAATGAGTTAAAATAGGGGAGCCTATTTAAAACCGTGCTCAAGATGACGTAATTACGTGAAGGCAGCTACTTGGAAGCTAGACACAGTATTCACTGGATGCACTGCGCACCAGTTGCGTGGTCTCTAGTTGAACCTGTCTCAGTTAAAGTGGCTGTGCTTGGCACGTACCCCGATGTTCCTGCTTCTCACTTCTCACTGCAGTGCACAAGAGACGTACACCTATATATAACATCTCCTGTGGTACCACTGTGAGAGAAAGAGATGAGTAGGGCCCATAAGCAAAATAAGAGATGAATGGTAAGTATTTCCCTTCTGAAAACAAAGGTCTTATGTTGAAGTGGCACTTTTACTCATCAAATCATTAACACAGCAGAGAATATATTCATCAGTTTGTTAGCCCCAGAAAGACTATTCAAAACTACAATTGTAATCAGCCAAAAATAGTAACACAAGAATAGATGTTTATGAGGCAAACCCTTAAATGAGAAAATTAATCGTGCAATAATTTACAATTTCAAAATACATTTGAAGGCAATGAAAGGGTGAAATTTCATGGTCTTGGGGCACTGCACCAAGGCAGCTTAATTTGAGGGGGTGCTTCTGCAAAATTATGACTAAATAGACATGTAAACGATAAGAGAAAAATAGCTTTCTGATTTATATGAAAGAAGAACCCTTTTTTTTAAATTAAATTTAGTATATAGCCTGGGAGTCTTAGCAAAGTCTTGGCATTTAAAGACACATTTCTGGAGAGAAGAACAAACTCATGTAATGCACATATATTTTAAGTCAATGGAAATACTTTCAAAATGCATCATACACTTTACTGCGATGCTAGGAATGCACACGTTAAGTTAAGAGGGATAACCATTAGTGCTTTGCAATAATGTTTTAGAATGAGGGCAATGCAGAGGAGAGATAAAAAGACCATTTCAAAGTACAATAAGAAATTAGAGCTTGAGCGAAATATGCTTAGATACAGGGCTGAAGGAGACCACACAGGCGTCAGTGACCCAAGGGGTCACTGCAGCGGGGTAGAACGTCTAATGGACTAAGGAGCAGATCTTTATACTCTTTTAATGATGAACTATTATCCACAAAAGGACAACATTATCAGGTGCCTCTGACCTATAGGACATGACGCATTGTGGTCACTTCTGGGAAATATTTAAGAAAATAGAAGTGCCACCCACGCTACAAAAAATTTCCTCAAAGGTCACAGGATTCTTGACCATGAATCATAATGAAATTGAGCACCTATTGAACAGGATTTGCGTCACTTCAGGGAGAAAGGCCTATAAGCCAGGTAAGAGAGGGAGAGACGCTAAATTGCAAATCGAGAAAAGGTGACAGACATTATATCTATTAAAATACACCGCATGTAACTGAAAAAGGAGAAGAACAGAGGACACCCATTACAATATGGAGAGAGAAGTCGAAAGGAGTTGGCTACTACCAGGCCTGAGATAGGAAACCACAATGCGATGTGATGGAGGAAAGTAGCTCCCCTTTTGTAAGCATGCAGTTGAAAAAAGACACTGTTAAACTCAATGCGATAAGATGCGTCCCATTCCCTGCAGAAATAAAGTTCAAACAATACAATTTACACCAAATAGGTAATCAAAATTCAAAACAAATGTGAGCTGCCAGACGCAGTCCCATAAACACGTATTTGTTGCACAAAGTGGGAGATGCCAGACACAACCTCCTGTCACCAAGTACATGCTTCAAAATAAAAATGTGAGGAAATAGTTAAACAATTTGGGGAATATTGTTGTGCACTACGTGGTCAGTTATCTGAAAGTGACCTGTGCTAATTAAATGTGGTGCTGCGCCACATTGGTCAGACAGGGGCTAGGGGGGGCAAGGGGTAACTATATAATACTACCTATACACAAAAAAGGCAACAACTTTGATATAAAAAAGCAGTAACAATCCTAGTTATTATTGGTCTTACTAAATACATGAAAGGAAGGTGCGCCAAGCACAGATGCTTAAAAAGACAACCACAAAAAAAAGTCCATAATAAAAAAACATTTGACCGTAAAATATTCGCACTTCAATTATACAAAATGTGAAGCATATTATGTACACGTCTATCTGTATATATAAACCCACAGCGCTATTTGCACATTCTCCTCTGCTGGCCTAAATGCGTACAGAAGGATGTCTTAATATAACATAGCAAAAAAATAAATATCTTTACATATCATTTTAACACAGGAAGAGAACAGAAAACCACATTGGAAAGCCTTTTGTTCACAAACCATAATCACACAATACTCATGTTGACTGTTGAGGAAGTCTGAGTTTATCATAACTCCTCATGTGCCAGTCACAAGACGTAGAGTGGCACATCTTATCCGGGACTCGGAACCGCTCCTGAGCCCGCAAAAAGCTGAGATTTGCATCATGCAAACTCCTTGCCTTCCTGCACAGGCATAAACTCTATCTCCGTTGCACAAAATATATCTATATAATAGTAAAAAAACATAATGTAAGCCCTAAAAAAAAAACTATGCTTAAGTTAGAGAAAATATAATATCTAATAAATCATCCCGGGGAAACCACTTGTAATCCACTTTAAACAGGAGATATCCAAAAGCCCGTTAGCTAGGCGGGTTCGGTAATCGACCTCTTCCCTATTAGTATTGAAATAGGGGCCCCCTCTGAATTTTCAGTGAAGCACTGAAAAATACATAGATAATCATTGAAAGATGCCAAACGCAACCTTCCCTTCCCTGTCAGGTCCTTGTGACTCAGATAGAGGCCCTCCCCTTGCTCCATGTAGAGAGGCACAGTAACAACTTATAATAATGAATAGATAACTACTTGAAGACGCCAAACGCAATCTTCCCTTCCCTGTCAAGTCCTTAGACAGAGGCCCTCCCCTAGCTATATGTTGAGAGGCACAGTAACACGTTATAACAATAATAAAAAATGAGTACTGAAAGATGCCAGGCGCAGTCTTCCCTCTCGCTCTACAGTAATAACGTACGTCTATTTATAGCAAGAAAAACAAGTAAATCACATAACTTCCTAACTTAACTCTCTGGCTCAGAATTCCATTTCGCACACAAGCTTCCTCAGCTTTAGAATGTCCTTTAGCGAGACCAGCCAGACAGGGAAGAAAACTGAATGGGAGAAGGTACGCAGATGTCTCACAAGCGCTCCCCTCAAACTGTTACCAAAACAAGCCACAAACACTTGTCAGTCAACATAAACTTAACTGGGAGTTGTTTTCTGTGGTTCAGTCGAAAGGAGTCACGAGTGTTTAATCTGCGTCCTCTCGGTCCCAGCTGTCTCCTGTCTGCCAGTACTGCCAATCCGAGTCACGGCACCAAATGTTGGAGGGAGATTTATTAAGGGTCAAGAGGGCAGGGGGCTGAACACAGGGCTCAGGGAACCTTCACTGTATGAGCGGGGAGTGAGTTAGGGACAAAAGGGGCACCTTAATTTGAGCAGGGGTGTCTGGGAACGCTCGCTCTAAAAATGAAGGAAACAGACATGTGAGCCATGGAAACTGATACTGAGAGTTTTAACAGTTTTATTAAGAAGGTGCAACTTCAAAAACTGCAAGACAAAGGCATACAAATACAAAATACAAATATAGTGACCTCGCATGAATCAGAAGGCATTGAACTCGTTTGGAGAGAGAAACTTCAGAAAACCTCAAAGACACATTTATAAATGCATTATGAAAAACATGAGTTAAATCAAGGAAAATGTTCTCAGAATGTAAAACACATTTGATCTAAAATACTGAGAATACTCACGTACCTACCTAAAACCTAAAAGAAAGCAGCCTTGCAAATGTAATATAAGTATGAAATGCGCAATAAGAATACACCAATTTAGGGACAAAATAGCATAGCAAAATAGCATACATAGCATATACAGCAAATATTTTGGCAAGTTAAGTTGTATCTTAAAAGCACAAAACAAGAGCTCTTGGGGAGCACCCACACCCGCCTGCCATCTACTAACAGACGGCTGGGGTAGTCCACCGAGGACTGTGTGAGCTCCCTTTTTATACATTTTAAGGCTATGAGAAGCGCCTACAGTAACGTCATCTCACGCTACTTCTACCCACGTCACTTAGTACATGGTTTGCAAATTTTATCAGACGTGTTGTGTCTATCCTACTAAATGCGGAACGTAGACTAGGTGAAAGGTTATATTCTCAGGCCAAGCGCTTGTCGTAAATTGCATAGGGCAAGCAGAAAATATGTAATGCAAAGGAATAAAATATACATATATGGATATGTGTCTTGGTTATTCATCACCCCAACTTGACGCGGCTGCGGTGGGAACTTCTGTATTTCTCATGTACAGACCCAGGATGTGATGTCCCATATGTCGACAGAATAGAGAAACGGTGAACTCTGTGCTGGTGAACTTTGCCCATGGGTAGGGTGGGGGCTCTTTAGTTTGGAGCAGGAGCCCTCGCTGAGAGAGGCTGGCAGTGATTTTGGTCAGACAAGCCTAGGGCCTGCTGTTCAGTAAAGATGGGTGCAGAACTGGTCAATTTAACACGGCCTACAAATTAGGCTGGCAGGGCAAGGACAAGGGTCTCATACCTCAGGTGTGGACATAACGAGCCTGGGGTACCCTCTGATCAAAAATAGACCCTCTCTCACTAAGAGACAAGAGGGGCATTATGACTCACTCAATGCTTCATCAATCATGATTCAGGGCCTCTCTTCAACTGAAGTAAGTTAACAAATAGTACCTTGAAACTCTGCATATAAACCTATATAAACCTATATGCATGGCAGTGTGCGTGAAGGTGTGTACAGAGAGAAGACATGGCTGTGGTGGATTTAGTGTTGCTGTTAAATTCTATAATGAGTCCCTCCCTCCCTTATCCTGTTTTCTGCATATAATTGCAAATATTTTCCTGTTCTATCTTAAAATTCAAATGTTTTCAGTATATTGTTATTATATTATATTGTCTTTTTCCTACTTAATAAACTTTACTTTTAAATCTTAAAAGTTCTCTAATTCTATAATGAGGATATAGGCCTAGATTTCAATACAAAATAAGCTACCTGAGGAAAAAATGGCAACGGATGAACTGTAAAACATGCAAAAATATTAGGTCTAGTTTGATAAGTGGGTCGTAAATTGTCTGAGTCTATAATGCATTATTCAAATGCCTTTTTGAGAGAATTCGGCACAGTTCGTAGTTCTGTTAGAACAGTGATACTCAAAGTACGGCCCAGGGGCCACATGTGGTCCTCCTGGCCTTTATATGCGGCCCCCTGAGCAGCAGCAGCACTGGGCTGCTGTTTACTCGACTCAGCGCTAACATGGAAAAAAATGTTAAATATACAGCAAGCACTTATTTAAAGATTAATTGCAGTTCGGGAAAAGAAGTAACTATGCCCTTAACTTTAGGAACACCTTCATTTTTAAAGACACCCACTAGATACACATGCTCTGCTTCCCCTACACCCACTTTACACCCCTGCTGGCATCAGTGCGGCCCTCGGTCACACCATAGACCAACTTTTGCAGCCCCCGGGAAAATGTTTGTGAGTACCTATGCGTTAGAATAACTAACATAACAGTTTATTTGAACTTGAAATATTTGTAGGTTCAGTGGGGTTATTTTCAGAGGGGTCTTTCTGTTTTGAGAGCGTAGCGAAGCGGAATAGAAACATCCATGCTGACATGTTATGTATCTGTTAAACTTTGAATCCCTATGTTTCTTCTTGTGTTATACCCTTGGTAAACCATCACCCTTTCAAGTATCTTGGCTGGCGCATCTCTGCAGTCTGAAAGAGGACATCCATTGTCATATTCTGTCTTACCATGAATTTACTATGAATCAATTTAGAAGCTTTCTGAACATCAAGGAGGTGTCACTTAGAATTAGTAAACCATTCTTTAATAAATGCACAACAACTATTTTCATTGCAAGTGCTCATTTGTGTGAACTCTTGACCTGTTAAAATCACTCCTATTAAATGTTTTGTCTGCATTGTTTCGATTTTAGCCTTGTTCCTTTAACTTTACTTTTTTTATTTTGAAACAAGCAATTTACATATACCATAGTGTCAAAAGGCTGTGGTGTCGAAAGGCCATGCGCTCCCTTTGTGCTTCTTGATGGGTTGTGCTGACATTGTCTATTGCAGTTATTACTCAAATCAAGTCTTGAATGCCTTAGGGAGCTAGGTGATGCATTCACCTCAATGTTTTGATGGTTTGCACATTCGGCATGTGTACGTTGTTTCGAAATGCAGTCCTAAGAGGATTCTCGTCTCTTTTCAGATGCAGTGTAGGATGTGTTGTTTCCCGGTACCGTTGGTTGAACTTCAGTTATTTTGTTTTGCAAATGTGCTGGTTTTAAAAGCTGCTTTTGATAAAATAAGGTTATCTTGTGTTCCCTTTTTATTACATTGTTGGTCAGTTCTGTGAAGAAAGCCCACTCATTCACCTACCTTTATTTCTTGTTGTGAGTTTTATTTGTATTTTCATTTAAATGGTATTTTAAACCATTGCTCTTAACAAGTGTAACTCACCTTCAGTAGTCACAAAAATTGAATATAACTTGAACATGTTTTTGCTCTCATAATACTCAAGTACATACTGGCCATTTAACCCATCGGGAATTCCCCGAAATATGGGGTGAGGGGGGAGACTCTGAGGCCACTGGTTTGCTACCTCTTGTCTTCAGAGCAGGAGGCACAGAAAAGGCAAAAGTAAAAAGAGAGAGGACGGGACATGGCTGGTTTGAACATTTTGCCAGGTCTACTTTTGGTTCCCTGTCTCGACATGGATGCAGCACTACTCTATAATCTTATGTTACTGTTAATGTATTAAAAGTGGTGGGTAGTGGGTGTTCCACTGAAGGGATGCCTACTCAAGTTGTGAAACACCCACAAACGTGTAAGACTGTGGGAATTTACAAACTCCTAGTGACACATTCCCATCTGAGAAAATAGTTAAAGATATGGTCTGGCCCTCTCTGCAGGATCACCCCCATACGTTTTGGCTTTTACCCTTAATTTTTTGCTGAATTTGTTTATGTTGGCCTTAGGACTCTGTGCACTTTACCACTGTTAACCAGTGCTAAAGTGTGTGTGCTCACTCGCCTAAACCTGGATTGATAGGCATATACCTAATTGGCATATTTAATTTACTTATAATCCCTTGTAGAGTAGTATACCATATTCCCAGGCCCTGTAAATTAAATGCTACCACAGGGCCTGCAGCAGTTATTGTGTTACCCACTTAAGTAGCCTCTTAATACATATCCCACGCGTGCCATTGCCGCCTGAATGTAATTTTGCACTGCCATGTCGACATGGCATTAAACCTCCCTTGCCAAACCTTAAACTCCCCTTTTCTTACATATGTCACCCCTAAAGTAGGCCCTAGGTTGGCCATAGGGCAGGGTGCTGTGTAATTAAAAGGTTGGACATGTACTTTTAAGTTTTAAAGTGTGAGTAAAATCTCTCAAAGCCTACCCCTCAATTAGAATAACATTAGGGATTTCTTATTACGTTTAATAAGGTGTCATTTTAAACCCTCTTTAATGCTACAGTCTGTTTTTTTATTACAATTTTGAAAACAGTGTTTTTAGAAACTTGGCATCTTGTGCCCTTTGCGCCTGCAGCCTGTTTTGGGTCACATGACTGGGTGTAGCTAACAGTTAGACTTTGTGAATTCCTTCCAGACTGTCACATAATAGAGGGATTAGGTGTGCCTTAATTGATCATCTTCTGGCATGATGGGGGGTAGAGCTGAGCACAGCCCACTTACACCTTAGTAGCTTGTGCTCTGCCTGCACACAAAGGGCCAAATGACCCTGTATTGTCACTGCAGCCAGCTTGGAGCCAGGGCAGAGAAGTCAGGAAATTCCATGCACTTCGAAGAACTTTTCTAGAAGCTTCTCCCACCTTCCAGAACAAGGGCACTAGGGAATAAAAATAGGGCCTTCAGACCCACTCTTCAGCTCGCTACTGGACCTTCAGAAGGACTCTCAGGGGACTACCTGCTGCTGTGACCTGCTGTGCACTCTAATCCTGCTGTACCTGGAAGGACTGCTTTGCCGCTTGGAGCCTGCCTTGAACCCTCAGAGGTCAGCGATACTGTTGAGTCCTTCATCTACACTTGCATCCAGGACTACCTGAAGTGACTCCAAGGGCTAGTTTGCTGGCCTCCTGTTCAGAATCACAGGGACATAATAGGCTCCCACCATCTTAAATCCACACCTGGACCCAAACTGAGTGAATCCTGTACCCACAAGAGGTGTCCAAGTAGTCCTGGACCCTTGGTTGTGGTGTTAAAGGTTTCCAGATGGCCATTTTCCAACTATCCAACATTTTCGACTATCTGCCCGAGGTGCATCACTGGTTGTATTGACTTTGTGAAACTGTATTCTGCTACAGCCTTCTGCCACATCCCACTAGAGGTTTTCAACTTCCATTTTGTCGACTCTGAATGTAGGAATCTTCACTGCGGCTTTGACCCCAGGCCATCAAATGGTGACGCTTTCTCATCAGATACCTCCTGCAGCCATGCCGCACTGAACTTTACCTTCTAAGTCATTTTTCTTCAGAAATTTTTCTAAGTCTGAAGGTAAGCATTGCCTGGGCCCAATCCACCTCTTGTATCTGAACCATGCTCCATCATGGTTGAACTTAGCTTTCACCGGGTCTTGTGTGATTAGATGCCCCTGGTTGGCACTTTGATGTTTTAGGATCTATTTCGAACCATAAACTTTAAAAGCTCAAGAAACCAGTCATACTGAAATATTGATTTGATCTAGAATTCGTTTGTATTCTCAGACCAATATTAGTATTTCCACACATTAATCTGATCTAATAATTAGCTGGAATTAGGTGGTTGAGAAATAATCCCTTGTGCTTTTTCAGCTGGTCCTGAATTAATGAATTATATTTACTAATGTGATTTCCTCCATCCTCTCTATGGGCTTGAGTCCAGGCATCCAATACAAAAGCACATTGTTGTGGTGGCGTACTAGTAAAACAGAGGATGGAGAATATATTATTTAGCTATGAAGTTGCTGTAATTGAAAGACCAAAAGGCCATGAATCACAATTACTTCATGAATTACCATGTTATTTCAAGCCAATCAGTTGCCAACATCCTTATTATTTCAATTTTTCAACATTTTATAGTTTTGCCAGTGTAAAGTTGTTTATCCATCTAGCAAAGAGTTTCGGTTTTGGAGAGGTTTATCAGAGTCCACATGTCATATTCGTAAATCCACCGACACTTCGATAAGGATGCAATAGGATGATATGAACTGGGACCATAACTGCAAGAATAACATGCCTTTCATCGTGCATTGAATTTTTCTACAATGTTGTAAAAATAGGCCAATCTTTGTAGTAATTAAACTGGGTTCAATATCAGCACATTATCGCTAATTCAAAGGCCATGCTTATTAATTGACAATGCTCTTCTTTTACTATGAAATGGACATCAAAATTAAATCGAACAACAGCCTTCTAATCCACAGACCCCAACATTGCAGCACAATCCAATAAGCTTTTAGTTAAAAATTACACATTTTTCAAACGCTCAAAAGAGTTTGAATGTTCCCAAAAAAAAAGTGTAGTAAAGGGCTGTAAATAATGTTAAGATTGTCTTTAAAATAAGTTATTTGTTAAACTTTAAAAAGATTGTAACTATAGTCTTGGACTCCACTACAAAATAATACAATTGCATACTTTAATACTTATGATGCCAAAAGAGGAAAGTTCCTTTTATACAAAATCTTGCATAACAACAATCAAAAACTAAATAAACATGCATTTTTTGTAATAGCTTTTTAAAATTACAACATAAATGTTATATCTTTTCTTGAAGGAATGTCACTCAATTTAAAATGACCTAAACTAATGTTTAGCAAACAATAGAAAATAAAGTTGGAAATGTGAGTTGCACATTTCTTCTTTTAACTTTTCAATAGGTGAAAATCTAATGTGAACATTTTAAACAATAAATCCCACATTTTCCAAAACGTTAAAATAGATTTTAGATATCTTAGCAAGCACTGCTTTTGTAATGAATCCATACAAAGTGATCTACTGATTTTTAAGATGAATAGTTATTTTTAAAATGCAAAGTAAACAAACAATCCTGAAAACTTTTAAATATTCTGAAAACAGTGGATGTTTTATTCAGAGATATAGATGCGGTTTTAACTTTGTAATCAGTGTGTCCATTTTAAAATTTGTAAAGCAACTTTTACATCAACAGAAAAACAATAACACTATTAGCTGGTTTATTGATCACTGTTCCCTTATTTTCATCTATTTAAAAAATCCATAGTAACTTTCACCATTCCTGTGATACACATTTACAACATTGCAAAAAAATTATACCAAAGCAAGGAATTATTTCTTATATAGTATTTGAAAACTTTGCCAACTGTTATTATATTAAAAAAATTATTTATACATACATTTTACAAAATTGGATGAAATTTGTAACAGCTGTGTTATGCTACCTTTTGTAAGTTTGTTGAAGTGTATTTACACCATTTGTATTATCCTTTATCATTTTTGGAATTGAGCCTCTTTTAGAGCTCTGGGACCAAAGTAAAAGTGGTCTGTGGTCAAGCTATTTTGTCGTGTTTCATGATGTTTACAGGTGAATCGAACTGAAGAGTGATTAGCCAACTTAGAATGAACTAATGTATTGATCATTAGTGGATTATATTAACTAAGAATTAGATATATCCTGCCACATTTTCCATTAATCTTTCAACCTAGGAAAAACATTTAGGAGTTTTAAAAATATATTATCATCATATGATTTGTCAGTAATACAATTTTACCTTAATTTGTTTAAATAAATAATATATATCTTTCATGTTGTCACAATCATGATTTTTTTCACACATCAAGACCAGCAATTCAGAAATGTTTCCCACTGATATAATATGATTATGCATTCAAATTTTTTTTTATGCTTATGCAATTTCTGAGAAATGTTTAAGGTCATAAAAGAAATCACTTGAATGTCATGGGACAGCTCAGAAATAATTACTGAGTGAATAAGAATGGTTTATTTTTCTCTCCCAACAGATAGTTGAGTAGACTTTAAATTATACTTTTTTCAGTGAAATTATGTTTTACAATCTTTTTTTTGTCGCTTTTTCCCATTTTAGTTTGTTGCTCAGCCAAACTGTCAGCAACTGCTTGCATCTCGCTGGTACGATGAATTCCCTGGCTGGAGGAGGCGTCATTGGGTGGTCAAGATGCTGACATGTGTCGTCATAGGACTTCTTTTCCCTGTCTTCTCTGTATGCTATCTTGTCGCGCCGAAAAGCACCTTTGGACTCTTCATCAGGAAACCATTCATTAAATTTATCTGCCATACTGCGTCATACTTGACGTTTCTTTTTCTGCTGCTTCTTGCCTCTCAACACATCGACAGGGCGGACGTAAATATGCAGGGACCACCACCAACGATAGTCGAGTGGATGATATTACCGTGGGTCCTGGGTAAATATAATATTCAGCACATATGATGGAAATGTTTAAATATACATATTGTAATTAATTGTCATGTATCAGTAATACCATAGATTTTGGATTTCATTGTTAATAAATTGTTAAATTTTACCAGTCAAGTACTGTGGAAGAAGGTGATAATGGGAGACAATTTTTATGATGCCTTGTTGCTACGGTTATATTTTAGTATACAGATATCTTTTCTTATGTACTGGTAAATGAATATGCTTAGCAGATCACAAAAAAGATTGCGTGTTTCAGTTCAAGTTGTATGCACAAATGAGTTTATTTCAGAAAAGATTAATTTGTACTTGTAATTCAATTTACCCATGCCTAATATTATATCAAGGTGGTAGTATACAAGGGATAATTAACTACCAGGAGCAAGTAGTTACCGTTTCAGGGCGGGAATGCCTTGGAATGCTTGTGGGCACTTAAATACTTTAAAGTTTTCAAATATTTTAGAAATTTTCCTCAACCTTATTCCATCACGGAATCAATAAAAATGTATTTCTGCAATCAGTAAGAGATTTACTCCTATCAAAAGCAGAAGCAAATTTATTTCCAGCTGAGAATAAGTAGAGCACACCTCCAACATTTGTTGAGGTGTCAGAAAATGCTTCTCTGTGGATTGAAAATATTTATTTAGTGGGGAATGTATTTACAATTGGACCAATAGTTAGGCATTTTCACATGCACAGTTTTACATTATATACATTTATGCATGCCGCGCTGCCTCCACATAGTGGTAATTAGAAACGCACAAAATGTATCCATGTGAAAATGTGCAACAGGTTTCCAAGAGTAGTGTAGGAAACCTTTGTGAAATCATAAATCCACATTCATGCAGTATTAATCTTTGAGAGTTCTTATTAAGAATTTCTCTGTAAAATGGTCCCATCAAATTTCACTTGATAATTTAACAATATCTTTATTTGGAGAAATGCTTCAAACAAAACACTAGGTGCTTGATTACCAGAAGACAAGGAAAAGCCTGTCCGAAACTGAGCATCTTAATCCCAACGGCAGAAACACCTGTCGCAATACAGCCAAAATGAGCGGCCAGTTTCAGTTTCGACCGCCTGCATTGTAATGTGGCGGTCGGAACTGAAATCGCGATGAGACTCGGTAAGCCTCTGACTTGCGGTTGGAGGATTTCTGAGCCTCATCGTATTAAGGCACTAAGTGACACACTTTATTCACTACACTTTGTCAGACTACAAAGTAACACTGTGCAAAATTTCAAACATTTCCCTTGAAGATGGCAATCTTTGCCCGCCTTGCAACATTTGCTGTGTATCCCAGTACAGTCAAACGTTTCATGTAAATTAAGTTGGAACACAAGATAAAACTACAAGAGATTATTCTTTAAAAAAAAACATGTTCGAGTTCTCTTGATTTTTGATGTTTAAAATTTCGACAAACACTCTGACATTTAAGAAAACATCAAAACTTTATGGAGAAAAAGCATTCTACTGGAAAGCAGAATTTGCATTATATGCCAGTTTTCCTAATCTCCCATTTGTGAGGTATCTTTAACATATTGCATAAGATCTCACAAATGTTGCACCACCTCAAAAATGCTGTAAATGTTCCTTTTGCACTATTTATTTTGCTTTTGTAACTGTTAATGGTGGAAACCAGTTTTGCTAATTTTGAGTCCACATCTCTATTTTTGTGCCTAGGAAAATACTGAGAGCACAGAATGTAAAACAATGGAAATGCATATTTATTTATTTATTCAATTATATACCATCCGGACCCGGCAGCAAGAGGCTGTGTAGGTTTTCCACGGGTGCTGAGCAGCAAGGGCGGTGTGCCAATTTGCTCCCACCCCCCTCCCGGGATCCATGAGGCATTTAACGGATTGGCCTCTCAAGTAAACTCGTTCCTCTCCCCTTAACAATTAACATTAACTGGCGGAGTTTTCACTATCAAGTTTTTTTGATTTTCACATTAGTAGCCCACGGTAGGGTGGACCTTAGAGTGTTCATACCACCGGGGCTCCGCACATCCACTCTGGTCCTGAAGAATGCCCGATTAACACTCATAGAGGCAGAAACATGTTGACCGCCGCGGAGTGAACCAGGTCTTTTATTTTTTTGACCCTCACTCCCTTTTATTCTTTTCCAATTAAGCAAAATTATTAAAGTTTTATTTTTTGACTCAATTGGAGATTTTAAATTCACTTTCCCCACACAAAAAACCCCGCTCCGCAGTAACCTGGCGTTGCAGCACACTGGGATGACATTCGGTCGTCCCAGTGGAAGCCCAATGATGAAGCATGTCACCAACCAGGTTGGCGAGTGAGGGCTTTTAATACCAACTGGGTATTGTTCCATAGAGGTCTACTTTCTTTCCGTGAACATACCGGTTTATATGGAAATTGTGGACCTGTGCTCTTTTGACTACAGTACTGTTTTGACTACAGTGCCCTTTGTTTTGATTTACTGTACACTGGCTTTGTTGATTTTGGATGTTCAATTATAGAGCGCCTGGTTACACCCACCGGTGTGTCCCTGCGCTTCGAGAGAGTTCTAGGAGATATGTTAGGTGTCTGCACGTATGGCCGTAGTGTAGGGCCCCTTGAGGATTATCCTTGAGGTGGATGTACAAATAGCCATGTTTTTAGTAGCCTACGAAACTTAATTTCGCATGGCTCTCTTCTTAGGTTAACAGGTAGGCTGTTCCATAGCTTTGCAGCTCGGTACCTGAACGAGCGTTCGCCCATTCTGGCTCTAAAAGTTCTTGGTATGGCCACCAAGTCCTTATCCATTGATCTTAGACAGCGCCCTGGTATGTATTTAGTGAGTAAAGGTTGCAGGTACCTAGGAACTTTCTTTAAAAGAATTCGGTGGCAGTGGCACATTGCCTTAAATACTACTCGCTTCTCTACTGGCAGCCAATGGAGAGCTGTCAGGGATTTGTTTTACGTTGGCTCTTCTTGGCAGCCCCAGTACCAAACGAGCATTCTGTACCCTCTGTAGTCTGGCCAGATCTCTCTTGGTGGCTCCAAGGTATAATACATTTCCGTAGTCAAGTTGGGAAGTCACCACTGAATGATCAATGGTCTTCCTGGCATTAGAAGGTAAAAAATCTCGGATTTTCTGCAGAGTTTTCATCGTGCCATAGCATTTTCCCGCTACCTTCCTGATTTGACTCACAAATGTCAGTTCTGAGTCGAACCACACTCCGAGGTTTTTAACTTCAGCCTTTGGTGTCGGTAGTAGGCCTAGAGAGTCAGGCCACCATGCGCTTGACCATATGGATGGCATCTTACCTACGATCAGTACCTCCGTCTTGCTGCCGGGCTGGATTGTTCCCATGAGGCACAGGGTCACGGCTGATTTGCATATGGCTGGGTTCAAACTGGAACGGCATGGTGAGCAAAAAAACGATGGATTTAGGCCCAGATCTCTGTACTGGGGTGAATGTATGACATTGTTCTGCATTCTGTCCATCAATTGTTGTTTTTGCATTTGTCACCCCGAGTGGGAAGGGTATGCCCAGACGTGGGTCCCTTGCTCTCCATGCCACTGGAATCAAGCTATCCTGGCTGAAGAGGGGTGAAACCCCGAAACCGATCCTAGGATGCTTGTTTCCAGTCCGGGGAGGACCTGGCTTGGCAGTTCGGGCTGGACTGTTCCCATGAGGCACAGGGTCACGGCTGATTTGCATATGGCTGGGTTCAAACTGGAACGGCATGGTGAGCAAAAAAACGATGGATTTAGGCCCAGATCTCTATACTGGGGTGAATGTATGACATTGTTCTGCATTCTGTCCATCAATGGTTGCTTTTGCCTTTGTCACCCCGAGTGGGAAGGGTATGCCCAGACGTGGGTCCCTTGCTCTCCATGCCACTGGAATCAAGCTATCCTGGCTGAAGAGGGGTGAAACCCCGAAACCGGTCCTAGGATGCTTGTTTCCAGTCCGGGGAGGACCTGGCTTGGCAGTTCGGGCTGGACTGTTCCCATGAGGCACAGGGTCACGGCTGATTTGCAGATGGCTGGGTTTAAACTGGAACGGAATGGTGAGCAAAAAAACGATGGATTTAGGCCCAGATCTCTGTACTGGGGTGAATGTATGACATTGTTCTGCATTCTGTCCATCAATTGTTGTTTTTGCATTTGTCACCCCGAGTGGGAAGGGTATGCCCAGACGTGGGTCCCTTGCTCTCCATGCCACTGGAATCAAGCTATCCTGGCTGAAGAGAGGTGAAACCCCGAAACCGGTCCTAGGATGCTTGTTTCCAGTCCGGGGAGGACCTGGCTTGGCAGTTCCGGCTGGACTGTTCCCATGAGGCACAGGGTCACGGCTGATTTGCATATGGCTGGGTTCAAACTGGAACGACATGGTGAGCAAAAAAACGATGGATTTAGGCCCAGATCTCTGTACTGGGGTGAATGTATGACATTGTTCTGCATTCTGTCCATCAATTGTTGTTTTTGCATTAGTCACCCCGAGTGGGAAGGGTATGCCCAGACGTGGGTCCCTTGCTCTCCATGCCACTGGAATCAAGCTATCCTGGCTGAAGAGGGGTGAAACCCCGAAACCGGTCCTAGGATGCTTGTTTCCAGTCCGGGGAGGACCTGGCTTGGCAGTTCGGGCTGGACTGTTCCCATGAGGCACAGGGTCACGACTGATTTGCATATGGCTGGGTTCAAACTGGAACGGCATGGTGAGCAAAAAAACGATGGATTTAGGCCCAGATCTCTGTACTGGGGTGAATGTATGACATTGTTCTGCATTCTGTCCATCAATTGTTGTTTGTGCATTTGTCACCCCGAGTGGGAAGGGTATGCCCAGACGTGGGTCCCTTGCTCTCCATGCCACTGGAATCAAGATATCCTGGCTGAAGAGGGGTGAAACCCCGAAACCGGTCCTAGGATGCTTGTTTCCAGTCCGGGGAGGACCTGGCTTGGCAGTTCGGGCTGGACTGTTCCCATGAGGCACAGGGTCACGGCTGATTTGCATATGGCTGGGTTCAAACTGGAACGGCATGGTGAGCAAAAAAATGATGGATTTAGGCCCAGATCTCTGTACTGGGGTGAATGTATGACATTGTTCTGCATTCTGTCCGTCAATTGTTGTTTTTGCCATTTAGTTTGAGGCACTGATTTGCCATCCAGTGTGCTATTTCCTTTAAACATTCAGAGAAACGAACAGCTGCCTGGTCCTTGTTTTGAGAGAGCAAAACAATCAGCTGCGTATCATCTGCGTAGGAGACAATTGAAACCTCATATTTCTCTACTTTCTCTGCAAGTGGTCTCCCGTACACATTGAAAAGAGTGGGGCTCAAGGCTGAGCCCTGTGGTACTCCATGAGACAGGGGAATGCTCTTGGAGCGATGTGATTGTTGTGTAACCTGAAAGGTCCTTGACGACAAGAACGATGCTAGCCAGTTCAGCGCACTGTGCCTGACACCGCACGTATTTAGCCTATGTAGGAGCAATTTGTGGGAGACGGTGTCAAACGCCGTGCTGAGATCCAGCAGGATCAATGCGGCCGTTTGCCCCTCGTCTGCATATTTTCTTAGAGTTTCAGAGGCCATGAGTAGCGCGGACTCAGTGGAATGAGCAATCCTGAAGCCTGATTGTGAGGGATGCAATATGTCATTCCTATTTATGTGCTCTACCAGCTGTTTGTTTGCTATCTTTTCTGCAATTTTAGCCACGAATGGCAAAAGTGAGATAGGACGGAGATTATCCAAAATGTTTAGATCTAATGAAGGCTTCTTCTTTAAAGGCTTGACAATGGCCTGCTTCCATTTTGTGGGGACAGTGCCGGTTTGGAAGGAGCGCTGGATATGAACTACATATTTACATTGCATAAGACTGACCCATGAATATCCTTTATTTAAAAAAAAAAATTGCAAACTCATCGAGAGAGATATGTTCCACTCATTATTGTAAATATATAAAATTAGGTAAGTATAGTTGGTACTTTTTGTCCTTCTGACATTCAGAAATGTTAAAAGAATTTTTTTTTTCTGTCATGTACACACAACAAAAATAATGCAAATTCAATAATATAATTGTTTGCAGTGAGAAATTGGACTGTTGGTTGAGGGGGTGAAAGCCTACTCAAGCAACATTCACAATCTTTGTCAGGATGAACTACAAAATTCACTAAATTAACCTGTGCTTAGCCCTCTGCTACATTGGCACAAAACCAGTCTGGCTTAATTTTAGAGGAAATGTTTATAGTATTTATGCAGGAATAGACAGCAATGAAGTGAAAATACAACACAAGAAAAATCCCGCACAAATTTAGAAAAATAGAGTAAGATTTAACAAAGGATTTGAGAGCAACCAGGCAAAATTACAATTAGTAGAAATGGAGATATGCAACTTTAAATGTTTAGTTAAAAGTAGATCCTAAAGCACAAAGCAATTAAATGTAATAGTATAAGGCAATGTTATCCTCAGGAGAGGTAGGCCGTGTTGCAGTGAAAAATGCATTAAAGAGTTTTTCATTACCAGAGCATGTAAAACTTTTAACAGTACATGTCAAACTTTTTTTAATACACTGCACCCTGCCCTGTAGGCTGTTTAAGGCCTGCCCTAGAGGTGACTTATTTGCATTAAAAGGAAAGTCTAGGCCTTGCAGAAGGTGTATGGTGCCAGGTGGAAATGGTAGTTAAAAACTGCACACACAGACTGCAATTGCTTGCCTGAGACATGTTTAAATGACTGCTTAACTGAGTGGCCCAATTACTGCAGCAGGCCCACTAGTAGAAGTGAATTTACAGGTCCTGAGTATTACCACTTTACTACAGCCGTACAAGTAAACTAAATGTGCCAATTCGGTATAAGCCAATTTCACCATGTTTGTAGGACTTTAGCACTGGTTAGCAGAATGTGCAACATCATAAGGCAAACAAAAACAAATTCTGCAAAGCTGAAGTAGTAAGGCAAAACTTTTGGGGCAAGATCATCCTAAGGCTGACAGGTCTAACATTTGCCCTTTTCAAAAATCATTTTGGGTAAAATGGATGCGAGCAAACTACCTGCTTTCCTGTCGCATAGGTATCAAAATGGTGTAAAAGTGGCCTTGGCATAATTCCCAGAACCTGAGTTTATAATTAACTGCATTCTTACTTATTGAAATACTTAATTCTATCTTAATTCTAACCATTTATAATGTTAGTACTTTTAAGTAAAGTAGCAAATGCTGTTAAATTATTTGAATGTGTTGTTGAATTATAATCTCCAGGTTTCTCTTTGTTGGTTTCTCCATCGTTTCAATAACAAGAAGCCCAGTGGTACTCTATAGTTGTTCTTGGACCCTCTGCCATTGGTTATTTTTGTGAGGTGTTTCATGTACAATTGTGTGACACCAAGTAGTGTGGATTACTAATTAATTTTTCCTCAAAGACGCATAATTGTAGCTGTGGGAGTTTCTGAGCAGCCAGGAGTTACCGGGCTCAGATTGTATTAACCCGAGCAATTTAGCACTGGTATCCAGGGCCCTAACACTTAGAACTAATAAACAAGTATACCCCTTTAGCACTAGTCCCTCAGGGTAGCATAGGGTAGCAGTCTAAGAATCATGCAGGAAGCTAGTGTGGGGTTAGAGGCTCAGCACTCACCAGTCATCAATGGAAAAGTAATAAATCACTGCACAACTAGTACTATGATTTGTAGAAAAGAATGAGCTTTAATGTTATCACACATAATAAATATAAAGAATCATTGTGGCCAATTGCAGTAATGGGAGCTGTACCATTGGTATGTTATGGGACAGTCATTTCTGGTGCAGTCCATTGGCTCTTGCCCGTATGAATGAAGGAGATGCTACTGTGTCTGGAAGGAAATATTGCCTGATGCTCTGTATACTTTCATTTCCAAAGAAATCTTGCAGTTTGGTCCAGTTGCATACACTTACTTCTCCCCTCAGTGAAGCATAACCTTATTTGTCCCAATGCTGAAGTTTGTGAAGTCCTTCCATGTGCACTGTCTGTGTGTGCCGCAATCAGAGGATGCCATCCTGCTCGAATGGGGTACTCAGCAAAGCCCATCAAGCGAGTTTGCTCCACCTGAATCCTTACTTCGCGCTTTACATGACGCACAGCCCATAAACAAAGGTAGGTCATAGCAGCACAAGCACAAGTCCAGTGGAGGTGCATGAATGACAACAGAACTCATGGTTCCGGGGTCTTACTGCTTGGGTGTTCGTCTGCTCAATCTCAAATACCCCGCCAAATAAGCAGGTGCCCATTTGGGTCAGAGTGGTAACAAATCTCCAGACATCATTGGGTTTCATTCACACTCGGAGTTTTTTGAAACACCGACCTCGTAGACAGTAAAAGATGCTTCACTCCTTCTAAGCACTAAATAAAATTCTCCTTGGGATGAATTACGGAACCCCCTAGTCAGTGGTGCTACTTCCATCTTCACAATGGTGACACATCTGACATTGATCAAAGTCTCTAGATGCAGGTTGTACTGTGTTGTCATGACAGTATTGCATCCCCTCCACTGCATCTGGCTTACTCTTCTTATGATCAGCATCTAGACCATAATTGGCCCTTTTGAACCATGTACTGGTGGTCTATCTTTAGATGTAGAATGCAGGCAGACCTCCTAACAAATTCAACAAGACTTCCCCAGTTTATTGGTCTTAAACCTAGCAAGTTCATCATGTCTTCTTCAGGTCACCAGTCCCAAACTAGGGAAGGGAAGTTGGTTGTAAGTACCCAACCCTGGAGTTCAAAGAAATCTCCTGGTCACTAGTGGTGTGGAACCTCAGGGCAGGAAATCTTGATACACCCACTAAAGGTTTCTGCCTCATCTTCATACCCAAGTTGCAGACTATCCTTGCATAGTTCAGCAGTCCAGTACTACGACTGGTTTTGGGTATGTCTGCACATTTAAAATTCCTATGCAGACTGGCCCAGCCATAGTCTTTTCTGACAAGTATGAGCAGGAAGGTATGTGCTTGCTGGTAATCTCGTCTGATCATCCAAAACAAGAGCACAGAGGCAAAGATGGATACCCCATGTAGCTACCTGTTAATCTTTTGGATCTTTACAGCTTGCCAAGTGATCCTAGAGGCAGGGAAGCACCATGGGCGTTTCCTCCATTTGAGCGGTGGGGGGGTCACCCCACAAGCCCCAGAGCTAAATGATAAAACGTTACCAGAGTTTCTTTATTACCGTTTTATTTTTCAGCAACCCGTCCTGAACGAAGTGTCAGGATGGTGTTGGGACGTCGCTGCCGAGTGACAGCAGCAGGGAGCGGTGTGCTTTAAAATGTGCATGTCTCTTTGGCCTACCATCTTGGGACAGCCACCCGACATATGCATTTCAAAGTTCTCCAACCTAGCTGTCTTAGACGGCTAGGTTAGAGAGAGCGCAATGCTCCAGTGCTCTTAGGAGTGCTGGGAGAGCATGCCCTATCCAATCCTGGTGCTGCTTTCATTCTGTGAAAGCAGCGCTAGGATTGAGTAGTGCAGTTTCCTACATTAACCATCAGGAGCTTCCTGGAAGACACCCAACTGAGAAGGACTACATGCTGCAAGTAAGAAAGGTGCGTTTATTTTCTTTATTATTGTTTTTTTTTTCTTGTGCCGCCACACCCTCGGAACATGCCAGCCGCTACTGGGCAGCACACTCTCAAGAGCAGTGAGCTATTGCTATCTTTAGGTTGATCTATGAGAAAAGGCATTATTTACTCTTTTGTATCTATGAATCCAAACAATTTATTTCTACCACACATCTGAGATCTCGAAGAGCACTATTGAAAGATATTTTGGATTTTGCAGAACTCAATGGAAAAGAAGATCTTGGTGATGGAAACTAAGAGTGTCATTAGGATGGCATGCGGACTTTGTCCGCCTGCCATCCTGTCGTCAAATGGGACCGCCCGCCATTGGTGTGGGGGTCCCGTTGGTGACATTAGGATGCGCCCGCCACACTGGTGGGTGCATCCTGCATTCCTGACACTGCAGCGGGCGGTGCTCTCAGCACTGCCCGCCGCAATGCCAAGAAGGCATGTCGTGCACTTCCATGCACAACGTGGCAGGCACCGCGTGGTGCCTGCCACGTTGTGCATGGAACTGCAGGGGGGTACCATAGGTACCCCCCATGTGCACCCCCACCCCACAGAATCCCTGGGGGCCTGCTACGGGCCCCCAATGGTGAAAACCACCTGCCTTTCCGTGGTGGTAACAACACCCCACCTTCATACTAATATGGATGGCGGTGTCTACCAGACACTGCCACCATATTAACTGCTTTTCCGCCCGGTAGGCAATCGGGCAGATTGCCTACCGGCGGAAAAACGGCGGTCGGTCTACCCGTCCGCCGGGGTCACCCCGCCATGGTAATGTGGCGTGGGGGAATTCATATGCGGGTGGTAGTTTTCTGCAGGTGGATCACCACCGCCATACGGGCGGTGGCGATCCACCCGATATCTTAATGAGCCCCTAAGAAGGATGGATATGTCCTAGCTGATGTTATTCAACTTTTCTCATATAAATAAGACAGGTGGGACCCATGACCACATGTCCAGACTGGTATTACTCACTTGCTAGATCCATCAGTATTATAAATAACACATATGTGCTAACCCATCACTCCTTTGTACAAAAGATAAACAAAATCAGAAAAACATCAACAGAACCAAATGCACCACAGAAATACAGCCACTCCCATTTCGCAATACTTCCAAATAGTAAAAGTCCAAGTTTAAAATTCTCTTATTTGAAATACTCACAACTATCTTCACTCCATTCAAAGAAACCCTGTACAAAGATATGCTCCCAATGATAACCCCAAATGGTATACCACATTTAAATTTCAATTATTTTAAATTAAATTAGGTTTCATGTAATAAAATGTATCTTTATAATTTTATTAACCAGTCCTCCGGGGCAACAAATACTCTAGTTCAAATGTCACTACAGTGCATTCTGTTAGGGACCACTTGCCACTTGGTGAAAGATCTGCCATATGTTAAGTGTTTAAAAGTTGTATGTACTAGACTGCTTTAATGTTAATAATGGGGTTAATTATAAGTGTTAGTGTTTTGCGTAAATCAGATCATTTTCTTAATATACCCCATAGTAAATTGGTGGCAAAGCATAGTCTTGGAATGAATAAGGTGCTTTAAGCTGTGCCACATGTGTTCTCCTCATCTTTTGAAGCAAGTTTATTTGCATGCATTTTAGTTCACCTTTGGTGGCACCCATTTGGAAGTGAGCATTTCACTCCCTTCATGTGGCTTATTCTTCTTTTAAATTGATATCATTACATCATCTTATTTTATTGGTCATTAGGATTACCTCCCTTTTTTTAATCCCTTCATGCTCTAGTTAATCTTTCTCCTCCTCTGGCCGCCCTCACTGTTACCTTCAGCAATTGGTTAGTTGATAGGAAGAACATTGGTTCATTAACGATGATTGAGGTATTTTGTTCAGGTTGATGATCTGCTCTACTTTACTGAATTTATCTCTTTATGGTCTAGCTCATTTCCCTCTTTCTTATGGTGCATTTATGTTATCTCCAAAGGTTTGTTTTCTTTCTCTTGAGGTGCGATGTCTTAACAGTCTTATCTATAGTTTCATAGATTTATTAGCCATTTTAAGTAGTACGTAGTGTCCAAACGTTTGTTCTAGTCCCTATTGCCAATATTCTTTAGGTTGTGAATGTATCTTTTGGATATGTAAATGTAATGGGACTTGTTGCAGTCCTTCTACTCTCAGGAAGAAATTAATGTCTTTATCAATGTGGCATTGGGTGTACACCTACCCCTTTCCAAGTGTTTTTCTCTGAAATCCCATGATATGGCTTACTGTAAAGTCAAATTTTTATTACATGACATGCCACATTACTCACTTTGGCTTCTATGGCATTGTCTAGAAAATAGGCCGTGAAATGGCGTATCATCCACACCATGTATTTGATTTTTCCTTGAAAAGACCTTATATGTTTACTCTTGGCATCTGCTTGTGGGCACCTTGATCCTGATGGACCCCTCAAACTTCATGCACAATGCTCCGCTGGGACACCCATTGCTTATCTTTAGATGAGGAGACTTAATTTGCCTACCCACCCATGTAGTCTTGAAATACAATCTCCCTGAATACCCTTTGCACAGGCTTTGGCTGGTGAAGACAGTGACTGACAGATTTTGGGGTGCAGTGGGTGCACCCTGGGAAGGGTGTTGCCTTCTGGATTCTGATTTATGTTTGAATTGCTCATGAGCAATAGGTGCATAGGAATTGCAATACTGACAGCAAACATTGGAATATGTGCACATGATTAAGAGCTAACAGTTACTGGGAAGCAAATGGCCAGCTCCTCAAACCAACATTCCTAACTATTCCCAAGTTTATATACCCATATCATTAAGTGTTCAAGAAATTTTTTTCATGCCACACAACGGTTAAACTGCAACTCTTAATAGGGACTCACAGCATTTTTAAACACACATTTAAAATATTACAATCTTAGCATGATGGGCACTTGAATACAATAACAGAGTTACTATGCAGAGTTCTAGTTTTGAGAAGTGTGGTACTGGGGAACTTTGCATCCATTTGTTTACTTACTATTGTGTGCAACAAATTATCAATTTAATTAAATTAATCTATGTATTTTCAATAAAGAATGCTTCAAAGTATTAGCAGATGATTCGTGTGTGAAAGAATTTCTAAAACTTGCAAGGAAGTAATGTATTTAAAGAGATTGTATTTTTGCCTCTGTGGCATAAAGAACTGCTTCTATTTCATCATTAGTTGTTTGCTTGGATTAAATGTTTGAAAGATACTCATAAAATTCACAATCCATTCTAAACCTGTGTTTAAAATTATAATGATTTTTAAATTTAGATTTCCACGGTGTTAACATGAGAGCATGTCTTACAAAGGTGTTTCAGTGGCTCAAGGTGAATTAGCTGAAATGCAATTCAGATAATCTGAGATTATCTTCTTTGGCCAACCTGCAGTTAGTAATTGGAACATATGGTGGCCGAAAGAGTATTTTCCGCCTCATGTAGAGCAGCCATCTTTGAGAAACATCTGTGTTTTTCTGGATAGCGCCCTTTCCATGAGGTCCCAGGTCCAAACTCTGGTTGGCACCTGCTATAGTATTTTGCGAATGTTAAAAAAATGGCTTGCACTTCTGACAATAGAGACCAGGAAAACAGTGGTCCATGCCTTGGTGACGCCAAGACTGGACTATGCTAATGTCTTATATCTGGGCTTCCCAGCTGCCGTATCCAGCGTCTGCAAGTAGTGCAAAACGCAGCGGCCAGGGCGATCCTCAGACACAAAGCAAGGTCTCATATGTCCCCCCGTTCTTAAATCCCTCCACTGGCTATGACTGAAAGAAAGGATCAAACTCAAAGCCCTTGTTTTTTTCAAGGCCCTTCATGGAAAAGGAGCAAGTTATCTTAGCAAACGAGTTAACTGCTACACTCCAGCGCGATCTTTAAGATCTTCCAACTCTGACCTTGCCCGGACTCAAAAAGTACGTTTGGCCTGGATGGGCGGCAGGTCGTTTGGTTTCCTGGGTGCACAGGCTTGGAACAGACTCCCTGCTACTCAGAGAGCCATCTCAGAACTTTCAACTTTCAAGAAACTCTTGAAAACTTGGTTTTCTAAAACTTGGCTGCACATCTAGCTACCTGCCACATGTCTTTGTCAGCGCCGGGACACTCTTTTTGAGTAGCTGTTCCGCTATAACAAATACGTTTCATTCATTCATGCATTCATTTAAAAGATGTTGATTGCTTGGGAAAATGTTGTTCTTGATTTTTACTAGATAGTGGATCATTTTAAGTACAACAGAGCATTAGAGTTTTCATAATACTGAAATTAGTTTGGTGAACAGACTCAAACATTAATCATAATATTTTACTAGTCCGTACCTATTAAAAGAGATAACAGTGACATTTTTGAAAGGCATTAATAATTCCCTTAACTCTTTAGAACCATGTTACATATTTTTTTAATATTGCTCACTTCATTAAATTTGAACTGGGATCGGTTGCAAATATTTATCAAGGGAATCATACGATTTACCCACAAATTCTAACTTCTTTTTTAAAATTAATAAAATATTAACTTTTTTTAAAAGTTGAAACTTGTTGATAATTGGGATTGTTAGCTGAGGGGGTAAGACCTCACCTCAAATAATATTATAAAATCTGTGTCAGGGTGAACGATTAAAATCATTAAATAAACATTTGGTTAACCCTCTGGCACAACACAAAAAAAATTCCAAATTAATTTTGAAACATGAACATTATTTTAATAAATAATATGACACCAAAGCAACAAAAATCCAATAAGCAGAACTGAAGATATGAATCTGAATTAGAAATAGCACCAAAAAGTTGATCTTCGGAATTAGAAACTTTCATGGAGAAAAGGTGATGTCCATGAGTCTTGATGGGGCAAGCTGCAAGTTGGATCCAAAGTGGGGCTTGACAATGTCGGGTTTCTGAAGAGTGGGATCCCAGTGCAGTCATTAATGAAGGTGGAAAAGATCAAACTTTTCTAATCCCAGTTCTTGCAATTTGGAGACAGGAGGAGTACGCTCTAACACCAGCCAAGGGTCCAAGACTTGTGGGGCACATTCCAATAGAGGCCAGCAGCAGGGTCCGTGGAAGGTTCAGCTGGTGCTGGTCAGCTGGTCAGTTTCAGGGTAAGGGCCTCTGGAAGTTTGTGTCATTGTAGCTCAAACGTGAGTAATCCAACTCACCCTGGGAGCCAATTCTGGTATAGTGAGTTCAAGGCAAGTAGGGAGGGCAATGGGTGTTGTGGTGGGCGTTCCACCTCAACACCCATTTTGATGCTGCCCCCTATTTACAAGGGCAGCGCCAAAATTAAGACCAGGGAAAGCCTGGTCTTACCCTGGAGAAACGAGGAGAAATGTTTATTTTCTCCCCGAATTTGCTGTTTCCGTGTGCGCTGCGTTGTGGAGCACACATGGAATCAGCAAAACACCAATAATGGATAATGTGCAGGAAGGTGACCTTACCTGCACATAAACAATCATTTAAAAAAAATTATGTTTTGCAACTTTTATTTGTGCTGCATTGAGCAGTACACATAGATGTTACAAAACGGCATTTAAATATTGTTTATGAACAATCTTCCCCTGCACGCAGACACCCTTGCACTATGATGCAAGGTTGCCTGCGTTGGCGCTGGGCTGTTAAATTTAGTGCCAGCACAGAAGGAAATACAGGGCTTCAACATATTCTTTTGAATATGGTGCAGTCCTGCGTTTTGGAAGTGGCCGAGCATGTTGTTAGGCTTCTAGACTTAACGACATGCTTCGCCACTTTCACTGTAAATATGCCCCATAGTTTGCACAGTTACGTAGCTTTTAATATTGAATGATAATTCATCGCATGATCTCTTTTTATCAATCTTTTAGTCCAATTTTAGGCTTGACTATATTAAGCTCACTGTGATATGTAGTTTGTGTACTTTCTATGCTACAGAAATGTAGCAAAATAAGTGTTAAAAGCAAAGTGAAAGACTGCTTGAACCAATTTTCTACCTGCTCCCTAACTGAAATTAAGCACTATAAATTGAGAAAGTGTACTTTCAGGGCATGTTAAATAATAAATATACATGACCTACTTTTTAAATTCCATGCACCCTACCCAATAGGCATTTAGGGCCTATCTTAGGGGTGACTTATAGGCATAAAATGGGACGTTTAGGCCTGACAGAAGGTTTTTTTGCCAGGTCAAAATGGCAGTTTTATAACTGCATGCCCGGGTTGTAGAGGAAGGCCTGGAGACATGTTTTGTAGTGCTTCTTTAGAATGTGGCACAATGAGTGCTGCAACACACTAGTGCCATTTAATTTACAGGCCTTGGGTACAGGTACTACAATATACCTGGGACCTTAATTAAGCATGCCACTTAGCTATATGCCAACTTTATCAGTTTTACAAGGTATAACCTCTTGTTAGCAGGAGTAAAGTCCAAAGAGTACTATAGCCAACAAAAGCGGGTTCATGAAAGGAAGTCAAAAACTCTGATGCAAGAGATGCTAATTTCCATCAAGTCCCCCCCCCTCCACAGAAAGCAGGGAGAAGTCTCCACCCTCATTTGGAGTTCTCATCACTAAGGCACAGAAAACTTGGAAAGACCATCAGCATTGAGATGGGCAGCCCTATGGCGATATTCTACCTTAAAGTCCATTCCCTAGCAGGACATGCACCATGTCAATAGTTTTTGATTCTCACCCTGTGTTTGCCTCAGCCATCTGAGGGGTCTGTGGTGTGTCTGAACCTGAAAGTGAGTCCCAAACAGGGTCTCAACTTCTTCAGTGTCCAGAGCGCTTCAGAGTCTTACCTCTCCATTGCACTCCACCTCTTTTTCCTGGGAAGTAGGAGGTGGAGAATGCTGATTTCTCCTTGACAGGGGCAGCTCCTCCTCAATGGTGGAGGAGCGTCGCTCTCTTAGGTTTTTCCAGCCCAGCTGCATTGAACTGCCAGGCTGGAGAAACCCCACAGACTCCCTGGTCTGAGCAGAGCATCTTTCCAGCCTGCTAAGACCAATCCCCACGCTGCTCTCACATGAGAGCAGCATGGGTATTGCACAGGGAGTCTGTCCAGTGTATGCTGAGGCCAGGAAGAGAAGTCGGAGGCACGACGCGGGATGCGGCCGCAGCTCCAGGTAAGTGGGTTTTTAATTTTAATTATTGACCCCCCTACATGCTCCCCCTCCCGCACTTCCCTGCGCCCTATCTACCGGCCCCACCACCTCTTCATTGTGTTGGAGGCACCTGCTTCTTGACCCTCAGATTTTATGCAATCTGCCAATACCCTGACGTAAAGTCAAAGTTACTAAGGTACTTGTCAGCCCCCGATCGATCAAGGAGCTCATCAGCAATGGGGATGGGTTGAGCATCACGTTCACGTTAAAAGTTATGTTAAAAATGTATGTGTAACGTAGAAGCAACATTCAATAGCACAAAATTATGGCTGCACCTGGCCAAATTATATTAGTCATTTAGCTCCATTTCATAAAAATAGGTTTAGCACGTTTTTTCATTAAACTGTTATTATTATGATGGATTTTCTACCTAAATATATGCTTTCCTATTGTGGGATCCAGACTCATATGTTTAATAATAAAACATTAGATTATAAGATATTTGAATTAATGACAATCTGAAATCCTATGTTATGATACATACATAAAATATATGAAAATTTTCATTTTTAATGACAAATATTTAATGAGTGGCCAGATATCAATTTAATTCCTCTTAACCATATTCACAAATTGAACAGCAATATGTATAAGGGGCATATATACATGTATGAGAAGCTTTTGTGAGGCACCATGTTCCTCAGCTCCACCAGTTTCTTCTCCACCTTCTATATTTCTCTGCTTGATAGAGGGATTATTCTCCTGGTTTGCACTTCCAAAGGGCTCTGGTTGAGCAGCCGCGGCTGCTGCAGGTAAGAGCGGTGGGGCCGGGTGGTGGGGAATTTTCAGAGACGACCACGAGGGAAAGGTAATTATTTATTTAATTTTCCTCGTGGTCGTCTCTCGAAATCCCCCCCCCCCCAGCTGGCCTCACCGCTCTTACCTGCAGCAGCCGCGGCTTTGGTTGAGATGTGGTGCTGGTCTTCCTCCAGTGCCCAAATACCTTAGTACTACATTGAACACCTTAAAACATTTTTACAGTCCTCCATTGCCAGGCAGTGTCAGGACACAAAAATAAAGTAATCTGCAGCCATATTCTGCTTTTCATGTTGGTACTTGTTTTTCTTCATTATGTGCTGGGTTAGTTTTAACACTTCTTTCACAACATTTTATAAAACTGTTTGTGTCACTAAATTGGGTATAGGAGTTAACCTAAGGGGTAGGGCTTAGGGTGGTCGACCTTAAATCTGGGGAACTGGGTTCGAGTCTCGGCAATGATGCTGGACATCCTGTGATTCTGGGCAAATGGCTTAATCTCCTCGTGCCTAACAAAAATGAATGCACGGTAAAACCACTACAAAATCTTGCCGCCTTTTCACACCCTTTCAGTGGCCTCACCCCCTTACTGCCGGCTATTTCCCTATAAAAAAATGTGCATCTTCCGGACGCGCAGCGGATGAGCGCAGCGGGCGTGACGATTGCGTGCCGAAGGCGCGCCTAAGACAAGCCCGTCTGCGCCCGTCCGCGCCAAGGTAGCGCCATGGGCCAGTTATGCTGCCTGTCTTGGCCCTTCACATCTTGATCAGCCTCCTTCTGGGCCCCTCTACTCTAGAGAGGCGCTCATCCAAATAGGTAAGCACCATGCGGATAAAGGAATATTCTCCCTGTTACATACGGCACACCCACGAGCCGACTTCCTGAGCGACGATCTTTTAAAATGTGGGCTTCTGAATGTTAGGTCCCTGCCTAAACACAGTACAGAGATCCAACTCTTGATTGATACTCACGAACTAGACATTCTTTTCATGACGGAAACTTGGACTCGTCCTGACTGTTTGGTTGACCCTGGATTTGCGTGTCCTCCTGGGTTCAAATTTCTTCATTCCCCTAGGCCTACTGGAAGAGGCGGGGGGGTGGGAGCTATTTTTAGAGTGCCCTGCAGCATTAAGGTCCTCACTTTAGACCCTACTCTGGGCACTGAGCTTTTAGGGCTATCAATTCAGACCCACTCCGGGACTACTGTCACTGGGATAGTATGCTACCGCCCGCCAGGGTCGTTCAGCCTTCAGCAGCAACAAGCATTATTAACTACCCTGACTAATATCGCCTTCTCTCACCATAAGCTACTCATCCTTGGCGACTTTAATCTCTGGCGCAACGGTACCCTTGACTCGGGTCTCGGGAACCTACTTCAAGCCTGTGAAAGTTTTGGTCTTTCTCAACTGGCCACTAAAGCCACCCACAAAGCTGGTCATCTCCTAGATATGGTCTTCGCGGCACCTGACCTGGTGGCGATGGGGGAAACCTTACCTATGGATTGGACAGACCACTCACTCGTAAAATTCTTTATTCACACGAATGGTGGTCTTCACAAGGCTCCTGTGTTGACTAGGGAAGTTAAGTGCAGAGATTGGAGGGCCCTCACACGTCTGCACCCTATCGGTGAGGTGTTCCATTTGGAACAGCTCTTCAATGAGAATAAGAATATAGACGAAAATTACGCCTCTCTCTGTACTAGAATCACAACGGTCCTCGATGCCCATGCCCCTCTAACAACACGCAGCTGTAAGAGTGAAGACTCCGCCCCCTGGTTTAATGACGACCTAAAAAACCTAAAACAGGGATGCAAACAAGCTGAGAGAAGGTGGAGACGCGACTATAATGACACCTTTAAAGAGGTGTGGAAAACTAAGGTCCTTGCCTACAAGAATCTGATTAAAAAATCTAAAGCAGAATACTATTCCTCTCTGATCTGCAACACCACCAACAATTCCAGGAGTATTTTTAATATACTAAATAGCGTCACCAATCCGGAGTGTTCCAAGAATGCGATCTTCCCGTCCCAAGACCTTTGTGACAACCTTGCTGTATTTTTCAAGGAAAAAATTGAACTCATCCTTAAAGACCTGGACACTCCTCTGGATCTCGACCCTCCCTCCGACTTGAGACCTGGTTCTCCGGTGGACCGATTGGCTGGCCCTGCCACAGCTACGAAGGAAACGTTACTCAAGTTCCCACCACTTACTTATGAGGCCTTCACTAAGTTAGCTAGAGGAATCGCCTCCGGGTCTCCCATGGATCCGGTGCCTCCCAAAATCTGGAAGGAATTTGAGGATGAACTATTCCCCACACTCCACCAAATTTGTAACCAATCCCTGGTGACTGGCACCGTCCCAGCTCATTGGAAACGGGCGTTAGTCTCTCCTTTGTTAAAAAAACCCTCCCTAGACCCTGATTGTTCAAAAAACTATAGGCCCATCTCCCTGCTGCCTTTCCCTGCCAAAGTAGTTGAGCGTCTAGTTAGCAAGACTCTCTCCGACCATCTGGAACGTCATCTATTACTAGATGGGGACCAGTTTGGTTTTCGGCCTGCCCATGGTACCGAAACAGCCCTCATCACCGCTATGGATGAGCTTCAAGGCGTGCAGACAGAAGACAGTCAGCGTTCCTGATCCTGCTCGATATGTCTGCCGCCTTTGACACGGTGAATCACAAGATCCTACTGAGGCGGCTGTTCGAGGCGGGAGTGAGAGACACTGCGCTACAATGGTTTCATTCATTTTTGCAGGATAGGCAGCAGGCAGTATCCATGCCACCTTTCCAGTCAGCCTTTTCCCTGGTAACGCATGGGGTCCCTCAGGGCTCAGCAATCAGCCCAATACTCTTTAATGTATACCTCAGACCTTTGATTTTACTCATCAAAAGCTTCAACATCAGGATTATCAACTACGCCGACGACACGCAGATGATCCTCTCCTTGGAAGGAGAGGACTCAACCTCTGTGGAGTTCCTACACAATTGTCTGCATGACACGTCCCGGTGGCTAAAGGACAACTCCCTTCAGTTCAACGCAGGGAAGACGGAGGTGCCGGAACTAGGATTCCCCGACCATTTCCAAACAACTTTTGGCCCCCGGAATCAGGGTCCAATGTACGGCCGGTGGAATCAGTTCGTAACCTAGGGGTCATGTTGGATCATAGGCTCAGCATGGAGACGCATGTTCAAAAAACGTCTGCCTGTTGTTTTGCCATCCTCCGTTCCCTAAGGAAAGTTCTGCCCCTCTTACCTACCCATGCCCGCGCCCAAGTGGTTAGATGTACCATCCTTAGTAGGTTGGACTATTGTAATGCCCTCCTGCTTGGGTCCCCTGAGTTCCTGCTGGACAGGCTCCAGAGGGTCCAATCAGCAGCTGCTAAGCTGGCTCTGGGGCTTCCGAGAAGATCTCATGGACCGTCCGCCCTGGCAAAACTGCACTGGCTTCCCATAAGACAGAGGATTCAATTTAAGGCCCTTTGTATAGTCTTTAGGGCTCTCCATGGCACTGGCCCAGCCCCCTTACAATCCAACTTTGCCTGGTACACTCCAACCAGACAGCTTCGATCCTGTGACGCCAAACTAGTAGTCGTACCCAGATTCAGGAAAGTCAGAGCCGGAGGTAGATCCTTCGAGGTGGCAGCTGCCAGACTATGGAACACTCTTCCTATCGAGATTAGGCACCTCAACCAACTCCTCCCGTTCAGAAGAAGGATTAAAACTTGGTTATTCCCCTGTTAGTCTGCCTGTAAGCTCTCACTCCCTGTGTTTTTTCACTTCCGTCTCCTCTGATCTTTCAGTGCCAGGATGCCTGCAATGGTGACAGCCGCGCTTTACAAATTCTCAAAATAAATAATAAATAATAAATAAATGTGTGTCCTCATGTAACGTAACTCTTGCTATGTAAAGCGCTCTGATACCCGATTCGGGTCAAGTTCGCGCTATATAAAACTCTGTAAAAAAAAAAAAATCACCTTTCCCAGGCAGTTAGAGGCCATGGCGGATGTTTTACCGATTGTCTCTCCTGGATGGCTGATGTTTTCAAAGGATTGATTTGTTTTAATTTCTAAAGATGACAGAGTAGCAGAAAGCATACTATGCAAAAAGTTGTTCATCTCCTCTCAAATACCCAAACTGCACTTCTATGATACAAAAGGAAAAAAGAAGTCAAATCAAGACTTCATATTTCTTATTTGTATATGCCATTTTATGCTGACAAGTTTTTTCTGCTCATGTCTGGTTTTTTCATGCGGCAATACCGGATGGGATTATTGTATGGAAAAACTGCATGTATAGAAATTGCATGAGGAATTAAAAATCAGTAAATCCGATACTACAAAAAATGATGCAGCCATTGTGGTTCCTATGCATAGATATACCACTCACAAAAAATATCTCCGGTTGCGGAGTTAACCCCTCGACTTTAATCATACCCCAAGTGTCATTGATGATTCTGAATCCTAAATCAATCAAGCTTCAGACTTGGAGCTAGCTTTCATATATGTCACAGTACATGTCTTAACACATTGTTTCTGTTGTGCTTTCCATGTTTCCTCCTACACAACTGCATCTTAAATTTGTTTTCGCAGCACAATACCAGACGATCAACTTTTACAAGGAAAGCCCTGTCAGTGTCTGACATGCAACTGAGAACTGAGATCATAGCAGTCTTTTCGATGCAATGTACAGCAGGCTATTCAGTACAGGAATATACTTGACTCTGTGACATAGAGAAGAGACTTGTAGTTGAAGGTGCATTGCCACTGAACATACACATATCCATATCTTTATCTGTTTTTTTGTCTACAGCATTCAAGCAGTCCATCACCCTCTTCCACTACTATTATTTGCAACGCCCTTCGGTTAAAGCATGCAAGCAATTTTGTATCTCAGATTGCTACAACTTTACTGCTATTATTTTTATTATTTCATAATTGGTCAGGCAGCAAATCTTCCCAGGCCAGCTTTAGGGAACGTGAATGGTGTGACAGTTTGTTTGAAGTATCTGCAGATCTGCCAGCTTCATATCACACTTGAAGCAGCAGGATGACAGTGTACTCCAGTGTAAGTCGCCATCATCCCACATTGCTTCCCCCCTGCAGACAACGGAATGACTCTAAGCAGTCAATTTACCGGAGCTGCTCATAGTATCATTGACCTTATGATGCAAGAATGTTTCACGATATTGGATGGGCTGCTGTTTCCAGAGATTTTGCAACGGAAAATATATTTTAATGATATCACTTGGAGTTGAAAAACTGCAAGTATTATTCTGTGCTCGAAAATAAAAATATGCCATATTCACTCAGAAAAGGGAGATCATTGGCTGTGTCATTCATGTTTGAATAACACAAATCACCAACATTGTTAAATTGACAGCAATACCCCGTCATAAAAAGTATGTACTGCCACACAAAAACAAAAAGCTTACAACCTTTGATTCACTTTGTTACATAGGAAATTAGGACAGAAAAAATAAATATTATTTCTCTAATCTGTTTATTTCAATACTATACTCTGATTAAAAATACCCCACAATCTTCAGTGCAATGAGCATGCTCTACGTGTTATTTTATTTTGTTCCTTTGTATTGCTGTATTCCAGGGTAAGGTTTGCTGTAGCTGTGAGTGGTTGTGTTTATTTGTGAGAAACTTTAAGTCATGTAAAGTGGACAATAAATCATTCCTTGAGTACGTATCAAAACAGTGGTTCAATATTATATTAGCTAGTGTGTGGCAGTAAGACGCATTGATTCCCAGTCTTGAGCTAAGAGAATGGTATGTGTTGAGAAAGTGCACCTTTTTGCCTGGTCTTTTTCTGCGTTTTTGTGGACTGATTCTGGTGGTTTTTTAATTGTGCTCACTGAGGTACTGCTGTCTAGTCCCCAGTGTATATATTCTGACCCTTAAAACATGGTCATAGTGGCTCATTCTCAACTGGCATATTCACCATTCCAGCAATGATGCAATTCAGGAAACACCACTGACATAGAAAGTTAAATGTTACCCATGAGCTGGTTAATTTTTTTTCCATCGACCAGACTGGTAAGAAAAAGTTGGCTTGCAGCCTACATGGGTAGGTTGTCTGCTGCAGAATTAAACCGACAGACAGGCGTGACAGCATAACCCCTTTTTGTCAAGTAGAAACCCTACTTTTAAATATTAAGTGAGCTACAGTATTCCTAGCAACTCTCAAGGTAATGTGTTTAGCATTTTTGCAGCATAGTTGCAAGGACTTTTCTGTAATATGTGCTAAAGTACAGTTTAAATTCGAATTCAGTGTCTTCATTTTAAGAATAAGCCACAAAACCCATTCAACCACTTGTTTTTTTTTTTTTTTTTAAATCCAGTTCAATGGTGAAGTAAGATTTTTGAAAAGTGTACAGGAAAAGTGACTTTATGAAAGTCATAATTTCGCTCCTGGAATTTTAGCAGGCTAACTAGTATTGGCATTTTCTCCAGCTGCCCTCTCAGTGCTGCCTTTGATGAGGTGTGAAATGTTACACTGGTAACTGCTCAGAGCAGAGACAATGTGTAGGGCTTAGCAGGGTGGTTTGTGGAGGTATGTTACACAACGTAACCCAAGAAGGGCAGTTAGGGAGTCCAGGAACATCCCCAACTTGAAAGGGAGAAGGGGAAGATTTGTAATTTTATAGTTTAGTAATAAGGGAAGCGTGTAGAAGAGGGGTCTTTTGGTCTGATGATACCCTTTAGCCCTCCTGCTTTCAGTCTCAATGGAGAAAGAGCTGGCCCAGAATCAATTTAGAATGGTTGGTTTGGAAGGGACTGCTCATTACCCTTGACACACCCCTGGATGAGACACATGCCCTGGGCCAGAAGGGTTTTCCCATGTTGGATTTTACTGAGAACTGTGCACCATGGGATAGTGATACACTTGACCCTTTATCCTCAAACATTTTACCTTCATCCTACTGTTTTTTAACCCGTTTTTTTGTTGGCTTTAAGGACTCTGTGCACTGTACCACCGGTAACTAGTGCTAAAGTGCTTGTGCTCTCTCATTTAAACTTGGTCAAATCAGCTTACACCCGATTGGCCTATTTAATTTGCTTATAAGTCCCTAGTGAAGTAAAATAAATGCTTCTAGTTGGCCTGCAGCACTTATTGAGCCACACACTTAAGTAGCCCTTTTAAACATTTCTCAAGTCTGTCATTGGAGCCTGATTTTAAACTGCCATTTTAACCTGGTAATACAAACCTCCTGCCAGGCCCAACCTTCCTTTTTTAATACATATGTCACCCCTAGGGCAGGCCCTACACCGTCAAGAGGGCAGGGTGCAGTGTATTTAAAAACGTTTACATGTACTCCTAAATTTGTTTTTCACTACTGTAAGGACTACCTCTCCTATAGGATAACGTTGGGTTACCTTATTACATTTATTAAGTGCTGACTTTTAATTAGGGGAAGCTGGAAATATCGAGTCTGGTGTGTACAGAACTGTAATTTAAAACCCACTTTAATGGGAAAGTCTGATTTTAAGTCACAATTCTGAAAATTTCCCTTTTAGAAACTTGGCGTTTTCGTGTCCTAACCATTTGGTGCCTGCAGCCTCATGCTGGGTCACATGCATTGGTGTAGTTGGCAGTTGAACCTTGTTTATTCCTCCTAGATGTCCGCAGAATAGAGGGATTAAGTGTGCCTGTATGGGCCATCAATTGGCAGAATTGGGGAGCGGAGCTGGACACAGCCCTATTTGCAACTGAATAGGCTGTGCTCTGCCTTCACACAAAGAACTTATAACCCCTGCATTATTCATATAGCCAGCTTGGAGCCATGGCAGGGAAAGTAGGAACTTCAGACACTTCAAGTGTAACTTCCAGAAACTTCTACTTCAAAGAAGGCACCAGATATAACAATAGGACCCTCAGACCCACTTTTAAGCTCACTTTGTGGACCTGCGAAGGGAATGTGGTGCAAGGGTTCCATGGAAGACGGTTGAAGGTGGTGAGGTAAAGGTGGTCACATACTATCAAGAGGCTGAAATAAAGTCACATTTACCCATATTGTCTGGTTTGGCAACTTTTTCATTGGTGACAAGTGAGTCAAGATCCTGCAGACCACCAGCTTTCCACGTTCAGCTTTGGTGCTCCAGGAGCCTGAATTTCTGGCCTGCACCGACTGTGTATCATCATTGTGGGAGGTCTTCAGTGCTCTGGGATTATTCTGGCATCACAGCCAGAATTGCAGTGACATCTAATGTATTAGTGGGCCTTCACATAATTATTGCTTTGTGCTCGCCCTTTGTTGCATGACTGGTATAGAAAGAGGACTTTGAGGAGTTTGTGCCCCCATTTTGTACTTTGTAGATATGACAGCCATCTTGGATTGGGTTTATTTTAAAAGATTCCTTGAATTCTTTTTTTGCCATTTTAGTTTGGGAAAGACCGTTTTATAAGCTGTGAATTTTCAGCTGCTATTTTGGGTTGGGCCCAAATTTTATTTGGTCGTAAAAGACAATTTCTTTTTTTCAAACAACTTTATTTAGAATTTCAGGGCAAATAAGACACACATTACAGCTTTGTTGTAGTTAACAATATACATCACAAACTGGTTGACAGGGTAGAAGTACACAATTGACTATGCAATAACAATTGCAACAATGTACATCCTCCACTCAGATCCAGGGTGAGCCCTCGACCCATATCTCATGCGACACATAGTAAATGTTGACCTTTAGCCAGAATGTTCAGCCATCAGTGTGCCACTCTCTAAGTCAGAGGGAGCCATTTCACATATCCCTGAAGCCCTCAAAGTCTTGGATATTGTCAGGTGTATCCCCCGTGCTCTGCTGTCTCCCCATGTAGGTGGTAAAAGGGAGCCATGTAATGTTGAATTTTGTAACTCTATCCTGAACAATTGCAGTGAGTTTTTCCATGACACACACATAGGCATGTGGCCGGCAAGAGGTGAGAAAATATCTTCCCTTGAGGAATTGTCATGGGATAAAGTTCATCCTCCCAGGGTGTCTCAGGAGAACAAAGAATGGGTCATGGGACAATGAAACAGTAGTGATGGAGTATATTGTTTGGAGGACCTCGTTCCAAAATTCCTGAATCTGCTGGCAAGTCCTCTACGTGTGCAAGGAGGTACTTCTCTCTTCGCAACCCTTCCATCAAAACTCTGAAACACCAAACATCCTATGCAGTCACACAGGTGAGGTACCAGTGTGTTAATATTTTGTAGGTGTTCTCCACATAGCAGCGGCAGATGGAGAACTTGGAAGCTCTCTGCCTGCCCCCCAGGTCTCATCTGAGATGTCGTTCGCCAATTCTCCCACTGTGTCATGTTCGTGTGTATCTTGGGGGGGAAGTTGAGGTTTAGGATCTAGCGGTATAACCAGATATGTCTTTACAACTGATGCTTTTGCTGTATAGAGATTTGATGTGCGAATCTTCCTTCTGCATATCTCTGCGAGCTGGATCTCTCCTCACCCAATGTAGTGCCTAGGTAAGCCTATAGGTGGAACATTTAGTCAATGTTTATATCTCTATGAGATCCCCTCTCGACCTAAGGTCACCGTTGCTAAAGAAATACTTCAAAGTAGGTGACCGGCCCTAGTCTGACACACCAGGGGAGAAGTCTGGGTTATTAGCTGGGGGGTCAACAGGAAGGTGTAGACCGGGAATGTCTCTTTTCTCCAAATAAGTTCACCAATTGGCCAAAACGTGGGCCGTCAGTGGTGGGGGGGAGGGGAGCTCACCTAAACCGCTGCCGGCAGCCACAAAAGCCTGCTAAGGGGGCTGGAGAGAAGGCCTGCTACACCCAATCCCAAGGCTTTCCCTCAGGGTCATGGTTTCAGTTAAATGAAGGGCAGAGTTGGGCCACTAATATGAGGTATTCATGTCTGGGTGGTCCAGGCCTACCTATGCCCAGATCACAGGATGGATGCTCTTGCCTTCCTTGGGTATCTACCCTACCACATAAAAAAAGCATTTTGCTACAGATCAGCGCCTGGGTCAGTTTAGGGATGAGAAGGGGGAGGACATAGAGTAGCAGGTGAATGTAATTCATTTTGAGGCTATTAAGATGACTCAAAGAGGATATCTCCAACTTTCCCCATCTATAGAAAACCTTGAAGTGGCTCATAATTAAAGGATGGATGTTGCTGTCACAAAGGGCACTCATGTGATTCGGGAGTTGGACCCCCAGATATGTTATGGCTGATGTCGCCCTTAGTAAACTTCCCATCTGGATGGGATCCCTGAGGTTGCCTTGTGGATCTGTTACCCCCAGACCCGGTGATTTAGGGTAGTTATTTGTGAATCCTGATACCTGTGCAAAGTGGTCTACCTCCCCCAATAGTGCCAGGATGATTGTTTCTGGGTCGGTCACAAAGCATAATATGTCATCGGTGAAGAGGGCTAGTTTGTGTCCTTTGCCGATCACCATCATACTGTGTATTGCAGGGTTATTCTGGATCTTAGCCACCAACGATTCCATGGTTAGGTCAAAGATAAGGTGGGACAGAAGACATCCCTTTGTCAGGCCTCTAGTCAGTGGCATGTTGGATGAAAAGGTGGTATTGATTTTTAGCTTGGCTTATGAATTTTTGAAGTTTGCCCGGGTGAGAGTTTCATCTTTGGATCCAAGGTGGACTCTATCCAGTGCCTTTGTCAAGTATGACAAATCCACTCTATCAAACGCCTCCTCGCCATCCAGGGAGAGAAGGGTCATTGCCTGATACTCTGCCACCTCCATGAGCACCACTGCCAGTTCCGTATTTTTGTTGGTCTGCCTATTGCGGAGAAAACGCACTTGCTGGGGACCAAGAATAGTGGCCCCAATAGGTTGGAGCTGGGCCACGAGTATTGATTTCAAAACATTTTACATCGCTGTTCAGCAGCGCGATAGGCCTATAAGAGGAATAGAATTGGGGGCTTGTCAGGTTTCAGGAGGAAGCTGAGGTGAGACCCTAGCCTTGTGTCCGTAACTACCCGGATGTTAAAAAGAAGTTGAACACATTTATTACCCATTCTATCACTAGGGAGGTGTAAGATTTATAAAAGTTTTCCAGAAACCTATCTGAGGTCCTCTTCTAGCAGGTGTAGTGTAGCCACAGAGATATTCATCCTGGAGTTGCCCATTCAGGACTTTTTTGGCCTGACAGAGTAGAATAATATTGTTGAAAAACATAGAGGATCTGTGCTGTCTCCTGTTGTAACTGGTCGCTAACACACATAATTTGTGGGCCAAGAGTCTGTCCACCTTATCCCCCATTCATATTAGCTTTCATTGGCATAGAGAAGCCTTTTTGGCTGCTCCCTTCATCAGTATGTCTTCAAGCTCACTTCAAAGCCTGCAGAGGTAGCACAAGTTCCTATGTGACTCTCCTTTATCAGTCTGAGATATCTGAGGTTCTAATTCTTGTTTGTGGAGTTTAACTGCACGCTCAAATGCCACTGGGTGGGAGATGAGCTCCCCTCAGAAGACCGCCTTAGCCACATCCCAAAGGGTTGTAGGGGACATCTCCCCATTATTGTTCCTGATGAAGAAGGGTTCTACTGTGTATTTGATACGATCTCATAGGGTTAGGTCTCACACCACCACCTTGTTTACTACCCACAGCCTCAGAAATGGTCACTGCGGATTGGCAGGTCCCACTGCCTTACACACCAGGAGGTGGTCAGAGAGGACATTGCCATTGATTTTGAAATGAATGAGTCTAGGTATCAGAGACTGAGAGACCAGGAAGTAGTCTAGGCTAGAATAGGTTTTGTGAACGTTGGAGTAGAACGTATAGTCCAGATTGTGAGGGTGATGTTGACACCAGACATCCACCAGTGACCGGTCTAACTGTCCCTGGGTTAGGGCAGTGGGAGGGAGTGGTTCACCCTGTTGAGGGTGAGAGCCATCCAGCAATGGGTCCAGGAGAATATTGAGTTAGCCTCCTACAAGTATGTCCCCATGAGAAGTGGGATATCCTATGTAAGTGGTTGGAATAGAACTCCTCTCTTTCCCCATTGGACCCATAGATGGAGATGATGGTCATCAATGTGGTACACAGCATGCCAAAAATCCCCACCTGTTGAGCCTCTCCATCCCTGTAGATGCTATACTGTTTGAAAGAGAGATCCCTGTGGAGGAGGATTGCCACTCCTCGAGACTTACGGGCAGGTGAAGAGTAAAATTGTGTTGGGTACCAATAGGAGCATAGGAGTTTGCTGTAGATTTTAAGGAGTCTCCTAGAGAAGTGCCACATCTCCCTCCTTTTCTTTAAGCACATTAGTCAAGGGTCTATGTTTGATTGGGGAATTTAAGCCTTGTACATTAAGTAAGATTATGTGCAGGGCCATCATGACAGAGTGTGTGGGTATCCCCACCTACATGGAAGATATGGGTAATGAAAAGTGTCTTCATCCCATCACCTCGGACTTTGCATTTTGTGTGTGTCAAAGGGGTTAATAGTTGACAAAAGAACAACAAAAACATAGCATAAGTTGAAGAACCATCAATTAAGCATCCTTCCAGGCTTTTCATGAGGCTAGGAAGAGTGTCTCCCAGGATGGGGAAAGAATGGCGGATAATAGCAACATCAGGTGTTATCGAGAAAGGTAGAGGCAGGCTCCTGGAATGAACATGAGAGCCCCCCTCAGTCAGCCTCTAAAAAAGTGAATCAATGTTTAACAAACGATAAAGGATACATGTTCAGGCACCCTCTTTGGAGATTAAGTCTGGGCCCTTTGTACAGCAAGAGAGATTCAAGGTGGAGTGTCTTCATCCAACAATAGTGATCATTGTTCCCTTTCTCTGTGGCACTGCACTGTGCAGGCTTACTTTTTCATCGAGCCCGTGGACCGGAAATGCCAGCCACTCACCCTGTTGACTAATGCAGGCTCTCCGGATCCTTGGGGGACCTTCAAGTCTGGAGGGGATGGCATGTCCAGCAATTGATGGGCCTCCTGCGGTGTGCAGACTGCAACCTGCTTTTCTTTGTAGCTGAAGTGTAGACAGAAGGGAAATCCCCAGCGGTATTGGATTTTACTGTGTTGCAAGTTTTGGATTATTTCTCAGAACTCCCTCGGTCAGGCAAGCATTTGGGCTGAGATATCTTGGAAAAGTGAAATATTATCCCCTTCGAACATTATTGGTTTTTGTTGTCTGGCCGCCTGTAAGATCTTCTCCTTCATATGGAAGTAATGAACTCTTGTATGGGTGTGCGGGGAAAGATTATTTTGTTGCTGAAAAGCTGGGTACACCCTATCAGTGTGGTCGAGGAGGATTGGCTAAGTCTTGGATGTTTGAAGTTGATGAGCATAGAGGGCTTGAACATGAACTTCAAGGTCCGCATGGGAAATCGAGGTTGCAATGCCTCTGATCCGTATTTTATTTAGTCTGGAGTGGTTTTTCAGGTCATTGAGCATGTCATTTGGCGCTGCCTGAGCCCGTTCCAGGTTCAATATCAATGCCGTGCGATCCATGTTATCCAGGGTATGGTCCACTACTGTTGACTCAACCTCTGCCAAGCAAGAATCAGTTTGACTCAGGGACTTTTCGAGATCAGTTAGGGCCCTGGTGATGTCTTGCTGGAGTGATGTAATGTCCTTACAGAATTCGGTGAGCAATAGCTGGATGTCTTCTTTTACTGCTGGAGCCTGGGGATCGGGACCCCTCAGACTGGGAGGTGTCACCTGGGTGCTCTCACTTTGTGGGTGTGGGGTGTCAGGTTTCTGGATCTTGCTTTGACGGAAGAGGAGCGGAGAGCTCTTTTCTCTGTTGGAGGCCATCGTCGCAAGGAAATGTTTTGATGCAGCCCCTTGGAATCTGCCCCCACAGAATGCACCCATAGATGAAGATCTCGATGCGCTTCCCTCTGGTGTCCCAGGGACCCTCCGCCTCTCTTCACATTCTAAGCTATGGAAGTTCAGACCAGCACTCTTATTTGGTCATCAGGCCCTAGCCTCACTCACTGTGTCTTAAGTATCCCAGGATGTAGCCAACGAGGGGCAGTCTCCCCCTTGGCTCACCTCGTCAGAAAGGAGGAAACTCGCCGGGTTCTGGCCCAAAGTTATGCTGCTTCTGTCATCTTGGGGCCCCTTGAGGACCATAGTTTGTGCTCCTCTATGGGTCTCTTGGCCGAGGGTTGTTCCAGGGCCTAGGGTTAATCTGCTGCCAGATTGGGGCCCACCTGTACCTTTGGGACGCAGTATGTTACTGCAGACTCTTCAGACTCCTTGGGTGGGTGTACTGTCAGGCAGGAGCATGCCCACTACCCTGCCACTCCGGGGGCTTCTTTGGGTTACAATTGACTCTTAGAGTGGGCCTGCTGCCATATCAGGGTCCGCCTGTACCACCAAGACTCTGAACGCCTCTTCCGACCCTTGTTGAGTCCTAGGGCAGGCTCTCTGCTGACTCGGGCCTGCCCTGATCGATGCCACTCTGGAGTCCCCACCCAGGCCCGCCACATAGCGTGATCACATGTCTCAGCAGACCCAGGTCTCGATTGGTGCCCTAAGCCCCATTTCATAACTCTTGCGGGAGCCCGCTGGTGCCGGTGCCCCTGCGCCTTTTCTTTGTTGCTGGCCCGCCACTACTGTGACCCCCAGGTCTGCAGGGCCTTAACCTTTAAAGTCCGGGGCTCGGGGCAGGCGTGTCAAGAAAATGGTCACCGCTCCTCTCGTGGCCGATCTTCGCTGCCGATAGTCCTCTGTACGGATCAGGCGTCTGCTCCGGTGTTCCCACGGCTCACCCTCTGTTCACTGGACATGGGGGAAGTCCTACTGGTATCCACTCTCGTTGGGATTCACTGCATTGGGGGAAAATAGGGGCTCTCACACAGAGCTCAGAGGAGTCACTTCTTGACTGGTCTCCTTCCTGGCCATTCCCCTGTAATAGACAATTTAAAAGGATTTGCAACTGAGTTTTTGTTCTGTACTTCATTTAGTCATCCAATTAATTTAATTTCAGCCATAATGGAAAGCATTTCTCCTCTACCTCCTTTCTTGTCTATTCCTGGTCCACCGCTTCTGGATTAGCTCTGCTGTAAAGATGCTTTTGAAATGTAATTGGAGGAAATAGACAGGGATAGATTCACTACTAAAAGGAAGAAAGCTTAATTGCTTCATGATCTTGATCCTGAAGCTAGGGCTATATTAAAGACATTGGGCCTAATTCACAATGGTAAATGAGATGAAAGTCTAACTTTACGACTTTCGGTATTCACAAAGGGCATTTTATGAGTAGTAAAGTTAGACTTTTGCCTCAGTTTTGATCTCAGTTAAACTTAAGACAAAAACGTAAGTTTAACTGAGACAAAAGTCTAACTTTACTACTAGTGAATTCCCTTTGTGAATACTGAAAGTAGTAAAGTTAGACTTTTGTCTCAGTTTAGCTCTGTGAATCGGGCCCATTACCTTTAATTGTTGTAAATATTCAGTTGAATCAAGAGGGATTATCTGTTGAAACGGTGGTAACTAAAGTCATTGATGAGTACGCCTCTGTTCTCAAAACGTTAGATAAGAGATTCTCACTGTCCTAAAATGATCCAGATCTAGAGTCAACTATAACAACTGCATGCACAATTGAAAACTCAGAAGCATACTTTAAAGAGACATCTATGCCTTGTGAACAACATTCCATCAAAGAAATAAATGTTTTAAGGACAAACACTGACCGGAAGAATAACAAAAATAATCAGACACCCAGGAATGACTATTGGAATAGAAATGGAAAAAATGGGGGCATTTGCTACAGATGTGGCAGTTGTACACAAGTTGTGTCTGCAAACAACTGTCCAGCATTGCTAGAAATGTGTTTTAAGTGCAACCATAAAGGGCATTTTGCTAGATGTATCACGGTACACGTAAACTCACAGTAGCTCAGGTGGATGAGTGTGGTATGGCAAACACAAGTGGCGATGATAGTGATTTTGTGCTTGCGTTAGATAGCGAGGATGAATATAACAATTCAGAGCACCAGGATGAGTTTATGTTAATGAAGGGGGAAATGGTAAGGAAGTACCGTTCATAAACAAAGTTATATGAAAACCCTGATACTGTGATATTTTGATCAATGGCATAAAAGTACATTTAATGGCTGATTTTGATGACCCTTCATATTAATTGGTCCTTACATTTCCAAAAAGCTCATGCCCCAAACACTTGTCGAGTCAAGCATAAAAATGTATGCTTATTGGGGGGGAGAGAATCAAAAATTGAGCGTCAATTTGATGCTCTATTAGAAATTGATGAACAAAAATATGGTGTGTGGTCTTCGTAGCAAAGCAAAGATCAAATCAATTAGGATGGCATGAGCAAGGAGAATTGGATATAGTACTTGATCCCTACCATCCAGAAAGTGTAGTTTCAATGTCTAAACTTTTGTGACCATAGCAATTGAAAAATAGTGAAAATGACTGCTAAAATATCCTGTAGTGTTTGCTGGGGGTTTAGAAAATAAAGGATTGTTTTAAAGCCCGGAGCCATGTCATTGCATATAAGGTTTGCAGAGTACCATAATCTGTAAGGGATGATCTCCGGAAAGTATTAGACAACCTATGTAGTTTGGATGTGATTGAGCTGATAAACAGTTCCGAGTGACTTTCTCATTTTAGCACAAAAGGGGAACTATTTGTTCCACCTGTGTGTTGATCTGCTTGACTTGAACCAGAACATTTGGGGGAACAGAGAACCACTTTCAAACATTAATGAAATGTTCAGTACTTTAGAAGGTGCCTCAGTATTTACCACACTGTCAGCTGCATGACATCAAGTGGTTTTGAATCTAGAGTCAAGATGTCTTTTGTGACTCCTGAAAAGACTTTTCACTTCAAGCCAATGCCATTATGCTTGAAGCCAACCTCTTCAGTGTTTCAGAGGCTCATGAAAGAGATGTTTAAAGAGTGTTCAGGTGAAAGGTATTTTCAAGACAATATATTGATTTTTTGGAATGGCGTTGAGCAACATACTATACGATTTCACAGAGCTCAGCAAATTCTTCAGAAAAGAGGTATGACACAGAGACCTCGCAAGTGAAGGTTTGGGGAGAAAGGTGTTGGTCATCATATATCTGAAAGTAGAGTTGACACCAAAATTAAACTGGTGAGGGCAATCGAAGAGGCCCTGCCACCCACCAGCAAATATCAGTTGTGGTCATTTTGGGATCTAGCTCAATTTTATTCAAAGTGTGTGCCGCACTTTGCCAAGATGACTAATCCTTTGCGAAATTTGTTGAAAAAAGGGGTAGTGTATGCATGGAATGAAAAGTGCCAGCATACGTTTGATGGTAAATGTCAGGACATCACTTCCGCGTAACTTTTGAAATCGTATGACACAAGGGATGAAACGTATTATTATTACAGATGAGAGCAACTTTGGTTTGGGTGCAGTTCTTATTAAAAGAGAGGAGTGGTAAAGATGTGGTGGCTTTTGTGTCAAGGGCACTTAGGGGGCAGAGCCCACATACTTGACAATAGAGAAGGAGGCCTTAGCCTCATGGTGGGGAACAGAATATTTTCATATATACATTTGGGTTACCATTTGACCTTTGCAAGGACCATAAACCTCTGATTGATTTACTTAGTACTAAAGTGGTTGCTAAGACCACTCCTAGATTTGATAAGTGGCATTATTATCAAGAGTGCAATTGCAAAATCGATTATGTTCCAAGAAAGAAAAATGTTGTGACCGATTTCTTGTCTAGGATGCCGATACAAGGTTTGGAAAGTCATGCTGTAGATAATGAGGAAAGGGTGTGCATTGTAAGCTGAGGCAATTAAAGGGACTTTGAAAGAAAGAGCGTGGAAGAGAGAATTGGAAGCTGATGCCAGCCTGAAAGAAGTAATGAAGAAGACTTCATATGGGTAGGCAAGCGTCAAAGGTGCAATGCAGGACAAAATCCCATATTTCTATGTTGCTCCTGAACACTCTTGCAAAAATGGTTTGTTATACAGGTTCGGATAGTTAGTTGTACCAGCAACTTCGAGGAAGAGAGTATTGGAGTTAGCTCATGAAGGGCATATAGGTATTCAATCTATGAAATGGAGGATACAAGAAGATGTTTGGTGGCCTAGAGTGGATAAAGACATCAAACAAATTAAATGAAATAAAAAAAGTGATTTGTAAAGCGCACTACTGCCCGGCGGCATCTAGGCGCTGGCACAGATAGTTAAACTGTGTGAAGAAGGAGAATAAAATTAAAGATTAAATAACCATGTTTTTTAAGTGCCTCCCTGAAAGCTAGCAGATTAGTCATCTCTTTCAGTGTACAAGGGAGAGAGTTCCACAGTCTGGTGGTGCCTACAACAAAGCCTCTGCCAACCCAGTTGACTTTCCTAAATTTAGACACAATGAGATTTTCTTCTGCAGCAGACCGAAGAGGTCTAAGTGGAACATACCATTGAAAGCGGTTCATGAAATAATCAGGGCCATTTTCCTGAAGAGATTTGATAGCAATGCACAATGCTTTAAAGTCTATCCACTTTTTAACTGTAAGTCAGTGTAGGTGACTGAGTGCAGAAGAAGCGGATTTGTATTTAGGGATGCCTACAAGAAGGCGAGCAGCTGCATTCTGTACAATTTGAATTTCAGTTAAGGATTTCTTTCTGATGTTTATAAACAAGGCAAATGTTTTGTGAGCAATTGCGCCCCTTTTTAGTTTGAGTGACAAGACTCAAGTGACCCAGCCATTGCCAGTTAGTCCAGTTAGTGTCCCGACTGCTCCATGGTTCAAATTTGCTCTAGATATTGCTGGTCTGATAAAAGTTTTGGGAGAGAGTTCTAAATTTGCACTAGTATTAATAAATAACATGTCAAAATGAACAGAGGTCAGTTTTGTCAAGAGTGTTAATACTGCATTTGTTATCCAGTTTTTACAGAGGGTATTCCTGAGAGAAGTTTATCTCCTTGAGCTGGTGACGGACAATGGCACCCAATAGGTCTGTGAAAAAATTAACTCTTTTCTGGATAACAATGGCATCAAATATACCAGGACACCTTTATATCATCCTAAGAGTCATGGGTTAGTTGAGCGTTTCATATGTACCTTGAAAGACCAGCTGCAGATGACTATAGCTAATACGTTTCCTTGGAAGCAAGTGGTTGAAAATATGTTATGGACATACAGAACAACACCCAATGTGTCGACAGGTGTGTCACCATTTGTGCTTTTGAGGAGATGTGTTGCTGGGTCCAAATTAAATTGAAAATGAATGAATAGGTGACTAGTTGATGTCACATGTTTGTCTGATGTGGTTGACTTGAGAGAAAAGGTGCAAAGCAGATATGCTGGTGTGTCTAGAGATACTGTCAATTGTAATATAGTGTTTGTTGGGTCATGATCAAGAAATCAAGTTGGGTACCCAAAGTGAATCCAGATTTTCTGTTCCAGTACAAGTTATCAAAGTCTTACTGAATGTGGTGTTAACATTGGGATTCCTGGTTGGCTGAGGTATGCAGCCAGGCTAGGCCAGAACCACCACTGCAGTCAGGGTAAGCTAGATACACACTAAAAGATAACCTGTGCTCACACTCTGGTAGCTTGGCACAGAGCAATCAGGCTTATCAAAAAGGCAATGTGTAAAATATTTGTGCAACACACACACAGTAACTCAATGAATACACCACAAAAAGACCCCACACAGGTTTAGAAAAATAGATTATTATGTTCTGAGAAAAACAAAACTGAAATGAATGACAAAGATCCAATGTAGGGAAGTTGAGATATGAAATTATGAAGGAATTAATTCAGTAAAGCGCTTAGAAGCAAGTAGCGCTAAAATATTACTTTATGTCATACTGGACCAGGGCAAATTCAAAGTTCGGGGTGACCGCGATGGAGTGCTGGCCAGACACAGGGCCAATGCAGATCCCAGTGAACAAAATACCTTTCCTGGTCGAGGCTCGCAGGTGCAGGATAAATCGATCTTCTCCACTCAGTGAAGGAGATGCTTCAGTTCCGAAACGGGTGCCGGAGTTGAAAGGCATTGTGAGATGCGCTGGGTTCTGCCCTGCAGTCAAGGGTATGCGTCGATCTTACCAAGCTGCAGCAGTGGAGATACGCTGTCTGATGTGTCTATTGCTGGTGGCAATGCGCTGGTTCTGAGGCAATGAGCTAATTTACTCCGGCAACTGGGTTGATGCACAAGTTCTGCTACACGCAGACAGGAGATGAGTCAAAATCCGTATTGTAGGTATGAGGCCCACTTCTGGTGAGCCAGGCATAGGAGCAGGGGAGAAATCTTGATATCCCTGAGTCTCCAGAAACAATCCAAAAAGCCCTTGGAGATCATTTAGAGTGAATGCAGTGTCTAGCTCTCCTTCACCCAGAGTCAGAGAGGAACAGGCAGCAGGCCAAAAAAATGAAAAGCAGGCCTTCCAGATCAACAGTCCAGTTGAGTCATTTAAGTAGCACAACAGTTCCTCTGGCAGAGCTTCAGTTAAGGTCCAGAAGTGTCTGTTTTTAGGGATCAGAGATCTAGTACTTATACCCAAAAGTACCTTTGATGAGGGGTGACTTCAAAGCAGCTCTCTGAAGCGCACACGTTTCCCTTTCAATCTAGTCCTGTCTTCTAGGCTATCTGTGGAGGGGTAATCAGACCTTTGTGTGGAAACAGGACTCTGCCAATTAAAGTAAAGTTTTAGCCCCTCCCTTCCATCCTGCCTAAGCAAGGCTATCAGAATGCAGATGTAGGTAGATGGGTACTCAGACATACCTATGCTTCCTATGTTGTGGCGGTCTAGAAGGAAGGACAAAGTGTAGCTTTCACCAACCCCAGATCTGTATTGGAGACTGGCTGCAAGGCACACGGAGAAGTAAGTGGTGAGAAATGTCCTCTTTCGAAAAGTGGCATTTCTCAAACAATAATGTTAAATCAATCATTACCAGTGAGGAGGATTTATCATTACTATTCCAAACATATGAAATATGAAAAAGCTACTCTTCTCTGACCAGGAATTACAGCTTAAAAGTGTATTAGGGAATTCCCAGTGCTAGCCTTTGCGTGGAGTGGGCCTCACAGTAGTGAAAAATGAAATAGGCTATTTGTCACTACTAGGACCGCAAAACATAAAGGTACATGCCCAAGCTTTCACTCACATAGCACCCTGCCCTTAGGGTTCCTTAGGGCCTACCTTGGGGATGACATAAATGCCAGAAAAGAGGAGTTAACATCTTAGCAAGTAGTTTTAAATGCCAAGTCAAAGTGGCAGTAAACTGCTCACACAGGCACTGTAGTGGCAGGCCTGAGACAGGTTTGAAAGACTACTTCTGTGGGTGGCACAATCAGTGCTGCAGCCCATTAGTAACATTTGTGTTACAGTCCTTGGGTATATGGCATGCCACTTTACAAGTGACTTACCAATATAACAAATCAGGTAGACACCAATGTCATCATGTTTAGGGGAGAAGCACATGGGGCCCAAACCACAGCATGGAAATAGCCCTGATGACATCAGAGCTCTCTTGGACAAGGGAGAGACCGCAGCCCTGATCCTCCTCCACCTCTCCACAGCCTTTGACACAGTGTCTCACTACAACCTCCTAAACGGTCTCCACTAGATGGGAATACAAGGGAAAGCCTTTAAGTGGTGTTCTTCCTTTCTCACAGGAAGAACACGGAGCTCCCACCTTCAGCCTTTTTCTTCTGACCCAAAGCACTTCATCTGCGGTGTCCTCCAAGGATCATCTCTAAGCCCTACCCTCTTCAACACATACATGGCTCCACTGGCCACCCTGGTCAGAGCACATGATATGGACATCATTTCCTATGCGGACGACACACAACTCATCCTGTCCCTGTCCTCAGACCCCACTAACACAAAATCAAACTTCTACAGGTATATGACCAGCGCCACTAGCTGGAAGAAGAACAAGTGCCTCAAACTCAACACAGAGAAATCAGAGGTTCTCAACTTGGGGAGCAACACCTCCCCTTGGAACTAACACAGGGTGGCCAACAAAATGTGGTCCCCCACTCACACTGTTGTAGGGATTCTGCACATATACAGAACTATGCGCAGGAAGCCAGGACCTCGGTGTATAGTGGTGTACCAACCTATCACCTTGGTGCCCAAAATCCCCAAAACTGACTAGCGATAGTGTCTCAATCGTTCTCTGACCAATAACGAAGCTACCAATGATGAGACAACCCAGAACACTACACTCCTGACTCGCTAAGGAATGGCAGGAGCAAGACAACTCTTTCGTTCACTCACTCATACTTGTCCACAAGAAGAGTAATCAGATTCACGGTATAATTTAAAATGTTTATTTTAACTAACGTGCTCTATGGTACAGTACAAGTGCCATTACTAGCAGCAAAATGCATAAACGCAATATCGTCAGCATTGTTACAATTCCATAGAATACAAACGGGGATATCATTTTATAAAGACAGTGGAAAAGGGCTACGGTGCCTAACCACCCTCCCTGTGATAAGAAATGGTTTATTATAAAAAAAGAAGATCTCTGGGCTTTGTCAGCAGACCCCATACCTGAAGGCCTAGATGAAAGGTTTACATCTCAGGACTAACACAGCTCTTCTCTCTGGCAAGGTGTCTCTCCAAGTGTCTGAATAACCTGCATGCCTGCAATATTAAAAGCACACGACTTTCAGTAGTGCAGCTGTGCATCGTGTTATGTCTAGGTGCGAGGGACTGACCAGAACAGAATAACAAGGGGCATTGTTTATCGACCTTGTACATCGTGTGCAGACTAAACCCCAGAGAACAGTAGAGAACACGAAAAGCAGACAGTTCTCATGTGAAAGGCACAAGCAGAGTTTTGCAAAAACAGTCATGTAGTAACGTGCGCAAAAGCAACATCATGGCAGCCAAGCTCCTGCTAACTTAGCAATGTCGACAATAAACCTACCCTCCATATAACAACACAACACGCAAGGAACCTAGGTATCATTCTTGACAGCAAGCTCTCAATGAGGAAGCAGATAAATGCTGTCTCATCCTCATGCTTCTTCATCCTATGCATGCTGAAGAAAATCTTCAAATGGCTCCCAACCAACACAGGGCTCATTTGCATCCAGTCACTCATCACCAGTTGCCTGGTCTATGGCAACTCCCTCTATGTAGGGATCACCTCACAACTCCTAAACAGACTCTTGACCATTCTGAATGCAGTAGCAAGGTTCCTCCTTGTCCTGCCGAAGGGGACTCACATAACCTCCACCTCAAAGCACTATACTGACTCCCCATTTTCAAACGGCGCCAGTTCCAACTACCCACCTACACCCATAAGACATTCCACAACAAGGGCCCAGTCTACTTCAACCACAGTGTCAATTCCATTAGACAACTACGCTCTGCATCCCTCTATCAGGCCCACGCATCCACAAAAGCAGGAGCAGCGGCCGCACCATCTCCCACCTGGCTGCAAAATCCAGAAACAACCTCCCTCTACAAGTCTGAACAGCCTCAATGCTGCAGAAGTTCAATAAGAGTCTGAAAACTCGGCTGTTCGACAGATAGTGCAAAGCAGAACGCCCCCTCCCCAGCGCTTGGATACCCTCACAGGTAATAAGTAGCACTTTACAAAGCCAGTTGATTGATTGATTGATTGACATGCACTAGCACTGGTTAGCAGTGGTAATGTGCTCAGATTCCTAAGGCCAACAAAAAGGATCAGCAAAAGCAAGAGGAAAAAGGCAAAACATCTGGCGGTAGACGACCCTAAGGATGCCAGGTCGAACAGTGGTGCACACTGGTAATAGGAAGGTTTCGGACAAGGACATGTTTGCTGTTATTTCCCAAAGTAAGCATTGTTCATGCACAAATGGGAACAACCGAGTCTGGGGTTGCACCAAATGAATAAAATTGCAAACCGCATGTCACACGAGATTAGACATATGCCTGATCGTTTTCAAGGATTATGTCTGTTAATAGAGGAGAGTTTGTCACTACAGCTTTAAGAACATTAATATTTGTTATATTCTTACAATATGAGGAAATTGTTGTGGATTAGTGTGTAATGACTATCCCCTTTGTTCTTGGTTGTGTTTGTGTTATCTTTATCTTTTTGTATAGAAATAACTTAATTCTGTTTTTTGTGATTGTTTCTTTCTGTTTATTAAAGTAGGAGAGATGTTGGGATGACCTAAGATGTGGTAGACTGTTGGGGTTGGAATGTGGTGCAAGTGTTCCCTTGAGGGACTCCTGGAGGAGGTGACGTGCTGCTGGTCGCATACTACAAAGAGGCTGAAAGAAAGTCACATTTACCCGTATTCCCTGGGTTGGCAACCTCTTTTCAGAAGGGGTAGCAGGAAACTTCAAGCATTCATTGAGAATTTTCCAGAAACTTCTCCTACTTCAAAGAAGGCACCAGGTATGAAAAAAAGACCCTCAGACCCACTCTTCAGCTCACTTTTTAGACCTGCAGAAGGACTTTCAGAGTACTGCCTATTGATGTGGTCTGCGGTGTCCTCCACAAGACTGCCTTGCTGCGCCAGGAATTACTGCTTTGTTGCCTGGAGACTTCCTTGAACCATCAGAGGCCTGCTCTGCTGTTTGAGCCCTGTTTAATCAGTAGAACTCACCAGAGTGACTCCAAGTGCTAGTTAGCTAGCCTCCTGATCAGAGCCTCAAGAACAGAAAAGCCTCCATCCATTTTGAACCCACACCTGGACCCGGCCTGAGTGGGTCCTAAACCCTCCAAGTGGTGTTGCTCTAGTCCTGGACCCTTGGTAGCGAAGCCAAAATCCAAAACTTGAGACTTGGAGAATTTGGGGCTAAAAGCTACCCTGATAACTGAAAGAATACCACAACAAACCTGTTTGCCTATCTGCCCAAGGTGCATTGCTGGTCAGCGTGACTATGCAGCAGCTTCTGCTACGTTCTTCTCCATAGCAGCAAATCCTGTTTAGCTATCCTTCAACAAAGGGGTATCTGGCCTCCTGGAACTCTCGCTGGCTACAGCCTCCTGATTCATCCTGCTGGAGACTGTTGACTTTTAAAAAAGAGAATAGGCTCGGAAGTAGAGATCTTCATCGTGACTTCGCCCAGCGGCTCACTAACCATGACGCTCCCTCCTCAGACACCACCTGCAGCCTTGCCCAGTTGAACTTTACCTTCTCAGAACATTTTCAACACATCTTTTTCTAAGTCTGATGGTAAGGGCCGATCGGGCCCAATCCACTTCTTGTATCTGACCCATGCACCATTGTGGTTTTCCAGATTTGTTGACTTTAAGCTGGTCTTGTGCAAAAAGATGTTCATGGTTCACGCTCTGAATTTTTAGCCACTAGATTTCCTTTTACACTTTAAAAGTCCATAACTCTGGTTCTACTGATTGGATTTTGGTCATTTTACCCTATTTTTATTGGTGTGGTATTTTTCTTGTGTTGTACTTTCACTTTATTACTGTTTGTGTGCTGCATGAAAACTTTACAGATTGGCTTTAAGTAAAGCCTTACTGCTTTTTTTGCCAAGCTGTCAGAGAGTTAAGCACATGTTAATTTTGGGACTTTTGTGATTTACCCTGACAGCGATTGTGGCTGATACTTGAACAGGGGCCACCCCCCCATTGACCAACAACCCAATTTCCCACATTGGTGTTCAATGTTGGGGTCCAGTACTTATGTAGTGCCGTACAGTTATCTGTAAAACACAAAAATCCCATATCATTTTACACCAGAGTTGACCTCTTTTTAAATTCTTCATAACTTTCTGTTGGCGGTCTTCGCATTTTTCTAAATTTAAGTGCCCTAACTCCCTATTCTGTACCATGGAAATTGATCTGATCACCTTCAACGCCTTCAGCAGCGTTGAGTGATTGAAGTTCTGCAAGGAGAAGGGGCTGAAGGCAAGCAGGAAGGCTACAAAGATGGATCTCCAAGTAGCCCTCAGAGCCTATGAGGAAGTACGAAGGTGGCAGCCCATCCCAGAGGGGGCTGATGAAGATGAGGGAGCCCACTTGGTGAATGATGAGGAGGTGGAGGACCCAAACACGGGTCCTGAGCTGCAAGGGGAGTACAAGTCACCCCCAGAAGATGTCCAGGATGGGGCAGAGAACAGTGTGTCTACTTGTGGTCTGTCCCCAGAGGAGGTGGAGAACAGGATGGTGGAGAGAGAGCTCAGACTGCAGCTGGCCAAAATGAAGCTGGCAGCAGAGGAGAGGAAGGCTGACGCAAAGAGAGTGTTGAACAGAGAGAAAGCGGAGGCAGAAAGCACCTTAGCTGAGATGAAACCTCTGCTGGAACATGAGATGGGTCTGAAGGAGCTGGAAATCAAAGCCAGGCAGACCCCATAACCCAGCAGCAATAATGGCAGCATTACCCCAGTGTCCATTGGAGAAAAGAGGGTCTCCAGTCCAAATGATCTGGCGCCTAACTTTGTTGTGGGGGATGACATTGCAAATGGTTCGAGGCCTATGAGGTTGCCCTAGAGATTTATAGAGTCTCTAAAGAAGATTGGGGGAGTAGCCTCTGGAGGGTTATTCCCAATGATGCCATTTTAGCCCTATGCAAAGGAATGGGGACAGTATGAAGTATCCGCTATTGATTCGGAGAACCCAGTGATAAACCAGCAATTGAATCTGTCCCTTTCCAGAGCCGAAGTTCTTAGATCTCGGAAAGTGACAGTGGTTAAGACTTTAATTTTAAAAAAAGCCTTTGGCGGACATCTCTATGCTGGCCAATTTTAGTCCCATTTCACTGCTCCCACACTAGGTAAAAAATTGGTAAATACGCAATTGACCACCTACTGAGAAGATTCCAAGTCATTACATTTCTGTCAATCAGGTTTTAGACCCAGGCATTGTACAGATTCAGCTGTTCTAGAAGTCTTAGAAGCTATTAAGATGACTCTAGATTCTGGGAACAATGCTGTCCTAATTTTATTAGATTTGTCAGGAGCGTTTGATACCATCTCTTATTCCAAACTGCTCCAACGCCTTCTAGATATTGGCATTTCCGGTAAAGCATGGACTTATTTTAGACGTTTGCCGACTGACAGAAAACAGTTTGCCTCTATTGGTCAGTATGCCTTGCAAGAAAGATCATTAGCATTTGGTGTTCTGCAGAGCTCCTCTCTTAGCCCTTCTTTATTCAATATTTACACAGCCCTTTTAATAACTTTGATTACAGCTTTTGAAATTGCAACTACCTCTTATGCAGATGACACACAATTGATCATGTTCTTGAACAAGGGTTCCTATGGGTCTGAACAGAATTGTAAAAAAGTGTTTAACATAATTCATTGGATGGAAAAAAACATCTCCAATGTAACACTGACAAGACAGAAATTCTATTGTTCTGGAAATAAAATCTGTTTTCACCCCTGATGTGGTGGCCAGACTATGTGCCTCCCCACCCCCACCAACAGCAGAAGTGGCCAAAAACCTGGGAGTCCGATTTGAAAATGCTCTTGCGTTTCGACCACAAGTATTATTAGTGGCAGGTATGTGTTTTTCATTGATGAAATCTTTTTAAAAGTTCTTCAACTTTCTCCTTTTAGCTGCTAGGAAGACTGCTGCCTTTGCCTTGATAACGTCAAGGCTGTATTACTGCAATAGCATTTATGCTGGGACATCTAAACAATTGCTTAACAAACTCCAGAAAGTACAACACCCAGGGGTCGGACTGGGGCTTAAACCTCTCACACATAGTTCTGCCTCAAAAGCACTCAGAGATTTGCACTGGTTACTAATTCATAAGAGGGTATTTTTAAGATGCTGGTTCTGGTTTTCAGAGCTTTTCACATCACAGGTTCTAAATATTTAACCAATAGTTTCTGTCACTACAGGACTCAGAGTACACTCAGATCATCCAATGCTAATCTGTTAAAACCTCCCTCATTTAGGCTTAAATCCCGAGAAGGCAAATCATTTATGACCTTGGGAGTCAAAGCCTGAAATCAACTACTAGTCTCACTTCGGCTACTAGAGAACGAAGCCTGTTTCAAAAAGGCTCTGAAGACCTGGCTCTTTCAGATGTCAGACATTCTGTGCCACTCTTTAATATAGCGAGGTTCGGTTGTACTTCTTTATCCATGATTTAATAGTTTGGCTAGCAGTTACCGCTTAGTAGTGGTGTTGATGGGATAGCACCAGGATGCTCCTGTTGAGTGATCAAGTGCTTTATAAATACTATATTCAAGTCAATTCAAGGAGATCCTGACCAGGAAATATGGGTGTCACCCCAGAGAGTTATTGGCACAGGTTTAGAGAGGTATAGGCAAAAGATTAGCCACACTCCGCCTCACCAGATCTTGGTGGATTGTGTGGATCATTTTTGCAAGGCACTGGATGGTTGGGTGAAGGGCAGTGAAGTGAGAGATTACAAAGGACTCGATAAATTGATTGCTAGAGAGCACATGATCAGTCTTTGTTATACAGAGCTGTGTCAACACCTTGTGGATAGTAGGCTCACTGACCCCAGGGTGCTTGATAAGGAGGGGAATCACTGTATCAGTATAGGGCCCACAAGAAGGTATCTGGGGGTACTCCCAAAAGGGTGTTCAGGTGTCGGGAAGGGGGAATAAAAATATGTTGTCAAAGGAAAGGGCCCCAGCCCAAATCTGACCAGAACAAGGGAATTGTTGTGTCCCCAAGTGTTATGAATGCTACCAGTGTGGGCCCACTAAGGTTGATGGCAAGTATCCCAAGAGGGCATAGCTCCCCAGTGCTGGGTAGACTCCTGGTTTGGCCAGTGTAGCACTTGGGGAAGAGATGGCCCCAGTCAGTGTGGGGGAGACTGCTGAGGTTACCCTAGTGTCCTTGGGTGGCAGAGAGATGGTGCCCAAAGTCCACATGTGTTTACATACTTCCAAGTATAGACAGAGGATCACCATCAATGGGCAGGAGGTGGAAGCTCTGACGGACCCAGGAGGGAGTATGACTATTGTCAGATGACATCTGTTGTCCCCACAGTTAATAGTACCCAATACGTCCTACAGGTTGTAGTAGCAGGCACTACCCTGTGGCTCTGATTCACTTTGAATGAGGGGGTCTCAGGTCTTCTTAAGGAGCTGTGAGTCCTGCCATGCTAGTGGACAGTTTGCTAAGGAATGACCTAAGGCACACTGTCTAGAAAGAAGTGGAGCTCAGGTCATACCTGGAAATGTTAGGGTTACCTGTATGGATCTGTGTGACCACCAGGCCCATGGCTACCCAAAAGAGGAGTCAAGGAAGACTGTAGCTTGGAAGAATCGCCCTGACAACTGCCATGTAAGGGAAGGCAGGGAGGGTGGGAAACAAGCCCCTGAAACTCCCACAGTATAGGTGAAAGGGGTACCAGGGGATGTCACCCCAGAGGGTATCAGGGATGACATTGGCTCCCTTGGGGACATGCCTGAACTTGCTGGATAGCAAGCAGAGGTTGGGCCCACCAGGGAGATGTTCTGTAAGACATAGAGAGTGTAGGGATTTCCCTTTTGGGCCCACTTTGGTTCTCCCTTAGTTGCATGTTTTAACAGTTTTAGGCTGCCTCTGCTTTGAACAGCCACACACAATACATGTATTTTTGTGACATGATAGTATTTTTGAAATATGCTGTACATATTATTTGTTATTCCGAGACTCTTCTTGGGATTCAGTCTGAAGATTTTGTTCATGGTGTAGTGCTTTCTTGCACCTGGTCAGCAACATCTCCTAACATTTTTAGACATATCACGGTAGCACAGCCGCAGTTTTCCAACACAGTAGTTTTAATCATATAAACCTTGTCTTGCCCCTTAGAGGGCAGAGAGGAGAATTCCAGCAGAGAGACTGGTCCTGGAATGGAGGCAACTGCCTTGGGTAAACTATACCTATGATGCGGACCACAGAACTACATACACCAGGTATGGGGTTCGGTGCTAATCCCAGAGATCACTAATATATCCCTGTGCTCACATAGTGAAGGTAGGCTTAGTTAGATATATTAGTTACCATAGTTGTGTTGTTCATTTTATATAGTGTGCTAGTAATGTTAAATATGTTGCTCAGTTGTATTTGTTTACTTATCGCAGCACACTTTCTTCAAAATAGACAATGTTAGTTTCAATAAATATATTGTAAATTTCCTTTGTGTCTTTGTTTTGTATACTATGGACATGCATGAGCGAGAAATAAAAGGTGCTGATCTGTTTCCATGGTTCCTTTGGGGACTAGAGATTCATGTTCTATGTTTGCCAAAATCACCTGCTATTCTGGAAAGGTTAGGCATTCAGATGAGGCACTGTGAGTTAGTCGGATTTGGGCATATAGGTACTGACATGGTAGAGAGACTCAGTCCCTATATTCTGGAGTCCTGTTCTCCCAAGTCACTTTTCTGCTTCCCAGCAGAATCCCTGCAAAATGGTGCCACCCTCGATGGTCTGGTACTTTTTCAGTGGGTCTCCTGAGTAGTACTTGTGCATGCTCATAGTACCCTCACACCTTCCACAGGAAAGGTACCACGTTATTTCTGTTGAGTGCTGTAGTTTGAACATTTAAAAGGATTACCCTTATTTGTGTTTGTACTTTGTTTCCATTATTGTTTTTATAATGGTGCAACCACAGCCTATACCAAATGCTGACAATTGCAGACTTTCTCCCTTTGCACATGTAACTTTGCATGACCTTGTCGTTGAGGGTGGTGAATTTATCTTCACGGTTGATGCCCATGATGGCTATCGTTTAGAAGTCTTTCTTACTTGGATCAATTTCCCAACTGTGGATGCTAATAGAGGCACATTTCATGCATACACTAATGTCAAACCACCGCAGTCATACAGCGCATATCTGTTCTCAGAAATTCCACTTTCACATTGGGAACATCAAAATGTATTCCGAGGTGCCTTAATTCATGTACTTACTCCTGTATGCATGAGTCTACTGTAGTAATGAAGGCGCCACCTGAACGGCATTAGCTGGTTATACACCATTACCTAATTTACTGAATCTCAATGTTAAAGAGCTACAACAATTATGCAACGGTGTAATTAGACTATATAGACGCTTAACTTAATGTTTTGCGCACCTTGCCTGCAGTACCAATCATAAGTCCTGTGATTGTTCATTCAATTATGGACAAAATTCCCACAAATCATGAGGAAATTCCTTTTTGGGTCATTAAGAAAATCAATCAACTTGATGTCAAGCGCATAATACTGACTATGTGCTTACCCCATTAGATGGTTCCATCCATATGTGACTGCACCACTCGGGGCACATTCTTTGTTGCACCCTATAGCATCACACAGAATACCTGTCTATGTCATTATTGCCAGAGGTGTTAAAGCAAATACTGAATAAACTCAGGGCAGCCGCTGCCTCAGATTTGGGGAGGAAATTAATGGGAAACTTTGCAGTAGTCTCCTCAATGATTCTGTCTAACATTAAAGGCAATGCAGCTTCTCTGGCTATACGTTAGCGGCTCACACAGGTTGCACCTGTCAACTATGAACATGAGCTACCTATAATTATTGCTGAAGTATATAGTTATATCGGTCCTAATAATTTGGGAACCAGATCCAGTAAAACTCAACTTGGCAAACCGAATTCCTACAAAGGACAATGGGGCAAACCTAAAGAAAAAGCGAAATCTTGAGGGGTTCTCCACCACTGGAGTCCTCTGACAGATGCTTCAATTTGTGTGATCTCACACAAATAAAAGCACCTGATTAGTATCAGCTTTCTGATACTCGTCTTCTTGTTCCTTTCTGGACCCATCAGATAAACAATACGAGAGAGGCGGGTGTTCTGACTGCAGACAGCACAAGCGCGTGGTAGGTTAAAGAGAGAGGGGTTGTTGTCCCTGGTAGTGTCCTCTCTGGTATAATGGAAGCACTTTTGTAGGTTTCAGATGTCCAAAATGGGGAAATCCCTAACCCATTGGAAAAAGAGGCTTGTTTTAGACAGAGCTGGAAAGAATCTTCGATTTCATAAGTGTTCCCCAATGGAAGAAAGAAATAGTTTTGTGGGTTTAGATATTATTGATTCTGTTTAATATTGTGCCCTCTTTAGCAATTTGAACAGGGGCAGCAGACACATGTTTTGCCCACTGCAGGACACAGGTTTGGGGCTTTTTCAAAGCTGTTGGTAAAATAAAGAGAAAGGAAGACAAAAGAGAGCGAGAGTCAGGTGATGGTCAAACGGGACAGACAGCAAGTAAAAGATAAAGGTGCAGACAAAGAATTAAGACAAGGAGCATAAGAGAGACCTGGAAATTAACCAAAATAGAGCCACACATGGTTAGAAAAGTTGATAGTTTTTTTGTAGGCACAAGGGTAAAGGAGAATTATCACCTAGTCAGAAATGGAAGAGAATAAAGCCAAGGACAGAACAGTGCCCAAAGGGGGGTTAATAGGGATGAAGGAGTACCCAACCCACAGGATGTGAAGAATACAGAAGTGTATAGACATCCGGTCAAATTAGATATTGCAAAGCATATAGATAGGAGGTAAAATAATACAAGAAGTTAAAAAAAAAAAAAGGCAAACAGGTAATGTTCCAAACAAGCATGGCAGTGGACAAGGTGTGAATAAGTGCAACAAATCATCATTTAGAAAAAACATATGGCAACATATAGAGTGTACCTGATGTATAGAGTGAAATGCAACGCAGTATGATTCCAGTATAGGTGTAAACACATAGTGTAAGTACAGGGACATTATATATGTTTTTGTTTAGTGTAGTTCATGTGATTTTATAATATATACATTTCAAGTTCCAAGGGATAAATTGTCAAATATGGAGTCAATTCAAATGAGGCAGGAGCTTCATCCATTATCAGAGTTATGTTTCAAAGTAGGTCAAGGTTCTGATCAGGAAGGGGCAAGAAGGAAAAAGAAAGGTCCAAAGGAATTGTTGACAGTTTGAACCTAATTATTAAGTAATAGTTGTTAGTCCATGGTGTAAGGCAAATCTCATTCTGTGATAATCGTGATGTGATACCTTAAATGGAGACAAAGGATCACCCTAACACAAGTGCTCTGTGATAATATTGACTTGTAGAACTAGATTGGGGTAATGGTGAGTGGGTGCAAAGGTGTATATATATATATTTTACCCGATTCAACCTTAGGAGCAATGAACAGTGGTGGCATTCAAAATATTATAGACCAAGGAGTCCCCAAATTAAGTGCAGTAATAATAGTATTAGTCTAGCAAAGGTCAAAAGGGGGCCGATTACCATGAGGGTTGGCCCGTATTGGAGGGGATGTACACTTCAAGAATGAAGAGCAATAAGGACAGGAAGCAGGAGTGCTGTCCAAAGGATCATTCACGGTCCAAGGGGGTAGCTGAAAAATGGCAGATTTGGCATCGCATAAGTATGCACAAAGCCACACAAAGGAGGCAGGAATGTGGGGGAAGAAAAAGGGATTGCACAGGTTTATTAGCATTAGAGTCTAATAACTTGTACTGCAAACAAGGTAATCTGAGCAGAAACAGTAGCTCCGCTGGAGTTTTCCCTAATCTGTCTGGACATAATCTCAGGTCATGTATCAGCAGTTCAAAGCAGGCTGAAAAAGCATAAGAGCAGGGTAGTGTAAGCAGCGCACTAATAAGAGCAGAGACAAAATGGGTTGGGAAATTCATTAAGGGTCAGCATGATGCCGGTCGATCCTAGTCACTACCGAGACATACCTTGAGGATTCAGACAGTGCAACGGTATCAATAGCGTGGATCGGTCAAAATGAATCACTGCGTTTGCCACCGAACCCATGTGGCAGATGGGAGATATCCAAGTATTCAATGGCCCAGAAGTGCTTCTAGAGACAGGAAGCTAAGAGAGCATAGGGGTCCCAAAGTGTGGTGAACAAGTGCACCATCTTGAAATAGGCGATACATGTCAAAACCTATCAAGGGGAGTCGAAGGCACAAAGGAGTGAAACAGTACATCAGACAGATGTCAGTGCATGATCTAGATGGCATTAGCCTTATCATTAAAAGGGTAAAAAAAGAGACAACATTATTAGCACATACTAACACCAAGCAGAAGTAATAAGGCAGGGGTATGTAGAGGAATTGGGAAACCTTTTGTAGCATCAATATGTAAGTATACAGAGTGGTGAGCAAATTGTTGGTGAAATCAAAGCCAAACCATGATGCTGGCATAAGATAGGTAACTCACGATTAGTAGCATTAGGAAGTGAGATAAAACTACTAGTATCTAGCAAGAAGTCAATCTTGAAATGGAAAAATAATACAAACGCCAACAGAAAGTTAGCGTTGTAATTGGCCAATATGTGTGACAAGACACAGCGTATGGCATACATTAGTCAACCAATCAATAGAAGGGACTAGAGGTTGATATGGCAAGTACTGATTACAAAGGTCCTTATTCATCCACTAGCCAGTGGTGCATCTCAGTATCTTTATTGAGTCCACTTTTCATGGTCTAGTGTTGAAGAATTTGTTTGCTTTCTCTTCTGCTAATTTTTTGTTCCCAGTTGTCACCCCTATGTAGTCTGGTGACAACCTCTATTTCTGCGAATGTGAAAGTTTTAATGTGTGGGTGTACATGATGAAAATTATCAGTTAGGGGATATCCAGATGTGTACTTATATTTCAATAGTGTTCTTGGATTCGTTCGCAATGGTCTCACTCTACTGCCAATGTAGGGTCGTTAAAAGGGAACAAAATTATGTAAACAGTAAACTTGCTGTTGCAATCAATTCAGGTTTTGATTTTGATCTGTTGTCCAGTCTCTAAGGTAAAGTATTTGAAGTTTAAGTCCCAATTTGCATATACTGCAGTTATGGCAAGTATGGAATACAGGGGGTCTATCCAGAAAGGTAGGTTTGATAGTTCTTTTGTCCATAAATTCTGATATGCATAGTAGATGTTGTAAGTTTATGCTCTTATAAAACCTATTTCTGGAAATGGAATCATGCAATGAGTTATACTACGATTCAATGTCAGTAGGTGCCAGTGTCATCTCTACATTTTGCAGATGCACTGATGGCCATTATGGAAATCTGTGATGAAGCGTGGGTATCCTGGTCAGTCCTCACAGATTTTGATTTGGTTTGGAGAGTTTCACAGCATTTGATTTTAGCAATCTTCTTCATGGTTTTATTGAGGCTATCTGGGCAGTAACCTTGGTGTTCTAGTTGTTTAATCAATTTAGTGACTTTTGTTTGGAATACATCGTCCTCACTACAGTTTTGTCTGTACGGGAAACCAAATAGGGACTTACAGTGCTAGTCTGACATGAAGATAAAGTAGAAGGAGCAACCTCCTCAATTTAAGCCCCAGTTTCAAAATAAGAAAGTTGCAGCTATGACCTCAAAATATGCCATAAATGCTAAGAACACTCCTCCTGTTCTTGGTATTCAATTTACAAGAACTGTGATATTGCCACCACTTGCTGGTTCTAAAGGCAATCGTTTTTTCTCTATTGATCACATCTAGTTACATCATGTGGCCAATTTGAATTAGTAGGCCATGAGGAGTCCTGGTAGTTCCCCAACTCCACTCGCTACCTTACAGAAAATTTCTCTGCAGCTTGTAAGCACCATTGAAGCTGTTTCTCCCCAGCTGGAGGGCGGGAGCAGACAATGAACTTCAGTTAATTCCAAATACCGCTACAAATTCCAGGCACATGACTGAAGTGAGTACTATACTTACTAATGCGTCTTCTGCAGCTGAAGTCATTTATACTGATCCACCCCTCGGTAAATCCACCAGCTCTTTACTTGTACCTGTGGCTCCTGTTTTCCACAAACTGCTCCTGCTTTTTATGTGATAAAAAATGATTTTTTCATCCAACTCTTTTGACAGTTCCTCCATTAAAGACACTAATCCGACACTGGCCTGTGTTTTTTTTTTCATTGCTGAAACACACTTATCTGGTCTCTCCTTTGATATATGTTTGGATAACACTTTCCTTGGTTTTTCTATTTGTTTGGATTGGATTTGTGGATGAGGTGTTAAAGCCTCACTCATCTCCACACAAGCTAAAAGAGACTTGTCCCTTGTGAACATTTCAGCTGTCCAATAACTGATAGAATTGTTTGGGATAAAGTACATTATAATATCTTCGTCCCACCATAAATACTACAGAATCCTTATGTTTTTAGGGTTTCTATGGGTGAAAATATTGTACCTGGGTTACATTCTGATGATTGGGATGTTGAAATTATAAACTCCATGCTCTCAGAGCTGGAATATTACACTGTTTTTGAGAGTGATGACCTGTATCAAATGTCTGCTGATTATGATGAAATGTTCTGCTACCACCATTATGAACATCAATATTTACATTGAGCTAGTGTTTAATTATACACAATGAGAACATTGTTTTACTCTTCAACAAAAGGCGCACCGAGCCATGCAAGGATAAGTTCACATATGTTTCTGGACATAATTCATTAGACCCAAAATCTTTTTATTTAAAACTTGTCCTTCCACCAGCAGAAAAATATATGCTCACACAAACCAAGCAAATATATACAGATTTGTTGGTCACACAACTAGCAGTAAAAGGCTATGATTATTGGAAGGATACCATTGACATAAAATCAATTTGGGGTGCCAAACCTTGGCAAGTTCAGAGAACCAACACCTTATTCTGGCCCTGCTTAATTCCAACACAGATGATTTTTCTGAATGATACATTTCAGCAGACTACTTGTCTAGGACTGGCAAAAACTAAAGACATGAATGCACCTAACATTCATTCCATTGCCCGATTTGACAATTGGCAAAATGTAACAAATTACACTGAAAAACATCTCAATAGTATGTTACAGAATGGTACATTTAACTCCACACTTTCAGGTAAAAATGGGTGGTTATTGTGGCCAGTGGCACAAATGGTTGTTATGCTTGTTTTATGAATTTCACAATGGGGTGTAGGGCAAGCTGACCAGAAACCAGAATCTTATTATTCCCATTTTCAACACTCATGTATTATCACTAGGCCTGGGCTAAAATTCTGTTCCGCTCGCGGAAATTGCGATAATTTGACATTTTCGCGTTCCACGGAGGGCACGAAAATGTCAAAATTTCCGCAATCGGCATTTTACCAGAAATGTTTTGCTTGCTCGCGCTGTAAAATATTACATTCTTGCGTGTGCGCGATCGCCTTACCTGAATCCCCGCGTTCGCCGACAAGTTTTCCCGATCCGGTCGCGTTCTCCACAAGATGTTGGATTGTTGGTAGCCATTTGCGCTGTCTCGCGACAGTTCGCGCCTGCAGTAACGTCATTTGTCACGCGATCACGTCTTTCTTCTTGCGATCCTGCACCGCGAGACAAGTGAAAACAAGATGGCCGCGCCCGCGAGCAACCGCATGGGTAAGTTGGCGAGCCGAGACCACGCAGAAAATACCGCGAACGGGCGGGAAAAAAACATCCGCATCTTCGCGATATTTCCGCGTGTGTGCGGAGATTTTTAACATTTTCGCGATCATTTGCGAAAGTGAATTTCGCAAATTCCGCCCACCCCTAATTATCACCACCTATTCAGTAGGGAAATTGGGCCAACAATGGTTGGAACATTCCACACTGTCTGCAGAAAAAAAATATAATGGGGACTGGCTTAGTCAGTACCTCTCAAAAAATCTTTGGAGTAATACCAGCATTTATCCATTCATTATTTTCCAATGTGTTCGGGGACATACCCTTGCTATTATTCCTCATTTGTGCCATTTTGGTTCTATTTTTGTTACCCCACAATGGATGTTCCATTTCGAAGCCCATCGGTACTGGAAATTCCACCAGTCCAGCTGACCATGAGCACATAATATGACTCTTTGGAGTCCCTTTGCTCCAGGAACTGATCACTGGCTAGTCATTGCCATTCTGACCTGCCTAGTTCACCTGTACACAAACCGTGTTTCATTGACTATGGTGCCCCTACAAATGGGCACTGGATGTCTTCTTGGCTTTGCAATTGCCTGCTCCTGTAGACATGAACCTGTTGATGAGACTGATAATGACCCATTATTGGAGTTATCCCATGAACTTGTGACTGCTTCAAGATGTATAGTACGAGACACTCCTTCCGGGGGGGATGGGTGCTTCAGCACAAAGAAAACAGAAATCTGTCTCTAATAACATGGATGCAGGCTACTTACTCAGCATCGGCTGATAACGAGGATCATGTCTGTACTTTGGAGCTTTTTTATTGAATTTTATTAAACATATATCGCAGTGCAAAACATGGTCCCACGTGTATACATCATCAAGCATATACAAAATGCACATTTCATAGTAGTTGGTATGTATCGGGTGTTATGTCCCATCCATCTTAGCCATGCTATCAACATGTTATGTCACATATTTAAGAATCTAAGACAATATGCAAATGTTGCAATATGATTTATCATACAACCAATCAGTGAGAGGTAAAACTTTAGGAAAACTTAGCCTCTTTGCAATTAATTGTGTGTAGGCGTAGAATGCTGAGCCAGTCTTCATTTGCTATGTGCCTGACTCCATGTTAATTGCAGAGTGTGCCGGCAGCGCAACGGATGGATGGTTAGTCAGTGTGGTCGCGCAGGTATTTTAGTAGCGGATCCCATATCTCGCTACTTTGGAGCTTTCTAATGGGGTAGTCATGAAATCATCGTCTGTGGAGATGTAATCCATTTAGGATGAGTACCATTGAGTTGGGTAACAATAAACATCTGTTATGTAGCGCCAAAAGGCCCTTCGTGGTGAACATGCACTTTACAAATACACGTTATTTTATTCACTTGTCACTGATCTTGTGGAAGAAATATTGGGTGCCCCCAGCTCACTTCAATGTGGCTAAGTTTTTAAAATGTTCATGTTATAATTTCCATTATGAATATAATATTTTTGGCCTCGCATTGAATTTGCTTAGCTTGGGCTTGCGTTTTTATTTTTTAGTTGCTAAGTTACTTTCCAGACCAAGGAGGGGGTGTAGTGATTTCTCTTTTGGGCACACCTTGGTTCTCCCTTAGTTGCACATATTAGCTGTTATATTCTGCCTCTGCTTTGTGCATACACGCATAATACATTTGTTTTTGTAATATGATATTACTTTTTTTTAAATGCTACATATACTTGTTATTTAGTGACTCTTCTTGAAATATAGTCTAAACATTTCTTACAAGGTCGAACAACACGGTGAACTGCTTTGTTGTGCCCAGTCAGCAACATGTCCTAAGATAGACATACCACAGTAGCACAGCTGCAGTTTACCAACACAGTAGTTCTTATCATATAAACCACGTCTCACCCCTTGGGGGACAGAGAGGAGAATTCCAGCAGAGAGACTGAACCTGGAACCGAGGCATCAGCCTTCCGTAAACTGAGTTTACATCTATGATGCAGACCTCCTAACTACACACACCAAGTAGGAGCCCAGTGCAAATCCCAGAGGTCACTAATATATATCCCTGTGCTCATATAGTGAAGGTAGGTTTAGTTAATTCCCATTGTTGGGATGTTCATTGTATTCAGTGTGCTAGTAATTGATTACGTTGCTCAGTTGTATTTGTTTACTAATCGCAGCACACTTGCCTCAAAATAGACTACGATAGTTTCAATAAATATATTATAAACTCCCTTTGTGTCTTTCTTTTACTTACTATGGACATGCATGAGTGAGAAATAAAAGGTGCTGATCTGGTTCCATGGTTCCCTTGGGGACTAGAGATTCATGTTCTAGGTTTGCCAAAATCACTTGCTACTCTGGAAAGGTTAGGAGTTCATGTGAGGCACTGTGAGCTAGTCGGATATGGGTCTACAGGCACTGACGTGACAAAGATACTCAATCCCTACATTCTGACGTCCTGTTCTCCCAAGACAAAGTTCTGCTTCCCAGCAGGATCCGAATACCACCAAGAGGGTGCTGAACCCATGAGGGCATGAGGAATCAGGCTAAAGTACAGACAGCTGGCGATACCTCTGGACATCACCTTATATACTGGGAGAATGACCTCCTGTATAGTGATCCTAAGCAACATGTGCATGAGGCAACATGTTTGTTTCTGGTCCCTCAATGCTAAAGGACCTTCCTATTGGGGCTGGTTCATGGAATCCCCCTAGCAGTACATCTGGGGCAGTACAAGACATTTGCCAACCTTGTCTCCCACATTTATTGGTCCTGGATGAGGATAGCCTCATATACTTTCTGCAGTACCTGTCTCACCTGCCAGGCCAGTAGGAAAACAGGACAAAAAGCTAAAAGTTGAAAGCTCTCCTGAATCGCTTACTTGTTGGTTGAACCCCCTTTTAAAGGGTGGGCATCAATATTGCTTCTCCCTTGGGCCCCAAAACTGCCTTAGGCTACTGGGTTGCCCTGTTTTTTGTGGACTATGCCACTAGATACCCAGAGGCAATCCCGCTAATGTCTGGGACTGGACCTGCAGTGACTAGGGGCCTGATGGGAATTTTCACTCGAGTGCCCCCAAATAAGTTGTTTCTGACAGTGGTACAAACTTCATTTCAGCACACATGAAGTCTATTTGAAAGAAATGTGGGGTAACCTACACATTTTCCACACTCTATCATCCACAAACCAATTAGCTTGTTGAAAGTTTCAGCAAGATCCTCAAAGGCATGAATATGGGCCTGCTTGAACCCATGAGGCAGAATTGTGCCGTCCTTTTTCCATGCCAGACCTTGCCATGCCTTCTTTTTGCCTAGATGGAGGTACCACAGAAGGGAGTTGGGTTTAGTCATTTTTTATGGTCACCCTCTTAGGGTGCCTCTCAGTCTGGTAAAGGAGGGGTGGGAGCAAGCTCCCAAGAACCCCCCCTCCACCAGATGTGGTTAGCTATATGCTAGCCCGGAGAACCCAGATGGGTAAGTTCTGGAAGAAAGCTTCTGAGAACTCAGAGGTCATCCAAGAAGTCATGAAGCAGGGGTATTACCAGATGGCCACTCTGGTGGATTTCAACCTGGCCAGAAATTGTTGGTGGTGAAGCCATTGGAGCCGAGGGCCCTTCAGTACCCATGGGCTGGGCCCTCTGAGGTGGTTGACAGGAAGGGGTAGGCCACCTACTTGGTGGACCTCAAGACCTCCCGTAACCCCTTAATAGTACTTCACATCAACCATCTCAAACTCAAATATGAGAGACCTGAGGTCACCATGCTGTTGGCGACAGATGATGGAGATGAAGAGAAGATGGAACCTCTCCCTATTCACTTGTTTTCCTTGCTGTTTTCCCTCATGCCTGTGTACTCATGATATTGATACTGGGGACAACCTGCCTGTCAAAAACAAAATATGCAAGTTGACAGACAAAGTGAGGCCCAGCATCAAGGCAGACGTCTCCAAAATGCTGGAATTTTGGGCCGTCAAAGGGCCAAAGGGAAGACCAAAAGGGGGTCTAACCATTTGGGCTCGGCAGGCTCTCTTCGGTAAGATAGCAGAGCTCCCCACAGGCAATAATGACATGCAGCTGATTAGGCTTTGTTTGCCTTCGGGGGAACCCCTATATATTTATAATCTCTATAGAAGAGATCATAATGGGGGGAAATCCCAAGTCTTGGCTACACTCGACCAATTGATCGGTGCCCAGCCAAGCGAGAACAACATTTTAATTGCCAGTGACATGAATATGACCTTTTAGTAGAAGACTGGCAATCAGGAGATGATGTAGATATCGAATGGGGAATCCCTAAGCTGGACCTAAAACCTGTGAGTAGATGGTCAGCTGAAGTATTACAGTTGAACGCTATATGTAGCGAAAGGGGGCTCAGAGCTTTGAATGGTAGGACATTGAGCGATGGACAAGGGGCAAACACATTTGATAATGGCCGTTGGCAAAGCCGGATTGATTATGTTATTTGTAGTTTAACGATCTGGCACTTGATGAAAGATATGAGGGTGGTTAACAGACAAGAGAATGATCCTAACCCCCTTTGTACCACTCATTCGTTGTGGGGGGGGGACCAGGAGGGGCAAAACATTATAACAGAAGCAATGGCAGAGATCGTCCCAACGAACGACATGAGTCGAGTTAAGTGGCCCCAAATTGTGGTTAACGACGAGGTGCTATTAAGTATCAGCTCAAATCTGGATCTTACTACCTCTGCCATGGAAGTAATTTTGAATACGGAATCGAGGAGCAGATCAGATATGGTTGAGATTACCAACCTGCACTGTGAATTCTTTGGCTCGATAAAGGGTCATTTCTATAGGGCAGTACGCTCACACCCGGGCAAGAAAAGCCGCCCTCATGTGGCGGGGTGGTACAACGCCACATGTAGGGAAGCTAGAACTTCTTTGGGGATGGCCATCAAGTCCAAAGACCCAGCCTCCGTCAGGGAAGCAAGGCGGAAATACAAGACCAGTGTATCTATAGCTAAGAAACAATGGGACGAGCAGGACTGGCAAGATCTCAAAGCTGCCTGTTCCGCAAAAGACTCCAGATTATTCTGGAATATTGTTAAATGGGGGAGAGGGGGTCTCCCAGAACCACCTTCCAACCATGTTTCACAGAGCAACTGGTTGGATTATTTTGGTCCCCAATATAGGTGCCGTCCGGAGGACAGGAATGGGGAGTCTGTGCCCTATGTTATATTCCAAGCTCCTCCTTTTAACAACGTGGATGTAGCATTGGCCTTGGATTCAGTTACTCGGGGCGAGGCCCGGGCCCTGACTGGGTGCCTGCAGATGTATTTCTCTATGAGAAATCATGCTGGGGCAAGTATATTTTGAATTTGGCTAATGCAGTAGCACAAGGGGTTCCGGTACCAAAGTCTGGGCTGGGGGCGGTAATAATCCCTATATATAAAAAAGGGGACAAAACTCTACCAGGGAATTATCGGCCCATCAGCCTTATAGACACAGTTCAGAAGGTCGTAGGTAAAATGACCCTGGCAAAAATCATAGCCTGGGAGGAAGAAAATAATGTTCTATCTCCCTTCCAGGCAGGTTTTCGCAAATTGACTAGTACGATAGACCAGATCTTCCGGTTTATGCTACTGCACTGGAAGACAGTAGAGCTGGCGAAGGGCAGTCTTTATGTTGCCTTCATAGATTTACGTGCAGCTTTCGATCTAGTCCCTCACTCCCTGTTATGGAAAGTCTTAGCTGAGATGGGCATGCCACTTGAAATACTATCGCTAGTGATGAGATTGCACGAGTCAAACTCCACAAGGATCCAGTGGGGGAAACATGGGCAAATATCTGATGAGTTCCCGGTAGAACGGGGGTACGCCAAGGCTGCGCAAATTGCCCCGATGCTCTTCTCCCTTTATATTAACGGAGTAGTGGAGTGTATGTTGTCTGCTTCCGTCGATGCTCCAACACTGGATGGAGTGAAAACGCCAATCCTATTATTTGCAGACGACACGCTCATTCTATCCAAAACTCCCAGCGGCCTGCAGCGTGCCCTGAATATCTTCGAGGGCTTTTGTACTGATCGAGGCCTAGAAGTAAATGTAGCCAAAACAAAGCTCATGACATTCAATCCCCACTCCAGCTTTAGAGGGAACTTTTTCATGGATGGCCAAAAGCTAGAAATGGTTTCAGATTTTGTTTATCTGGGCATCCACATAGCCAAGGGCGCAAAGTGGGGAAACACACAGAAGTGGCGGCTCTTAAATTTCGCCAAAACACTGGTGCTATAAGTGCTGAACACAAAAGGTCTTTGACCAAACCTATTGCGCCAGCACTCCAAGTATATGAGGTCAAAGCCATTAGCTTGGCACTCTATGGCTCAGAGCTTTGGGGCAATGGCAATTTAGCACCATTAACGCTCGCCGAGAATACATTTCTTCGAAACCTCATCGGCCTTCCCAAAAGTACACCCATGAGGCCTCTGCGTTGTGAGCTAGGCAGGAAAGCCATTTCAGATATGGCTAGACTAAGACCCATTTTATACTGGCGGCGCCTTTGGGTCACCCCTGAACTCGCTCACTACGCAAGGGGCTTCCTGGATTTAATTAATCATGATAAGTTCCATAAGATAGGTTGGTTGGGGAATTTGCGCAGAATGCTGGGGATTTTGGGCATGAATGAGCTATGGGTGAATCCAGAGGAGGCCTTGTTCCCGACTAAAGCAGTTATAAAACCAAAGTATTGGGAAATGGTAGAACATCGGGATTGGAACGACGCCGATACTTCTACCATGGAGGGACTATTTCTTGAAGTAAAAGCTTCCCCCTTCCTTGAGCTCTATTGGGATATTATAACCAAACCCCTGGATAGGAAGCTATATTTCCAGCTTAGAGTGGTGTCTCTCCCAATTAGATCACTAACTGAAAGATGGGCAGAGGGTAGTTCCCAAACCTGCCCAGTCTGTAAAAAAAGCACTGAGTCCACTGCCCACTTACTCTTTGTGTGAGGGGCTTATTCAGTCCCCCGACGTGTCTGGCTGAGGGCTATGTGCAAACAGCTAGGCACGAGAGAGAGCGGTATCGCTCTTAGGATTATTCGCACCAGTCCTTCAACATTCATTGCTGTGGCAGTTGCTAAATTTCTGGGTTGGGCTTGGCCCATTAGAAGGAAATCTCTCCCCTAATAGTAGGCTAGGTGAAATGAATATTAGTCCATTGCCTGTGCCCCCAGTCAATGACATTCTAGGCTCTTTGTGTTTATACTGGCTAAATAACTGCATTTGACATGATCTTTAGTTTGCATTGATGAATTTTAATATTATTGATGCCATGATGTTTTATCATTTTAAAGATTTTATAAGAGATTGTAAATATGTTATAAATATTTCATGCTTTTATGAGTTTTTTATCTCGAATAAAGCAATTAAATCGCAAAAATCGGAATATGGGGGTTTGAGCATTCCCTTAGCCCCTGGTCTAGCCCACTGGGGCTAATACCCAAGTCTTTCCCACCAGGCACCACCCCAGAATTCAGGTTTTTGGTGGATTTCAAAGGGCTCAACTCAGACCCCAAGACTGATGCTCACCCCACTCCCGGTGCCAATAAGCTAATAGTTCGGTTAGGGGCTACCAAGTTTTTGAGTACTTTGACTTGATTTCTGGGTACTGGCAGATTGTCCTTACTGAAGGAGCTAAAGAGAGGTCAGCATTTTCTACCCCAGATGGCCACTTTCAATCTAAAGTAATTTTCTTTGGTTTGAAGAATACCCCTGCCACCTTCCAGGGGTTAGTGAACCAGGTCTTAGCTGGTATGGAGGCCTTCAGTGTTGCTTATCTGGATGACATAGCTGTGTTGAGTAGTAGCTGGGAGGACCATCTGTTTCACATGGAGGATGTGCTTTAGGTCCTGCAAAAGGCAGGCCTGACTTACAAGGTTTCTGTGGTGTACTTGTGGATGCTGGTAAAGTGCAGCCCTTCCAGACAAAAATACAGACTATCCTGGCCTGGGTCCACCCAAAATGAAGACAAAAGTGAGGGCCTTCCTGAACCTCACTGGCTATTACATGGGGTTTTTCAAGGGATATCGCACCATTTTTGCTCCCTTTACTGAGCTGACTTCTAAGAAGCAGCCCAAGAAAGTGATCTGGATAGAGGCCTGTCAGAGAGCCTTTGACACACTCAAACAGGACGTGTACACAGTTGTTGTCCACAAGGCCCCTGACTTTTCCCAGGAATTCATAGTGTAGACTGATGCCTCAGAGAATAGCTTAGGGACAGTCTTATCACAGCTAAATGAAGAGGGCTTAGACCTACCTTTAGCTTTAATCTGAAGGAGATTAATTCCAGAGAACAGAGGTAGAACTCTATTGAGAGGAAAGCCCTTGCTGTGGTTTGGGCACTGAAGAAGATGAAACCATATTTTCTTGGAATTTATTTCCAGGTTCACCTAGGCCCCTCTAATGCTAAAACTTTGTTCCGGTTCTTCTGTCTTAGTGATTAGTACTGCCAGGAGGTTGGGTAGCTTTCAACATTTTCAGCTGGGGGGCACATGTTAGACATGTCAACCTTCAGGTGGTCTTCCCCCAAACCTTTTGCCTTTGCACTTCACTTTTTCTGAAATTATTTTTAGAACACTGTGTACCTTTCCACTGTAAACCAGTTCTAAACTGCATGTGCTCACTTCCTTAAATGTGTAAAATTGGCTTACACCTAGGTGGAATATGTGTGCCTTGTAGAGTGGTACACCATATACTCAGGGCCTGTAAATTAAATGGTACTAGTGGGCCTGCAGCAACTCTTGTGCTATCCTCTTTAACAGTCCTTTAAATCAAAATCATCTTCCAGGCCTGCCATTACAGCCTGAATGCAGTTTTAAACTGTCAATTGAACATGGCAATATAAATCTTTGCCAAGCCCTAAACACCCCTTTTATTGCACATACCTCACCCCTAAGGTAGGACCTCGGTAGCCGATAGGACAGCGTGCATTGTAATTAAAAGGCTAGACATGTACATTTAGGTGTCTTGGTATTTTTATGTCTCCTCGTAGTAAAAACTCCAAAATATGTTTTTAACAAGAGTTCCCAACATGGAGAGCCACGTACAGGTGTGTGAAAATCATTTATTCAGCCGGGCAGCCCTGCTAAAACAGTCTTTCAAGCACACAGAATACACAGTGCCAGTAAATCCTTACGCGTTTTGAGCGTTCTTGTGCCCTTGGTCACAGGTACTGGCCGTTTCAATATAGGCAGGATACCGCCGCTCGTTAGCACCAGCTTATGAAGTTCCACCCAGTGGGCGTGACAGCTCAGTGCATGCTGGTGATTGGAGTCCGTGTCAATGTTAATCACAGGTAAGTGCGTCTGCCTTTATCCAAAAAAGTTTGCAGTCACCACAGTGGGGCTGTGCGACTCTCAGGAATGCCGCAGAACAGGAATTTCCCAGCTGAGCACACATCATTCCATATTCTGAAGTATAAATGACTCCGATGGACCCGCTCTCCCGCGGAAGAGTGGGTCCATTGGAGTGATTAACATTGCCACGGACTCAAATCACCAGCATGCACTGAGCTTTTTTTTCGGAAAATCGCCGATTACGCGTACGGTAAAAATTAAAAAAAAAAAAAAATTATCCACACCCTCCCCACCCCGTGTGCAAATGGGGCCCGAATGGCACCATTTGTGCATGGCTTATTACAGGTAAGAAATAAACAAAGAATAAATTTCACAAAGATGCGCATAATATGTCCCCCATGTGCGCACGGTGCGCGAAGCGCATCGTGCGTACATGGCCCATCCCGCATAACGTGGGCACAACCACACACTAACTGTGTAAAGTGGGCGCACGGTGCGCGAAGCGCACCGTGCGCGCACGGAACGAACTGCGTTAACTGGGCGCGCACGCCACGAATGGCGTAAAGTAACTTAGCATTTAAAAAACCGTACAAATTCACTGAAAAAACCATAGGTTTCACACACGTTATAGTTAGGAATTAGCATTTAAAAAACCTTGCAAATTCACTGAAAAAACCATAGGTTTTACACATGTTATAGTTAGCTGGACATTTATTTGATAAAAAACCAATGAAATTCCCCCGTTATAGTTAGTGCAGGCAACTATAACTCATGCAACCGCAATCTTCTGCTGATGACATATGTGTCTTTATGAAAAAAAAATATTTGTAATATATGTATAGCTAAAATTTAATGGAAGAAGACATGGGCAAATAAGTGTCTAAATACAGTATTAGCATCAGCAGAGGATTGCGGTCGCGTGAGTTATAGTTGCCTGCACTAACTATAACGGGGGAATTTCATTGGTTTTTTATCAATAAAATGTCCAGCTAACTATAACATGTGTGAAACCTATGGTTTTTTCAGTGAATATATATATATATATATATATATATATATTACCTACTGGCGGTCGCCAGTAGGTAGTTATAGTTAGGACCACGTTTCCATAGGAAAACCTCAACATTCTATTTTGAATAACTTTGGCGCCGGTCGACGAATCCTCGCGAATTTCTCAAAATAGGTGGGGCGCTACGCTCCGCTCCTACCCTGAAAGTCTCGGGGGGATCCGTCAAGCGGGGGCTGAGATAAAAGGGGGGTCCCAAAACGCGTTTTTCCCATGCATTTTTCCATAGGACCTTTAGAACGAGCTACAGCCCGAACGGCTGAACAGAATTACTCAAAATTTGGCAGAGAGGTAGTCCCTAGGTCAAGGAAGTGCCTTTTGTAGGTTTGGTGTAAATCCGTTCAGTAGATTCTGAGAAAATAGCCTTTAAATCAATATATATATCTGAGCCCGCTTACGGTACGCTTACCGTACGCTTACGGTAAGCGTACGGTGGCGTGCGCGAGCGCGATTCTGATTGGCTCTTAGATCTTAGTAAACATTCGAATCGGCCGAAACCAGGAAGCGGCGGCCGCCATTTTCTGTGTTTCACTCTGAAAAAAAAAGAGTGAAAACAAGAAAAGGGGGCAATGAGAAGAGTTACAGACCCCCTTACATTTGTGAGGGGGTCAAAGAAGGACTGTAAAGTACAAAACAAACATTTATTGATTTTTAAAAAAAATCACGGGGTACGCGTACGGTAAGCTTACGGTAAGCGTACGGAAGAAACATGGCGTGCGCGAAGGAGATTCTGATTGGCCCATAGATCTTAGTAAACATTCGAATCGGCCGAAACCAGGAAGCGGCGGCCGCCATTTTGTGTGTTTCACTCAGAAAAAAAACAGAGAAAACAAGGAAAGGGGGCAATGAGGAGAGTTACAGACCCCCTAACATTTGTAAGGGGGTCAAAGAAGGACAGAAAAGTACAAAAAAAACATTTATTGATTTTAAAAAAAATCACGGGGTACGCGTACCGTAAGCTTACGGTAAGCGTACGGTAAAAAAAATAAAAAAAAAAAAATGAAAAGCAGATTTAAGAGTTTGCTCTTCATATGTCCTCCATGTGCGCACGGTGCGCGAAGCGCATCGTGCGTTCATGGCCCATCTAGCGTAATGTGGGCACGCGGTGCGCGAAGCGCACCGCGTGCTCACTGTGCGCGCACGGTGCGCGAAGCGCACCGTGCGCGCATGGAACGAAATGCGTTAAGTGGGCGCGCACGCCACAAATGGCGTAAAGTAACTTAGCATTTAAAAAACCGTACAAATTCACTGAAAAAACCATAGGTTTCACACATGTTATAGTTAGCTGGACATTTTACTGATAAAAAACCAATGAAATTCCCCCGTTATAGTTACTGTAGGCAACTATAACTCACGCGACCGTAATCCTCTGCTGATGACATATGTGTCTTTATGAAAAAAAAATATTTGTAATATATGTATAGCTAAAATTTAATGGAAGAAGACATGGGCAAATAAGTGTCTAAATACAGTATTAGCATCAGCAGAGGATTGCGGTCGCGTGAGTTATAGTTGCCTACAGTAACTATAACGGGGGAATTTCATTGGTTTTTTATCAGTAAAATGTCCAGCTAACTATAACATGTGTGAAACCTATGGTTTTTTCAGTGAATATATATATATATATATATATATATATATATATATATATATATATATATATATATATATATATATATATATATATATCTTTTGTTTTACCAATTATCAGCAGATAAACATTGATAGAGCACAAGATTGCACTCCACCAATTCAAACCACACAATGTCCAATAGTCTTTCCAGCATCATTCCAATACAATGTCACATTTGTAAACTGCTAATCATACATAGGCCTCATGCCCTGAAAATAAGCCCACCAATTTTCTCATACTTTTTAAATTTCTTATGTTTCCTTGAACACCCTCTTTTATAGATAGATTCTTCAGCCTGCGCACAATGGTCCATACCACAAAGCCATTTGAAAGTCATCAGGGGGTTTATTGTGTGGTCATATTTGCAATGTTTCTTTTTGCCATCAGTTTGCCAATATATAACAGTATTTTGTCACCTTGTGTACCATCCCAATCCGGCTATGTAAATTGAATTTTTAGGATCTGGTGTGACTGGGACAACATTCACATCCTGAATAGCCACTATATGAGCCCAGTATGATTAGATCTTAGGGCAATCCCAAACCATGTGTAGAAAGGTACCCACATCGCATGTCCTACAACTAGAGCTGGTTTCTCTATTCAGCTTATAAAACCTGTCAGCAGTGTAATAGATTCTATTAAAGTATTTGAACTGAATAAGGCACAACTAGCCCAAATTGCCTTCATTCTAGTGGCCATCATCACTTCTTGATTGTCAATATCATTTAGAGTACCCACGTCTGAGATCCAGCACTTTCTCAGGGATACAAGGGGTTACAATGAATTAACCAACAGTGCCCAGTATATTCTAGAGAAGGCATCTGGAGATGCCTCGTTTGTCTATCCTTTCTAGAGTGAGCAAAAACTCCAACAGATTTAAGTCTGTGACAGGATTTGGAGCTCCCTTGTAAACTTTTAAAGCATGTATGTGGACACCTAATATCCCCAAAATTAGAGATCCTTATCTGGCTCCCACAATCCGAAACCCTCCAACTTTGATATGCTGGAATTCAGTCCCCCCATACCGGATTCAACTTCTTTAATTTTCTCATCTATGTGGTCCGTTTTAAAGTTTTGCATCAAAATAAGGCATATTTTGTTGCAACCTTCCTCCAGTCATATCTCTGCTTATTTTTTTAAGGCTTGATAGAATACTATTCTGTTTGTCAAGTCGCATTTACAAATTGAACTCTTCCTTCTATTGAATCAGGTTTAGAGTCTATTTTTTTGTACATGCAGGATAATGTTATGAAAAATATTTTCCCTGACAGGTACTTGCCATCTATAATAATTCTCATTATCCGGTGCGTGTTATACAAATCAAATTATGTTAAATGCAGTCTCGGTTAACTCTTAGTAGCCCTTTGAACATGCATGCGATTCCACATTTCTTTGTTACAAGCCATATTCGTTTTTCACAACACTCATTTGAATCATTCTTTCTTTTTTCTGGAGCTGAGAATTTGTAATAATGTCTCTCTCCCACATGATTGCCGATGTTTTTGATTTTCTTGTACCCTAACAATAGATTGCACCAGATTAGTGAGAGACTCAAATTGTATTTTCAGTGAGAATTTCATATGTCCTGTGTTTTTTAATGTCCGTTTAGTCTTCCTAAGCTTTGACATGGAATATTTGACCTTCAGTCAGTTGCCAGTAAGGGCAAAACAGAAGAGGGTCTAGCAAATCTCTTCCTAGCATAGCACAGAGATGACTCCTGAAAAATAATCAGTATGTGGGCTTTACTTTGGCAGGTGTATGAGCATAATATTGCATTTATCAATCGCCAGATGTCAATCAGATCTTTCACTTTGCAAATAGCCTAATGCATTATTAAAGTCACCAATAATAAATATGTTTCAGCCATGAGAGTATGGTGCAGTATTAAGTCGCTCAAGAATTGAAAATCTCAAGACAAAAGCTAGAGCCTAAAAATAAATATATATATTTATCAGAATTAGCTCCTGTTGGTTAATCTTAAACTGAAATTGTAGATATCTTCCAGCGACACCTTTAGCTATTTTGTCCATCTTGCAGGTGCATCATTTTATGAATAGAACAGCAAGACCTCCTGATCTGGATGAGTGACAGTTATGAAATTCAATGCCAATCCCTTTCTTTTATTTTCATCTTTTTAGTATTATTATCATCTGATAAGTTTCATGTCGGAGTGCAATATCAATCTTCAGCAATAATTTGTCTCCTCTTATTTGAAATATTTCATCCTTTAGTGCGGTAGTTAATTTGATAGCATAATTTTCTGTCTTTAAGTATTTAAGAACCATCCAAAAACTACCTATTAACTATGCTTGCTTGTTTGTACAATAATCTTGTACAATGTGTGAGGGCTGTGGAGTTCATAAAACGAATATGTATGGTTTTGGGCTCCTGGAGGTACCTACGCAAATATCTTAACCCAAAGAAACATAAAATATATATAATGGCTCTATATGTGAACGCATAGGTAAAGTGATATTACTTAAAGCTGTACTATATGCATGACATAGTGAACTGTATTGTGAGTCATAACTACAACTGTGATTAAGAAAATAATTTTATTGAACAGTAGGTGTTCAAAACCTTCACTCTTAGGAGAGAGCTTCCTTGAACAAAACAATACATCTTTCTTAACCACAATACAAAAATTGTAATCAAAAGAGAGCATCCACTGTAATCTAAAAAATATTATAACTATACTCTGTATCCAGACTGCATATATATAATTGAAGATATACAATCAGTCATGTTAACAACTCCTCACTAGTAATGAGACTTTATTAGCTAGCACAATACTACATTATATGAAGAAATTATCTTCTCACTCATGAGAACTTGTTTCAACTTCTTAAAGTCAATTGCAAATTACCTCCTTCCCTGTGTAGTAATGTCCTAATTTTCTCACTTACTAAAATGAGGAATTGAGCAACTCCCATCAAAGGAGATAGAAGAAATGATTCTGTCAAACACAGTAGTACAAGCCAATTAACTGTATTTGGTGTACCAAATTACTATAATCATGTTTGTGACTGTAGAATCATAACAATGGGAGCTTAGTACACCAAACCCAGTCTTTCTTTTGTTTTCTTTTGTTTCTTTTGCCTACCTTTAAATATTAATTGGGGCTTATTCAAGGGAAGAAATAATGACTATTCGGTCATTAGGCCCCAGTCTCTCTAACGCTTCCCAAATGTAAAAGAAAAATGTTGAAATATTTTATATACTTTGCAGGTTTTTACAAGACTTGCCCTAATTTAAATCTTCAAATAACTCAGCATTTATTGTCAGTTGGAGAGCATACATTCACCATACTTATAGACATTACCCAGATTTTGATTAGGAACCCATTTCCTAACATTGTTATCTCTTTTAAAATCAATTTTCACATGTAAAAATAATTGTATAATAACTGTTTTGTTCAGACATTTTCAAATCCTCTGCTAGGGTCAGTCCAGCATTAGAAGACAGAAAGCATCTAAAACATCCAAATAAAGGAACCGAATAATTTTGAACATGGTCTCCTATGTCTGCTGTTTCACATGTGACTAAAAGTGTACTCCTAAATATTTTCACTCATAAACAGAGGATCTGGGTTTTTTTTATCTTTAACTGCAGTGTTATTGAAGTAAAAATATAGTAAATGTCTTGCATATTTTAAGAAATGTCATAAAGTTTAGAAAGTTTTCTAAAACAATGGCAGAGGATAAAAGAGGAAATTATGAATTGCAATGAGAAATAGCAAATTAAAATCATCTTTTGTGCTATAGGTTTTTCTCAATAATGTAAGCAAAACATCCCTTATAGTTGTGTCTCATATTTTTAACAAAAGCCACATCCTTTTTCTAAATATTCTTATAGAAACAAGCAAAGTTTGCCAAATACAAATTTGAAACAGTGTACATTTTGGATTTGTCCTATTTATGCCAGTGAAAATGTTACATTATATACCTGCCATTGAATTCCCTTTCAATGGAACTCAATAACAATAATGTTCACATTGTTTAGCTGTATTTCATATATCTGTAGATTAACAACAGCACTCAGTTATATAAACTAGTACTACAATACTGTCAATACAGCAGCTCGATAATTTCCTGTCTGCTAAATATAGGTTGCACAGAGTGTCATTTGCAATTTATATAGGGCATGCCTTTAAGTTAAAGAAAAAATAACAGTGCAAACAGCAGCATTGTTTGGTGCCAAAAACAACGCCTAAGGAGAATGTGGGCTGACTTTCTCTCCTCTGGTGCACTATTGTGATCACATTTGAAAAATACTGTTATTCAATATTTTAGCATGACCTCATACCCAAGACTGTTCTCAACCCTAATTTCTTCTGGGTTACCTATAAAGTACTTAGGGGCATATTATCAAGACAGGCGATAAAATTATCACTGTTTATCGGCGGAAAACTGCCGCTAAAACGGCAATAATGGGCTTGATAATATGCTCTATGGAATTCCAATTGAAGCCCAAGTTAGATGTGAAGGAAATCTAACCTGAGCTTCAATTGGAATTCCATTGAGCATATTATCAAGCCCATCATTGCCGTTTTAGCGGCAGTTTTCTGCCGCTAAAGCGGCGATAATTTTATCGCCTGTCTTGATAATATGCCCCTTAGTAAAATTGTGTTTGGAATGTCACAGAGCCAGTCAAAAATATAATCAGCGTTATACTGGTTCAGCGAATGCTTTATCCACATCATTGGTATTGTGAGAAAATGCCCCTGTTTGGTGGTCACCCATTTTTGGGGGGAATTTTATTGCTGGGTTTTATACTCTGCACACTGGGATGCTGCCATCCAGTTTATGTGCTCCCACCCTAAAATCTGTTTAAAAGGGCTAATCCCTGACTCACATACTTAATTATTAGGTCAATGCCTATATGACTTTAAAAGTTTAAAGGAACTTTACTAAATACAGCCTGCTGCTTTGCCCCACTGGAAAATTCTGACTTCTATTCGGAGTCTAAGACAGGTAACATTTTTGACATAATCCTGCTTGATGTAGCCAACCTGCGATCCATTGCTGCCAGCCTATACTTGCACTTAGTCCTGGTCAACCCCAAACAGTGATTAATGATTTCCGGTTTACTTTACTTGGCACTTTTTGTCTTCTATTTTAAATTGTGTATCTTCTGTTACCCTAATTTGACTCTATTTTTATAAATTGGAGTAGTATTCTTATTGTTTTGTGTTTTTGACCATTTAACTGTTTTGATACTTCTAAATGCTTTACACAATTTTGTTATGGTAAGCATGTCTGATCTTTGCCATAATTACAAAGGGTTGACCTTGGTTTTAAATTGTTAAAACATTGTCTGGACCTAACAGGTTAGTGACTTTACTACCTGTGGTGGACTTCCATCTACCTCTATTAATAAACCAATTTCCTACAGGTATTTTATTTGTAAATGTGGATACTATTGAGGGTTGAGAAAGATAATAGAGTCACCACTCCTCAATTCTGCAACTAATTCCACTGATGACAATGTGAAGTGTAAAGTATGGGCGGTATCTTCAAATATTGAATAGAAAGCAATGTCAATGCTATCATTGAAATTAATTTTCATGTATGGCCTATTAGGAGTGAAATAACATTTTGAATTATAGTTGGATGATCTGGTGAACAAAGAGACAAATTGTTATGGAATGGCAACATTACACATTGAAAGTTATGGTAATATTGCAATGGCTAAGAAGAAATATATGGCTGTTTTCATCATAAAGGAAATGGTGCTAAACATGCAGCTTTGAAAGTGGCAAAACATGTAGAAACTCTTTTCTCATATTACTCTGGTAAAATCCACATTTGCAGTAATAGCTAGATTTATGGATGTGGCTATGCCATTACTGGATTGCAGCTTAACCACAAAATGCCTGTTCAATTTTAACTTAGATCCTCCTTGCCTCTCTTTGTCTTAAATAGTGAATGTAGTCTTTTGCTAGTTTGCCCACTTTAGAAAGAAAAAGATGTAGGTTAAAGCTAAGGCTGTATAGCTTGACCAATATAGTGGAATGCGTTCCAAATCCCCATCTGTAATTTGTGTCCCCAATATTCAGTCGAGGATGAATATGAAATGTTATGAGTCCTGAGCTAGAATTTCCTCAATAATGAGACTTCAGTAGGTAAACTTAATTAGTGACCCATGATCTCCTTAACTTACCAAAGTTCCATACTCTGATATGTGACTAAGCACAAGGCTTCCTTTAATAAACCATGAGGGTAAAGTAAAGAGACATAAGTAAAAAATGATAGCATAACATACACATTAAATAAAGCTATAATTTTTAGATTCATTGTCTGAGAAATAAAATTATAGTCTGACTAGGCTCATACTTAGTTTTAAAGAGGACAAATTAAAATTGTCAACATAAGATATACATTTTAAGATAGCATGCAGATTCAAAATGCTCAGAAACATAACTAAGTGCCTTATTATAATGCTAGTCAGACGAGCATCCAACCAACATCGCATCGGGAGTGGAACCGCCCGACAAGTAGTCGGCTGTTCCACTCCCGATATTATGATGTGACCGCCAGCATGGTCATCTAAAACATTGCCTTTAACATTGTGCCTTGTGCTGGGGCACTGCAATAGTAAAGGTGATGTTTCTAAGCATCTATGCACTGTATGCCAGGCACCATGTGGTGCCTGGCACTTGGTGAAGAGATGTTTGGGGGGGCACCACATGTGCCCCCCAGGCCACACAGCAGAGGCCTAGGGGGGATGAGGCCCTGCTAGGGGCTCCCAAAGTCAGTTTACGGCAGCCTTTCTATGTTGGAAAGGCCGACATGGAAAGGCTGTCAGAAAGGGACATCCTAATCCCTATGGAGGTGCCTCCACATGCACAGCCTCCATTGTAGGGATTCGGCCTGCAACCAAAGCCCTGATGGGATCATTGATCCTGTCGGAGGTGACGTCAGTCCCTCAGATGATATCGCTTTGCCCGCCGGCATCGTAATCCAGAGGTCGGACCGATGCCTTGGATGTCAGTCAGACCGCCACCAACGGTTCGTGGCGGTCTAACCCAACATCCTAATAAGGCCCTATATGGTGCAGTTTCAACTGTGAGAATGGCAAATGTATACTAGCATCCTACGTTGTGACTGATCTGTCCCAAACAACATATTGTTCAATTGGCTGCACTGAAATTTTACCACTGTATATCTGAGGAGAAAACCTAATCTGAGCTGCAATTGAAATGTAACTAAGCAAGAGAAAGTCTGGGTGTAGTCTAGCATTTGATATGTAATATAAAATAAAATTAAATGCAGTCACTCGGTAAATGACATTAATTATTCTAGCACCAATGCTTCAACGCTGACTGCTAGATGTTGATTTCTTTATTGGTTAGTGGAAATATTCCAAATGGAAATTATTCTTTTTAAACTTAGACCTTTATTTAGCAGCCACCTCCCACTGAGAAGGTCCTGCTACTTACCCCAAGTCACCAGTTACGAGGTGCGGTCAGAGAAGATGAACTGCCAGTCTCCTTCTATATTAGTGGCCCACTAAAAACCTGCCCTTTTGAAATGTGATGGCAATCATTTCTTTTCAATTCCAACATGCCAGGTTGTGAGGGAGTAGGGTAGTTGGGATTTGTGTCCCTTCTTACATTTCCCCTGACCTTCAGGCTCTGAATAGTAGTCAGATTAAGAGGGCTCTGTGGACTCAGCGAGTCCAGGGGAGCGGAACAGGGGTAGTGTCATCTTGCACTCTGTGGGAGCTTAATAAACCCTAGGATTATCTTACCCAGGACAGGCAATCACTCAAAATAAATGTCATTTTTCAGGGATTCACACATGTGTGGTACCAGCAAAGAATCCCTTTTTGATGGTGGAGCTTTGTCACTGTGGGGAAGTTGATGCTAAGAATGACTGAGACTCCCCACCCTACAGACGTTCCAGGGAAAACCCATGTCCATGCAACCCAGGACTGGTAGCCACCAACAGTTTTCCATCATTCAAATATACACTACCCTGCCGATATCTGCCACTACCCTATATTCCCCACCAAACCCAGACCCTGCTTTAATTAAGACATAATCCCACCATTAGTTGTGCATAGGATTGGTTTTGTGGGGGTACTAGACTGATTTCGGTGTAACATGGTAGGATAATGCTGGCAGTCTACCCATGTTTATTCCAATATGCTCACACCTCAGAACATTTTCTAAGGCCTTCAGTTTCAACAGTGAGCTATACTGTAAATTGTCTTTCTACCTGACATTTGATTCTGAGGTCAGCTCAAACTGCACTTAGACCCCAATAATAACGGCACAAACTAATTCAGATATAAACTAGAGGCGTTTTTGTAGACCTGCCAACTCACACAATGTTAACGTGTGTCACCTCTTGTAAGCAAGAGATTTAACTCATAAAAATATTTTTGTAAATGTATTTAACTAAATTGCACAGTACTGATTGCCGTTTTGCAAGACCATTCTAACTCTTTTGTACATCATTTTAAATGTGGCATACATGCTGTCATTAGAAGCCCTGACAAATGAACGGGAACCCTTAACCCATATTCTTTGATGGAGTCAAGCAAAGACTTAGGGATTCAAGGTATTCCTCACATTAGTATCCAATAATGCTGGAGAATCGACACAGCACCTATTTCACCGCCCCGCATCATCCCAGCACATCCAGATTTTTGACTCACCGCACCTGTGTGCCAAGTTCTTTATCGTACTTGCCCAGTAGTAAGGAACTGAGGACTCGTATCCGGAAACCGACGCACCACCTCCCCTCACAGTAAGGAACCAATGCATCACTTCCCCTCACCATCAGGAAATGACGCATCGCCTCCCTTGCGCTGCATTAAGGAACCGATATATCACCTCCCCTGGGAGTAGGGACCGACGCATTGCTTTGCTTTTCTGGTGCCTCACCTTCCCTGTGCCTGTTCTCATCTTTGATTCTGACGCATCCCAGGTACTTTTTGATAAAAGTGACGCATCCATAGTTTCCTATAGACTAAACTGTTTTAAACATTTAAAAAATAATATCTACTTATGTATGTTGGATTTTTGTTGTTTTAGTCTTGTTTTACTTAATTAAAGATTGGTTATTTTTCTAAACTGGTGTGGTGTCCATTTGTAGTGTTTTCACGGTGTTGCTGTATATTATGTGCAAATACTTAACACATTGCTTCTAAGTAACCCTGGGCGTAGTTTGCGTAGGAGCGCTACGCGTAGCTACACGAAGTGCACTTCGCACTACGCAAGCAACGCGTTGCTACGCAAACTGCGTAATGCGGTAGGGAAACGCTGTTCGCACTGATTGCACAGTGCCGGATGCTTGTCCACACTGTGCAATCATTGCAAACGGCATCTTGCACAGTGCAAGCGGTCGTTTTCTGCTGCTCGAGTAGTTATGTACTCGAGCGGCAGCTTTCTCAACGCTGACTGGTAGTTTCTCATCGTGAGCGGTCGCGAGTATACGCGACCACTTGCAATGAGAAACCTGACCTCCCCGCGTTGAGAATCTCACCGGGAGGTTTATTTTCCACGCTCGCGATCAGCAACTTGATGTTGCTGATCGCGAATGAGGAAAAACTCTCGCCGGAATGTTGATCTTGCTCGCTCGCGATTGCCAACTTGGCGTTGAGGACCGCGAGCAAGCATAAAATGCCCGCTACGCGTTTTTGCACTGTGCTACATGCAATTCGCGCAGTGCGTAGTAGCGCAAACTATGCATGCTCCGTGAGCATAGCATAGTTCTATGCCCAGGGTTACTTCTAAGATAAGGCTGACTGCTCGTGCCAAGCTACCAAGGGGGTGAGCAGGGTTTATCTTGCGTTGACTCCCTTGCCCTAACACTTGAATAATAGAATAAGGGTCTCTGCTTGGACAGGGTGCAAACCACTTCCAACTAGAGACCCCCATTTCTAACTGATATGATTCAGGAAGTTGGCTACATATATATATATTTATATATATATATATATATATATATATATATATATATATATATATATATATATATATATATATATATATATATATATATATATATATATATATATATAAAGTGTCACCCACATCCATGTGGAAATGGATCTCATTCTCGACTAGTAGTTATAAGAGGTGACTCTTGTAACAGTTAAAAAGTAGCAGTGAATGCTCAAAGCCTTGGGGAACATTGCACTGGGGTCTACAATAGAAGGATTCTGAAGATCTTAGTCAAACCCAGTGATGTGTTAAGGAATAAACTGACTGAGATTAGGGCAGCTAAGAAAATCCCAAGGCATTCTTTTAATCTATCTGGCACAATATTATCAGGAGTGGTGTGGTAATATTCTCTGATATCCGTCGGAGATTACTCTATTCTGCCAGCTGATCTGAAACCTGATTGAGACCATGAAGAGGCTAATGTTCTTGCAAATGATCTGTAACAATTGTCCACAGAATTCTGCTAGGTTATATAAAACTGAAGATCATATGTGAGATTGTTGTGGATTTCTTTAGAAGTGGGGTGATAGTTGTATGTTTTGTTTGATTATGGACTATGCCTGTAGGAAGGGAGAGATAAAACGATGGTCATGTTTTTGGTCAGGTATAAGAAGATTAAATACAGATTAAATGTTTTTATCCAAGAGGCTAACTGGGATATTTTCTCTGAATTCCTTGGGGTGAATAAATTCGTTGATAATGAATTTGTGCAAACACAAAGTATGGAGAGAACGGAGGATTATTTACAATTTCATCATGAATCTTTGGTATTTGTCATTAAAATATTAGCAATTAGCCTTCACTGCTGTGCAGTGGAATGTACCTTATACTTCATGGCTTCAGGGTTTGCACTTACTACAAATTTCCTTTATTTGGTTTGTAAATGTATTACAGTCATTGGGTAGTATGATATTTTAGTCCTCCAAATGCCCTTTTCATAATTTCTTCAGATGTTGAAGGCTGTTTTGTCCAAATCATACTCTGATTTTGCCATTACAATGTAAAGTTTTGGTATTGTCTTTTTAACATCACCTGATTATGGCTGGACAATATGTTAATCTCTTTGAGGCCTTGAGTATGTTTCCTTATCTTCTTTGAAGTCAGCGTTTTAATAGCAGAAGTAATTTTATGGTGTTTCGTATCCATTACAGAAGCTGGGCCAATGCTGGGACCCACTATGGCCCAGTTACTTTCTATAGTTCATCAAACTCTACTTCATTGAACTCTTTGAAATGTCTGTTGAATGTAGGCATTGGGTCCACTCTGATAATGTGAATTTGGTTTCTAACACTCATTCACAATATGTAAGTAGTGAAGAATATGATCCAACCATATCTGATGTTGTATCATCAGCTTGCTCTGTTTAATCCTGTGTGAAAACAAGTGTGAGTTCCACTGTGCCTGGGGCTGTTAGCAACTTTGCTGATTCACACTTCTTATATTCTTTTGATTAAGTCTAAAGCATATCTGTTTTCATGACTGTCTATCTGTACGCTAAAGTCAGTTATAAGCAGATTTCATGGTGGTAGGTACATTTTTCATCTAGGAATTTGGAGCTGTACCTTGTAGGCGATAAATAGTTGTGATGATGCTGGAGCTGTTAAAATAGATTGTGCATCTTGCTATCAAAATTTCAGATGATGAATAAGATGTAGTTAATTTTTCTTTACAAGCTATAACTGAAAATGTAGCATATTTCCAAGCTGGAGATATGTTTGCATGCCTAGAAACAGTGACTGGTTCTACTACTTTAAATCATTTTTCTTTCATTGGGCCCAAATATGGAGCCATGTTGGTTCTTCTGAGGTCGATCAGCATGGTGATCCTGATCTGTCTTCGGTGCAGTAGGATTGTTTTGGTAGGAGCAGGTGTTTGAGGAGGGGACAACATGGATGTTATGTTATGTTATTTGCACTTATAGAGCGCAAGATTACCCTTGGGTGTCCTGGCGCTAAGTACTGGTTACCTGGGAAGCTGAAAGAGTGCTACTGCAAGAAGAGCCATGTCTTCAGGCCCCTACGAAAAGACAGAAGATCCGGGGCAGTCTTAAGGGAAAAGGGAAGCTCATTCCATGCTCGAGAGGCACAAAGAGTGAAGCTCCTGCCTCCCCAATTAACTTTTTTTGCCTTGGGGACTTGCACTTGTTTTGCACTGGTAGAGTGTAACGTTCTACCAGGTACGTATCAATGGAACTTTTGCTTAAGAGATTCAGGACCGATTCCATTAATGGCCTTAAAAACAATACAGAGTGCCTTGAAGCGAACTCTTTGTTTTATCGCAAGCCAATGTAATTTCTTAAGCTCTCCTTTCACAGAAGCACATTTAGGTGTTCCGGACAGCAGTCTGGCCGCTGCGTTTTGGACTAATTGGTGCCTATACATATGTTGTTTTTGTATGTTCAAATATAGGCTATTACAATAGTCCAAACACGACGTTATGAGGGCCATGACTACTGTCTTGAGATTGCGCTCGGTCAGAAAGATCTTAATTTTCCTAATGATTCTAAGAATCATGAAGCAAGCTGAGGTCACCAAGCTTACTTGATCACCCATAGTGAGTTTGTTGTCCACTAATACCCCGAGGTTTTTGGCCTTCCTAGTAGGTACAGGGCATGATCCCAGGTCTTCCGGCCACCAGTCCAGTATCCATACCAGTGGATTATTCCCTAACTTTAAGACCTCAGTCTTGTTGGAATTGAGCTTTAAGCAATTGGAGGACATCCAGCGAGATATAGCACTCATGCATTCATGAAAACGGTCCCCAGTTTCTTTCTCATCTCCCCTAGTCAATGACAACACTATTTGTGTGTCGTCAGCGTATGAGGTGAGCTGAAAGCCAAATGATCTAATAACTCCTGCCAATGGTGCCACATATATATTAAAAAGAGTTGGGCTAAGAGAAGCGCCCTGTGGCACCCCACAAGGGAGTATAATTGGTCTAGATGAATAGCCATCCAGATCCACAGTTTCAGACCTGTCAGCTAGGAAAGATTGTAAAAGTTTCCAAGCTGGGCCTTTGACACCGATCTCAAACAACCGGTCCATCAATAATTTATGATGGACCGTGTCAAAGGCCGCGGACAGGTCTAATAAAATTAGTACTGCACTGCCTCCTCCATCAACGGCCTCTCTAATTTCCTCAGTGGATTTCAACAGAGCCAACTCAGTACTGTGATCTGCCCTGAACCCATATTGTGATGGGTCCAATGAGTTATTGCAATGGAGAAATGCACTGAGTTGGATGTTCATCTCCTTTCCCAACATTTTAGCAGGAAAGGGGAGCCGCAAGATTGGCCTGTAGTTATTGGGGTCCTTTGGATCCAGATTCTGCTTCTTCAAAAGTGGAAGAACAGAAGCTTGCTTCCAGATTGTAGGAAATATACCAGATGAAAAAGCATCATTTAAAAAAGGAGTCAAGGCCATTCCAATTACTTCAGGCACTTGTTTAATGATCCAATCAGGGCAGGGATCACTAGGGGCTCCTGAACGGATCGAGGTCAGGACCTTGATTGTCTCTGATACCTCCAGTGGTGAAAATTGGTCAAATTCCAATGAAGGACCACTACTGCCAGCTTTATTCATATTAGAGTTCAACTGTGCCATTTTATTAGCTTCAGTGAAAGAGGAGAATATAATTTCAACTTTATGTTTAACAAAGTCGGCAATTTTATCACAAAATGATAAATTGCTATGGCTCCTAGGGGCAATTGGAATAGACAGTTTTTTAATAATACTAAAAAGTTCCTTTGAATTGGACTTGGCCAAAGCTATCTGAGTAGAGAAAAACTTTCTTTTAGCTTCCAGTAGCAATTGTTTATAAATAGTGATGCAGTGTTTATATTCTTTCTTATCTGCTTCACCATCATTTTTTCGCCAAGCCCTTTCTAACAATTTACAGTCCAGTTTTTTAGCTCTAAGTTCTTCGGAATACCAGGGAGCCAATGGTATTGCTCGTTTAAGAATCCACTGTTTCCTGGGAGCTAATTGATTACAAGATATGGCTAGCCATTGATTGTAGGCCGCCGCAGCATTTTCCACTCCCGAGGGAGGGGGTCGCATCGAGCTACTAAGGGAGTTACCAAATTTATTGATATCCAATTTTCACCAAGCTCTGGTCACAATCTCCTGGGCTGGTTTAATATTAGCTAAATGACTTCCATAGCCATTCAGTTCAAACTGAATGGCACAGTGATCCGACCAGGAGATGGGAAGGACTGAAGATCATGGTTGTTTGAGTATATGCCTTCAAGAGTATGTCCTTTTTCATGCGTAGGGGCCTTCACCAATTGTTGAAGGCCTCCGGCCCGCATAATTTGCTCCAACCGATTGGTGTCAGTGTCCAAATGGTTTTCTAAATAAAAATTTAAATCACCCATTACTGTGTAGGATTCTAAACATAATCCCTCTTCAAGTAAGGTGCCTAATGTCTCCAAAAATCAATTTTTAGGACCCGGTGGGCGATATAATATTAGGCCTTTAAAGGTTCTGTAATTTACCGAGTGAACGTTAAAAGCTAACGCATGTTGTGTTGGAGATCAGGAGAAAGTTGGGCCCCAGAGAGTCATGATGAATGACAGCGAGCCCTACCCCTTTTTTATGTAGCCTATCCAGGGTATAGCAATGAAACCCAGGAGGGGTTGCCTTCACTAGGTCTGGTCCAGAAGCATTGTCTGTCCATGATTCCGTAATGAAGGCCAACTTTACCTTTAAATCCTCTAACAATAATGCACATTCCGTGCTATGCTTAATTAGAGATCTAGCAGTAAGTAAAATACATTTTAAGGCGCCTACACTGATTACATCCATCTTATTGCCTATCACAGCGCTAGGACCATGTGCTGGTAGGTTAAGAATGCAAGGTAGTTGTTGCCGGCACCTAAGGCAGGAGAGACTCTCCATGCCTTTGTCAATGTCAATTAGAAGATTAGATGGACAACATAACCTACCTTTGGCTGGGTTTAGTCCATGTAGCTCCTCATTGGTATACTTTATGAGTTTTGGGGCGAAATGGCCAGGGGGACTGGCCCTGAGCCCGGCTAGCGCGCGGACGTGCGTAGACAGGCTTGCCTTTGGCGCACCAGCGGTGCGCCCGCTGCGCGCGTCCGCGTCAGCATGCGGGTTAAATAGCCCTGCTTTCAAACACTAGACCGCTGACCTACTTTGCCAAGGGTTAGGCGGTTCGAGCCCCCTCCCTCCTCCAATCCCACTTCTAAAACGTGGTGCCAGTAAATAAAATCACAATATGAGCAAGTTAAAACGATGAAGAGCAATTAAAAAGGAGCCTGAAATCTAAAAGAGGTCTCACCTGGCGAGCACTCAACACAGCTTCGCCAGGGGACCAGTGCTGCGCGTCTGCTTCAGCGAGCGGGCTAAATAGCCCCGCTTTCAAACACTAGACCGCTGACCCACTTTGCCAATGGTTAGGCGGTTCGAGCCCCCTCCCTCCTCCAATCCCACTTCTAAAATGTGATGCCAGTAAATAAAATCACAATATGAGCAAGTTAAAACAAAGAAGAGCAATTAAAAATGAGCCTGAACTCTAAAAGAGGTCTCACCTGGTGAGCATTCAACACAGCTTCGCCAGGGGACCAGCGCTGCGCGTCCGCATCAGCGAGCGGGCTAAATAGCCCCGTGTAGTAATCAAGCCATGATCCAGGAGGTGGTTTTAAGTAGATTTATTGAAGATAGTCACATGATGTAGGTTAGTTGTAAATAAGCCCCACCAGGAGCAGCCTGCCAGGCGCTCAGCCCTTCTCCAACTGTCCATTCCCACTCCCAACAATACATCTTGCATCATTCAGGCAGCATTCCACTGGCACATCATGAACCGTAACAGACCAGGATACTACACCCCGCTTTCAAACACTAGACCGCTGAACTACTTTGCCAATGGTTAGGCGGTTCGAGCCCCTCCCTCCTCCAATCCCACTTCTAAAACGTGGTGCCAGTAAATAAAATCGCAATATGAGCAAGTTAAAACGAAAAAGAGCAATTAAAAATGAGCCTGAAATCTAAAAGAGGTCTTACCTGGCGAGCACTCAACATAGCTTCGCCAGGGGACCAGCGCTGCGCGTCTGCATCAGCGAGCGGGCTAAATAGCCCCGCTTTCAAACACTAGATCGCTGACCTACTTTGCCAATGGTTAGGCGGTTCGAGCCCCCTCCCTCCTCCAATCCCACTTCTAAAACGTGATGCCAGTAAATAAAATCACAATATGAGCAAGTTAAAACGAAGAAGAGCAATTAAAAATGAGCCTGAAATCTAAAAGAGGTCTTACCTGGTGGGCACTCAACACAGCTTCGCCAGGGGACCAGCGGTGGTGCATAGATCTGATGCATAGTGTTTCAAAGTGATTTGTGATGTGTTCAATAGTGCAGTTAGGTAGTGCATGGAGGTTTACTGCTAGAGTTTCAGAAGGGATATGCTGTTCTAGTAAGTGTGATTTGTTGGAAGTGTATTTTTATAGTAAATTTGGGTTGGCGGCAATTTTTGTTGGATTACGTTTATTCTGCCTAGAATGCATGTGTGGATGTAGGAAAGACAAATGTGTGTGAATTTGTGTGCCTTTAGATGATCTGTAGTGCAGATTTTAGTGGAGGTAGAATGGGGTACATAGAATGATTACACTTTCCAGAAGTTGACATCTTATTGGGAAACTGGAAGTGACAATTTGTGTAGTTTATCAAATGTTCCACTAAGCCATACTTTCTAAAAGTATTCTGAAATGTTTCTTGAGATGGGTTATGGTAAGATGCAATATTTACCAAAGAACAATTTTTATAGCTAAACCTTTGTTTCAGAACTGCAAGAGTTAATGGACTATTAAGGAGATTACTTCTTTTTCATTTCACATGTTGAAATGCAGAACAAAAGACAGTTCTGTTGTATATTTTAATACATTCATCCATTCATGTCAGAGTTAGTTAGTTTGTTGCATGCCTTTGTTTTGTGAAGGTCTAATAATGATATGAAATGTAATGTATGTTTCTACTTTAGACTAATTCTTATATTTGAATGCATTCATCCTTAGTGTTGATGCTTTTGCATTTACAGGATTTATTTGGGGTGAAATAAAACAGATGTGGGACGGTGGATTTCAAGATTACATTCATGACTGGTGGAACCTAATGGATTTTGTAATGAATTCCTTATACTTGGCAACAATCTCTTTAAAAATAGTTGCCTCTGTAAAGGTACAGTAATACCTAAATACCTATTGTATTATGGACTTTATGAGTAAGGGTATACTGTTAACAGACCTATGTGTTGATTTTTTTTCCAATTCATTCAAATGCTGCATATGCATTAATAAACACATCGGCATGCATTAAACAGTGTGTTTCTTCGTATGAACTGTTGTACTACCAAGTCTGTTTTTGAAGCAGAGTATTCATTTTCATTGGCGTATCATTAATTGGGAAATCTAAACAGTGTCCACTTGTCTCTACACATGTCAGTCCTGGTATTACCCTCTCATAAATGTACCACACCAATATCCATCCCACCTAATTCTTATTTCACAGTCTTTTTCAGAAACAGAATACATAAATATTCGAAAATCATTCCTAATGTGTGCCAAATATCTGAAGAAAAACTGGTAATAACACATATTATTGATAGGTGTGCAATATCGCAATTATGGTTATTTTGTGGATGGTTTATGTAAACGTAGGGACTCATTTACAAATATTTCACACAACTGTGCTTGCTATGCTAAACTGCGTTGGATGAAAGGGGAAGAGCAAGACAGCACAATATCTACAGTCAAAGGGCACTGTTTCTTTCTCTCAATGTGCTGGCACTCTTTGAGCCTGACTTGCACCATGCACACTCTATTGTGCCACAGTATAAAGCCTTGAGCTTTATGTTTAGTATAGGTTTTATACTGGGAGGGCATGCTTCCAGACCAAAATCACATTCTTAGACTAACTTTAAAACTTTTTATATATATGATTATGTGATGTGTTTTGTACAATACAGTACACACGCAATGTTGCAAGAGTTAGGAGAAATAAAAACATTTATCCTTTCAACGCCTGCCTCAAGAAGGCATTAATTTGTGGTGCATAGTTTTGTCTGCCATTATTAGTAGATAGGGCTTTGCATCAAAAACCATGGGTGGTTGCATGGGAATGGCAACAATGTCCCCTCAGTTCACGGCTCTCGCCATACAAAGAAATAATGTTGAGATTTCTCACCTCCTGTGAAGGCCTTCTAGCTGGGACATGGTTATAGAATAAAATGAAGTTGGACAAAGTTGGTTATCAGCACGTGCCTTAACAAAGGAGGTAGTTTGCTGTCTATACAGAAAGCATTTAAAATATCACACAGCCTTCTTATGATTAGGGACCAGACAGGAAAATGAAACTTGTATTTTTTCCTAAATAGCTTTTGGATTATGATCGTACAAACAGGTATTTTCCCTTGAAGAGCTCTAGGTTAGAAGTAGGGTCTTGGAAAATAAAGACATACTTGGGAAAAACATGTTTTCCTAATTAATATAATAAATGGTATGTATTCTAGCAAACTTAGAAAAAAGTTATTTTAGATGATCTCCTTCCAAATGCTTGTCTTATTGGCTAGCTTCTGATGTGTGCCGTGTACCAATAATTTGTCAACAACATTAAGTGCATGCAACACACAGCAAGTATTCTGCACACCTTCTTGAGTTGGAATGTCAAGGCATAATTGTGTAAACTGTCCAGCAGAAACTATTTTTCAAAAAACCCTAAGCAAGTTCCACCGTGCTTTTAGTCCAGGTTTGTTAGTCTTATATTCGTGCTACTGTCCATAGGCTGGCATCTGTAACACTGTCAATAAGCATTGGAGAACTGCATACCAAGTATTGCTTGTAGCTAAGAAGATTGTTGATTCCATTAATTTCACAACAGGTGTGATTTACGCTTCAGAAATGAAACTCCTCCCTTTCTGTGTTCCAACGAAGTTTGGCGTGAATCTCTAACTTATGACATGCTTGCAAATATTGCCTCTCTGATCTAGTCACTTTTCAGTTTCTACTATCATTAGGTGTGATTCCTCTATATGTTTCCCGTGGCGACATTGCGTTCTTTGGACCATAGGGGTGCCAGTACTTTCTATCTATTTATATAATGAGTGAGTTCATTTACATTTAGTGGGTAGACTGGTAATGGTTTAGTAACAGTCGGAGACGTGTTTTTGAGAACGGGAGGTGATGAGTAGGGTGCGTAAGTGATTCAGCCTCACTAATAGAGTTAAGTGTGTACAGTAGGCAATTCACAAATAATGCCTTCTTATCGGTAGTTGGATTTTGTAAGAAATTGGGGTATTAGCTGAGGGGGGTGAGTACTCATCTCAAATAATAACCATAATCCTTGTCAGGGCGAACCTTTATAGTCATGTCACCATATCAACCTCAGATCAACTCCATGGTAGTTATGGTACAGAGCAGAGAAGCTTAACTTAGAGGCAATGCTTAAAGTATTCATGCAGTACTCGAATATTAATAAAGTCCAAAACCAATTTAAGAAAAAATGGTAAATTGCAATATATAAAATGGCACCACAACAACATAAATCTTATATTCTGTCCTATTGCTTTCCTACCGAACAGCCAACCCTGCTGAAGGGAGCACCAATTTTTGGGCCTTTCCACTTTAAGCACATATTCAACACTAACCTTCTGCATGCCCTACCTTTAAATAGCATGCACCCTGCCTTAAGGGCAGGAAGGCCTACTTATGGGTGAGCTATTAATATTTTAAAGGAAGATTAAGACCAGTAAAAAGTGGTTAGTCGGTCAGGCTGAATTTTCAGTTTGAACATGCACAGCCAGGCTACACATCGCAGACCTGCAGTCATGTTTGCACTGTCACTGTAGTGGAAGGCCCACTGGGTGCTGCAGTCCACTAATGACATTTAACTTATAGGCCCTGGGTATACGTTGTATGATATGCTAGGGACTTATAGGTAAGTTAACTATGCCAATTAGGTTTATATCAATTTCATCATGTTTAAAGGGGGAGCACAGGCATTTTACTACTAGTTAGCAGAGGTAAAGTGCACAGAGTTCTGTACCCAGAAAAAGCGTCAAATAAAAAATCTGGGGGTTCACTACACAAAAAGTGGTCATGTGGTTGTGTTAGAGAAGTAGTGAGCACAATAGTCCCTGAACCAGAGCATTATAAAGCAAATGTCTTCAAGGTATCCCAGCATGATTAGCAGACAGTAGGGTGCAAGGATTCTCATGTGGAAATCAAACAGTGTTTACGCGAGAATAGTTTAAGATGAGTCAATAGTTACAGTAAGATGTGAAGACAGAAAAACTGCAATGGATGACTGGCTTCACTTGATCTTTAGATCGAGAAACTCCACTTTAAACTGGGGGGTTATAGGCACATTTAATGCTCCATAAGCCTTGAGCTGTGTACATAAGTGAGTCAGTCCTTTACAATAAAGGAGCCAGGGTACAATCCTATTTTGTTGTCTGTGCGTTTTCCAACATCTCTTAGTACAGGGCTTCCTTGTTCCCAACCTTGCAATGTAACTGGTGGTAGCAGGAAGAAATCAGTAGTATATAAGAAAGGAGATTGAAGCTGTTACTGTGTCAGAGGGTGTTTGGACAAAATATCAGAATATAAAAAGCGGGAGGCGGAAATATCGGAAAATAAACATTGTGATACTCAATTATCATGATGCACAAATATCGCAGACTATAATATCATTTTCTTAGGCAAGTATTATCATTTTTAGTAATATTTATGATTTTAATATAATTCTCAATAAAACACTTAAAAATATAGTTTTATAATTATTTGAATGTGTTTTAGTTGATATATACATTTTATGTGTTACTTTTTATATAAAGTTTTATTTAATATAGCTTATAATTTTAAGTGATTTAGGATTTTTTATTTAAGTTTTATAGTGTTAATTATATGATTTATCTTTAATATGTAAATGTTGTGATATTGATTCATTTTGGGTGCTGTTATGTTATGGGGTATAGGGTAGGCAGTAAAAGAAGTAATTAATTACCAATTATTTATAAATTGATTATTTAATTGATTATAGCTGTGGGATGCTAGGGGTAAATGATGGGAACTTATTTAAAAACAAATTATTGATTATTTGCAAATTAATTATTTATTTGAATTTTAAAGATTTAAATTTTAGAATATTAAATTATTTTAATCATATTTTATTTGATAGCTGCTAGGTTTGTAGGGGTCTATGCTGGGAAATTAATTAAGTAATTAATTAAAAATGAATTATTAGTTTTTAATTATGTTATTGATTTAAAAAATGTAAGTTATATTTTAGGTGAACGCTGCTTGGTTTGCCAGGTTATAGAGAGTTATTTACTATTTGATAGTTAATTGTTTTAATGATTTGTAATTATTTAAATTGATTACTTTTTTTAGTTCACACACACAAACATATATATACTCACCCAATATATATTTGTTAATTAATGATTTTTATATTATTTTACATTCATTGTGTTATATATGTAATTTGTTTGAAGAGAAATACGTCCACTAATCATGTGTAGAATGCTGTAGGAATAGTAAAATTAACATCTTTGCAATTTTACATTTTCCCTACTTTTGCGCTGTTTGGAATGGGAATAATACATTTCACTCCACCAAAATTCAATGCTTTCCCTACTGTTTCACAGATTTGAGTGGTTATAGTAAATTTTACTCCTACAAAGTCCAGCACTTTAACTACTGTTGCACTGTTTGGACTGCGATTAGGAAGTTTCACCCCTCTGAAAACCAACGCTTTCCCTAAATTTGCACAGATGGATTGGAAGTGGAAATGGTAAATTTCACCCCTCTGAAATCCAAAGCTTTCCCTACTGTTGCACTGACTGGAGTAGGACTACTACATTTTACCCCTTCAAAGTCCAACACTTTCCCGACTGTTGCATAGAGTGCGGATAGAATGCTTGATATTCTTAAATTCCAATTGTTTTAATTAATGTTGGTTAAAAAAATGTATAGCACCAATTGTTGTATTTTTTCACATTAGTTGTTTTTATTTTAAAATGAATTTTTACATTCATAAAATTTTTGGGTAAATGTGTTTTTGGGACTTTTCAATTGTTTATCATTTATTTTTTGTGCATACATTAATATATTTTATCCTACTTATTTTTAATATTTTCATGTTCTTAATGTGCATGTATGTTATATACACACACGTATATTATTCATATATATATATATATATATATATATATATATATATATATATATATATATATATATATACATATTATAGCTCCAGGTCTCACCCTTGATCTGCTGAACTCGTGGCGGGTGCTGTTCTTCCGCTAAAACGTGAGGGTGAGGTCACGGAAATATTCAGGCTACAAAATGCGGAGCACTCACTGGATGCAGTCTGTTGAAATTATTTATTGCAAATGCATTTCGGCGTCTAGCCTTCTTCAGTGCATGTCCTGGAGGCACCATGGCCGGATTAATTTTGAGGGGTCGTATTAGCCATGCAGCGTGAAAATGACATTGCACATTTCATCTAAGCAATCGTTCATGAGAACTCTGAATAACAAAAACGAAATGCTTTCCATCAGGCTGTGAAGAATGTAACACACGCAAACATGTCAGCCAGGAAGAGAGGTATTTGACCTTGAACTGTGTTTGTCCCTCATCACTGGCTATGATTATGTGCCTCTCCAATGAGATCGTTTTAAAATGTATTTAAACCTGCGCAATGGTTAATGCCCAGTTGACATGCACTGAAGAAGGCTAGACGCCGAAATGCATTTGCAATAAATAATTTCAACAGACTGCATCCCGTGAGTGGTCCGCATTTTGTAGCCTGAATATATATACATATATATATATATATTCACTGAAAAAACCATAGGTTTCAGGGGCGGTATAGTTAGCTGGACATTTCCCTCGTACAAAACCCTAGAAATTCCCCTGTTATAGTTAGTTCAGCTAACTATAACTCGCGCCCCCGCAATGCACTGCTGATGCCGTCACATATTACATCACTCATGACATGGTCAGTGACATCACTGACGACATCACTGATGACATCTCAAATGACATCACTGATGACATCACTGATGACATCATCCATTGAGTATGTGTTTCTGAACAGTTTTAATATGTTTAATATATATAGGGAAAGGCCTGTTGAAGAATAAGTGGGTGTACAAGTGTGTGAATGGATGATTTTCTAGGTGCGTAACTGACTCTATAAGTGAGTCATTAAATGTATCTTACTGCAGACTAGTGACTAAACTGTGTGAATGTCTGTATGTGTCGGTGTGTTGGTGTATAAGTGGCTGCATGGTTTTGTGAATAGCTATATGAGTGTCTATATGGGTTATTGATTGGTTGTCTGAGTATCTGTATGGGTGCCTGAGTGTTTGTGTGGGTAGGGTGTGTGTGACTCTGTGACTAGATGTGTGAGTGGGTGATTCAGTGGGTGCATGGTTTTAAGAGTGCATCTGTGATGGACTGTATGGTTGGGTGACTGTATGTAAGGGTGTGTTAGTGATTGAATGTATATCTCAGTTGTACATGTGTCAGTAACTACATATGTGAAACGCAGTGTATATGTGTGTAAGAGTATATAACTATCTATATGTGAGAGTGTGTGATTTTGGGAGTGGCTGTATGCGCCATAGTGCAAGGATACCTGTGTCATGTGCTGTTTGTTTTTCTGCAGGAAGACACAGAATTTGTTAGTATTTTTATGAGTAAGTGAACTTGAGTGTGTTTAACTGTATAGGTGAGTAAATTGGACTGTGATTAATTATTTGCATGACTGACTAGATGTGTCAGTACCTCAATGGATGATTGGCGGTGTGTGAGTGTCTATATAGGTGTATAAATGCACAGAGTGACTGTAAGTATGAGTGACTGTACTGGTGAGTGAGTGGACATGTATGTAGACCTAAAAGTCAATGAGTGGGTGTGTAGTTATTGGTATTGGAGTATCTATGGTTGTCAAAATGGCCGTTTGAAATTTTGAGTCGGTGTATCAAAGGTTATATTAGGGTGTGAGAAGGTGCACTAATTTGTCACATGGATGACGTCATCATTGATGTCATCAGTGATGTCATTTGAGATGTTATCAGTGATGTCATCAGTGATGTCACTGACCATGTCATGAGTGATGTAATATGTGACATCATCAGCAGTGCATTGCGGGGGCGCGAGTTATAGTTAGCTGAACTAACTATAACAGGGGAATTTCTAGGGTTTTGTACGAGGGAAATGTCCAGCTAACTATAACGCCCCTGAAACCTATGTTTTTTTCAGTGCATTTCTAAGGTTTTTTAAATGCTAATTCCTAACTATAACGTGCCTGAAACCTATGTTTTTTTCAGTGAATTTCAAAGGTTTTTTAAATGCCAATTCCTAACTATAACGTGCATGAAACCTATGGTTTTTTCAGTGAATTTCAAAGGTTTTTAAATGCTAATTCCTATCTATAACTTATCTCTAAAGATATCATGAAAAGCATTCTTTTTTAAAAGTAGGGTGCACATTAGTTTTGTGGAAAAGCATCTTTGTGATTGGTTAAGAAAAAGCAGTTTCAACGTGGAGTACATATCATAGGCTAAAATTTGCTCAGCTCAACCACACCTGCTACTTGCATTTGGAAGGCACTGTTCGAACTTAAAACATTCGTGAACTTTTAACCTGCACGTGTCGTTAAATGTTCAAGAAAATGTTGCAAAAAAATATCATTAAGTTTTAAAAAATTGATGAACTTTTAACCTGCACGTGTTGTAGAATGTTCTAGAAAGTGTGTTGATAGAATACGTTGCACTTCTGACTTCTATGTGTTGTTGAATATTAAAAAAACGGTTCATATGGAAAATTAAAAAGAAACCAATAGAGAAGTTTTGAAACCTAAAAGAATCAAGGATCTATTCTAATTTATTCTTTACATGTATTTATGTGTGGAGCAACAAATTTATAGACACAACAGCACCAGGAAGAGGAAGAAGCAGGGAGTGGGGGGAGGGGGGAGATGGGCAGAATGGCACACATATAGACTAACAATGGCCAAAATGAAACACACCAACAAGGAACACAAGTCACACAACCCGCCAACATCACACCACTGAACGAGCATAGAAGTGAAAACCATGCTGCATTCGTACAGGATGTGTACAAAGGCCAGTCGTTGGTGTTGTGGGATGTCTGCGACCGTGGTCATCATGGATGAGATGCCCAGCATGTGGCACATGGTCGAGTTCACTGTGTGTTATGTTGCCAAACAGCTGCTCCTCCCTCCCACGAGCCCCCACACTTTTGTACGGTGCGCTGTTGTATCTCGTGCACTCGTACGGCACATGATTGTAATGCCTATTTGCGCATGTCCTGCTACATTCCAACTACACCATCACAGTGCCGTTTGGAGGTGGTGCATGCCACTTTACAACATCGACTGCTGCGGCTCTTGTAGCAGGCCACACCAGAACACAGAGACACACTTACCGCACTTCTTGTACACGGACATGTCCGAGACACCCCGTTCCCCTTGCCGGATAGGAACACCCCTGCACAGACCTGTGAACCCCAGACCAGCACACGCCAGTTGTGCATGCAGGAGGATGCGTGCGTAGCTACACGTCCAGGCTCACTGCCAACGCTGAGGTGACAGCACACTGTGATGTTGCAGGGCTCGTGCCTAACATGCTAAGACAATGACCACAGGGACACACTTGCTAAGATGTGGGTTTGGGGGGCATTGGCGGTCCTGGAGTTGTTGAGATGAGTCTTCTGGCCCTCATGGGTATCCCTGTATCATGCTCATTGATTCTATGGCACCTGTGGGTGTTCTGGTGTGGCTCTTGGCTGTGTTCCCTTTCATGGTGCAGGTAGTTGTCCTGCTTAACACCAGCAGAAAGCAGGTGTAAAATTCCTCGTGCTAACGTGTCTTATCGCCGGAATTTGTTTCGCATTGCAATTGGTGTGAAAGTTGTGATGTGATTTTTTTCTTGGAAAATCAGAAAGATTGTTAAAAAAAAAACAACATGCTATTCTCAACAAAATACCACAAGAAACAAATCACAGATATATAAAAAAAGTTTAACTTACAAAAACTGTAAATGTTGCCGCTTTAAAATATTTACCGAATCTGAGGAAATGTTTTTGCAGAAGGCACCACGCCACAACGTTTTTCTTCAGTGGTGAGGAAATTGTTTACTTTTCCCAAGGGGCAAACAAAGACCAATGGCACCTTGGTCACGTGCAAGATTTGCAAAAGAGTTCTGTCACGAGGGGATCCTAACAAGAAATACTCGTACGGCACGGCAAGTATGATGAAACACCTACGGACCCTTCATCCGAACAATCTTGCACGAGAAGAGTGCAAACAGATGAGAAACACTTCTATTCTGTATCTGTAAAAAAGAATCACAAATAAATGTATATTAATAACTTTCAAAATTATCCTACTCCATTACTGTACAAACACATTTTATATAAATACTGACTAAGAAACTATGTCCCTGAACCACAAGTGTGACGATGGTTAAAACACTACATGCATAGTGCATACTACTTTGAAGCAGTTCATGCCCTAAAGCCTACCTCACTAAAACTCTACATGCTAACTGACTAAATGATTACAGTACTATAAGGAGACACACTGGGTGAGTGACAGGGTGTTTGCTAGAAGAGTATGAATACTAACTAGGGAATTGAAGGTGTGAAACACAACTGTGTAGGTGATTAGAGGACTGCATCCATACTGCATAAGCATTTAAAGCAGTCCATGTGCTAAGGCCTGGCTCACTGCATGACTACTTGGGTACTGACTAAATGATTAGAGTACAGCAAGGAGAGTGCCTAGGTGAATTTATAAGTGCTAGGCTTTTCGCACAGGGAATGGATTAGTACTTGGTACTGAATGGGTCACTAGAGGAGTACAAAGGCAGTGACAAGATGTTTGCTGGACTGTATGGATACTGACTAGGAAATTGAAAGTGTGAAAGACAAGTGTCTAGGTGGTTAGAAGACTGCATGCATAGTGGATAGGGGTTTGAAGCAGTCCATGTGCTAAGGCCTGGCTCAGTGCATGAATACTTAGGCACTGACTGAATGATTAGAGTACTGCAAAGATAGTATCTTGGTGAATTTATAAGTGTTTGAGTTTTCGCACAGTGAATGGATTAGTACATGATGCTGAATGGGTCACTAGAAGACTGCAAAGGGAGTGACAGGGTGTTTCCTGGAAGTGTATGGATACTGACTAGGAAATTGAAGGTGTGAAAGACAATTGTGTAGGTGGTTAGAGGACTGCATGCATAGTGGATAGAGGTTTGAAGCAGTCCATATACTAAGGCCTGGGTCACTGGATGAGTACTTGGGTACTGACTGAATGATTAGAGTACTGCAAGGAGAGTGCCTGGGTGAATTTATTAGGGTTTGGCGCAATGAATGGATTAGTACATGATGCTGAATGGGTCACTAGAGGAGTGCAACGGGAGTGACAGGGTGTTTGCTGGAAGTGAATGGATACTGACTAGGGAATTGAAGGTGTGAAAGACAAGTGTGTAGGTGGTTAGAGGACTGCATGGATAGTGGATAGACATTTGAAGCAATCTATTTGGTACTTAGAAAATGAATAAATAATCAGACTACTTCTAGGACAGTGCTTAGGTAAAACTTTTAAATTTTCAGTTCTGCCACAGTGAACAGAATAGTACATGGTACTGCACCTTAGTGTCAAACCCTGAATCATTTTATCAATGCATAAGCAAAGACTAGCTTCTAATGCTACTAAAACTTGACAACATGATAGGTTTTAAAAGAGTTATCTGCTAAAAAATACACAATGTTACCAAATGCTTCTCTCATAGTGCTTCCCAAATGCACACAGACTCACAGTGTGATTCTAGACAAACAACACTATCCCTAGCAGCTTACCAAAACTCATTCACTACAGTGGAAGTGGTAAGGGAACTGCACACAATCTACATATTTCATGACTGCACTTTAGTGTCAATGCCTGACTCATTTAATCAACGTATAAGCAATGACTGGCTTCTAATGCTACTAAAACTTGACAACATGACAGGTTTTAAAATAGTTATCTGTCAGCAAATACACGATGTTACCAAATGCTTCTCTCACAGTGGTTCCCAAATGCACACAGACTCACAGTGTGATTCTAGATAACAGCCACTATACCTAGGAGTTTACCAAAAATCATTCACTACTGTGGAAGTGGTAAGGGAACTGCACACAATCTTCATATTTCAGGACTGCGCTTTTGTGTCAAAGCCTGACTCATTTAATCAAAGCGTAAGCAAAGACTGGCTTCTAATGCTACTAAAACTTGACAACATGACCAGTTTTAAAACCGTTATCTGTCAGCAAATACACGATGTTACCAAATGCTTCTCTCACAATCCTTACCCAAATGCACACAGACTCACAGTGTAATTTTAGACAATCAACACTATCCTAGGAGTTTACCAAAACTCATTCACTACAGTGCAAGTGGTAAGGGAACTGCACACAATCTACATATTTCAGGACTGCACTTTTCTGTCAAAGCCTGACTCATTTAATCAAATCATAAGCCATAACTGTCTTCTAATGCGTCTAAAACTTCACAACATGAAAGGTTAAAACAGTTATCTGTCAGCAAATACACAATGTTACCAAATGCTTCTCTCACAGTGGTTCCCAAATGCACACAGACTCATTGTGTGATTCTAGACAAACAACACTATCCCTTGCACTATACCAAAACACATTTCTTCATCTAGAAGTAGTACTATATTTTAGTATAGAAACATAACATAACTCATTTCACAAATTCATAAACAATGACTGGTTTCTAATTCTACGAAAATATAAAAACAGCACAGTTATCTGTCTGCAAACACATGAAAAACACAAATGCTTATCACAGAATGGTTTCTACATGCACACACACTGTCAATAAGATTGTAGAGAAAAAAGTACTCCCTACACTTTAGCAGGAGAAATACATTAGTCTGATTAAAATCAAAATAGTCTACATACATCCCCTCACAATTAAATAACTCATCTTTCAAGTTCTTTTGTAGATTAAGAAGTATATCAGTCACTCACCATATTTTCTTTTACAGAATCTCTACACTGTGCACCTCTCAGCAAAAACAAAGAATGGAAAAGATTCCCTTTCATTTTCCACGCATATACATGTAAACATCAAATCACAATCCTTCACACATAAACTCAAAAGCAAACACACATTTTTATTGGTTAAACATTTCAACCCTTTCCAACTGAAAGACATTTCAACCCTTCCCCCAATCTGCCTTCTGCCTGTTACCATAGAAACAGGTCATGGAACACTGCACTAAGCACACAGGTCATACGTTCAGCACACAATGTTCCTACACAAGAGAGGAAGTGTGCTTCACTTTTCAACATATCAGCTAATCATATATAATGTTCCTTACAATCTGTTTTTGTTAACCAATAAGAATCATACCTTTAAAAAACAGAAATATACACCCTACCTTTCAGTGTACAAAGTAGTCATACAACCAATGATTTCTTGTCTTTTTTAAAAATAAATCCGTGGATCCGCGTACCCAACGCGATAGGATGCGCGCACTTAAAAAAGGGGGCCCAGGGGCTCCTTCTGGGACCCCCTAAGCACCTCTAGAGGGTCAGAGTATTTCCACTCTGCCCCCTTTATATGTTTTACACACTTATTCCCCTTGCATCTTCAGCCTCGCTTCTACCGAGGCAGAAAATGGCCGCCAACAGTTCCTGGTTTCGAATGTAGAGAGACACTCGACAGCCAATTAGCATTAAGCGCGCGATCAGGAGGGTGCGCGCTCGGTTCGGGGAGGGTGCGCGTACGGTGCGTGTACGGTCCGCGGATCCTATGCGGCCATAGATATTTATGTACTTTTAACTCTAATTTTCTCAGGAACTACTGAACGGATTCACACCATTTATGCAAAAGGCACGAGTCTGAACTGAGGACTACCTCTTTGCCAAATTTGGTGTCATTCCGTTCAGCGGTTCGGGCTGTAGCTGCGACAACAGATCCTATGGGAAATTGCATGGGGAAAACGCGTTTTGGGACCCCCCTTTTTTCTCGGCCCCCGCTTGACGAATCACCACAAAACTTTTAGGGTAGGAGCGGAGTGGAGCTGGCCAAAAGTTTGGAAATTTTCGCGAGGATTCGTCAACCGGCGCCAGACTTATTGGGAATAGAATGTTGCGGATTTCCTATGGAAAATAGGTCCTAACTATAACTACCTACTGGCGACCGCCAGTAGGTAATACTTATAAAAATATTAATTTTACATTATATTCATTATATATATCATATATATTATACGTATCATTATATATATATATATATATATATCTATATATATCTATATCTATATCTATATATATATAGACAAATCACCCTGAGACTTTCAGGATAAGAGCGGACTGGAGTGCCTGGCGACCGCCAGTAGTTAATATATATATATATATGTGATCAAGATCCCTAGAGGATCGAAACGCGTCAGGCGAGTGCGAGTGTGCAAGGGAAAAGAACAATAAATTGAACTTGCACATATTTGTGGTCCGTCCTCCGTTATTGTTCGATGCTGGAAGCCTTGCAGTGATTGGAGTGCAACGTACATATATATATATATATATATATACACATTTTTTCTCTATTTTATATTTTGTATATATATTTTATTTTTGATATTTTCATGGTTTAACTGTGCATGTATGTTTTATATATGTCTATATAAAAAACAGCGTGGCCAGGTTTAAATCGGGGAAGGTTGCACATCGCGCTTGGAGCCCACCGGAGGGCTGGAAAATGAAAATTAATGACAAAAGAAACTGTGTTTTGGCAAATGGACACGGACCATAATGGTGGGGAAGAATGTGCCAACAACTACCAGCATGCATCACTGGAGATTGCGTGTATCATGGGAAAAATAGTTGTGGCAGTGACGTGGTTTGCCATTTGTGACCCTATGAAGAAGAGGCTTGTAGCCTCGAAACGCGTCAGGGTTTGAAAAAACATGCGCGATATGCAGCTTTCCAAAATAAATGGTTTTGTTGAAACTCTACTGCCCCTGAGTAGCGTCCTTACCTGAAAAGGCACCTTTGGATATATAGTACGCAGCAGCCTCAGCCGCGGAGGATGCACCGCCTGCTTGGAATGTTGTGGCAGGTCTGCACGGTCACAATTCTATGGCCGTGAAAACAGTGTGGCCAGGTTTAAATTGGGGAAGGTTGCACATCGCGCTTGGAGCCCACCGGAGGGCTGAAAATTAAAATTAATGACAAAAGAAACTTTTTTTTGGCAAATGGACACAGACCCCAATATGGGGGAGAATGTGCCGACAACTACCAGCATGCATCACTGGAGATTGCGTGCATCATGGGAAAAATAGCTGTGGCAGTGACGTGGTTTGCCATTTGTGACCCTATGAAGAAGAGGCTTGTAGCCTCGAAATGCGTCAGGGTTTGAAAAAACATGCGCGATATGCAGCTTTCCAAAATAAATGTTTTTTTTAAAACTCTAGTGCCCCGGAGTAGCGTCCTTACCTAAAGAGGCACCTTTGGATATATAGTACACGGCGGCCTCAGCCGCGGAGGATGCACCGCCTGCATGGAATGTGGTGGCATGTCTGCACGGTCACAAATCTATGGCCGTGAAAACAGCGTGGCCAGGTTCAAATTGGGGAAGGTTGCACATCACGCTTGGAGCCCACTGGAGGGCGGAAAATGAAAATTAATGACAAAAGAAACTGTGTTTTGGCAAATGGACATGGACCCTAATGGTGGGAAAGAAGGTGCCGACAACTACCAGCATGCATCACTGGAGATTGCGTGCATCATGGGAAAAATAGTTGTGGCAGTGACGTGGTTTGCCATTTGTGACCCTATGAAGAAGAGGCTTGTAGCCTCAGAACGCGTCAGGGTTTGAAAAAACATGCACGATATGCAGCTTTCCAAAATAAATGGTTTTGTTAAAACTCTACTGCCCCGGAGTAGCGTCCTTACCTGAAGAGGCACCTTTGGAGATATAAATATATATATACAACATCCCTCTCCAATGGGAAAGGAAATGGGTCGCACTCCTGGGTCGGTTACATTTTCTTTTTTACTTTCGGTCAAACAGAATTCATTTTTACCGAAAAACAACAGAAACCAACGCATTTCCGTCTCGCCAAGACCTTGTACACGGTAACACCTGCTTTTGCATTTCAGCCATTATCTACATTTTGGTACATTGCCAACAACATCATCATTTCCTGTTTTGGGTTGGGTACCGTTATTATTGCTTCTTTACATATTACGGTTTCCTCCTCCAGTCGAGAAATTCATTATGAGTAACCCATACCACCGCCCCTTTCTTGGGTCATTGATCCATGTTTATCATGCTGCCATTGGTAATTAACTGCTGTAATTATAGTATGTTTGAATATTGAGTTTGGTGTTTTATGTATAATATTTGTGACAAAGTGAAAAGCTAAAAAAAGTGAATTAAAAAAATAATAAACTGGATTAAAAAATATATTTTTAATCCAGTTTATTATTTTTGTATTCACTTCTTTTAGGATGAGGAAAACGTAATATGTAAAGAAGCAATAATAATCGGGACCCAACCCACTGGAGGGTTTGATTGATATTCGCAATTTTAACAAATCAATATGATCCAGCATGAGAACCAATAACATACTGGGATGGGAAGTACACAAAAGGAGCTTGGTTTGTCTTTACACTGCATTCTCTAATGGATTATCAACACTTTCAGTACACTTTTTTTCACCTTATTTAGTTGTTTAATATTATATTTTTGAAACTACATCTCCCACAATGCCTAGGTTTGCAAAACAGGAAATTATGATGTTGTTGGCAATGTATCAAAATGTGGATATTGGCTGAAATGCAAAAGTGGGCGTTACTGTGAACAAGGTCTCTGCAAGACCGAAACACGTTGGTTTCTGTTGTTTTTCGCAAAAAATGAATTCTGTTTGACAGAAAGTAAAAAAGAAAATGTAACCTACCCAGAAGTGCCACCCTTTTCTTTTCCCATTGGAGAGGAGTGTTGTATGTATGACGGCTGGGCTCGGCCGTGGGGTCTCGCACCACCCAAGAGCACCAGAATAGTCACCTAAGGTGAGCCAAATGGAGTATGATATATATATATATATATATATTACCTACTGGCGGTCGCCAGTAGGTAGTTATAGTTAGGACCCTGTTTCCATAGGAAATCCGCAACATTCTATTTGGAATAACTTTGGCGCCGGTCGACGAATCCTCGCGAAATTTTCAAAATAGGTGGGGCGCTACGCTCCGCTCCTACCCTGAAAGTCTCGGGGGGATTCGTCAAGCAGGGGCCGAGAAAAAAGGGGGGTCCCAAAACGCGTTTTCCCCATGCATTTTTCCATAGGACCTTTAGACACAGCTACAGCCCGAACGGCTGAACAGAATTACTTGAAATTTGGCAGAGAGGTAGCCATAAGGTCAAGGAAGTGCCTTTTGCAGGTCTGGTGTAAATCTGTTCAGTATTTCCTGAGAAAATAGCATTTAAAAGCATATATATATGTGGGCGGAGCCTAACCACACATCTCATCCTGAGATCTGATTGGCTGTCAGCACTTCATCCAAGAAGTGTTGGCAGCCATCTTGGGACCAATATACATGATAGCACCTCATTAAAAAGCATTGCAGTTAATAGAAGGTTTTAAGACTTTAGTTACATTATAAATCATTTGTTGATGGTACCATACTCATTTTAGGAATTGTGGTATGTTCTAAGGTGATTTCACCATGTGAAAAAGCCTTCTGCTGGGATATCATGATTGAGAGAAAAATATTTTCTCATGCTTTTACCACAGAGGTTTGGAAGGTGATCTATAGGCTAAACTGAGAGCTTATTTTCTGTAAATTCACATTATCTTTCTCAGTCATGTGAGAATGAAGTCTGACATTCTCAGTAAAACATGTACATCCAACAAGGGCAGAGACTGTCAGTTGATTCCTTTGTGTTCTACTGCAGCTTCCCAGAGTGTTCCAAAGAACTACTAGAGCGCTAACAGTCCTACTTATGATAAACGTATGGCACACCTGAAGCCATCTTGCTTGGATTAAAGTGGTAACTCTTAAAACATTTAATTTAAAAAGGAACAAAATGAGGGGGTTCATTTTTCCATAAAAAGTATGATTAGTGCTGCAGAAAGAAAAATTAGGGCACATTTTGAGTGACTTCTCAAATCCTCTTCTATTTCATTAAAAAATTCTGACATTCAGACTGAAACATGCATTTTCAATACCAGCAGCAGTTTTCCCTGGTGAGCAGTAGCTTTACTACAGTGATATAATGAGCAAAAAGAGTGCTAACATTCAGAATTTATGGCAAATGTGTGACACATCTGAATGCCTTCTTGATGGAATCAAAGTAAAAAACTGAAAGTATTTCCTACTGAGGAGACTGCATTAAATGAGGAAATTAGGAAAATTCATAACAAATAAGTCTCCCAAGATGGCCACCAGAGACAAAAGAGCCCAAATGTAGCCCAAATATCACCCAGATGTAGCCCAAGTATAGCCCAATGACAGAATGTCCCAGAATGTTCTTAAAAACAACTAGAGCGCTTACTGTCTTCATTATGACAAAAGTATGGCACACCTGAAGCCATCTTGATTGGAATAAACTGGTAACACTTAAAACATTTAATTTAAAAAGGAACACAATGAGGAGGTTCATTTTGCCATAGAAATTATGATTAATGCTGAAGAAAGAAAACGAGGGCACATTTTGAGTGACTTCTCAAATCCTCTTCTATTTCATTAAAAAATTCTGACATGCAGACTGAAACATGCACTTTTAATACCAGGAGCAGACTTCCATGGTGCAGTAGTTTTACTACAGTGATCTAATGAGCAACTAGAGTGCTAACATTCAGAATTTATGGCAAATGTGTGACATATCTGAATACCTTCATGATGGAATCAAAGTAAAAAACTGAAAGCATTTCCTACTGAGGAGACTGCAGTACATGAGGAAATTAGGAAACTTCATAACAAATAAATCTCCCAAGATGGCCACCGGAGACAAAAGAGCCCAAATGTAGCCCAAAATCACCCAGATGTAGCCCAAATATAGCCCAATGACAGAAGTGTGCAAAACACTTATTATTTTGTGTTTTTGCAGTGTTATATAGTGCGCTCTTGTCAGGTATTGGAGTGCTTTACATGAGCATTGGTTACATCACACAAGAACAAATTCATTTTGGTTGTAGACATGGGGAGACTAAGTGATTTGACCAGAATCACAGAATGTCGAGCTGAAGCAGAAACTTCAACCTGGTTCCCCAGTTGCAAAGTCTGCAGTTCTGGAAGTAACACCACATCCTCTCCCCTAAGTGCAACATTTAATCAAGTGGTCAACTGGATAAAAAAACATAAAGATAACAAATAATTTAAAAGTGCTTTGTCGCTATTTGAAAACTCAGAAAATATGTCCTTATTTTAGTCTTTTAGATCACTAACCATAATTTTGATGCCAATAAGACCCTCTCATATATGTAATTTCTAAAGGAAATGCTCTAGGTATTACAGTTTTGATTACATCAAGATGATGTCAGGCGTTCCACACTTTTGTAATAAATATAGAATGTTAGCAATCTAGTTGTTCATTAGGATACTGTTGAGAGGCAGAGGCCAGGGGCACGGACTCTGAAAATAGAAGGCAGGTAGGAGGGTGCAAAGGCAACAATTTAACCACACTGAGCAGGCAGGAAGGGCCGTGGAAGCACAACAGACTATGGAGGGCAGTGGAAAGGGGAGCAGGGGCAACAAACCAACAATACAGGACTTGCAAGAGAGGCTGTTGGAGGGAAGATCTATTACGGGTCAAGGAAGCTAGGGGCGGTCCCCAGATCCCCGGGAGCCACCACAGAACTGAGCAGGAGAGTGAGTCAGGGACAAAAGGGGCACCTTAATTTGAGCCGGGGTGCCTAGGAACGCTTGCTCCAAAAATGAAGAAAACAGACATATGAGACATGGAATTGGAGGCAGAATACAATGGCAGTTTAATGAGAAGATGCAACTTCAAAGAAACCGCAGAATAGAGACATAAAGTACAAAATACAGAATCCAGATAATCATACAGCTGTCATAATATTCTCTGTATCTCAATTAATGTACTGACAGAGAGAGAGAGAAAACACATCTATAAATGCATCATGAGAAACAAGTTACACCAAGGAAAATGTTACCTAGGAACACTCACGTTTACTCTTAGAGCAAGCATTCCTGCAATTACAATACAAAATCTTTTAAATGCAAAAGTAAAGAGAACAATGGTTAAACATAACATGACATTTCATATAGGTAAAATAGAATAAGATACTTCAAGCAAAGCAGAGCAAGACATTTTAAGCAAAGGAAGACAAGAGCTCCCAGCTCTTGGGGAAAACCTGCACTGCCTGTTAACCTACATACAGACGGCGAGGTAGTCCGTCGATATCTGTGGGTGCTCCCTTTTTATATCATTTTGTGGGCTCCTTTGCACGCTACATCTACCTACGTATGCTACCCAAAAGCTTCGTCTGCAGATTTTACCAGACATTTCGTCATTTACCCACTTAATGCTGACAATGGACTGGGTGAAAAGGTCAGTCTCTCAGGCCAATCGCTTATCGTAAGTTCCATAGAGCAAGCAGAAAATAATGGGTATTGTACGGGAATTCAATATATTCATGTATAAAATCTCCTCAGTTCTCCTAACTTGACGCTCTGCGGTTGCCACTTCCTTAAAAGCGGGAAACCTGCCCAGGAAGCAAGTACCAGTCCAGGATGCAGCCTACTGTATGTCAACAGCTTCAGGGGGATGTTGAACTTTGATACCGAGCACGGAGCACTCGGGTAGGGTGGGGGCTACTAGTTTGGATCAGAAGGCCTCGCAGACCTGCCTTCAGACTGCTATACACTAAAATTGCAGAGCTATGGTCAATTTAACAAAGAGGCCTACATATTGAACAGAAGGGCCTACACAGGGGTTTTATGCAGGCTGAGTGGTAAGGATGTCTCAGGATAATTATATAGCAACACAGGACCCGCTGGTCAATTTAATACGGCCTACAAATGCAGCTGGCAGGGCAAGGACAAGGGTCTCATACTTCAGGTGTGGACAGAACGGGCCAGGGGCCCCCTGTGATACAAAATCTACCCTCCTTCAAGGCTGTGGCAATGTAATAGACCATTGTGGGCAGAAGGAAGAGGCAATGGTAGTACAACCATACATGCCAACAGACCCGATTCAGCCAGGAAACGTCCAATGTTTTTAAGCTCAAATGGGCTTTATTTGATCTGTCTCCTGTCTACAATATCCTCTTTTTCAATGTAACTCAAAGGGGAAAATCAATACCCCAGTTTTTTTTCAAAATCTCCCTCTTACCAAGTTCAAAATGTTCGCAAGTATGGTACATTGGATCATGGAAGGAAATGGGATAGGGACATGGACTTGGATAACAGAGGACAGGAGGGACATGGAGAGGTGCACCAAACTGACCCTGCAGGGCAGGCATCAGGGTTTGCAGCAGCACAATACACCACACAGGGCATGCAGGACGGGAGTGCAGCACAACAATCCATAGAAAGCAAGAGGGAGGGGACAGGACCATGCACATGGACAACAGAGAACAGAGGGGCAAGAGGCAATGGTAGCTAGCTGACCATAATGGACAGACAGGAGAGAAAGCTGCAGCATAACAGACCATAAAGGGCAGGAGGGACGGATCAGGGGCATTACAATGGAACAGACAAGCCAGGAGGGAGGGAGTAGGGCTGGGGGCAAGGGGGCAGGGCAGGAGCAGCAAGATAGCCATGGAGGTCAGGCAGGATGGGCACTAGAAGCAAGACACACCATGAAGAGCAACAGTGAGACTGTGATGGCATACACGCAGACCATGGAGGGAAGGTGGGAGGGGGTCAGGGGCAGCTAACTGACCACACAGGGAAGGTGGGAGGGGCCATGGCAGCACAGAAGACCATGCATGGCAAGTGGGAGGGTTAGTGGCAGCACAATGGCTATGATGGGCAAGAAGGAGGGTGGAGGGGCATGCACAAAGGACGATGGAGGATAGAAGGGAGGGTCAGGACCTATGCACAGACAAGAAAGTTCAGGGGAAGGGACCTCACAACAGACCACACGGGGCAGGCAGGAGGAGCAGTTGCAGCACAACAGACCAGGGAGGGCAGAAGGGTGTGGCAGTACAATGGACCATGTAGGACAGGAGGAAGAGGATAGGGGCATGGCATGTGGACAGGCAGGGTGGAGGTGGCAGGGACAGGTTACAGTCATCTGACAATGCTAGGCAGGTGGGAGGGGAGTGGCAGCTCAACAGAACACTCAGAGTAGATAGGAGTGGCAGGTCCATGGGACATGGTGGGCAAAAAGGATGGAGCAGGGGCATGCACAAAGACATCGGAGGGCAGGGGGAAGGAGAATAGGGGCAGCAAGCTAAGCACAGAGTTTAAGCAGGAGGTCAATGATGGGGCATAGAATTGGGCAATGGAGGGCAGGAGGAGTGGACTGGTACATCATACTAAATTGAGGGCAGTGGCAGCACATCAGACCATGCATGGCAGGAGGGAGGAGGCTAGTCCATGGATTCACACAACAGAGGATAGGGAGGAAGGGGATGGGGCAGCAAGCTAACTGTTCAGAGAAGGCGGGTATTAGGAACTTTATTGTTTTTAAAACATTGTGTCTGTGCGAACTACTTAAAATATGAACAAGTATGCAGCATAATCTCACTTTTATTCAGGAAGAAGAGGACGTTTGTGACTGTGACTCCGGGCTCACTTGGCAGAAACACCCCCTGACCCTCCACCCCCTATCGCAAAATGTAATGCCCGTGAAAAGGGTAGGTGAACACAGTGTTATATAGAACATAGTCCTGAGAGCACGATTGAAAATGAAAACTAGATGTAGTGTATGGTATAAACTATGCACCAAAAAGTGTGATATAAGATGAACCGGGCGTGAAATATAATATGCAATACATTGTGCGCAATGACAGATTCATTGGAGAGCGCGAGATAGCACAGGCACTAGCGCGTGCTATGCGATATGCGCCTTGGAGTGTAATATGCACAGGGCAGTGTTGTGTAACCTAACTAGTCTCTAAAGTTGTAATATAAAATATGTGCTGGGGAGTGTAACGTTGCATATGCACTGTGACAAAGATATGGATCCCAGATTGTAATATGTATGGCATAGCACTGTGCGTTATAACATAGGCATCGAGAAAGGCACGTTAGATGGGGCAATATAACCCGTGCGAAGACAAGTGTGGCATGACATATTCACGGGGTGGTGTTACAGTGCACATGGGCTAGAGAGTGTCATAGCATATGCACTAGCTAGTGGAATACAACACAGAGGTGTGTGGCACTCGGCAGGCAATGGTGGGTGTAACACAGCATTGGGCTCTGTCAGGAGCACGCTGTGACTCTCAAGTGATGTTCGTCCCCTTTCCAGAGAGTAAAATAAAAAGTATTACACATCCGGCAGTGGATGTGTGTTTTATTAACCGTGAGGGGGGTTTCTTGCATAGTTTTGGTCGAATTTTTGTCGAATCCCCTTTGAATGGCTTGGTGTGCATGTGTAATAATGTGCCCGTCAATAGCTACCCATGTTTGTATAAATAAACGACAAGGGTGTCTACCAGGATTAGGCACGGTAGGGCATCAGACATGTCAGAGCTTCACTAGTGGTGTAAATACATTCCACGTGGATTCATTGCATGCATAGTCGCCTTTTAATGAATATCACGCAAATCGTCATGGTGATAGGTACGTACGGTATGTCCAGCATGTCCTAGGTGTGTCTATAAATATATATTTTTTAAAAATAATAAAAAACAGTGGCCGGCCCTGGGGATTGGGGTCAAAAAAATATAATTAGGAGACTGGCCCTGGGGGATGGGGTCATCAGGGCCAATAAATTAGAATAAGAAGGGGAACCAAACAGCCCCCCTTCTTAAAAAACTAAAATAAATAAAAGACTGGCATCGTGCCGGAGGCCATGCCCCCTCCGTGCAGCACTCTGCAAACGCGCCCCCAACAGGCATCTCCAGTATGCGCCAGGGAGCTGCGCTGCAGCCAGGTGTTCTGAGGCCAAGCCCCTTTTTACACCTCTCTGCAACGCAGCTCTGTGGCGCTTACTGGAGGTACCTAGTGGTCTAGTTTGACCCTAGGGACCCTTAGGATTCAAGGGGACTTAATCTCTCAACTTAGAACAGCCACAGGGCGCGTTTACACAGTGGTGAAGGGAGGGGACGGGGCCTGAGGTGACGTGTGCAAACACGCACTATGGCACGTTTTAAATTGGGGATATAATTTCCCTTCAATACTGAGGGCCCCTGGGGGCTAACTAGCCCACCAAGTGCTTCTAGTAAGCGCCACTGAGCTGCATTGCAGAGAGGTGGTCCAGGCCGTGCCACTTTTTACACCTCTCTGCAACGCAGCTCTGTGGCACTTACTGGAGGTACCTAGTGGGCTAGTTGGACCCTAGGGACCCTCAGGATTCAAATGAACTTAATCTCCCAACTAAAAATGGACACAGGGCGTGTTTACACAGTGGTGAACGGAGGGGACGGGGCCTGAGTTAACGTGTGCAAAAACGCCCTGTGGCCTGTTTTAAGAGGTAGTTTTAATCCCCATGCCCTATTATATACTAGGGGCTTACAGAGGAGGTCATGCTAATCACAGGGGGACCCCAACGCATAATGTTCCCTAGTGTATGTAGGTGTTTTCACTGTATTCTAAGTGTCTTTTAACATAGCACTGGCTCTAGGACTGGTTAGTCAGACTCAGTTACCACCAGTATCCGTCTGAAAAAGTTGAGGGTACAGGATGATTTTGCAACAAGGCTTCTTTCTGCTCTTCTTTTTGTTCTTTCTGCACGTTATCCTTCTTCCTGCACTTATCTTCGTATTTGAGGACTTCTGTTGCTTCTTTCTGCACTTCTTTTGTTTCTTTCTGTGCATTTTTTCTTCTTTCTTCACATGTCCTATCTCTGTAGGCATAGTTAGAAATTAGCATTTAAAAAACCTTTGAAATTCACAGAAAAAACCATAGGTTTCAGGCACGTTATAGTTAGGAATTAGCATTTATAAAACCTCAGAAATTCACTGAAAAAACCATAGGTTTCAGGGGTGTTATAGTTAGCTGGACTTTTCACTTGTACAAAACCATTGAAATTCCCCCGTTATAGTTAGTTCAGCTAACTATAACTCGCGCGCCCGCAATGCACTGCTGATGACGTCACATATTACATCACTCATGACATGGTCAGTGACATCACTCATGACATCACTGATGACATCTCAAATGACATCACTGATGACATCACTGATGACATCATCCTTGTGATAGAGTGGCAGACCTCCTCTCACCCTAATATAACCTTTGATACACACATTCAAAAATAGAGACTAAAATTTTCAAAACAATGGACATACCAATACCAGTTACAACAACCTCTTCAGTAATTCTAAGATCCACATACACATCCACTCATTCACCAACAGTCCTATACAGTCACTCATACATGTACTCACTCATCATATGTACTCATACACCTATACATCCTGTTACACAATGCCACTCATCCATAGAGTTACTCACACACATAGTCACTCATGCTAATAAAGAATCAAACATACATTTACTTGCATATACAGTTATACACACACCACCATACTTACTTCTACGGAAACTTACACATACTTAGTCTTTTAAACAATCACTTATAGAAACACATACTTATTCATACAGGAACTCTTTCAATCTCTCACTCTCACATATACTCACATATATACACCAATAGTCACATATACTAGTTTAAAACATATGTAGTTACTCATAAAGACACTATTGAGACAGTCATTCACTCACTAACACACCCATACACACACTCATCCACCCATACAGTCCTGCACACATGCTGTGTTCAACACATACAAACAGTGAGTCACTCATTCATGCACCTATGCACTACGTAATACCCCCCACCGAACCATGCAGACACTCAGACTGATACTCAAAAAACCAACTAATAACCTATATAGACACCCATGTAGCTACTCACCAACCCATGCAGCCACTTATACACAAAGTGAGAGACTGATACAGATATTTACATATTTAAACATTACTCACTAAGCCATGTATTCACTATGATACACTTAATCAGTCAGTTACACAATCAATTTTTCAAAAACAAATCATCCATTTAGACACTTATATACCCATTTATTCTTCCATCGACCTTGAGATATACATATATAAAACATATTTAATTTTCAGAAAAACACACATTCACTGGATGATGTCATCAGTGATGTCATCAGTGATGTCATTTGAGATGTCATCAGTGATGTCATGAGTGATGTCACTGACCATGTCATGAGTGATGTAATATGTGACGTCATCAGCAGTGCATTGCGGGCGCGCGAGTTATAGTTAGCTGAACTAACTATAACGGGGGAATTTCAATGGTTTTGTACAAGTGAAAAGTCCAGCTAACTATAACACCCCTGAAACCTATGGTTTTTTCAGTGAATTTCTGAGGTTTTTTAAATGCTAATTCCTAACTATAACGTGCCTGAAACCTATGGTTTTTTCTGTGAATATATATATATATATATATACAAACTCCGCTCGCATTCTTCTGCCACAAGTATTAGTGACGGAGCACGGACCACGTTTTTAGTGCATAGAAGTCTTTTATTTAAACTCATCCAACACCAGCCATCGTGACGCGTTTCGAGCCCCAAGGCCCTTGATCACATAACGCGCTCTCAGGTAACAGGTAAGTTTAAATGCATTTTTTTCATTTTCTCTTAAAGTGACAGTGCAATGAGTGATTTTATATTATAGACATAGTGAACAGACCTTTGGCATTTTAAAGAGCAAGTTATTAACCCCTTCAGTGCCCCGCCCTTTCCCCCTCCTGTGCCGGGCCTTTCATTAGCGGGCGGGGTCCATGACGAGATAGTCCCGTCATGGGCATAGCGCAACCGTGCTCCATGACGAGACTATCTCGTCATGGGCATAGAAGAGGTTAAGTAAATATCATATGAATAGCAGCAAATGTTAAAATAAATACATAAATATTCACAATTAATTACATGTTAAGGTTAAAAACAGTTTTAAATAAGTAAAACCACTGATGTGATTTTTTTTATATATATTATTGTTAATAACATATATCTGACAGCTTGCTAGACTTTGGCAGTAGTGCTTAGGTCTGACTGTATCCAATTCAAAACTAGTTTACAGGAACCCCATTTGTGAGTATCCTGTATCATCCATATGTTAATTACTGTAAGTCCCCCTGCTTTGCTCAAGATGTATTGCCTGCCTTTGTTCTTGCCTTGTCTTACTAATGTATTTGCAGGGTCTACCTGTATTGCCCATTTAAGGGCTTTAAGTGGCGTTCAGGTCTAAATACCTGAAGAAGCCATAAACTTTGTACTTTCTTCTGCTAAATCCAATAGATTGTTGAACATTGGGTCATCAGAAGGTGTGAGATCAAAAGAAGATGACATGTTTGAGGGTCCAGCTAACTGTTCTGAGGGTTCCCTGTCTGTTTTATCACTTAGGCAAAAGTGCTTCTTCAATTTCAGTTTTCTCATGCTTTTGTAGATATTCACTCTGGTTTCTGCATAGTTGAAGCTGGTTTGAGGACAGTATGATAATCTGAGGCTTAGAAGTTATTTTTCTGCTTCGTTAAGTTTGACATCAGTCAAATTAATGATTTTCTGTTTTTTTTCCATTTCTTTTTTGATTTTTGTGCTGTTTTTCTTGTCTCTCCACTGTTTTGTTTTCCTCCTCTTTCTTCGTTTAATTGTTCTTCCTGAGGCATTCTGTTTGTTTGATTTCTGGGGCGCAGCATTTGTCTCCTTTCCCAGACTAAAAAATCCACCTCCTCTGAGAGAGAAATTTTGTTTGGTATTTGTCTTAGTGACTGATTGCGTGCCTCTGATTCAGCTTCACTCTCAAGGGCAGAGCTGAGATCTGAATTGGAAGTGGTACCGGCTTCTGCTCCAGTCCTTGTTGTGCTTGCCACTGTGGGCTGTTTGGTGTTATATTTAGAAGCTTTTAAGGAGTCACATTTTTTGGTGACGGTAAAGATGCGCCCTGTTTCATAATCAGTTCTATCTCTATGGAACTTAAAGGCTTTCCGTTCTCTTATTTTGTCTTCTTCGCGTTTGAGCCGCTTGATCATTTCCTCTTTTAGCTTAGTTATTTCCTCTTTTTGTTGCCCCATGGTGTCTAATTCCTCAATGATCCGGTCAATCTGTTACTGTAATTTCTGACGATCTTTCTCCACATATTTGACTAAAATTATCATGAGCCTACGCAATGAATCTAGATTTTTTTCTGCCCATTCACGCATCATGTCCTTATCTGGGTTTTCATAGCTGGGTGACGTTAATATCCTGAAGCCTCTTGGCACCCTGCCAACATCCAAATATCTATGAAGGGATTTACCCTCCCACCATTTGCTTTGTTCTGATTTGCTGAGCTTTTCTAATGTTTTGATTTTGTCCTTTATGTTGATATTACGTGCTCCCTCTGAGGCATTGTGGGATATGTAGTTTGTGTTGGATGTATTTGCATCACTAAACATATTTTCCGCCGCCTCCTCCCTTTATCTGAGCGCATCCTATGACATGGTGTCAGTTGTTATATATATGTATTTTTAAGATAAATATTTATTTTACATTATATTATTATATATCTATATATAAAAACACATATGTGTGTGTTTATACAAGTATATATTTCTATATCTACAATATTAAATATTAGTGTCATATATTTAATCTACTTTATATAAAAACTATATATTTACATATTTAACCTTACTACTTTAACTCTATTCATATGAAAAATCTATATTTGTGTCTATTTTTGGACGATATTAGTGCCAACGATATTTTTCCCCGATATTTTTGTATTTACTATTATACCTACAGGATCACAATATTATAGTAACCAACGTTTTTGACAATGATATTGATTACCATGATATTGTGTCAATGCATGGCAAAGTTTATCTTGCTAATTACAGCTTCATTTCTGTCTTCTGTCACATGGTATCCCCTAACTCTCTGGCTGTGTGACCAACCCATACTTGATCCATCTATGCCACAAACATAACATTAACCACAGAGTCACAATAGGAGTTGAGAATGTGGATTATTATATGTTGTGGTTGTGCGACTTCTTCGGGTAATAATGGCATAATACTAGATCATGTCCAGCTAGGTTTTTTTGCAAAATCATAGCTCAGACCTTGTTAGCTGGGGCTCACAGCACTCAGGCTTCATCAAAGTAACAAGTGTAAAGCATTAGAAAATACAAAAACAGATGAATAAGAAGAAAATTCAACACAATAAGAATTCAACACCAATCTATAAACAATTGTTGTATTTTTCTCTTTAATAGACACCTCAACAAAACAAATCCACCACAGAAATCTAGAAATATTAATTTTTAAAGGAACAATAAATCACAGCTTTTCAGAAATGCAATAAATCATTTGAATCTACTGGGAATCGTGGTTTAGGGTGAGTCACAACATATGACTCCAAAATGGCTATATAGGCACTCAATTGGGAACTAACTCCAACAGGGAGCTAGTCATAGGGATCACTAAGGTCCAACAGAACAGTTACCATGCAAGAAAATTAGCCTCCATTCCAGTTCCAAACTGTATGGGTGAACTGCCATATGAATCAATAGAGTGGTACTGATGCAAGGGTTACAGGATGCTGAAGATGCATAAGGATGCTGAGATTCCTAAGCAAGTGTTGGAGTCTTCCTGTGGCCACCCTGAAGTTCTTAAACATGGGGGGGGTGGGTGTTTTTGGCCTCAGTGTCGATGTCCCATAAAGTCCTGTTTAGGTCCAGCATAAAACCAGTTGCCACTGATCTACTGCTCTCTGGTTACAGCAAAACCAGTGGTTCTATTTAACTTGCAGTAACTTCAGTGCTAAGTGACTAAACTTCACTCTAACAACTCTCTTGGGTCCTGCAAACTCCGGTGAATTTTTTGAGTGTCAGTACACGGTCTCCCAGGCTGCATTTTGGCTGTCAGCAGTGGTCGGGTTTCTTGGCACAGGTGTCAAGGGCGTAAGATTCTTCAGTCTTTCTGGCCCTTTCTGGGGTAATCTTATCTGACTGAGGTTTGGGGATGACTTTTCCATGAGTAGGTCACCAAAGGCACAATCCTTTCTTTGCGAGTCCAAGGATCAATCAGGTGCAGTACAGTCTTTGGTGCAGACTCTCTTTGCTAGGTCCAGGGAACAGCAGTGTTTCTTCAGTACTCTCTCCAGTTCAAATATTATTTACCCCTCTAGGAGCAAGGGGTGCCACATTAATGTACATTTCTTGCCTTCAGGGGATATGGCAACTATTAGCCAATGCGTTACTTGGTCTCCTTCCACCTAGTGATGACCTTTTGTGAAGAGTGGCATCTGGGTAGCTCAGAATGCATCATTCTGCTGACTCTCAACATGACAGAACCCTTCTCTTGGCGTGTCAAGCTCCCTCACCCAACTCAGAAGTGTGACTCGGTGGTGGTAACACTCTCCTTGAAAACAGCTTCTCCCTCTCTGCATGAGATGATAGCATGTCTGCCTAAACAAAATAGCAACCACTTCCTCTTCTGATTACCATTTGCTCATCAAAGGGGACTTCCCTCTGAAGCTTGCTATTTGGTCTCAAACCCACTCTTGGCCATCCTGCCAGCAGGAGGTCACACCTCTTCTCATGGCAAATGAATTGTTTGGCTTCTTTAAGGTCATTCTTACTTTCCTTCAGGAGGGCAGAAGGCTGCCTTGAGGATGGAAGCTTGTATAGAACAGTAAATAGCCACTGGCGACTATGGGTAACAAAGTGGCAACTTTCTAAATTTGTCATTTATATAAAGTTTGCATTAAATACTGCTTGAGCAACAAGTCTAGTTTAATGCAACTATTTATTTGATACCTTGAAGTATCAAATTTAGTAGTCCCATTTGGAAGTTAGCACTGCTGATTTGTCAACCTAAAATTCCAAACTCGCCAACGGGGTAACTAGTCTTTTTATAGTAAAACTGACAATTTTGGGGTTTTAGTTTGATGATGTAAAGTTAACAAAAAACATGCCCATCTTTTTGAAATAATGGACCCTGCATTTAGGGCATAGTAGTGGTCCCCTGTGTATAACTTATAAATGTTAAATAGATAATGTTTTAGATCGTAAAGTTAAACAGTTTTTAGACTGCTCTGCCAGCTTGTAGTTGTGGGCTGGGAGTCATGTTTTCCTTGACACACTCATTGTGGCAAAATGACTGCTGCAGTCTACGAGGGGCACTTAACTCACAGGCCCTGGGTAGCTCTTGCACCATATACTACGGATGTATAAGTAAGTTAACTCTTGCCAAATGTGGGTAGACTAAATAGACATATTATTTTTAAGCATCAGAGAACATGCACTTTTGTATGTTTGGCAGGACTCAGAGCACTTTAAAGGTCGGAAAACAGCAGCATTGGTCCAAAGGTTAGTGGAAAATCATGCTAAAAAAAGAGCCATTTCCTTTCAAGCAGGTTTTGTAAGTCAACATTAGATACTTTACCCCTTGAGTAGTCTTCAGGATAAAGTGGTGTTCAGCCAGGTTACCACTCATTAATATGTTTATTCTTTGCTTGCAGCATACGATCCCCATATTGGTTATTGAGGCTCTGGATTTGTCCCTCTGTACCTGTGTCTTTCTGTCATGACCTCTGCAGTCCTGATTGTCCCTGTTGCTATTGAAACCCCTGCTGTTATCATTGTTTCTGTTGCAAACAAAATCGCTGTTTGAAGTGCCTTCCAATGAATGAATTTGAACACCTAATTGGGACAAAGACGTGCAGGCATGTGAGAGAAGTAACAACATGGCAGAATGGCACATGATAGTTTGAAAAGATGCAAGCATCACGCCTCTGCTAACCTTACTGTAGCAAACAGACCAACTCCGAAAAACATTAATTCTGCACAATGCCAGTGACAAGAATCAGGGCAGTCTTTTTTACTTATGCAATGCATAAATAGCAGTTTTGAGGCTTTGCAGCTGGGTAAACCACTGTACATACCAGTGGTATAAAAACAGCAATCATCTTTCATTGTTTATGTTTCCTTAAGTAAATCTGCTCAATCACCACAGAACTGCTTTCATTATCCCTTGAGTTTCTCTCATTGGCCTCTGCTCTCCCTGGGTGCCAGCCGCTGTGGCATCTGCCCCCTTTCTACACCATTGTCCAGTGCTTAATTTGTGAACGAATGAGCGCGGATTCATTAAGTAGGCCAGGCCCCTCCAGGTCTCAGACATGGAATTAAATAAATGAATACATTGAAATGAGTCCCTATTGGGCCCCATATTAGTCTTTTATAGTGCATAATTTTGTTGCAAGATGGATTCCACCCATTTTAATATTTCCTGATTATTTTTGTTGATTTTTTTGATCACCCTGTTTTGGACTTTTTACTGTGGAGGAGTCTCACTACTTGTGTCTTACCCACAGTAATCACACGGTAAATTGACTGCCTGTGTTTACTGCCAGTGTCTGCTTTTTAAGATAAGGTTGCTGTGATGTGGCAAGGGACACTTGTCTGGTTACATGTGAGCACAAAATAATTATGCTGCTGCACATCATTTGGGGGTGGATACTGGAGACCCCCATGAATGAAAGGACAGGGCTGTTAAAAGGTAAGCCCCTTGTCAAAAAGACAAATGTACACTGTTTTGCACATGCGCACTAGCTCATGTAGCTGTAAAAGGTGCGTACTTGGCTTCCTCAAGCTCACGTTAGTGAGAGTCAGAGTGTCAGCCAGGCACTTTTTGTGCAGTGATACACATTTAGTAGATGACAATGGATGGTGCTAGAGACCACCAGCTGGAGGAGGATGGTGTAGCCCCCATACCCAAGCTCAGCAAACACTGCTGCTGAGCACAGTTGTAATTTGGTCTTATATTCTTGTGTCTGAGACATGCCTGACAGCTTGGAGATGTATTGCCTTGAGCGGGGAGAGGCAGAGTTGGATTACTCACCAATATAGCATTACCATAGTCAATTCTGTATATAACTAATGCCTGAACAATTATGTGGCCGTCATTGGGAAGAAGAGCGTGATAAGTTTCTTAATGAAATAAAGTGCTGCTTTATAAGCAACCTTTTTGCTCTGTGTTTACATTGATAGTTGTAAATCTTACCAAAAGCACAGAGGTTTGACATATTAGGATGAGAGGGAAGTGATGCCAATGCTATGGAATTCTGCAAGCTAGCCTTTGTTGATTTTCACATCTTGTGGGTGGTGGATCCTGATTAATTAAAATGTTCCTTGTTGAGTTTTAGAAGGCTAGATGTCACCTAGCTCTAGAATATTGATGAGCAATTATTTTTTACTGCTGAAAATGTCTTGAATAGATGAGAAAGTAAGGTAAATCTGTGTGCCATCTGCATTGTGATAGATTTTTACACCAGTTCTTTCTATCAAAACTTTGAGTGGTTTCATATAGAGGATGAACTGTAGCAGAGCAAGTACGGAGCCCTTAGGAACACGATATGTGACAGGAACTGATTTTGAGGTGAAACTACCTTACCTGACCAATTGCTTACAATGGGTCAGAAAATAGGAAAATCAGCTCCTTACCGCACCTCTAATTCCTGCTATTGACTCCAGGAGCTCAACTAGCATATGGTGATGAACTTTTTCAAAAGGAGTAGGGAATTTAAAGAGGATGAGAAAACAAGAAGCACTGTCATCATATAGGAGATGAATATTAACTGAGCTTTTATATGTTGCAGATTCAGTAATACACCCACTGTGAAACCCTGATTGACAGAAGGCAAGAAGAATAATTGTATCAATGTGACTTGTCAATTAAATGTCTAGAACCATTCCCAGACATGGCAAATATGTGACAGGACAGTAGTTGGCCATCTTCTTGGGATCATTCTGTGGTTTCTTCAGTGTGAGAGTAATGTATCTGGTTTTGAGGGAGTTGGGAAAGACTTATTTTAAATTGAGCCTTAAACTAGATTGCCTCATAGACTAAATTTGAAGTGACTTTTGATAAATGGAGCAGGAATTGTGTCCGTATAGTAGAAATTTGGCTTTGGATTGCCTACGATGTTTTTGAGATTACACTTAGAAAATTGACCAAACATTTTTGTGCCTCAAGATTGATGGGAATTTAAGGTGTGGGTATACTGATTTCACAGTGGAATTCGTTATGAATTTTGTCATTTTTCTGAGACAGTCCCTTTGTTGTATTGCTGTTGTGATTGAGGAGAGGTGAATCAACAGTTTTGAGTTTTATCATAATGAAAAGTAATTTTAGAACATTTGGGAGTTCTTGACTGAGAAATGTGCTATACAGCATTTCATCTTTTTCTATTATTTCATGAGTATGTTTAATGTTGGAAATATTGTTGGAGCTTTTGAAGTTCTCCACTGTCTTGGATCAGGTGAAGTCGTTCATCAGAGCACCATGGATTATGTCTGTTTATCCCAAACATATTTATGGGCAAGTACAGTAGAATCAATTGAACATAAGACATCTCTAATATCGCACCTTTAAAAATGAAGGTATTTTCAGTGACGACATTTACTTCCATCCACCATTTAAGTTAAAAATCATGATTGTGGTTATGGTCAGAAAGTGATACCCGATTCAATGCAATGGGGACTGTATTAGTAGAATATTCTGTTTGGAGTGGGTAGGAAAGTTAGAGACTTGTTGAAGGTTATTTTGACTTTAATTAATCTTGTGCCAGGGCATAAGATTTGATCGATGGCTCCACTACATACTGAAATCATTACTATAAGTATTCCAGCCTTTTAATAGGTGTTCAATAACATTTTCCATGTATGCTTTGTGGGCAATAGATGGGTTATATATGGGCAAAAGTTATTTCCACACAATAGGTGTGTGTTAGACCTAACTTCCTTGGTGTGGTATTCCTCCAAACCTTTTGCCTTCACTCCTCCTGTTTGCTAAATTATTATTTGTTGGCTTCAGGACTCTGTGTACTTTACCAATGCCAATCAATGGTAAAGTACTTGTGCTCTCTCCGTCAAACAAGGTAAAATAGCTTACAAATAATTGCCACATTTAATTTACTTGTAAGTCCCTAGTAAATGGCACTACATGTATCCAGGGTCTGGGCCTATAAGTTAAATGCTACTAGTGAACCTGCAGCGCTCATTGTGCCACCCACCAAAGTAGCCTTTTAAAACATGCCTGCCACTTCAGCCTGTAGTGCAAATGTAAACTGCAATTTTTACTTGGCAAAATAAACCTTTTGCCAGGCCTAAACCTTCATGTTTAATACATTTAAGTAACAATTCGGAAAATTGCACTTTTAGAAAATTGGCATATTCTTGTACTAACCATGTATGTCTTTTGCCAGTGCCCAAGGTCACATGACCATGAAGAGCTCTGCTACTGGGGTTTGTTTATTGCTTCCAGAAAGTAACACTAAAGGAGATTAGGTGGGAACAGTATGGGCCATCCTGGCAGGATGACTGGGAGGGGCTGTACCCAGCCCTACTAACCTTTCAAAGGGTTTGCCCCCACACATAGACAGGAATCTAACATCAGACCTGCCTGTCTATTGTCTTCCTAGACAGTTTGTAGCCTTCACAGAGGGAGCACTTTCCAGAACTAGATGTGGGGATAGTATAGGGAATCACCCTACAAAATTCTGGCCCAGTGTATAATTATTGGACTTTCACAGCCACTCATTAAAACCCTCCTGGACCTGTGGACATTACAGAAGAAAGACTGCCCAACTGAAAAAGACTGCCTTGCTGTTTGAGAAGGGAGACTGGACCTGCTTACCTTCAAACCCAGGCTGAACTGAGTGACTCCAAGGGTCAGTTGGCTGACCTCCTGTTTGAGCTACAGAGGAAAACAAGCTCCAGAGTTGTCCCTCCAACTACCCAGCTGCCCTGCTTCAATTAGACCTATCTGGGCTTGCAACTGGACTTGCCTAAGCCCTGCTGGCCTCTGCTGGAGACAGTTCCTGATCCCCAACAGTGACCCCTAGTCCTGGGTCCATGGATGGCATCATTCTTAGCTCCTTTGTAGAAGAAAAGGTGAAATCCTGCAGTTTTGGCTATTCACGTATGCAAACAGGCCTCTTTAGGCAGAGACTCTGCCACACAAAACAACTGCTAATGTGATGCTTCGGTGATGACCTGCTCTTTATGCTATGGTGACCGCCAGTGACGACTGGCATAACGAGATCTGCACTTCGCACTGCAGCAGCTAAAGTCTGCAGCAACTGCCAACGCAAAGCTCCAGCAACCACCGTCCATGACATCCGACTGATTCTTCACTCTACAGAGATGACAGCCCGGCCTGCTCTCTGCACTACAGTGACGACCCTCTGTGATGCTATCCCTGCCTCTTTCACTGGGAATGGAACTCTTTGCTCCGGACTTTGACAAGGTAACTCTTTCAGCGGAACTAACTTGGTCCCTGGATCCACCCTGCTCTCCATTGTGGTCAGCCTGAATTTGTGACTTTTCTACATTCTAGCATGACCAGATGACCACGAGTGGCGCTTTGTGATTTTAGGTGCTATATTTACTTAGAACTTCAAAACTGATTATTTCCAGTTCTATTGAATGGATTTTTCTCATTCTGTTTTCATTTAATTTATTAACTATTACTCTATTTTTCTAAATTAGTTTGGGATTTTTCTTGTGTTGTGTTTATTACTGTTTGTGTGCTGCATAAATACTTTACACAATGCCTCTAAAGTTAAGCCTGTCTGTTTTGTGTCAAGCTACCAGTGGGTTAAGCACAGGTTAATTCAATGACTATTTTTTGTGGTTCACCCTGACAAGGATAGTGGTTGTTGCCTAAGTGGAGCTTTTGGGTATTCTCTGCCTGTTGGGACACATCTGTGAGCAAAGTAAGTTTAGGCGCTGCACAGATGGGGTCCACAGGTGAGGAGAAGGGTTCCCCATGGGCTAGCTTACGGGGGCCCTGAGAGTAAGATAGAGGGATCCAACTGGGTTCAGGGAGGCATAGAATGGGAATAGACCCCTGCTGTTGCAGACCAGGATCCATGTTCTATCACCCCAAGCAGTGAATCTCCTCAAGATATGGATTGGTCTATCCTGGCTTTAGGCTGGAAGGGGTTGTTTTGGACATGGCCCTTTTTGAAGGGTTATCCCCAAACCTTTTGTTTCTACCTCCTAGTTTTTCCTGGCCTGTTGATGTTGGATTTAGGATTCTGGGCATTTTACCACTGCTAATCAGTGCTAAAGTGCATATGCTCTCTGTGTAAATTGTTATCACAATTGGTTCTTCCAGAATGGCATATTTGATTTACTGGTAAGTCTCTAGTAAAGAGCACTGTGTGTGCCAGGGCCTGTAAATCAAATGCTGCTAGTGGCCATGCAGCACTGCTTGTGCCACCCACATTAGTAGCCCTGTAAAGGTATCTCAGACCTGCCACTGCAGCGTGTGTGTGCAGTTTTAAACTGCCATATTGACCTAATAAGTGCACCCACTTGCCAGGCCCTAACCGTCCCTTTTTTTGCATGTAGGATACTCCTATGGTTGGCTCAAGGTACCCCCACGGGCAAGGTGCTGTGTATGTGAAAGGTAGGACATGCCCTGATGTGTGTGGCATGTCCTGCTAGTGAAATACTGCCAATTTCGTTGTTTCATTATTGAAAGGCTATCTGTCCCATAGGATAGAATGGGAAATAATTATATAACTTCCCATTGAGACAAGATAGAAAAATAAAGTTTAGGCTCTTTGAACTCAGAATTTAATAATACATCTTTTGGTAAAAATAGTTTTTAAATTGTGTGTTTGAAAATGCCACTTTTATAAAGTTGCTCACTTTGCCACTGGATTCAAGCTAGCCTGGCTGAAGAGGGCTGTTAGCCCCAAACCGGTCCCAGGATGCTTGTTTCCGGTCCAGGGAAGACATGGCTTGGCAGTTCGGGCTGGACTGTTCCCATGAGGCACAGGGTAAAGACTGATTTGCATATAGATGTGTCTGACCTGGGGTGGCAAAGTGAGCTAAAGAATGATGATGGATTCAACCCAGATCTGTGACTGGGGGTGAGTGTTTGAAAAGTTTCAGAACTCCGTTCACCATCTCCTTGTGTTTACTTTTATAAAGTAGGCATTCTCTTATTTAACCATTCATTGTGCCCCTGCCTGTTTGTGGATTGACTGTCTGGTTATAGAGGGACAGGGACTGGGCATGTGCATTCACTGTAGACAGCCACTGGGGGGTTAAGGTGTGCCTGGCCCGTCCTGGATGACACAGAGCTGAGCTGAATGGGGCTCTGCTGCATTTAGAGTAGTGGGAGGAGATTTCCTTGCACCTGAATAGGGCCTGTCTCCCTTGCACAATGCTGTCTCCACCCCTGTAGTCATACTGCACCAGTGAGGACAGAACTGGTTTGGACTGGGCTCAGAGACCCCAGAGACACTTGCACAAAGAGAACAAAATGTGCTATAAGTAGGGAACCTTAATTCGTAGAACTTTAGATCACTCTGGACTCAAGGAGAACCTTTGCCAAGGAGAAAAGCTGAAGAGCTATGAGGGTGAGTACCACCCCTTTGCGGTGTGCTGTGTGGGGTTGGCTTGCAGTTGCTGTTTCTGCCAAGGAACAGACAAAGACTGGAACTTTACTGTGAACCTGCTTGAAGAAGATCTCTAAGGGCCTGTGTGTGCTGGTGTCCTGTTCTGAAGTCTCAGGGACACAAAGACTTCACCCCCAGCTCTCCTGAACTCTGCTTCTGAGAGTTTTGACCTGCCAGGAGGTGCCTATTCCAGTTGTGGGCCTCTGGAGGTTGTTCCTGATGTTGGGAGCTGGAAGAAACCCAAAGAACTGAAGAAATTGACACACCGCTCTTCTTGCGGCTGTTTTTCCCGATGCAGCACCACCGCGCGAGAAGAATCTCAATGCATCACTGCGCCACTGCCAAGCCGACGCGGCGTCTGTTGCGGCTGCAAGAACCAACACATCAAGGGATGGTGGTTGAAGAAACCATTGCATCGCCACTTGCCGACGCATCCCAAGTTTTCATGCATCGCACCTGTGCGGCAAGTTTTCCCAACGCATCCTCCGTGGACCAGAACCGTCTTGGAGTCAACACATTACTTACCCCTACAGACCCGATTCAACGCATCATTTCTCCTGCGTACAGCAGAACTGTTGCATCGCCTCCTCAAGTTCTCAGGAACTGATGCATCTCTGTTTCTTGACGCTTTCCATCTCTGCTGCTGTTTGGCCTATGGACCCACAGTTACTGGAAACATTTGAAAAGTCATATTCTTATTACACGTATGTTGGATTTTTGTTGTTTTGCTCTTGTTGAGTTTAGATAAAGATTCTTTATTTTTCCAAACTGGTGGGGTGTCTATTTATGGTGTTATCACTGTATTACGGTGTGTTTTGAGTACAAATACTTTACACTTTGCCTTTGGGATAAGTGTCTGCTCGTGCCAAGCTACCCAGGGGATGCGCAGGGTTTATATAAAGTGTGTATCCCCTTACTCTGACTAAAAGCAAGGGTCTCTATTTGGACAAAGATCCCTACCTCTCCCAACTAGAACCCCCCATTTCTAACAATTGCACAATTTGCACCAGTGCAGCGTCTTTTATAGAAAGGGCTGCACAAACATCTGTAGCTATTTCTGTCATACCAAAGTGTATGGGTGATTTTGTCAGAACTGGGTGTATACTGGAAACATGTACATTCATGTAGTTAATAAATAGGGCCTGGGTGTTAGGAAAGTTTGCCCCAATGCAGCCTTCATTCTTTTCTAGTGCTTCCCTCTATACAATCTGGAAACATGAATCATTTTGCTTCATTAATACTTTTCACAATTTGTTAATACAGTATAAAACATTCTATGGACACCTTTGTCCATAGAATGTTCTAAGTACATTCTAAGTACACCTTTGAAAACAAAACTGGGAACAAAACTGGGAAATGACAATCTCCTAACACATCAGAAATTAAAATAGTTGAGAAGGTACCAAATATGCTGGAAACTGGAACACCAGTCAGGCTGCTGTTGCAGTGTTTATTATAGACTCGTGAACTTGCAGCTTTCATTCATTCTTATCTGTTTTCCAATCAGATCAATATGGTGAAATTGGAAATGCAGAATTCTCACTTAAGCCTGCATTACAAAACAGCGATTACTGACTACCAACATAAAAGTGTGAAAGATATCCCAGGGGACCTAATCCTTAATGTCATTTAATTATCTCGTGTACGTGCATTCAGAATACGTGTTTAAGAAGGCACAGGTAATGAAACACAGCCGCCTTTAATGGAATTCCGCGAGTTCTCCTTTGCAGCGAGGTAGCTTCATCTCTATACTATATTTGAATTTTTCAATAGCTGAACAACGCAAATTCACAATAACAGAAAATAAACCGGTCTATTGCATGTGTATTCTTTTTATGGGTGTGTGAAGTTACGAATGTTACGCTTTATAAATAGACATAGATTTTTAAAGAATTATTTTTAAAAATAAAGGCTATTTAATTAATGCCGGCGTGATTTACTACTGCCAATCTTACCAGTGAACACTCCCATAGCTGAAACAGTGCTTATCATTTTTTTTCATGTGGCACTGGGGCATTAGCAGATCAGGTAGTTAGAAAAGTGTACCACATATTCAAATTGGGGCAGTTTTGACCTGTAAAGTCACGCTGTATTGGTATTATGCAAGGTATAGGAGACTCAAGGTATTTGTGCTTGCTGTAGGGGACGTTTGTGGTGATGTCAGTGTAGTCCCCAGCAAACACTGGCCTACTAGGCCATAACAGAGGCCTAAAAAGAGCCATAAACAGACAAACACACTGACCTTTCAGACCAGACCTTCTCTTTCAGACAGACAGCCTTATAGGCAGGGCCGGCTTTAGTACTGGTGGCGACCTGTGCAGTAATGTTTGTTAGCGCCCCCTAATGGCCTCCTCTGCCTCGGATACCCTCACTAGCACCCTTTACCAGTGCCGCTCAGGTCTCCATAACCACTGTCTCTCAGATTCATTTAGTTTTATAGCACCACTCATACCAGTGTAAGGTGTCAGAGCACTTTACACCACACACACATTGCACAGAGACAAGCATATGTGTGTAAATCAGTTGATAGGAAATGTTACCTCAGACAGGTCTACAAGGTGTAGTGTAGGAGTGACATGTCATGGATACTGATAGGCAGTATAGCTTACAAGTCAATATTCTGGAAAAGCACAAATTCAGAATTTAAAATAAAACCATTGTTATGGGTTCTCTTTAATAATAAGAATTGTTTTCTACCCAAAAGAACCCTTTTGGAAAGATTAGGATAGTGAAAGACTGGGCAAAAGAAATATAGCTCTAACATATACCTTGCAGTTCGCATGCAGCTCTTGGATGACAGTTACTAGCTCAATGTTCAATAGTAGGATTTTGACTTTTAAACATCAAGTAACAAAAAGCTCTTTTACAGAAGCAGTAACCTACTGACCTATTTATATTATATGTACTTTGTGATCTGCATGGTACCCGTTCTTAGAAGCAGGCATTTTAACCCTATGCACTACCTTTGGATGAGTCAAAACTTCCACTAGACAAACCTTCGGTCCCTTTCCGGGAAGATGATTAATCGCTGAAGTTATCTTGACATTTTGTTTGATGCCTGAAGATTGCTGGAGGCCTGGAACGCAGCAGCAGGTGCTTTTAAAATGTTAATATCCTTGCAAAAATGACTCCCCCCACCCCAAGTCAGCGCCCGGTGCGGTGGCTCCGATCACACCGCCCTAGAGCCGGCCCTGCCTATAGGCCAGTCTGACCTTGTCAAGCATGGCTTGCTGGAAGCCAACCCTTCCCACTGAAAGTCGTAATCCTTAGGACAGGACATCTAGTAGGCAGGGAAGAGTTGATGGGGCAGTGTCACTCAGAACTTGGGCAGACCTTAGTGTTGGAGGTGAAAATTGTGAGGTAATCCCCAGTAATCTGACCACCGACCCTTGTCAGTCAGAGCACTCGGCTGGAAGCAAAAAAAGTGCATCTTCGCATCATCAAAGTCAGGAAGCATCACTTCATTCCACCCCCAGATCAGGCCTGATCTCCATAGGCCTACCTTGGCTGATGACTTCCAAGGAATGAAGACATGCATCACCCAATGCTGGCATATTCCTAATGCAGGTACAGCCATTGTCAGATATTCAAACTAAAAGAGGTCCTTAATCCAAAGAGATTTGTTAATCACCTTGTTGGACAGATGTACTGTACCATTTAACATTCTTCTTTCTTTGATATAGTAGAACAGAGAAGCCGCAAACCACTCTGAAGAGAATGGGCGCACATTGGCTTCACGCTAGCCTTTACGTCTTTATTTTAGCCTTACCCCTAGGAGAGGCTATGAGTAAAATCTGTGGGACAGTGAGGGGTACATGTTGGGTAAACGGGTAACAGATAACTACTGAGAAACCACTGAGTTGTACAGGTTACAGAAAAGTGAATTATATAGAGTAAGCAACTGTGTGGCTGTACGTGTAAAAGAAAATAAAGACTGGGTGAGAGGTTATAGATTTTGAATGACCGATGGGCATATTATCAAGGACCGGTGTTAAAATTATCGCCGCTGTATCGGCAGAGAACTGACGCTAAAGCGTCGATAATGGGCTTGATAATATGCCCTTGAGAATTCCAATCGAAGCCCATGGTCACACCAGAACATGGACTTCGATTGGAATTCTCCAGGGTATATTATCAAGCCCATTATCGCCACTTTAGCTGCAGTTTTCTACCGATAAAGCGGCGATAATTTTAACGCCGGACCTTGATAATATGTCCCCAAGTGAGCATACTGTTTGCCAGACCTCTTGGTGGGTTATAAGACAGCGCAAGGGAGAACACAGGCTTGGAAAAAGGCTATACAGTTTTGAGGCTGTGACTGTGGGAGAATGTGAGGAGTGTGTGAAAAGACACAGAATAGGACATGTAGCAAAGCAGGAGTATGACAGTAGTGAATTGAAGGGCAAAACATCTAATGAGCCCGCAGAAGGGGAAAATGGACCATGGCAGGATTGGAAGACCAGGACTGATTGAGCATATGTAAAATGATGTCACAGTGTGATATTGCCCTCTCTCACTGCAGAGAATGCTCCAAAAATTAGAGTCTTTCATCCCATTTCTTCAAGAAAATCTGCAGAGCCTCGTTCAGAATGCTGATTTTTATTTTTTATCAAATGCACTCTGGGAAAGACATAAAAATTAAATAATTGTTGGAACTAGTCTTTCCTAAAAGGGTCAGCCAGATTTTTGTCTTTCTCTGCCTTTTTTTGTTAAACCTATTTTCCCCTTCTAACCAGTGGTATATTGCTTGTGCTCTCCATTCTAAGCATGGTAAAATTGGCCTACACCTGATTGCTTTTGGAGTCAGGTACCAATAATCCCCTGTACTCCAATATTGCATGAACCCCAAATTGTACCTTAGGCAGTTCAGCTCAACACATCTTCTCATAGGTCTAGCAGTAAGAGAATACCCTCCCAATCAATAACTGAATTGTAGCAGAGTGAAATCATAATTAGAAACTGGGACCACTCAAGAACAGAGTTCTAGATCAAAATTAAGTTTTAGAGGATAAATCCAGAATGTTTACTAAAGCATTATAGAGGGTTGCATAATCTAGCCATGATGAAGCAGATACAGAAATACAGCATCATAAATCATAACAAACCGCAGGTTAGTTAATAAAAATCCCTCTAAATTGAGTACACACATCACCCTAAGGGCCTTATTACGATGGCGGTTAAACAAGCATTTGACCACCATCACTGACGGATGGAGACTACCAAATATGTAGCCGGCAGTTCCACCCGCCAATTTATGATATATCTGCTGTGTAGGCTGTCTTAAACATGCAGTTTTCTATTGCGGCTTGTGCTGCAGCCTTGAAAAGGGCCACAGCACAAGCAGCAGTAGAGAAAGGCATGTTTGAAAACATCCATGCACCGTGTGGTGACTGTACACGGAGCATGGATGTATGTAGGGGCACCACATGTGCCCTCCTGGCTACATAGTGGCGGCCCACAGGGGAGAGGGACCCTGCTAGGGGCCCCCAAAGTCCCTTTCCAACAGCCTTTTCATGGTGGTGGGACTGCCATGAAAAGGCTGTGGGAAATGGACGTCAGAATCCCTACGGCAGTGTCTGTGGAGGCATTGCCTTCATTGTGGGGATTACTGTCTGAGCGCTGCCCCAACAGGCTCCTTAAGCCTGTGGGAAGCAGTGTTTTTTCCCACCACCAGCTGCGTTCCAACCGCTGTCAGACCGTTGCCCTGGATGTCCGGCAGACCACCACTGATGGTCTGTCGGTGGCGGTCCACCCAACATCATCCATGCCTACTTTCCTTTTAAATCATTTGATGTCTGTTTAATCGGTAACATTTTCATGTTATTGTTTGAAAGGGGTGTTCGCAATTGCAACAATGAGGTGTTTGTAACATCTAAACATTTGAAACTCCCGGTTGCGTTGTGCTATTTTATGAAAATCTTTTTACCTTTTTGTACCCTTTGAAATATCTTCTCAATATAAATGTATTCTTCTGAAATATATACACCTGTGTTAGATTTCTTGCTTCAGATTAATTTAAACTGAAATAAGTGAATTTGATTTCAAAATGATAAAAATGTGTGCTACTGGATAGCGCTTGCCAACATTGAATGCAGAATGAATGCTTACTAATGCATGGTATAATAAATCCCTTGTAGGCACACTTACTTGCTAATATTTAAATTACCCACGCCTCCATGGGTATATTTGGTTCCGCACTCTTTCTTACACTCACATGAATATGTGGCATAAATATAATGCATGAATATGTGGCATAAATATAATACATAAATACATAAATTATCAAATTCCTAAATTAGATAATGCTTTCATTTTAAGGACAAAATCATGAATTCATTGGTTACAGTCATTTGCATCATTGCATCGTTAAAATTCGCACAACTAATTTCTCACCTAAAATTGTGCATTCAAAAAATCTTTAAAATTGGCACAATTAATTTGCTTAGAAGACCTTAAGAATGGTGCTGCCTGTACCTAGAGCCTGTAAATTAAATGCTAGTAGCATCCTGCAGCACTCATTGTACAGCCACTAAAGTATCTCTGTAAAAGTTGTGTCAGGCCTGCCACTGGAGCCTGTCGGGTGGTTTTAAATTGCTATTTCGACCTGGCAAAAAATGCCTTTTATCAACCCTAAATCATCTTTTTTGCTATTTCTAAGTCACCCCTAAGGTAGGGTCTAAAGGCTCATCAAGCAGGGTGCATGGTGTTTAAAAAGTAGCACATGTGCTTAGTTTTTACGTAACCGGATAGTAAAGAACTCTTAAAGAATGTTTTCACTAGTGCATGACTATCTCTCCCATAGACTAACACTGGATTACCTTATTACATTTAATATGTGCTAATTTAGGATTACGAGCGGATAGAGAAATTATGTTTACGCTCAAATGAGTTGTTATTTTGAACCCTCCTTAATGATGAAGTCAGATTTTAAGTTATAGTTTTAAAAGTGCTCCTTTAAGAAAGCTGGCATTTTTCCGCCCAAACCATCTGTGTCTTAGTAATAGTTCTTTGAGTCACATAACTGAGAATGGCTCTTCTGTTTTGGGTTGTGTATTGCTTCCAGACATTGAGAAAAAGGAAGCCTAGGTGTGAGGGGAGAGGGTATTCCTGACAGGAAGGCCTGGCAGGAGCTGGGTCCTACTCTGATCACATTTCAAAGTGCCCTGCCTGTAGCGCATACAAAGGAACCTAACACTAGGGCCTCCCCTTGCCTTTCACAGGGACAGGGGAAGAACTTGTTGTTGTACTGGTTCTTGGATTTTAAGTCCAACACCTTCCTTACTGATACACTGACTGGAGTTGGAATAGGAATTTATTCTATTCCAATGTCCACTGTCCCCCTAAGGCAAGTGGTTGTAATGACTTGCATGGTAAATGAAGGTGTGGTAACATTGCAGTTGAGGTACTGACTGCGGTTTAAAAGCATGTGTGGGAAATGCATGCGGGGATCCGTCAGACAACCAATAGAATGTATGTAAATGTTGTTCTCAAACTGGAAATGAAATTATTGATGTAGAAACTCTTCTTTGTGGGTTTTACAAGCAGTATGCATGAACCTCATCATCTTCTCCCCAGAGACCATGTTTCCACGTGTAGCACTACATCTATGGTTCTGAAATATCCAGCTTCCCAGAGGGTAAATGATAATTTTCCAAATGCCCAAGTGGGCAGACATTACAAGTAGCCAAAATGCCTTTGTAAAGACCCTCTGCCTGGTTTCCAATTATATCAATAAATTGACTTCTTGCAGAAAAAGAAAATCTGCAGGGCTTGTGTAGATGTACAGTGTCTAAAACTGTTGTTAATGGGGGGTGGCCTTGATGTATATGCTTCATGCGAGCTTCGGCATCCATCGACAATATCCTACATAAACCTGCCAGATTACTGGCTAATTTCCTTTTCTCTGCCTCTCCCTGGCTCAGGGAACACAGCTGCACCATCAGAAAGGGTGCATGGAGAGGGAAGCGTGACGGGGCGGCACCCGTGGAATACTCAGGAGGTTCTAGATAAGGTGAAGCAGGATGCGGTGTTTCGCTAGGCCAAGCGTTTAAAGACTGGTATGCTATTGTTGCAAGAGACGCATCTCCTTAGGTCTAAAACTTCCTGTTTGACACTTTTTGGTTATGTCCACACTTTTCACTCAGGATTTACAATGGGCTCCCAGAGAGTGGCTATTCTTATACACCGAAAACTTCCCTTTCAGCCTCTGAAGAATTGGGTAGAAACGCAGGGGAGGTTTGTCTTGATGACGTTGACCCTACATGGGGAACCCAGAGTTATTGGCAGTATCTATGCCCCTCCACCACTTAGTCAAACTTTCTTTGACCGACTTGTAGATATGTGGGGATCCCTGCCAAAGGCAATGGAAGTCATTGGTGGGGACTGGAATGATGTTATGTATTCGGAACAGGATAGACAGCGAGCCTCTGGGGTGTAGGGTGTGATTTGAGACTCCTGTCTGAAACCGCTAGCGAACACGGTGGGATGGGTGGATACATGTAGGGCTCACCACCCCAGAGAGGCAGGCTATAACTTCTATTCTTCGGTACCTGGGTCATTCTCCCGGCTAGATTACATATTCATGCTGATGGGCCATGCTCATATTGTGTCTGAGGTTGCAATGCTACCCAGGGGACTCTCCGGCCACTCTCCAGTGGCACTGTGGTTTCTAGTGGGCCCCCATTCGCCCAACATTTCACTGGCAACTCTCCCCCTGGCACTTGCAGGACCAGACATTTAGAACACATGTGCACCACGCTATAGCTAAATATTCCTCCCTTGAAAGACAACTACCTCCTCCAAGGGTATCCTATGGGAGGCGATGTAGCCCACCAAACATGAAGTTGATATCAGTTTTTTGCACAGCGGCATGCAAACGGCATATAACTAAGCTCTTGTTGATTGAGGCTTACATACTGGAGTTGGAGAGGTGTGGAAGGGAGGATGGGGGGACAGACACACCGACAGTTGGGCCTTGCACAACAGCAGTACCAGGTGGTGCTGCTCGAGAAGGCCAAATGCACGTGGCTGACCTCTCAGAGCAGGATCTATCAATTGGGAGACAAGTCTGGTAAATTATTACACAGACTATGTCAGAACACCCTGATGCCGGTTCAGATCCCCACAACTCATGACGGTGATGGTATGGTACTCACTGATCCAAACGCAGTGGCCAACAGCTTTGCCGGCTTTAATCAGGCCCTATATGCAAATAGAGATCTCTTGACTGACGCGCAGGTCACGAATATAGACAATCTATCCATGAAGGCATTATCGGCTGTGGCAAGAGCATCGCTAGATGCTACTCTCACAGTCAAAGAACTGGCAACAGTTCTGTCGGAGCTGTGTCCGGGGAAGGCCCCAGGTCCAAACAGGTTACCAATGAATTATTTACAGCATATATTCCACTACTGGGCACCCATTACCTAGAAAGGATCCAGGCCATGCTGGAAGATGCGCACAAGCCCCGGACTGGCGCCACACTGAAATAGGTGTGTGTTCTAAAGCCGGGTCGTCCCCTGGAGCTCCATTCCTCATACCGTCTGATCTCCCTCCTAAATATTGAAGCTAAGCTGCTGATGAAGGCCCTAGCCAATAGATAGTCTGGACTGGTGCATCGGATCATGTGGGCTTCATGTCTTATCGGGTTACACGCCACAACATCCGTTTGGCTCACAAGGCGATAGCTACCATGGATCGATTGGGACGTTCAGTTGCCTTACTGTTAGCAGATATAGACAAGGCGTTCAATTCTGTCGGTTGGTCTTATTGATTTGTACTCTTTCAATGACTTAACATGGGCTCTCGCTTTCTCTCCTACATTCATCTGTTTACACTGACTTGATGGCTTCTGTACGGGTAGCAGGTTCGATCTCCTCCCAATTCCCCACCAGGCATGGCACCAGACAAGGTTGCCCCCTGTTGCTTATTTAATTCGTTCTAGCCAAGGTTGCCCCCTGTTGCCTTTCTTATTCCTTCTAGGCCATGAAGCCATTGGATGCATGGGTTACAATTGATGGTCTTGTCCGGGATTTTGAGTGTCTCAGGAGGTCTCTGACTGCATTGCGTTGTATGCCGATGATGTTCTGTTCTTCCTCACAGATTAAGGGATTCCCTTCCCTTGTGCACCTACATTCACTAGGTTAAAGTCTGGGTATGGAATACTTTATTCCCCTTTGACTTCCCTTCCTGTAGCAACTACACATCTCTTGTTGATACTTCCTCACAGATTCACACACGTCCAGTCCCAGGATCCTCTGAATAAAGCCGGTGTTCAGAGAAACAACAGGACTATATATGATGATCAACAAGTCTATATTATAGCCGCTGCTGGGGTTGTTGGGGGACAGTTCATGGGCGGCAGACCTGACCGTGGCTGTTGACGGCCTGCAATATTTTGGCGTCTTCTTATCTGGCAGTCAGTCTATCTCCTTGGAATGTAATGTGCCCCCCAGACTGAACGTGTGACGACGGAGATTAGATCATGGTCTCATTTGCTCCTATCTCTCTTTGGCCGCTTCACCATCATTAAGATGGCATCCATACCCCACCTCCTTTACCAACTGCTGAATCACCAATTCCCAGTGATATAGCCCCAGAGATGACCTTGCATATGCAGTTTAACGCTGGGTAATGGGAGATCTCTCCATTCACGAGTATCTATATAGCAAATTGGACATGATTAGCTGCGAGTTTGTGATCCTGATGTGAAGGCAATACCTTTGCAGGATGAGGAAGAGGGGTCGCCTCACATGATAGACTCTGTAGTGGCAGAACAGACTTATTCCCCAGTTGACAGCCCTACTGGGATTTCAGGATTGGGACCATATAGGCATTTCCTCTTTAGGTGAAGTCATCCACGGCCTTATCCTCAAATTGTTCCAGGAACTGCAATCCAAATGTTCCATGCCCCGCAGCCAGTTTTATAAGTGCCTACAGCTCCGCCATGCCTTATCTCCATCTATCAGGGGTCTCACAACTCTCCCAGAGTTTAACCCGTTAACGGGCAAACTCCTGATGGGAGACCTTGGAGATCATATTATAACAAAGATTTACCAATCTTTAATCACAAATAGCACTACCACCTTAGATGCCCTCCGAGCAGCGTAGCAGAGTGATCTAGGACATATCGATGGTGATGATTGGACGGAGGCGTTGGAATCCCCGCGGGTGCTGGGACATCCTACCCTCTGTGACTTATTCAATTCAAATATTTACATTGTGCCTACTTTACTTGACATAGGCTGTGGGGAAAGGGACTTGTTACTTACCCCGTTTGCCTGCTGTGTTTCAGCGGGGAAGGTACCTTTTTCCATACAGTGTGGGCCTCCAGACCTCTCGCTCAGTTCTGGAGGGGGATTGTGGCGTGCCTGGGTGAGGTTTTGGCCTGGGACCTTCCCGTGTCCCCGAAATTACTTCTATTGCATAGCAATGACGAGATTGGGGTAACAGGTATAAACACAACCTACTGTTTCTTCGGCTTACCCTTGCTATTCACGACATCGCCAGACTATGGAAAGCTGAGTCTCCACCCTTGTTGGGTGTCTGGAAGAAGGGTATGGACTTCTGTATGGGCCTAGAGACACTTGTATTTCAAGTGAGAGGGTGCCCGCAGACACATTCCAAAATCTGGCAGAGGTGGGTAGATCGTTATAGACATCGAAATTCGACAATATGGGTCGGACATACGTAACGCTTCATAATTCAAGAGTATAGACTATTCGCTGCGGACTGGGCAGGCAGGGGAAGCAATGGTGGGTTAAAGCGTATATTTTTATGTGGTTCCTTTACATTTTTCTTTATTTATTTGCACATCTGTCTGGTTTAAGCCCAGGAAATAATGTCATGTCAATGACTGAGAACCTATTTGTATCTGTATTTGGTCCTTTCGGGCCAATCTGTGGCAGGAAATCTAATAAAATGTGTTATGGAAAAAAAACTGCCGTTTAATAAAGACATCTTGCAATGGAAGCACACTCTTGTGCACACAACAATAACGAACAGCATGAAGGTAACAGTGCACATGGTTCACACCCATAGGGCAAGTTATCCTGAGTGTCGATTGGCAATCTCTGATATGTTGGAAAATTCCAATTAATGATAGAAAATGTAAAGAGTAGGCTCTTCAAAAGCACCTAAGAGGGGTTTTGATAAGTATAAAGAGCAGAAGTGCAAGAACTCTCAAAATAAAAGAGCTGCGAGTAGGGCTATGTAGTGAAAGGATCAAACTTCATGTGAAAGGAGGCAGTGTGATAAATACGTATTTGATTGTTATGCGAATAGGTACATTAGAATGATAACTAATGATCTTGAAATAAAAATATATATAAAACATACATACACTGCTACTGAAATCATTCTTTTCGAGCAAAACTAAAATGTAATTTCCGCATACGTGTGCCTCTGAGTGAGTGAGCAAGACATACTCTACCAAGAATATTTCAAATGTGTACCATTTGCCTTTAGAGTTACAAAAAAATGTTCGGGGAGGACCCTTTTTCCCAACACATTGACAGCATTAGCACAATCTTCTCTTCCCCCACATGAAAGTACATACCCACAATCTCCTCATCCGTGGGTCCTGCCTGATGCACATGCTCACTAGTTGTTGCAGTGGGAAGTTAGGGGCTTATTTAGAGTTTAGAGGACAGGGTATTCCAGCACAAAAGTGGTAGTGTACCATGTCCGCGAAACTCGCAATTCCCTCTCTCTTTAAAGTTAGGGGAATTGCCATGTTCCTGCTGACAAAGACTCTGCTCTCTCCAGAGGCGAAAACCTTTACCTGATCCCTTGAATGAGATTGGCTCATTAATCTAAGTAAGTCAGATCATCCACCCGATATAGTGCAGATGTTCCAAACTCGTTTTTCTCTTCGTTGGGACCCCCGCGCAACCCTGAGGGTCCCAAACATCAAACCAAAGAAATGATCCCCATTCACTGGTCACCTTTTAGCTGATCATTGCTGTATCTGGGTGTCAACCCGGATAAATAATTTGGTCCTCCCCTGTCGCATATTTCCAGTGGCCCTGGCTCAGTGTACTGGGATTGTGCTTGGCTGGCTGCTAGCTAAGACATCCTCAAGGGATAGCACTTTGTAGACACTCACGTGGTCCCGGCTGGAGGCAGTGCAGCAGCTGGGACTCTGGGAGGTACGGCTGAGGCATGGCTACACAGGATCAGGGCAAACCTTTATAACCCACAAGGTTGTAGTCTATGCCTTGGGCTCTATCTTCTAATCCATCTCATGACACACAGTCCACTCAACTGAAATGTTTAAGGAAAGGGGACCAAGGAAAGAAAAAACCCTTTAATTCTGCATACGACCATACAGACATGCTTAGTGGGTGGCACTTATTCATGGTGGGAATTCACTGGGTTGCATCCTGACCCACCTTGGTACACCTTTGAGAGTGGGGCCCTATGAAGCCCTAAGCCAGCTGCCCCCGCTAGTGGAGTGCATGGACCATCACATAGGTAGCTTGACTGGGTTCACGAAGCCATTTTCAAGCTTTGAAAGTTGTTTGTAACAGCAAGGATACAGAAGTGTGATGGTCTGATTATAGTCGTTTATATTTGTGGCACAACCTCATCTCTTTGGGTGGCCTTTAGAGCAGGGTAATAACCAGCAAATTTGTATGGACAAAAGTGAAGCAGGCCTGTGCAGCAGTGGTGTTGGAACAGACTGATTTAAAACGGTGCAAAGTAGAAAACCATTAATATCGTCCAGGCTGTAAGTGGAGACACCTCACTGTTCTTGGGTTGTAGTGACTATGATAGGTGAATGTTTACGGGGCTGCAGGCTACACTTTTCCATGGCAGTGCAGTCAAACTTTTCCCATGCAACTGGACCCTGCTCCAATACATGAACGCCACTTTAATTGATCTCATACTGCACAGAGACAAATCAATAAAAGTTCAATAAAATGTTTTCTTAACTGTGTTGCTATTTTACATTTAGTAATCTGCACTTTCATTTGAAAATTAATATCTTCACTGATGTGTACTTTTGTTAAGAAGTAATGCGGTTTTGGTTTGTGATGGGTGGGACCAATGTTGATGTGACTAGCGGTAAGGCAAGCCCTGGTCATTCCCATTGGGAACTACGCTCTTATCTCCTGTACCCCATGCCATGGCCCTTCCTCATCATCACCTGCAGCACAGGCCCCTTGTCCACAAGACATTCCGCTCTTCACGCTGCACTTTGACCTGCCCCAGCAGCTAAAGAGGTCCTGTTGCTTCTTCCTGAAGAGCGCAGCACCACAGACACTCAATCAAGAGGCTGTTTGATTGAAGTTGGTTCACTTCAGTCAAGCACTCACCGCAGTGAGATATGAATTTATTGTTGTAACTTGTAATGATGCTTTACATCCTTTCCCTTAGCTACCTGTTGCCTGCTGCTCAGCCAGTATGAATGTGATGTGTGTGTGGAAAGTTAGAATGCCCGATGAGGTAGTGGAATGCTGGAGTGCCTGGTGGAGTGGAGAGAGAGACAGTGGAGTGTGTGGGCTGAGCAGCTAGCATGCTGCTCCTGGTGGGGCTGAACTGCTGAACTTATTATCCTACTTACCATCTTGTAAATAAGCTTAATAAACCTTTTACCTACAATCTACTTCATGGCTACTTATGGATTTCGTTTGGATTAAATCCTTTATCTATTCTGTGAATTTGGTGACCACTTTACACAAATGAAACAAGCTTTTGGGTACAATCAACCAATGCTTAAACCTACACATAGCCTTGATAATCCTTCTGCTTCCAGTTGCTCTTCCACTAAGGGGTACCATAGCACTAAGACGTTTAGTCGAATGTCCATAGTTCAAGGAGAAATGAGCTGAAGCTTCCCGAGTAGGCATATTTTAACCCTATGTGGACACTGTAACACCCAGGCACACTTCATTGTTAGATGTTGCGGAGAGCGTATTTATCCCTGTACCTTCTTATACCCAGACTCGCAGGTATGTAAGAATCAGAGCCAATGAAACTATGCAGTCCGGCAGTTTTACCCCTCTTACCAAATATTCCACTATTATCTGCATAGACTACACATTTTAACAAAAATAATTCTATCTATCTTGAACGGATCCGAAGTTATTAAAAGACTGCCACACAGTATTGTTGTGCAGTGGCAAACTCTTTGCTAAGCAGAAGTAGGTCAAGTTTGAGTTGAGCATTGCTGTATTTGGGTTTTACACTCACAGTAACGAGGCAAACCCTTTACATAGACGGTGTTAATGTTTACAAGTGACACTTGATTTCCATACTCTTGCTGCATAATTTAGTCCAGCATGTCACATAAATGCGTCCTCCCCTGCTGCATAATGCTAGTGGCTCTGGTTAGAATCTGTAGGTGTCGCTGTGTCTTCATGCTTAGCCCTGTGGACTTTGAGTGCTTTGCGCTTTCAAACACTTTCTCTCAAAGCATCCTAGCTCCTATCAGTGCAGAGACAGTCTCAGTCACTCCATAAACAGAAAGATTTAAAAAGCTAGAATGCTGAGTAATGTCTAGTCTTCGTGAAAGTCTGCCTACACAATCAGAATTCATACCTGGGCATTTAGCAATGATTGCTATTACTGTTACTCACCACTGAAGGGTGACTGTTATCTTATTATTGTTTCGTTGAATGTCCCCATGGTGTAGGTGTTATTTATGTGTTTTCCTTCACTGCTGTGCCTATATCCTTTGTAGTTGTGCTCTTTGTATCCTTGGCCGCCCCTCCTTTCTACACTGAAGTTTAAGCGTGCAGCAGGTTTCTGTGAGAGTTTCCTAAAGTGTGCTTTCCTAAAGTGTGCTTTTTTTCCTTCCAGTACAACGGCAGTCGGGAGCGGGCCGAGTGGGAGATGTGGCATCCCACCCTGGTGGCGGAAGCAGTCTTCGCCATCGCCAACATCTTCAGCTCCCTGCGCTTAATCTCACTGTTTACAGCAAACTCTCACCTGGGACCGCTGCAGATCTCCCTGGGGAGGATGCTTCTGGACATTTTAAAGTTTTTATTCATATACTGCCTTGTGCTCCTTGCATTTGCCAATGGGTTGAACCAGCTCTACTTCTATTACGAAACAGATGGCGACGAAAAAACTCACTGCAAAGGAATTCGATGTGAAAAGCAAAACAACGCCTTTTCAACGTGAGTTTGCAGGGCTTGTTAGTTTTCTGTAGAAATGCAGTTGTGCATTGTAACGTGGTGAACTTTTAATTATTTTCTGCCTTCATCAAAAGCAATTGGAAAAAACAAGGTACCTGGGGGCATATCAACAAGGGCTTTATCTCTGCTTTTTTGGCTTTAAAAGCCAAAAAAGCAGAGATAAAACTAGCACCCTATCAACAACAGGGTGCTAACACGCAAATTCGCATGTTAGCACCCTTTTACTCTACGCTTCCCCTTGCATCTCTAATGAGATGCAAAGGGGGCGTTCCAGAGTAAAATAATAGGAGAAATGTCGCTAAGCGACATTTCTCCTATTATCAAGAATGTCGCTAACCCTGTTAGAGACAACAAAAGCAGCGCTAACCGCGGTTAACGCTGCTTTTTTACGTCTGCTAATTTTCAGACTTAGCCATGATATCCTATGGAAGGAGGATATCATGGCTAAATTTGCCTGTCCCTATCAACAAGGTAACATGTGATTATCGCTGGGTTTCCAGCGATAATCTCACGTAAGCCTGTTAGCGTGTAGATTTTTATCGCTATTGAGATAAGCGTTGCTAATAGCACGCTATCTCAGCGATAAAAATTCACGCTAGCCGGCGATAATTATCCTCACGCTAAGAGCGCTGAGCGATAGTTATCGCCGGTTGTTGTTGATATGCCCCATGGTTATCAAATTTTAGATCGCTATTTATTTAAGCGAGAAAAGCAAAGACCAATAGGTTCTTATGTTTTCAATGTGTAATTCACATTTCTTTTGTAATAAGTTTGAAACATAATTAGCATAAACATTTTGTTCATGTCTGAGATTCAATACATTTCAAATACATGACACGTAGTTGGCATACATCAAAAATGTGAAAATAAACAAGTATAAATGTGCAATTGTGTTTACAAAATAATAATAAATTGAAGAAGTTCATAAAATTACACCAGCAACACACTCCTATTGACAATTCCTAAAGATCCTGACATTAGGACAACATTTTTTGGGGGGAACTGCACCCACATGGGAAAATTCATACTCTGTGGGGAAAATTTGAAATTATACACCCTCTCCAGAGATAGAAAGTTTTCTAATTGCCCTATGTGGAAAAAGATGAAAATTTCCGACGCGTTTCTAATCCCTGGGGTTATTCACGGGATTTTCATCAGGGCATGAAGGCATGGTGTAACCTGAAGTTGAAGATATCGCACCAATGGGGGTTGAGTTTTTGTATTGAATATCTCGCATGACAGGACATTTGAAGTCAGCGGAGGGCAACCGGAAAGTTATTTTCAAGTTGTATTCGCCGATCAAAGGAAAATTCAATAAAGTTGTTTTTTCTTTCTTCAAGAAAACTCCTAGCGCGAATCACTTGCAGCGTTAGGAACCGGCTGGTTCCAAAATTGTAGTTTGGCTGCACGCGCCATTTTTTTATGGGTGTTTTCTTTGTTCTAACGAGGAATCGTCCTGCAGTGAAATGACATGGAACAGACGTAACGTGGTGAACTTTTAATTATTTTCTGCCTTCATCAAAAGCAACGCACATAAATTCAAGGTGGACATTAAGGGGCCGATTCCGATCTCGGTCGGAAGGGCACCGAATCGGGTTCGGCCGGAACGAGCCGTACGCGTGTTTTCCGGCTGACTCGTACAGGTGTACGAGCGAGCAAGTACGATGCGAGCTACATGAAATTCACCAACCAAGTCGTTTCTGGGTCCGAACTGCTCCGTACGTCCCGGTCGGAAGCTAACCGTGGCGTGCAATGGATGCGATTTACAACCGAGCCAGTACGATGCACGCGTTGGACAGCCTGTGCGAGCCGGTGTGTCCGGCTCGCAAAAGCTCCCGGAGTCGGACTTTGGGGGTCTGCGTCAGACCCCCTGACACCCGTAGCACTACGACTCGGACACAGGTTTTCTAAATCGTGCACTAATCCCTTACAGTTAACTTTGTTTGATGAGCAAGGATTTTTGCCTGCCGCCTACATTTACGAGATAGAAGCGCCCGGAATAGAGACGGCACTTCATATGAAAATAGGTGAGTTTTAACCTGTTGCCATTCAGCTTAATTTAAGCGGATGAATATATGGATCAATTCTAATGCACCGCATTTACTTATAGATACATTTGTGGAGCCCCGAGTGCTACGTGACCAGTGATTCAACTGCTCTCACATGTAACATAGGTGAGCAGTTTTTGCCGCTTTTTTCCACTATATCCTAAATATAAAGCGTTCTTGATGCGCCCTATTTATTTAATTGAACTTGAATTGTTCACAGGCCCATCACTACCACATAATTCTTAAATTGGAACCCCATCCCGAGATTCACTTCGGATGTGTACCACTTTGAAGGGCCCAGACCATATTTGATTTTTAGTCACACTAAGGTGAGTTGCCTGCCACCTTTAGTACATGGGTCCTCCTTGTTCATGCCAACACACCTGATTAAGCCCTCTCGTTAATTACAGGCCGTCACCTCTTGCCCAAGTCCTGATGAAGACCCGCACTGACCATGCTCTCAGCCAACGCTCCAGTGCTCCTGGAACTACAGAGTCCTCAGACCATGCCCCGAGCTTTTGAATGGCCCCTTCCCCCAAATGCTTTGCGGGACTTGGCTTTCAGGGGAGAGATCTGCACAACAATTTCAGAGTTTTTTGCACACAATGACGGGACAGTTGAATCGCCCTCTACTTTATGGGAGGCATTTAAAGTTGCGATTCGTGGAACCTGTATTGACATGCTCGGCAAACTTAAGGGGGAAGTTCAGATACTAGAGGAAGACTACTATAGAGCCCCTGACCTTGCCATACTAGCGTCTATTAGAGAGAAACTCACATCTATCAAGGAAGAGGCAGAAACTAATTATCTTGGCAAGGAGGACAGGGCATGCAAATATGGGGAGGGAGACCGACCATGCATGACACTGGCCGGCCTGCGTTGTAAGCCCCATGCCACCACATATGTGTCAGAACGAAGAGACGTTGATGCTCAACTTGTCACGTCACTGTCACAACTGCCTGGGGTAATGTCGACCTTCTATGCTAGGCTATACACCGCCGGCCTGGACAGAGAACCTGAGTTACTTTGTGACTATTTCAACACATACAATTACTGGGGCTTGACCAAAGCCACAGAGACTATTTGGACCCCCTGAATATTCTGGGAGAGATTACGCTGGTTATTGCTGGTTTGCCGGCTGACAAGGCACCTGGTCTTGACGGGCTCACATCGGCCTTCTATAAAGAATACACCCCCATCCTATTTCCGCAACTCATTGAAATGTACAATGTGTCAATAACGGTGGGAAAACTTCCCCTCTCACTGCGCAAGGCAGGAATAGTGACCATTCTCAAACTGGACAAGCCCTTTGCGATTCATATCGCCTGCTTTCCCTAATAAATATAAATAACAAAATGTACGCGTAGGTATTGGCAAATCGTTTACTCCCCCTCCTGCTCTTGATTGTGAGACCTGATCAATCTGGGTTTATTCCAGGCCATGTGACTTCCCACAATCTTTGTACAATCTTTGCCATCATGCACCATATTCACACAGACCTCCTGGCAGTGGCTGCGCTGCTGGAAGCCACTAAAGCCTTTGACACATTTGAGTGGCACTTCCTCTATCCCCTTCTGAGAAGGCTGGGACTAAGCCATGACTTCATCTTGAAAATTTGAATTTTATCTATCCTCCCCACGGCGCACAATAGGATTAATGGCAACATAACCTGTGGTACTTGGCAGGGCAGTCCCTCTCGACGAGGCTGCAACAGCATCATGCAGAGCGCGGTATATGTTTTGCTACCTGTGGCCTAATTGTCTCCATGTATGCCGATGACGTGGCACTCTATGTTAAACACCCGAACACAATCTTAGAACCAGTAATATTGAGGTGATTCGATATGGCGGATTCGTGGTGATCCAGATAAACTGGGCCGAGTCGACTCTATACCCCTTGATAGACTCTGCCATGCCGTACACAGGTGAGTATCGGCTGAAATGGGCGAGGGAACCCGCTAAATACCTTGGCATATGGCCGAGCAGGGACCCGAACAAATTGTGGAGAGAGAACTACGGGCGCGCTATGGACCAGACTGCCTCTCTCGCTTGCAGGTCGCAAAGCTGTTGCAAAAATGGTGGTACTCCCTAAGTTTTTGTACCGTTTTGCATATATTCCTCTCCCGCTCACTGTACAATTTGAGGTCCAACGTAACATGGGCGGGACATCAGCCTAGAGTGGCATACGAAACGCTTACACTGCCACCAGCGCAGGGGGGAGTGGAAGCTCCAGATATGCAGCTGTACGCGCAGTGCTCTCAGGCACAATTTATACACCACTGGCTACACCCAACCCCTTTCCAGCCACATCTGGTGATTGAACATGATCAGGTGTCCCCGTGGCTGCTAGGAACTGCGATATTCCAGAAATACACGCCCCACCAAAGCAGAAGTTAGCACGGTGGAAAGCGTGCGATGGGCGTGGAACGGTCTCCGCAGAAGAGCGGGCCTCGTAATGGCATATGCGCCTACTGCCCCTCTGGCGGACATCCCCGCATTCCCTCCTCTGCAGGATAAAGGAGTGGCTAGACACACAGCTGCAAGCGGTGTTGTGAGAAGTTGGCCTGGTATATGATGCTCACTAGTTAAAGTGATCACCTTGTACCATGCCAAGCAACCCTTATGGTGTGGTTGTAAGTCAACCTTTTCGGACTAGCTGCCCTAGTGGTAGCGTAGGCTAAGCAGTCTGTGAGGCTAAACTCGTGATGCGTGTTAAGCCAGCTGTTTTACCAAATGCAACCCCCTTTTATACCAATGAAAGGACACCACACAGATATATATTCAAAATATATATGTATTTATTTCTCAAAGTAACCCCTAGTCTCTTTATGAGCACAGGAGCACAAATCGTCAAACAAGATTATCACAGAATACACAGAAGTTGCACTTTATATGGATAGGCCCTGGTGGCCACTCGAACCATATACTAAAATAGTGGTATAAGTACCACGAACAGAAAAGGGAAAAGGCCTAGGGCCTCTAGAATCGCTGGGCCTACAAGGAGCTAACGTCAGTTAGTGACCAGGAGGTCCACGGGTGGCGTGTGCAGAGCAAATAGTCACACGCGTGCTCCCATAGGTTTCAATGGGTGCGTAAAAAGTACAAAGTTACTGCAAAGAGGATCTTCCGGATGGACTAGGAACTTAAGATTTGGAACACAGGCACTAGAGATGTATTACTACACATGGGCACCGGAGTACCAGCTTTACCTCACCCACAGGAAGCGGGTGCATAGGCCTCAAAGTGCGTCGGGTTTCTTCTATCTGTTCCGTTGAGCCTGGGACAAAGATGCTGCAGGCGGTCGGTCCGGGAGAGATGCGGTGGATCCAAGGGTGGATCGGAGTTGCAGAAGACCTGAAAGCAGAGGGGACAGTGTTCACAGTCACTAGCCAGTGACCGGCGTGGCACCAGGTAGGTACCAGGCAATGTCGGGTGCAAACAGGTGATGAGGGGTAGCTTGTCTCCGCAGCCACGTGGTCCCTGAAGGTCGACGACGTCCAGGAGTCGGCTCACGAGCTGTCCCACGCAGGCTCTCGCTGTCGGCGGTGTCGGCGACTTGGTCGAAGCAAACAAGCCTTGGCAAAAGCAATTGTAGGAGGATTCGGAAATCAGCTGTTGGTTCTGACCAGCAAGGTCAGAGGGATTGCTCCTTTGGAGAGGAGCAAGGGCCAGTCTGGAGCAACCAGACCAGCGGTGTTTTTCGTAGAGTTCGTCGCCAAGATGGCCACTAGCCAGCGGGCCAGCAACCGGTTAGGCGCGTCGAGTGGCAAAATGCAGAAGGGCCCCACGCAGATCGTGGAGACGCTGGAGGGCTCACCTTTGGTGCAAATGCCGCTCGAGAGTTGGGCTTCTCAGATCCCAAAGCACAACTTGGAGGGAGCCTCGGTTGTTGCACTTGTCAGCTTGTCGTAGTCGATCCAAGATGGCTGGCTCCACGTGTCTCGGTGCCTCCACGGGTCTCCTCTTTTCAGGGACTGTGGATCGGGCGGTGAGAGGTCTGGAGGTCCAGGTCTTGTCAGTCTCTGGGCTCGGGCTCCGGCGGGAGGCGGCGGCAAAGCAGACGTTGATTCGCTGGATGGTGCTTGCGTTAGCAAGGTGGTCACTCCCTGACCACAGGGGAGATTGGCTTCAGTCCTCTGTGCAGCAGAGCGTCGAAGTTCCCGTCTTCTTCTTAGTGTTAAGTTGATTCCAGGATGTCTGAAGTCTTAGGACACAGCTCCTACCTTTAAGCGGATTCTAGGGGCCGGACTACCTGCTAGGTCCCTCCCTATGGGTGGGACCAGGAAGGGGGGTGGTTACACCCCCAATCCTTTGTCCAGCTCGCCCCAGGCCCGGGACTGGTGTGCCCCAGGACCGGTTTGAACCGGCATATGCACCGAGGCTCCTTGTGAGCCACAGGCATGTCTGGTTTCTTTCAAGCCCTACCTGACCAATACACAAAATCCTGTCTGGGGTGGTGCACGCACCTCCCCTGGCAGGAAACCCTTTGTCCACACCTCCCAAGCTGGAAGGACTCCCAGCAGCAGGAGGGCAGACTTGTGTCTGTGGTGGCAGCATCCATTTTGTGGAGCTGAGGCTATGTCTGATTTTACCCGGGTTTCAGGTACTGTACATGTCGTGTCCCTCTAGAAGGGTGGAATGCTAACCCCGTCGCCAGAATTGGCGAGGGGTTAGTATTCCAATTCGTATGACACCTTACTCGACATGTTTTGATAAAGCCAAACCAAAGATAGCATTTAACCGCGAGGTTCATAATGCACTTAAGAGTATATGGTATGACGATATCTGGAAACAGTAGAAGGAAGTTGTTCCGACCACTGCAGACAGGCTCAGCTCATGCCAGAGCACCATCTCACATGGAACCAAGCACTCTGCCTTCAGGATTGTTAAGGCCTGCCATAGGAGTGACTTATAGGTTACCAGGTGTCCCATTTAAGGTTAGGTATAGGTATACTACACCTAAGTAAGAGGTGATTACACCAACTTACCCCAGCTGAGTGATCAGCCAGTTGTGTCAAACTGTTAGGCCAAGCCTGGGGTGGCATAATACATGCTGCAGCCCTTGGTAGGCCTTGGGTACACCAATGCCCTGGGTACCTAGTGTACACTGGTACAGGGGCTGACAGGGTGATCCACTTCCAATTGGTTATGCACCTAGGGTGCATAGTTTTAATTTAGTAGAGAGAACAGCAGGCTGGGGGTCTGATTGGCAGGCCCACAGCCTCAATATGTCAAAAACCAGTGAAGCAAAAAGCAAAAATTTGGGGTGACCATAGGATAGCAGACCCTACTCTCCTACACAACCCCCCCCAAACGCTGGGACATTAAACTAGCCTTGACCAGTCTCGTCTTCATGTCCTAAGTGGAAGTACCTGGAGAGACCATCTGCATTCCCATGGTCAGTACCTGGCCGGTGCTCCACTGTAAAGTCCATCCCCTGTAGGGAAATGGACCACCTAAGCAGTTTGGGGTTTTCACCCTTCATCTGATTTAGCCACAAGAGGGGCTTATGGTCGGTCTGAATCTTGAAGTGAGTGCCAAACAAGTATGGCCTCAGCTTCTTCAGGGCCCACACCACAGCAAAGGCCTCCCTCTCAATAGCTGACCAATTCTTCTCTCTGGGGGTCAACCTTCTGCTAATAAAAGCAATGGGTTGGTCTTGACCATCTACATTAAGTTGTGACAGCACAGCTCCCACACCCAACTCAGAAGCATCTGTTTGGACAATAAACTCTTTGGAGTAGTCAGGACTTTTCAGGATAGGTGCAGAGCACATGGCCTCCTTCAGGTCATCAAATGCCTTTTGACAGCTTACTGTCCACTGAACCTTTTTGGGCATCTTCTTGGATGTCAGATCATTAAGAGGAGTCACAATGGACCCATAGTTCTTAACAAACTTCCTGTAGTACCCAGTCAAGCCCAAGAAAGCTCGAACTTGAGTCTGGGTGGTTGGAGGGGACCAGTCCTTGATGGATTGTATCTTACTCTCCAGTGGTTGAACTTGGCCTCCACCTACAAGGTGGCCCAAATATACAACCTTGCTCTGCCCTATCTGGCACTTTGTAGCCTTGATAGTGAGGCCTGCCCTTTGCAGAGCCTCAAGAGCCTTCTTCAGGTGGATCAGGTGATCCTCCCAGGTGGAGCTAAAGACAGCAATGTCATCAAGATATGCTGCGCAAAAGTCATCCAACCCAGTAAGGACTTGGTTCACCAGCCTTTGGAAGGTGGCAGGTGCATTCTTCAGACCAAAGGGCATCACCACAAACTGGTAGTGCCCACCTGGGGTTGAGAATGCTGTTTTGGCCTTAGACTCCTCAGCTAATCTGATTTGCCAATAGCCAGCTGTTAAGTCAAATGTGCTCAAAAACTTTGCAGAAGCTAGTTTGTCTATGAGCTCATCTGCCCTTGGAATAGGGTGTGCATCTGTCCTGGTGACAGCATTGAGTCCTCTGTAATCCACACAGAACCTCATCTCTCTCTTGCCATCTTTGGTGTGAGGTTTGGGGACCAGAACCACTGGGCTAGCCCAGGGGCTCTCTGAGGGTTCAATGACACCTAATTCCAGCATTTTATGTACCTCAGCCTTTATACAGTCCCTGACGTGGTCAGGTTGTCTGTAAAGCTTGTTCTTTACAGGCAGACTGTCACCAGTGTCCACCACATGGGTACACCAGTCAGTTTGACTAGGTATCAAGGAAAACATATGTGAAAATGATTGTAGAACCTGTCTACATTCAGTCTGCTGATAGGCAGTGAGGTTGCCTCCAAGGGTCACTCCTTCAACTGTGCCATCTTCAGGGTTCTGAGACAACAGGTCTGGGAGAGGGTCACTCTCTTCCTCCTGTCCCTCATCTGTAGCCATGAGCAAGCCCATGTCTGCCCTGTCAACATATGCTTTAAGCCTGTTAACATGGAGTACCCTGTGGGGACTCCTGGGAGTTCCTAGGTCGACCAAGTAGGTGACCTCTCCCTTCTTTTCCAGGATTGTATGGGGTCCAGACCATTTGTCTTGGAGTGCTGCTGGGGCCACTGGCTCCAACACCCATACCTTCTGTCCTGGCTGAAACTCAACCAAGACAGCCTTTTGGTCATGCCAAGCTTTCTGTAAGGCCTGGCTTGCCTCAAGGTTTTTGGATGCCTTCTCCATATACTCAGCCATCCTGGAGCGGAGACTAAGTACATAGTCCACTATGTATAGCTTAGGCTTTTTGAGAGGTAACTCCCAGCCTTCCTTCACCAAACACAGTGGGCCTCTCACAGGGTGCCCAAACAACAATTCAAAGGGGCTGTAGCCAACTCCTTTTTGTGGGACCTCTCTGTAAGCAAACAGAAGGCAGGGTAGAAGGATGTCCCATCTTCGCCTGAGCTTTTCAGGTAATCCTTTGATCATACCCTTTAGGGTCTTATTGAATCTCTCAACAAGCCCATTGCATTGTGGGTGATAAGGGGTGGTGAACTTGTAGTTGACACCACATTCCTTCCACATAGCTGTTAAGTATCCTGACATAAAGTTGGTACCTCTGTCAGATACTACCTCCTTAGGAAACCCCACTCTGGAGAATACTCCCAGCAGGGCCCTGGCCACAACAGGTGCTGTAGTGGTCCTAAGGGGAATTGCCTCTGGATACCTGGTGGCATGATCCACTACCACCAGTATAAATCTGTGCCCAGATGCAGTGGGAGGATCCATGGGACCCACTATGTCTATTCCCACTCTTTCAAAGGGGACCCCCACCACAGGTAGTGGTATTAGGGGGGCCTTTGTTGTGCCACCTGATTTGCCACTGGCTTGGCAGGTAACACAGGAGCGACAAAACTCCTTTGTATCTTCATTCATGTGAGGCCAGTGAAAGTGAGGGACAAGTCTGTCCCAAGTCTTGTTCTGGCCTAAGTGTCCTGCTAAAGGAATGTCATGGGCCAAGGTAAGAAGGAAGCCCCTAAATTGCAGAGGTATAACCAACCTCCTGGTAGCACCAGGCTTGGGGTCTCTAGCCTCTGAATAAAGGAGCCCTTCATCCCAATACACTTTATGGGTACCTTGAGCATTCCCAGCAGCCTCAGCAGCAGCCAGCTGTCTGAGGGGTTCAAGAGAGGGACAGGATAACTGAGCCTGCCTCAAGTCAGCCCTTGAAGGCCCCCCTGTCCCCAGAAACTCAACCTGATCAGGTTCAAGCTCTTCTGGGACAGTTCCGTCAGGGTCCTCTAGATCAGCTTCCTGGGAAGGCTGATCATCACTCTGAGGCAGGGGGGAAGGCACAGCCTTGACCCTCCTGTTCTTCTTCTTGGTAGGTGCTTGGTCCATTGTTCCAGGATCCAAGACCTGAGGTTCAGTGAGGCACTTTTTGGCCTGTGACCTGGTCACAGCAAGGACATGTGATGATATACCTAACATCTCTGCATGAGTCCTGTACTCCACTTCTGACCATAGAGAACTCTCTAGGTCATTGCCCAACAAACATTCTACTGGGAGGTCTGCACTAACCACAACCCTTTTGAGGCCAGTTACCCCTCCCCATGAGAAGTTAACAACTGCCACACTGTGTGAAGTAGTGGCATTGCTGGCATTGGTCACCAGGTAGTTCTCACCTGGTATGTACTGTCCAGGGTCCACAAAGCCTGGTGTCACCATAGTGACACTGGCACATGTGTCCCTGTAGGCTTGAGCCACTTTGTCATTAATTAAAGGAGTCTGTCTGTACTTGCCCAGGTTACTGGGGCTCACAGTCAGGGACAAATCAATGTCCCCATCACAGATCAAGACTGCCTGTGTCAGGGTTCTGTCTAAGTCAGAATCTCCTTCAGTTCCCATAGTGATTCCCACTACACCCTTTGTCTGGGGACCAACACTGCTAACAGTAGTACTGGGAGCAGGTGCCTTAGGGGCAACAGTGTTGGGGGCTCCACCCTTTTTGCAATCACTAGTCCAGTGAGTTGTATTCTTGCAATGATTGCACCAGGGTTTCTTTTGACCTTCTTTCTTCTTTTTGGACTGTTGTTGGGACCCACCCTCCTTAGCAGTAGTTTGGGGCCCTGTTGAAGACTTCTGGTCTTTAGATTTCTGATCTCCACCCTTTTGGTCTGTTTTCTTCTGATCACCCCCTTGGCCCTGGTTCTGGTTCTTTTGCTTAACCCTGGTTCTGACCCATTTGTCTGCCTTCTTTCCCAATTCTTGGGGAGAGGTCAGATCAGAGTCAACCAAGTGCTGATGCAGTTGCTGGTTTTGACAGTTATTTAAAATCTGTTCTCTCATCATCAAATTATACAATCCTGTAAAATCAGATACCTTACTTCCCAGCAACCAACCCTCCAAAGCCTTAGTGGCACATTCAACATATTCAGACCAGTCCTGAGTCTGTGTCTTTTGGGTGTCTCTGAACATTAACCTGTACTGTTCAGTGGTTAAGCCTAACCCATCTACCAGAACACTCTTCAGGACTCTGTAGTTTCTGACATCCTCTTCTCTAACAGTGAGGAGTCTGTCTCTGCCTCTTCCTTCAAAGGAGAGCCAGAGGATTGCTGCCCACTGGTCTTCAGGAACCTGCTGTACTTTGCAGGCTCTCTCAAGAGCAGTTATCCATTTGTGGATGTCATCCCCACTTTTGTAGGGGGGCACAACCTTAGACAGGTTCCTATTGTCAAAGACCCTATCTTTGTCCTTAGGGACAATGCTGCCACCAGTGGGTATAGACCCACTCTCTCTAGGTTGCCTAGCCTTGTTCAGTTTTTCTTCCATCAGGGCTACTTCTAGCTCCTGCTTCCTGATCCTCAGCTGGGCTTCCTGCATTCTGGCCTCATGTTCCCTCCTCTGAGGGGTGGTCATCCTTTTCCTGGAGTGACCTTGAGAGCCTCTAGAGCCATGAGAAGCATTGGAGTCACCTGAGCGATTCCTTTGCCTCCCAAGCCCTGTGTTAAGTCCACTGGGGAGATCCAATGGGGTGAACCCATTGTCAGTCCCCAATAGCCTTAGTTTAGCTGGGCCAAGTATAATACTTGGCACTGGGCTAGTTCTCCCTTCATCATCACTACTTTCTGTATCCTCACCACTTTCCTCCCCTGTAGTATGGTTCTCATCTAAGGGATGGCTATTGGAACTGGGTACCTCTGTAGCATCTTCAGAAGGGGGGCCTCCTGTTCCTGACCCTAAGGGGGCTAACTGGGAAGCTTTCCTGAGTTCTCTCTGATTCTCATCATTCTGTAAGAGTTCTCTGAGCTCAGCAGAGGTAGGGTTCTTGGGCTGTTTAAGGCCTCTAAGAGTTGCCAAATGCCTGAGCTCATTCTGATTAAGGGTAGCAAAGCTGGATGGTGCCCTCTGGGGGTCACTCTCAACAGAGATGGGTACAGTGGACCCCTCTGCCCCGGCCATTGCTCTTAAGTGTGGGTGGATGTGTTGCAATCTACCTACACTTGGGTTTACCTACTAAACCTATCTAGTAGTTGTAGTCAGGGTGTGCTACTCCCTTTGCTCTACAACAACTAAGTTCAGTAGAACTTATGTATATCTAATCTTGTTTTATATGTACCTACAGGTACCTATGTGATCTTTCAATTGGTAACCAAGAGATTACAATGGTAAAACACAGCAAGCTCAAATCCAACCGCTGCTCACCAATGTGAGAAGTTGGCCTGGTATATGATGCTCACTAGTTAAAGTGATCACCTTGTACCATGCCAAGCAACCCTTATGGTGTGGTTGTAAGTCAACCTTTTCGGACTAGCTGCCCTAGTGGTAGCGTAGGCTAAGCAGTCTTTGAGGCTAAACTCGTGATGCGTGTTAAGCCAGCTGTTTTACCAAATGCAACCCCCTTTTATACCAATGAAAGGACACCACACAGATATATATTCAAAATATATATGTATTTATTTCTCAAAGTAACCCCTAGTCTCTTTATGAGCACAGGAGCACAAATCGTCAAACAAGATTATCACAGAATACACAGAAGTTGCACTTTATATGGATAGGCCCTGGTGGCCACTCGAACCATATACTAAAATAGTGGTATAAGTACCACGAACAGAAAAGGGAAAAGGCCTAGGGCCTCTAGAATCGCTGGGCCTACAAGGAGCTAACGTCAGTTAGTGACCAGGAGGTCCACGGGTGGCGTGTGCAGAGCAAATAGTCACACGCGTGCTCCCATAGGTTTCAATGGGTGCGTAAAAAGTACAAAGTTACTGCAAAGAGGATCTTCCGGATGGACTAGGAACTTAAGATTTGGAACACAGGCACTAGAGATGTATTACTACACATGGGCACCGGAGTACCAGCTTTACCTCACCCACAGGAAGCGGGTGCATAGGCCTCAAAGTGCGTCGGGTTTCTTCTATCTGTTCCGTTGAGCCTGGGACAAAGATGCTGCAGGCGGTCGGTCCGGGAGAGATGCGGTGGATCCAAGGGTGGATCGGAGTTGCAGAAGACCTGAAAGCAGAGGGGACAGTGTTCACAGTCACTAGCCAGTGACCGGCGTGGCACCAGGTAGGTACCAGGCAATGTCGGGTGCAAACAGGTGATGAGGGGTAGCTTGTCTCCGCAGCCACGTGGTCCCTGAAGGTCGACGACGTCCAGGAGTCGGCTCACGAGCTGTCCCACGCAGGCTCTCGCTGTCGGCGGTGTCGGCGACTTGGTCGAAGCAAACAAGCCTTGGCAAAAGCAATTGTAGGAGGATTCGGAAATCAGCTGTTGGTTCTGACCAGCAAGGTCAGAGGGATTGCTCCTTTGGAGAGGAGCAAGGGCCAGTCTGGAGCAACCAGACCAGCGGTGTTTTTCGTAGAGTTCGTCGCCAAGATGGCCACTAGCCAGCGGGCCAGCAACCGGTTAGGCGCGTCGAGTGGCAAAATGCAGAAGGGCCCCACGCAGATCGTGGAGATGCTGGAGGGCTCACCTTTGGTGCAAATGCCGCTCGAGAGTTGGGCTTCTCAGATCCCAAAGCACAACTTGGAGGGAGCCTCGGTTGTTGCACTTGTCAGCTTGTCGTAGTCGATCCAAGATGGCTGGCTCCACGTGTCTCGGTGCCTCCACGGGTCTCCTCTTTTCAGGGACTGTGGATCGGGCGGTGAGAGGTCTGGAGGTCCAGGTATGTCAGTCTCTGGGCTCGGGCTCCGGCGGGAGGCGGCGGCAAAGCAGACGTTGATTCGCTGGATGGTGCTTGCGTTAGCAAGGTGGTCACTCCCTGACCACAGGGGAGATTGGCTTCAGTCCTCTGTGCAGCAGAGCGTCGAAGTTCCCGTCTTCTTCTTAGTGTTAAGTTGATTCCAGGATGTCTGAAGTCTTAGGACACAGCTCCTACCTTTAAGCGGATTCTAGGGGCCGGACTACCTGCTAGGTCCCTCCCTATGGGTGGGACCAGGAAGGGGGGTGGTTACACCCCCAATCCTTTGTCCAGCTCGCCCCAGGCCCGGGACTGGTGTGCCCCAGGACCGGTTTGAACCGGCATATGCACCGAGGCTCCTTGTGAGCCACAGGCATGTCTGGTTTCTTTCAAGCCCTACCTGACCAATACACAAAATCCTGTCTGGGGTGGTGCACGCACCTCCCCTGGCAGGAAACCCTTTGTCCACACCTCCCAAGCTGGAAGGACTCCCAGCAGCAGGAGGGCAGACTTGTGTCTGTGGTGGCAGCATCCATTTTGTGGAGCTGAGGCTATGTCTGATTTTACCCGGGTTTCAGGTACTGTACATGTCGTGTCCCTCTAGAAGGGTGGAATGCTAACCCCGTCGCCAGAATTGGCGAGGGGTTAGTATTCCAATTCGTATGACACCTTACTCGACATGTTTTGATAAAGCCAAACCAAAGATAGCATTTAACCGCGAGGTTCATAATGCACTTAAGAGTATATGGTATGACGATATCTGGAAACAGTAGAAGGAAGTTGTTCCGACCACTGCAGACAGGCTCAGCTCATGCCAGAGCACCATCTCACATGGAACCAAGCACTCTGCCTTCAGGATTGTTAAGGCCTGCCATAGGAGTGACTTATAGGTTACCAGGTGTCCCATTTAAGGTTAGGTATAGGTATACTACACCTAAGTAAGAGGTGATTACACCAACTTACCCCAGCTGAGTGATCAGCCAGTTGTGTCAAATTGTTAGGCCAAGCCTGGGGTGGCATAATACATGCTGCAGCCCTTGGTAGGCCTTGGGTACACCAATGCCCTGGGTACCTAGTGTACACTGGTACAGGGGCTGACAGGGTGATCCACTTCCAATTGGTTATGCACCTAGGGTGCATAGTTTTAATTTAGTAGAGAGAACAGCAGGCTGGGGGTCTGATTGGCAGGCCCACAGCCTCAATATGTCAAAAACCAGTGAAGCAAAAAGCAAAAATTTGGGGTGACCATAGGATAGCAGACCCTACTCTCCTACAGGTGTCAAGACATTTGCTGATTTATACCCTGGTGGGGTCTTCATTTCCAGCCTGCCAAATATTAAATCAGAAGCACAGTCGCTCTCAGACACACTACGGTACTATCAAATCCGCTCCACCTGCCGCGTACTGCATGAGTCCTTGCCAGCCCCTCCCCCTACCTCTCAGGTGCTAGAACATATGTATATGACCACTTCCTCACATCAAACTTATGACATGCCTTTACACGATAACACAGTCTGCCTCCGCCACTGACACCGAGAGGGCTAGGGTGGCCTGGGAGGAGGAATTACACTTTGAGATACCGGAAGCTCGATGGACTTACTGCTGTGCCCAATCTGACCTGCTGTCAGCTAACTACTATCTATGCCTGATACATTTTAACTACCTACATGGGGCATACAGAACACCAACACAGCTACACAAAATTGGGATGACGGACAGACCGCAGTGTGTGTGGCAGCCCAGATGCAACTTTCCTATATTTAGCTTGGTCCTGCTCCAAGGTGGCAAAATTCTGGACTGAGGTATGCAACACGTTGGGAGACATTTTGGGTCATCAATACAGCTGGATCCTGTGATCTGCTTACTGGAATATGTAGAAGCAGTTCCGAGACCATACCGCCAGCTGGTAGTATTACTACTACTACCGCTAGCAAAATGTAGGGTGGCAAGGCACTGGGGGAGGTGGCCTGCACTGACTGCACAAGCCCAGGTGGAAGACTCCGCACATTGCCAGGAGCAATTTTCACTTTATTGGGACCTGATGTCCCCTAGCACAATGCCCAAAGATATTTGGGAGTCCTTTGTATCCCACCTGAAAAGAATCCCCGCTGATGAGATGGCCATACAGATCCCCAAACAACGATTGCCTAACTAGCCCCAGGTGGACTACTGCCACTGGCCTGGGCCCTTCACCCCAGCAGTGCATGTTCGCTGCCACTGATTGCTCTGAAAGTAATAATTAATGTGTAGTGCTGTTTTTGGATGTATTCGAATACCTTCAATTACAATCATGACAGACTGTGTACAGCGGAAACGATGAAACCACACTGTGAATTTACGAATGGCTATGCTCTGAGGGGTATGTATTTCTCTTTCTGTTTGTTTTTCTTTCTTCATGCTACATGAAAATCAATAAATACCTTTTTCTTTTTTTAAATGTTGAAAATATGTTTTTTAAGAGTAGGCAGTTATTTATTTATTAAGGCATCCAGTTTTCCTTTTAGGAGGGGCTATTTTTCAAAAAGAAAATACTTTATCTAAAAGCAGTCACAGACATGGTGGTCTGCTGATCTCAGCAGACCACCATACATGTAATGCCTACAATTCATTGTCGGTTGCAATTTGCACCTATCTCATTAATATTCATGAGATATGTCCAATTATGACCCACTAGGAATCGGTATTATGTGAACTGATGTATTCCTATATAGATTGGTTAGCAAAATTACAGTATTTTGCAAGTGAAAAGTAGAGAAAGTGTATGTGACTGTATAAGTCCTATTTCATCTCTATTGGCTCCTTCCATGAGTTGTCCTCGATGGATTATTTTGCAGGTCATTCCCTCATAAGAGTTCCTTATAATTCTAACAAGCTTATCTGGAATACCATAGTGGCGGAGGAGTTTCCAAAGGGTCTCTCTGTCCATGCTGTTGAATGCCTTCTCATAGTCGACAAAGGGGAGATAGAGGGGGAGTTTCATTCCATCGACTGCTCAATGATGATGGGCAGTGTAGCAGCCCGGTCTGTACAGGATCTATCTTTGCAGAAGCCAGCTTACTGTTCTCACATATGAGTGTCAACTTGTTCCTTCATTCTGGTCAGGATGATTTTGTTGAACATTTTGCCTGGATTCTGCCAAGATTGTTTGCTCTCACCTTTTCCATTCCTGTTGACCATAGACTGGATTACGAATACCATCCACCGCAAGAAGAAGAAATAGGATCCAGTGGACACCTTTGATGCAGCTCCATGACCTGGACTTTGCAGATGACCTGGCCCTACTCTCCCATACCCATCTGCTGATGCAAGAGAAGACCGACGATGTGCCAGCCGCACAACTTGGCCTCACCATTCACAGGGAAAAACCAAGGTCATGAAGGTCAACACGGCCAGCACAATTTGTGTCACTCTTGCAGGTGATGCACTAGAAGAGGTTGAGGCCTTTACCTACCTGGGCAGTGTCTTAGACAAGCAAGGGGCATAAATGCCAATGTTAAGGCAAGAATCAGCAAAGTAAGGGCTGCCTTCAATCAGCTAAAGAAGATCTGGAGCTCCAAAGACCTAACGCTGCAAATCAAGATCAGGCTTTTTAACACCAACATAAAATTGGGAATTTTGTATGGAGCACAAACTTGAATGACAACAGTGACCACCACCAACAAAGTCCAAACCTTCATCAACACCTGTTTGAGGAAAATCCTTCAAATCCGCTGACCAAACACCATCAGCACATTTTCCAACTTCCTGCTCTTGAAGAAATCCTGAAGAGATGCTGGGGCTGGACAAGTCACACCCTCCTCAAGCCCGCATGAAACACCACCAGGCAAGACCTGACCTGGAACCCTAATTGGAAAAGGAAAAGAGGAAAGCCAAGAAACACCTGGCACAGAGGCCTCGAGGCTGACTGCACGGTGATCGGTTACACCTGGAGTCAGATTGAAAGAAAATTGCATGACAGAGACATCTGGAGAGTCCTGGTTGATGGCCTATACCCCTGGAGGGGTAGTAGGCGTAAGTAGATTGCTGCCTTCATGACCTGAGAGGTCAAAGGTAGCAATGGCAGTGTCAGGTTTACCAAAGGGCAAGTCAGGGCTACCACATGCTGCCTCTGACAATCACAATTGCGTTTACGCACTACATATCATGGTATTTGTGTAGGATTCAACAAAACCTGTAGTGAACATTTAGATGTACTGCTATAAATGTGTTATTATGAATAGGCATAAAGAACCATGTAAGATATGGAAACATGCCATGCAATATTATATTATTTCAGGCCAGATTTAGACAACATTTTCAGTTTGGTCCACAAAGTTCTTCTGTAACCTACAAAGGAAAAATAAGCACAATATGTATCCAAGGGGGGTTGAGCGTATTCTGTCCCATTATAAAGAGGTTCTGGAAAATTGAATGATATGTTCAGAAAAAACAGCAGGCTGTGGAAGAAATGCAAAATTTCATATCGCATGGTGTAGGAAAGTGTCTGTGCTTGACACCTGTGTGAGATGTAATTTAAAATGGAAGCCCTCTAAGCCCCGAGACACACGAACGTTATCGAAGTATAAACAAGAAGTGTGATTTGGGTACTTAATAGTCAGACAAGCTTCGCTATGTGCAATCCGACTCATGAAGCTAATTTCGATTTTGAGTGATAATTTTCAAAATGTTTTTAGTAAAAATTCATCTCATAGTTCTGGAAACATTCAAATAACAGGGCTCATGGTAACCACAAACTTTTTGAAGCTAAATAAGAATCTAGGGCCTGACATCACGCATTGCACTATTGTTAGGCAAGCATTTGTTGCAGCTGTTCAACTTTTCAAAGTCACCAGAAAATATGCCCTTATGCCAATCAATTTGTGGAGCCTGGATAAAGTATTTTTTGAAATGGCCCTATGAATAGTAGTTCATTGTGGAATCTATTTCAATACGATTTTCAAGCTCCTCACCTCTCTATCTGCTGCCCTGAATATTAAGTTTTCCCCCCAATAGCACAATACAACATATTTCATTTACATGCCCTACAGGTGAGGACAGACTCTGATGGCACAGTGCGTAAACACCTATTCCTTCAGACTTCCCCTTCCCCACTCACCACACACAGCTCATCAGACAAATCCAGTTACTTGCATTGCACTGTATGTATAATAGGATGGCTGTCTTATTAAGGATAGGGGAGAGGATGTGCCTTATGCTAGAGCGGTCGACCTCGATGCTGGGGAACCGGGTTCAAGTCTTGGCAGGGACGCTCAACATCCTGTGAGTCTGGGCAAATCACTTAATCTCCCCATGCCTAACAAAAAATGTATGTGTCTGTCTGTAACGCAACTAGTGCTCATGTAAAGCGCTCTGACTCCTTTGGGTCAAGTTTGCGCTATATGAAACTCCGGGAAAAAAAGGATAGATATTCTACAATGTTTATTTCTCCACACGTGTACTATAATTAATTTCCAAGAGATACATTGCTATTGTCAGTACACAGAGACAATACAAGTAGCTAGGCTTGTCCTGGGCTGTGCTGCAAGGATGGGGGACGATGTAGAGGCAGGAGAAGCCTATGCTGGTCTGGTAGGTCTGTCCTCGCCCACACATCATGTAGAAGTTGAAGAAATAATAAAACAAAATGCCCTGTAGTGTAGATTTGCTGAGAGTGTGTAACGTTTGATGTATTCTAGTGGTTTGGAGGTTGTCAGATTAGTTTATCCAGCCCCAAAAATTTTACAACAATCATAATCCAACATTACTACCAATCATGCAAAATAAAATGCAACTTTTACAATGGTCAGTCTGCGCAAATGTTGTTTATTCAATTAGCATTGGTGTAAATTCCACTGCAGGATTGCACATCTTCAGTGAATAATTGCCTATGAGTGGTGCAATTTGCTCGGCCTAGCCCCTTGATTCATTTCATGCATGTCAAACAACAAAGTAAACAAAGAAGTATACGTAGTTCATAGTACTACCAGCCTCTTCACACTCACAACTCGTGACTGTCTTTTGAAATATGCTCTGTGAGCAAATGGAGATATATTCATCCAGTGGACACATAAACCAGGATAATGACAATAGCAAAGATTTACACACAATATCAGCCTTGTCCGATGATATACTCCCTAGTATAATCCAATAACTATGATACTAACAACATCATTTTACTTTTTGAAGTAAAAATGCTGTAAGAAAGTTTCTATGTTCAAATTATGACTTCATGCTTCCTGTCTAGGCTGGATTATTGCAATACTACTATACACTGGACTATGCACTGGACTGCCTGAAACTGCTATACTACCATCCAGTCTAACTTGAATTAAGCAGTGAGGATTGTATGCAGTATGAAGAGAACTGAACATGTTCCTGAAGCTAGAAATGATCTTCACTGGCTTTCAATCAAGCAGCGTATTCTACTTAGATTTCTGTGCCTAATGCACACAACTTTTTATGATCTGGAAAATTCTCTGAGCAGAGTACCTTTTTAAGGATACCCCAGACAAAATGTTGGGATCTTTGAACTCTAAACAATTCAGAATACCTAGATCCCATAAACAGTGAACTGGAGGGAGAGCATTGTGAGTTGTGGACCCTACATTTTGGATCTCTCTCCCATGTTATCTAAGAAAAAAAACTGATCAACCATTCTTTATGAAAGGACTCGAAACCTTTCTATTTGATAAAATAGTGTTCTGGCATGTTGTGCCCCCAGTTTGCATCCACAAGGCGCAGAGGCATGTTTCCTCTCCACCACATTTTTCATGGAGGAGGAACAGCCATGAAAACCCTGGCTGGGAAGAAACTCCTAATATGCTTTGTGAGACCGTGGCGGTCCCACCCAGCATATGGATGCTTCTACACTGCTGCAACACCATCAGAGAATGCCGGTTCCCTGGCGGCTGTGGAGAGGCTGTGACGGACCGACCACCGAACTCCTAATAAGGCAGACGGGAAACCGCTACCACCGCGCCCCAGCATAATCGGAGACTGAGTGTTTTTGGTTGCTAAGCACCAATATTCAAAGTGGGACATATGGACCATTTGCAGCTCCCTTGCAGAAGCTGAATAAGAAAAGAATTGTGTTTTGCTCTGTAGTGAAAGTCTTTATAATTACCATCGGATCTGGCTAGTTGTATGGTTAGTCTTCAATTAGAGATTTTATGCTAAAAGTGGTGGCCACTGTTCTATGTCTACCTAGTGGTTGACTTGACTCTATAATGAAAGATCCCATAGTATCACAAAAGTAGGAGGCGTTTCTCTTGTTTTGTAGAAAAGGTACTGTCAAAGCCTGTAGACATATTGGTGATGATCACGAAAGGCTAGGTTAAAGTTTGTAGCTGATACTGAAATGAGTGTGTGTTAAAGGCTGTGGATATGTATTTTTTTTCATGGAATATCACAGTTTACTATGTATGGTGAGGGTTTCAATGTTAACTATCCCCTCTTTCAAACCTATGGGATAGAAGATTTGCATTGTGGTAATTCTTGTTAGAATCCCTAGGGGGTATGTGTGCTGCTTTATCAACTCCAATTTTGTCTGTTTATGAGTTTCTGAGTAGTATTTATCTCTGTGAATATTAAAGTACTTTTTTTAAGACCATTTATTGCAAGACATAGATTTATTGAGTTTGTCTTGCTGAGCTCTGTGTTTCTGGACAGCACCTCCCTAAGTTCGTCTTGGGCTTATTATCTTAAGAGTTGTGGGCTGAAAGGGGTACTTGGTCCCTACCCAGTTATAGAATTCGCAGTAAAGAGGTCCTAGGGCTCACTGGTTCAAGCACCCTTATTGACACAATCTACAAATCTACAGAACATGTCTCCAAACCTGAAAATTAACTTGAATATATGCAATAATTCATATCCTAAGTCAGTGATACTCAAAGTGCGTTCCTGGGAACGCATGCGGCCCCCTTGTCAGCAGCAGCACTAGGCTGCTGTTGCCCCACTCAGCACTAACATTAAAAAGATGTTAAACAACGGGCAAACATTCATTACATGGTTATTTAGAGTTAAAGAAAGTAAGTAACTGGGTTGTCCTGCAGTGTTTAACTTTAGGAACACCATTTTTAAAGACGTCTTGCAGCAAAAGTATGAAAATGTGAGAAGGTCTCTTCAAAATTCAAAAAGTGTATTTCATTCACATGCAGAACCATTTCACCTTGGTATACCAGATTATATCAGTACATTGAGAAGTATTTCTTTTAAGAGAGATTGTTTTAAAAAATGAATGTAGAAACATTCATTCTCTCCCTTCCCTAACAACAATGCCGATAGTGAACTAACAGTCATGTCAGTTGTAATGTGCATTTTAGTGGCCTTTGTTCCCATTATACATGAACAACATTATAATTAAGTAAATCAAACACAGGGGAAGGTTTTGTACAGAGCACATCCTGAAGTACTGTATTTTCAGTTCAAAATGTTTACCTAGGATCACAAAAGTTGATTAAGTGGGGAGACCGGGATTAATCACAGGTTTTCTGGTTTCACGTTGCACAATTCAGCCACTAGATGTATATGCTTTGCTTCCCCTACACCTGCCTTACTGACAACCTCCCTCACCCCACGTCCCCCAACACACCCAACTGCCACCCTGCTGGCATCAATGCGGCCCTTAGTCGCATCACACACCAAACGCTGTCCCTTGGAAAATGTTTACTAGTACCGATGTCCTAAGTAATGCAGCAGAGTGTTATTAATTCTTTCGTTGTCACTCTCAAGTCTTTGGTATATTATAATTTTGACTTTTGTCCTACCATATTGTTGAGTAATTTTAATACATTTGAAATCTTGAGCAATTATGTGGCTAAACCTGTTGTTATAATTGCTTTGCCATGTTTCAAAAATCCTTTAAATTTGTGAAGTGTGGATTAAACAGAAATACTCCACTTTGAATCAACATTGACTCCACTTGTGGGATTTAGAGTCTACTGTCACCTTGTCCTTTCCATGCCTGTCGAGTAATTTCCATTTTGGCTTTATCAATTCTTTGTGTTGTGTTCAAAACAAAAATTGAACAATCAGGAAAGTTTCAGACAGAGTGCATATTTCATTCAATATCAATTTCAAGGTATTAACAATTTATGTTTAAGTCAGTCTTTGGTTTAAAAGATAGAATTGAACAAAAAATAATGTAAGGGCCTATTCACAAACTACATTTTGTTGTACGATTTGTAGTACTACAAAACATACTACAAAATGCTATTCACAAACCCACATGCGGTATTTATGCCTCCGCCTCTCCTTTCTTTTATGTGCTGACACCTGCACCCTGAGTGGAGAGTCGTGGGACAGGTAAAGTATGCATTTTAGTAGTAAATATGAGAGGGACAGAGGGGAGTGGCTGGAAAATGGGCAATACTTACTACTAAAGGGAAGAGGAATATGGAAGAGAATGGAGGGGTTAAGAGAGGGTTTTAGATGGGTTTGGGGGTGTATGTACCCACCCGCAAATGAGTAAGCCCATTGCTATGCACTTCTAAAGTTACTACAGCCTTAAAGGTGCCCAAAACGTAGTAAATTACTGCAGCTCACAGCTGAAGTATGTCCACCAACACATATGACCAAGCACTGATACTGTAACACCTTCCCATAGAAATCAGTGGAGTTTGGGACTGAAAATAAAAAAATCATAGGAAATGATCATAAATTAATTGACATTATTTAAAATATGTAAAAAATATACATAATTATAATTGAATACTTTTTTTACAAAAAAATATTTTTTCAAATTAACAAACTCAATGCACAACTAAATAAAAAAATAAATAGTAAGCATTATTACTTCTCAAAAGTGATATAAAGAAATAAAGAAAAGGAATTCATATATATATTAATAAAATGTATTGTTACATAAATTAAAAACATAAATAGGGTACATTATTACTTCTCAAAAGGGATATAAAGATGAAAGAAAATTAATTTAGATATATTTTTAATCAAATGCATTGTTACATACATTTTAACATGCAAACCATTTTATAAAAAAATGTAATATAAAAAAAGTATGTAATATAATATAATAATTTAATTTATGTTAGTATAATTTAAGTCACTGTCTACATTATGTTTGATATGAGGGTATTGCAGTACCAGGGGTTGGTCATGTGTGGTGCTAGTCTTCTGGTTTTCTTTTGGGAGCAACTTACACTGGTAAATTAGGCTCCATCCCTCTTTTCGGAGGTGGAGACATGTAACTCAACACTGTTGAGAACCCTTCCACTTGGATTTTGTGAATAGCCAAAAGTAGTAAAGTGACTCAAAAGGCGAAGAGTAAAGTTACATATGTAAATTACTCACAGCAGTATAACCTTTATGAATAGTCCCATTAATGTCCATGTTGAGCACTATATAACTGACTCAGTCCAATGGGAGATGCTAAACTGTTGTTCATTATGATTCATATTGATATAATACATTATAAATGGATAGGTATTAAGTATTTGTATGTTCGTACTGTACCACTAAGTTTACACATTGTCTGCAAGTTTGAGATGGCAATGAAATGTTTCTTTAATATGAAATATTGCCCCAAGCTGAAGAATACTTATTCTTTCAAATAGAAGCACTAAGCAACACATTTTGTTCCGGTCATTGTCTCCTTGAATGTGAAGGCCTAGCCTCATTCTGCATAAGTTTTATGTATTGTAGAATTTGTATTGTACTCCATAACACTAGCATGTCTGCAATGCACTGTCCTGTGCAGTCAGGTGAGAGGATACCCAGATTGCTGCATATGGCTGGGATAGTGCAATTTTTACAGTTTGGCCAATAAGAAAGCATAAAATGTCATACATAAATGTTATAGTAGTTATTTAATCATGCTTCTGAAGACCTGAAGCTGCAATTAAGCATCTCAGAGGCACAAATGAATGTGAAATAAGACAGCACTTACTGTTCCATACCAGGTATTTTTGCTCTGGTGGTTGAGCGTTCAAGGGCTATTTATGAAATAATTCTGTGTTGAATGAGATGCTTAGTGGGCGCAATAGTCATATGTTCAGTAACAGTTGTGTATTTGTGGTGCTTCAGAAATCCAGGTTGTTACAAAGATGTCTCTAATTCTTGCTTGGAGAGTATTCCACAGTTTGACTTCCTGTCTTGCAGAATATGCCCTGATAATACAAGACTTTGTAAACCAGGGGATGGTCTAAAGCAGGGCCCCTAAGTATTTGAGAATTCTTCTTGGTTTATACCTGCAGAGATTTTGTTGTTCAAATATCGGTTAAGTGATATGGATGCTCTGGTGGTGACGGTAAATACTTTTAAGGAGATATGTCTTTATAAATATGGTCGGTGAAGAGCTTGAAGTGATCTGTAATGTTGCCAAGGATGCTGAGGTGTTCCTGTTGACTGGCAGCTAAGTTTTGGAACTACTGAAGCCTGTTGAGAATATATACAAGAGGACCTCTTTTATGTTACCTTATGAAGTCTAGGCTGTAGATAACCAAACTGAGGGTGTCTTGTCTGTGGTCCAGTTTCCACTTTTCAGGTTTCCATTGTTGAAGAGTTAAACTTTAGTTGGTTGCATTACATCCACTGGTCTATTGGCAGTAAGCCATAGAGTGGGTCACATCAATACAGCTCTGAGGAATTTCTCTGCCAGAGGAAGATCATTGTATTTTAAGTGTAGCCATAGTATGTGATGGTGAAGGATCTGAGGACTTCCACAAGAGAATGACCTATGCATTTAAAATAAATGGTGTGATAATGAATCCTTAAGGACCACTTTCATTGATGGAGATCCAAGGTGACATGAATTGAGAACGCTTGATTATGTCAGCTCTTTAGGGACAAAGCTACATATCCTTTTAGCAAAATATTGCACAAATGTATCTAATTTTTTTGCTTAACTTGTTTGGTAAATTGCCAATTAGAATATACACCAATCATGATTTTGCTTTAAATTCAAACAAGATTTCTTAAGGGGACGAAACACAGTAAGAAAGAAAACTTTGTAATAAACTCTAACTTCTACACTTACAAGTCGTATTGGTTGAGTGAGGTAGTCAAAAATGTTGCAATAAAATATTTTGCATACAAAGGATAGATGAAGAAATTAAATATGTGTAGTCTGAATCTATTTTTGCCAGCTTGTAGAACATCTGCATGCAGAGTGATCATAGAGGCTATTAGCTTCTCTCAATTTCTAATATTTCCTTCATTCCTAATATAATGCTATTTAATTACTTTCCTCCATTCTGTTTTTCAGGTTATTCGAAACACTGCAGTCATTATTCTGGTCCATATTTGGACTCATCAACCTGTATGTAACAAATGTAAAAGCCAGACATGAGTTCACAGAATTTGTTGGGGCCACAATGTTTGGGACATACAACGTCATCTCTCTGGTTGTTCTTCTCAACATGCTAATAGCCATGATGAATAATTCATACCAGTTGATAGCTGTAAGTTTTCCTCTTAATAGACTGTTTTCTGTTACCTTAAAAATGTACTGGAGTAAAAATCTACTTCTAGTTACTTTTGTAGTCATCAAACACATTTCGAGAAGTGTTTTCCACTAAGAGGATTTGAAAATGTACCTCGTGGAGTTCTTAGGAGGAATGTAATATAATCAGATGTGAACACTGTAATGAAAACAGAATGTGAAGACAGTAGATGAGAACATTATTGACAGCAAAGACAACATTGCATGAATTTAATAAGCACTCCCCCCACAGCTTGACGTGAGGTATTAAACACAAGGGTAAATTGTTTGCCTGTGGGAGAGATACAAATAAAGTGTGGCTATAATGCAGCACCCCATGAATCATCTAAACTTTAAGAAATGATAACACATTCAAAATAGTGTGTTATGAGTTCATGCTGTTTTTGGTAGACTGATCTATGTGATCATGCAACCTCAACTGCTTAAACAATATCCATGTCCTTCAAAGATTTTTTCAGTTTGAGTAAGATCTACTTTATGTATATCTCAGATTACTGAATATGTATAGCTATTCCTTCAGTTTTCATCTCCTTTTCATTTTTAAATCAGACAGATTTTACAAGAATTGCCAAACTGTGCCAGCATTTACTAATAAAATCCAAAAAATTGACACACCAACTCTTGTAAATGTGTGAAATTGGCCAAATAGTGCCAACAAATTTCCGTTCCTAGGAATCCCATTTTGACAATTCTACACTCAAACCTATGTGGGTTCCTTTGCCCTTCTGTATAAGTGGAATGATGGATATATTTGCACTGTAAACTACTTGAGGTAACATAAAAATGTCCATACCAAGTGTAAGTAAAAAGAGAACGATAATAAGAAGGATAAGATAATTGTAAAGAAAAATCAAAGAAAATAACTAGGGAAGTTAAGACCAAGAGTGTGCATGGAGGTTGAAAGGTTATTGGAAAACAGACGACACACAATTGATGGACGGAATGCAGAACAAATCAAAACATTCACCCCCAGTCAAGAGATCTGGGTTAAATCCATCATTCTTTTGCTCACCATGCCACCCCAGTTTGGACCTGGCCATAAGCAAATCAGTCTTGACCCTGTGCCTCATGGGAACAGTCCAGCCCGAACTGCCAAGCCAGGTCCTCCCTGGACTGGAAACAAGCATCCTAGGACCGGTTTCGGGGTTTCACCCCTCTTCAGCCAAGATAGCTTGATTCCAGTGGAACAGTGAGCCCAGGACCCACGTCTGGGCATACCTGGCGCACTTAGGGCGAGAAAGCAAACGACACACAATTGATGGACGGAATGCAGAACAAATCAAAACATTCACCCCAGTCAAGAGATCTGGGTTAAATCCATCATTCTTTTGCTCACCATGCCACCCCAGTTTGGACCTGGCCATATGCAAATCACTCTTGACCCTGTGCCTCATGGGAACAGTCCAGCCCGAACTGCCAAGCCAGGTCCTCCCTGGACTGGAAACAAGCATCCTAGGACTGGTTTCGGGGTTTCACCCCTCTTCAGCCAGGATAGCTTGATTCCAGTGGCACAGTGAGCCCAGGACCCACGTCTGGGCATACCTGGTGCACTTAGGGCGAGAAAGCAAACGACACACAATTGATGGACAGAATGCAGAACAAATCAAAACATTCACCCCAGTCAAGAGATCTGGGATAAATCCATCATTCTTTTGCCCACCATGCCACCCTAGTTTGGACCTGACCATATGCAAATCAGTCTTGACCCTGGCCTCATGGGAACAGTCCAGCCCGAACTGCCAAGCCAGGTCCTCCCTGGACCGGAAACAAGCATCCTAGGACCGGTTTCGGGGTTTCACCCATCTTCAGCCAGGATAGCTTGATTCCAGTGGCACAGTGAGCCCAGGACCCACGTCTGGGCATACCTGGTGCTCTCCATGCCACTGGAATCAAGCTATCCTGGCTGAAGAGGGGTGAAACCCCGAAACCGGTCCTAGGATGCTTGTTTCCAGTCCAGGGAGGACCTGACTTGGCAGTTCGGGCTGGACTGTTCCCAAGAGACACAGGGTCAAGACTGATTTGCATATGGCTGGGTTCAAATTATTATTATTATTATTATTATTTAAACTTATAACGCGCATCAGCTACCCGCAATGGGTTTCCCAGCGCAAGGGATAGACTCAAGAAGAAAACAAACCTCTTATACAGCACCATAAGTCAACTAAGGCGGCATGCAGATCATTGGAAGAGTAAAGTTTTCACTTTCTTTCTAAAAATGAAAAAATTGGTTTCCGTTTTCAAGGTGATAGGTAACGCATTCCAATATTTAGGACCTAGATGGGAAAAGGCCCGTCCCCCCATCCTTGGAAAATTGGAACGGCATGGTGAGCAAAAAAACGATGGATTTAGGCCCAGATCCCTTTACTGGGATTAATGTATGACATTGTTCTGCATTCTGTCCATCAACTGGTATTTTAGCATTTGTCACCCTGAGTGGGAAGGGTATGCCCAGACGTGGGTCCCGTGCTCTCCATGTCACTGGAATCAACCTATCCTGGCTGTAGAGGGGTGAAACCCCAAAACCGGTCCTGGGATGCTTGTTTCCAGTCCAGGGAGGACCTGGCTTGGCAGTTCGGACTGGACTGTTCCCATGAGGCACAGGGTCAAGACTGAATTGCATATGGCTGGGCTCAAACTGGAACGGCATGGTGAGCAAAAAAACGATGGATTTAGGCCCAGATCTCTGTACTGGGATGAATGTATGACATTGTTCTGCATTCTGTCAATCAACTGTTGTTTTTGCATTTGTATTGGAAAATAGATACTTCTGTAGACTATCTGCTGTTTTTTTGCTGACTTTCACATGGGAATTTAGGAATGCCAATACAAATATATCTGTTTTTAGTACAATAGACCTAGTCCCATCGATGAATGCTATATTGGAATCAGTTGTAAAAAGCTTCCGACAACTGATGCAGCTGTGTACAGTCTACCTATAGTACTCAAGTTGTCTATAATGCTGTGAAGTGGCTACCAGCATCTTCTTGGTTAGACAGTCTTAATCTTCCTTTATCCAGCAGGCAAAACATTTTCTCCAGCATGCCTGATCCAATTCTCCATGCAGGGTATGAAACCAGATTTTCATTTTTGTACAATCAGATACTTGAGGGTAATGATTTGATAGGAAGAAAGGTAATTCCAGTGTTCCTATGAGGAGCAGGATGGGATTTTTCTGCTAAATCAGATGACAATGTCTTTTTTGTTCTTCTTTAAGGCTAGTTTTGAAGTTTGAAGTGTCAATGGGAAAGGCTTGAGTTTTTCCCCAGACTGTTTTGGCAGAGCGCCTATTGGTATCAGTACTCACGAAGAACCTTTTGCAGGTTAAAATACAGCATGGAAGAACATTCCTTTGTGGTTAAAGGGTTACATTTTGTCCTCTACATCAAAATAACTCTATAGTTTAGTTGGGTCCAATTCAAAGGTACTTCATCAATATAGTAAGATTTGTCACATAGCGGAGGAGACCGAGAGTCGGAGTTGACTCCTCCATGAAAATAAGTTGACAACAGCAATTTGTAATGATACTAATACTAGGTACATCTACCCTCATCTCTTGTGCATTGTATGTGTCCCATTTGAAGTTATGGGCTGTCAATTTCCTTAAGCATGGGTATCAAGAGGCTTGAATATTACCAGTATCTCCAGCCAAATGAGTGAATTGTGTTTACTCCACACACTCAGGCACACCGTTTTTCATATCTCTCAAGCGAAGGAAGACAACCACGTATAATAAATATGAGATCACCTTTTATCTTTTCTGGCCATATTAGATATACCCTCTCATTTTTGTGTTGATCACATTTACAAGTCTCCTGACCCAATTTAAAATCAATCGATCTTTTTGCTTTCATCATGTTTTCTGAAACATGCCTGTGAGTGAGTGAGTGAGTGAGTGAGTACAGCTTCTAATCTGTGTGGCAATTACTATTAATTAAAAGGAAATATGACTTTTTTTCCTTTGTTTTGTAGAAACACTACTGTATTGAGTAGTGATTTGAAAATTAGTGCATTTTCAAATCACTACTCAATACAGTAGTGTTTCTACAAAACAAAGGAAAAAAAAGTCTGTGCAAATGTGCGTGTGTAGCAGAGTGAGAAGTGGATATATCATTAAGAACAGTAAATGTTGTGTTATCAATTGATCTAATACATTTTAATGTTAGCAGTGCAGTTTTATAACTACTCTAGTGTGTGTGTGTGTGTGTGTGTGTGTGTGTGTGTGTGTGTGTGTAACATTGAATCATTTCTCCTTTGCTCAAAGCACATATAATTCATTTTCTGTAAATTATTAGATGAGATGATTTCATGTTATGTAGACAGGCTTAATGTTACATTTTCAATTACATTCGGATGGTTGGGTTTTGCTAGCAATTTAGCTTCTGCTCCAGTAACTCTTCCAGTTTCTATGCAGGAGACCATTCAAAACAGTTTAGGACTTTGTTTAATTTGTGGGTTGCTTTTTGTTGTATATTTTTTTTACTCAGGATCACGCAGATATTGAATGGAAATTTGCAAGGACGAAACTCTGGATGAGCTATTTTGAAGAGGGAGGAACACTACCAACACCCTTCAACATTATCCCCAGTCCAAAAACATTATGGTATCTCTTTAAGTGGATAAGAAAACAAGTGTGCAAAAAGTACATACGGCGAAAACCTGAGAGTTTTGGAACAATAGGGGTAAGCAAAATGGGTGGTTTTGTCATTGTTTTAATCTGTTACTTTTAACGTTATTTCAAAGGATTTCAAAGGCCAGGCTGTTTAGAGAAAGTCTTTTTTATTTGTGTATTACCTTGGAGGTATTAGGGTATTTGTTGGCTGAGTTATGACTATTCAGAATTCTGAGTAGGGCTGATGGGCGGTATTCCATCATTATGACATAAACCCAGGATGAATAAATCTGGCATAATGAAATCAGTCTAACAAAACAATTTTTTGGAGGGGGAATTGCTAACGATGAAATACTTTTTCCTGAAAACAGAATATTTTTCATGGAAAAAATATGCCGATCCCAGATCCAGTAAAAGTATATAAAAAAGAAAAAAGAAATGTAAAGTTTCTACACAATTAGTAATTGTAAGAACAATCTAAAGTTGATATATACTTAAAAAAAAGGCCCACTGTAGTGTTTCTTCTATGTCTGCTGCAACCTGAAAGGTAAAGAGGAGAGATACTTGGCACAAAAAATGAAGAAGAGGAGAAAAATGAAGGAAAGGATAGAAAAGGGCATGGGGTTGTGAGAAAAAATTGAAATGGCCTCACCGCTCTCTGATGGGTGAGACAGAGAGGGTTCGATGAGGAGAGAGGAATTGGTGGGGGTTTAGGGGTCAATAGATACAACCACAAGAAAGAAAAGAAGGAAGAGTGTTAGAAAAGGGGGTCAGTTGGCAGGTAGGTACCTTTGTCCAAATAGGAACCCTTGCTTCTAGTCAGGGTAAGGGATACACACTATAGATAACCCCTGCTCACCCCCTGGGTAGCTTAGCACAAGCACACAGACTTATCCCAAAGGCAATGTATAAAGTATTTGTACTTAAACACCACCAATGGACACCCCACCAGTTTAGAAAAATAAAGTATCTGTATCAAAACTAAACAAGCCCAAAAGGGCAAAAATCCAACATACATGAAATAAGAATATGACTTTAAAAAGGTTTCAAACAACTTGGCGAATAGAAAACTATGGATATGTGATTTCTCTCAAAGTAACTATAGTTGCGACAAAATTCACAAGGTCAAACAGCCACAGAGATGGAAAGCGTAGGGAAACGAAGAGATGCCTAAGTTCCTGAGCCCATGGGGAGGCAATGCAACAGTTCTGATGCACGCAGGAGAAGTGATACATTGAATGCAGTCTGTAGAGGTAAGGGATGCATCTGTTTCAAGATGGTTCTGGTCCGCGGGTGATGCGTCGGGAAAACTTGCCTCACAGGTACGATGCATGGAAATCCAGGATGTGCCGATGATTGATGCACCGGCGTCGAGCGGCGCATTATCAGTTTCTTCAGTTACAATCCCTTGATACGAAGGTTCTTGCAGCGGCGACAGGCGCTGCGTTGGTTTCCGCAGCGGCGCAGTGATGCATGGAGATTCTTCTCGCACAGTGGTGCGGCGATGCATGGAGATTCCTCTTGCACAGTGGTGCTGCATCCGAAAAGCAGCCACACGAATAGTGCTTGCTTGCTTTTCCAGTTCCCAACAGCAGGAACAACCTCCAGTGGTTCAACACTGTCACAGGCACATCTTGGCAGGTTAGAACTCCTAGTAAGGAAGTTATGGGGAGCTGGGGGTGAAGTCTTTGTGTCCCTGAGACATCAGAAAAGGAGGCAAGCTCCACTCAAGCCCGTGGAGATCTTCCTCAAGCAGGGGGACACAGCACACAGCAAAGTCCTTGTCCTTTCCTTTGCAGAAAGAGCTACTACAGGCCAACCCCAGACAGCACACAGCAAAGGACAGTACTCCTTTACTAGTTTCTCCAGCTCTTCTCCTTGGCAAAGGTTCCTCTTGATTCCAGAAGTAGTCTAAAGTTCTGGGGTTTTAGGTCTAATACTTATACCCCCAAAATGTATTTGTTCTCTTTTTGCAAGGGTGTCTGAGCCCAGTCCAAACCAGTTCTGTTCTCAATGGTGCAGCATAACGGCAGGGGTGGAGACAGCATTGTACAAGGGAGACAGGCCCTATTCAGGTGCAAGGAAATCTCCTCTCACTACTCTATATTCAGCCAGGCTCTATTCAGCCCAGCTCTGAGTCATCCAAGAAGGGTCTAGCACACCTCAAACCCCCTAGTGGCTGCCTACAGTGAATGCACATCCCCAGCCCCTGTTACTTGAAAACCAGACAGTCAATACACAAACAGGCAGAGGCACACAGAATGGTTAAACAAGAAAATGCCTACTTTCTAAAAGTATTCCAAAGGAGAACTCCTCTTGCGCTCTACTTTCTAAAAGTGGCATTACCAAACACACAATTTAAAAACCATCTTTACTAAAATATGTGTTATTCAACTCTGAGTTCAGAGAGTCTAAACTTTATTTCTCTATCTTGTCCCAATGGGAAGTTATACTTGTAAGATGTTACAAAGCATTTCCATTTCTATCTTATGGGGCAAGACAGCCTTTCAAGAGTGAAAAATGAAATTGGCAGTATTTCACTATCAGGACATGTCACACCCACCAGTGCATGTCCTAACTTTCACATACACTGCACCCTGCCCAGGGGGGTTCATTGGTCCTACCATGGGGGTGCCTTACATGTAAGAAAAGGGAAGGTTAGGGGCTTTACAAGTGGGTGCTCTTGCCAGGTCGACATGGCAGTTAACAAACTGCGCTCAAACACTGCAGTGGCAGGTCTGAGATACCTTTTCAGGGCTGAAAAACAAAGCTTCAACGGCAGACTAATGGTTCTGCACCTCATGCAAGTTTACTTAATTCAAAAAGTCCTGCGCAAGAACCTTGGCACCAGGCGTTACGTGAAGACTCTGTGTCCCAGATCCTGAAAATGCAGCTGTAAGTGGGTGTGCGCCAGGCAAAGAAGTCGAAGACACTCTTGTTCTATGCAAAAAGTCTTTATTTCAAATCAGTATTTCCCATATGATAAAAGAACATTCAGCTCAGCCAACGCGTTCCGTTCTCTCTTAGAGAACTTCATCAGGGCTTAAAATGACATGTAAAAAGACACCAACACAAATACACAGATCACAAGTAACAAACACTACAAACATGGCACAGGACTTGAACACAAAACCACAATGAAATTGAGAAATCAAAAGAACTCATGGACATTTATAATGAAACATGTAACAGGATGAGGAGCATCCAGCAATATACAACACCACATGTTGAAGACAAAAGACATAGATAACAATTATAAAACGGGTGAAAGAAGAAGTTGAAATCCTAACAAAGGGATATATTTTCAGAGTTGTTATGTGATGTATGAAATCATCGAATAGATTTAAATGAAAAATATTATGATAAAAATTAAAAATTGAGTTTACAATTCTCCTTTTAGAATTTGCTAATAAAAAAATAAACAAGTTATTTTCAATCACAATGACTGACACGTGTGGTTTGAGGAAGTAAAAGGTTTATAAATTGTTGATTTAGTACTGGCATGCATGTTGTTGATAGCTTATATTTACAAGATAAGCATAAAATAATGTGCAGAGAAATCACCTAGTGGTAAAAAATATATATTCTTAGGAGAATATTAAAAAAGAGTCTTGTAAGAGAAGAACTCTAGGGTCATATAGGTCTTCAGACAGACAAAAACAGAATATAAAACCAGAAGAGTAGTAATTAGGAAAATAGAATAAAACACCCTCTACTAATGGCCAAGAGGAGAGAAAAGAGGGAAAACACTGGGACTGCGACCTCACCTCAAGTAAAGCGAGGTGAAATGTCAAAATAATCATGTAGAGGTGGTCCAATGTGGATGCTCCAGAGTATTGCTCTGGACTCAAATGGGAATTCCCAGGGCCAAGTCAGGCCCGGAAGAGAAGATCTGTGTTGTGCATGAAATTGCATATTAATAACGCTGAATAAAAGGATAGCTCAAGACAGGGTTGAAAAATGACAAATCTTTGTATTTCTTTGTAACGGGTGATCATGACCCTAAATTTAAACTGTCAACCCCCATAATAAGTAATGGGGAAACGTGGCAAATAGAGTGCCTACCATGCTCAATCCTCAGAAGCAATCCTCTACAGATGTCAAGTATTGTAGAAGTAGACGATCTGATTGCACATGTAACAAGCATTTCCAATGCAATAGGTCTCGCAATTGCTATTGGCATTGTAAATGGCAATGCCTTTTATAAAATATTAAAAGGCATTGTCATTTACACTACCAAAAGCAATAACTATTGTATTGCAGAGCGTGGTGTCCCTGAAGCAGGTGCTGAGCTCATTACAAAAGTTAAACTTTTTTTTTTTTAAACCAATCCCGGTGTCCCTGAGATAGACGCCACGCTCAGCATGTGAATACAAAAACAAATAAAAGCAACCACCATTGTCCCCATCAGTGTCCTAAAACAAAATAGTGCTCACCCGCTAGATAAAGCCAACCATGTAACAAGCCAAGTAAAAGGTCTAGCCGTTATGGGAGTTAACAAATGCAGACAAGGTAGAACTAACAAGTCCTTTTACAAATCAGAAGCCACCATTTAAGATGGAAAATGACAGAAAGCCAAAGAAGGATTACCGCCTCCCTACCCCCGCATATCCATAAAATAGCAAGGAATCTATCCATAGATAACCTTCGACCAAGTGTAAGGTATTGGACGTGCTACGTAACTAAAGAGGAACCGGCTCTATGTAAGAGGTCCAGGCACCCTGCCTTCCACTTCTCGTTTGACGAGAAAGGAAATGCATTTCGAAAAACACGACCACGTAGCTGAGCATATCGAAAGAATCAGCCTGTGACGCTAGACAATAATATCGTAGTCTAAAACCACATAATTCTTAGAGAAAACCAGTAAAACACCAGTAAAATACCTGCCATGATTGATAACCACATGGTGATCAGTGGGACATAATAGTGCAAAGTCCACCAGCATAGCCACCCCTTCAAGCTCACACCATGGATCCATTTGAAGTAAAATGGTTTCTCCCATTCTCGATGCGCAGCCAATCACCCCCCAGCCCAGTGAAGTGGGAGGGTTGGAATAGAGGCACAGACTTCCATGATGTGGCATCACCTTCGTGCATGGCGCTGCCATAACACATAAAAAGGCTCAATTGCGGGGAGAAACAAACTGGAACGCACATCCCATGCCGGTATGCAATTGCAAACCGCCATACTGGAGCAGATTCAAAGGTTTGGAGGAATATATAGATTTGTGGCACACAGCAATAAAAACAACTGAACCGCACACCCCATACCGGTAAATAAATGATGGCCGCCATTTTGGAGCAGATTCCAAAAATAGCAAAAATAAAACAAATAAATTGAGGCAAATAAGCTCGTAAGTGAGATGACACTAAATTGCGGCACATAAAAAGCAAAAACACTGAACCGCACACCTGTGCTGTTAAGTAAATGAAAACCTCCATGCTAGAGTGGATTCCAAGGGATGAAAAAAAAATATGGCAAAGAAATGCTTACGCGGGGTAACAAAGAAGCAAGTAAGGCAAATAAATTTGCCAAGGTATAAGTGCTAAGAAGGATACAGAGTAATTAAAAATAGCAGATATTGCTGAAAGGTGTTATACTATCTCTAGCCACTAAGATCACGCCATTTACGCTCATATGCAGGGTGACAGGAAGGCAATTATATGTGGCAAGATTAGTAGACTTGATGCAACAAATGATAAAACAAAGAGTAAATCAAGGTAGCAGGTGTAGTAAGAAAATAGCTATGCCATTTAGTGCCACTACAATAAGCCTCAGACAAATAATAATGAATGCACCATGTCAAGTTGCTCAGGTCAGAGATGGACAAGCTATAAACAGGTGCTTGTATACCTTGTATACACTCTGGCTCACCATGTGATGCTTGCCTCTGCGTAACCAGAACTGGTTTGGACTGGGCCAGGGGAAAGAACAAAGACACATGTACTATAAGTGCTGGGGCTGTGACCCCATGGGAGCTGACTTGGAACTTCTTGAACTTGAATTGTAACAGACTGCATGGTACCAGGGGCATTGATGTGCTGCCAGGGAACCACCATCTGGACTTTGCCAGTGTGCTGGTCTGAGCCTGCTTCCTGCTCAAAGCCCCCAGTCACCCCCCCCCCCCCCCCCCCCCCAGGGCTGTGTGGCTTTTCCTGGGTGGTTTAACCCAGCATGTGGTGAGCGCGTTGGAGATTGTGCTTTCAAGTCTGTTGCCCAAGGAGTGGGCTTGCACAGGGCTGACTTAGGGAGGGGCGCTCTCTGCCTTCAGCGTGGACGGCACTGCCCTCTCCTCTGTGGCCTGAGCCCCAGGTGTGGGCTCACACTGCCCTGGAGCATGTGGCGAACTTCATTGTTTGGCACTCAAGAACACCGTGCTCTGCAGCCAGTTTCCTTTAAAAATACCTGGGGAGGCCGGGGCTGGGAGAAACGGCCCACCCCGGAGCAGCCGCTCGTTGTTGAGGCATTGCCTGGCAACCAGCCCCCGGGGTGGAGAAGCCGAAAGCCAGGTAGGAGTGACATGCATGAGGCCGAGCCTAGATGTAGGCGGGGCTGAAGACAGTGGAGTCAGCGGAGACTTCGCTCAGCTACTGCCTCTGTCGCAGAAGGAAGCGGCTGCACCGCTTGGTTGCAGGCAGCCATGGTAAAAAGATCCCTAAGCGGTGCTGCCCATTCACGTCGCACAAGGAGCAAAGGCTGTGTGAGGATGTCACAGTCGGCTGCGGTGCTCCAAGGCAGAGGAGTCCCTAACAAGGAGGACCATTCCGGGAAGAGAGCAAATCTGGGTCAGGCTGCGCCACAAGGAGGTCGCATGGGTGGCTGCGCTCAGAGGAGGTGCCACAGGCAAGTTAAAGGGATAGTGTATTGCATCCCCTGCCCCAGATTCGGTGTGCTAGGCACATTTGTTGTGGGGTTAGGTTGGGGCGAGACCTCAACGGAGGCCCCCGAGCCTGAGATACATGCATCCCCTGTGGTAGGCGGTCAGGTATCCCGGAAACCTACGCTGGGGGAGACAGCTGTGGTCTACTGGGTAAAGTGTCTAGGTTGTGCCCTGAGAGAAGGGTACCTTGACATCACCAGTAGGGATCTCATGTAACTACGGTGACAGTGACTGGGCTGCACCCTAAGTATAGTATTAGTGATCTGCATATGTCCAAGAGGAGTTTGTGGAAGGTGCACTCTGATAAGTATTCACTATGGTGCACTGCTGATGATATCTTTGAGTAATTTGATCTGCTAAGTATCATTATTTTGGTTATGCCTCATCTTGTGCCCTGATATTAGGATGTGTTGCTCATACCGCGCAATCACCAGGAAGGGGCACCCATGTGTACAGTGGTGATGATATGGATACATAATGTATTGTGCTAAGTGCAATCCTACCAGTAGTTACTTGTCGTCCTAACTGTGATATTTTATAACAGTGGCCTGATTGGCCTTGTGATTTATGTAATCCCTGTGAAGTCATGACAAGTGCCTAGTGGCACAGTGTAGTATATGTGATTGAGTTCTAATGTGTTTTTATGGGTAATACAAAGGCTATTTTTATATGACCTTGTGTGGAGTTTCTTTTGTGGTGTGCCTAGAGTGCAGCTGCTTTGTGAGTGTGTTGCACAAATGCTTTACACATTGCCTCTGGGATAAGCGTGGCTGCTCTGCCAAGCTACCAGGGGTTATCTTCAGCATTAACTCCCTTGCCCTGACTAGAGTGGTAGGTTCTGCCTGGCTTAGGTGCATACCCGAGCCCACCAGAAACACCATTTCTAACAGGAAAAGTGTGAGCAATTGTGTTTCTTGTTACATATGGGTTAGTGATTGTACATCTGTGTGTGACTCCTAGTCAGTGGCAGCTGGAAAGTCCGCTGATTAGAGGGGCGGAAAAAAGATTTAATAATTTTTTTTTAAGTACATAAATGTAATTAAATTAATTACAGAAATAAAAGGTACTTACAATTTTCCAGACACATGTCCGCCTTCTTCTCCTGATATCACCGATGTCACGTCTTGCTAGGCTTAACCAATCCTGGTGCTACGTGAGAGCAGTGCCAGAATTGGAGGTAGGGGCTTCTCTATTCACTCCCAAGAACAGTAAAAGCCTGTGTAGGCTCTCAACCCAGCTGTCTGAGACAGCCGGGTTGAGAGGTTTATAATGCATAAGTCAAGCTGGTCGTCGTAAGACAGCCGGCCAAAGGGACTTGCACACTATAAACTAGTGCACAGTCAGGCAGCTCACCAATGCTGCCACTCAACAGGCCCTGTCCCGTCCTGACGCTCTATTCAGGATGGATTGACAGAAAATAAAATGGTAATGATTTAACTTCATTACCATTTTATTTTTCATATCTGGGGCAATTAAGTGGGGCAACGCACTTCCGCTCAAACGGAAGAGCCGCCTCTGCTCCTAGCACGTGTCCTTGTACAGTCTGGATTTTACATTGAATTCTAGATGGTTAACTGAGCATAACGGGGATGTTATTCCTTGAGGGGTTAAAGTAGACAAAGAGAGCAAAGCATCAGTTGTCTACGATGTCCCTCAGAACCCTGAGTTGAATGATATTCAATGTATTCACATTTTACCCATCTGTACCTTTAGGTCGTATATGACCCCCCTCCTTCAGAATCAACTGCCCCAACTTCAAAGCATATATACAGATGCAGAGTAAGTAATGGGGGCACTGCACAAAGAATTTATAATAAAAAAGTTTACAAAGTAAGCCAGGCCTACTACCACTATGTCCCCCCCCCCACAACCCCCACTGATACCCTACCGTCCTTCAATTTAAAAATCAGAACCTGGAGTCCTGCCACCCACCACCACCACCCCTTGCACAAACCCCCCCACTCAAACCGATAAACATGCCTGATCATCTGCCACCTAACCCCACTACCAAATGTGCGCTCCTGCCCCATCCCAGCTACAATCCATTGAAAATTGGGTGCCAGCACTGCGCTGGTTAGTGCCTCAGAGACAGCTGCATGTCAGTACAGATGCATAGCCCTCTCAGCATGGTCTGCAGAGAACCATGCTGGCAGTGCAGAAGGCAGTTGGTGTATGCATAGCACTACTTGTGTTCCTCCATCTCCATCGGTTCTGTGGAGACCCAGGAGAAGTGGGTAAAGGTGAATTAGAGCAGCAAATGCATTTCTACCTGTGTACTCGGTCCTCAGGGAACCCAGGTGAGGTGGCAGAAGTAGAATGCCACAACAGTGGTTAACCACAGTTTTGATGTCACTCCATTGAATAACTAGATTCGGATCTGGTTCTTCACACTAAAAGCTTCCCATGCACTCTGTGTACAACAAAATATAGTGAGACTAAACTGCATTCCTAATCCATTTAGGTGTCAGCCCCAAACCTTTACTGGTGGAATCCTCCTTCTCCTTCATGGGGAAAACATTAAATGATACATTGGGGTTAGCAGATGTTTTACTGATGCTAAAATAATAAATATAAGAATAATAAAATCAATTTTGTGCGTAGCTATTGGCTGATGTGCAGGATCTGGAGCTGTATGAGACCAGGAAGTTATACTTAATCTGGACCTTGATGTGCAATAGTGGCATCATTCCTGCATTTCCAATGCCTTGGTTGTAGTTATGGTCACACAAGTCAGGTAGGTGTGGTGCAAAACTCTGGTCATGACATGCACAACTCCTGCTGTTCAACCTCTTGTTTAAGGCACTCACATCTCCTACTCTCTTTTCAGTGGCTCAACTGGCACCTGTGATTCCAATTCAATCCTGGGGTAGGCAGTGTAGCTCCTGCTCATTTTTCAGCACCTATCTCAGGATACTCATCCTATTTCCTCAGTGAAATTAACTGACTGCCTCACTTCTTACCAGTGGCTCCCTCTTCTTTTACCTTCCGCTCTCCCAGTGGCCCTCACTTGCTACATCCTGGTGTCTCTTGCTGTCATCCTACTCCATCAGCATCTGTCACTTGCTGTGAGTGGTGGTCTATTTAATTGTGTCCCTTCTGTTCTCGTCACTGCCTGCCTCTGTTGTCTCAAATTGCCCCATCATCTATTCATACCTGCCACTAGCTGACTCCTGTAGGTCTCTTTCTTCCCTCCTACCCCCAAGCCTTATCACTACCTACTCTACCTGTCCTCCCACTCTACTTCCAGCTGCTGGCTTTCTCTGTCTGGCCTTCCATTCACCACCCCTTGTCAGCAGGGGTTTCTGCCTGCCTACCCACACCAATCCCTGTCATTGCCTGTTTGCCTTCTAACTTCCCACCACTAGAAGTCACTGCCTGCCCTCGAACTGGCAATAGCTGTCTCTGACTACTACCCACTCCACAATCGCTGTCACTTGCTGTCTATGCCTGCTTTCCCTGTTACTAACTGTGCTTTAGTGCTCTCTTTCAGCTCCACAACTACTAGTCATATCAATGGATGTGTTGCTAAGTAACAACGTGTTGCTCTTCCCTAAACCTAATAAATATCAATTGCGTACTGCTGTTGTTTTTAGGTTTTGCCTGCACAGTGCTTGCACTGTGAAATCTATTGTATTTAACATACATTTTAAAATGGCCTTACATCCCGTCCTCACTTTTCATTGGTTGATGTGCTTGCCACCTACTTTTCCTCCATTTCTACTGGCTGTAGCATACTATTTCCTGTTGTTCCTCTCGTGTGTTTCTCTTATCAGAGTTCCTTGGCACAAGTACTGTTTTCATCTGCTTTTGAAGAAATCTTTTTGTTTTTTGTTTTTGCCTGCACAGCACTTGCGCTGTGCTTGTTTTTCAAGCCACCTGCTTGTGTTTAGCAAAGCTTCCCTTTTAATTTCCAGGGCATTCTCTCTCTGAGGTCGCTCTGTTTTTGGAAAAAGGCTGGTGAATATTAATCTTATTTCATCACATACCGAGTACAAATGCTGTACAGTTTTTGAAGGGAAAGTGCTCTGAACATGAACTCAAGAGGAGGCCGAGAGATCAAAGAGCTCACCTTACAGACTGAGGAATGACACATCCCCACAGAAATTGGTGGGACTTAGCGGCCACCAGCCCGGATCACTAACCATTCACAAGCTTCTTACATGCTCAAGACTTCCTCTGAAATGCAAACACACACACATTCCAGATACCCCTTGAGTTTAGTTTGAATATCGCTGTGTTTCTCTAATCATTTCTGTTTCTTTAACCATCATTTAAGGAAACAACATTTCTTTCATTTCCCGAAAGGCTATGGCTATGGCCAGCGTGTCAGATTGGCATGTTTGTGTTTTAAATACATTTTATTCACACTGACAAAGTTCATGAAATGCTCATGTGATTTGCTAAAAATCCCAATGCAATCCAGGGGGATGTGATTTGCATTTTATTGTGGTTGATGTCATCATGCACAATGGTCTCTTGAGAGCACTGTTTTAGAGCTGCTACTCTTGATTTTCTCTGCTACCAAGTACAACATTTGTCGGGTCTTCTCAAAGGGCTGGTGTGCACACTTGTCTTTTCTTAAAGTTTTATTGGTGCCACGTTTTGACTCGTCGTGCTCAAATCTCCTCATTCCATATTGTGCTCGCCCTCTGCTTCTTTACTTTTCTAGAGTGTCTCCTTCCAAGAGCCCCTCATACACTATGACTGTGGCACATTTGGGCTCGGGGTCCGAATCAACAAATCCATTTATCCCACAGATCTGCGTGCTGGGATTTTTAGTCCATTTCTATAGCAGGGTTACTGCAAGCCCCAGAATTCCAGGTGCTGTTGTCGGGGCTGGCTGTGTCAAACTTGGGGAGATGGGGTGCTGGTTCTTTGGCATGTATTATGGCCCCAGTTGTGTACCTTTGCTACAGAGTTCTCGCTCTCTGCCACTAAGTTAATTCCGGTCCCCTTTTCACCAGTACAACCCACAGGAGCATCATGCTGCATGCAAATATTCCCAGAAGTACTTAGCAAGTGTGTTTACCTAACCCACGCCCCTGGGGGAGGAAGGTGACATCCAGTGGTGGATGGTGACATTTGAAAGTAGTGCGGCGTAAAATGATTGTCATACTGCACCATAGCGAGCAAGACTGATAATGCCAAGGGGGAGTCGGGGGGTTCTCCCCCCGAGAAAATTTTGAAAAAAGAGTGGAAAAATGGTGCATTTTCAAACAAATTTGAGAATGCAGGAAGGTTAATAAAGCAATTGTGAACGTGCAGTTATTAGATTAATAAAGAGATATCATATAACATAGGTAGCTGCTTATTCAGTATAACCACAGAGCTTCATAACAGACTTCGAGATACAATGCATTTCGGAGTACCTCACAGATGTTTTTTATTTAACAAACAACTAAACAGGTCGCAAACTAGCAGCATTCAACATATTGTTTACTTTTTGTATCTAAAATCAGCACGTCTGTCTTTAAGAGCAGCAAACTTTTCAATAACTTGAACGTTAAAGTCTGGGATTCTTTTCACTAGGTCGCTCTCTACAGAGAGCATTGCCAAAGCATTCACTCTTTCCTCAAGCATGGTGTTCCTCAGGAATGTCTTAATCCTGTTTAAGGTGGAAAAACATCATTCTGACTCTGCTGTTGTCATAGAAGTGGTAATGACAATTTTTATTAAAGCCACTGTCTCTGTAAGTGACTTTTCCATATTAAGTTTATGAATTAAAGCCAGCAAAGAAATGGCACCTTTGGCCTTCCGGTATACACACATTCCGTACAGTACAGTCAACCCAGTTTTCAGGTCCTCTTTGTTGAGCATAGGATAAGCTTCCACAGCCTCGTTCAGAGAATGCTCAGGGAAGGATTCATCATGTTTTGCAAAGTGTTCACTTTGCAATAATGCGGCACTCACCGAATGTTTTGTGAAATAAAAACGTTCTTTTGCATGCACAATTACAATGTCACATATCTCCTTTGCAATTGGGACCAGACTGGTGATGTTTTTCCTGCCGTTTGAAAAAGTAGAATCCTCTGGCAGTTTGCTGTCTAAATTGTCAACCTCATCTCTCACTTTGCTTATGCTTTCGACAAACATAGTGGTATGTCTTTTCACAGAGTATCTATCTCTCGTGCTTGTAACTGCTTGTATAATATGTCGACAGATAACATTATCTCATGACATAAAAACAGAAAGAACTGAAACTCTCTGTCTTGTAGTGTTCTAGCAAAGCCACGGGCTTCACTGTGAGTTTTGAAATCAAAGTCAGCATTGGCTTCTATGGCGTCAAAATATTTCACAAGGTCCTCCCTTTGTTGATATATTAGTTTGACTGTACATATGTTAAAGTTCCAACGAGTTGAGGATCCCCTTGGAACCCTTTTTTCCACAATCTCCTGAAGTGCTTCTGTTTTTTTAGGGGAACGTGAGAAGAATGCTGCCATGCCTCCTACATCCTGAAAGAAAATTTGTGTCTCGGAGATCCTTGATACTGCCTGTTGCATAATAAGATTAAGTTGGTGGGCGTAACAGTGCACATAATGAGCATTAGGGTACACATCTCTAATTTTTTTCTGTACTCCACCAAGGCTTCCACTCATTACGGATGCACCATCATAGCTTTGTGCGATACGTTTTTTTTTGAGGCACCTCTGGAAAAATTAAGCTCAGTTGACGCAGTATAGCTGCAGTAATGGTTTCTGCACTAGAGTCTCTTAAATGTGTGAAACCATAGAACCTCTCCACAATATTACTGTCATTGCCAGGTACCGAAAGATTAATACGGACTGTGTTTTGTGGCCACATCAATGGTGTCATCAGCCTGAATAGCCACAAAGTCTGTGTTTTGCAATTCTTGGACAATATGCTTCTCATAATTTCTAGCATACACTCAAGGAGGTCATTTTGTATCATTCTAGAGGTGCCCTTAAAGACTGTAGCACTTGCTAAATGTGCTTCCATTTCTTTGTCTATGCTTGCTATTAAATCCACAAGGCCTCTGAATATTCCAGGATTTGAGGAACCTTCTGATTCATCATGGCCTCGCAATGCCAGTTCGAAAGGTCCACAGAAACGAATGCAATCAATTATTTTTGATAGTATGTGTCTATTCCTATCAACTGCTTCATTGTGTTTCTGTATTGTTTTGCGATATGCATCATTTATGTGCTGCTCAATCGGTATGTCTTCCAACATTCCCAGTCTCGTCTGGTTTTCCATATGCTTTCTTGTGCGTGCATGCTTCTTTATTTTTTCAGACAAATGCTTCAAGTCTTTTACTCCTTTTCTTGTCCAAGAAAAGTCACCATTAACAGCAAGCAGGAGAAGCAGAACAGAGTTTTTCTTGACGGGCACCCTGTGAGCCAATCAGCTTTTGTGTACCAGGTGTTTGGGAATGTACATTTATGAGATTTTACCCTGTCCTGGGTAACTTGTTCTAGTTGTTGGTCAGGCCGATCAGGTCCTAATCTCTTTATATGTAGTTTCTCTTTTAGTGGCCGTGCATGGAATGACATTGTAATTAGCTGTTCTACTGTATTCATCATGCCGATGCTGTCCTTACCAATATTAAAGAAACCTGTCAATAGTCAAAGTACAACGTATAAGGTTTGGTGCAATAATATCAAATTTCAGTATCAATACATATATTTTGTGCATTATCGCAATATATATCCAACAGCTCCCCTTTGGACAACATGAGTGCCAAAAACACAGCCTTACTGCCTGCTGCCTCTGTGTGCCATACTGGTTGCTGAAGGCACTGAAACAGACACTGCTTGAGGGCCTTGAACAAGGCAAGGGATAGATGGTGCCTTTAACAACCGTTATTGCCCAAAGAACAGGGCTAAGGCTATTAGTAAATTCCATCCACTGAGGGTACAATGTTCAGACTGAATGTGCACCCACCCCAACCACCATGTAGAGTGACCACATACATAGCCCTAACTCCAATCTAAAGAAATGTAGCATCAGTTCCCTTACCTTTAACACTGGTGTTTGCTGGGTCGTAGCCGGGGTGAAAGAGCAGCAAAGGAGGTTTGGGGCCTCTTGTTCTTCGCTGAAAAATTGTCCAAAAATTAGGTAATGGTTGTCAGGCTTTACCTGGTGCTGAAAATAAAAATTTATAAATTTATTTTTGAAACATTAGGGTAATGAAACAAACACTGGGGGAAAAAACATAACGCTCCAATTTTTACCTTGCAGTTTGCATGCAGCTCTTAGATGACAGTTAATAGCTCACTGTTCTATGTTAGGATTTTAACCTACAAACTGCAAGTAACTAAAGGATCTCTGACAAAAGCAGTGACTCACTGACCTATTTACATCATGTGCATTTTGTGATCTGCATCAGGTACATTTTATTTGCAGCATGCACATTAACCTTCTGCACTACCTTTCCATGAGTCAAAACTTCCATTAGACAAAACACAAAACTCTGATCTCTCGCCAGGAAAAACATTAAACATCAGCGTTATCATGACATTTTTATTGTCTCTCGTCAGGAGCCCGCCTGCTAAAGTGTTTTGAGAAAAAGTGCCGAATAAGGGCCATCATAACTGGAGGAAAGCTTGAGTGTGCAAGGATGACAAGCTGAGTGGACATTACTTAATGCCTCCAGTTACCCCAGGTTGTTTCCGGCCAATAACTTGAGTTGAGGAAGTGCTTCCGAGCTGAGTACTTCCCTGCGCTCACACAGGTTGTAACTTGCACGACATGTTTTGTGAGTAGGTGACAGGGCACACGGAACAGAGCTGCATGTATTTTAAATGTTATAATTATGCTGAGCTCTTACGTTAATTGGCCTATCTGGTTAATACATATATTTTAATACATGGTGATATGTGTGCGTAATAAGTTTCTCTGACCTGACTTGACTTGAATAAGCCGAACACATAGCCCTATTCTGAAAGGTTAAAGTGTGGCTAATCAGATTGCAAAAAAGAGCAGTAGTGTGATAGGCCGTCCTTTTTAGTTGTTCCTTGTTTTAGGTCCTTTCTGATTGGCTCTTTGTAGCCATTCAAAATCAATGTGAGTAGCAAACCCCTCCATGGACCACTCGATGGCAGGCAGCCGGGTCTGGTTTTTCTCACATTAACCAGCGGGGTCGATGGACTCTTCCAAACTTAATTTTGCGTCGCCCGTAGGCTAATAAAAATAGGTGGATGTTAGAGTCGGGGATCTCTGGTTGGCGCAAGGTTGCCCTTGTGTCAAGCAGGAACCCTCTCCTCCACGTCAGGGCGCAGGATAACCCCTCGCGAATGACCCTTGCTCACCCTCTAGGTGCGTGGCGTGAGCAGCCAAGGCGATTCCTCAGGCGTTGTTGGTTAAGCACTTACAATCATACACACAGTAAATACATCAATCCCCCCAGAAACGGACACCAGGCTTGGATATATATAAAAATACGCTTCTTTATGTAAAAATACGGTATATATCTCAACAGACTTATCACAAGACCAATAACGTTTTCGCTAGGCCACCAGGTTATACAGCAGGCAAATGTTCTTGGTTCGTTGTTTCAAATGGATACTTTGTAGTCTCTTTACTTGCAGTTCCAGTACTCACAGGGATCGACTCCTGGGAACGGGGAAATAAGGCGTTGCGGGCCCCGAGCCCGATACTGGAACTTCTTTCGTGATGTGGAGAGTCGGCACAGGTCGGTGCGACTCTCAGCTTGGGAAGTGTTCTTGGGTCCTCAATCAGCAGGTGTGGGCAAGTAGGCAGGCGCGGCCCGCGACCCTTTAGCACGGCGGTGCCGGAGGGTCTCCACAGCGGGGGCGGCGCGGCCTGAGATGTCCGAGGATAGCGAAGCGGGGCCACAGGGCACAGTCAGTGCAGCTGGGTGACCCGGCGTAGATCACAGTCGTCGGACGGCTTCCGGCAGGAGGGGTGATAGCGCGGTCAGCGCGCTCCAGTAGCAGGCGGTGACAGGGATGCAGGCGGCCTGGCCCGGGGACAGAGAGCGGCTCGGGACAGAGCGGGGCTCTCACGGGTTGGAGGCAGGCGAGCTTCTGAGTGTCACGGCCCTAGGAGGGGCGATGAGGGGCGCAGTCTCTTTTCCAGCGGGATGCACACACGGCTCGAATTGGAGGACGAGCAAGAAGCACAGAGAACCCACTGTTCCTGGGGTTCAGTTCAGGGGGCAAGCTCAGATCAAGCCCTTGGAGAATGTTCAAGCACAAAGTAGCAAAGTCTTTTCAGTAAGTCTCTTCCTCTCCTCTCTCAGCAAGGCAAGCAGCAGGCCAGCTCCTCCGGCGTCTTCTTCTCCTTCTAGTCGGGCAGAGGTCCTTTGTGGTAAACAGGATTCTGATTTCTTAGGAGCCAGGCTCCTACTTTTATACCATGATTCTTTTGTTCTTTAGCGCCAGGGGGCCTAGGCCTGGCTCAGTCCAGTTCTGGAGCACTTTGTTATGGTGACTCTGCTCTTTCCTTTCAGCAGCAGGGCAGAGACATCAGCCGCCCCACAGGGGGTGGCGCCGGCTTTGTGGTGGCAGAGCACAGGTCTATTCAAGAGTCAAGGTGTACTCCTCCCACCCATCCAGGTGTAATCTCTCTACCCACCACCTGGCAGCCAACCTGTCTCTGGGGATTCCCCAACCCTGCTCCTTACTGTTGCCGGGCAGAACACACACACATACAGCAGAGGCGGACTGAGATGGTCAGGTCAGTAAATACTAACTTTCTAAAAGTAGTATTTACAAACCCAGGATATTAAAATAAACTTGACTACAAGAAGTATTTTATTATTCTGAGTTCAGGCATACTAAACTTGACATTCTACCATGCTCTCTGAGTCCACTGGGGTCAGAGCGTGTAGTGACTCCAGCAGCCCATTCTGGCCTATGGAGAGCAGGTAGCCTTCAATAGTGAAAAACGAAAAGGGCTGTAATTCACTACTAAGACATGCCACACACTCAGGGCTTGTCCTACCTTACACCTACAATGCACCCTGCCCGTGGGCCTACCATAGGGGTGACTAACATGAGGCAAAGGGAAGGTTTGGAGGCTGGCAAGTGTGGGCACTTGCGCAGTCAGCGCGACAGTCCAGACTGCACGCAGGGTCTGCGGTGGCAGACCCTAGACACATTTTACAAGGCCGCTTCTGTGGGTGGCACAACCAGTGCTGCAGGCCCACCAGCAGCATTCGCATTTACAAGCCCTGGCACTCCTGGTGCACTTTACTAGGGGCTGATAGTAAACCGAATAAGCCAAACATGGACACCAATCAATGTATACATTTTACCATAGGGAGAGCATATGCACCTTAGCACTGATCAGCAGTGGTAAGGTGCCCAGAGTCATAAAACAGCCAACAACAGGTCAGAAAAAATACAGGAGGAAGGCAAAAAGTTTAGGGATGACCCTGCAAAAAGGGCCAAGTCCAACAGTGGATTTCATCAGTTTTTTTTTTTTTTTTTTTTTTTTTGAAACCGTTTATTGCAATCTCAAGTATATACAAGTATGGGCCTACAACCTTCCGGCCGGCCGCTAGAGTGACAGGAGCAACGGACGAACTTACAAAAGGGCACTTGGCGTTGCAGAGAAGTAAATCAGGAGGCATCAACGACGTGGGCCACATGACTCTAAGCCCACAATACGGTTTCATTTTATACAAACACAACAACATAGAAAAACCACACCCGCAAGGCAACCCGCAATCGAAGGTAACCACACGTGCTCCTCAAATGAGGGACCCCGACCATCCACAGGAATCTAAAGAGGGGGAAGGGAAACAAGTCCAGGACTGGGGGAACTCTGTGCCCGGGGCTGGGGGAGGGGGTCAACTAGGGGGACGGAGCCGGTGAGGCAGCAGGCAGCAGTGGTGGCTCGCAGATACCCCCGCGGTAGGCGTTCCAGGGGCCCCATATTTTCACCCACGCCCCAGGCTTGCCCCTCGCCACATACACCACCTTTTCTCGGAACATGCACCAATCCATATGTTCTTTCCAGGCCGACACCGCCGGGGGCCGCTGGGATCCCCACAGTTGAGCGATGTCACGCTTAGCTATCATATATCCCAGAGTCACCCATCGCGTCTGCGGAACCGAGTAATCAGTTGGTTCCCACACATTCAGCAAGCATCTCCTCGCTTCAGGCAACAGCGCGACATGCGTAACCAGACGCAGGACCTCATGCACACCACGCCAGAATCGCTCCACCTTCGGGCATTCCCACAAAATATGCAAAAAAGTCACCAAAGCACCACACCCACGCTTACACAACCCATCCTCAGCATAACCCATACGCAGAAGCCTTGGCCCCGTCATGTAAACCCGGTGGAGTATCTTAAGCTGGACGAAGTGAAGGCGAGCCGGTATGGCCACCTCCTTCGGAGAGGCCACCGCGGAAATCCAGTCTTCGTCGTCCAACTCCAGCCCGTCGGCAACCCAAGCCTCACGGAGGCCGGTCAGCAGGCCCGAGCGGTCATTAATCAATTTTTTGTAAATGAGGGAGATCGTGCTATCCGGAACGTGGCCATCCAGCACTCTATCCTCCAGGGGGGAAGACTCCGGGATGGAGGCGACGTCTGGGAAGACGGAGCCCAGCGCATGACGGACCTGCAAGTACCGAAAGTATTCACTGCCCTGCAGCTGAAACTCCGTCTGCAGAGTCTCGAATGTTTTAAATCCCCCTCTCGTCCAGAGGTCCCCCACTTTACTGATGCCAATCGTGTCCCACTTCTCGAAGCCCTTCGAGGTCCACAGGGAGCCCAACCGCTGAGGCGCATACAACGGCGACGCCCGGGTCAAACGGTCCTTCCACCCCATAGCTGCATTGGCCGCGTGCCACACCCGCACCATGACACGCGTGGGCCCCGTCAAGCGGGGATCCGGCGCGCCAGAGTAGAGTGCTCGATTGTAGTCGCCACCGGGCAGGAGCATCTTGTCCATTTCAAATGCCGGGTTCAAGGCGGGCCCATAGAGGCCGTGATTAATTGCAGCTAGCTGGGAGGCCCAGTAATACCGCTTAATGTCCGGGAGGGCAATCCCCCCGTCATACCACGGGAGCGTCAACTTCGCCAGGGCTATACGCGGCCTCCCGTCCCAGAACAGGCGGCGCTGTAGACTCTCCACCTCACGGAAGTAGCGCGCCGGGACTAGGTCCATAGTGTTCTGGAGAGCGTACAGGAAGCGCGGCAACGACATCATCTTAAACAATGCCGCCCGGCCGAGCGGCGAAAGCGGCAGGCGCCGCCAGCGCGCGACGTCCTCCTTCAAGCGCTGGAGGGGGGGAAGCAAGTTTCGCTCGTAGCGGGCCTCCGGGTCCAGCGTGATATAGACACCCAGGTACCGAAACCCCTGCGAGGCAATCTGGATCGGACATCCCCGCGGTAGGACGGGAGCCTCCCCGGAAAGCACATAGACACATGATTTAGCCCAGTTGATGACAAGGCCTGAGTTACGGCCAAAGGAGCGCAGGACATCAACCAGGACAATCAGTGATTTGCGCGGGGAGGCTAGGTACAAAAGGATATCGTCAGCGTAGAGGGACACGCGGTCCTCATACTCGGGGGTCCAACGGAGACCACGGATGGAAGGGTGCCACCGCAGCCACTCCGCCAGGGGTTCCAAGGCCAATGCAAACAGGAGCGGCGACAAGGGGCAACCCTGGCGCGTGCCCCGTCCCAGCGCGAACGGGGCCGAGACTCGCCCATTCACTACCACCTGCGCTAACGGGCCCGAGTACAACAATTTGACCCAGCTGATGAATCCCGGTCCAAATCCAAATTTCGCCAGCATCGCCCAAATGTATGGCCATTCGAGCGTGTCAAACGCCATGGTGGCGTCTAAGGACGCCAAGATGGCCTGCTCCCGCACAAACGGAACACGCGCGAGCACCCCGTGCAAGCGCCGCAGATTGAGGGCCGTGTTGCGATGGGGGATAAAGCCAGACTGGTCTTGGTGGACCAAATCGCCTACCACGCCGACCAGCCGGTTGGCGAGCACCTTGGCAAGGATTTTGGGCTCCGCATTCAAGAGCGAGATAGGCCGATAGGAGGTAACCCGGTCTCGGGGTTTCCCCTCCTTGTGGATCACCACGATTGTAGCCAGACGTTGGTCCGGCGGGAGGGAGCCCCGCGAGTGGGCCGCCAGGAACATCGCGCGGAGGTGGGGTGCCAGTACGTCCGGTCGCAGCTTATACAACTCGATAGGGATGCCGTTCGGGCCCATGGCCTTGCCAGATGCGACCGAGCGTATAGCGAGGGCAATTTCGTCCGAGGTAGGAGCAGCATCCAACGACTCCCTGTCCTCCACCGAAAGGGAGGGCAGCGCGATATCTCGAAGCAGGGCATGGGAATCCGCCTCCGAGCAGGGAGAGACCGGGGAATACACCTCGCGGAAATAATCCGCGAAGCAAGAGACAATGTCTTCTGGCTCGGTGACACGTACACCATCCATCCTCTCAATCAGCGGGACCACACGACTCGCTCTCTCCTTTTTATCCAACCACGCAATCAATTTACCAGCCTTATCACCCACATCATACAGTCGCCCCTGTTGCTCTCTACTGAGGCCCCTGGCTGCCTCCGTGACGAGGGCCCTATAGGCCGCTTGCTTAAGGTGTAGAACATGCAGTGCAGCATCCGTCACCCCACTCCCCAAATCACCCTCTAGTTCAGTAATTTCGGCCTCCACTCGGGTCACCTCCTCCTGCTCGCGCCTCCGGGCATGGGATATGAAGGAGAGGGCCTCCCCCCTAATAACTGTCTTGAAGGCCTCCCAAAGGGAGATAGCCGAAGGGACAGACCCCACATTCTCCTCAAAATACCGCTGCAAGGATTTAATCAGGTCAGCACGAATGGTGGGGGCGCGCAGGTACCAGGCATTGATTGGAGCTACCCTGCCCTCCCCCCTCGGGAGGACACCAAAGTGCAACAGGAGCGGGGAGTGATCTGAAATACCCCGCGCCAGATGGCGCACCTCTCCCACCCTCCCAGCATAGGCCGCAGGGACAAGGATATGATCAAGCCGCGAGAGGCTACCATGGGCACCCGAATGGAAGGTGTATTGCAGCTGCGTGGGATGTTTTAAGCGCCAGCAGTCCACCAATCCCAATGTATCTAAGAGGCCGGACAGCCACGCCTGCGCCCGGGGGAGGTCCCTAGGGGGGTGACGATCCATAGTCCCAGAAACCACCGCATTGAAATCCCCCCCAACCACCAGAAGCCCCCCCGGAAGGTCAAGGAGGAGGCGCCCCAGGTCCGCAAAAGTGGTAGACTGTAGCCCCGGTGGGACATACACTGAAACAAAGACAACCACTTTGCCCTCCATTCTCCCCACCAAGGCAGTGTAGCGTCCCCTCTCATCATGGCGCACCTCATCTATTTCCAGCGGGAGCGAGTTCTTAACCATGATGCCCACCCCCCGCGAGCCAGACGTGAAGCCCGAGTGGGCCACCAAACGATAGCCACGCCGATTCATGGCACAAAAGGAATTACCAATAAGGTGTGTCTCCTGCAGAAAGACCACATCTGGCGAAATTCGTTTCAGATACTGCAGGACCACACCTCGCTTAATCCTATCCCCCAGTCCATTAACGTTCCAAGACAACAAAGTCAAGTCTCTACCCCCCATCACATACAGAAGCCATCATTCGTCCCCCCGAGAGCACCTCAAAAACACCAATACAGTAAAGGGTTTGCCTTGCGGTAAAAACGAACAACACCCCACCCCAACCCACCCGTCCCAACAGAACTCCCCCCTCCCTGCACCCCTGCATGAGCCCAAACAGCCCCCCCAAAGTGCAGTGTGCCTGTCGCCCCATAGATGAAAACACTAACTAGTCCCCCAGAGGAGGAGGGAAAGCCCCCAAGAGACCCCGTACGACCTCCACGGGAGGGGAACTTACACAATCAGTCAATGATGACAATAATGTTATCCAGAGCAAGGCCTACTATTAGTCCCTCAGTCCTGATCCGGCAAGCCCTCCCCACCAACCGCGCCCCCCCCACCCCCCCGGCCCCGATCCCCGGGCAAAGTGTCCAACCAGTCCCCGGCCGCCTCGGGACGATCAAAAAAGTGCGTGCGGCCATCCACCTCTACCCTCAACTTCGCTGGAAAAAGCATCGCATACTTGAGGTTCAGGTCCCGTAGGCGACGTTTGACTCCGAGAAAACTCAGTCTCTGCTTCTGGACCGCCGGAGTAAAATCAGGATAGAAGTTGACATCCATATTGTCGAGTCTGACCGGTCCTTGTTGCCTAGAAGTCTGCAGGATAGCGTCTCTGTCCCGAAAGTTGAAGATCCGGGCAATGAGAGGCCTCGGAGGGGCTCCGATCTTAGGTCTCCCTCCGGGGACCCTGTGGGCACGTTCCACTGCGAAGAGTTTACTCAGCCCCCGGGGCTGGAGTCGAGTGAGGATCAGGTCCTCCACAAACAGATCCGCCGCCTCCTCCTCACGTCCCTCCGGCACCCCGACAATGCGAACATTGTTCCTCCGGGCCCGACCCTCGGAATCTTCCAGTCGACGATCCATCAGGGCGCTCGCCTGGCCCAGTCGGCGCACCTCCTTTTGGAGGGCCGCCACGTCCGTTGTGAGGCCCGAGGTGGTGTGGGCCAAAGAGTCGACCCGGTCATTCGTCTTGGACAGATCGGCCCTCACCAGGCCCACATCCACGAGGACCGAGTCAATCTTTTGCGCCAGAGTGTCAAAGCGCTGGTCCACTGAGGCCTTCATCTCGGCGATGGCGCCCATGACGTCCCGGATGGTCAGATACGCGGGCAGAGCAGGAGCATCAGTCGGGCCAACAGGGGACCTACGCGGCGCCTCTGGAGATCCCTTCTGGAGGGTGTAGCGGTCCATGCTGTTAGACTGAGGGGCTGTGCCACGGCGGGTCGATTTCACCTTTGCCCGGTCGCCATCTTGTTTCGTGGACATGGCTCCAGTCCCCAAATCGTGCCAATCTCCTTGAAAGGGGCTGACAAACCAGTTCACGGGCTCCGGGGGAGGGCGACCACAGCTCCGAAGGGCGGATCACAGCTGGCGGGCCAGCAGGGCACCCCGATGAAGCCACACCGCCGCCTCGCGACCCTACCTCGCTTGGCAGCAAGGAGGGCGCGAAAGCGAAAGTGAAAGTGCGGGGTACGCGAATCGCCCAGCCTCGCCCGCCGCTGTTGTTCACTTTGTCTCCGGATCGCCCCACAACTCCAATCCGGGGGGCTTGCGTGGAGAAGGCCGCAAACCTCAATCGATGCTCCCGCCGGTGTCCGAGGTCCGATTTGGAAACGGAAAACGGGTGGCACCTCAGCTCGGTCTCACGAACACAGTCCCCTCGTCTAGGACAGGATATGGTCAGGATTTATGCAGGAGGTCGCGGAGGTCCTCGGGAGCCTCGCACCTACGCGGCCATCTTGGTTGCGCGCTAGGCTCCTCCCCCTCAGTTTTGTTTTTTGATAAACTATTTAGCCCGCCACTAACAGATTACCTACAGTTAAAAGGATTATTATTCTGTACATGAGGGACAGCTAGAAACTGAACCCGTGAAAAAATGAAATGTGTTTTCGTGTACATTTGTTATTCTTATTAGTAAGAAGTGCATTTTTTGGTTTGCAGACTGCTTACAATGCAAGACCTGCCAAGATAATTTTACTCTCGCACAACCCAAGAAGTGATCCACCTTCCCACACGGATTTCAAATGTGCAAAGCCAACAAACCCCAAAAGACTCGGCCGGCCACTCTCGCATGGTTTTCCTCTTTTTGTTTCGGAGACAGTGTCCGAGGAGTTTTCATCTTTAAGGATGCTGTGCGGCTGCTATATACAGCACCGCTCTCTAGTAACATGAGAGTTAAATGTCGTCCGCGGCTAGCTGCTCGGAATGTTTTTCTTGCATCTGCTACTGTTATTCAGAAAGGAGCCTGGAAGGAAGACTTTGAGGTTTTAAAAGCACAGTTGTGAATATTTCCCTTGGCACACTTGGGGGCATATTTACAATGAGGCGAAAAAAAATTATCGCCGCTTTAGCAGCCGTTTGCGGCCGAAAAGCGGCGATAATTTTATCGCTATATTAGCAAGGTCACTCTATCGCGTGAAACCTTGCTTTAGCGTGGGCATTTCTAACGCCCAGCTTTGCATCTCTAATGAGATGCAAAGTGGGCGTTCCTGACCTGACATGATAGGAGAAATGTCGCAAAGCGACATTTCTCCTATCATCAAGCCCCACGCTATGAAGCATAGCGTCAGGAAAAGTAGCGATAACACCTGTTATCGCTACTTTCCTCACACATGCTTTAGGACTGACTTAGCCATGATATCCTATGGAAGGAGGATATCATGGCTAAGTTTGTGAGTCCCTATCAACAAGCTAACGTGAGATTATCGCTGGGTTTCCTGCAATAATCTCACGTTAGCCAGTTAGCGTGAGGATTTTTATCGCTATTGAGATAAGCGTTGCTAATAACACGCTATCTCAGCGATAAAAATCCACGCTAGCCGGCGATAATTACCCTAGCGCTAAGTGCGCTTTGCGATAATTATCGCCGGTTGTTGTTGATATGCCCCTTATTTCCCCTGGTATCAGCTGCTAGGTGCCAGAAGGGTGCACTACTTGCAGTACCTACAGACATCTGGGGCACTGGGCAGAGGGGGGAATGAAAAGGCATGGTATCGGGACTGTTGTTGCACAGAAATGTTCACGTCAAATACCATAAGCTAAAATCTGGTGCGAAAACAGACTAGACTATTCAGAAGAGGAATGGGGTGAATTGCATGGCAAGCGTTAGGGGCTGTGGGTAGCGAGGTTGAAGGTGATTTATTTATAAATATTGCATAAATGGCGTTGCATTATGTGCATCGAGGTTGAGCTCACCTGTTGCGAGTAGTCTGGAGATGTAGGCCACAGGATGTTTGCAGTGCATATTCTGGGGGCTGGGGGAATATATCAGACGGGGTCGCTTTACATTGGATTGGCTTCAAGTTCATAAAATAATTATTTTCAAAGTCCATAGTGTATAAGTGCGTTTACATAAAGAAGCCGGAATTGCTTTCAATTCAAAGGGGCAGATTTACAAGCCCCTTGCGCCTCTTTTACGCCGCCGTTGCGTCACTTTTTTTCACGCAGCAGCAGCACAAAACCAGCGCCATGCTGCAGGGTATTTACAATGTGGCGCATCTGGGAGATGCGTCACGTTGTAAAGCCCTGCGCCAGCAGTAGGCGTACCTGTGCAGGGAGGGGCGTTCCGTCGCAGGCACGTCTCCTAAAAGTGGCTGGGTGAAATTTTCACTCAGTCACTTTTGAGCCCCTGCTGCGTCAAAACCCTACGCCTGCTTGAAGCAGTCGTAATGATTGACGCAGCATTGTAATGATAGGGCACCCCAGAGCCTTTGCTGGAGCTGCATCGCGCTTGCGACGCAACTCCAGCAATGCGCCACTTTTACGGCACAGATGCATCACGCATCTGTGCCGTTTTTGCCCCATGGTGCGCCGCATTGTAAATGCGGCGTATCCATGGTGGCGGAGCTGTGGCGCACAATAACTGGCGCATCCCTGCTGATATGCAGGGATGCGCCAGTTATTATAAATCTGCCCCTAAATCTAAAAAAAGGTCAGCAACTGGAGATTCAACTCGCAGAGAAAAGGGTTCTCTGTGTAACTAACAAACAGAAAGTGAATTCTAACTCACTGTCGGATCACTTTCATTTCACTGGACCTGTCAGTCAATGGTGGGTACGTTATAATGAACTGTTTGACTCAGTAAAGTTTTAAAATACGAAACAAAACAAAACCCTTTTCTTTATTAGAAACTTCGAAAACTGCTTTATCCGTTCTTATGGCATGTGTAATATTTTCATGGAATTTCAGAGGTTTTGGTGAGGCTGCGCCTCTGTTACACCTCCACCAGTTACTCTGTCACCACGAGGGCATGCGACAGACGGGGTCGCTACTGAGATAATCTGAAAGGGGAGTGGGGGGCAGAAACACCTATACATGCACATATAGCCTCACTCCATGACATCGAAAGTGGACAGATTCGGGGAGAATCTAATAGAGAGGTAAAGAAGAAAGATTTCCTCCGTTTCGTTGGTATTTTGGCTTCGTGCTATTTTTGTCGATTAATCGGATTAAACCTTTACTGTATAATTATGTGGCAGTGCGCAGCGCAGGTCTGCGGCGTGGGGGGGTCACTCAGGGATTCGCCAGTCGCCCTGTCCTACACAAGGAAAAAAGTTGGCTCTTACTTTTCAACACAAATATACTCGATCAGACAGATTCTCTGGTGAACGTCGATGATCAGGATCTTTTTTGGAGCGAGGAGGAATCAATGTTAATGACGATCACTGATAATCTGAAGTGCGTCGTCACTCACGTCTACGAGCACTGAGCACTCACTAGGACACCGGCAGCACGACGAGGTCTGTGGTGTCGTGTGGTACTGGCGGGGCGGTGACGGACTGACTGCAGTGTGCTGCGAGTCACGTCATTAACGAAATGGCCAATCACTGTCTGCATAAGCCACAGTGATTGGCCATACGTCTAACCAAGTGCGGCAGTGCCACCACCCACGCGCGGCGCCCAATGGTTTTATGCCTCCAGTCTGCGCGCTGTCTCAGCCAATCCAGAAGCTGCATTAGCAGTGCCAGGATTGGCTAGAGCAGGGATACGGACCGCCCATCAGGAGACCGGGGGGCTGCTGCATGAAGCAACCCTCAGCCTCTCGGGCGACGGCCCCCCCCCCCGGCCCTCGCTCTCCTACTGGGGAAGGTAGTAGGTGGCTGTAGTACGCATGTTCGGGCTGGTCATAAAAATGACCAGCCCAAAATCGAGCATGCGCACTATTGCAGCTGCTCTTAGTGTGCACCGCTGTCACTTAAACCCTTGAGTACTGCCGCAGTCCCACCTACCCCCACCCTCTTCGGTGGCCGATTGCCTTGGGCGTGTCCCGGACTCCCGGTACACATTAGCGTTTTCAACCGCAGTTACAGTGCGCGGTTATTGTATTAATCATACTGGAATGGGGCCATGTGGCACTGGAGAGGCAATGCCCCAGCGCCCCCAATGGACGCACTGCCACTGGTGTCATCTCCTACAAAGGACTACACAATAATAATAGAGAGAAGGAAAAGCCACACGTATGTATGTATACACAATATGTATGTTTGAAACAAGGAACAGACTCTAAGATTGTGCTCACTGCCAACATCTTGAATGTCATGAGTTTGAACCCCTCCAGGTCCTCCCCAACTCATTCTCTTTTCGAGTTTCATAAAATCAATAACAGGGACACCCATTATTTACCAGTCTACAGAACAGCAACATTTCTTTAGTAAGCGCGATATAAAACAACATTATCCAGAGCTTTAACATTTAGTTGCGCTCTGCAGCAAGGGAGATGAATTATACTGGTATGCAGAATCATTGCTTATAATGCGTTATGTTTTTTTCCCACTACCGATTAGAGTACATTTCCCTTTTTTCTGTTACATTCACGAGTATAAGTAACATATAAACACCATAGCATGACAAAAAAAAATCATAAATATGTTGGCCACTCAGAGGTTGTTCTAATCTAATCGTGTGGTGCTTCTTACACCATTTCTTCGAAATATGTTGAGTTAATTATCTCAATCACATAACCTCATTTCAGAACATTAATTTCACATTTGGTGCCATACGCGGACATACAGAAAATACGTTTTGCGCTGTGACTGTGCAGCTCACACAGATTAAGGAACTTTGCCACACTGTGTTGTAACAGGGAAACAGCATTTACAACGTGAACGGAACCACCCGTTCTGTTACTGCGTGAGTGTTATCACGCTTGCCTTTACCATGCATATGCGTAGTAAAGGTAGTCAGCACTCTAGAGTCAGAGCAGATGGGCGGGGAGAATGGAAGGACCAGGAAGGATCAGGACAGGAAGCATAGGGACATGGCTTGGTAAGTAGAGCTGGGGGCCGGGTCTTAGGGATCAAGGCGGGGGAGGTCGGGTAGTGTTTAGGGCTGTGGATAGGTTCTAGGGACGTAAAACACAAAAGGGGACTAGAGGAGGTTTAAGGGACCAGCAAGGGCACACTCCCCAATTCACGATTATCAAGCACACAAAGTTGCCCTCGGGTCCGGTGTTGCACAAGGCGTGAGTGTGTGTGGAAACAACTATGCTAAGAAGGAAGAGGGGGAATCCCTTTTAGGACAGTTTCCCTCACACACCAGAGATGTCATGCTTCATCATAGCTAGTGTAGCACTTTGCTAACGTATTCCTAGCTTATAGTCACTCACCTGCAATAGTCAGATAAATTACCACATCTGTCCCTGGCAGATAGCCAATGGGATCCAACGCCCGTCCAACCTGGCAAGTGAAGGGTGGAGCATTAGAGATCAAAGAAGACTTGTGGTTAAGACTTGAAAGGTAAGTCTGAACCTCCCCTACCCCTGCCCCTGCCCTGCCCCTGCCCTGAGACCTAAAACTGACCCCTCCCTCCTGAAAATCAACCCTCTCCCCCTAGAAACTTCCCTGCCTCCAGTCCTAAAAACTGCTGCTCCCTCCCCTAAATCCTAAAACCGATCCCAACTTCCCAGTGATCCCTAAAAACTACCCTCCACTCCCCTATTCCCTAAAAACTGACCCAGAGCCCTAAAAACTACCCTGCCCCTCAAAGCCCTAAAAAGTATTACAAGCCTAAAATGGCGACTCCCCAGCCCTGAAAACTACCCAACTCCCCCAGCCCTGAAAACTACCCGGTATGATGCAACTACCCGACCTCCATACCTGAAAACTACCCGAACCCATCTAGCACTGAAAACTACCCCGAACCCCCAACACTGAAAACTACACCTAGCTTTGAAAACTACCCCCCAAAACCATACAAACGAACCCCACAAAACCCGGCCCAGCTCCACTTACTACACTACGTTGCGTCCTCTCCCGATCCTTCCTGCTACTTGGCTGCTTCCTGCTTCCGCCAACCAGCAGCTAGCCTGCGCACTGCCTTAACCATGCATATGCTTGGCTAAGGCATATGCGTGGTTAAGGCAAGCCTGGTAGCGCTTGCTTAGTCAGAACACGCATGGCTCCGGTGTTCCGAATGTTTCCTGTACTCCTTGATGACAGCACTATCCGATAGATGCAAGGCTTTCCTTCTGCACTTCAAAGATGCCCTAATTCACCCTTGTTGCAACAGGCTGCATGATGAGAAATATCTCTACCTCATCACCAGGCCTGTTGAAGGCTTTTATGGGGCCTTCTCAGGAATGTTGTAAAAAAAATGAATTGTTCGTCGAAGTGCAACATTGCTATAAGCTGCAGAGCCTTTAAATACCCCAACATTGAATCTATGCATCTGCAAAGTGCAAGAACTAGGTGGGTGGGACCTAGCCCAAGGTAAACAAAGTGCCAAAAAGTGAAATGTAGAAGGCCTTAGCATAAGCTGCATGGACAGGAGACACTTATTGTGAGACACCGGATATAGCGAATCACACACACTACTGTTGTAGTCTCCTGACACGAATCTGCAGGGCAGGCACATTCAGACAAACATATAACAATCTTGTTATATAATATCTGCCTACAATTGTTTACTTGTTCTCTGCACTTCATCTAATCTCCCTTTGTTTGTACTTCACTCTATATTAGCGAACAACTTCACGAATTGTGTAGATATTTCATTAGGGCTGCATATGATTTGCTTGCTTTTCACCTGCATTTTTTGGTTTGTCTGATGTTTTTAATGTTATCTCCCCTTGTCAGCACGCATTTGAAGCGTGCTTGTGAGCTGTGTGATCATTTTTTTTCTCCATCACCTTTTAACTCATCTTCTCGTAGTTTCTACGATGCCCCTTTCCACCCCCTAAATCACAACTATACTAAAACATGCTTCTCACATTTTTATTTGTAGAACCTTGTGGGCTGCATTTCATTTTAGTTAAATCCTCCACCCTTCACCTAATATCTCTGCTTTATATTACCACCAGATATTTCACAATATATTTCCTTTCTCAATAAAGACATCCGAACACTTTTAACGCAGTTTCAGTAACTTACATTGCACAACTGCTCACCAAGCTAAAACTTAAAAACAAAAAGTAGCTCATTATTAATCACATAGGCGAAACCTTTTGCATTTACCAAAGCTTGTTGGTCTTTCTTCCCACTCACCCATACCTTGCCTCTAAATGGTGCTCTATTCAAACCACCACTGCATCACACACATGCATTTGACTGTTGCACAAAAAGATCATCTAAAAAAGGGATTTACAGCGTCTACTGGAATATCTATGTTAGGAACCCAGGGGGCACATTATCACGAGATTCTTTGCTGTTTTGTCGGCGATTTTCGCTGAAAAAGCAGCAAATTTTTCATCACACTATTTACAAGGCATCGCTAACATCCATTAGCGCTTGCTTCCTTGGGAGTCCTGACGTTTTTTTTTCTACTTTGCATGTCAGAGATATTTATCGCTAATGACATGCAAAGTAGCCGTTTCTCACCTAAACTTCATGGTAACAGTCCCAAACACGACTTCGTCCTATTAACAATGCTGGGCCAGACCCGCAAAGTGATAGGAAAACTCGCGCTAAGTGCGTTTATCTCAGGAATCTAACACCTGTTTGAAACTTGACTTAGGCATCCTGTGAATGGGAGGTGGATTAAATGGTTAAGTACACACATGCCTATTATCAAGGTTTACATTAGCGATGCATGCTCATCGCAGGGTTTCACCCAATATTTCTGCTTTTCGCCGTCTATCGCTGGTTTTGAGATCGCCTCTGTGCAAAGCGTTGCTAATACGCCGCTAACATGGCGATGTCAAACAGCAATAGACAGCGATAATAGAAAACGCGCTAAGCGCGATTTGCGATAATTATCTCATGCTGTTGTTAATATGTCCCCAGGATAGTGTGCAGTGTTGTAAACCCTGGGGCAGATTTACAAGCCGCTTGCGCCACTTTTGTGTCACTTTTAACATGGGAAAAGTGACGCAAAAGTGGCGCAAGGGGCTTGTAAATCTGCCCCCCTGTACATAATTTAGCTTCACAACATACTGCGTCGCCTGCACAGTTGTCACATTTGTTCTCTCACCTATGTAAATACATTTAATGCTCGAGCAACAAAAACAACATTGAATTTTTCATTAATTCAGATATAATTGGTTTAATTTTCCCTGGTTACCATTGGACTCGCGGATAGGGTTCCTCGGTGAAAGAGACCCACGAGACCTTTGTGTTTTTCTCACACACATGCAGCACGCTGCTTCACACAAACCCCACTGCAGTAATACACAAACACCGCCGTGTACGCAATTACAACAAAGAACAGGTGCACCTAAAATAGAGCTATCCCCCTAGTTTGCCAGTGCTTGTTTTTTTTCTCGTTGTATCAACAAGGCAGCCAAACTACAGGCGAGGGTATTGCTGTGAGAAGCGTCCACGGCGGAGACTTTCCCTTTCACAGGTTTTTGTTTGAACGAAAAATATTAACGACCGGTTGATGCTAAATTGATAAGCAGGGCTGCCCTGGCCTTTATGAATTGTAATATGAGGTGTTTATTGTACGACTTTCAGTCATAATGATTAACTCTAACCTTTATGGAAAGGACACGAGGATGCATTACTAAGCACTGTGACTGAAGAGGAAAAAGGCATTTGAGGTGGCAAATATTGACATGCAGAACGGGCCATCTTACTGACGAAGTATTTTCGTTCTGCTTGCTTTATAACTGATAGTGTCTGTCTGACATGGGAGGTGCAGAATATGCAACTTTTTGCTGCCGATCTAAAATTATTATTTTAACTATGTACTCCTGCCATCTAGCGGTTTTATTTGGTACTGCAGAACCACGCGCGCTCGAAGGAGCGCGATTGTCTGTGGGGAATGGGGATATCGAGCTCAAGAAATGACGAAGGGGCATATTATCAAGGATGGCGTTAAAAATTATTGCCGGTTTACTAAAGCGGCGATAATGGGCTTGATAATATGCCCTGGAGAATTCCAATAGAAGTCCATGTTCTGGTGTGAACATTGGCTTCTATTGGAATTCTCCAGGGCATATTATCAAGCCCATTATCGCCGCTTTTGCGGCAGTTTACTGCCGCTAAACCGGCGATAATTTTTAACGCCGTCTTTGATAATATGCCCTCAATTTCTCTTGTTGTTTTGAACTGGCTTTCCTCATCATGTGATATATTACACGATCTTTAATTAACGAGGCAGTATATATCACACGAGACAGCCCTGGAGAAGAATCAGTAATACCCGAGCTCAAATAACCTCTGGCCATATTATCAAGGAACGGCGATAACATTATCGCCGCTTTAGCGGGAGGAAACTGCCGCTAAAGCTGCGATAAAGGGCTTGATAATATGCCATTATGAATTCCCATCGAAGCCCAGGTTCTGGTGTGAACCTGGGCTTCTATGGGAATTCACAAGGGCATATTATCAAGCTCATTATCGCCGCTTTAGCGGCAGTTTCCTGCCACTAAAGCGGCGATAATGTTATCGCCGTTCCTTGATAATATGCCCCTCATGTTTACAACGTTTTGATGACACAGTGGCAGGATATCATGGGTGAAAAATATCGGGGCAGATTTACCAGCCCCTTGCGCCACTTTTGCGTCATTTTTTAAAAATGACGCAAAAGTGGCGCAAGGGGCTTGTAAATCTGCCCATCTCTATATCCAATAAATGTTGGGATTAAAACATACTAATGTATGAAAAATAGATTATAAAACACAAGCTGATGACATCCTAGAACCCGTATTTGTGTATTAAATACCCCTTTGTTGTTATGCATCACTATCCCTGAATGTCTTAGATAGTTATTGATTTGCTGCATGTCTCTATCTGCATGTAGCACCCGTAAATCTCCGTGAATTCCTCGTGTATTTCTGTTCATAAAAACAATTTCTGCACTTTTTTTCAGGTGATCGAGTCTTTCATTAAACTTTTGCCTCGCTCATAGTCTTACTTAGGGGCATATTATCAAGGAGCAGCGATAATTATCACTGACCGCTCTTAGCGTGCATATTCCTATCGCCGGCTATCGCTGGAACTTATCGCCATGTTAGCGCTGTATTAACAACGCTCAGCGCTATGGCGATAAATATTCCAGCGATAGCAGGGATATCGCCGTTTTCCATGGAACAACGCTGGTTTTCCAGCGATGTTCCTTGGAAAACGGCGATATCCTTGATGATAGGGCTTATGGTCTTAGCCACACAATGCACCCCCCGTGTCAGGTATACCTTAGTCTGGAATTTAACAGTTTAAATTCCAGCGTTAAGGCCCAGTTAGCACGAAAAAGAGCAGTGCTAAATCGGACGGGGCTTCGTTGTAAATACAGCGAAGCACCGTTAGCGATATTTTATAATATAGTTGTAAGGGGCACACCTACCTTGCATCTCATTAGCGATGCGAAGTGAAGCGATAGGAAACTAGGCGATAAGGCAAGGAAACACGCGCTAGCGTGTCCTTGTTAATAAAGCGATAAAATTACTGCTGCTTTTCCCAAAAAAACGGACGCTAAAGCGGCGATAATGTTATTGCCAGCCCTTGATTATATGCCCCCAAGTCCCTCCAACTTCTGGTTACCAGTTTCAGTATTGTGTTTTCTATTTAGAACCATTCCGCCCAAGATCAATCACATTACAACGAGGAAAAAATAGTGAATAAGGTGGCTATAAACATACAGCTAGTACTCTCTTGTTGGTCATAAGAGAGACCCTATACAAAAACGTTCTCTTACGGAACTAACCACTAGGGTCAAGTTCACAAGAAAATCGAAAACTTGCTTCTTCGGTCTGTTATTTCCATATTTCTTTGAGAGTTCAGAAGGTTGTCCAGGACTATGCTTCCCAAACTATGTCAGTGGCATTCCCCCGGAAACACTCCTGGAAGACATATCATCCAAAGGGCATGCAAAGGACCTGGCACTCCAGCATGCACCTAAACGGAACCTGCACTTAAGACTGTTCATGCTCACCTGTTCACACTACAAGCCTGAAACATGCCTCATGAACGGAAGTCCAGGGCACCAAGATGTGGAACGCACTGAAATGAATCTATAGCTAGATTCAAACTTCAAAGGAAGAAATTAAGGACTCAAGCTTGCTTAAAGCTGAAGTTCATGCAGAAGGGGCTTTTCACAATTACAAAGTCTGGCCAATGTACAGTGTTGGAAGTGAGCTAATCGTGACTCTTGAGCGCTTTACAAAACTATTTCATAACACAATCATACAAAATATATAATTTGCCCTCAGCACTTTGTTTTGTGTTTTTTTCAACTTTTAGTGCCTCCTTATCCAATTATCAGCAGCTTAACTGGGCAAAGGTGTTGTGCTCTACCGCTCTGACCAACAACGCAAACATTTCAGCACGTTATTTAACCGCAAATATGGCATTTATACATTTCAAAAAATTAACAGTGACTAATAAAAGTGATAACTAAGATAAAGCCCTGTGGCATGATGCTTTTTGAAACAGAATGGCCTCTCTTATGGATTAATTCTGCTTTACTAATTTTGTAAAGTGATTTAAAAAAAAAAACAGGTGAAACACACAATTTTGTCACCCTCAATATGGCAGGCGACAGCTTTCATATATCTGTTATAACAGCGTACACAAAACAAGATCCTACCCCCCCCCCCAACAAAACACTCCCGCTGTACACTATTTAAGAAAATAGTTAATGGCACCTCCTTGTCGCTCCCCTATGAGGCTCTGGAGTTAGAGACCCCCACACCTCAAACCCGCTGGCTTCACCCGTTACGTCCCGTGGAGGGGGGATTAAAAGTAACTATTTAATATATTTGGGACAGGTCAATTCGTTGAATTCAGATGACAGTAGATTATAATAATCCACATTTGTAAAACCCAAACAACCACCCGTGAGGGTCTCCCTAGGCACTGGGGGCCGTCGGGAAGATTAAGTGAGCTATTGCCCAGAGTCACATGGTGCCGGGCTGATCAGCTGGGGGGGATTGAATCGTGATCCCCTGATTCCAGAGTCAGTCGCCCTGGCCGCAGCACCACACCTCTTCCCCTTAATGAAGGGGGCTCAAATCTCCTGGTAGGTTGCTGTTTTATGCTCTGTGGAGAGCGTTAGTTTAACCATGCTCAGGAAGTGGCATATTCTTTGGTGCCACACAGTATAATCGGGGACTCTGTCCGAGCTCCAAAGTGAGAGGATTTCCTGGTGCGCTGCTCCCAGACCTAAAGCAATTTGCCAGGTCTTTCAATGACTTAAATTGATATTTGAATTGCCAAAGACAAGAGCTATTAAAGCACACCCATTCATTTCCAATGTGCTAACAACACATTTAGGTAGTAGGTGTCTTATGCTACTTTAGCACCCCGACCAAACTTTGGTGACAGAATTATTCACACTCATATTGTGGCCAGGTTTATAACATAGGTTCATATTGATTGTGCGGTATCTTTCCCTTATAGGGACCACTACTACCTACTTTTTCTTTTCTTGATATTTGAATTGGTTAGGTAAGCCCAAAAGAATACGTATATGAATTGTGAGATATGTGTACTAAAGAATTTATCTATGTCTACTAGGACGAGCTCTGCCCCAGTACCAGGTCAGTTGTGGGCAGTTCCAGAGCAGATTCGTCAGACATCAGGTACCCCGCTGCCCCTCCAGCATTCTTTGGTGCTCTCTGGGTGTCATTACTGTACCCTAGCGGGAGTCCAGTATGATGCAATCTTAATAGGGTTCTCCTTGCTGGATGCCCTGCGTGCAGTATGCCTTGCTCTATCGAAAATGCCTTCCCAATCCTTATGTGTAAGCTCCCGCCAAATTTCTATTTCCCAATCCTTACGCTCCTGCCAATTTTTCTTGAGGGACTGGTTGGGATTAAATAGTTATCAAGCAACTATCTTTATCCTTCATGCAGAGCAGTTTCTTTCGATTGGTGTTAATGGCCTGTTTACCCGTGGTTGAATGGATGAATGCGTCGCCCTGTGCATGACCTGTAGGTATTGTATACGTTCTGACTCAGGTAGATCATGCACGCTTTGCAGTCTGTCAAAGGGGATAATTCCTTCTATAACAAACATGCTGCCTGTTCTTTTTCAGCCCGCTAGTGGCCACCACAGGAAAGCCTTCAGTGTGGAGTCCTGTGGTGAAATCTGCATTGGCAAAGATAGGGGTCACCGGGTATGGGAATGTCGTGAGCCCCTTTCGCTCTGCCATGTTGTCTCAACTGCCATACTGGTCTTATTATAAGGGAGGAGTATAAACCCCACACCCTGTGACTCCAAGGTGGTCAGGGGACCTTGCAAATATGACTACCAGCTAATGTCTGTCCATGAGGCACCAGTGTTATTTGGATGCTGCTCAGCCCCTCTCCACCATGTTCCTAAGTTTTGCAGCTTGATAATATTGTGTGATGTTGGGCACCCTCAGTCCCCCCTCACTGGTAGGTCTGTAAATCAGGAGGCAGTGCTTGCTGTGCTTCCTCCCATTCCACACAAACCTGGTTTCTGTTCGCAATGTCCATATAGCATTTGCGGGTGACAGTGGGAGGGACTGGAAAACAAACAGGCCATTAAGTAGAATTGTCATCCTAATGGCTGGAATTCTTCACAACCAAAAAAGCCGGTACTGATGCCAGGCAGATGGATCGAATTTCACTTGCCCAAGGAGCACCTGGTAGCTCATCTCTGCCAAGTGTGCTTGGTGTGCCCAAGGTACCATTAGATTGAGAACCTGCAATTTCTGTAAATTAACTTTGAACCCAGACGTTAGACCTATGAGCCTCAGGGTGGTCTTCCCCCACACCTTTCTCCTTCTCCTCTGCCGACAGACATCTTTTAGATTTTGTAGTCAAATTAAAGGCAGGGCAGCTGAGGCGATGTCCTCTGCCTCCTTGTCTGCCTTTACTCCTTCCACCAAACCATAAATTAGGTCCTCTGTTTACAGTGGCAAAGTGGGTGAAAAAGGATGATTTGGAATTCTACCACGAGTGTTTGTTAGTGGTTAGACTATTTTTAAGCACTCATCTCATCACCTTTTGGGTGTTTGATTGCCAATAGTATGTCTGAAAATCTGAGACTGCAAAAACAACAAGTTGACAGATGAAATGCTTGAATTAATCTCAGCCAATGGCATTCACTCTGGCCTGTTAGACCTGTTAACCTTAGGGTGGTCTTCCCCCAAACATTTTGCGTCCCACCCTCTCCTATGGTGCTGAATTATTTTTGTTGGCCCTAAGATTCTGAGCACTTTACCATTGCTAAGCATTGATAAAGTGCTTGTGCCCACTTCCTAGACCATGGCAAATTGGCTTACAAATGATTGGCATATTTAATTTGCTTATAAGACCCTTGTAAATTGGTACAGCATATACTCAGGGCAGGTAAATTGAATGTGACTAGTGAACCTGCAGCATGTATTGTGCCATCCACTTAAGTAGCCCCTTAAAACATATCTCAAGCTTGCCATTGCAGACTTTGGGCACTGGCAGTTTGTCTTGGCAAAATAAATGTTTTGCCAGGGCTAAACTACCTTTTCAATTTATACAAGTCACCCCTAGGGCATGCCCTAAACAGCCCATAGGGGAGGGTGCATTGTATTTAAAAGTGAGATATCTAATTTTAAGTTTTACATGTCCTGGTTGAGAAAAAATCACAAATTCGTTTTTCATTACTGTGAGGTCCACCTCTTCCATAAGATAACATTGGGTTAGCTTATTCCATTTAATATGGGATAACTGTGGTTTGAGAAAAGTTAGAAATGTCAAATTTGGTGTCTGAGGAATTGGAATTTCAAACCCTCTCCAATGATAAAGTCAGATTTTAAGTAACAATTCTGAAAATTCCCCTTTTTTGGAAGTTAGCCTTTTCTTGTCCTAACTATTAGGTGCCTGCAGCCTGATCTGTTTCCTGGGTCACATGACTAGGTGTACTTGACAGTTGGCCTTTGTGTATTGCCCCAGACAGTAACACAAAAGGGGTCTAGATGTTTGTAGGATGGGCCATCCTGGCAGGATAGGTGGGGTGGACCTGTGTATAACCCCACTTACATCTCAAATGAGCTGCCTCAGCACACACAGCAAGAATTTCACACTAGCCTTTTGCAACCCCAGACCCAGTGGAGCCTGGGCAGGGACACAGGAAATTCTAGGACCATTTGTGGGGGGAACACTCTAGAAGTTTATTCTACCTAAACCTGGTACCAGGAATCAAATAGGACCCTAAAACCCATTCTTTTGTTCACTTCTGGACCTGCAGAGGACTCTGAGGACTGCTCTGCTGCCTTATGCTTGCCATGTACTTCAGAGGACTGCCCTGTTACTCCGAGAGGACTGTTCTGCTACCTGAAGCCTGTCCTGTGCACCCAGAACACTGCTTGGATTCAGGACCGGAAGAGTGACTACAATAACTAGTTTGCTGGTTTCCTGCTCAGAGCTACAGGGACACAGAAAGCTGAAACAACGTTTAAAGTGCACCTTGAACTAACCTTAAGTGAGTCCTAACTCTCCAAGTGGTGCCCCCGAGATCCGGACCCTTGGAAGTGGTGCTAGAGATACCCAACCAGCCAAAAACCAAAACTTGGGCTATAGAAAGTTTTCTGACAAGAAGTGCTCTGAGAACCGAGAGGAGACCTGGACCTACCTACTCACTGAACTGACCAAGGTGCATCACCAATCAGCCTGACTTTGTGGAAGCTCCTGATACATTCTTCTCTGCAGATGAAAATTCTGTTCAGCGACTCACCTCTGGGTATCCAGCCTCCTCCTGGAGCCCTCGTGGCATACAGCCTGCAGTTTCATCCAGTTGGAGATCTGCAGGGTCCAAAAAAGAGACTAAGTTCAAACGAACACATGTTCACTGTGACTTTCACCAGTGGCTTAATGAAGATGCCTTTTCCACAGACACGGCCGACTGCCTTGTCCCACTGAACTTCACCTTCTCAGAAATATTTAATTGACATTTCTTCCAGGTCTGAAGGTAAGCAAAGACCGGGCCCAATTCACTTCTTGTATCCGAACCGAGCTCTGTCGCCCATAACTGTTGACTGTGCCTTGGTTTCGCACAACTAGATGTCTGCAGCTGACGCTTTGATCTAGTAGGTGCTAGTTTGCACTAAAACATTTCAAAATTAAAAACCCCAGCTCTACTGATTGAATTTTGCTGTTGTTTTGGTGTCAAATAATTCATTAAAATGTAGTCTATTTTTCTAAATTGGTTTAGAATTTTCTTTAGTTGTGTTTTCACTGTATTACTGTTTAAGTGCTGCATAAATACTTTACACATTCCTTCTGAGTTAAGCCTGACTGCTTTTGCGGCAAGCTACCAGAACGTAAGCACATTTTAATTTAGTGACTTTTTGTGGTTCACCCAGACATGGATTGTGGTTATTGATTAAGAAGGGCTCACACGCCTATCAGCCAACACAATTTCTCACACCCTGGAAGAACAAGGGTCTTTTAAGGCCACAATCACATTGTCCACTTCGACATACAGGGCCTGACTAACAAAGGGCCTCTGCACTCATGGCGGAGGCCCCGCAGTCGTGGGAGAGTCTCCGCACTCAGGCGAAATCTCCACAATAACGATTCTCATTGCGGAGATTTTGCCACAGGCCCATAGCATGAGCGTCTCTGCATCGTACCTCAGTGATGCTTGGGTCAGACCGAATGCGTTGGGCTAATGGCTCCATATACACAGCAAACCGGACTGGCGATAAGGGGCACTCCTCTCATGTCCCCCTCTGTTTGAGAAAGGAGCCAGACAACAACACATTTATTCCAACCAAGGCCATGGGGAATTGTAGCCACACAGGATTCATCGGCAGAACCAGCTCCCGAATCCAAAGAGTTCAGGGAGCTAATTAGGTACAGCAAATGGACCCTGTCAAATGCCCTTTTGGCATCAATAGGAAACAGCAGTGCTTCCCTCTAAGACCTTTTGATCTTATCAATGAAATGGAGTATGCGCTTGGTGTTGTCCCTACAGTTTCTGTTTGTAATGAAGCCCGCCTTGTCTGGGTCCACCAGATAAGACATGTAGGGGCAGATTTACAATAACTGGCGCTTCCCTGCATATCAGCAGGGATGCGCCAGTTATTGTGCGTCACGGCTCCGCCACCATGGATGCACCGCATTTACAAATGCGGTGCACCATGGGGCAAAAATGGACAGATGCATGACGTATCTGCTGCCGTAAAGGCAGAGCATTGCTGTAGTTGCGTCGCAAGCACGACGCAGTTCCAGCAAGGGTCGGGGGTGCCCTATCTTTAAAATGCTGAGTCAATCCTTACGCCTGCTTCAAGCAGGCGCAGGGTTTTGACGCAGCATGGCCTTAAAAGTGGCTGAGTGAAATCTTGTAGATTTCACTCAGCCACTTTTAGGAGCCGTTCCTGCGCCGGAACGCCCCCCCCCCTGCGCCGGAACGCCTACATGTGGCGCAGGGCTTTCCAACGTGACACATCTCCCAGATGCGTCACGTTGTAAGTACCACGCACCATGGCGCTGGCTTTGCACCACCGCTGCGTCACAAAAATGACGAAACGGCGGCGTAATAGAGGCGCAAGGGGCATGTAAATCTGCCCAGTAGTGTTTCACTCTAGTAGCTAATATGCTGGTGAAACGTTGTGCATCAATGTTCATTCGTAAGATTGGTCTATCTGAACTGCAGAGCTGCTTATTCATCCCTGGTTTAGGGAGGAACATAATGAAGTGGGCCACTAACGGCAAAGGAGTTTAAATGTCTGGTGAAGATCGAGGCCAGCATCTAGCAAAATGTGTTATAGAAAAGTCTCGTAAAGCTATCAGGGTCTGGGGATTTAAAGGGCTTCAACCTGGCTATTGAGGAGATCCCCTCCTCTATCCTAATAGGTTTCTCAAGGATTTCAGCTTGGTGCAAGGTGAGTCTAGTCACCCCTGCCCCCTCTATTTATGGCCGGGTGGCACCATTGCTCAGGTCCTGAAATGAGTAGAGGGTTTGGTAACAATCCTGAAATGCTGACATTATCTGCATGTCACCATTGATCTCTGCCCCTCCCTTGTTTAGAATTATTATTTATTTTAGAGTGCAACCTGTGTGCTAGCATTTTGACACATTTATTGCCCACCATTTAAAATGTGTGCAGACGTTGTTTGGCATATTTCACCATGCTGAAATCAAATCTTTTAAGGTGTGCATGAGGGTTGTCCAATGTATGCCAAGTTCTTGGGTCTCCAGTGAGTTTGTGTATGGTCACCAATTTCTGAACTTCCCCCTCCAGCTCCTTTCCTTTTTTTCCACCTGATCTGATTTCGATGGCTGACATTGCCATTAGCTCCCTCCCAATCACTGCTTTTAGTGCTGCCCAGTGTGTGTCTCCTGATATCACCCCTGTTGTTGTCCATCAAATAGAGAGAGCTGCATTGACTGATTTAATACTGTCCATGTGTTAATTGATACTTTCCCTCAATCACCACTCTATTAATTTTCCCTGCACCTTAAGGAAATCAGATATCCAGGCATGGTTCGACAATGACATGAAAAATCCATGTGTACTTTCTGGACCAGCTGGTGTGCCTGGCAAATGATTTATGCACTTGTAAGTTTGGTGGGCAGCATAAAAGAAGTAGTAGTCCCTCTGGTTGGGGTGCTTAAATCACCATAAATCCTCCAGGTGGCTCTCCCGCAACCAGGCCTCTGTGTTAGAAGGCCCCTGGTTCACCAAAGCATTGACCAGATCTGTCAAGGTCATTGTCATTGCCAGATTTGGGTTGCTCCCAACCAGCGCGGCTGGGTCTGGAGTGTGCAGGACCTCAGACATGGCTCTAGTTAAAAAGCATTCGAGGTCCTTGTTGGGAGTATAAATGGTTGCTGTCATGAGGTGTTGATCACCCAGCTTGATGCAGTATGCCAAACTTCTCTCCCTAATTTCAGCTACCTTACCTATCACTTCCCCCTCAAATGGTCAGGGACAATAATATAGCAACTCCCTCACTCTTTCAGACCCGGATGACGAGTGTTGCTGGGGGAACAATTGTGATTTTAATCTGTGCCAACCTTTCAGCAATAGGTGCTCCTCTTGGGGTGAGCAAATATCTATCCCGCACCATGCTCCAAGAGGGACAGTGTCACAGCCCTCTCTGTTGGGTGAGTTAAACGTCAAACATCAAAGCAAATTAATTTGCCATTAATGGTATTGGGTTGGATAGGACCATGTCAGCCCCAGAGTTCCTGTATGTGCAGCTTGTGTTGATCAGTTGTGACCATACGTGGTGCATGGAGAGTCACCAGGTGGTGAGACTGGGCACAATTGTGTGAGTGTATACCCCTGAACATAACTAAAACTAAAACATTATCTGAAGAACCCTCAACAAGTCCACCTGTAATGTATAACGATAGTTTGTGGCTGGTGGGCAGTGCCTGGACTGGAACAATGCAATCACCCCTCGAGGAAACACAAGTACTCCTTTATCCACTCCCCCGCCCACACATTCTTACTGGGGTTGTGAGTCCTGTATGTAACTGATAATCCATCATGCATCTTACAGACAATCACCCATTCAGCCGGCTTCTTACCAGCTCATCTTTTCCGACAGTTTGTCCAGGACCGACTTCCACTCCAACGTGATTGTACAGGGGCCTGGTCATGACCCCTTCATTGCTTTCCACACCCGCTGACATAGGTAGGCACAACCAGCCAGGGTCCAATCAGAACTCTGCCTCAGGAGTGGTCCTCAGGGAGACCCAGCACTTAACAGGTCTCAGATAGTGTTCTGATTTGCAATACCAGACCATCCCAACGGATGATGATTCAAAACGGGAGACCCCAGCTGTAGGTGAGCTCCTTGCTCCATAGATAATCGGTTATCAGTTTAAAGTCCCTGTAATGCAGCCGAATGATCCTGGGCAGGTGCCGGAATAGCACCAACTTAAGGCCTTGAAAAATGAGTGGGTGTGCGTCCCTGGCTCTTTTGATGAGCTGCTCTTGCAGCTGGTGTACACAAGCTAAGATGTCGGGTGGTCTTGCATTGTTTTCTCCAAGGCAGCCTGCTCTGTGGACTCCGTCCAGAGGAATATTCACCTCACCTTCTCAGGCCAGGAGCTGCTGAAACAGAGTCTTCACTTACCCTGTGATGCCCGCCCCTTCAAGGGCATGTTTGGGATGCTCTTATACTGATGTTGTTTCTGCACTAAAGATTCTCTACATCCTCTGCATAAGTCTAGAGGTCAGCTTGTGACTTCTGCAGTCGTACTACTTCTTGTTAAAGTTGCTCAAGGCCCTCAACACACGCTGTTTCATTGTCCTCCATGGTATGCACCCTATCTCCATGGGAGCCAAGGTCTTCCTTCACCTCCCACAGTTCCTGTGAAAGGTTCCACTTTACTGCTTGAAGAAGTCAAAGTGGAATTTCATGAATGCCCTTGTGAGTGGTGCGGAGTCATCTATAGAGTCCTCAAGTTTTGGGCCTGCTACGACGTTGGGCACACTTTGTTGGAGGAGTTGGCAGGCCATGTGAGCATATCTCTCTAATTATGGTCCTTCTCGTCCTTGGACATTGCCATGTTTGAGGTGACCCACAACAGATCCACCGCACAAGGGACCCTGTCCTCCCCACTCATAAGTAAACAGCCCACAGCAGGGACCTGCTATGCCTAGGTCATTAGGACCAGTGGAAGTGTTGTACTCTGTGCAGTGTCCCAGGAGGGGGCCCCAAGGTCATCTATCCAGCCGCCCAATGCCGGCCCCTCTCTGTTGCATTGTTAGGTAGGCCACAAAGGAGTACACTCCACCCAAGGACAACACTGTCATGAGTCCCCTCGTGTTCACTAGTGAGCCACAGTACCCATCCCTTGTGGCGGTGCCTGTGAGGTGTGTTCTATTTCTACATGCCATATCCACCTGGAGGCTCTAACAGGCACCCCTCAGCCTGCAACTGTGCTGTGTACATGGAGGTGACTCAATGCCACAGGCCCTTTAAAGAGCTGGATAAGAGGATGATTGTGACATTACTCATACAGCAGGGATGCATTTGTCCTGAATGCCACCAAACTCCAGTCATGCCGCAGCCAGGGTGTTCATTCCTTGGCCACTATGTTGTCAGCTGCACTTGGGCAGGGCCAGGAGAGCATCTCTAAGCCACAATGAGCCAGGTAGGCTGGGCGTCACACTGCATCAATCAGGGCAGGAGAAACAGCTCAAGATTTCCATTTAGAATGCAATGCCGTAAACTGTACTCTGCAAAACCAAATGAAATGATGGACGGAGTGTTGAACATTGAAAGCACTCACCCCCAGTCAACTGATCTGGGTTTAATCCATCACCGTTCTTTAGCCCACTCTGCCACCCCAGTTCAGATATGGCCATATGCAAATCAGTCTGACCCTGTGCCTCATGGGAACAGTCCAGCCCGAACTGCCAAGCCATGTCTTCCCTGGACCGGAAACAAGCTTCCTAGGACCGGTTTCTGGCATTTCAGCCGTCTTCAGCCAGGCTTGCTTGAATCCAGTGGCAAAGTGAGCAAGGGACTCACGTCTGAGCATACCCTGCCAACTTAAGGCGAACAAAGCAAAACCAAAGGAAATGATGGACGGAGTGTTGAACATTGCAAACACTCACCCCCAGTCAACTGATCTGGGTTTACTCCATCACCGTTCTTTAGCCCACTCTGCCACCCCAGTTCAGACATGGCCATATGCAAATCAGTCTGACCCTGTGCCTCATGGGAACAGTCCAGCCCGAACTGCCAAGCCACGTCTTCCCTGGACCGGAAACAAGCTTCCTAAGAGCGGTTTCTGGCATTTCAGCCGTCTTCAGCCAGGCTTGCTTCAATCCAGTGGCAAAGTGAGCAAGGGACTCACGTCTGAGCATACCCTGCCAACTTATGGCGAACAAAGCAAAACCAAAGGAAATGATGGACGGAGTGTTGAAAATTGCAAGCACTCACCCCCAGTCAACTGATCTGGGTTTAATCCATCACCGTTCTTTAGCCCACTCTGCCACCCCAGTTCAGACATGGCCATATGCAAATCAGTCTGACCCTGTGCCTCATGGGAACAGTCCAGCCCGAACTGCCAAGCCATGTCTTCCCTGGACCGGAAACAAGCTTCCTAGGACCGGTTTCTGGCATTTCAGCTGTCTTCAGCCAGGCTTGCTTGAATCCAGTGGCAAAGACAGCAAGGGACTCACGTCTGAGCATACCCTGCCAACTTATGGCGAACAAAGCAAAACCAAAGGAAATGATGGACGGAGTGTTGAACATTGCAAGCACTCACCCCCAGTCAACTGATCTGGGTTTAATCCATCACCGTTCTTTAGCCCACTCTGCCACCCCAGTTCAGACATGGCCATATGCAAATCAGTCTGACCCTGTGCCTCATGGGAACAGTCCAGCCCGAACTGCCAAGCCACCCCCTTTTGTACCGTAAACTGTACTCTGTCCCCACTGGTAGCATGTGGCCCCTCATAGACCCTGGATGGAGCTCAGCTCCTCCTCACCAGGCTGCGGTTGCCATCTTGGTCCCATTGTGGTGCCACAGTGCCTACGCTCATTTCTGAATCAGTATTCCCCGCCACCGCCAGGCACTGCATTGTTCCAGTCTCTACTTGGATGCGTCCTGGTGAGTTTGGCAAGTTTTAGCGACTATACACAAGTTTCCCAAAGCATCTCTGCTTGCATTTCTCCTCCGCAGCCGGTGGAGGAGTGCAAGGCGCATCTTACTCAGCCATCCTCTTGACCACACCTCCCCCAGAAGGCCTCTCTTGGATCAATAGCACTGCAGTTTTTCTTTACAATCCAAAGTTAAACTGATAAACGTTGAAATGATTTCATTGTAATAGGCTGTTTACTTCTTGAAAAACGATTTTAAGGAAATCTAGAGGATAGTGGAAAGAGGCAATCTTTTCAAATGAGCATAGTATGTAACCACCTAGCAGTCATATAGGGAGAGAAACAAAACGTTGTATGGTTCCAGGAATGTTATGAAAAAAAGTCCACAATTTCCCAAAAATGATTGCCTATGAAGTTAGAATCTCACTCACACATATAGAATACAGTCTCCCAGAATCAGGGTATTGACCGCACACCTTCAATCTCTAGAGGAATTATCTTGAATACTGAATGATGAGGGTGGTGATAAGGCGTTTGTGATAAGCAATATGGAGTTAACATCTATGTAATTGAAGAACAAGTGGCAAGAGGTAAAGAAATCATGAACAGTGAATAACAGTTTTAAATTGCTGCCATTCCTCTTGCCCTATCATCCTACTATCTGCTACACATCTAGCATACTGATATGGAAGGAGCTCTTTCATGGTAGTTTGTTTCAGAAATGAACTAGTCTTTTTTGTTGAAGCACTCATTTTGTGTTGCAGACACAGGGCCTGATTCACAAAGGTAAACTTACACTTTTGTGTAGCTTTACTACTTTTAGGTATTCACAAACTACATGCAAAGTTTTACGACTCTGCACTCCCTAAACTTATATGTGCAGAGCTTTCTGCACCTGGAGGCACTGCAATTGGGGCAGGAAACTCTGAATTCATAAGAATAGGGATGTGGCGTCTTAAAACTCTGCTGGTAGTTTGTGGATCAGGGTTGTCTCCTCTGCTATGGCGGACCAGTGTCGCCCCACTCTTTGAGCAGGAAATATAAAGTGATAATAACTTAGGGGCAGATTTACAAGCCCCTTGCGCCTCATTTATGCCGCCGTTGCGTCACTTTTGTGACGCAGCGGCGACGCAAATCCTGCGCCATGGTGCGGGGTACTTACAACGTGACGTTGTAAAGCCCTGCGCCACATGTAGGCGTTCCTACGCAGGGGGGGGGCGTTCCGGTGCAGGAACGTCTCCTAAAAGTGACTGAGTGAAATCTACAAGATTTCACTCAGTAACTTGTAGGCCCATGCTGTGTCAAAACCCTGCGCCTGCCTGAAGCAGGCGTAAGGATTGACTCAGCATTAGCAAGATAGGGCCCCCCAGAGCATTGCTGGAGCTGCGTTGCGCTTGCGACGCAACTCCAGCAATGCGCCACTTTTACGGCACAGATGCGTCACGCATCTGTGCCGTTTTTGCCCCATGGTGCACCGCATTGTAAATGCGGCGCATCCATGGTGGCGGAGCTGTGGCGCACAATAACTGGCGCATCCCTGCTGATATGCAGGAATGCGCCAGCTATTGTAAATCTGCCCCTTAGTTATTATCATTTTATTTTTTGCAGGTTCGGGGCTGGGTTAGGGCGTGACTGGGCTGCAAGCACAGGGGAAGGAGTGGTTTACACACTCCAAGTGCCCATGGCTGCTTGGCCAGCCGTCTTGGCCTGGCCAAACTGTCATGCACACTTTGCATGTTCCTCACCAGGCTGCATTAAAAACCCTGGTGGGGACCATGCTCAAGGCCCACAGTCCCCATCTGAGCACGATACACAGTGCTCAGACCAATCACAACGCTACATTGCAGCATTGTGATTGGCTTAGGAGAGCCAATCATCACAATGCTGAATTGCAGCTTGGTGATTGGTTATGGGGAGCCTGGGTGCTTCCTGGTTCCGGGACTTGTGAAGCTGAGGAGAGACGCGGTCGGCCGAACAGGTAAGTGGTATTTTTTTTTATTATTTTGTCCCCCGCCACACCCCCTCCCTCGCCCCTCCATCCTCATTCCCTATCAGCTGCTACTGTAAGTGGATACCTAAAAGTAGTAAACGTACACAAGAGGGTAAACTTTCCTTCGTGAATCAGGCCCAGATTATGCATTTTGCTGTTATTTGAAAACAAATGATTTATTAATCAGGTCATCTTTGAATATTGAGTTCAGCATGTAGCGTCAACATGTACGAGTTTTTCTAAAATAAACTCAATCCTGGAACAAGAACCAACATTGAAGGAGATCTGTAGCATTTTAATTTACAAAGTTGGAAGATACAAGTATTTCATTTGAAAACAATTGCAGTTCCTTTGCCTTTGTCTCATACGGCTTGTTTTCCCATTTCAGAGACGTGCAGCTGATAATCTAAGAAGACACCATCAGTACCAGGTGGGCACTCTGTCTTGATGTCTTTGATTGGGTGAAGCAATCCTGAGTTCCAGCCTTTTAGTTCATGTTGGATTTGTACTTTGAAATGCATTCTGTTGTTCAGTTTTACGCAGTGGTATAGCAAGGCTGCTACTGAACCTAAGGCAAGCAAAAAAATATTGACTCCTCCCTCTCCCCATAGCAACTGTTTGCAAAAACGAACAGCAGTAAATGACATAGTATGGCTCCTGCACGCCTCTGGGCACATGAACCTCTGCACTTGTTGCACTAATAATAGTGATGCTCCTGTTCCACACTCTTCATCACTACATCAATCCCCGAATATCTCCAGCCACTTCCCCTCCTCCTTTTCCTCTGTGGCATGATACCTTTCTCCTTTAACTGTCGCCCGCTTCCCTTGTATCCCTCCACTTTCCCTCTTTGTCACATCTGATTATAATTCAACACATTCTCCTGTCTCGTTTTTATACTGCATCTCTGGTCTCTGGTATTCCTTTCTCTCCCCCTTGTATATCTTCCCTTGCCCCAACTCTTCCCTATTCCTTCAGTATCTCAACTTCCTGGTATATTTGCACTCTATTTCTATTTGTCTCTTTACCCTACTCTCTCTTCTTTGATGGTTTCCATTCTGCGCTCTATCGAGCCCTTCATCTCTTTTTCTTTTCTAATGGATCATTCTAGTACGTTTATACTTCCCTTCCTTTTCTCCTCTTTCCTGCTTTCTCCCATTCTTCCCTGTATCTCAGTATCCATCAGTATGCATCTGTTTACACCTTTCACTCACCCCTGTATCCTGCTGTTCATCTGTATCTAGCTGCTTTACAGCTTTGGCTCTCCCCCAATCTCTCCTGTAGCTCACTCTCCATCTCAGTCTAGCTTCTTGCCCCGTTTGTTCTCCCCCATCCTCACCTCTGTCTTGGCATCCATCTCTATTTAACTACTTTACCCCTTTCGCTTTCCCCACTTGCCCTTGTATCTCGCTATCCATCTATATCTGCTGTCTACTTTTGCTCTCCCACACTCTCCCCTATATCTCGCTATCCCTCTGCATCTTGCTTCATTACACTTTTCTCTCTCCCCTACTTTCTTGTATATTTCACTATGCATTTGTATCTCACTGCTTTACACGTTTCACCCTCCCCTGTATCTCAGTATCTATCTGTCCCACACCACTTGCTCACCCCTGTATCTTTTCCATATGCACCTAGCTACTTTACAGTTTTCCCTCCCCCACTCACCCCTGTATTTTGCTATCCATTTCTATCCAGCTTCTTTCCATCTTGCATTCTCCCCGACTCACTCCTGTATTTTGCTATCCATTTACATCTTAATGTACACCTTTTGCTCTCCCATACTCCTCACCGCTGTATCTCTAGGCTCTTGCGCTCTTCTTTACATTTTCAAAAACTTTACATCATGTCTTGTGTATCTTAACTTGCTTCACCTCTTTGCCGTACTGCTTTATACCTTTCACTATCCTTCCACTCTCCTTTGTATCTCTCTATGCTCTTCCCGTCTTACCATATTCACTTCTATTTTTCAATTCTGACTTTTCTCTCTCATCTATTTCATTTTCTCCTTAAATTGCCGCTCCTTCAGTTTCTCCCCCTTCTTGTCTCCAGTGTACTTTTTCATTTCCCCTTGTTTTTCCAAATCCCCTTTTCTTTTTCTTACTACCTGTATCCTTCCTCCCTTTCGTTTTCTCCCACCTTTATCTCGCTATTCTCCCTTGTATCTCTGTGCCCTCTTCTGTCTCCTGTCTTGTAAGTCTTCATTCTTCATTGTAGCACTACAGTGCCTTGATTTGCTCTCCGCTTTCCTTTGCACCTCTCCGTTTGCTGCTGCATCTCTCTATTCTGTCTTGTATCTCGCAATTCTCACATACACCCATCGTTTACCACCTCCTTCCATTACAACCTGCATCACTACCCCATCATCACTCGTCCACTCCCGATGTATCTATCCATTACCTTTATTTTTTTTTGCACTTGTCTTTACTTTCCCCACCGTATCTCTTTCTTTGTATGGGATGGTGCACAACCCCTCTTCCCCAGACGCCTCACGCCTCATTGAGTCATCACAGTCAGGCCCCAGGCAAGTGAAAGGAGAGTAATCTGTGCAGTGGGCCTTTTAAGTAAACAGCAGCTGTCTGGGCCCCGGTGCCACTGCACTGGTCGTATTGTGATAGATAGCTGCACACCTGTTTAACTGACAGGAAAAGCAGCATCCTGGGGCAGCAAGTGCCTGAACAATGTGCATTCAGCAACATCATACAGACACACAGCCAGACAACAACAACAAATAAATTATCCTTAAAAACCTGGGTTCACCCATTTTTATTTGCACGGAGGAGCCAGAAACTCCAGGTCCCCCAGAGACTCAGTGCTCCAGCCACCCCGCTTCCGAAAAGAAAAAGCTTATAATCGTGCTTTCTCTGGGGTCGCACTAAGAATCTGGAACTTGATGCCATCTGTCATCAGAAAAATTCCCTCTCTGTCAATATTTAAAAAGGAAGCCAAAACCTTCCTAATGTGCTATGCAAACAAATGATGGACTGAATGCTGAATGAATCATACATTCACCCCCAGTCAAGAGATCTGGGTTAAATCCATCGTTCTTTTGCTCACCATACCTTCCCCAGTTTAGACCCAGCCATATGCAAATCAGTCTTAACCCTGTGCCTCATGGGAACAGTCCAGACCATACTGCCAAGCCAGGTCCTCCCTGGACCGGAAACAAGCATCCTGGGACCGGTTTCTGGGTATTACCCTTCATCAGCCAGGCTAGCTTGATTCCAGTGGCACAGTGAGCAAGGGACTCACGTCTGGGTATACCCATCCCACTTAGGGTGAAAAGTGCTACGCAAACAAATGATGGACGGAATGCATTTGTCACCCAGAGTGGGACGGACATGCCCAGACGTGGCTCCCATGCTCTCCATGCCACTGGAGTCAAGCTATCCTGGCTGATGAGGGCTGAAATCCCGATACTGGTTCTAGGATGCTTGTTTCCAGTCCAGGGAGGACTTGGCCTGGCAGTTCGGGCTGGACTGTTCCCTTTGGGTTCAGGGTCAAGACAGGTTTGCATATGGCTGGGTCCAAACTAGAATGGCATGGTGAGCAAAAAAACTGATGGATTTAGGCCCAGATCTCTGTACTGGGGTGAATGTATGACATTGTTCTGCACTCTGTCCATCAATTTTTCTTTTTGCATTTGTCACCCCGAGTGAGACGGGTATGCCCAGACGTGGGTGGGTACCATGCTCTCCATGCCACTGGAGTCAAGCTATCCTAGCTGATGAGGGCTGAAAGCCCGAAACCGTTCCTATGATGATTTTTTCCAGTCCAGGGAGGACTTGGCCTGGCAGTTCGGGCTGGACTGTTCCCATTGGGTGCAGGGTTATGACTGATTTGCATATGGCTGGGTCCAAACTGGAATGGCATGGTGAGTAAAAAAACAATGGATTTAGGCCCAGATTTTAGTACTGGGGTGAATGTATGACATTGTTCTGCATTCTGTCCAAAAATGTGTTCTGTTTGCAAAACCTTCCTAATGGGCAAGTTTCTACCATAAATCATACATTACACACACCGCTCAGTGGCTTTGCTTATTTTTGTTGCCGCTAGAGTTTGGACTGACTGGCTGCTATCCATCTTGTACTGACCTTGTACTCCCACAAATGTATTTGCTGGATTTCTCTGCATTATGATCTGAACATTGTATACACCCTGTTATTCCCAAATGTTTCACCTCCTTCTACTCCTACTTATGTTGTTTTTTTCTTTGACTATTTCATACTTGTATACAACATGTTATCCCTGTAAAGCACTCTGATACCCTAACGGGTCACGTTCGCGCTTTATAAAACACTAAATAAAATTAAAATAAATAAAGCTAATTTTTGACTGCATATGTTTTCATCTGTTATGAGCAGGAGGCAATGAGAAACCTGGTGAAGAGATATGTTGCAGCCATGATCAGAGATGCCAAGACCGAAGAGGGGCTCACAGAAGAGAACTTTAAGGTATAATATTTGGTTACTGTAATCCTTAGTATGCTTTCGGAAGTCATGAGTAACAACAAATATTACTTTGGCAGGGATGAAAGTAGTCTGATAATACCACAGGGTGTACAGATTATGGGGAAGGAGAACTGCATTTGTATCATCCTCAATATGTTGTTGAATATTTGGATATAAAGCAACTTTTTGCAATCAAGCTCTGGGGAAACAAGCACTGTTAAAGCCAATAGGTACGACATTGGTACTGCGTACTATTGGCTTTACCAAATGCCTGTTGTGTGGCAACACTGATAAAACCATGAATGGCCTTTATCTTATACCATTTGTGCAGTGATGAAGATGCCTGAGTAACAGAACTGCGTCAGTGGGGCAAACTACCAAAAAAACAAAGTACACAAACTTCAATGAGAAATGATCTTCATCCCGGTAGGAAAGGAGAAGTAAATGTCTGCTCATGATTTCATATGTTACATAAATAACTACACATCACCAGATCTCGACAGTGATCTGGAGGTGAGGCCTCAGTTCCCTTAGATGTTGCTGACCACAACACCATTCAGAATTTTTGGGCCCTAATATTCCATGTGGGTCCTGCAGCAAGCGCCCCATCCTGAATGGCTTGTCAGCAGGCAAAACCTCTTTTGTCTTCAGCGAGGAAAACAAAGGCGGCTTGAAAAACTCCACATCAAGGACCACGAAGGCAGAAAGTTGAAACAACCAGTTTTCATTGAGCATGCAGGTGCATTTCTAATATGTGGTCTGTGAACGTTTCACCATACCACCCCAACTTTCTGTCACCTTCTCTGGCATTCCCTTCCTTCATGCCTCATGCTCAGCCTTCTATGCATCATCTACAAGGCTATGGCATTAAGTTAAATTAAACAAGCATTTTAGTCATATGCTCTCAACATCTTGAATGATGGCCGCCTCATTGTTAAAAATGCATGCATGTCTAGCTTTACTCATTTTAGGTTCCACCCTCTGAGCTTATATAAATGACTGTCCATGCTTCTATAACTTGTGCCCATGGAAACAACTCCATTTACTCTACTTATTATATGAACATTTACCCAGTAACATATACCGAAATAGCACCATCTATCCCAATTGTGGCCGAATCATTACTGGTAGATTGCTGATCATGATTTTATGGAGTTATGAGCCAGCAACAATCATAAATGCAGGTTTCAATATGAGCATGCCAGATGTGAGCAACCATCTTGAGATATCATAATGCCTACTCCTGGTAATTGTTGGAAATGGCCCTTTTTGCAGGGTTATCCCCAAACGTTTTGCTTCTTTCTCCTATTTTTTCCTGAGCTGTTGTTGTTGGTTCTAGGACTCTGGACACTTTACCACTGCTGATCAGTGATAAAGTGCATATGCTCTCTATGTAAATTGTGTTATGGATTGGTGGTTCCATGATTGGCATATTTGATTTACTTGTCAGTCCCAAGTGAAGTGCACTGAGTGTGCCAGGCCCTGTAAATTAAATGCTACTAGTGGGCCTGCAGCACTGGTTGTGCCACCCACATGAGTTGCCCTGAAAAGGTAACTCAGACCTCCCACTGCAGAGTCTGCACACAGTTTGTAGCTGCCATGTCGACTTGGCAAGTGCACCCACTTTCCAAGCCCTAAGCTTCCCTTTTCTTACATGTGAGTCACCCCTAAGGTAGGCCAAGGTACCCCTGTGGGCAGGGAGCAGTGTATGTGAAAGGTAGGAGATGCACTGATGTGTGTGACATGTCCTGGTAGTGAATTACAGTACATTTCGCTTTTTCACTATTGAAAGGCTATCTGGCCCATAGGAAAGCATGGGGTTTAATTTAGAACATCTTATAAATATAACTTCCCATTGGGACCAGATAGGAAAATAAAGTTTAGTATGCCTGAACTCAGTATCTAAAGATGCATCTTTTAGTAAGGTTGTTTGAAAATACCACTTTTAGAAAGTAGGTATTTTCTTGCTTAGCCATCCTGTGTGCCTCTGCTAGGATGTGTATTGACTGTCTGGCTTTGGAGTGACAGGGGTTGGGGAGGTGCATTCTCTCAGATGGCCACCGGGGGGATTGATGTGTGTCCTGCCTTTCCTGAATGAGTCAGGGCTGGGCTGATTAGACCTGGGCTGCCTTCAGAGTAGTGGGAGGAGTTTTCACTAGCACCTGAATTGGCCCAGTCTGCATTTAGAGTCTTGGGAGGAGATTTTGCTTGCACTGGAATAAGCCCTGTCTGCCTTGGACAATGATGTCTCCACCCCCTGACAGGAAGCTGGGCCAGAGAGTACAGAACTGGTTTGGACTAAGCACAGACACTCTCTGCCTGAGAGGGCAAAGGATTTTGGGGTATTAATATTGGGGCCCAGACACCAGAACTTTAGAACTCTTGTGGACCAAGAAGACTGCCAAGAAGAAGAGCTGGAAAAGCTGTGAGGAGAAACTACCACTTTTGGTGTGTGCTTTGCTGTGTTGGCCTGCAGTGGCTGCTTCTGTCTTGGGCAGTGAAAGGATTGGACTTGGATTTCTGCAATCTCTTTTTGGGAGTTTCTCCAAGGGCTTGAGGTAGAGCTTGCCCCCTGTTCAAGAAGTCTCAGGAACAGCAAATACTTCAAGTTCTTCTGCCCTCAGCACTGCCGACTGTGTGTTTTGTTCTGCAACAGAATAAAAAGCAACCCAACGCCTTCTACGATGCCGCTGCCAACTCTGTGTCCTGAAGGCAATGCAGAGGGCACCGCCGCAACACCGCCCCGAAACCCTGGTCTCACCAATGACGTCTGCTGATGCTGCCACCAAGCCGCAGCTTGCACCGTGACCTGTGGGCACTGCACTCTGCACTGCCTCTCTTCACATCATCGCCTTGGTATCCCCGACGCCACCGCTTCATGCTGACTTGAACGCCGCTGCTTGCACCGTGGTTCCAGGGCACCGCTCGTAAGTTACATGACGCATCGCCTCATCCCGCACCGCAGCCTTGGCCTACCGATGCCTGCGCCATTGACTCCAGTCCGTCAGCCGACAACAGCGCTTCAGCAACGACAATGCCGTTGCTTGCATCATGACCTGCCAGCACCGCGATGAGCACCGCGTCACTTCTCACCGCAGCGCTGGTCTCACTGACGCCGCTAGATGACCATCACCAAGCCGCTGCCCGCACCGCGACCTGAGGCCACCACACGCTGCACTGCTTCACTTTGCACTGCAGCACCCAGCGCTCCTGACTTCAACCGCAAGGAGTTCAATCTGCAATGCGTGTGAGTTCAAGGGCCGACGACTCCTGCACCGACCTCTGGAACCGACGCCCGCAGACGCCGTGCTTTCGGAGCTCAACGAGAGGTCGCCGACACCCTGCATTTCCAAAGGTACTGTTTTGGGGGTCTTCCCAACACCGTAGCTGGCCCACGATGCCGTGGTCAGCCAAAACTGTTTGGATTTGTTGTTCACGACGCCGTGATAGACCCAGATGGAGCTATCAACTTCAAGGAACTTTATTTCAAGTCTATTTTGAGTACTGAAGATTTCTAAGTACTGTATTGTGGATTTTTATTGTTTTTGGTCTTGTCTTAAGTATATAAAAATATTGGATATTTTTCTAAACTGGTGTGGTGTCCTTTTGTAGTGCTTACACTGGGTTACTGTTGGTTATGTGAAAATGCTAAGATAAGCCTGACTGCTTGCGCCAAGCTACCAAGGGGGTGAGCAGGGGTTATTTTAGGAGTGTACCTCCCTTATCCTGACTAGAAGAAAGGGTCCCTACTTGGACAAGGTGCAAACCATTGCCAACTAGAGACCCCTATTTCTCACAGGAATCATACATGTAAGAGCCAAGGAGGCATTTAGGACAAACTGACCATCTGCTTATGATCTCCCCAGACAAGATGTGGGAAAGTTTTGTGTCATTTTCCTTAACAGGAATGAACTGAGCTTGTGATGTTTGGTACATTAAACATAGTGTCATAAACCAGATCCCCTGCCACCAGGACAGCTAATGAAAGGCTTGACTGGCTAGCTCCACCTGTCTCTTATTTTCACATATACAAACAACTTTGCTGCCAGAATCTGTAGGAACCTGAGTTGGAGTTTAATGAAGCTTGCGCAGACTGCATTCACATAATCCAGCCTTCTTTCTGCACTCTGATATCACCACTAGAGTCTTGGCCTCATCAGAGAGAGACATATTAGAGTTCCCTGTAAACATATTTTTATAAAAAGGTTTGAGCTATTTTAGTTTGCTATCCAAAACCAGATGTAGTTCTGTCGTCAAATCACTGAGGTCAAGGCAGTTCTAGAATATATACAAAGGACTGATGTAGAATACTTTTGCAAAGTTGCAGGAACACACCACCAGGATCATTATCGTTTGATATGAGGAATGTATATTAATGTTAAATAACAGAGGTATTAGGCCTGAGCCACTGGGGGCGGGAGGTGCATCACAATTTACAGGCACAAAATTAAAGTAGGTGTTGTACAGAAGAAATCCAGTTTTTGCATTGGCAAACAACGTTTAAGTCCATTTCCACAATTAAATTATCAATCTCGGACAGCACAGGAGAGTAGTCAGGATACTCAAATGTATTCGACAAGGTAACACAAAGATTAATATTTTTTGGAGTAAATGATTGAAAATCTAATTTTGTCCCTGCACCTCTATTGGGATGGGCACCAGACTGTGCTTAGGAGGGTCCAATGCTCCTGTTTTCATTAAAGGAGTGACCAAAACCAAATTTGATGAGTCTGCGGGAAAACCTGTGTATAAAGAGATATTAACAAAATCTGCAATCTCTGATAGAAGTTCATTATTTCAATCTTCTGCCAGTCTTGACAGGCACAGATATTCAGCTCAGTGGGATATGTTGTTGCTTTTAATGTTGAAGCTCACTTCATCATAGTTGGTTTGATAGACTGCAAATGGAGTGCAGGTGAGTTTTCTTACCTTTCCCGTATTTGAGCTTCTACTTGATGGCTCTCACTTTTTCAGTGATAAACCTCTGTAGGACACCTACCACGCAACATAATAATTACATTTTACAGAGTGATCAACAAGGCAGTCCAAGGTATTCAATATTTAAAAAAAACATTTTGGTAGAATTTTCAATCCCAGATATTTTTAGCCAGTAACAATCCTTGGCTGAAAAACTTTCATTCTATTTTTATAATTCTCCCGGTGGAATCTTTTTCCCAGAAACATTTTCTTTTTTTTCCTTAATCCTGATTCTAAGCATTTTCAGTTCTGTGGAATACCACATATTTAGAAATGTAGCTGATCTATCAATAATATATTTTAGGTGGACTCCTTCACAATAGATCTGATTATATGGCTATAAACGTTTTTAAAACCATACTGGTCTGGTGTCATGGTTGTCCTCCTTAATCTAAGTTGTTATTGAGAAATCAAGTAATCTCTTGACAGTAGCAGCAAATCATATATTCTTATAGGGGTGTGCTATATTTTTTCATGTCCAGTGGCTTCTCATTTCAAGTCAGATGTGGGGTAGGTAGAAGCATGATGCAACCCTAGGTAATTTATAACCCACACATCAAGTGAGAATATAATCTCTCCCTGCCTATTGCTCTCTAGATGAGAGGCCCTTTTTGGCCATATGATATTTGGTGTATCATCACCATCCATTATTAAAGCATGCACTTCTTCACCCATGGATGGTTGGGTAGGATAGCCAATGGATTTATAAATTCATGAGTGGAGTATGATTCATACTGTTGCTACTGTACTAATACTAAGTACTGTTTGATCATAAGGAACCTAAGCAATGTATGTTTTGCAGAGTAGAAAGAGAATATGAAAGGGGCCCTTCAACCAAAGACTAAAAAATTCAAGGAAAACTCCATTTGGAAACACAATCACAACTATTTATCCTCAACCATTCATTCTAACATTCATCACCATGGTCTCATAAATAATTCAATACCATCCCCAAAACTGAACAAATCGAGTGTTACCAAATTACAAAATTCTTCCAGTCCTAACTGGCAAATCTTAATAAAGTACATTTCAGAAAGCATATAAAAAACACAATAAATCAAAACATCAATTAAAACAACATTGTGCAAAATTTACAAAAAATCATATACAATAACAAAGTATTAAAGATAGGGAGAACATATGAGAATATTACATCTGTCTTTCTGATTTGCTAATCTGTGTGAATCAAAAAAGAAGATACATAATTTTTCATAAAATCGACAATTATTGTCTCCTTGTGTTCTTCAGATTTAGCTTAACATCAGCGTAATGCGTTTCGGTGGTTAACATGAATTCTGACCACCTTCTTTTGGAGAACAAGATATCTCCCATATGTAAATGTCTACTGTTAAAATATGCCCAACGAAAACAATGGTCTTTCGTGTCCAACCGATTCAATTCTCATCCAATTTCAATCTATTTACTTGAACATAAAAAATGGTATAGACGGTCCTCAGAATCACAAGATGAACCCAATCACTTGGGTACTTGTAGTATCACCCACTTTATTGAGCTGAAAGACTACAGTAATATGTACTTTCTCACCATAACACTATTGCCATTTCTGGTATCATTCGGACCCATTTGTTTAAGTCTCAAGCCACTGGGTTCCAATATCTTCAGAGTTCAATGCCCATGTACAAGTCCACATGTATGAATGGGGTTATTTATCCTGTGCATATGTGCAGAGCAAGAGTTATCCTACAGGAGCGGATTTCTAACTTTTTAGCCTTGGACTTTATGTATCAGAATCACCGGCCCTGCACACCTAGGATAAGTGAACCAGTGGACATGAGCAATGGTTGTGAACTCAATGATCTTAAGTTTATAAGGTAGGAAATCATTCAGTTATGTACAGATAGTATTGGAGTTAAAATTAGAAAATCTACACCGAATGGTACAATATTTTTGTAAACGTGTGGATGTCAGATAAAACGTCTGCATGCAATATTCTGACATACAACTACCAATATGACATAGATGAATGAAGCATTTCCAGTTGCACCAATTTAACTGCACCAGAGAAAGTGCTAAAATCTACAAAAAAACACTTTCATAAAACGTTGGCCCTAATATAGAGTGTAAAGTGCTCTGAAGCCACTCTAAGTTGATTTGTTGCACTTTACAGCAATCTAAACTAAAACAACTACAACAAGGATAGGTTTGGGAGGGGAGTCACTGTGCAGTGTTCTTTAATGTACTACATAGTGAAGACAGTGCATTTGTTTGTGTGCACTCTGTCACTTCTACTTTAGGCAGACGAAAATAAAAGCTGTATGAACATGAAGTATTTCCATGATGCAGTGTGCAGACATTGTTTGTATGCATAGTCCGATAAAATAGTTTTAAATGTTATCATTGTTTTTGTTGTTGTAGGAACAGGGGGCGGGTCCAGTCAGGTTTGTCCAATATATTTAAAGGCACTGCATAGCAGTTTAAGGAAGGCTAGTACCCCAAACAAGCATTTGAACAGTCAATAGATCTGGCTATATCAAGCTATGACATTTATTGTCAAACTCTTTTTATGTTTTATAAACATATGCATTAAAAGTCAAAAGAATAATGGGATATGCAAGATGAATTAAAAGAATAAAAGAGAAGACAAGGACAAAGTGCCACCAAATTGTGCTGAGTATATACGTGCAACAAAAAATTAGTTGAAAAATTATACACCGTTTTGGGTGGCCATCTTAGGAGTTGGTAGTTGTTTAACGATGACTAGAGCTTTTAGAAGCAATGCAGTGGCCATCTTCAAATATGAAAACAATAATACAGTGTGCACAATACTATTCCAAGATAGATGGCATGTAAATATCATACCTCCTATGTTGTCCATCCAACATAGAGGATCACCAAGAGTACTGCTTATTCAAGAAGAAAATGCTGTTCATTATTATTTGATGACACCAAAGTATATCTTAAAGTGTTGTCTGCAAAAGCATAAAAAAACACCTGATCACACTTTATCATCATTCATACCGGATTAGTACAGTTTATTTGAAACTCTCCCCACTAGAGAACGAGTTTGTCCCCGTAAACAGAAATATCACTTAGCCTTTCATCTAGGAACTACTCAACAACATGGCTTCAGATGTTTTTTCTGTCTTTCATCTTCTTCCAAATCATTGGACTTTCTGATTAGCACTTCGCTTTCCTTCAAAGACAACATCAAGGAAAAGGCACAAACAAGGTGGTAACAGTTTTAATTATTCCACAAACTTTACTGTCCACATATGAAGTTCTATGCCACTTTCAGGTCCCAACCCTGTCACACAATAAGATAGGTTACATTGTGCTTCCTAACATCCCAGGGTTATCACTGCTATCAATTAAATCAGTTTTCCATATAATCACATGATTACTTACCGACTAAAGAAAGTTCACATATTTCTCCTACAGTGAAGGATCTGGACAAGCTCTTTTGCCCTGTTAGAATCAAGCTTAAAACATATTGTGTGAATTAGATAGCACTCCACCTAAAATACTGACCATCTGGCATTTAGTGTTTACATACCTGCTGGCATGACAAGAATTACGGGGCATATTATCAAGGACGGCGTTAAAATTATCGCCACTTTAGCGGCAGGAAGCTGCCGCTAAAAGCGGCGATAATAGGCTTGATAATGTGCCGCAGAGAATTCCAATAGAAGCCCATGTTGACACCAGAACATTGGCTTCTATGGGAATTCTCAAGGGCATATTATCAAGCCCATTATTGCCGCTTTAGCAGCAGTTTCCTGCCGCTAAAGCGGCGATAATTTTAACGCCGTCCTTGCTAATATGACCCTCCATCCTTTGGAAATCCAACACACAGATCAACAGCAAACTCTCCAACAAGCTTCCTCAGCATGTGGACTTTAGAAAGACCTCCGTTTGCACCTTTGGATTTGCCTACTAAATGGAATACACAACCTCATTCTTATTTCTGATAAACTGCATTTTTATATATATTTCTCACTCATTATGAGCTATCTTAACATTGTTAACATAGATGTGGGTTTCCTGGTGTGGGATATGAACTGTGGTGCTAGTCAGCAGATTGTTTCCTAGGTTTGTACTTTCTGAATACCACCAATACAATAAAAACAAAATATACGTACAGATTAAAAAATAATGGATATAATGTTCCATATATTTCCAACCCATACGGTATGCCAATATAACAAATCAGCCTTTTATTTGTGGTCAGCTATGTTAATGCTTTGTATAACATAGTTTAGAAAAATATGTACATCTAAGGTGGAGACTGTCCTTCCATATTTATGAAAATATAGAATGAATCCCCTTGCAATATCTTTGAAAATGTGGGTCAGAAACCCATGTTACTGTGAGGTAGGTGCAAATTTGCAAATATTGATAATAGATGCCTGCTTCACTCTTTCACCAGGTACACCATTTTTAGTGGTTCACCACCACAAAAGCCTGCTTAGAGCACTTCATGTAATTCCCAAAGTGGTCAACAACCACAATCCTTGTCAGGGAGAACCCAAAAAGTCACCAAATGAACCTGTCCTTATTACTCTGGTAACTTGGCACAAGGTAGTCAGCCTTAACTTGGAGGCAATGTGTAGATTATTTTTGCAGCACACAAACACCAACTGCAGGTATCTGGTTGTGCAAGACCAGGGCAAAGTCAAAACTTAAGGTCAACTGTGATTGAGCGTGGGTCAGATACACAAGTTGGTTTGGGCCCGCTCTCCGATTACCTTGGGACTAAGACGACATTTTGAAGAATAATTCCTTAGAAGGTAGAGTTCAGAGGAGCAAGGCAGAAGGCAGTGTCTGAGGAGGCGTCATTGTCGGTGAGCCACTGGACCAGGTCGCAGTGAAGCTTTTTACCTTTTTACCTTTGGACATTGTCACTCTTTTGGAAGGCAATTAGTCCTTGGAGTTACTTCTGGTGGTTCTTGGTTAAAGGAGATGGTCCAGTTCTCCCTCAAGCAGCAAAGCTGTCCCTCAAGCAGTAGGGCAGACCTCTGGGAAACGCAGGGTAACACTCTGGGGGTCCAGGTATCCTTCTGGCGTCTTTCACAGGTCCAGGAGGGTAATGAAGTGGTGTTCTGAGGGTTCAATTTGTATACCTGGTGCCAGACTTTGAGGTGGGGTGATTCCCTATGCTACCCAACATCTGGTTGTAAAAGGTTCTTCCATTCCCCTGCCAATGCTCCAAGAAGTCTGGGATGAAAACAGACTAGTGTCAGGTTCCTTTCAGTGTGCTGGAGGAAAGACCTTTGAGGTGTAAGTGGGAAAGGGAACAGCTCTTCCCTAGTCATCCTGGCAGGATGGCCCAATCTGCCAACATCTAGTCCTCTTTTGTCTAACTGTCTGGGGGAATGCAGAAAGCCCAACAACAGAGCCATTCACAGTCATGTGACGCCATTATATCACTTATTGTGACTCCAGTCCCATAAAGCCTAAAGCGATAGCAAGATGATGCAATGTGTGCCTCATATCATTGTGCATACAGACCCAGTTTAGAGGTTGCCTTGGAACTTCTGATATTTTTCTCTGCCTCTGGCCCACAATGAATGATAGTAGCAAAAGGGGGTAGACACACGCTGCACTGCACAATACCTTGTTTCAGTTCATTAGCACGTTAGCCATGTCTCTTTAAAATATCACAGTGAAATAGGTAGGAATGTGAGGTCCAGGTCTTTTAGCTAAGCAGGGAGTGCTAATTTCCACCTCTGTGATCAAAGTGAGTTTATTACTATGTGTGTGGCAGATACGTTTTGATTGTGCCCATTCTATTGAGCAGTTTTGAGGCACCTTTGTGCTACTGCTCATTGTAGCACAGAGACCACTGCAGACACGTCTGCTTCTACAGGTTGTAGTATATTAGCAATAAGGGAGAGCATGGTTACCTACGAAGGCAATTAGGCATTGCCATCTTCCCACCAGCAGCCAAAGTGAAGCAAGTGAATAATTAGATCCATGACTAGATGGTGTAGAGAGTCAAGGAAGGATGATAAGAGGTAAGGAGGTGAAACAGATAGTAGTTTAGATGAGAAATCTTAAGTGTACAACCAGCATAATAAACAATAAGTGTAGAAAGAAAAGTAGAACAACTAGAATAATGTTTGTAAAAAGTGTTGGAATTAATTGTAAAAATAAAATTATTGGAACAGGGTTCCTATACATTCCTGCTCACTTTGACCTCAGGTTGCAAGTTTGGTCAATGTAGTCCTTACCTTTTAAAAAATTGCTTCACTGTGTTCTTGCTGTCAAAGATGTATAATTCTCTGTATTTATCAGCAGAGCAACACAACATGCTTGAAATACCAATAGTTGACACACATCCCGGGAGATGAAGAATATTGTTTGAAAGTGATCATAAACACTAATTATTCATCATGAAACCAAAATGCTCTGTAAAGCAGAGTGGGTGGATATTTATAGGTTCAGTGTCCAGCTTCTAATGTTAAATGCTTTCATATGTTATGATATATGTTCTGTAAAATGCATGGATATTAGTTTGCCAAACACTTATGATTCAAATATTGCATATCAAATTGGGCCTTATGACTGTACTAAACATGTACACGGTCAAAAGGTTTTCCTTGATTTGGAAACACTTGAGCCCATTGCTACATATATGAATTAACTTGCTATTAATCTTGAAAATAATCTGAGTTCCTCTCAACTGAGGGAACCTGACACACCACAATTGTTGTTGTGGCAACATATGGAAACAATATGAACTGTGTCCTTTATGAAATCATATGGAAAGTCCTGCCTGCACCCTGCTGTCAACTGAAATGTGAACACAAACCTAACCTGTCCAGAAGAAGCTGAACTCCCCAGTGAACCTATGTTTCTTCTTTGCAGAAGATGGAACATTGCCCAGGAATGATGCTGAAAAGATTCTCCATATACCTAAGGAAGGTGATCCTTTCACTGAGAATAGCTATTCAGAACCAGCATTCAACTGAATACCTAGAAGCCCCCACAATTCTAGGAGATGAAATGGTAGATCCAGACCTTCATGGAGACATTTTATGTGAAGAAGCATTGATGGACGTAGACACCACGAGTATAACTCCCCCCACTAAACCCAACAAAAGGGTTGGCTTCACTTTTGAATGAAAATATAATCGATTACAAAGTTCTGCCAAGTTTACAATTGCAGAACTTAATGGATCTTACCTGTCAGGCATCAGAAAACAGGAAAATACCTATGACCAAATAATAACCTACTAGCTAAGCCATTCATTGAAGCATGTAAAGCACCACGAAAAACACTGGTTTCAAACATAGCTCTGAAACCTTTTGATGTAGCATCCAACAGTGATCTCAACTCTATTGTATTATGTTAGAAAAATGTGCCCACACTAAGTGTTTTTTTAAGACAATGTAGAGTTTGACCCCTGCCATATCTTTTTCCGTATATATCGCCTTCTCTCGGATTTGATTGCACATTGGGAGCAGTAAGGCAATAGACCCACATTTATTTTGAGTTTCAATGTTTTAATTATAATTCTATTCATTGTGTACATTTTACAATATCAGTGATACTTTTTTAAGATCAGTGCTTATTACACCAATTGTGATTTATTTACTATTCGGTCTATACTTTTTCTTTCCCAATTCTTTGTACGGAAAAAGGGTAAACCAATTGTGTGCTTAAATTGTCATGGTTAATTGTACTTTAAGACATGTTTAGGCAATTGATTTTGAAATCTGATGAAAAAGACTTTTTTCTTGCATACATTTATATATTGTTTGTTTTTAATCTTGTAAAATACTTTGAAAAGTCAAATCTGTTACAAAAATCTAAGATATTTTTTACTTTTAAGATGAAACAATCTATGTAAAATTGCTGAAAGACTAATCAAGATGTTGTAATTCCACAGCATGTAAAAATGAGATAGATATTTGAAAGTGTGAGATATTGTACTTTATATTTAGCCTAGTAGCCAGTTATTTTAATTAGGCACTTCTGATTTAAGAAAATCAAAATAAGGCATGCCTATGTAAATAGTGCTAAGCAAACTGCAATTTGAAATATCAACTGACATGAAACCTACTTCTGACTAATGACATACTACATATCAGAGTTGTTATATGAGACTGTTATCCCAGGGTTCACTGTTTACCTTGATAAATATGTATATATATACACTTTTGTCTGTGTGTGCTTCCATTATTTCGTATGTTGATATTTAATTGCAGCTTTTTAAGTTGTTTTTTTACGTTTTCTGGCACTAATTAATGAAAGAATGAAAGCAAACCCACCACCCAAAAAAAACATTAGCCACCCCATTATTATGGTATGCCCTCTTTTTATTATTTTGTTAACCACCTAATGATAAACCACCTAATGAAAAATTGTCAAATGATTATTTGACCGACTTCCTGGAAATGCACTATCTCCTGCACCAGACGAAAATGGGCTTTTGCCCTGTGTACAGTACAGAGATAGCCCTCTTATTGACCTCGGAGGATCTAAAAAAAAACACTTGGTCAGGGAGGGACAGCTGTGCTCTTTCTTCTTGATTTGAGTGCAGCCATCGATACTGTCTCCATGTCATCCACCGACATAGACTGGAAGCTGCAGGTATCACTGCAAGGGTACTAAAATTATTGACCTCGTTTCTAGATAATAGAAGCTTCCAGGTCAGGGAAGGGCCTTGTCTGTCGGAGGCTCATCTGGTCAGATGCAGACTGCCACAGGGCTCAGCATTTAGCCCCACTCATTTTTATATATATATCCATCCTCTAGCAGACATTATCTGTTCATCAGGCCTTACCATGGTGTCATACGCTGATGATAGCCAGATCACTGTTTCCTTATCACCCAATACTAGCTCAATTTTGGAGAAACTGTCCACCTGTCTGGAGCAGGTGAACAATTGGATGGCAACTAGCTGTTTTAAACTGAACGGCAACAAAACTATGGCGCAGGAATAGAGGCAAAGAGATTCTCTCATTTGCATGGGCCCACGCCTCCAAGCAAATGAGGGAACGCCCTCTTGAGATAGCATGGGTGCTACATGTGCCAGTACTATCTGTATTACGGAATCCGCACAAATGTCTGCAGCCCCCTCTGTAATACCAATGTGCCCTGGGTGCACACAAATCTGGTGCACATGACCATTGCTCCCCAGGGGTACTTTCTGTAGTATGGCCCCAGGTTATCTAAAGAACAGTTCAAATCCTTATAGCCACAAAATAATGCATAACAGGTGTAAATGGACTTAGAAGGGAATTATTGTATGCTATTTGTGCATGCAAGTACACAGAAGTAAGTTCTGAAAAATGTATGGGTGCTGATCGATTTGTCCTGTGAATTCATGAACACCCCTAAACCTGGGAGTATTTTGGCATTCGCCATTTCCTCTCCAGCCCATTTCCACCCTGAATGAGATTTGTTTCATAAAGGGCTAGAGTAATTCCAAGGGTATTAAGGGGCGCAAACCACCCCTTTGTGAAGTTTCAGAAAAAGGGTTACTCCACAGGGAAAAGGGAAGCAAATGTGCATTTGGACAGAATTTCCCTTTTTCCACCTAACTATGTTGCACCATTATCTTGATTTCTGAATAAAGAAACATTTTATATGCTTGACTCAAGAAGTCTTTAAGAGAACAGCCAAATTGTTCCCTGGAACCCCAAGTTAATGTCTCTAGTTGACGTGCCAAAAACATAGCTAGAACTAAAGCTAGATCTGAAAGCTGTCTCCAAATCTGTTGAGAATAATAAAAAGAAAGTTTAGAATATGATTATTAAGCATCATTGCACTCCAAAAACTGATGTCCTCTGTTTGAAAGGAACCACAAGTGAAAGGTTTAGCAAGTGGTTGGGCCTATCCAAGGGCATCTAGGCTTTAACAGATACACTCTGACTTGTGCCAATCTTGGACACTCTCAACCATGGATGTTGATTCACCAAAATTCAAAGAGTAGTGGAAGTGACAGCACATAACCTTTGACCCCTGATGACATTCTGCCCCTCCACCCCTACCCAGCCCCACCGCTCTTACTTGCACAGGCCACAGCTGCTTTCATCACTTTATGACTATTACAAGTCTGGAACCCTCGCCTGACTGCGACAAGCTCCCTCATAAGTCCACTGAGCTGGAAGAATGGCATTTCTTCTGAGTTCAAAATTTCATTTGTTTATCACCCTGTTTTACCCCTAATTTTTCCTATTTATTTGCAAATTCATTTTTACTATGGTTAAGAATATCACTGTCCTGCATTTCAGTTATTTCTTGTTCCTCTCGCATGGGCTTGCACTCATCGCCCTGCACCATTTCACGTTATTGAAAATATTTAAAATTGATCATGGATATAAAAGAGAAAACTGAGTGTTATAAAAAATTAAGTGCACTAGGACTAGTGAGAACATGTTTCTAGTTTGCACGTTTAGAACTCCACAAGGGTCTACTCAGAGAAAAAGAAACTGCAAAACCAATAAGTGGGATTTGCCTGTGTGATAAACGTTTTGCGCACCATAGTCCTAGGCAGATATATAGCACGTTGCTGGCTAATAGAGTAACAGTCGATTGTTCAGCATTCTCGAAGAGCAAATAGCAAATGACAAATTTCAGGATTTGATGTTGTTGTATAATTTGTACTTAATAGGTACATCTCGTGAGATGTAAAGTATATAAGGAAGTTCCCATATGAGTGTACAGGATGTGTTTTTTTGCTTTCAGTTGATCACCTTGATTTCTGTAAAGTGTTGTGGTGTTCAATCATGTCCTTTATTTAGTTGGGTTCAATCTTTTCCTTTATTTATTTAGAAGTATAATATAGTGCTCACGCCACTCTTAGCTACCTCAGAGTGCTCTACCTGTCAAAAAGTTCTGAGTAGTGGGAATCCAGAGGAATTCATTGCATGCTATGTATCAATTTTTCTCCATCACTACTGCAAAAGCTTTAACGTAGTTAAAGTACAATCTGAATGTCTGAGTTTTTAAGAGCTTCCTGTCACACTGGTAGTGGAGTTCTGCTCTCAGTGTCTAGTTCAGGGCATTACTGTGCATTGGTAATAAACCTCCTCCTTTTAGCTACTTGAACCTTCATTGAAGATTACAGTGGTCTGTATCCTTTTGGGGATGTATGTGGGATGCAATGGAGTAGGGTTTTGCAAGTGCCTTATTCTTGCCTTGCCAGGAGTAAATCTCTGGCCTTTTTCAGATAACTACCTATCAAAGGTATTGGACCACCCAAATCCTGAGAGTTTGTGAGTGTTCATCACTTTCACTGTTGTACCCACTCTAGAATGCCAACAAATTCAACATTGTGATCCACTAAACTCAGAGATATTCTGTGTGAAGAAATCCATTTATGAGTGTAAATTCACACTCTCTGAGTCAGTAAAGTGGACTTGCCCTTGTACATTAAGCTATGTGCATATCTAAGCAATATCTATTTGTGCAAATACTTTCATAGCTCAGTGAATTGAGACACAAGTCCCTGATTCACAAATAAAAATATAAGCATTTAACTCTCCGCCTAAACTTACTTTTATATAATTTTTGAATTTACACACCTTTATGTGTTTGGAATAATGCACCAGGCACAGGTTTCCAGGTGTACCGATGAGAATCTCAACTAAAATTCGCCTTGTGCACCTATTCCCACTCTGCATACTTTTGTGTACGGGGAAATGGAACTCCCAGTCCAAATGCCCATTTTTTTTTAAACATTTTTCTCCATGGGAAATCATTTATCTCCATAGAGAAAACCCTTTCCGCACCCCTAAAAAATCTGAGGATGATCCATTCCCCTTCTCACATTGCAAGGAGAGTTACTTCAGTGTTTGGCTGGAATGAATCACAGTCCATTTCCATGCTGGAAAAAGGTTGGATGGAAGTTGAAGAATTCCCACAGACCATTATGTTTGCGGGCTTTCCCAAACCACGGCTTGCCACATTCACTTCCCACCCTTTGAGTGGGATTTACAACTGCGGATTTCTTGGCACTACTGGTAGAGAAATCCACAGGAATTGGCCCCAATATTTTTACCATGGAATAAGAACTTTTTCAAAAGAAATACTATTTGCCTAATCTATTTATATAAAATGTGCACTTTCAAATCGGCTGCATTTGAGTGTTATGTAATATAGCATTAATTTGCATAAAAATTACATATCTTATTTGAACTGTGTGAATCTCACTGCATAACCTATAGTGAGTCTTCGTTTGACTTGAATACAAAACAAATAGCTGACCTCAAAATTAACTCTTTCTTTCTTCTTCTACTTTGAATCACAGGAGCTAAAACAAGACATTTCCAGTTTCCGGTTCGAGGTTTTGGGCTTGCTAAAAGGAAACAAGCTAAATATACAGCCAAAAATTAAAGGTGCGTCATCACTCCCGGACGAGGAAGAGAAACCTGAAAGGAGAGGGAAAGGGAAAGGCCTTAAAACCAACCTCAGCCTCTTTGACATCACCACTATGATTCACCCGCGCTCAGCTGCCATAGCAGCAGACAGGCTTAATAGTGTGAGCAATGGTTCGGCATTGGCGGTGACCGAGCCTGCCAAAGAGAAAAAGAAAACTAACTTTGTGAAAGAAATCAAGAACTTTGGTCTGTTTCACAGACGATCAAAATCAAACTATACAGACCAGAGCTCTAATAAGATATATTCTGTTTCAGAGGAAGTGGCTTGCCAAGAGGTGGAAACTAGTCCACCTGATGAAAGTCCTGAGGTAGAAAAGTATGCACTGAACTCCCAACAAAACACGCAAGTCCACCATGGACACTGCGAGTTAGAGAGCACAAGCGGAAGTGCCACAGAGATGCCACAATGCATGTCAAGTGACAATGGGTACCCTCAGGAATTTGAAAAAGAAGCCGGGCCGCCAGATGTAGATGTGGTCAAAAATATTCCAGAGGAGCGATGGAACCTGAACTCTGAGCCGGAAGCAAAAACGGAGACAAATGTTCCAGAAGGCTGCGCGACGACAAGATTGTGATCCATAAGAGAAGACAGCTCAGAGAGAAGAAATAACATATATATTTTGCATAGTGCATTTTTGGGAATGTTTTGAAATTATATTAGCAAATGCCAATTGACACTTTATATAATTTAACAACAGAGTCACATAACCCTAATGTAATATACTTAGACGAGTGACAGGCCGTATCAGACCGTTCTGTTTTGTAGCCTGCATTAGTTCTCACGTTTTTTAATAAACAGAAGCATCTTGTATTCTTGTACTGTTGATATAACCCACAAAAAACTGTTGACTCTTTTTATATTAAAATAAGTGCAATATTGTGTTCTCTTATTTTCATAGATTGAAAATTACATTTTTATTCAAAAAAGTACATACTAATTTAGCAAATGTTCATTTACTCTGTCATTCCAAGTATCATTGGGCCAGATATAGTAAAAATGCAGTCGCAAAAAGCGGTAGCAATTTGTGTATCAACCTTTTATGACTATTAAATTATTTTGTGAACCGATCTATGTACGAATAAGTTGGTTCAGATCATTGGAGTCAGGCGCAAACAAACCTAATTCATGGGGTAAATTGCTTAGGTTCCAAATTGTGACTGATTTAAATTGGTGGCCATCACAGGGAGGGTAGCTTTCTAAGGTCAGAAGACCACCATGTCTGTGATCAACTTTACATAACGCAAACCATTTTTTATATGAACTCCCGTTTTCTAAAAGGAAACAGGACTTATTTTTTTTAATTAGTTGTATTTTTTAACTGTTTATTTGAAAGCTGGCAGTAGTCCCCCGGACTACTGCTTACTCCCCACCCCAAAACTTTTTTTTTTGCATTCACAAAGGAGAAGGTATGCTTTAGTAAATGGATTGCCACCCCAACTTGGGAGTCGGTAACTTTTCACTGTTTTGTGACCAGATTATGGTTTCAAACATTTATATATAGGATACTGAATCGACATTTGGTAGGGACTCCTGAAACACACACTCATTCCAAAAACCGATTCTAGCACTTTTTTTTAACATACTTAGTGATTCATGTAAACGTCTCTAGACCCATATATTTGTTTAGTACATAATAAAAAGGGTTTCATCATTCAAAAATCTTCTGATTTACGAATTTTTAGGATTTGTAAACTCTAAAACCCTTGGTACATCTGGCCATAAATCGCAAGTATTAACAGCAATTAATTACCTGCATTTCCTGCATGTGCTTAGAAAAATTAGCCAATCTCAGAAATTATGTCACATCGAGTAAGTATATCACCTCCCAGATTTCCAATTGACATTTGTGCACATGTATATTGCTTGAAATCCTTCTCATTTCACAACATTTAAAAATTGAATATTAAAGTAAAAGGAGATCTTTGCACCCAAGAATAAGATTTTAGAAGGAAGGCTCTGAGGTGGTTGTTAGGTGTGAGTTGTCTTGGAATGTTTGCAGATATTATCAGGTTCTTTAGTCTGCAAATATGTGCTAGCGCCCCTGTTACTTAGGCCCTAATCACGTTGCCAGTCGGATGAGCGTCCGACCTGCATCATTGTGGTAAAGAGACTGGCCAACAGGTAGTCGGCAGTCCCGACCGCCTAATTAGGATCCGACCACCGTGGAGGCGGTCAGAAACATGCCTTTTGGCATTGAGACGTGCTGTGGCCCAGAAAACTGCCGCAGCACAAGCCCCAAGACCAAAAGGCATGTTTTGAAACATCCCTGCAGCCTGTGGCAGAAACCTCATGGGGGCATGGATGTTTGTGGGTACCCCCCTGGCCTCATAGCTGTTGGACCGCCATTGAAAGGCCGTCAGAAAGGGCATTGTAATCCCTACGGGGGTGCCTGAGCAGGCACCACCCCCATTGTAGGGATCACATTATGACCGCAAAGCTGATGGGCTCCTTGAGCCCACCTGGGCAGTAGCGGTCGGTCCCTCACACATGCGGTCAGACTGACTGCATTGTAATGCGGCGGTCTGACTGCTGCTTCAGATGTCAGTGGGCCCAACATCATAATGAGCCCATCTTACAATGAGAACTCTTAAAGCTGAAAATAATATATATTTACTACTAATTTCAAAAATGTTTTTTTTTTAACTTTGTTTTCCATTTTTTTACATTATTTCAAAAGATACATATGAGCAACCTCGTTCACTAAAGAGTACAGCGTCATCGTCACAGAATCAACAGTTACAGTTAAAATTTTCAATAAAAGCTGTTTCTGGTACGACTAGTACAATGAATACAATAGTGTTGTAGCTGCATCCCTAACGGGGTCATCTCTCGTCCCCAGCCCACTTCGTTCCCCAGTGACACAAGGAACTTAACATATTTAGCCACATTGATCAACTATTCAAGGCAGTGTAGAATTGTAGATGGCATCATACATCGTGTTTGTTAGCAACATAAATAATTTGTCACCCCACTCCCTCTGGAACAATGCTGTTGTCTGGTTGAGAGTTAGAGGCCTGTTTAGAAACCTCCACACATGAACGGAATGGGCCCCATATATCCTTGGGGTGAGAGGAGCAGGGCATAATACATGCATAGGTATCGGAATTTACATTGCAATATGCCAAGCTGTTTAGCCAATCTTGTACTTTAGGCACTGTTCTCCTGCCCCAATGGATGGCAACCTCTCTTTATGCCAGCAGGAGACCCAGCGACGCGAACCGCCTGATCCCCTTATGGAAATTTACCGTGTATCCCAGCAGGGCCCGGGGTTTGAATGAGGGGCAAGTCAATTATCTTCCCTAGTATGCAATGGATACTTTTCCAATAGGTCTGCAGCCGGGGACATGTCCATGCAAGGTGTGCAAAGTCAGCATGTGGCGCTGCGCATTTCAGGCATGTGTGTGGTCCAGTTGAGTCTATCCTGTGCGCTTTAGCGGGCGTGAAGTAGACCAGGTGTAGAAATTTAAAATGAAGCAGTTTGTGCCTACTGCTAAGTGAGACTTCTTTCGTGACTTCACAACACTTGGCCCACTGCTCATCTGTTATTGGGCGGCCTAAGTCTATTTCCCAATCGGTGTGGACCTTAACATCACTTACCGGCCTCATAATAGCGCAAGCTTTGTACAATTTAGAAATGAAACGCGCCCTGTCAGGGTTCTCGATTATCAGCGTGAGTTGGAGAAATGACACTGGTTCGGCTGGGAACGTAGGAAGTGTCGAACGTAAGGCTGACCGGATGCGGCTCATGACAAACCTTTCCATGAAACTACTGTCTTGGTAGCGTGCATCGTCTTCTAGTGAGAAGATATGCCCCTCCAGGTATAGGTCTCCTACCCTGGCAATGTTGAACGTTTTCAAGGTGCGTTGCACCAGTCGTTCGCCTGATATCAGAAACCATCTAGCGTTCGGGAGAGGGAGGGTAGATGAATACAGTGCCACGGCTCCGGTTAGTCGCTTCAGTTTCTCCCACGCCTAGCTGGTGGTGGACACGGTTTTTATGTCGTGCGGGTCCCGAGGGACACCCTTGGGCAGGACTGTGGACAACTGCTCAGGGAGCACGAGGTCCGCCTCAGGCCGAAGGTACGGTATTCTTGCATCCGGATGAAACCATGTGTGTGCATAACGGCACTGTGCCACCAAGTAGTACAATTGCAGGTCCAGCACATTATACCCACCTCTATCATATGGTAGCGTGAGCACTGGCCAACGGATATGTGGTTGTTTCCCTCCCCAAACCAGTCGCATAAGGTGGGTGCGCAATGTCCGAAAAAAGCTGTCAGTGAGGAGTAGGTACATGAATTTGGGAAGTACCACCATCTTCAGAATTGCTACCCGGCCCGCTATTGACAGTGGTAATCACAGCCATCTGTCCACTTGTGTCTCCAGGGTGTTAATTGCCTGCCCATAGTTTAAGTGAATGATCTGTGTGGTGTCTAGGTGGATGTGGATCCCGAGATATTTGACAGAGTCTGAGCACCAGTCGAGTGGGTATTCGCCTTTCCACGGTTTTGTGCCCGTGGTTAAGGGGAAAATGATAAACTTATGCCAGTTAATACCTAAGCCGGAGAAACAGCCAAACCAAAGTATTTCTCTAATCAAGGGCGCTGAATTTTACTGGGGTTCCCTGACGTAAAGGATTGTGTCATCCGCATAGAGCGATACAAGGAGAGGGCACGTGTTGAACTGTAACCCTCTCTGCAGATGGCGCTCCTGAAAATGGCAAATTAGTGGGGCCATGGCCAGGATAAACAAGAGAGGACACAAGGGGCAGCCCTGTCATGTACCGCGAAAAAGCCTAAATGGTCTAGAGAGCATGCCGTTCAGGCGAAGTCTGGCCGTGGGGCTGCTGTATAATAAGGCTGTGGTAGCAATGAAACCCATAGGCATGCCCATTCATCTCATCACTGAGATAATAAACGGCCATTCCAAGGAATTGAAGGCCTTCTCCGCATCCAGAAGGATCGCGGCCGTGGGAGTCTCTGGATTAATCCTGTGAAGGACTGCAAAATTTGTCCGAAGATTCAGGGAAGTAAACAGATGGGGCACAAATCCGGATTGAACTGGAGAAATTATATACTCCAATAATTGGTACAGCTGATTGGCAATGACTTTGGCTAATATTTTGTAGTCTAACCTTAAAAGAGACAGTGGTCTATAGGATCCGCATAAAGATATATCCTTACCGGGCTTGGGGAGCAAAACAATAACGGCCTCGCACAGCGTGGGGGGAAGTACCTGCTTCTCCATTGCCTCCGCATATACCTCAATCAGCTGCGTGGCAAGTAGGTCCTTATATTCTTTATAAAAGTCACCCGTGAAGCCATCCAGGGGGCTGTAGAGCCACGAAGGGTGTCGATGGCAAGAGTGATGTCAGCCACCGAGATGGGCTCAGCTAAGAAGTCTTGCATATGCTTCTCTAAGTATACTAGCGCGATCTCTGATAGATAGTCTTCCTGTGCCATGTGATCACTCCCCGCTTTGGAGGTGTATAGTGTAGTGTAATAGTCCAGGAATTCATCTGAAATCTCCAATGTGGAGGTGAGTGTATGATTAGTAGTGGAGCGTATCTCAGTGATGTACGCCTTGCTGTACGGTGGTCGTAACGTCTGCTCTAGCACACTACCAGGCCGTTCCCCCTCCCCATATTGTCTAGCTGTGTGGTATTTATCCAGATACAATATCTCCCGGTCTGCAGTGTCTCTTTATTCAGTCAGAAGGGCCAGTTGTTTTCCCTGCAAAGATGGGTCAGAGGATCGCACAGAGTTTGAGTCTAGGGTCATGATGTCTTGTTCAATGCGTGCCATCGTTTTGGGGAGATCCCTGAGAACCCCAGCGTGTTTAGCAATACTAACTACCCTGATGACTGCCTTGAACCCCTCCCACAGTACAGCCCAGGAGTCCATGGATCTCAAAGTAGTCCTTGATGGCTTCACGTATTTCTGCTTTAAAGAGGTCGTCGTGCAGAGCGCGGCTAGGGAAGCGCCAGTGCCGCTCATAACCCTCTGTCACTTCGGGGGAAATCAGCCAATAATCTATTCTAGTCCAGAAGTTCTGCTGACCTGAGTAGTGTGGGTAGTCAGTGAGGGTGGGATTACGCTTGCGCCACATGTCTGTAAGTGAGAATTGTTCGCAGAGTTCTAGGAGAGCGCGTCGCACTCACGGCTTAGTGTCAGGGGCCACTGAGGTGCTGTCAAGTCTGGGGTTAGAAAGTAGTTTAAAGTCCCCACCTACTAACAGCAAGTGTGGCTCCAACTTCACCAATTGAGCATTCAGAGCGTGGAAGATTTCAGGGGTATAAGTGTTCGGGCATAAACACTTATCAGGGAAACCCTGTGTCCGCCCAGAGAACCAGTAACAATGATGAACCTGCCCTCCGTATCCCGCAGAACAGCGCTAAAACTAAAAGGAACCCTTTTGTGTATGAAAATGGCGGTGCACCTAGCATAGTTGCTATAATTTGCGAAGTACCTATGCGCACCCCAGCTAGCCCCAAAACGTGCCGTGTCTGTGGTGGGCATATGTGTTTCCTGCAAGTAGGCTATGTCTACATTATGTTGTAGTAAGTAGTGGATCACCTGTCTTCTTTTGCGATTGTCGTTGGGCCCCCTTATGTACCATGAAACCAGGTACAAATTAGACGGGCCCTCTGTATTACCCAGCCGAGTCATCGGTGAAATGTATCCAACCCATCATAACAGAATAGCGACTAATAACAGATTTTTTGGAAACAGTGAACGTAGGTGCAAATAACCCACTGCATGCAGATCACTTTAGCCATAGAGGGATGTCTTTGCTGTGTGAAAGAGAAGTATTCTGGGCAGGAGCAGAACATGTTCACCCTCCCTCCATTTCTGATATTAGGCGATTACTTTGTTATGCATTGTTTCTTTCTAAGAGAAAAAAGGGCCTGCTGATGTCAACCTAGCCCTTGTACTCTAGCCATCCCAGTAGGACTCAGGAAAGGACCCATCTTCTTAAATGCCCTCTATCTGTACTCTAGTATAGATAGAGAACCAAAAACATATATGTTAATGGGCAATGAGTGCGTGAGTGTAGCCATAGTGTACTTGTCAAGACAGGCAAGGGTCATACATGACTTCTGCCTGTATGACCTGTCTTTTGTGCTCCTGCGCACTCTGACTGCACCTTTTCAGGCTAGGCCTAGGTGAATGATGGAGAAAGCAAGAGTATATGCCTGGGTGAATAGTCATGAAATCATGTGACAAGCATGTTAATTTAATTCATTGACCTAGTGCATTTGCTTGAAAAACAAGCATTAATAAAAGAAATTGCAGATCAGCCACAAACTGTGTTACTGTTTCCTATGATATAATGTACAGTCATTTTCAAATAGTTATGAGGGGTTATCATTTGATTGATTGTCTGTTTGTCTGAATTGACTTCAGTATTCATAAATGAAAGGGCCCAGTTGCACGATCAGGGTTAGACTAGGAAAAGTGTAACCAACAAGGTATGTAGTTCCTAACGAGAAAATGCAGGTGGGGGTATGTGATATCGCAAGTGAACCCTAGTGTGTGGGTACTCACAAGGACAGAAGAAGGAATTCCTCCTTATTGGTAAGAGACCCTCACACACCCAACAAGCAGGTGTCTTGCTTCATCATTGGGTCTGCTCCTACTCGGGTCGGCGCTGCAATACCCGATCAGGTGCCCGTGATGGGGCCTACTTGGCGGAGATCTTTATTCCTTAAGCCGTTGGGTGCAGTGCGTGTGAGGGCCCGAATGTGAAATACGAGTGTAGGTGGTGATATTGTGTGTTTGTGATTTAAAACAGGGAATAGTGGTTCACTCAGAACAATTTTAATGAGTTGTGGTCACTACCCTGGTTACCGGGGAGTTCCATTGAGTCTCCCTGGCCCATCTTTTACCTAGAACAAGAGCCACATGGCTCTCAATAATACGTTTGGAATGTTCAATGAGGAGAGCTTCTGCCACGGCTTTGACCTGTTGACCTTGTCAAACGCCGATTTGTACTCTATAAATCCCATGTAGAACGGTCTGGTGCTAGCCTCTGCCTGGTCAGTTAAACAAGAAAGAGCCATAAGATTGACCGTAGTGCCGGTGTCGCTTGTAAATCCAGTTTGGTTTGGAGGGATTATTGAGCGTGCCTCGGCCCATGCCCGAAGTGAATTGAGCAATATCCCTGCGAAGTACTTCATTATCGATTAGGGCGACCAACCGATAGTTTCCTGGAGATTTTTTGTCTCCTCCTTTGAAGATTGGATAATGATACATTATATTCATTTTGACACCAATGAAAACACATCCACCATGGAATTTTCCAGATGGAGACAGCTAGACAGTAAATTACAAAGGAGTAATGTTCGGTTCTGAGGCCGGGCACACATTATCTATTGTTCAAGGTCATTCTGCCTGTGTCCGCCGCTAGACAAGTGGGAAGGCTTACATCTGCAGGAAAGGTATGTGTTAATAAGAACAGTGCATTCATTAGCGTGGCAGAACTCAGCTCCAAAGAAGCATAACCTAAAGAAGGTTGTTTCTCGGAAAATGAAAATAATTTGTTTTGATAATAAGACAAAATGGTGCCTGTACACAAAATGGCACCGCAAATGCTAAATTATGTAAAAATAATGCAGAAGCATAATTTGTATTCCTACAGACCCTACTTTTAGCATGAACTAAGCAAATTATGTAAACTGAGAAAAAAACATGTCATTCAATAAAACAGAGATACATTGATTTAGGAGCATTCCATATCCTCAGCTTCAGTGAGAGAAACAGTAACGAGGGAAGAAGTCTCAAAAATACCTGCATCTATCTGCATAAGATTGTTCACTTCTTTCTGGATCATAATTGTTGCATTAGTATCATGGATTGATATTTGCTTAGGGTTGAGAAGGGTGGTGTAGCTAGAGCAACATAAAGGGAGGCACTGCACCAGAACAAAACATGCAATTAGAATCACAATGAAATAGATCACCCTTTCAAGGATCAACCTCATTCACCAAAAGGAACCAACTCCAATTTCCGCTCTCCATTCATTTAACATTTTCCAAGATGTTTAAAATATGTTGGGCAATATTCTTTTTCATATTAGTGATACCGACTACAGACTGGTCTCCTACTACGGCGCACACACCACCGCTCTTAGCTAGGATAAAGTTAACTGCATATCTGGTTTGCTCAGAATATATTCACGTACTTTCCAATTGGGGGGTGATGTCACATAGAGTCGCTACTGTGGAATTAGACAGTATCTGCAAATTACATCCAAAATATTCCCTAGCCCTTTTACCCCTGACCATTGCAGTACCACCAAAGGTAATAATGGAGGAAAGAATATACCCAAAAGTGATACCATTACTATAATTATTGACCTCAAGGTCTGTTACTCCATCACAAAATTCCTTTGTCTGTGTTCTTTTGACCCATCTAATATTTGACTTATTATACTTACAGGGCACACCAAAAGGAAGCACCATTCCCAAGGTACCAATATAAACATTTGACTAAGTACCAATGGACAGAAAATAGCTCTTTTTTTTTGGTTGAAAAAGGAACTTTAGTAATATAATATAAAACAACTGAATAAAGTAGAGAAATAGGAAATACAATCGACTTAGGGTAATGAGAAGGGAGGGAAGAGAAAAAGGAGGGGAAGGGAAAAGGGAAGGAAAATGACATTCATGTGATATTAATATCAACGTAACCACGTATATATTTAAGATCTATTGTAGTACATAATAAAAGAAAAGTGCATGGAAATTCCATAGTGTTGTTAAAGAAAACAAATATATAAACAACTAATATGAAATCATGGAGGTTTGGGCACTTCTTCAACTCTGGGATTATTGACTCGTGCTAAGTTAGCAGATACATCCAGAAAATGAGTAATGTGTGACCATAGGTATTCACGTTTCATTTCAAGGGAAATAGGATAGACATATGCTCTATCTAGCCTGTGCCAATAACAAAACTGGGTTTGGGCTCAAAACAGTAAGGCTAAGCCTCCGTTATAGCAAATAACAACTACAATACCAATACTGATACTTCTCTTTGTACTCACATTTAATTGCGAGGGAACATATTGAAAGAAAACAACATGAACCTTAGACCTCTCTTTCCGTCGAGTTAATCAATACATTCTTTTATTAATTTTTTATTTTTTCACGCCTTCAATTTTAGTGATTTGTCGAAACCTCAAAAAGACAACACAAAATTATGACTATAAAATTTTTGAATTTGTATAAATTATACCTACATTCTTTACACACTCCAGCCATTCTTTTCTTACTTTTCTATCACTACCCACATCAAACTCAAACACTCAAAACATACATCGTCTCGTCTCTCAATACCAACATTTGGCAAATTCTAAAAATCCTTTCATACAAGCCATAGAATAATGCTAAGTCGTAACTATGTTCCACAATTTTAAATTAATTTGTGGTTCTTAGGGCCAGAGTAAAGGTCTAGCCTGTGGTTATAAGATGCTCCATACCACCAGGCTTGATAAGAAATGTTAGCAGCATTCTTCCAGGCCTTAGTAATTTGTTGGAAAGCAAATGCGAGAAGTAGGTCTATTATATGGAAATTCATTGAATGTGATTCCCATTCAGAAGATAGACTACCTAGAAATATATTAACAAGAGAGAAAGGGATTTTCGTGTGAAAGATATTATTGATTTGCTTCCAAACCCATTTCCAAAAGTTGTGAACATGGGGGCAAATCAATAGCATGTGATATAAATCAGCCGGGGAGGTACTACAGAACCAGCATGAGGAGGAAAGAGCAGGATTTGTTTTATGTAGTGAAACAGGAGTAAATAGAAGTCTGTTATAAATGTAGAATAAAGTTTGGTTAGCATTATCAGCTCTGGAAGACTTCCTGATGTTAATCCAGATTTTTTCCCAGGTAGAAATAGAGAAAGACAATTGGAGATCAGTCTCCCATGCGAGTTCCACCTCTGTTTTATCTCGAATAAGTGGAGGAGAGGCCAAATGCTTATAAACTTGAGATGCGATGGGGAAATCGATAAGATGGAAATGACGGTAGAAGGCGAGGATGATAAGGTAGTATTAAGTGCCAAGTTATTGCAGGTTGATTGAATCAGTGACACTGGGGATGCATATTTGGATGCACATGAAGCAGGTAAAGAAAATTGCGCTTGAGCAACTGTAAAAGGTATACACGCATTATACTGATAAAGCTGATGTACCCAGTAAAGTCCTTTCATATGCCAATCCTTCCAAAAAATAACTCCATTATTGATTTTAAGTGCGAACATTTTATAGTCCAAATTAATTAAAGAAATGGGTCTGAAATTTTTACATAAAATGTGATCTTTACCCTCCTTGGGAATAAGGCATATCAAGGCTTATGAAAAGAGCCACTGGACTTTTTGGAAGATATAAAGAAATGAAATAATTGATGTAATTTAGGAATAAGAATTCTAGAAAAAAGAATTTAATCGTAAAACCATCAGGACCTGGAGCTTTACCCCGTTTAATAGAGCGAATAGCAGAAAGGATATCTAGTTCTCAGATATTATCCTCTAATACTGAAAAGTCTAGCTCAGAATATGAAGGAGGGTTAATAGAGGATAAGCATTGAAGTATAGTATCCTTAGTAATCAAGCAATCAGGAGTATAAAGAGTTTGAAAAAAATGGGTGAATTCGATTGGAATATCTTAATTTCTGTAAATCATGCGATTGTTAAGGGAAAAGAATAGAGCTAATTTTGGTGCGTTCTTTTTTAACTTTAAGATAGTTGGCTAAAAGTTTCCCTGCTTTAGTTTGACCTCCATAATATTTGGCTGAGGCTTTGAGCAAAAAGGAGTTGGCATTCTAAGTAGAGAGTTTGTTAAATTTCAATTTGGATCTGATTAACCCATCCAGGCAGGATTTAGTATTGGTATGGAAAAAGGAAAGTTCCAGTTGCTTAATGCGTGCTGTAAGTGATTACATGATGAGTAGGGAGGATTTCTTTCGCTGGGACACAAAGGAAATAATAAAATCTCTAGAGGCTATTTAAAGGCATCCCAAATAATTTGTGGAGACAGGTGTGGAGTTTCATTCTCAAGGAAGAAAGTGGTAATAAAGGTTTCAATTTGTTGGGTAAATTTGGAATCTAAGAGAAGAGAGTTGTTGAATCTCCATCTTTGTGCCCCATGAGCAAGAGGAAGCAGATCTAAATCTAAACTAACAGGGGCATGATCAGAAATTAATATAGAACCAATGTCAATGATATGTTGTTTAAGAGCTTTTGAAGTGTAGAAAAAATCTAAGCAAGATTGAGAAGAATGTACTGGTGAAAAGAAAGAATATTCTCGAAGTGTGGTATTACACAGCTGCCAGGCATCTACTATTGATCTTTGATGAATAGCGAATGTAAATTGAGAGTGCATAGGAGAAGGGATGAATATGGATTGAGAATTATGGTCAATAATAGGGTCCATAACGAAATTAAATTAGAATCTCCACCAACTAACAAATATTTATCTTGAAGGGACATCAGTTTACATAATATTGAAGGCCAAAAAGTAACATCTGAGGCAGTAGGTGCATACAGATTAAAAATGGTCAAGGGGACATTATTCAATAATAGTGAAACAGAAACCCATCTACCCAGATCATCAGTATCATGTGAAAGAATTTGTAAGATATGGCGTTTATGACACAAAACGGCAACACCATTACGGTTACCTGTGCCCAGAAAGACAAAAACACTAACAACCCATTGTAGTAGAAGTTTAGGAATCTCTTTTTTTAAAACATGAATCTCTTGTAATAAAGCAATATCACATTTCAAATTAGATAAGTGAGAGAGTACTCGTTGACGTTTTATAGGAGAGCCCAAACCCTTAACATTCCATGAGACAACCTTCAAAGCCATGAACGTTAATCAATAAAAAACAAAAGATGTGTATCAATAATTAAACCAGCAAAAAATGAACAGTAGTATAGGTAATGATATTTTAGTTAATAATTTGCAAAAACCGTACCAACCAAGATGAATAATATAGAGGAGAAAAAGAGTGGTTATGAGGAGCAAAAGAATAAGAAAATAAACAGAGATAAGCAGGGAGGAAGGAGGGGATGTAAAGAAATAAAGAAATAAAGAGAAAAACCATTAGTAAAGAGAGAGAGTAGTTCAAGAAAGGACAGAGAAAATTGAAAAAAGAAGAAGAGACAACAACAGTAAACAAAAAACATATACCATAGACTTCAGGAACATAATATATGACTACAAAGAACACATAAACAAAAACAAGAACAAGATGAGGGTGGTGAAGCCACATGAGTAAAATGGCCCAACTAACCAGGTAACTCAGGGCGGAGCAGGGAGGGAGGATACCATTCAAGCAGACCATGGGTAACAGAAAATATGTATGAAGGAAATACCGCACCTAGTAGAAAAACGAAAAACTTGACAAGTTATGTAGAACATAGGGAAACCCGAGAAACTTAAGAAAACGGGAAGAGGACAACATAGTATGAACAACAGAGCACAATGGAAACAACAGAGCACAATAGAAAGCACAAGATTAAACAATAGTGTGTCTGGACACATCCATATTTTCTTCTTTGCTCTGTTCCAAGAATCATTGTAGTAAAGCAGGATATGTATAGGATGTAGTTCTATTCTTATATGTCACTTTGGAGAGACAGGGATGAAAGAGATCAAATTTGGCATTGAGAGCACGAAGTGCTGGCCTCATATCTAGAAATGTCTTTCTTCGATCCGCTGTTTCTTTGGCATACATAATCCTGCACAGAAAAGAGATTAGAGCCTTGCCATGAAATCCGACCTTCATTAAGTCTGTGTATTCTAAGAAGTATATGACTACACCTCGAGGTTTGGATGAAGAGGCTGCCATGTTTGGAGTATGACCTAGACGATGTGCTCTTTGAATGTTCAGGGGAAGGGAGGAAGGTATACCAAGAATCTGTGGAAGGAACGATTTGAAAAATGAGATGGCATCTGATCCTTCCAAACCTTCTACCAGACCATATATGCGCAAGTTATTACGTCTGTTACGGTTTTCCAAATTTTCCACGTATTTTTTGAGCAGTGAAATTTACGACTTCATTGAAAGAACCTGGTTCACCACAGCCTGAATAGAATTGACTTGTTGCACAATCTGCACAACCCTAGTCTGCATAGTAGACCACTTGTCATCCAAGGCTTGGAGTCTTTTATTTGTTTCTTCCATGTAAGGCTGAGGAGCTCATATCTCCTCGAAAAGCATAGTACTTAGAGGAGGGGATGCCGTAGGTGAAGGAGCATCCTTTCTAATTCGTTTTCCAGAAGACAATGCAGTTGAAGTGGTCAATTTAGGAGTAAGTTTGTTGGTAGGGAGTGCGATATTAGATGCAACCACCGATGTGTCCTTATTATAAGATGATGAATTGGTGTCAGAGCTCTCCATAGCTACTGAAAGGACAGAATAAGGATTGCGTCCGCAAAGGATGAGAATGGCAATGAAGAAACAGTAACACGACAAGTAGATTTTGTACTCCCCATAAAAAGTTGAATAACATTTTCAAAAACATAGAAAGTAGCACGCAAAGGTGAATTGTCTTAGCAGCCAAAAGACGATCGTTATTAAAATAACAGCCAGAACTCCTTTGAAAACGAAAGGTGAAGACTAATAGATTAGGTCATACTCATTATCCATAATAAATTCCAGTTAAATATCACCCAGTCCAGCATGACATGAGACCCTAACCAAACACAATGATAAAAGACAAAAGTCATGTGAGGAAAGGGCGCACCATCTGCAACAAATTAGCCTCTTCCAAACCAATAATACTGGTCATGACTATTTGCTAAGAGGAAACCAGAGACTCTCTGAAGAGAACATGTCATCATACATCATTTGCCGTAGCTCTGTTTACATTGAAGGCATAATAAAGGGCTGACTGAGCAGAAAATGTCAATAAAACGAATGTCTGTTCCATACTTCAAAATTCTCCACATACTGCAAAGAATTTCTACTAATATTAAGGATATTAGCCTCTAAAATGAAGTTAGGCACCAGAAGTGGCAGAAAGGAATGTAATTGTTCGAAGAAAGTCCAGTTTCTCACTTCACATGCATTGTAAGCTCATTAGTCCAAAGACAAAATGGCGGACGTGAGCCCCGTGAGGGAAATGCTTCCGCTTCAATTAAATGCCTGAAGCGCTCACCAGCAACTGAAAGTGGCAAAGAAAAGGCATCCGAGGTCCTTCACTCCATGAAGTGTGGCGTTGAGAAGTGGCAAAGCAGCAGGAGTCTGCAAGGAAAACTGCAGCTCCCTCCAATCCACACAGAGCTCCCTCAGCAAGCGGCCATCCTCGCTTGGTGTCAAGCCACGGCCCCTGTCCTAAGCTCTTGATGTATCCCACGCCGATCAGGATAATGTACCCCCAAGGGAATACGTTTGATCTATCCTGTCCAATGTTCAATCAGTGCACAAATCTCACGTCACCCTAAACTAACTCCGTTGGTACCATAGCAAAGTACACCTAACTTAGATAGTCCATCCCAATCTAATCTGACTTCCCTTTTTGTGCACTATTCCTCAGCCGAGGATGCATATTTTACCTGGTGAATCCAGGCACAGAGGCATCAGTAAAAAGGAGTTCCTGAACAGCTCTTATCTCTGGTGGAACAGCCTTGTTCCGGATGTCGTCATTCCCCTTGTAACTTTGCGTCCATGTAAGGACAATGTCGCTGAATGGAACAAAACAAGGAATCTGCTCACACTACTGGTCAGCTACCCCCTCCTTAACCCACTGATCATAGAGTAACGGCAGGGTCACCCTCCTACAATGGGAGGCATGGATCCAGTTCTTACGCTCAGAAACTTTAACAGAAGTGCGGGTTGCCAGCAAGACCTGGAGTGGCCCCTTCTAGTGTGGCTCCAAACTCTTCTTCCGCTGAAAAGTTTGAACCAATATAAAGTCACCGGGCTGAATATTGTGTCCGGGCCCCTCATGTTTAGCTGGCAGGGTGTCCTGGACCCGTTGGTGAATAGAACGCAAACTTTCAGTTAACTGGCATAGGTAATCAGTCAACAAGTGGTAATCAATATCAGAAAACCGTCTAGGATGCGGTGGAGACATTTGCCAGGTGTCCAAACATGACCTCATATGGTGACAATCCTGTCCTAGAGTGTGCTGTAATTCTTGTTGACAAAAGTGCTAATGGTTGGGCATCTGGTAACTGTAACCCTATTGTCTCCTGAATCTTTGCCATTTTCAGTTTGAGAGTACAATTGTACTTCTCAACCAAACCTGCTGACTACAGGTGGTTTGTGGCACGAAACTTCTGCTTTATGTGCAAACCATCACAAATTAACTTGGCACTGAAATGACGTCCGTTATCACTCCATATCAAATGGGGCAAGCCAAAACGAGGAAAGAACTCCTTCAGGAGTACCTTTGCCGTCGTAACAGCTGTATTGTCTTTAGTAGGATAAGCTTCAACCCATTTACTGGAAGCACAAACCACCACTAAGACATCTTCAAATACTGCATCGCTCCAGTTCTATCAAATTCATCTGAAGGACTTCAATAGGGAAAGTAGGCAGTGCAAAATTGCTGGGTGGGGTAGGAGTACTTTTTCCAGGATTGTACATCATGCACACCATACAAGACTTCACTAAATGTGCAGCAGTCTTCAAAGTGTTATCATTCTGCCATACAGGATCTAACAACTTGCACATACCCTTAGCACTGATATGGGCTGTGCTGTGGGCCATTGTAACTACAGGGAGAATATATGCATCTGGCAACATCCATTTCTGCTTCCCTGACTTGTCAATAAAAACATCCCTCACCGTTCAATTGTGCTGTACTTTCTTGCTACACTGCTAACTCTTCTGTTGTGACCTCACTTTGTATCTCCTTCACATTCTCAAGTGTATCCTCAAACATAGTCTTTTCAGGAACCCACCTACCGGGACCTGCTACCAACATTCTTTTCATTTTGGTCCGGGCTGTTTCCTTAGCTGTCTGATATGCAGAAGCATTTTCCCTACCTACATCATTAGTGACTTTCTGATGGGCACTGCACTTCACTATAGCCAACTTCCTAGGGGGCGTCAAAGTAGACAGCAGCCTCAGTATAAGGTGCCCAAGCTGAATCTTTGTGCCATGAGAAGTAAGAGACCCTCTCTCTGCCCAGAGTCGCCCAAAGCAGTGTGCGACTCCAAAGGCGTATTGGCTGTCAGTATAAATATTGGCAACCAACCCCTCACTCAATTCGTAAGCTCAGATCGAAGCAATAAGCTGCGCAGCTTGAGCCGATTGGTAAGGAACTTGTGATGTCTCAACTACCGTATGCAGTGTGGTAATAGCATACGCAGCAGTTGTAGTGCCATCTGGTAATTTAAATCAAGAGGCATCGACATATAATTCCCCATGTGGGTCAGATAAGGGAACATCAGTCACGTCTACCCATCCTTTCCTCTCTTCTTCCATCCAGAAGATACAGTCATGTTTATCAATCTCATCATTCTCAGAAGGGAGGGGCAGTAACGTAGCTGGATTCAGAGTGTCACATCTTTTGTCCGTGATATGTTTGGCAAACAAAGATATTTCATAGCCAGTCAGACGTGCACTGGTGAGATGCCTTGTCTTAGTCTTATTAAAAAGTGTATCCACAGCATGGGGTACCATGACTGTGAGGTCAGTATCAAGTACGCATCCAGCCAATTGTCTTATCGAGATGGCCATAGCGCGACCGCTCCTAGAGAGCTCGGGAGGGCTCTTACAACAGTGTCAAGAACAGCAGAGAAATAAGCACAGGGCCGTTGCTTATCTCCAAATTTTTGTGTTAGAACAGAAATTGCACAACCAGCCATCTCATGAACGTACAACACAAATGGTTTAGTGTAATCTAGAGTGCCAAGTACTGGAGCCGAACAAAGCACAGTTTTCAATTGCTCAAAAGACCGCTGACATTCAGGCATCCAAGGCAGGGGCTCATGCACATCTTTTAGTGTTAGTGAAAGCAGAGGTCTGATTAGGAACAAATAGTTAGGTATCCACTGACAACAGTAGGAAGTGATACCTATAAAAGCACACACATCTCTCTGAGTTTGTGGAACGGACATTTTTAAAATGGTACTGAGGAGCTCCGGGGTCAATCTACTACCCTCCTTCGACAGTAGGTGGCCTAGATTGGTGAGCTTCTGTCGACCATATTGAAATTTAGAAAGAGGCACCTTATGTCAATGTTGGGCCAAATGCAACAACAATTTAACTGTCCCATCTTTGCAACCTTGTTCTGTGTCAGAAGTGATGAACAAGTCATCAACATACTGCACCAATACATTACCTGCAGTAGATGAAAGGGAATCCAATTGGCTCTTTAATGCTTGACTATAAATACTCAGACTTTGTGTATAACCCTGAGGAGCTCAACAGAATCTACAGCTCCTACCAGCTAGGGTAAACCCAAACAATTACCTGCTATCTGGATGAATAGGAATACTGAATAATGCGTTTTTCAAATCAATGACAGAGAAAAATTTAGCAGTAGAAGGAATCATTGTCAAAAGAGTAGTAATGTCAGGAACCACTGGAAACTGAGGGACCAGTATTTTATTAACTTCACGCAAATCAATCACAAAACGGTAAGCATCTTCATGGTCATCAGGGGAACCTGAGGGCATCCTTTTAAGAATTAGAAGAATAGGGCTATTGCAAATATTAGCAGTTGTCTCCTCAACCACTCCCATCCTAATCAAATCCTGTATAATTTGCAATAAGGCTCGCTCTCCTGCCTGCGGTATTTTATACTGAGGGATATGGGGCAAAATAGCACCATCCTTAACCTGTATCAAAACAGGCGATATCTGCAACAATCCCATATCTGTGTCGCCTGTTGCCCACAGAGTGGGTGGCACATCTTTAAACTCAACAGGAAGGGGTGCATCTTTGGACAAACGCTGCTTACCGCATGCTACATCTGGACCCATTGTCATATAGACACCTGCCGGAGAACAATAAACAATAGATTAAACAAAACCATTTAAAATAGGGTCCAAGGGATATATATTTTAAAGACCCACACCTGGTTTTATCCCCAGCACCAACTGAATGTATAACACACGAAACACAGGGGGTCTAACAGCCAAATTTGAGAGGCTACACTGTCGATACTGAATCAACAAGATCTCAAAATATCTTTATCGCACACACATAACGTATTAATAAAGATAAAGAAGGAAAAAAGGCTAACACTACATGCATAGAGGAGACCGGTACATCATCGATTATTCGTAAAATGGCTGATTAATCCACAACAGATTGTTAAAGGTTTCCATCAAATTAAACTCAATGATCAGTCCTATCATTTGGCCAAACCCATGTGCAAATGAGGCTGGTCCCCTGATCAGTGGGACACTCAGCTCCGCACCTTATTGTTGTATCAGGATTTGGTCCACCAAATACACAAACCGTCCATGATGACTGATCTTTTGATGGTAAAGTAAGAAGAAATAGTGCAACGAACAAGAAAGTGATTTAAAATAGGATGGAATGTCCTCCTTCTAAATACTTTATTCTACGGACTGGACACGCCTCCTAATTAAAAAATAGAACAGTGCAAAAGAAGACAGTGACAATTATCTGTCTACATAAGGGCCAACATGTTTCTGCCTAACGGGTATTTAATCCCTTGACATTCGTCAGGGCCTCTGCTCGTATAATAGTTGCACTCCTAATAGTGAAATATAGAATTCACCACCATCACCAAAAACAAATTATAGTAAAACTGGTTAGAAACGGTACAACCTGTAACAACCATGGACATTAACCCTCCGATTCACAATGGTTACTGTGAATTCTGTGAAGGAAAACGTTATATCATTAGTACTGTATTCGAGGCATCAGTCTCATGTGCATAGTGTGTCACCAAACCAACCAATAATGTGTGTCAGAAAATTAATTTTTATGCTTACCCTTTGTGGTAGGGCAATAGACCTCACCTCACCTGGACACTGCTCAGGTACTAAGAGGCCCCGCACTACAAAGATATAGGGAAAACAAAAGAATGTGGCAAAGTACTGTAAATAAATTTTTTCCGTTTTATACCCTGCCTATGATCATTCCTATAACCAAATGCCCTGTATCTATAGGCAAAACATGTGAGGTAGATAAACAACCCAAACTCAGTGTACTAAGCCTCAAAGTGACCCAGAAACTCGACTAAGACACCAAACTTTAAGGAAGATTAAAACTCCTTTGTATACTTATTCAGGAATTTTACAACATACTGATCTTCAAAACCTGTGATTTGCTAAAGTTTACAACATAGTATAGCTAAAAATATTCTAAAAATATTATATATTCTGTGGTAGCTGCTCACCTTTCCGTCGGTACCTCAAGCTCCCATCTGAGACTTGGGGGAGGCACCGATCTGTAGGAGATGCTAGTATAAGTAGTCTAGTGAGGGTTTGTTAGTGAAGTATCCCTCCACCTTTAAGATGTATACTAGATAGTGGCGATCTTATCATGTGTCCCTTCAATTGGTATATATTAGTGGCAAGGACACTATTATCAGACATTTATCGTGAAGTAAGCCTTATTGGTCTTTATTTTCATAAGAAAACTAAGGACACTACTTTACGCTCGAAATCTCGCGAGATCTCGCGAGAGGAAGTGCTCAGAACTACCATATGATGTCATATCGGCCATCTTTGTAGTTCCTAACACTATGATCTGGTAATCATTAAACCGTGATTATTCCTCACGTGCATATGATGTTGGAATGCCCCCAGTGTTGTGAGTCACTGCCTATTTTTCTCCAAAATAAGCCTACTTGAGCTTGTTTTCTTAGGAACAAGAGCGCACTACTTAGCGCTCGAAATCACGCGGGAAGATGCGCTCAGAACTACCCGATGACAATATATCGGCCATCTTTGTAGTTCTGAAGGCTTCAACCTGTATATCATAGAATCACGATTGACCATGTGTTGTTTTTGAAAAAAGTACCAGTCATTGGGCAATGACAGCTGCCCAATGATGTCATTTCGGACATCTTTGTAGTGCAATGACTGCAACCTGTTGGTCCGTGATATTCCAATGTTGTTTGTGGGAACACAAATGCTCTAAGTAGTATGCCATGAGTGGCCTCAGAGTGTATTCAATGGGCATAACTATGCAGATGCTCCAAAATCTTAAAATGTGGGAACCATCCTAACGGTTGTGCATAGCTATATGTCACCCTCCAGTGTATGTCAGAAAACTCCCATAATCAAACCTATTTGTGATATTATGAGAAGAGTGTGAGCAAAGTAATTCAGGCATGAATCAATATGTACAACATGTTTATATAGACACACCCTATTACAGTCAGTATATCCCAGTTATTACTCACTAGTGCCAAGGCTACAGCGAGGTCCAAGGAATATCATCATTTAATCCTCCTGTATCTGTCCGAAGTTTATAAATCCATTTTTGCTCTTTTCTAAAAAGGTAACCCGACACATCACTTATGTGACTGGGTATATATGGCTTCTCCAGGACAGTCCATTGGAAGTCCGTTTCTAGATGTGCACGCTCCAGGAAATGTCTCGTAAGTTTAGTGTTGTTTTTCTTACAACGAAAAGAACTCTTGTGTTCCAACATCCTGGTGCGGACTTTGCGGGTCGTCATACCCACATATCGTGTGGAGCAAGGACATGTCAGCATATAAATCAGATTGGTACTATTGCAATTACTATAGTTACTCTGCAACCAAGGTCTCGTGGTGCCTATATATATCTCCTTCGTATGTTTGGTCTGAGGGCAGACTGAGCAAATGCCGCAAGGGTGATGCCCGACAGCTGGTGGAAGGTTCCACAGTGTTCCACCAAGTTTTCTAGGGAGCTCTTTTGGGCGTGTGTGAACAAGTCGATCCCGAATGCTGCTTGCCCTTTTGAACGCAAACAAGGGTTGCGCGATTTTCTCTCTCCCATGGTTCAGAAGGCGCCAGTGTCTTTTGACAATCTTCTGGATGGCATTGCTTCTAGTATTGAAGGTGCTCACGAAAGTGAGTCTAGTCAGAGGTGGTTTAGGGATTGGAGCTTCCAGGAGGGCCTCCCTATTGTTGTTAACCGCTCTCTTTTTTGATCTTTTTATGAGTGAATTAGGATAGTGTCTGTCCCATAATTGTCCACAGAGATTCCTAGCATGCACCTCAAAGTCCTCTCTATTGGAGCAGTTCCTGCGAACCCGTAGGAACTGGCCATATGGTAGATTCTGGCGCAAGGACTTCGGGTGGTAGCTCTCGTAAAGGAGAAGTGAGTTCCGCGCCATAGGTTTCTTGTACAGTTCACTCTGAAATCCTGCAGTAGTGACATAGATCGACAGATCTAGGAATGCAATTCTTTCCTTATTTGTTTCCATGGTGAATTTAAGAAACTGGTTTCTACTGTTTAGCCATTGGTGGAATTCATTGACGGAATCCACCGTGCCTCTCCACACCACCAACACGTCGTCAATATAACGCTTCCACCACCTAATAGAGGTGTGGAAGGGGTTGGTGGGTGTCAGTACGTGTTGTTGTTCGAACTGGTGCACGTATAAATTTGCCAGGCTCGGCGCGAAAACGCTGCCCATACTCGTGCCCGAGATCTGGAGAAAGAGCTTGTCCTCATACTTGAAGAAATTCTTTTTCATGGCTATAGTTTCCAAAGCCATTATAAATGGTACAGGGGTGATAGTTTCACATATACTATCCCTCAGGATGGATGTTACGACTTCCAAAGTCTCATCCTGAGGGATAGAAGTATACAGTGATTCTACATCGAAAGAGACCAGGAGGTCTCTTTCAATATCATAATCAATTTCTGGAAGGACACGCAAGACATCTTTAGTGTTCTGCACATATGCAGGCATTTTCTGTACAATTGGCCGCAGAAAATAATCGACAAAAGTTGACAATGGCTCCAGGAGAGACCCTATTCCTGAAATATTAGGCCTACCAGGCGGTGGCCTCTGTGGTTTGTGTACCTTTGGTAAAAGGTAGAAATAAGGAGTGGATGGGTGTTTAGCAACCAAATAAGTCGCCTCACTTTGAGTGATCCAACCCTCAGATAAAGCTTCTTCAACCATATCCTGTATCTGTTTAGTCACCTCTTCTGTAGGATCTGTAGACAAGGGAGAGTATGCCTGTCTATTGTTTAGTTGTCTATAGCACTCAGTCTGGTAATCCGTGGTGTTTAAAATAACTATAGAGCCGCCCTTATCTGCAGGCTTTATAGTTATTAAATGATCCTCTGAAAGTGATTTCAGTGTCATTTGTTCTGATTTGGTAAGGTTGTTAAATGACCTGACTGTTGTGCTCCACAGTGAAGCAATATCACCCGCAACAGCTTGCTCAAAGGCTAAGACCTGTGGAGGAACCATGTGAATAGGTGGCTGGAATTTAGATTTTGGTGTAAGACCGGTGTTTGTGTCGCAATCAGCATTAATCTGATCCTTGAAGAGATAGTGTAATCTAAGTTTCCTGAAAAACTGACTCAATTCGCATTGGAAAGTGAATGGGTCCCCATGATTCGTCATGACGAAACCCAAGCCTTTATTCAGTACTTGTTCTTCAAGTGGAGTTAGTATCTTGTTAGATAAGTTGACTACGAGGGATTGTTCGATGGGCCTGCTTTCTGGTTCTTGGCAGTTTGGCTCCGTGTACCTGCATGTGGGCCTGTCTGGTCTTCCCATTGTACAACTGTGTTTTGTGCTGCTCGCCTTTTGCCTCTTGGTCGGCGTGGGCCAAACCCTAAAAAATGTTGAGAATTGTAGGCATTTGGAAACCCTTGGAAATTCGGCGGAGGTGGAGGTACAGGGTAAGGCTGTTGGTTCGGTGGAAAACCCCAAGGGGTGGGTGGCCACCATTGCTGGTATGGATCAATATGTTGATTGCCATATGAGTAGGGTCTGTTCCCCCTACCTCTCCCACGTTGTGGAAAGCTAGGAGCGCCCGTGTTGGTGTTGTCTGGATCACTACTGTCAGACCCTGAACTAGAGTAGTTAGACCCATAACGTTTTCCATTGTTTCTGTATACAGGTGGTGTGTACGTATCGCTCGTATAGGGGTACACACGTTCATACTTCCATTTACTCAAATCTTTTTTGAATTTATCTAATTTTGTTTGCAGAATAGTCTCCTTGAATTCACCTGAGTTTTTGTTCGATTCGTCCTGCTGTTTTTTAAACAGAATCGGTGTTACTGTTGTTCTTATTGCAGCTTCTAAAACCTGTATTTCAACCAAGATGGTATCGGCTATTCTTTTTGCTGAGCTAATAATCAATATTTGCCAGTCTCTAGTACATTTCCATGCTATAAGCGACCAATCCTTCAGGAAGATCTTATCTTGTAAGAATAGTCGAGGAGCATTGGAGACCACTAGACCAGGCGGGGCGCAACTAGCCCTCAGATATTCTGCCATGGTTATTCCATGGACCAAGGTTCGGGCATGTGTCTTTTTTAAAACCATAACTTTGGCCCAATCATCTCCTGTACTAGGAATGGCTGTTGAAGGTATGTTCAAGACGCTGGGCATACTATCCAATATAGAATGATATATGGCATCATCATACGCAATACCACTAATTTAGGACTGATCATTGAGTCTAATTTGATGGAAACCCTTTACAATCTGTTGTGGATTAATCAGCCATTTTACGAATAATCGATGATGTACCGGTCTCCTCTATGCATTTAGTGTTAACAATAAACAATAGACAAGTGGGAGAAGGATTACATCTAAAGGAAAGGTATGTGCTAATAAGAACAGTGCATTCATTAGCGTGGCAGAACTCAGCTCTGAAGAAACATAACCTAAAGAAGGTAATTTCTCAGTAAATAAAAAGAATTAGTTTCGATCTTGAGACAAAATGGTGCCTATACACAAAATGGCGCCGTGAATGCTAACTTGCGTAAAAACAATACAAAAGCATAATTTTTATACGCACAGTGGAAAGATTGATAGAATCCATGATTCCAGAGATGAGAGCAAATTTTGCCAACTCCGAGAAGAATCAGGGTAAGATCCAGGAGACATGTGAGGCTTTAGAGGAAAAAATGAGCATCCTGATGAATCGCGTGACAGTAGTAGAAGCCTCATTGGTGGATCTAGTCAAAGAAGTTGAGGTGAATCGGGGAGGAATTCAGGTATTAAAGGCGAACGAGAAAGATCTGAGGGACAAAATGGAATCCTTAGAGAACAATCCAGGAGGAATAATCTAAGACTACTAAATATCCCAGAGGGGAAAGACGGTAAAGATGTTAAATGTTTTGTAGTGCAACTATTAAATGAATTTATTCTTGGCCTGGAGATAGCATTGCTGGAGAGAGACATCCAGAGGGTTCATAGGGACCCATTTAGGAAAGCGGGGACAAGAAGAACCTGTGAAGAATCTTAATTAACTTCCAGACCTATTCCTTAAAAGAGAATATCCTGATTGAAGCAGTCAAGGCTGGTACATACAAAAAGGGGGACTGGACATTTAGGATTCGTTCAGACATCTCCAGAGCGACTCAAGACCGCCAATGGAACTAGGTAAACACATTCAAGAGTTAAAATCACTAGGGGCAATGGCACAAATGCGCTTCCCGTCCTCTTTAAAGATTATTTGGAGTAACCAGATGCACAACATTAGAGATATAAAAGAAGTGGAGTTACTCATAAGTCAAATCACAACAGAATGTGTGCGGTGACGGCTAAAGTGGGCAGGGTCTCGAAGAGCAAATATGTTTCGCCCAGAGAAGGAAGGGAGGGTACTCCTGGAGTGGCTGAAGGGGGGGTGGGGGGCATCACAATTTCATTGACATACGTACATGCACATTGGTTATGAGAGCATATAAGGAAAAAAATATGTCAGAGTTTGTGGAATAAAGAGATTATTGGCGAGGGGGAGGCAAAGGAGCTGAGTTGTTTTAACAACCCTAGATTCGGTGTCGATGTCAATTATTATCTTATAGTGGAATGTAAACGAGCTAAGGGTCAGCGGTAGGAGGCAGAGGATACTGGAATATTTAAGAATGGCAGATAGCAAGGTTATTCAAGAGACTCAACTATTAAAGTCAGAATGGGAGGAGATAATGGGGAAGCTAAGATGGGTAGATGCCTCTGTTTGCACAAATCACAATTGTTATGTTAAAGGGGTTGCCATTATATTTAAGAGAGCGGCCAAAGCAGTAATAATAGAGGCATAAACTGACCCTAAGGGGCAATTGGTTGTGGTGAAAGTCAAAACTTTGGAGAACACATATGTTATTGCAGGATACTATGACCCGAATATGGATGATCCTGCCCCCCTGAAGACTCTGTATAATCAGCTATTGGAGATTTCAGCTCCCATAATTTTGGCAAGTGACTTCAATCTATTATTGGACCCCAAGGACGATCGGTAGCTAAATATAAAAGCTTCCATAGAGCTGAACTTACCCAAAATGAGGGCATGGTTGAAAGGTTGCATGGAAGATTTTGGGTTGTTGGATGTGTGGAGAGAAAAGGTGGTGGGGGACCAAACGTTTACATTTAGGAATAGGAGGCATGGCCATGCTTCCAGGATTGACTACTTCCTGGCTGAGAAAGGGGAAAGTAAAAAGATTAGACCATTGGAACATTTACCAGCTCACTTGTCGGACCACTCAGCAGTCTGCCTGAAACTGAGGTGGGGTGAGGCAGGTACCCCTTCACGGTGGACCTTGGATAGAACCTTACTTTTAGACCAACAGGTGGTGATAAAGTTGAAAGAGATAACCAGGGATTATTTTTGCTTAAATGATATGACTACATCAGTCCAAATAACTTGGAATGCATACAAGGCAGTTATCAGGGGGAGGTTGAATCAGCACTGCAGCATTTAAGAACAAGTCTATTAGGAGTAAAATAAACAACTTAGAAAATAGATTACAGCAGCTGGATAAGATGGGAGATCAAGGAAAGGGGACACAGGGCGTGAGCATAATTGAGGTTGAAATAAGAGAAAAGAAAGAAGAGCATTCTGGAGGAAATAGTCAGGAGGAAATGGGAGATGAGGAAGCTCTCTCACTATGAGTATGGTGAGGGATGTGGAAAACATCTAGCCTGGAAATTAAAATTGAACAAAATCAGAATAGGATTCCAGCAATTAGGGCAGAAGTGCAAAGCACACTCAGTTTTGAGGATAGGGTGATAGAGAGTGCCTTTGCAGAGTGTTTCCAGGCTGTGTATACAGAAGATGTCAGTGCTACAATGGAGCAAGTTGAGATGTACTTTGAAGACATGTTAACCCCAACAGTGTAGAGAAACAAAAGGAGCTGTTATACTCCGAAATAATGACTGAAGAGGTTGCGGTGCAATAGAGAAACTGAAAAGAGGGAAGGCGGCTGGTCCAGATGCCCTACCGAATGAGATCTATAAGTCTCTTAAAGAGGAGGTTGTCCCATTTCTAACAAAACTATTTCATTCAATTTTTCTAAGGGCTCTGCTATACCGAAATCCTGGGAGGAAGCAACTATTTGTCTTTTGCAAAAAGCTTGAAAGGATTCAAGATGCTGTGAATCCTATAGACCTATATCACTGTTAAATAGTTATTATAAGATCTTCATGCAGATTCTGGCTAGGATGTAAGGGGGGTAGCGGACAAGATCATACACCCAAATCAGAAAGGCTTCATCAAAGGTAAGCAGATCCATGAGTTAACTCATGAGTTGCTTGGGGCAATAGACATGGCAACTCACAGAAGGCTTCCTTTGTCGATAATTACTTTTGATGCGGCAAAGGCATTTGACAGGGTGAGCTGGTCCTTTTTACATAAAGTTGCAGAGCAGTATGACTTGGGAAAGGCTTTTAGGAGGGTTTTAAAATTGATATATAAGAGTACCACTGCCATAATACTGGTAAACGGTATCATCACATCACCCATATTTTAAGGGGTACAAGGCGGGGCTGCCCACTCTCCCCCTTCTGTTTGATCTTTATATTGAACCACTACTCAGTAAAATCAGGGCTAGTCAACAGATCCTGCCTTTTGAGTTTCAGGGTTGGGAGAAGAGGGTAGCTTTGTATGCAAATGATTTGATGGTATTTACAACAAACTTGTCACTCTCACTTCCAGTAATATCAGACATTCTGGATAAATTTGGGGACGTCTCAGGCTACCAAGTAAATTGGCAGAAAACGGAAGTTATGGAATGGAACTCCCAGAGGTAAAGTAAAAGATAAGATATTTGGGTATTATGGTAACAAAGAACCTAGAGGATGTTGCACAGGTAAAAAGGCAGCAAATGAATCCAAGAAATTATCAAAATCTTGGCCAGGGCTTCCACTTTCATTTTTGGGAAGAACCAACATTTTATAAATGTCCATATTACCAAAATTCACTTTTTTGCTTGCTTCAATACCCCTTGAATTTAAAAATGTTTGGTTTGATAAACTACAAGGAGTCTTGAGTAGTTTTATTTGGGCCTCCAAGGCAACAAGAATTTCCTGGAGGAAACTCCGTAGGGAGAAACAACAGGCAGGAATTGCTAGTCCATACTTGCTTCAATACTGCAAATCATTTCAGTTTAAAAGTATGAGAACTTTGCTTCAAGAACAACAAGTGCATGCTCGTATCTACAAGCCATGACACAGCTAGAGGTGGATTGTTTTCTGTATAAGTTTAGGCTCCCAGAATTTTTAAAAAAAGTGAAGCTGAAGATACCACTATTGGCATGTAAACTCTGGTTTCAAATCAGGAGAGCCTTAAAAATCCTATACTATAGCGGTTACGCCCCAAAATGGGCATCTCCAGGGCCCCCCGAATGTTTGAAGTATAAACTTTCAAGCCCACTAGCAGAAGGGGGAATAACGGGATGGGGCCAGCTTCTTGATGGAAAGACCTTAGTAGAATGGGAACCGTTGTCATCAATGCTGAATGGCAGTATCTATAGCTTCAAGTACTATCAATTGGCTAGCTGGGCAAAAACTTTGGTGAAGGAAGATTTGGGGAACAATGAACTTGAAGCAAAGCTTTTAAAGAGTCCAACACAGAGAAAGGCGGTCTCGGACTGGTACTGGATGCTTGTAGTTGCCGGGAAAGAAGAGTTTACTCTCCCTACAGAGATCTGGGGAAAAGATCTGCCGTCGCGGGATGTACAAAATCTTTGGCAAGTATCAATGTCTACTTTGTGGTATGTTGTCAGTGCAGCCCAATTCAGAAAAAAACATTTATTTACGATACACAGTGCATATTGGTCACCGAAAAAGCTGACAAGAATGAATAAGCAAATGGTTAAGAGCTGTCCTAAGTGTGGGGAGGAAGAAGCTGACAACCTACACATGTTCTGTCGATGTCCCAACCTCCAGGTGTTCTGGCACAACGTAAGTGAGGTCCTTTCAACAGTGTTGGGCATGAACCTGGAGGTAAGCATAAGTCTGGTCAAGTTTGGGGTTGCGAATGAGGAAGGGTTAAGGGCTAATCTGAGAAGTAAACAAAGGAATATGTTGTTTTTGTTGATATTATTAGCCAGACATGAGATCTGTATTAAGTGGGTATCCCAGTACCCCCCTATGAGGAGGGAGTGGTTGGACTCGATCTGAAGGGTACGAATTCTGGACCGAAGCAGGGAGTGAATTAAGAGGATTGATTTTTGGGATATATGGGAACAGAACTCTAGTTTTGGAGTATAATGACATGACTGATAGTTGGCATGGAAGTCCGATGATTAAGCAATATCGCAATAAGGCCCGGGTATCAGGGATTTGGACTGCTACCCCAAGAACCTTTCCCTTTTGGACCCTATGGGACAGGAGGATTGAGGGCTCGCTCTCTGTCAATCCACCAGCCTATTGTGAGAGTGAGACCCCTTTTCTTTCTTCCAGAATGCTTATTGCACAAATGAGGACAAAAAAATATATAACTGGTGCTCATGTAAAGTGCTCAAATACCTTCGGGTTGAGTTTGCACTATATAAAAAAACTGCAAAAATATTTTAAAAAAACATGTCTTGATTTGAATTACACCTTTTAAAACATGATCAAAACACTGGATTTAAAGTTAAACATTGTCAGAGTTAATACAGAAACCACACCCGCTCTGGTCTTTTTAGGTTGAGCCTATGTCTCCAAGAATTGATGTACTCACGGCTTCGGGCTTAAACCACACCCATCAATTCCATTTGGTTCTTTGTTGTGCCAGTCAAAGATGTTGGCTTTTTATAAGTGGCTTGCTTTTCAAAGTCCCTTCTTTGGCTGCCTGGTTGATGGCCATGCGATTTCACTCACTGATCATTTTTGTTGACCATCTCCGTGTCACGCTTCTTCCCATTACAGGGTTATGGCACCTCTTCCCTTCTGGGCATCGCAGACACAGATCGTATGACACCACTGCTGTTTAAGGCTCTCTCTCTTTGGTAATTTTTGACTCGTTTTTGTTTGCTTTGGGTCAAGGTATTTGAATTTTTTCTTTTTGAACCTTTAATAAAACGCGTTGAATCCGAAGGTATTTGAGTCATGTTTTTCCAGTTCTGATGTTCTTATGCACATGCCTCGGTCTGCTACTTGCTATCGGCAGGGTTTATGATAACCACATGTGTCTTTATACGTTTCTGCAGGGATGTTTACATAGGTTTATTTAGTCGCATTTTTTCATACATTTATTATTTATTTATCATTATTGATTTATTCTTCTATTTTAGTTAATTGCTTATATTTGGACAGCCTGTTAATCATTTATAGAATACCAAGAATTTTGGGGGAGATTTACAAGCCCCTTGCGCCTCTTTTACGCCGCCGTTGCGTCACTTTTGTGATGCAGCGGCGGCGCAAAACCAGCGCCATGCTGCGGGGTATTTACAACGTGACGCATCTGGGAGATGCGTCACGTTGTAAAGCCCTGCACCAGAAGTAGGCGTTCCTGTGCAGAGGAACGCCTCCTAAAAGTGGCTGAGTGAAATCTACAAGATTTCACTCAGTCACTTTTGAGCCCATGCTGCGTCAAAACCCTCCGCCTGCTTGAAGCAGGCGTAAGGATTGATGCAGCATTGTATCGATAGGGCACCCCAGAGCCTTGCTGGAGCTGCGACGCGACTCCAGCAATGCGCTGCCTTTATGGCACAGATGCGTCACGCATCTGTCCATTTTTGCCCCATGGTGCGCCGCATTGTAAATGCGGCGCATCCATGGTGGCGGAGCCGTGACGCACAATAACTGGCGCATCCCTGCTGATATGCAGGGATGCGCCAGTTATTGTAAATCTGCCCACTGGTTTCATTTCAAATATGGAGGCCTCCAAATGTTTTTTCTTCTTGGCGCCAAAGTACTCTTTCTATATTCTTGTTGCAGCCCTTGCGGTGTCAAATCACATGCAGCCCGTGCTTAAATGCACCCGGATTTAGGGCGCTTTCTCGGCTGCAGTTCTGCCTTGGGTTTTGAGTCAGATACATTGCGTTCTAACGGTTCTCTCTATGCTTTCTGGTAAGGTAATTCCCGTATGCCTCCAGCTGTTTGTTTAGATTCCGAGCGGTTCCCCGCTCTGTGTGCAAGTACCCAACTCAGATACTTTATCGATACAGCTCTGGTATGCTTGCACTCATTTTGTCTATCATTATGGGCTATTTTATTCCCATCTATGGGGCATATCATCAAGGCCCGCGATAAAATTATCGCCGCTTTAGCGTCTGTTTTTGGGAGTGTTCCCATGCCTCAGTGCCGGTTTCCCTAACGCCCATCTTTGCATCGCCAATCAGATGCAAAGTGGGCTTACCCTGCCAAACTAACGTGGAGAATGTCGCTAACCGACATTTCTCCAATTATCAAGGAAATCGCTAACCTGCTTAGCGATTATAAAAGTAGCCCTAACCGCGCTTAACGCAGGTTTCTTTACGCCTGCTTACAATCTGACTTAGCCATTTTATCCAAAGGGAGGTGGATTATATGGCTACGTCCACCCTACCCTATCAGCAACGTATCGCCTGTCGCTGTGCGATCATTGCTGGATTTCCAGCGATAATCGCACATTTTGCAGCTATCGCTTGGATTTCTATCACTTTGGAGATAAGCGTTGCTGATAGCTCGCTATCTCCCCGATAAAATCCAGCGATAGCCGCGATAATTATCCTCGCGCTAAGCGCGCTTAGCGATAATTATCGCTGGCTGTTGCTGATATGTCCCTCGGTCTCTATTTTTTCCCCTATTGTTTTGACTCAAATACGAATTTGTCCCAATGTGTTATATTAAAATTGCTACAGTGTACCTGCACTTTACCAGGTTTTTACCACTGATACGGCTCTGAAATGTTTGCACATTTTCTACTAGCTTGATGGCCTATTTTATCTGCTGGCAACGTCTTCACACCTTACCCCATCATTCTGACCAGTGGGGGTGTTTATCTCCATGTATTATATTAAGATTGCTACTTCGTATGGGATTTCTTCATTGGTTTGGGCTTACTAAGGTTTCTGATCCATCTATGTGACTTATTTACATCAGATGAGACCTCATAAAGTTTTAACATGTAGCCAGTTCTGGCTTTCTGCTCCTTGCATTGTAGATTTAGTTATAGATTGAAATCCAGCCTGTTCATAGGGTTCACATTTGATATAAGGTAGACATTAGACCTACCATGGGTAAGGGTTTTTCCCCCCTTCTGCTTACTTTTCACTAGCAGTATTTTCTATAATATTCATATATATATATATTATGAGCTGCTTTCCATATGGGTTGTATGCCTTAATTTATTATATATATTATTCAATCCTATGTATCCTTTTCTTGAAGATCACAATTACCATAATATATATATATATACTCATATGTTTTTACTTTTCTACATTATGCAGAGTAAGCAGAAATTATCCTATGCCAGCTCTATAAAATTGTTGTATTTTCTCCTACAGCATTCTCTTGCAGACAATGCTGTACATCGTATGGATGAGCCATTGTTGGGTTCCATTTACTACTCTGGAGAAATGTCCTTGTCAACAGTCTCTATTTCTTTGTTTGCTAGCCATCTGCCTAAAAGTCATTTTTGGGCTTTACTTTATCAACATTAGGGGGTCGATTTCGATCTGGGTCGGAAAGCTCTCCAACCGAGCCGGATCCGGAGTGTTTTCTGACCGAGCCGGACCCCTGCAGTTCAACCGAGCGAGTACGATGCGGCCGCATGCTGCCGGACTCGGTTCAGTCGGGCTCCCATAGAAGTCAATGGGAGCCGGTCGTACGACGCGTACATGGGCTCCCATTGACTGAATGGGTACGTCTCGCACAAGGGCCCCCCCTACAGTGGTTATGCGTCGGTGCCATCCGCACCGTAAATGCCTGGGTCTCCCCCTGTGTCCGAGTCATAAGGCTGTGTGTGATGGGGGTTCGACACGGACACCCAAAGGCAGCTTCCCGGACATTTTGCGAGCCAGAATTTTCAGCTCGATCCGGCTGTCCGACGCATACATCGTACTCGCTCGGTCCTGAAACGTCTCCATTGCGCGGTGCGAATCGTGCCCGTATGAGTCAGTTGGAGCGGCTCGGATCTGGAAACGGTTCGGTCGGAACACATGCGTACACTCGCATCGTACTTGCTCGCTCGTACAGGTGTTTGAGTCGGTCGTGAAACACACGTCCGATTCGTACCTTTTTCTCGCCGGATCGCGTTCGGAGCCCTTCTGAGTGAGATCGGAATCGACCCCTAGGTATGTAATCATTGCAACATCAGACAGGTATTGCTTTTATTTGTGTATTTCTTGGTGGCCACTAATTAGTTTGATGTTCATCCTGGGAGCACACTCTTGATTAAGGGATAGTTTTGCCCACCTGCTTTAAGAGCTGTGTATATCTTTTGAGATAAGATATAAGTCTTTTTGTATGAGTACCTGCATGGATGTTATACCTAATTCTCACACCTATACACATTCTTGGTTGAGTTTTGTTGGTATGTGTCAGTCACACTCATTTACATCACAGTTACACTTGGTATGTTGGTTACATTTGGTGTTGGAGCCATATGATTATTTTTGAATTATTGTTGGGTTTCCGAATACACCATTTCTATTCAATATGAGTTCACTTTATTTTATTGTTAATTGAGCCTCATATTTCCATATTATCTACAGCTGGTATCCTTTAAAGGCTACCTTTCCATTCTATTTTCTATAATTTGTATTTATTTCTGCGCCATGAAGGTGGTTGACCACATTTGGTTTCACACCGAAACGCGCATCATCGCTAATGGTGGGAACTGGTAGACTTTCCACATCAAAAGAAAACACAAGGGACACCAAGAATATTCCTCTATCGATAGAGTTTATTTTCATTTCTATATAAAAATGTTTTGATAAGTCAGTTACAGTTGAGGTATGTTTGAGGAATGATTGCAATACTTTGACATTTTGGTGTGCCCTGTGGAGAAAGGTTGGTATTACCCTAATGTATTGAATTTGACTGTATTGTGATTTATGAGTACTTTATATTATCCACAAATGAGTAGTTAATTTGTGAACATTATGCGAAAAACATACTGAAAAGAAATAACCAGTAAAAAGTACTGTGAGAAGATATATAAATGATTTTTTGGGTTATCATAGTTTTTGGCTGAATGTACAAATGTAATGATATAAGGTTTGCAGGAATTCTTTAATTTGAGTCACTTTCCCCTGCTTCCGCATCCCTTTTTTCCTTTTCTTTCAGGGGCCCTCTTTTTCCCTTTAGACTAGTTATGGGGTTCTCGGATACCAGCCAAGGGTTCAGGATTTGGGGAGGCCCATCTTGGGGTTCAGGGATTTACTTGAGCAGGACTGGGGTAGATCCAGTTGCAGGTCCAGTGCAACAGCCCAGCTGGACAGTTACAGGGAGGCATCTGGTGCTTGTGTCATCGTAACTCAGAACAGGAGATCTGGCAACTGACCCTTGGAGACACCCAGGTTTGCATAGTATGAAAGGAGCAGGTCCTGTCTTCCTTATCCAAGAGCAGGCCTCAGTCAGCAGGGTAGTCCTCTGGGGAACAAGACAGACCTGTACTGTCTGAAGTGTACGGATGAATGGCTCAGGAGATCCAATATTTAAATACGGTGCCAGGCTTTGAAGTGGGGGCACTTCTTATACTACCCCCACATCTGGTACAGGAAAGTTCCTCCCTTTCCCTGTCAAGGCTCCAAGGAGTCTGGAGTTACATTGCCCCACCCATCCAGGCAGGATGGCACATCCTAACCAAACCTATTCCCTTTTTAGGTCGAGCCTGGGCAGCGCATGCGCTGCTCTGCGAGGCATGCTGTATTTGAGTATAGACTTGAAGTCCCGCCCATATTTGTCATTGGCTTGTGTCAATGTCCTTCGTAAATGCTGGCTTCTAATTCGTTAATAGGCTTGTTATTCCCACCTTTGTACCACCTTGTCTCAATGTGTAACCTCCCATGAGGACTGGCCCTTTTACTTCTGTTGTTACACTGTAAGTCCTAGGGGCACATGCATCAAGCTCATTTGCGATTCCAAATGTTGCGAATCGGTAAAAAAGGCTATTTGCGATCGCAAAATAACTCACTCCAATGCATGAAGCCCATTCGCAGAATATTATCAAAATTCGCAAAATATAGCAATTACTAAAATAGCGAATCAGTAATGGCAGTTCAGTATAAGAAATCGCAAACCCAATGCATAAACCCTTCGCAAATACCGAATCTGTTAAAAAATGGCAATTAGCAATTCTTAAATAACAACAAATCACATCAGGTGGTAACCATTTCAAATGGAACAAATCAGGTGCAAATCATCAGTAAACTACTTAAAAAGACCCAGAAGGGATCAGGATGCTTCACAATGGCAGCTTTCTATGTCATGGTGCAGAGGATGAAGCTAAAAGCAGCAGCACAGAGAAGAAGGAGGATACAGGAGCGCATTTTGAGAGTGCGCATTACTTTACTAGGGCAGACGGAGGAAGAGATTTATGATAAATATAGGCTGAATGCAGACACAATCTATGACCTCATAGCTGAATTGGACCCAATACTGCAGCGTCAGACTCACAGGACACATGCCATCCCCACTCACGTGCAGGTCCTCTGTTCGCTGCACCTCCTAGCTTCAGGGAGCTTCCAGGGAATAATTGCTTCAGCTGGAGGTGTCTCTCAAAGTGCCCTATCGTGATTTTTTAATGCATTATTTGATGCCATGTTGCAGAGGATACACCACCACATCAGGTTCCCCACAACACCACAGGAATTGCTGTAAACTAAATTAGATTGTTATCCTGTAGCCCATTTCCCACATGTCATTGGTTGCATTGATGGGACTCATGTAGCTATTTGCCCAACCTCAGTGAATGAGTACATTTACCGCAACCGAAAATCTTACAATTCATTGAACATTCAAGTAATCTGCAATTTTAACAATATTATCACAGACATAGTGGCTAGTTACCCTAGCAGTGCACATGACTCCTACATCTTCCGACATAGTGGCACACACAGTCGTCTACTTGCGGGGGGATTTGGAGAAGGATATTTGCTTGGTAAACATATGTAATACTCTCTTGCACACCTGTCTACCATGGTGACACATAGCAGTGAGTAATGTATTTTCTCATTACATCCTGTAGATGATAGCGCATACGCTGTGCGTTCTTTCATCATGACTCCATATCTAAATCCAACTACACAAAGTGAGCAGCGATATAATGAGGCACACATCTCCATGTGCAATGGGATTGAGAGGACATTTGGTTTACTAAAATCTAGGTTCTGCTGCCTCCACAAAACTGGGGGTGCATTACGGTATAGACCGGACACTTAATGCAAAATAGTCGCCACATGTGCCATGTTGCACAACATAGTCACTAATGGAGGCATTCCCCTGGAAGACTCTGACAGCGAGCCTGAGGTAGACATCCAGACAAGACAACCACTACAAGCGGCGTGCGGTCCAAATGCAGCAGATGGGAGACAGAGACAGGCAGAAATCACGCAATATTACTTTTAAGGTGGGTAATCACGAAACAACACAGTATGTGCTCAAAGGTTTAATGTGACAATTGAGTGGTTGTGTTAATGCACACATACTGAGTACAGACAATTAAATGTCATTGCATTGGCACTTAAACTAAAGTGGGAACTATTTACATGCTTTTGGTTACCGCACCAGAATGGTACCTCTCCCTATGTTCACTTCTTCCAGTCACGCACTCCTGTGGCCCTCTCAGTAGGCTCAGCCACATCCCTCATTGAACCTTCTGTGCCGGTGTTGCTCCTGATACTGCGCCTCCTGGGATATGTCACAGGTACCAGTAGGCTGCTGAGGCTGGAGGCCAACTCACTGTCCTCTCCTGCAAGCACGTTGTTCCCACCAGCTGCAGCAGTCCGACGTTGTTCCACTGCATTAGTGACCTGGATGAGGCCACTGGCCACATCCCTGCAGCAGTGGCTCATCTCCACCTGCATGCTGACAGCATGCCTGGAAAGCTGAGCTGTAGTTGTACTCAGCCTATTGATTGCCCTGGTGTAACCGTCCAGGCGTCCTATCAAATTGTGATGCCACTTACCATGGGAGGCATGCTCACCCTTTATGACCCTGCACAACTTGTGCATGGCTGTTGCAATACTGGCTAAGTTTTCCATGTTTGCCCTGTGCCCTTCAACTACAGCAGTGGTGAGCTCTCTCAGGCAGTCACGTATGTCCCCTATGTGTGTTGCCATTGTCCCCAGTTGGCCCTGCATAATCCTCATGGTCCTTCCTTGCAGGCACTGGACCCTCAGCATCCTCCCCTCCAGGCCACTCCAGGACGCTGCCCCATTGTCCTCAGCAGACATCAGGATTGCCCTGGGCCTTCGCCTGCAGAAATGGATGGACCGCGTCGCATTGGTACCTCTGTTGGTGTTGGTGGTGTGTTGCCAACCTGCTGGGTGGGAGTTACTGTGTGACTCTCTTCATCACTTTCTGAAGCAGGCAGTGGTGGAACTATTCACCTGCGTCGAGTGGGAGCAGGTATGGGTGAGGATGCTGACACTTCTGGTCCCTCCTCAGACTGTTCCACTGGTCCCTCTTACTCGTGGATGTCAGCCAAGTCACTCTCCTGTGTGGCTGCATCTGTGATTTTAAACAGTGCAAGTTCAGTTATTTTTTTCTGCACATGTTTGTGACATAGCACATGCAAATGTCTAATACATTTACTTCTGTTATGGACAAAGTCTACTTTAGTCACTTCCTTGCTGTACTCTGCTGCTCTAAAGCTGTTTTGGTCCCTCCTTGCCTTGCCCTTACATTTGTCTGTATAGAACTCCCACAATGCATTTGGGTGTTGCAAGTAAAAGGTGGACTGGACTCAGGTGTGCTACACTATGCATGGTATGCATTTGGGGATTTTTAGCTACATTTAACATTGAAATATGTTTAGCAGTGGTCTTACCTTGGTAGGTGCCCACCTGTTCAGAGGTGTCAATCTGTGTTATCTCGATGACTGCCTCTGGCTGCAGTGTGGATTCCACCATGTCCTCCAGTGGTGTGTTTGCACGTTCGGAAGATGGTCCCCCTCCAATTTTTTTTGCAGCTGCTAACCTTTCAGCCACCTTCTCTTTAGCTCGGCTGTGCAGGTCGTACCATGTGTTGCGCAGGTCTGCGATTGCACGCTGTGTTACCCACACAGCATTAACCTTAGCTTAGATTGCCAGCCAGCTTTTTCTTTTGACTGACTCTGCAACCTGCAGTTAGAGTTTACCAAAATGCTTATCATGCTTCAACACCACTCCCTCAATGGGGATTTCAAGTTCTTTCTCACTAAATTTGAGCTTTCTCTCCTGCCTTCTCCTTTCTTTTTCCCATTGTCTGTGGCCATGCTGTTGTTTTCTCACTGCTTCTGCTCCAAACACAGCTCCTTCCTGCAGAGCTCCACCAGTCTGCCTCCTCCTCTGATTCTCTCTGTGAACAGGTGTGTGCCTTCACTTCCTGGTTGTGATGTCATCCCAATGCAGCAATATGGGTAAATTGCTAATAGCGATTCTGTAATAGCGAATTCGCTATTAACAATTCGGTAAAAACAAACTCGCTATTGAAAATAGCGATTTTTAACGATTCGCTAAATTATAGCGAATTTTTGGATGTATTCACTTTTGCAATTCCGTATTAGCGATTTCTTAATAATTGCTCTTAAGGAATCTCAAAATCGTTTTTTGATGCATGTGCCCCTTAGTCTTTAAGCACTATTTCCTTTAATGAGTTTCTCCTACTGCAAGCACGACATGCTTTCCTGCAACATTTTAAGCATGACATTCATGCTTTCACTTTCCAAGCAGCTCGGGACGATGGCAGCAGCTTATATGAAATGAAATAGGTCTCACACACAAGAGTGTGAGCTATTGGCATTGTAAATGACAATGCCTTTTATTTATGAGTTAATTATCAAACCAGATAAATAAAAGGCATTTCCATTTACAATGCGAATAGCTTGAACTCTTGCAAATGCGAGGCCTATTGTATTGCAAATGCCTGTTTTTTGTTGCCAACCCTCAGCCTAAACAACAGTGCAATTGACACCTCTATCAAATAAAGCAGAAAGCAATTGTTTGTGTTTAAACAAGTGTAAAGCTTAAAGGAATTCTTCCAAAGGGAAGCTAAAGGAATCCAGAAAACAATATTGAAAGTGTAATTATGATTTACTTGACCATATGTTTTACATTTAGTTTGAATTCAACACATCTGTTTGAAATCTCAGCTTTCTGCTGCATACAATAGATGCTAGCATTTCGCGGTTTGGATGTGTTAACAGGCATATGATTTTGAAGGCATGTTGTTGTTTTGATTGCTCAGCAGGCGTACACCTTATCTTTTCATAGGACACTCAAGGGAGGGAACTGAGTCATAAGACCTGGATAAAGTTTATGAATAATTTATTTTATTTTTTTAATGCAATATTTCGCCAGCAGTGTGTTCTTGTGTGACCTACTGATCTGTTATGAGCACGGGACGGCTGACAAAACTAAAGGTTTATTTTGTTTACTATCCACACACCATTTTACTTCCTCCGCAAAAAACATGCTGAATAAAATGTGTTGCGTGTATTGTCCAAGAATATTTCTTGAATAAAATGTAAGAGGTTTTCAAACTCTTCAAAATAACGTTTTGAAATATGCATCATTTCTTGGTTCCAAGGTTTTGATCAAAGCTGATTTTGGTGATGATTTGTATCTGTACCTGAGTAAAGGACGTCTAACTATATACACTAGTATTATTAGATATTATAGTTTAATACTATTTTTGTATTAATAAAGTTTTACATAGCACGAATATGAACTTTGAGATATCAAATCGCTTTACAAATGACCAGGAAGGAAGAAACAAGTAGAGCAAACAACAACATAATCATGAGCGGCACAGTAGTAGTTCCCAAGTTGAGGTGAATGACCTCCACATGGTCCAAGCCAACAAATCAACAGCACAATCAAAGCAGGCAAGTAATAGTCATGGCTGTCAACACTGTGTCGTTTCTGGGCCAGGAGAGTGGAGTTTGTGGGATCTAGTTGTAGGTGGGTTTTATTATGTCTGTTTTCTCAAATTGTGTCAGGTATGACAAAAGATTTTTTAATAATATCACAACTTAATATTTTTACATTCTTGGACTCCATTTACAGAGTTAAAAAATAATCACTTTATTAGAGATGTCTGAGATTCGTAATAGCAGAGTTTGGCCTGCTTCACAAAGGTAACTAACACTTTTGAATACATTTGAGTAAATTTCCACTTTTTGTGAAAGTTCACTACTTCTCAATATGTACAAATGCCAATTTGCTACAAAAGCAACAACAATTATAGTAATTCCAGCACTATATATGGCCAATCAGTGGTACTGCAACACCCTCCTATAGGAAATAATGGAGGCAAGGACTGAAAATAAAATTCCATGTGAATTCATTTTAAAATAAATTAAACATTTTAAAATATTTAAAATGTGAATAAATATAAATTAATGTAACATAACCTACAGATAGTACATATTTGTTATGTACAAAAAAAATGGTACACTATATTTTATTAAAAATGTATTTAAATCATTTTAATTAGTTCTAGATATCACTTTGAATAATTAATGCACAGTAAAAATATTTTTTTCTTTAGAAGGGAATTTACTTTTTATTTGAAACTTCATAACAATAATTTTAATTTCATAGATTTCCATTAAAGCTTGAATTGAAAATGTATGTAATAGTGCTGTAGGATTCTAAATTTAAAGAAAATATCTCAAATGTATTTGAAATGATATGTAACCTAAAAGTATTGCTAACATTTATATATGAGTTCAATAATTTTTTCCCTACACTTTACCACAGAGAGACATCAGAGTAAAGCCACAAGGCGACAATTTTCCAGTGAAAAGTTAGAGCACAGGATAATACTGCTAACTCACCACCATCTCCTTCAAACATTCCCGGATCTGGGAAAACAAAATGTAAAGAACAAAGACCCTGCTGGAAGAAAAGGACTAAAGAACTCTAGACTCCTCCAGGCATCCAGGGATTAGAATTGAAGTCCAAAGAGTCCATCTTATGAGAGAGGACTGGGACCATCAAGAACCATGCCTGACGAGAGGCAAGGGGCCTAGAAGCCTGCCCTGAGGCCATGGGGCGGCAGTAATGAACAAAAATAACTTTTCCAGCAGTAGGATACAAGTGGAACTTTATAATTTATTTTACCTCCAGAAGACCAAGACAAGTTGCAGTGGCTTGATCAGGAAGGAAATGCTCAAGAGGAAAAGAACACCAGGTTCATCCTGCTCAGAGATTTTTGTGCTTGCAGTGGTGACAGGAGAACTTTGATATTTTCAGAAGAGCCACAAGTGATTGATTATACAGGGGCATATTAATGGTGTTAGGATAGAGTCCTGCAGTGCTCCCTTGTGGTAGGTGGAGGGAATCAAAAGCACTTCTGAGATTGTTACTTGTTTGGCAGTTATTTTCTGAGTAAGAGGAGAACCAAGCCAGAGCAGTTCCACGCCTCTATTACAAATTTCAAGTCAAGTCAGGAGGGGTTGATCGTGTCAGAAGATAAAGATCTGTGAGAATTAGAAAGCATGAATCAGCATTGTCGGCATGCGTGCAGGTGTCGTCAGCTATATGAAATATTGCATTCTAAGTGCCTCACCCTGAAGCCTGATTTTAAGACATTTGGATGATAGTTTTCTGAGTCATACTCTTTTAGTTGTGTTTCCAAACACCTTTCTAAAACTTTGGCAAGGAAGGGACTGTTTAGAGGTGGGCAAAAGTTGTTCAGATATTGCAGATTTACTCCTGTCTTCTTTCATGCAGTATGGGGTAATTGTGTTAAGGTAGAGGCATGAAGGAGGGCATGGCCAAGCAGGATGGCTGACAACACATCCTAAACAGAACTCTGAGGTGCCTGGAGCTACAATGAGACCCTTGAGAGGCAACACAGATCCTGGATGGAGATGGGAGCATCTTGCTGCACCTGGGGCAGATATCAGAGGAAGAAGGGTCCACAGTAGGAGGCGTGATTAGGCAATGAACTCTGGCGATGTGCGCCACATGGATGAACCATCAGAGCCCTAAGGGAGAATTGAATTACCACTTCACCAGACCTTTTGTGACTGTACCTTTAAGCGGAGGAATGGTAGGGCTTTGTGGGCCCTGGGTGAACCATCCATGCGGTGCTGCAGTGATTGACTGTGCAGCGCTACTTCACAGATAACACAAAGGGGAGTCAGCTTAACTTTGAAAATACAGGAGAAAGATTAGAGTGGGCCCCTGATATGGCAAAGTGGCTAGGGGGCATCTTTGGACTCCCAAACATAGCCTCAGAATCAGCCTCACCCTTCTCCCCCTTTGGACATTGGAAAAGGAGAGGGTAGCATTGTGAACATTGAGTGTGCAACTAACCAGCTAGGTAAGGTCTCGGTAATTTCATCTTGTGATGCAAATAAAAGTAACTTGTTACTGTTTGAGCCCTGAGCAGCTTAGACTTGGAAACCTTCTACTGGGATAACAGAAAGAAGAAGCTGTTAATAATATGGGCAGGACAAACCCACCAGAGCATTTCAACAAACAAGAATAGATAAATACACTGGCATGGGAAGAATATGCACAAGTCAAACAGGAAATATCGATGATCAATCCCAGACAGACACATCAGAGCCCACAGGCACACAAATCCTGGCAGCCATTGAATTTTCCAAGCATGATTTTGAGCATAAAAGCTACATCATATCCATAGAACTAAATCTACTGTGGATAGATCTTTGTAAGGTAAACTAATACTCATTGGAAACTGAGGGAAAAGTACTCAGTCTGATAAACTGAAGTGAAGGAGCTGAGAACCACAGTTTGAGTCCTTTCAGACAAGGTAAAAGTGGTTGACAACAAGTTGGAAAATGCAGAAGACAGGCTGAGAAAGTTGAATCTTCCTTTTGTGGGGTTCCCAGAACAGTTGGAAGAAGATGCCCCAGAATTGTTCCTGGTAAGTGGCTTGGACCTGTAATGGGACCTGATTTGTTGTTTGATTCATTTTGTGGTAGAGCGAGCCCATGGGGCGTTGTCGAACTGCCACATCCTCTCCCAGGGTCCCCAATGAGAGGTTTAAAATACTCAATTACAGAAACAGTCAGAGACTGTTTGCTCCAATGAGCCTGAAAAGAAATATGTGATTTCAGATCTGAGGGTCAAATAATTAGAACTTTTCTGGTTTATATATTCAATGTTCAGGTCTGGAGAAAGTCTTTCTTAGCTATGAAGCAGAAACTATCAACACTGACTTATTGGAGACATGCTTTTGCTTCCGGCAAAGTTAAGGGTGGTGGAAGGGGGATGGATGTGTTTTTTTATGTGGCCTGAAGATATATGGGACTAGATAGACAATGAACATACAACTGCAGTGCATCTTGATTCTGGGAGAGCAGGAGCCGGACCAGAGCAGTATTTTGACAGAGAAAATTAGATGCGACATGGCAACAGGCCTATATGAACAGTAAGATGGCATATTGGGTTTTGCAGAAGGATGCACCGTGGTGTCTCCAGGGACCGCAAAGGTGTTTGCCCCATAGGAGACTCTGAATGATGCTGGTTTGTGAAAAACACATGGGCCTGATCAGACAAGGAACTGAGTAGCCATGAAAAGCTAGGGATTATCTTCATAGCATGGACTGATTGAGGTGTATGTGGATCCTGGGCCCGCAGGTGGAGTTATTCTGTTTTAATAATGTTACCCTAGCACTGAGGGGAAGGCTACTTGAGTAATAATGGCTTCAGCAATAACAGCAGAATGATTGCTTCTGAACAGTTCAGGGGTACATAGAGATGGAACATGCAATACTGGAGCAAGATACACAGGGATGAATGTAATTTCGCTGGTGAGACAAGACACTTGCAGACATAACCACCATGATATTGGGCTCCATAGGGGGATGCCCCTTAGTTAAGGAAGCTGGGAAGTTTTTCTCTAGTCAACTGGAATAGGGCCCACTCAGGGCAAGCAGAGAGTGGAGTTGCAATTGTAGGTTAAAATTTCAAGGAACGTTATAGTTATAGAGCATTAGAAGGAAAAGTTATGATACACTGAGAGTTTGGGAGGTGAGAGTCTCAGTAATGGTTTATATGGGAAAACATCAAAGTCATACAGTTCAGCATTTTTACCTGGGCAGAGAATGGGAACGTTTCTGCAAGTTGCTGTTAATCTTTTATATTGTTTCAGGCAGAGATGGCAGAGCATCGGAGCAAGAGAAACCTAGACTAGACCACAGTAATGAAGGGAGAATATTTATGTAGAACACTCATATGGGAGGTCTGCAGTACCCTCCCCACCAAGACATGGACTGTAATATATAAAAACAGACAGATATATTGGGAGAAGTATGAGGTATGTCCTTCAATGCCTGGGGTCTATAAGAATATACCAAGCGTTACAGAGTGCACTCCTACCTTAGGTGGTATACATTTGGGAATAGTGTTTCTGCAGGAGACTCATTTAGCAGATATAGAGGCTGACAAATTAAAGAAAAAATGGAGAAGGCAGCTATACTGATCTACTTAGTCAACATATGCAATTGAGGTATCAATTTGGTTGGCTCCTGTGATGCTGTTCCTGTGTTAGGAGGCACATGCTGAATGTAAAGAGCAAATTCATCCTGATCTATATGTGGTGGAGATGTGCCTGTTAAACATGTATGTACCCAAGAATGTTTGTAGGCTTTTCTTCTGGAAAGTAATTGATGTACTAGTGTCATATGTAAGAATACCACTCCTTTGAGCAGGAGACTTCAATTTTATACTTTTTTTAAAAATAATATTGACATACAAACCACAACCAATAGGTTCATTCCATTTTTCTTACAATGATCACCAATCAGGAGATCCATCAATTCCAAAGGTATTCCCCTCACTTTAAGCACTCCATTTTTCACATCAAAATATTGGATGGATAGAACAGCCACGCTCCATATTTCTGCTCCTCAAGTTCCACACACCGTTCCACTCAACACATTTTCCTGCCATACTGTTCCCCTCAACATCTTTTCTCTTTCAGTTGTATACTTGATGAGTACTTGGATAGGTGGCCTCTGAGACACCATACAAAGGTTGGAATGACAAAAGTGTTGGCTGAAGTGAGGGGCCAAGTACACTGCATAGATGGCTGGAGGTCACTATATCCCCCACAAAGAGAATTCTTATCAGCAGTACCCATACACCCATAGGATATTAATGCACATTGAGTATATATATATATATATAAATCAGCCTACAATGCAAACCAAATGCGCGCTTCAGTGTGTGTTTCCGAGCAGCCCATGAAGAAGCGGCGAGAGGCCGTGAAACGCGTTGGCAATATTAATTAAGTGGGAGCATTCAAACAAGCTGCATTACATTGCCGGATGGCTGAGCATCGTCGAGTGCCCTCTCAAAGCTGGGGAACTTTGTTGGATAACTTATTGCACGGCATCCCTGCCGTGGAGGGGGCACCATCGTCAGCAGGAAAAGAAGGTATCCAGCTGATTGAGGCTTGTGATTTCGAAACTATTCGAGAGCGTGTGAGCACAATGCTCGATATGCGAAATAGCTTGCAGCGATGTTCCTACCCCTACTCAAGGTTTGAAAAAAGGAATAAATAATGTGCTCTTAATGGACACTCATTGAATTAACTTTATCTCGCATTTGGGAACTTTTAAGTCCATCATGCATCAGGAAAGAAAGCTCTTTAAGACACGCCCACTGGGGGCGAGCATGTTAATAAAATCAGCCTACAATGCAAACCAAATGCGCGCTTCAGTGTGTGTTTCCGAGCAGCCCATGAAGAAGCGGCGAGAGGCCGTGAAACGCGTTGGCAATATTAATTAAGTGGGAGCATTCAAACAAGCTGCATTACATTGCCGGATGGCTGAGCATCGTCGAGTGCCCTCTCAAAGCTGGGGAACTTTGTTGGATAACTTATTGCACGGCATCCCTGCCGTGGAGGGGGCACCATCGTCAGCAGGAAAAGAAGGTATCCAGCTGATTGAGGCTTGTGATTTCGAAACTATTCGAGAGCGTGTGAGCACAATGCTCGATATGCGAAATAGCTTGCAGCGATGTTCCTACCCCTACTCAAGGTTTGAAAAAAGGAATAAATAATGTGCTCTTAATGGACACTCATTGAATTAACTTTATCTCGCATTTGGGAACTTTTAAGTCCATCATGCATCAGGAAAGAAAGCTCTTTAAGACACGCCCACTGGGGGCGAGCATGTTAATAAAATCAGCCTACAATGCAAACCAAATGCGCGCTTCAGTGTGTGTTTCCGAGCAGCCCATGAAGAAGCGGCGAGAGGCCGTGAAACGCGTTGGCAATATTAATTAAGTGGGAGCATTCAAACAAGCTGCATTACATTGCCGGATGGCTGAGCATCGTCGAGTGCCCTCTCAAAGCTGGGGAACTTTGTTGGATAACTTATTGCACGGCATCCCTGCCGTGGAGGGGGCACCATCGTCAGCAGGAAAAGAAGGTATCCAGCTGATTGAGGCTTGTGATTTCGAAACTATTCGAGAGCGTGTGAGCACAATGCTCGATATGCGAAATAGCTTGCAGCGATGTTCCTACCCCTACTCAAGGTTTGAAAAAAGGAATAAATAATGTGCTCTTAATGGACACTCATTGAATTAACTTTATCTCGCATTTGGGAACTTTTAAGTCCATCATGCATCAGGAAAGAAAGCTCTTTAAGACACGCCCACTGGGGGCGAGCATGTTAATAAAATCAGCCTACAATGCAAACCAAATGCGCGCTTCAGTGTGTGTTTCCGAGCAGCCCATGAAGAAGCGGCGAGAGGCCGTGAAACGCGTTGGCAATATTAATTAAGTGGGAGCATTCAAACAAGCTGCATTACATTGCCGGATGGCTGAGCATCGTCGAGTGCCCTCTCAAAGCTGGGGAACTTTGTTGGATAACTTATTGCACGGCATCCCTGCCGTGGAGGGGGCACCATCGTCAGCAGGAAAAGAAGGTATCCAGCTGATTGAGGCTTGTGATTTCGAAACTATTCGAGAGCGTGTGAGCACAATGCTCGATATGCGAAATAGCTTGCAGCGATGTTCCTACCCCTACTCAAGGTTTGAAAAAAGGAATAAATAATGTGCTCTTAATGGACACTCATTGAATTAACTTTATCTCGCATTTGGGAACTTTTAAGTCCATCATGCATCAGGAAAGAAAGCTCTTTAAGACACGCCCACTGGGGGCGAGCATGTTAATAAAATCAGCCTACAATGCAAACCAAATGCGCGCTTCAGTGTGTGTTTCCGAGCAGCCCATGAAGAAGCGGCGAGAGGCCGTGAAACGCGTTGGCAATATTAATTAAGTGGGAGCATTCAAACAAGCTGCATTACATTGCCGGATGGCTGAGCATCGTCGAGTGCCCTCTCAAAGCTGGGGAACTTTGTTGGATAATATATATATGTATATATATATATATATATATATATATATATACACATACATACAGTTGGCGCCCCATCTGGGTAGGTTTCTCTCGGATCATGCACCATTGCTCCTTACTTACACTTGGGCCCGTTGTAATCCAGGTATCATTATTTATCAGCTTAGTCCTGAAGCAATTCGAGATGCTGCTTCTCACACATATAGAAACACAGTAATAGATGAATATTTTGAGGAAAATAGGAGAACAACATCAACCAGGAAAAATGACTGGGATGCACTCAAGGCCGTCCTGAGGTGGAAATGCTTTAATAAAATATGAGGAATGAAACTACAGATTGAAAAAGACTTGCAGAGTCAAGAAGAGCAATTGACACACTTGCAAAGGACAAATCCAAAAGACCTTCATATAGACAGGGATAGACATGCAGTGAAGCAGAGAATAGGTGAAAGAGTCTAGGGACTGCACCACACATGGAGCTCAGTATAACATGTCATTATCCTTCTGCGTGTAACGTCAAACTCAACATTCTACACCTGTATTCACTTCACTCAGCTCTAACGCTTATGTCACAGTTCTACAGAGTTCATCAGGAGACACAAGGGTTCCATCATTTCTAACTCACACAACACTATATCTCCTCCTCTGTACAAAAAACAAAAAAATACAGATATATACACAATCATAGCTCTTCAATGAGGCTTCATGGTGCTTTGATCACACATCCCGAGGGTGTCTTTGGAAACTGGGGGCGGGCAGAAGAAGTGTCCATGACTTGCTTTGGCGATGTAGGATAAACAGCAGTCAGGGGGTTTTCATTTGTCCTTTCAGACCCAGTCTCTACAGTGACAAAAATGCCTGATGAGCGCGGAGCAACAAGGCGGAAATGCAAGGATTCTCACATAATGGACTTCCCAGGATGTTGGGCAGTCACTTGTGTTCTTTACTGGTCACAACATAAAAGGGCTCAGCATTGAAGATCTCGTTTTTGAGATTGATGAACAAGTACTCGATCTCCTGTAGCAAAAATAATGTATTTTACATGTCGGCACTTGTCTGCATAAACCTTCATTTTCCTTTTATGATCCATGTCTTTTACATAGATGTCTTCCTCAAAACTTGACCTTCTGGTGGTCGATTGAGGTAACTTGGTTGTCATGGTTCTCCCAAACATTACGGTTGCAGGGCTTTTGCCTGCGGTCAAGATAGGGTCAAACGGTAAGCTCGGAGAGTCAAATTTAAGACAGTTTTAAGGTTGAACTTTTCTAGTGCTGCATGCGGAACAGCTTTCTTAAGAGTACTCATGAAACGTTTGACAAGGCCATTGACCTGTGGCCAAAGAGGTGTGCTCTTCTGATGCTCCACACTAAGATAACTGAGAAAGTCTCTGAATTTTCAACTGTTGAAACTTGGCCTCTTGTCAGATTGCAGAGACACCCCATATTGCATAGATGCTGTCTAATCTCTTGACGACTCTTTCTTGAGTGATAGATGAAAGATCTTCTATCAATGGAGACTGAGAGTACTCATCAACTAATCATCAGGTGATGCCCATTGTCATGAGGACCGAAGAAGTCAACAGCAATTCTTTCTCATACATGTTATGGCAACGCTGACATGTTTAAGGTGTGTTGAGTGGTTTTTAATGACAGGCAGTTGCAGAGATGACAGGCCTTCAATTCTCATTCAACTCTCCCATCGAGATGTGGAAGCCAGACTCGGTCTCGGAGAGCTTATTTTGTGGCAACGGTTCCAAGATGTCCTTCATGGCCCTACTTCAATTATCTGTTGTTGCAGACTCTACTGAATGACAGTTCTCCGACCACTTAAAATAATACCTACATAAGTAAAAGACAGTTCATCTTTGACATTTTTTTATTTCTGGTATTCACTCTCACTGGTAAGTGGTCAAGGGTGCTGATACCAAGACTGGTGGGCAGTATTGTGTTTCAGTTCAGTTCAGTTCAGTTCAGTTCTTAACTAGGGGCGGGCGGAATTTGCGTAGTCGCGCTACGCAAAGCTCCACGAAATGGTTAAAAATCTCCGCGAGCATGCAGAAATTCCGCGAACACACGGAATTGCTTGTTCGCGATGCTTTTTTCCTGTTCGCGATCACTGTTTGTGTGCTCGGGGAGAAATATCTCATGAACACGCACTTTGAGAACGCGAACAAGCAAAAAAATTCCGCGAAGTCGCGGAACGCAGAATTTTAGGCAATTCTGCGTTCTCCGCGGAACGCAAAATTACCCAAATTCCACGAACAGAACGGAATTTACCGCCCAGGCCTAATCTTAACTCGTGGCAGTGAAAATTTGTTTCAATGAAATGGCAGCTGGTGTGCTTGATTTCACAATAAAATGTATGTATGCTTCACCCATCTTGGAAGGAGTGTCAGGGCACTGCAGAGGCACTCTTGAGAAGTAGTCTGCAGGATTTTGATCTTTCTGGAAATTATGCAGAATTGTATAGTTGTATTCTTCTAATAGGAGACCCCAATGTTCAATGCCAGGAGGCATTTTTGCCTTTGGATTGCCAAAGATGATCAACAATGTTTCATTATCTGTTACAAGCGTAAAAGGCTTCCCATACAAGAAGACGTAGAAATGTTCACAAGCCCACAGCACTGCTTAGCTTTCTTACTCAGGTTGTGAATAAGCACGTTCAGTTTTGGACAAACTTCTGCTTGCATATGCCACAATATGTCTTTGAGAATTTGGGTGCGCTGTGTGCTGTGCAAGTATGGCACCTAACTTGACAGAGCTAGCGTCATCAACCTCGGTATGAAGCTTTTGATCAAAGTATGCCATTTCTGAAGCGTTCTCCATTGTTTGATTTTCTGGAAACTTTGATCACATTCATGTGACCAATGAAAAGAAACATTCTTTTTCATCAAGTATCTTAATGGCGCAGTGACAGTGGCAAAGTCTTCTTTGTATCTAAAGCAATCGCTGGCCATGCAAGGAATGAATGTAACATGGAAACATTTTGCGGGGGACTGGCAGTTGACAGCGCTTTCACTTTAGCTGGATCAGGTGTCATGTCATCATCAGAAAAGATATGGAGAAAGAATTTGAATGATGAGAAATGTGAGTTCCATAAGACAATGTTAAAAGTTAAACCTGCATCAGCGAGAAAATAACACAGTTGCATGAGAGCTTTGTCATGCTTCTTCTATGTAGCTCCGAAAACCAATATGTTATCACTATAATTGAAAGCATTCACGACAGGCTTTATGATGTGTTGAATGACATCTTGAAATAGCTCTGCAGCTGATAGCTCACCGAAACGTAGTTTTTTGTAACAGAACAGAACAATATGAGTCGAAGATTTTTTAATGTGCCTGCAATTCTCCTCGAGTTCCAACTGATGATATCCATTATTCAGATCAAGGCGAGAAAATACCTTCACACCATTCAATTGTGTTACCATGTTGGCAATGTGTTGACCTGGATGTCATTCTCTTTCAATTGCCTTGTTCGCTTGGCGCTTATCCACGTAGATGCTCCCCGCTCAATCACTGTTCTTTTTGGGTACTACTACTATGGGAGAAACCCATGGCATTAGACAAGAGGAGCATTCAATGATCTCATGTTTAGTAAGAATTCAAGTTCTTTTTCAACAGCTTCCTGTAAATGAAATGCAATTTGTCTATGTCTTTGAGCAATAGGACTGACATCCTCATTTATGTGTAATTGGACTTTCATAGTCTTGAGTTTTCCCAACCCATTAAACAATGAAGAGAATTGACTTACTATATTTGTGATGAGCATTTATCTTCTTAGACTTTTTGAAATAATCAAAGCGCAATCTAATAGTGTCGCCCACTCACCTCAAGTTAAATCAGAATCTCTCCCCAACTGCGAGGCATTCACGGCATATTTCTCAACAAAAACAGAAAACATAAAGGCAGACCTATTAAAAGACCTATCGGCCCTCACCAACCCTCACATGATCGCCTCAGGGATCCCCTGCAGGAATCCGCCTAGTTGTTCTGCATAGCTCGACCCCAAAAACAAGGCAGACTGGTCCTCATTCAACCTCTACAGCGAAGAAACTATTCGGAAAAAGCTTACGGCCTTAAATCCTTCCAATCACTTTGCCGACCCACTCCCAGCTTCCCTCCTAAAAGACTTCATACCAACGTTAGTGCCGCTTTGGACCAGGATTATAAACACCTCGCTGCTTCAAGGGGCCATCCCGGATATCCTCAAAGCTGGTCAGGTCTCCCCCATTTTAAAGAAACCATCAGCTGACCCAGCTGACCTAAATAACTATCGCCCCATATCCAACATCCCTACCCTGGCCAAACTACTGGAAAAATGTGTTCACACGCAACTTACCCATCACATTGATCACTTCAATCTGCTCGACAAATTCCAATCAGGCTTTCGATCAGGGCACAGTACTGAATCCGCCATGACCCACATAATTGATGATGAATTAACAATACTGGACCAAAACAAAGCTTGTCTACTAATCCTACTGGACCTATCCTATGCCTTCGACACCGTCAAACATGACAGTCTTTTAGACCTCCTGAAACATACAATGGGGCTTTCGGAATCAGTGGTCAACTGGTTCACTTCCTTCCTTCAAAACAGAACACAAAGTTTCAAGACCAATCATTCTTTATCCAAACCTACGCCTGTCACTTTAGGAGTACCCCAAGGTTCCTTCTTCTCCCCGACACTCTTCAACTTGTTCATGGAACCACTCACTAGAGGACATCAAGTCCCTCAACTCTACGCTCCAAAAAACACAGACATGGTTGGCAAATAACCCTTTAAAATTAAACACCCTAAAACAGAATTCCTCCTAATAGCACCTCCCAACCAAGCTACACCATCATGGAATGGATGAAGCACCTAACAGCACTAGACAGCCAACCGATCATGATCAATTCAGCCAAATCGCTAGGTATAACTCTTGAAAATAAGCTAAATATGCAGAAACACATCAGTGCAGCAACAAAAGGAGCAACTTTCCAAATGAACACCCTAAGAAGACTGAAACCCTTCATACCCGCAAATGACTTTAAACACGCAGTCCGATCTCTTGTAATCCCCAGAGTGGAATATGGAAGTGTCACTCTCTGTGGCCTTCCCAGAGCAACGACAGCCCCACTAAGAGCCGCAATCAATGCAGCCACCAGACTAATCACAGGTTTCAAAAGAAACTGTCACATTACCCCGGACTTGCGTGCTCTTAACTGGCTTCCCTTTGAGGCCAGAATCCATTTGAAAATCGCCTGTATGACACACAAGGCACTACATCACAAATCACCACGCTACCTTGCACAAAAACTATTACTGTCGGGCGGTGACAGAACTAACAGGAGTTCATATAACCTGCTTTTGAAACCACAACGCTTTAAAAAAATGAAAACTTATAACCGCTCCTTCTCAGGTATGGCCCCTAGGATCTGGAATGCCTTACCCCCAAAAACAAGACAGAACCCTCACGCGGCATCCTTCAAAAAGGAAGTTAAATCGATTCTACTTACAAAATTCACTTGAGCTTTTTGATGCAGGATGGTAGATATGTGCGATGTTGGAACAGTTACCGATTGTTTGACCTATTGTAAGCATTAATATTTGTGTATGTATATGCCTATTTCGCATCTGTCTATTTCCCCTTTTTCCTGTATATGTTGCAAAGCGCTCTGATACCCGCAAGGGTCTGGTCCGCGCTATATAAAACCTTCAAAATAAAAATAAAAAATAGTTCACTGATATCAGTCCCATATCAGCAGATGTGCTGAAGCTGAGTAAACAGGCACTTGACACAGTACCTTTAAGCACATGAATGGGTGCTTAAACTTTTGTTTTCTTGTGTTTCATCATTGTTACAAATGGACCTTGACTTTTTAAGGGAGTCAAATCAGCCCAAGTATACACTCTAGTTTTTTATGCTGGGGCAATGGCGATAATTCTTTGAATTTCTCCTCAGGAATAATGTATATTGATGCACCGCTATCAATAATGAAAGGTACGGAGCAACTATTGACTTTTAGTCATATTTTGGGACAATGTTTGAATGACTTTGGTGTTTTGTCATGTTGGCTCTTCTTGGACCGGTATTTTTCCTCACATGCAGCCAGTCCAACGCGTACACGTTACACTGAGGTAAGCATTGACATGGCACAGCCATCTTCTTCACTTTCACTTGACTTTGATACTGAAGATATGTTTGACAAAGATTTTGATGACCATCGACTTCATATGGCGTCAAATTGCCTCAGCTGATGTTGTCGCTTGGCCTTTTGGGCATGCATCGAATGTCACTTCTGGAACGCTCGGCGGTCATTTTGTCTGTGTTCCGTGACACACTTACTTTTCACTGTGCCTTGCAGATCATACAAAAATGGTTCTCCTTTTCACAGTCTTTGTAGATCTGTCCAATGACAAGACATTTACCTTCATGTGGAAAGAAATATCCAGACCTAAAGCGCAACTTCTTTTTCTGGGGAAAAATTGCTTTGTGTCCTTGTGCTTTGGCTTACTTTTTACTTTCACTACTGACTCAGTCTGGGCACCACTGTCCTCCATGTCAGCAGCTGGACGATCAACACGCTCTTCCACTCTGGCAGCCATGACAATTTGCTCCAGACTAAGAATTTCTCTCTATAACAACAAAAGAGGGGGGGACCGAAGAGCATATTACGGTCCAGTGTCCATGCTCCTCAAATAAAGTACTGAAACCAAAAAAGAGGACACTGTTCCAAAGGCAGGGCGCCGTAGGTCACCCACTAGCCTTACAACAAGAAAAGAGAGAAAAGGGTAAGAGATCTAGGTATGAAAAGGACCCCATCAAACAGAGGAGACACCAATCTTGCCTCTTGTTGCCCTCACACACCCTGGAAGGATGTCATGCTTCATCATCGGGCATTTGCTCCTCGCAGGGCCCGGCACTGCAATGCCCTGCGGGTCCCCCGAAGGGTCACTTTGTCGGAGATCTTTATCAAGAGAAATGCCGGATGGTGTCTGTGGGTGTGAGGGGTGTGGGTCCAGTGCTAAGGGTAACAGAGTGTGTGCAAGTTAAAATTACAATCAGGGGTTACTAAACCAAACAAAATAGAAATGGATTCAGATAGTCAGAAACCAGAATTAGTACCCCATGGGTAAAAAATGCCCTGACAGGCTCTATATGCCTGTGATAGATCATGGATCGACATGTTTCGCGCCCCTATCGCCACAGAGGTCATTGGCGCTTCTTCAGGATCGGAGATAAAATATAAGGAGTGCACGTGATAGCAGTGAATTGAATACAAAAAAGTGTGTACCCTCATAATGGATCAGGGTGGGCCAGCTTCCTGTAGTTCATACAGGGTGGCAAAAGGTTGTAACTGCTCCTGATGGATACCTAGAAAAGAAACACAGGATAGAGTACAAACAGTGTGTGCATCAGTACAACTTGATGCATCAACGCGTGCCACAATCGTGTGCACGACCTGCCACAATGAAAAAGAAAAAGACACACATACCACACTAATGGGACAAAGCAAACGTTCCCCCCACACACCACCAGTATGATACCGGAATTCAACACCTCAAAGGTGATCAGAGGGGTCTATATCCACCCATAGTAAAACCCATACAGATGCACAGAGATCAATATAACGGGGTAGTCTATGGAGCCCTCGAAGTCTCCATCCATACATGCGAGTTATACAATCACGGGACTTACAAACGTACACACTCGTATCACGTGGTGTGCTTACCCAGCTCTGCCGGGGAGAGGGTTGCTAAGGCAAGAGACGCCGGGATCCCGCACCATCTCTGACTATGTTGGAGCAACGAGGGAAGAGAGAAAAAAGTCCATAAACACCCTGGACTATACAAGTCGAGCAACAGTTGCTCGTCGTGTTCGTTCTGTTGAACGGGCGCTCCGACATTACTTACAGAGAAGACTGGTGCGGGCTGCAGTTTACCTGCCCTGTCCGTGCGTCTGCCCGAGAATCATGGTGGAGCCCGGGGCATGGTAAAATAGCCTAGTTGAGGATCTATGGGTGGCACCCATTTCCGGGGACGTCCAACCTCCTAATTGGATGCTGCGCTTGCGCAATAGTGGTCTAAAAGCGCATGTGCAGTCCCACGGAGCGGGGAACTACTCCCTCGCGCATGCGTCAGCATGCCCTGATTGGGAAAAAGGTGTAGGATATCAGCAGTAATAGACATAATAGAACGTTCCAAAGACTTGCCCAGAGTGTTTGTGGTGAGGTTATGTGTGTGAAAAATAGAAAAAGAAAAGGAAAAAAGGAAATAGACAGAAGTCCCTCGGCTGAGCCGCCGTGCCAAAACTATAACAACAAAAGAGGGGGGGACCGAAGAGCATATTACGGTCCAGTGTCCATGCTCCTCAAATAAAGTACTGAAACCAAAAAAGAGGACACTGTTCCAAAGGCAGGGCGCCGTAGGTCACCCACTAGCCTTACAACAAGAAAAGAGAGAAAAGGGTAAGAGATCTAGGTATGAAAAGGACCCCATCAAACAGAGGAGACACCAATCTTGCCTCTTGTTGCCCTCACACACCCTGGAAGGATGTCATGCTTCATCATCGGGCATTTGCTCCTCGCAGGGCCCGGCACTGCAATGCCCTGCGGGTCCCCCGAAGGGTCACTTTGTCGGAGATCTTTATCAAGAGAAATGCCGGATGGTGTCTGTGGGTGTGAGGGGTGTGGGTCCAGTGCTAAGGGTAACAGAGTGTGTGCAAGTTAAAATTACAATCAGGGGTTACTAAACCAAACAAAATAGAAATGGATTCAGATAGTCAGAAACCAGAATTAGTACCCCATGGGTAAAAAATGCCCTGACAGGCTCTATATGCCTGTGATAGATCATGGATCGACATGTTTCGCGCCCCTATCGCCACAGAGGTCATTGGCGCTTCTTCAGGATCGGAGATAAAATATAAGGAGTGCACGTGATAGCAGTGAATTGAATACAAAAAAGTGTGTACCCTCATAATGGATCAGGGTGGGCCAGCTTCCTGTAGTTCATACAGGGTGGCAAAAGGTTGTAACTGCTCCTGATGGATACCTAGAAAAGAAACACAGGATAGAGTACAAACAGTGTGTGCATCAGTACAACTTGATGCATCAACGCGTGCCACAATCGTGTGCACGACCTGCCACAATGAAAAAGAAAAAGACACACATACCACACTAATGGGACAAAGCAAACGTTCCCCCCACACACCACCAGTATGATACCGGAATTCAACACCTCAAAGGTGATCAGAGGGGTCTATATCCACCCATAGTAAAACCCATACAGATGCACAGAGATCAATATAACGGGGTAGTCTATGGAGCCCTCGAAGTCTCCATCCATACATGCGAGTTATACAATCACGGGACTTACAAACGTACACACTCGTATCACGTGGTGTGCTTACCCAGCTCTGCCGGGGAGAGGGTTGCTAAGGCAAGAGACGCCGGGATCCCGCACCATCTCTGACTATGTTGGAGCAACGAGGGAAGAGAGAAAAAAGTCCATAAACACCCTGGACTATACAAGTCGAGCAACAGTTGCTCGTCGTGTTCGTTCTGTTGAACGGGCGCTCCGACATTACTTACAGAGAAGACTGGTGCGGGCTGCAGTTTACCTGCCCTGTCCGTGCGTCTGCCCGAGAATCATGGTGGAGCCCGGGGCATGGTAAAATAGCCTAGTTGAGGATCTATGGGTGGCACCCATTTCCGGGGACGTCCAACCTCCTAATTGGATGCTGCGCTTGCGCAATAATGGTCTAAAAGCGCATGTGCAGTCCCACGGAGCGGGGAACTACTCCCTCGCGCATGCGTCAGCATGCCCTGATTGGGAAAAAGGTGTAGGATATCAGCAGTAATAGACATAATAGAACGTTCCAAAGACTTGCCCAGAGTGTTTGTGGTGAGGTTATGTGTGTGAAAAATAGAAAAAGAAAAGGAAAAAAGGAAATAGACAGAAGTCCCTCGGCTGAGCCGCCGTGCCAAAACTATAACAACAAAAGAGGGGGGGACCGAAGAGCATATTACGGTCCAGTGTCCATGCTCCTCAAATAAAGTACTGAAACCAAAAAAGAGGACACTGTTCCAAAGGCAGGGCGCCGTAGGTCACCCACTAGCCTTACAACAAGAAAAGAGAGAAAAGGGTAAGAGATCTAGGTATGAAAAGGACCCCATCAAACAGAGGAGACACCAATCTTGCCTCTTGTTGCCCTCACACACCCTGGAAGGATGTCATGCTTCATCATCGGGCATTTGCTCCTCGCAGGGCCCGGCACTGCAATGCCCTGCGGGTCCCCCGAAGGGTCACTTTGTCGGAGATCTTTATCAAGAGAAATGCCGGATGGTGTCTGTGGGTGTGAGGGGTGTGGGTCCAGTGCTAAGGGTAACAGAGTGTGTGCAAGTTAAAATTACAATCAGGGGTTACTAAACCAAACAAAATAGAAATGGATTCAGATAGTCAGAAACCAGAATTAGTACCCCATGGGTAAAAAATGCCCTGACAGGCTCTATATGCCTGTGATAGATCATGGATCGACATGTTTCGCGCCCCTATCGCCACAGAGGTCATTGGCGCTTCTTCAGGATCGGAGATAAAATATAAGGAGTGCACGTGATAGCAGTGAATTGAATACAAAAAAGTGTGTACCCTCATAATGGATCAGGGTGGGCCAGCTTCCTGTAGTTCATACAGGGTGGCAAAAGGTTGTAACTGCTCCTGATGGATACCTAGAAAAGAAACACAGGATAGAGTACAAACAGTGTGTGCATCAGTACAACTTGATGCATCAACGCGTGCCACAATCGTGTGCACGACCTGCCACAATGAAAAAGAAAAAGACACACATACCACACTAATGGGACAAAGCAAACGTTCCCCCCACACACCACCAGTATGATACCGGAATTCAACACCTCAAAGGTGATCAGAGGGGTCTATATCCACCCATAGTAAAACCCATACAGATGCACAGAGATCAATATAACGGGGTAGTCTATGGAGCCCTCGAAGTCTCCATCCATACATGCGAGTTATACAATCACGGGACTTACAAACGTACACACTCGTATCACGTGGTGTGCTTACCCAGCTCTGCCGGGGAGAGGGTTGCTAAGGCAAGAGACGCCGGGATCCCGCACCATCTCTGACTATGTTGGAGCAACGAGGGAAGAGAGAAAAAAGTCCATAAACACCCTGGACTATACAAGTCGAGCAACAGTTGCTCGTCGTGTTCGTTCTGTTGAACGGGCGCTCCGACATTACTTACAGAGAAGACTGGTGCGGGCTGCAGTTTACCTGCCCTGTCCGTGCGTCTGCCCGAGAATCATGGTGGAGCCCGGGGCATGGTAAAATAGCCTAGTTGAGGATCTATGGGTGGCACCCATTTCCGGGGACGTCCAACCTCCTAATTGGATGCTGCGCTTGCGCAATAATGGTCTAAAAGCGCATGTGCAGTCCCACGGAGCGGGGAACTACTCCCTCGCGCATGCGTCAGCATGCCCTGATTGGGAAAAAGGTGTAGGATATCAGCAGTAATAGACATAATAGAACGTTCCAAAGACTTGCCCAGAGTGTTTGTGGTGAGGTTATGTGTGTGAAAAATAGAAAAAGAAAAGGAAAAAAGGAAATAGACAGAAGTCCCTCGGCTGAGCCGCCGTGCCAAAACTATAACAACAAAAGAGGGGGGGACCGAAGAGCATATTACGGTCCAGTGTCCATGCTCCTCAAATAAAGTACTGAAACCAAAAAAGAGGACACTGTTCCAAAGGCAGGGCGCCGTAGGTCACCCACTAGCCTTACAACAAGAAAAGAGAGAAAAGGGTAAGAGATCTAGGTATGAAAAGGACCCCATCAAACAGAGGAGACACCAATCTTGCCTCTTGTTGCCCTCACACACCCTGGAAGGATGTCATGCTTCATCATCGGGCATTTGCTCCTCGCAGGGCCCGGCACTGCAATGCCCTGCGGGTCCCCCGAAGGGTCACTTTGTCGGAGATCTTTATCAAGAGAAATGCCGGATGGTGTCTGTGGGTGTGAGGGGTGTGGGTCCAGTGCTAAGGGTAACAGAGTGTGTGCAAGTTAAAATTACAATCAGGGGTTACTAAACCAAACAAAATAGAAATGGATTCAGATAGTCAGAAACCAGAATTAGTACCCCATGGGTAAAAAATGCCCTGACAGGCTCTATATGCCTGTGATAGATCATGGATCGACATGTTTCGCGCCCCTATCGCCACAGAGGTCATTGGCGCTTCTTCAGGATCGGAGATAAAATATAAGGAGTGCACGTGATAGCAGTGAATTGAATACAAAAAAGTGTGTACCCTCATAATGGATCAGGGTGGGCCAGCTTCCTGTAGTTCATACAGGGTGGCAAAAGGTTGTAACTGCTCCTGATGGATACCTAGAAAAGAAACACAGGATAGAGTACAAACAGTGTGTGCATCAGTACAACTTGATGCATCAACGCGTGCCACAATCGTGTGCACGACCTGCCACAATGAAAAAGAAAAAGACACACATACCACACTAATGGGACAAAGCAAACGTTCCCCCCACACACCACCAGTATGATACCGGAATTCAACACCTCAAAGGTGATCAGAGGGGTCTATATCCACCCATAGTAAAACCCATACAGATGCACAGAGATCAATATAACGGGGTAGTCTATGGAGCCCTCGAAGTCTCCATCCATACATGCGAGTTATACAATCACGGGACTTACAAACGTACACACTCGTATCACGTGGTGTGCTTACCCAGCTCTGCCGGGGAGAGGGTTGCTAAGGCAAGAGACGCCGGGATCCCGCACCATCTCTGACTATGTTGGAGCAACGAGGGAAGAGAGAAAAAAGTCCATAAACACCCTGGACTATACAAGTCGAGCAACAGTTGCTCGTCGTGTTCGTTCTGTTGAACGGGCGCTCCGACATTACTTACAGAGAAGACTGGTGCGGGCTGCAGTTTACCTGCCCTGTCCGTGCGTCTGCCCGAGAATCATGGTGGAGCCCGGGGCATGGTAAAATAGCCTAGTTGAGGATCTATGGGTGGCACCCATTTCCGGGGACGTCCAACCTCCTAATTGGATGCTGCGCTTGCGCAATAATGGTCTAAAAGCGCATGTGCAGTCCCACGGAGCGGGGAACTACTCCCTCGCGCATGCGTCAGCATGCCCTGATTGGGAAAAAGGTGTAGGATATCAGCAGTAATAGACATAATAGAACGTTCCAAAGACTTGCCCAGAGTGTTTGTGGTGAGGTTATGTGTGTGAAAAATAGAAAAAGAAAAGGAAAAAAGGAAATAGACAGAAGTCCCTCGGCTGAGCCGCCGTGCCAAAACTATAACAACAAAAGAGGGGGGGACCGAAGAGCATATTACGGTCCAGTGTCCATGCTCCTCAAATAAAGTACTGAAACCAAAAAAGAGGACACTGTTCCAAAGGCAGGGCGCCGTAGGTCACCCACTAGCCTTACAACAAGAAAAGAGAGAAAAGGGTAAGAGATCTAGGTATGAAAAGGTATGTATTTTGTTTGGTTTAGTAACCCCTGATTGTAATTTTAACTTGCACACACTCTGTTACCCTTAGCACTGGACCCACACCCCTCACACCCACAGACACCATCCGGCATTTCTCTTGATAAAGATCTCCGACAAAGTGACCCTTCGGGGGACCCGCAGGGCATTGCAGTGCCGGGCCCTGCGAGGAGCAAATGCCCGATGATGAAGCATGACATCCTTCCAGGGTGTGTGAGGGCAACAAGAGGCAAGATTGGTGTCTCCTCTGTTTGATGGGGTCCTTTTCATACCTAGATCTCTTACCCTTTTCTCTCTTTTCTTGTTGTAAGGCTAGTGGGTGACCTACGGCGCCCTGCCTTTGGAACAGTGTCCTCTTTTTTGGTTTAAGAATTTCTCTCAGCATTTGTTGTCTGAACTAACCTGATAAACATCCATCAATCAATCTGAGGTGTATAGCTTCCTCATCATTATATTCATTGAGCATACAGTTTTTGATGAATGGATCCAGTCTCCTAACAAATTTGTCGATGGTTTGACTAATTTTCAGTTGCTCTTGACTGAAAATGTATCTTTCGTAATCTACATTTAGCATTAGATTGATCTTGAGATTCAGGGATGCTTTGATTTGGCAGTATGCAATTTTGTCAGCTCGTAGCATTTTCTTTATGACCTCTTTTACACCTTCACCAGCAAGAATATTGAGGTATTTGATAATCTTCTTGTTATTGGCTTCTTCTATCACATCAATGAAATCATCAAATGTTTCTATCTGTCATCAATATTCAGTTTTTTGGATGTATCGAATGGTGGTGGTGGTTTCAAGAATACAGTGGCATTTTAACCATTTCCAAGACTGGCTGACACTGAGGGTGGACTGCTCTCTGACTCTGTCTGCTGTCCACTAGGATCTGATTCATCCATAGCATCTCTAAGGCCCTTTGCTATGCTGTCCTCTGGGTCATCTTGGACACCCAGAAGCTTTGGTGGTGTGCCGCTTTGGGTATGGACGGCTCCGCAAGCACAACCCCGGATGCTTTCTCTGGGGTCACTTACCCAGCACTGTGGCATGATGGCGCTCTTTGCTCAGTTCTTGTAAACAAATGACTGTTTCTTGTATCTGTATTGCTCATTGTGCTGTCTGAAACCTGGTTGATCTCTGCCTCACAGCACTTCTGTTCACAGAATGATCTGGCAACTTGCTGTTCTTTCAAAACCTGGTTGCATATGCCTTTGGCGTTATTACTCCGTATGATGTAAAACGTCAGGTTGCATGGTAGTGCTGTACCTCTGATTGCGGCCTTACTAGCAAGTTCTTGTCCAACAATGTGTAGACTTCTCAGAGTAGCTTTCATTATCTACAAATGCTTTACACGGACTGGAGCTGAATTTTGACTCCCATACACCAAGCGCCAATTCCGCACTTCGATGTCACATGTGGCACGCATGAGCAGTTTTCTGGACCGCGGCAACCTGTCTGGGAGAGCGCTGTTGATCTTTGGGTTACTTATCCTCTATCTCATCGCCAGTTGTGGCGTCATTCCCAACTCTGGTACTCATCAGTGACTACACCATACACAGACCTCAGTATAATATGTCTTTAGTCTTCTGCGTGTAACAGCGAACTCAACATTCTAAACCTGTATTCACTTCACTCAGCTCTAATGCTTACTTCACAATTCTACAGAACCATCAGGAGTCACAAGGGTGCCATCATTTCTAACTCCTATGACCCTTTGCCCTCCTTCTCATTAAAGTTGCAAATTTGGTGGCAACAACTCTTGCTGAAACTTGGAATTAGTATGTCCATGGCTGGGTGGAGGGAGGGAGGATGTGAGATGATCGAGATTTGTATCCAAGAGGCAGCTGCATCATATTCATAGTTGAAAAGGAGATGTTTTAAATAGGTCCTTGGCAATTCCTTCAGTTTGCCAAACTGGCCATGACAGCAAATGACATATGGACATGCTCCCCTATTGCACCTCAGGAGAGGCACACATTAGAGGTCCTACTAGGTATGGACTTTTCTCAAAAACTGGCCTCCCACTTATAAGAGGCATTGGAGAAGAGCAGAACTAAAAGAGCAATATCTGGAGAAAATAAATGGGAAGTAGATGTTTCAGAGACTTTGGCAGATGGAGATTGGAATGGGGATGTGCATTGGTCAAAGAAGTGTCTGGCAACATGCTTATTTTTATGTGCTGCATTGTACTTATTTATCACATGCAAGGCTATGTAGAACTTATCCGATCAGTATAGGTGCCCTAGATAAGGAATTGAAGGTGCTGATTTTGTATTTTTACATAAGATTTGAAGCTGCAGGAAGCTTGAGCAATATTGGTGAAAACTGTCCATGCATGATAGAGGTATCAAGTATTAGATTGTAGATCTCCATAAAACAAGGTCTTCATGCCTCAAGGCCAGAAAGCCATGATACAAATTGGCAATATTAGAATTGTTGCTGGAAAGCAGCACAGCTATTTGTTGGCTTTTCAGTACAAGATCTACTATACAGGCGTGAGCCAGAAATATGTCTGAGTGAGCACTAACAAAGGAGAGACGCATGCAGGAGGTTAGTATGGATGAAAAGATGGAGGGAAACTGTACAATATGGGCTGAGATGCTACAGGAATGGTTGACAGTGTGCCAACAGAATCCTCTGCAAAACGCCTAAGTGTGACAATTTAGGCCTGCAACAGTTGAAGATTGTCATGTATATTATACAGTTTAATTGTTTTTCGGACTGTGCATGAGGGAGTATGTCAACTTTGTTCTGTGAACCAGGGAGTTTAGATGCTGTACACTTAAAATGAACACACTCTTCTTTCAATAAAAAACAACAGGGAGATGTGGACAATTAAAGTGGTTCCTAATGGGAGTCCTGCGATTGGTATGCATAAATATATATGTGTGGTGAAGGGTTATTGGACCGGAAACTATTTTGCATATGCCCTGCTGCTGATGTTCACTATGTTCTGTGGATATTACTAATCTATCATTGTTTTTGTTAATTATAATAAAAAGCAAAGAAGTGGGATGACGGTTTGAGATTCATGATTGTAAATATGAGTTTGAACTAGGCACCGTCTCTGATGATTGACTGGGCTATAATTCATTGGGTTCTTCTCAACACTGTCATCAAAGGAAATTTTATAGGATTCATCATGGCCTACACTATATCCCCCTCCACTTACATAAAGAAACTCAATAAATCAGCAAAGAGTTTCTTCCACTCTAAGAAAAACCAAGAGCTTGACAGCTCATGCCTTCATGATTTAACAAATGGGCTCTGGAAATGACTTGCTTGCTGGCTTTCCCCCAAATGACTATTGCCCTGTAGAAAGCAATATTTCACTCTACTGGTAGGCTTGATTCCTCAAAGACAAATTCAACCACATTACACCTATATTAGAGGACTTACACTGAATACCCTAAGACTGAGGGGCAGAAACTCAAAACAACCTGGGCCTTGAAAAGCTTGTTCTCCAATGTTGCCCCAAATATTTTAATTCACTGTCTAAAAATAAAACTGAAGACTTTCCCAGCCATTTCCCCTCTTTAGAAAAGTTGCAAAAGCTCACCTACTTTTGTCTCTACCTACAGTATGATCTTCCGACAAATTCTTGACTATGGAATGCAGTAAAACTAGTGATAATTGTCTCTACTCTCCCTTTTGTTTAATCTTTTGCACAAATTGGTTCGACTTGTGAGTTTCCTCTCCTGTTGCACTAACTCCCATGGGGTGTAGTCTGTGCTATAAAAAACCTTTGACTATTGTGACTATTGTTGACAATTGTGAGAGGGCTTCACATCTTCCAATAGTGTTATTCAGAGTTGCAGAGGCACTGAGGTTAGTTTTTTCTTTGACCATGTTACACCCCCTTCCCTCCAGATCTGGTTCTCGTCGCATTCTTATGTTTTCATTAAGTGACCTACGGTATCAATAAAGTTTGCTGTCATTAGGTAGTTCATCGAAAATGATAATGGCGAAATGATATCTCCCAAATGATTTCCTCTCGCATTGCAGTGTCCGTCTGTGTGGTGAAATGTAGCTTATATCTACTTCCTAATCAAAGGGGCATATTATCAAGCTTGGAGTTAAAATTATCGCCGCTTTAGCGGCAGAAAACTGTCGCTAAAGCGGCGATAATGGGCTTGATAATATGACGCAGAGAATTCCCATAGAAGCCCATATTGTCACCAAAACATGGGCTTCTATGGGAATTCTCCAGGGCATATTATCAAGCCCATTATCGCCGCTTTAGCGGCAATTTTCTGCCGCTAAAGCTGTGATAATTTTAACTCTGTTTCTTGATAATATGCCCCCAAGTACTTTGAATAGAAATGAGGGGCAAATTCTGGGTTTTTTATACCGTATTAATATACAGAGCATTTTAATTTGTCCAAGTCTTGGTTTATGTCATTATAGTAATATATCATATTTTTTGATTTAGAAGTAAGTTTTCAATTCAAATGCACAGAGAAACGATGTACATTTGTATTTGCTTATGTTCATTTTTTCTCCAAACCTGAAAAAGTCTCCTATCTTCGCGTGGCATTGGATTTTAGTAGATGTGTGTTCAGAAATAGACATGGCAGAGGAGAAATTAATTTCTCTCCACGGTAAAAATAGTCCATCTATTTCAGTTGGAGACAGAGGGGCATATTCTCAAGGATCTATCGCGCAGGCAAAGTCACGATAAATTCATCGCCCCATTCACAAGCTGGTGCTAAGAGCCCATATCACCAGTTTAACTGTGATAGCAGCCTTAAAAAACATCGCCATAGATGACCCCAGCAACTATCGCTTATGCGATGCAGAGTAGGCGTTCCCGAGCAAAAACCCGCGACAACACCACTCTGCAACATTCTCAACGACCAGCCAGATCTGCAATAAGATCACAAAACAGGTGATAAGGCACGTTAGCAGCAGGAAAATAACACCTGCTCTGACCTGGAGTAAAGTCGGAAGAGAACCGGCACCAGACAAGGGAGCACAGCCCAGAGCCACACATGAAGAACAACAGATGCCCAGGAGCAACTGAACAGGCAGCCCGGAGTCCCAGTAGGGCAACAACACCCTCCGCCATCACCCCCAGGCCCACCCCCCCACACCCGGGCCCTACCCAGGGCCCCCTGCCCCTTTGGACAAAGATATTGCACATCAACTCCACGAAATCATGAACCACACAATTTGCCTGTAGTTGCACAATCACAACACCTAACATACATGTGTGGTTAGAAAAAGGAGAATCATAAATTCATCTCAGAATATCCAAATAAGCTGTTTATTATAGAACAAACCCAAAACAACAATTCGGAAGAGTCATGTTGGGTCTTCTCAGGACATTCTGTAAGTCACAGCCTGCAAGACAAAAACCTAGATAAGAAGGTGTGTCATGTGCTCATCAAAGTACAGAGAGAAAGAGCGAAAGAGAGGGAGATAGAGAGAGGGAGAGAGTGAGAGAGGGAGGGAAAAAGAGAGGAAGAGAGAGAGCGAGAGAGGGAGAGCTAAAGAGAGTGAGAGAGAGAGAGAGATGGAGAGAGGGAGAGAGAAAGAGGGAGAGGGTGAGAGATGGTAGAGAGAAAGAGAGTGAGAGAGCGAGAGAAAGAGGGAGAGAGAGACTGCCTACACTGTGGACCCAGGCCTCACTGCTCACCTGCTGCCACCGGTGTGTCTCCAACCACGTGCTGGTACATACAGCAGTCCTCAAGGTCCCTCATCTGACACAGTTTCCAGAGACATGAATGGCAGAGTCCATACAGTAGCACACGCCATCATCGCGTGCCCGCTCCTGCGCACACAGGCTGCTGCAGCCCAGCCCCTACCGCCGCCCAGTGGAGATTGCCCGCCCCTGTGCAACCAGGCCTTACTGCTCACCTACCGCTACCGGCGTGTCTCCACGAGGGCCCACCACGTGCCGGTGCAAGCTCCAAGCCCGGGGCCCACGACCATGGCACCCTCCACATCATGCAGCCCCACACCGCGGGCCACCAGGTCACACACTTGATTCTGGGTCTTGATTTCACTATGACAGAGAACATATCAGTGCACATGGTATCATCGCAGGCTGCACACCCGCTCAGCTCTTGAGGACCCACTAACTCTGTGAACCGCAAGGCGACACCACGTGGCAGTAGGCCGGCACTGCCCACTGGCTCAGGCCTACACTGCGGTCCAGCAGGGCTCACACTAATTCTACCAGTCCGTACCGCCAGGACCGCGCATCGTCAGAGGCTGCACACCCGCTCAACACTTAAGGTGCCCCTACCTCATTGCAACGAAAGACACTGTCCCGTGGCAGTGTGTCTGTGCCTGCCTGTTAGATCTGGGGGTCTCTAGTTGGCAGGGTAGGTACCACTGTCCAAGTAGGGACCCTTGCTTCTAGTCAGGGAAAGGGGGATACACTGTTAAGATAACCCCTGCTCACCCTCTAGGTAGCTTGGCCTGAGCAGTCTAGTTCTATCAAAGGCAATGTGTAAAGTATTTGTACCAACACTCACAGTAACACAGTGAAAACACCACAGATTTACTCCACACCAGTTTTAGAAAAATAAGGTATCTTTACTAAAAACTTCACAAGACCAAATACTACAGACAAACCAACATACAATTAAAAAGGTTACTTTAAAAATAGTTCAAGAGTTTGCAGAAAGTACTCCAGGATGTCAAAATCAGTGTCCTGCACAATGCGACTCTCAATGCACAAAATAAGACACTTTCGTGCCCAACAGTACCTGTAGTTGCGATAAGGTTCCCAAAAGCTATAACAAGGAAGCTTGCAAAGGCGATGCAATACTCCTGAGATCCTGGGGAGGCTTTGCAGCAGCCCTGCTTCACGCAGCAGAGGTGGATGCGCCAGCTCCGATCTGTAGGGGGAGGATGCGATGACTTTGGCCTTCGTTGCGTAGGTTTCTTGGGGGGAAGCTTCACGCACAGGTTCGATACGACACTCTTCGATGTGGTGCGATGCGTGGCGCAGCGTGGCCTTCCGGCGCCGCAACTCTCGATGCACCACGGAACGGGACTCTGCGTCGACGCACCCGATGACTGGAGACTTTTCACGCACCGGCAGTGGTGCTGCTCGCAAACTGGTTCTGCGACAACCCTCGCAATGGCCGGAATCTTCACGCTTCGGGACGATGCTCGACGCACTCGGCGATGCGGGGACCCTGCGTGTTGCGATGGTGCCGCGATGAAATTTTCCTCGCACTCTCGTCTTGCGACACGCAATCGGATGATGCGTTGGGTACCAGTCACTCTTGTTCACGCTTCTGCTTCCCAGCTCCCAAACACAGCAAAACGACCTGCTGAGGCCCCAAGACTGGGCAAGCACTCCAAGGCAGGTCAGAACTCTCTCAGCAGAGTTCCAGGGGAGCTGGTGGTGAAGTCCTGTTGTTCCTGGGACTTCTTAACAGGGAGCCAGCTCTTCTCAGGCCCTTGGAGATCAGAATCAAAAGAAGGGGACACAGCAAAGTCCTTCCCCTCTCCTTGGCAGCAAAGCAAAACAGCAAGCAGGCAGTCTTCTCCTCTTCAGTCCTTTTCAGCTTTCTCCTTGGCAGAGGTTTCTTTTTAGTTCCAAAGTGATCTAAAGTTTTAGGTGTCTGGGGTCATCTTCTTATACCCCTCCAAGTCTTTGTCTCTCTTTGTTCCAGTGGGGGGATTCCCCTGCTCAAACCGGTTCCTGGGTGTGCTCTGCTCTGGAGCACCTGGTTCCTTTCAGAGTGAGGGGCAGGGTCGTTAGACACTCAGCAGGAGGTGGAGCCTTCTTTGTGCCAGCAGAGGCAGAGTCCTCAGCCTGGCCAGCAGGGGGTGGAGCCAGCATTGTGTTTGTCAGGGGCAGCCCTATTCAAACCCAGGGACTACTCCTCCCACCCATCTAAAGCAGATCTCCCTATTCACCCTGCTGCTGGCTCATCCAGGCTCCTGGAGCCACCTAGCCCATCACATGACACCAGTCAGCCAACCAGCACACAGGCACACAGGAGGGTTAAACAGGAGAATAGCTACTTTCTAAAAAGTGCTATTCTCACACAGTGAATTTAAAAACCATCTTGCTAAAAAGATGCATAATTAAATTCTGAACACAGAGATACCAAACTTGGATTTTCTATCTTGCCCTTATGGGAAGATAGGCATGTAAACAGCCTTCCCCATTCTATCCTATGGGCAAGATAGCCTCTCAGCAGTGAAAAACGAAAATGGCTGTAATTCACTACCAGGGCATGTTACTCACCTCAGTACATGCCCTACCTTTCAGATACACTGCACCCAGCCCAGGGGGGTACCTAGGGCCACCATAGGGATGCCTGACATGTACAGAAAGGGAAGGATAAGGCCTGGTCAGTGGGTGCACTGGCCAGGTCGACATGGCAGTCCTGGACTGCACATAGGCACTGCAAGCAGGCCTAAGACATCATTTTAGCGCTACTCCTGTGGGTGGCACAATCAGTGCTGCAGCCCACTAGTAGCATTTGAATCACCAGCCCTGGCACACTCAGTGCACTTTACTAGGGGCTAACAGGTGAAACAAATATACCAATCATGGATAACCAATCAATATAACAATTTATACAGAGAGCATATGCACTTTAGCACTGATCAGCAGTGGTAAAGTGCCCAGAGTTCTATTGCCAACAACCAAAGGTCAGAAAAAATAAAGGAGGAAGAAGCAAAAAGTTTGGGGATAACCCTGCAAAAAGGGCCGTTTCCAACACAACCCCCTTCCAGCCTAAAGCCAGGGTAGACCAAGCGATACCTCGATGGGATTCCCTGCTTAGGGCGATAGAACACGGAAACTGGCCCAAACAGCAGGGCACTATTCCTGTTCTACGCCTTCCTGAACCCGGTTGGAAACTTTGGAATACCCTGCCTCCTGCCATCCAATCCGCTACGTCAGAAGCAAGTTTTAGGAAACTCCTAAAAACCTGGCTTTTTACGCAATAATCCTGCCCCCCTTCCTGACTACTTACTCTTGTTGTGGGACTCGCTAGCGCCGGGACACCTCCCCAGAGGTAGCTGTTCGCGCTCAATAAATCTCTGTATTATTATTATTATTACTCTCAGGGTCCACCAAGCCAACCCATGTGGAACCCTTCTCCTCACCTGTGGACACCACCTGTGCAGCACCTAGCCTTAACTTGCTCACAGGTGTGTCCCAACAGACAGACAGCAAGCCACAGTGACCAGTGACAGTGGTCAGGGATGAGACCCAGGCCTTATACCTCTCAGGGCTCTCAAACCCCTGTGGCGTCAGAGGGTGGGGGGCAGTAGCCCCAGGTGCTGGGCACACTTTGTCCACTTCTTTTCCTGTCAGGTCGGGTCTGACAACCTGGCACTGACCCACCAGCCCCGGGCCTGTATCCGGTGGCTGGACAGGAGGCTGGGGTGGGCTTTTCCATACCCAGTCCTCCTCTTCCTTGGGGCTCTGTACCCTCCCACCTGGAGCGGTACCCCCTTCTAGAATAGTCAGGGCACCTGTGGCAGGTGTCCTGCACCATTCGCCCACCAGTTCAGGGGTTCTATCCTGCAACTGGGATCCCAGGTCAGGGGGGACACCCCGGACCTGGCCCTCCAACCTAGGGTCTACACCCTCCAGGTGAACCGGGGTCAGAGGCGAGGACTCCCTCCCTCTGCACCCCCTTCTAGAATTCTGAACCCTCCTACTCGGAGTGGTACACCTCAAAGACAAACTGGTAGAGACACTGCTTACAGATGTCCCTCCCTCCAGTTCAGGACCTCTCTCCAGCAACTGGTCTCCCAACCTAGGGTCTAAACCCTCAGGTTGTACCGGGGTCAGAGGCGAGGACTCTCTCCCTCTGCACCCCCTTCCAGAGAGCTGCACCCTCCCCACTGGAGTGGTACCCCTGGAAGCCAAACCGGTCAGGACACAGCTTACAGATGTCCTTCCCCCCAGGTCAGGCAGATCCTAAACCTGGCCTCCCAACCCAGGGACTAAACCCTGCGGTTGCACACCTGCCTGGCATGCCAGGACTTCTGGGGACTCACACAGTATCTCCCCGAGGGTGACACATGACTCATGTGTCTCGTGACAGTCTGCCTGGCGCAGATCTCCCGGCCCCTGTCCACCTGACAGTGCGCGAAGATCCCCCAGGACAGAAGTGGTGTCACCATGGTCACTCCTAGGGGACTCAGCCCTTCTGGCTGGTCCCTGACCCACTGGTTCTCCCACTGGGGAACACATCCCCCTCTCACCCCTCAGTCTGGACTTCTGCACCCTCCCAACTGGAGCGGTACCGCCAGACACCAGAACCACTGGACCTCTGTTTACAGAGGCTCCAGGTTCTCCTGACACAAGGAGATCCTCCTCAAAGGGCCTACTAGCACTGTCTAGGCCCCCAACCTGGTGTTCCCTTAAGGAACCCTCCAGGGCCTGAGACTGGGTTTCGGGCACCTTGGGACCCACAGTCCCACACTCACCCCTTCTCCACTGAGACAGGACATGAGCCCCTACACCCCTCCCACTACACTGGGACCTAACCGGGCTACACTGAACCTCTTCCACCTCACAGGTCTGGAAGATATCTGGGCCACTCCTTTTGGGATCACTCCCAAATGCCTCTCCAGACCTTTTGGCATCCAACCAAAGGCCTGCCTCCAACGCAAGCTCTCTGGAACCAAAGAACTCACACTCCACCGGGTGTTGGCATAGCTCTGGAAAACAGGGACTTAAAATATGCTCTCCAACAAATGAATCACACAGCCCCCCGCAGTTGTTAACCAAGCTACCGTTTGCCTCACCCTCCAGTGCCTCACACAAGTACCCCACACCACTCTCCTGAGATTGGCAAGACAGTATCTGACTGTCTCTGTCACACAACTCACACTCTTCTGGGCGGTCTCCACACTCACACACCAAGGTTTCTACCATGGGGGAACCCCTCTCCCTGTACCTCTCATCTAGGGTCAGTAGAGTGTCCCTCCCACCACTTGGAATATGGTCCCCTGTGCCAGTTCCCCAATCTACTTCAGGGACACTGCACCCCACGGGAAATACATCATAAGCCTGGACCCCCTGGTGTATGTCAACCCCCTCCTTCAAGTCAGGTGCCACATCTCTGGGTGTTTGTACCTTTCTCTCAGCACTAGAAACTACAATCTTGCTGCCACCATCTGAGCTGGACTCCACCTCCAACTCAGCAAAGCTCACTTCTTGAGCTAACCATTCTTCTTCAGCTGAGACACTCATGGCCTCAAGCCTCTCGAGCTCCATATCAAGCTCCCTCATTCTTAATTCATGTGCCAAGGTCAATTTCAAATCTTCCAAGGCATACATCTTCTTGCTCTCTTCTATTTTGTTTTGGGTTTCCATTTCAAGCCTCATGACTTCTAACTCATGATCTCTAGCCCTTTGATTCTCCTCCAACTCCTCTGGAGTGAGACTCCTACTGGAATGGGAGCTGCCAGCCCTTGAGACTGGTCCGACCATGGGCAGAGCTTGGGGAACAAAACCATTCTCTTCATCTGCATCATCTTCCTCTTGAGCCTCCCACCAGGCCTTCAAGACTCTTTGTAGCACATCCCTTCTAGATCCGCTTTTCACAGGGCAACCAAGGTCTTTGCAGAATTGCTTGAGCTCCTCAACCTTGTGCGAATACAGATCCTCCATGGAAAACTCCAATTCTGCCCTCTCACTTGTTGCCACCTGAGACATGATGCTCTTGAAGAGTTACTCAAAAATAGAATAAAAAATATAGTATGTGGTTGTCTATCGGTCTGCACTTAAACTAGTGATGTACACCAATTACTGTGGGTCAAGTACAAATACAAGTTCAATCCTCACCGCTGACCACCAATGTTAGATCTGGGGGTCTCTAGTTGGCAGGGTAGGTACCACTGTCCAAGTAGGGACCCTTGCTTCTAGTCAGGGAAAGGGGGATACACTGTTAAGATAACCCCTGCTTACCCTCTAGGTAGCTTGGCCTGAGCAGTCTAGGCTATCAAAGGCAATGTGTAAAGTATTTGTACCAACACTCACAGTAACACAGTGAAAACACCACAGATTTACTCCACACCAGTTTTAGAAAAATAAGGTATCTTTACTAAAAACTTCACATACCAAATACTACAGACAAACCAACATACAATTAAAAAGGTTACTTTAAAAATAGTTCAAGAGTTTGCAGAAAGTACTCCAGGATGTCAAAATCAGTGTCCTGCACAATGCGACTCTCAATGCACAAAATGCGACACTTTCGTGCCCAACAGTACCTGTAGTTGCGATAAGGTTCCCAAAAGCTATAACAAGGAAGCTTGCAAAGGCGATGCGATACTCCTGAGATCCTGGGGAGGCTTTGCAGCAGCCCTGCTTCACGCAGCAGAGGTGGATGCGCCGGCTCCGATCTGTAGGGGGAGGATGCGATGACTTTGGCCTTCGTTGCGTAGGTTTCTTGGGGGGAAGCTTCACGCACAGGTTCGATGCGACACTCTTCGATGTGGTGCGATGCATGGCGCAGCGTGGCCGTCTGGCGCCGCAACTCTCGATGCACCACGGAACGGGACTCTGCGTCAACCCACCCGATGACTGGAGACTTTTCACGCACCGGCAGTGGTGCGGCTCGCAAACTGGTTCTGCGACAACCCTCGTAATGGCCGGAATCTTCACGCTACGGGACGATGCTCGACGCACTCGGCGATGCGGGGACCCTGCGTGTTGCGATAGTGCCGCGATGAAATTTTCCTCGCACTCTCGTCTTGCGACACGCAATCGGATGATGCGTTGGGTACCAGTCACTCTTGTTCACGCTTCTGCTTCCCAGCTCCCAAACACAGCAAAACGACCTCCTGAGGCCCCAAGACTGGGCAAGCACTCCAAGGCAGGTCAGAACTCTCTCAGCAGAGTTCCAGGGGAGCTGGTGGTGAAGTCCTTTTGTTCCTGGGACTTCTTAACAGGGAGCCAGCTCTTCTCAGGCCCTTGGAGATCAGAATCAAAAGAAGGGGACACAGCAAAGTCCTTCCCCTCTCCTTGGCAGCAAAGCAAAACAGCAAGCAGGCAGTCTTCTCCTCTTCAGTCCTTTTCAGCTTTCTCCTTGGCAGAGGTTTCTTCTTAGTTCCAAAGTGATCTAAAGTTTTAGGTGTCTGGGGCCCTCTTCTTATACCCCTCCAAGTCTTTGTCTCTCTTTGTTCCAGTGGGGGGATTCCCCTGCTCAAACCGGTTCCTGGGTGTGCTCTGCTCTGGAGCGCCTGGTTCCTTTCAGAGTGAGGGGCAGGGTCGTTAGACGCTCAGCAGGAGGTGGAGCCTTCTTTGTGCCAGCAGAGGCAGAGTCCTCAGCCTGGCCAGCAGGGGGTGGAGCCAGCATTGTGTTTGTCAGGGGCAGCCCTATTCAAACCCAGGGACTACTCCTCCCACCCATCTAAAGCAGATCTCCCTATTCACCCTGCTGCTGACTCATCCAGGCTCCTGGAGCCACCTAGCCCATCACATGACACCAGTCAGCCAACCAGCACACAGGCACACAGGAAGGTTAAACAGGAGAATAGCTACTTTCTAAAAAGTGCTATTCTCACACAGTGAATTTAAAAACCATCTTGCTAAAAAGATGCATAATTAAATTCTGAACACAGAGATACCAAACTTGGATTTTCTATCTTGCCCTTATGGGAAGATAGGCATGTAAACAGCCTTCCCCATTCTATCCTATGGGCAAGATAGCCTCTCAGCAGTGAAAAACGAAAATGGCTGTAATTCCCTACCAGGGCATGTTACACACCTCAGTACATGCCCTACCTTTCAGATACACTGCACCCAGCCCAGGGGGGTACCTAGGGCCACCATAGGGATGCCTGACATGTACAGAAAGGGAAGGATAAGGCCTGGTCAGTGGGTGCACTGGCCAGGTCGACATGGCAGTCCTGGACTGCACATAGGCACTGCAAGCAGGCCTAAGACATCATTTTAGCGCTTCTCCTGTGGGTGGCACAATCAGTGCTGCAGCCCACTAGTAGCATTTGAATCACCAGCCCTTGCACACTCAGTGCACTTTACTAGGGGCTAACAGGTGAAACAAATATGCCAATCATGGATAACCAATCAATATAACACTTTATACAGAGAGCATATGCACTTTAGCACTGATCAGCAGTGGTAAAGTGCCCAGAGTTCTATTGCCAACAACCACAGGTCAGAAAAAATAAAGGAGGAAGAAGCAAAAAGTTTGGGGATAACCCTGCAAAAAGGGCCGTTTCCAACACTGCCGCAGTGTATCAGGTGCCACCAAGTCTGTGCACCGCAAGCCATGGACCCTTTATGATTGAGTCTCGTGGTGCGGATGCCATCATGTCACCCCCAGCACTGGGCAATGTGCTGTGCCCAGGCCCTAGGCCCTCATGCATAAATGATAACCACACGGAGACACACAGTTTCAGAGTGGAAATGACGTACAGCACGTGTGCCAGGCCCTGAATATATGCAGGGTCTCATGTCCTGTGATGCCTGTGCAGGAAGGGTGTGGTGTGGGTGTAGACCAGCTGTGAGGGAGTGGCTCTGGCATGCTGACAACTAGACCTGTGAGCAGCAGATCCCTACAGTGAAGACCTGGGACATGTAGCGTTGTCGTCCCCGCTTGTGAGCATAAGCGGAGTGGGCTGGCCAGGCGTATGCCAGTCCAGTGTAAGGGTGTGAACAATGATGTGGTTCCGTTCAGGGCTGGACAAGGAAGTTACTAATGCGTGTGTCTCCGTGCTAGTGTCGGCACCACCCGGAACGCAATCGCCAATGTGTCACCCAGTGACCCAAGTCCCACAACATGAGCAACATGGACGTAAGGGGGAATCATTGACCCTACATTCATCCATACCTCCACACTTGCAAGATCATAGACATGACACATCGGTGTGACAATGAATGTTTAATGCACATTCAATGGAGTGTTGTAGCTGGAGCAGTACAGGCCCATGAAACCCCACCTTGTATTGTTGGGCCGTGGAGGGTCAGCCAGAGTCCTTCATGGAATGACAAGTACATCAGAAGAGGAGGAGTTCAGTCCACAGTCTGATAGCTGTGTCATTGGTGTCCAAACAAAATATGGCAGTCCATGTCGAGGTCCAAGGTGAGTGTCACAGAGTGCATCGGAGGACAGTGGAAGGTGATGATGCAGAGGGCACTACCAAGCAGAAACAGGCCATATGGCGGAGTTTCATGCTACTGCGTCCTTCTGACCACGGAGGCAGATTCATCAGCATCTTCGTCCTCTGTTCTTGCATGTGCCTCACATGTGGGTTCTGTCTCCAGCACTATGTGGCACTGACACCTCAGGAGCCGGAGGTGGAATGTCCACTGCACTGTGTGGCACTGACACATCAGGGGCCAGAGAAGTGGATGGAGTGGTAGCAGCAGCATGCATCAGTGCCAGGCCTTGTGGCAGCAATGCCATGAGGATGGTCTTTAGGGCATTGAGGCCTCTCGCTGGTGTGCAGCCGTGGCAGCCGCACTTTCCGCCCGCGTCCGCTCCATGTTCTCCATGACCCTCTGCATGAGTCCCAAATCCCGAGTGAGCTCGCTGGAGCCACTCTGACTGGACAGTCATTCTTGTCTCAGAGTCAGGACTCTGGCGATGTCAGTCATGGTTCGTTGGAGAGCATGAAGCGGACGGTGGGTGTTCGTTAGGGACTGTGAGTGGTCCCTGATGGGACTTAGACACCAATGTATGGCGTCTAGTTTGGCTGCCATGCAGTTGAACCCCACCTGCACCTGTTCAGCCGGGAAACATCCTTTACCACTCAACCATTACAACGCTGTATGGTTAGATCGTGGTTTTGACAACGCAAGTCGTTACACCGACTTGCACTGGAGGGCGCTCTAGACTAAGGAATAGTGTGAATTACTATTCCAACACCTTCCACACTGTACGTAGACTGGAGTTGGAATAGTAATTCACACTATTCCTAAATCCAGCGCCCTCCAACGCAAGTCGATGTAATGACTTGCGTTGTCAAGACCGCGATGTAACATACAGCGTTGTGATGGTACGCGTTGTATCATCATACATCCGAGAAGAGATGTTCGAGCTGCTCTGCAGGAGGTGTTGGATTTCCCCCTGAAATGTGAAGGGGAGATGAAGTTTAACATTGTGTTGACATGTGTGTTGACACATTGTACATGTTTACATTCAGACTGCATGACAGTGTACCTTGTGAGTGTTTGGGGGGAGCTGCCTATTTGGTGCGGGAAGTGGAAATTTTGACAACATCACGGATGTATGTTTGTACTTGTACATCATCATCTCACATTTCCCTGCTATGCCAAATGTGATTAGCCAGTTTCTGCACACAAGCGGCACCAGTTGTGTCCTCTGTTCTGTTGTGGACGTGTTGCGGTTTGTACCACATTGTCGTCACTGTTAGTGTGCTCTGCATGTTATGTGTGTGTGCTGCATTTTGGGAGAGTCACGCCTGCACTCTGATTTGGATGCCCCTTATCCCTTTAATGCATGTGCCTTTGACTTCTGTGCTTATACAGTGCGGGGATGTTGCGAACTTGGGTACATTGAGCTCATGGTGGGAGTTGGGACTCTGGGCCATGGTTTGTCCGCAGCTGTGCTAGGCTTAATTGTGCATGTGTGAGATTGTGCCCATCTCCCCCGTTCCCCCAGTCCCTGGTCGTTACTCACCCTGTTGCTGTTGTGTCGTGTCATGTTGAGCAGTGTCCGGTCCCCCAACTCCTGCCACCGTCTCCCCACTGATGACTGTGGACACCATTTCCTCCATCTCGTCCAGCTCCTCCTGTGGCGCTGGGCTCCCACCTCCAGTCTGCATTGCTGCCGTCCGGTTGTTTGCGAGTTTCTGCTTGGTTTTGCGCTTTACATCATTCCAGAGCCTCTTGACTCCTTCCATTGCCCTCTTCAGTACTCCGACTGCATTCACCTTGTCCACGATGGTCTGCCATATAGCATTTTTAGTTGCCAGAGACACAGTGGAGGGGACGAACAGTAGTTGATGGTGTTCTATCACCTCCGTTATCAGGATCCTGTTTTCCTGCATACTGAACCTACTATTCCTGTCCTTACCCTTCCCTGACCCCGAGGTCCCAGGATGGTCATCCGGGGGGCTTGTGGGGTTCTGGTTGCCCTGTGGCTGACTCCATTGTGCTCTGCTGTTGTTTGGCTTTTGTATGTGGGTTTTCCCATATGTCGCGTGGGGATTGCAGGCCTGTGGCTGGTTTTCGCTGATTTTTGTATCGCGATTGGTGTCATTGCCGCTTTTTTTCGCGTTCGTGTTTCCAATTTTTGCGCCGTTACGTTGATTTTAACACGTTCATTTGAAGCGTTGTCGTGGGTCTATCGCATGGTGCCGCTGTGTTGAGAATACCACATTAACACATAGTTCTTTTCCAGCGATAGACTGCTATATGAAGAGTTGCGTTAAGCTACCCTTGCGGTAGTTATCACACGTTCTTGAGAATATCCCCCAGAGTCTATAAACCTGCCAAAAAATGTGGCTTCCTGAACACAGCTTTTTGTACTTTTCAAAGCTTCCGTGGGATTTGATATTGGAAGAACTACAAATAAGTGAAACAGCTTTCAAGAGCAACTGAAAAATACATATCTGTTCACAGGCAGAAATCATCCGTGAGTCTCATTTGAAGAACTTTACTCGCACTGACAAAGCACCATATGGAGTCCAAACCTAGCTTTTTATAATTTGGCAAAACGTGAATTAATATTAGTATGGACTTTAGGCAGACCTGCAAAAATGTGCGAATAGAGCCTCGCACTGCAGCTAAAAACTAAGGGGCAACCTTTTGTGCTTCTGGTGCGTCACTTTTTGTGACACACAGGATGCGTAAAAATGTGCCATGTAGCACCCTATTTACAAAGTGACGCATTTAGGCAGATGTGTCACTTTGTAAACCCCTGCGGTACATTATACCTATGTCAGGTATAATGTATGCAGGGTGGGCGTTCCCCCGCATCCAAGCCTTGTAGAAGTGGTGCAGTGAAATCTATCAGATTTCACTGTGCCACTTCTAGGACGCTACTGCGTCAATATCTTACAGCTGCCTCACAGCAGACGTAAGACTGACGCAGGCCTTTCACATGGTGCTTGCCTCATGTGAAAGGACACATTCCTGGAGTTGTGTCTGTTTTCAGACACGCCCCAGCAATGTGTCGGTTTTGTGCCAACATACGTCAGTAATACTGACGTAGCTATCATTCCTTGCGACATGATGCGTCATGCAGTAAATATGACGCATCCATCATGTCGCAGAGAGGGAGCACTGAGAAGTGACGCATCGCTGTTTTCACGCAGCATTGCGTCACTTCTCATAAATAAGGCCCTAATTTGCCTACATGGTAAGAAAGGGTGGACAAATTGCCCATGCACTACCACACAAAATCAAAGAATTGTGAGTTTCCTAACCTCGATCTTTCTACTTGACATTAGTGATCTCATCAATGGTGTCATTTACTATGTCATGTGTGATGTCATAAGCAGTGCATGAGGTGCCACAGGATATGGTCACTTTAACCTTTGATTTTGTTAGTAGATATATATTATGTTATGCATACAAATAAGTTATCTGTATTTTTAATCTGAATTGAACAATATTACTCGAGAATGTGGCACATTCTGTCTTCTGGGGGTGGAATGTCAATGTGCGATACTCTGCATAAACCATTTCTGCCACTCTATGACCATTTGAAATAGGAAGAGATCTTGTGTGATTTAAAGCAAGCATTCCAACTATGGTCATGGAGATGCTAGACTGAGGTCAAAGCAAGTGTTATTCTACTGTGTGCCACTAAGTATGTATTCTGTGTGCTCTATTTCACACACATAATAATGCAGTAGTAGTAGAAGTATTAACTTTATTTGATTTTTTCATAAAATCATACAAGTGCACAAAATAAAAACACTCCATAAATAAAAGAAGAGTTAAACACTCTAAATAACACTCCACAGAACAGATCAATTACCACATAAGTACAGAAAATGCACTCATTCAAACATAGTATAATCCATCATAGACTCCTCGTAAAAATGCATGGTTTATTACAGGTGCTTAAATAATACAATCTACAGTACAAATAATACTCAAAGCTAATGTAGTATCTCAAATAAAAAACATCACATTAAAAAGCACACACGAGAAGACTGTAAACGATGTAGAAACAAGAGAGCTGGTCTCGCCAGTCGAAAATTCAAAGGAAGAAGTAATGGACGAATAAACTGATGGCGTTAGTTATTAAATCTAGGGTAAATCATAAAAACGAGTAGGATATCTGGGGTAGAGGTACTGTGGCAAATAGATGCTTTGAGCTCTGAAACTTTTGACCAAGCCGCCTTGGGGAGCAACAACTGTAACAAATGTAACCTAAAATAGGTTAACCACCTGCGGTGGTAGCTAGACATCCCCAAGTGCAAATAAGGTTCCAGCTTTACTCATGCAATTAAGTAAAACTTGCTGCTGTCTTAGGCATTAGTCACCAACAAGGTGCTGCCAGATGTCTGCTAGAATCAGGACGCACTGTCATAGGAGCGATGGAAAATGCAATTTTTACCAAGAGTGACAATTTCTTACCTTGCCATGACTAAGTGACAGTATTGATAGTGTGAATCCTGACTTTTGTCCTGGTCCTATGAGATGAAAGGCATGCATGTTGTTGGTGGTCAGCATCAGCATTCGATATTTTGAAAATGGAGGCAATTGAAATCTATTTGCCCTCTGCATTGTCTGGTAATTGAGTTTGTCCTTCATCGCCTCCTCCAGCCCAAATTACTGGGCCAATAAATCTCCCCTCACCATTCATATCCACTGATGCCCTCCCAACGGGAGCACGTGCATTTGGATTATGTCAATATTGTTGGCATGATAGTACAGTGTCCTGTAAAAACATATTGTTGACTCTTTTGAATGCTCGACCAGGGATTATTTAGTTAAATGTTTGAGGTGTGTGGGAAAAGCTGGGAAACATTGTCCTTGTTGTTCTTCTACAGTGGTCCTATTCACCTCTTTAAATTGCAGTAGAGGTTGACAAATGATACATAGATATAGAAAGTGGGCTTAGTTACCAAGTACTGCAACTCATATTAATTATTACAATTATGTTTTATGAGTCTTATCGTAATAAAGTGCTCTGCTTAGACGTAAAAGAGTGATTGTGTTGCCCTTCTCAGTGGAAGACCAGGACATATTGATTGTGTGCCTCTCTGTAGAAGGGAACTTGATTCAAGTGCTACAGGTGGTTCATAGTAACGAAGGACTCATCTTATTCAGCACGAGTCACCATTATCGGTTCACCCTACATCTTCACCTATCTGGGTTCTGCTAGAAAGCTAAAAGTCGTCTTCTGAATTAAAAGAAAAACTTACTTATGTTCCTTCTTATAGAAGGGAGAAAAATGTACTGCCACAGTCTACCAGGATACAGTGTGCATTATATTTTATGTGGGTGAATTGCTTAAAATGAAATTACACATTTTCAGGCTTGTTCCACTGCTGGTCACTAAATGCACTGCATGGTAGTGACAGTAAAACTTTGTTTTGTAACAGCCACTTTTTCAAGTGCTGCTGGCTATATGGGTCACTTGGTGAACCAGTACTGGATTGGACACTGATCCTGGTTCAATCTCCACGTGGCACCTCTGCAGCTGCAGGCTGAAATGCAGACACTTTGATCTTGAAACAGGGTCTATTCAATGCCAATCGTAGATATTCGATTGTATATTAATGTTTGTGTTTGCATAGCCAGCTCTAATAGTATAACTAGTGTTCTCGCCGGTTCAGATGCCTCTGACTTGCCAGATAGCTCAAGCTGTTTCTACATTTTAGAAAGGTTCATATGAAGAGAACTCACCAAAGGCAGCACCACATCTTTTTGGCTTGATAGTCTCCTTTAGATTGCCCGAGTACAAAACAAAGATTGTTCATGAGCTGCTGCTACACTCAGGGGTATATTCACAAGAACGTGTGATAACTACCGCAAAAGTAGCGTAACAAAACTTTCAATATCACAGACCATCGCGGGAAAATAACCCAGTGACAACGTGGCATTCACAACAAGGTGGTAGCATGCGATAGTCTGCCGAAACCACGTACAATGTCTGCAATAAAACCACCTCGATGGAGATGAAAACACAAACCACAACACCAAAAAACCTGCGATGGGCCAAAGCGCGATGAAGAAATCAGCGATAAGCAGCACCAGGCCTGCAACACACACCTGTCGGGTGGGAAAAATCCCCATAAAAGCAGAAGAAACACCCACACACAAACTGACCTACACCCAAGCACCATGGAGGCAGCCGTAGCAGGTGCAGAGGACGAGCGCAACCCCACAAGTACCCCGGACAACCTGCCTGGGACCACGGGGACAGGGAAGGGCAAGGACAAGAAGACGAGGAAGACGAAGTTCAGTCCGCAGGCGAACAGCATCATAGTCACGGAGGTGATGAAACGCCATCAGCAACTCTTCGTCACCTCCAACATGTCACTGGGCAACAAAACTGCAATATGGCGGGACATCATCGACAAGGTGAATGCCGTTGTAGAGCACAAGAGGACAATGGACGAGGTCAAGAGGCGATGGAATGACATTAAGTGGAAGACCAAGGAGAAACTCTCCACCAACCAGAAGGCAGCAACGCAGACTGGAGGTGGGGGCCCAGTGCCACAGCTGGAGCTGGATGACATGGAGGAGCTGGTGTCGACAGTCATCAGCGTGGAGACTGTGGCCGGAGTCGGGGGACCGGACACTGCTCGACAGGACACAACAAAACCGCAACAGGGTGAGTGACCACCAGGTACTGGGGAGACAGGTGGAGATGGCCACAATGGCACACATAGACAATCAAGCAGAGCACAGTGCACACCCACGATGACTCTGGGTCATCGCCCAGATCTACAGACTGTCACAATGTACAATGCCTTGCTGTCTGCACCTGTACCATGCGTCTACACACATGTGGACTAAGTTACTAAGACAATTTGAATATATGAGCAAGAAAGAATTAAACCAAAGGATGCATGCCACCACGTTAATCCATTATCATAAAAACAAGAGAATACCAAGGGGCCTCAGGATAGCCCTTAAGCCAATGCTTAGCAAAAACAGCAAGAAATTTATTGAAAGATGGTATCAGATTCTAAATAAATGTTCACTTGATTTGATTTTGCTAATCGTTGAAGAATTATCTAAAGTTTTAATTGAATTAGAAGAAGAAATTAAAATCTTACAAGCAGAAATCAACAAAAGTCCTGATCTCACTAAAACTTTGGAAGAAATCAATTTGAAATTGGATAAATATGCCAAAGAAGTGAACGAGAGAAAAATCCGAAAGTATCGAAGAGATACATTAGATTATAAACTCGAAGAAGTGTATTCTTGGGCTGAAGTGTATAACCAAAGGAAATGGCAACCACAACAACAAGCACAAAAGACAACAACATCTTCATCCCAAGAAAGTGTGGTATCTGACTCTGAGATTTCAGCATCAAGAGGTCCAATAAACAAGTCTAACATATCCACCACAAAACCGTCCACAAGTAAAATTACTCAACAATCGTCTTTTTTAGACATCAGTCCTGCAGCAAACTCCCCACCAGTAACAGAAGGTTTACACGAAGGGGCAAAAGAAACAGATCAAAATATTGCAGAAAGGACCAGGAGCCAGATGTCGAAAGCAACCTCGTAGTAAACATCTCATCTAAAATTCTGACGAAAGCTGAAATCAAACTGTTGAATAAAGGCATCACATTCGTTCCTACTTATCATTCTAATCTAGCAGAAACTGAGATAGCCTTGTTTAAATTTTTTAGGACCTTGAAATTAAAATTCTTTTTCAAAGACATTCAAACATCTCAAGTGATTGAGACATGGGATAAAGACTTTAAACCAAAAAGTACTTTTTGTGCGCCATTCACACATAAAACGATTGAAGCTTTTGAACGGTCGGTATTAGCGGACATTCAAGAAATCAAGTTCACTAAACCCAAGAAGATGAACCTGTCCCCCAAAGAATGGAATACCCTTAAAAATCTCAGTTCGGATAAACTACTCACCTTTCAAAAAGCAGATAAAGGTGGTGCCCTTGTCGTGATGGACACAGAATTCTACATTAAGAGTGTTAATGAACACGTTGTTAACCAGAATATTTATCTTCCTTTGGAATCTGATCCCACAGTTGAATATCAACAAATGCTTGATAAGATCATCGAACATGCTTTTGAAATGAATTGGATTTGCGCCAAAACAAAGCAATTCTTTGTCACTAAGTTTCCCAGAAGGCCTCAATTATATATGCTGCCAAAAATACATAAGGACATAGTTTTTTTTTTTTAAACTTTGTTTATTGAGATTTTATGGTTCAATTTCACATTCATACAGAAAAAACATATTCAAATTCAAGTGACAATGCAAGTCAGCAGTCATATGGGCATCTCGTCCACCATTTCTCCAGGGGGCAAGCGAGCAATTTTACACAGTAGTGGGTATGTCCAGTGGCTGGTACAGGTAATAAAGACATCAGGTAGAGGAACAGTGTACATTATAGTCATCCGGCGGTGACATGGGAACCCCCGGGCAGAACTCCCCAATGCTTCACACCCCATCCAAGGCACGGCCACCTCCTACAAATCGGGAACTTACATCACATAAAAACAAACCACGTGGTACAAAATATCAGAAGTCCGTCGCACACAAGGCAACACATAGGGGAAAAGGATAAGCACCGCAGACGCGCCTATAGTGCTGTAACAGTTCACCTCCCATCTTGTGCAGGATGTAAACCATGGATGCTGGGATTCGGGTCTTCAGTGACCAAAGGGGGAGCGTCTTCTGCCAGAACCTCCGGGCACCGTAACAGGTAACTTTGTAATGGGCCCCATCTATTGGCAGGGCGGGACCGGGTGGGAAGTAGCTCGGAGTATGTCAGTATTTGCTCTTGGCAATAGATAAGATCCTTGAGCCACTCCTTGAATTTCGGGGCACGTCCCCGTCCCCACCGGCAAGCAATACGCCGTTTCGCTAATAAAAGCGCCATCGTGACAAATTTACGACTTGGACGTGGAATTTGTTTAGTACAGCCTAGTAACGCCTGTACCGGCTCAGGCGCAAGAGGAAGCTCTATCATTTGCGCAATGGCAGAATACACCAGAGCCCAGTAGCCCTGAATAGTGGGGCATGCCCAGGATAAGTGAAGGAAGTCCGCCTGAGGGGCGTGACATCTCTCGCAATCATCAGAATCCTGCAGTTGAAATTTGTGCTTGGTCACCGGAGTGCAATAGAGGCGGTTCAGAAATTTAAAGTGAATGATCCGGTGCCTGCTACTCGCTGAGATCTGCTCCGTCTGCGTACAACAATAGGCCCACCTGTCATCTCCGAGCTCCACCCCCAGCTCCCGCTCCCATTCCCCACGAGCCCTCGAACTCTCGATTGCAGTGTCAGAGCGAACTGCGTGGTACAGTATCGAGACTAAATGGGAGGGTGAGGGTGCCTGTAGGAGCCTATGTAAGGGAGCGAGAATCTCAGGTTCAGCCGGGAACGTCCGCAGTATGGCCTTCATTCCATGTCTCAGTCTAACGTAAGTGAAAAGCTCCAGAGGGGTGGGCGTACAACCAACAAAGAATTGGTCCCTGTCACGAAACTGCCCACCAGTGAACAGATCACCCCATGTCCGGATTCCCAATTTGCGAATCAAGTCTTGAAACAGCCTCTCCTGTAAAAGGGGAAGCTGATGGTGGTAGGCAATGGGGAGGAGAGGCGAGTACAGAAACGAACCCCCCACTCGCTTTGATATCTCCATCCACGCTCTCACCGTACCCTGCAGGGCGTTGTAATTTGCGTTGGTATGTGGGAGCACACTATGCAGTAGGCCAGGCAGGGGCAAGGGTGCCGCCAGCCAGACCTCAGCAGCGAGCTGGGGCATGAATGCGATTGGGTGGAACCAGCAATACGCATAATGCGCTTGGGCGCAGTAATAGTATAGTTCCAGATCCGGAATATCAAAGCCCCCACGTGAGTAAGGGGAGGTCATCACAGCCCACTTCAATCTAGGTCTCTTCCCTCCCCACACCAGTCGTATCAATTCTGAACGTAACTGGGAGAAGAAGTGTCTTCCCGGAGGAAAGGGAATGTTCGTGAACAAATACAGGAGCTTGGGAAGCACTACCATCTTGATCAGGGCAGCACGCCCTGCCATCGATAGTGGGAGCGTAAGCCAGCGGTCAACGCAAGAGGAGACATGCATCAACGTCGTACCGTAGTTTAAGCGCATTAGCTCCTCCCTATCTCGAGAAACGTTAATGCCGAGATACTTGACTTCGGACTCACTTCATTCTATGGGATAGTCAAGTGAGAATTTCCGGGAACCATCTGTCAGATGGAAAATCTGGGACTTAGACCAGTTGATCCGTACGCCCGACATCTCCCCGTAGATCAGAAATTCCCGGAGTAGGGGATTCAGATTATTTTGAGGGTCCCGAACATACAAGGTAATGTCATCTGCATACAGTGACAGCAAAATTTGTCTCTGCTCGCAGAACAGCGCCCTGTTCTGATGGTGTTGTCGCAACCTCGAGGCAAGTGGCTCAATCGCCAGTGCAAATAATAGTGGGGAGAGAGGGCATCCCTGCCTGGTCCCTCGAGCAATGCCGAAGGACTCCGATGTTCTGCCATTGATTAAGACCTTGGCGCGCGGACTACCATAAAGGAGAGCTATCCATCCCAGGAATACCAGAGGAAAGCCCATTTGGGTCAACACTGCCACCAAATAGTCCCATTCTAGGGAGTCGAACGCTTTCGTGGCGTCCAGAAAGACTGCCACCATCTGTAAATCGGGGTCCACATTCTGTAATATTGCGAATAACGTGCGCAAATTGTGCGACGTCGCCCTACCGGGTATAAATCCCGATTGATCCGGGAGCACCAGTCCCTCCATGAGGAGCGTCAAGCGATTAGCCAGAGTTTTAGAAAGGATCTTCGCATCGCAATTAAGGAGGGACAATGGGCGGTATGAATCCGGGGAGGTTGCCGGTTTACCTGGCTTTAAAAGGGAAGTGATTAGTGCCTCTCTCATAGAAGGAGGAAGCACCCCCAGCGTATGGGCCTCTTCGAATACCACTTTTAAGATCGGCGCAAGGATATCGACATAAGTTTTATAGAATTCTATCGGGAAGCCATCAAGGCCAGGGGCTTTATCCGAGGCCATTTGCATTATGGCCTCCCGAATTTCGTCAATTTCCAAAGGAGCCATCAGGAACTTTCTGTGCGCATCAGAGAGCCACCCAAGTGTGATCTCTCCCAGATAGCGGCCAAGCTCCGGCGGATGGGTATGAGCGGAAGAGTATAGTTCAGTGTAGTGAGTAACAAACACATGCATTATGGACCGGGTATCTCTGTGGAGTTCCCCCGAGCCTCCCTGTATTTCGAGGATATGATTATTAAAGCGAGGCGGCCGTGTCGCCCAGGCTAAGAATTTACCCGGCCTTTCACCCTCCCCGTACCTTCGGGCCTGAAAGTATTTCCCCCTAAAGCGGACCTCCCTATCTGCAGTTGCCTTGTAGTCAGATAGCAGATCTCGAAACTTGGCCTGTGCTCCAGCATCACTGGTAAATGTGGGGGTGAATTCCAGATCCTTAAGGTCAGACTCTAATTTACAAAGGGTGTTACGCAGGTCCTTGAGTACTCCCACCCCCTTTGAAATGCACAGCCCCCTGATTGTAACTTTAAAGGCCTCCCAAACCACTGCTACACTATCCACCGTCCCATCATTTTGTTGAAAGAAGCTCTCAATCTCCTGTGCTATTTCGGACCGGAAGACCTCATCCAGTAGGACGTTAGGCTGCAATCTCCACGACATTGGAGATCCAACTAGGTCTATTAAGTCCATGCCCATCGAGACAGGGGCGTGATCAGAGTACGTGCGAGCCAGGTGTTTTACCCAACATATCATAGGAGCGAGTCCCGGAGAGACCAATATGTAATCCAATCGTGCCCACGTGGAGTGTGCAGCTGACCAATGCGTGCCCTCGAGGGTCGCAGGGTGTCTATAGCGCCATGCGTCTAACAGGTGACGATCGGTGAGGAGACCGTGGACATATGCCTGCGAGCAGGAGTAATGTAGAGGGCCAGGGTTCGCTCTGTCTCTTAGGGGATCAACAACTATATTAAGGTCTCCCCCCCACACTAGATAAGTGGAGCCAATACTTAGAATCTCATTCCAGATCGTCTGGAGGCAATTCGGATCATCCGAGTTGGGACCATAATAACATGCAAGAGTAAGTGTGTCCATACCCAGGCGCCCCCAAATGACACAGTACCTGCCCTCCCTGTCGGTTCGTTCTCCCATGTACGCAAAGGGGGTGTGTTTCCGAATAAGGATTGCAACTCCTCGCGAATAGGTGGAATAGGAGGAAAAGGTACGGTGAATAGCCCAACGCGATGCAAACAGCGAAGGCCTGGAGGGGTCGAGGTGTGTCTCCTGAAGGAACGCCACCCCAATGTGATGTCTATCTAGGTACGCCAGAATTTGTCTACTCTTTCTAGGGTCTCCTAAACCCCTCACATTCCAAGTTAGGAAGTTAAGCTGGCTAGCGCAGTCCCTACCCGTTTGCGGATCACTCATAGTTAACAATAATATTCAAATAATGCAATATAATGTGCCCACTACCCCCTGGTTGATGCAAGGATAACGATGCAAATGCCACCCCATGCCAGTCAAAGCCATCAGTCACCATAAATCCCCAACTCCCCCCTCCTCCCCCCACCCACAGCAGCATCCCAATCATGCCATCTGGATCAACCCCCTTCCCCCCCCCTCAATTAAACCCCCCCATAACCAGTGCCATAAGGGAGCAACATTCAACCTTGAAAACAGTGGGGTAATACCCTCGGGGGTGCAGTCCAGGTGGAGACACTATATCCCCTTGAGCCTTAAGAGCATACCCAGTCAATAACCGAGTCTTCTCCTTGGACAAAGGGTGCCCAGCGAAGTGAAATGTCCTGAGAGTCTGGCGCGCGGTCAAGAGGAGCAGGACTCAGGTTACAGTCTCCTATCACAGTTCAGTCAGGCCCGTGAGCCATCAAACCAAGTCTCGCATCCGCAGTCACGCACACCATCTTACCAACCGCTGGGCATCTGGTCCCGACGCTGCACGATGATGACTCGGCGCCGTCACTCCGAGGCTGGCGTGGAGGGGCGCTCCATTTCACGCTTCTTGACACGCTTCAGGAATTCCTCTGCCTGTTGGGGATTCGTGCAGAAGATCTGTTTCCCCTGATGCGTGATGCGCAAACGGGCGGGGTAGAGGAGCGCATAGTCGATTTGTGCAGCCCGCAGTTTTTGCTTGACGAGAATGAACTTCTTACGCTCTTCTTGGACCACGGGGGTGAAGTCTGGGAATATAGTGAAGGTGTTGCCATAGTAAGATAGGTTCTTTTTTTCCCTCGCCGTCCGAAGTGCTGCATCGCGGTCCCGGAAGTTCAGCAAGCGAGCGATGATGGGGCGGGGGGGAGCCCCTGGCGGCGGTTTCGGAGCCAGTGATCTGTGCGCCCTCTCGATAATGAACTGAGGAGATAGGGAGTCCGTGCCCACCACCGCTCTCAGTAGACCCTCCACATAGTCCTCCATCTTACCCGTGTGGGTCGATTCTGGTATGCCAATTATGCGAATATTATTTCTCCGGCTACGCGCCTCCAACTCCTCATTCTTGGCCGCTATTACCCGGAGGACTTTATCCATGCGCATCACGGTGGCTGACAACTGTGTTGTTTGGTCTTCTGAATCTGAAATACGCCGCTCCGTCTCTGTGAGGCGTTCGCCATGGCTATCTACCTTGTGTGCTATGGAGTCCATACGTGACGGTTGCCAGACTCTGCCGCATATCAAGCAGTATAGATTTGACATCATCTACCGGCTGGGCGTCTGGTTGGGTCGACCCTCTCGCCCCGTCCTCCGGCTGGGATCTGGTGGTCTTTTTGGCCTCAAAAGTGAGGCGATGCTGATGGCTGTCCAGCTTCCCCATGACAGTACCTACAGGAAGACCACCACAGGTGTGAGGGCGGAAAAGTACAGCCCGGAGCTTCAACTACGTCGTGGGCAAAAAGATATGGGGCAACCCTTCAGTTCCACAGTGATCTCCACAGCAACGCAATCGGATCGTCTACGCAGGCAACGAAGGGCGACGCCCGTAACAGGCCCCTCCACCGGGAATCAGCCGCAGTCACCCGGGGAGACTACACACCTCTTCAGCGGTCAGTCCGCTACCAGGATAGCAGGAGCAACCGGTCCCCGGGCCTCCAGTCGCCAGTAGCCAACTAGGGGGAGGGGGGGTTGGGGCGGCAAGCGCCAGGCCCCCCCCGGATCACACAGCAGACCCCCAACAACAGCGGTTCGTCTATCAGGATCCAGTCAGGGGAGGGGCACAGTCCACCGTCTAGCGACCTCAGGCAAGTGGCGTCTGCCGCAGACCATCCAAAACCCCAGCACGATCACCGGCGCGGGCCCCTCGGGTCAATCACCAGCGTCATTCAGGCAGGGGCAGTCCAGCGTCGGCTGCTCCTGCTAGGCACTATCTCTCGACCACGATTCGTGCAGGCAAGCCTTCAGGCCCAGCAGGGGCCAGCCGGTCACCGCGGAGCGGGGCAGACGGGGCCGCGTCACGCCACACACAGTCCCAGAGCAGGAAGTTCGCACCCTCACCTCCGACACCCATAGTGTTCTCTCGGGATGTCCAGCAGCGCGACTGTTGTCCGATCACCGGGTGTAGGCTTCAGGCGGGGCACCCCAAATCCACTGTGCCCCCGATGCGGAGCAGACCCCCCGCGTCTCAGAGGTCGGAGCTGGGGCCTCTCACCCACGTGTACAGCACCAGCCTCGCGTAGCGGTCTCAGCCCGGTCCCGGCTCCAGCAAGGTCCGCGCGCCAGCCGGCGCCGGCGTCAGCAGCCTCCCACTCCGAGGCCACCGGGTCGCCCAGGGTGATAAAGATCCCAAGCGGCGACGGAGGTGGCAGACTACCCACGGAGATCTGTTGTCTCAGGATTTGCGACGTTCAGGGAGGATTTCTGCAGGATTTCGTCGCTGGGCTGCGGGAGCTTCACCCAGAGGCAGCCATTCCGCTGTGCGCCACCTAGCGCCCCTACATAAGGACATAGTTTGTCCACCTTTCAGACCCATTGTCTCGGCTTGTGGGTCCATCTCTGAACCCATTGGAAAATTTGTGGATACATTTTTACAACCCATCGTACAAAAAAGCGTCACCTACATCAAAGACACCACAGCATTTTTGAATTTGTTTAAATCAATCAAACTTGATGAAAATGAAGCATATGTACTGTGCACCATAGACGTGACTGCGTTGTATACTTCGATACCTCATAATGAAGGCTTGGAAGCTTTGGAATGGAGTTTATAGGAAACATGCAAGGAATGGAGTTTATTAAACAGTGAATTCGATGATTCTCAAAAATTGCTAATTATGGAACTTATGCAGTTTGCACTTTTCTGTAGCTATTTTGACCCAGATCAGTTGACTGGGGGTGAGTGCTTGCAATGTTCAACACTCCGTCCATCATTTCGTTTGGTTTTTGCTTTGTTTGCCATAAGTTGGCAGGGTATGCTCAGACGTGAGTCCCTTGCTCACTTTGCCACTGGATTCAAGCAAGCCTGGCTGAAGACGGCTGAAATGCCAGAAACCGGTCCTAGGAAGCTTGTTTCCGGTCCAGGGAAGACATGGCTTGGCAGTTCGGGCTGGACTGTTCCCATGAGGCACAGGGTCAGACTGATTTGCATATGGCCATGTCTGAACTGGGGTGGCAGAGTGGGCTAAAGAACGGTGATGGATTAAACCCAGATCAGTTGACTGGGGGTGAGTGCTTGCAATGTTCAACACTCCGTCCATCATTTCGTTTGGTTTTTGCTATTTTGAATGGCAAGGTAAATTTTACAATCAAGCCAGCGGTACATCTATGGGATTCAGGGGGGCTCCCTCGTACGCTAATATTTTCATGAGTAAATTTGAGACAGATCACATTCTTGAGAACCCCATTTGGAATGAAGGCATTGTAATATACAAGCGGTATATTGATGACCTATTTTTAATTTGGAAAGGATCTCGTTTACAACTTGAAAATAACATTGCTAATTTGAACACGCACAATGATCGTATAAAATTCACGCATTGTATTGATGAGAAATCCATTGCATTTCTGGATGTTACTGTGAAACTTGATCAAAATCAGATTTCCACTCAACTCCACATTAAAAAGACTGATAAAAACTCCAGTTTACTATTCCAGAGTTTTCATCCAGAACCACTGAAGAAACACTTACCTACCTCTCAATTCATCAGAATGAAACGCATCGTATCCAACCAAGAAGATTTAAAAACTACTCTTGATAAACAAACAATGAAGTACAGATTAATAGGTTACCCTGAAAGTGTTTTAATGGCATCTTTAGATAAAGTATCATCGCTATCTAGAAATGACCTTCTTCAACAACGCACTATCAATTCTAAAGAAACAAAGAAAACAGTATGTGTGTTAAAATATTCCACTGAGTCACACAAAATTCAGAAAACGATAAACAAGCACTGGAGAATTATACAAATGGAACCTGATTTAAATAACCTATATGAAGATAAAATCACTTTTGCTTTTCAACGTTCTAAAAATCTTAAAGAAATGTTGAACACTCCCAAGAAATCGACACAGAAATGGCGCGGCATGCTTCAATGCCAAAACTGTACTCATTGTGGGAATGTAATAATTGGCAATAAATTCACTCATCCTACCAAGGGTTACGCTATAGCCCTCAATCATACCAGTACTTGCGACACAGCCAATTGCATCTACGCCATTAAATGCCCCTGTGGCAAAGTATATGTTGGACAAACAGAGCGGAAAGTGAAAGTTCGCATTACTGAACATAAGAGTAACATTAGGATGAAGAATTTGAAATCATCTGTAGCATGTCATTGGATGGAAGCTGGCCATCAAATATCCCAACTACGTTTTACCATACTGGAAACGATCTCACAACGCCGCGACATGGATCCTACAAAACAAAGACTAAGAACTGAATATTATTGGATCAAGAAATTGAACTGTTCCCACCCTTTTGGGATTAATGATCGCATAGAATATGCATGTTTCCTATAATTTTCATTGCAATAATTCAGCATTGTCATAAGGCATCATGTGGTCCTAAGATCATTTTTCTATATATTTACATTTTTCTATATATATACATTGTTTCTTTTTTGTGTTGTTAACTTTATTGAACACTCCTCACATACATTCTCTGACGTTTATTTGCTTTTTGTAAGCGCAGAACATTTAGCCTATTCCTTCAGCTGATTCGCAGCTCTATTTTTCTTTCACTCGTCATGATTGGTTCACCCGCAGCCACTTATTTTCACTGGTTCCCCCAAGAGCCATTCATAGTGTAGTTTTTAGTTCAGTCTCATACCACGTGATTTGGTCTACTAATCCTGACCCATCATGTTTCACTTTGACTCGTTACCTGTTTTGGCGCGAACGCCGTCCGTCGAGTTCAGAAACCTGACAGCCACGGAGACCGCTTAGTCCCCAGTAAGTCTACACCGTGATAGTTATAATTTTTATGCGATCTTTTTGATCGTATTTCACTTTTTATACGCTCATGGACAGATCATCTTTCAGTAGATTTGAGTTCACCGTTCTTCAGATCATGTGCATGTTTCCCATAGCTTATGTCACTTTCCGTTTTTTGCGCTGCACATTTCTCTAGTTTTTAGGCACCTTTTAGGTTGTTTAATTTTTAGCATCAGAGTGTATGATCATTTATGATTTGATTTTTGACATGATTTAGCACTCGTTATTGATTTTTTGTTTATGCATTTAGTTTAATGTTCATAGTGAACTTAATGGTCCTGTCTCATTTATTTTTAGACCCCTGAAGAAGGGTCAGATGTTATTGACACGAAATGCATTGGGTGGACATCTAAGGTTGTCATGAAAGAGAATATTTTACTTTATTGGAAATGAAGTACGAACATGATTTTCCACATGAATTGATGAACATTTGAAACTCATCGTATGGAATCAAATAATTTGTGTTTCGATCAATAAATGAAAATTGGTGAAGAAACCTGTTGTGTTTCATCGTATATTAAGTGCGCCCTTGTCCGTGAGAAGACGTTTCTCCTCACAATATATTTTCACATTGTGTAATACACCATCTCCCCTTCACATCACAGGGGCACTGTCAACACCTCCTGCAGAGTAGTCCCAGCCACTCTTCATGGATGACGATGAGGACAACCCCAGCATCGACATCCAAGACATCATTGACCTCATCCGCCACTCACCTCCAGGTTCAGGGCAGCCCAGCTGCATCAATGAGACCCCACCCACCACCCAAACCACCCAGTAGGAAGCACCCACAGCCCAGGCATCCTCCCAAGACCTGCAGGAACTACACATGGCCTTCCAACGCCATGTGCTGGAGTGCCAGATGGAGACGGATTGGCAGGTGCGGATGGGCTTCGGCATCATGGCTGCCAGACTGGACTCCATCCTTGGGTGTCTATGTCCGCCCCATGGTCTCCAACGAGCCCTGACTGACATCGCTGGAGTCATGACATGGAGAGTAGAACAGCTGTCCGCTCAGAGTGGCTCCAGCGATACCAGCCGTGAGCTGGCACACATACAGAGGCTCATGGAGGACATGGTGCGTATGGAGGCGGGAAGGATGGCAGCCACCACTGCACATCATCGAAAAGTAGCTGGGATCTATCATGCCCTACTGACCTCCACCATGGCATTGCCGCCACAAGGTGTGGCGCAGAAGAATGCTGCTGCCCCCACACCATCCACATCCCCGCCCCCTGGGGTGTCAGTGCCACCCAGTACAGCAGCCGGATCCACTCAGCCACTGATGTGTCAGTGGCACACAGTGCGGCAGCCAGGATCCACTCAGGCCTCTGATGTGTCAGTGGCACACAGTGCGGCAGCCAGTTCTGCAACACCCACAGGTAGGGCAGGGCAGGGCACACACCCGGGGACGAGGACGGGACTGTGGTCAGAAGGACCAAGCACTAGCATTCATTACTGCCACCTGCCCTTTGTCCCGCACATGGCCTCATGACCTTACACTGACCCACGACACACTCCGGTGAACCAACCTTGGACAGCAACATGGACTGCCACTTCCGGATTGGTGACCAATGACACGTCGACCAGGCTGCAGACTGTACCCTTCCCTTCAGCAGGACTTGTCATCCCCGGATGGACTCTGGCTGGCCCTCCACGGGCCCATATTGTGTAGTGTGCTGGGCATTGCCCTGACCCGCTCCATCTGCATAACTACACTGGATGTGCAATAAACATTAATTGACGCACTGCTGTGTCACGTCTTTCACCAGTCATGTATGCATGTGTGGATGTATGTAGGGGCAGTGACTGATTACCCTTGCGTCAATGATGCTCATCCTGTTGGATGCCAATCAGAGGGTGCTACATTGCATTTTGTGTACCGGTTCCCGTGGACACTACAACAGGGACACACGCATCACTTTCTTCCATGTCCAGACATGGAATGAACCACGCCCAGAGCCCACGTGTCATGGAGGCAAAGCCCGGCGCTGGTCCGGCGTACGGCAGGCCAGACCACTCCGCTTACGCTCAGAGGGGGGCCATAATTGCTACCCGTCGCAGGCGTACTCGCTGGTGGAGTGCAGGTCACTGGTCTAGTTGTCAGCATGACACAGCCACTCCCTGAGGGCAGGTTTGCACGCACACCACACACATCCGGCACATGCGTCACAGGCCATGTGACTCCGTCAACATAAGGAGCCGACAAGGTCACATTCTCCTCTGCCCATGGTGACTGGATGACGGACACCAAACATAAAGGGCCCAAGCGTTTTGTTGCGCACAGGGTTAGTGGGAACCCAGGCCAGCGCATGGCATGGGACGATCACCACGTGGCGCTGACTGGGGTTGCACAGGGTTAGTGGCAACCCAGGCCTGCGTAAGGCACGGGCCGACCAACACTTGGCACTGACTGGGGTTGCACAGGGTTAGTCGCAGTCGGCGCATTGCGGCAGGCACAGGCACCCCGCCATGGGACGGTGACTTTGGGTGCACTGAGTCAGTGGCAACTTAGGCTGCTGAGCGGGTGGGCACCCTGCAATGATGTGCTGGACCGCAGTGTAGGCCAGAGCCTGCGGGCAGCGCGGTATTACGGCCATGTGGCCATGGTTCCGGGTCACAGATTTAGTGGCACCCATTGGGCTGATCGGGTGTTCAAAAGCCACACAATTGATGTACATAATGCTGAACAAATCAAGGCTGGGCGGGTGTGCAGCATGCGATGTTGCCGGGTGCACTGGTATGTCCTCTGTAATGGAGTATTCAAGACCCAGCACCAAACGTGAGGCCTGGTGGCCTGCAGTGCGTGGCTGCATGGTGTGAAGGGTGCCATGTCCGCGGGCCCCAGGTTTGTGGCTTGCAGCGGCATGTGGTGGGACATCCAGTCTACACGCCGGTGGTGGAAGGTGAGCAGTGAGGCCTGGGTGTGCATGGGCGGGCATGCTCCGTGGGCAGCGGGTGCCTGTGTGATGCCTCTGCCTGGGTGTGCATGGGCGGGTAGGCGATGTTATCTTGTGCAAATGTGTGTACTGTGCCAGTCATGTATCTGGCTCTGACTCAGATGTGTGTCCTGGTGTACAGCTCTACATACCGGAACATGGTTGGAGACACACCAGTGGCAGAGTGGCCTGGGTGCGCAGGGGCGCCTCTCTCTCTCCCTTCTTCTCTCTCTCTCTCTCTCCCTTCTTCTCTCTCTCTCTCTCTCTCTCCCTCTCTCTCTCACTTCCTCTCTCTCTCTCTCTCTCCCTCTCTCTCTCTCTCTCTCTCCCTCTCTCTCCCTTCTTCTCTCTCTCTCTCTCTCGCCCTCTCTCTCTCCCTCCTCTCTCTCTCCCCCCTCTCTCTCCCTTCTCCTCTCTCCCTCTCTCTCTCCCTCCCTTCTTCTCTTGCTCTGTCTCTCCCTCTCTTCCTCTCTCTCTCTCCTTCGCTCTCTCTCTGTCCTTTGATGTGCACAGGACACACCTTCTCATCAAGTTTTTTTTCTTGCAGGCTGTGACCTACGGACTGTCCCGCGGGGAGCCGCCATGTGTCTTCGTTTCATTTCAGTGTTCATGTTAATAAAATTGTATTTGTTTCTTCGAAAGTGAATGTGTGATGCTCATTTCTGTGACAACACATGCATTTCAACCGTTGTGATTGTGCGACATCATGCAGAATATTTTGTACATGTTTTTGTGTAGCTGATGTGGCATGTCTTTGTTGGGGGGGCAGGGAGGGGTGATCCGGGTGGGTGTCGGTCAATCAATCAATCAATCACATTTATAAAGCGCGCTACCTACCCGCGATGGTCTCAAGGCGCTGGGGGGGTGGGGGAGGGGTGCCGCTACTGCTCGAAAAGCCAGGTCTTGAGGTGCCTCCTGAAGGAGAGATGGTCCTGGGTCATACGTAGGTGGGTTGGGAGGGAGTTCCACGTCTTGGCTGCCAGGTAGGAGAGGGATCTTCCTCCAGTGGTGGTTCTGCAACTCCGTGGGACCGTGGCGAGGGCGAGGCTGGCGGAGCGGAGCTGGCGGGTAGGTGTGTAGAACGTGAGGCGGGTTTTGAGGTATTCGGGGCCCATCTCGTGGAGAGCCTTGTGTGCGTGGGTGAGGAGTCTGAAGGTGATCCTCTTGCTGACGGAGAGCCAGTGTAGGTCTCTCAGGTGAGCCGAGATGTGGCTGTGTCGGGGGATGTCCAGGATGAGTCGGGCAGATGCGTTCTGTATTCGCTGGAGTTTTTTCTAAAGTTTGGCGGTGGTCCCGGCGTAGAGGGCGTTCCCGTAGTCCAGACGGATGGTGACGAGGGCCTGGGTAACCGTCTTCCTGGTTCCGGTGGGTATCCATCGGAAGATCTTACGGAGCATGCGGAGGGTGTTGAAGCAGGAGGAAGTAACGGCGTTGACTTGTTTGGTCATTGTGAGGGAGGAGTCAAGGATGAATCCCAGGTTGCATGCGTGGTCCGTGGGCTTGGGGGCGGTTCCCAGGGAGGGGGGCCACCAGGAGTCATCCCAGGTGGAGGGGGATGGACCGAGGATGAGGACTTCCGTCTTGTCTGAGTTCAGTTTCAGACGGCTGAGCTTCATCCAATCTGCGATGTCTTTCATTCCTTCCAGGAAGCTGGCTTTGGCGGTGGCGGGGTTGGGCTGAGCGAGGATCCTTGGGGTACGCCGCAGATGATCTTGGTGGGCGCTGCGAGGAAGGGCGGGAGACGGACTCTCTGGGTTCTGTCAGCGAGGAAGGAGGTGAGCCATTCCAGGGCCTTCCCTTGGACCCCGGCGCGGTGGAGACGGGTTGACAGGGTGCGGTGGCAGATGGTGTCGAATGCGGCCGACAGGTCGAGGAGGATGAGGGCGGCCGTTTCACCGTTGTCCAGCTGGGCCCTGATGTTGTCGGTGGCTGCGATGAGGGCGGTCTCAGTGCTGTGGTTCGCTCGGAATCCGGACTGTGATGGGTCGAGGGAGTCGTTCGTCTCGAGGAAGGTGGTCAGCTGTTTGTTGACGGTCTTCTCGATGACTTTGGCTGGGAAGGGGAGGAGCGAGATGGGGCGGAAGTTCTTGAGGTCTGTGGGATCCGCGGTGGGTTTTTTCAGGAGGGCGCTGATCTCCGCATGCTTCCAGCTCTCCAGGAAGGTGGCGGATGTGAAGGAGTTGTTGATGATGTCCCGGAGTTGGGGTGCGATGATGGAGTCGGCTTTGTTGAAGATGTGGTGTGGGCAGGGGTCCGCTGGGGAGACGGAGTGGGTGGAGTTCATTGTGTGGGTGGTGTCTTCTGTGCTGATGGGGTTCCAGGTGCAGAGGGTGGTGGTGGGGGGCGTAGACTTGGTGGGAGGGTGCGTGGTGTGGGTGCCGAAGCTGTCGTGGATGTCGGCGATCTTGCGGTGGAAGAATGTTGCCAGTGAGTTGCAGAGGTCTTGTGATGGTGTGATGTTGTTGTTGCTGGTGCTGGGGTTGGAGAGCTCTTTGACGATGCTGAAGAGTTCCTTGCTGTTGTGGGAGTTGTTTTCCAATCGGTCTCTGAAAGCTGCCCTTTCGGTGGTGCGGATCAGCTGGTGGTGTTTGCGGATGGCGGTCTTGAGGGCTGTCATGTTTCCTGATGACGGGTCATTACGCCAAGTTTGCTCGAGGGTACGGCAGGATTTTTTGGAGTCTTTGAGATCGTTGGTGAACCATGAGGCTTTCTTGCTGTCAGAGTTGCTGGGGGGGTTCTTCAGTGGTGCGAGGGCGTCGGCGCAGTTGGTGATCCACTGTGTGAGGTTGAGGGCTGATTCGTTGGGGTCCGTAGTGTAGGAGGGTAGGTTTTGGCTCAGGGAGGTGGTGAGCTGGTCGGTGGTGATCTTGCTCCAGCATCTTGTCAGCATCTTGCCTGACAAATTGGCTGTCATTGTGGGTTTTCACTGAAATTGTTTCTGACTTGTCAGAGGGAACTGCTTTGGTGAAAAAGAGACACCAGGCAAGCAAGAAACTCAGCCTCGCTGAGCAAGGTTATCTAATACCCGCAGACTTTTTGCTGTAATGTTCTATGATGTGCTACTATACACATCATTCATGCAGCTCTAGAGAAGAGCCTTTTTCTCTGCCTAACTACCAATGTGGGAAATAGGGGATAGCTTTAGAAGGGGGAATGTTTTACCCATAAAACGTCCCCCTCACCTTGTGTGAGAACTGTCTCAAATAATCAGGGCGTTGCATGACGTTCCCCCGAGTTGGGAAGTAAAAGACAGCCAAGACTGAGGCACATTGCGTGACTCACACCTCTGGGAGGTGGTGTCGCTGCCCTGGCTGTACAAATGATAGCTAGGCCCTGCTAACTGGTCAGAATGTGACAACAAAAGTGTATTTTACATGAGACTAAAGAGTAACCGGAATAAAAGTTCTAAATAGACAAAATGGGACAGGTTGACGATTCTTAAAAATGTAGGGGCTTATTTATGAGCCCTTGTGTTACTTTTGCGCCGCCAGTGCATCACTTTTGTGACGCCCCAGCAGGATAAAAAATGCGCCATGTTGCGTCATATTTACAAAGTGAAGCATCTAGGTAGATGCGTCACTTTGTAAACCCCTGCACAACATTATACCTGCGCCAGGTATAATGTATGCATGGTGGGCGTTTTGACGCAAGTAAGCCTCGTAGAAGTGACGCAGTAAAATCTGAGTTTTCACTGCGCCACATCTAGGACGCAAATGTGTCAATATCTTACGCCTGCCCCACAGCAGACGTAAGACTGATGCAGGCCCTTTAGAAATGGGACTTGCCCATGTGAAATGACCCATTGATGGAGTTGCGTCACTTTCGAGACACACTCCAGCAATGCGTAATTTTTGCGCCTACAGATACGTCAGAAATACTGACTTATCTGTAACTCCTTGCGACATGATGCGTCAAACTGTAAATATGACGCATCGTTGGTGTGGCAAGGAGGGCGCAATGAAAAGTGACGCATCGCTGTTTTCACGCAGCGATGCGTCCCTTTTCATAAATGAGGCCCGTAGTGACTAATCTTTGGCCAAAATATGCAAATTTGCAACAAGTATGTTAGACCCTCAGAAATTGTCCCCCTTTCAGAATTGGTTTTCTTCAGTTTGAGCTGAGAATGGTGAACCATGTTAGAGAGGAAACCTCAAATGCCCCTGGTGATTTAATAATGTATTTTATCGAACATCTGAAAACCTGTAAATGTGGAATTTCTGAAAGGCAGAGAGTGTTTTACAGTGAAGTCATGCAGCGTGCTATAGAGATCAAGAAAGGGAACGAAGGGGATCAAGAAAGCCTTGTGAGTGGTAGCACAAAGTCTGCTTGATTTTTTTTCGGTTTCAAAGTTTCTTGTACTTCAATTTGGCCTTTCCAAGAGTTGGTAGTACATTTTGATTAATACCTACTTTTTTATGATTTTAGTGGTTAAATAGAACAAATCGAAATCATGTTTTCAAGTTCCTTCCTGCCACTGAAAAGAATGGCATGTAAGCAACTTTTCCTACTGTAACTACTAATTCTGATTGCTACTGTGACTGCGGGGGATTTCTGCAAAAAGGCAATTGGCTCTCAACTTTTTTGTATATATATTTGTAATTTTTCTATAATTGAGGTCACACGCTGTGTTAAAGTGTTAGTTCACGATTCATCTCTATGCTACCCCATGGGAAGCCTCAGCTGCTAAACAATTTTAACAACAAACTGCTTTTACCATGCTGCTTTAATGGAGGCCACAGACTCCAACACAGTAGGCATTTTTCTTTTCCTACAAGTACAATGCCGTGTTTCACAAAAACTCATTTTGTGATTTTGGAACGATAACGCTGAGGTTGATGTAACCCCCCCAAAAAAGTGAAGCCTAAAAAAATAAATATATTGCACATAAACGATGGCAACAAACACATAGTCTACCAGTATTCTTATTATTTTAGCAATATTAACATGTGCATGAGTATTCATTTTTACATCCATATTAATGCAAATAGATACAAATTACCTTACATGTAGTTATGTGCATGTGTAATTTCGATAAACTGAAGAAGGAATGAGGGCAGCATCCCAGTTTGAATATGAAAATATTTCTCGATCTATCAAATGGGAAACTTTTGTGGATGCTGTAATGAAAAGTTATCAGCGTTGCAATCTAACTTCAGCAATAGTAATTGACGAAGAATGTACTAACATGTTTGCATAGAGGGAAGTTTAATTGTTATTTTTGACTACATCCATTTATTTTCCAGTTGTGGTCAACTCTAATAAAGTAGTTAATTGCCTGAAGGTTGGGTGACTATTGGTGCCTAAAGCATTTCAGATAACGCCTCTTTAGAATAGCTTCAGAGTTGTGGCATGGTAGCACTGTGGATGTTCAATGTTGGTCAATGTTTCCTCAGAGTCTATGGTTTTACAAAATTCCTCAGAGTCTATGGTTTTACAAAATTCCTAAGAGTCGATGGTTTTTTCAAAATTCCTCAGAGTCTATGGTTTTACAAAATGTTGCTCCAGTCAGAACCTAGGAACTACATCCCTGCTGTGTAATTATTAGGTTGCAAATTCACTGTCTGTGTTTAGGAGCCTGGAAGGCCATTGCATCTTTGCATATTCCCTAAGCAAGTAATCTTCAGAATATAAAAATATTTTTAATAAGTAGAAAAAAATGCTTACTTGGATGTGCTAAAGTTAGCATAACTAGGCTGCAATTTTAATCTACTGGGCCTCAGCCTGCTTAAAGTTACTGTAGGAAATGTGCCTTTTGAAATTGGAGATGGATAAAAAGTCTCGCTATTGCTCTCAACAACGGGGGGATGTCCCATTTAGAGAGTTCTGCCCATAATTTCCCCTGTTAATATTGTCAAATGAGGAAGTGAAGTCTATACAGGCAGCATGTAATATTCTACCCTTTTATTTACAGCTTGAGCTAAGAGCATTGTTAAGGAGAGGAGGTTGTAGTGTATAGTGAGCCAGTTTGGAATGGTAGGTTTCGATGGTTCTCGGCTGCCCATCACTCTGGACCTTTAAGTAAAAGTTGCGAAATTCTCTCCTTGACTATCCAAGAGAGCTATTATTCTGTAGTTATCCGGTATTATTTTAGTTCTATTTTTATGAATGGAATCCAACAGAGCACCCTGTCAACTATCGGAATTACATTTTGGCTAGACATGATCTATAAAGAGGCGGGAGTTTATTATTCCACTATATCTCTCTTAATTTGAAGATGGCTGCCGGTATACCATTAGGGCCAAATTTCAGTGAGAGGATTTACTGACAGTCGTCACTTCCTGTAAAGTAATTGAACCATGATCAAAAGTTGCTATTGCTGAATAATTTCAACTTCCGTCATCTGGACGGGAAAGGTGTTATCCAAATTTGATTGCTGATGTATGCAGTCCAAGCAGTTAGTAAGGCGTTAAAAGAGACAGGTTGTTTTTGATGCGCTATACACCGGTTACGTCTATTCCAGAATTTCCAAGAGTCATTGAATTTTGCAGCCTCTTGGAGCACAATCAATAGTTTCTCTTCTTTCTCCTAGAGATTTTTCCTGTAAGGTGATCTGATTGTTTTTAAATCTTCCTTTAATGAGAGATCATCCTGGTTGTGCATACTCTGTTTCAGTATTTTATTAAGTGTGTTTTTTAAAGAGCTGATGTCATGATTTTTCATAAAATTTACTGCATGCATTCTGGGTCTTCCTAAGCAGAAGACTGGAGAAAGGGCCTTTATTGTAAATTGTACCAGCTGTAAATTTAAACCATCTCATGACAAGGTAGGAGAGCTGACTATTTCCTAAAAAATATTTATCCATGCAGAATTCGGGGACAGCGCATGTGATATTGGCTTCCTGAACCGCCAATTGATTTTATGAATCAATTCTATGCCAGACTGTAGTTTCAAAGAAATTTGAGATTTGTAAAGCCCTCCATTAGTTGCTATTGTAATTTTTGGAAAAGACTGATCACATTCCAAGGTTGCAACAATGGAATAATCGATAATGACTTGAAAGCCCATGATTTAGACGCACAAATAGTCCAAGGTGGCCAGTCATTGAGGTGAAATATGGTTGATCTTAGGGGAAGCATCCATGTAAGTGTTGAAAGCCCACATTTTGGAGGATTTTGGCTAGAACTGTGGCATTCATATCCTTTTTATGAAATTGTATATGTGCAGACTAGATCGTCCAGTATACATTGTTCAAATTGGGTTCCATAAAGTCAGCATTAGTGCTGAAATGGTTGGATTTAAAGTCACCTGTGAGGATCCACATGGCATCTCGATGGTCTGCCATTATTGCATGAATTGATGTCAGCAGAGAATCTAATGTTGTCTTTTTCTTATCTGGATTTGGATTTAAATGCAGGTTGAATATTATTAATGGTTTTGCTTTAGTTATACCATACGTACCTTACAAGCCTTACCAATAGGCTATAATCACCATTAGGAAGCTACTTCCAACACTATAGAGTTGTGTATATAAGGGGATACTCCTCCTAAAGGATGGGCTCTACCCTTCAATGACTTAGCTGGGCAAAAAAACTTGGTATAATCTGCTATTAGAGTTGAGACTAGTGCCGAAGTCTCATGAAGACAGACAATGTCAAATTCTTTTAGACTCTTCTAAGTATCAAGTTTCTTATTTATGCAATTGATGCTTCTAATATTCTAGGAGCAGAGGCACTTTTGTCTCTTCCACATACCAGTTTGATGTTTGGACCGGTTTTGCAGTGTCCATGGAAGCCAAGTCCAATTTTTGCCTGGGAAGATGTTAATGGTGCAACATCTTCTCAAATTATCTTTTGTGGAAGTAGTTCGCATAAGGAGGGAGTCCACTGCGTTTTTCCCCGCAGCACCTTTGGCTCAATGCAAGGTTGAATGAATGAAGGGGCCGGAGTTGGACAGGGTTGCACTGTGATGGAATGTTTGGGAGTCAGGTTACCATGCTTGTTCAAAGACTGTGGGTTATTTCTTATGATTAGGGGGGACTATAATAATGCCTCATTCAGCTAGCTGTTTGTGATTTTTTCCCAGATGTGATGCAATTTATTTTGTTGGTAAATGAACCACAAGCATATAGTGGACTCAATATTACCACGCTACCACCAGGTAAATGTGGTTCCCAGGAGGCGGCAGTTTCAAGGTGATCCAACCACCCAACTTGTAAGGGGGCAGGTGCCGGAGGTGACGGTCCAGCCACCGGTGTGGCATTGACTGGGCCACCACCTCCGCGCTATCACAATTCTGGCTGCATCTGACCGCCAGGCTCGTAGTTATGGCCTAAGAGTTGGTATCCGTAGTCAAAATGCAAGGTGCAAATGAGGTAGTAAAACGTGCACATAATATATGTAAGAATGATCCACTTAGCACCTAGGGGCTGATTCCGATCATGCTCAGAAGGGCTCCGAACGCGATCCGGCTGTAAAAAGTACGAGCTGTCCGCTTGTTGTCTGCCGACTCGTACAGCTGTACGAGTGAGCAAGTACAATGCAAGAAACGCAAAATCGCCGACCGAATCGTTTCCGGGTCCGAACCTCTCCATACGCCTCGTCCGTAAGCAAACCGTGCCGTGCAATGGAGGCGGATTCCGACCAAGCCAGTACGATCGGACAGCCAGATTGAGCTGAAGTTTCCGGCTCGCAAAACGTTCAGGAAGCTGCCTTTGGGGGTCCGCGTGGGACCCCCCGACACTCGCAGCCTTACGACTCAGACACAGGGGGAGACCCAAGGGTCTCCCCAACACAGGCATGTATGGTGCGGATGGCACCAACGTGTACCCACTGTAGGGGGCGCCCTTGTGCAAGACATACCCATTCAGTCAATGGGAGCTCATGTACACATCATACGACCGGCTCCCATTGACGTCTCTGGGAGTCCGACCAAACCGAGTCCAGCAGCATGCGGCCGCATCGTACTCGCTAGGTTGGACTGCAGGAGTCTGGCTCGGTCGGAAAACAATCCGGATCCGGCTCGGTCGGAGAGCTTTCCGAACCAGATTGGAATCAGCCCCCAGGTGTTCATAAGGCACTTTGCAGAGAGCACAGCAACAAACCAGCAATCTATATAAATGACAATGAAAATCAGGATAACTAAAGCGATGGTGTTTGTCTACGCCAAAGGGCATAATTCATAAAAGAGACCACACCTATACATACTTCCAGAGAGAGGAGCGTTTGTAAAAATGTAAGTGCCGGCACAGGTCTCATAACTGATGCACCTTTAAGGTGCGGAATTAAAAACCTGTTGGTGAAACAATGGTAAAACCTACAAAAAATTATGAAATGTGCCAAAATTAGCAAGGAGTGCTCATCGAAGAACAAACCAGAACACATTTTGGGTCATACTGGCCCAGAGGCTGGGGGGCCGATTCACAGAACTAATCTGAGACAAAATACTAAACTTACTACTTTTGGCATTCACAGAAGGCATTTAGTAGTAGTAAAGTTAGGATTTTGTCTTAAGTTTGACTTAAGTTTGACTTAAGACAGACTTAAGACAAACTTAAGACAGACTTAAGAGATATTTAAGACAGACTTAAGACAAACTTAAGACAGACTTAAGGCAGACTTAAGACAGACAAGACAAAATCCTAACTTTACTACTACTAAATGCCTTCTGTGAATACCGAAAGTAGTAAGTTTAGGATTTTGTCTCAGATTACTTCTGTGAATAGGGCCCAATGAGCATTGACTCATGATTTGGCCCAGTCTGAATCTTAACAGTAACACCCTGTCCCAAGTTTTGGGTACCAGCTCCAAATATATTTCCAGCCCTAATGCGATATGAACCAACAGGAACTCTCTATTTGCCGGCTTCTTCTGCTCTAGCAGTTCTCATTCCCCACTTCTTAAATCACTGAACCAGAATTTAACCCAGTTTTTGTCTCTTGTGGAAATGTTAGCTGGCTGGAAGAAAATATTGGCCTGCCTAGCTAGTTACAGGTTTCCTTGATATACATTAGCCATAGTATATGTAAACCCCTGTCACATGAAAGGCAATCCAATATAATCTTATTCAGAAAAAAGGGTTATGCCAAATAGAACACCATAACATCAGCGGTGCCAGATTGATTTAATCAGTTACATACGAAAAGCTCAATTCCTCATGAACACAGTACGTCTGCAACCATGGCAAAACACCAAGGATATGTCTAAATACGCTGTCCTCCTCATCCTGTAAAAATGTAGTTGCCTTATAGACCCACACCCCAGAGCCCTAGGTTAGGACAGGTAGGCACATCTTTTTGTAAATTTCGACCATGGGTGAGATGAGCTTATTGCCAATTTTGGAGACTAATCTGAAAAGAGGACCATTTGAATTGCAGAAGTTAAGTCTTTTCTGTTTAAGACTAGGGCCCCAAGACCCCTGTGAGTCAAATGTGACCCCCAAAAATGAAAATCTGTGTGTTCTTGTAATAGGGACTCCCTGCAATGTGAGAGTTTGCAGCTTCAGATTTTTTCGGCCACAAGCCATTACAAAAGTTATGACCGCATTCGTAACCAGGCCTAGGTTATCCATAAAGCTTACAAAAGTATCTAGAAGTAGCTGGAGGTTATTAGGTGTTCTGGACAATAGGACGGCGTCACCTGCATACCAGACAACAGGGATGCTCCGCCCATTGACAGCTGACATATCCTACCCTTACTGGCTAAAATAAAATCCAGATCATTAATATACAAAACAAAACAGAATTAGCACTAAAACGCAGCCTTTCTGGATGTCTAGGCCCATGCCAAAAGTCTTCCTCCATTCGGCATTCATCCCAAATCTAACTGTGGCATTCAAATCTGTATGGAGGGCTCTTAAAGGACACCAGGTCAGAATCCAACCCCTTTTATTCTAACATCTACTAGTGTTTGGACCTGACCACACTGTTAAAAGTGCATGCCAGATCCATAAATGCTAAACAGACATGACCCCATTTCACTAGGGTATATTTATTGGTTAGCAGATGTAAATTAAGGTGCTGTTCTTGTGTGCCCAAGTTTATATATTGCAGTATTGAACATCAGAAATAATGTGATTATCAGTAGACCGGGATATATTTCTATTAGAGATACCCTGCCAATTACTTTTACCATAGAGCTGATGAGGGAGAAAGGTCTATAGCAACATGGGGATGCCCTTTTTGAAAATGAGCACAATTATGGCTGAGCACCAAGATTCTGTAATTCCACTGTTGCATGCAGCGTTGGAAAACATGTTAATGAAGGGTGCCCATAAGTCCACCTCCAGTTTATAAAGGTCCACATAGGGACCCCATCAGGCCCAAAGCTTTATAGATAGGCCTTTCATGGATTGCCTCCGCAACTACTTCTATGGTAAATTCAATATCCAGTGGACACACAGGCAAATTAGTATTGAGTGCCCCTCTATCAATATCGGCTGAGTGTTACACTTGGCTAAAGTGTTCAACCCATATATTTGCACTTATATTGGTACAAACCAAGTTAGAATTGGTTTGCAAGAATTTATTGTTCTTGACTGCTTTTCTGAACAAACCGTTATCTTTTGCCCTGCAAGAACTGACCAAAATGATTCAAGCTTCGTCCCTCAATTCAGCCTTCCTCTTTGTGAAAGCCAACTTCTAACTCCTCCAATTGGTGGCGATAGCCACCTTATCCCTTGGGATTGCCCTTAGAGTGCTCAGACCCTCCCTTCATTACCTATCAAATCAAGACTGTCTTGATTTCTTTTTATGGACAATACGTTTCAGGAAATAGGATCTAATAGTGTTACCTAGGGTGGCAAAAATATCCACACTGCTTTTTAGTTCGTCCATGGGTCTAAGGCACTGAAGAAGCAAGGTCAGGTGGTTAGCACAAAGCCTACACAGGACATCATTCAGTTTGATGGACTTCCACATTTACCTAAGTCCATCGTTCCTCTGAAGTAAATTAGAACCTCCCACGGCAAAAGCCAGGGGGAAGTGCTCCATGCATGCCAACATGATAAAGAGTGGTTTACGATCACTAAAAGGGCTAGGAATAATCGTCCGCTCTTAATGTGGTCGGACAAATTCCTGCTGGCAAAGATGTAATCAATGGTAGGCAAGCCTTCCTCTCCAATAAAAGTGGGAATCATGAGACACCCTGGCACAACCCATTCAAACATGTTGCAAAGGTCATGCTTAAGCAGATAGGGAAGCAACATTGAACCTCTACAATACCTTCGGCCAGTAGAGCCAGCAAATGAATGTGAGTTAGAAGTCTGTAGGTCTAAACCTACTGTTCCTTCCACTTCTGTACCAAATTTGGCATTAAAATCCCCTGCCAAAATCATATTCAAGCCAGTGTCTGAGTAAGCTGAATTAAATTCCAACTCGCCAATAAAATAAAAAAGGGATACAAAATTGGGATTGGAATTACTTGAAAAAATAATCATTAATTAAAACAAAACTCAAAATATTGGACCACTTAACAGTAAATGTCTGAAAAAGCCTATTGTTTGTAGGTATAGGTGAACAAATACAGCCAAAAGTGGTCTTTGACCAGACAGCTAACCCAGCTCTAGCATAGCCCATCTCTGATGAAGTAGCAGGGATATGTTTACAAATATTTTATTTATTAATGCTGATAACAAATATTGTCTTACATGTTGATGTTTAATGATGAATATATAGGTTTGCAGTTTTGGTTAGTGTGTTATTTAGGTAGATTTTAGTTTATTCTATAGATCAAAAATTATGTGTGAGTATGGAGTATTGATTGTGTAAATAAAGGTTTTACTATGTAGCACCTTGCATAAAATGTTTTAGTTCACCCATTTAGAGTCCAACACCTTCCCCAAATTGATTTAGATTGGAATGGGAATAGTCAATGTCACCACTTTAGTGTCTAACCTCTTCCCCAAACTGGTTTAGATTGGAATGGGAATAGTAAATGTCACCGTTTAAGTGTCAAACACCTTCTCCAAATTGGTATAGATTGGAGTGGGAATAGTAAATGTCACCCCTTCAGTGTCCAAGACCTTCCCCACATTGGTATAGACTGTAGTGGGAATAGTAACTCTCAACACTTTAGTGCCCAGCATTTTCTTCAAAGTGGTTTACGTAGGAGTGCAATTATTAAATGTAATCATGTAGTGTGAAATCCTCTGTTGCAATTGTCTATGCATGTTGTAGAAATAGGTATTTAGGGCCTCATTATGATGCCGGTTGGACCAACCATCAGACCGCCATCCTGGTGAGCCCTTTCCGACGGCCAAGGCCGGGAAGCTTCCCCTGCCATATTACGATGTGACCCCTGATACCAAGGCGTCACAGCTACGGCAGAGCACACATCCCTGAATATGTAACTACAAATGCATACAAAATTCACTGAAAACATGTGAATTGTACACACATGTGGATATATGCCTTAAAAATCCATGTACCTCATTGTTGCAGTCTGGCGGAATGTGCACAGTCCAGTCAATGGGGATCCATACCACAGAAGAACTTACCTCGAATCCGCCACCCACAGGATCGTAATCATCAGAGTTCAGCTGCCCAGGTGTAGGGGGGACCTGGAGGAAAGGATCCGTGGCGGAGACTGCTGGAGAGAAGCAGATTGGGTTGAGTATGCATTCCAAATCCTTTGTTTCTAACGACTCTAGGCAGCCAGTCAGACTGCCTCGGTCGGGTCAACGGAAAGCCTCATCATAATCCGGATGGTGGTCAGAGATTCCAGAACTGTCCTATTAATGCTGTTTTTCTCCGACTGCCGGGATGGCGGTCAGAGAAAAGCTGTCGGAGTTGGGGGTCTTTCAGCGGTCGATCAGAGTACAGGATGCGTGCATCGGAATCCGGTGGTCAGACCAACCACTTCCGACAAGACCATGGTGGTCCGGCTTCCTCCGATAGTACTGCGGAAGCCAGTCTGACTGGCATTGTTATGAGGCCATTAATTAGTACTATTGGTATTTAGAAATATAATAAAAAATGCATGTTGTATGTTTGTAATAAATAGTATTATTAATTAAAACAAATTCCTAAAAGAAAGACAGGTAACATATTTTTCAATTTTTACTTATGTTTTCAGAGCTTATTTAATGTATATTTGTATTTCTTTAAAGAGATATATTTTTGCTTACAAATAAACCTTTATATATAAACAAATAAAAATAAAATTATATTTTTATTTTTAAATAAACACATAAATCAGATTTGGATAGTATTGCATGTTGTACATTTTCTACTTTTTCTGTTGTTTAACATTTTTGAGTTGTTTCATAAACATATTTTCAGCATAATTTTCACACAGGCTATTTCAATGTATATTAAATGATTGTATAATTTTTGTAATATTATTCAGTTTATCATTTACAATTTTGTTAACATGTTTACAACATTCCTCACATATTCTACACGTTTCATAATTTTTACATTTATTAAATATTTTAAAATTATTTGCTTTTAATTTCTATGGGGAGATCGTTTTTTTAGTTTAACTTAGTGGCCATTATGTTTTACTGCTATCTTCTATTTTCTAGTCTATTTATGCAATTTTCGTTTATTTTCTGGGATACAGGTCTCTGTAAGGTGCTGCTGCTCGGAGGAACAGGTAAATCCTTTTTAAAGTTTTTTTTTTAGTTTTGAGAGTAGGAGAGTGTAGAGAGGAGGTCTAGAGGTTTATTATAGTGTTTTTGTAGGTTATTTGTATATGTACTTATATTAATAGTTGTGGTTTTCTCTAGTGTGTAGATTTGGGCCTTTGTACACTATTTTTGTAAAGTATTGTTATATGTTGTTATATTGTGTCATGTTACATATTTTATTATGATTACGTGAAATGTATATTCATTTTTTGGGGAATGCAATGATTTTTGCGGGTGGGTTTTCTGTTTTACTTGCAGGTGTTTGTCTCTGAATGAGTCCTATTTGCATTGGGATTTACCTTTTTTTAAAGGAAAGTTTTTTGGGTTTATAATAAACCAAAAATTTTAAACTCAGATTTTTTTTTGGGGGTATCTGGGAGCGTTTCCCTTTTTGAACCCTTTTCAGGTTTTTCATGGTTCTTAGATACTGTGGATTGCATCAAGGGATCTCAATTGGATTGAATTTATTTTTGCTTGTTTTGGGGCTTTTTGCATTGTATTTTACTTGTTTTAGATGGATTATTATTTTTGACCATATGGATACAGAGGAGGATCATGCAGCTACAGAACAGTAATTCATAATTATTTTACTTTTGTTTTCTGTAGTAACTGTTATAGTTTATGTGTTGCATTCATTTTATGTAAGTAATGTTGGTTCAGATTTTGTTATTGTCTTTTTTGGGACCTTTGTAGGTTACTTTTTATTTTATAATATAATTTTGTCTATTACTTCTGGAGTCATTTATTCCTTTTTTGTTTATGAAGAGTCTTACTTTACATTGTAGCATGTCATATATTCTTTTGCTTTGTTTGCTACATTAAGGAGCAATTTGGGTTACAGGATGCTCCATTTTTACTTGTTGGCAGCTTTGCTCTTTTTGTAATGCTTCCATACATTTATTAACAGTAGGCTGGGCTCTGTCTAGTGTGGATTGGAAGGCAGAATGCCATTCTTCCACTACGTGGTTTGTTTTCGCTCACTGTGCCAAGGTGCTGGCGTAGACATTCCACCATGGTATTTGGAATTTGGCTTGGTGTCTGTGTCTGGAGCAATACAATCTGCCAGCCCAAGTGTCTTCAAAATAATCAATTGGAGGGCTTAGTTTGACTCTATTTTCTATTAGTAAATTGTAGAGGTTAGCTATCTCTATGACAGGGACATAGGTTAATGCTATACTTTTTTTAGTTCAAAGACAAATTGACTGTTTGTAGCATATTCTACACTTAGGGGCCGATACCCATCTCATACAGAAGGGCTCTGAATCAGATTTGGAATTGCCAGAACACGATCCGGAGCCCTTGTTCCTGACCAATTTTTTCCCAGTTCCGAACAACCAAATACGATGCCTGGAAAGCCTTAGCGCTGACCGAATCAGTTCCGGAACGCATATGGAGAGATGGAGCTCCCTGGAGCCGATTTGTACAGCTCTATGGAGTAGGTTTTCCAAGCGAGCAAGTACGATAAACGATTCAGACAGCCTTTATGCTTCGGTTTGCCCAGATCAAAAAGGATGCTGGAATGGGTCTTCGGGGGTCCGTTGCAGGCCCCCTTTCAACTGGGGCCCTTCGAATTGGGCCTATGGGGGTTCCCATGGGTCTCCCTTTTCAGGCTATGCACAGTGTGGCAGACACCAAGGGGTGCCTGCCACAGGGTGTACCCGTTCAGTACACAGGCTCCCATTGAAGTCAATGGGATTCCGACCTGAATCATTTCCGGATGCATTCACATGTATCATACTTGTTCGGTCGAACTCCCCCGACCCGAAGTCGTCTGGAAAGCGTTCCGGACATGAGTAGATCAGTTTGCTTTCTGTACAAGATCAGAATCGGACCCTTAGTGCAGATAGTTGAATGTGTCTCCATATGCTTTCCTTGTAATGGTAGTAACAGTCTTGTATGGCTGTGTGGGGATAAAGATTTTAAGTGGTTTGGATCATGGCTTGTTCATAGTCTATGATTATTTTTTGTGTGTAGAAGTTATTTTATATTTAATGTGGTCTAATAGTTCGTAGTAAGAGTCATTTTGTTAGAATGGCAGTATGTCATATATAAAAGGGATATTTGTGTTTTGATATTCAGCATGTATGGTTTATATCTGAGTGAATCGTTTCGGACACATTTTGAAGGTCCCATCCATTATCCAGGTTTGACAATGGTTTCGTTTTAGTAAGTTATCTGCTGTAGAAAATATTAGGATTCGCTTATCATTGTTTAAGTTGTCATATAAAAGGAAGGGTTCCTCACTATGTATTATTTTTATATGTACGCCGGGCCGGCGGTCGCAACCCGGAAAACCGTCAGTCACATTAGTATGGCGGTGTTGACCGCAGCAGTGAAAAATTCCGCACGCCACTTTTCCGCCGGTAGAAGTCCACACGCTTGCTTGGCGTGCAGAGCTGGACCGCTAAAATGCAGGGCCAGGCTCCGCCGGCACGATTATGATGCCGGCGGAAGCCAGCCTTTCTGCTGCGGGAGAACCGCCATTGAAAGGCATGCAATGAATGTCATAGGGGGCCCGTTGCAGGCCCCCCTTATGTTGGGGGTGTGGGTATGTCCATGTACCAGGTGGCAGGCACTGTGCAGTGCCTACCACGCAGTGCAGGGAAATGCAGGACATGCTCCTTTTGACAGCACAACGGTGCTGCTGGTAGCAGCCACTGCCGCAATGTTAATGGCTGCGATTATGCCGCTGCGGTCGGATTCCGACTACGGAGCATACTGATTGGACCCGATGTTATACCGCGGTCATGGCGGGCGGTCTTTTCCTGCTACCATGGCGGTCGGGGTGAATTTCTGACCACCATCCTAATAGACCCCTGAGTTACTTCTATTTCTGTCACATTTGGGGATTGTTGTGTTCCCTAACATTAATTACAACATCATTTTTGTAATGGCCCACCCATAGCATGGATAATATTTGGTACACTTCCAATTCACATTTTCCATTGATGTACTTTGTTGGTTGTAGGTGTAGACTATGTGACTGGGAAACGTCCCTTACAACGCAGGCATTACATCATAATGCCTTTACAACGCCTCCTTTACAATGCATGTGTCATTACAACGCATGCCATTACAATGCATTGTAATGTGAGTAATGAAGGTAAGTGTTAATTTTTAAGGTGAGTACTTGCGGTAAGTTTTTATTTTTGACTATTTTTTTATATTTGGATATTATACAAGTTTTAAAATTATATTAATTACAAAATATTAAATCATATGTTTAATTTAAAAAATAATTAAAAGGGCTTGGCAACCATCCCCTGGGATAGGATGCTTAAGAAACTGGGGGTTTGGGTGAGGGAGTGTATTAATACTCAGGTATTAATTTTAATATTTGAGTATTCATTATTATTTAGTTTAGTTGTTTGTATTTTTAAAAAATATATATATATATCAAAAAATAATAATTAGAGGGCTTGAAACCCATCAACTGGGACTGAATGCTTAGAAAACTGGGGTTTAGGGTAGGGAAGTCTATTAATACTCAGGTATTACTTTGAATATTGTAGAATTGATTAATATTAGTTGTTTATAGTTTAAAAAACTATATATATATATATATATATATATATATATATATATATATATATATATATATATATATATATATAAATCCAAAAAGGCTGTCTCCCACTTCCCGTCGGCGAGGAAGAAGCACACGGACACCAGCTCGTGCTTCAAGGTCTTTTAATCAAAGTCAGCCCCCACACAGCACGCCATTACGCGTTTCGGCCACCAGATGGCCTTGATCTATATATATATATCCAAAAACATAATTAAAAGGGCTTGGCACCCATTCTCTGGGATGGGGTGAATGGGAAACAGGGTTGGTAAGTGGGGTAGTGTATTAATACTCAGACATTATTTGTACTACTTGAGTATTATTAATAATTTGGTTTAGTTGTTATTATTTTTGTAATTATATATATAAAAAATATAATATATATATTTTAAAAAAGTGCTTCCCTGGGAAGGGATGATTGGGAAACAGGGGTTTGGTGTGTATTAATACTCATGTATTAGTTTTAATACATGAGTATTAATTAATATTTACTTTTCCTGTTAGAAAATGTTACAAATAATTTTCTTTGAAAAATGTATTAAAAGGGATTGGCACCTATCCACTGGGGCAGGATGCATGAGAAACAGGGGTGTTGGGTCAGGGAGTGTATTAACACTCGGGTATTAATTTTAATGCACGAATATTAATTATTACTTACATTTAAAAGATATTTTAAAATTGTTAAATGTATATATATTATTACAATACATAAAAGGGATAGGCAGCCATGCACTGTTTTTTTTGGGGGGGGGGGGGTGGAGTGATTTAATATCCAGGTGTAATTATAAGCACTCTTTAAAAAATTCATATTAATGTTAAATTTAATTTAATAATCCTTCATATAGTTTTTAAAAAAAAACACATGTGCAACAGGATTTTGCTTAAGGAGACATAGAAAATGTTTAAAAGCACATCGAGGTGATACAATAGTAATTGTATAACATATTACGGACCAGTGCCTGCTAGTATATTATTTGTGAAATCAATAAAGTTTGTTTTTGGTTCAGACCATTTTTTACATTTAACTTACAGTTGTTTCTGTAAAGGTTTGTTTGTGCAAGGTTGGTAATTGGTGTTGCTGTATGTACAATCTCTGTTAATATCTAAAGGAAAATGATAATGATTTATTTTTTTGCTTTGGGGCTTTTTACTTTTAAATACCTTTTGAACATTTTATTTACTTACTTTTCAAAAGAAAGATATTTTCAGAAATGTCTGCAGTAGACTAGGGGCTGTTTTTCAAATGCAGTAAATGCTGTAAATAAGTTAAAAATATATTGTAAGTACTTGAGAATTAGGTGTAATCGTTTGGAAGCTGTTTACTTATAAACATACACTTACTTTTGTCTGTAGATGCTAGTGCTCAACTGGAAAGTCAGAACAAATATTGTGCTACTCCTGCTGTGTGTGGTCACCATGGAAGTCAGTGTACCACTGAGCACAAAATGGTGGATGGCTTCTTTTATAGGTTTTTTGGGGGTAAACGAGAATTTAAATGAAAATATGTTTCGGAAACAGTTTTTTCGGGTGATTCACAACCTGATAGAATGCATATTTATTTTGTCTTGTGTAAAGATTTTCGTTTATACGCTCCTTCTCTGAATGTCAGCCATTTTGAGTAGATGGTGAGTCGGGGCTGTAATAAAAATAGCTGATGAACTGCCGTTTTATGTGCTTCAAGTTGATTATATGTATAATCTCTTTTTGCCTCTGACAATAGTGTGTATTTTATAAAAAATTGTGTAAATATATGTTAATTTCACAATTTTTTCAAACATATTTTAAAAATTTATTATTAATAACCAGGAATTGTAATGGTAAATTAATATAAAAATACCCGAGTATTAAAATTTATACCTGGGTATTCATATTCTCCCCCACCCAAAACCCCTATTTCCCTTGCATCCCGTTGAAGGAGATGGATGCAGAAATGTATACAGTCTGAAATTTTAGTAATAAACAATGAAAACATATTATGCATTGTAATGGTATGTGTTGTTTTAGTATGCGTTGTAATGGAATGCGTTGTAATGGTAGTTTTAATATATCTCAATGAACATGCGTTGTAATGGCTTGGTAGTAAAAACATGCATAGCAATAGCATTTGCATTGAAAAAACTGCAATGTAAAAATATGTGCTGTAATGGTTTGAGTTGTGACGTCATATATTCATGTGACTTGAGGCCTTATTACAACTTTAGTGGTCCTACAGCAGCACCACCAATGTGCAATCTGATGTAGGACCTCCAAAGTCGTGGTGCGCACGGCTGCCAGATTAGGAGCTCAATTCTGGTCTGGCAGGCGGTGCTGCAGAGGTCTGACGGTGGAGATCTGTTTGGCTCATGCAGACCACCACTATCAGACCGCAGACTGTACCTTCCTGCATGTTGTGGCATACATGCTACACCGTGCAGGAACTGGAGGTGCAAATCCAGGGGGGCACTATATTTGCCCCCCAACATGCCCCCCAGGCCAAGGAGCAGCGGGTGTTGCCTCACCACCACTCTTTTCATGGCAGACTCGACGGGGAGGTGGAAGCCAACTTGTAATATGCTCAGCTGTGAAGTAATTGAAATTGTTCTTGGAACATCATGAGTTCTGTGTAGTATGATTACAATTGAGTAATACTATGGTTTTCAAATAATAGAATCCAGAACCACATTAATAGATTATTGCTAGAAATATCCTTTTGTTTTTTTTAAAGTTGGTTGAACTTTTGGTTCTTGCACCTTAATGAGTTTTTAATTACTGTTTCCTACGGTAGGGTCAGGTGTGGTGGAACATTGCCTCAACCTCTATACGTATATATTTTTATAAATATTTTGGTGATGTTATAAAATGTTTTTTATTCAAACGTGTATATACTGTATAATGCTTGTTTTAAATAATGGTTTAATCTAAAAAGTGGTATAATTTATATTTATTAATGATAATGTTGTTATTTTGGTAATATTATTGTAGTCAATATTGAGTGAATTCATATTTTTGACTTATTATGTTTATTTAAAGGTATGGATATTTTTCTATCCAATATTTGTGTTTTTGATATAAGAAAATATCAATCATTTTGACAATGATATTAGTGTTTTCGATATTTGTGGTTTTATTAGTTAAGTATAGGAAGGCAATATTTTTGTTGATGATTTTTTATTTCTGATATTTTTGTGTTTCAATATTGTATACATCGATATTATGTCAGTGGTCCGGAGAAAAAAGAATTTCATTATATGATGCGTGAAAAACATCATGAATTATCTTCAACTCCAGTGTTATCTCAGTTCCCTATGTTGAACAAAGAAGGTATCCGTAGCCTAATTAGTGTGACCAATTCAGGATCTCCACTAGACTCTGCACTCCCACATATTCTATCCAAAGTGATAGATGTCATCCTCCCCTCGCTAATGGAGTTACTCAATCGCTCTCTAGACTCGGGAATTTGCCCCAAATACAGGTAGCATGCAGTAATCAGAACAAAGCTGAAAAAGACCTTGTTTAGATCCAGTTGTACTTGGCAACCTCCGACCCGTATCATTACTCCTATTTGTAGGTGGACTTTTGGAGAAACATGTCAACCAGACATCAGCTAGTTTTTGGGAGAATAATGACATTCTTTATCAGACCCAGATGGGCTTCCGTACCCATCACAGCACCGAAGTGGTGCTATTGGTGGTCACGGAGGAGCATAAAGATATACTGGACAGTAGGGGGCTCCGCTGCTATCATGCTCTGTGACCTAAGTGCGGCGTTCAATACTGTAGACCATGGGTACGCACAAACTTTCTGCCAGGGGCGAAAATTACAGCGTGGTTTGTGGCCGAGGGCCGCACCGGTAGTGTGGGGTCAGTGGGTGCGGGGTCAGTGGGTGGGGTGGGGCTAGAGTCGAAAAAATCAAGCCCGTCTCAAAACATTAGGCAATGCGACATTGCTGTATTTCAAAAGCAGATGTAACTACAAAGAGCACATTTTGATGGTACATTTTTATTAGCAGACAATAGCAACCTTAAGAGGCATTGGATAGCTTCATACACACTTTGACCCCAATTCCAACACAGTCTCTCTCTCTCTCAGTCAGTCTCTCTCTCTCAGTCGCTTAGTCTCTCTCTCTCTCTCTCTCTCTCTCTCTCTCTCTCTCTCTCTGTCAGTCTCTCTCTGTCAGTCAGTCTCTCTGTCTATCAGTCAGTCTCTCTTTGTCAGTCTCTCTCTCTGTCAGTCAGTCTCTCTCTCTCTGTCAGTCAGTCTCTCTCTGTCAGTCAGTCAGTCTCTCTCTCTCTCAGTCAGTCAGTCTCTCTAAGTCAGTCTCAGTCAGTCATTCTCTCAGTCAGTCATTCTCTCAGTCAGTCAGTCTCTCTCTCTCTCTCCCTGTCAGTCTCTCTCTCTCTCTCTCTCTCTCTTAGGTCGTCAGTCTCTCGCTCTCATAGTCAGTCTCTCTCTCTCTCTGCCAGTCTCTCTCTCTCTCTCTCTGACAGTCTCTCGCTCTCTCTCTGTCATTCTGTCTCTCAGTCAGTCACTCTGTCAGTCTCTCTATCCCTCTCTGTCTGTCTCTCTCAGTCCTTCTCTTTGTCTCTCTCTCTCTGTCAGTCAGTCTCTCTATCAGTCAGTCAGTCTCTCTTTGTCAGTCTCTCTGTCAGTCAGGCTCTCTGTCAGTCAGTCTGTCTCTGTCAGTCTCTCTCTCTGTCAGTCAGTCTCTCTCTGTCAGTCAGTCAGTCTCTCTCTCCCTCATTCAGTCAGTCTCTCTCTCTCAGTCAGTCAGTCTCTCTGTCAGTCAGTCAGTCAGTCTCTTTCTGTCAGTCTCTCTGTCAGTCACTCTCTCTGTCAGTCACTCTCTCTGTCAGTCATTCTCTCTCTGTCAGTCTCTCTCTCTGTCTCTGTCAGTCAGTCTCTCTCTGTCAGTCAATCTCTCTCTCTCTCTCTCTTTGTCAGTCAGTCTCTCCCACTCTGCCAGTCAGTCTCCCTCTCTGCCAGTCAGTCTCTCTCTCTTAGTCAGTCTCTCTCTATCTCAGTCTGTCAGTCTCTCTCTCTGTTAGTCTCTCTCTCTTTCTCAGTCAGTCTCTCTCTTAGTCTCTCTCTCAGCCAGTCAGTCTCTCAGTCTCTCAGTCTCTCTCTCTCCTCTCTCCACTCTCTCTCTCTCTCCACTGTCTTTCTCTCTCCACTCTCTCTCTCCAGTCTCTCGCCACTCTCTCTCTCTCCACTTTATCTCTGTCCACTCTCTCCCTTCACTTTCTCTCTCTCCACTTTCTCTTTCTCTCCACTTTCTATCTCTCTCTCCCCACTCTCTCTCCACTTTCTTCTCTACACTTTCTTTCTCTCTTCACTGTCTCTCTCTCCACTTTCTCTCTCTTTCCACTCTCTCTCTCTCCTCTCTCTCTCTCTCTCTCTCTCTCTCCACTTTCTCGCTCTCTCTCTCTCTGGGGGGCCATGGGTACATTATCTGCAAGGCCTGCGGGCCGCTAAGGAAGGCCTGCCAGGCCGCTGGAGGCCCGCGGGCCGTACTATGAGTACCACGGCTGTAGACCATACCATTTTGAGAGATAGGCTCAGGAAAGTAGCAGTTCAGGATACAGCCTTGGATTAGGTCACCTTCTTCTTAGAAAACAGATCCTATCAAGTCATGGAAAATGCCTGCTTCTCGGATAGTCTGCCATCTATATGTGGAGTGCCACAGGGATTGTTGCTCAGCCCGACCCTGTTTAACGTTTATGTTCACAGCTGGCTACAATGGTACAGGAGTTTGGTATCTCAGATGTCTCCTATGCAGAAAATACCCAGTTGGTAGTTTCTCTGAAAAATGGGCCGAACCTTGAGCATCAACAACTGAACTGGTACTTTGCTTGGAAAGAGTGGCCAATTGGATGATAAAATGCTGTCTGAAACTGAACGGCAAAAAAACTAAACTAATTATATTAGGGAAAATGGTCATACCTAGACCACTGGGCAGCTGGCTATATTGCATGGGCAACCCCCCAGATCCCAAATACCCTATGCAAACTTTGGGAAAGTGGCTGGACAGAGCCCTTATGATGGATCATTAAGCAAAAACATTGGTTGGCATCTGCTTCTGACTACTTAGAATGATCAGGAAGATATTAGCATTGATTCAGGAGCATTTAGTTAAAACTGTGATCCAAGCTCTCATAGTTTCTCGTTTGGACTACGGTAATTCTCTTTATGTGGGCTCTCCAAAGTTTGTAATAAAAAGACTCCAGGTTGTGCAAAATGCGGCAGCAAGGCTTCTGCTAAAGGTCCCAAGTTATGTTCCAGCAAGAGAATCTTTGAAACAGCTCCACTGCCTGCCGATTGAGGCAAGGATTAGGCTCAAATCCCTTTGCATTGCACACAAGGCCATCAAGAATAAAGGTCCAACTAAGTAGAGAGATCCGGTATCTTCTTATGCCCCAGCCAGACTCCTAAGATTCTCTCAACAACACCTTTTTAGCACGACTAGAGTCAAAAGGGCGAGATGGGGAGGAAAACCAATCACACAGCTGGTACCAATGTTATGGAATGGTCTCCCACTCAGTGTAAGGTCACTAGAAGATTAATTCACTTTTAGGATAAATCTCAAGACCTGGTTGTTCTCCCACTAACCTGTTACTATGCACAGTTACCCAGCTCAGCACTCGTCAGTGCAGGGAAGACCTTGGGCAGTCATGCGCTTTATGAAACCCAAACTTAAACATGATGTGAAACTTTGGAGATGATTGGGACAAGTAAGTGTATTTCTAATTGTATAGTTGACAGAAATTATATGTTGGGTGATGACCTTATATTTAGGGGCATTTATCATGTCTGTGATAAAGCAGATTATTTTAACATTACAAGTAACTGGGTAGGTTTACGCTATCTTGCATTAGTCTTTCGAAGGGTGAATCGTGTATGTAAGATGAATGAAATGAGTGAAATGAGTCCTAAAAGGGTAAAATGTGGGTTTCTTCAAGTGCTTATAGATATATTTGGTGCGTTGATTTGCCCTGTTGGTGTGACTTTGAATGATGTGAAGATTAGAAAGTTGTCTACTGTTAGGCTACTAATACTGCAGGTCACAAAATAAAATGAATGAGAAAATGATAGCCATTTATGCAATGGTGATTCAGAATCATCTCGCTTTAGATATTCTTCTTGCAAAGGAAGGTGGTGTGTGCTATGTAATATAGGTCCTGCAGTGATGTACATATGTGACAGATAACAGCATGCTAATTAATAGGTATATTAATAATATAGCTAGTATTCTGTATGAAGCAAAAACCTTGAGAGAAACTGGTGCATGGGAAATTATTGTTTCAGTATGATTGGCATGTCAATTGCAAAGATTAGTGAATGGTTTGGTGATGTGGGCGGTAGCTTATTAAAAAGGATACTAATCCTGCTATGACAATTATTCTTAGTCTAATTGGTTTATTCATTCTATACTAGCTTTTAGAGGTTATTTGACTTAAGGTAGGTTTGAAATGTGATTGTGAAAAGAAGAAGATGACCAGAGGAAAAAAGGCGGACGTTATTGTACTTGAAACATGAAAGCCCAATTACATGATTAAATGAACACATTGGATAAGACAAAGTTAAAGAAAACAAAATTGATGGATGCTGATGGATAATTTACTGTATACTAAAGAAGGATAAATCGGGATGGTTTTAAAAATAATCAGAGGGGGGACTGTGAAGGTGTTATCATTAATTATAAAATAATGTTTATTTATGTGTGTTTACATTAGTATACCTAGGCCACAAATTTAAATTAATAGGCCTCAGCCTGCTGGCACTGACATCCATTTTAAATCTGCTGAAACAAATGTAGCTTTCAAAATTGCATAAACAAGCTTTCAAAGTGCATGTTTCTCTGCTGTGTTTTTTATTTTCATTTAATAGATAAAGGGCCAGATGTGCGACCGTTTTTTGCATGCGCAAATGGGTTTTAGACCCATTTGCGCCCACTAAAAGACCTGTGGCCCATGTGCTAATTTTATTAAGCGAGTCGCAAATTGATTAACGACTCACTATTAGGAAGGGGCTTTTCAAGGGCATTCCTTCCTAATAGTGAGTCTAAACCCTATGTAAGAATGTTTTGCGACCGCATTACGTTGTGTATGAGTCACGGCGCTTGTGTGTAATACACAAGAGCTCCTGTTGTTCTGGAAATTGTAGTCCTGCAGAGTCACTGGAAATTATTTTTTATGTTTAAGCAGTCCTCTGTATGCAGCAAACTTAATGGAGAAATTAGTCTCTAAACAAGGCTTTTCTACAGATGAAGCACCATTTATAATGGGTTCTGTCAAAATGAAACTGTGCACCTATTTGCAATGTATATGCAACCATATGTTTAGTGACAAGTTTTATCAGAAGGTGTCATGATGCTTAGGGACAACATTTCTTATTTATATTTAAAAGTGAATGCTAGGTGGTCAGACAGTTTCTCAAGTTAGCTGTGGGATATAAGTGCTCAGGCTTACGAAAACCTGTTTGGGCACTAACTGGGCACTCATATTATGAGATTATGATGCAGTTAGTTAAATTAGGAATTCAGTTAATTTCAAGGAATATTATCATTCAGTCCTGTGATATTCGTTTTTAGGCGGCTACTGAATTCAAGCCTTCATGTTTCAAAGTGCCCAATCAGGGCTGCTGGGTGGGGTCAACATGCAGTCAAAAAGAAAGGGCCGCTAAGGGGTCTGCCAACACTCACGCACAATCACTTCTGAGTGCATCAGTTCCATGTTAGTGAGAGGACTGGAGCGCTAACCTTCACTCAATCAGCACCAATCACCCCATCTATGGGGCATATTTACAAGACCCTATCGCCACCACAACATCACTTTTAAAGACACTGTGGTGGTGATACGGGCTTCGCCTTATTTACAAGGCAGTGTTAAGCCAATTAACATGGCTTAACGCAGACTTGTACTATACTTAGCGTGAAATGGGAGGGCAATGGGTGTTGCTGTGGGCATTTCACCTTTACACCCATTGAACATGACACTGCAGAACAGAGAACACAACTGGGTCCGTCCATGCGCAGAAACAGGCCAATCACATCTAACATAGCAGGAAACTGTGAGATTGAAATGTACGTGTACAAGCTCACATCCATCATGTAGTCTAAATGTCCACTCTCTAGCCTCTAATTTCAGCAGCTTCCAAACAGTAACAATGTACATTGTCATACAGTCTGCATATAAACAAGAACAACACGCCAACATACATGTCAACGCAATGTCAACATGCATCACCCCTTCACATTGCAGAGGGACAAACAACATCTCCAGCAGAGAAGACCAGACAACTCATCAGTGATGCTGGAGAGGACCACCACACCTCTGACACCGACGCCCTACAACAGCTCATACACATCTTAGGCAACCCACCCCCAGGAGCAGGGCAGTCAAGCTACATAGAGGAGACCCCAGCCCCTGCACAGACCAGACAGCAGGAAGCACCTGCCACCACGGCTGTCTCCCAACACTCCACTCAGGCACACATCGCATTCCAATGCCAGGTGTCAGAATGCCAAAAGGAGGTGGCCGAACAGGTGTGAGTGGGGCCAGAGCTCATGGAAGCCAAACTGGACCACATGCGTGGGTGTCGAAGTCCCATCAGGGTTTACCTACACTCCACAAAGGAGACTCACACTGCGACAGAGACACATGCATTTACACATGTCCTGTAATGAACTACTCCTAGAGACCGGCACCAGCTTCCAAAGAGTCACTGGCTTCCAGTACCAAGCATGCAGTTCTGCCCTATTTCTTTCTTTAAGTACAAGGGATGGACAGTAAATGGGCAGACTCTGATAAAAGGGGTCTTTTTTAGCAGTATGGGGTCATCTTGTCATGTAAATATTTTGGCCCTGTTTTATAGAATGCTAAGTGTGCCACTGTAAGTGCTTTCAAAATAACTATTTCCTTAACAGGGAGCTAGTGAAGCTGGCTGCGATACCTGGAGATTGAGGAATGTTTCGGGAGGTTGAACAAAAGGAGGACTGCCATGTTTTGTACCTTTTGTAGTCTCTGCATGAGGTAATCTAGGATATAAATGTACAGTATGTCCTGACTGTGTTTCTGCTGACATGTACAAAGGTGAACCTAAATTCTGGGCTAAAATTTTAACAAATGTTTTTAATGCTTCAGTCGCCCAGGGGTTCCCAGAATCTTGCTCACGGACGACCATCATACCAGTTTTCAAAAAAGGCCAGAGAGGGAATCCACGTTGCTATAGGCCCATATCTCTGAATGATTCTGCAGTAAAGAATTTGAGTAAAGTGATCTTGGCCAAACTCACAGACTGGGTCAATGACAATGGGGTGTTATCCAATCTCCAATACGGTTTTAGGTCAGGAAGAGGTACCATGGACCAGTGCCTGAACTTACATCTACTGGCTGGCAAATATACGATAGCTAAAAAAGGTTCCCTGTTAATGGCCTTTATGGACCTCAGCTCGGCATTTGATCTGGTCAACAGATCGAAGGTGTGGTCCATTTTACTTGATATGGGCATTGATTCATGCCTGGTTCATTTTTTAGCAGATCTACATCAGGATCTTTCAGCGGTAGTTAGAGTTACCTGGGATGGCAAATGCTCCAGACCTTTTAAATCAGATAGAGGAGTCCGACAGGGGTGCATCATGGCGCCGTTACTTTTCACTCTTTATATTAATGCCCTAGATAAATCCCTGGACAAGGCTAGTTTGGACGTTCCTCGTATGGGGAACAAGTCTGTCCCGGTCCTCCTCTATGCGGATGACGCTGTGCTATTATCACGGACCGTCATAGGGCTACAGAGACTTTTGGATGCATTTGGGGCCCATATGAAATCTTTGGATTTGGTGGTGAACATGTCCAAATCACACGTCATGATAATGGGTCAAAGACCCAGAAAACCCAGAACCTTTTTTGTAACGGGGCAGAGGTTTCCAAAGTGTCCTCTTTTACGTATTTGGGGGTCTTGTTTGATGAAAGATGCTCCTGGGTCCCCCAATTTAACGCTAAGAAAAACGCAGTAGTTAGGTCAACCTCAGCATTATTGGGGTTTTCAAAGCGGTTGGGAGCCAGACCCTTTGAAGCCATTCTCGCTATTTATCGCTCTAAATGTTTGGCCATTGCCACATATGGCGCTGCTATCTGGGTCTACAAACTTGCGATAGGGGTGCAGTCGGCGGAAAACAACTTTTTACATACGCTTTTGTCTGTGCCCCAATCATCCCCTACATTCTCTATCCACCAGGAATTAGGGTTGGGGTATGTGACTGACCAACTGAGATTGGCCCCATTAGTTTGTTGGATGAAAACATGGCTAATCCCGGAGTTGACCTTAAATCACGAGATCTTGCGGGATTGTGTTGCCCTGGATAATGCTAGTAGTATCCCATGGCTGTCCTACGTTAAGTGCATGTTTGATAAACTAGGGCGTCCTGATATCTACAATACCCCAGCAGGGATCAAAAAAGAAGATGTATACTGGGTGAAAACACATTTTTTAACCTCAGTAATGTTAGCCGGAAGCAATTAGAGTTACAAAAACCCATGGTCAAGGCCCATTATCTAACAATTTCCTCTCCATTGAACTTAAGTATTGTGACCAAACCTTACCATCGCTGGCTCCTGACTAGATTTCGTTTTAACCTAATTCACCCCTTGTTGGGTAATTATTCTGGTTGGTGTAAAATAGAGGAGATGGGCCCGTGCCAGTGTGACAACTTTTCATCACAGGACACCTTGCACTTTATCATGTTTTGCGACTCTTATAACGACCTACGGAGGAGGTTTTTAGTCCCTCTTCTGAAGGAAAAGGGCTTTATTCAGGTTAGACCAGCCCTATTACACCTTCAACTGCTGGATGATGTTAGGACCATTTTCTGTGTGGCTAGTTTTTTTGTTGCTGCTGTTCGCCGCAGAAAAAGAACATTGCCCTTGGTCAACTCTGATTGAACTCTAATTGGTTTTGTATTTTAACTAGGATTGTGACTTCCTGCTGTAGATTGGATCATTTATGTTATTTTAACCTTCTATTTATGTATTGTACTTTTATGATTTTAATTAATCGAATAAAGTGGCTTTGTCTGTCTGTCTGTCTGTCTGACTTAGTCAAATCTAGATAGGATCGGTGACTGAACCACTGTTTTCTTGGCTTCCCATGGCAGAAATTTAAGAAATGTCCTTAGCATCCTTAGAATCCAGCATGCTGTTCTGACCACCACTGAGATCTGGGTGTAAGGGATAGATTTGTGTCAATAAGAACCCCTCGGTTCCTAGCCACTTTGGCCGGGCTGCAGTACAACTAGCCAGCCATGCCCCTGACCAACTGGGCAGGGGGTCATTCCCAAAGAACATTACCTCTGTTTTTTCAGGATTGCATTGAAAGAGTTGGCCTTCAGCCACCCTATTACCGTTGTCATACAGACCGCAAAATTGGCTTTGTCCTCTCACTGAAGGTTGATCTATGTCAGCAGAAGTTGTGTATTAGCTGCATAGGAAAGTACCTGTATACCGAATGACTCGATAAGGTATGCCAGTGGGGCTATATATATGTTAAAAAGTGAGAGGCTTAGGGTCGAGCCCTGAGGTACTCCAGATTTAAGTGTTGTGACTTCAGAAAAGTAGGGTTTAGGCCATAGTGCGTGTTCCCAGTTCTCTAGAAAGGAACTGAGCCAGGCCTTCCCTTCTACCCCAATGTGAGTAAGTCGGTGTGAAAGGATCTCGTGTGAGATTGTTTCAAAGAAAACTAATGCAGCATTATTGCCGGCGTCCAACATGAATTTGATGGAATCTGCAATTTGTATGAGTGCCATCTCTGTGCTATGAAGGGCCCTGAAACCTGATTGAAATGGATGTAGGATGTTACAGCTTTCCAAGAATTGTGTTAATTGGGTGTTGGCAACTTTTTCAATCATCTTAGAAACCCCGGGGAAGAGAGAGATGTGTCTAACGTTCAAGAGTATTTTGGGATCAGCATTTGGATTTTTTAGGAGGGAGGTACTACCCCGAGCAGAAAGAGGGGTTACTTATATGTAATAAAAGAGGAGTTGAAGGCTTGGCAAGGGGTTTTAAATGCCAAGTCGACATGGCAGTGAAACTTGCACATACAGGCTTTGCAGTGGCAGGCCTGGGGCATGTTTGAAGGCCTACTAAAGTGGGTGGCACAAGCAATGTTTCAGGTCCACTAGTAACATTTAGTTTAGATGCCATAGGGACTGACAAGTAAACTAAATATGTCAGTTGTGGATACAACAATGTTACCATGTTTTAGGGGGGTGAGCACATGCACTTTGGCACTGGCTAGCAGTGTTAAAGTGCCCACGGTTCTAAGGCCAACAAAATGGACCAGCAAAGAGTGAGGCAAAGCAGGCAAAAAGTTTGGGGGAAGGCCACGCTAAGGCTGACAGATCTAACAAAGATGTTTTGAATACTGTGCCTCCTTTTCAATGATGGTCACATTTGCAAGCATCTTGGAATAGTTCAGGATGTACTCTGTACAACAACTCTCTTGTGCATGTTTTAATAGATGATGTTGCTGCTCCACTTATAAAAGAAATAAAGGCTTACATTAAAGAAACAAGACAACGTGGGTCATTAAACGTGGCACGCCTGTTTCATTGAGCAGGCTACAAATACAGTGACTTTCAATGTGAAACATGCTGCATGTGCTGACAGCCTCACGAAGAGCAAACTGCAAGACCTCTTAAAGGAGTAGGACCTTAGGAAATTTGCACCATAGCCCCACTCCCCCCCCCCCCTTCAGGCTGGTGAACAGGCCTAATGCAGCAAAGATTATTTAACAATATTTCATGCAAGATACATGTCTTCATGCACTGACACCTGGACCCATATGGGCATATTCAAGCATTGAAACATGCTGATAGAAAAGAGCAGTAGGGTCAATTGCTTGTCTCTGCTGTTTATAATTTTGTGGTAGGGAGACACCAGTAAAGCTCATTTAGCTCACCAATATGCAATTTTAATATAGGTCTGACAATTTAACAAATAAAGGACATAATTGTGGACATAAGTGCCATAACCTCACCTAAACTATGGAAGCTATAGCTGGCAACCTGTACAACTAGTGATCTGCCAGCTGTGAGTCCTACCCCTGTCTAAGGTGCTCCCTCTAGTCTAGGGCCTCAGAAGTGGGCTTCTGTGCTGTTCTGCTGAAATCTCCACACAGTCCTGACTTTGCGCCAGTTGGAATCGAAGCATTTGCCATCAACACTAACGTAGCACCTTCATCGTTAAGGCTCGATGATACAGTGGGACCTCTAACGTGGCTCAATGACAATGCATTGCCTTCATCAACGAAGCTCGACGATGACTCAGGGACCTGACTGCTAGGTTCGGTGCCAACTTATCACCTGCTCTGCTCCTTTAAAGCCTCTCCTCAACGTTGACTCTTATTCTCCAAGAAGGTACTATTTCGGCGGGGTCTACCTGGCTTTTGTATCCAACCCGCGCTCCATCACAGTCAGCTTGACTTTCAGATTTGATCCCGCCCAACGGAAACTAAAGTAACACCTTTGTGCTAATAACTTTTTAGCACTAGATTTCAAGATATTCTTGAAAAATGCTTAACTCCGGGTCTATTTATTGGATTTTGGTCGTGTTGGTCTTGTTTTGTTCAATAAATCAAGCTTTATTTTTCAAACAATGTGCAGATTATTTTTGTGTGGTGTTTTCACTGTTTTACTATATCAAGTGTTGCACAAATACTTTAGCCATTGCCTCTTACGTTAAGCCTGCCTGCTCCGTGCCAAGGTAACAGAGGGTGAGCACAGGTTAATTTAGTGTGTGTATCTGACTACCCTGACTAAAGATGTGGGCCCTACCTGGACAGTGTCCATTCTTCTTCCAACTAGAGACCCCATTTCTAACAATCATTTCTTATTTTATAAGATAGGGGAACAACAGTGGAAACAGCCATCTTCATAAAACAGCTACACCTTGGGCAGAAACAGTGCAAGTTTCCCTCTTCAGAGGACAGGTACAACTAGGGTAACATCAGCACAGGCTTTTCCCATCACAGGAGAGGTACAAATCAAGCAGCAGATGTACAAGCTTCACTGCCTCACAGGCTAGGAACATCATGGCAGTAGCAAATCAAGCATCCCTCTATAAAAAGCAGTAAGTGCAATCTTCCATTTTCTCAGAACAGATCCAGCACGGCAGAATTGTACAAGCTTTCATCGTCCACAGAACATGTACACTTAAGGTATTAGTGACATTAGCTTACAGACAGATTTCTAGAGCTGGTACTAAACTCACTGAAGGAATGTATAGGAGGATGAGTGAGTGAATATGCAAGTACTTCCACCATTCTCACTTAGGTAATATTTCATGTCAGCATCCAAAAAATCCTGCTGCCATCACGCAGCGTCCTAGTGTTTGTGTTGATTCATTAGCTTTTCCTTCATTGAGAAATGTCAGTAACCTAGTAGGTCAGCATTATATAAGTGAGGAGTGAGTAATAAGAAGGAACAGCAGAAAACCCTTAGGGAGATTAAAGCAGCATTAATAAACATCCGTTCCCTGCCAAAACCTGCCCTAGACATTTTTATCTGATTCGAGAACAATTACATGTACTCGTAATAACTATAACATAGCTAAAAAGGACTCATGCCCTGACCAGCAGTTGGCTCTCCCCTCACATTACGCTTGCATTTGCCTTGATCATGAACAGCCATGGCCTGTATAGGGCGTGCTACCGGGGCGGTGACGTGGGGCGGGGGAGGGGCAGGATGGGGGGTTGTAAAATGCGGCATACGCCCGATTTCAGGTAAGTAACGGAAAAAATAGAAAAACTAATTTCGTTGCGCGCGCTGCATCGCCAAATGCGATGCAGCGTGCACAACAAAATTCTGGTTTTTTTGTGTTACTTACCTGAAATCGGCCATATGCCGCATTTTACAACCCCCCACCCTGCCCCTCCCCCGCCCCATATCACCACCCCGGTAGCACGCCCTATACGGGCTGTGGCTGATCATGAAGGCAGAAGGGGTGGGGTGTTGCTATTGCCTTTAAGAAATCATTAAAATGCTCCACTTTTCTGCTGGAGGACCTGGTGGGGGTGGAAGGTCCTACGATTTATCTTTTCTCTTTCCTCGCAGTGCTCCTTTGCAGGAGTCCTAATATACCGCTGTCCTGGCTATGCGGAAGATTTTATTAACTCCATCTCCCAAGCACTGAGTCACAAAATCCTTCACTACGCTAACTTTTCGATCCTGGGTGACTTTAATGTCAAATTGGATAACCCCACGTACAGCCTGGCATCTAGATTGTCCGACTCAGTGGCAGATGTTGCTCTCTCCATGACCCAAACAGGACCCACATATAAAGCTGGCCATACTATAGACGCCATTTTCTGCAACATCCCACTAGTTTTGGGCATGCCTAAAGAAGTAACATGGTCAGATCACTTTATACTTCCCTTCTACTGGCCCTGGTCCCCTTCTAAGGGGCATATTATCAAGGGCCCGCGATAAAATTATCGCCGCTTCAGCGTCCGTTTTCAGGAGAAAAGCGGTGATAATTTTATCGCATTATCATCAAGGACACGCTAGTGCGTGACTCCTTGACTTAGCGCCGTTTTCCACATGCCTCGCCTCGAATCGATAATGAGATGCAAAGGAGGCGTGGCTGTGAAAACAACATGGGATAATATCGCGAAGGCAGCTTCGCGATATTATCAACGAGGGGCAGCAATATTTGAAATTGCGTTAAGTATGCCTTAACGCAGGAATTTAACGTCTGTTAAATTCCTAACTAAGGCATACCTAACATTGGGGGTGGATTGTGTGGCTAGGACCACAGGCCCTATCATCAAGGATATCGCCGTTTTCCATGGAACATCGCTGGAAAACCAGCGATGTTCCATGGAAAACACCGCTATTGCTGGAATAATTATCGCCATTGCGCTATGCGTTGTTAATACAGCGTTAGCATGGCGATAATTTCCAGCGATAGCCAGCGATAAAATTCCTCATGCTAAGTGCGGCCAGCGATAAATATCGCTGCAGCTTGATAATATGCCCCCAAGTGTCCGAAAAGAGCGATGCCGGTTCCTAAAAGTCATGCCTGGAATAAAATGGACATACCTTTACTAAAGAATACCCTTGCCACCACTGAACCTATACTGAAAGGTGACACCATAGTAGATAAGGCCAGTATGAACAACTGACTTGCTGAGGCGGCTTCTATAGCTGTCCCTGTAATTAGTAACAGGATCCCTACACTTAAGCCATCCGCCCCACGGTTTACACATAAACGTATGAAAAAAGAAAGTTTTGTAAAAAACTAGAACGTGTACGGCGGAAATTTTTTTTATTAAGCAAACAAAGCCGGTAAAAATAGCACTTAGCTCCTACCACCCTAACCTAAAGCGTGCACGTTTCACCTTTTATACCAATGTAATTGATAAAGCAAATTCTAATACAATTTTTTTATTGTCTCTGACTTCACTGACCCTAAAAACACTGCACCCCCATCCCCCTTTGAAACTAATGCTACCCTATGTGCGCAATTGAGGACATTTATTTTAGTTTAAATTCCAAAGAATTAGAACAACATTACAAAAATGCAAGTCAGTGAACCCACAAATCATATATGCCCTCAAATGCCCCAGGCTCAGGCTAAACTAATGCAGTTTACTCCTGCAACGGTCTAAGACATAGAAAATCTCCTCACCAAAAGGAAATCAGGCTCAGCCCTAGATCCTCTCTCCGCACAAATTATGAGGCTAATAAATGCTGAGTGTGCCACTGTGTGTGCTTTAAAAATAACTCCAGTGAAGCTGGCTGCGATACCTGAGACTGAGGAATGTTTCGGGAGGTACTTTGCAAAATGTTAAAACCCGGCTGACATGTAGTTCTACCTATTGTATAAGTACATATAGGCAATTTTGGCATTTTAGCCAAAAGCATTTTCCATACTGGGGTTTTGAGCCCATAATTAAAGTATTAAAAGCAAACCTACAACCCCCAAAATGCAACATGGTGTTGGCTGAAAAAACATAGTATGCTCTGTTCCTGACTTTCTGCCTTTTTGATTCTAGGCATTCACAAGTTAAACAGCCCAGTTGGTCAGAGGGCACAGATCACCTTTCAGATGCAAATGAAAGCATTTCATACTAATGGGCTATCATCAACGCTCCTTCAAAAGCCTGCATTCTAAAATACCTTATTTACCAGAACAGTGAGAACATCAGCAAGTTAGAAGTGTCTAGAGTTTCAGAGAAATTAAATTTAATGACCTGTCTCCCCCTTTTCTCAAGTCCATCCTGAACAAGTGCAGCACAGGAGGCAGTTGTTGCAACGCGAGGGCCACCAATACTTCATATGACCTCTTCCTCTTAGCAGTTAAGCAACTTACTTTGGGGCATATCATCAAGGGCTAAAGATATAATTATCGCGCTTTAGCGTCCGTTTTCGGGCGAAAAGCGGCGATAATTCTATCGCATTATTTGCAAGGACACGCTAGCGCGTGTTTCCTTGATTCAGCTCCCGTTTTGTTCACGCCTCGCTTTGCATCTCTAATGAGATGCAAAGGAGGCGTGCCTAACAAAACACCATGGGAAAATATCAATACCCCATCAACGAGGGGTAGCGATATTTTAAATCCAGTTAACTATGCCTTAACGCAGGAATTTAAAGTCTGTTAAATTCCTGCCTAAGGCATAGCTAACATGGGAGGTGGATTATGGTGATACGACTACAGGGTCGTATCACCAAGGCTATCTCCGTTTTGGGTGCAACATCGCTGGTTTTCCAGCGATGTTGGCCCATTTCCCTGGAATATTATCGCCCTGGAGTAACGCGTCGTTAATAACGCGTTACCAGGGCAATAAATTCCTGCAATAGACGACGATAAATAAACAAGCGCTAAGCGCGTTTTGCCTTTATTTATCGCCATCCTAGTAAATATGCCCCCTTGTCCCTTTGTAGGTCTTGCCTAAAGTTGTATGTTGTTGAACAGCCTTACTCATAACCGGAAGGGTTTTGACGTCAATTGCACTTCCCTGCTTCTGGTACATTGGCTCTCCTCTCTATTTCTGTGTTTGTCGTTCCCTGATTATTTCGGTCTCCTTTGGTTTTCTTGCATGGCGTGTATTCTTCCACTGCTGTCCCTGCTCCTTCCCACCCCGACACCTCCCCACACACACGTTCTGTTTATAAAAAGCATTGCAGTTCTCGCGCAGCGTCCACTTGCCACAATCCTTCTTGGGACTATGAGTGCCACCCGCTACTGTATCAGTGGATTTCATATTTATTTTTTAAAAATTGTCAGTCAGTGGGCCGCCCTAGCGCAAGAGCATCTGCGAGGACCACCATTGAATGGGTCTTCTCAGAGCATACGACGATTCAGTCAAAGATAGTCGGGTGTCCGCACGCACAGCGCCCACATAGGGGGAAAGCATTTGCGAAAACAATAGGTTTCATGGACGAGACCTATTGACTTTGTAAATGCTAGATTGCAATGTGTTGTGCCTCCATTAAACTTCTGCCATGTTGCTCAATTTCAGCAACAACTGTTTGGCATAGGACTCATAGGGGCATATCATCAAGGACAATATCGCCGCTTTAGCGGCACTTTTTGCTGCTAAAGCGGTGATATTTTTATCGCCCTTTCTGCAAGCTGTCGCTAACAGCTGTTAGCGACAGTTTACTGGCAATAGCGCCCCTTGTCAGCACGCCTACCATCGCATCGCTAATGAGTTGCAAAGGAGGCGTGCCTGACAAGACTCCCTTGGGAAAATTTCACTAACCCAGCTTCGTCATATTGACAACGAGGGTTAGCGATATTTCAAATCACGTTAAGTATGCCTTACCGCAGGAATATAACGTCTGTTAAATTCCTGACTAAGGCATACCTAACATGGGGGGTGGATTGTGTGGCTAAGACCACAGACCCTATCATCTACAATATCGCAGTTTTCCACCATGGAAAACGGTGATATCCCCACTATCTCTGGAATTTTAATCGCCTCGGCGATGCGCGTTGTTGATAACGCGCTAACCGGGTGATAAATTCCAGAGATAGCCGGAGATAAATATGTAAGCGCTAAGCGCGCTTTGCGATATTTATCGCCTGACCTTGCAATGTATAATATGGCAATGGGGGTGTTTGCCTCGAGAGTTACAGATTTAACCTTAACAGACCTTAGAACCCAGTGCAGAAAAGACGAGTTAGCATAAAACGCACCGGTAGCTAATGTAAGAACCCATGTTAAAACGAACGTGCTGCTTCCTTTCTTTTGAGCTAGCTCTGGATTTTAACACGATTTCAGAAGTTATAACTGACGGTCAGATCTGATGTCTTGTGGACAATAGGTAAAGTATGTGTTCTGAACTGAGCTCATAATTTGCTGGATATGCATGCTTATTATTTTATTGCCGCTAGAGGGCAGCAAAGTAACATGTCTACGGCTTGGAACTTCATTGCACCATAAAACCGTGACTGTACCAACCGAGAACAAGTAACGTGTCCGGTAAAAGACAGATACGTGCCATTCTTAGGTGATTGAAACAGTCTACTGCATGTTTGTTCAATTCTTTTTTTTAATTATTTTATGCTTATGTAGCGCTACTCCAAGTGACACCTGATATTATAAAGACGTATGAAAGATAGATGAAAACGCAAAATTACGTGAAAACACGACGTGGCTTTTCAAACAGACAATGAACTTTACATCAACCACCAATATGTGATGTAAGGACACAAGGAGATATACTCTGTGATGGGGCCCTGCCTTTAAAGATCCTGTCAGAACTGAGGGATATATAAAGATAAGTATATCCATGTTGAGCGATATAAATACATTCTTTTTGCGCGGCAAAGTATTTAGCATTATTAGTCACTTTTGCTAATATTTTGCAGACAAGTCCATTTGCGGGATTTTCGTGGCTATTGAGATGATGTCGTAGTAAAAGAATCTGCTGTGTGTGAGCATGTCACTGGAGGGGCGTACATTGGGGCATATCAACAACAACCGGCGATAATTATCGCTCAGCGCTCTTAGCGTGAGGATAATTATCGCCGGCTAGCGTGAATTTTTATCGCTGAGATAGCGTGCTATTAGCAACGCTTATCTCAATAGCGATAAAAATCTACACGCTAACAGGCTAACGTAAGATTATCGCTGGAAACCCAGCGATAATCACACGTTACCTTGTTGATAGGGACAGGCAAACTTAGCCATGATATCCTCCTTCCTTAGGATATCATGGCTAAGTCTGAAAATTAGCAGACGTTAAAAAGCAGCGTTAACCGCGGTTAGCGCTGTTTTTTTTGTCTCTAACAGGGTTAGCGACATTCTTGATAATAGGAGAAATGTCGCTTAGCGACATTTCTCCTATTATTTTACTCTGGAACGCCCCCTTTGCATCTCATTAGAGATGCAAGGGGAAGCGTAGAGTAAAAGGGTGCTAACATGCAAATTTGTGTGTTAGCACCCTGTTGTTGATAGGGTGCTAGTTTTATCTCTGCTTTTTTGGCTTTTAAAGCCAAAAAAGCAGAGATAATGCCCTTGTTGATATGCCCCCTAGTGAGCAGAGGATTAATTGTAATATGGTCACAGTATTGAGGCACAAGGATCCATTCAATAAGGCGCCCATTTCAGGGTAAATCTTCCAGCGACGGCCCGTATAGGGCGTGTTACCGGGGCGGTGACTTGGGGCAGAGGAGGGGCAGGGTGGGGGGTTGCAAAATGCTGCACGCGCAACGAAATTCGTTTTCTTTATTTTTTTCGTAACTTACCTGCAATCGGCCGTATGCCGCATTTTGCAACCCCCCACCCTGCCCCTCCTCTGCCCCACGTCACCGCCCCGGTAACATGCCCTATACGGGACGTCGCTGGAAGATTTACACATTTTTAGGCAATGTTGCGCAATAAGCAAATGTGCTGCTTCGCGCTTGGTGATAACACACCTAAGAGCCTGTAAACTAAGGGGCAAATATAAGTACGAGCCCCTTGCACTGCCAGAGAATCACTTTTTATTACGTCAGGTGGCACAAATCAGAAAATCATATTTGACACCACGCAAAGCCACTATGTGTGGCCTTGAATAGCCTCATAGATATTTAGTAAGGCAAGGCAGCGTAGATCGCTGCTCGGGGTACGCTCCATAGAGGCTGCAGTGGGTTTTCACCATGGTGCATGAGTTGGCACTAGGCTGCCGAAATGGCGCCAGCGCAGGGTGAAAGGACAGGAATTTACTGTATTGCATAAATATGGTGCATTCCTGCCCTTTCAATTTGGTGCAAGGCAGCGCGGCAAGCTGACTACCTGTGCTGCCCTATGTCAAATCCCCATTAATGAAGGCCTAAGAGTGGCCTGCTGCATAAATCACCCCATTGCTCACGCTCTAGGCTATCTTCTGTAACACAACCTTGCACCATAGTGCTGAGGCGAGTGTGCGTTGACTAGTGCGGGGTTTGTGATTGAAGCATATACCCTTCCAGTACAACAATTAAAGTAAGGACATCATGGGTGAATCCACCAGTCCCCCTCAAGTGCCATCCTGGTGGTCCACTGGTAAAAGGACAGTTCTTGCTTTTTGGAGGCCGAAAAATGTCTGCTGAAATCAAGAGCTATCACAACATTCTTTGGCCATGAATGCCACAGTGGAAGTCAGTACACAGGCAGGGGGAAGAAATGTCTGACATGTACACATCCGACTACTGTAGAGTGCCACCCAGCCTCTACTATACAATGTATAGCGTCCCCACACCCAAAGGGACGGCCATAGAATGTGGGTATAAAGAAAAGGGTGGAGTGGTCCGTCGAGGCCACTCTGTGAGATATAGCAGCATACCTGTGTGCATGTCTATTTTGTACATTGGTGCTGTTGCGGTCTGGGTGGCATCGAGAGCAGCAGACCCCACAATACTACACACCAGTGGTCGAAATGAGGGGGAGGAGTTCTGAGGAGCATGATGTGCCCATACTTTTTTGATTACAAGAAAACAGTTCACCTGCTTTTTGTGAAAAGACAGCCATCCTGTAATGGTTAATGCCAACATTTGAAATCCTTCAGCTGAAATGGAAGGCAGGGAGTCTTCTATGTTGTGAAACCGTACGGGGCAGGCAGATAAACTAACCTTCTTGTCAGGGTGCCTGCTTTCCTGAAAGAAATGTAAATGGTTGCAACTGGTCAATCTGCAAATGTAAAGGGTGCTTCCAGACCAGTATTGGCTTTAATTGGTTGAATCACTTGAAGCTTCCGGATGAGACACCATTTTTAGGTCTCGCCTTACCCAGCACATGCCCTGGTCTGGTGAGACTTTTTGTGAGGGCTTAAAAAAATGCTGCCATGGCCGGCCTAGAGCTACAGTGCATGTGCGCGGGCTTACGAGCAGAGGCTTTCCTCCTCATGCTCATTAAGCGCATCGCTCGCCGCGCTTGATCGCGAACACAATCATTTTCACTTTCGTGGCCGTGCGTTTACGATCGCGTGGCCAATGCTTGTTGTCTTTCCTGTCGTGTCACTTTACTGATGTTTTCTCATTCCTACTCTTCCGCATGTTTCTGTCTAGCCTCGTTCGTGTCCTGTCACACCTGCCTGTCGTATCACTTGCTTGGTGCTGTCTGATTCTTGCTGTGCCACATATGTCTGTCATCCCACCTTCCTGGTGCCATCTCATTCCTTTAATTCCAGTTTTGACTGTCAGCTCACCTCTCTTGTCCTATTTAATGCCCTCATACGTTTCCCCATTATCTACAATCGTCACCTCTCTTCTCCTATTTAATGCCCTCTTATGTTTCTCTCTCTCTTCAGCCTCTCTTTGTGCTGTCTGTTCCCGCCTTCTCAGACATCTCTGTGGCATCATTGTCCCCTCGCTTCCATAGTGCTGTGTATTCCAGTGCTCCCACATCCCTCTGTCCTGTTATGTGCATTGCCCTATCACGTCAGTCCTAGCGCCTAGCCCAGCGTGACATTTCCTTACCTACAGTAAAACCTCTCTTCTTGTTACACATGCCTGTCCCATCAGTCCTCCCTGCGTTACTATTGCACTTCGGTGCTGTCATTGTGCTGTTACTGTCTTTGCTGTGACAGTCACTTGTCGACAGTGTGACCTCACATTTCTCACGTTCCTTCGCCATGACTTATCTGTGTTCTATCTCTTTTCTGTCCTATTGTCTTGAGGCCATACCATGGTGCCCCTGGCCTGTCACATGCCTGTCACATAAGCTCTCTGTTATGGTATGTTGTTGTTGGGGTTTCTATAACGCGCAATCTTCCATTAGTATGGCCTCGTACCACTGTCATTGCCTGGGGGTTCCTCAACAAGTGACTCCGGGGTTTCCGTTTTTTTTCTTGTGCATGCCATTTTATAAACCGCAAACTTGACTCAAAGGCGTAAGAGCACTTCATATGAGAACCACACATTTTAGATGAGAACTATACAATACACGTTTTTAATTTATTTATTTTTGAAGGCCCGGGTAAAATAAGTTATGTGCCCAGAATCACAGAATGTTGAGCCGAGGCCAAGATTCTAACCTGCTTCCCAAGTTCTGAATCCAGCAGCTCTAGCTGCTAGGCCACATATACTTCTTCTCCATTGCAGATCCGGCTTTGAGTCACCTTGTGATTATATACTTTGAGAGTTCTCTTCTGGTCCTTCTGTGACTCGGTGGTGGTGTCATGTCACTTTGGTGGTGCCAAGGCTGGTGGGAGGCATCACTAGTTTCTTTTTGAGAGACCGAAAAGTGTGATAAAGAACTGTTCGAGCCCCCTTGTAAAGCGCTTATGTCTAATTGATGGAGTAATTGCCAAACTCGAAGCTAATTTAAATAATACTAACGCTATTAATATCGCAGATGCGAGTCTTACTATTTATTCTTTAGCCCCAGCTGCCGATTGTCCCTGGGCTAACATAACCTCAGAGCACCCAGATGGCGATATGTCTATCTCCATTGGCCCTCAGACTTCCACGGTCCACAATGAGAGGTGCCTGATAGAACCATCAGAGGTCATAGACCAATGCCCACGAATAGGCAGCAGAGGGGGTTTGATCATGAGCAGACAGGGGTTGAAAGACAGCCTATCCCGTCCCCATGCCTTAGTTTTCCTCGAAAGTCCGCCCATGTGTGGCAGTCCTACCAAATACTCTTGTACTTCAACCCAATAAAGTTGAAATGACAGCCCAGCTAAATAATAAAGTAAGCCTTTGGCTAAACAAAAATTCAGATTATAATGACGCCCATTACAAGAACATTCTATTAGTGAAGAAGGTAGAATGGGTAGGCCCGCTACTTAAAAAATGTAAGGGGGATTGTGTAGTTATCAACTTTAAGTTCCCTAGGTTTGCTGGGAATCTTTTTTCACATTCTGAATAGCCTTCATTGTGACCAATCAAATCAAATTACTACTGTTGTATTTATTTGGTCGGGCCTGGGAAGCGCATGCGCTGCTCTGCGAGGCAGACTGTATGAGCATATAGACTTGAAACTCCGCCTACTCTTCGCCCATATTTGTCATTGGCTTGTGTGATTGTACTTCGTAAATGCAGCCTTCTGATTCATTAATAGGCTTGTTAGTCCCTCCTTAGTACTGCTTTGCCTTCATTTGTAACCTCCTATGAGGACTGGCCCTTTTACTTTGGTTGTTACATGTACATCTTATGCAGTCTGTAAGCACTAGTTTCTTTAATGAGTTTCTCCTACTGCAGGCACAACATGCTTTCCTGCAACATTCAGAGCACCAAGCGCGGTTTCACTTTCCAAGCAGCCAGGACAATGCCTGCCACTTATTTGAAATGAAATAGACTTGTATTTACAAGAGTGAGCTATTGGCATTGCCTTTTATTTATGTGTTAATCATCAAAACAGATAAATAAAATACATTGTCATTTGCAATGGCAATAGCTTAAACTCTCGCAAATGCGAGACCTATTGCATTGCAAATTCTTGTTCTTTTTGAGAGGTAGTGCAAGGGAGCTACCAGCTGACCTGTGAAGTGTGTCCTTTTAAAATACAGTTAATAAAAGAACATGGCACTATGACAGTCTGGGTATAATGAAAATCTATATTTTGGAAGCACATATTTATCGTAATCTTTTTTGCGCATTTTATAGCATCGTATCTCATACTGTGTTTAATGCAAGTTTAACCCAATGATTTACATGTTCACAGTGCATTCTCTCACAGACTAGGGTCTTGTTGCCCTGAACATACACAAGTCACAATTATCCATTGCACCAACCAGGAATCATTTATGTGGCTCTCTGATGAGGTGACTTAACTAGTCAAGGTTAATGATGTATAATGGTGCATATCCCACAGATTAACATAAATTGCATTGCATTTTCATTTAAGCTGTGCTTATTTTATTTGTAGTTACCTGACTGTGATTGACCAATAAAAGGTACAGAATATTTTGTTTGTTTATCCACGTCTTTGATCAAGCCCCGGTGTTGACTTAAAAAAAAAAGAAAGACATACTTTATTCGATCTAGAAAGCACATAGATCATATACGCACAGAACACAATTTGCAATAAAATATCATTAACAAGAAGCATTTTAAAATGAATCGAATACATATACATGTTTAAAAGGTAGCTGGTGATGCTCACTCACCCTGCCTCCATTGTGTGCAGCGTCACCATATTTTTTTGCAATGCACATTCACCACTGCGCATGCTACACATCACCACTTACGAAATACAAGAGCAACAAAAAATAAAAGCTGCCTCTTCCCAACAACGTCCTAGATGTGGAAATGTAAATTAAATCATTGGTATGTGCAAGCTCATTAGGTTCATAGATATGAGTACATGGATGGTGTGGCTGTGATAGAAGCAAGATCAATGACCTCAGCTGGCCACCATCTTCATACTCACATGGGAGCTGGTGCACACTAGGGCAGGCAGCTAGGGAAGGTGCCATCTGCTTTGTTAATGTTTGGCTCCCTGGCTGCAAGTACTAGAGCTGTCACTGCTCTCTCCCTGCCAGCTCTTCACTTGCCTCCTGATCCCGACTGAGAACTGCAGCTCAGAAACAGTGGACACGTTTCTTAAGGGTCATTGTGACCCTCGCAAAATGCGCAGCCTTGGCTTATGTGGAGACCCAGCCTCCACCTTATGGCTGGTCAGATGGGGCCCGGGCCTAATAAAGGTAAGGGTAACACAGGAGGGATAATAACGAGGCCCACACTTTGCTATACTGGTCGGGAGATGAACCACGTGTGGTTACTCCCCTTTTATTCAACCTGCGGGCCATGCCTGGCCCACGGATGTCGTGTACCTCACACCTGGCCGCAGGCCAGAATACAGGACCACTGACCCACTACAGCCATCCCCAACTTGGCTCTTTTGACAGTAAGCTCTATTAGCGCTTTGATGGCAGTCTCTGGGGGTTTAGCAGGCAAAGTCCTGAAGATGCTGATTGGGCCAAGGATTTGGCCTAGGGCAATAAGGATGGGGCTGGCTTCGGAGGGATGGTTCATCTTGCTGAGGTATAGTTGGTGGTGGACTTTGAGGAGCCACCTTTGACTGAACAGGAGTCGAGTCTCTGGTGCTCTCGTCTTCCGGACAGGGGTCACTCCTGTGAGGGTTTGGAGGGTTCCGAGAGTTAGGCTCAGTGGGTACAGACAATGAGATGCTATTTCTTTACTCCCTCTCCAGGCGGTCACGATGATGCCAAGGGTGGCTACCACTGTCCAGGTGTCAGGCTCATGGGTGGTTCGGAATTTCCTGCCTGGTCGGCTATCCTTGAGTATGGCTGTCGCTCCTGGCAGGAGGTACCTGGGTGTGGCATGGCGCTTGGAGCTGGCTTTGTCGTTCTGTCGTTCCCGTCTTGCCTGGGAATCATGGACACTCCACCACCGATATGTGGGGATCAGGTCTCTCCGCGGTCCTTTGAACATGAGCGCCCAGGGAGTTTGGAGTATCGTGCAGTGCAGAGTTGAGGCATTGTTCAGGGTCCGCTTGTTCTGTGCTGGCGATGCGTAGAATTTTGTTTAATGTCCTCATGAACCGTTGCACATCCCAATTTGCCTGGGGCCACTGAGAGATGATCCGCTGGGGACGGGTTACCCGCTGGTTGAGAAATGCGGCAAACTCAGCCCCGTGGAACGGTGGTCCATTGTCGATCTGAATTTTAGTAGGGAAACCAAACGTAGGAAATACTTTCTCCAGTATGGGTGCCATGTGAGTGAAGGCAGTTGAGGGGATGGTTTCCACTATGGGGTACTTGGAGCGGGCATCTACCTAGACAAGCATGCTTTTCCCTCCCAGGAAACTCCCTAAAACTAAACTCCCTTTCGACCACGGGCGGTGCAAGCCTCTTCCGTGATCACTGGGGCAGGACACTCTGGCATACTGGTCATCTGGCAGGCCTGACAGTGATGTACCAGGTCTTCGACCACTGTTTTTAGATCTGGGAACCAGATCTTTTCCCTCAATCTGGCTTTTATCTTGGTGGTGCCCTGGTGACCACCATAGGCCAGCTGGGTTGCTCGTTGTTTCTGCGCTTGAGGGATTACCAAACGCGGGCCTCACAGGAATATTCCGTCTTGAGTGGCACTCACTTCGCTCCTCACCCTCCACATCTTGGTCAGTTCCTCCTTGTCTTCTGGCGCCCACGCATCGGGTTGTTGGAGGTAGTCCTTCCAGGATCCTTCCAGGACCACTTAGAGAGTCCGGGTGTATATTGAGTCTTGCTCGACTGCTTTCTTGATGTCTTCGATTGTCATAGCCTGGGGGCATGCGGCGACTGAAATCCTTTGTACATGTTGCTCTGACCCTTCTGTGTCGTCGACCTCCTCCCCTTTTGAAGGGTTTTGGGATAAGAAATCTGCTGTGTTCTTCGCTCCCGGTCAATGGGCCACTTCCATCTGGTAGGGTTGGAGCTGGATAGCCCATCGTCTGATCCGTGGAGGCAGGTGGGGAGCGGAGCTCTTGAAGAGAGGAACCAGCAGTTGATGGTGAAGGGTTGGCCCCTCAGGTACAGGTGAAAATGGTTGCAGACCCACTTAATGGCGAGTGCTTCTCGCTCGATCTGAGCGTACCTGACTTTGCTGAAGGTCAGAGACTCACTGGTGAACGATAGGGCTGCCCATCGCCCCGGATCCTGTTCCAGGGCCAACACCACTCCTAGCCCTAAGGGGCTGGCATCCACCAGTAGTTCGGTGTGCTTCTCCGGGTCAAAGTAAACAAGCATGGCTTCTCCCAGGAGTGTGTCCTTGATGTTCTGAAATGCCTCTTCTTTGCACTGTCCCCAGGTCCACTTGGCGTCAGCTTTCGTGAAAGTTCGCAGGGGCTCGCCGCAAGTCCCGAGGACCGGAATGAACCTCCCACAGTAAGTGGCCATGCCAAGGAAGCCTCCTACTTCTGTAGGTGTAGTGGGGGCCGGTGTGCTTTGGATTGCCTGAGACTTCCGCAGGTGCACCTGGATACCTTCCTGATTGAAGATGTACCCGAAGAACTCCAGTGAGGGTTTGGAATAATAAGCACTTCTCCCGGTGTAGTGCCATGCCATGCTCACTAAGGCGACGTAGGGTGTTTCTCAGGTGTCTGTGGTGGTCGGCTGCAGTGGCAGAATGGATCAAAATATCGTCACTGATGTTGAGGGCTCCAGGTAGGCCGGAGAGCAGTTTGCGGATGGTGTTTTGGAACACCTCCGTCACATAGGACATTCCGAAGTTTAGCTGTTTGTACCGACACAGCCCAGATGGGTGCTGAATGTTGTAATATATCGGCTCTCTACCGCCAAGGGCATACCCGGCATTAAGGTCTAACTTAGAGAACCAACGGGATCCGTTGACATCCGCAATAATGTCGATCATGGTGGGCCTGATGTGGCACTCTCATTTAATGGTATAATTTGGCAGTCTCATCTCAATGCACAGCTGTATTGCCTCCGGTTGTTTGGGCTTCTCTGCCATTACCATAGGGGACACCCACAGCGTTGGCCTCAAGACCTTCTCAATTACCCCTTGCTGTTCCAGCTTCTCGAGTTCCTTTTCCACTAGGGGCCTCAGATGGAAAGGGATCCGTCAGTGTCGTAGCGCCACAGGGGTTACCGTCTTGTCAATGGGTAGCTTGATTGGAGCATACTTGATTGCGCCCTAGCCCTTGGAAGAGCTTAGGAAACTGATCCAACACGTCGTCCACCTGGTGTGCTCGGAAGCTCTTGGAAAATGACACCAGCCCTAAGTCCTCAGCAGTGTGACTGCTGATCAGGGTGTCTGCCTCCCTATCTATGACATGGATCGTGGTCATGACCTGTTGTTCTTCGGACCTCAGCGGTTCTGATATTTTCCCTTTTAGCAGTAATGGGGACTGGCTCTCAAAGGCGAATATTTTGGTCCGGGATGGTGTTATTGGCGGTCTGGGCTGGAGGCGACGGAACTGCTGAAAGGCTATCACGTTCCCTGAGGCCCCAGTGTCAATGATCGCTCTTACTTCGGAGCCAGCAAATCTGACCACGCATGTCGGTTGAGGTCTTCTGTGTAGCGCTTGAGTTCTCATGTGGATGGGATAAGGTAAGTCTCCACTTCTTCCTCGTCTGCAGATGAGTCTTCCGGACCCTGGTACCGTCAACTGACCCCTTGGGATTCTTCTCGTTAGGCATGGTCTGTGATGGATAACTGTCGCACAGCTCTTGAGGGTGGTCTTTGTCTTCTGGTGTCTCTTCTTCGGTTTCTCTTTCTGCAGACGGCTGCAAAGTGGTTCCACAGTTGGCACAGGTCACTCATTTGCCTTGAGTGTCTCGTACCCACAGTACCAGCACCTCACCTTGGACATCTCAGGCTTTGGCTTCTTGGATGTGTCACTCCGTGTTTTTGAGCAGGGAGCATCGACTCGCTCGGCCTTGACGTTCCCTGATCTTTCATGGGTCTTTGTGAATGCCTGGTCCATCTTGCTGGCTCGAGCAATGGACATGTAGTGGGTCAGGGCCAGTATGAGTATGTTCTCTATGGCGATCTATGGCTGGCGTAGAATAAGGCCCTCAGTGTCTTGCCCCAGCACCCTTGAATGATCTGGGCCCTGATTTCCTTCTGCAGGTCATCCGCTGTGCACGTGCTGACTAGCTCACATGGCCAGGCATAGAATGCATCGATCGATTCCCCTTCTCGTTGGTGAACCTGGAGCAGTTTGAATCTTTCGAAATCGGGGTTGAGTTGAGGGTCAAAGTGAGCATTTAGGGTCATTACCGCAGCGTCGTAATCCGTGGCGATTCCTGTGTTTGGCAGATGCTTAAACAACTTGAAGATTTCATCCCCGTGTGATGGAGGAGGAGTGACCTTTCATCGCTCCGTCGGTCTCCCTTGTGGCGACTAAGTAGTTGTTTCGTCTTTCAATCCAGATCTTTCTCCGCGGGGACGCTGTCGCCGGGTCCTCAAGTTTACTGAACGGTGGTAGCACCCCGTTGAGGGTATGTTGTCCTGGGGCTCTCTGCTGGGGCTGTGCTTGGTTCTCATCCGCCATGCTCCTGTTTTATACTTTCTTACTATGGGGCCTCTGCCTCACCTCCACCTTAGTTTGAGCTGTGTCCTCCTCTCTTTTTTTTTCCTCTTTATGTTTATTTATTCATTCTCGTCCTTCTCTTATGCCTTTCCTTTTTTTCTTTCTTCCTCCCTTTGTTCTATTTTCCATTTCCTTCTTCTTTCTTTTGCCCTTCTTTACTCTCTCCAGTGTCTGGGCTTGCGGGTATATGACCCTCAGCAGCCTCCCCGGGTGGTGCTCTGCCGCTGGGCTGCTCTCTCTCCCATCGGCAGGCTGTCTCCACTCAGTGCGGCTGCGCGTGCGAGCCTGGCCTTCCTTCTCCGTGGGGGAGAGGACGCAGGGGCGTGGTGGGCGTTGGCCCGTGGCTTTGGTAGACCCAGGTGCACTCCGACTCGGTAACTGCACTCACCAATTGCGGCCTTTCCTCCTGCCGCGCACATCTCCACTGCATGTGTCACCGCGGGGCAGCCGACATCACTCGCAGCAGCAGGAGACACACCGACCGCTGGACGGAATCAGGATCTGCATCCAGGAGCATGGATCACGGCTCCCCTCGTCGCCATTGTAGTGCCCCAGCCTCCACCTATGGCTGGTCAGATGGGGCCCGGGCCTGATGAAGGTAAAGGGTAACACTGGAGGGACAATAATAACGAGGCACACACTTTGCTATAGTGGTCGAGAGATGAACTACGTGCGGTTCCTCCAATTTTATTTAAACTCATGGGTCACACCTGGCCCACAAATGTTGTGCACCTCAAAATTCAAATTAAAAAAAATTTGCTTTATTCGGTTAAAATATTAAAACCATCAAAGCACAGGACAGAAATTCATGATACAGGCAAATGCAATTACAGAAAATAATTAACACAAAAATTAAATACAGTACTATTTGGCGCAATATACAATAAAAGTATGTTTTTCAATTAATTCATTTATTCGATAATAAACATTGTAAAAAATCATGTCTTCTAAAAAGGCTCTGTCCACAACAACGTATTAAGAGCAATGCTCATTAGTGGATGACTATATAAGCAGAGCCCTGTTTCTAGCTCTTAAAGCACCCACAATAAAACAAGCAACCCCGAAACAAGTCAAAGGAGAGTCCAACATTTGTAAATAGATCAGTGCAGGCCTTGCTTGCTTAAATTGACAATTCTTCAAGATCGGCAGAATAAATTTTTTGCGCTGAGAAGAGTAAAATTTACAAAAAAATAACATATGCAACAAGTTTTGTTCAGAAATGTTGTCACAAGGACAGGGCCCCAAAGTTCCCTCTTTAAAAAATCCTTTTGGGTAAGCCAAGAGCCAAGGGAGCAAACCATGCTTAAACCTTATTAGCAAAAACATGTGGAAAGGTTTGTTAATGAAGGTTAAATAGGGCTGAATCGCACTCCCTGAACTTAATATAACAGACCTCCTAACTAACGGTTTCCCCAGTTCCTCACCTTCCCTTGACAACATTGCTCTGGACAAAAACTGATGCTTAATGGCCTTAATTTGTTCTTTACTTAAAACACAAGGGCTGGTGAACAAATCCAGACAGCCGAGTGATTTCAAGTTGTTTTTAATGTAAAGTAGCCACGGGATAGACAGGGCTTTTTCCAAGGACAGACAATCTTCGATAATTTGTTGGTTTAGGTTTGGTGGCTGTTGTGCCCAAACCCTCAACCAACCTAATAGCGGTGCAACAGCTATTTGGTCAGCAACATATCCCATCCCCAAGTCCTCATGAATGTTAAAAATAGGAACAGAGGGAGGGAGAGACAACAATTTCCGAAAGAAATTATTTTCGACTACTTGAATGCTAGGAGCAGCCTTGTAACCCCAGACCTCGCTTCCATAAAGTGCCATGGGCAAACACTTTGCGCTATAAATTTTTAATAGAGCAGGAAGCGGTTTACACCGTATGCGTTTTGCAAAGCCCAGCAATGCGCCAGTAGCTCTGGCTAAATTGTTCTTTTTCTGAGCGCGTTGTATAACCCAAGATGATCTGTCGTCGAATGCAATCCCCAAATAAGGGAAGGACTGAACTTTGGTTAATTCCTGCCCATTACAGAAGAATTTCACCCTTTTTGCTCTCCCCGAGCCAATCGACATAGAGTGGGATTTTTTAAAATTAATTAATAAGTCTAAAGAGACCATAAAATCATAAAATCCATTTAAAAGCGCTTGTAGTCCTCTCGCGGTTCTTGCCAATAAAACTGTGTCATCCGCGTATAGCAATGCGGGGATCATTTTGGAGCCGGCTTTCGGGATGTCTTTACTAGTTGCAATTAAAACCGGACCCAAGTTATTGATGTAAAGCGAGAAAAGTAGGGGTGCAAGAATACACCCCTGTCTTACACCACGCTTTACCTGCCAGGCATCAGTCTGACTTCCGTCTTCACTGTAACGAACGACTGCAGTGGTGTCCTCATGGATAACAGCCAGGAAAGAAATCAGAACTGTGTCAAGCCCCAGAGTGGCTAGTAAGGCCCATAGTTTTTGTCGATTAACAAGGTCGAAAGCGGTGGACAAATCCATAAAGGCTAGATGGAGGTCCCCCTGCTTAGCGACCGTGTACTTTCCTATGATCAGATGCAAGTTAAGGCATTGGCCAACTGTTCCCCTTCCTTGTCTGAACCCATATTGTAGGTCAGAAATTATAGATTGCTCCTCCAACCACGATGTTAAGCGGGCAAGAACAACTTTACCCATAACTTTCACGGCGGAGTCCAGGAGAGAAATGGGCCGGTAGCAAGCCGGGTCTTCTCTTGAACCCTTTTTAAAAAGAGGGACAATAACAGCTTTGCCCCATGATCTTGGAGCTCCGGCCTCAGAGGCAGCGTTAAAAACACGAGTTAAAACTTTCGCCCAAAACCCTGGGTCAGCCTTATAAATGTCCGCAGGCACTCCGTCCGGTCCGGGGGCTTTGCCTAGTGCCATTGCCTCAATGGCCTCTAGGACTTCCTCCTCCTTAAAAAGGATTCTTGAGGCTAATGTGTGGTCTGCGTAGTTTATTGGGTTATCATCCTGTATCTCCGAGTATAGACCACTAAAGTGGGCCACCCATTTATCAGGCGGGATAAAACATTCTTTGATAGTGTTCTCCTGCTCATTAAAAAGGGGGCTATTTATCACTTTCCAAAACTGGCTGCTGTTTTTCTGAGTGCTTGCATCTGATAACTCGTCCCATGCCTTGTTTTTTAGCTCACTTTTCCTGGCCTTAATCGCTTTTTTATAGTTTCTTCTGGCCTCAGTTAACTTACTTGAGTTATTGCCGCGTTCTTTAAGAGCCGATAAAAGGGCAGAGTGAGCACTAACACAGGCCTGGTCAAACCAGTTTTTAAATTTCTTGGGCTTGGGTTTCCCATGAGTGGTAAGATTCCCCGTAACATGTTTAGTAATTCTGTCAAAAGCGCCCAGAATAACCAACGCTTGAGCCGATGGCGAAAAACACAAGCTAAAGTCCTCTTTTTTACGTTCATATAACTTAACAAAGAAGTCGGCCGGGTTAATAACTTCCCATCTCAGTCGTCTTCCCTGACTGGTAGACTCAAGATTTGTGTTAGAAATCAAAGGCAGGAGAATATCTTTCCTCAATGCCTTGACTTTAATCTCCAGCGTGAGTGGGTTGTGATCACTTAAAACATTATGCGTGACACGAAGGGTACCCAATAGGTTCACCATTATACGTGGTACAAAAATATAGTCAATTGTGCTACAATGACCTTGACCTGAAAACGTGTGAACCGGGACCAACAAATCTTGAACAGGCATGTGAAGGTAAAAGGACAATACCATATTCTCTAAGAAGTTCCCACCCTTGGAATGTTCAAAATGGATAGCCTCTTGTAAGCATGAGTCATGATAATTATTTACAAAACAGTTAAGATTACATACATGAATGTTAAAATCGCCAAAAAGTAAAAGAAAATAAGGTTTAACATTAATTGCATCATACTCATCCAGAAAGCTGAACAGTGCTTTGAGATGCTCTAACTCGTCCGACCTTGTAAATGAGTTATAAAAGTTAACCACCAAGAATGATGGTAAGTTAACACATTCCATTTTTACCGCTAAAATATGAGGAGAATTGGTTACTATCAGCTCAGTACTATATAACAACTTTAAGCTAAATAATAACAAAAGACCCCCTCGTGGTTTCCCCATAACAGAGGGCATGGCGTATTTGATGAAAGATTGGTACCCATCCAGGTAATAAGGATCAGTGGCCTCCCATGTTTCTTGTAAAGCGATTATATGATGAGTAGAGAGGAAAGCCCTCCAGTTTTGATCACCACGTTTAGAGCGAAGACCAGCAATATTCCAAGATAAAGCAGAAATTAAATCGATTGCTGGAAATTCCACTACCCCCGCTTGTTCGCTAACTAAACAATTGGCCAATTCACATGAAGGGGGTAATGACTCAACCTCTACTCCATGAGAAGGCAATTCGACACCCAAATTTTCAGAGCTAAGAGTGGGAGTTGTACCTCTCTTTACTGCGGAGACTACCTTGGAACCTCTCTGTGTGACATCAATGGCAACCTCTGTCTGTGAAGGTAAGTTAATAACTGTCGGGGCGGTGAAAATAACGTTGTGGTCCACAGCAGATGACCTAACAGATAAAAGCCCAAAAGGGTTAGAGGGAAGTGTACTAAAAATCTCATTGTGTAAGTAGACTCCATTAACCCTAAGTCAATCATTTGTGTCTAAGGTACTAGGGGCTTCAAATCTGTTTTTTAAAACCAGTGGGTTACTTACAGGATCTTGCAGAAAAGGGCGCTCTCTCTGTATAACCTGACCTAAGAAAGGTGGAGGGTAAAAAAAGCCCAATGGAAGAACGTTGATGTGGTTCTGTTGAATTCTCAAAGACCCTGCTTGTCTTAAAATGTGATCGACTATGTCAGGGGAACTAAAATTCACAACAACGCAATCACCCCTCAAAGTCTTGTTGGTTTTCCCCACCCACGGAACCCTTCTCACCATTTTAAAGCTATCAAAGAGATGGCTCCCCAGCACTGTCTTCCCCGTCAAAAAGTGAAGAGTTTTATTTTTCAGGGAAGACCAGTGCTCTTCCTTGCCGTCACAAGTCTTCGGGACATTGGCCAAGATGATCGTATATGGGCATGCCTCTGGTGGCAAGTTTAATGGACGTTCCTTGTGTGTCGACTGTCCCTGAGCTGGACGACTATCAGTAGTGTCCCTCAGCCCTGGTCTGCCACCGCTAGTGCTCCGTACAGGTGGTGAGGGGATTGTAGGGCCTGCCACAGAACTTGCCATACAATTGACCATGTCCGACACTCTAGAGGTAACTTCACCCAGGGGAGATAAATCAGAGGGAGTGGGCCTTAACTCCTCAGCACGTTGACCAGCGATGTGGCGTTCGATAAGAGTGAGTCTATTGTCAATCTCGCTAAGTCTATCCAAGACTGGCAAAATGAACTTACTCAAACTCTCATCCAATCGTTTAATCAAGTCAACTGACATGTCTTTCATGGTGGCAGTGCTCCCTTGAGCAATGGGCTCAATAAACCCGTTTCCTAAATGAGTGGTAGCCTCCACCGTCGAACTACCTGTCGGGTGAATCAACCCCTCACCAGGATCTTTATTTCTGGGTTGCTTGGCGTTTTGGCAGTTTCCAGTAGGGGGACGAATAGCTTTTCTCTTGCCCTTGGGTATTTTAACAGGGACAACAGAGGGGGGCTTTGATTGCCTCGAACGTAAGGCAGGGGGGGACACTGACGGACTAGATACGTTCAACAAAAGTTGATCGCTAGAATGACCAAACTCTAAAACAGTCCCAGCAGAAATAGAATGAGGTGCCTGGGAGGGCGCAGATATCAGAAGCTGGGTAAGAGGCTCTAAAGACAACCTTTTCTCAACAATCTCATTTTCCTTAGAGACAGCATGTTCAGCTTTTTTTAAGAAGGCATCTAAAGTCCCTGATCCCGCTACAGTTGAGCCCTTACTGCGGTTATTTGCCATAGCTAGTACTAAGCCAAATCTCTTGGGGCAGTTATGACCACAGTTAACACAACATATCAAACAATTGTTAACCAAACCTTACAACAGGCTTTGTACAGCGACAACAACAGATAGTCCCCGATTGCAGTGGAAGCTGGTTAGAGGGGTGGCCCAGCCCAGCCCTGTCCAGCCCCAGACGGCCACAGACGGCCCGCCCTTTGCCCGGGCTTAGCCCGGCGCCGCCCGCGCGCGTCCCGCGACGCGGAGGAAGTGCCGGTTCTTTAAGCGCCTCCTGGCGCGGGAAACGCTGATGGCAGGACTCTCCCCCTCTCGGGCTGCTGGGAGTTGTAGTGCAGATGGTATCGTCCCCGCTCAGCGGCCGCTGTTGTTAAAGGCGGCGGCGGAGGACGGAGAAATCAGCAGGGCGAAGCGCACAGGGCACAGGGTGCACCAGGTAAGGCCAGCGGCAAGAGTTGCAGCACCCCGTAGGTCAGGACAGGAGCAACCCGCTCTGTCGAGGATGTGCCGGTTCTTTAAGCGCCTCCTGGCGCGGGAAACGCTGATGGCAGGACTCTCCCCCTCTCGGGCTGCTGGGAGTTGTAGTGCAGATGGTATCGTCCCCGCTCAGCGGCCGCTGTTGTTAAAGGCGGCGGCGGAGGACGGAGAAATCAGCAGGGCGAAGCGCACAGGGCACAGGGTGCACCAGGTAAGGCCAGCGGCAAGAGTTGCAGCGCCCCGTAGGTCAGGACAGGAGCAACCCGCTCTGTCGAGGAAGTGCCGGTTCTTTAAGCGCCTCCTGGCGCGGGAAACGCTGATGGCAGGACTCTCCCCCTCTCGGGCTGCTGGGAGTTGTAGTGCAGATGGTATCGTCCCCGCTCAGCGGCCGCTGTTGTTAAAGGCGGCGGCGGAGGACGGAGAAATCAGCAGGGCGAAGCGCACAGGGCACAGGGTGCACCAGGTAAGGCCAGCGGCAAGAGTTGCAGCGCCCCGTAGGTCAGGACAGGAGCAACCCGCTCTGTCGAGGAAGTGCCGGTTCTTTAAGCGCCTCCTGGCGCGGGAAACGCTGATGGCAGGACTCTCCCCCTCTCGGGCTGCTGGGAGTTGTAGTGCAGATGGTATCGTCCCCGCTCAGCGGCCGCTGTTGTTAAAGGCGGCGGCGGAGGACGGAGAAATCAGCAGGGCGAAGCGCACAGGGCACAGGGTGCACCAGGTAAGGCCAGCGGCAAGAGTTGCAGCGCCCCGTAGGTCAGGACAGGAGCAACCTCACATCCGGCTGCAGGCCGGAATACAGGACCGCTGACCCACTACAGCTTAGTCGGTGAAAACGTCAGACAACTTAAGGTGGAAAGTCGGGGTCGTACTACTGGACACAGGACCGTATTTTATCAATGAGGTGTGAAGTTATGTTTGTATGGACTCTGTGTGCTCATCCTTTTTTCACTCTTCTACTAAATACTGCAAATGTTAATAAATCAAAAAGTTAAGTTCACCTTAGAAAACCACGCTAGGGTGTCATGGCTAATCCTGGGGCAGGCCTGTAGCCAAATTCCAAAGCTGCGTCGACTGCACGGCACGTTTTCAGCAGTGGTGGCCCAGACCGTTCAAAAACGCATGGTCCGCGCGCACATCTTCCCAGAGATCATCTGTCATGGCTGGTACTGGCGCCGCTGAGGCATGGCTTCTCCGGTAGCCGCATGGCTCGCAGCTGTGCAGGCCTCTGCTTCCGGTTACTGCAGGCCATCTGAAGGCCATGTTTGTGCTGGTGGACTTTGGACGCAACCCTCCGCCAGTAAGGCTACAGGAAGATCATGACTGGAAACACCCTGGGTGGCCGACCCCGTTATAAATCAAATCAAGTTCTGACGGGCTCCAAGTTTAAAGTGTTTTATTATGCCCATTGAAACGAACAGTGCAGGATACAATTAACGAGAGAAGTAGTTATTCTGGCAGAAAATCAGCTGTTGTGTGTGTTCAATCTCTACCATTATAATAATGTACCTCGCATCTTCGCCTAGGGGTTCGCGCAGTGGGAGGAATCACTTTGGCATTAGTCACAGATTGACTGAGTTCGGGGTTGTATTCTTCCTCTTGTTTTTTTATTATAATCTATGTACTTTCCAGAAATTACGAAGAAAATCTCGTAATCCCACATACTTATTTATTTATTGGCTTGTTCAATTGTTAAATTACAGGGGCCAACCCATATTTCCCCTCCCTTCTTTTAATGTAAGATTCTTTTTTTTCCTCCACTTTTAAGTGTTACCTCTAACATTTAACTGTTACCTTTCTGTTTTCTTGTTTTTAACTTTATCTATGGACAACTCACATTCCCTCCATTTCCCTTCGCTTATCCATTTTTTTTTAAGTAAAACTTTATTTTACACAGTGCATTCCTTTAGCACTTTGCTTACCATGAACGTGTTTCCTTCTCGATTTTCCTGTATTAAGTTTGGTTCCCCGATTTAATTACCCCTCGAGTTCTGTATCCACGTTTAATTGAACCAATAATACTTCACCTAATTATGCAATGCATAGAGTCTCTTTAAATTTCAAGGCTATTCTTCATGCATAACAGTAATGCCTGGTCCCCCGCATGCCACCACTCATAAGGGTTTTCCAGAGTACGAGTATTAGTCATGTGTTGGTGTTTCTTATGTCCCTGAGAACTAGTGATGGATTCAAAGGATCTCACTCCGGCCCTGGTTTCAAGCTAGGGGTAACATTATGTTCCAGTGCTTTCAGGAGTTTGTCTGGAATCAGATTTCTAAATGCACCATAATTATCAAACCTGGCAGTTTTCCTTTGGCAGATTTCAGCAGGACAATTCAGCAAATAATTGTTGAGGAAAGGACTAGTATTCCTGGAAACCCTTGGCACTACAACTGGAATAAACAGCACTGGGCCCCTCGGATTTGTAACAGAGAATGAATCAATCTGGTTGAGTAATTAATACTGCACATTCAGGCCATTATTTATGAAGTGTTGCGCCACCATTGCGCCACCTATTTGTGACGCTGTAGTGGCGTAATCAATACGCCACACTGCGCCCTTTTTACAAAGTGACGCATCTAGCAGATGCTTCACGTTGTAAAGGTCAGCGCTACATTATACCTGCGTCAGGTCTTATGTATGCAGGGTGGGCGCTCACCCGTAAAAAAGCCTCGTAGAAGCGGCACAGTGAAATTTAGGAGATTTCTCTACGCTACTTCTACGAATTGACTGCGTCAAAATCCTTACACCTGCTTCAAGCAGGCATAAGGATTGACACAGGTCGTTTCACATGGAACTCGCCCAAGGGTCATGACACATTGCTGGAGTTGCGTCAGTTTTCTGACACACTCCAGCAATGCGTCATTTTTGCACCACGAGATGCATCAGAATTCCTGATGTATCTGTAAATTCTTGCGCCATGGAGTGCTGTATTGTAAAGACGGTGCATCCATGGTGTCGTAAGGATGGCGCTATGAAAAGTGACGCATCGCAGTTTTTGCCCAGCGATGCATCACTTTTCATAAATGAGGCATTAAGTATTTAATAGCTGTTATAGCAATAACCAATATGCAGAAAACAGGTAGGTGTTCCAAATAACGTCTCAGTGCTGAGCGCTTAGTTACATATGTGAATATGTGAAAGAGGTGCGCGGCCGTGAGACACGAAGGCATGGTTGACTAAAGTACACTTAAATAGAAAAAACAAAAACTATTATCAAAGGACAGGATTCAAATTGGTTCAGCCATTTGTACAATCAACGTATAAGTAGGCCGATGTCTCGATCTCAATGACAACGATTAAAGAAGGGTCTTCATCAGGACACTGACAAATAAATCATCATACAAAAGAAAATTAAAAACATAGCAGTTACCTTACAGAGGGGTTATCACTGATTGAAGTGGTGTCAGTGAAGACTAACCTCTTTCCTGTGTACAATCAAAGGCCCAGAACCGTCAATATCTAAAAAACATAAATCGAAACTACCGAGCCAAATTGCATAACTGTGTAATTTGAAATGGCACAATACGCTGTAACCCCTTTGATTGCCATCTGTATAACACAGCAGGAGGTAGAAGCAGTTCAAAATTATTGTTAAATAAATTAGAAACATGTTACAATATATATGTGGAAAATCTGTGTTGTCTGGGTTTGCATAGAAACTAACCATTAAAAGTACAGTGTTGTATGGCCAACAACAAATTAATGGACACTGTTAGAAAAAGAATTGCCTGAGTGGAGTGCTCCGGAGATGGCTGAGCAGACAAAGGCCCAGGTAAAAAAAAATCAAAACCATGGCAATCATTTGCAGTATCTTACCATAAAACTGCTGATTGGTGACTGGGAACAAGTACATTTGTGCACCAAAAGTGATCCATAAGGGCAATCAATGGTGTTACTAGATCCCAATATTTCAACACATACCCAGTCCTGTGTACTTAGGGTTTAAAAAATCAAGGGTGTGTGCATCAGAAATGTATTTTTCAAAAACACCTAATACTCAGCTGGTGCCATTCAGAAGACACTAAAGAGAACTTACCCACGGCAGTAAGCACATTCCGAGATGCAGTGCATAGAGCCTGCGCACATCTCTCCCTCTCCATTTGCCCGTGCTGTGTGCAAGGCAGCACAGAAGAAATCAACAAAACGCCACTGTAAATAAGCATTTGCAATGCAATAGGTCTCGCATTTATAAGAGTTTGAGCTATTGGCATTGTAAAATTACAATGCCTTTTATTTATGTTTTGATTTTAAAACAAATAAAAGGCATTGTCATTTACAATGTCAGTAGCATAAACTCACATAAAAGCAGTGTGTGGAGTGCAGCAGTGTGTGGCATGCAGCAGTGTGTGGCATGCAGCAGTGTGTGGCGTGCAGCAGTGTGTGGCGTGCAGCAGTGTGCGGCGTGCAGCAGTGTGCAGCGTGCAGCAGTGTGTGGCGTGCAGCAGTGTGCAGCAGTGTTTCGTGTAGCAGTGTGAGGCATGCAGCACTGTGTGGCGTGCAGCGGCGTGCAGCAGTCTGCGGCGTGCAGCAGTGTGCTGCGTGCAGCAGTGTCGTGCATCATGCAGCAGTGAGTAATGCAGCAGTGTGCAGCAGTGTGCGGCGTGCAGCAGTGTGCGGTGTGCAGCAGTGTGTGCTGTGCAGCAGTGTGTGGCATGCAGCAGTGTTTCGTGTAGCATTGTGTGGCGTACAGCAGTGTGTGGCGTACAGCAGTGTGTGGCGTACAGCAGTGTGTGGCGTGCAGCAGTGTGTGGCGTGCAGCAGTGTGTGGTGTGCAGCAGTGTTTCATGTAGCAGTGTGTGGCGTGCAGCAGTGTGCGGCATGCAGCAGTGTGCAACATGCAGCAGTGTGCGACATGCAGCAGTGTGCTGCGTGCAGCAGTGTGTGGCGTGCAGCAGTGTGCAGCATGCAGCAGTGTGCGGCATGCAGCAGTGTGCTGCGTGCAGCAGTGTGTGGCGTGCAGCAGTGTGTGGCGTGCAGCAGTGTGAGGTGTGCAGCAGTGTGAGGCGTGCAGCAGTGTGAGGAGTGCAGCAGTGTGTGGCGTGCAGCAGTGTGTGGCATGCAGCAGTGTGTGGCGTGCAGCAGTGTGAGGCGTGCAGCAGTGTGCGGCGTGCCGCAGTGTGCGGCGTGCAGCAGTGTGCGGCGTGCAGCAGTGTGTAATGCAGCAGTGTGCGCAGCAGTGTGTGGCGTGCGGTAGTGTGCGGCATGCAGCAGTTTGCGGCGTGCAGCAGTGTGTGGCGTGCAGCAGTGTGGCGTGCAGCAGTGTGTGGCGTGGTTTGTAAACAACAAGAAAAGCGGACATCAAAGAAAGGGTGGGAGGGAACGAGCATATGGGGTGTGAGTTATAACGAAAGTTCATTGTTGTAAGAGGGGATGCAGGAAGTGAGGCCGAGCGCACGCTGGCGAAAGCAGTCTGCTGCTTTCAAGTCCGATGCCAGATACCAGCTTCGCGCTTGAATGCCTCACATGCACTGGCCATAAACCACATTCCTAAGGTCTTGTGCCCCTTACTAAATCTCTCTGAATGTGTGAGGCGGCGCACGCGCACAAAGTAGCTGGTGGCAAATGGAATGCGTGTGGTTGTGCGCGTAACCGCCACCCGATCCGCCTGGGAAGCCTTTGGGAGCATTTTCTGAAGCCCCTACATAAGTCTCGCTGTGCGATCGCTTACGCGATAGCCAGGCGAGACCTAAAAATCTAGCAATGAGTCTAGGAAACCAAACTGAATTAGGTGTACTTAATGAATGTATTTGGAGAAGCTGGTGACGTACACCAAAGTAGTTGTAGTCAAAGTACCACGTGGGTACTACAATTGTGCTAGAAGAAAGACACATTAGCTATATACTAGCTCTAGAAATCCTGGACATGGAGAAACGACCAGCAAGCATCTGAGGGTGAACAGGATGAATCAGTGATAATCTCAGTGTGACCAATGAGCTGAACTTCAATGATTGCATTTCACTTTGAGGATATAATTAATAAATTGGGAATGCCACAAAAATGACAAAGAGAACATTTTGAAATTCTTCAAAATAATATGGAATAGAGCTTGTATGTATATTACACATTTGCATAAATTAAACCAGAGGATAGACATGGGCTTAGCTCACAGATATAGAAACTTGCGAGGAGTAAATAATACACTCATCCAATGGGGGTCCGGCCATGGCGCATTTGATTCTGCTCAGGGGTTGCAGGACTTCGTGTGTAGTCTGGCTGACATGAATGGGATCACAGGAATACCAGGTTACATAGATCACTTCCTTAGTCTTACAATTAGAAAATGACCATCCTGGTAGGCTGTGCACACAGACTTCCCTTCTGGGAAAGTGACTTTGTAGCGCATTTTCAGGGTTTGGGCGTTGTATTTACCTTAATGAGGTTAGTAATGAAAAAAGCAATTGTGCTTTTCAAGTTTTCCTTCACGGAGCAGTGGGTCAGTCCCAATTCTGCTCCAAGGACAGAAAAAAACAAGCATTGGCATAGCCAATAGGTCTCGCTTTTGGGACCTTCTAAGTGTTTAGCCAAGCAACAGTTGCATAACTAAATACTTATAAGGTCCCAAAAGTGAGACCTATTGGCTATGCAAAGCGGCCGCGACAAGTGAAAATGATCGCGATCGCGATCACACTTGAAAGTAATCACGGTAAAGTGCGGCGCACGCGCCCGCGCACATGCACTGTAGCTCCAGGCTGGCCAGGTAGCACTTTTTGGAGCCCTCTCAATAAGTCTCGCCAGACCAGCGCATGCGCTGGATCAGGCGAGACCTAACAAACTGGGCAAAATGTCAATGTTTCACTTTCTGCGTTGGAACTTCCGCTACATCTATTGACAGGGACCCCTGAAACAAAACTATTCGCTGTATTTCGTGCTATCCAAGCTTCCTCCCTTAAACTTTAGTAGCAACCGATACAAATGTACTGCGGTGTGTGTATTGACAGACACGTAATACTGTATATCAGGAATATCTTAGTCAAAGTCCAAAAAGCAGAAGCGTACAAAATTCGCGTAATTTTCTTTTGCGTGACTATGTGACATTTTGGGAAAATGACACAAACTTTTACTACGAATGGTGGTAAATTACATGAAGTGGCATCATTTTGGAATTACATGAAACAAGTGTAACACAACATTCCTGAAATGTGCAAATTACGCTGGCATCATTAAAATGTTGCCCAGGCTTAAAAAATAGTCCTCTGTGATTGTTTTTAAATTGACTGAATCAAGCATACTTTCACTTAGACACTGGCATGCTGTCCATGTCCGTCCGATATTTGGGCCCTCATGTAATTTGGAACACTTTTGCTTCATCTTGACCATTACATCAACGTGATCATTACTTCAACTATTAATTCAACCTGACCCTTACTTCCACCTAAGCAATACTGCAACTGAATGCATTTAGTACCTTAACTTCAGTCTCTGCCAACAAGAGCCAAGTTGGGGTAATGGTCAGTCACGGTAATTGTCAAGCTGAGAAAAACGTCCATCATGGTAATTGTCCTGGCTGCATAGGAGTGGACGAAGTTGTGGGTAGAGGTAGCCTTTTGACAGATAGAGGCCTGGGCAAAACGGAATTTGACACTCTCTTCTACCCATCGTGAATGTTGGGAAAATGGTTGGGGTGGGGGAAGGTGAGGGGGATAGAAGAAAGACTGGCCCTGAGAAGATAAACAGTCAAAAAGTGGACAAGTACATTTTTCTGTGCAGCCAGGTCAGGGGAGACTGCTGCAGGCAGCTCCTGAGCCCGCTTGAAGGTTGCCGCCCTGGGCGGGGGCCCAACCCGCCCACACTAAAGGACGCCTTGGTTGTGAGCGAAGCAATGAGGATGCACTGCTGAAAAATGTCTGCACGTGGGTAGGTGGTAAACAATTACGAAGAAAAAGGTAAAGCATTGACTGCCCCGGGTGCCTTCACTGTTCTTTCATTTATGTTCAAGTTAGGAAAAAAAAGTTCTAAAAAGTCAAGAAACCGTGTCTCTGTTGCCAATACCCACATTTTAACTCAACTTCAGTAAATCCATGGATAAGTATTACCAGACTGACGATTCCACTCCAGCAGAGCGAAAAAGGCTCTTTAATGGGGTGCTTGCAGTTTCAAATACGCAACTCTAAACATTAAGGGAGTCTGCCATCTTCAAACGCCCCTGCTGCAAGCATAAGTAACATAGGGTCGGGCTGGGAGGGACCGTGTTATCTTTTTCACACGCTCATTGGCAGTTGTTGATGTCAATCCTAGTTACAACAATAACTCTTGTTAAAGCAATGAGTGAGGCAGCCTTTGACGCGCCCATTTTAGGGGCCTGAAAATGCAACACCAGGCTTTGCTTGGGGGATCCTTTTTGAAATGCAAACAATCACACAGCGCGGAACTGCGTGGCAGCTCTAAGGGCTGGCCTCGGTGTCTGTGTGTAACCACCAGGCTGACATAGTAAGACACACGGGTTCCAAAGTCCACAAGAAACTCTGCCAAGCATCCTTCTCGTAAATTGGAGTCAGGATTTATCAAACACACACTGTCCTCTCTGAACAGTGGAGAGCTGGCTGCACTCGTGAGGGGCGAGGGGGGGCTGGGGGGGCTTCTCACATTCACAAAGACATGTGCTAACGTTTAGTCATTACATCCCCAGATCATATCTAGAACGATCAAGCAGGGGGCCGTTGTGTGTTTGGACTGACTTAGCTCTTAGTAGAGACTTCAGTGAGCTGTGCAGCGATTTGTTCTGGCACAACATGCTTCTGAGTAAAAGTTGTTTTTCGTGAGCTAAATGCAGCGGCAGGAATTCCGAGTTTCACTAGGATCACAAGGAGGGACAGTGGAGAGCCGGGAGTTGGAGTCCTGGTAATGCCACTACAGGCAGTTCTGCTAATGCAACCCCATCCCTGGTGCCTCTTCTAGTTCGATTAGCCATGGTGACTGACAGCTGGCAAATCAAACAGTTCATTTATATGGATTTCAGATTTTGATAATAAGGCGAGCTACCTTCATTTAGAAACAAAAGGCTTTTCTATTAGACCATTGCTAAAGTCTTACCGGATTTTGTGGATTTTCTCAACATTCTTTGTAGAGCTTCTGCTTATGAGTGACTCGAAGTTGCTGATTTAGCTGCAGTGTTACGCATGGTTCAGGGGCAGGGGCTGGCTCGTTCCCACAGGGGGGCAGGGAAGTGGGCAATGCCAATGTGGGGAACACAAGGAAGCTGTAACTTTATGAGCGCTCACATTCAGGTGCACTGATCTACCTACATTAATGGTCTTATTAACCACTGTAAATTTGTTTGTAAATGTGAGTTTAGAACTAATGTATCTTTTTACCTCCTAGCAAGAATTCACAAGTGATTCCTGGCAGGTGACTATGCATCTACAAGTGCAGGCCTCTCCACCACAAGTGAACAGAAATGTGCTTGAAACCCCAACTGAAGGACTAGGAGGGTGGTGTTCCAATGCATGGTGCTCTTGGAAGGTTGGGAACACCCAAAGAACATGCACATTAGTGGGCATTTCCAAACTTCAATCTGACCCTTTTAAACCCTGGAAATAGTAACAGGTTTACTCCAGCACAGTTCCGGCGTAACTCCTCTCCAAGAGTAGGTACGATAACACATCACACCCACATTTGGCGATTGGGAGGAATGCGTATGGCCACTTTGAATTCACATCAGCAGCACAATAAGGCCAGCTTATTTACACAAACAGGGGCAGATTTACAAGCTCCTTGCTCTGCCAGTACGTCACTTTTTGTGACGCACTGACAGCACATTTCCCTGCCCCATATTTACAAGGACAGGAAAAGCCAGCCTGCGTGGCTTTTCCAGTCCTTGTAAATACGGCCCCTTTACAGTCAGCTCTTTGCGTGAAAGGGGCGTTCCAATGTTGCTGTGGGTGTTTCCACGCAGCACCCATGGAACCTGACACTTTTCCAGATTTACAAGAAATCGTAAATCTGTAAATGCATCAGTATGCTATGCCTCCCCACAGGAGGCGTAGTAAGGAGCAACAAAGAGAAATGTTTTTATTTCTCCTCGTTTTTTTCCTCAGGCTCTAGAATCATCTTAGCACAGATCCATCCCAGATACGCGATGAGTGTGTGTCCTAAAGTTCACCACTGGGAAATATGTTTTCCCAGGAGGTAAAAAATAGTACATTTGCACAGGGGGCTCCAGTCCCCCTGTTTAAAGGTCTCTGCTATGGAGACATCGACACAAGAGGAGCTGGATCCTTCACAAAAAGTCAATTGACGTTCTCAAAAGTACATCAACGCACCTTTCCACACATACTTCTTTCTGCAAGTGTTTCTGAATACACAAAAAACTAAAAAGTATGCAAAGATGGAGGGCTGGCTCTTCGCCTCTCCTTTTCACTTCTTTTCTTTTTGCATAGGGCTCTAATTGTGCTTTGAAGCAAAGTTCTAGCTACAAAAATGGTACATAGGGCTTTGTGTAAAAAAGGAACGCCTCCCTTGCATAAACTCTGAGAAAAGATTTATTTTCTAAAAACAATTCCCACTTTGCATCTATGCTGCTCATTATTATGGAATACATACAAAGTTAGAAAGTGTTAAACCATGCATAATCATAGTATTTTGTACTGAAAAGATTCCCTTCCAGATCTACAAATCTACGCTTGACGTCATGTACACACCCTTCCATTATGGTTTTGCTGTGTGAACCTTAGCAAATCTGTAACCTCAATTTGCAGCCTTCCCTGGTGTGACTTTACATATTGGTTATGCACACCTTTAGATGTGCCCTTTGTGATGACTGGTGTGAGACGTACAATTAAACCGCAGCCCGCACGTGGGGAGGGGCCACGTTCGAGATTGGCCTTTTTGCCTGTCAAGAACAGGGCACACACAAAATTCCTGTCCCGTAGTGTTTTTCTTTTTTTTCAAATCTTTTCGGCAAAAGTCATTCATTGGAAATGACATCACTATAATTAATAATTTATAGCCAACCCAGACCAGCCAATTGGATCCCAGTGTGTTATGTGACTGGTGGCTGCAGTGGCCTATCCTAAGCACTCTGTGGTGGGATGGATGGAGGGAGGAGGGGAGAAGAGATCCAGGGAATGGAACTCTCCCAGCCACCGAGCCTGTTCACTCCCGGTGCGCTCCCGCCTCACAGAGGCACAGGGCCGACCCTTTGTGCTGGCGGCATGTACACATTGCCCTCCAGTGGGACGTCCCGAAGCTGTAAGTGACCAGAGCGTCCATTCCAACAGCAGAGACCACACTATTCGAATGTTTAAATAGCTGCCGTTGAATGTTTTTAAAGTGCCACTCATAAAACACACACTTTGAGATAACCACTTCTAAGTGTTTTAACGAAATCTCACCACATAAAATGGCGCCAAACGATATTGCACAGTCGTTTTACTAATTTTAAAAAGTGATGCTAAATACTGAGATGTGAGGGGGACTTTTCGTCTTGAGATGTCATATACTGACACGAGAGGGGTGCTCTTCGACTTGAGATGTCATATACTGAGAGAAGAGGGGAGCTTGCCGTCGGGAGGTGTCATATACTCAGATGAAGGGGGCTCTTCGTCTTGAGATGTCATATACTGACACGAGAGGGGTGCTCTTCGTCTTGAGATGTCATATACTGAGAGAAGAGGGGAGCTTGCCGTCGGGAGGTGTCATATACTGAGATGAGGGGGGCTCTTCGTCTTGAGATGTTATATACTAAGATGCGGCAGGGTGGGGGGGGCTCGCGGTCTTCAGATGTCAAATGCTGAAAGGAGAGGGGGGTTTGCCGTCTTGGGGTGTCATATACTTAGGTGGAGGGGGGCTCGCCGTCTTGGGGTGTCATATACTGAGATGAGGGGGGCTCTTCGTCTTGAGATGTTATATACTAAGATGCGGCAGGGTGGGGGGGCTCGCGGTCTTCAGATGTCAAATGCTGAAAGGAGAGGGGGGTTTGCCGTCTTGGGGTGTCATATACTTAGGTGGAGGGGGGCTCGCCGTCTTGGGGTGTCATATACTGAGATGTGAGGGGGGCTCGCCGTTGGGGTGTCATATACTGAGATGTGAGGGAGGCTCGCCGTTGGGGTGTCATATACTGGGATGAATAGGGGGGTGGGGGTCGCTGTCTTAAAGCACCCCAGCGTCAGGCTCTGCAGCGGTCCCGGGCAGGCCGATGTCTCCCCACCAGCAGCATCCCTCACACTGACTCAGGCGCGAGGAGGTCGCCGCTGCCGCTCCTTGGGGGGTGGGGCCGGGCTCAGGTTGTTCCTCGCAGCCCTCCCACAGCCCCCGGAGCTGAGATATAACCGAGGGGCTCTTCACGTCTCCTGCCAGTTCTCCTTTGTGACGAGCCAAGGGCACGGGGGAGGCTACACCATGAAGATGCTTTTCCTGCCAGTGTGTGCCATCGTGCTACTGTCCGCCTTTGACCCCGCGGACTCCTCTGCCTATTATGACAAAATCCTGTCCCACAGCCGGATCCGGGCGAGGAAGGAAGGGTAAGTGCGAGGCTTCTGCGTGACTGTCACGAAGCTGGGAAGAGCTTAAACGAGATAATGAGCAGAAACAATAAAATAAAAAACTTTGAATTAATTGCTTCTCAAAATGGGCTTGCCTGGAACCGTGAAGACATGCACTTTTTAAGGTCCCCCCTCCAGGTTAGCAGAATGCGCCTCATGCTCTGGCACTTTAAAGCCGTGCAATTTAAAAGCAACATTCTGATCAATTGCAAACACACGTCCGAACACTGTACAGTACAATCTAAAGGAGAAATACCTGGCAAAACACCCAGTGCTAGATCAGATGTATTTGTATTAGTGGTCGAAGCAGGGCATGGACGTCCATTAAGATATTTACAAAGAGTATTAAGTGTAATAAAATATTTAGAAACGAGTAGAAATCAGTTTTTAAAAATATAATATTTTAACAATGTTAACATGCTCCTTTCGGCGCACCGATGTTATAAAGCATAAGAAACTTTGCTGCTGAGCCAGTCACGCGTGTTTTAAGTTGCACTGTTTCTCTCCCGTTCATATAACTTCTGAGGGCTCATAAACTGCAAGCTAAGCATTTAAGGCGGATTCTGACCAGGCCTGATTCTAGCTCATAGAGAAGCAACGCGCGGTGTGAGTTCGGATGCAATCACATCTTTTAATCACCTGTCGGCGTGAATACTGTCCCACTCGGAGTATTTGTCGTATAAGCAGTTTGCACGTTTTTAAGTGCGTTCTCGAGAAGCGCACTTTAACATTGCGCCCGGCACATTTCGTGAAGTGTTTCAAAAGTATCTACAACTAGTCTAGGCACAAGTGTTGGTGGACTCATTGTCTTCGAGAAACAAAGGAACACGTTTTCCGAATTCCCACGGCTGGCCATATGTTTCCAAAGTAAATCTTGTGAACGGCGCCTGTAAAAAGCCAGCCTGCCTTTGAAAGAAGCACATGTGCGCAGCTGTTTACATAGGTGTGTCTGGGAATCCAAACACAGGCGACCCGGAGAAGAAAAGGCGGGAAGATTGAGCGAGCCACGGGCACCCCTGGAACAAAGGGGATGCGTTTCACTCGTGGAAAGGAGGGGTGGGGAAGATTGGGTGAGAGGAGACGAACACGATGTACCACTAAATGTGTGAATGGAGCCACCAGCGTGGCATTTGGGCATGGCTTGCCCAAGTCCTTTCTATGTCCGTGAGGTGGTGAAAGATTTTACCGTTGGCCGATTGGTACGTGTACTGTGAGTAACAGGAAGGCACCGGTGGCTTCCAAAACCTGAAAGGGACGTCCAACCGAGCTATGCCGGGGCCTCGGCAGTGACGGCCACAGGGGGGCAGTGCCCACTGCGCACATGAGGCAGTGGGGAGATGTTAGTTTATTTCACAGAAAGGTGTCCGGACTGTCAGTGTTCACCTAAATCACTCATACTTGTGAATGGTAGACATTAGCCGTGGGCACGACCTAATGAATAAATAATGTAACCAAATCAATTTTGATGCGATTGATAATGACCCGCATACGAGAGCGGGTGGGTATCCATGCGATAATACGTCAACATTAAAACCCCAGACAAACTTGTGGGGAAATAGAAAACATGTTTCAGGACACGAAGAGCTCCTCGTCTGACCCACAAACCCTTCACACCCAGAAGAGCTGTCACCTTGGTCGCGGTCGTTAACCTGCTGTGATGTCCGTTTTCTATTAAGGTCTCATTTGGGATTTCACCACCACACTCAAGAAAATGTCTCCGCACAGGTTGCTGACGGTGACGAATGTGGTTAGTGCTGTTTTTAAAGTAGCGCTTCACATTTCAAGCAAAAGGCGGTGAAACAAGTGGACTGTGATTTGAGGTGTGCCAGTCCGGACGAACGGATGCTGGCAGCCTGACGGACGAACGTCCTGTGGGGTTTATTTATGTATGACCAACCTAGCTCTCAAAGGGGGTTTTATAACGGTGTGATGCGAATGGGAAGTTCGCCATGGACACGGTACAGGTAGAGACTAGAGACTCACCGAAGAGGCAGTGGCCCTCCGCCAATATTTGAGCTGCCTTTTGACACTAGTTGCATAGAGTTGAGATGCTGTAATAAATAAAGTCTTCCCAAACTATCCTGTTCGCCCCACCCTTACTTAACTCGCTACCTTTATGCCTAGGAACAAAGTAAGCTTAAAAAATAAAGACGCATCTTACATGTTTCATCAATCCTCAAACGATTAATTCCTTGTTGTATAGGCGGTGACCTCCCCTGTTTCCTTCCTAGCGCCTTAAAGCCCTATAACTGATTTTGTGGGCTCTACAGAACCATATCTCGTAAAAAAGAGAGAGAGTTGTGGGGTGCAGACTGATGTTTTAGGGAGCAAGAGCAGTGGGAATAAGCGGTAAGTTTGTATCCCCCACCCCAGGAGACGCAATGGAGCTAAGGAAGGCAGCTGTGAGGGCCACGCCAGAGCTGCGTTCTCGTACTGTAATCTGTGCAATGCATGTGTCATAACTAAACAAATTATGTTTGTATTAAATGAGACGGGTGTGTTTTTTCTAGACCAAATGTCTGCGCTCTTCAGCAAGTGATGGGCACCAAGAAGAAGTATTTCAGCACCTGCAGGAACTGGCATCAGGGCACGATCTGCGGCAAGCGGGCGTAAGTATCCCCCCACCCCCTCCCCCCACCTACCCAGCGCAGCTGCAAGGTTTGCCAAAATACCCATTTTATCATCAGTTACCTTCAAAAACAGAAAATATCTCTTTTAGCCTCATTGTTACGTCAGTAAATACATGTCTCAATACGATTTCAGTTACTGGCCAGTAACATAGCTCAGTGAGATAAGCACATGTTGCTGAGGTCTATCTTTGATCTCCAAGTGGAGGGTTCAAGTTCCGGTAAGGTTGTCGTAGCTTGTCATTCATCCGAGCTCCACCAACCTCATCCAGCTTCACTGTGCGCAGTAATAGTAAATGCTGTATGCCCCAGTCAAACACGACTACGTCTCCTACATTTATCAGCACCTCCCCGCTTTCCTACCTTCTCTTTAATTCCTGCTAAACTGTGCCGATCTATAAGATCACATAAACCCTCGTGTTTTAGGTTTGGCAGAGAGACATCTTAATCTGTTTCCCAGCCTCATCTTTTCATGTATATACATACAAAGGTTTATTTAAAGGCCGCTGCAACCACTGGTGTGTTCAAGTGCCAGTCACAGTTTACTTCCGCCCATTAAAGCCTGCAGAATGAATCGGGGTCAGTCCACGCCACCCATTGGTTTTCTTCAGTGTGAGTGACAGCATGTTTGGCCTTCTTTACATGTGCACATCCGCTCACTTACATAGTTCTCCAGTGTGGTGTCAATGCTGATAGCCAATCTCTGCTTTCATTTAATTTTGCTACATTTATATATACGATGAGTCATGTTTTACCTTCTATATATAGTAATTTAATCACACACACATAAATATATATATTAATTTAAATGTATATGCATCTATCTATCTGTATATGTTTTGCAATGACATACACCACCTTAAGATGGCAGCATTTTTACATTTTTATTACTGCTGCACGTTTAATTTCTATTGGATTTGTTTGCAAAAAATGCAGTCTTTGCACTTCTTCTTGCCACTTCTTGCATTTCGGAATTTACTGCAAATCAGACCAGAAGTGGGCAAATGCAAGGCAAAGCCATGTTACGTGCCGATCCCAAGTGCAAGGTCACACATGGGACAGGAGTCGAGCCTTCAGGGAGCAGGCCTGGGTGAAACTTGAGCCCCGTTAATGGCCGTGGTGCTCTGTCTTGATCAGATATGCAGGAGCAGGCCTGTCTGTTCACATCTCTCCCTGACCCTGTCAGGGGGACATGATTCAGGATAGCAGCCCATTAGGACGGAATGTTACCTGAGGGGGCAGCCAGAGACGCCCATATTCGTACTCATTTAAGAACTGTATGTCTCCGGCTGTACCATGAGGGATACATACAGTTAGACGTACATTATTTGCAGTTCTACAACCTCAGCAGTAAAGGCTTAACAACACAATTAGCTCACGCTGCTCGCGCCTGTAAAATGTAAATGGTTCCCTGTGGTACAGTGCGTTGTTAAGGGGGATAAGGATTTTTCTGTAGCGTTCGTTATACAAAGTTCACAACACAGCAAGAGAGAATTCAACCCCGCCTATCTGGTGTAGTTAGTTGTGTCTGCCAAGAGGTTACATCAAAGCTACTGTCTGTGTTGTACAAAATGTAAACACCCTTTGTCACTTCATCAAGAGAAAGCCCCTCCCACCCCCATCCCGGGCTGATTGAGTTCTCGTCCTGCATGGTGAGCAATTTGCCAGATAAGAAAAGGCTGCAACTGAAGAAAACAAAATTAATAACATTTCCTTGATTATTGAGGCCTTAAAGTGTCACACAGTATGATGGTCATCTGGATTCATCTAATTATACATTATTAACGAATTCCTTTATGATGTTTCCGAAATCTACAATATATATATGTGTGTGCGTGTGGAGATGGACAGTTAAAGTTGTATATTTATATAGCGCGGCTTCTCACCGGCGAAGGCATCCAGGCACTGTCCAGGGGCACGCGGAGATTAGGTGATTTTGCCCAGAATCACAGGATGTTGCGCCCACGATAAAACTCGAACCCGGATCCCCAGCTCTGGCTGCAGCGCCATATACTCACAGACAGACAGACAGACAGATTGATTTATTTGTTGGAATGGCCTCATGGAAAATACCTACCAAAACACTCGCTCTATGACCCCAGAAATACGTTGCTGTTTAGTTAAACTTAGCAAGATTCACAATGAAAGAGGGTTAATGGGGGCGAGACACAGGAGAACATCGCAATGAGTGGAAAGTGAAAATGTAACGTTCACTAAAGATACATATATTTCTTTCCCAAGTGTACAGCACATCATAATTTGTTTGGCGTGAACATGCCAGGATGTGGTCTCCTGGGAGAACAAGGCATTGCCACTGAACAGGGCTCCTTTCTAGGCAGAGTTGGGGGCACACATTTGAAAAAAAGAGTTGGTCTAGTAGTGTCTATTTGCTCCTGTGCCAGCTCAATAAAGAAGTCTGCACTTCTTGACCCCACAACTGCATGTTAAATATTTGATCAACATTAGATTCTGGCGCACCAAATGCCCCATCTCGGATACTTTAGATGTTGTGGTAAAGGGAGTGAGGGTTGGAGCAGCCCACAGAGGAAATGTTTTATACAGACTTAGTAGCGCCCTACTTTAATAAGTAGTTTGGTATCCGAACACGCCCCATAAAATTGTAACAACATCATACCTCAAAAATGGACTGTGCATGAAACAAAACCTGTTGTATAAAATTATCTCAACTATTAATGTAAAATAGTAGGCAGCGCTCATTCTCCCCCCCCCCCTCCCACCCCCCATGACACGATTCCTGCATATTGATCATAGTGCATACATCCGTGTGAATGGCAAATAATAAATACTTCGGTCCTCATTAGCTTGCAGCTCACATAGCGCTTTAAAACCCAATGTCAGATGAGGAGTTCTGAGCACTATCTGGAAGGCAGCAGTTCCTTTTGTGTGTTCAAGGCACTGGCACTTCGCCGCACTCCTTGGCATACGGAATATTCCATCATCCTTTCTTGGAAATTCATGCCTTTCACTTGTCTTCGCCCCCAAATTATTGCTCTCAGATTAACAGAGGGCAGCGGTTCAAGAAAGGAACCGAATTTACTCTGTGATCCCTGGTCATGAGAACACTACTCTCAAGGCACTGGGGGCTGGGCGGAAATACACGCACTCTTATAAAACACACTTTAATAATATGGTGCTTGCCCGGCCTTTATAATGTAGATTTAAACATCTGGTTCAGCGTAGATGCTGCCCAAAGTAATACTTTATTTAATGAGCAACTTCACAGTATAGATTCAGAACATCTGTTTGGATTAAGAGTGCAATTTGAGTTTACCCTGTGAGAGGAGCCCAGAGCCTCAGTGGAGACAGCGCAGGCCTCCCCAGACTGCACAGCACAAGATGGAAACATTTAAAGTGTCATTGCGTTTGAATGGGGTTCAGGTACATCTCCTCCTTGTGAACTCTAAGAAACCAAGCTCCCTGCAGCCCAGTGGCCGACGGTGGAGTGGCGCTACATTAAAACAGGCATTTTTATAGCCGCATGTGGGAGCCACCATCATTTTTAAATGGGATGCAGAGAGCTGAAGACTATTCAAAGCCTAAAAATAAAAAATCTGGATTTTATAAGGGATTTTATGTACACAACTGCTAAAGTGAAGAGTGAATTCACTTCCATTGGGATTGTAAAACGAAGCTTAGGTGAAAAAAGCATATTTGAGCTGTGGTTGCCAAGACTATGTGGAAAAAGCGTTTTTTAGCATCCAAATCTGCTGAGTCCAAGTGAAGGAGGTTGCCAGAACAGTCTACGGCGGGGGACCCATGATACGGCGGGAAAGAATGCGCGGGCCTGCATGTGGTAATGTGGAAGTTTCTGCAGACCCCCACATCTGCTTTCTATTCAAATCACACTCAAGGGATCCTGATCCCACACAGCAAATCTACTGGAACAGTGATTGAAAGGCATAAAACTTTGCTAGCGGTGATTAATGCTGGATGTGTGCCTCACTGAACCTGACCACAGTACAGCCTTTACGGTGTGACAGAGTGTTTCGCCAGTGTGTATTTCAAGGAGAGAACATTGAAGAAATTCACGTAATAAAAAAATATAGCCAAGGTCCAGATTTTTATGCGCGCTTCATTGGCATCCAAAGAAAGGTCATTAGTCGGTCCTTATAAAATGGATTATTTTATGTCAGAAACACCAGAATGGGGTGTGCTGAACTCTTGGTGGGGATTTAGAGCTCTAAAGAGAGTCCGAGTATATTCCACAATTTGTTTCGAAGACTCCATTATAGACAACATTCTGATTTAACACACAAAGAAGGGCCATCAGTAATGTTATCAAGCCTTGTTTTTGTGTGAGTGTATCCTATTTAATGAGTCATGAGTGAATATTCCTGGTGTTTCATGGGTAAGAAAGGTTGTTACCACATCTACTAAGACAGCGGGCATGCACACTGCTAAGCAGATGGCTATGAATGGGACACAAATGTTCCTGAAGTGGAACACAAGCAACCCAGGAATGGTTTCGCCTTTGTTATTGGCTCCTCAGCCAGGTAAAGCTTGGTCCCATTGACACAGTGTGCACGGGACCCACATCTGGGCATACCCGTCCCACTTACGATGATATACTAAAGTATACAAAAAGTGATGGATGGCATGCTTGAACAAGGGAGAAACTGGTCCTTGGTTGCTTGTGTTCTGGTTCGGGAAGTACCTGGCTTGGAAGTTCAGGCTAAACCATTCTCATTGGAGAAGGGTCAAGGCTGATTTGCGTATAGCTGGGACAAACTGAGGTGGCATGCTGTGCAAAAAAGGACTGAGATGCGGCCCTGGGTAAATACCAGTGGCTGAGATTAATTCAAGCACTCCGTCTATCATGTTTTGTATACTTAAGTATGTCTTTCCTCTATCAGCACCCGTGTCAAGGGACTACAATCAAGGCATGATTGCGATCATGGCTGCATACTGGTCAACTTCCGTCACTTCACTTGATTTTACTATAACCAAACCAAAAGAAAGTGTGTTTTAGAAGTGAAGAACTCCCAAGGACATGATCACTTTTGGTCTCCTTTCCTGGCGGGACAAACTTGCTGCAATAAAACTGATGATGATATTTATAGCGTTTTCTCTCTATCGATGAACTCCATCCCACCCCATTTGTGGCTCTATAAAGATTTAAATATTTTGGTGGTCACCTTCCATTTTTCCTGAGGTGAGGCCCATAATCTATCATGTGTAGTGAAAACTAGTATTTACTGCATGACGTTTTGTAAATATTGCAATGCACTTTTTGCATCAAACAAGGTATTAGTTCAGAAGTAATTAGTTCTACTACCCAAAGTAGATAATTAGGACTTTTAGACTTTGAAAGCTCTCATCCATGTTGGCTTGAGAGGTGCGAATACATAAAACAATATTATAAAATAATGCTTTGATGAGGGTTCTGCAGGAACTTACAGCCTAGTCTTATGCATCTTTCATCTTTCACTACGATAGCACAATCACTATTCTGATTAACAGATTCATATGATACTCAGATTGTGGTGGCAGCCTCCAAATCCCAACAGTCTCCGGCTCCGCAGTTCAGGAATTGCATGAGTGCAATCAATAAGTGGATGACAGCACACTGCCTGAGGCTCAACTCTAGTAAAACAGAAGTCCTAATTTTCGGGAGCATTCAGCCCCCGTGGAATGATCTGTGGTGGCCCATTGAGCTGGGTTCCCCTCCCACTCCGGTGATTAAGGCAAAGAACCTGGGCGTGCTTATGGATGCCAAGCTCACTTTCCATCATCACACAAACGCGGTAGTGTCGGCATCGCATTTTCTCATCAAGAAAATCAGGAAAATCTTTCCTTACATCCCCAATCACACCAGGAGAACAGTAGTCTCCTGCCTTATTTCATCCAGGCTCGACTACTGCAATGGCCTTTTCTTGAACGCACAGAAGTATCATCTGCATAAATTACAGATGATCCAGAATGCAGCGGCTCGACTCATACTGGATATTCCTAAATATCACTCCGTTTCCAATGGAATCCGCCATCTCCACTGGCTTCCTATACCCCAGCGTATTGATTTCAAAGCCCTGTGCATCGTCTTTAAGGCCTTGCATGGTATTGGTCCGAGTTTCTTGCAGGATCATCTTTCTTGGTACTGTCCCACCAGACAGCTGCGGTCCACTGGAGCTCGTTTACTCGCTGTACCAAGAATTCTCAAAACTCACTGGGGTGGACGCAGTTTTTTTTACGGAGCGTCTAAATTGTGGAACACCCTTCCGTTCTCCCTCAGAAATGCTAGCTCCCTGACGATTTTCAGGAAGCAACTGAAAACTTGGCTCTTTCAGCATTAGGGCCAACGTATTCTTGTATCATTGTTATGTCCAGCGCCAAGACACCCCCGGGTATACGTGCGCTCTATAAATTCATGTAACATAACATAACATAACATATGGACCCATACACGGCTTAAACAATGAATCTTAACATGTCAATTCTGTGCTGACAGTGGAACCAAGAATGAGGTAGGCAATTTGAAACAAATGCTCCTTCAAAGATCTGATATTAAAGTGGATTGGCACATAGAGTTAAGAACTACTACTCAATGATCTCACTGGTTAATCTGCTCTTGATTGGAAATCTATAATCTTTGTTAGAGTAAGGGATTTGACTGTTGCAGCCATTCTAATTGGAAATCTTTCCACGTTTTCATTGTGCATATGATCAGGACAAATACAACAAATTAGCACAATGTAGAAAATATTAATTTTGCAAGATGGTAGAACACAGAATTAAATGGAGTAAAGATTTTGCCTGTATACAAGGTACACCTCTAAATTCATGGACATTGTGCTCCATTTGAGATTTTCTAGATAGCAGCAGCAGTATAGTTTCAGGCAGGGTATCTGGAAAGATGCACAGACCACTGTGATTAATAGTGGCCATCTTATACACTATGCTGGCCTTATACGATATATGTCCATTAAATCCATATGGGTACAAAATAAGTTTATTTGGACACTTGTTCATAAAATATTCTAAAACTGTAAAACAATAACATGATAAAAACATCTTAAGAGCGACAAGAACTCCCAAAGGTGCCACATCTATTAAAAACCCTCTCTAAAACCCTGCTTAGCAACAAGCATATAATGTGCGGTTCATTCTGCAACATCGATATGACACATTTCACATAATAGCCCCATTGCATCCAACCTTGAATGAGTTTGATATTTTACAATAAGGGTCTTAAAAACTTTATAGGAGCGGGCTTATAAAAAAACATAATCCGTAAGAACATGGAGCAAATAAAATTTTACATCCAGGGAGCACATACAGAAACCATTTTTATCCAGAACAGCATTACACAATTTAAGACAAGAAAAAAAATGGATTTCACCCTACTCTGACTTTTAAAATGGCATTATATAACTGTCATTATGTAACCCTGGGTCAGGTACCTGAGTCAAATAAGGGTGAAAGGATAATAGAAGGGTTCTCCCTCAAAAAGGTCATAGCCAAAAAAACACATCCAGCCCCTTCTAAAGGTTCTTTCTGCACTCGTTTACTTGGAAAGGGAGACCATGTCTCAATTGTCCCCTAAGAAGAATGCATTTTTTGAGATCTTTTATCCCTGGCCAAATATCCCTGGCTCACATCTTTTCACTATAGGCAGATTTCTTCCCAACATGATCTAGAGACCTTTAGAGCTTCATTATAGACCAATAACTTACTAAGAAATCTCAGAATGTGGGAATTCGCCTACAAGTTCCAGGAAACCAAATTCAATTCCCTCCTTTTACTCTATACCATGGTTCCTGCTGGAAGTGACCATTGCCCCCTAAGGATAACCCCCTCCAGCGTATCCTGAACCCATATAGAGTTATTTCTATTTTGCACTGTTGCTGTGACCAATTGCACCTTCGACTTCTTCTCACTAGTATATATCTTTTTATACTCACTTAACTTTAACTGTTTTGGGAATCAAGGAGTGTTAATTTGTGTTTCACCTTCTAGGGTTTCCTAGACCTGCTACCAAAGGTCAATGGTATGGATATTTCCAGGAAATCACTCCTTTGCATTTACTCTTATTCTCTCTGTGCCTTCAAACATAGGTATACAAACATTCTGACGGGTGCCTCGAAAAAATGAATTGCATTAATTTTACATTCATTAATTTTATTCAAAACTTTATTTCGGTAATATGCCATAAAAGTAACCGAAGATAAAACACATTACACACAATTGTTCCAATTAAAATCATACAAGCAAAACATTTGCCAATAAAAATGGCCATTAAATCCAATATACCTCAAAACAATTAAAATCCAAATTGCTAAAATTGTGTTGTCAATAACAGTTAAATACACATACACCCCCTCCCTCGCAGAGCAGGCTAATAGGTACATAATAGAATCCAGCTACTGAAAGGAAAATGAAATATTTTACTGACGCATCTCTGCCTGATCCGCCACATTGCTAGCACACAGCAGGATACAGCAAAAGTCAGACATTGTCTAGTAGCAGTTTTTAGGATACGAAGGGCAATTTGGTATTCCCTGATACCTAGAAGTCTACACAAAGGAATTATCCACTTTTTCCTGCTCCTTAAATATGCCAGGCAGAAAAATAAGACTTTTTCTTCTGTCTCCCTACTTATTCCACAAGCAATACAGGTATACTTAAAATAATCCTGTTTGCTAGCCCATCTACCAATAAAAGAGGCGATCAGAAGTGTGCTGTATCTGAATTGCAAATACAGTTACCTAGATATGGGGGGCTACATTTCTGCTAGGAACTTCTCCAGATTATAAATATCCTTGATCTGCAGAAAAATATGTGTCAGGGTACCATGACTAGGAGATGTCAACATTCTGACCATATTATTCGGCCAATACTTCTCTTTTAACAATGATATAACAATTGTGCATGCAGCTTCTGGCTCAATCCACAGGTCTCCACACACCACCGTTGTTAAAGTATCTTTAATGTAACTAATCCATGGTGTACTTCCTGACCCAAGGGAACAAAACACTTCTTCAAGGCCCTCCTGATAGGACTGTAACTCAGGTGTGGCCCAAATTCTTCTCCAACAAATAATAGATCTAATCCCAGCTCCCTCTGTGATTGGGCTATGGCCCCGGTCTAGCCTAAGTGAGGGCATGGCGTACTGGCCGGAGGCCCCAGTAAGTGGCGTAAAAACAGATTTTCAGACACCAGCAATTTTGGCATCTCCATATGCCCCCAAAGCTCCACCCCATAGAGTGCAGTTCCCAGGCCTGCATGTTATAGATTTGAATGGCCGGGGTTGTAGGGTGGAAATAGGACCTTTGTTGCACTCTAAATAATGCTCATTAATGTTGAAATAGTTTCATCCTACGTTTTTCAATATGACAGAGCTAATCCAGATCTTCTGTAAGAGTCAGCCGAAGGTAGTCAAAGACCTTCACACTGTCGAGGAGGACACCAGTAAGCTTGGGATTTGATCTAGTGGATTGGCCCAGATTTAAAACCATACATTTAGTTGTATCAACATTTATTTCAAGCCCCCTCTCATTGCAGAAGCTCTCAATGCGGCATAGAATTTTTTGCTACTCCATAGGGAATTTTGAAATGAGGAAAGTTTCATCCACAAACATCAATGCGGGAATTCTATTGTTGACCAGTCTAGGAGCGTCACCTTCACAGTGATTTCCAAAGGAGATCAGATCATTAACATATAGTGAAAAGAGGGTTGGGTAAGAATGCAGCCCTGCCTTACCCCTCGATCCACAGAGAAAGTTTCCATCAACTCACTAGAACATCCACTGCGTACTTGGGCAAAGTTATGGTTGTGGAGCCTAATTATAATATGCAAGAGATCAGAGGGGACACCAATTTTTGTCATAACCTCTGTTGATGTGGCAACAAATGATGGACGGAATCCTGAATAAATAAAATCTTCTCCCCTAGTCAATAGATCTGGGATAAATTAATCGTTCATTTGCTCACTGTGCCACCACAGGTTAGACCCAGCCATATGCAAATCAGTCTGCACCCTGCTCCTCATAGGAACAGTCCAGCCTTACCAGCCAAGCTAGGTCCTCCCTGGACTGGAAACAAGCATCATGGGGCTGTATTTGGGGTATATCACCCCCCCTCAGCCACATTATCTTGAATCCAGTGGCACAGCGAACAAGATACCCACGTCGGGGCATACCCATCCCACTTAGGGTGAAAAGTGCTGCAGCAACAAATGAAGGACAGAATGCTGAATAAATCAAACATTCTCCCTGTGTCAACAGATCTTGGTTAAATCCATTGCTCTTTTGCTCACTACATCACCCCAGTTTGGACCCAGCCATATGCAAATCAGTCTTGACCCCGCTCCTTATGGGAACAGTGCAGTCTGAATCGTCTAGTCCTTCCTGGACCGGAAATAAGCATCCTGGGAGTGGTTTTCGAGTATATCACCCCACATCAGCCAGGCTAGCTTAAATCCAGTGGGACAGCCAGAAAGGGACTCACGTCTAGACATACCCATCCTTCTTAGGGCAAAAAGTGATGCAGCAACAAATGATGGACAGAATGCTGAATGAATCAAACACTCTCCCTGAGTCAAGAGATCTGGGTTAAATTAATCGTTCTTTTGCTCACTACACCACCCCAGTTTGAACCCAGCCATATGCAAATGAGTCTTGACCCTGCTCCTCATGGGAACAGTCCAGCCTTAACTGCCAAGCCTGGTCCTTCCTGTACTGGAAACAAGCATCCTGGGACCACTTTCGGGGTATATCACCCCTTATCAGTTGGGCTAGCTTGAATCCAGTAGCACAGCATGCAAAGGACCCATGTCTGGGCACACCCATCCCACTTAGGGTGAAAAGTGTGGCATATTGTATTTACAAAAATGCCCATCTGTTCTTAATCACACTTTTTCTTTTGTTTCTCTGGTGTTCCGGAAAGTCAATCTTTTGTTGAGCATTGGGCAATGCCAATATCAAGTCAATAGAAACCCTGGGCCAGATTTATCAGTTTCTCATGCAGTGCAGTGCAGCAGCCTCAAATGCCGCACTGCGCTGTGTGAGGAGAGAGCAGGAGAGCGCCATAATTACAGAATAATGGCACTCCCCTCCCCTCTCGCTAACGTCGGCACAGAAATGCGCCACTGACACACCTTTGCACTATAGTGCAAGGGTGTCTCTGTGAGCCTAGCATAGGTTTTGTACTGGAAGGATTCCCTTCTAGTACAAAATACTATGCTTAGACTAAATTCAAACCTGTTCCCACTTTGTATGTGTGCTGTACAGTCCAGCACACATGCAAAGTCGGAAAAGAAAGGAGAAATAAAGGCATTTCTCCTTCATAGTGCAAATATGAAATGGGCACTTTTTCAGACGCTAAGCCATGTCTTCTTTTTTAAGTAAACCAGGCTTAGCGTCAGAAACCTTACGTGATTGCATGGCAATGATAAGTAATGCAAAGCAGCGCTATGCATTGCTTTGCGTTACTTTCAAGTTATTTTCCAGTGTAAAACAGGTCTTACACTGGAAAGTCAATAGGTGAACAAAGATTTAGCGTCCCTTTGTATCACATTTGTGATACCAACACAGTAATAAATCTTATTAATTAGACCCCCCTGTTTTCTACTGGTCATTCTCAGATGCTTTTCCAACCTCATGTATTCATTTTGAGTTGTGCTTAGAATGCTTTTCACCTTTGTTCAAGACCATTGGTATGTCGCGCTCTTTCTTGACTCCTCCCTGGAGAGAATGGCTATGAGAAAACATTCCTAGTCTCTCCCTCACTGGTCTAGTCTATGGGCCTCCTTATGAGTATGGCTGTCTTCAGGACCACCGTACTCGCAATAGTGGACTGACCACTGCCCGCCACAGGACCGTCGCCTCTGCCGTGATCCAGGAATCCGTGGGGGGTCCACCTGCAGTATTTCAAGTATGGCGGTCGGACCCCCACGGGACCGTCGCCTCTGCCGTGATTCAGGATCCCATGGCAGTGGACAGCGGAAAGAGGCAGGAAAATGCTGCTGCGGCACCTCTGAGCATATTCTGAGTTGGTTTCCTATCGCACATTTCATGCCGGTGAGCCCACCCTAAAAAGGGTGGCAGATATGCAACTAAGGGGGCCCTAACCGTGCCCCCTGTTGCTCCTGGCCCTGGGGGTGCATGCGTGGGGGCACATGTTGTTCCCCTCTGGAATTGCATCCCTGTTCATGTACAGTGTGGCATGCACAACATGATGCATGCCACAATGTGTAGAAACATGCTGCAGGCGCTGTCACTGCGGAAGCCTGCTGTTAAGGCTCTTCTATGAGCCTAATACAGCTGCTGCTGTGAGATCTCTGTGGCACTGCCCGCCTGCCGTGGATTCAACCCAGAATCTGGCGAGGTGGTCCTCCTGCAGGCCCAGCATTGGCAGTGCTGCAGGAGGACCGCCAAACTTGTAATCAAGCCCTATGTGGCTAAGTCAGAAACGTGGCTGTATACACGGCTCAAAAATGGAACGGATTCTTTTCTGGGTTCTAATCCGGGCAGGGATGCACCCCATCTCCACAGTTTCTGGTGTCAATTTGCTAGAATCACACTAGCAAGTGTGAGTAGTGCAACTTAAGTGGCTGAGAGGCGACAGTCTGAATTTCCATTGGAAACGTGTCCTGTGTTTTGGATGAACCTTTTATAAGATTAATCCACATTTTCTCATTTGCAACCATAACTGGCAAATTTCGACAAGTCATTCTTTTAAGGAGCATTCTTCCTTAAATGAAACTTTAAGAATGTAAAATCACTGTGGTTAACCATGCAGTGGAAATTACTAAACATGCATCAAATATTCATATTAGCGATTTTTAATTCGTTTCAGTGGTATAGGCAAGCCTCTCGAGAGGGTTCTTCTTTCCTTTATGGTTTTATTCCTCCTAGCAACGCATAGTTTGGTTGTGCTTTGATTTGTTGCCATTACAGTTGCAGAAATCTAAACTCCCCAGGGAGAAGTCCTTAGGAAGTGCACAGCACGCTGCACAGAACATGATAACCCATGCATATTAAAGGTTGTGGTTCTTGGCAGGGAAATTGTTATGCCTTGCTCTGAATCTGCAGCATCAACATTAACTCATCCATGTTCAAGTTGTCCTCAAGCAAAACCATTTTTTGGTGATCTGCCAAAGATAAAGCTTCTATTTAGAGTTTCATTTAAATAACAGTGCTAACAATCCAAAGGAAAATGTAAGGAGATGGAAAAAGAAAACATTCTAGGCGTTTTGAATGAAAACTGTATCAGCACCATTGACAAAGCCAATAGGTCTTGCTTTTAGACCTAATGGCGTTGCCAATACTAGTTACAGATGCTGTGCAGCATGGACAAAAAGCATTTACTGCTGATGCAGTGCAACATTGGATACAATTAAAAAAAGGTTCAATGATTATTCATTTCTTAGGCATACATATGAGTGACGAATGTGTGTAGCATGAGGCTAATGCCAGCATGCATCACCACGCTTGCATACACCTAAGAAATGAGACAGATATAATTTTTTTTATTTCGAGATCTGAGTTGAATCATTAATTACAAATAAAATATAACTACTAGGGGGCATATCAACAACAACCGGCGATAATTATCTCTAAGCGCACTTAGCGCTAGGATAATTATCGCCGGCTAGCGTGAATTTTTATCGCTGAGATAGCGTGCTATTAGCAACGCTTATCTCAATAGCGATAAAAATCCTCACGCTAACAGGCTAACGTGAGATTATCGCTGGAAACCCAGCGATAATCTCACGTTACCTTGTTGATAGGGACAGGCAAACTTAGCCATGATATCCTCCTTCCATAGGATATCATGGCTAAGTCAGAAAAATACCAGACGATAAAAGCAGCGTTAACCGCGGTTAGCGCTGCTTTTTTTGTCTCTAACAGGGTTAGCGACATTCTTGATAATAGTAGAAATGTCGCTTAGCGACATTTCTCCTATTATTTTACTCTAGAACGCCCCCTTTGCATCTCATTAGAGATGCAAGGGGAAGCGTAGAGTAAAAGGGTGCTAACATGCAAATTTGCATGTTAGCACCCTGTTGTTGATAGGGCGCTAGTTTTATCTCTCCTTTTTTAGCTTTTAAAGCCAAAAAAGCAGAGATAAAGCCCTTGTTGATATGCCCCTAAGAAAGCTATTTTTTTAAATGTAGAGGGGTCGGCAGAAATTTGCTGTCGGCCCTCCCCCGAAAATTTAAATAGATATTAAAAGAAAGACCTGTGGAGGCTCAACGGAGGAGTCGGAGGGGGAAGTTTTGGGCAGGGGAATAAAATAAAAATTAAGCTGGGGAGTAAGGTTTGAAAAACAGCATTCAAGGGGGAGAGTATCAGATGCTGTGAATATTTGGTGGGGCAGAAACGCACATTGGAAAGAACTGGAAAACATGCAACTTGTAGGGTGCACAACCAAAAAAAAGTTATTCCATAAGAATGAGCAGCAAAAAAATAAGTATCTGTCGATCAGAAGGAAGGTGTATAGGATACAGTCCAGGGAGGGACAAACACAAAAAGGGGAAGCTAAGCCATTGAATAAGAAGCAAGCAAATGAGAGTGACATAAAGCCAAGCAATGGTAAGCAATGTGTGGGCTAAAGGCCTACTGTAAGATCTTTGAAAGCCTACAATAGGTCTTTTGCACCTAGACAGCTTGCGCTGTCCAAAAAACGAGACGTAAAAATCATGATTTAGTTAATGGACACACTACAAATCAGATTGGATAAATCAAATAACTGGACACTGTCCTTCTAACATTTTTAGCCAAAATACGCGACCAACAGGAAAAATGTGTAAGTAGCACATGTAAAGCAACCAAAGATTATCGGATTCTGTTCCATGAAGGGTTTCTAACTTCTAGATAAGTACTATGCAGATCGATATAACACAGTAAAACAGATTAATCCTATAGCGTGGAAAATTTACAATTCATAGCTTTTTGTCTATCTGCTCATGAAACAGAGTTAAGTACTGAAAACGCAAATAAATTATGTTTAGTGTGTTTATTTACTTCATCATTTATACATTTTTAAATATTCGTGTATGAATGTTCCTTTTTAGTACATATGTCACCTTGTGGCATCTTTGGTGTGATATTGTGTTGGAAATTTAAACCTTGAGCTCAATCAGATCTCCAAGAGCTAATACCATTAATCCCAAATTGGGGCCATGCCCCTCACTAAGGAATAGGAAGGGAATCCTGCTGCTACTTTTGCTTCTCAATGCTACCCCTAAGACTACACATTTCACATCTTTCCTGAAGTAGCTATGGATTGGTTCAGATCTCAAAGGTCGATTGAAGGCAATCTCTAGTTGTCGACTCAACACCCTGTAGGCTCTACCTCCATGTAGTTTTTACCTTGAAGATAAGTTTCCAAATTGCGAAGGTGTGTCCAATAATTACCTTGTTGGACTGATATCTGCATTATGCATTGCACATCAAACTTTAAAAAGGATTCTATATTACATCGGTGAACTGTCTAGAGATGTCAGCATGGGGTTCGGTGCTTATTTCTTTTCAGTTATTGTGTGGACTGACTGCAGGAATTTTGACACTTGAGCTGCAGTAAGGTTAAAGTGAGAGGTACCAAAGGGCTGCCAGGAATGCACCTTCTAACCCTCTCTGCTCCTCATTGACGTCCATCAGAGGACTTTCATAAGTTTGTGTAGTTGGTGGGTTCCACTTTTTTTTTTACCAAATTTCTTTGCACAGAGGAGAGAGATCTGAATCAAAACACCCAGATATTTCACTCTTTTAACTGAAGTCAGGCTGTTTCTGGGGGTGGGAGAAATTCACAAAATTTGCTTTACATAACTATGAAAAAGTTTGGCCAAATTATGCAAAACTAAGTGAAACACAAATTTGTAATTTAGTGCTATATTTTAGAGCGAAATGTATCATTGTGTCATTTCTTGATGCGAGAAAGCATTTTGTGCTACAATATAGTGCGAAAGAGCACAGTGAGCAACAGCTGCTCGTGTTATGATGTTCTTGTGCAATGAGAGGACTCACAGTGAGTCATAGAGAATCCTCATGGTTGATTTGCACCATTGTTGACTCTTCTGTGCAAATCAAGATTCCTTTGGAATCCTGTGTCCAATTGTCTTCACAGTGGATTCGTCCTTTGCAATTTATATCTTCTGGCTACTTTTGTGGATTGCTTACGTTTGCAAGTTTTAGAAGATTCATTAATATCTCACTGGGTACACAGAGTAATATGTGTGATTATTAGATTTTCCTAGATATTCCTATTTCTCTAAATCCACTCCTGTCTACTCAGTGTATACTACGCTTTAGAAAGTATTGCTCACATGTGCATTAACGCTTGAACTTTTTTCTTCACCACCTTCAAAACATTTTGGATTCTAAGAAACCCCTACACCTACATTTCCATCACATAGATGCATGATGCATTTCCAACCTGGAAACGTGTGAATAACGAAACACCTCTAACTTTGTGTGTGTATTTAAGCATTTACCTGACCATCCTTTTCCTCCTCTTCTGGACACACTCAAGTTTTCACCTCTGAGCTTACATTTGCTATTGTTGAAAATCTCATATGCTACCAGTTTTCTTGGACTGCAGATGTTCAGACTACCTCGGAAGAGACGCCAGTCTTCTACACTTCCAGGTCTGTCTCACACACATACTCATGGGATATTTGAAGAAAAGAGCACTTAGCAAAATATGGGTCAGAGAAAACTACATTGTTGGCCCACAGCTGTCTGCAGCCTCTATTGTGTTGGGAGATGTGGTAATAACAATGAAACAGTGGCCAATGTAGTGCCCTCACCAACAGCAACAGACACTCCTGTATACATGACTTAGGTGGTCCTTGCAAACAATCTGGTCTGCATGGTAGATGCTGAAGAGTACCCAAAAGTCTGCACATTGGCATCATGTAAAGCTCCAGAAGTATTCACCAGTACAGACACACATGGATACATCACACATCACAAATGAACAGAACCTTGCATGCACTGCCATGATCTGTTTTTATAGGAAGAGTTTGCCCATGATGACGCCTGTTGATTCTGCAACACACATTTTCCCATCACCCCAGACTTTTCCGTTGCACTTGCAACCTCAGTAATATCATCCATGCTTGTAAATCTCTTAGATTTTTTTCTCTATTGTTTACAATTGCAAACCTCCCTCCAAGCTGCCTGCGTTGCCCTGTTATCGCATATAGCGATATAGTTATACCATATACTGGACAGCATTTTTACCAATCACGAGCAGTTTCTAGTTGAGAGTGTCCTACCCACCCTATGGTCTGACCACTCTACTATCCACTTCAGTATAAAACTTCCATCAGTAATGAGAGGTCGAAGACGAAGGGTAGAGATATCGAAGTCCTGTCCCTGGAAAGAAATTAGAAAGAATGAGTTGCTGACTACTTTGGAGACTGAGTCACCTAAGGTGTCGTCTGACATCAACACCTCAGCATATCATTTTGAAGAATGGCTGAGATCAGCTGTGAATTTGCTTGCTCCGGAAGTTATTAAATCTTCCCACAATAAAAGTGTTACTTCACCTTGGTATACGCATGAGCTGCGGCAAATAAAAATAATGTGTAGACGTAAGGAGCGAATGTGGAGATCTGATTATAGTTTGGAGCATAAGATAGGGTATAATAGTATACTGGAAGAGTATAAGGCAGCGATAAAACAGGCTAAATCAGTATATTATACCAAAAAGATCACAGAGACTACCAACTCCTCTAAAGAGCTGTTTTAAACAGTAGCAGAGCTAGCTAAGGGTCCAGGTGATGAGAGGTTTCAGCCAGACCAAAGCTTTGTGGAACAACTGTCTTTGTTCTTCCAGAATAAAGTACAGACGGTATACAATTCTCTGCTTACTACCGTAGGTGCTCAACAACACCTGACTGTTCCATCCCCGAGTAATCGGGATCTTCCACATAAGCTAGCTCACTACGTCCCCCTGGAAGAGGACCAAGTGGTCAACTTGCTGCTCCAGACGAAGTCTGGTTCTCCATTGGACCCTTGTCCCCCGTATATTCTACATCTACTGCCCCACAAGATCAGTTCCTTTTTGACACCTCTTATTAACGCCGTCACTGCTTCTGGGGTATTTCCCACACTGTGGAAAAAAGCTTGTATTAGGCCTATTTTGAAGAAACCTACCTTAGACCCTTTAGATGTAAAGCACTATCGGCCAATTTCCTGTCTTCCATTACCTGCTAAGATTCTGGAAAAAGCTGTTAATTTACAATTAACGGACTATCTGGATCGGAACAACTTGTTGGATCCCACACAGCATGGTTTCCGTTCGTCTCACTCCACTGAATCTACATTGATCATGGCTACTGAACAGATTCGGAAGGTGATGGATGGGGGAGGTACAGCCATACTTATCCTGCTCAATCTGACCGCGGCCTTCGATACTGTAAACCATTCGGTGCTGGTGCAGCGGCTGAAGGAAGTGGGCATTGTAGATAAGGCCTTAACCTTACTCACCTCCTTCCTAACATCGCGTGAGCAATAGATTCATTGGAATGGTGTTCAATCGGGATTATTCAAGCTCCCGTGCGGAGTACCGCAGGGCTCTGCGTTGTCTCCGACTCTTTTTAATCTGTATGTCAGACCTCTGGCACAGGTTATTACTGAACATGGTTTAATGTTGGTGTCGTATGCTGACGACACTCAATTAGTGGGCTCCATGTTTCAGAATGTCGAGCAAACAGCTGAGAGGTTCTGGAACTGTCTTACTGATGTAATGGCATGGATGACTGGGAACTTCCTGAAGATAAATACTGATAAGACCAAGGTCATAGAGTTTGGCCAAATTCCTTCCATCTGGAGCCAAACTTGGTGGCCTCCTGAGGCAGGCTCCTGTCCAGTCCCGGTAATCAGGGCAAGGAACTTGGGAGTGGTACTAGATAAAGATCTAAAGTACGCCTCTCAAGTCAATCAAGTCCCCTCAGCCTGCTTCTTTACTTTGAAAATCTTACGGAAGATTCTACCTTTTATCCCGTCGTCTCTCCGTAAAACGGTGGTGGGAGCCCTTGTCCTTTCAAAAGTAGACTATTGTAATGCGCTCAATCTCGGGATAGGTAAGGGACAGATGAAAAAACTCCAATCCCTCCAGAACGCGGCAGCGCGACTACTTCACGACCTGCCCAAACGTCATCCGACCTCAGCAGTTATCAAACAGCTGCACTGGCTTTCAGTAGGCCAGAGGGTAACATTCAAAGCTCTTTGTCTGGTGCATAAGGCAATTTATGGGGGCGGAGCCTTGGACATTCAATTGATGTTTCCCATGTACTGACCCGCTCGTACCCTTAGATCTGCTAATGTAGGGCTGGTCTGTGTCCCCAGAATTAAAAGAGCGAGATGGGGTGGAGCTGGCTTTTCATATCAAGCCTCCAATTTGTGGAACTCTCTTCCGGAGGTTGTCAGGCTGGAACCTAATAGGTTTCTCTTTAGAAAAAAGATAAAGACCTTCCTTTGTCCAAGCCCCTAGGGCTTCGCGCTGTGTGTTTGGTCCTCTTAGCGCCAAGACGCCACGGCATAAGCGCGCTTTATAAATGTTTCAGTCAGTCAGTCAGTCATCGCCTATATGCATTAATGATTTGTTGAGCCATAGAACACCTGCCAATGTGGGATATCCTCCTTGATGTCAGCTCTCTGTTGCCATTTTGGTAGCCTTGTTATCTACTGTGACAGGATTCTCATTGACTCCTCCCTCATAACTGAGTTTCAGTCCCTCTAGCCCTCAGATCTCCCCCTTTGACAGCAGTGCTAGTAGGGGCTCACTCTACCGCATTCTTTGTCTGGCTCTGAAACGATTCTGAGCAGAAGTCCTGATTTGCCTTTGCAAGTATGGATCTCATGCATGCCATGCCGCTAGTTCTCTCTAATGCCCAGCACCAACTCAAATCCCTCATCAACTATCTCCGAACAAGATCCATCATCAGGCATGGATGTCCATGTTCTTTTATCTGACATGGGGAAATAGGAAATTATGTACCAACTCTATTACTGAATTTCATATGGATTAGGTGAACATTAACCTTGCTAAGAGAAGGTTGAAGGTAAAGATTAAAGAATATGATTAAAGAATATGATCAGTTACTACAACTTAATTATAACAAAAAGTGGGTTGGATAGTAAGGCATCCATGGAGTCAAGAAACAGTCTTGATGGATAATGATTTAATGTAGACTGTGAGCCCTATAATAGTGATGCCCATCAGTCACCAAGACATGCTAAACGTCTTTTCTAGTACAAAGTTATTAACTAAGTTGAGCCTACATTTTTGTTCTCTTAGCTCCACCTCGGTTGGGAAAGCCAGGCACAGGTATTTTCTCAACTCCACTAGAGGATGAATTCGGAAGGAAATGAAGAGAGTGTCCCAGTTTTGTGGACTGTTTAACCTTGCAGCACAGTTATATTCTGTGCCACAGACAATGTTAGCTTCATGTATTCGACAGTGCCGAGTGACTTCCCAAAGGGTACACCACATTACAGAAGCATAATTATTTGAATATAGCTGGTTCCTCTCTGGGGTGGGGCATGGTGGGCACATAAATTATGGATTGTGGCTCAAATATTTTCTAGTTGCTGAGATTAATTCTAGCATTCCACTCATCCATTTTTGCTTTCTATTGAACTCATGATAACTAAATCCAAGAGTTTTGATTGCCTGCTATATTTGTGTTTCTTTTTATAGTATGACCATTTGGTGATGTTCCATGTGCCCGTGTATGCACCATGGCTGACTGTGAAAGATTAGGTTAGCATATTCCAGAATTTTTAAATATTTCAAAACTATTTTATACCGTTACTATTTATGCCTTGTGCTCAGTGTATGCAATCAAGGTCTTGAGTGCTTTCCTAGGGGTGCCTTGACACTCATATCTTCCTTGGAGTTTGGGTTCTTGATTTTCATACATGCATGTCCGCATCAGACAAGACAAGGAGGGAAAAAGAGAGAGAGTGTTTGAATGTGATGTTTACTTTTTCTGCAACAGTACTAAGGAACCTCTGCCTTGCTATCACCGCCACTGCTCGTTTAGAAGAGCACCAAAATCCTTGGTTGCGTTTTTGCATTTGTGTGTCATCCTCCATTTTAGTCTATTTCCTGGTGAAATTATTAATCTCTGTGAATCACTGCCCACTACTGTGTGAGATGTGTGTGGAATGTAGTACAGGTGCTTTCCAGGGTTTGACAGTCCATAAGTGCTAGTGATTTGTTGCACTTTGCAACCTTTCTTGCACTTCAGTTAGACTTTGTTACTTGTGTCTTTGATCAATTGGAAAAGGTCTTGAAGTTTGGTACTTCTGAATAGTATTAACATGTGTTTGATGACTTTGCCTAAACTTGGCCTGATACTAAACATCAGAAATTGTTCTGAAAATTAGATATAGCAACAATGATATTGACATGAAGTGCCATTAAAACTGACTAAACATTACATTTTACAGTTCAAGTTATACAAAAATCAATTGCATATGAGTTTTTGAAAAAATGCTCATAAGAAGTTGTTTTTGAGCAAGTGAACCACAATACAGTAATTTCCTTTGATTATACTTCATGGGCGAAGTTTGTGTAATAATATTTGGTCTGATTGTGCCTTTAAACATTGAAAGAACTGATTCAGAATTTAAGAAGACAGATGAAAGAAATTGTTGATCAAGAGCTGAACCTGGCTGTTGTTACTCCAGGAAGTTCACATCGTTGTCATTCATATGATTGTATCAGTCAGCCCCATGGTAGATTAACCTTGCATGCAAACCTAATAGCAGAGGAAATGAAATGTTTACAACCGGTATCGGAAGACTGATAGTCTAATTCACTTCCTTTTGCTGCTAAGTTTAAGCATTTCTTTCTGTCACCAAATGTTTGTCTTCAAAGGAAGTATTACATTGCCAGATTATCTCCACATATTTTATGAGACAATCCTTTGTGCATTAGCTCATTGGTTGCATGATACCATGGTGAGTATGTGATTAGATTCAGGGATGTTTAAAAGACAATGATTCTATGAGTATTTTGAGCGCTTTATAGAAGGTGGAACACTCTGCTCTATTTGGTCTCTGAGGATTTTTCTACTGCATTGGATGAATTCTATAGAAGGGACTTCAAAATGAATGGCAGGTGGATGACTATGAAGATCATCCAAAGGGTGCCTCTATTAAATGCTATTAACGACAGAAACCAAAATCACATTAGAGAAAAGAAAAAAAAAACATATCTTTTAAGTCAATCAGATGTCCATGAGGAATACTTTCTAAATACTTTCTTGGTCAAATGTTATATAAAATTGTGAAGGCCGCCATTTTAGGTGTTACTGAAAAATCTAGAATTCTAGACTTTAGAGTATATATATTGAAATCAGCAAGAAAATGGGCAAATCAAATTACCACCTTACTTCTCCATGGTACATGCAGTCTTTCCCATCCTACCACTTCTCACACTAACTAGCCCCTCTAATCCCACCAAATCTTGCCTCTTACACTTTCTATGAACCTTTTCCTCCTCTATCTATCTTCTTTCCAAGTGGTGTTTGGCCTCAAATTCAGCAGGACGCAGCCCTGTTGCACTGAGTATTTGTTTTTTATTTACAAAAAGAAAATCCCCAAACAGGATTTTGTTTTTGTCAAGAAATAACATGCTCCCTCACCTTGGGTGTCTTCTCCCATGGCGGGTGGGAGCATTACAACAATTTTACTATTCCTTCCAGCTAGGTTTTAAGTGACGTTAAGAAACATTGAACAATGGCTTTAAGTCTGCGGATCCAAGTTAGGGAGTAAGGGTTATAGAAATTATGCCTCAGCATAGACAGAGTCATCTCCGCTAGGGCCAAACTGAAAATCTGCCCACATATAGACTGGGTGGACCATTATGTTGGCGGGGAGAGTACTCCGTCACCACTGCAATGGAGTTCCCTTCCCGCCAACATATACATTGGGATCATTGTGTCCTATATGAGATTGCACTTCATGGTATCATGAATTAAACATCACTGGGCTCATGCCTTTCTTTGACACCATGGATAGCTTAAGGCATCTTGGTTACCACATTTACGTTGGTAGAGCACCTTTGGCTAGACTATTCTAAATTCCGTTTAAATCTATACTTATTTTGGCACTTTATCTGGGAACATGGGAGGGATATGTAATTGTACCAATTTGACAGTATTTATATTTGTTTCATTATGATGTTTATTGTGATTGTTTTTAACCCTAATATAAAATGTATGTAGTCATTTTTATTAGGTCATTTATGTGATGGCAGGATCAAAGTGTGTCTGACTTAACTCCCTTTAATGCCATTTGGATAAAAATCCTGTGATATGTTTAGTTTGCTCCTGAACTTTTATGAAATGATGCTCTTATTTTCGCCTTCATTAGGAACATCTGTAAAATTGCTGGCTGCAATAAGAGTCAAGAAAAGAAAGACATAGTTATACATAGACACTAAGATAGTAATCATGTTTGTTCAATCCAAGTGAGTGAGTGATGATGATTGAGCAAGTCAATAGCTAGTTATAAAAACCTATAAAAGACATCCATCTGTTTAAAGAGAGATGGCTTTGAGGTTCCTATTTTTTACGACTTATCATATCACTTCTGTTGCCATTGACCACATGCTTTGCAACTGCTTGGAATTGAATGTGTTCTGGGTTTGAATTAAATCTGTTACAGTAGATATGCTGGTTGTAGCATTTGTTTTATTACCAGATATGCATCCCAAAGAGAGAATGATTTTAATAAAGGGTGACAAGTGCTCGCTTGGAATATTGTGTTCAAAACAGCTGTCGAGAACAAGACTCATGGCACTGGTGTCTCAACACAACACGCAGGAAGCATTATTATTAATGTTGATTGTATGCTATGAGTACATTGTTTTCTATCGTTTTTCTGTGACAGATGATCAGACCGACCAAGTAGAGTATGTACATTTAAGATCACATCCTTAGGAAGTGGATCAAAAACGTTTTTGTGGTGAATCTAAACAGAGAAGGCCTGCATGATCCTTTAAAAGATACCCCACAAAAAGTAATGGAAATACTTTTTAGTTGAAACTTGACATGCCAAAACAGGTCACAGAAGTCAGTGTGATGGAATGGAAGGGCCTCTGTAAATCAGTGGTGCTCCTGCCTCACCAAGCTCCTGGTTTTTCTTCTCTATTTAGAGTTGGGGGTACCTGGGTTTCTGATGGTTGGGCCTAAACTGTCTCCACTGTTAGTAATCACTGACCTGATGGCCCGTCCACCACAAGCCCATTAGGTCAAAGTGGCTGAAATCCTGCAATGTTTATGGCAAGGTGACTGTCACTAGATTCCCCTGCCTATGATTGCCACAGAAGACATCAAAACATGCATTGGTTTACTACTGCGAGATGGGGATTTGAATGAGGACCAAACTAACGTACTCTCTTGGGGATAAATCAATACCTTATTGGATATTTGTTTTTGTTATTTTGTTTTGGCGATTTATAGCACAAACTCAGCCCAAGGGCACTGGAGTGCTTTACATGAGCACCAGTTACGTTACACACGGTCATATTCATTTTTTAGGTTGGGGAAATTTAGTGATTTGTTCAGAATCACAGGTGGTTGAGCCAATGCTTGAACTTGAAGCAGGTTCCCAAGTTCCAAAGTCAGTAGATCTCGCCAAAACGCCATTTCCTCTCCGCTTAAAATGCGTTAAGTTGCCCATCAGTTGCAACCACCCTCACAGAAACACACTCTCACCCTAAAGCATGCACACAAGATACATTTAAGAAAGGATTTTTTCTACTCACCTCAGCTGCCAGGGAGTGTCACATTCCAGCCAATTGCACTCCATTTCTGTTACACAAATTGTGAATAATATATTATTCACTAATAGTGCAATACAACATTTGACAGAAAACAAGGATCAGGGGGAGATTCTCCTGTGTTCTTGGCACTGATTTTGCCACTTCTGTGGCCAGAGGTGCCAAAGGCAGCATCTTGGGTCACAAGGGGTAAGCTAGGGGTTGCAGTTGTGACCCCTGGACACCCCTAAATGATGTCCATGGCATATATGCAGTGATTCATTTTCTATATACTTCACTTAATTTTTTAAAAATACATTGTGATTGATGCTTGAAAACATTTGAAATTCATTTAGTGCTCACTCTATATAGGTATGGTGAATTTGCAGACTAGTTTCATATTCAGGAGGCTTCATTGGGCGGTTGCAGCTAGTAGGCAATGTAATGATCTTACTCAGCAAGGATTTGGTTTATCTCTAAATGACTATGTTTGTTCAGTTGGTGCTCTCCCAGGAGAGGCATGGCAGTTCCAGGCTAGGAAATCATCAAACAACTACCATTCACAGGGAAAAACTTCATGCGTGTGTGGGAATAGGTTTTTTTCATTTCTAATTAATAAAGTCTTGCTTTGTAAATTTATACTTAAAAAACAAAAAACTTTGCTGAGTGGACACCAACTTTGCAAAGCTTTACTGCCTTCAATGGAGTCACTAATGCAGCGACTCCACTGAAGTCAAATAGATCTCTAAGGGCCTGTTTTCGTGATATTTAATACTCCTGCCAAATAATAATACCACGGGGTACGTCATTTATCAGGTGCCACAAATAACACCTATTATGAGTCTGAATGGGAAAAATATGTGGATTATGGTGTGTAACACACCAAAATCTGCATGATATGGTCAATACTGTATGCTTTCCCCCGTTAGATTTTGGCAGGTTTGACCTGCCGAAATTCAATAATGGTTGAGTTTTTGACATGTGCAATAATTATCGGAAGCGTTAAAAACCTACACATTTGCAATTCTGTGTAAATTTGTGTGGGTGCCTGGTAGCCAACAACATTACCCAATAATAAGGTGTTGCTTGACGCAATAGATTATCATTTGCCTTTTGAGATGAAGATGGTCAAACTCTTCTTTTCCTGGTTGGGGATTTATAGTAATAGATCTTCAAAGAGTACTAAGGGAAGTCTAGTATTTTGTCATCTGTTTCCCACACTTTCTGGTATCCAGAAGGCTCTGATGCAGATTTAGGTGTTACAAAAATCACCAGACAGCTTAATATCATATACCAGGATGGTGTCATACATGTTCACAACACCCTGAAGGTAATGGAACAAAACGTGGCATTGATAGAGGTGGGCTGAGGAAGTTTACGGAGATTTATGAGACTTGAGTGTGACTGTTAAAATTCTTTAGTCCTTTCATCTAAGAGAAAAAAACATGGCAAAGCCTTCTTTGGAGGCCCTTTGAAGCTGAATTTTCCTCCACCAAGATGTAACAGGTGCAATGCCTACACAGCAGTTCTGAAACCTGATGGTGGGAGAAAAAACTTCAATTTGCTTGAATCTAACTCTCGATCTTTTAAATAAATCTCCCCAACTGGTTTGAAACCACAAATTCTAAAAAGCAAAATTCCAAAACTTTTTCTGCCACAATGCATTTTACAACCTTTTTCTGTATTAGTTTTACATTTTATTAACCTACCAATCTTTGAACCAAATGTTTTATAAAATCAAAATATCTTGAAAGCGTTTGAATTAGCAATCTCATCAATTTGCAACTCAAATATTTCTTATGGCTTTGTAAATTACAAGCCTAAATGTTGAAGTTTTATACTTTTTTCAGTGTCACTGAAGCTCTGAAGTCCCTCCTATATTTTTCAAGCACCATACTAAAGCTAACTTTAATAATGTGCTTATGTAACAAACTAAGGGGCAGATTATGATGGTGGACGGACTGGAGTCCGTCCGCCATCGTGGTGGTGACCAGGACCGTCCACAATACATAGCGCCAAGAAACCGTCCGGTGAATGCCGCGCTTTATAAGTAATTTTTACATTACATTACATTACATGGGGCGGTCCCGCACACCCAATTAGCATGCGACCGCCACCATGGCAGTCGCATTTTGTACTTTAACAATGCGGCGGGTGCTGCTGACTGCAGTACCTGCCACAAAGTTCAAAATGGATGTTGTACATTTCACTACACTACGTGGCAGGCACCACACGATGCCTGCCACTTGGTGCAGTGAAATGAAGAGGGGTACCATGGGTACCCCCCAGTGCGCAAACACCACCTCCAGATACAAGGGGGGCCCGCAACGGGCCCCCAAAGCCAATCTCCACCAGCCTTTCAATGGCAGTTTACCCATCATGGAAATCTGGCTGAAGACACCATCCTAATTTGGGGGACGGTGCCTGCTAGGCACCGCCACCATTTCATGGACGCAGACCGCTCTGCCAAGCAATTGGAACGATTGCCTGTGGCAGTTCCGTTGCGGACGGTCTTTGCTTTCACCACGGTTGCAGTCTGGATACCCCAGCCATCATAATGTGATGGGGGAAATCGCAGTCCAATGGCGAAGGACCGCCACCGCATGGCTGGACCTGGCGGTCCTTCCGCCATCATAATGACCCCCTTAGTTTTTTTATAAATTCTAAAAAGTATTTTATAAATATTTAGCTGTGAATAACAAATTGTCTCATCATCTGTATTTTAATTTCAGAAACCATATATATGTTCATTTTTTAACCAAAGGGAAATCCTGGGAAACGGGTATTTTCCCACAGTAATTCCCATGGGAAATAGAACAGATCTACAAGCCATTTTTCTGGGGTGGACAGATGTATCAAATGCAATTTGTCTAGTTCAGTAGGGGGTTGTTTTTAATCCAGACTGGTTAAAATGTCCATAAAGATTGAACAAGATATGAGGGGAGACTCCCAATTACAAAGTTATTTTCATTACATCAAAAGCAGACTCGTAAAATAGGGTAAAACTGCAAGTTGTTCAATCTTGATTGAATAACACCATGTAGTAGGGTAACTAAAGTCAGTAATGAATTGTTAATACTCCTATGGTTTCTTTATTTTTCAAAACAGCACAGTCTTATATGAATGCTGCCCTGGGTACATGAAGCTAGATGGATCTCAAGGATGTCCAGCAGGTAATGTACAAGACAAACCTTCTTTAGATAAACATGTTTCACTGTGAGGGTACATATGAATTAGAATGCATGTATGTAGAAAATAAAACTTGATGTTATTTAAATCAATACTTGGATTTGTGACAAATTAGAATAGAAATAAAAACATAAAAAAATTCATTAAAAAATGGGGATTGAATGATAATATGTCTGCCTTTAGAATTATATATCTCTTAGTGCCAGGCATCATCAGACTATTTGCACAAATGATGATGCTAACATACATTTCAAATCGCTTTTTCAAAAGTATTATTTTACCAGTTGACTGAAGGAGCAAAATTGTTTGAAGATTTCTCATCATTATGTTATGTAAATGACACATAGAGATGTGTGGGTTCAACAGATTACATTTTGTCCCACATGGTTATGCCACAAAAATTAAAACAAAAACATAGCAAAACTTTAAGTTGTAGTCCACTCCTTCATTAAAAGTATAAACAAACAAGTTTGATTGAATGATAATGCTTTAGTTCACAGCTATACATCTGTTTTTGATTCACAAACAGTTTTTTAAACTTTAAAATTTTTACCACTGTTAATGTTTGCTAAAATGTTGAACCTATGTGCGCATGTAGTTGGAAGGGTGGAACCCACTTTGAATTTCTATTTCTTGGGATCCTCGCTGAATCTCTCTCCTGCCCCATCACTCCACTTTTCTGGTCTGAAGGCTTGCTGACTCTCCATGATTTCCTTCTGTGTCCTACCCCCTTTCCCACTTCATCTCCACCTACTGCAGGAACTCAAAAGTATTCATGTGGCCACCTGACCTCTGTAGAAATGAAGTAAAATAAATGTTAAATGAATTATCAGCGACAATCCAAGTCTCTTTCATTTTCTCATCATTTCCACTGTCCCCTACTCCAGTGACTGCCCAATCCTCTGTTCCTGTTCTTGCATTTACCACAAATGCAACTCAATTTAACTCTACAACCAGACGCCAGTCCCTATAAATAGAGTAACTCACCCAGCTCTGGAGCAACGCTATAGCCTGCTATGTGTTATTTTCACTTCTATGCTATCCCACCAGTTACTTCCCAGTAACCTTCTCTTCCTGTCACTCTCCAGTAGTGTTCCCTTCTCCATCACTGCCACAAACACCCACAGATTCACACTGAAACACAGGACTAATCAGCATGATTGCACACTTGACCACATTCTCTGGTTTGTCCTTCAATATGGGACCGTCTCTGAATGCAGCACACCTGCTTATCTTGCAGGCAAGCTTACCACCTCTGGTGGATCTCAGCACTCCCCTTTCCCCAGCCAGGACACCATCAGACTGCAGACTAAGAAGTGTAAAAAAGGAAAACCAAGGTAGAAGTCCGTTTCCATGAATGTACCCAGGATTTGAAACAACATCCCTGTATCCATCAGAACAGCCCCAGTCCTGCTTCAGTTTAGAAAGGGTTAAAGACTCACCTCTTTAAGGAACGCTACATCACAATACATTAACCAACCGCAACCTAGCTTCCTCTCCTCCTACTCCTTGACTTTATGCCTGCTTTTGATCATCTGCACAGTTCCAGCTCCACTGCCTTTGGCTAGGTTTGTGTTGTAGAGATACCGTATATATATCTACATACAAAATACTAAGCCATGCACTAAGGTGGCCATTGGTGAGATACCTCTGCTATACAAAATGATGGAACAAAGGAATAAATATTAAACCACTTTGAAATAAATCACCTTTTCATTGTATAACCGTTTTAAATTCCTCTTCTGTATAAAGAGGTATTAGTGTTCTTTTCAGTAAACCGAAGAATACAGGATATATAGACAATGATGATAAGAGGGAATACTTTGATTAACTTTGTGGAGATTAACTTTGTGGAGTAGGTCCAGAATACAGTGAGACACATGATAACTCATAAATATTAGAAAGACGTGGGCTATTAGTTATTTCTTTAAGACAGGGTTTAATTGTTTGAAAATGAAATGCATAAAATATAATAGAAAAATGTTACATACCTTTTTTCATTATCCTCTTCAAAACTGTTTATTTAGGGAGATTACCCCATAAAATGTACAATTTCATGTGTAAAATCAAAAACAGAATACCAAAACATAATGTACAGGACAACACATTTTGAAATAGAACATTGTAATACCATATCCTAATAAAATAATAGAGGCCAAAGTGCAAACATGCTACTGATTTCACTACCATAGACACCAAGCTGCATGTAGAAATGTACTTCATCCAAATACAATAAAACCCTGAGTGTTCACCTTTAAAATCCTTAATGCCATCTGATTATTACTTTCTCCCAAATTCAAGCAAATTGGTTGAATTCCTTTTCTTCTGAGCCCTGAAAATATGGGGCAAACAAACAAAATGTTCTATTATTCTCAATCAAATGCATATAAAATGGGCAACTGTTAGTGTCCTTGGGGTCTGTTATCCATTTCTATCTAAAACTGTTTGCCCGCAAGATCTCCAATCTGAATTTATTACAAAAAGGCTCTGTAAATTGGGTGTTATATCCCCCAAAATTCATATGTTGAGTAAAACGTGACATTTAGAAATAGCTCAGTTTGTTAAACGTTACTTGTAAGGGGCTCACCAACTATTTCTCTTTCATACGGTTGATTAAGCTAGCATTGATACTTTCCGGGTAATCCCAAAATGAATGTAGATGTAGGGCAGCAATTGGTAACACAGTTTAGCCAAGACAATACATTGCATTTGTCCAGTTTCAAAATCTCAAACAGGCCATTTCAATATGGCTCTAATTTTTCATTCTTCCACATACGCAGCCAATATATTAATGGTCTCAAGTTTGCTAAATGAACTATTCTCTTTAGACCCAAATCTGGGAAAAGAGGAAGGTATGGGGCACTAGGTGGCATATTTAGAAGAGATCTTACAAAATTGTTCTCCTTAATGGTCAGTGCATTTACATTTTGGTTGCCCAATATTTTGGCTCCATAGAGGGCAGCTGCTTGGGTGTTTACTCTACATAGCTGAAGAGCTGGATACACTGATCTAGTTATGGAGGCCTTGCATTTTCTTAATACAGCTGCCACCCTGTGCTGCACTGCCATGCAATGTTTTGCGATGTGGCGGGTCGAAGATAGGTTGTCTGAAATCCTTACCCCCAAGTAATCAGAATTCCTGTCTCTTTCTAGCACAGTGTTTTTCAATTCAACTTTCCTTTTATAAGATTTATGTGGGTTAAATATCATATATTTAGTTTTACTTATGTTTATCTCCAGCTCCTTCTGCAGGAGAGTGAGTGCTATGACGGTGGGTCCATCTTTGCCACATCTCTCTTGACATATGTTTCAAAGGGTGACCAGATGCGCTGAAATGTGATCACCTTGTCCGCAACCAAAACAGTCAGTAATTCCATAGTATACCTTAGTCTACCACAAAGCCAAACCAGGAGGGAGGGGCCCTACCAGGTAGTAGCTATTGTAAGCCAAGCGGCCAAGAGTAAGAAGGTGAGTAATTTGCCCCGAGGGGTTGTGTTTGAATAGGCAGAATCTTCCTCCACCTCTCCCAATAAACAGTGTGATTTAACAGCTGCAATTAAATTGCTTCAGCTTTTTTACAATCCGGGTTAAACCAGGGAGCTTTTTTCATCTTCTTAGCAGTGCCTATCCAACTGACCTTATATAAGAAGCCTCTTAGAGTTGAAAACAATTTCATATGTATATCAGATATTGGCAATGCTTCCAATGTCTAAATGTACATAAGGCCTGAACACAGAAAGAAAGGTGTGATATATCTCAACTAAGGCCCCAGGTTTCTATTATGATGTTTGGCCATTTGATCACCCATCCATTGTTTCAAACACTGGATCAATACAGCAAATACTGTCATCTGGGACCCTATCACATTCTATGATATAATTCAAGGTTAAGTCCAAGGTATTATGGTCGCTATTCTCTCTTATAATCATTTTCATGTCAAGGAGTTCAGGCCATAATTCAATTTCAATTATAATGTAGTCAATTCTACTCCTATATTTGCCCCTCTTGAATATACATTCCCCCCTAAAATGTGATGAAGTTCTGCCATTAATTTGTACGTAATCTATAGCGTAAGGTTAGACATGGCAGCTGCAGCAGTGCCACTGATTGAATTCGAATTGGTTTAGCCTAAAAATACCACAAATACTTTGACTAATTTCAATTTTGGAAATAGAATGTCAGGGGACAAAATTTCAACCTTATGAACTGATTAATTCAGTGAGATTTCTACTCATATTAACAAACCAGTAGATGGCCGGCCTGCAGTTGTAGGTTGAGCCTCTTAAAAGTTATAAAAACATTTCAGGGGCTGGGGCAGCAGTCCATGTTTCTTGAAAGAGAGATATGATGCAAGTCAATAAACTCACCCAAACATTGGATCATTAATTTTAGAAGTTAAGCCTGGCAGATTCCACAAGTGTACTCACATATGTTTGGAACCCTCACAAGCCAGTGGTGCTTCCTTAGTGCTCAACAGTTGGCCCTGTTCAGTAGTTTGAATTGCATCAGCAATCAGACTTCCTGTGTGTATATCTGGGTCACAAGGGCTCATTTAAGGTTGTACCCCAGTTTCAATAGTATCTACCATACAACCTGTCCATCTTTAGATGGATCAGTACCCAAATCTATGCAGGAGCTCAGTCAATCAATTTATTTAAGGGAGCCCTTTCACTATGAATGCTATATAACAGTTTAGCTGGATTCCCTCCAATTGATGGTTGCACTACAAATGGGGAGTTGAGTTAAACGGTATCTCAGAGCCATTAATTGGGTTGCTACATAGGTCAAGATTTATTAAGCCCATAGGTAACTCTGCTTGAATTAGAATTACTTTTATAACATCATAGGTTACCTGTGATAATGAGATGTTGAACCTCAACTAAATCCAAGCGGACCAGAGAATAACTATTCGGTATTTCTCTGATCCAGTGGATCACCGTATTAGTATAAACTCTTGATTCTCTGTTTTTTGTGGCTAAGCATTGGTATTCTTGAACAGACGATTACTTATTAAAAGTGCTTCCTCTAAACTCTTTGTTAACGCAGAAACCATGGCTTTAACATCCCAAATCCCTGTCCTTAATAGGCCAACCTTGGTCTCGAGACTAGCTTTGTCAACTAAGTTAGGTGCCCCCACTGGTTCTAAGGTTATTTCTGTCCCTTCACTACTTTCCTTCAGTACCAGTACACTAAATCTATCTGTGTGTATTACAATTGGTATCAGAAGTTTTCCTTTCCTTCTGTATATCTGTGTTGTTCACATTTCTCTAAGGAAGTATCAGGTGCCAGATTACACTTCCTTATAGTCTTGTTACTGTTACTTGGGGTTGCTTTAGATGTAGTCCTCCTAAAAAAAATTCTGAAACAAGCAAGTAACTTTATTAGAGGAAACAGGTTATTCCTTTGCCTTTCTTGGCACAATATATTCTTGAGGTCCTTGATAAGAACATCGATCTCTTTCAGGGTGCAATTCTTGGAGGCATTTTTGGCTGTTTTTGGGCTCACATGTCCATGCAGACTTTCTGGTCCCTTCCCATTGCACATATTTTAAAATAAAACAAACCCCTCCCAAAAACTTTACATGTGAAGCGAACCTTATTATGGAAAAAAACTGATAAGTTGCCATATTCCGAATAACCTTCTATGTGCTATTAACTGCTCTACACGGATACCTGTGTTCAGGTAAACTTAGGTGCCAGTCAGAGGATTTCAGCAAAAATACCTACACACAGAGGCCTTAAACGAGGCTGCATCCGTCTGTCCTCTACATCGCAGATCTAATCCATTAATTTACATCCAGCAAATATTGGTTCCCAAATGTGTGGAAATATGGATTTTTCTGGTCAGTTATGTCCCCTATCTTGGACCCCAACGGTCCCATGTGCATGTCACAAGTACATGTATGTTTCCCTCCAGTTCCAGTTATGAAGACGCAAACACATGTGCGTCCACCGTCAACATGTCCTTTGACAGATCCGCCATGAATAGGCCGGATATTCCATTCCTAAATATGAAAGGCCACCGGCTTTATATGGTTCACTTATGCCACTTTACAGTCCAGGCAAGTAGGCCCTGATTCTGTCATCAAAACTCCTCTTGCCTTCTGCCTCTGAAAGCTCCAGTCCGAGCCTGCATCTGTGACCATGAACTTTGTCTCATTCTCTGCGCGGCTCACGAAGCCTGACATCAGCCTACTCTCTGCCAAGAACTGTATTTCACCTTCGAATTATCTGCTTCCCCCTCAGCCGATGCATTCCTGCCTAGTAGTTTAAGTAAACATTCTTCCAGTTACCAAGCAAAAAGGCCCAACTTCTCTGTCCTCATGCAAGTAATTCATAGCCCTGTTACCATGGAATATTCCTACCCCCTCGCATTCAGTTTAGACACTTAGACGCTTGTACACGCACGCACAGTCAGTATAGAATAGATTCTGTCCGAGAGTCCTTCTTTTGTGGATAACATAGTTCTTTAAACATAGGATGTTAGATATGATTTGGGATTAGGTTGACTTGACCCCCCAGACTTCTCGTCTCCACATATAGAGCTAAATGTCAAGTCCCCGTCACCCCCTAGTTACACGTCAATTACACGTCATACTGCTGCGCGCGCATCTATGCCAAGTATTATCTTATAGATCCACCTATGTATTACATCATAACCAATCATGTTTCTTTTTACTCATTATTACACCCATTTTCGGTTACGCAGACCAAACGTCAATGTCCTTATCAATTGTTACGCCTACTGTATTCACTTCATTATAATGTATGTACTATAAAAGTTACTTCTTGTCAATAAAGTATGTACTTCACTTCCTGAACCCCCGTGGTGATGGAACTTGAAGCATCCGATTATAATCGATTATTGGAATAAAGCCCATTCCGAAACTCTAATATCACGGATTCTGCCTCTCATTTTACTGAGCTATTTTATAATGTTTCTGTATCAAATTCAGTCCCGGTAAAGGAATTTTTATTTACGACATGATGGCGCCCGAACAGGGACACTTTCTCATCTCACGCGCCGGCGGTGAGTTGCAGGCCCGGTCTCCTGCCACAGCTGGACGGACAATAACGCGTACCAGCAGGATTTCCTGTATCTCCCTCCGGTCAAGCGGGGGCGACTGAGACTGCGATCAACACCCAGACGAGGCGGTGAGAAGTGCGAAGTATCCCGACCAGAGCCTAGCTGAGAGAGCAAGATCCGAGGTATACAGAGACCCACCAGTCCGAAGTCAAGCCCAGTGTCCGACGAGTCGAGTCGAGTCGAGTCCAGTCCGGTTCAAGTTCAAGTTACTGAGGCCTTCCGTTTCCGAAGCTACCCGGTGAGTACCATTGCTGGGGAGGCATTTCTGACGTGCACATAGGTTGTGCCGGTCAAGACGGGTTTGGGTACACAAATCCGGTCTGCACTGTTTTAGCAGTGTATCTGTACTGTTTAGCAGTATATCAAGTGTTCCGAAGTATCTAGTAAGTGTCAAGAATTAAGCATGGTGATTTAGTTATGCAGACGATCATCATTGTTGTTTCAGTTAAAGGTTTAATGTTTAATGTTTAAAGTGTTTAAGTATGTTCTGTATATCGTGGTATGAATGACTGTTCATTATCGTGTTTATTGTATTAAGTCTGTTCAAATTCAAGTATCAGGTCAAAATCAAGTATAAGGTCAGTTCTCAATATGCCGCTCTTTTCGAAATTAAGACAGATCACTACCAGAAAAGGGGTTCTCGAAGAAGCCGTCCCTATTCCTCCTAGGGACACTCCAGGGCACTTTATGTATCACAAACATGGCTTAGACGCTATATTATTTCTTGATTTATGGGTAGACTACACCAAGGGATTACCAGAAAGTCAGAGGTGGCCCCCAGCGGGGACCTGGGATGCAGAGTGCATCATGAAAGTCGAGGAGGAGTTATGGAAAAGGAAAGTCAGACAGTCACAGAAAGACGCCGTTGAGTTATGGCGTAAAGAATCTCATAGACGTACAGAAAAAGCACGTAGACAGGAAGAGAAGAGTAAAGAAAGTTCAAGCAAAGTTCGAGAGAATCTATTAATTGAGGAAGGTATCCGAGTGAAATCAGAGCAAGTAGACAGACAAAGAAATGCCCTTATGAATGGTATGTATCCCCTTCTGGCCGAAGGATTACCTAAGGCTACTCCAGAGATACCGAAAGACTTGCCACCCCCATTATTCCCAATCAAGGTACATCCTAAGGGGCATCCTAGAACCGCAGAGGATGTTTTTCTTTCCTCATATTTAGATGACGCAGCTCCCGAGTATGCTAATTCCGCCCCACGTAGACCGCATACCAGGGAGGTCCAACGCCAAGATCCAGCACCCGTATCCCTACAGCAACAAATCGAGTCACAAGTTCCGGCAAGCACATCTGTTTCTGCATCTGTTCCTACAGGTACTTCTATAGCTGAGTCCACGCCTATAGTTGCTGTGTCACGTTCGACGAATCCTTTCACACCCGACGCCCCAGACGGGGCCACGGGAGGTGCTACCAATATTTTTTCTACGCCACCTAGAATAAATAAACTTATTTTTCAAGAGTCAGCGCATTCACGTACACCCAAATTCGTAAGTGATCGTACGCTTAAGGAACTTCTTATAGATTGTAGATATGACCCGGTGCTCGGTAAAGAGGACGAAATGATCCTGGCATCATTACGTATCAGACGAGCCGCAGGGTATTTAACGAAGCTACCAGGAATGACTGCGCATCTAGATAAAATATATCATTTTGTTCAAACAGGGCGAGATCCAGAATGTATTAACAGAGCTATGGAATACCAGAAAGTAGAGATACAGGGGGAACTGTTACGTTTCCTCATAAACTGTGTGATCAGAAATCAAGACCGACCGGGGGTAGATCCGGAAGCAATGAAAATTCTTACAAAATGGAGCCAGAATATATCAGAAGGGAGACACGATAAGCAAAATTGTATAATAGCCATGTGCCGAAAGATCCGTAAAGAAATAGAACGCCTACACGAAGAGAGATTAGAGACAGACGAGTTCGAGCAAAGCGAGGAAGAAGGGTCAGGACTGCCCGCAGGACAGTCGGACACCATAGCCTATGTAGGTAGAGGAAGATCTTGTAATAGGAATCAGACTAGATGGCATACTGACCAAATACGTCCAATATGTCCAGATAAATGACAGGAATTTCCAAATACCTATAATTAACATAAGGTCTAACGAGCATTCGTTCCAAACCGCCGACAAACTACTCCGAGAACGAAGGGGTTATCATTTTCTCGATTCTATGGATGAACAAGATTTAGCAAGGGCAGCTGTTCATTGGGTGGACAGTCCCGGAAAATATAGTGATGAGACAGTAGTACGCACATTTTTGAATCTCACCCCAGATGAGCAGAGGTTAGCTGGGATTTATATGATTCAACAACTCATTATACTATATCAGAGTCAGCATTCGGACCCTGGTCCCTTACCTGACATATTGACTGAATTGCTTATGAATAAATGGAGAGGTCCAGGTACTAAATTAATTAAAGAAATTCTAGTATCAAGAAAGCAGTATATTCTTTTTGTATGCTCAGAGCATGTCTCATTGCCTGTCAAGGAAAGAACTACGTATCACCTGGATAGACAGAATCCCTTACGAGAAGTACACCCAATAAAAGGCGAGGACAATCAGTTTAAACGCGTATTTGTATATACGCCCATATCGAAAATAGAATTGTTAGAAATGAAGAAAGTGGTACCCAGTCATGACAAAGACCCAGCGGGTTTTCACCGAGAAATTAAAGACATGTTACTCATGGGAGAGTATACCTACCCCGACATCATGACAATATTAAAGGTGTTGATGCCTGCTGGCATTTATGAGAAACTCAAGGAAAAAGAGTGGGAGGTAGGTGACCAAAAGATAGAATGGTCAGCATTAGAAGCAGAAGAAAGGGCCCGAGGTCCAGGTTCGGGGCTTGGGGACAAAACTAAAGCACTACCAGGTCTACTAGTACAGGTACTGCCACGTTTATTAACTACGAAAAAGGAAGATTGGGGTACAATTTCAGCCTGTAAACAGAAGCAAGATGAAGACACTAGCGATTACTATGCCCGATTCGAGAAATGTTTTGGTATAAATAGTGGCATAAAAGCAAGTAGCGAATCATACCCGCATCTGTTTGTAACAAAATTAGTGGAAAATGCCCTGCCCCCAGTAAAGAATAGAGTATTAAAATTCGAGAGTACCTGGCAAGGTAACACTCCAACACAAATGTTACAAATGTTACAGTACCACCACAATAGAATTAGAGGAACAAGAACATGAACACAGACGCATGAAAGACACGAAAATGAAAATGCTAGTTTCCCAGACAGTTCCAGCTGAAGGACATAAAAAGGGTATGACACATTCCGATTCAGCAGGACCTGTAAAAGGGACATGCAATTATTGTAAAAAGCCAGGTCATTACGTACACGATTGTCCAGTGCTAAAACATAATATCGCCATAGGTAAAACACAAGAAAGATCACGGCCACTAAGACAAGATCAGAATGAACAAGGAGCTCCGCAGCATGCCCAGGCCATGCCAGCCGCACAACAGCCAATACAGTTTGTGCCAGCTGCACCACCGTTGCCTGTTGCTGCCACACAGACAACAACACGACAAATGTATCAGACCGCACAGTATGAATATCCCGAGTATCAGCGTTACGCATGAACTAGCCTAGAGAGGGAAGTTGACTTACCCCTTATCGAGATTCCTGTAGATCAAGAAGGACCTTATGTACATAGTAAATTATTAGGTCAAGATAGAAAATTTTTACTCGATACAGGGGCAAGTCGAACAACTATAAAACGTAGTGAAGTTCCAGGGGCACCCCTCTCAGGCTCACAGAATATTTCCCTTGGTTTTTCAGGAAAACCTATTGTTAATGAAGTGTCACAGCCTCTTCCACTTACGATAGGACCTCTGACCCGAACTACAGATCTATTGCTTACTAAATCATGTCCAGAAAACTTGTTAGGAATAAAAACGTTGAAAGCCCTAGGAGCCATAATATGTTGTTCTCCGGAAGGAGTAAGGTTGTTTTTACGTGATTTTAAAGGTCACTATGTATCTAGAGACATGGATCCCCGACTGCAGACTTTACCTACACATCTATGGGCACAAGGCCCTACTGATGTTGGTTGCATGAATATTACACCATATCGAGTCACGCTAAAGGCAGGAGTGGTGCTACCACGAATGCGACAATACAAGCTACCACCAGATGCTGTAGCGGCTTTACTACAAATCATTGACGAGCTCATTGCCCAAGGAGTAGTTGTAGAAACAGACTCCAATGTATGTAATTCACCGATAATTCCGATTCTTAAACGAACAGATCCTACAGCGCCGCCAGTATATCGATTGGTTATTGATCTGCGCGAGTTAAACAAATGCATTGTGCCACAATTTCCTGTGGTCCCAGATATCTCGTCATTATTGACAGCTATTGATTCCGAAGCAACATTCTTTACTGTAATTGATCTCAAAAATGCCTTTTTCAGCGTCCCAATAGATCCGGAAAGTCAATATTTGTTCGGATTTAGTTTAAATGGGCGTAGCTTTAAATTCACCCGCGCACCTCAAGGATTTACAGAAAGCCCCAGCATCTATAGCCAAGCACTGAAACGAGAACTTGACAGTATCCACATGCCAGTTAACACCGCCTTGCTTCAATACGTCGATGATCTGCTGATCACCGCCCGAAGCGAACCGAATGTGAAAAAGCATCACTGACAGTTTTACAATTTCTAGCCGAAAAAGGGCACAAGGTGTCCCCTTCTAAGCTGCAATTCTGTGTCCAGCGAGTTGTTTATCTTGGACACTCGCTGGACAAGGAGGGAAGGCAGCTTACACCCGACCGCATTCAGTTGATAGCTAACATGTCAATACCCAAGACACAAAAGGAGGTGCGGGCTTTCATAGGCCTCACTTCATATTGTAGGCAGTGGATCCCTCAGTATGCATTTCTAGCAAAACCCCTCATTCAGTTAACCACACAGGAGGCAGCCACATCGACTGTTCTCCCTTGGACTCAGGAACACACACAAGCTTTTGAAAGCTTAAAGAAAGCTTTATGTCAAGCACCCGTTTTAGCAACGCCATGTTACAGAAAACAGTTTACACTTTTTGTTACAGAGCGCGAAGGTACTGCCTTGTCAGTACTCACACAGGAACAAGCAGGAGCACACAAACCATGTGCTTATTTTTCTAGTACATTAGATCCCGTAGCTCAGGCTTTGCCTGCATGCCTAAAATCAGTAGCAGCAACAGCTTTAGCAATCAGACAAAGCGATGCCATAGTGTTAGGACATCCATTGACAGTTCAAGTACCACACGCAGTAGAGGTTCTTGTAAATAGAACGCAAACACAACACTTGACTATAGCGCGACTTACAGGATACGAGCTTACATTGTTTCAGCCACATATAGAAATCAGACGCTGTAACACATTGAATCCTGCCACACTTTTACCAGTAGTCGGAACAGACCCACTAGCCCACGACTGTATTGAAGTTATTACTATAACGACAAAACCCAGACAAGACTTGACAGATGTCCCATTGTCAGATCCAGACCTGACCTTGTATGTAGATGGTTCATGCATGAGAACAAGTACAGGAGAGTTAGTAGCCGCCTACGCAGTCACAACAGATACTGAAGTCATTGAAACTAATCGTATAAATACTTTGTCAGCTCAAGCCGCAGAACTTATCGCTCTGACACAAGCCTGTATTCAAGCCACGAATAAAAAAGTCAACATATACACTGACTCACGTTATGCATTCGGAGTTGTACATGACTTCGGCGTGCTGTGGCGAGAGAGAGGTTATTTAACTTCCCACGGTGCCCACATTCAGCACGGACCCCTCATTCATGCATTATTAGATGCAATACATCTACCCACTGAAATATCAATTATGAAATGTAAGGCCCATACGAAGGTTACTGATATCATTTCCCAAGGCAATGATCTAGCCGACAGAACAGCTAAACTGACTGCTCAAACTCAAACCCCCGACATGACAAAGACAATAGTCCCGACACCGACACATTGTATGACAGTTAAAGATCCTACTCTTGACGTAATTGACATACAGACACATGCTACACCAGACGAAATAAAGAAATGGACTGAATTAGGAGGGATCCAAACGGACCAAGGATGGATGATGAAGGAAAAGTCTGTATGGTTCCTTCCTGATTCAATGGTCCAAGTTATAATTAACACTATACATAGTCCAGCACATCTAGGAGAAAAAGCTATGCTAGACAGCATTCAACACATTTGGTTCAATAAACATTTACGAGCAGCAGCAAAACAAAAGGTCCGTACCTGTATGATCTGTTGTCAGTTCAACCCAGGAAAAAGCGTTCCCGTAGAACAGGGTGGATTTCATACTCCTAATCATCCTTTTGAAGTACTCCAGATGGACTATATCCAGATGGAACGATGTCGAGGATTCAAATATGTTCTCGTAGTTGTCTGCGCTCTGTCCCGTTGGACGGAGGCATACCCGGTTTCAGATTACACTGCCCCGACTACTGCCAAACAGTTGGTTCGAGAATTCTTCCCACGATACGGTTTACCACGTGCTGTTTACTCAGATAACGGCCAGCCGTTCTCATCCGAATTAATGAAACACGTTTCACTTCTGTTAGGATATCAGTGGAAATTCCACTGTGTCCGACATCCCGAGGCAGCAGGTCTCGTAGAAAGACATAACCAGATACTGAAAATTAGAATGTCCAAAATATGCAGAGAGAAAGGTGTCGACTGGGTAGTAGCGTTACCAGTTGCACTCTTTTACATGAGAATGGTAGCACACTCTCGAACAGGGCTATCCCCGTATGAGGTGATCTTCGGTAGACCACCGAATATGTGGGGGACGCCTATACCACGCAAAATAACTGATATTGACTGTAATATGCTGACAGATTACTTGGCTTCCTTGATGTCTGCACTACAATCTTCTCGTTCACAGGTAGCTGCAGCCTTTCCCGACAACACTGAGGTGAAACCCCATGACGTTGTTCCGGGTAATCTTGTATTTGTGAGGAATTTCGACCGAAAGACTCAGCTGGAGCCCAGGTGGAAAGCAGCCAAGTTGGTCCTGTTGACCACAAGAACAGCCGTGAAGATCGAGGGCCGCAAGGGCTGGATTCATTCAAACCACATCAAGAAATTTCATGGACTATCTTCGGATATAGACATTGTGCCCTGCACCCCCTCACAGACTGATACAAAACTCCCTTTTGTTGAACCGAACAAATCTGAAAATTACAAACTAAAGCTTAGGCCCACCAAGTCGAGCAATTTGATTGTTTAAGTCCTCTCCAAGGTGAAGCGGTTGAATTGTCTCTGACATGTATCCCTTGGACCTGAGTAGAGAAAATACCCGAAAAATGTTGAAACGACAGGCGTATTGTAAATCACTGCGTAGCCACTGCATAGTGACATTATTAATTTTGTTTTTATTGAGTCTTTTAATAATTATTACAAGTATGTTGTTGCACATATATTACCCTATTTCTAGACATGTTTATAATGTTGCTGCTGAACATTCTTTTAGTGACTTACCTCCGCATGAATTGTCTTATAGACTTGCGCTGCGCAATAACACTTTCATTAGTATGTTACATCATTCCCATCAGACTAGTAATGCCACCAATTGTTGGGTGTGTGGCCGACTCCCTCCCTATCAGAATTATGAAGGAGTCCTGCCTTTCTTTCCACATCCATTTACACATAATGGCTCCTGTGGAGCATGGTTTAGCTTAATTAATTCCATAGACTCAGACACAGCAGTTTACCGAGATCATTGGGTATGGGGAAATCTGAACCTAGCTTTACTCAAGGTCTGTTACCCTGACAAGGAGGGTCGCCCCAAAAGAACAGGAACTGATCTAGAAAATGAAGTATATGGATTAGGTAATTTTACACCTAATCTCATGATTCTAAATGTCGTATCTGAAATTGAACTAGTCTTACCCACCATGTCAGTATTTCCAGCGAAGGGTGAATTGTGTGTAAGAAAGGTTGGTTCCATACATATGGGCCATAGTAAATGCACTACTATAGTAGAATTCAGTGATCAAGGAAAATCTTCATTTAGAGCTTCTCGCCACTCCTACTTTATATGTGGTCAGACTGCATATATGCGTCTACCCCTAGATTGGGATGGTACCTGCTACATTGCATTCCTTTTGCCACCTGTTTTCCTAGCTCCTCCTGATTATTACAGAAATATTCATTTAGTACACAACAGAGAACGGAGAGATCTCCCCATTGTCGATTACACTGAGACGGCATGGGACAAGTATGTAGATTTTAATAAAGGCATCTTTCCCTATATAGGTACTGTTACTAACAGTAAGCTGATACGTAGATTAACTAGAACCCTTGAAGCAGTAGTGAATGAGACTATTTCCGCCTTAGGCAATTTAACGGAAGAGCAGTCTGCTATGCGGATTGTTGTGCTTCAAAATCGTCTTGTCCTTGACGTCATCCTGGCTGATAGGGGCGGAGCTTGTAGGGTCATCGGATCAAGCTGCTGCGTATTCATACCAGAAAATTCGCCATCTGTATATAAAGCCATCACTCGCCTTCATAAGATTGTAAGCCAGATACACCAGAACCCAGGCACTTGGACTTGGTCCAGTTGGTTTTGGAATGCGGTATCAGCCTGGGGATGGAGAGTTTTATCCTTCCTAGGTATTGGCCTTCTCATACTATTCAGTTGCTGTCTATGTCTACAATGTGGACCAGCGATTTGTGGTCTGTGTGCCACATCGTGCATTCCACATCAAGATTTTCATTCAAGATCCCGGAAGAAGAAAGAAGAACAAATGATGCTATATGAACAGATCAATGGATTGATGAAGATTGATATCTCTTGAAGGGCAAGTAGGGGACAAGGAGGGAATGTGGAAATATGGATTTTTCTGGTCAGTTATGTCCCCTATCTTGGACCCCAACGGTCCCATGTGCATGTCACAAGTACATGTATGTTTCCCTCCAGTTCCAGTTATGAAGACGCAAACACATGTGCGTCCACCGTCAACATGTCCTTTGACAGATCCGCCATGAATAGGCCGGATATTCCATTCCTAAATATGAAAGGCCACCGGCTTTATATGGTTCACTTATGCCACTTTACAGTCCAGGCAAGTAGGCCCTGATTCTGTCATCAAAACTCCTCTTGCCTTCTGCCTCTGAAAGCTCCAGTCCGAGCCTGCATCTGTGACCATGAACTTTGTCTCATTCTCTGCGCGGCTCACGAAGCCTGACATCAGCCTACTCTCTGCCAAGAACTGTATTTCACCTTCGAATTATCTGCTTCCCCCTCAGCCGATGCATTCCTGCCTAGTAGTTTAAGTAAACATTCTTCCAGTTACCAAGCAAAAAGGCCCAACTTCTCTGTCCTCATGCAAGTAATTCATAGCCCTGTTACCATGGAATATTCCTACCCCCTCGCATTCAGTGTAGACACTTAGACGCTTGTACACGCACGCACAGTCAGTATAGAATAGATTCTGTCCGAGAGTCCTTCTTTTGTGGATAACATAGTTCTTTAAACATAGGATGTTAGATATGATTTGGGATTAGGTTGACTTGACCCCCCAGACTTCTCGTCTCCACATATAGAGCTAAATGTCAAGTCCCCGTCACCCCCTAGTTACACGTCAATTACACGTCATACTGCTGCGCGCGCATCTATGCCAAGTATTATCTTATAGATCCACCTATGTATTACATCATAACCAATCATGTTTCTTTTTACTCATTATTACACCCATTTTCGGTTACGCAGACCAAACGTCAATGTCCTTATCAATTGTTACGCCTACTGTATTCACTTCATTATAATGTATGTACTATAAAAGTTACTTCTTGTCAATAAAGTATGTACTTCACTTCCTGAACCCCCGTGGTGATGGAACTTGAAGCATCCGATTATAATCGATTATTGGAATAAAGCCCATTCCGAAACTCTAATATCACGGATTCTGCCTCTCATTTTACTGAGCTATTTTATAATGTTTCTGTATCAAATTCAGTCCCGGTAAAGGAATTTTTATTTACGACAAATGTGCCCATGATGTGGTACTCCTGAACCAGACTGGGGTTGGCTTACAGAGGCTGGTAGTGATTCTTAATGATTACTGCAAAACCAATGAGAAAACAAACATAAGTTTCAGGAGAAATACAATACAAAATGGAATGTGGCATTTAGAGAAATCGCGTCTGGTTAAAAACAACATGTAAGTTCATGGGGTTTGGCTGGATGATTGAGGGGTGCATCTCCAGCATCTTAATGCATTAAAACTAAAATTGCCTTCTAGTTGCTCGTAAGATTGACCAGGAACCTATCTCTAATTCCAATTCTAAAAGTAATTAAAGCCAAGTCCTACCATTGCATTCTGAACAACGTCAAAAGCTAAATTTACTGATGTACATTCAGTCTTCCACAAAACTCTTTCCAAGCGCAGATTCTAACAGAAGAACACTTGGCTCAAAGAGCAACGTTTCTGAAATATGTGCGCAGATTAAAAATCACGCAAAGGTCAACACTGACTCATTTCTACCGGAAGAAATGACTCTTGGTCAACCCCCTACGAAAAATACTTGGACAAATGCCCTCGAATACCAGTTTGTGTGTGAAAGGATATGGAGGTTTATAGAAATAGATTTGCCACATCATTTTTTTAAGAAGCTTCAAAAATTGAGAAAAGATATCTCCTTCTCTTTGGACAAACATACCTTCCTCGAGAGAAGATGTATGACTTGTAATCAATTCTCATAGAAGCTGGCAAGTACAAGGGTATCTGGCTGAACCCTTTAAAGCCCATAACAAAATCAGACTAATGTAGCTTTGTTTCTGCTGTCTTTCTTCTCTCGACTTGTCATACAAATCTGCCAATTTTTCTCCCATCATCCGTAAACGTTGACCCATAATTTATATATTGTTGGTCTTTAATTTCAGAGCACAGATTGCTGTAACACAATATTCTTATTCAGTATGGTATTCACCCTTCCTGACATGCCACTCATTACCTTTTGACTGCGAGATGAGCACCTTCAATTTGTCACTAGGATTATTAAATATATGGATATCGCAGACAGGGTACCAGTGAGGGAATGGATGATAAATTCAAGCACCACTGGATGAAGATGGCTGCAGTTACCCAATTACTGATGGACCTTATTTTCACTATCCTGTCTCTAGAAAACTCAATGCCTAACTCAAATAGGAGTTAGCCATCAAATACAAAAACTTTGTGACTCGAGACTTCGTCATACATCTCCGACTGTTAATGCATAATTGCATTTGGTAGTTAGTCCTCTGAAATAGGGATTTTATCAATGTGAAAGTTACACCAAGAGCAATCTCTGGTGTACTGCCTCATTGTTATCTGTTCTTCACCAAGGAGGTCATAACGATGATGGATGGACTTCAGTCCTTCCGCCATTGTATCGTATTGGGACTACCCATCTACAAGGCGGTGGTCCTACAGGGCAAATTATGATGCAACCGGTGGTCGCATTACACATGATTTGTATTGTGGCGGGTGCTGCGCTCTGCAGCACCCGCCGCAAGACAAAACAGACATCCACACATATCCCTGCCCTATGTGGCTGGCACTATACGTTGCCAACCACATGCTGTAGGAACATGTAGTGCCTATGTCCCTGGCCCAGGGGTTAGGGGGTCTGCTACGGCCCCCCAAATAAAATTTCCGACTGCCGTTTTGCGGCATGTTGACTGCTGCAGAACGACTGTCAGAAAGGGATATTGTAATCCCTACAGTGGTACCTAACAGGCACTGCCGCTATTCTGGGAGTACAGGGAGGTCCGAAAGGCGGTCAGATACAGACCGCCTGTCACCGTGGCGGTCGTAGTTTCCGACCGCCATCCATCCAGAAGCCATTATAATATGGCGGACAGTGATCCCAGCCTGTCAGTGGCGGTCTCCACACCATCGTAATCAGGCCGTTCGTACTTTATACATCTGAGGCCTTTATGTGGTTATGTACTTTACGGAAAAGAAATACACATACACAGAACACTTCTACTCATTTTTAATACACCTTAAACTTAAAGTATCCTTTTATGTCCTTGCCAATTCACTAAGTTCAGCAGCCGTTTCTGTTGTCCCTAAGTACCTTTAGGCAATTAGATTAAAGAACCACACCTGGTACATTTTATTATGTAAAAATTGCTGGTTACAGCTTTGGAATTTTCCATTTGCTGATATAATATTTTTTAACCTTATCTGTGGTAGTTGTATAAAATATAATTGGTGTTAGTTAACAGCAATTAAATTACTCTTTTATGCTGACAACATTTGCAAAGGGGCAAAATAAACAGAAAGTGCAGTGCTGACACAGGGAGCCTATTGAGTTTAGAAATGCTGAGCTATCAAAAGATATTTCAGCTCTGAACAGGCATTCACTCTCGGAAACAATCCGCTAATAAACAAAATGACACATGTGGTGCATATAATACACAGACCTAGAAGTAAGCCGCACACACAACAATGATGATGTATATAGCAGATACATATATCACAGAGGCATCCCCTACATCCACAATCCATCTAGCCTCTGTTTAAGATATGGTATGTATGATTTGGTTCTAGTTCTGAGGGATGGATTTAGAGTTTGGCAGATGTGGGACAGCTGCCAAAATGCAGTGCATATCTACTCTGTGCTTCTTAGAAAGTATTCATATCAGTTGAATTCTAAATAGTTCAGACAGGCCATCCGCTTTATCCTTAGGTCATCATCCTTAGAATGATAACCCGGTCATTCTGAAATGGATTAATAACACAGGCAAATTTTCTAGATTTGTGGTATTTCTTGGATACATTTTCGAGTTCGAATTGATTCTTGGTTGCACGTAGTCACATACTTGGAAATATATTTGGACAATGAGTTGGACGGTAGTGATATTTTTATATTGCATGAATAATCCTTTTTGCAAAAAGTTGATTTGTAAATTGTTTTCTTTTGAGTTTACTTTGCCTTAAATCAATATGATTGTTCTCTTCTTTATTTTTAGTTGCTCCCATTGACAATGTTTATGGCACCTTGGGCATTGTTGGTGCAACTGTAACTCAGGACTATTCTGACAAATCCGATCTAAGAAAGGAAATTGAAGGACAAGGATCATTTACTTTCTTTGCCCCAAGTAACGAGGCCTGGGACCTGTTAGACAGCGTAAATATATTTTTTATTATATTTATTGATTGCTTAATAATCAAGGTTGTCAAATATCAGTTGAATCAACAATATGTTTAAATGAAGAAACTATTGATGTGAGTTTGTAAAACCAACTTATAAAGGTCTTTCTGCTAGTTGCATGTAGTCCTCTTTCTGTATACGAGCCCTTTCTGGTACAGTTCAGAAGGGGTCCACACAAGTCGAAAGGTTACGAATCACTGCTCTGCAGTGCTCATGTGATGTTTAAGTGAGTGTTCCAACTTTCTTGGACTATACAAAAAATTCCAAGAGTACTTCCAGGAACTGTGATTTGAAGAAATTTCCCAGCTGTACTCTCAAACGTATACATGTGCATTTTCATTGGCTCATTTATTCCTATTTGCTTCTCCACAGGAAATGCATTTTCCCAATGGGGAAACACATTATTGTATGACAACATCAATTTTGGAAGTGTTTCTACTTCTTTCCCAACAATAAAGTGTGTGGCTTTTAACCTGTTTTTTGCATTTGTTCCCCCTTGCAATGTCCACAACTTGCCACTCTCAGAAGATCTACTTACATTTAAAATAACGCCGTACTGGTGTTATTTAAGAGATGAGTTTTTGTATTTTTGAATTTAAATCCATTCTTTGTTAATCACGAACTCTAACTCCACCGTCATGACCCTTTTGGTGCACAAACGTCTATGTGAATGCAGATGAAAGTAGCAGTTATTTGAATAACAGGGCATAAATCTGCTAGTTTGCAAAAGACTGAAGTTTGAGACTGATGACTTTGAAATGATAACTTCATTCTTTTTTCCAGGAAATCCGTGATGGCTTGCTTGGCAATGTAAATATTGAACTGCTAAATGCCTTGCACTTCCACATGGTCAATAAGCGCATGCTGACCAAGGATCTTAAGAATGGTCTAACCCTGACATCCATGTACAATGACCTGGACCTGCTCATCAACCATTATCCAAATGGGGTAATTATGCTCATCTTGAGTGTGTTTTATTCAGTTTCCTGTGATTTCTTTCTAACTAGTTTTCCATGGTTAGCTACAGATCAGAGGTAAATGTATTTTGTATCATTTAACCTGGGCACATAACCTTTATTTTCACTGAACACAGAAATCAAATAACTGGTCAGGCTACGCCACCAATAAAAGCAATAAAACAGTAGGATATAGTATGTTTCCTCAGTTTACAGATAATCTTCTGTATGAACCAGTGGTTGCCAATCAGCCCTCTGTTATCAAATTGACTGATTTGAAAGTCAATAATTACCTTTGAATAAAAAGTATGCTCTATGCCTAATCTGAATGATTGTGGTTGATCTCAGTATGTATCCAGTGCTGCTCTGCATAAAGTATGTACTTACAGAAGACAACCAAGCTTATTCACGAAGTTAAACTTACACTTTTCATGTAAGTTTACTATTTCTTTGCTATTCACATAGCATGAGTGCACTTTGACGTGTAGTATCTTTATGAGTGCAGAGAACCCTGTACAAAAAAGATAGGCCAGTGTCTGCACTCGTAAAGATACTACACATAAATCTACACGCGTACTTTGTGAATAGTAAACTTACACGAAAAGTATACGTTTACTGTTGTGAATAAGACCAAATGCCTTTTTAGTGCAATGTAATGGTGAAAATGCAAAAACTAAGGTAACAAGAGATTTTTTTATTTTTTTAATGCTTTGTCAGGGAAACCCTGAGTGAAACATATTCAAGTAACGATCTTCTAACATGGAATCTGCATGAATGTTTGCCAGGGATGATGCCCTTCTTTAAAAAACTATTATTTGACTTGCCTCCAACCACTTCAGGGATGTGGCCATTGCATTAACTACATTCACTACACTCTTGAGAGGAATCATTGGTCCTAAGTCCACACTCCATAAATTATCGTGTGTCACATATTGATCCTAATATTTGTGTCATTGATGGATGGGGACGTCAAATAGAGAGGGCTTGAAACTGAAAGCAGGACTTGTGGATAGACAGCAAATATCAGACATTTTCTCTAAACCATCCTTTATATGTGAAGCAGAAAATTTGTCTAGTAAGATGTCAAATACTAACACAAAACTGAACAATTGTTCATAATTCTGGACGTTCTTGGCCTACATTTTCTCTTTTCAAGTATTTATTTCTGAATTTGAGCTTCGTTCCTGTCCCTTACAATCATGCTCTTATGTTGCCAATAAATAGGTTGTTTTACAGTTATGCAAAAGTTATTTCCCTACAATGAAACATATTTCATTAGTCAACGCGAACCCAAATATAATTTTGGAATAACACCCAGGCACGGCCTGAGTAGATTTGGCCTACAGTTGTGCAGAGAAGTATATATATATGTTTTGCTTATTAACAAATGCCCAATCGATTGCTGATCAGTTTCCGGAGCTCACTTTTTATACCAATGCCTTTGAAAGTAGCAGTTGTAATCTGTTCTGAAGCCTTGATTTTTTTCACAGTAAATATGCCTTTACTTTAGAAGATTTGAGTGCAGCAGTATGTGTCTCGTTGCTAAATTAGTTTTAAATGTTAATATTTTTCATTATTACTTTTTGCAGATTGTTACTGTTAACTGTGCCCGGATCATCCATGGAAATCAGATTGCAACAAATGGTGTTGTTCACGTGATTGATCGTGTGGTGACTGCAGTGGGCAACACCATACAAGATTACATTGAATCTGAAGATGATCTGTCATCTCTGAGAGTGAGTACAAGTCAAGAAAGACTTCAGTGGTCCAGATTGATATTACTGTCAGTGTGATTTCACATACTCCAACTGATTAACTTATAAAGACGTGTCAGTTCTAGGCTTTATGGCAAACAAGCAAGAGCCACCCAGGACTGTAAATTGACTAGTAGCAAATTATTTAAGAAAATGTAAAACCGGGATAGGACAGTGTTTTTCAGCTTGCAATTCGCTATTTCATAAAGAGGCAACTGAGCAGAATTAGGCACTATCTACAATGATGAATTTCTAATGAGTGCAACGAATTAGGACTTTGTAGATCTGATGTACCAGTAATGATTGAAATGCAATTGCACGTACAGTGTCTTGTGTCATGAGAGCAATAGCTAAGGTGTAGAAAGAAATGCAGAAATCATGAAGCACAACCTTTCCAAGACCTAGGCGAAATCCTTTTTTCCATGTTTGAATTAGTTTTAAACATGCCAGGGTTTGTTTTTTTGTCATGCTGCAGACAATATTGCTGCCTGATAATTAGTACAACTTTACTACCTGAATACAGCAATCAACAGCTCGAAGACCAATTAAACTTAGCAAAGCGACATACCGTGTGCATAGCACATTTTGTTGGGTAAAATGTCATCATTTTCAGGTAGATTCAAAACTTTTGTTAACATCTTTAAAAATATAGAGAAATTAATCAAATAAGTGACAACTTCAGTAAATCATCTAATTACATAGAAAACGTCATGGCCGCACAGTCACATTTTCACTGTACCTCTCTGCCTGCCTGTAATGTTTACAGTACAATGCCTTTGTTACAATTCCCAATATACATAAACAAAGCTTTAGAAACACCAATGCAAGATCTGATACAAAAGGGTCTGGATATAATTAACAACCAATTAAAAACAGTCAAATCAGAGCAGAGTCCATTTGCACGATCATTCTCCTTATGGCATAGTCTCTAGGTCTCACATACATGACAGCATGAGGACGTCAGCTGTCAGTCACTCTGCAAGTGGTGCAGTGTTGACTCTGCTTTGAAGATTTGCAGCACACTATGTTTCAAAAAACAAGGGAAACCCTTGGTTTTACATGAACATGGGTTGTATATTATTTTAAGAAAAACAGGGGTTCCTATAAAAACAAAACATTAGGTTGTAATAGTAGTCAATGTAGTAAATCCAAAACAATGTGTTTAACCCCTTCGCTGCGGCGCGAATTCCGCCGCAGCGCGGGGGGGGGGGGGTTTGGGGGCAGCACGGTGGCGCTGTGCTCATAACGGAGCCACGCCGTCATGAGTCACGGGCGAGCTGTGCTCATGACGGCGTGGTTCCGTCACGACTCCGCCCACTCTCTAATTCGCCCGCACAGGCGGGGAATTAGAGCCGCGTGGGAGGAGCGGCCGCCAACGGCCGCTCCATGAGGGAACCACGCAGTCATGAGCACACGGCGCCCGTGGCTCATGACGGCGTGGTTCCGTCAAGAGCACACAAGGGGTTAATCAGCAAACAATAAAAATAAATGTATCAAAACATAGAGTTGCTGTGGGCAGTGATTCAAACATGACATACAGAAGTGCTCAGGCAAATAAAGTGATACATGTGACTCAAAAGTGCAATTTTTGCATCATAAATAAATCAGTAGGAATACAACCCCTCAGTTGTACAATGAATTAATGTATAGAATAATCTGTTTATGTTGTTGAAAGGATTTTGATCCTTTCCTTATAGTAGGATCATCATCAGGACATTAAAATATGGGGTTACTACAGGCACGGGTATACAGGGAACAATGGCAGATGTAGAGGTAAAGGGGTAGCTCCCGAAGGAGTCGGGAGCTACTGCCCCAAAACAGTGATGCTGTCTTCTTTTCCCACGACCATCCAACACATGTCGGGAGCAGACTACAGGATTTCCTGCCCTTATGGGAGGCAAATACATCTGATCGGTCGGTTTTAGACATCATACGAGATGGGTATTGTTTAGAGCATACCCAAACACCAGCCAACAGTCCTCTGTGCAGACACAAGTTATCCATGGAACATCATTGTCTGCTCCAAGAAAAGGTGCTTGCACTACTTGCCAAAGTGGCTGTAGAACCAGTGCCCCCACTACATTGTGACAAGGGGTGTACTCCATGCACTTTCTCATTCCCAAGAAAGATGACTCCCTGAGGCCCATACTTCACCCACAGCCCCTCAACAGGTACATCCTGTCGGAACATTCCATATGGTCAGTCTTCAGGATGTTATACCTCTGTTGCAAGACTACTTCATGACCGCCCTACTTGAAGGACGTCTACTTCCATATTCCTATCCACCCCGCCCATTGAAGATTTTTGTAGTTTTTGGGGAGTGGTCAACATTTTCAATTCAAGGTGCTGGCTTTTGTAGTCATAACCACCCCAGAGTCTTCACTAAATGTCTAGCTGTGGTAGCCACTTACCGTAGGTGGGGTGGTATCCACATATTCCCTTACATCAATGACTGACTGATCAAGAGTGCCATACAACAGCAATGTCTGGTGCAAATGGAAAGAACCATAGACCTTCTTCACAAGCTAGGCTTCACGTTAAATATAGCAAATCTCACCTTCAGGCCCTCCATGTACAACCCTTCGTTTGGGCTACCCTAGGTTCAATGATGGGGATGGCTTAACCAAGCCTGGCCAGTGTCAACGCTTTTCAAAATCTGCTGTCTCTTTTTCAGCCAGATCATCAGGTAACATTAAGAACAGCAGTGCGCTTGCTATGCATGATGGCGTCCTGCACTGCAATAGTGCCACATGCAAGGTTACACATGTACCCCTTACAACAGTGCCTAGCAGCACAGTGGTCTCAGGAGGAGGGTCTATGGGAGGATCTAGTGTTGATTTGAAGCCATGCGCATTGCTTTCTGTAGTGGTGGAATGGCAACAACCTGTTACATGGATGGCCCTTTCTAGACCCAGTCATGCAAGAGGCCATCACCACGGACGCCTCACTCACTGTATGAGGACTGCATCTCTGTGAGAAATTTAGTTTTTGGTTGACTGAGGTGTGAGTCAATGTCAAGCAACAGCCATAATCACTTGCAGGGCGAAACACAAAAAATCACTACATTAACCTATGCTTAACCCTGGGTAGCTAGGCACAATAAACAGCCAGGCATAACTTAGAGGCTATGTGTACAGCACACAAACAATAATAAAGTAAAAACACACCACAAGAAAAGTCCCAAACCAATTTGTAGTACATTTTAATAAAACAACAAGAATGCAATCAGTGTAACTGGAGTAATGAATTTTTAAGGGTTCAAAATAGTAACCAAAAGATCAAAGTGCCAACCGCGGACATCTAGTCGTGCAATACTGGTTCAAAGTCAAAAGTGAAGGCCAACCACGATGGAGCGCGGTTCTGATACAAAAGTGGATTGGGCCTGGTCAGCGCTTACCTTTGGACGTATTAAAAAATTCAGAAAAAAATGTCTGAAAAGGTAAAGTTTAGCAGGGCAAGGCTGCAAGAGGTTTCTGAGGAGGGGGCAATGTCGTTAGATGGCCTTGGGTCAAAATTGCAGTGAAGATTTCTACATTCAGACTTAGTCGCCACAATGGAAGTCAAAACACTCCAGCGGGATGAAGCAGAAAGCTGTAGGCGTAGATAGTTCCACCAGGAAGGATACCCCTTTGGCAAAGGACCACTGAAATTTATTTTTTGCCACAGAGAAGAATGCAGTGGGAGAAGCCATGAAGTCAATTCGACCGGCGATTCACCTACAGGGAATCTATTGCGTGACTATCTGGGAGGAATTCACAAAGCCTTACTGTCAGCTACACCCAGTCATGTGGCCCAAGCCAGGCTGCAGGCAGAAAAGGGCCAAGGACAGGAAAATGCCAGCTTTCTAATAGTGGCATTTTCAAAATTGTAATGAAAAATCCGACTTTACCATTAAAGAGGGTTTATCATTACAATTTCCTAGGTACAAAACATGATATACCAACCTTCTCCCAATTAGGAATTGTAGGAAGCTGGCTCTATATATAGTGGACCAAAAAGGGGTACACTGTGTAAAGAGTCCAGGCAAACCCCAAAGGAATTACAGAGGCACAAATAACACCCCAAAAGCTCTCTTTTGTGGTAGTGTGGGCGAGCAGTTAGGTATTTCAGAGGGTAGAGCTAAGCATTTATTGCACACACATAGACAGTGAGACAAACACTCAATAAAGAAATCCAACACCAATATATACAAATAACACATAATTTGATATAAATTTAGATACCAAGATCATCAGAATCAGGTGAGTTCTTTTCGGGTATGAATTTTTGCAGTTTTCATAAGTTGAGACAGTGTAATTTTTGGGTGCGGTAATGTTATCCTATGGAGGAAAACATGTACTGCATTTGGGCACCTAGTAGCGACTTACGGGATTATTCTCTGGGAAGTGAGGTGAGTATGGGGCAATGTCCAAGGCCACACCAACAGGTCACCTCGGGAGGCTCTGGGGCAGAGGTGTGTTACAGCATCGTGTGTCCTATTCACTTAAATGGGAAACGGTCCAGTCAGAAAGAGGCTGCAAACTGGTACTGGGGGACCAATATGGGGGTCCGACCTTGAAATGCTTGGGCATGCAGGGACACCATTGGTCTACTTCTCCTCGGGCTGTGGGGCATCGGTGCAGTGGTATCTTTTGGCGCTGGATTCGGTGCTGGAGTCACTCAGGGTTGGAGGGGGCCTACAGGAAGAGACTTCAGGTGGTGACTGGAAGTCCAGTCTGGGCAAAACCAACAGTGGGCTTACCTCCTGTGGGTCTGGGGTCCCCATTGGCACTGTCACCTCCCCTGAATTCTGGCTGTGGAGCACGGGTACATAGGTACTTTGAGGTGTCGGTCGCTGATTCACTTGTTTGTCTTTGTTCTGCAGAAAAGGGGCAAACAGGACAGCAGGGCCACTCTTGATGTAGGTCTCATGGTCCCTAAACTCCCTCAACATGCAGGGCAGTTTTCCTTGGCATTGGTGTCCGGTCTGGGCACAACAAGCCTTGGTTGCTGCAAGGGGTCCAGTACCCCAGGTATTACAGTGGTGCAGCTCTGGTTGGTTCTGGCATCCCCACACATGGAGGGAGGACAGACCTGACCTGTGGGAGCACATCTACCTCTTCCTGGGTGGCTGCTGCATTGGTAGTCCAGGTGAGTGACAGGTCGGTGTACCAAACTTTGCTTCTTTGGTGTCTGCGGCTGCAGGGGAGTAGCTCCTCTGCCCCAAGATTGTTTCTTTGGCAATTACTTAAGCACTGGAAGCCCTCTGGGTTTATTGGAATTTGCACAGTGTCAGAACGAGTCAGTTGCTGCACAAGTGTTGGGTGCAGCAGGGAGGCTGGCAGGGTTGGCGCCAAGTCATGCTCCTCGGATCCCAGGTCCCCAATCTTATTTGTCCACTCCTTTTGTGTCCATCGAAACCTCAGGTCCTGGTATCAGGGAGTTCCTTGAATACTCAATTTAGGGGCATTAAGGGGAATGAGGAGTAGTAGCCAATGAGCTACTTACCCCTGGGGTCACTACACCCTCTAGAAGACCACCTCCTTTTGGAAGTTGGAATCACCCTGGCCCTGAGTTCCTCATTCCACCCCAAAAAAGATGGTGGAATTTCTAAATTTGTGGTTACTTCAGGCAGGCCACCCTAGAGGTGTGTCCTGTCTGGCAGTGTAAGATGCCTCCTGCATAGCTAATTATCCTACCTGTTCTGGTGCCAGATGGCCTTGGCAGGGGTTGACATCTCCCCTGTCTGGGGAAGTCTCAAGTCACATATTAAAGGTGTCAGAGGCCTTTAAATCCTCCTACCTTGAGTTGCTGATTTACCAGCCTTCCTGTGGAGGAGGTGATAACACCTCTCCATTGAGCAGGCATTGTTACTGACCTCTGAGAGGGCTACCCTCACCTCCTAGGGTGCCAGAAACTCATCTGTGGTGGCAGGCTGGACTAGACGAGTCAGCCAGCAGACTAGGAGTCTAGTAGGGGTCAGGGGCTACCTCTTACATACCCTTTGGGTGCATGTATTAATACATCCATCACTGGAATCAGTATGGTTGTATTAATATGAGGTTTTTGATACCAAGTACCCTAGGGTTCAGTGAAGCTATTAGGATACTGGGAAACTTCTTTTGCCCAGTGCCCAGGACATACCTTAAGATGGCTTCCCTGTTTTCTTGTACTGTCAGTAATTGAACTGGTCTGCTCATGCCTATATGCCCTCACATGTAATATAATGCACCCTGCCTTGGGGCTATAAGGCCTGCTCTAGTGATGAATTTCAAATATTATATGCAGCATTAGGAGAGTGCCATGTCGTGTGTTCACGTTTTAGAGCCCCTTGTCATGCTGCCTGCAGGGACAGTCTGTATGTGTTTGGTGCTGGGTCCCTTAGAGGGGCACACAATATGCTGCAGTTCTTAGAGACCCTATTTAGGCCCTAGGTACCAGAAGTATCACTTACTAAGGGCTTACAGAGGTGTAAAAGGCCTGGTCACTTGGGGATCAAGTGACCAGTTCTCCTGCTTTGGAGAAATAGCACTGGCACTGGCACTTGCGTAATGAATCTTGAGGGGGCGCCCCCTGCAAGACATGTGGAGGGACCCCCTCCAGACACGATCAGGAGCGCTCCGACCCAGAGTACTTTGCTATGGGGGCCTCACCGCACCGCGGGGGCTGCGGGGGCCTGTGTTACGCCACTGGGGACCGGTGACATGGTTAGCAGGAACCTAGTGCACTTCAGTCAAAGTTGCATCAAATACCAGGCAAAAAGTGGGGGGATTACTGCAACAAAAGCACAGTTTCCTATAGGAATTACAGATTATTAATGTAATAAGGAACCCCCAATGTTATCCTATGGGAGAAGTGAGCCTCACAGTAGTGTAAAACAAATTTGGGTATTTTTCACTACCAGGCTGTAGCGGCTCTTGGAGGGAGTGCTGCGGGGCGGTGTGGCAGGACGGGGCAGGAGCAGGGTGAGGAGTAGTAAACTACGGAAAAAGGCTCAACGGAGGTAAGTAAACAAATAAATAAATAAAACGAATTTTGTTGCGCGCGCTGCATCGAATTTGACAATGCAGCGCGCACAATGAAATTTGTTTTATTTGTTTACCTACCTCTGTTCGGCCGTATGCCGTAGTTTACTACCCCCCACCCTGCTCCTCCCCGACCCTCCTCGCCGCCCCGCAGCACTCCCTCCACGAGCCGCTACTGCTACCAGGACATGTAAAACTTAAAAGTAAATATCCAAACTTTCAATTATACATCACCCCGCCCTATGGGCTACCTAGTGCCTACCTTAGGGGTAAGTTATATGTAGGCCGGGTCTGGCCACTTAATGGAGTAATGCGTCCACTGTAGGGGCCTTTGTTCGACCTCATGGTCACAGGTTCAAATCCTGGGGGGTCCACTCAGCCTTTCATCCTTCAGAGGTCGATAAAATGAGTACCATTGAGTTCGCTAACACTAAACATCTGTTGTTCAGCTCCAAGATACCCTTGGTTGAACATGTGCTTTACAAATACTTATGTTAAAAGGAGAGTTTAAGGCTCAGCAAGGAAGTTTAAATGCCAAGTCGACATTGCAGTGTGACACTGCATTCAGGCAGCAATGGCAGGCCTGGGCCATGCTTTGGAGGAATACTTAAGTGGGTGGCACAATAAGTTCTGCAGATCCACTGGCAGCATTTAATTTACAGGCCCCGGGTATAGGGTATACCACTCTACAAGGGACTTATAAGTGAATTAAACATTCCAATTGGGTATAAGTAAATTCAACCACGTTTTAGAGAGAGAGCACAAGCAATTCAGCACTGGTTTAGCAGTGGTAAAGTGCACATAGTCCTATGGCCAACAAAAAGGAATTCCAGCAAAAAGTGGAGGGGAAATGGCAAACTGCAGAGAGGGCCAGGTGCAACATTCTCCAAGATCACACAATCCAAGGCTTGTGGACACCCACACAGCAGGGCCTCCACATCAACCAGTTAGAACGGCTGGCTTTTCAATTTACTCTTTGAGCATTTCTTCCACTCATTCACAAGGTCATTTTAGTCAGCAAGGACAACACCACAGCTATGTTTCACCTAGAAAAGCAAGGGGGCATGCACTCACCCCAGCTGTCTGCTATATCCGAGGTCAATCTGGAAGTGGGTGATTCCTTACAAAGTGCAGTTGGTCATATAGTACATTAAGGGTCTGGACAATGACTGGGCCGACCTGCTCAGCAGGACATATCAACAAGCCCACAAGTGTGAACTCCACCCCCACTTATTTACTTCCAGTGGTGGGGGTTCCTGCACATTGATTTGTTTGCCACTGCCGAAAACGCAAAATGCACGAAATTCGTTGCCAGATTACCTCGTGGTTGATGGGCAATGCACTATGGATGAACTGCTCAGGGATATTTGCCTACACTTTTCCACCTCTCCCACTCCTACTGTTTGCAGTTCACAAGCTATCCTAGTAGCCCCACCCTGGGCACACCAGCCTTGGCATTCCACACTGCACAGTTCCTCACAAGAAGCTTCCTAAGAAGCCAGACCTTCTCACACAAAATCCCTGGGCACTCTGTCACCCCAATCCTCAGCAGCTCAATCTTGCGATTTGGCTCCTGACGTTATAGAGTTTGGTTATCTCAAACTATCAGAAGTATGTATGAATGTATGTATTTATGTATGTCCATTATTCGCGAAAGCATTCAGACCTGCTACAAGGCCTAATGTAAGAGTTTTGTGCACTACGGTCTTCCAAAACCCTCACACCATCAGTACAAAACATTGTCTATTTCCTCTTAACATTCAACAGTTAGACCATGCCTAGACCTGTCTCTACAGCTACACAGGCCATGAACTAAAATGCTGCTTACCCTGTAAGTATCTGTTTGTTGCATGTAGTGCTGTAGATTCACATGTGCCCACCCTCCTCCCCGGCCGCCTCAGGAGAGATGCAAATACTCTTACCTCTAATTCTTTATTTTGCATTGTCATGTGTTCTGTATCTATATGCTCCATCAACATCTTTGCCCTCCGGGAGTAAGAAAAACCATCGCACTATGGAGCTGATGCCCATGCGCATTGTCTACAATAGGTGGAGTCACCACACCCTGTGACTCATAAAGTCGTCTTTGAACAAAAACAAGTTGCACACATCCAAGCCCATCACTAAATAGCAGGAGTATGCACATGATGTGAATCTATAGCACTACATGCCACATACAGATGCTTACAGGGTAAGAAACATTTTTATTTTTGGAAATGCGCAGAGGAGTTTATTTATCAAACAACTTTTTGATTTTACACAAACAGCACTGAATGCATTATCAGCATCAATATTTCCATTAAAGCCACCAATCCCAGATACACAAACAAAGATCACAGTTAGCTGATTGAATTAATCACCGCAAGTGATATCAGCAATTTGATTCGCTATTAATTGGTGAACTTCATAACCATCGTTTGCCGTTTTAAGCTTTGGTGAAGTGAAGTCACTTATGACTTATGGAATGACCCAGGAATATTTTGTCCTGCAGGTGCCCATTAACCTGTTCCTGAAATCGAATTGTATGTTTTATGAAACTATGGGTCGGATTAAAAAAAAATACACACAACGCAGCACCCAAAGAGGCTGCGCTGTATTGTGTGACAGGAACGGACAAGGAGAGTGCCATATCTTCAGAAATATGTCTCTCTCCTCCCCTCCTCCGCTCTACCCAGTGCCAGCGCTGATTTCAGCTGCCAAGCACCACACACACACCTTAGCGCCAGGTGTGTGTGTGAATCTAGCATAAGTTTTGTACTGGAAGGCTACACTTCCTGTACAAAATACCATGCCTAGACAAGTTTTAATGCTTTGCCCATGTGTGCTGCACAGTGAAGCACACAAGACAAGACAGAAAAGAAAGGAGAAATAAAAACATTTCTCCTTCTAGCGCCTCCTTTGAGAAGGTGTTAACTTTCGGAGAATGGGTTGTTGCATTGGAACGCCAATGTACCTACCACCCATGTAATGCCCCCCTGGTGCTAAGTAACACAAAGCAGGGCTTTGCGCTTCTTTTAGTGTACTTTCCATGGCAAAACAAGTTTTGTGCTGGAAAATAAATTCCCAAAACGACATTTAACTGAAGCACATCAAGGTTATACATAACATTTCAGAGAAGCGTTTACATTGTTCAGATCAGTAATCTGCCAACAGTGGTCTTTTTTATGTAATGAAGACCGTGTGTTTTAGTGTAATGTCAGTTTGTTAGTAGTGCTTTTAGGTTAAGGCTCGAAAATGGCAAACTAACATATTGTTGCAAACACAGATAAATAACTAAACGGAATAACAGGAATTAAGAACAAAATTGACAAAAATATGTCATGTAAATCACTGCACAATTAACAGTTCTGATACTTCTAACATATGTAATTACCAACAGTTTGCCATGTTTCTGCTTTCGACTCTTTTTTTAAAGTAATTATTGCTGATTGTGTGCACCACTGTTTCATTTGAACTGCATGTGTCATTGCGAACATGTTCTCATATTTGCCTAAAGGCCACATTCCATATAGCATAGTGGGTGTTGGGGAATGGGAACAGGACTGTAATCAGCTTGGTATCTATTTGTAAAAGACATTTTATCTTTATACTTTGTAAATCTTTTCTAGGCGGCTGCCATTGCTTCTGACGTGTTAGATACTCTGGGAAAACCTGGCCACTTCACACTTTTTGCACCTACTGATGATGCCTTTGAAAAACTTCCACGAGGTGTTCTTGAAAGGATTGTTGGAGACAAGAAGTCTGCTGAAGGTAACCTGATCAATTGTCAAGCTGTACATTCGGAGCTTTCACAGAAGAATTTGACAAGTCAAAAGTACATCTTTTTTAAATGAAATGAAATGTATCGTATCACATTCGAACACAAGCTGTGTTCTTTAATAATCAAATCGCCTTATCATCTGTAGCACAACCTTGAATGCTGGCGCAGAAATAGATGAAGAGAGAAATCTGCCGTACCAGTATTGTGCATCTTTTATCCTCAATTTAGTGGGTGTTTTTACAGACGTTATAGACAAGTCCGTGTTCTTGAGATGTTTGTCGTTCCCAGAAGATTTGCCATCAATGTGTGTACATGATGCAATGGAGAGAGCAAGAATGTTGATAGGTTGCAGAGGGAAAACTTTAATCAGCAGAACAGCATGACGGTTTCCCAGTTTAGCGTGCACATGCCATTTGGCAAGTTCTTTTTAGGAGACCGGTTATAAAACTAAAGACTTAGGGGCATATTCTCAAGGAGCTATCGCCGAGTTAACGGCACTTTATCGCAGCCAAAGTCGCGATAAATTTATCGCCCCATTCACAAGCTGGTGACAACAGCCGTTAGCACTAGTTTATCTGCGATAGCAGCCGCTAAACACATCGGCACAGATGATCCCGGCAACTATCGCTAATGAGATGCAGAGTAGGCGTTCCAAAAGCCACGACAACACCACACCTCAACATTCTCAACAACCAGCCAGATCAGAGATAAAAACACAAAACATACGATAAGGGGCGTTAGCAGCAGGAAACTACCTCCTGCTCTGACCTGGTGTAAAGTCGGACGGCAGCCTGCACCACAAAAGGGAGCCCAGCCCAGAGCCACACCTGAAGAACAACAGATGCCATGGAGCCACTGAACATGCGGGCCGGACACCCAAGAGGGCCCGAACACCCACCACCCCCATGACGTATGCCCGGCCAGCGTAGGGGTGTGAATAAACATCACGTAACTCTGGGCGTGGTCCTCTTCCGGAATGCCCAACGTCTCTGCCAGGGCAGCGCCTCTCACCCCGCCACGAGGCCGATGCCATGAGCGGTGTTGCCAGCGATCCTGTGCGCCTGCTGCACCCCGGGACGCTGGTCCCCGAACCAGTCCTGCCCGCCCCTGCACACCCAGGCCTCAATGCCCACCTGCCGACACCGGCGTGTGTCGAAGAGGGCCCACCACGTGCTGGTGCAAGCTCCATGCCCGAGGCCCCGACCATGGCAGACTCCTCGGACCATCATGGTCTCCGCAACACAGGCCCGCGGAACTCCTATCTCGTCGACATACTCCACCGGCATACACAGTGGACAAGTAGGACACACATTTGGAACTGAGTCTTGATTACACCATGGCAGAGTACATGATTTAAGGCTGAGTTCATGTCGCTATACTCCCTCTGATGTGGTGCCACCAAGTCTGTGCATAGGACTCCCACCAAATGTGTCTGTGGGCCCTTGCTGACTCCGGCCTTCAGCCTGCACAGCGGTCCTGTAGGCCTCACACCAATCCAATGAAGTCCGTCACAGGCAGGACACTGCCTCCTCGCCAGCTGCACACCCGCCCAGCTCTGGTGCCACTACCTGTCAGCCACAAATCTAATACAAATGCCATTCCAGCGTCGTGTGTGAGAGAGCCAGGAGGAGATGGCTGGACAGCGGTTGGCACGCGCTGACCACTGCCTCCAGCCGACACTGCAGCCAACCAGGTCGCACTTTTGGGACTTAGTCTTGATTTCCTCATGGCAGTGTTCATGTCACAGTACGCAAGGAGAGGAGTATGAGGAAAACGCACTTCAGTCCGGTGGAGAAAAGGCTCACCTTTACGGAGGTGATGGGACACTACCAACAACTGCCCTGGTGCCACTGACTCTGTGCATCGCGAGCCAATGACACGTGGCTGTGGGCCACTGCTGCCCGCTGCCTCCGGCCTACACTGCGGTCGAGTAGGTCACACATTTGGGACTGAGTCTTGATTTAGCAATGGCGGAGTGCATACCATTGTACCGGCATCATCGCAGACTGCATCCCCTCCCAGCCCCAGTGCCACTAAGTCTGTTCCCCGACAGCCATGGACACTTTCTGGTTGAACTTTGGTGGTTGCTAGGTCTATGAACTGGTGGTTGTCATCATCATCATCGTCATGTAGCTGATACCTAAATGGTGGTGAAAACAAGGCTGCAGCATTCCACTCCTCCAGTTGCTGCTTCCGGACCGCTTCTGCCCTCTGCATCATACCCTTGAGGACACCCTCAACTGTCCCCCGCAGCCCTCTGCCACATTCTCTTGAGACATCGATGAGGACCCACTCAGTCCGAGTGGCCCTACCTCAGTGCACCGCAAGTCACCGTCCCGTGGCGGGTGCCTGTGCTGGCCGCTGTGCATCCGGGGCCACTAACTCTGTGCTGGTCAGGTCCGGGACCCCTTCTTCTGAGATATTGGATGGCCTCTGAGGCGATGGCCTTGGGGTCATCAACGCCATGTGTCTGTGGCCCTGTGCTGTCCGCTGCCTCCAGCCTAAACTACGGCCCACCAGGGCTCACACATCAAATCGAGTCCTGACCGGCCCGGATGTCGCATCACCACAGGAGGCACATGCCACCACCGCCTGGACCAACTCCAACCGCCAACTGCCAGTGTCGAAATGGTAGTACTGGCAGACCAACGGAGTTGCTCGCACCTGTCATGGATGCCATCTTCTGCCTAATCCCCTGCTCAGCACTCCAGGTGCCACTAACTCAGTGCACCATGAATCATTGTCCATTACTGTTTTGGTTATGTGCTGTGGAGAGCTCACGCAGCAATGTCACCTCAGGCAGTGTGGGAGACCTGGGACGACGATGAGGAAGATGATGCAGGTCTGACACCCTCCCACTGCAGCTGCATCAGGAATGTCCAAAACGGACACAATCCTTGACATTTTCTTCACATGAGCGCGCTCAGCTCTAGTGCCCCAACCTCAGCGCACTGCAACTCACGGACATTTCTGTTTGCCCATTTTGTGACCTCTGGACTTGCTCCGGCTACCTCCATGATGCTCCGCAGTTGTCCCTGTAATGCTGGTGTTGTCTGTTTCCATATTCATTGTGTTCACTGTTGTATTTGTTGCCAGCACCAACAACTCCCTGAGGGCTGGCTTGCACTCACCCCACACACATCCAGCACAGGCGTCACTGTACATGTGAACCTGCCAATAAAGAGGCCGGGTACACGTCTCCGTAGCCAGTTGCAAAAACTATCTGCGTGTGTCCGTGTGGTCCTGATGTGTGCATGAGGGTCCCGGGCCCTACAACATTACATTGTGCTGTGTACAGCGGACGCAAACCATGTCATCGCAGACAGCGGGTTGTAGCTTGGAGATGTAGCTTTGTCGTCAAGCACTCGATACGTAAGAGGGGTGTACTGGGCCATCGTACGGAGGACCAGCGTGGGTGTGTGGATGATATTTACGGGCCTCTGGGCTCAGTTCAGTACAGGAAATGTGCAAATGCATGTGTCTCTGTTGCAGTGTGGGTCTCCTTTGTGGGGTGTAGGGGGTCCTGATGGGACTTCGACACCCCGTATGTGATGTAGTTCGGCTTCCATGAGCTCTGACCCCACCCGCACCTGTTCGGCCACCTCCTTTGGGCATTCTGACACCTAGCATTGGAATGCGATGTGTGCCTCTGTGAAGTGTTGTGAGCCAGCCGTGGTGGCGGGTGCTTCCTGCTGTGTGGTCTGTGCAGGGGCTGGGGTCTCCTCTATGTAGCCTGGCTGTCCTGCTCCTAGGTTTGGGTTGCCTGAGATGTCCATGAGCTGTTGTAGGGTGTTGGTGTCGAAGGTGTGGTGGTCGTCTCCAGCATCACTGATGGGTTGTCTGGTCTGACCTGCTGGAGGTGTTTTTTGTCCATCTGCGTAATGTGAATGGGAGATGCATGTTGACATTGTGTTGACTTTTATGTTAGCGCATTGTTCTTGTTGACATGCAGACTGTGTGACAATGTACATTGTGACTGTTTGGGTGGTGCTGGCAATTTGAGGGGGGACAGTGGACATTTGGACTACATGACGGATATGAGGTTGTACCCGTACATATGCATCTCACAGTTCCCTGCTCTGTCAAATGTGATTGGCCTGTTTCTGCGCATGGGCAGACCCAGTTGTCTCCCCTGTTCTGCAGTGTCGGTGTTGCACTTTGTGCCACATTGTCATGGGATGTGCTGTGATTGCTATGTGTGTGTGCTGTAGTGTGCCACAGGGATGGGGGACATGACCCTGGGTTACTGTGGGTGTGCAGTGTTCTACACATCGTTGTGCATGAGTGCCATTGTGCCCATCTCCCCCCGTAGCCCCAGTCCCTGGTTGTTACTCACCCTGTTGTTGTTGTGTCAGGTCCTCTCGAGCTGTGTCCGTACTCCCAACTCCTTGCACCGTCTCCACATTGATGACTGGCCTCCATTTCCTCTAGCTCCTCCTGTGGCGCAGGACTCTCACCTCCTGTCGCCATTGCTGCCTTCCTGTTGGCAGCGGCTTCTTTTTTTAAAAATTTTTACAGAGTTTTATATAGCCCGAACTTGACCCGAATCGGGTATCAGAGCGTTTTACATAGCACCAGTTGCATTACATGAGGACACATTCATTTTTGTTAGGCACGGAGAGATTAAGTGATTTGCCCAGAATCACAAGATGTTCAGCGTTATTGTGTAGACTCAAACCCAGTTCCCCAGACTTGAGGTCGACCGCCCTAGACGTTAGGCCAACTCCACTCCCCGCTTTGTGCCTGGTTTAGGTTTTCACGTCATGCCAGCGCCTCTTGGCCTCCTACATTGGCCTTCTCGACACTTCGGCTGCATTCAAGGTAGTCTGATTGTGGGTCAGTTGCTGGTAGTGTTCTGTCACCTCCGTGACGCTGATCTTGTTTTCCTGCGGACTGCACCCCATCTTCCTCTTCCTCTCCCTCTTCTCCTTGGCCTTCTCCGACCCCGTTGTTCCTTGCTGGTGGTCTGTGGGACTTGTGGGGTTCGCGTTGGCCTCTGCGCTCGGTCAGGGTGCATCCATATTGCTACGCACTTTGTATTGTTTCTGGTGTGTTGTTTTTGTATTATGGTGCATTTCCCCACCAGACGCATGGGATTTGCAGGTCTGCCACTGGTTTTCACTGCTATTTGTATCGTAATTGGCCTCATCGCAGCTTTTTTGGCGTTCGTGTTTCGCATTTTTTCAGCGTGGCGTTGATTTTAACACGGCCATTTGACGTGTTATCTGGTGACTATCGCATGGTACCGCCGTGTTGTGAATACTTGGTTAACACGGCGTAAATTTCCCGCGATGGACTGCGATGTTGAAAGTTGCGTTAAGTTACTTTTGCGATGGTTATCACATGTTCTTGAGAATATCCCCCATAATTCCTTAAGTTTTTTTTTCAACTTTTTTGTGATTTACAAAGGGTTTCAGGCATGCTTATGGGAAGCTATGTTAGTCTCAGTTTTTGCCATACTTTTGTAAATTTCATAGTAGTCACATATGAAAGTATTCTCACATGCATTCATGTAGTATGTGGGATGTTATCCTTACTTAAGCATACCACCCAAGTGCAATTGCATTGCTATTTTTTTCTCCACAAGGAAAATGTTTTTTTTCCAAATAGACATGCCCTTTTTAAATACCTTGACAATCAATTTCTCAGCACGCCATCATATAAAACAGATTACCTCCGGTTCTTCACAAGAGTAAATCTCCAGGTGAGTTATGTGACTGCTAAAACATATAGGAATACAGAAAAACGACATGTTTTATTTGCCTCCTTCAAAAGGTACCCTGTCCTGGATAGCTACAACCAGGAACATTTGTTCACACCATGAACGAAACACATCTACTGGTGTAAGTTCATGTTTTAGAAATGTTCAACTTACGTATACAAATACCTTTATGATTGAGGTCAATTTATCATTGTGCTTGCTGGGGGTGGCTACATATGGAATATTGTGTCTAGTTCTAAAGACCATCTGTGACGTAATCTGTTGGGTTCTGGGGTCTCCTCTGGTGTGTTGTGTTTGTTTCCGAGGATCAAATCTGGCATATTGTGTTTGACTCAAGAGGCAATATCTGATATTTGTGCCCTTTCCTGGAGGACTCATTTACAGGGGTATCATATTTAGTGGTGGAGGTCCTCGCTGGTGTACGTTGATATATTCTGTTGCCCACAACTGGAGTATTGTTTTCAAGTGCCTAATGATACCTTTGAATGCTCATGTTGAGTTTTAATGTTCACCTGCAGTCTTTCAAAGGGAGATCTACTGCTTTATGGCCACTTCTCAAGACTGCAATTGAAATTTGTATCCAACCTATAGTATTTAGTCAAGACTCCATCTGGCATGATGTGTCCAGTTCTAGATATCATACAAGAAGTGTTTTTGTTGGATTCTGCAGTCACCAATGGGTATATTATGTCCAGTTGTGGAGGCTAGCAATGGTGCATTGTGTTCAGATCTGGAGACCACATAAAAAATATGCATTCATTCAAGTAGGTCAGTTCTGTTATATTGTGTCCAGTTAGTACTCTCCTCCTGCATCTTGTCCCAGGTCTAGAGGAGTTGTCAAGTGTATTTGGTTCAGCTTTGTAGGTCACTTCTGTTGTATTGCCTAAAGTATCATGGGCCCCACCTGTATTATTTGTCTAGTTCTGAAAGGCGAATCTGGTGTAATATGTAAATTTCTGGAGAGCACATCTGAGTTCCTCTTTCATCTTTTGGAGGCTATCTTGATTACACTGTGTTCAAATCTGGAGACTGTATTTATAATAATGTGTGGTTCTGCAGGTCACATCCAACCTATTTTCATGTGTCATGTGGGCTACTGGATACCATTCTGAATGCCTCATCTTTAGTTTTGCATTCATTTTTTATGCCAAGTCTTGAGCTCTTCAGTCCAGTCAAATCCTGAAGGCCTTATCTTTTGTCGTACTTCAATTTCTGAAAACATTTTGTTGAGTATTATAACCAATCTAAACTGTTGCATACAGTTCTGGTGCCCTCATCTGTTATATCTTGTCCAGCTCCAGAGTCCTCCTTTGGAATCCTGTCTCATTTTCTAGTGGGCAAATCTGGGGTCTGGTTTTGGAGTACTAGTTTTGGAGCACTTGATCAGCTATCTGTGCAATTCTGAATGTCTCATCTGGAATATTGTGTCCAATTGTGGAAACCTACCTGGAGTATTGCACTGACTTTTAGAGACAACATCTCGCATAAAATGTGAGGGTCTCAGGACATATCTTAGATTGTTGCCTGCAGTTTTAGATGGGCTATCAAAATCATTATGATGAGGGTGTGGTGCCTAATGCAGATTATTGTGCTCCGCGTTTTGTCCCTTACTCAGACTATCGCTACCACGTTTAGATGTCACATCTGGTGTATCTAAAGATAAAGGTATATGGAGACCACCAATGGTGTAATATGTACTATCCTAGATGCCTAATGCAAAGTATTTTGTTTAATAACTGGTACAGAGTAGGTCCAGATGATAAGTAGTGGAGAATAAGACCTTTGCTTAAGAATTATCCAGTTACAAGAACATTATGGGAATCTTATTTTTTCCCTTTGGTCCAATTCCCATACCTTCTAAAATCTGCAATTTAGATTAATGATATACCAATGTAAATCATATCATACAGCATTTGGCTTTTAAATGGTAGAATACCACCGCTTCAAAATGCTTATACAATTTGGGTCTAAATGCACATTCAGTGCAATAAAACATCCACGAGAATCTAAAGTGCATTGTGCTACAGCGGCCCTTCACAGACCCAGAGCAAAATGGTCTGTCACAGACATGATTTTTTTCTGATGAAGATGACTATATGTTAAACTTTGAGGGAATTGTCATGAAATTGGTTGGTGCTCAGGAGAACTCATTAATGGCATTAAAAGCCAATGGATTCTAATGGCCAACTCAACCCCTTTCTACAGAGCTTCTTGTGATCGGCAGTGTCTTTGCCATCTAGGATCCAGGGATCAACCCCCTTTGCACATGCATACCAACACACACATCCATTCATTCAAATAGCCCGTAGGCTCATACACACAGTAAAGCAAACATGCTTACATATACAGAGAAGCAAAAACTTTTTGTCTCCTCTCCATCGCTCAATTTGCCTTCTACTTTAGTTGGTCCTCACTTTGCTCAGATTTTAAATCAACATGTCACCAGAGAGAGATCAAAATGATCATAATAGCAAATGTCAGCTTGTCCACCAGGTCTTCATAGCTGAGACAGACGGTTAGCAGCAGATTCCTACTTAACTGTTAATGTCATGTGCAGCTCTGTGTACACATGCTCTGCATACTCCTGATGTCTAGTGTTGTGCTCGGATGTGTGCAAGTTGCTTTTCTTCAAAAAAGTCTTTTGAGACATGCGCTATAGTGGCTCCTCCTACAGTTGGTAATACACTTGGGCATGGGGTTCATTGTTCGATTGATTTCTTCTGCCATCGGGTTCAGACATGCATCATTGAAGCTCTGGGTCGATTTCATGTGGTGATCATCTTTAGAGGCTTTCAGTTCTTCCACTCCTAGAACAGCTTTTTTTGCATTCAGGTTTTCTCTGACGTGGTTCTATCATTTCTACGACCGGGGAATCCTCACCCCTTCTGGGGCCTTTTCATCAGACTCTGTCCTTGAGAATGTAGACACCGTAATGGAAAAGAGTGTCATTCAAAGTACCTGGGCACAGATCACCACCAGGTCTGCAATCTTTGTCTATCGCTGGCCAACGAGACCTCCTGTTCCGCCTGTTTTGTCTTCTGGTCCAAAAAGAGCCTCAGGTACCGATGCAATCAGTGACTGGCTCAACTCACAATAGCTCATTGACAGATGACGACACTCTAGACATATTCAGCAAAGATGTAGAAGAGGAGCTGGAAGCCAGCCCTTCACATAACCAGCCATTTCACTGCAGCCCGCAGGTGAGTTCAGCATTGGGCTCCGAGATCAACAACCAGCCCCAGACAGCCCATCCACAGAACACATTGAGAATAGGTGTGGTTTCCCAACCTGCTACCCATCGACCTCATTCACAGGATGAACATCGCTCCCTTAGGGGTAAGACATTGAGCCCACAACCACCACAATAGCCTTCCGGTCCGCCCCTGCCTTTCAGCCATGACTCTAACTTCAGTGCCACTGCTGAAACAGCAGCACAAGATCATGGCTTCTTCGGTGCCAGCAGCTCCCTGAATGCCTACAGGTCACTCGACGCTGAAGACCTCCTCCTAGCAGAAACATCACTCAGGGCAGAGACCTTCATTGAAGCAGAAGACTCCCTCAACATCGACTCAACGATCAAAAGCTCATTCCTGTGCAGACTCTGAGGAGTGTGATACGCCTATTCTGCACTGCCTCAAGGAAGAGTTAGATGTTCAGCAGAATTGACTGATCATTCACCCACAGAAAGGACAGAATGTCAGCAAAACTGTAGCCAAAAGTCCAAGACACTGTTTCCAAAAATAGAAAGCTCACCTTTGAAGAACAACTCGCCTTGGAGCCTTCACTTCGTTCAAACAAAAGAAACATTAAAAGCCGTCCCCTCCCTAAGACACCACCTCTTATTATGAAGTTATTCACAGGATGGCCACCTTTCACAAGGTTGACTTATACATAATGCTTGAGGAGGGGAGTTTCCTCATTGAAAAGCCCAGCATTCCATCCAATACCTCCCTAGTCTCAGGGGAATGTTAAAATCCACTCTTTTCCTGATGCTTCCACCTCCAATTAGATGTAGCAGCAACATTAGCAATGCTCTCGGGGATACTCCAGGAGTGCCTATTAGGGTGACAGCTCTGAAAGGGCAGAGGGGATACAACTAAGGGAGCGTCTCTCTCTCTCCCTTCCCCTTGACCACACAACACAGTCCTGCCAAGTACCATGCATCAGGCGTTAGACTAATGCATTTCAGTGTGGTGATCCACATCACCGCACTGAAATGCACAGTCACGCATTGTAGGCATAGCTGTTGCCTCGGCTGTCAAGCTATAGCGCTGCTATGCTGACTGTAAAACTAGTGGCTGGAGTAGTGATGTGACGAGCACGCGGCTCCCGGCAGGCTTCAGGGGATGGCTGAAGTGGATCTTGGCTACAATGTATCAAGTATTCCTGGGAGCGGCCTTTATTTTCTGACAGTGATCTGTGTCAGGAGAGGCTGTGCCCAATTGCTATTTCCGCTGTGCAGGAGCCTGAAGCGAAAGGTTTGGAACAGTGGAAGCTTGACTGGGCAATTGGCACTCACAGCCACATGGTAATTGAATCCCCTCAAACCGACTGGAGCTCAGGCACATGCTACAGTACTGCAGCTGAGCCCTGAATGCAGCGGGGTCGAGGTTGTCCATGAGCTCGTTGTGGTCTGGAGGACTCACTATGAGGAGGTGGGCGGCCCGGCCTAAAACCGCATTTCCCGTCTGCTATTCGCCTCTTAATATAAGTAACTTTGTTTTCATCACAGTGCAGGTAAAATTTGTGTTATGTTTTAGTGTGACTTACTGCAAGGTACTTTCAATCATACAACGTTCTGGCTCACTCAGCTGCCGCATTGTGTCTGCGTGCCTGTCTCTCAGCCTCGTCCTGTGAATGAATGCCTAGACCAGGGCTCTCTGCCGCCGCGGCTGTAAGTCAACTTTCAAGTATGTTGGCTCATTAAGGCAACTCATCTGGGCTGCTGGCTAAGCTGGTGCTGGAAACGTAGCGTTGCACCAAATAGGCCGTGGACCTCTTGCTTTGGGGGAAGAGTTTGTTGGGGCCTCCCACATCCTGTTAGGGTGGCCTTGTTGTGAAGGGCACTACGTTATTGCCCTTCATTTTTGGTTCTTTCCAGCAGCTAACTTTGAGTTTCTCAATGCTCAGATGAGTGTTATTTCTGATATTTGTGTTTCCCTCATCTTCATTCCTTGATTTTGCTTGTGAAAAAGTTTCACTCATATTTGTGGTAATGTCACTCATAATTACACTGAAAATATGAAAATGCCACACATAGCAATCTGAAACCTTGGCAGCTATGACAACACCGGTTGGGGGAATATGGCTAAAGTGTCTCCCACAGTGGCAAAGGATCACCTCAGATCAATGAGTCCTTTCCGTTGAAAAACTGGGTTACTGCTTGTAACTCACAGCTCAACCACCAAACATCCCCCATGCAAAACCCCCTGCAAACACTCTCTCCAGAACATTAAACTCCTCTTACAAGAGGAAGTATAGACACTCCTACTCAAAGGGGCCGTAGAGCCTCTGCCCCTACAGCAACACAGAATAAGGATGTACTCTCTGTACCTTCTCATTCTCATAAAAAGAATCCCTCAGGCCCATCTTCGACCTCATGCCCCTCAAAAAATATATCCTATCGTAGCTCCTTCATGCTTTAGGACTAAATCCTTCTGCTGCAGCAAGGCAACTTCATTATAGCTCTTGACCTGACCTGACAAATGCATTTGAACTTTATTGAGACTTTTTTGGCAGAAACATTTTAACATATAAGATAGAGTGGTCATATTACCCCCGTCCACTCATAAGTTTTAACTCCTTCCAATGGGGGCACCAGAATAAAAGACAATTTTCTCCTACCATGAGATACTTTTATTTACACTTCACAATATTTTTGCACTCTGCCCCTCACTCTAGTACATCATTATTGCTTATCTTAAATCCAAACACCTCCGCTCCTCCCCTTTGGCTATTGGGGAGTCATAGCCCCCACTGGATTCCTTGCAGTTCCAGTGTGAGGAGGGAATCCAAAGATAAAGCATGTCACCCTTGTTTGAGTGAGGGTTCACGTCCTAACAGCTAAGTGCTCTCTTTCTGTATCTGCTCACCCTTCTGGTTTACTTTCCTCCTTTACACTCAGACTGCCAAGACCTACATGAGTATTAATAAGCAAAAGTTGGCCAGGCCATATTACGTACAGTTTTTCAATCTTCTGTAACATCACCTGGCTAGCCACCGCTTATGGGAGGGCTGCTTTAGGTATATCACATGCATCTGTATCAAATGCCACAAACAGAAAATGTTGCCCTTTTAAACATCTGTTTGTGGCATGCAGTGCTGTAGATCAACCAGGTGCCCTGGAAGCCTTCAGCTATTGCAGAATATTTTCTATTAATTTCTCTAACTGCATGCCATCTTTTTTTATTTTTATGCTCCATGTTTATCCTCATTCACTGTGCAGGGAAAACAATTTAACTGTGGGGCCGATGCCCGACTGTAGGAGTCACATTAACTCGTGACTCAAAAAACTTCTTCAAAGAAGAAGTATGCAAAGCTTGTGAATCTACAGACTGCATGCCATGCGCGGATGCTTTGTAGGTTAGTGAAATTTTCCTTCCAGCCCAATTTGTGCATTATTAACCCTGGGCGTAGTTCGCGAAGTAGCGCTACGCGTAGCTACGCAAAGTGCACTTCACACTACACGAGCTACGCTTAGCACTTTGCCAACTGCGTAGTACCCTGTTCGCACTGTGCAAGATGTCGTTTTCAATGATTGCACAGTGCGGATAAGCATCCGGCACGGTGCAATCATTGAAAATGGCATCTTACACAGTGCGAGCTGTAGTTTTCTGCCGCTCGAGTAGATTTTTACTCGAGCGGCAGCTTTCTCAACGCGGACTGGTAGTTTCTCATCGCGAGCGGTCGCTAGCATACGGGACCACTCACAATGAGCAACCTGACCTCCCCGCGTTGAGAATCTCGCCAGGAGGTTTATTTTCCACGCTCGCGATCGGCAACTTGATGTTGCAGATCCCGAACGAGGAAAAAGTCTCGCCGGGATGTCATTTTGCTTGCTCGCGGTCGCCAACTTGACGTTGAGGACCATGAGTAGGCAAAAAATGACCGCTGCACTATGCTACGCTACGCTACGCGTGTTTGCACTGTGCTAAGTGCAATTCGCGTAGTGCGAAGGAGCGCAAACTTCGCAAACTACGCGAGCGTAGCGTAGTGCTTTTCCCAAAGTAATACAACGCAGCACTTTGCGCTGCTTTGCAATACTTTTTGTCAGGAGGCATTTCATGGGTCGTACATATGCGTTCCCTTGCAATCATCCATTGGTTTCAAAACAAAGTTCTCCTAACAATGGTAGAAAGGGTTTTGCACAAAAAATAATGCCTTTTTTTGATTGGTTTTAATGTGGAAAAATGCTTTTATTTCTCCTAACATTTCTGGCTTTCCATGTGTTCTATACTGTACGGCACAATGGTGCAAAGCTGTGTGCGAGGTGCTAAGCAGCCTGAATGTGTGCCAGCGCTAGGAAAATAGCAGAATAGGGCATATTAAGCAGATATCACGAAATCTACCTCTTTGTTTCAGCCAGTCGGAGAGAGTGGTAGGCATAAATGAAAGAACAAATGAATTAACGAATGAAGTGTTCTAAAGTGCACTGCTATCCACATTGAGGCATCCAAGGTCCCGATTTTAAGTTAAAGACTGACTTGCCCAGTTTAAAGATTCTTAATGAAAACAGATTCAGAAGCACTGATGCTGATGTTCAAAGGCAGGTTGATCAGTTCTTGGAGGACAGGTAGCAAAATGAACATCCACCTTGCCTTGCTTAGTGCAAGGGCAAACACTTTAAACTGGGAACTTGTAGAATGCAGATGGCAAGAGAGATGGTAGAGGCGCATGAAGTGTAATGTTAACTAAAAGTTTAGCAGCCATGTTTTGAGTTAACCGGAGGTGGTGTAGAAGATATAGCAAAAGGGCAAGTTAGAGAGATTTGCAGTAGTCTAGGACCGAAGTAATTAAAGCATGGACTGCAGTCTCCCGCGACATTACGGGAAGGACAGAAAGAATCTTTCTGAGAGTTCTGAATAGGTCAAAACAGGTGGTGGCTACCATAGAAACTTGGCACATAAAGGACAGATTGTGATCAAACAAGACCCCGAGATTTCTTACAGTCAGTGAAGGCAGAGAAGGTTGGCTGAGATTAAAGAACCACCAGCTTGGTTATGAAAAAGAAGGTTAGTTGCCAAGCAGAAGAATTTTGGATTTCCCGCCATTAAATTTAATTCATTTGACAACTGTCACTGAATTTATTAAGTGGGGGTTTGGTTGTTAAAGGCTGGAACTATAAGCTGTATGTCATGAACGTAAAAAAAGATTTCATAGCCAAAAGAACATACAAGTGCAGCTGAAGAAGCAATGTAGATATTGAAGAGTGGAGCTTAAAGAAGACCGCTAAGGAATAAGAGCTGATCTACAGATGGCAATGCTGAGGAAACAGTTGACCAGCATAGAATTTTAAACAGTATCAACAGCCGCTAAGAGAGCTAATAATATGAAGGTGGTTGTGACTCTTTGGTCTAAGATGACACAAAGACAGCCAACAGATGGGCCTCTGTACTGTGCTGTGGTAGTAAGCCAGATTGGAAACTGATTCTGTGATAACTGGATGTTCACAAAGTTTTCCAAAGTTCTTGGTAGGGAAAACTAGGAGTGATATAGAGCTACAATTGCCTGGGAAGTGAGGTTCCATGGTGGGCATTTTTAGAAGAGGTTACACTATGGTGTGTTTCCATGTTGGGGGGACTGTAGCTGAGCATAGGGAAAGATTGAAAAGGTCTGCTAGGGAAGGCAGAAACATTTAGCACTTAACAAAAAGATATGAGGCATACATGTGTCAGAAATAGAACCAGACTTAATAAAGGTAAGTGATAGCTGCAATTTCTAAAATGTGATGGGAGAAAACTCAACCAAATAGGAAATGGAGGTTGAATAAGATGTGAGTTCAAAACAATCAAGCAAACCAACAAGAGGTTGCCCAATGAAATTAGAATAAACGGTGGCACATTTTTCATGAAAAAATGTTGCAAGATCAGAGCTTAGTTTCAGGGTTGCAATAGAATGTTGGTTTATGGCAGTAGAAAAATGTAACTAGAGAAAAGATTTCTTGTGAAGAGTTAGTGGTGGCATCAATTTTTTTGGCAAAAGAGGTGGCTCGGGCAGAGCGGACCAATTGCTGATATATTTTAATTGCAGCTCTATAAATCAGTTTGATTGTTTGATAATACTAGGAGGACTAGCGCATCAGGGACCGGCCGCCAGTGGTGCGGCGGTCCCGCACCGGCAATTAGGATGCCACCGTGGCGGTGGCATCCTCCATTCCCAGCATTGTGGCAGGCGGTGGTCACAGCACCGCCCGCCACAATGCTGGGGATGCACATTGTGCATTGTCATGCACAAGGTGACAGGCACCGCGCAGTGCCTGCCACCTTGTCCATGACAATGTAGGGAGGTACCATGGGTACCCCCCATGTCCACCCCCACCCCCAATATCCTGAGGGCCCGCAACAGGCCCCCGTAAGCGAAATCCGCATGGCTTTCCATAGCGGGGTCTCCGCCATGGAAAGCCCTGCACCGCTGCCCATGCTAATATGGATGGAGGTGTCTAGCAGACACCGTCACCATATCCAGCCCCTTTCCGTCCGTCCGGGTCCCCCCGCCATACTAATATGACGGGGAGAAATGGGTGGCGGGCGGGGTATGATGTAGGGCGGATCGCCACCGCCATGTGGGCGGTGGCAATCCGCCCTACATCCTAATAGACCCCTAGATTCTCCATTTGCCCTTCATCACTTTACACTGTAGTTTGTAGGCCTTGGGGTGTCATCAAAGCAAGGGGCAGATTAGGACTGTGAGGAGGGTGAGCTTTAAAGGAAACCAAAGCGTGCAATTAATAGTGGATTCAACTATAAAAATTGTCCACTGCCGAGAACTCATCCTTGGTAGACAAAAGTGGGTTTTCTCTGAGGGTCTCCTTAAGGCATGGGGAATTGAATTTGGAGAAGGCCTGTGAAACAGCGGGTGCATTAAAAGCAGTTTTACAGTCTTTGAAAAAAGGTACTGCAAAATGGTCTGGCCAAGGCAGTACAAGTGACAAAAGCATGTACAAATTGTTATTATTAAAGAACTAATAATCAAGGATTTAGCTGGCAGAAGGAGTGGTAAGTGAGACCCTTTGGGTCAGTTTGAGCATGGATAATGTGAAGCCAGAATGTTTTTATCCTCCCGGTGATACTTCATGTTACAGAGAATACTGAAGTTTGCCTACTTAAGAACATATGGGCACATGAGGTCTGTCAAATCATTCCAAAAGGTGGGTTTAGAGTGATAGGGGGACACTGAAGTAGTGTTCCAGAGAGTGATAAAGTATGGACTAGCTTGAATTAAAAAATCCCATGTTACCCCTCTGCAAGTTATGGCTCATTAATGATAGTGCAGTTAAATTGCAATAAAACATAATTGCAAAACAACGTCCAAGTAATCTGCTTGAATGGCAGCAGCGATATCAGATGCCTTGGTATGCCATGCCTAAGTTGAAAATAGGGCATCTGGTTTATGGACATAAATCACAGCTATATCTAGACAGGAATATTATATTAATAAGAAATAAATTGGTGGCTGGGTTAGAAGGCACACTGTGACTCTGATGGTTGCCATCTAACTCATTGTTCAGCTTACTCAGCTTAATAAAAATAGAGAAGTCCCAACAATGGCATGATACAGGCCTATTAACTTGGACAGCTTATGAGGAGAATATACATGCGTCTTACCTGTGGGACTGAGAGAATGAAGCATTGAAGCTGAATAGGTCGCTCGCTGCAAGGGAGCTAATAACTAATGACAAATGGCCAGGGATCCTGGTACTGGGCGTGGATGCAGAAAGGCTTTCCTTTGGCGCATCTTCGGCATGCCAATTGTACGCCCACTTTGTAGACACACAGCAGCGTCTCTCATATTGGTCAGAATCTCAGTGGTGATGCTACTTTGAAAGCGGGAGTGCTGAATGATACTGCAAAAACACAGAGGAAATTAAAAGAGCTACTATTTTCGAGAAGTAAGTTTTCTTGCCACCAGCATCGCTGTGAAAATAGCAATAATCGAACACAAAAATTTACTATATTTAATAAATCACACTTTCATCACACTTTCAGAACCATGGAGCTAGGCACCTCCAAACAATTGCAAGAAAAGCAAAAAGGTGTTGAGGAATGGCACCTATGTTTGGCGAGAGGAGTAGAGGAGGGTGGTCTTTGCCTGTGTGAGTCTTACACCATCCTTCACACAGTGAAGCTGCTGTATAATTACATGAGTGGTGGCTGGAATTTTAGCAGTGATCCTCTACTACACTCTATTGTGTTAAACACAATATAAATCAATATTAACAGGTTTTTGCACATATCATGTGTCTAGCATAGTATGCATAATAGGGCCCATTGCCTATAAAAATGCTCATTATGAGTTTGGCAGTCCACGGACCACCAGACTCATGGGGGCGCCACATTGGCAGTCTTCCGACTACCCTATTACAACCAGGTCAGTCGGGTTGTCCTGGCACCACTGCAACTGCAACTGCCAGGTAAGGGATCAGAGATCCCTGGCGGTGGAGCAGCGGTCTTCAGACCACAATATACTTGGCCGGGCTGCTGCGGCCCTACCAACCATATTACGAGTTTGATCACCACAGTTTATATGGCTGTGCAACCACCATGAAAACTGTGACAATGAGGTAACAAGTGCCTCTGTGCCATGGGGTGCATGCAGGGGGAGAACAGGTGTGCTCTCCTGTGTGTATGCGTCCCAGGACCTGCACAGCATGGAGTGCAGCAGTCCATGCTGTGCAGGTACTGATTTTGATGTTCCCATTACGGTTTCTATTTCATAGGCACCTCCGTGGGAACGCCAAAAAAACACCCTCCAGACAGGAGAAAACTCCTTATCTGGTGGGCGGTTCAACCATGGATTTGGAGGTGCGGGAGTGGGGAAGTCATGCTCCCACACTGCTAAACTCGTAATGCGGCCCTTAATTAGCTTTCAAAATAAAAACATGAGACTCATAGACTGTATTTTCCAGTTTATATCTATTTGATATCTGTATTTATTTTTAAATGCTTCTCTGGAAGGAGGAATCGACTTGTTAGTTTCACTGCTATGTAAGGGACACTGATGGATGCAATTAGGCCTTTTCCATTCTTTATACATTATGAAGATAGCCTGGGAAAGACATCAGTAGGTTGATTGCCAAGGGATTGTTAGCTGTACAGTCAGTTTTAAAAAGGGTCAAAAAGCATGGTTTCCAAAATATAGAAAACAATTCTTATTCCTTTGGGAGCCATTTTACTGTAGGCTGAAGTGAACATCTGCCATCATCTTTAATGGAACCCCCAGGGCACCATACTGTAGGAGAGGGAATGTTTCTGTTGCTTCGAGACAGAACAGAAAATCAGGAAGTCATCAAGGGATTCCAGATAAGCCTTCTGTGCAGGAAGTCTGGAAATCAACTAGGAAATACAGCCACAAGGAACAGATGAATTGCAAGAGCAGATTTCAAGACCGTGGCTTTCCTTCCATGTCTTACTGTGCTCAAGGGCTCCAGATTGTCTGGGGTTGAATGTCAGTCAGAAAAGTTTTCCATGCCTTCTAGCATTTGAAGAGAAGTAATGTGGAGAGAAGACCAATGGCTATGTTTATATCTTATAAATTAAATTAGACCCTACTTAAATTAAGTGTGACAGAAGTACTAGACCTTGTGTGTAAATTTAGTCTCTCTCCACCTAGCATATAACATTTTGCAAACGAGGAGTATGTGATATTAGGACAAAGGAATGTTGGACGTTTCACAGAAAACAAAATAGCGGCAGAGACCAATAATGTCTGATATAGACTGTTCTCCCCAACATTACAATGCTTGCATGTCTGCTTTTCCTTGTTTAACATTCTGCCCTCCGTGGGCATAATGTTCTAATAGTATTGTAGCCCTTCTGTCCCTAATCCTCACCGCTCCATCTCTACTAGCCATATCCTGTGCCTAGTGCAGCGAGCAGTAATGCTATATTGAATGAACATGAGCATACTAATTTTCATGCAAAAGCCCAAAAGTATGTAGAACATCATGGCCTTTTTACATGTCTAGTGTTTTCTGTGAGAAATTCGATTTTGAGGAGGTCATCCTCATGGCATTGCTGTTGGAAATGTAGACAATGCATGACTTGCAGTGTGCTGCATTGTCTTCTCCTTACAACAGCTGCAGGAACAAGTTGCCATAAGTCTTAGCTTTCCTGCTGTTCTTCAAGGTGTATTGCGGTGCCATTCAGATGTTCCATCCAGAGCCTCAACCTAGTAATTATCTCTTATTGGAATCCCTGACAAAATATCGCAGCAAGAATATCGAAGTCAAGAATATCGACATCCTATCTACATTATGGTAAGTACAAAAATATTGAAAAAAAATATCAATGTCAAAAATATCATTGTTAAAAATATCGTTTTTTATTCAACTTAAAAAAATACTGTAAAAGAAAGTAAATAATACATATAATTAAAATAGACATAGTTAAAAAAATTAAAAAGTTTAAAAATTATAATTAATATATATAAAGTAAAAATTTATTAAACATATACATATAATATATAATATATATACTTACTAATATGTTTACATAATTATTTCAATAACTTTTAAAACAAAAAATATATCATGTACATTATACATACATCTATACACATGAAACAATAATATAAATAAAAATTAAATATATATAACTAATTAAAATAATTAAAAATATTGTTAGTCTTTAAAATATTAATTATATACTCCATTAACTAAAATAATACAAAAATTATTAGATAGCAGAGGTAATAAAATTACTATTCAAACTTGGAACAGTGCAACAGTAGGGAAAATGTTGGATAGCACAGGGGTAAAAATTACTATTCCCTCCCCAGAGAGTGCAACAGTAGGGAAAGTGTTGGATAGCGTAGGGGTAAAAAGTACTATTCCCACTCCAGTGAGTGCAACAATAGGGAAAGTGTTGGATAGCATAGGGGTAAAAATGACTATTCCCACTCCAGTGAGTGCAACAGTAGGGAAAGTGTTGGATAGCGTAGGGGTTAAAATTACTATTCCCACTCCGGGAGTGCAACAGTAGGGAAAGTGTTGGATAGCGTAGGGGTAAAAATTACTATTCCCACTCCAGTGAGTGCAACAGTAGGAAAAGTGTTTGACAGCGTGGGGGTTAAAATTACTATTCCCACTCCAAGGAGTTCTACAGTAGGTAAAGTGTTGGATAGCGTAGAGGTACAAATTACTATTCCCACTCCAGTGAGTGCAACAGTAGGGAAAATGTTGGATAGCACAGGGGTAAAAATTACTATTCCCTCCCCAGAGAGTGCAACAGTAGGGAAAGTGTTGGATAGCGTAGGGGTAAAAAGTACTATTCCCACTCCACTGAGTGCAACAGTAGGGAAAGTGATGGATAGCTTAGGGGTAAAAATAACTATCCCCACTCCAGTGAGTGCAACAATAGGGAAAGTGTTGGATAGCATAGGGGTAAAAATGACTATTCCCACTCCAGTGAGTGCAACAGTAGGGAAAGTGTTGGATAGCGTAGGGGTTAAAATTACTATTCCCACTCCGGGAGTGCAACAGTAGGGAAAGTGTTGGATAGCGTAGGGGTAAAAATTACTATTCCCACTCCAGTGAGTGCAACAGTAGGAAAAGTGTTTGATAGCGTGGGGGTTAAAATTACTATTCCCACTCCAAGGAGTTCTACAGTAGGTAAAGTGTTGGATAGCGTAGAGGTACAAATTACTATTCCCACTCCAGTGAGTGCAACAGTAGGGAAAGTGTTGGATAGCGTAAGGGTTAAAATTACTATTCCCACTCCAGTGAGTGCAACAGTAGGGAAAGTGTTGGATAGCGAAGGGGTTAAAATTACTATTCCCACTCCAGGGAGTGCAGCAGTTGGGAAAGTTTTGGATAGCGTAGGAGTAAAAATTACTATTTCCCACTCCAGTGAGTGCAACATTAGGGAAAGTGTTGGATAGCATAGAAGTTAAAATTTATATTTTTACTCCAGTGAATGTAAAAGTGTGGAAAATGTAGGATAGCGTAGGGGTTGAATTAACATACTTATTAATAAAATCATTTTTGTAAAATAAATAACAAATTAAAAATTAATTACCTAAAAAATTAATGAAAAGTACCAATAAAATTAAATTAATATTTACTTAAATAACATTAAATTACTTCCCACCCTATTCACCCATAAACACACAACCCGCTACACATAAAAAACACAAATAATTTAATTGTCAATTAATCAATTAATAACATTTAATTACCAATCAATAATAAATTAACAATACATTAATTAACAATAACAATAATTAAGAAATATTAAGTTAATTATAGTTAATATCATTCTAAGTTAATCAATTAATACAAAATGAAATACCAATTAATAATTGTTTAACAATAAATTAATTATCGATAACAAAAAATAAAAAAAACATTAATTAATTCATTATAATTAAATTACTTCCCACCCTATTACTCTATAAACCCACAACCCGCTACGCATAAAAATTAAGAAAATTAATTTAATGATCAATTAATCAAAATGAATTACCAATTAATAATTACTTAACAATAAATTAATTAAGAATAACAATAGATAAATAAAATAATAAAATAATTATAATTAATATAATGCTACATTAATCTAATTAATTAATACAAATTCATTAACAATTAATAATTAATTATCGATACATTAATAATCAATAACAATAAATAAAAACATATTAATTAATTAATTATAATTAAATTATTTCCCACCCTATTCCCCTATAAACCCACAACCTGCTCTGATACTAAAACTTTACTTTAAAAAATCACTAATTTCTAAACATTTAATACATATATTTAAAAATAATAAAAATACATTACAACATTTTTTTAAACATACATATAAAATACATACTAAAATACATAACACTAATATAAATATCTATATTTTTAATAACAATATTTTTGCTAACGATATTACTTACTTCGATATTACTAACTTCGATATTACTTACTTCGATATAAAAAAAACAACAATATTACTTACCTTAAGGTCGATATTCTGGTCAACGATATTCTTGACATCGATATTCTGTAGCCACGATATTAAAAACTCGATATTAGTGTAGGTCGATATTTAAAAATCGATATTTTGACTGCTCACCCTCTTATTGTGATGCAGTCCTTTCTTTAGCTCTGAAGCACTGCATAACAGCCAGAGATACTCATTCATTGCGGCTGCTGTAAGGAGAGGGCAGCTCATGTATTACATAACGCCCTGAGGACGACCTCATTAAAATGATTAAGTGCCATGTGAAAGAGGAGTGTGTGATCAATGCAGGACATTGCTCCAATATGTAAAGTGATGGCAGATTACTTATATGAACTCACTTGGGAACCACCAGAATGCTAACACTCCCCTCTGGGATTTCATTTATTGAAAAGAAGGAAAACTCTAATAAGGACTGAACAACTCTCTATGCTAACTAATGGTACACCGCGACCTCATGTTTGTACTGACTTTGATTTCTGTGTGATTTATTTGGTGTCTTATTTTTGTATGTCATACATTCAGGTATATTCATATTTACAGTTCGTGGAATACTTTATAGCCAATTCCTTTCCGAAATAACACACAATAAATTATGAATGCACAATGTTTCCGTTCCTTTGGTGTCTTATTAATATACACTTGATTTATGGCAATTGGGTGACTTTTTACTCTGATTTTAGTATATCGATCCCTCCTCCGTGCACCTTAACAGGATCATACCCTTTTTCATTCAAGACTGACAAAATCAAAGGCCTACTCTTAGGATAAGCTCCAAATATGTTAAATTCCACTCGGGAGTGGGGGGCTCCTCCGTTGGACCCGAGGGCCGTTGCCCCACTTAAATTACCCTTAAATGTAAAGCCCAATCGAGGAAAAATAAAATGGCAGTTCATTACCATTTTAATTTTCATCCCCTGTGCCAAACAAAGCGTCAGCACAGGGGGGGCCTGCTGAGTGACATCAGCAGGGAGGATGGTGGGCTGTTTATACACTGTCTAACGTGCGAATGTCTTTTTGGCTGGCCGTCTTGTGACAGCCTCCCACACATGCACACTTTAAACATATCTAACCCAGCTTGAGCAAGTGCAGGCCTCCAGAGCACTGTGGAGAGCCGGATGAGGCTGCTGCCACCAATTATGGCGCTGCTCTCATGCTGGTTAGAGCAGCGCCAGGATTGGTCAAGGGAGTTCCAGCATCCAGTTCCCGGAGTGGAGGATGTAATGTAACTTTTTTTAAATGTTATTTTCGCGCGCCATGCCCCCCTTCCCGTAGATGCCAGCCGCCACTGATTCCACCCCTCTTCAAGTTATTTGTCTTTAACTGGATATCTGTTCTGCTGAAATTAGATCAATTGAGACATCCTGACTATATTTTGGTGAACTTAGGAAAGCAGCTGGTAATATTTTGCTCTCATACTCATACTGTAGTCATGATCTATGTACAATCTATCCATTCTTTATCACTGTCTTCACTGAAATTCATCTCAAACAAAGGTTATATGGTTATATGAGGAAGACATTAAAATAAAAGGAAATGTCCTCCAAATTGCAAATGATCAGTACACCAGGAGCTTAGACACTCATTTATTTTTTTTGTTTAAAAACACGACTGTTAATGGATTGAGTAGGTTTACGGTGTAATCTCCAGTGTAAACATAAAAACTGAATAATTTGTGGTGTACAGCAAAAGACTGTTTAGCATGTCCTAGAATGTGAGGCACTATTGGATGAAAGAAAAACCTGTATGTCATCGCTTTTTGGGGGTAGGGAGTGAAGTCTAGAGGATTTTCTTGCACATTACTGCACATTACCGAAATATTGACGACATATATGACATTTGAATAATAGCTCAATTTTTAAATCACATTGAATCAAATTGTAGCTGTTTTGACCCGAGATTTGACTTTTTTCTTATTATCTGAGAAAAAAGGGAGAAATTAGCAGTTTGTTTTAACGTTTGAATTTTAAAAGAAATACACTATTTTTAATTTTTTTTTAAAATGCTCTTAAATATTCTATATACATTTCTAAGTGGTACACTTAGATCCAACTAATGATAATTTGATTATGTTTGTTTTTCTCTTTAGCTCTTGTTAAGTTTCATATTCTTGACACTGTCCAGTGTTCGGAAGCGATCATGGGTGGGGCAGTCTATGATACATTGGAAGGAAGCACCGTAGAGATTGGTTGTGATGGTGACAGCATGACAGTTAACGGAGTAAAGATGGTGAAACGCAAGGATATTGTTACTAGCAATGGTGTTATCCATCTCGTTGATCAGGTGCTGATTCCAAACTCTGGTGAGTTGCATCTTTTCATTGCTTCATTAAAGGCACGCATGAGAATTTTTGGATAGCTTAATATACTTTTGTCATGGTTCTGTTTAAACTACCATCCGGATAAGCTAAAATTGAGAGAACAAATGATAAAGGGCCAATGATTATGATTAGGGAATACATGGTTGAAATGTGTTATATCTGTAATTTGTGAGAATTAATTGGGCCCAATTCACAATGAAGGTAGGAAAAGTACTGTTTGAAATCCCCATACTGCGTGTACATGTTTTACCTGTTGTCCAGAATTCACAGTCCATCCAAAATGTATGTCTGGAAACCTGTGTCAGACACAAGTCTTCATGAGTACTTCAGGGAAGGTCATGCTACATTCCCAGCTGGATCCTTTTCCCTCTGTCCACAGAGGAGAAATCCGCACAGCAGTAATATGATACCCTGTGCAAATGCAGATAATTATTTAATTATTTTTCTATGTATGGAAAACATTTTTCCTTTTGGCGAAAGCCATTCCCCTACCCCTACACCAAATCTGGGTGCAACCCTTTCATCTTTCCACCCACCCTTGGCTGAAGGGAAAATATGACAATTTCAGGGTGGTAAGGAGAAGGGGATGAGTCTGTGAATGCTAACAAATGTCCATGTTTGTGAGTGTTCACAACATTCCAAGGATAGTCACGCCTTGAAATGCCCACTTTCACACCCCATGAGTAAGATTTATGGATGCAGAGAACTCCTCACTTGAACTCCACATATGTAAATGGGCTCACGCCTGCTAGGAATCCCTGGAAGGCATAAGTAGGATAAATATTGTATTGAACACGTTTACAACAAAATGTACCTTTGGGAATAGGCCCCGTTATCTTAATTCGAACTCAAACATAAACATATTTGTGTGAGTAACTGTGGCTTACTCCTAATTTACTACTGGACTACTCTTTCAATTACTGAAGTAAGTCATAGCTACTTCTGGAAAAATGACTGATATCAGTCTTATACAGGGCTGATTCATAATGTTCTGTGAGTGAGGCATGCTACTAAATCACAAAGCTTTTTCACGAAAAACCATGTGCTGGAAATTCATGAGCAATCACGCCCACTTCTTTAGTAGTACACAACTACTCACAGACAAGGGTTTGTGAATTGTACTCCATATATGTCTTATATGAATGCTTACATTTCTAAGTCTATCTGTCATTTTTGTTATTGTTCACCTTTGTACCAGATCTGCAACATTTACTAGTCAAAAAAGCTTCTTGTATACCAATGCAGAGTCAGATGCACTGCACTTGCTATGCCAGCCTTTCCCGGCACCAGGTAAAGGTTATCCTTCAATACCAAAGCTTCATCATGTTGTTCTTGTGCAAATCTGCTCTGTGCAAAGTGTTGTTATGTGATCTGCCACTGTAACCCAATGTGCTCAGTGCCCAAGCAGACCCTATGTTTTGTAATTTTCAATCATACGCAAATAGACAAAAATGTGTTCAACGTGGTGCATTCCATTTGAAACTAAACCAATCTTTTCTTAACCCTAGCCAAACAAGTGATTGAACTTGCCTCAAAAGACCAGAGCACATTTACAGATCTGGTGGCCCAGCTTGGGCTGGCTGCTTCTTTCAGGCCAGAAGCCGAATACACCCTTCTCGCTCCCTTGAATGGGGCTTTCTCTGGTAAGTATTAGAGACATCCTCCAAGTATTCCTTTTCAAAACTATACAGAACTTCATGAAGGTCCCTCATGGTGGTTTTCTCACTCACAGCTAGTCTAAAGCACTGGTTTGTAATTAAATATCAATAAATATATGGTACTGTACTTTAGTTTTGTGAAAAATATTCTCCACTCCATGCTCTGAGAAAAGATGCTCTAGCTTTACTTTCAACCTAGTAGACATTTTTGGAAATGCATTTTTCCAGATGTTTCTTTATATTACACTTGATTTGGCATGAATGAGAAACATGAAATGTACATTAATTCCTTAAAAGTAAAGTTCCCTTTATAGTATTTCCATTCGTTAGTAATTGAAATATAAGTATATTCATGTCTATGTCCTACAGGTGTAAAACAATTTAACAGGAAAGCATGGCACAACTTGATGTCGCTGTCTATTTAAATATTAGTTAAATCAAAGTTTCCCAACAAGTACTGGGTGAAATTTTAATTACACAAAGTGAAATTTCACATCGTTTTGCTTTGTGTGATTTCGCCTAATTTTGTAACCTTTAGAAGTGTTGTTCAAGCAGAAAATGTCTCACCAAGTGTCAACAAGTCTCCAGCAGGCATCTTGTGCGCCTTTTGTATGTGAGGTACATCCTAGTCTCAACCATTTTCTTTTTGGGCCACCAAATTACCCTGTCTATGTTCTTAAATTCTTAAACTGGTGGCCTGAGCAACACAAATTAGCTTATTTTAATGGTGTTTGATCAGTATGTTGAAAGGAAAGTATTATGTGGCAAAAATATAATTGCAGAAATATCGAGCTAAAAATTATCGAGAAGCTAATTTTCTACAGGTAAGCAAAATATTACTATACTTAACTCCTCACATATGTACCAATAAATATATATATATCTTCAAGGTATATAGATGTGGAGTTAACTTACCTACTTGCACTACTTTCTTGATATTTATTGCCTTGATATTTTTGCAACAACATTTTAGTCACACAATATTTTTCTCCTCGATTTTCTCTCTTATGACCATTTTAATGTAATGCCTACCTCAGTATTTACAGTAGAAGTTACTCCAACACAAATTACATCACACAACAAATGGTCATAATCTAGACAAGTGATGTTCAAAGCCCTGTGAAACAGCATCCTGTGCTAGCGTCAGTGGAGTCCATGTGGAAGTAACATTTTGCCATATAAAGTGACCTCTAACATTGTCATGCTAATAGGGGTTCTGAATATGATCACCCTGAATTTAGGGTTGCCTAGTAAGAGAACCTAGATTATTCTGAAACAAGTTCAGGTCTTTAAGTCAAAAGTTTCATCTGAGTATTTTTTTTCATGCTCAGGCCCTGAACCCAAACATAATCAACTGGCAGGAATTACTATAAATTTGCTTAGATCACATATCATGCTTTCTGCCTGCCTATGTAGCAATGTATTATAGTAGCCAGCTTCCCATGCAAATGAACAGTAGTCTCTGGGGAACTTCAACATACCCACTTATATCACTTTCTGATACTATACCAGAAATCATCACACTCATCAGAAAGTATGCACATGCTGTTTGACACAGTACTCTTTTTGGGTATGCCCCTGAGAAGCAGTTTAGCCTCCTTATTGCAATAGGCAGAAGCAGGCATCGACCTCCGCCGCTTGTTTAACTGATAGTTTTATGACTTGACTTAAAATAGGTGCTTCCCTAATTGAAATAGTAAGATTTAAAACTATCATCTCAAATATACTTAAATATGCATTTCTTATAACAAGTGGATAGCCACATTGTGTTACTTTGATAACAGAGGACACCATTCCAATGACTGTGCACTAATATCTTTTCTCTTGAATTCTATAAAGTAACATTTGGAGTAAAATAATGGTCTTGTAATTATAAATTAACTTTGCTGAATTTTTTGTTTGGATTGTCAGTGTGCATTCTAATAAAATATTTTCATTTGTTTGTAGATGAAACCTTAAGAATGGACCAGCGCCTCTTAAAATTAATTTTACAAAACCACATTTTGAAAACAAAATTTGTTCTGAGTGGACTCTATAATGGTCAACGTTTGGAAACCATAGGAGGCAAATATCTCAGAGTCTTTGTTTATAGAACAGTAAGTAATAATATTGAAAGTTGTAATAAACAGTGTCTGTGTGAAAAAGCCCCTTTTTACACGGCAACCCCCATTTTTTGCTGCATTTTATTGCTGGGTTTTAGACTCTGAAAACTTGGGTGTAGTCATCCAGTGTCAGGTGTATGTGCTCTGAGCCCCAAAACCTGTAGACTGTATTAATTATTGTGCCCTTCACTAGGGTGACAAGCAAAACATTGCTTCAGGCCAGTCAATGCAGTCTGACCGCTACAGTTTAGACCTGCAAACTGATGTGTCAAAATAACCCTTTTGAAAGAGAAAAGCCTTCATTTTAAATATTAATATGTCACCCCTATGTAGGCTTTGTAGCCCACAAGGTAGGGTGCAAGGAATTTAAAGAAGGGCATGTAGAAAGGCAATGTTACCATGTCTCTGCAGTGACAAGACCCCAAAAGCTGATTTTACCGTGTAAGGCTTTGTCGTATGAGAAAACTAGAGTACAGATTAAGATATTAATTCTGCTATCTTGGGTTGGAAACCAGCTAGAAAAGTAATTCAACCACTGTTTTTAAAATGTATTAAAATCCCATCAAACAGTAAAGTTAGAGTTGTAATAACTATTTTGAAATAGTAGCTTTTAGAAAGTTATCTTTTCTCTGCCTGAAGCTCCTGAAGCTGCTTTGCATTAGCCTGCGAGCAGCTGCCCTGTCAGTGTTTGACATTAATGAGGTGTAAAAACTGCTCCTAGGCCTTTTGCCAGGTTGAGCTGGGTATTAGCAGGTGATCCCTATTGACTCCGGTGGGGGGGGCAGCTGTGTAGGTTCCCGGAACTTCATTAACTTGAAATGTATAAATGTGAAGCTTACCTATTTACAGTTTAGTGCAAAGGGCAACCTAAGGAAAAGGAAGCTTTTGTTCTTTAGACCCAAAATAACCAGTTGTGCTGTAAAAGTGGATAGGGGTACCCCCTGGAAATGTTCACAATTGGTTATGGTGTGTTCAGGAATTACCCCCAACCACAGTGTAATAAAACCTACAAACCTGGCACCATACCCACGGAACACCAGAACATGTTCTGGACTTGTAGAAGGACAGAAAAAATGCTGCACCTGCTGTTTAAAACCAGTGAGGGGACCTGAATGAATAGACCTGCTCCCATTTGTGCGCAGTGCCAAGAAGAAAACTCCAATGGCCAGTTGACTAACCCCCTGTGTGGCTACATTAACATAACAAGCAGCAAGAGGCCTGGTAGCACTTTTTGAAGTGTGTCCTGACTCCTATGTGCAATTCCTGAGGTGCTGGGAGGCTTAATGGTGGCCAAATGTCCATGTCTGCTGCCTCAAGTCCCAGTGTGCAGCGGAAAGCAAACAAAAAGATCTCTTTTCCTTGAGCAAGACCTTTGAAGGGGGGGTGGAAGGTTCTAGAAGCAAGGCACCTCTGACCTATTCTGGGATGCCATATCACCTCTCTATCCCTGTCCCAACCTTTCAAATGGCATCACCGAGGAGTCACTGGTCATATCTCTTTTGGGGCTCTCAGGTCCGGCCATTGCTCACATCACTGACAGGGCCTTTCCCTCAAAGGGCCTCATTTATGAGGTTTTGCTGTAAGGCAGCGCCGCAGGCCATCCTGCTGCGCTGCCTGAATTAAAAATATTTCTCCTCTTTGTGCCGTCCATTCGCCTCACCGGGGGAGGCGTATGTTTTTAGCACTGCCTCAGGCTTACAATTTCTCGTAAATCTGGGGCAGTGTCAGAATGCCATGGATGTTGCTGGGAACGCTCTCAGCAACACCCATTGCACGCCCCTTCAATGCAGAAAACTACAATATTATTTTGTCTTTCCTCACCTTCTTTAATCTCAGTCACCTTTACCTCCACCTTTATTGCTAGCACCAGTACTACCATCACAAAATTGTCCATCAAATCCGCTTCCGACTGAAATAACTCATACCAATGTTTGAGCTCTTCAAAAACTGGACTACTTTTAAAACCAAATTCCCTGGCTTACCCATTCCTTTTCCATCACCTCTAAAAAGCTATAAACCCTGTCGCTAATACTCTGTTTAACAATTTAAGAAGTGCATTTACTTGACTGTATATCCTTATGATAGACACAAACAGACTGGTTTACAGTCATTCTTCTTCCAATTAGTATTGACATCTTTCCATGATCTTGTCCTCTATTCTTGAACGTGACACCTTTCTTTACTACAAAAAAACAATAGAGAGAGTGAGGGTAATGAGGATCCCGAACCCCCGGTCTGGATATGAGTATAAAACAAAGGAGGGAGAGAGATGCAGTCGAAAAAGATTCAATCGAAAAGAAGGGGGAGAGATAGAGAAAGGAATAATTCAGGGCAAAAGAATTTCCTATTTGGAAAAAGACCCATCACTCACCAACCTGGTTGGTGACATGCTTCATCATCTGGGTCCCACCCTGACCGCCGAATGCCGTCAGGGTGTGCTTCGACGCCTGGAATTCCAGCGGAGCGGGTTTTCGTGTGTGTAGGTGAGTGAAAACGTGAATGATGAAAAATAAAAGTGATATATTAAAAGGGTCAGCGGTGTGCTTCCTAATAATTTAATATGAAGCCACTTGGCACGATTAAAACCTGTGAATAGATATCGTAACTGGTATTAATGGCCAGTGATATCAGTGTTGGTATGTGTGTGTGGTCAACATGTTTCAACCTTTCTAGTATTTCTCAGGTTTTCGTCAGGACCAGGAATTTGAGGAACGGGGGGTCTGCACTCGCTAAGGTGCACCCACACCCTGAACCTCTGTGTACTACACCTTTATTAGAGAGTAGTTTGTTGTGCCTTCAAGCTGTTCTTGAAGGATGATTCGGATGTTAAAAAGGCTAAATATAAAGCCTCATGGTTCCCGTGGGGAGCGTGGGCTCTGAACCATTGGTTCTCTCACCGGTACGCCCGTTTACACACCTACTTCGGGGTCCCACAGTTACCGAATACAGCATTCGGTAACTGTGGGACCCCGAAGTAGGTGTGTAAACGGGCGTAACGGTGAGAGAACCAATGGTTCAGAGCCCACGCTCCCCACGGGAACCATGAGGCTTTATATTTAGCCTTTTTGACATCCGAATCATCCTTCAAGAACGGCTTGAAGGCACAACAAACTACTCTCTAATAAAGGTGTAGTACACAGAGTTTCAGGGTGTGGGTGCACCTTAGCGAGTGCAGACCCCCCGTTCCTCAAATTTCTGGTCCTGACGAAAACCTAAGAATTACTAGAAAGGTTGAAACATGTTGACAACACACACATACCAACACTGATATTACTGGCCATTAATACCAGTTACGATATCTATTTACAGGTTTTAATCGTGCCAAGTGGCTTCATATTAAATTATTAGGAAGCACACCGCTGACACTTTTAATATATCACTTTTATTTTTCATCATTCCCGTTTTCACTCACCTACACACACGAAAACCCGCTCCGCTGGAATTCCAGGTGTCGGAGCACACCCTGACGGCATTCGGCGGTCAGGGTGGGACCCAGATGATGAAGCATGTCACCAACCAGGTTGGTGAGTGATGGGTCTTTTTCCAAATAGGAAATTCTTTTGCCCTGAATTATTCCTTTCTCTATCTCTCCCCCTTCTTTTCGATTGAATCTTTTTCGACTGCATCCCTCTCCCTCCTTTGTTTTATACTCACCTTTCTTTACTCCACATATCCAAAAACAATGTGAACTCACTGTTCACAAATGTGCCAGTGTTTTAACAAGGTTCACAAATTTAACTCTGCTGGCCTCCTTCAAATGGAATACTTAACAGCTATCATTACCCACAACATATTCTTAAAGGTCCTCAAACACAGCTCTTTAAAATTAAAAAGGATAGCATGCTACATTAGTCGCCTGCCTTCTTTTGGAACTGATTTCCTAGTACAGAATCAATCCTGGGCAATAGGCTTGCACCCATACACAACCAAAGACGGTGAGTAGAAGTTTGAACACCCAAACCTAATTTTCTATCCCAGGTGTAGGTATTATTAATTCATATTTTACAAACTCTTGTCTCTGACAATTTGAAGGTTAGTGAGTAAACTATACCAAGAAAAAGAGCAGTCTAGTTTATAAAGTCTTAATCTGTTCAGACAGTTCAGTATCTGAAGACTTCTTCTCGCATGTTGCAGTGGTTATCAGAAAAGAAACAGACAGCTTGAGCATTTTTGTCTACACAATGTTTCCGAAGCTAGCAAGCAGCACAAAAAGCAGATGTTTTCAGTCTGACTGCCACTTACTTTTCTCTTTTAGCTTGTTTTTCTACCTGTTGTGAGATAACAAAACATAGACTATTTGGAACTCACTAACCATCTTTGACTGACCGTGATAAGAAAACAATTTGTAGCCTGTATATAAGGTGTCTAACTCTGTGCTTTAACCTTTTTATCAGTCTGTATGCATTGAAAATTCCTGTATGCTTAGAGGAAGCAAAGAAGGAAGAAATGGTGCCATTCATGTTTTCAGGCAGATGATAAAACCAGCTGAAAGTTCAATGTTTGACATTCTCATGCAAGATAAACGTTTCAGGTGAGATATGGTTCACATCCCAAGCTTTCTCTTTTTACTCCCATTTCTGTTGATGATTACCAGGCTACGTTTTTGAAATAGGTGCACTAAATATATATATATATATATATATATATATATATATATATATATATATATATATATATATATATATATATATATCTGTAACCTGACTATATATAATATGAACACAGACTCACAGAGGACAACATGGAATTTAATAACACTACTGAGTTTGAGAATGGCCTATGCACTTACAAGAGGTGAAACCTGAGTGGGCCATGCTACCCAACCCCTCCCTTAACAATGTTAATAAAAAGCATAATACACTCAGCGGATCTGCACATATAGTTTATACGATGCTGCTCATTTTGGTACATGAGCTATAAAACAGATACTAAAGCAGCCAGAACACAGACCCTTTGCACAGACCTATAGTATGCTTTAAGCATTGAAATTCAAGAGGATGAACATCCAGAGGAATCTCAGATGAATTCTACCTTTACTTAGTTAAAACATGCCATTTGACCTTTGTACTGTAGTGATAAATGACAGAGTCAGTGTTTAGTATATGTGCATCAAATTGCATGTTGTATTGAACCAAAATTATGTTAAGTAAGATGCTATGAATTGGTATGTTATGTTCAGTAGTTCAATAAAACTTAGCAGTTCTTCAACACAGACTGTTCTTTAGCCAACGCAGAGGTCTACATTTTTACTGTTTGAAGCAAACATCGAATTATTTACATATTTTACATACAGGGATTGATCAATATAAACAGTTTATGACTATGTCTATGAGTGTTTACATCATTAAACTCTTTAGGCATTAATATGATCTATCAAACTGCATTTCTAAATGTGAGTATGAATACGCAGCTCATATTTTTGCCTATGGGTTTAATGAGATGCAATGTACCACCTTATATTGAAGTTCTTCCGTTTAACTTTAATTATGTATAACATTTAATAACGGTATATGTTTCAATATGCCACATTAACATCATCTTTTAATTCCCACCTGATATTGGCATTGCTTTTTGTTTCTAAAAATGTATTCATTATAATTTTGGGTTTTACTATTTCTACCGTTAACCATTTGAGCTCATCAGAATATGGCACCAACATCGAGTGGGCGGTCATATGTTTTTGATTGCAAATGCTTAACTGCATTGTCTGCTAACACATTAGTGTTAATGATGCATTAAGAGATTTTGTGAAAGATTGGATTGACCTAGCTTTATAATTTGAATTCAAAGTTCTCAAAAATTGCAACATTTACTTTGAGTTGCAATGCACTTCATCAGTATCTTCTAACAACTATAGCTTGTACTTGTTTCTGTTCTCCGGTAATCAAACCGTGCACATTAAATAATAAACAACCGGGACTGGCATAATGATTTAATAACTCTAGGATGCTGTTTCTATCTTGTAACTGGGATGTTACTTATAGTTTGACATAACAATACACTTACAATTTTCAGTTTCTCTCCAGACCTCACACTCACGCATTGCATCACATTATTTTGGGAAGATAATCTCAGAGTCAACATGCATATTGGTTTATAATTTATCTGTGTATGTGCATTGTGAAGAACTCTATATAAATTGCACTTGAACCTTCTCAAAATGGTTAATGCAGAGATATAGGCAGCCCTTAGATGTAATAAGTGCACATTTTGCATATAATACGGCTTTTGATTTAAAAAAAAAATTATTTGAATTTGTTTTTTCTGACATACAAGTATGTCTTTGGAATATAATAACTTTCAAAGAGTGGATAGATATCACTATCCAAACAGTCTGCCTGTTCTGTAGCATTTAAAACAAGCATTGGCATAGCCAATAGGTCTCGCTTTTGGGACCTTATAAGTATTTAGTTATGCAGCACAATGTCCTTGGTGCAGCAACATCAACTGTTGTGTGGCTAAACTCTTATAAGGTCCCGAAGGCGAGACGTATTGGCTATGCCAATGCTTGTTTTCTCTCTCCTCATCTGCCTTCTCATGCTCTCTTCACTTGCTGCCCTCATTTCCAACATTGAGAAATCAAATAAAAAAAGTGAAATTGCTTGCATAGCATTCATTATGGAAAAGCACACTTTAAAAGCAATGTGTTAAAAGTAAAACAGATACTTCTGGATAAGAAAAAGTGCTCCCAATGTCCCTAAAATGTCACTTTCCAAATGAAGCATTTCAGATCAAACCTCATTTGTTTGTAACGCCGTCCTGAACATCTCACCCGTATCTATGAAGAAAACGCACTGATTCCGTTAAGTGGGAGCTCTTCTTCTGCAGCACAGGGGTGGCCGGCTGCCAACCTGTCAGTGGGCAAAGTTTGAATGGAAACTGAACATAATGCTATGGTTCATATTTGGATTCAAAATATTCACCAAGCGCCTAGTATTGCCACGTGGCACAAGCAGAAAAGCTCAAATGTAATTTAAGTCTACTTTTATTAATTAGATCCTATTAAAGTTAAAGCTGTCAGTCAGTCAGTCAGTCAGTCAAAACCACTTTAATCGATTAATTAAAATCATAAAAGTACATCACAATAGTTCATACACATAATTAAATACCATTGATGATTTTCACGTCATAAATATTTCCGCACCTCGTCACCTCAGCTTAGTTCTTGCTGAGTTGCCCAGAATGTTTCCATGTTGAGTTGGCGACCAGGCAAGTTCATTGGGATGATAAAGTTGGAGCGCGCGCAATATACGAATTATGATCACATGTGTACCGCCCGCATCCACAGTATACTTCATGTGCCCCAAAAGAGTGATCGGGATGCGCAAGCTGGAAGCCTGTTTCACAAAATGACAGCGAGCCTGACTCTGTTTTTCACAGTACGAAGGCCAAGTAAAGAAAAGAACAATTTTTTAAATGTATGTCAAGCGCTGTGACTGAAAAAGCTTATTTTCCACCTGAGTTCTTATTCGTACATTGTACCGTGTTGTGGTACATGCAACGTGTACAATAACATAATAAATAAATCACGCCTTGTAGAAGGGTGGGTGGAATCACATAAAAGTATTACTGTCACAGTTATAGGAGTTTGTTTTTTCACTTGTTGTTATGTTCCAAATAACAAATTGAGGCGGGTGCTTGCCTAGCTGCATTCTTCCCAGACAATCAGCGCAGGAGTACAAGTAAAGAAGAAACGCAAGCAGAGAGGGAGGGCGAGGGGCTAGGTGAGGAGGAGGAGAGAGGAAGGAGAGTGAAGGGGCGAGCAGAAGCGAGAACCGATAGGCGGAAGATGAAAGAACGGAGCAAAAAGAACGCAAAGAGGGGAGGGAGAAAGCAAAGGAGAGTTAAAATGTGACAGAGGGCAGAAAAGGCAGAGAGGGGAAGAAGGGTGGCAGGAGCGAAAGGAGCTGAAGAACAAACATGGTGAGGCAAGCAGAGAGGCAGAAGGGCATAGGAAGGGAGAAGAGAGGAGACGAAGTAGGCGGGAAAGACGTGACGGGTCAAGATAAGAAAAGGACGAAGAAAAGATTATGAAAGATAATGAGTGCAGCGCTGCTGCTAATGTGCATGCTACATTACAAACAGGAGCCCTGAAAAGACACAATTAAAACTAATTGTGGGATAATAAACTTTAAAAGGTCCCCTTCCATAACATCATTAAAGTTACAAGCGCGCGCGCCTCGCGCAAGTAGGGGGTGGGGGGGAGTGCAGCCAAGAGCAGGCAGCGTTTCCCATGCGGCAGCGAGTGCAATAATTACTAACATAGGGCACCGCTCACTCCCGCAAGGGAATCGCCAAGCGGGCACGCGTTTCATTGAAAGCAATGCAACGCGTGCACTTTTTTGCCTGCAAAGCTGAATCGATTTCAAGAGGTCTCTTTCCTATGCAGCACATGCAAACTGCGTAGGCGAGACCTAAAAACGGGGAGGAATAATTTCTTTCAGCACAAAATGCATGCTGTAATCACTTTATTTTTCCAGAATCTGATTTGCAATTGTGTAATTCTCTTTTTTTGCAGCATTTTCCTAAGCCTCGTTGAAGCTGCAGATTTAAAAGACCTTTTGTCTCAAGCAGGGGACTGGACTTTCTTTGTTCCAACTAATGATGCATTCAAAGGCTTGAGTGACTCTGAAATGGCAGCACTAAGACGTAAGTGTAATGTGAGAATTGAAACTATCATGGACCACCCATAGAATGTATGCATTATGTCGTTGGTAAGTCCAGCAGAAGAGCTAAGGTGCCATGTTGGACAGTAAAGGAGACTTGTTTCACAGAGGAATGGCTATGCTGGCCTTGTGACAGATCTTTCAACTACATAGAAAAATATTAGGACTTACTTCGATCTCAAAATAAAGTCCTAAGTCTGTCTTAAGTCAGAGAAACCCATTGTAAATCAGCCCTGTCAGTCTTAAGATAGTCTCATGCCAGGAAAGGCAATCTTAAGGGTGTCCAAAGCGTGGGCAAAATCCTTTATAAATCAGATCCCCCTAACCTTAATATGGTTTTAAGACTGCATTAAGTCTGTAATACGCCTTCATCAATTGCCCCCCTGTGATCTTCTTTCATTACCATAGTCTTGCATGAGCACACCAGACCTGTTGTTGCCTGAACTTTATTAAGGCAAAATAATATTCAGACATGTTTACAGAACTTTCAGACCATTGTCACACTCTGGAGGGATCAGTGGCATATTCTCTGGATCTGTTTTATTTGTCTCAAGTGTGTTTTCATAAACAAAGGGCCTGATTTACAGAGAAAAGTTTCTGAATTAGGACTGACCAACCTGTAAATAATAGTAACATATGTTTTAATAATTTATGCTGTGTTAATTGTTTTTAAATATATAGAGCACAAAAGGCCCTTGGGCTTTTAGGCGCTGTAGTCTTGCTATGCCACGCAGTGAACTGTTGGAGAACTTCAATTATGTTGTGCCTATCTATAGGGTGAACAGCCAAGGCTATTCTAAAATTAGAGATGCAGCTTTGTACATGTGAGATGGAACGGAAGAGTGTTCCAGAGCTTTGCCCCTGCAACCGGGAAGGCTCTGCCTCCCAATTTCTTCTTCCGTACTATGGAGACTGTTATCCAGTTTTAGTGTGCTGAGCAGATATTTCTATCAGGAACATGCCATTGGAACATGGCTTTGATGCCAACTGGGCTTGCCGCATAGAGAGCTTTGTGTACGGTGCATAAGGTCTTAAACTGGATATGTTTCTCACCCGAGGCCAGTGCCGTTCTCGTAGTCCTTTTGATGCCAAATGTGACTTGCAAATATATACCAGCATAAGTCTTGCCATTGCATTCTGCACGGGTTTCAGCTTTGCTGGGGTCGACTTGCTGGTCTCCAGATAGAGCACATTACAGTAGTCTATCCTTGAGGGGATCAGAGCCAAGGTGACATGTTTATGAGCTGGAAGGGTCGTGAATGGAAGAAGCAGGTTGACCTGATGATCCAGTTACCACTTGCTGTCCAGAAGGACCCCTAGGCTTTTAGCAGTGTCAACTGGAGTGGGTAAGGTGCCTAGTGTGTCTGGCCACCAGTTGCTATTCCAGATCAAGCCTGGACCTCCAAATAGCAATACCTTAGTCTTATCTCTGTTTAGCTTCTAGTATTTCTTGGCCACCCAAGATGTGACTGCCTTCATGTAGAGGTTAAAATTGGCTGCAGTGTATTTAACAATGGACACGATTATCTGGGTGTCATCTGCGTATGACACTGCCTTTAGACTGAAAAAATGTGCAAGCTTGGCCAGTGGGGAAACATAAAGATTAATCAGTGTGGGGCTCAATCATGAGCCCTGAGGGACCCCACATTGCAGCGAGAACGGCTCAGAATGGAATTGACTAATTGCCACTCTTTGTGATCTCTCAGTATGGAAAGAGGACAACAAGTTCAGGACTTTGTTTTTAATTCCCATTAAGTAAAGAGGACAAGTTCAGGACTTTGTTTTTAATTCCCGATTCCTGCAGGCGCAGAGTCGGGGCATGCCCTGCATCAACTAGGCTTCTGATGCTGTCTCTTGGAGCTATTAAAGCTGTTTCAATTATTACTACAGAAACGGTACTGTGATATATCCAACAGACCCAGGTCCTCTGCATAGCCCATTAAGGTTTGATTAAGGAGTATCTCTAGGATCTTCACTGCGACTGGAAGGAAAGAAATAGGCCGATGGTTCTTAAGGTCATTGGGATTCAGGTTCAGTTGCATCACGGCCTCTTTCCACAGTCATGGATAGTGCGCAGTCATAATAGCTGTGTTCAAGGTTTATCGTTAAAGGTCGGGAGACCGTGCCTGCCACCAATTGCAAGTTTTTTTGAAGTAAAAGGTTCCATAGGGGTTCTAGATTTGATGTTGAGGAGAGGCAATTCAGTTAGAGCTTCTGTCAGAGGTGAAAAAAACCTCAAACATACACACATGCATCTCCTTGTCCTCTTCAGGTACTAGCAAATTCCTCTGCAATTCCCTACTGAGGATAGGGGAACCGTCCTTTGCTGTATTATGGGCATCAAGCTCCATGCAAATGTTTGCAATTTTGTGCTGAAAAAAAGTCTGCCAGCTTGTTTCATAATTCTTGAGAGCCCTCGATTCCTGGACAGGCCAAAGGGAGAAGATAACTGATGGTGAAGTTTACAAAGCTCTTTTGGGGAGTTGATCACCTCAAATGTATTTGTAAGTTAGAGCAATTGTTCTTCTCTAATGGCCAGTTTAGAGTCAATGAGGGCTGACTTATATGACAGACTCTCCTGTTCCCTATAGAGTTTCCTCAGGTGCGCTCTTGTTGGCGGCATGTATGCCAGAGGAGCCCAAGTCACTCAGTAAACCAGGGAGCAGTCGGCTCTTTCCTCCAGGGATTATATTCCCGTAAGGGAGCTACAGAATCTGCCACCGAGCAAAACTATGCTGAAAATCTTTCCGCCCCATAGTCCACATCCTCATAGAGTGCATGAGAAACTTTTAAAAGCCTTGACAAAGGACTCAGCTGAGACCCACTTCCAGTTCCTTGGACAGATCTTCTTACATGGTGCATTGTCCCACTAATGAGAAGAGGAGAAATAAAACTAGAAAGACACTGCACTGTGATCTGACCAGGTAGGAGGCATTACCTCCTTGACTGACAAACACAAGTCATTAGTAAAAATCCCATCAAGGCTATGGATAGGAGCCTTAACCTGCTGACGCAGCCCCCGACAAGCAAGCATTTCTTTGAGTACACAAAAGTCTTAATTGTCAGAGTCCTTCTGGTGGAAGTTAAAGTCTCCCATAACTGTAAATGCGTTTTTCGCCAAATAAGTCTCTATATAATTTGCCACTTCAGCTGCAAACATCGTCCTTGGTCCTGGGGGCCTATAGATTGACAGTCTGGCAAAGTTATTGGTGGCTGTAACTTTTATGGTGAAACCCAGCACCTCGCAGAGACTCACATACTGTACCCTTTCTAGATGACATAGGTTCTCTGGCTTGCATATAATGGCCAGACCTCCAACCGGTCTGCATCAGACCTTAGGATTGTATATCCTGAGGGAACCGCATCTGCTAAATTGGAGCCAGAGGCTTCATTGGCCTAGGATTCTGTGATAAACACTCAATCCGGGCAGTGGGTCAGCGTCAAGTTGGCAAATTAAGTTTTGTACTTGATGAGGGACCTAGCATTTATTAGGAATCCCCTAAGATTGACCTCCCTCCAGTCTGTCTGTTATGCCTGCTTGAGGGGGGCTATTATAGACAGGCAGTAACTGACTAGATGCGGGGAGTTATTCATGTCTGCTAAAAACAGGAGAATGCCAATGAATTAAAAGGTAGTTATGTATCTTTGTTAAATTAAGCACTCTAAAATTGCCCTTTGAGTCTATTGAGAGAGTCCCTAGGTGTGTGCCCAGGGAATGGTTAGGGAAGACCTAGTCACTACTGTTTTGGTATTCACAGACAGTTTTAAGTTAATTTCCCAAACCTATCTTCACAGTTTCTTTATAACTGAAAAGAACATATTTGCAATAACATGCAGAAAGTGTGGAAAGTACCATCAAACCCCCCATTTTTCAAAGGAAGTTTTTCTCTTATACTTGTGAGTAACAGATGTTACCATTGGGGGCCTGTACATACAACTTTGTGACTTATTCACTTTCTCCCAAAGTGCAATTTAAACTCGGTTTTGTTTTAGTTCTCGTCCTTCAATTGAGATTGTGGACACACATTTTTGCAAACATTTTCAATTGGTGTGATGTATTGAAAAATATTGTATGGAACCCGTTCGGAATGGAATGTATTTTGGCTGTCAAATATATAAACATGAAAGCACGCTTCTACTGCTTCTAAAATTGTAATGACAGATTTGTCATAACATATTTTCTTGTTTAACCTGCTTATGCAAAGCATTAATAAAATTACAGAAAGTCTAAGCATTAAAATTCAGCAAAAGGGAAACTATTAATAAAACATGAAGGTATTATTTCAAACATCACCTTCTAATGCAGAATGACAAATATGACATACTCCTAGTTGTACACTATTTTAGTTCTCTAAGTTTTTACTCAGTTATTAAATTTTTTAGCTAACTTTAGAAACAACTCAACATGGTGCTTGCCACAGTACTAGTCTGTTACATTTGCTAATGTATTACAGAATAACATGATTGAACACGGAACTAAACCAACCTTTTGGTTACAACTACAACTGATCTACTATTTCCTTTAAAAGCTGATGTTTATGCACTTGCCTGAAGTAGTGGAGGCTGTTTTAGAAATTCAAAGCAGCATTGGTCCTGGAGTACAGTGGAGCCTTGTATGAGTATTTAGGCATATATTGAGCATGCTAGTGGGAAGATTGGATGGTTAGTACCCGTGGTGACCTCTAAAGCATAAGAATCAAAAGGACCAACATATCTTATTACCAAACATATGGTGCTGGTCGTGTTCATTTCACAGAAAAGGCATAAGCTTTCACCTGTTGCCTACGTCATGCTGTTTGATCTATGAAGTGACTGGAGTATGTGAAGGCCTCAGAAGTTGCCACATAAGATGGGATTGTGCTTAGTGTCACAAAAAGATGCCCTAGGGACTAGCAGTGGGGTCGTAGATTAGAGAGGATTCCCTTGTGCTGTGTCCAGTGTATATTTCTAAAGCACTGAATGTAATCATTAATATCTGCTACCAATTTGTTTTTGCAGAGAACAAACTTGCTCTTCAGAATATTATTCTTTATCATCTGACGAAAGGTGTTTATATTGGCGGAGGATTTGAACAGGGTGTCACAAACATTCTGAAATCTATCCAAGGAGGCAAACTTATGGTGAAATCTGTAAGCAAACCAATTTTATTTCATTTTCATTTTTTTTTAGAGATGATGCACAACATTAATATGGCAATCAAAATGGATGATGTACTATATACAATTGGAGGCATATAAAATACTACTGATTTTATCAGGCTATTAATATTACTATTGAAATTCATGTGTCTTTGCTAATTATCATGTTTTTCGCATCCCAATCTACACATTAAAATGACTATAGATAGAGTAGCATAACTTATACATTAATTAGCCTCTTTCTCATAGAATGTCTATTAGAAACATATCTTGAAATTTTGCCCTCAATGTCAAAGGTAAATTTCAAAGCTATAACAAGTTGTCATTCATTGACTTCTGATATTAACCCAGTAATGTTTATTTTACACTGTCATGAACTGTAAATAGACAAAAAGTGTTTTGCACAAAGCACCATCTATCAAATTACAATCACAATATTATATATACGTTTATTGCAAATATATTTAACAAGCAAATAGATTGAACGTAGTAAATATTTAGTCAGTGTCAACAAGGAAACAGAGAAGATGGATTCGTAGTTAACATTTATCTGTAACTTGAAGAGAGGACATTTATTCTAAATAATTAATGTGCAATACAGAAATTTCATTTAGAGTAGAAACAATAAGAGTGCATCCCCTGGGCGCATATAGCTAGCCTAGGTAACTTTTGTGTGTACGAGGCCAAGGTGCCCGCCTGCCTCCCACATAATAGGGATGTTGCAAGCATGTCATCAAGTTATCAAATTCAGTCGCTCGCCCTGTGGCTTGTGAGCCTCCTTACCATAATCAGAAGAGCACACCGTGCAAGAGGCAGTGCTTACCTCTACGCAGTCAGCCATGTTTAGGCATGCATCAAAATAAATCCCCCATATATATGCTAAGCCAGTCAGTTAAGGTTATCATATTTATTGATAGACGACACATAGTGATGAATATTTACCTTATCATAGTGTGCTCTCTTTGAGCTGTGTTAATAACAAGGGAATCCATGTTGTTTTTTCTGTTCAGCAGAAAACTTTATTTATTTCAATTGAATTATCTATGTCATCATATCTACGCTTGTCATACACCTGTAAACTAAGAACATATGTTTGAAATGTTCCATGATGTCAAAATAATAATTTGGAGATGGTAGACCACCTTTAGGTTATTGGATGTTAACTAGCTTAATTCTCAGGCATTTTTTCCCTTTCCTCTCAAATCATTAGGAAGTGTTCAATACAGTTAAAGTTCACAAATAACATGAGTACATTCGTACCTCACTGGCAACCAAACACCCCATTGTAGCGCTTGACTCTTAGACGATTTCATTGCAGAGCAGTCTACGGCTTACTCAAAGGAGGTGATGTGGGCTAGTAATCGCCATTTACCAGTACGCTGACATAACACACAATAATTGATTGTCCTGTCTGTACTTTGCTTTATAAAAGGAAGAGTACATTTATTAAACACACACTACTCAATACTATGCAGCAATTTACAACTGTACATAAGCTGTTGGAATTACTTTGTGACATTACATAACATTTCCACCCCTTCCCCAGAGGGGGTGGGGTCTAGTACCACCACTCCCATGTATGCACATCATCTTGCCCCCTAATGAAGTGGGTTGAACATAACTTGGAGTGAGGGCCTTGTCCACTGGCACCATCCCAGTGGCAACCCACCCCATTATCTCCACAAGCATTTAAAATGGGCACACCTGCCATGGTGATACATAACCGTAGCTGAGCATCTCATACTGACCATACAGTATACAGCTTTTACTCTTAGTGGCTAACAGTCTGGGTTGTTCCTCCCCTAACGCAGCAGCAAGAATACATGTTTAGGCATCATTTAAAATGACAGTACTTATCATAGCTGATAACAATTATGATGCATTGCAATTAAAGCCCCTAAAAGGCATCACAGTTCTAATCACAGGATTAAGCATATACAGCCAGACACCCTAGCAGGGATGTCCAGCAACATAACCCTAATTTGCTTATGACTTTACATTACACATGTGTCTTTCAGTCCATCAGAAGAAATAACATTAGGTAAATGCACCTCTCGTGCAATTGCACCTCTTCACCTCCAAGATATGCCTTTCTCCAGACATCCCCAGCTCAGCCTTTCACAGATTGGGGCAGTCCCTCAGATACCCCCTGCTGAGGAACAAAAGTTCCAGCCACAGGATGCTATTGTCGCCTGGCTGAGCCCTTGAGGGGTTGTTTCTTTCAAGTCCCCCAGAGACTTAGGGAGGACTTCTCTACGTCATACTGGGGGAGACTGCATAGCTCCTGCAGCTCCCCCCGTGCCTTTGCATCCCCTTAGTGGTTACCCCATCCTCCTGGGGCCACCACACTCAGAGAAAAGGCCTCTTTTCCTTGCAGGCCTGTCCGGGCCTGCAAGGCATTATGGGGCAGTTTGCTCATGCCCACGCATAACATAGCAGCAGCTTCCCTGCTGCTCTGGGAGCACCGCACTACCCGTTGGAGGCCTCCTGCCGCATCCACCCATCGTTGGGGGTCTGGTCCTACTCAGACCCCGTGCATGCCCAGGGAAGCATCTAGCAGATCAGGGAGCCCTCCCCGGCTGCACCTGCCGGCTCCCCGCCCGGCCCAACTCGCACCCTCGTGTGCGGCTGCAAGAGCTGGAGTGCCTATTTTGGTCTGCCCATTCCGGCGGGCAGGCACGGAGGCAGATACTCCCTCGGCGGGTCCTCGGGGGAGTGCAACAGCACTCCCCATGCCTTCCCGATGCAGTGGGGGAGTGCGGCGGCACTCCTTCATCCGCACACTGGGGCCCGAGGCTGGGGTCCTGGGTCCCAGATTTCTTCACGGGGAGCGCGATGGTGCTCCCCTTCCTCCGGTGTCTTCGGGGGCCAGGGTGGGTTCACGACTTGACTTCTTGTGGGGCAGCCCCCGGGACCTGACCCAGCCCGGGGACACATCTGCGACTGGCAGCTGAGCCCCACGCGCTTCGTCGTTGGTCCTCTTCAGAGGTCAAAGGTCACCTACCTTCTGGGGGGCAAATATCAGCTCCCAGACGGCCGATCTTCACCCTTTTGGCCTCTTCTTGCTCCAGATTACCAGCTGTACCCTTCTTGAGCACTTTCCTTTGCCCTCCTGGTCTCCAAGAGGGTGACCTCAGCAGAGAGCTGTCTTCACTAGCTCCCTGCAACAGACTTTTACCTGGCTCTCCTACTGGGCCTCTCTTCTCCTTGCGCAGAGGCCCAGGCTTCTACTCACTGGTCCTGGACTCCCCCACAGCCGCAATCCAGAGTCCTGGGACAGTCAGGGGATTCCTCCACCAATTGCCTATGGCGCCAGGCTCCAGCACCAGTCTTCCTCAGCAGACCACACCCCAGAGATAGCTCCTCTTCCTGTGCAAGACCTTTTAATGGAACACATCACCTCTTTGCCCCTGCTTCCTCCTTCCTGCCCAGGCCTCTGCGAAAGTTCAAAATGACGCCGCCTAGGGATCTCATGCCACATGGTCTCTGAAAAGCCCCCTTCCCCCTTTGCTGCCTTCTCTCCAGGGCAGCTTGGTGCCTGGCACCAGGTGACAGCGGCTGATGGATAACCTGCAGCTCCACCCACCTTTGCTACCTCTTGGAGAGGAGACCTTCACCCTTGTAATGCTTGCAGTGAAGGGCTAGGCCTTAAATGCAACAGCTTGGGGAGGAAGGTCATTAATCCAGACTGGCAGGATCATACCCAGCTAGTTACTGGTTACAAGCTGAGTCAGAGGAATATGACATTTCTGGATGACTCAATAGCAGTACTGATATGGCTTTGGACTCAGCAGAATACTTCCTCTCACACAACTTACAGTGTACTTTGGTGCGTGTCTGGAATTTGTAGGCCCAAGGGAAGGGAAACTACCCCATGTGGTCCCCATCTTCATAGAAGAATAATGGAGTGTTCCTTCAGTGAAAACAGTAAAGCACACTGACTTTTCCTTACATGTGTCTTCCCATTGAATAAAGCCTATTCCATGTCACCACCCAACTCTGCATAATTCCTGCCACACCATTCCATCTGTACCTGTCCCTGGGCTGCGCATGGCAGGAATCTCCCACGTGCAGCCCCTACACATGTGCAAACGCATGTATACACGTGTCTGCATGTAACCAGCTCGGTGCCCCCTACTCTCACCAGTGGGACACCGGTAAAATCCACATGCAGTCTGATTCATCATGAGTTCACTGTGGGTGAGTCCCAACTTATGAGGCTCTCCCACAGTAAAAGCTCAACAATTAGGTGTTCAAAAAGCAAAAAATCTGGGCGGCTGAGATGGTCAGAACCACCTTCTAACTTACATATTTTCACTTTTTTATTTATTTCACTGTGTATATTACAGTAGAACATCCAAAAGAATTCAATGGAATGCCTTAGCTTACGCCTGAGATTGTAAGAGAAAAATATGTGGTAGCTGCATGAGAATGAGAGAGGAAGCTAGGAGCTATATCAAGTTAGTGTGGGAAATATTTTGGTAGCTCTTTTTGAACTGGTGTTCGGGGGTGGGGTCAACCGGCACAAATGTTTGGGCACCGGCACATGTTCGTCTTCATTGGACTTTCAAACAGTGCAAGAAAAAAAACACAAAAGGGGGATGGAAGAGAAAGACAGATGGAATACACTATGATAGAGGTAAAAGACAGTGATGAAAAAGTACCTGTAAGAGTGTCATAAAGAGATAGAGGGTGTTTGACAGGGCCGGACTGGGAACTGAAACCGACCCTGGCAAACTGCTTGGCTGGCCCCCCTAGGTGCAGCCGGGCTGTTTGCAAGGGCAGGTTTCGTCCGATTGTGTCACAGAGGGCTGTTATTGCCGGCTCGGGTAACAAAAAGGGCCCCGCAGGGGCCCAAAACTAGCCCCCACCCTGGCAGCCCACCGGGGAAACGCCTGGTGCCCAGTCTGGCGCTGGTGTCTGGGAGGGGATGAAAGAGGCATAAGGTGAAACTAAGACTACACAACTTTGGTATTCAGTACCCCTGATATTCGTAGTGGATGCTGAGGCTTTCCAACCAAAACTTTGGGCCCTAGGAGTTGGTGTTTCACCAATTAAGCCCTGCTTATAGGCTTCTGTTGGCAATATTTGAGGTTCTTGATTTACCAATCACTTCCAGCCCCATCTAAATAATACAAATGGAGAATATTACTAGCAGTTGAAAATTACTGCAAAAGTACACAATTCCTTGCTGGGAACTTTTCTTCCAATAGTTAATCACAACATAACCAATGAAAAAAAAAGAATAAGCTAGTGATATATTGTTTAGCATCACTGCCGCGCCAGTGATCATCCTGTCACCATCAGGGGATGGAGAGTGGGGAATCCCAAGTTCAACTCAACTTTGCATTCCAATAATCTAATGTTTTTCTCCTTTAGGTAAACGATTCTCTTTCTGTAAATGGAGTTAGTTCGCTGGAGTCTGATCTCATGGCTTCCAATGGGGTGATCCATGCAGTTAACAAGCTACTGTTTCCAGCAGGTTGGTTCTGATTAAATCCTACACAGGTGCATGGAAACATACTATTTTGATATTCCATTCTCAGTATGTGTGTAATTCCACTAGAAAAGGAAAAGGTCATTTTCACTTTATTTGGTTAACTAACACTTTGAACAAATGAAATAATGCTGTACACCTGCAGTGTTCTGACCGACAAGTGTAAATGTGGCATTTGTAGCAACTAACCTGTGCAAAACATGTATTTTTGTTGAGGTCAGGGGAAATCGCAACTTTAAATCGTTTGGAAAAAGTTTCAGAACAAGATTGTCCTGCATTGGTGCACTGTATCATATTCTGGAATTAGTCGATTTCTTTTAGTTAAATCTTAATTTTGCAAAATAAGGAAGATGAGGCACATAGCAATAAAATGACTTTCCTATGATTACACATTGTAATAAATTGGACAACCCAGTCACTTGATGCCAAAGTTGACAACTTAGCCTCCAGGCTGTATCAATTAGAAGATACCCCAAAAAGTACAAGTATGTTTCTCTTAAGCAACTCAGGAGAAACAAATGTGTAATATATTAGCACAATCCAAACATGTGCAAGCATCCTTAGACAAAAGAAAATGACTAATAATTTTCTAATTTATTCTCCATAAGACTTAGACTCATCTTGGTCTTCTTAATGTTCTTTCAGCAGTTCAGACTTTTTAATGGCACATTTCTTATAATCTGCTCATTTTAGCATCATAGCAGGAGTCATTGTACCTGAAGATTTATACATGTGAATTTGGTTACTAAATAATTCAAATAAATAAATAAATAGCGATAGAATACATAATGTTGCAGAACTTCAATATAAGTATGTCAGCCTTCAGAGAGTTAGCATCTAAAATAAGTGTTGCTTGGAATATGTGAGACCTTTCCCATGACTTCTGCATACCCGGGCCAAGCTAAAATCTTCCAGATTTGAACAGTGTATGAATATTTATTCTCTTTTGACATGTGTAAGTTGATAACCATAAACAGCTTCACATGGACAGCTTAGTATAAAAAAACGAACCATCCTCTTAAAACAGCACCAGGAGAGTTAATGAGAGATATATATAAACATGGAATAATTATAATTTTAAAACAATATATACAACCACAAATAGAATTATGGAAAAACAACCATCAATTTCTTCTTATACAGAGAAATTCACATTTGGCATATCATCTGTCAGTAAATAAAGATAGGTTTAGATGATTTGCACATGTGAGCACATTTTTATCATTGATACACGTCTTATGCTCCAGATACTTGGGATTTGTAAAACAGTGGTTTTATTAATGGTCTAAATTATCATCTTTCTTTTTTCAAAACCAGCATGAAAAGGTACTAATAGTTTTGTCGTTAAGGTTTTTGCATACTGATATTCAATAGACAAGCACTTCCAGATGAAGAGACAGCTCTGAGCCTTAATTAATGGAAATTGTTATACTGCATTGACAATTTATTACAGAGATGAATATTAGATGCAAATATTTAGAGCTGGATCTGTATTAATGATTCTGAAAACAATGAATGGTGTGTACCACAAAACTATAACTAATGTATATGCTGTCTATTTCACAGATTTATCTGTCGGCGATGAACAGCTGCTGGCTATCCTTAATAAAATAATCAAGTACTTCCAAATTAGGGTACGTTTTAAAAAATAGTACAGGTTTTTAAAATATTTTGACAGCATGGTATGATCGTTAGTCACTTTATGAAGATTATGTATATTGTGAAAAAGTTAATAGCCTGGTCATTTTGCTTTGAGTTTATTTTCATGTTGATGAGTGGTAAACTCAGTGTATACTTAATAAAAACTGTCCTACCTCAAATATCCTCTTTTAGTCAAAACGTTTGAAAAAACACTTTGTAATGAATAGTCATAATTATTGCAAATATAATCTTGTAATACCACCTGTTATGTTAAAAGTACTTATTAAGCGCGCGTAAACCAAACGGTTTCATGGCGCTGAGAATAAAAGAGGAGGCGGCATCCACAGGGCAGTTGGCTTACTCATATGCCTGAGAAAACAGCCTGGTCTTGAGTTGTTTTCTAAACTGAACATAAGAAGTTGCAGACCACAATTCCACAGGAAGCGAGTTCCAAAATTGTGGAGCTAAGACCGCGAATCTGATGCCCCCGTGTTTTTTACTTTTGAATGCTGAAGTAGTACGTGGGTTCAGATAGGAAGAACGCAGTTCCCGGGAAGGGATGTAGCGCTGAATCCTTGAAGAGATAACTGCCTATATTTGTAATGAATAAGTGACTAAATGAAGAAAACCTGTGTAATATCCCAGCACTAAAGATGATTTTAATTAGTGGCTTCCCGAGGTGCACATGAAGTAAAGGTCAATATTTTTAGAAACTTCAACAACACAGCCTGTCTATGATGTCAGTTAAGGAAATTTGGAGTATGAGTACTAGGCAAGAAAAGGATCATCCTCCAACACTGTTCTAGTAGACATGAGTCCTTAAACATTTCACTTATAGAGATCGTATGGAAAGCTAAGAGTTTAGTGAATCAGCTAGAGTCTCAAAATAATTTGTACCATTCTAATAGAGAGTTCCTTGCCAGCTATAGAGTGATTTGAAAAGTGTGCATTTCTGTGCTACAATTCACCAGATGGTTCTAAAGGCATAACTCTATTCAGTCTGCTATTTTTTTGCATAATGTGAAGTTGGATGATTCTTTACTAGAGAAGACCAAAGAAGTTGGAATTAGTATGGTCAACTGTAGCAAAATACGAGCTGTGACTATAGGTTTATGACAAGATAAGAAAAAGTGCAAGAAGATATTTCAAAGACTCTTCAAAAAGAATTGGTAAGTTTTGATAAGTTTAGCAGTTTCGAAAAGAAGTCAGAAGATGATCAAAAAGGATTTCACCTCTCCCCAATAGCTCTGAATATTAGGACAGTCCCACAAAACATGGAAGAAGGTGCCCCTGCCCCCACAGCACCTGATACAGTGCAATGAGGTTCTTTTTTCCATTTTTACAACAGTGGTGCTGGCGCAATAGGTTCTGTGTAGGATTTTCAGTTGGACCAATCAGAAACGGGAACGTATGGCAACTTCATTTGGGGATGCAGTTGCCGCTAACCATTACTCGTCATCTATGTGTCTGTGGTCCTCCTCCCATCTCTCTCTAAGTTTTGGTATATTCTCGGTGGAGTTATTGAATTTTTTTCGATATGTTAGGGAGATCGCCTTCTTTGGCATGTAGTCGTCAAGTAATCTGTCTTCTAATGTGGATGATTGAGGCAGGTCCCCTGTTAGCGGGATAGCTCGTGTCAGTGCATGACGTATTTGGTGGTAGCAAAATATTTCTGTGGGTGCTAACTGGTCTCGGGAGACATAAGCGTGATACCACTGGGGGTCTGATTGTATCTAGGAGTGGGCGTTACAAGAGATGTCCAATCGACTACGTTAGAGTAAGAGGCAGTGCATTGGCAACAGGACTGAACATGCAGGGATCCCAAGTGTCTTCTCATGAACCACAATGGCACCATTCAGCGCAACGGAGGAGGATTTTTCTGCAGGGCAGTGTAAACTTTAGCTAAGAGGCAGAGTCCCCAGCGCAGCCCAGATCTCTCCTGTCACTCTCAATGAACCATCTAACAAAGCCTATAGCTAGTCAACTCCTCAGGGTGCTCCTTCTGCCCACGGATCACCAGGCTGCTGGGGCACTTTATCAGCAGAAGGCGATGTGGTCTGGGTTTCATATAACTAGTGGAAAACCCTATCTAGTACACATTTTAACCTGAGGGAAGCAGGTTGTGCAGACCTGTGCTTCAAGGTCACACTGCATCTTTGTGTAAGATGAGGTTGTATGAATTCTCAGAGGTGCCTCATATATCTGAACTACTAACAGTCTTCAGAGTACATGTCTGCTCTGTGAGACTGGAAAAAGTATAAAATGACCACAAAATTGTTAATTGCGGTCCATTGAGGATTTAGTGAAATAAAAAAGAGTTTCGACTTCCCCATAAAAGATTACAATGTTCAGTTAGAATTCAGTTTTATTAGGCACACACTTCACAGGTAAAAGTGAAAAAAAAATCATGATGGATTAAAAAAAGGAAATGTAATGTTAGTGTGGGAATGAGGAAACGTTGATCTAACATATGTCTTTAACTCATTAATCTGCTTTCAAAATGAATGTTTCTTTGACCAGATGACTCTACATAATTGAGAGCCTCCTTTACTGGCAGAGAGATGAGCTCAAGGGCTGTAATGTAATACACAATTACTTTAGAATTCCATTTACCCCTGAGGAGATTCAGAAAAGCATATGTTTCTCTTATAGCAATTTCCCATTACTTTCCTGTAACTGATATCTCCTAGCAAAGACTGACATGTTTATTTATTTATTGCATTTCCAGAGGGCTTTCGAGTATGCATTGAGCAAACATGTTAAAAAGAAAATGATAGAACTACTCAAGAGAACTGAGAATACATTATATTATCAATGAGAAGAGATAGAGAAAGAATGGGATTCTTAAGGTGGGAGCAGAAAAAGTGTAATTATGGTCAGATCATATAGAAGAGGGACAAGTAGAGTAGTGGTGTTTAGAGACAAGTAGAGGAGCTTTGAAACCAATAATGGGCTTTTAGAGGGCTGGGATATGCGAGAAGAAATTGAGATGTGGAGCGAAGAATGTAGGGAGAAAGGAAGAGAAAGAGTAAAATGAAATAGGAATGTAATCCTCTGAGAGCTGAATAAAGGTGATACCATAAAAAAAAGGGGTTGCAGAGGTTGAATTGAAGCCATTATAGACATGCAAATGTGCATAAAAAGAGGAAGAGGGGAATGAAGGCTATAAAGTAGTCAAACAAGCAACTTTAATGACTGAGTGGAGATGAACGAAAACATAGGCTATGAGAATAACAACAAAAGATGAGTTGGACTATTCCAAGACATACCTTTCTTCTCAGATATATGATTTTGATTTTAAATCTTGAAGCTTATTTTGAGCACAATTCTCAATGAGAGTAGCCTTTTGCAAATGTAAAGTGGAAAAAGTATCACAAGGAGGATTGTAGAAGTCTAAAACATTTTCAGGATTAAAACACATTTTACTTATTTTTCTTTCATTAATTCATTTGTAAGAGAAGATTTATACATTTTTAGTTATATTATTTTTTGTTTTTCCTCTGACATCTACTACAAAGGAATCCTTCCTTATTTTGATAGAAATTCTGGAATTGTGGTTCTAGTTCATGCTCTATGTCTTGCATGTTCATTGTTACCAACCTTTGCAGCATGGGTGTGGTATTTTTACGAGCCATTTCAAAGTTGGTTATTTTGCATTTTGGCTTCAAAGTATTACTGCAGACAGACGTTCTTCTGTCTTTCACAAAATCACATTTAGACGTGCTCTCAAACTTGCTGCCATATTATGTGATTCTTTCTAATCGATATAGCCTATGTATATGATTCACTGAGGTACTAGTGGCATTCAACAAAACTGTGCAACAAGTTACTTGGGACTGGTTCTGGATTACTAGAAAGTTAATTCAACATGAGTACTGCGTTCTACTATACTGTGAAAGGTACCTCGTGTTAGGATCCCTGAGTGTGAATGTGAAAGAATTAGACGGTTTCTTCCAGTATTCACCTAAAATATGATACTGACATAATAAAAAATGAGGTGTAGGCATTAAAAGCTGCATTGTAACTTAATCATTTGCTTTACGGAAATAGAAAAACGTATACTTCTTATCTTGCAATCTGATATGTATTCTAACTGGCTGTACTGTGTTATGTGGTAGTCTTTGTAGAACCATATACATGCTTCAACTGCAGCCTCTTCCCTGCTGACTGTCCTCACCTTCTTAGAATAGGTGTGAGAACACCTTAATGAAGATGATCAGCAACCCTTACAAATGGCGTACCTGGGAGCTTGTGCAGATGTGTCACAAAGGGAAAATGCATAGCTTGAAGAGAGTACGTGGTAGTAGGGCTATTAACAAGCATACACTATCAGATTAAAGGGGTGAGGGTGTGGCCTAATGGCTAGAGCGGTCAACCTCAAAGCTGGGGAACCAGGTTCGAGTCTTGGTAGAGACCCTCAACATCCTGTGATTCTGGGCAAATCACAATCTCCCCATGCCTAACAAAATGAATGTGTTCATCTGTAACGCAACTGGTGCTCATGTAAAGTGCTCTGACACCTTCTGGTCAAGTTTGCGCTATATACAACTCCAACAAAAAAAAATGTTTTGAGAACTTAAATAGAGTGGGTCCACCAACTAGCTTCCACTTACTGCAATTCATAATGGGTTTCTGATCATCTTCATCAGGGGAATTCAATTTTGCATACTTTAAATCGTGAGTCACTGTATCTTCCAGAGGGCCCTGTGTTTGCAGAAGGACTCTGAGAAGCCCAGTGGACGAAACACGAATCCAACGTGACACATACACCATGTCTATGGAAAACAAGAATATATGGGAATAAGAAATGTAATTCTAAAGGGCATGAGGTAGCTGATTCACAAAGGATTGCAAGAGTTTTCAAAAGAGTACTTCTGTAGTAATTTTTTGTGAATATTCTTTCAAGCTTTTTTTGAATCAGACCCAAAACATCTCAAGTGAGAATAACATTAGAATATCCAGGATATATTAATTTACAATTAGTACAAATCCAAAGGACCATGGTCTTACTGCACCTATACTGTTAAGGAACTGGCAGCTTTTGAGCTAATTTACAAAGGTATGTAGGCGTACGTAAAAGAGTACTCCTGTGGTACTCCTTCCTGTACTCATAAATGCTTTTGAAAATCAGTCCCTGTATGCACAGCTTAAACCAAGAGTTGGTGCTGCAGTATGATATGTGTGAAAACAAACTGGAGTGACTCTGTTTAGTACCATTTCAAGGTGTGCATGCCTTTGGGAAGAAGCCAGTGAAGGACAAACGCAACTTGATATTTCCACATTAAAAAGACTTTCAGTAAAATGTATATTATTCCATTTCAGTTCGTCAGAGGCAGTGTCTTCAGGGAGATCCCACAGACCTCATACTGTAAGTAAATATGCAATTTGGTGAAAAGTGACACTAGAAATTTTTAAAACAGTTCGATAAAAAAGGACAAAAGTAGAAGTTTTTCATGTTTTAGTCAATAGGTGGTCTTCTTGGTAAGAATGCTACCCCGTCCATCATGTAACATTTTTCATTCTTTCAGATACAAGAATTATAAAAACCATCGTCGAGCCAAGCGTCAAAGTGATTAAAGAATTGAAGCCAATTGTCATCAAAGAAGGTAAAATGAGACAGAAAATGTCCTGTATTAAAAGACACAACTACCAATAGGTATCGGTTACACACATGCCGAGCCCGGATTCATCACTGAGTTATTCTAACAAAACAAATGATTCAGCATTTTGCTATAAATATTGCTTTTAATTGGACACGTTTTAATTACAAAACCATCTAATTTATATATGGGATCTAAATTCAGAAATATGCACATATATTAATATGTTTCCGCCACAGTTTGTGTCAGGTGTGACTAGCAAGGAAATACTTAAAAGGTGGCAGTGATTTCCAGATTACATCCATCAACGTTTTGAGAGCAGAGTCTACTGAATTTATTCTAATTTTAGTTCAGAGTCAAAGTTATGCCCCTAATCTGCAGGGTGTTTCTTTTGGGAAAAAACCTCTATGGTGTGTCCAGAATCTGTAAATTACAGCTATCACTGAATCAACATTGTGTAACATGGAACTGAAATCTGTCAGTCTGCCACCAACTAGCCAGCTGGGCCAGCATTCACCACTTAGGGTTGCCCTATGGCAGCCTGCAAGCCCAATTAAAGTTCCCTCCATTTTCAGCAGATATTTATTGCCAAAGTTCTTCCACTGATAGAGCTGGGGGCTTTCAGCAAAACAGATTGATTGGTAGGTTTTTTTTTACTTTTGTTTTTCAAAGCCAAAATCCCCAAGTGGTAGTTTGTTTTTCAAAAACAAAAACCACAGTTCTCCCAGCACCCTGGGACGTGTGAGCTGTTTTTATTCCTGATGCATTTACCCGTCCCAGGCATCAAAAAAAAGGGCAGACTGGAATGAAATCTAAGGTGCGATCTTAAGAAAAAGCAACCCCTGTGACATCCGTCTTACCAGCGGCTGAGGCCTTGTTATTTCCCAATTCTAGATGAGGTGAGTTAGGTGCATGATGGGTGAACCGGACATCTGTCAAGTTTCTTATGTATGCCTTCTTAGTGACTATTTCAAAATGAGGCCATAAGGAAAAATATGGTCTTAAAACGTGTGCACTAATAACAATTTTACATAACAACAAAATACCAGATGTTTTGATATACAAAAAAACAGAGGAAACCGGACTTACAAATCCATAGGGATCAGCTAGTGTTTGGTAGTGGATCTGTTTGGTATACATTTTGAATATCTGGGCTAACTTCATTAAATATGTAACCTTTCTGCAATAAAACAATTGCGAAGGAATATATGTTTGAACAGTAATTACAGTGGGTGTTTTTTTGCCAAGTCTGTAATTGACAGTGACCCCCTTGCCCTGTGGTTCCCTTTGCACTAAATGAACATATTAAAATGAGCTGAGTTACAATGCAAATTTTATTTTCATTCTAAAATTTAATCAAACAACAATTATTCATAAGGTGCCTGTGCAAGGATTAGTGCAAATACAGGCAGACTTTGATAAGTGAATACAGTGTGTTAAGAATATCAAAAAACTATTCATAACTGTCTGAACGTAAAACGATCACATGGTCACGATTTCAAACTATGACAGCAGCGTGATTTAAAACTGAGTAGGCCAGAAAGAAAAGATTTGTCATACAAGAGAGACAGAATAAGCAGAAACAAGTTCAGCCTATTTAACTTGTCAAATGACTCCACAGAGGTGTTGTAAACTGAATTAATTTTACCTACACGAATCTTCAGGAAAGGAAAATATGTGGATGGCGCTATCAAATCCTGACTTAAAAATGTTGGTTTATCGCAGCTAATGCTCCCTGACTAATGTTTAGAAAATGTAAAACTAGACTTTGATGATGTAAGCCACCTGCAAGAAGTGGAGACACATGGACTATGCTTGACAAATCCTTCCATATCTCCGCTGCACATAATGGTCGGTGTGGTATGCCCTGGACCTCATATATTGTTCTAAATACAGCTCCTTTTTTAGCAACCATTAAAGCCCACTCGCTCTTCACCTCGGAAGCATTACCATTAATTATGTCCTGAAGGACATAAAAACATGATCTTCTAATGTTCCGTTCATTGTTGAAATAGACAGAATGCCTGGGCTTTAGAGTTCCAGAGCATTCTTTGCCAATAGAAACCAAGGAGTCAAACTAGACACCCTCTTATCAGAATACTAACAGGCCACCATACCAGCACAATCAGCCATGCCTCTGCAATTCAATATACACAAGTTGCCTTTTCTGAACATTCTCCAGGAACATATTATATCCCAAGCATACACTATTGCACCAACTTTCCTTCCTACTGAGTGGGTAGCAGTAGGAAGAGTTTGCCATGGAGAAACGAAGGTGTGCATTGCCTTCCAAAATGGAGAGGTGGAAGATGAGCAGTCCCAGTCATTGGTTACACATTCAGGGTCCCGCTGCTTTAAAACAGCACTTGCTGAAAACACTAACATTGTCAGCCCTGTGATCGCATATCCCACAATGGTTGCAAACCTAGGTCTATGAACGTACAGTCGCATTAGTGTGCATCCTCAAATCCACCTTTTAACAAAAAAGATTCTTTTTCACTCATTTTTGGAGGCCATTACATATTTTTCCTGATTAGGCTTTGACACAGAACAAGGGGGGAATAACTTGCAAAGGTGAAAGAAAGGAAGAGAAAGGTGAAAAAAATATGACAATGAGAGAAAGCAGGAGCCTGCAGTAATGAGTGAGGGTGGGTTAGAGGCATGAGATGGAATCAAGACTACTCACTCTTGATATGTGACACGCCGACATTCGATAGAGCCGGTCACATGCTTCTTACCAAAACCATGAGGCCCAACACTTATTCTTTCATAAATTAAGCACTGCCTAGACTTCTTTGGGGAATTATCCTATATTTAAATACTTATTGTCAAACTGCTTTAGTGAGCTTCTTAAAAAATGATTTGTTAAAAAGTGTAAGAGTAATTCATCTGAAACCACCAAGGTGAACCAATCACCCACCGAGATTGTCCTACGACTGTCATAGGTTTTGAGGAGTACTCTAGGAAAGGTTTGTGTATTTCTGGAAGTGGTAAATTTGCACCCAAGCAATTTATGTATATTTTTGTGATTTGGAACCTCTGCCTCTCCTGCACTGGAATTTGTCTATTTTTCAGGCATTTCAAAAGTTTTATTACAGACACACATTTATGAAAATATTCAGTAATATAGACCATGCCACACAGTGAAATAGCCATATGCACTGCAAATTTGTAAAATGTAAGAATTACTTAAGCTGTCCATCAACCTTCCTACCAGTAAGTACGCACTCCCCCTTCAACGTGGTTTTAGCGTGCATAGAAAACTCACCTGTAAAAAGGTTATATTATTTCCAAAAGTCCTTATGCCGTTGTTATTATTTCAGAGAGACCAATTAAGCAGATCACGAAGGTGATTGAAGGCGGCCAGACTATTCGAAAAGTCATTCAAGGTAATTTATGATCATTTTTAAGCTTCTTGAATGAAATGTATCTATTTGTGCATTCTGGTGGAGCTGACTGAACCACTGTACAACTCAACAACAGATACGCACTAACATTCATTTCAGTAAAGATAAAAACATTTGTCAATAGTCATATAAGGTCACACTAACATAGAATAGAAGCATACCATCAAATGTGGTACAATTTGGCAAGGAGTGGTAGAAAAGGAGAATGAAAAGGGTTGTAGATATAATAAGGTACAACATGGCCAAATGAAGAGGGGAAGTGAGGATGTTATGAAGGAAATGAAGTTAGGGGTACAGAGAAACCATGAGAAGGGAGGAGAAAGCACAGAAGTAGGTAATATATTCTGAGAAGAAACGTGCTGAGAAAAAGCAAGACAGGCCAGAGTGGCGTGTTCAGTCAAAGAAACCTTAAACAGACTAAGGGGCATTTTCTCAAGCCCCTATCGCCACAGGAATGTCACTTTTTTCGATGTTCTCGTAATGATAGGGCCAGCGCCCTATTCCCAAACCTTATAAAAAATGCAGTTTTGTGATTTACATGTGTGCTGCATGAAGCAGCACACATGTAAGTTACCAAACAGCATTTTAGGTTTGTTTATTTGCAGGAAGGAACACCTTCCTGTACATAAACAAACCTCCCTGCTCGCAGACACCCTTGCACTCTGGTGCAAGGGTACCTGTGTTGGCGTTAAGTCGTGAGACTTAGCGCCGTCGCAGGGGGAAATGCCAGGCTGCACCACGTTCTTGAGAATAGGGTGCAGCCTGGCGTTTCCGAAGTGGCGGTGAGAGGCGTTAAGCCAAGGAGGCTAACACCTCTCACTGCCACTTCCTCGTGAATATGCCCCTAGATTTCTTTTTTTTGTCATTTAAAAACATTTTTCTGAAATGTTTTCTTTTTTTAGGTTATTAGCTTGAGAGAGACATTGAGGTATCCAAATTGCTGCAGGGATTTGGCTTGTTATTGTTTGTTATTGTGCTTCCTGACGCTTTTAATTGTAATTCAGCTATAAAAGTTACATCGCATCATATAGTATAAAACGAAATGATGTGGCTCAAATAAACTTGCCGTTAAGCACTGTAAAATCACTTACCCATTGCCGCTTATAATGAGGGTGAACATTGTTGTCCAAGTATTGTTCATTTCTATTTTGATTCTACATGCCATGTGTCCATAGCAGGTATCTAGACATCTACAACTTTTCTTATAATTCTCTTCATAGTGAAGCCAAATAACCTCTATATTTCATGCTGTTTTGCATTGTTTTTTCATTCCATACTGGTCCCTGCATACAACACTTGAAAGGGAAAGTTTAAATTTTTAAATCCATGCGCATTTGTTTAACACTAATGGTAAGGCAATTTTTTAACACTTGCTCAGGAATGTTTATGATCATATGGGATGGACTGGCTGCTTCTATTCAGATTGTTAACATGTAAACATGACATTAATTTGAGTTTTACTGAGAGCCAATAAAACAAAAGTTGTTAATATCATTGTAAGTGTGAATATATATCCCTTCAACGTATTCCTAAAATAAAAAAAATATTGAAACATTGGGATCTGGTGTGAACCAGGAATAAAGCTCGAGGAAATCTTCTTTACTACTGCCCACTATTATGGCCGTTTCCCTTATTTTTGTGTGCTGCATACCTTAAAAATAGCTTATGTTCTTGACAACATAAGGGTGTGATGTGACTAGCCATTGACAGCTAATGGAATATGCCCGGTACCAGAAGACAGATTTCAGGTTAGCATGCTGGACCATAAAAGAGATGATACCTTTCAGATATCAGTGCAATTTGGAGGACAGACAATAGATGCCAATAAGGTATACATATAAGAAGAATGATATAGGATAAATAATGTCTACAAGATATTTTGACAACACAGCTACAGCATTATGTCAAGGGACCTGGAATGATGCTAAAAAAATGGATGAAAATCCCTACGGAAAATACATGAAATGAGCACAGAGCTAAAGGAGCGGTATAATATACAATATAATTTAATCAGATATAGAAAAGGACCAAGGCGATCCCTATGTGTTCGGAAGTGAGGAAAAGGTCAGCTGCCAACCACAGCGCATACAGAGTCAATTCTAAGGATGTTGGCAAGATAGGTGGAAGGGGTATTCCTCATTTTCTTTTTAAACTATCATTGTGTGCTGATGCTATCTTCCCTTTCCGTAGCACATTAATATTACAGTGCCAAAAAAGTGCATACAACATTGAACAAGATAAAACTAAAGGAAAGACTAAATAGCATGATTAGATGTAAATTGAGATTTCAGAATTGATCATGAGATGTGTATAAACGATGGTATTCTATTGTATAGAAACTATTAAGAGACGAAACACATTAACAGGAAGCTGAAGTGAATTATTGTCCATGGGCATTAATATGTTTCAAGCTACACTGCTAAATCCCTTTATCATCAGCATTTACTGCAGCAGTAACCCCCAAACGCCCTCATTACAAGCTATCTCTTAATTCCAACCGGGCCAGTAACACCAGGGAACACTGCAAACCTCTTAACTTTCACACAGCTGAAATATCTGGGTGCAAAAGAGGAATATACTAAGGAATCAGACCTGGAATTTCTGATTCCCACAGTAATTTCCTATTTGTTAGTTGATCCTCAGTGGCCCTGTAAATGTGCCAGCATTTCTCCACTCCCCAGTGCTACTGATATCCCTAGTAACAGTTAATTCTGGAGAGGTATGAAAAATCTGGCACATTAACAGGGTCACTCATTTTGAAAGCCTAAGTAAAAAGTATAGGTAAATAAAAACAGATCACAATATTTTTTTTGCTTAAAATCATCACCAACAGTGACGGCCCGTGTAGGGCGTTTTACCGGGGCGGTGACGTGGCGCAGAGGAGGGGCAGGGTGGGGGGTTGCAAAAAGCGGCAAACGGCCGATTTCAGGTAAGTTACGAAAAAAATTAATAAAACGAATTTCGTTGTGCGCGCTGCATCGCATTTGGCGATGCAGCGCGCGCAACGAAATTCGTTTTATAAATTTTTTTCGTAACTTACCTGAAATCGTCCGTTTGCTACATTTTGCAACCCCCCACCCTGCCCCTCCTCTGCGCCACATCACCGCCCCGGTAAAACGCCCTACACAGGCCGTCACTGCTCACCAAATGAGACTGCACAAATAACTAAGGGGCATATTATCAAGACAGGCGATAAAATTATTTTAAAACTTTGATGTGTTATGTTTATGCAAATTGATCCCTTTGCAGCAACATATCTTGTTCAATCAATCAATCAGCGTTTGTAGAGAGCGGCACTGTTGAGGTCTTCGCTGTGCCAGCTCCCCTCTGCAACCTGTCTTGAGGAAATGGTGGAAAGAGAGATGAAACGAACAGAAAATGGCAAAGTAGAGAGCAGAGAAATGAGCAAGCAGAAAAGGCAAAACAAAGGGCAGGAAAACGAGCAGAGAAGGCAAAACAGAGGACAGAAAAAAGGCAAAACAGAGTAGAAGAGGAAAAAACAGAGTAAAGTAAAGCAGAGTGAGCAGAAAAGGTAAAGCGGAGGACCGAGAAATGGGCAAAAGAGGCAAAACAAGGGCAGAAAAACGAGCAGGAAAGGCAAAGCAGAGGGCAGAAAAACGAGCAGTAAAGGCAAAACAGAGGGCAGAAAAACAAGCGGAAACAGGCAAAACAGTGCAGAAAAACGAGCAGAAAAGGCAAAGCAGAGCAAAGAAATGAGCAAAGGAGGCAGAAACAGAGGGCAGCAGTTAGACAAGCAACAGAGGGTAGCAAACGGTGAGATAGCTGGACTGGAGAACTGTCCCAGTAGGACTGGCACGAAGACCTGCTCCAATGTTCCAACAACAGACCCCTAATTAAAAGTTTAATATGATATTCAAAGGACCCGCTCATGGCTGAAACCAGTTCACTACACTATCTTCCAAGTCACCATCTGTAGTCTTCCAAAAATTTGAAAAAAGTATATAAAAGTACAGAGGAATATGTCACTAGCACTAAAAAATACAGCAATAAAGTCCTGGGAATGGATACTACATTTTCTACCCACATTTTGACACAGGCGTACTGGGCCCGATGCACAAGGATTGCGTTATGAGTAAGTGTAACTTACTCTTGAAGTATGTCTGGCTTACTTCTGGAACTTAGTACTGCAGGAATATGTCATAGCCAAATCTTTGTGAATCAAACCAATAGATTCTTCAAAGTTGGTTGAGGAATTCTTCTGCCTTTCTCATGAGATTCAAGAGTAGAATTCCTAACAGTTCTCATCACGCAGAGCAGCAACCACATCAAAGTTGCTGCACTGCATTGGGTGAAAAGGAGAGAACAGGGCAGTGTCATATCTACTTCAGATGTGGTGGTGGTTCTCTCTCCCCATCCTCCAGCATTCTTTGAGATTGCCTTGTGCCATGCACACATCCATGCACCGTAGTGCAAGGGTGTGTGTGTGGTGTCTAGCATTGGTTTTTTACCGGAAGGCGACTAGTATGTACTATTGTGCTAAGACAAAGTTTTAAACCTATACCACATTGGATGTGTGCTGTACATATCTCCTTTTTAACATCTGCCTCAACAGGTGCTATATTTTGGCACCAAGCCTTCCCTACTGTTGTAAGGAGATAGGGCTTCCTGTTTTTGCCATTTACATCACTTATGTGATGCAAACCCAGTGCAAATTGTAAGTAAATCTGCTCATACATTTTGTAATCCATTGTGAACTCTTGCTTCTGTGGACTTGTGTTATTAATTCCTTTTCCCGATCCTCCCAGTCCATTTAATAGATTATTGTAATTTACATTGTACAACCAGGCGATGAAGACCGCGCATTCCTTGGTGGCGCAGAGGAAACAGGTACACTCGATACCAAGCGTGGTGAGATCAGAACGACAAGTTGGTTTGCTTGGCTTAATTCATTGCTAATCTCCTGTCCACACTTAAGCGGCAGTTATCCTGCCACATCCAAGGTTTGGCAGATTTGTTTTCTTTTGAGTTAAAGGCTGAACACCTACATTTGGTGTCACGTTCACCAACATCTGCCTAAGTAAAAGATACTGGTTCATACAGCAATAGCATGGTTATAGGTTGAAATAGTATGAGAGGAAAATGAAAGTGCTAACAAAACGTGGTAGCCGTAATACTACTCAGGGCCGGACTGACTACCGGGCGTTTTGGAATTCTGCCGAGCAGGGGGCTGATTTCATTGCGGCGGGGGCTGATTTCGTTCATGGAGACCTGTGTGTACTTCGAAATAATTAAAAGGAAAACGAATTTCGTTCAGTACACGCAGGTCCCCATCAACGAAATCAGCCCCCAGCTCAGCAGCATTCCAAAACGCCCGGTAGTCAGCCCGGCCCTGATACTACTGTCTGTGGAAAACAACTTTGGTTACACAGCATCAAGGTGTTTTAAACCCAGGCATGTAGAATTACGGTTACCACAGAAGCCACGCCCCTCTCCACTACCTCAGCTGAGGGTTGTACCCAGGTCCTTAAGGACGTGAGCCATCACTCAGATCTGAGGTAGTCTGAGAGGGAAGACTGATCACTGTACATTGACCTATAGATCATGTTACTTCTGTGTATATGATCACGTACTTTTATGGGTTTTGCAATTTTTATAGTTTGCTGCACTTTGCTTTGATGATGACGCCCACGCCATGCAATGCTTCACAATTTTAGCTCTCACGCTCATCACAGGCTGGAGTTTGATGTCAGTCACAAATTATGCATAATACTAATTTTCTTTCCAAAAAGCAAGTTGCCATGAAAATCATAAGGTGAGTTTCTATGTAGATGAAATTTAAAGGAGGCACCATGGAGAGAGAAGCATGATCGAGGCAGAGAAAATGACACCCGCTTCACTTCAGAGGATAAGATATGCACCTGCATGGGCGTAAAGTCACTTACCGTCTGCTTGTATGGAATGTTTTATTCAGAACTGTTCACTTTTGTCAGTGCATGTCCACCACGCGGCATGTTTAATGATGCTTACATTCCAGTTATGCTCTAGAGTGAGATGCAGACAGTAAATATTTTTGAAACGATAAATTAGTCTGCTTTAAGAAATCGCAGCTGTTCTGATGTGAAATAAAATGTATGCTGGTGCTTCCAATAATGTTCCAGGCCTTTGTGTGTTTTTTTCTGAGCTGGCAGCACCTGGAGCATTTTGTAAAGCACCCTCTTCGTGTGGCTTCCACAGGCTTAGCTACTATTCCCACACTATGTTGATTTGATCTCTTCCAACATCTGTTTCAGAACCCTCAATCACCAGGATCACCAAAGTGGTTGAAGGAGACCCCGATTTCAGACTAGTCAAGGAAGGACAGACTCACATGACTAAAGTGATTCACGGAGGTCAGTAAGGAATGCTCTTACTCAATATTTGATGCTTGAATATGCCTTATCGTGGTACTGAAGTTGCCCTTGTTTTTTTGCTGATTTCACCACATTTGTGCCTTCCCTTTCTTACCATCTTGTGGTCTTTCTTAGTATAAAACATCATTATTCATCCTCTTTAAGAAACCATTATAAAGTCACATCTAAACCCTAACATTACCCTTACCTCCCTTTACCTCTACCAACCCCAATTCCTATTATTAGCCTTACCTCCATTTACCTTTACTCACCTTTAATCCCTAAAATCACCCGTACCTCCCTTTACCCACCCCTAAACCCTGAAAGTACAATTACCACCCTTTATTTCTATGCAGCCCTAAATAATAAAATTATCTCACATTCATTTACCACTATCCACCCTTAAATCATAAATTCACTCTTATCCCTTTTTACTTCTACCTGCACCGTAACCCATTTTTTAAATAACATATAGAATATGCTATTAAAAAATAATTATATATATATATGTGTGTATATATATATATATATATATATATATTACCTACTGGCGGTCGCCAGTAGGTAGTTATAGTTAGGACCACGTTTCCATAGGAAATCCGCAACATTCTATTTTGAAAAACATGTAAAGGGGCTGTTTAGACAGCCCCCACACACATAGGCATGTTGAGGTAGTCCCCAAAGATCCCCCAAGGCCAAAAACGGAATTTTTATTTTTTCGCTAATTTCGCCGATTACGCTTACCGTACGCGTACGGTAAAAAATTATTAAAAAAAAAAATTATCCACACTCTCCCCACCCCGAATGCTCTTACTCAATATTTGATGCTTGAATATGCCTTATCGTGGTACTGAAGTTGCCCTTGTTTTTTTGCTGATTTCACCACATTTGTGCCTTCCCTTTCTTACCATCTTGTGGTCTTTCTTAGTATAAAACATCATTATTCATCCTCTTTAAGAAACCATTATAAAGTCACATCTAAACCCTAACATTACCCTTACCTCCCTTTACCTCTACCAACCCCAATTCCTATTATTAGCCTTACCTCCATTTACCTTTACTCACCTTTAATCCCTAAAATCACCCGTACCTCCCTTTACCCACCCCTAAACCCTGAAAGTACAATTACCACCCTTTATTTCTATGCAGCCCTAAATAATAAAATTATCTCACATTCATTTACCACTATCCACCCTTAAATCATAAATTCACTCTTATCCCTTTTTACTTCTACCTGCACCGTAACCCATTTTTTAAATAACATATAGAATATGCTATTAAAAAATAATTATATATATATATGTGTGTATATATATATATATATATATATATATTACCTACTGGCGGTCGCCAGTAGGTAGTTATAGTTAGGACCACGTTTCCATAGGAAATCCGCAACATTCTATTTTGAATAACTTTGGCGCCGGTCGACGAATCCTCGTGAATTTTTCAAAATAGGTGGGGCGCTACGCTCCGCTCCTACCCTGAAAGTCTCGGGGGGATTCGTCAAGCGGGGGCTGAGATAAAAGGGGGGTCCCAAAACGCGTTTTTCCCATGCATTTTTCCATAGGATCTTTAGACAGGGCTACAGCCCGAACGGCTGAACAGAATTACTAGAAATTTGGCAGAGAGGTAGTCCCCAGGTCAAGGAAGTGTCTTTTGTAGGTTTGGTGTAAATCTGTTCAGTAGATTCTGAGAAAATAGCCTTTAAATCAATATATATATCTGAGCCAGCTTACGGTGCGCTTACGGTACGCTTACCGTACGCGTACGGTGGCGTGCGCGAGCGCGATTCTGATTGGCTCTTAGATCCTAGTAAACATTCGAATCGGCCGAAACCAGGAAGCGGCGGCCGCCGTTTTCTCTCTCGCACTGAGAGTGATGTTTAAAATATAAAGCCCAAAAACATGTAAAGGGGCTGTTTAGACAGCCCCCACACACATAGGCATGTTGAGGTAGTCCCCAAAGATCCCCCAAGGCCAAAAACGGATTTTTTATTTTTTCGCTAATTTCGCCGATTACGCTTACCGTACGCGTACGGTAAAAAATTATTAAAAAAAAAAATTAAAAAAATTAAAAAAGGCCACCAATTGTGCATGGCTTATAACCGTTGAGAAAAACTATAATATTTAAAAAAAAAATAATTAAAAAAAAAATTATCCACACTCTCTCCTCCCCGTGTGCAAATGGTGCCCGAAGGGCACCATTTGTGCATGGCTTATAAAAATTACGAAAAATTAAAATATTACCTTTCAAAACGAAGTGCATCATATGTCCTCCATGTGCGCACGGTGCGCGAAGTGCATCGTGCGTACATGGCCCATCTAGCGTAACGTGGGCACGCGGTGCGCGTAGCGCACCGCGTGCCCACCGTGCGTGCACGGCACTAACTGCGTAAAGTGGGCGCGCGGTGCGCGAAGCGCACCGTGTGCTTACTGTGCGCGCACGGTGCGCGAAGCGCACCGTGCGCGCACGGAACGAACTGCGTTAAGTGGGCGCGCACGCCACAAATGGCGTAAAGTAACTTAGCATTTAAAAAACCGTACAAATTCACTGAAAAAACCATAGGTTTCACACACGTTATAGTTAGGAATTAGAATTTAAAAAAACCTTGCTAATTCACTGAAAAAACCATAGGTTTCACACATGTTATAGTTAGCTGGACATTTTACTGATAAAAAACCAATGAAATTCCCCCGTTATAGTTACTGTAGGCAACTATAACTCACGCGACCGTAATCCTCTGCTGATGACATATGTGTCTTTATGAAAAAAAAATATTTGTAATATATGTATAGCTAAAATTTAATGGAAGAAGACATGGGCAAATAAGTGTCTAAATACAGTATTAGCATCAGCAGAGGATTACGGTCGCGTGAGTTATAGTTGCCTACAGTAACTATAACGGGGGAATATATATATATATATATATATATATATATATATATATATATATATATATATATATATATATATATATATATATATATATTATCACAAAGCAGATAATGATGCTCAATAAGGACAGACACATGGCAGTTGCATGTGGAGGGACCCTGGAGTCCTATGGGAGTTATGGGTTAGTTTACATTACATCATCAGTATGGTCGATTAAACTCTCAGACATTCATTTGAAAGTAGTTTGCCTGGGCATAGAAATGCAAGCTGAAGTGTTTTTCCGAGTGAAATAACTTTCTTTCACAGTATTAATTATGGCAATATTTCTACTAAGCATTATGTACGCCATAGGATCTATTTGTCTTCCCCATGATCATTTTACATTCTTTTTGATCAGAGCAGTTCCGATCTCAGCATTAGTACCGGGCACAGTCTTTCTGTTACCAATGTATCATAGCCATGATGGAACTGTTCTTCCTAACACATTCCTCGTACTTTCTCTGCAAAAGTTAAGGATGCTTTTTCTTATCTTAAGGATCATGGTATTCTCATTTGATGGTATACTGAGCAGATTATTGTTAGACCTGGCATCCTTGGTGTGGTTTCCCCTGTCTTTTTGCATCTACCACCTGTATTTTTGATTGTGTGCTGGACTTTGTTTTTGCTGGTCTGTGTACTCTGGGCTCTTTACCACTGTGGATCACTGCTAAAGTCAAAATGCTCCCTGTGTTAATCGTGATTATGATTGGTTATCCTTGATTGGCATATATTATTAACTGATAAGTCCTAGTAAAGTGCACTGCGTGGGCCCAGGGCCTGTAAATCAAATGCTACTAGTGTGCCTGCAGCACTATTTGTGTCACCCACATGAGTAGCCCTGTAAACATGTCTCAGGCCTGCCACTGCAGTGTCTGCGTGTGCAGATTGAAACTGCCATGTCAACCTGACAAGTGCACGCACTTGCCAGGCCCAAACCCTTCCCTTTTACTACAAGTCACACACCCCTAAGGTAGGCCCAAGGTACCCACATGGGCAGGGTGCAGTGTATGTGAAAGGGAGAGTATGTACTTGTGTGCTTTACATGTCCTGATAATGAAATACTGCACGTTTCGTTTTTTTTCTATTGCAAGGACTAGCGTAGGTTATCATTGGAGCAACTTTCAATTGGGAAGAGCTAGAGATTTGGAGTTTTGGTTCTCTGAGCTCAGGATTTAAAAACACATCTTTTACGAAAGGAGGTTTTTAATTTGTGTGTTTGAAAATGACACTTTTAGATAGTGTGTATTTTCTTTCTTTACCATTCTGTGCTTCTGCCTGCCTGTGGAATCAATGTCTGGTTTAGACTGACAACTGGGTTGCTTGTGCATTCACTCCGGACAGTTATAAAAAGAGATATGAGGCGTGCCCTGCATATCCTGATTGCCCATCACCAGACTGGTGGGCCTTCCTGAGGTAGAGTGGTGGGAGAGGTTGTCACGGACACTTGACTCTGATCCCCGACGCTGACGCTGTTTGCAGTTACTGTCACCGTTGCTGTGTACTGTGTTACTCACAAAGGCACATAATGTACACACGTACTTGGCTGCCATTCTCTGTCCTCCGGTCCTGTCTGATGGTCTGAGAAATTGCTGAAACTTCTGAAATTGCTGACTGTTGATACAGTGCGGGAAATACTGAGGAAGCACTGGTGCTTCAGAGCACCTCACTGGGGGAGAAAAAGCAAAGGAAACAAACCCTGCTGGAGTGGTTTGTTTAGAGCCCCTGTGCTCCTTTTTACTTGGTGGAAGGCATCCTGATGCAATTGCGGGGTGCTGCGGTGGAGCTCAGCCCCCGGCAGGGCACGTCTTGTCGCTGGGATGCCAGGACACTATAGAAATTGAGAAACTGAGCCATCAAAGCAGAATACTCAAAACAGTATATTTGGATTGCACTGCTATTCAAGACTCACCTATAACATGGAACAGATGGGAATTGATTGACCAGGACGGCGGTGGCACATGGCAGCACAGCACAATGCAGCAATGTGGAGCAGAGATAAGTACCTGCAGCATGTGTGGCAGAAAATCTAATTGACAAAAAAAGGGATAGGATTTCTTGAAGGATTTAATAAAAAAAATGAGCAGAGCGACTGGGACTAAAAGACTGGTGTGAATTTAGGGGAAATAAGTAAAGAAGAGTACATTTAGTAGGCACCTACGAAGTGGGCGGACAAGCAAAGGGAAGAAAGAGATGGCACCAGGGAAAACAAAAAAAGGGCAGAACAGCCGCATAAAGCCAGACAGTGTGACAGAAGGGGAGAGGAGAGAGTAGAGAACTGGAAAGAGAAAGAAGGAAATGAAAGTCTCCCTAGAGAAGTGACCCTATGGATAAGATGCGTAACCAGGCAAAAATTTGCCCTCTAATAAAACCCCCTGGCAAAGCAAGTTCAGGGGGAAAAAGGGGGATCATCAGTCACAAAGTCAATCAAAGACGATGTGGGCAAATATTTTAAAAGGAACCAACTGTTATCATATTCCCAGTTGTTTGGTGAAAAGTCACGATGAAATAGATGGATTTAGGGAAGAATTAACCTGAGCAAATAGATATAAGGCTTTCAGATCCCTGGGAAATGGGGAAAATGACTGGTTAAGTGAGATTGTTTAGGAGGTAGGGTTTTCGCACAGTCTGGGTATACTCAACTGGAATATTAATGGTTATAACAGAATTTCGAAATTGGAAAGCTTAAAAAAACTTATCGGCCTCAATGAGATCGTATGTCTACAGGAAACTTGGCTGAGCAATGAAACCTCAAGGATTGAAGGATGTATACAGCTGAATAGTTCCGATAGGAGGAGACAGTTTGTACCCCTGTCCGGTGAATAAATAACCCTACTAGCCACTAAAATAGCTAAGAAGGTCAAATGTAAATGGGTGGTGACATGTAGAATACTCTTACTGGATTCCGACCTATGGCATGATGGTGTACTCATAGTAAATGTCTATATGCAGGGGGGCGCAGATAAGAAGTATAAGCTAGAACTGGAAAGGTTCAAAGAAGACTTACATGTTTTGACTGATTCATATCAGAGACACTTGCTCATCCTGATGGCAGATTTTAACCACACATTAGACCCCTGCAGAGTTGATCCATGGTGCAAAGAACAATTTTCCTTATATAAGATAAACACTGCCAGTTTCCCTAAGATTGGCCTTGCATCACAAGATATGGCTTTAGGGAAAGTTTTGAGCTCAATGGGCTTAAAATATAAATGGAAGGATGGAGGCCAGCTAATCGTACAATTAAGATAGGTAATCAAACATGTCCCATAGGCTATATTTTTCTGCATGCATGGAACTTTGAATTAGTTAGGGGCTTTGTGGTGATGAGAGCTGAGGGAAGTGATCATTTCCCCTTAAAACCTTAAAATAGGAGTAAATGAAAAAACAAGTGATACAGGCATCCCTGTACAAATGGATTACCACAGGCGGCTCACCACTCACATGACAAAGATGCACATGGAAAAACTGGCCGTCTTTCAGCAGAGCCACATATTAGAAAGTATCCCTAATACTAATAATATAGGATGGTTTGAAAATGTAATTAGCCAACTGGTCCAATGTCTTAGGGATGAAATAAAAAGGAACAGTTTTGGTGAACGTAGGAAAAAGAGAAGTGAGAGGCAAGATAAGAACTGGTTTAATGAGGAATGTCAGAAATTAAAAGCGAGTATATGAAGAGGGAGAAAGAAGCTTGAGGTTAAAGTATGATTCGGAGGTGTTTAATTGCCTTCAGAAACTAAGGAAAACATATAAAATTGTCATTAGGAAACAAAAGAGAATGCATAAAGAGAGATGCTGGGTAAGCCCATTGGCAGCAATAGACTCAATAAATATCAAAACGTTTTGGAAGTTAGTCCAAGAAGGATCTGGAAAAATACAGGGGACTATGAACTGTGTGGTGACAGAGGAGGCTTGGGAGGGATACCTGGGAGAAATATATGGAAAATGGGCAGACCCAGCTAGACAGAGAACCCCATTTTTGGCAGGTATTGAGTTGGATATTAGGTCCCTATTTATGGCAAGTAATGTCAGGTGAAACATAGCAAATTTAACTCTGACCTGAGCATCTGTGCCCTACAGAAACTATTCTTTTGAAGTATGCCTACTTCAAAGGCCAAAACTGGACCTATAACCCCAGACTTTTAGGACACTTCTGGACTGAGGAACCTGCAAATAAGAAGAGCTGTCAGGAGGAGTACTTCATCTTTGCTGTCTGTTGCTTTGTTGGGTTGGCCTGCAGTTGCTACCTTTGTCTGAGGGAAGTGAAAGAACTGGACTTTGCTTTCTTGTATACTGCTTTTCCAAGAATCTCCAAAGGCGTGGATGTGCTTGCCTCCTGTTGGAAGTCTCAGGGCCATCAAAGTCTTCATCTGCAGCATCTATGATCTCCTCTGCGGGGAGCTCAGACATGTCAATTGGTGCCAGTTCTGGGCCCTAGGAGGTGGTTCTGCTGCTCCAAGACTCGAAAATCCACTCATCACCATTCCAGTGCTGTTTTTCACGCCACAAGCTTGCCATGCAGTTGAAAATCAATCACTGTGCGGAGTGGCTGAAAAATCGATATAGCACTTGTTTGCGGCCCGGAGAACTGCCACAGCCCATGTCCAGAGCACCGAGTCGCCAATGTCCGAGACCCCCACTGCAACTTCGATACAGGCATTGCAGTGCGGCTGAAGGAATCAACCATCACTTGTCTGCAGCAGTGAGAATCGACACAGCACCTGTTTCGCCATAGCATCGACCAGCAGTGCCCGGATTTACTCACACATCGCACCTGTGCGGCAAGTTTCCAATGCATCGCCACCCCGAAATGAATCGGCTCTGGAAATCGACATATCGCGGCTCCTCGCTGTAAGGAGTTGATGCAACACTTCTGCTGAGTGCAGCAGAATTGACGCCTCCATTCTGCTGGGACTCAAGAAACAAGTATAGCTGTGTTTGCTGACGCTTTCCTCCTTTGCTGCTGTTTTCGACTTGGTTTTTGATGCATTAAGGTACTCTGTGTTAAAATCAACGCATCCATAGAGTTCTAAGGACAGAATTGCTTAAATCTTTTTAAAGTGATCTTTGAGTAGTGCATGTTGGAAGTTTGTTGTTTTGGTCTTGTTTGGTTTAGATAAAGATTGTTTATTTTTCTAAACTGGTGTGGTGTCTTTTTGTAGCGTTTTCACTGTGTTACTGTGTGTTATGTTTCAAATACTCTATATATTGTCTCTGAGATACGTCTAGTTGCTCGTGCCAAGCTACCAAGGGGATAAGGGGTTATCTTGGGTGTGTAACTCTCTTCCCCTGACTAGAAGGAAGGGTCCCTACTTGGACAGGGTGCATAGCACTGGTAACTAGGGACCCCCATTTCTAACAATTATTTAGAATGATTTAATTCCATCTATTAGTAACATCACTAGATGTTTATTGCTCTGCATTATATCTGCCTGGAACATTACACATGAAGATAGTAATAACCATGTGCTCCTAACTCACAAAGCCATTCATTATCCTAACCCAGTACAGTAATCTTAAAATTTAATATTTTTTCATGCTACTATATTTTCAAGGCACCTCGAGAACTGGATTGATATAACAAAACTAATAAAAAGCAAAGCAGTCACTGACAAATAGCTTGTGAGATAGTTTGAAGCCAACGCACACTGATAAAGGGATTTGTGGTAGTTGTGGAGTAATTAAGGGCCTTATTTAGACCTTAGTGGACAGGTTACTCCATCACAATGGTGACGGATACCCTGTCCGGCGAAGTATAAGTCCCATAGCATATAATGGGATTTATGTTTTGGTGGACGGGATATCTGACATCTGTGACCCAAAGTTTGGAATAGTGTGAGAATTTTATCTGCTAGGATATATATTTGAAGATAGATCAATAACCCTGGAGGCAGTTGAAAGGCTTCCTTAATTTGTAATAGAAACTTCCATCTAAGAAAAGGCTGTAGATATGTGGGCATTTCAATCGACTGTGAAGGATGCACGTTTGTTCAAAAAGATCAGAGTTGTCTATTTAATTTGGAAATGGCAATGTTATCTTGTGATTAAGAGGGAAACAGCCAACTGAATTATCTTACGGCAATTTCCAGGATGCACAGGAAAGCATGTGATTATCATGGTTTATGAGCTATGTACTGTGGCCTTGTATTGGTTAATAGAAATCATGTTTTGATCTGGTGTTTGATGGCTTGAAAACCTTAAATTCTGTATTCTTCTCACGGTGTGCAATGGGGAATGTCTGGGCCATGGACAAAATTTGGAAGTATGGAGGGGACAAAAAAGAAGAACCTGTTTAGTGTTGTAGCTAATCTATATAGGCTCATCTAATCTCTTTGGTTAGTGGCAGGAATTAGTCAAGTCGATTCCTAATTTTTCTTCTGCCCCTTTTGCTGGGTAAGGGCAACTCTGATGCAGGGGTGTCAATGACAAAACGTAATTTTTGGGTTAGCAGGAATTGCCCATTTTGTGCTCTAGGGTTTATGTGGATGCTAAGTCCATTATTAGGTGAGAAGCATCTGACTGTAAAGCACTGATATTTCTTCTCTCTTCTCTCGATTTATACAAGTTCTGGTTGGCCTTTTTGTTCAGAATTCTTAATGGTCAAGTCCTGCACTACATGGCTGCATGAATATTGTCTAGCTGCACCATGATCATTTCAATTGGTCCAAGCCTTCCACTGTAAGTGCGTGGATTCACTATGTGTCCCTCAAAAACTCTGTGTGGCACAGTAAGACCCATTAATGATATCTGCTGTACATGAACTGTCCAGTCTTTTGTTTTCAGAATTAGAACTATTACCAACATTTCAGATCTAGTTGTACCTCTGTTTATGTGAATAACAAACTATTCCTAACCCATAATATTTGTTTAATTGTTTACAATATGTTTCAGAGCACGAAATAACAATAGGGTAACGCAATTTCAGATTTTCAGTAATGAATGCAAGACACATATCACATCAGTGATCCATAAAGGTGACCAAAATGGCATAGCAAAATTGTAAATTGTGGTCAATGAATTAATAAGTAAATTAATCAATATAATACATATAACTCATTCAAATTTCATTAAACTGTTAAGCTTTTTTCGTTGAAGTCATGATTAACTTTTTCAACAATCATTGATGTAAAACTTAGAACTTATTTGTAAGATTACCATAAGTAATAAATTGGCTGACTCAAAATGGCAACACCTTTAACTTCTTTTAGAAAAATAGGATTATTGTAGGGTGAAGATAATATTATTGCTGCCTATGCTCCATTCCATTTTACTAGTGGAGGTTAAGAGAAACTGTGAAGTTATTTTGTTCAAGGAGGCATTTGGAAACATAATAAATGTTTTGACAATTACATAGGATGCGGGTGGGTATTTGATACCTTTTATCATTTTAGGAATAAAGTATATTACTGTATATTGGCAAACAGACAAATGATAGCAGCAGGGCTACCTCATGCGATTTGCAAGATTGTTCTTGACAAATTGACTAGAGACCCAGTCACAATACTATATACACCTTTTTAAATGTATTTCTTTCCTACATATGATGTGCTGCATGTCGATATAGCTATTGTTCATCTTTTGTTTCAACAGAACCAATTGTTAAAACATTCACCAAAGTCATTGGTGGTGATGAGATTGATGTAACAGGGGGTGGATTCACAGAAGAAAGAATCATTCAAGGTAAAGTACTTAATTGATAGTTTTGCAGTTATTTTATGGTTTGCAAATCAAGCAGTGCGCAAAACGTGGTTATTCCTGTCTCTGTACAGCATCCTAAAGAATGTGTATAAAAAGAATCATATATTTTAACAAAATAAACACATTGTGGAACAATAAATCTCATAATGTAAGAATGATAATAGGACTGAAGTTTACATTGCTATATCGCATGGTGACATAACATACTGTAACAGATTTGTGTGCACTTTTAGAAACAATGAGAGAAAACACCCAAGGTCTAGTTTAGAGTTGAATGGTAACTGAAAATCCTCCAATTTCTGTTGGGCATGCTAGATCAGGCCTTTAGGGCCTGATTAATGCACAGGATAGCACACCAAATTGCAACGATTAAAGGATGTGAGTACTGCGTTCATTCTCTAATAGTTAAGATCGTTAGCATTTTCATCACTGGCCTAATCTGATACATGAATCTACACTCATGATGTGATGTATTGGTGGTACAGGTATTTCACTAATCTTAAGATCTGGAACTCGCTAATTTCCATCTATACATTTTGTGAATTGTGTAAACTTAAATCCATGTGGATAAATTTTTTTTCTTTGCAAATTGCCAAGCTGGGTAACAAGTGCTCTAAATCCAGAAGGCTAAGCTCTGTGAAGTCATTTTTTATTATATTGTTTTCTGAGCCTCACTCCTAAACCTCCATATGTTCTTTATGTATATGGTTTGACATTACGCCTAATTAAAATGATTAAGTTTCAAATTCTGCTGGAAATGTTTTCAAGAATCATGTAACTGATGTTATGTTCTTTTTTTAAATATGGTGGATGCTTTGGGGTACTTTGATCGATGGCCTGATGTCAGACCCTCAGTCAAATTATCCTCCCATTAAAAAGATGATTTTTTCACAAAAAGTGTAAAGCCAGACTTTGCAAGACCAACACTTACCATAATTATATTGTATCAAGAATTGCAGCAATGATTTGTAATATTAATTTCATTTGCACATGGTTGTGGAATACAAATCTTAGAGCTATGAATTGTTGTGTTTGGTACAGAAAAATGTACATGTCTTAAACTCTAAATTGAATTCAGCACAGGCCTAGAAGTCTTTTCTTCAAATTTGTCCTAACTTTTATAAATTTAATGTAGGTCCTGAATTTACAATCACCAGAGTGTCCACAGGTGATGGATCAGAATTTGATGAAGCTAGTCTAAAGAAATTGCTTGAATCAGGTTGGTATGATGACAGAAGATGTCAGCAACAGAGGCAGGTTGCAGGGGGTCCTGTTGATAATGCAACATTTCTCAGAGGTCTTGGCTTCAGAAGTATTTTCTGAAGTGCTATGCCTTTGTCATCTGTCCAGATGTTATACATATAGCTCTTTTTATTTCCATGCACATCTCACAGGCACAAAAAATATACAAATAGACAAAGACAGTACTTAAAGCTGACACACAACAATTTGAACTTTAGGCAGCCCTGTCAAGTTACCCAGGTGTGATGTGGTGTTCAAGTCTGGGGGTTCTCCTAATTCTGGGACTTATTGTCTTGTTTATTCCATTATAAAACTGGACTACAACTCCCAGAATTCAATGAAAGTAAAACGCTAGGACTAGACCAGCACATCACACATGAACCTGTGAAACTTGGCAGCTATGTTTAGGTGGTGGGAATGAGGAAGTTAATCCAGCAAAAAAAAGGTTGTAGTAAAGGATGATCTTTAATAATCCAACCCATTGCTATGGTTGCAGCACCTTTTCTTCTAATTTCAGGGAATCATTGTATGAAATGATAAATTACAGCATTAGGAAATTGACTTTTTTGATGTTCACTGGATATTCAGTATATTCTGGATGAAACAAAAGGCAACTAGACATTGATCATGATTACTTTAGCAAAACCAATCTTCCAAAATGCCTAGTCTGACTGAGATGGAAGCTGGAGAGTACTCATGTAGCTTGGTGCTTAATGTGAACTTCAAGAAAGGTCAGCATTCTCTGATCTCTCAGAGGGTGCAGAAATAACACTGTTACATTTTACATGTAAAGGACATGATATGTGTGCAGACCTGTTTACTGTGATCCTAATCTTTATTTAAAAAAAAATCATAATTGTAGCCCATGTTTTTTAACTACCTAAAGCTATAACACTAAATTGTAACATATTTTGTTTGTGCTGCTCAAGATATGACTTGCCACAATCTGTCGACCAATGTCAAGGAGACACTAAAAAGCAACATGCATTAGCATGGTAAACCATGCTGTGGTTTAACAATACAGATAACTCCATTTGAAACATGGATGAATATCACAATTTTCTTCTTTAGCACCTTCAAATCAAGTAAGAGAAGCCAGGATTGTTTATTTTTTTATGGAACATTTGTATGGTGCAGCATAAAAATAGAGTTACTTGTTTCAATTGCAGACATCAAACCGGGCTAACCTGCAAACAACCATATATATTCATTTTTCCTGGATGGCCAGTTTGTTGCCTTTGCTGTGACAAAAATAGCACTCAATTTACCAGTGCTTGGTGCCCTAGTCTCCAATTGTATGTTCCCACTTTGAACTTTGCAAAATGGGTGAACTTGACCCAGAAAATTACTGGCAGCCCAAAAGTGTGAGGATGCACCTCAGTTCTAGAACTTATTTGCTAGAAGTTCAAGACCAATTACTTATCAGGTCCTGAACACCATGCACAGATCTTTCAGAATGAAGTGCTAGTGCACAGGAAACCAATTATGTTGGACCAGGCCAGTTAAATTATGTCAATATTGCTCAAGGTTAGTGTCAATGCCGCCAGCAGCACTCAAAAGATACATTCAATTGAGACAATATGCACTGGTGCCCATGGTCATGCCTGCCACCAGGCAGCAGTTAAGGAGAGGAAAACTCTCACCTTAAAATGGAGAGAACTCACCCAAAGAAATGAAGCTATTATTGACAGGATTTTAGAGTTACCTCCCCCACAATTTGTTTGGCAAAGACAGTTTTTCCTCTTTAGAATGCCTAGATTCTTCACCATGGTAGTGGGAGCCAGGTATGGTGCCAGCTTTTTAGGAAAGAAATTAGAGGTACAGATCAATTTAATATCATGGACGAATTCCTCCATCAGGCTTTAAAAGGTTTTGTAGCAGCTAATCAGAAAAAGTATCAAGATGACCTAATGATGTATCAGGGGCAGAAGTGCTTGAGGAGTCAATTAAGAGGAACATCTATGCATCATGCATCAATAAAAAGAATTGCAGGTCATGGCCTGCACTAGGCTAGCCATCGGGCTCACACATATGTTGGAAGAGTAATGGGATCAACAACAATACCTTCATTATCTCATGTTACTCTCTCAATAAGAATAATGGGGACAACACTATGCTAGAAAATCGACTCCGCAGGCCTGGAAAGAATGACCCAACCAAAAGATGCTAAGCTTTTAAGCATGAAACAAGGGTGTAAATATATATGCATCAAAAAGAGCTGGTGTAACACAGCTGAGTGAATATTGATTAAGTAAACTAATTACACGTGTGCATAAAATATTGGTATCTAGAAATCAACATAGTTATCTTTTAATATGAAGTATGTTGGTATACTTCATATTAAAAGATAACTATGTTGATTTCTAGATATTCTTTAGGTGAAGATTTCAGTATAGTTGGTGGTGATATTGTAACTCTTCTGGTTGACCTTTATTCACTTATTTAAATAGGAATTGAAATATGTCCATCTAATGTAATCCACTTAAGTAATGCTTCAAAAATAATCAGTTACCTAAGACATTACATTTGTACACATTGACACAAGCATTGATCACATTCCTTTTTAAATTGAAATATGTACAAATACAGTGCTAAGTATACAGAAAATCCATTAATTATATATTATTTGTATAATATATTGTTATAGTAAAATATAGAATTGAGATTTAGAACAGTATTTGCCTCATTATAGGTCAGAATTTCAATTCCATTCCTCTTATCAAGACGATTTATGATCTTCAATAGATCTAATCACTCGACTATGAATAAAGTTGTAAGAGAGCATAGAATTTGTTCAAAACAAGTTTTTGGGGTTAAATTGTACATCAGGCACCCTAGTGAAAGTGAAGTTGCATCACAATATGCAACTCATCATAAATGTATGTCTATTGTTTGTGTTCATTGCTTTATTGTAAAGAAAATTGATGTCATGTACATGTATCCTATCAGAAGTCACGAAGATCACCAAATTTGAAGGTGATATTCATTCACTTGATGAAGAAGAACTCAAAAAGCTTCTCCAGGGAGGTCAGTGATTGTGCTGGAACAACTAACCTCTGGAACCGTAACAGGCATTGGTGGTGGGAACATAATATTAAGATGGCTGCTTTCTGTTTTAAAGGCTGAACTTAAAAATTATTGCAAATAACAAATCTATCTATCATTGTATAGAAAATACTATCCAAAATGATTATAAACATTTAAATTTATTAAAAACAATTTATTGCAGATAATTATCAAGGGTTGCATTTCAGTCTTTAAAATGAAGCACCTTAACAGAAATGGAGTGCAATGAATATTTATTTCAGATTCAGATAAATTATGCATGTTCAAAAAGGATTTCGTAATTAGTGACTTCCTCCAAAGCATCAGGTTGACTGAAACAGATTATGAATAAGAAAGTTGCAATGCTCAAGAAATGAATATTCATTCCACCCAACATAATTTAACGAATAAGGCATGTTGAACAATTGTCTTTCTTTTCAGTTAACTTATGTTGAGCAATTTAACAAACTTCTCTACAAAGTTAAAGAAAAATATTTGAGCTGAATTAAAAAAAATGCTAACATTCTAAATAAATAACCTATATATATAACCATCTATTGACAATCAATTTTTAAACTGTTTACGTGTTTTGTTTTTCATTGTGATAATAGAATTTTAATATAGTACAGTAAGCAAATGTATTGCAGTTCATTGAGAGCACCTCATTTTACAACTATGTTTAAAAATGTGAGTTAATGATCACAGTGAGTGTCACTATTAATTTATGCGTTACAAGGAAAGGTTATCTTGCACTACATAGAAACTATGTGTTTGTTTATTCTATGAAGTTCAAAGGATCCAAATGAGGCAATCTCAGTATCTATAAAATGCTTTTATTCATCTGGTGAGAAAAGTATGGCACTTAAGCGCTTGAGCATCAAGAGTTTCATTGGTTTAGAAAATATTTACATCTAATGTCTGCTGCCTGCTTTAAATAGAAGAGTAATGTTCTCTGATAACACAGTAGTTTACCTACACTACGAAAGTTGAACTGGGAAGGGACATAAGGAGGGCAGCTTTTAGTGATATACAGTGGGGAACCAAATTATAAATGTCATCCTTTTTCTATGTAATGTATTAATTTTGTTTTGCAGTAATGTTTATGTATTCATGTCTTTGTGTTTGATGTAAAGGCACATATATATTTCCTAAGTAGTTCATCACAACTATACAATACCATCCACTATAATTTCCCAGGTCTATTTGACATTTATAGCCATCTTCTATTATTCAAATGAGGCAGGTAAGACATTGAAAGAAGTTGATCTATTCAAATTTACATCACTTTAATTCCACTAGTCTACCCTCAATCATATTTTTCTGCTGTACGTTTGAGTCATAATACACCTTTCAACAAAATAAAATGTTAAAACCCACCTCTTCTCAATGTTTCAACCATCCAAGAGTTTATCTCTTCCTACTCCTTCTCATATCAGTGTGATGCTATGATTTTTATTCCTTCTGCATTTGTGCACACATATTGTGCTCAGTACACATTTTCAACTTGATTGCATGTCTTTGCATCCTCCCATATTAGCTACATGTTCTATTACAACATGCTGTGCTTGACTACCCTAGGGGTAGGTTGACCTTTTACAAATACCCTCAAAAACATACATGCACTCCCAAAAAACCATGCAGAGGATAAATATATTTTGCAACACTAATTCCAAAAGCATATTAATATTTTTTACTGTCTGTTAAATGGCAATAGATTTTAGATGTTAAGCTAAGCACAATGAGGTCTATAGAGCAACATATAATCTAAGAAAAACGTTAATGTATGCGTTTGCTTGTGTATACCTTGCTAGATAGCTGGGGAACAGGGAACATAAGTATGAGCCAAGAGGGTCTCTTACTAATGTTCAAATTGCCCCAAGCACATGCTTGACATAAGAGTTAATACATTTTATTTGGGGATCATTTGTGAATTCTTGGCCTTTTTTCAAATATTTTTTTAGGCATATTAAATCATACAAATAGAAAGATATGTTTAAAAAATATATTTTTGATTTACCAATAACAAACAAAACCCTTAGTAGGCTATTTCAAATACAAATGGCACACCCATATATTGAATAGACAAATACAAGGGCATAGTAGTGCATGGATATGAAATGTGTGTCTTATATAAAATACAAACCTCCTGTAAATCACTGAAAAGGTGCGCATAAAGTTCTACGGTGGTAGAACATCTGTGCAAAATGTGTCCTTCGGCTGATTTCCACATATTTATCTGTGTGTTATGGGAAAGATTTACACAATGCCTTTAGCACATTAAAACTATTGCAAATTAAAAAGTGACACAATTTCTAACTATGTGTTGTCATAAGAAATATTCAGAATGCTTTATTGTTCTTTGAGTTTCAATGGAATAGGATCTTGCTATACAACATGACAGTTGCAGAAAACACTCTGGATACAAAACAGCTCAATTTAAATGGAATTTCCAATTTGTAACTATTAATCAAAAATGGAGTGTAGGTTCCAAAAACTGGATAACGCCATTGTCTTTTTTTCTTCCTCGTCAACAGCATTTGGCACATTTAAATCTCATGAATTAACTGTTCCTAACATATTTTTGGAACCAACTACTATCTACATAGCACATGTTGTGCAACAGTACTGCACATTTATTCAATTATGCCTTGGGCCATTTGTTCTTTATGAACCATTTGTATTTTGAACATACTAGAATGTATAATTTATGTGTGCAAGCCAGATTTGGTTCAAAGACTAGGCAAGTTCCCTATTTGTGGAATGTATATTTTCAAGGTTAGGGATATTGTAGACGTCTTGTCCATCTGCAATCAGTGTGCACTGATATCTTCTGTATTCTCCTCAGAAGACTTTCCTTAGAAAGGTTTTATGGAATAGCAATGCATGAACCACATGCCTGTATTAAATAAGACCCTTCACTTTTTATAAAATGGATTCGTACAGCTTTACACAAAGGTCAATCCAAATTGAAGTCCTTTACATTTCTCTTGATATTAGAGATCTTCAGGACTCTCTGCGTGTAGCATATAGTATCATCCACCTTTCTCAGGAAATCTGTGATGGCATTGTTAATGACTAATTACTTTAAATCCCTAACCTTTAGCCCCTACTGTTGATCAACTTAGCTCAGATAATTTGCAAAAACTATATTAACAAAATGGTTCCCATTAAGGGTCAGTGTTTATTTTGATGCCTTCCCATTTATACATCCATATCTTTACTAGATTAAGTTTATTTTCAGTAACTCTTTAAGTATTGGAATCTCTGCACTAAATGAAATCTGCAATGTAAGTCTGAATATAGAAATGGAAATAGACAGATATTGTTATTTTCTTTTTTCTTCACATAGAAAACCTTTTCCCCTCACACCACTGTGCCAAAATGCTAGTCTTCTTTATATTTTCACAAATAGTCAGCTCCTTATATGCTTGGTTCATTCATCTGTAGAATCATATTAAATATTGCAACGGCATGTCTCGTGGTGCAGTAGTCAGTGCTGTTTGGCAGAGGAAATATTCACTGTTCGTTCTTTAGCAAATGTTGATAACACACAAAATAGATTTTTGCTGCTGAAAATAAACAGCACCGTCTCAGAGAAAAGTGGACCAATATAGCATTGAGGTTAAAGTAACCTAAATGTATTTGATCTCCATTTTGTTTTTGTAAACAAATAATACAAAACTATGCAAGTTAGGACCAATATACTCTTGATGTCATTCATACCCTTGTATCCATTTATTACTGCAAAAGTATCTTTTCATTTATTGAAAACATGCACTAATTAGTAACATCATTCCATGTAAATATATGCAAAGTTTGTTATTCTGAATCAAGCTATACATTTGAATGAATGGTTTGAAACATATTCAGTTGTGGATCTAAATTAGAGTGGAAGAAGCTTGGGGAACTGGGCTTAATATCTGCATTGCACAAGAGGCCCTCTATGCTGCGAGAACATCTATTTGTACGCCATTAGCTATGCTGATATGATGTTTAAGATTTTATTCACTGCAATAATAATCATTTTGGTTGATCAAAGAATTATGTAATATACTTTATTGCCACCTCTCTGCAAGCAAGTAAACTCATGTTTACCCCATCTTTCTAATACTAGCTTCGGACCTAATATTTAAATTAATGGGCTTGTTTGAAGGGAGATATTGACTTGCCTATCCAATGTTTGACATTCAAATAGTTTGTTAAACCTGTACTTATTTAATGTTATCTAACATAAACTGAATAAAATAGAATTCTTGCGATCAAAGTCAATACCATCAGAGTCAACATTATCATCTACATTTTTCTATAGTCACATGCATAAAGTAGGACTTTTATTTCATGATTCAATGACACTCTTTCTTTGTATTGATTATACAAGGAGTCTATCTATAGTAAGACTTTTAGGATTAGTAAAATAGGAGACAAGACCTTACCTCCTCATCTAGTCATCATGCTTAATCACTGGGTTTGCCACGTTCATCCATTTTCAGAAAACAGGGCTTCCATTCATCCCTATATGAATTCAGGATGAATGTGGCACACCCAATGATGAAGCATGCCACCTAGGGTGGTGGGTGAGGGTTTCCCTCATATTTTTTAAAACCTGTGTGTGAGAAATCAGGTTCTTATGAACTCATGTTAATACCGCAAAGGATAATCATGTCCTGATTGCCAGTCTGTTCATAAAACAGATACTTAGGAGAAAGCAGTCAGGGTTGGGCCACTACTGTCATTCCTCCTTCCTTTCATAAAGTATTAGGATTAGTAAATGAAACACATTTGCTATGCTTTTCAGTCTTCAATTCTGCAAATAGTTTTTTGCAATGCCCAATGACACATTTTTTCCCACAGTACTTTTAAAATTCAAATTCTTAAACTAATTCCCCCATACCAATTAACATGATCAGTGGAAAGATAAAGAGAGGTTGCAATCATTATTTAGTGAGGGGTGTGTAAAATTGGCATCTTTTTCTTTTGCATAATTGCATGAAATTTCAGAAAGAAAATTTAAAATTGTGCAAAATAACATGAAATGTTAATATGACATTTAGATCTATTTTAGAGAACAACATTAATTTCATCAATTTTGAATGTCAGGATGCATTTGACTCCAAAGAAAGCTCAATTAGGGAATGTGCTTTGAACAACGTATGTTAGTGTTCTGTTTGTTCACATTGTTTCTATGCTCCCATGATAGGATTTTTACCAGAACAAACTTGAAATTATGCCAGAAAAGGACGTAATTTTGGGAATTTTGTTTAACAAACTAACATGAAGTGCTGAAATTTACGCAAGATTACGCAGGTGTAACAACATTTTTACCCAGGTTTATTTATAACCCCATGTATTGCAACACGTTTCTTCTTTATGTACATTCTGAAACCCATACCGGAATTAGGCAGGATGTCAGGCACACCATGTGCACTTGACTTTATTCATTACAATGATGAGTTAACAGGCAACCACTGTTCTTTGACACAACAAGCTGTTGTCTATTTCAAGTATATACTTCATCTAAAAATGAAAGTGAATCTCAAATGCATGTGGTTATGTTCAATTATTTGGGTTTGTGACATATCAAATGAGCACTAGGGTACATACTGCCTTTCTCAAACAGTACAAAAAATGTAAGTGTTCTATTAATGTTGGTCAGAACGCATGTATTTTTAAAATGTTTTGAAAGATGCACTCCTATCTTAGCATCCCTCAAATAAGGAGGACAGGTCCATCCAGCTTACAAAGAAAATACAAATTTAACAGCTACTAATAATTCCTGTTTTATTGTTTTAGATCCACAAACAAGGAGAGTACAACCCAACGTCAGACGGATACCAGGTATAGGATACTTTAAATGCATATATGTATCTATGCTACATATATGCATATATATATTTATATGTGTGTGTACTCACAAACACACATGCATAAATATATAGTCCAATGCCATTTATATGATACACACACAATATGCCATATGTCACTTTATAACATGCCAGATAAAAGAATTGTGATCTAATCACAAATTTAGCAGATCAAAACAGAAGTTTAGAGGCAGAAAAATAAATATTTAGCAGCATTTCAGCAGTAAATAATTTTTCTTTCTTTTTTTCAAATATTGACACCAGCAGTTTCCGCCACCTACCCACAGGAGGAGGGCCCAAACTCTTTTTTCTTTGAAAACAAAAACATGTGTTTCTCCCAGGGCCCACAGCACAGTGCTCCTCACCTCTCCCGTAAACCTTTAGCAGTCATACCATCCGCTTTCAGCCCATGGATGGCGAGAGTGCTCGGGGAGGGGAGCACAGAAACTGCATCTTGCCAGGCCGACACAAACTTACCTGCTCTTTGGTGTCTCAGTCCAAGCAGCAGCAGTGTTCTCTTTTTCTTCTTCTGTCTTCTTTCTTCCCTTCTTTCTTATATCTTCCTTCTTCCCTTCTGTTTGCTGTCATCTTCTGGTCTTCTACTGTCTTCTCTTCTTTGTAGGAGGCTTATTCCATTGGCCCACAGGCAGGTGAATGTGATAGAGCAACAGGCAGGTGAGTAAAGAACCAACTCAGCTGTCCACTGACTCCCTCCTTTTATTTGGCTTAGCTGTCAATGCCAATACAAAGAGGGGTCGCATTCTTTGAATTTTGAGGGCACTTCTGTAAAATGTCACAGGTTTTTCACAAAACTGCCAATATAGCGAGTTTTTTAAAATCACTAAATCACTAAATCCTTGAAGGTCTGCCTAGTAATACGTTATTTACAGCAACTGTACTAATAAACAGACATCCACACATTGCTTATTAAAATCCAAAGGTCAAATTACATATTATTACTGAGGTACAGCAATGTTGGCATCAATCAAACAAAGATTGCCCATTACAATATCTTTGTACAAGGAAGCAAGACTGTTAGTAGTCAGGAAGCCTCTTCGATGTGGTTTTACTTCGCTGCACAAATGTAACCTCTTTGTTTAAATACCTTAAACAAAACACAAAAAAACAAATGCACAAGAAAAATCACAGATGCTCTCATTATGAGTGTCCTGGTAAATTGTGACCTCTGCAAAAACATCAGTTTGTGCAGGGACCCCAAGTTTGAGTTTGTCCATCTTTTCCAATGCCCGGAGTTAAATTTCACCAGGTCGCATCACCTGCAATGTAATAGATAAAAAACAAACCTTTCGCTTTTTCAAGTCACAGTCCTGGGATATGGGACTTTAATGGTGCTGCACAAACATTCGCATTTTAACCCCCGTGAGGATTAGAAAAACCTGCGAAAGGAGTTACTTACTGGCCCCATTAAATTCTGATCTTGGGGCTATCAACATTTATCGGGCCAAAAATATTACGTATTCTGGATTATGCTACTCGTAATGAGGTTGTATGGCATAAACCATGTATGCAAATGACCCAGTTATACTATACCATTTATTGCTATTGTTGTGGTTACATTCTGATCAACTTGATTCTTTGCTAGTTATTGCAATCTGGACATTTGCATACACACAGCATATGCTCGAGTGTCACCCTTTTACTTTCCTCACATAGCTGGACATTTCCATATACACTACATATTGACAAATAATAGATTTTTTCACAACTTATTTATCTATTATATAACACATGAGAATGTGGATAATTGCACAGATAGCCCACACAAATCTTACATAAACAGAAGGACAGCTGAATAAGAATCTATGTAAATGACCTTGGTTTGATGGTAATGTAGGCTTAGAATTCTACTAACTACAGATGATTTTTCTATCTCAATTTATATTCCAAATTTTAATGTTAACATATGATACATTAGGTACATAGGGATTTGCAAATGTATGTTCTCTATGTAACCTTGCAGCCTAAAATGCTAATTTAGACTTTTTTTTCCATTAACTAATTTTTACTTGATGTTGTAGCCAACAAGCAATAGCAAGTCCATCGACTTAAACATTACAGACAGTGTTTATTGACTCTGCACTTATATCATACTCTATTTTAGATGTGATTTATTGGCATTGCTCCAATTTCTTTAGAGCATAGTTAAAACCACAGAAGCTGAATTTTTGGAGATAATTCTGAGAATTTTATCATCCTAACAAGCGATGATAAAGAAGATCGTTTATCATTTTTTCCTTAATATTCAACAGCAGCAATTGAATAGAAATATACAAGAATTCTAAACTAAAGACACATAGCATGTCTAGATAGCTGTAAGTCAGTGAGATGAAATGGCAAACATATAATTATGCTTCCTCTATTACTAAAAAGAAATGAGAAAACCAGGTTGAGAAACCTAAACTGATCCAAGTTGAGGCCAGTCAATCACGCATGAGTGTTCTGCAAGCAAAGAAACCTTTCCATCATCAATGATAACCTTAGTTTTGATGTCTATGTTGATATCAGCTGTGTGAGGACAGTCAAAGGATGATGATAGAGACAATGGTTGCTTTTGAAAGTCAAGCATGACAGATGAATTGTTCACACAAATTTTCTAACTTTATAAATCAAGGTCCATGACATCACTAATCATTGATTTTAAACTGGTATGCTTATGCCAAACTTGAGTCACGTACATTCCAATGGCAAATTATGAATGTTGCTCTGCGCTTCTGACATATAGGGGCCTATCACGATAGCGGGCGGACTCACTGCATCTGGTCACCGGACCAACCGCCCATATTGCGGCAGTCCCGCCATGTACATTAGGATGCGCTCGCCACACTGGCGGGTGCATACTGCTTTTCTAACATTGAAGCAGGCGGTGCTGTCAGCAGCACCCGCCACAATGCCAGAAATGCATGTCGTGCATTTGCATGCAAACCATTACAGGCGTGGTGCCTGGCCCCTTGTGCATACAAATGCAGGGGGGTGCCATAGGTACACCCCATGTGCACCCTATCCCCCCAACACCCTGGGGTCCCTCAATGGGCCCCAAAAGCAAAGACCGCATGCCTTACCATGGCGGAAAGGCTGATCTCCACCAATATCCTAATATGGATGGCGGTGTCTTGCAGACACCGCCACCATATTATACATGTTTTCAGCCCGGTCGATGAGTCGACTGGCGGAAAAGTGGCGGACGGTCTTTCCATCCGCCGCTGACCCGCCAGCCATCCTAATATGGCGGGGGGTCTTTCTGGTGTGGATGGCTGGCGGATCGCCCCCATCTGGCCGGCAGTTGTTACCGCCAGCCCGGCGGGGGCCAACTGCCCGCCATCCTAATAGGCCCCATAGTGTTGAAACTTCGAATAGCAAACAGACATTAGAGATTGCGTTTTTATTAATATGGTTTACTTGACTGTTGTATATTTTCCACAAAATTATTGAGATTTTTACTATAAAGTTGTATGCACTGTCCACACTCTTGTTTTGTGTTGATCACTACAAGTCACCATTCTTATGTAGTTTTTGTAGTATAATCCTGATTCTACAACATTGTTGTTCTAAACATAACAGCCATCTAGCAAATAAATAGGCATTTTTATCTTTATGCAGTCTGTCTCGTCTCAGTTTTTTACAGTACAATAATCTGTCATTTTAATATGCAATACCAGTTCATATTGACAATCCCTTTAAACTGTTTCCATTGGGAACATTGTCTCTATACAAGGACAAAGTTAGCCCCTTCCTTCAAATGCATAATATAATTGCATCACTTTACTACACTGTGGGATAGAATTATCATTCTTTCATGCAGTGAAACGCATGCCACCTTGCTGCGTGAAAGGGCAGGAATGTGCTATATTTACCATTCCTGTCCTCTCCTAGCGCTGGAACAGTTTTGGCTGCCTAGCACCAATGCAGGCACCTTTGCATCTCATTGCAAGGGTGCCTGCATTCTAGGCAGGATTATGGGACACCTTCCTGCACAAAAACAATCCTGAGAGGCATTTTCCTCTTTCTATGTGTGCTGTATAAGGTAGCACACGTAGAAAGGGTTCACTGACAATATATCGAAACCATGAATTTTGTGATACCAAAATATTGTGTCAAAAATATCGATCACAAAATACTAATTTTTTATACATATAATGGTAAGTACAAAACTATTGAAAAAAATATCGTTATACACTAATATCGGAAAAATATATACAAAATGTAATTATATATATGTATTTTTAAAGTAGTAAATAGTGAATATTTTAACTTGTAACATTAATAGAATGTTAATTTAACATATTTACATATTATTTCAAAATATATATGTATATATTGATATGCATACATATCAATGAAAACTAAAATTAGAAATATTCATTATCATTTATATTATAATGTTTTCAAAATGTATTAATGTATATATGTATGTTTAAACATACAAATACAAATAAAACATAAAAGCTATAACAAATAAAGTTGAAAATACTTTAAAAACATTACAATTTAATTATACATAAAAAGTAAACAAAAGGAAAAAATATAAAATTACATACACAAACAAATATTAATACACATTGAACTATACTAACAAAATGATTACATTTTAGAAATAATAACTATACTATTCCCCCTGTAGTGGATGCAACAGTAGGGAAAGCATTGGACAGAGGAGGGGTAAAAACTACTATTCCCATCCCCGTCTGTGCAAAAGTAGGAGAAGCGTTGAACTTCGGAGAGGTAACATGTACTATTCCTACTTCCGTCGGTGCAACAGTAGGGAAAGCGTTAGCCTAAAGAGGGGTAAAATATAATATTCCCACTCCAGACGGTGCGACAACAGGGAAAGCATTGGACTCAGGAAGTGTAAAATGTACTATTCCCACTCCAGTCATTGCAATAGTAGAAAAAGCACTGGACTCAGGAGGGGTAAAATTACCCATTCAAACTCCAATATGTGCAACAGTAAGGAAAGAGCTGGATTGCAAAGGAGTAAAATTTACTATTCACACTCCAGTCGGTGTGACAGTAGGGAAAGCGTAGGACTCAGGAGGGGATCATTTACTATACGCACTCCAGTCACTGCAGCAATAGGGAAAGCTTTGGACTCAGGAGGGGTAAAATGTACTATTCCCACTCCAGTCGGTGCAACAATAGGGAAAGCATTGGATCAGGAGGCCTAAAATTTAGTATTCCCACATAAATCGGTGCAACAATAGGGAACATCTTGGACTCCAGATGGGTGAAATTTACTATTCTAACTCCAGTTGGTGTAACAGTAGGGAAAGCACTTGACTCAGGAGGAGTAACATTTACAATTCCAACTCCAATATGTGCAACTGTAGGCAAAAAGCGCCGAATTGCAAAGGGGTAATATGTATTATTCCCACTCCTGTGCAACAGTAGGGAAAGCGTTGGATTCTGGAGGGGTAAACCTTACTATTCACACTTCAGTCAGTGCAGCAGTAGGGAGAGTAATTCACCTCAAACACATTCCATATTTTAAAACATGTATTGAATGAACTAAAAAAAAATGAATAATACAAAAAAGTTATATATATATATATTATTTATTTAGACAATGTACATAATTATACTTTTTTTTTAAATAATTATTATTAAATAAAATATGTCACTCATTAATTATTTAATTAAATTACCACACTATACTCCCACATACCTAGTAGCCTAAATTTAAAATATAATTAGAATACAAATGTGTAACACAATTATCATATCAGGTATTATATAAAATAATTTGTAATAAATGAACAATTAATTGTTAATTATTGGTTAAATATCTTCCCACCCTATCCCCCTTAAATCACAACACACACCTAATATATAACACAAAAAATATATTTACTAAATAATTTACATATTTATAAATAAATTACACATTTTAATTACATTTAATTAATGTATTTACTTCATTAAATTCCTACCTTATACCCCTACAAACCCAACAACCCATACATAAAATATAACTACCAAAACATAATAATTACACAACTTACATAATTAATTATCAATTAAGTAATAATGAATTAGTTATTTCTTAATTACCTACCCACCCTATACCCTACAAACCCAACAACCCACACCTAAATTACAACTTAAAAAAATAACAGACTTAATTATCAAATAGTTAATTAATAATTCATCTATTATTACTCACTTAACTACCCACCCTTTGTCCCTACAAACCCAATAACCCACACCTAAAACATGACTTTAAAAAACTAATAATTACACAATTTATATAATCAATTAAATAGTTCGCTCATAATTAATGAAAAATAATTATTAATTAGTTATACTTAATTTACTTCCCACCCTATACCCCTAGAACGCTCACAACCAGCACTACAAATTGCTATAAGAAATTTAATAAAAATGATAAATAACTTAAAACTACAAACTATATTAAAAACATTAACAATAATTATACTAACAATATGTAATGTATACAATTACAATATTATTTAAAACACAACGTTTTTTTACAATTGTTATTGCAAATTATATTACTCACCTTAAAAATCGATATTTTTGTCAACGATACTCCTGCATCTTGATATTTTTGACATTATATTAAAAAACTTGATAATAGTGTCATTCCATATTATGACTCTATATTTTGTCTGAATTCAATAGAAAGAGGTAAAAAAGAGGGTAAATAAAGATATTTTATCTCGTTCCACCTCACCTGGGGAGGCACAGCATGTTGAGGCATTCCAGGTATACCATTAATGATAAATCTGAGAATGTGCCAAAATCCATAGGTGGATGCATGGAAACACCCACCTTCCACCCATGGAACGTCTCCCTCCCACTGAGTAATGCAAGGCCGCTATTTGTGCCGCTTTGCGCTACTCTAGATTTATTGAGCCATGCAGGGCCATGCAAGGTGACCTTGCGTGGGTTGATAAATCACTCCTAAGTTTTGCCTCGTCTATGCATCCGCTCACCTGGCACAAGGGCCACGCAAAGCCTTGATAAACTTGGGTCAATATGTCTAAGGGCCTGATGACGAGTTGCTCAGTTAATTTGAATCCGTTTGTGAATCTCTGTTTATGCACGGGTGAGAATTACGAGGTTAGTTTTATTTAACGCAACTAATAATTATCAGAGCCTGTGAATGACTTAACCTTAGTTAAATTTCGGCAAGTCCAACGTGCCGAATTTTAATGGGGAAAAAGCATACTGCATTTAAACTATCATGATCATGCAGATTTTGGTGCTTTAAACACCAAAATCCAAGTGTTAATCCCAAGAAACTTTTAAATAACACACCCCGTGGCATCGCTTTTTATCAGGTTTGATAAATAGCACCTGCACTCATAATCAGTGGTGGCTGCTATTTAACGGCAGTAGACCACGGGGGAATGATTTTTTTTTTTTAAATCACTTGCCTGTGTGTCACCGCCTCTCGGTCCTCTTCGCCCGCCTCCAGGACTCCGGGGCTGGAAGCAGGAACAGGAAGCACCCAGGCTTCCATGCTTACCGAAGCCAATCACAATGCTGCAATGCAGCATTTTGATTGGTCTGAGTGCCGTGATTCGGTGCTCAGACAGGAACAGGGAGCCAGGGCATGTTCTCTACCCAGGCTGTAAGGCGGCCTGGGTGGAGAACATACAAAGTGTGCAGGACGGTCAAACCATCATGATCACTTAAGAGAGTGAAAACCACTCCTCCTCCTGTTCCTCTGTGAGAGCCCAGACCCGCCCCTCCCCTACACAGCTGAGCAACAAAGGAAAAAGATTTTAAGTTGTGCAAGCGTTTATGTTGCCAAGACATACATTTGTATTTTCCTTGCTAGCTTCTGATGGACATTAACAGCCAATAATTCCGTCTGCACCACAACATACATTTGTGCTTAAAATTTGCAGATGCAGTGTATGGTATCAGTGCAATATACAAGAAATGGATGCATGTCTGGATAGGGACAGCACCATTGACTCACCAAACAAATGCAACTATGGGGCCAACACTGTGGGATAATTTCTAAGACTTCCACTTCGAGGTGTACAGCTTGCATGGATAAACGTTCTTGACATTCCCCTAGATGTACACATGCAAGCTTGGTGATTCCATTGATTTATTTATCACGTTTGGAGGGGTTTAGCAGGTTGACATAATTCTTGAGCATGCATGACAGCATGGCTGCTTGAGAAGAAAAGAGGCCTAAGTGTCAAAGCAAGGGTGTTAGCACGTTGCCACACCACAACATTGGTAGGGGGTTAGGGAATGGGATTTCTCAGTGGGTGCAAATAGTTTTCCCATGGAGAAAAAAGTTCTAAAATGTAATTGCGCTTTTGGGATTATTAATGTGTGGATAAATATACACCATGAAAATGTACACATACATAATTGGTAAAAAAACTATTATTGAGCAAAATAATTCCACAACTACTGGAAATCTGTGACTATTGCTGATTTTTAGGTAAAAAAGGTCAAATGACTTGAAAGCAGTGCAGAGGAACATATACGTTACAAATGCCAATACCTCAGGAATACCACTTTACCAAGTGCATTGTTTCTTCAGTAGCATCCAAATGCTGTCAAAAAATGGTTTGCTCATCCCCGAGGTCTGCCTTCAAGAATGGATGGGCTATGTTTCATTTGTCTCATTCATCTGTGAAATAAACACACTGTTCTCTATATTGTCAGGGCAGGAGGGTCTGATAGATTTCATAACTCTCCCTCTGTTTCTCCCTCTTTGACACTGCGATTCCCTCCTACCTCTCTCTGGCTTCCTCTTCCCATATATCTTTTCAGTCGTTCCCTTTGACCCTTTCTCACATGCTTTCATATTCTGCTAACTGATTTTATTAATCTCTCTACCTTCTTTCCCTACTTTCTTGCCTCATTTTTACGCATTCTTCACCATCTCTCCGTCATTCTCTCTCATCACTGTCTCTCTTTCTCTGATACTCCTCCCTTTCTATCTCAAATTCGAAATAAATGATAGTTGATTCGGCAAGCAAATGCATACTATTGTTGCTATAAGTATTGTGACATCCTGTTGCATAACAACTATACAGCATACCCCATATCAGATTGTGCAAAAATAAATTTCAGTTTTTGGAACAAACATAGGCACATACATTTACATCTATTTTAACAGCCACGTTCAGCATTGAATTTTGTGTTTAAACTACTTCTCAAATGCAACAGAACTTCCACCTGCAGCCATTATTCTTCGGTTACTTTGGGTAGTCATTTCCTTTTTGAAGAGCTTCGAATAATATAGTTTCTAATAACTTTAACTCTGACTTTATAGCACAAAAAGCCTCCTGCATATTTTCCAGTCAAACTGGTTGTAGACTATTGACCTTTCAAAGTTCCCAAAAACTGTTTTTATGTCAACCTGTGTCAGTCTAAAGTTTGAACTTGTTATGTCTGTACTTGGTAAGTGTTCGTATTTCATGTTTTGTTGTGGAAGAGGGTAGGTAGTTTACTCATCTGTACTGTCTGTTAAGTGTACTGTAACCTCCAGCTTGGCATTCCTTGCTACCTGCCCTTCACACTGATTTATTGTCATTTTATGAGTTTATGTATTAACTTAGTTATTCGTGTCTGACTTTGAGCTAGAGTGGGGATAGGTTTTTACTGAATAGTAAGGGCCTGATTACAATGTCATCAGGCTTGCGTCCGACCGACACCGCTGCGGACTGAAACCGCCCGACCATAGGTCGGCTGTTCTGCTCGCAGATTTTGGATGCGACTGCCCTATGTGTAGTCGTCAACATCCATTTTACAATTGTAGCTTGTGCAGCAGACTGAAAAGGCTCACAGCACAACCTACAATTGTAAAATTTACATTTTTGAACATCCCTGCACTGTGTGGCAGGCAGCATGCGGTGTTGCAGGGATGGTTAGGGGGCCGGCCCCAAAGCGGGGACCCCCAAAGTTACTTTCCAACAGCCTTTCCATGTCGGCCTTTCCATCTGTGTGGTAAAGTGACATCATAATTCTGCGGCTGGCTCTGCCGTCATTATGGGGTTATGATGGCTTCCTCCGCTCCGACGGGCTGAAGGGCAGCGGAATCCCCTGGCGGGTTTCCCTCCGACTGACGGTATTGTAATATGGTGGTCGAAGGGAAACCATTGACGTCGGGCGGAAAGCTTCTGACAAGCTGTCGGATGGCTTTCCGTCCTACATCGCTATGTCTTTAATGGTGCGGGTGGTTTTCAGGTGATGTGGCTTTCCATACAGTATGCTGCCTTTTCTGGACATAGGTAAATGTCTTTTCAAGCCTGCAGTTTAATGGTTAAGTTTAATGCCATGTTTCATAAGTATATTTGTGGTGAGAGTAAACTATCTGGTCACGTAGAGCATTATGCAATTCGTCTGCATGTAGTATAGAAAAAAGTACCCATTTGGTAGAAAGGTTCTGTACTGTATATTACTGATTTTATGTGTACTGATACAAAGATCTACCTCGTTTTTTGCAGCTCCTGTATTAAGAAGGAGAGTGAGAAAAACTCGCCATCCATCCAAACCCCGTGAAACACACGCTGCAGTCGATGCTGCATAATTTAAAGAACGTGCACAATGAGAGTACTAACCACTATGGGATCACGTGGACAATTCTAAGCTCTAAAACGAAACATCATTTTTATAAGGAAAATATAGATAAGAACTGAAACGTGGGACTTTTGAAAAATAAACAAGGCATATCAATGTTTAAATTGGGAATGTCGCTGAACGAAAAACATCGCTACAGTTAGCTGAATGTCGACAAGCAGACATTTGACGGTTTGAGAGGGAAGCTTCGGGGGGAAAAGGAACACCTGCATCGAGGGTAAATGTAGCACTTGTAATGCCGTGCAAATTCGTCTGCATGACTGCAAACATGCCCGGGTACCTTTAAAGCAACACTCTACCAGGAGCACCAGCAATGCCCTTCACAGACTGAACATTTATAATGTGCAATATCTCTCATAGGTGTCGCTGTTAGAGTCACATTTTCGAGTGGCTGTTCTGCTACTGGACGTCTATTTCCAATTTAAAGGGAACTTTCTAGAAGAAACATGTGACTTTATGGGCGATCTATAGGCTGTTTACAAAGCGTGGTTATGTTTATTGTAAGGGTTCTAGATGATGCCAAAGAACGCACACTTTAAAAACCATGAACTATTATCGCTTTTCGAAGCTTAAGCCATTGACTTGTTAGTACTTAAGTGGCTAACAATGCATGCAAGCAGTTCTGTCTGCATGGAAATGAAATGTAAAGCTAATAATTGGTGCTAGGTATGACAGCTTTTATATAAAATGCTTTGCTACTTTCTGGTATGTCTTAACATGGGTTCGTTGTAAATTATGACTTTTTAAATTCATGTTTGTATACATAAAATGATAGAATCATTTGCTTTGCTGCACTTGGTTTTGTCTCAAATGTTGCAATGCAACTGTCTGGAAGAGGAAAGTACGTTAGTTACATGCCCCGGCCTTATGTTTGAGGCTGGAAGGCTAAAAACAACTTAGTATCTGTGCCTTTATACCTCTGTTTTGGAATCAAATACTCAATAAAACATTTGGAAAGAGTAAACATTTGCTCTCTTTCTTTATTTTATTTACAGAACATTGTGTATGTGTGTGTTAGTGTGTGTGTGTGACTGGGAGGAGAATGAATGTGTGTATGGTGTATATGTGTGTGTATGTCTGCATGCGTGTGAGTGTGTATGTATGTGTGTCTCGTCAAAGCTGACCAGATTCCATGGGTAACGGAGAACACGTTGCTTGTGAAAAGCCACTACACTGGAAAATTGGTGCTAAAAAACGGTTTATATCCTACCTTCCTGCAACAGTCCCAATTATAGTGTTAATAGACTTATAGGTTACTGCATACCAGGATGAGAAAAGGATTTGTTATTTTCGGCCAATCAACTTCTTATAAATGAGGAGGCTGGGCATATCCTATTCTACTCCAATGCATCAATATAAGGTTTACGTTTTATGCGCAAGGAGGTCGGAGGAGGGTAGGTTGAGTGGCAATGTCCTGCGACAACCCTAAGAGGGTCATTAGGATAGCGGGTTATCCGCCAGGCAAAAACCACCACCCGCAAAGCAATATCCCCCCGCCACATTACAATGGCAGGGGGGACCCCGGCGGACGGAAAGACCGTCCGCCGGTTTTCCGCCGGTAGGCAATCTGCCCGAATGCCTACCGGGCGGAAAAGCTGTTAACATGGTGGTGCCGTTGCCGCCATGGAAAGGCAGGTGGTTCTCGCCATTGGGGTCCGTAGCGGGCCCCCAGGGATTCTGGGGGGTGGGGGGTGCACATGGGGGGTACCTATGGTACCCCACTGCAGTTCCATGCACAACATGGCAGGCACCGCGCGGTGCCTGCAATGTTGTGCATGGAACAGAACGACATGCCTTCTTGGCATTGCGGCGGGTGGTGCTGAGAGCACCACCCGCCGCAAGGTCAAGTATGCAGGATGCGCCCGCCAGTGTGGTGGGTGCATCCTAATGTCACCAACTGGACCCCCGCACCAATGGCTTGTGGTCCCATTCTACGATAGGATGGCGGGTGGACAAAGTCTGCCCGCCATCCTAATGGTGCCCTAAGCATCTCATAGTTTCACTGGGACCCTCCGACTTGCCTAAGGGGTTATTTCCTGCTCACCTCTGGGTGGAATCATTTTGCTGCAACCATTCAGGTGCAGTATTGTACTTACTGAGTGGCCACCCTTTTCTAGAAAGGAGGTCCCCTGCCCCAAAGGGGGTAAAAATGTACTGTTCTTTTGGTCCTGATGAAATGCCGACTACCCTTATGGGAATTCAGGCATGAAACATGTCCACATCACTTTATTTACAGCTGTCAAGGTACATTGTTACTGAAGGATAGCACCACTGTTTTTGCTTAGTCCTGGTACCCCTACCCAATAAAAATATTTTTTTGTTGGGCACCTGAGTCTGTTTTAGACGCATTTCACTGTTCACCAAACACACTTCTGCACAGTCCCCTCTCATGCATTCACCTAATGAGCATATGCAGATCAAAAGATCTCAGATAAAGAGCCCCCAGGCCTGTCAGGCATTGCAGTGCCGGCCAGACAAGGAGCATCCAATAATGAAGCATGACACCCCAACAAGTGTGTGAGAGCATTAAGACCTAACCCCTTGATCCCCCTGTGACCAAATTGGCCAGCTTTGTGATTTTTACACCCTTGCGTTCACTATGCTTACGAGGAACAATTTCTACCTTGATGGTTAATCAAGTAACATGACCATCTCAGAGCCATCCCCTCAGTTCTTATTTTGTGTGTAACTTCGTAAAGAGAATGGGGGAATTAAGTTTGAAATCTGACGCCATGATTAGAGATGTGACTTTACCTCTAGATCTCTCCCCCATGGAATATATGCTGGTCTCTGCAAACGTCCAGAGAAGCAGAGATTCGGGCTCTACTCACAGATGTTGCATCTGTACCATAGACCACGCTTCAGGTCGTTGACATTCTTGGCAGCGTCCTGCTTCAGCATCTCTGGGGATGGAGTATGCCGCCCAAGGGATTGAGACTGCAGCAAGAGAGGATGGAAGTGCCGCAGACAAAGGGGCAGACAGGCCCAAAAATGGAACGAGGCAGTTCGGGGGTTATAAAACCCATGCTGAACATCCACATGGATGATGATGCCTCCCTGCCAGTGAACAGGAAGGCTTCTAACAAGGGAGACCAGCATCAAGAACAGCGAGGGTCACCTTCCCAGCAGGCAATCACTGAATACTTTTGCTCAGCCACATTGTAACCCAGGTTGGGGGCTCAGAAAGCCCTAGATTGCAGAAGGCAAGTGGATGCTGGCAGTGGGAAGGTGAGTGGGGGTCACCCTGATTGCTCTGCACTGATTGTTAATCAGGCCGGATCTGTTGAAACCTCTCTGCTGCAGCGGAAAGAAGTGAATAAGGAGAATCAGAAAAGTCTGGAGGGAGAGACGGAGGGTTTATTGGACCACAAGACTACAGTATATGCAATCAAATAGGTCAGTGTAGGGGACCCGCCTGCTGCAGGGTTTCCCCCAAATGCAGCAGCAGTAAATATGAACTCTGCTTGGTCTGCTGCTCTGGTCCAACTGGATAAAACTGTGAGGGAATCAGCGAGGGAAGCAGGGAAGGAACCAGCAGGGCTGCACCCTCCTGAAATAGTATCTCTGGCCACTGCTTACCCACTTCTGTCAAATATCTACAGCCCTCAAATGCCCCATCAAGCTCATGTTTTATCTATCCCCCAGAGAGAATTGAGCCCAAATATTCATCAGATAAAAGTTGTAGGTAACAAGGTGGACTACCCCGAACACGGGGATAAGTTATTTTTGCTCACTGATGGGTCAGATTCCCCCAGGTCAAGCACCAGTGAGCTGGAAAAAGACCTGCTATCTGCAGCACCAGGGGCTTTTGAAGCCTCGGAGGCTAGTTCAAGTAGTACACTCAATGATCCATGTAGTACTGCCAAGCTGAAGAAGAAGCATCAGGGAAAAAGTTGAGAGGAGGAAGTTTCAAAATCAGGATTGAAGGGCAGAATAAATCTCCAGTAGCTTGAGCTTTGAAATGGGACTATTCTGCTACAAGGCAAGTTTATCCGGAAGACCCCATGGCACATAAGAACTCACCCCCATGAAAAATGATTACCATGCCCCAGTTGTTGGAGGGAAACCCTCACTGGCCCATCTCTCCCTGTGCTGCATCACTGCTCAACTTCCTCACCATTTGTCTGAGTGCTTTCTCCTGCTTTTGCCTCGTTTTTTACTGCTTTCTCCTTCCTTTCCCAAATTTTTCTAGGTGCGTTCTCCTGCCTCATTTAACTGCTTTCTGCTTCCTTTCCCTCGTTGTTCTGGATGCTTTCTCCTGCTTGTGCCTATTGTTTACTGCTTTCTCCTTCCTTTCCCCTGTTTTTCTGAGTGCTTTCTCCTGCTTCTCCCTTGTTTTTTTTACTGCTTTCTCCTTCCTTTCTCTGATTTTTCAGAGTGCTTTTTCCTGCTGCTGCCCCTTTTTTACTGCTTTCTCCTTCCTTTCCCCCATTATTCTGAGTGCTCTCTCCTACTTTTGCCTTTGTTTTTCACTGCTTACATAGTTGTTCGAATGAGCAGAGCACTGCATAGCTGATAGCAACTCCAGCGCCTTCCTCATGGGTGATTTGCCGTGCTTTATAAATCCTTAATAATTGATTGACTTATATTGGTCTTATATATAACTCCAAAAAACAACCTCAGGATGAGACCCGCAATGAGTGCCGCAGAGCCCGTCTTGACACTGAGAAACTTCAAGGGGCCATCAGGAAAGTCAACAAGATCTTTGCTGAGATAGGAGAGTGGATTTCCTCCTTTGGAAGAGCAAGCCACAATGCTGAAACAAGATGTCGGGGCTCTTGTGGTCAATCTGAAACACAGCAAGCTCAGATGTCCGACCTGATGTGGAAGATGGAGGACTTTGTAAATAGACAGCGCAGAAATAACTTAGGATTCTTGGGCCTTGAAGAGGGAATTGAAGGTAGTGATATCAGGGCCTTCATGCTGAACCTCCTGAGAGGGGCCTTTCTTGAACTTACTACATGGAACTGGGACCTGGAAGTTCAGTGCATGCATCACTTTCCTCGAATACTCCAAAAAATATTAGATGGGCAGGTTGATAGACATTGAGTGGTACTGGTTTACTTTGGAAGCTTTCTGTTGTGACAGGCAATTTTAGCAAAAGCCCGCCCTGATGTCAAACGGAGCTTCTCTGGACAATCTCTTTTTTTATTAGTCCATATTTTCACCTCAATACAGGGTAGAGAAGATGGCTGCTCAAGTAGCTTATTAATTCATGTCAGGATTTGGGAGGAGAAGCTTTTGTGCTAAGCCCAGCTCGCCTAAAGATTGTTTTTAATGGCAAAGTGCGGACATTCTCTGTGGAGATTAAAGCTTCAGAGTACTTGATAGATAGGTCATATGGTTTTCTGGGGGAGGGTGAAAAAAAGGGAATGGGGCTCTGCTTGCTTCTATTTGTTTCTATACTGTCGTTCAGCAGAGCTTGTTCAGGGGTCTGTGGGCTGGGGGTGGAGGAGTGGGTGGGAGGGATAGGGCAATACTGGAGGAGAGGTGATAATACTTTAAGAGCCATTGTAGCTTACGGCGGTGAAACAGGTTTTCAAGTGAAATTCAGGAGCTTAGCACTACTGTACCACTTTTGGAACAAGGAGTGTGAGTAAGATACGGATAGTTTCCGTTAACATCTGTGGGCTGAATGATAAATGTAAGAGGAGAAAGGTGGTCCAAGATTTAAAAGTATTGCAGGCAGACATACTTTATTTGCAAGAGACACATAGAGAATCGAGGAAACATTTGCTTCAAACTACTGGCCTCAACCTAGTTGGTTGTACAACTCAGGGGGTAAGGATCCTAGGGGGTTGCTATTATGGCTCGTGGGAATATTTGCAAATTCAACCATACAAAATCAGATACGTTTGGAAGATGGGTGATCACTGAGTGTCAGCATGCAAATGGTTGTTTTATCCTAGGATCGTCGTATGGGTCAGTAGTTGATGGCCTGTCAGTCTTTGACTGGTTAAATAGTGAACTTGCACTCTGGCCAGCTCCAATAGTAATTTGTGGGGACTTTAATTTTAATGGAAGCAGGGGTGACTAGAGAAAGGGGCACGCTTATACTCAGGTTGAAAGCCAATAGTTTTAGGGTCCTTGATCCATATAGGGAATTACCATGGGCTGACCGATGCTTGGAAAACGCTTGAAGCCCTAGATCCAGAGTACACTTATTATTCTGCCCCACATAGATCTAATGCCCGTTTGGACTATATTTTTCTCTTACACGTCCTTTTACACAGATCTAAGATTGAAAAATTTCCCATGATCATGTTTTACCATAACCTGCTAATTTTGAGGTTAGCTGGAACTGTACGTTTGAACCTGCACTAGTCTCAGATGAAAACTATATCCAGCATATGAATGGCTAGATCTTGGACTTTTGGGAGTTTAATTGAGGGTGCGCATCATTGGGGGCACTGTGTGATGCCTTCAAGGCTGGAGTATGTGGGGAAACTCTTAGCTTTGGCTTAAATCACCAAAAGAACGAAAAGAATGAAAAGCAACTGCTCATAGAGGAATATAGGGCCTTGAGGGAGCCAAAACTCAGTTAATCTTAGTGACCTCCAAAGGGTGTGATATTGAGAGTACTCAACACAAGTTAGCACAGGATAGGGCAGTGATTACTGATATCTCAGGAAGAAAAGCCACTGATAAATACAAAAGGGAGTGCTATATATAGCAAGCAGTTGGGGCACTTGTTGGCGGTCCAAACCAGGCAAAAAACACACAGTCTGAAATAACGGAGATAAGGGACTCTAATAAAGCCCTGTCTCCGACGTTGATGGAATTCAGGAGGTATTTTGGGGATTCTACGAGAGATTATATAAAGAAGAAAAGGAAGACTATAACTTAGAAGAAGATATAATACGCTTCCTTGACTTAGTTCCCTTTGGGCCTCATTCGAATGTCCTTGGGACCGCCACTGACAAGCCGCCGGTGGCAGTCACACCGACATCTATGTCATCAGTCCAAACGCTGGATTATGATTCCGGAGGTCTGAGCGAGTTAGGCTGGAGAAAGACTGTTGCCTCCGACAAGCTCAAGGAGCCAGTCAGGATGGCAGTTGGATTCCTAATCTCTACGATGTGGTGGTGCCTGCACAGGCCCTGGAGTAGAGGTTAGGATATCCCTTTCCGATGGCCTGCTCTGAATAGACTGCTGGAAAGCGACTTTGGGGGCCCCTAGTAAGGCCTTTGTCCCATGTGGGCATCCGCTACCAGGCCAGAGGGGGACATGTGGTGCCCCTCCAGACATCCATGCACTGTGTGCCAGGAACCACTTTATGCAATAGTTGTCATACCATGGGTCACATTGCGGTCACTGGGAGAGCCCAGATGCACAGAAACTAGCACAACAGAGTGAGTGACGGCGAAAGCAGGAACCCGGTCCGAGTTGTCCGTGCCCTGTCACAGCCAATGGGAAAGTACCAGCGTACCTTACATACAATTGGCAGCACGAGACGAGACCAAGCAAACACCAATGGCAGTGCTGATTAAGGAGGTGAAAAACAGCTGGGCCAATAAAATCAACAGAAGGAAATGTTCAAACATTTCACAACCAATGGCACAGCCAAAAAGAAAGTAAGAAACAACAACAGAGGCAGAGAATTTGAATGGGAATATAATGAGTAGGTGTCAGCACCGGTAAACTCCGGTATGCAGTGGTAGGCAGAGTTAGTGCTGAACTCAGAGGGGCAGATTTATGAGCCCCTTGCGCCACTTTTGCGTCACTTTTAACATGGGAAAAGTGACGCAAAAGTGGCGCAAGGGGCTCATAAATCTGCCCCAGAGTGTCGAAAACTCCACAAACTCCACAGGCTGAGCGGAGTTTGCCGCATACCCCCACTCCACATACAATTAAAAAGGTATTCTTTGTATATTTGACTAAACTTGATGGTTCATCCATACCTTGAATATTGCCACTCAACACAACTCTGAGTAGGCCCCATATATAATATTTGGACATAGAGCATGATTTGATGGCACTTATTCAAAATACATCAGTTATGGCATTACTTTTATATAACGTTTGCTTTCGCAGATAGAGAATATATTTATGTTTTTATATATATATTTGCGTTTGTAGATAGTGCAAACCTGTGGCCTAAGGGCATCAGAATGATTTACACGACCACCACCAGCTGTTTTAGGCATGGGGAGATAAAGTCAGGTCGAAGATTCAGGAAAGCTTTGCGTCTGTCAGCAGTGGCCTTAGAGTAATCCTGCGCAAAAAATAGCGTGGAGCCTGACCATGTGACACGCTGAAGAGCTTTGGCTGCCGCCAACACCTTTAGCAAATCCGTGTACTCTAAGAAATAGATAATGACCCCCCTCGGTCGCTGGGGAGAGGAACCAGCCGAAGGAGCGCGCCCTAGCCTGTGGGCTCGCTGGATGTTGAGCATAGTTCCGTCTGACAAGTGAAGGACTTTAGGGAGGAAAGTCTTAAAGAACGCAATGGGGTCACTCCCTTCAAGTCCCTCCCCCAGGCCAAAAATGCGGAGGTTGTTCCTCCGGTTGCGGTTTTCGAGGTCTTCAACCTGTTTCTGGAGGGTGGCAATTTGCGAGTGCATGACAGGAACCGTTTTAGTAGTGTCGATAAAAGTGGCAACATCATGTTCAACCGCTGTAAGCCTTGTATCGAGTTGTCCCCATTTGTCAGAGAGAGCTTGTAGTGTGGAATTTGTTTCCTCCATAAAGGGTCTGAGAGCTCTTATCTCATGTAGCAAAAGTTCCATGGAGATGTCCGAGGATGCTTTGGGAGGCGAGGGAGGGTCTTTTTTTAGCCTCTTCACGTTCGACTTGGCAGTTGTAGCGGGTGCAGAATCCATCTTCGAATGCTTGTCTTCTTCCTCAGATAACTGCGAATCTTCCAACTTGGAGAGTTGTGAGAATAAAGTAGAGTTTTTGATAAAAGAACGTGGCGGCAGGGACGGACTGGTATGAGCGCCCCGTGTCCTACCCATCAACTAGCAGGGCCAGTAGCAAGGCACGCCACGCAAAAAAGAAAACGGGAAAAAGAAGAAGCCATCGACTATGGTACACATTAGCTGGTCGTGAGGCAGCAAGCAGGGTGGAGGCGAGGACCAGAAATCATTTGCCAATACGGTTACCAGAAACCCCAATCCGCCAAAAAAGTGGTCATGAAGAGTAACAGCAGGAAATCTTCGTGGGCTACAGGCAAAAACTGTGCAGATCCAGCCAACAATGGGACGAATCATTACCTAAGATGGCGGCCACAGCTAGCATCCATGCAGGCTGAGGTAGAAACAGAGACAGCGACAGAAAAAAAACCCAGGAAAAACGGTCATTCGGACATCATGAGTGGAGGAGATATCGATTGCCACTAGAATTCTGTCCTTAGTTCGCCTTGTGGTGAAAGCTCGTGAAAGGAGAAGCCATTCCGCCGAAAAACAAAATGGCGGTCGCGCTGCTGCTGAGACGAGCAGACACTAATTACCTGACAAAGGCAAAGTAATCGTCTCAAATCTGTTCGAAAAACATGGTGCGCGATGCAGGAGCAATTCCTATGCTAACTGCTGCCAGCTGCTTCCCTAGAAATCATCGCGAAATTGCACTTCTCCGCTCCAGGACCGGGAGCCTCACGGAGACGCGTCCATACTCCTTGGGCGTCAAGCCACGCCCCATGGGGAGATAAAGTGATTTGCCAATAATGTTGAGCTAAAGCAAGGATTATAACCTGATTCACGGAATCCAAAGCCAACAGCTCTAGCCACCAGGTGATCGATACTGATTGTCCGTATTTAAACTAGCCTGATAATTTCCCTGTCCCTATCATTAAGCTACTCGCAAAGATGACTGGGGTGCTGCCTGAAGCAAAATTTCCTTTCCTGCATATTCACCCTAGAGTTTTCATCTTCTTCTGGAACCTATTTTTAATGTACTATTACTTTTTGCTACAGTGCATTTACCATGGCCCCAAAACAGTATGGTAAAAATAGTTTTTGCCTAATTGCTGTATTTAACTTTCCTGTAAGGGCAGGGTAGAAGATCCTGAAATTGCACCAGTGGCGTGGATGTATATCTGCCCTCATGGAGCCCTGCTGGGCTACAGCTTCCCACCTTGCCCTACTAGAGGGTTTTGAAAGCCAAAATAATGACTATGTTCAAAGTTAAAACCTTTGCAGCACCAAAATCCAGCTTTGACATGCTCTTATATTTTGGGGCCAGTACTAATGCCATCACCATCACCTTTGATGAAGGATCCAGTTTTGATGGTCCCTCACTGCCTTCAGCCTTGTTGCAAGTGCCTACCACCCACTATATGAGAAACTCCTGCCATAATACTTGAGGATTTGAACTTACAGTGCAATCGCAACACCAGGTAAAAAGCATTTCCCATCTCTGCTAAGGCCACATGATGTGGTATTTGAAGGAAAGTGTTGGGTCTATAGTGATATGTCTCTAACTCAGATACACTGGATCATATCAACCAGTACAAGACAATACCATTAGAGGAACCATAATCAATACAAGAATATGTCGTACTGACATTTAATACCAACGTTCACCCTGCCAACCAGTTTGAGACTGGTAGTCTAAATGTCTACTTTCTTACTGAAATTTTTATTACAACAACAAACACATGGCATATTCAAACGTACAGTAAGCATCATGATTGTCTTTTTTATCGTGAACTAACTTACATCAGTTTTCAAATTACATTGTGCAGTCGATGGGTAGGTCCAAAACAGAACATATCTTATAGGACAACCATGATTGATTGCAGTATTATTAGGCCTAGGCAGAGTTCGCAGAGATCCGCCATGTGGAACACTGCAAAGTAGGGGTGGGCGGAATTTGCGGAATCGCGTTACGCAAATCTCCGCGAAACGGTAAAATATCTCCGCGAACACGCAAAAATTCCGCGAACACGCGGAATTGCTTGTTCACGATGCTTTTTTCCTGTTCACAATCGCTGTTTGCGTGCTCGGGGAGAAATATCTCGCGAACACGCATTTTGAGAACGCAAACAAGCAAAAATTTCGCGAAGTCGCGGAAAGCGGAATTTCGGGCAATTTTGCGTTCTCCGCGGAACGCAAAATTGCCCAAATTCCGCAAATTCCGCGAACGGAACGGAATTTGCCGCCCAGGCCTACTGCAAAGTGACCAAAAAACTCATGCTGTTTGCCTTGATTTTCAATGCTGGGTGTATGTCCCGTGCTGTAAAATCAACATGGATGGTACTGTGTGCAGCACAAGAGGGCACTGCTTCTTTTCTTGCTGCTCGAGTAGATTTTCTACCCAAGCAGCAGCTTTCTCAATAAGAACGGAATGATTCTCATGATTTGAGCGGTTGCGACCATCCACGACCGCCGGCATTGAGAAATCTGACCTCCTGTGTTGACAAATCTCGCCGGGAGGTGCATTTTCCTCTCTTGCGCTCGTCAACTTGATGTTGGCGAATGCGAGTTAGGAAAAAACTTAGCTACGTGGAGTGGAGTTTTTCGGAACTCCGTGTGAACAACTGAGGTGAAGTGAGGAAAACTGCAAACAGAGTGGAGTTCACCACCTAGGCCTGAGTATAATAGCACATAAAGGACATAACTTTAGTAAACACAATGGGGTTTCATTACCTATGTATTTGAGATCATTTCAAAAGTGTCAAGTATTCTGTACCAATAAATTTGGATCTTAGGGTATGTCCATGCTAGATGGAGAATATCTGATATATAGGCTCTGGGCACCTGATGCACTAGGCATATTGCCGAAGCCCATGCCTCTGGAAACTTGCAGGTGAATGATGAAGTTGAAGAGGAAATTTAAAATGAATAATGCGAGGCCTACATTTGGGGGGAAATGCTCCTTTTTCCACAAAACAGAATACCTAAGTTTTGTCAGACCCGGGCAAGTCCAGCACTGACTGTACTCAATTTCTCTTGCGCTGACGGCATGACAACTGAAGTTTATATTTGTTATAAATTGTATAATCGACTCATCAGTTGTTTTTAGGTTGAGGCAGTGGAGAACGTGTTCCTTTGCTATTGATTTTGGGCAATTGAATGCAGTTGTCATTTGCAAAGAGATCACCTTAGTAATTCAGCTGTGCTTTGTTCAATTTCCCCAGAGATTTTCTTCTGAGGTCACTTAGAGAAGAGGGTGGTGTAGTAATAAGAGAGAGGGTAATGTCAATCAGTATGATCTGTCCTAGAACACATTCGCTGCCAAGCATGTATTGTAACGTTGACCCTCTTAATTTCTTTTTTGTGGCTCTTTATATTATGGGTAATGATTGGACTTCATGGGCATGGGATAATGCTATCCTGTTGTACATCATATCAAAAAGGGGGGACACGGGGTTTGTTTAAGGAGGTCCAGTGTACATACCCCAAGTGACTGTCAATGAAATAGGGTACAAAGTTCCTCATGTACAGTAAAGAAGAGATGAGAAAGACGGTGGAAGGAAGGACTTAACCACCCGCTAATAGCCACGGGAAGGCCGGGGGAATACCCTTGGTGGAACTAGAGCTCTCACACACCCAGCAAGCTAGGTGTCATGCTTCATCATATGAGCACTGCCCCTCGTCAAGTCGGCGCTGCAATCCTTGACGGGCTTCCGAAACCGGGGCTCTTTGTCGGGGATCTTTTGTTCCTGCCGATAGGTGCATGGGGGTAAGGGGTCTAGTATGTGAGAATGTAGCAGAAAGTGAGGTAAAAAGGGTTAGTTAGTCCTAATTACTGTTTTATTCACAAGGTAAACCACCCTATTAAAATGGTGTAGAGTGGCTAGGTACTAGAAATAATGTGTCTAGACGTGTAGCTCTACTCTAGGAGATCAACATGTTTCATGCCGTATATGTCAGGAGGATCTGGGCAATTCATCAGGATCAAAAGACTGTCTACACTATGTGGTGGGGTGGAATCTACATACCACGTCCATAGGTCTGTGACCTGTTGAAAAGGAGGAATAAAAAACAATGAATAAAACCAATCTCTTCTTACTGTTCATCATGTGTAATACAATGGTGTCATGAGGATCACCGTGCTTGATATAACTCAAAACGTATTCTGTCAGGTGGAGTACCTCAGAGAGCCGTGGGGAAGTGATAGGAAAGGGGATTGTGGTGGGGGGGGCTATAGTAAAACTTCTTCTATAGATAGTTATCTTACAAAAAACTATGGAGAACACAAGGCTTGACTCACCTAGTACAGTTACTAGATTTGCTAGCAACAGTGCTGGCGGCTGTTAAAAGAACACCGATTGGGTCCTGAAAGAAAATATATAAAGAAAAGAGCCCAATTTTTTTTTAACAACAGTGAATTAAAATCACGCTAGTTGGTAGAAAGTACCTCAATACAGGTTAGCGTAAGCTTTTCATCAGGGTACTGGGAGCGAGCTGCGACCATTGCAGAACAAAGCCCAATCGAACACTTAGGTCTGCCGGGACCGTCGCCCAGGTGAGGGGTGTGTCAGCCAAGGCGCGTGGTGACCGGTGTGGTCGGTAAGAGCGGTTGAAATGCATGGGAGGCATTAGTCACCAGCAGGCGGATGCTGCTTGAAAGGCTACGAGCAGTCAAGGGGCCGTGTACTCACCAGCGCGAATTCGCGCTGTGCAGGAAGACCTACCCAAACCGCCAGGAACCGGGGTGGTGAAGATTGGAGCGTTGGCGGCAAGATATACTCTACGGGAGAGTCAATTGCAGACGTACGTCGTGACATATCCGGTTGCTAGACAACTAGGTTTAAACAAATGTGTGGGATTGGTTGTACCGCCGTGCCAGAGGGGAATATTCATTGGCTACCTTGTAACCGGCGTATCGGGATGCTGTGACATCCAATGTTGGGACACGTTGCTAGACAACTAGATGTAAACAAATGTGTGGGATTGGCTGTAACGCCGTACCAGAGGGTAATATTCATTGGGTACCTTGTAAGCGGCGTATCGGTGCGCTGTGACATACAATGTTGGGACACGTGGTATATCGTGTCCTCTGAGCGTCTAAGTGCTAAATTCCGTGGTATCACCTGTTCGTCACCTCCATGCAATCGATATGATTGTGTAGGAGTGTATTAACACTGGACAGTTTATGTCACGTAATACATAAAAAATGGCACAGCTGTCTGGGTGACTGCATGATAAGCCCTGCTTACTAACTCAATGTGACGGGCATGGTGGTGAAGGAATATATACTAGCGTTGTTCGGTTAATGTCAGTTCATGTCACATGGTTCATGGAACTCGGACAGTTATCAGGGGGCTAGGAGTACAAATAACATAAACCGAGGGGTTATATGTCAGAGAACAGAAACCAGTTTATGGTAGGCTGCTCCACGGAATGTCATCATTAAGACCTTCAGTATGGCTTAATAGTCTATGTAACCATCTCTGTTCAATCCTGAACAGAGAAGATCTGGAAATCTGTATATGGGATTCCAATATGACCCAGTGTAGTGTATCGGGGGAGTGTTGAGCCTCCATGAAGTGTCTGTATAGCTCCGTGGTGGTGCGTTTGCAGCGTATATTGCTCCTGTGTTCAGTAATGCGGATTTTAACTGGTCGCATTGTCATGCCTATGTATTGTAGATCACATGGGCAAGTGATCAGGTAGATACATTGTTTGGTGTTACAGTTAGTATGTTTTTGGATACTCCATGTGAAATTAGGTCGCAACATAATTTCTTTAGTTGATGTAGTGAGTTTACAGACGGCACACAAGCCACAGGGAAAATGTCCCTTGACAGGTGGTAGGTCCCAAAGGGTGGTTTGTGACGGGTTGATGTGTTTTCTAGGTCTTGTGTGAATCAGCATATCCTTCAGGCTACAGGTCCTAGTATAGGTAAATCTAGGTTTAGGTATCTGTAAATCGCCTGTGTTGAGAATACCCCAGTGTTTGAGAATTATCTTTTTTGTGGGGGTAGAGTTAGGTGTGAAGGAGGTGACACATGTGATGACATCCTCAGGTGGTTTATGGTGCACCTCTAGTAAGGACTCTCTAGGGTTGTTTAGAACTTTCTTCATTGAGTCCTTAATCACTTTGGAAGGGTAACCTCTAGTTTTGAGCTTTGTGGCCAAGGACGTAGCTTCTACTTTGTAGTCGGCAGTAGACGTGCAATTACGTCTAATGCGTAGGAATTGACCCACGGGAAGATTGTCTTTTAGGGCTTTCGGGTGGTGGCTTTGATATAAGAGGAGGCTGTTACGGTCTGTTGGTTTTTTGTACAGACCTGTCGAGAGCTGTCCCTCCGATAGCCTAATATTCAAGTCAAGGAATGCAACTGTGGTGTCTGAGATAGTGTGAGAGAATTTCAAAAATTGGTTTTGCTGATTGATCCACTGGATAAAGGTGTTACAGGTGTCAGTCGGACCCTGCCAGAAAATCAGGATGTCGTCAATGAACCTTTTCCAAAGTATTAGATGTTGGCGAAACGGGTTAAGGTCACTGTCGATAATTTCTTTTTCAAAAGTTGCCATGTATAGACAGGCCAGACTGGGAGCAAAGGTACTCCCCATCGAAGTACCTTGGCATTGATGGTATAGTTGCCCTCTGTATTCAAAGCAATTTTCAGTCAACGCTAAGGATGCACAGTCCATTATAAATGTGACTGGAGTGGGAGATGTCCAATCCAAAGAGTTCAGGGCCGCTTCTACTACTATCAGGGTATCTCCCTGGGGGATATTAGTGTAGAGGGCCTCTACGTCAAGAGTGATAAGTAAATCAATGCGGTTGGGGTCCTCCATGGAATCAATTATTCTGAGGACATCAGTGGTGTCTCTAATGAAAGATGGTATGTTCCTCACCAAGGGTTGTAAAAAGTGGTCTACAAACTCAGACAAAGGTTCAAGTATTGAGCCAATCTCGGAAACTATGGGGCGGCCAGGAACCGAAGTTGTACCTTTGTGTATTTTAGGTAAGGTGTAAAAGTAGGGGGTCCTGGGCTCTGTAGCGTTTAGGAATGCTGATTCCTTTTTACTTATCCACCCATTGGATAGTGCCTCGTGTACTAGTATGGATATGGTATTGGCGAGGCGGGGGTAGGGTCAATAGTGATGGGAGTGTAGTACTTGTCGTTGTTAAGTTGTCGTTTACACTCCATATCATAATCATCCCTGGATTGGATCACAGTCGCCCCACCCTTGTCAGCTTGCTTGATGATGATAGATTCATCTCCAGCGAGGACATTCACAATTTGTGTCTCGGTCTTGGACAAATTATGGAAAGGGGCGGGGGAAGGTAACAGAGCTAGATCCTTCAGTACCGCCTTCTCAAAGGTAAGAATGTCGACCGGGACCATCGCGTTATGAGGTGTAAAAGTAGATGGATTACTCAATCCTGAGTCATCTACTTGGATACGTGGTTTGTCTTGAAAATATGATCGTAGTCTTATTTTACGGAACAGTTTCTGGACCTCGCACATGTCCCTGAACTTATCAACTTTGGGGGTGGATACAAAACCCAGTCCCTTCTGTAGTACTGATATTTCAGAGTCAGTGAGGTCACGTTGTGATAGATTCACTACTAGTTTTTCTTGTTCAGGGTTTTGCTCCTCATGTCCATGCCTCCCGTGGGGAGGTCCTGCCAATGGACCTGTTTCTGTGAACGTCTTCTGTTGCGACCTCTTCCTCTGCCCCAACTTCTGTCTAAAAAAGGGAGAGGGCCATTGTTGAAGAACTGAGGAGGTCCTTGTTGAAATGGTTGGTAATGCCAGTAGGGAGGTGGGGGTCCCGGAAATGAAGGTGGCCCCTGGAAAGAGGGGACATTATAGTGATAGTTGGTGCGCTGATTGCGTCGACCATTATTGCTGCCCCAGCTGCCCGTACTAGAGTTACCGTCAGAAGAGCTTCTTCTATCAGAACTGTCATCGGAAGAGTAGCTATTCTTAACCGATGTGTAATCTGCCTTAAGGTAAGGGTATATTTTTTCTTTGTCGAATTTCTGAATGTCCTTCTGTAGTTTAGTTATTTTCTGTTTCATAAGGTATTCCTTATTCTCAGAGATTTCCGCATTGATCTCAGCAAGCTTGTTCTTGTATGCTGTGATCTAAATAGTAGTTTTGAGGGCTCCTTCTGCAATTTGTATTCTTACAAGAAGAGCCTCTGCCAAGCGTCTCGCTGTATTAATGATGAGCACCAAAAGGTCCCTAGTGCACTTCCATGCAATAAGGGACCATTCCTTCTTAAAGGTTGCATCATCTAAAAATAATCTCGGGAAGTTGTTAACAATCAGTCCTGTCGGTGCGATATTAGCACAAAGATATTCAGTCATGAGGGCGCCATGTAAAGTTATTTTCAGCCATTCCCTTTTTAATGATGTTAGTGAGTTCCAATCATCTGACTGAGAACCTGATGCAGAACTGCCATCATGTCCAAGCAGGGACGGTGTTCTGTCAAGAATGTCGAAGACCATTTCATCCCCGAAGCTAAGGCCTTGGTTATCCATATGAGAGGGGAGGGGAGGTAACAAAACGAGAAGAGTAACTGGTCCAGGCTGGCTAGGATTGCTAGTCCGCTGGTAACCTTTTTATTGTCCCACGGGGGTTACCCGTGCATAGACTATGATATCAAAAAGGGGGGACACGGGGTTTGTTTAAGGAGGTCCAGTGTACATACCCCAAGTGACTGTCAATGAAATAGGGTACAAAGTTCCTCATGTACAGTAAAGAAGAGATGAGAAAGACGGTGGAAGGAAGGACTTAACCACCCGCTAATAGCCACGGGAAGGCCCGGGGAATACCCTTGGTGGAACTAGAGCTCTCACAAACCCAGCAAGCTAGGTGTCATGCTTCATCATATGAGCACTGCCCCTCGTCAAGTCGGCGCTGCAATCCTTGACGGGATCCCGAAACCGGGGCTCTTTGTCGGGGATCTTTTGTTCCTGCCGATAGGTGCATGGGGGTAAGGGGTCTAGTATGTGAGAATGTAGCAGAAAGTGAGGTCAAAAGGGTTAGTTAGTCCTAATTACTGTTTTATTCACAAGGTAAACTACCCTATTAAAATGGTGTAGAGTGGCTAGGTACTAGAAATAATGTGTCTAGACGTGTAGCTCTACTTTAGGAGATCAACATGTTTCATGCCGTATATGTCAGGAGGATCTGGGCAATTCATCAGGATGAAAAAAGACTGTCTACACTACGTGGTGGGGTGGAATCCACATACCACGTCCATAGGTCTGTGACCTGTTGAAAAGGAGGAATAAAAAACAATGAATAAAACCAATCTCTTCTTACTGTTCATCATGTGTAATACAATGGTGTCATGAGGATCATCGTGCTTGATATAACTCAAAACGTATTCTGTCAGGTGGAGTACCTCAAAGAGCCGTGGGGAAGTGATAGGAAAGGGGATTGTGGTGGGGGGGGCTATAGTAAAACTTCTTCTATAGATAGTTATCTTACAAAACACTATGGAGAACACAAGGCTTGACTCACCTAGTACAGTTACTAGATTTGCTAGCAACAGTGCTGGCGGCTGTTAAAAGAACACCGATTGGGTCCTGAAAGAAAATATATAAAGAAAAGAGCCCAATTTTTTTTTAACAACAGTGAATTAAAATCACGCTAGTTGGTAGAAAGTACCTCAATACAGGTTAGCGTAAGCTTTTCATCAGGGTACTGGGAGCGAGCTGCGACCATTGCAGAACAAAGCCCAATCGAACACTTAGGTCTGCCGGGACCGTCGCCCAGGTGAGGGGTGTGTCAGCCAAGGCGCGTGGTGACCGGTGTGGTCGGTAAGAGCGGTTGAAATGCATGGGAGGCATTAGTCACCAGCAGGCGGATGCTGCTTGAAAGGCTACGAGCAGTCAAGGGGCCGTGTACTCACCAGCGCGAATTCGCGCTGTGCAGGAAGACCTACCCAAACCGCCAGGAACCGGGGTGGTGAAGATTGGAGCGTTGACGGCAAGATATACTCTACGGGAGAGTCAATTGCAGACGTACGTCGTGACGTTTCCGGTTGCTAGACAACTAGGTTTAAACAAATGTGTGGGATTGGTTGTACCGCCGTGCCAGAGGGGAATATTCATTGGCTACCTTGTAACCGGCGTATCGGGATGCTGTGACATCCAATGTTGGGACACGTTGCTAGACAACTAGATGTAAACAAATGTGTGGGATTGGCTGTAACGCCGTACCAGAGGGTAATATTCATTGGGTACCTTGTAAGCGGCGTATCGGTGCGCTGTGACATACAATGTTGGGACACGTGGTATATCGTGTCCTCTGAGCGTCTAAGTGCTAAATTCCGTGGTATCACCTGTTCGTCACCTCCATGCAATCGATATGATTGTGTAGGAGTGTATTAACACTGGACAGTTTATGTCACGTAATACATAAAAAATGGCACAGCTGTCTGGGTGACTGCATGATAAGCCCTGCTTACTAACTCAATGTGACGGGCATGGTGGTGAAGGAATATATACTAGCGTTGTTCGGTTAATGTCAGTTCATGTCACATGGTTCATGGAACTCGGACAGTTATCAGGGGGCTAGGAGTACAAATAACATAAACCGAGGGGTTATATGTCAGAGAACAGAAACCAGTTTATGGTAGGCTGCTCCACGGAATGTCATCATTAAGACCTTCAGTATGGCTTAATAGTCTATGTAACCATCTCTGTTCAATCCTGAACAGAGAAGATCTGGAAATCTGTATATGGGATTCCAATATGACCCAGTGTAGTGTATCGGGGGAGTGTTGAGCCTCCATGAAGTGTCTGTATAGCTCCGTGGTGGTGCGTTTGCAGCGTATATTGCTCCTGTGTTCAGTAATGCGGATTTTAACTGGTCGCATTGTCATGCCTATGTATTGTAGATCACATGGGCAAGTGATCAGGTAGATACATTGTTTGGTGTTACAGTTAGTATGTTTTTGGATACTCCATGTGAAATTAGGTCGCAACATAATTTCTTTAGTTGATGTAGTGAGTTTACAGACGGCACACAAGCCACAGGGAAAATGTCCCTTGACAGGTGGTAGGTCCCAAAGGGTGGTTTGTGACGGGTTGATGTGTTTTCTAGGTCTTGTGTGAATCAGCATATCCTTCAGGCTACAGGTCCTAGTATAGGTAAATCTAGGTTTAGGTATCTGTAAATCGCCTGTGTTGAGAATACCCCAGTGTTTGAGAATTATCTTTTTTGTGGGGGTAGAGTTAGGTGTGAAGGAGGTGACACATGTGATGACATCCTCAGGTGGTTTATGGTGCACCTCTAGTAAGGACTCTCTAGGGTTGTTTAGAGCTTTCTTCATTGAGTCCTTAATCACTTTGGAAGGGTAACCTCTAGTTTTGAGGTTTGTGGCCAAGGACGTAGCTTCTACTTTGTAGTCGGCAGTAGACGTGCAATTACGTCTAATGCGTAGGAATTGACCCACGGGAAGATTGTCTTTTAGGGCTTTCGGGTGGTGGCTTTGATATAAGAGGAGGCTGTTACGGTCTGTTGGTTTTTTGTACAGACCTGTCGAGAGCTGTCCCTCCGATAGCCTAATATTCAAGTCAAGGAATGCAACTGTGGTGTCTGAGATAGTGTGAGAGAATTTCAAAAATTGGTTTTGCTGATTGATCCACTGGATAAAGGTGTTACAGGTGTCAGTCGGACCCTGCCAGAAAATCAGGATGTCGTCAATGAACCTTTTCCAAAGTATTAGATGTTGGCGAAACGGGTTAAGGTCACTGTCGATAATTTCTTTTTCAAAAGTTGCCATGTATAGACAGGCCAGACTGGGAGCAAAGGTACTCCCCATCGAAGTACCTTGGCATTGATGGTATAGTTGCCCTCTGTATTCAAAGCAATTTTCAGTCAACGCTAAGGATGCACAGTCCATTATAAATGTGACTGGAGTGGGAGATGTCCAATCCAAAGAGTTCAGGGCCGCTTCTACTACTATCAGGGTATCTCCCTGGGGGATATTAGTGTAGAGGGCCTCTACGTCAAGAGTGATAAGTAAATCAATGCGGTTGGGGTCCTCCATGGAATCAATTATTCTGAGGACATCAGTGGTGTCTCTAATGAAAGATGGTATGTTCCTCACCAAGGGTTGTAAAAAGTGGTCTACAAACTCAGACAAAGGTTCAAGTATTGAGCCAATCTCGGAAACTATGGGGCGGCCAGGAACCGGAGTTGTACCTTTGTGTATTTTAGGTAAGGTGTAAAAGTAGGGGGTCCTGGGCTCTGTAGCGTTTAGGAATGCTGATTCCTTTTTACTTATCCACCCATTGGATAGTGCCTCGTGTACTAGTATGGATATGGTATTGGCGAGGCGGGGGTAGGGTCAATAGTGATGGGAGTGTAGTACTTGTCGTTGTTAAGTTGTCGTTTACACTCCATATCATAATCATCCCTGGATTGGATCACAGTCGCCCCACCCTTGTCAGCTTGCTTGATGATGATAGATTCATCTCCAGCGAGGACATTCACAATTTGTGTCTCGGTCTTGGACAAATTATGGAAAGGGGCGGGGGAAGGTAACAGAGCTAGATCCTTCAGTACCGCCTTCTCAAAGGTAAGAATGTCGACCGGGACCATCGCGTTATGAGGTGTAAAAGTAGATGGATTACTCAATCCTGAGTCATCTACTTGGATACGTGGTTTGTCTTGAAAATATGATCGTAGTCTTATTTTACGGAACAGTTTCTGGACCTCGCACATGTCCCTGAACTTATCAACTTTGGGGGTGGATACAAAACCCAGTCCCTTCTGTAGTACTGATATTTCAGAGTCAGTGAGGTCACGTTGTGATAGATTCACTACTAGTTTTTCTTGTTCAGGGTTTTGCTCCTCATGTCCATGCCTCCAGTGGGGAGGTCCTGCCAATGGACCTGTTTCTGTGAACCTCTTCTGTTGCGACCTCTTCCTCTGCCCCAACTTCTGTCTAAAAAAGGGAGAGGGCCATTGTTGAAGAACTGAGGAGGTCCTTGTTGAAATGGTTGGTAATGCCAGTAGGGAGGTGGGGGTCCCGGAAATGAAGGTGGTCCCTGGAAAGAGGGGACATTATAGTGATAGTTGGTGCGCTGATTGCGTCGACCATTATTGCTGCCCCAGCTGCCCGTACTAGAGTTACCGTCAGAAGAGCTTCTTCTATCAGAACTGTCATCGGAAGAGTAGCTATTCTTAACCGATGTGTAATCTGCCTTAAGGTAAGGGTATATTTTTTCTTTGTCGAATTTCTGAATGTCCTTCTGTAGTTTAGTTATTTTCTGTTTCATAAGGTATTCCTTATTCTCAGAGATTTCCGCATTGATCTCAGCAAGCTTGTTCTTGTATGCTGTGATCTAAATAGTAGTTTTGAGGGCTCCTTCTGCAATTTGTATTCTTACAAGAAGAGCCTCTGCCAAGCGTCTCGCTGTATTAATGATGAGCACCAAAAGGTCCCTAGTGCACTTCCATGCAATAAGGGACCATTCCTTCTTAAAGGTTGCATCATCTAAAAATAATCTCGGGAAGTTGTTAACAATCAGTCCTGTCGGTGCGATATTAGCACAAAGATATTCAGTCATGAGGGCGCCATGTAAAGTTATTTTCAGCCATTCCCTTTTTAATGATGTTAGTGAGTTCCAATCATCTGACTGAGAACCTGATGCAGAACTGCCATCATGTCCAAGCAGGGACGGTGTTCTGTCAAGAATGTCGGAGACCATTTCATCCCCGAAGCTAAGGCCTTGGTTATCCATATGAGAGGGGAGGGGAGGTAACAAAACGAGAAGAGTAACTGGTCCAGGCTGGCTAGGATTGCTAGTCCGCTGGTAACCTTTTTATTGTCCCACGGGGGTTACCCGTGCATAGACTATGATATCAAAAAGGGGGGACACGGGGTTTGTTTAAGGAGGTCCAGTGTACATACCCCAAGTGACTGTCAATGAAATAGGGTACAAAGTTCCTCATGTACAGTAAAGAAGAGATGAGAAAGACGGTGGAAGGAAGGACTTAACCACCCGCTAATAGCCACGGGAAGGCCCGGGGAATACCCTTGGTGGAACTAGAGCTCTCACAAACCCAGCAAGCTAGGTGTCATGCTTCATCATATGAGCACTGCCCCTCGTCAAGTCGGCGCTGCAATCCTTGACGGGATCCCGAAACCGGGGCTCTTTGTCGGGGATCTTTTGTTCCTGCCGATAGGTGCATGGGGGTAAGGGGTCTAGTATGTGAGAATGTAGCAGAAAGTGAGGTAAAAAGGGTTAGTTAGTCCTAATTACTGTTTTATTCACAAGGTAAACTACCCTATTAAAATGGTGTAGAGTGGCTAGGTACTAGAAATAATGTGTCTAGACGTGTAGCTCTACTCTAGGAGATCAACATGTTTCATGCCGTATATGTCAGGAGGATCTGGGCAATTCATCAGGATGAAAAAAGACTGTCTACACTACGTGGTGGGGTGGAATCCACATACCACGTCCATAGGTCTGTGACCTGTTGAAAAGGAGGAATAAAAAACAATGAATAAAACCAATCTCTTCTTACTGTTCATCATGTGTAATACAATGGTGTCATGAGGATCACCGTGCTTGATATAACTCAAAACGTATTCTGTCAGGTGGAGTACCTCAAAGAGCCGTGGGGAAGTGATAGGAAAGGGGATTGTGGTGGGGGGGGCTATAGTAAAACTTCTTCTATAGATAGTTATCTTACAAAACACTATGGAGAACACAAGGCTTGACTCACCTAGTACAGTTACTAGATTTGCTAGCAACAGTGCTGGCGGCTGTTAAAAGGACAGCGATTGGGTCCTGAAAGAAAATATATAAAGAAAAGAGCCCCAAATTTTTTTTTAACAGTGAACTAAAATCACGCTAGTTGGTAGAAAGTACCTCAGTACAGGTTAGCGTAAGCTTTTCATCAGGGTACTGGGAGCGAGCTGCGACCATTGCAGAACAAAGCCCAATCGAGCACTTAGGTCTGCCGGGACCGTCGCCGAGGTGAGGGGTGTGTTGTACAGCCAGGTGTGGGAGGTATCTCACCGAATTGTGTCTCGGTGCATAGGTAATTTAATCCTAGGCCGGGAGCCGCAAACCCGACCTGCTCATGTGAGAAGGTGAGAATTTCTCATTTCAGTGTAGGCTGCTTTCCTTCCAACGTAAGTCTCAATAAGAGCGATCCGACAGTTTGACAAATTGAGGAGTTAGGATGATTGGAACGTTCATGCAAAAGTGCATAGACCTGGACAGAACAATTATCTTCATTATAGCTATTCTTGCTGAAAATGAAAGAGAAAGTGTAATCCACTTATTGATGCAGAGTCAATTTCCCATTTTTTATTTCTCTTCACTGCATTTCGAGCCCCACGCAATAAATCAATTATCCCAATGTGTAATCTTATTAGCCTCAGGATCCTTGATATATCTCTGAGAATTCTTTAGTCAGACACAAGAGAAGTGATCATGGTTGGCATGGCCAAATATCTACAGGCAGCCTGGATAATTCGTAAACGGCTTGAAGGAACATTTGCGCAATTATTTGTGGCCCAGGTCCCAGGTGTATGAGAGGGTGGGTTGAGTAATCGCTCTATATGCCTTTCCCTTACATGTCTTAATCAAGATATGCTCATAAAATGAGCTCAAATCAACTGTGTCTCCCACCCTGGAGGGCTTCTGCTTTGCTTTAACAGAAAGAATGCTCAAAAAGCAGTTAGATTAGTACTGTAAACATGAGCAAGCTGCAATAGATTATTTATAGTGATCAGAATGTGCATATGTTTTTAAATATTTATTATTCTATGCTTCCAATAGTATTTTAATGTTTTTATGAGTGTTTTATAGATTTGTAATCCAAAATAAACAACATTGATTGATTGATTGATTGATTTGGTTTCCAAGCTTATCCAATGCCGTCCCATAAATTTCTCTTATCATAACCAAAGGATCACTAACTATCCAGATTCTAAAATATTTCACTGATCCCTCACACCAGTCCAGTGTAAATTATACTGGTTTATGTTTGGTTGGAGGGGTAAGGGGGAATACCAAGGAAGTATTCCAATTAATTAGCACGCCAGGACGCCCCCATACATTATGATTCCATGATTATTGGAGTCAAGTTTTCTTCAAGATAAGTTTGATGGATGGCTCTGTCATGTTGCAGTAGCCATGCTTCAAACTTACAAAAAGCATTGACAGGAACCGCTGTGACAGTGGTTCCTGCTAATGTTTCAGAATTGACTGGCGGCTCGACCGCCATGTCTAAATTTGGCAAGTGGGTACTCCATCAGGGTGATGTAATAATTTACTCTGTCTCCATGACGGACTTACCTCAGCCCGCCAAGATATAAATCGGGCTGGTAATCTCCAAAAAGACTGTAATATCCCCAGATCTTTCATCGTTGCAGATCCAATGATGCCTCTAATACACCTTTCCTATCGGTAATACTCAGTAATTTGCCCTCTCCTCTCGTGACCTACCTCTCTTGGATACCCCTCTTGAATGACTTGATATGAGAATACTTTGGGGAAAATGAACTAAGATTTGGCACACCACAGTGAACTACAAGTTGCTGTGGCATGTTGTTTCAAAGGGTGAGAGAAATACAGCATCTTATCTACTAAAATATGGCATTTTTCTTTTTTATCTTTTGCAGTGCTGGCACACTTTAGGCTGCCATACACCATAGAGCACACTCTTGAACCAGAGTGCAAGAGTGTGTTCATTCTGTCAAGCTTAGGTTTTGCACAGGAAGGGGACCTTTCCAGTACAAAAAATCTGCTTTAATTTTTTTTTTCACATTTGCCTGTGTGCTGTATAGTGCAACACACATACAACTTTGGAAAATGTGGAGACTTTTGAAAGGTACTCCACTGATATGCCTGTCTCGAGGGGGTGTACTTTATTGGCCCAAAACCCTTCCTACCAATGTTAGTAGAAAGGTATTTCCATGAAAAAAAAACATGGGTGGTTTGTGTTACGTTCCAATGCAAATCATGATTTGCTTAGGAAAGTAAATCCGACCACAACACTCTGCGCTTCATTTTAGACACACATCCGGCACATTGTGTGTTTAATCTGGGCATTAATGTATACATGCATACCTCTACTTAAACATGTTTTGCATATTTCTACTTCTTCCATCACCTGATTGTGTATCATTCTGTATATACTTTTTTCTTTCAATCTTGCTTCCTTTTGCAAAAATTCTCCCCTCTAATAACCTAATCATATATTTTATGGCTTTTATGCTGTGTAGTAAAGTCTGCCCTTCCTCGTTCCATTATGACATTCTGCCACGTCACTTCCTCAGTGCCTGCAGAAAAGCTAAAGGAAGGGTTTTATTTTATTAATATTTCATTACTACTATGCACGTTGGGTTCCACTGTCAACTCGCTTTCCTGTCTGAGTGCCTAAATGTGATTTATTGTGTCCTTTCATGCTATGCAAATGCTGACCCAAAACGTGTTTAATAAATTATGGCCTGATAACGGTGAGTGTTGTGTGCTATAGTCGGCTGATAGTAATACTGTTTAACTGGTAAATAATGAGAATTGACTTTAAAAGACGTTGTGTTCAGCATGGAACGATTATATTGCAGAGTCTATTTATTGCTAAAACATGGGTTTCTAAGGACTGTCCAATTAGCTCATAATTAACTTTCACAGGTTTATATAAAGCCGCTCTGCCCAGATTGGAAAATTAAGCTGCTGGGGCGATGGTATTGAGATTCTATTGTATCTCACAACAAGGTCAAAGAGTAGAGTTAAACCACACACGGTATTACTCCTATAACTAGACTCACAAAAATATACCGTAGTGGAGAGGATATCAAAAGGTAAATTATAAAAGTGCACAGAACACACACCTTCAAAAATATTAGTTTTTTAAAGACGAGAACCCTCACTCACCATGATGGTGACATGCTTCATCATTGGGTCCCCTCTTGCACAGTGTCCGCAAGGTACACTGTGTGGGCTTCTACTCTCCCTTAGGAGAGGAGCTGAGGTGTTTTAACACTCCAATGTGAGTATGTGAATGGGGGGCAGAGTGCAAATAATATCAAATGTGATTTAAAACCATCTCTCTAAGGAGAAACATTATTTATTGGCTCTCCCTTAGGGATGGATCTTAAAATAAGGAGTGTGATGATAGGGATAAAATGTTTCCTATCTGACTAGGTCAGGTCAACATGTTTCTGCCAAACTGAGGTGAATTCATGGCATTCATCAGGACCATTGTCTTGTCACTCTGCTTAAAAATGATAATAATAAAAAACCATACTTATAATTCGTAGGTGTTGAGAGACCAACATCAATTTGGTCTTCTTGCTGTAACACAAGAGAAAACACACTTTGATATCTCAAATTGTATCATATACCTAACGTGTCTATCACCCAGTGTATGTGGAATCTGTGCCAAATAACACCCCAGTGACGCAAAACACCAAACTATGATGAAAAAGTAATAGTTCTCACCATAAAGCAGATCAATACCTCCCAATACCTTTTATTGGTCCTTATGTTAAGCGGGTATCTAAGAATATGGAAAACATAAAAAGTATACTACTTGTCACCATAATCAAACACAGCATATTACCTATGTGGCAACTCAATATAGCAACATACTGCACATAAGATCAAAATGAATTTCAATATGGGGGTTATCCAAAGTAAAGAAAGAAAAGAAGAGAGGAGAAAACAAAACGAGTGAAAGTTCCTCTTCTCGTTTACTCAAAAGAGACAGCACCTCTTTCTTTTAAAATTTAATTGGTTTTAACTCTTTTGTAAACGATCAATAGCCCAACAAATGTTTACATATTCCTGCAATTGTTTTCGTCAACAAGAAAGCATATACACCTCACACGTGTATAGTTTCCCACTCTGTAAAGCCCCGGACAATCAAGCGAACCAAAACCGAGTGTTAAGCCCGTTTTACTGGCTATAATTCACTCGTATAATAGATTATTGGCTCAAAGGTCACCATCTCTGACACAGGGGTATGTCAAAATAAACAGATTGCTCACCAAGTTACACCGCCAACTTCTCCCAAATGGAGCCGGCGATATCTTCTGAAAAGCTCCTCTCTTAAATGTTGATTTCCTGGGTCCCGGCCGTGCAACCCGGAAGTGTACCAAATTGCTTCCGGTTGCACGTACCTCTTCATTCAAAATGAACGTAACAAAACGAAATGGACTGATTCAACCATCGTAACAAACATATACATATATATATATATTTTTTAGCGATCCCTGTCCAATCTTTAACGCTCGCCTTGATACCTCTATATTAATAGAAAACTGATCTCGAGAAACAGAACCTGGAAACAGTACTCCGCTCAGCTACATCCAATGCATTCTGGGGTCTGTAGTTAGTTAACTTATTACTAGATCTATTTATGTGATTAGAAAAGAGGACCCACGCTCAGGATTTACTTTCAGTCTACCAGTGTAAAAACATATGCTGCCTGAAGAATGTATCGCCTAATCACATACCATCAAAGGAAATACAGTGAAAAGTGACTCGTCTCATATCTAGTATGAAGACTTATTAGACTCAATAGAGGCACAATAAAAAGAAATATTGTACCATAATTTTCATATGAATCTAGACTTCACAAAGGCGTTATGGGGCAGTAAATTATCGAGATATGAAGACATTAAGGGGCAGTAGATAAGGGATATAACGCAGCCATGTGAAGAAACAGCACGTGGAACATTTTAAATAAGACAAATGATTGCCAAAATCTCAGATTCACAGTGTATTCCACGGTATGTCTTCATTCAGACCATTAATATGGCTTTTCAAGCGAAACACCCACCTCTGTTCCCTAAGTAACAGAACTCTCTCCAAAGGACCCATATTGACATGGTACTTAGGTTTATCAATAATAACCCACGTAAAATCATCTTCCGTGTGTGACTTATCAACAAAGTGTCTAGTCATGCAGGAGTTAGTTTTTTTGCATCGAAACGCACTCCGATGTTCAATCATTCTTTGTTTGACCTTCCTAGTGGTCATTCCAATATATACCAGTAGGCATGGACAAGTGATCATATAAATGACCCCACTAGTGTTACAGTTGGTGTGTGTATGTAATGTCCAAGGTGTTTCAAGACCTAGGTCAAGCTGTGTCACTTTTCGAGTAAAAGGACAAACGGAACATGTACCACACGGGAAATGTCCCACCACTGGTGTTGCACCCCATATGGTTGGCTGTCTTTTATCTCGTGTATCAGTTCTGGGTCTAGTGTGTACTAGCATATCTCTTAAATTGCTACTCCGCTTGAAAGCAAAAAGAGGTCTTTCCAGGGACAAATTCCCTGTATTCAGGATGTGGCAAGCTTTATTGACAGCTCTTTTGACATTGTTTGATTGATCATTAAAAGTAGTGACACAGACCATCCTTTTGTTCTCAGGTCTAGTATAGGATTCCAACAGAGCCTCCCGATGATTATTACGTGCTCTCTTGTTGGCACCATGTACTAATTTACTCGGATAGTTACGAGATATTAGTTCATCAGTCAAATTCTTAGCATGTAGTTTGTATCTTGCTATTTCACTACAATTCCTTCGTAATCTCAAGAATTGACCTACAGGCAGATTATTCAGGAGTGCACGAGGATGAAAGCTGTAAAAACTCAACAATGAATTTCGCGCCATAGGTTTCTGATACAGTTCAGTCTGGATTTTGCCATATTTGGGATATAGTCGCAAATCCAAAAATGAAAGAGTGTTATTGCTGGATTCACCAGCAAATTTCAGATTGCGATCTCGTGTATTCAGCCACACGGAAAACGCATCTAGAGAACCCTGGTCACCTTCCCAGATGACCAGGATATCATCTATGTATCGTTTCCACAATTTCAGTTGGTGTGAAAAGGGATTGTTAATATCAAAAATAGTGCTGGTCTCGAAATGGTACATATACAGATTGGCCATACTGGGAGCACAGGTACTGCCCATAGAAGTGCCAGTCGTTTGCCAATATAGTTTTCCTTCAAAGCTGAAAAAATTCTCTTTCAAAGCCAGCCTGGCACACTGCATCACAAAAGTATTTGGTGTCTGATCATCACGTGGATGACTCTCTAACAGGAGTGCAATGATTTGTAAGGTGTCATCCTGTGGAATGTTTGTATATAATGATTCTACGTCATACGAAGCCATCAAAGACGTAGCCGGATCAAAAGAGACTGTGTCCAGAAGAGACAGAGCATGCTTGGTGTCCTGTATATAGGACGGCATCTCCGCTACTATGGGGTGAAGAAAATAGTCCACAAATTTGGACAGAGGCTCCAATACTGAGCCAATGCCCGAGACTATCGGCCTACCAGGAGGTGGTCTCTGGACCTTATGTATTTTGGGAAGAATATAGAACGCAGGAGTCTTGGGATGTGTCTGAACCAAGAATTCAGCTTCATTCTTGGTTATCCAATTCTCCTGCCTTCCTTCTTCCACCAGAGTACCAATCCATGTCTGCAACCTGGAAGTAGGGTCTTGGCCAATCTGTGTGTAGAACTTTGCATCATCTAATTGTCGAAGGCATTCATTCCGATAATCAGTCGTGTTCATGATGACGGTAGCTCCGCCCTTATCTGCTGGTTTTATCGTGATGTTCAAATCATTGCTCAATTCTTGAATACACCTACGTTCTATATTTGATATATTGCAGAATGTTACTTTAGGAGATTGCAAACTTAGTTCATATTCCTTCAGAACTGCTTTCTCAAAGGTGTGTACTTCAGAAGGTATCTGTTGTAGAGACGGTACAAAAGTGGATTTATTCCTCAATCCCGTGTTCTGTGTACGGCTCATCTCAGAATTATCTTTATCAGAAAAAAAGAAGTGTAGTCTAACTTTCCGAAAAAAGTCCGAAAACTCTTTATGAATCAAACATTTGTCACCTAACTTAGTAGGAACAAAACCCATTCCCTTGGATAGAACCTTACTTTCAAGTTCTGTCAGATTCTTTGCACTCAGATTGACTATCAAGCTGTCAGGTCGTTTATGGACGCTGTCATTCTCCGGGTCACTCTCTGTTCTATCGAGGGATCCCAACTCACTTGTTGTTGTTGTGTGCTCGTCGCACGCGCCCTGTTGTATCCTCTTCGCCGTCCTCTTCTTCCTCTGGCCTGGCCAAAAAAAGGAGGATAATTGGGGCCACCAAATGGTGGACCTGAATGGAAGGGAGGAGGTGGATAAGGCCATGGTTGTGGTGGCCACCAGGGGGTCTGTTGTGGATATGCCTGTGGGTGGCCTCTTCCACGCCTCATGTAATTAGCTGATGTATATTCTGGATCTGAGTCATTGGAGTCACTCCATTCATCTGAATTAGAGGTCCACTCGTCTGTGTCTTTCCGCCATCCTCGTTGTCCTCGTTTATCTTTCTTCTTATTCAGAGTGGTTTGATAATCATCAGATGTATATGGATAGACTTTCTCTAACGTAAATCTATCAAGATCCTTCTTCAATTTATTGACCTTGAATTTGACCAGATCGTCTTTGATTTCATTGAGATTCTTAGTGATTTCTTCTAATTTCTTTTTGTACACAGTAACCTGTATTCCCACTTTCAATTGACTTTCCAGTGCTAATATTTCAATAGCTAGGATATCGGCCGTTTCTTTAGCTGTATTTATAATCAAAACTAGCCAATCTCTAGTGCACCGCCACGCTATTTTGGACCAATTTGTCACAAAAGTTTTATTACTAAGGGAGAGCCAATAAATAATTTTTCTCCTTAGAGAGATGGTTTTAAATCACATTTGATATTATTTGCACTCTGCCCCCCATTCACATACTCACATTGGAGTGTTAAAACACCTCAGCTCCTCTCCTAAGGGAGAGTAGAAGCCCACACAGTGTACCTTGCGGACACTGTGTGCAAGAGGGGACCCAATGATGAAGCATGTCACCATCATGGTGAGTGAGGGTTCTCGTCTTTAAAAAACTAATATTTTTGAAGGTGTGTGTTCTGTGCACTTTTGTAATTTACCTTGTGATATCCTCTCCACTACGGTATATTTTTGTGAGTCTATTGAGATTCTATTGGCATATTCAAAGAAGGGAAACTCTCTTCAAGTTGCAAGTTGGAAATTCAACATTCTTAGAGACTCTGATGTCTAATATCAGTTTGATAGCAATAGTTCCTTACTGTATTGGTTATTTATGGGCCTATGAATGAATCCCAGAAATACTTTAAAAACATGATCATAGGCAAATCAAACCATTGTAATTCAAGATTTTAATATTACAATTGATGATGAGTCATGAGCCATGCACGTCTGATTTCTTTCATGGATGGATGTCCTAACAAAAGGCACATGTTGACCTTGCTCTTGATTTTAATTTCGGCACGTAGTGCTCAAAATAACTCCAGTGTGCTGATATTACAGTTCACTTGTAAAATCTTCCCATGTATGAGCTGTAAATACTACTGCAAAATGTTATGAACTATCTTCTCTAAAAGTGAGATATCCTAATACAGTTACTAGGAAGCATATTAATAGGAAGTGATAACATTTGCTACATTCTAAGGGGATTTCTCTTAAAGTCGACTCTCTTTAACACACTTTTATTCCCTTTGGTCTAGGTGGTTAATTAGTTTGGGTGTGGTCGTAGATTTATATAAACAGCACTAAGATTATTTTTAAACGTCATGCAAGCTCCTGGGATGCCTTGGCAGTGGTCCGTTTTGGAAAAAGGTTGAGACACTGACACGTCAACTACCTCTCTCTTAACACCAATAAGACTCACGTTTTGTCCCTATCTGGAAGGCCTATATTGTATCTGGCCTGACTCTCTGAACACAGCACTAATTACAATTGGAGTAGTAAGAAATCGGTGTCATGTTTTTGATGTTATCTTTTGTGCATTTTAAAGGTTAATAATGAAGGAGGTGTGCTTTCCCTGGTATCTCATGCAACACTATGGTCAAATCTGAGCAAGTATTGAGGTACATTTCAAAAGAAGATTAATTTCTCTTGCATAGTTGTCTTTTGTTTGTGTTATCTATGTGTATAGTTATATTTTACAGAGATGGGAGATTAAAGACTTAAGAATTTATTTAGAGCTAATAGGTAACAGCACACCTGTCAAACCTTGGTAGGTGTCTCATCCTTCCAGCCCTTGGTTCCCTCACCTCATTTAGTGGTGCCGTAAGCACTGCAGTTATTATGGTGGAACCACCACTGGCTCTACCATCAGAGTTCATTTTCCTGACTGCACTAGATGTCAGCTGATTTGGCACTAGAAGGTATGCACTATTTAAAGTTGACTTTCTGATGCCATACCAGATATTTATCTTTCCCATCTGTGATGACCATGCGCATCATAACATAAAGAACAATAAATTCCACTAGGCAATGGTAGAAAGCTCTGAGAGCATATTGTGACACGGATTTTGTATTTTCCATAAAATACACCTCTAATTCTAATTTTTTTCCCCAAAAATAAATGCTGACTGGTCTCCTATGCTGCCTGGGCTAGATATACAGGTGGCTGTGTTATTTTATTCAAAGCATCAACCAAAGTGGCCAACTGGGTAAGGGAGAACTGCCTGAAACTAACACAGGCAAAATTGCTACCTGATCTTCGGAAATAAGTGATCCCCATGGGACTCCTCCTAATGGCAAGCCAAACTGGAACCTATGCCCACCCCCACAGGCCACACTGGAAACCTCTGTAAAATCTTAAATGACAAACTCACAATGAATAAACAGGTGAACACACTGACTTCATCCAGCTTTCTCATTCTTAGATGGCTCCAAAAGATTTTTAAATGGCTCCCTATGCACATGAGACGCACTGTCACCAGGCACTCATAACCAGTAGGCTGGACTACAGCAACACGTTCTATGTTGGCATCTCCCACAAGCTCACTCAATGACTCCAGACCATCCAAAAGGCCACCACCAGACTCATCCTAGACGTCCCCAGAAGGGCTCAAAGCACTCCCCACCTCACAGACCTGCACTGGCTACCCCTCCAGAAATAATGCCAATTCAAGCTACTCGTCCACACCTACACGGCCCTCCACAACACCGGACCTGCATACCGCAATGCCCAACTTCAACTCTACCATCTGACCAGACAGCTACGCACAGCCTTCCTGCATTCACAGAAGCAAGTCAGGAGGTCCCTCCTTCTTCTACTTCACCTTTAAGACCTAGCATGAACTCCCTCAACCCATCAGGACCGCCCCTTCACTGCTCAACTTTTGCAAGGTATTGAAGACCAGGCTGGTCCACTCAGAGCTCCAACCGACCTACGTTGCTGTTCCACACAAGAAAATCTAGTTGTGTCCTGAGTGAGTTCATGTCAGCAGAAAAGGTTTCGGTGAAAAAAGCTCCAACCACCCAGCTGACGGGATTTCTTGAATATGATGCGGGCCCATGATGGATGTCACAGCTGAGTTTTGCCCAGTGCTTAATTTGAGCCGGAGCTTTCCGGTGCTGAGCACCGGCACTTAATTGGTTTCCGGTGCTTGGCACCGGCACCTAATTGTCAACATCACACTTAGGGCAGTCTGCCCCAAGGTGGCACTCCTCATATAATTTGGAGATGAGCAGTATAACAGTTGTTTAAGAAACAATATACATTAAAAATTGCTAATACCTGCCTCCCCAGCCATTCCTTTAGCTTTTCGGACTTGAAATAATCTCAACTGTCGCATTTACATACAAGAGAGATGGTTAGTAGTTGTTTTGGCGGCGATGACGGGGACGAAAGGTGGTGCAAACTACAGTGGCCTAGTCAGAGCCCTGGCACAATATTTTACGTATTAAGCATTGGTTTTTCCGCTGCTTTCACAGCTGTTTGCTATGTGCAGGTTGCTCAAGGACCCTGTTACATTTGTGCTAAACTGTGTGACATGATAGACACTCTAGCCACCAAATCGATTTCAACATCATGGCTGGAACAGCTCCGATTGTGCCTCTATTGTCACAGCTGTTTGGCGTGTGCAGGTAGTCACTGGTAACTGTTAAGGTTGGTATGATAAACTTTTAAATCATCAAATAGAAGGGACTATTTTTTAAACATGTGTTGAATCACACCCAATGTGTGTTCAAATATATACATGCAGAAGAAACTACAATGAAACTGTGAACTCAAAGAATAATCTAGACGTTTAGCTGAAAAGTTGATATTTGAGCTGCACTTAAAAGCGCATGTTTAATGATAGTGAGTTGTAGTAATTATTAACAATAAAAAAACAGTTTCTGATTGTGCTTGCAAGTGCCTGCACAGGGGCCATTTTGGAATGTTTTCTCTTTTGTTTTAAGAAAAAAGTATTAAAAAATGGCTGGCAAGTATATACATCAGGTGTAATCGAAATTTCAATTATGCCTATTATCAATTCTGGAATAGTGTGCTTTGCATGCCACGTGAAAATAGTGAAATTATACTATTATGCAATGTCCCCAGCTCAGGAACGATGTTAGCGAATTGAATACAAGCAGCTGTCCTATGCAGTACTTGTGATTTTGCTGCTATTTTTCAATCCAAAATTGACACATTTCACAGTCAAATATATAGGTAAATTCCATTTTTGAATTTACATAAATACATGGAATTTTCCTAAAATGTCATGTTATTTCATTTAATTACCATAAAACCAAATTACGCTAATTCATTAGACCCACATTACCCATGCATGTGTGGTGCATTCACTTTGAAATAATTTTTCTTAAAGCATTACAAAATAATCCAAGATGGCAGCTGCAGATTCACTTGCAATCGCAGATATCAATTTTGTCCAGTTGTCTATTTTGGAATGGGTTTAAGTTTATTTAGAGGTCACTTCCAAGGGATATAGCAGCGGGTGGTGGTGAGACCATCAAGAGGATTGGGGGCAAGTGGGTGCTGAGGTTCAATAATGAGGAAAGCAAGAGTGACAAGAAGGGTAGAGGCTGGGAGAGAGAAGCAGAGGGAGATAAAATAGTCTCTCATGTACTGCAATGCAAGGTCTTGAGGTCAGCAGTGGAAGAACGTAACTCATCCAATCAATGCACAAGGATCCTGAAATGCTCCTTGGACAGGACAAAAACTAGAATAAAGAAAAAACCCTATTAATTGTGAGCAGAGAACTGGGTAGACAAGAAAGCCATTGAATCATGTGCATGGAACATACACAAGTCCACTTGGCTATAACAGGCTGTCTTTGCTAGAGACCTAAAAATCAGACCTTGTCACCCAGGATAGTATCCCCAGAGAGATATTCATGACATTATGCAGTTATTTGACTATATAAAGCACTCATAGTAAGGAACCAGCATTTTCCAACAAGCTATGTTTTTGGGAAGATTTTATAGCTGCAGCTGTGAAAGAACTTGAATGTCCCTGTGCAACATTGCATTCATCCATTTCTTTCTATAAATTGTTAAAGGCACGTGTCCAACTAGTGAGGATGCTTTAGGATTATTTTTGAATAATTAATGTAAATACAAATATATGTATGAGGAGCAGGAGCTTAAAGAACATGATCACAAGAAAAGGTCACGAGATTCATGGCTATCACTTCTTTAAATAAATAAACTTAAAACACTTTTTTGATTATCAAATCAAAGTTGCTTTTAGAAAATGTTCGTCTGAATGAGTAAAATAATTCTATCCAAGTGCTACCTCCAGGAATACTTTTGACACATGGCACCTTACAAGGCTATGAAGATCGGGTACAGAAATAGATTTGCGATGTTCGGTTTATGCAAAGGAGATTAGACAGCCGCGAAAGAACTTTTCCTTTTTTGGGTTGAGGGTAAACTCAGAAGAATGAAGCAAAGTATCTTTTCAGAATCATGAAACACTTTAAAATAAGTCAAGTCGAGATGCATACCTGCTGTGTGCGTTTTAAATGGTGTTATCTTTACCTTTCAGACAGTCTTTTAAATCAAGCGGCCTGCACATGACACGTCGCATATAGAACGCACCGTCTAAAATTAACAACAACTTTATGGCGGGAAGTGAAATAGCTACATGGAATATGGACCTAACTCGACACTCTTTAGGCCTTACACGCCTGATATGAAAGAAAACAATGTAAATATTCGTCACAAAATCGAACCGATTCACGCTTAAAGTCACATTTTAATAGACAGTTCTTCTCTATATTGTTGCGCTATTTGCATATACAATGTCTGCTTTTTACAATTGCATTATCCTTGAATACAAGTTTCAAAGTGCAAAGTTCAGTTGCTTATAAGGAATGTACAGAAGAGGTGTTGCTATTACTCAATCACTCATGTAGCAGATGACAGCTCTGGGCGTTTCAGTCGCCCAGCCAAAGTACACATCTCTTGCCAGCAAAGTCCTTGGGGAAATCCTTAGATCTCATCCTTACGTTCAGCTCATTATTCCTCTCCCTCCCACTTTAAACCCGTCGCCATCGGACCATAAATTGATACAGTTCAAAGTCGATCTTCTTCCAGTGCACTGCTCTATCTAACACCCCCACCTCTAAGAGGAAACCCTACCCAGGCTGCATCCCGGCATTCCGCCATCTGATCCACAATGGCAAAGAAAGAAGAAATAATGAGGAGAAATGAATATTAAGGCCCAGATCTTTTTAAAGAAGTGGCGGTGAGAGGCGTTAGCCTCCTTGGCTTAACGCCTCTCACCGCCACTTCGGAAGAATGTGGTGCAGCCTGGCATTTTCCCCATCGACGGCGCTAAATCTCACGGCGAGTGCAAGGGTGTCTGCGAGCAGGAAGGTTTGTTAATGCACAGGAAGGTGTCCCTTTCTGTATATTGACAAACCGAAAATGGCAGTTTGCTTTTTCCTACATGCAGCACACATGAAAAAGCAAAAACGAGGAGAAATAAAGGTTTTCTCCTCGTTTAGCCACATTAAGACCTGATTTTCCTAGGTCTTAAGTTTGGCGCTGCCACCTATTATCTTCGCTCTTCATAATAGGCGGTAGCGTCAAACTCAATGGGTGTTGCGGTGGTACGCACACCGCAACACTCACTGCACGCCCCCTTTCAGGCTAAGATTAGCGTTAAAGGAGCCCTATTCTCAAGACAGCTTTAAGTCACTTAAAAAAAAGTGACGTTCCTGTGGCGATAGGGGCTTGAGAATATGCCCCTTAGTGTTGTGGTTGTGCCACTTGTGGGCGCAGCCATGACACTAAATGTTATTTGAGATTATTAAAGCCATGCAAGTGCACATTTGGGTCTCATCATGGCGTTGGAAAAAAAAGTAATGCAACACAGCACCTTGCACTTCTTTGCGTTAAACTGTGTCGTGTATGTGACGCAAATCCAGATGTACTACAGGCTGTAAACCTGGGCCGTTAAGTAACAAGGAGAAATATCTTCGTTACCCTTAGTGAATTTTCTCTCCTGGTATGCCAAATAAGCAACCTCACATATTACCAAAACATTAAAAATCTCAAAACCAAAATGAGAGCATTCCTGCGTAAAAGATGAAAGACAAAGATCACCTTTAGGATAGAGGAATGTAAACAGAGCTTAGGCACACTATCTGATACCCATGATTTTAAAAATTGACACATATTCAAAGCCAGAAGCTGTTTTCCTTGTTACGGGTGGGATTAAACGAAGGCGGTTTCCCTGCCCGCATATTGGCACAGCAACACTTGGTTGGCCCTGGCTGGGGTGGGACTACATTCCCCAGCTTTCCCTGTTTCCAGGAGTGGCTGAACTGCTTCCAGCATGCTTTTAAGGTCTGGCAGCTTCCCACAGCATGGACTGTCACAAAGGCGGTTTACCTGCCCCCATATCGGCACAGCCGCACTTGGTTGGCCCTGGCTGGGGTGGGACTACCTTCCCCAGCTTTCCCTGTTTCCAGTAAGGGCCGGATTGATTGCAGCATGCTATTAAGTTCTGGCAGCTTCCCACAGTTTCTGTCATCGCCCGGAAGAGGCTGGACTGGGCCACCCTCCATTACTGTTGTTACTAAACAGTATTGGTGAGTCTGCGACTTTGGACTGTGTTCCTTGTATACATTTGGTTGGGAAACATGGATAAAAGGAAACTGATTGGAGAAAGAGACAGTGGAACTGGTAAGTCACAAACTGTTATCACACATGACTCATTCTTAGCTCGCATGGTAGGAGTAACGCCAGAGAAATTGACTTAGTAGAGACACACCTGTCCCTTGACCTGTGAGTGGGACAAATTAACCTTCAATCAAGTTTGGCTTCCAGACTGCATGGAATTCCTGATGCAGCTCCTATAAATTTTGACAGCTCTCCCCTCATCGAGGACATTGATCAAGCCCTCTTGCTCCCCTTAAGCAGGTTGTCCAACAACAATGTTTCTGCAAGCAATAGTCTTTTTGAACCCTCAGCCAGGAAGAAGAAAAAGACAAAGTAAGGGACCATCCCAGGGCCATCTAAAAAGCAGGGGCTGATAACTCGTTCTTCTGATGGATCATGCAAAGCGACAGGACTTATCTCACCATAGACAGAGTTGCCATCTTGCGCCATTACCAGTGGGAGAGGTGAGGCGCCAACATTTGATTGGGAATATGCCATGGAGAAAGCTAAAAGCACTGTGGCCTCAGCAGTTGCTCATCTGGTGGACAGAATATGCTCCCTGGAGGGTTGTAGCCTGGATTTATCAAACAGACACAATGCTTTGTTGGCACAATCAGCACCTATCCAACCCTCTGCCCAGACTTCTACTACCAATTGGGCTAGTTCCAACGGCACAAGCTGTACCACTGACCAGAGGACATTACCTCACACTGGCACATCGCTTACCTCTCCTAATCTGCTCCCATCTATATTGATGGTATGGCATTCAAAAACATTAACCAGTGGATAAATCAGTCATGGTCAGCAAGGGTAAGGAGAGAATAATAGCCATGAATCTAATCTACATCCCCAGGAGACAATGTCCCAGTGCCACTGTACCTGCACTCAGCCCTGTTTGAACCTGCCCCCGATTGTTGCCCTTATGTGGTGATCCTGTTTGGAGTACCGCCTCTTCCCTCTACCAGGGAGGAATCATATTTGGAGCTAAAAAATAAATTATGCCACTGACTGTCCGGGCACACCAACTTTTCTATCTCTGAATATAACATTATATTAGTGAGGAGACATCCTCTCTTACCTCGATCGCCACAATGTCCACTGTGCCATGCTCCAGGAGACACATCTAAGCCCCGCCGCCCCCGCTTCATTCGCATTCCGCTGGGCGATGTATAGGTGCTTCTCATTATACTCCTCTTATGCCCATGGTATGGTTACCTTAGTCAAACGCACACTTCCTTACACCTCCATTGGAGCGTATGCCGACCCGCAGGGTCGATACAGTATCCTATGGGGCAGGTTGGCTGCACAATCTATAACACTGGTCTCCTGCTATGGACCGAACACTGATGATCCTGAATTCTTTCGGGTCCTCTGGGGCAAGATACTTGACATTGGCTCAACGCATGTGATGTGGGGGGGGATTTTAATGTTACCCTTGACCCGACGCTAGACCGATCGCACCCGCAACCCCACCACTACTCCAACGCGCCCCACACCCTCAACCACATTGTTAACGACCATGGCCTTGTTGACGCCTGGCGCGCCCTTCACTCATATGATAGAGAGGGATCCTGTTTCTCCTGTTTCTCCACTGCCCACTCCTCCTGGTCACGAATAGATAGCTGGCTTCTCACTAGAGTACTAACTCCATGGCTGTCGCACACTTCTCACCTCTCCCGCACATACTCCAAACACTCACCGGTGCTCATCACCCTTACACCCCCTTACGAAACATCACCATACCTGTCCTGGTGCTTGCCCCCGCAGACCCTGTTAGACTCTGTATTCAAGGCTGAACTTGAACAAGAGATCACTGATTTCTTCCCCCGCAACGAAAACTCCATTACGCAATATTCCATGGTCTGGGAGGCCTTTAAGGTCACCGTGCGCGGACTCTGTGTCGCTAAAAGTGAAGGGGTCCTTAAGGACATTCGCTCTACACTACGCAAACTAGAACTAGAGCTTAAACAAACAGAAGCACAAATACAGACTGCACCCACCCGGAGTTGAAAGTGTGCCTGAAAGACCTGCTTACTGACTATCAGGAGATGGCCGAGCGGGAATGCAGGTTCAGAGGGAAATATCACCAAGCTCGCCGATATGGGGAGGGGGAAAGACCGGGCAAAGAGCTCGCGTCTCTGATCCGCCCACCCAGATTCTCCAACACTGTCCTGGAGATCGTAGATGAGAACGGGCAGCTGCACAGAAATACACCAGAGATAGTCGCCACCTTTCAGCGCTTCTACAAAGCCCTTTACACTTCACATAGGACGCAACCCACTGACTTCACTCCTTTCTTTGAGGACAATGCGATAGCTTGGTTGGGGACACCCAGAGGGAATTTCTCCTTGCACATCAGGAGGACGAGGAGATCATAGCTGCTATAATGCAACTACAATCTGGCAAGGCCCCAGGACCAGACGGCCTCCCGGATGAATTCTATAACAATTATCACCATATACTCATCCCCGTGTTTCGGCATGTCTTCGAGGAAGCCCATGAAACTGGTATATTGCCCCAAACAATGCGAGAAGCGCTGATAATATCCCTGCCGAAGCCGGGTAAGCCGGCCACGCAATGCAACTCACACAGGCCCCTCTCCCTAATAAATGTCGATGCCAAAATCTTGGCAAAACTGATCGCGAATCGCACTAGCCCGCTCATGACTGTCCTGGTCCTCTCTGACCAGTTCGTACCCAGCAGAGGCACATCTCACAACTTACGCACCCTGTTTGCTGTCCTCCAGGACATTGACCCTGGCACAAACGCGGCGGCCGTCTTTCTCAATGCCACTAAGGCGTTCGATTCCCTAGAATTGGACAACCTTGCATTTGTCCTGCAACGTATTTGATTCCCCGCTCCTTTTTTAGCTTGGATAAACTTGTTATATACAGGCCTGCAGGCCAGCATTATGGTCAATGGCGCTCGCGCCGCCCCCTTCACAATAGCCAGGGGCACCAGACAGGTCTGCCCTCTCTCACCCCTCCTTTTTGCCCTGGCTATTGAACCCCTGGGCGCCAAAGTCCGACAGAACTTCCGGGACCATGCCCTCATATATCCAGAGAGACAAATATTAATCTCCTTATACGCTGACAACCTCACCGTCTACCTTCGCAACCTGGAAGAAAGCCTCAACCCCATCCTCAGACTGCTCATTCTCTTTGGTCACCTCTCTGGGGTCAACATAAACTGGGGGAAGTATGTATGTAAATGTATGTAAATGTATAGGTATTTATATAGCGCCGATCACCACTACGGGTATCTCAGCGCTGTACTCATACCGCTGAAGGAACCCTTCCTGGCTTTCCATGTGAGGTGTCCACTCCTGGGCACCCCCATGGTGAGGCCAGGCATCCCAGCGCTGTTGGGGCCGTTGTGGAGATTAAGCAAGCTATTGCCCAGAGTTGCAGCGTGGGACCCATGAATAGAATAGGCACTGAGGCGAGAATATCCGGTCCGCGGAATTTATAGCCCGAGACCCTGCCGCAACTGGAATCGAACCCTGGTCCCAGACCAGTGCTCTGCATCAAGGTCTGCCACTCTAACCATTGAGCCACACTTCTCCCAGATCTACCCCCTCACTAACGCCCCTACGCAGTTCACATATCTTGGCATAGTAATTTCTTGCAATCGGAGTGATTTGATGACAGCCAATTACGGGCTAACGCTTGATCTTCTAACTGAGAAAATCACCAGATGGATTGCTCTGCCACTCTCTCTCTAGCTGGGAGGTCCTCCCTCATTAAAATGGTGAATGTACCCAAATTGCTTTATCTTTTCATTAATATTCCCTATGCCCCTGCCGACACTTCTTTGAAGCACTGAAAACTCAACTCCTCCGCCTCACATGGGGAGGGTAACAAGCTAGGCTGCGATGCCGGAGGTTTCGAAATACCAGATCTGGAGCTATACTTCAGTTGCGCCCTGGCTCACTTTGCGGCGTACTGGATCAACCCCCCCTTACATGCCCCACCTGGCAATAGAAGACAGATATATGACCTCAACCCCCTGCTCCGCCTACTAAAGTGCACCAGCCATTACGAGGCACCTGACCTCCACCACCGTCGACTGCACCACCAGCGCTTGGCGTGATCTGGCCATCCTCCTCCACACCACCATCCTCTACTCCCCCCACTGCCTCTTCATGGTAGACTCGACCTCCCTGCCACTCAGAAGGGAGGCTGCCGCCAGCTCCTCCGAAAACTTTCCATCCAGACCTGGGGTAAACTCTACGTCAAAGGCACATTTTGCACCAGTGAGGAATTCTTTGGTACCACACTACCTACCCCCCTGGAGCGTTTCTTCTACATTAGGCTATGACAGGATGTGAAGACACTTACTCTGGGCTTCCCACAAGAACCTCCCATCATGGCTCCCTTACATGCCCTTCTACAGCAAACTGCCCCTGCACATGTTGTGTCGTTGCTATACCGTACTACTAAAAAAAAACGCACGTATGACCCCCCCTCATCCAGAACACGCTGGGAGGAGGAACTGGGCTCCCCCTCACGGACGACCAGTGGTCCTGCTGCTGCCACCAAACTGGTACTATTTCGGCTAGTGGCAGATTACGCTTCATCCACTACAAATACATTCATCGCCTTTATCCCCTTCGCTGCTAGGCCTTTCCCCCCCGTGCTAAGCCTTTTTTTGGTTGTTCGCGCTTAGGCCCCTGTAACTTTTTGACCACATAAGGTATCCACGCCAAATTTGTTTCTTTTTTTTCCAACATCATGAGGATTCTAAAGGTACCCAGGGTTTGTGGAATCCCCTGGAGGGGACCCAGAAATTAGCCAAAATACAGCAACATTTTGTTTTTGGGGGTGGAAATGGGAAAAAAGGGCTACGGATGAAAGCGTCTGTTTTTTTCCCTGCAAATGGTATCAAAAAGGGGTTGTGGTGCTGAAATCACCATCTTTCTAGCTTTCAGGGACAAGCAGACTTTTGTCAGAAAAACAATATTTTTTATGCAGTTTTTGCATCTTTCTGGGGTATAGCCTATTTTTGCTATTTTTTGTGCTTTCAACCTCCTTCCAGTTAATGGTAGAAATGGGTATGAAAGCAATAATGGATCCTGGAAAGCTATACATTTTAGAAAAGTAGATAAAGTTCTAAATTCAGGAAGGGGTCATTTGTGTAGATCCTTCAAGGTTTCTTTATAGAAACTAACCATTGACTATGGGAAAAATTTAAAATAAGTTGAAAAAAACATTTGTGTCAACGTTTTCACTTGTAACTTCCTCTAACTATGACAGCTGTTTGAAAGCAATATACCGTTACATCTGCTGGACCTTTCTGGTGTGGGGATATATAGGACTTGTAGGTTCACCAAGAACCCGACGAACCCAGAGCCAATAAATGAGCAGCGACTTGCATTGTTTTTTTATTATGTACCAGGTATATAGCAATTATTCTGGGAAAATGTATACATGGGAAAATCGGTATGAAAGACATCTATGTAGTTCAGAAATGGGAACAAAATATAGAGTTTAGACGCAGTAGATATTTGCACATTTCCGAAATTGGGAATATCCATACTAGCATGAGAACTATAGGTCTTTTCTCAAAATGACTTATTTTTTACACATTGTCTTTCATTTGGAAGGCAGAAATGCATTGAAAATTAATGAGTAATAACAGTTGCTCTACAATTCGCTATTACGCTAAGTCTCCCGATAAAAATGGTACCTCTCTTGTGTGAGTAGCCATAGTGCCCATGACAGGAAATGGCTCAAAACGCAACGTGGACACACCACATTTTCACAGTGAAAAATTGCCCTTTTTTTGCAAAGTGCCTAGCTGTAGTTTTTGAACCCTAGCTCTGCCGGCACTTAGGGAAACCTAGCAAACCTATACATTTTTTATAAATAGACACCCAGGGAAATCCAGTATGGGGTGACTTGACTGGCTCTCACTAGGTTCTGTTGCCCAGAATCCCTTGCAAACCTAAAAAATTGTCAATAAAACACATTTTCCTCACATTTCTGTGGTAGAAAATTCTGGAATCTGCGTGGATCGACAAAATTCCACCCACCCCGCATTGCCCGAAGTGTTTCGAGAAAAATGGTACCTTACTTGCGTGGGTGGGTCAAGTACCCGCGACAGGCAAGGGCCAAAAACCTATTGAGGCGACATCAAAATTACCTATCACAAACCAACCTGGTTTTGCAAGGGGGGTCCCATGAGTTTTTGGCCCGGGGCTCGGCGGCCATCTAGGGAAACGTATGAAACTCACACATTTCTGCAAACTAGACACCTGGGGGACTCCAGCGAGATATGGCTTGCGTGGGTCCTCCAACACTTCCCTACCCAGAATCCCCTGCAAACCTCAAATTTCGCTGAAAGAACTCACTTTTTTCTAAAATTTCTGTCTGGGAAAGTTCTGGAATCTGCGTGGATCCACAAATGTCCTCCCACCTAGCGTTTTCCCAAGTCTCCCAATAAAAATGGTACTTCACTAACGTCAAGGACTTGCGACAGGCAAGGGCCCAAAACCTATCGAGGCGAAATCAAAATTACCTATTGCAAACCAATCTGGTTTTGCAAGGGTGGTCCCATGAGTTTTTGGCCCGGGGCTCTACGGCCATCTAGGGAAACCTACCAAACCCACACATTTCTGGAAACTAGACACCCAGGGGAGTCCAGCGAGGTATGGCTCACGTGGGTCCCCCAACATTCTGAAAAATTAGTTTTTTTCAGCTAAATATGAGGTTTGCATGGCAATCTGGGTAGGAAAACGTTGGGGGATCCACTCAAGCCATACCTCATTGGACTCCCCCGGGTGTCTAGTTTTCAGAAATGTTTGGGTTTGGTACTTTCCCAAAATGGCCACCGAGCCCGTGGCCAAAACCCCAGGTCACCCCTCCCCCCAAGACCAGGTAGTTTTGTTATAGGTAATTTTGAAATCTCCACAGTACGATTTGGGACATTTCCTGTTGCAGCCACTATGCCTACCCACACATGTGAGGTACCATTTGTATCGGGAGACCTGGGGGAACTCTGGGTGGGAGGAAATTTGCGGATCCATGCAGATTCCAGAACATTCCCACACAGAAATTTGAGAAAAAAGTGATTTTTCAGTGAAATTTGAGGTTTGCATGGGATTCTGGGTAGGAAAACATTGGGGGACCCACGCAAGCCATACCTCGCTGGACTATCCCGGGTGTCTAGTTTTTTTAAATGTGTGGGTTTGGTAGATTCCCAAGATAGCCGCCGAGCCTGGGGCCAAAAACCCAGGTGACCCCCCCTGCAAAACCAGGTTTTTTTGTGATATTTAATTTTGATGTCTCCTCAATACGTTTTGGGCCCTTGCCTGTTGCGGGTACTTGACCCACCCACGTGAGTGAGGTATCATTTTAATCGGGAGACCTGGGGGAATGCTGAGTGATAGGAAATTTGTGGATCCACGTAGATTCCAGAACTTTCCCCAGACAGAAATTTGTGAAAAAAGTGATTTTTTCAGCAAAATTTGAGGTTTGCAGGGCTTTCTGGGTAGAAAACGTTGGGGAACCCACTCAAGCCATACCTCACTGGACTCCCCCAAGTGTCTAGTTTTCAGAAATGTGTGGGCTTAGTAGTTACCCTGAAGAGCCGCTGAGCCCGGGGCAAAAAAACCCAGGTGACCCCCCCATGCAAAATCAGGCTGTTTTGAGATAGGTAATTTTGATGTCCCCTCAATAAGTTTTGGACCCTTTCCTGTCGCGGGTACTTGACCCACCCACACGAGTGAGGTATCATTTTTATCGGAAGACCTGGGGGAACACTGGGTGGTAGGAAATTTGTTGATCCATGTAGATTTCAGAACTTTCCCACACAAAAATTTGAGAAAAAAGTGATATTTTCAGCTAAATTTGAGGTTTGCAGGGCATTCTGGGTAGGAAAACGTTGGGGGACCCACGCAAGCCATACCTCGCTGGACTATCCCGGGTGTCTAGGTTTTTTAAATGTGTGGGTTTGGTAGATTCCCAAGGTAGCCGCCGAGCCTGGGGCCAAAAACCCAGGTGACCCCCCCTGCAAATCCAGGTTTTTTTGTGATATTTAATTTTGATGTCTCCTCAATACGTTTTGGGCCCTTGCCTGTTGCGGGTACTTGACCCACCCACGTGAGTGAGGTATCATTTTAATCGGGAGACCTGGGGGAATGCTGAGTGATAGGAAATTTGTGGATCCACGTAGATTCCAGAACTTTCCCCAGACAGAAATTTGTGAAAAATGATTTTTTCAGCAAAATTTGAGGTTTGCAGGGCTTTCTGGGTAGAAAACGTTGGGGAACCCACTCAAGCCATACCTCACTGGACTCCCCCAAGTGTCTAGTTTTCAGAAATGTGTGGGCTTAGTAGTTACCCTGAAGAGCCGCTGAGCCCGGGGCAAAAAAACCCAGGTGACCCCCCCCATGCAAAATCAGGCTGTTTTGAGATAGGTAATTTTGATGTCCCCTCAATAAGTTTTGGACCCTTTCCTGTCGCGGGTACTTGACCCACCCACACGAGTGAGGTATCATTTTTATCCGAAGACCTGGGGGAACACTGGGTGGTAGGAAATTTGTTGATCCATGTAGATTTCAGAACTTTCCCACACAGAAATTTGAGAAAAAAGTGATATTTTCAGCTAAATTTGAGGTTTGCAGGGCATTCTGGGTAGGAAAACGTTGGGGGACCCACGCAAGCCATACCTCGCTGGACTATCCCGGGTGTCTAGTTTTTTTAAATGTGTGGGTTTGGTAGATTCCCAAGATAGCCGCCGAGCCTGGGGCCAAAAACCCAGGTGACCCCCCTTGCAAAACCAGGTTTTTTTGTGATATTTAATTTTGATGTCTCCTCAATACGTTTTGGGCCCTTGCCTGTTGCGGGTACTTGACCCACCCACGTGAGTGAGGTATCATTTTAATCGGGAGACCTGGGGGAATGCTGAGTGATAGGAAATTTGTGGATCCACGTAGATTCCAGAACTTTCCCCAGACAGAAATTTGTGAAAAAAGTGATTTTTTCAGCAAAATTTGAGGTTTGCAGGGCTTTCTGGGTAGAAAACGTTGGGGAACCCACTCAAGCCATACCTCACTGGACTCCCCCAAGTGTCTAGTTTTCAGAAATGTGTGGGCTTAGTAGTTACCCTGAAGAGCCGCTGAGCCCGGGGCAAAAAAACCCAGGTGACCCCCCCATGCAAAAACAGGCTGTTTTGAGATAGGTAATTTTGATGTCCCCTCAATAAGTTTTGGACCCTTTCCTGTCGCGGGTACTTGACCCACCCACACGAGTGAGGTATCATTTTTATCGGAAGACCTGGGGGAACACTGGGTGGTAGGAAATGTGTTGATCCATGTAGATTTCAGAACTTTCCCACACAGAAATTTGAGAAAAAAGTGATATTTTCAGCTAAATTTGAGGTGTGCAGGGCATTCTGGGTAGGAAAACTTTGGGGGACCCACATAAGCCATACCTTGCTGGACTCCCCCGGGTGTCTAGTTTTCAGAAATGTGTGGGTTTGATAGGTTTCCCTAGGTGGCCGCCGCACCCGGGACCAAAAACCCAGGTGACCCTCCTTGCAAAATCAGGTTGTTTTGTGATAGACAATTTTGAAGTCGCCTCAATAGGTTTTGGGCCCTTGCCTGTGGCGGGTACTTGACCGACCCACACAAGTGAGGTACCATTGTTCTCGGAAAACATTGGGGAATGTAGGCTGGGTGGAGTTTTGTGGATCCACACAGATTCCGGAACTTTCCACCACAGAAATGTAAGGAAAATGTGTTTTCTTTTACAAATTTTGAGGTTTGCAAGGGATTCTGGGTAACAGAACCTAGTGCGAGCCAGTCAAGTCACCCCATCCTGGATTCCCCTGGGTGTCTAGTTTTTAAAAATGTATAGGTTTGCTAGGTTTCTCTAGGTGCCAGCAGAGCTAGAGTTCAAAATCTACAGCTTGGCACTTTGCAAAAAAAGGGTCAGTTTTCACTGTGAAAATGTGGTGTGTCCACGTTGCGTTTTGGGCCGTTTCCTGTCACGGGGACTAGGCCTACCCACACAAGTGAGGTACCATTTTTCTCAGAAGACTTTGGGGAATGCAGGGTGGGTGGAATTTTGTTGATCCACGCAGATTCCAGAACTTTCTACCACATAAATGTGAGGAAAATATGTTTTTTGGGACAAATTGTGAGGTTTGCAAGGGATTCTGGGTAACAGAACCTGGTGAGAGCAATACAAATCACCCCATCCTGGATTCCCCTGGGTGTCTAGTTTTCAAAAATGTATGGGTTTGCTAGTTTTACCTAGGTTCCGACAAAGCTAGGGTTCAAAATCTACAGCCAGGTACTTTGCAAAATAGTGTCAGTTTTCACTGTAAAATGTGGTGTGTTTGCATTGTGTTTTGGGCCGTTTCCTGTCGCGGGCACTAACCCTACCCACACAGGTGAGGTGCCATTTTTCTCAAAAAACTTTGGGGAATGCGGGATGGGTAGAATTTTGTGGATCCACGCAGATTCCAGAACTTTCCACCACAGAAATATGAGGATGTGTTTTTGGGACAAATTTTGAGGTTTGCAAGGGATGCTGGGTAACAGAACCTAGTGCGAGCCCGTCAAGTCACACCATCCTGGATTCCCCTGGGTGTCTAGTTTTCAAAAATGTATAGGTTTGCTAGGTTTCCCTAGGTACAGGCAGAGTTAGGGTTCAAAACCTACAGCTAGGCACTTTGCAAAAAAAGGGTCAGTTTTCACTGGGAAAATGTGGTGTGTCCACGTTGTGTTTTGGGCCATTTCCTGTCGCAGGCACATTGGGGGTGCCGCCCCCATCTTCTCCCCAGTGGGGGCAGAAAGACTGTAATTGTTGCAGGGGTGGGGGCATTTACGTGCACTTTTTGGGCAGCCCCCACCCAAATTCAACTTACCCCCAAAAACATCCCTGCCATCTAGTGGGCTTTATGCCCCTCCCGGGCGGGCAGATGGGGGCTGCTGCCCCCGGGGGGGCAGAAAAGCTGTAATTGTGGCAGGGTGGGGGAATTGGCATGCACGTTGTGGGCGGCCCCCACCCTATAAACAAGAGCCAAAATAAAAATCCCTGGTGTTTAGTGGGCTCTCTGCCCCCCTGGGGGGGCAGATTGGGGGCTACTGCCCCATATGTCCCCGGAGGGGCAGAAAGACTGAATGTGGCCAAAATATTATGGGGGGAGCCAAGGCCCTTGCCCAAGGGGCCACTCCCCCTCCCTGGTGTCTAGTGAGTAGATCCCCAAGCTGGGATCCACTTGGGAGGGGTACCATTGGAAAGGAGAGGTTCCCCACTTTCCAATGATACCTCCCTCGTCTTTCTACATGCTCAGGGGGCTGAGATAGCCCCCTAAGCACATAGAAAGTGAAACTAAAATGAGCCTAAAGGCTCATTTTAGTTTTGGTTTCTATGAAATGACGTCAGCACGACGTGCGCGCTGATCGTCATTTCACAGAAACGAGGTGGGGGGCCTCGGGAGCTGGGGAAGCTCTTCCCTAGCTCCCGAGGATTTGGGGAAGTAAAAGAAATCCCTCTGGTGCCTGCACCAGAGGGATTTCTTCTGCAAATGCAATGCAATGGCATCGGACGCATGGGAGCCATCCGATGCACAAGGACACTTATGCATCGGACGGCTCCTGCGCGTCCGTCGCATGGAAGGGGTTATTATACACCTGTGCGCTTGAAGCGCGTCTGCCTCCATGACAATGACCGCTGTGATCACTGTGGTAGTGAGGGAGTGGATTTCTGTAATTTAGCTTGGGACTGCTCCCGTAGACGATGCTACTGGTGGGAGGTGCTGGTGGCGCTCGACCGTATGACTGGGTTACACGTCCCCGACGACCCCCTGATCATGCTTTTAGGGTACACTGAGGCATTGGTGGTGGCGATGCGGAAATACGTCTACTTTGCACTCCTTCTCGCTAAGAGGCGGATCGCCTGCAGGTGGGGTAGAAGAAGAGCTCCCAAGTTTAAGGTCTGGCTGCAAGATCTTATCTATGGCCAAGATCAATTACACACTTATGCTGAGCTCTTGCCACCATCCTCTCGCCCATGCAACATATGGGCTCCCCTCCAAGCATATCTTCTGGAGCAGACCACAACCACAGACACTGTTGCTGAACCCCGACCTGACGATGCGGGGTCACGCGAAGGGTCTACAACTTGAAAGCATATTGCATCACCCCCGGCCAGAGCACAACACCCAGGGAGACACTAGGGTCTATGGAAGAGTCACTCACAAGACTAAAAGTAAGTTCATGCTATCTGAATGGTCAACTAACAATGTCAATAATGCTACGTGGTACTGTTTATTTATTATGATTTGTCTATTATGCTCACGGTCCTACAATGATATTCGCCATAAGGCTTTACTGAAAGCGGCTGGCCCAAAGTGGTTGGAGGCGGCTTGCTGTGTATTTTCTCCCCGCCTATACAGCTACACCTGATGCTACTTTGCGCTGCTGGTCGGACTAGGGTTGTAGGCACTGAGCTGTGTTCACTAATTCTAGTTTACAATAAAGGTTTTTCATGTACTTCCAACCTAATGTTGTCAGCATATTAAGTATCATTAAATTGGGTAATCATACAAAAATTGCTATGTATATTGTTTAGAAACAGCTTATAAGGATAAGATATTATTATTATTATTATTATTATTATTGAAAATAATGCCTTAACTGCTAAGGCTTTTTCACCACAGTGCTGGGCCTTTTTTATTGGCTATTTGGTGTACTTTACACTAAGGTCTCCATTACTTTTTTTTCCACATAACGCATCTATGCCAAATGTGCATCCTCCTCCTGGGAATTATAAAGGTACCCAGGGTTTTTGGATTCCTCTGGAGGGGACTGATAAAATAGCCAAAATATAGTTATACTTTGAGTTCCTTGTGAAAAATAGTAATAAAGTGTTCCACAAACATTGTCTGTTTTTTCACTAAAAATGGCATCATTGAAAGGTCTGCTGCTACTAAAGTAACCATCTTACCTGTATATAAGAAGCCATCAGCAAAAATTAGTTTGTCTTTTTAACTGGAGCTGGTGGCTTCTTTCGAACTGAGGGCTACTCTTTGTTGGTTATAATGCGCGGTTCAGCCCAACTGCGGAAAAGAGCCCACCGCTAGGGAGCGGGCCCATGTCGGTGCTAAAGAGGCACCGGCAATGAAGGGAAGCGGCGCAAGCACCCGGCCGGTGCTAGCATTGTGTTCGTGACGGCATCTATAAAAAGGTCAAGGCACCTTTAGGTGTATGTATCGCCCCACTTTGGGTTTTATAAATTGTCTTACCGTTACTGTTGTGAAGGGGCTCATTTGAGGACACAGTGCCTGCACTATAAGATCCAGAAGGCTTTGCAAGTAGCCACGCCCACTGGGGCAGGATCTTAGTAATGAAGAGTGCGAGGCAGAACACTTCTCTCATTCAGCAGACTTTCCCACTGATGAAAGGATGTAACTCCTGAAACGTGTTTGGCTGCACAGATTGATACTTTTCCGGTAGCTGCTTGCTTGCATGGTGCCTTCATTAAAGAGAGATGAACAAATTTCTGCTGGTGGTGTCTTTCCAACTGAGGGCTACTCTTTGTTGGATATATATTATATATCGCTCTGGGCAAATAAAGAAACCAGCACAAATTCCAGGCTCGTGTACTCTTTCCTGTAGCAGTTGAAGGATCCTCAAGGCTGTTGGAAGTAGTCTTTCTGATATATATATATATATATATATATATATATATATATATATATATATATATATATATATATATATATATATTACCTACTGGCGGTCGCCAGTAGGTAGTTATAGTTAGGACCACGTTTCCATAGGAAATCCGCAACATTCTATTTTGAATAACTTTTGCGCCGGTCGACGAATCCTCGCGAATTTTTCAAAATAGGTGGGGCGCTACGCTCCGCTCCTACCCTGAAAGTCTCGGGGGGATTCGTCAAGCGGGGGCTGAGATAAAAGGGGGGTCCCAAAACACGTTTTTCCCATGCATTTTTCCATAGGACCTTTAGACACAGCTACAGCCCGAACGGCTGAACAGAATTACTTGAAATTTGGCAGAGAGGTAGTCCTCAGGTCAAGGAAGTGCCTTTTGTAGGTTTGGTGTAAATCTGTTCAGTAGATTCTGAGAAAAAAGCCTTTAAATCAATATATATATCTGAGCCAGCTTACGGTGCGCTTACGGTGCGCTTACCGTACGCGTACGGTGACGTGCGCGAGCGTGATTCTGATTGGCTCTTAGATCTTAGTAAACATTCGAATCGGCCGAAACCAGGAAGCGGCGGCCGCCATTTTCTCTCTCGCACTGAGAGTGTGGATTAAAATACAAAGCACAAAAACATGTAAAGGGGCTGTTTGGACAGCTCCAAAGCACCTAGCCATGTTGAGGGAGTCCCCAAAGATCCCCCAAGGCCAAAAACGGAATTTTTATTTTTTCGCTAATTTCGCCGATTACGCTTACCGTACGCGTACGGTAAAAAAATATTTTAAAAAAAAAAAATTATCCACACTCTCCCCACCCCGTGTGCAAATGGTGCCCGAAGGGCACCATTTGTGCATGTCTTATAACTGGTGTGAAAAATTAAAATATTACCTTTCAAAACGAAGTGTATCATATGTCCTCCATGTGCGCACGGTGCGCGAAGCGCATCGTGCGTACATGGCCCATCTAGCGTAACGTGGGCACGCGGTGCGCGTAGCGCACCGCGTACCCACCGTGCGTGCACGGCACTAACTGCGTAAAGTGGGCGCGCGGTGCGCGAAGCGCACCGCGTGCTCACTGTGCGCGCACGGTGCGCGCACAGAACGAATTGCGTTAAGTGGGCGCGCACGCCACGAATGGCGTAAAGTAACTTAGCATTTAAAAAACTGTACAAATTCACTGAAAAAACCATAGGTTTCACACACGTTATAGTTAGGAATTAGCATTTAAAAAACCTTGCAAATTCACTGAAAAAACCATAGGTTTCACACATGTTATAGTTAGCGGAAATTTTACTGATAAAAAACCAATGAAATTCCCCCGTTATAGTTAGTGCAGGCAACTATAACTCACGCGACCGCAATCTTCTGCTGATGACATATGTGTCTTTATGAAAAAAAAATATTTGTAATATATGTATAGCTAAAAATTTATGGAAGAAGACATGGGCAAATAAGTGTCTAAATACAGTATTAGCATCAGCAGAGGATTGCGGTCGCGTGAGTTATAGTTGCCTGCACTAACTATAACGGGGGAATTTCATTGGTTTTTTATCAGTAAAATTTCCGCTAACTATAACATGTGTGAAACCTATGGTTTTTTCAGTGAATATATATATACACACATATACATATATATATATATACATATATATATATATATATATGTGTATATATATATATATATATATAAATATTCTGCTCCTGCTTGAACCAACAAAGCGAGAGGCACTCGAGCACAACCTTGAGCTTCAAGCATAAGCTCATTTATTGGTATGGAGGACGCCGAGCCGCTGATCTCTTTCACAGCCGTATCACCAATTACGCCAATGCGTTTCGAGGTCATCTTCTTCATCAAAGGCTGTTGGTGAAATGGAAACGTACAGTCCGGTCACAGCTTTTTAAATACTCGTGATTGCGCACTCTCTGATGGGCTGTTCTGAATGACACTGCGCAAGGTGCTGTGGGAGTCGTAGTGCTGGCGGGAAATGAGTTCCCGTTACTGTGCTTATATTGTCCTGCTGAAATTGATTTTAATTTTAAAAACAAACCTGCAAATGGGCCTCAGCAGGCGGACTCCTCCTCAATCCTCGGTTGTTACCCCACATCCAGAGGCTGGTAGATACCAACCCCAGTGGCCCCCTGGATTCATGGGGTGGTGCATCTCGGCGGTATGGCCACCGCCTAATGTATTCTGCTCCTGCTTGAACCAACAAAGCGAGAGGCACTCGAGCACAACCTTGAGCTTCAAGCATAAGCTCATTAATGGTATTGAGGACGCCGAGCCGCTGATCTCTTTCACAGCCGTATCACCAATTACGCCGACGTGTTTCGAAGTCATCTTCTTCTTCAAAGGCTGTTGGTGAAATGGAAACGTACAGTCCGGTCACAGCTTTTAAAATACTGGTGATTGCGCACCCTCTGATGGGCTGTTCTGAATGACACTGCGCAAGGTGCTGTGGGGGTCGTAGTGCCAGCGAGAAATGAGTTCCCGTTACTGTGCTTATATTGCCCTGCTGAAATTGATGTTAATTTTTTTTTAAACACGCAAATGGGCCTCAGCGGGCGGACTCCTCCTCAATCCTATGTTGTTACCCCACATACAGAGGCCGGTAGATACCAACCCCAGTGGCCCCCTGGATTCATGGGTTGGTGCCTCTCGGCGGTATGGTCACCGCCTAATTTATTCTGCTCCTGCTTGAACCAACAAAGCGAGAGGCACTCGAGCACAACCTTGAGCTTCAAGCATAAGCTCATTTATTGGTATGGAGGACGCCGAGCCGCTGATCTCTTTCACAGCCGTATCACCAATTACGCCAATGCGTTTCGAAGTCATCTTCTTCATCAAAGGCTGTTGGTGAAATGGAAACGTACAGTCCGGTCACAGCTTTTTAAATACTCGTGATTGCGCACTCTCTGATGGGCTGTTCTGAATGACACTGCGCAAGGTGCTGTGGGAGTCGTAGTGCTGGCGGGAAATGAGTTCCCGTTACTGTGCTTATATTGTCCTGCTGAAATTGATTTTAATTTTAAAAACAAACCTGCAAATGGGCCTCAGCAGGCGGACTCCTCCTCAATCCTCGGTTGTTACCCCACATCCAGAGGCTGGTAGATACCAACCCCAGTGGCCCCCTGGATTCATGGGGTGGTGCCTCTCGGCGGTATGGCCACCGCCTAATGTATTCTGCTCCTGCTTGAACCAACAAAGCGAGAGGCACTCGAGCACAACCTTGAGCTTCAAGCATAAGCTCAATAATGGTATGGAGGACGCCGAGCCGCTGATCTCTTTCACAGCCGTATCACCAATTACGCCGACGTGTTTCGAAGTCATCTTCTTCTTCAAAGGCTGTTGGTGAAATGGAAACGTACAGTCCGGTCACAGCTTTTAAAATACTGGTGATTGCGCACCCTCTGATGGGCTGTTCTGAATGACACTGCGCAAGGTGCTGTGGGGGTCGTAGTGCCAGCGAGAAATGAGTTCCCGTTACTGTGCTTATATTGCCCTGCTGAAATTGATGTTAATTTTTTTTTAAACACGCAAATGGGCCTCAGCGGGCAGACTCCTCCTCAATCCTAGGTTGTTACCCCACATACAGAGGCCGGTAGTTACCAACCCCAGTGGCCCCCTGGATTCATGGGGTGGTGCCTCTCGGCGGTATGGCTACTGCCTAATATATTCTGCTCCTGCTTGAACCAACAAAGCGAGAGGCACTCAAGCACAACCTTGAGCTTCAAGCATAAGCTCATTAATGGTATGGAGGACGCCGAGCCGCTGATCTCTTTCACAGCCGTATCACCAATTACGCCGACGTGTTTCGAAGTCATCTTCTTCTTCAAAGGCTGTTGGTGAAATGGAAATGTACAGTCCGGTCACAGCTTTTAAAATACTGGTGATTGCGCACCCTCTGATGGGCTGTTCTGAATGACACTGCGCAAGGTGCTGTGGGAGTCGTAGTGCCGGCTGGAAATGAGTTCCCATTACTGTGCTTATATTGTCCTGCTGAAATTGATTTTAATAAAAAAAAAACCACAAATGGGCCTCAGCGGGCGGACTCCTCCTCAATCCTAGGTAGTTACCCCACATACAGAGGCCAGTAGATAGCAACCCCAGTGGCCCCCTGGATTCATGGGGTGGTGCCTCTCGGCGGTATTGCCACCGCCTAATATATTCTGCTCTTGCTTGAACCAACAAAGCGAGAGGCACTCGAGCACAACCTTGAGCTTCAAGCATAAGCTCATTTATTGGTATGGAGGACGCCGAGCCGCTGAACTCTTTCACAGCCGTATCACCAATTACGCCGACGCGTTTCGAAGTCATCTTCTTCTTCAAAGGCTGTTGGTGAAATGGAAACGTACAGTCCAGTCACAGCTTTTTAAATACTCGTGATTGCGCGCCCTGTGATGGGCTGTTCTGAATGACACGGCGCAAGGTGCTGTGGGAGTCATAGTCATATGCTGGGAATCTGCCCAGCTGACATCAGGAGGACCGGCGCCGGAATGATGACTCCTCAGCGCATGGTGCCCATCCAGGGCAAGCATTAGTGACCTTCGAGACCCGGCACCCATTCAGGGAATATTGATGCATCACTACAAGTTCCACGATTCAGTGCGAGACTGCAGACCTATCATGAGGTGGCAGCTTTGAAATAAGAGAGGTGATGCATCCTGCTGAGTGACGAAGGGAAACCGCCTTTGAGAAAGCAACAAAGCAAAACGCGTCAGGCCGCCAACTGTGTGCTGCGAAGACTATGAGGCATTGCGGGTCCTAGAGTGCAACTCAAAGTTGTTTGGTCAACACTAGCGATAATCTATACGCGGCAGGCCAGCTGTAGGGAGGTGCACCACCGCAAGAAGAAAGGGAGTTGATAAGCTGGGAATCTGCCCAGCTGTCATCAGGAGGGCTGGCGCCGGAATGATGACTCCTCAGCGCATGGGGCCCATCCAGGGCATGCATTAGTGACCCTCGAGACCCGGAACCCATACAGGGAATATTGATGCATCACTACAAGTTCCACGATTCAGTGCGAGACTGCAGACCTATCATGAGGTGGCAGCTTTGAAATAAGAGAGGTGATGCATCCTGCTGAGTGACGAAGGGAAACCGCCTTTGAGAAGGCAACAAAGCAAAACGCGTCAGGCCGCCAACTGTGTGCGGCGAAGACTATGAGGCATTGCGGGTCCTAGAGTGCAACTCAAAGTTGTTTGGTCAACACTAGCGATAATCTATACGCGGCAGGCCAGCCGTAGGGAGGTGCACCACCGCGAGAAGAAAGGGGGTTGATAAGCTGGGAATCTGCCCAGCTGTCATCAGGAGGGCCAGCGCCGGAATGATGACTCCTCAGCGCATGGGGCCCATCCAGGGCATGCATTAGTGACCCTCGAGACCCGGCACCCATACAGGGAATATTGATGCATCACTAGAAGTTCCATGATTCAGTGTGAGACTGCAGACCTGTCAAGAGGTGGCAGCATTGAAATAAAAGAGGTGATGCATCCTGCTGAGTGACGAAGGGAAACGGCCTTTGAGAAAGCAACAAAGCGAAACGCGTCAGGACGCCTACTGTGTGCTGCGGAGACTATGAGGCATTGCGGGTCCTAGAGTGCAACTCAAAGTTGTTTGGTCAACACTAGCGATAATCTATACGCGGCAGGCCAGCTGTAGGGAGGTGCACCACCGCGAGAAGAAAGGGGGTTGATATGCTGGGAATCTGCCCAGCTGTCATCAGGAGGGCCGGCGCCAGAATGATGACTCCTCAGCGCATGGGGCCCATCCAGGGCAAGCATTAGTGACTATCGAGACCTGGCACCCATACAGGGAATATTGATGCATCATTACAAGTTCCACGATTCAGTGCGAGACTCCAGACCAATCACGAGGTGGCAGCATTGAAATAAAAGAGGTGATGCATCCTGCTGAGTGACGAAGGGAAACGGCCTTTGAGAAAGCAACAAAGTGAAATGCGTCAGGCCGCCTACTGTGTGCTGAGAAGACTATGACACATTGCGGGTCCTAGAGTGCAACTCAAAGTTGTTTGGTCAACACGAGCGATAATATATATATATATATATATATATATATATATATATATATATATATATATATATATATATATATATATATGTCCCCGTTCTACTTTTGTCCCCATGATGCCCAGGGACGCTATTGATGTATTTAGCAACTGTATGATTGATGACCTCAAACAACTTAACCGTTCCATCACTCTAAACCGTAAACGGTGGAGCTATACTAAAATACAATATTCCAAACTTATTCGGAAGATTAATGACCATGGTGACATTGTTGTCAATAAAGCAGATAAAGGGGGCAATGTGTTCTTATGGCCACAGGATGTGTATATCACTGAAGCAGAAAGACAGCTCAATGACTCCCATTGTTATAGAAAGGCCTCCTTTTCAGAGCTTAACCGAGTTAAAGAACAGGTTCACAGAAATGTATCTGAATGGAAAGGACAGGGTTTAATTAATAAAACGGAGTATTTATTTTTGAAAAAAGATCACCCTATTACTCCTACCCTTTATCTCTTACCAAAAATCCACAAAGGTGTGTCTCCTATACCAGGACGTCCTATTATTTCTGCTCAGAATGGGTTACTTGAACCCATTTCTAAATATGTGGATTTTTTCCTACATAGCTATATGGAGTCCCTCCCTACCTACATCAAAGATACTGGCCATTTTCTATCTAAACTGAATAATGTTCATTGGAATTCGAACTATTATTTCATTGTTATGGACATCTGCTCCCTTTACACTTCCATCAACCACCAGGATGGACTGCGTGCTATTCAATATTATCTGTCGGATAGGAATATCAATCATTATGAGCATAGTAAGATGTTAGTCAAAATGATTGAGATATGCCTGTGTAATAACTATTTCCTCTTTAATAACGAGGTTTTTCAGCAGTTGCGGGGCGTGGCTATGGGAGCATGCTTCTCCCCCAGTTACGCATGTTTACATGTGGGCTGGTGGGAGGAGCATGTCCTTGGCCACGCCAACGTGGCTCAAGAAAATGGCATTGTTCACATGTGGCGTTTCATAGATGACGTGTTTATTATTTGGCATGGATCTAGAGAAACTGCCGACCGTTTTGTGGCTGACATCAATATTAATGACCTCAACTTAGAATTCACTGCTACTATTAGCAAAGATAGAGTAGAATTCTTAGATGTTGAAATCTATGTTGTCAATAATGAAATCCAAACCAGATTACATATGAAAAGCACGGCAGGTAATTCAATTCTTCATGCTTCGAGCTCCCACCCTCAGCATCTTATCAGTAGTATCCCTTATGGGGAATTATTAAAAATTCACAGAATCTGTAGCAATGAATTTGATCGTAAAAAATGTCTTGATGAATCTTTTCAGAGATTTTTGGCTCGTGGTTACAAAAGAGAAGTTCTTCATAATGCTATGAAAAAATTGAGAACTACTATGAACGAATCTTCTCGGATTCCCAATACCGATGTTATGAATCGAGGTGATACTAGACCGTGTAGTAATGAAGACATGACTATACGACTCATTACCACCTATAGTTGTCATGAGAAAAGAATCAGAAATATTCTTAAGTCTAATTGGTCTATTTTGAAAACTGACATTACTCTTGCTCCGCTAATCACTGAAATTCCTGGTATAACCTTTAGAAGGGCTCCCTCTATGCGAGATGTTTTAGTTAAAGCTAGTCCTGAATCTATCAAATCCACTAATTGGCTTTCCAACCGGAAAGGCTTTTTTAAGTGTAGCTCGTGCAGGGCGTGTCAATTTGGTGATAATACTTGCGAATATAGCGATGCTTTTAGTCAAGATGTTAATAAGATCGATGGTTTTTTTACTTGCAAAACTGATTATGCAGTTTATGTGCTCCAATGCACATGCCATCTTTGCTATATAGGGAGCACCAAACTTCAAGTCTTTAATCGTATCCTGCAACACCTCAGAGCGATTGTCAATTCTGATTCAAGCTATCCAGTGGCGCGTCATTTTAAATTAGTTCACCAGAATAACTTGAAAGATCTTAGTTATTTTGTTATTGATGCGGTCCTATCTTCCAAGAAAGGTGGTGATAGAGAGAAAAGACTCAGACAGTTGGAAAGCCATTATATTTTACTTTTGGATACCAAGATTCCTAATGGATTAAATACTGGGGAAGACCTCCATAATTTCTTATAACATGCAATAAATTGGTCTTCCCTTATTCAATATCTCTAACTTTCAGAGCCCTTTAAAAATGATGATGATTTTGAGACGTTTTATTGTTATTGCTACTGTGTTTCCCTTTATACTGTATTTTCTATCGGATTTTAGATCCTTTTTTTCATTAAGCTGTGTTTTTATCCTGATCTGTTTATACTCTTTTCTTTGTCATTTTTAGCTGGTTTTATCTCTTGATTTTACCGGTTTTATTCTCGACACTGATGTGGTGTTTGGGATTGGGCTTTAAGTCAGCTGGTGATTAATGGATCTGGAATCATGGTATCCCATTATTCCTTTTACCTGTTTGAATGCAGCATTGCTTATATGTATAGGTTTTTATCCAGATTGTTGCTTTTTCCATCTGAATTGTTAATTATAGATTTTTCATGACATGATTTAACTTGTGATGTTTGTCATGAATTTATTTATATATTCATGACTCTATTTATTTCAGTTCTGGAATCTGCTTTATGGACAAACCTTTAACTATTTTCCATCTTTTTGGCTACTGATTGTCTTGTCCTTGTTACTGTTGTCATTTTTTGACATCTACTTTATTAATTGTTTTCTTTATACTATTTTTGCGTACAGGTTTTTTTGCCTATAATCGATTATGATTTAATATTCGTTTATTGAATTAATATTTTTGATGCGCATGTATTAATTATGTGTTGAGCTGCTAAACCGAATTAGTTATACTGGTCTGATCTGTTTGCTTTGTAATCCTTTCTTTACTGATATTTTATGGGCACTTGCCCAGTATATATTTAATTCCCCCTTTTTATTCAGTGTGTATTGTAGCGTGATATTTTGATATATATTTTATATATTTTATATGTATTATATTATCTGCCGACACTGTTTATAGGGGTTTACTATTTTAAAACAACTCTAGAGCCTGTTGTTTTATTTTTAGAATGCCTGGATAAGAATTTTCTTGTTAAATATTTCAGACCTGTAGCGATTTATCGCGATTAGTATTTTTTCTATTTCCATTCTATGGTTAGCAGTTTTGGTGGTTCACTACATGCTATTTAAACTCTATGATCTTTGTACATGTCATGTGATCAAGACCGGGTTCCCCGGTCGAAACGCGTCATGCTGCTGTTTTGAAGAATAAAAGCACTTTATTTTGCAGTCACGGAGTGGTCTGTTCCTGCTGTTGCATTATTTGCATTTTGAAGGACTTTGGAAATCAAATATATATATATATATATGGGATCCTAAGGGGGTTATTCTCGAAGGGCCGACCACTTACTTACATTTACTTTTTTTTAAATGTGTGTTTTCGATAGGGGTCGGCGGTGTGCCCCCTAGGAAAAACACACACTTTTTGGAGCCAAAGGTGCTCAACCCATCTACTGGGATGGCTAATCTTGTAACTGCATTTCTTTTTTGATTTAAAACCGGCCTCCTAGGGGAAACACAAATTAAAAAAAAAATTGGGGACAAAGGGCATCGGCTTGTATGCTAGGAGAGCTCACTCCTTGACAATTTCCTTTACTTTAAAAACATGTACTTTTATATTTAATTTCCCTTGGTGCACCCCCAGGAAAAAAACTTTTTCCAATTTTTGTCCCCAGGGGGGCTAGCCCATCCAGCAAATCCTTGGCGTGCTAGTGGGTTTCCTGCCTCTGCATCACAGTGCAACCACGATCCACAAGCAGGAAACCATTTCAGAAAGCATTGTTAGAGAGGGGAACTCTCCCCTTTCCAACAGTGACATTAGCGAGCCTCAACACTCACTGACGTCACAGATGGATGGGACAGAGTAGAGGGCTGAAGCAGAGGCGATTCCTCTTTGCCCCATCCTTTAAAAAAAAAAGTTGTGTGGTGGATCTTTTTAATGACTTCCCAGTGTCGGCCAATGGATGACAAATGCACTTTGCGTTGCTGATGCCAGCACTTAACCAGTTAACAGCAACAAAATACTACTACTACTACTACTAATAATAATAATAGTGATCATCATCATAATAATAATATAAAGCTGCCAATGGAAGATTGTGGATGTACTTGTAATGGGTCAAAGCTGAAAAATACTTGCAGGCAGAGACCCTTTGTCTCTTATTTGAAAAGTGCATTATTTGTGTGGTGGATTTAAAATATTTCTTTACAAAGTAAGTTTTTACAAAAATGGAAAGTAATCAAAAATGGAGTCACACATCACCCAGAGTATAGAGGTTTGACTAATGCAAACGAATTACCGCCATTATTTTAATGATGTAAACATGATTTAAGTTTAACACTCCGGTAGACATGGTGTGTGTGGTCTATGTAGTGTATATTCCTTCATCAATATGATAAATCACTAGTGTGTGGATGACTGACTTAAAGCACTTTGTAGTAATGTGCTGTATGATGTTATGGACAAGGCAGATTTGACAGCAAATAGTTTGGACCTACTTTACATGTGATTAAATATCATTTGAAAGTACTGACATGAATGAATAATTGCAGGAAACTATAACAAATGTAAAAAAAAGGAACCTGAAAATCACAAACTTTAACAAATGTGTCTGTTAAATAAGTTTTTAAAAATCACAGTCTCACATTACCCATGTTAGTAATTGCACATCAGTGTCCACGAAATGCCTGACCTTAAATCTCTTCTTGCTATTTAAGTAACACCACTTTCCATTTTGAGACTTGAATGTTTTTACAGGCGATTAGAAGCATGGTCTGCTATTAGAACCATGGCCTCTAGTCTGCCTGCATAGCAAACGATGCTAACTAAAAATCACTTTTATTTTGAATATTGATACCTGCAGTTCAGCGTCTCATATTACAAAACCAAGATTGCAATTGTCTAATACAAAACATAGGGGAAAAGAGGACGAGATAAGCTACTGGTCCATGTGGCAAAATTGGAATTCTGCAAACTCCACCATAGCACAGCACGTAAATTGTGCTTTAGAAAAGTATACCTTCTAAGGGGCATATTATCAAGGACAGCGTTAAAAATTATCGTCAGTTTAGCGGCAGAAAGCTGGCGCTAAAGCGGCGATAATGGGCTTGATAATATGCCCTTGAGAATTCCAATAGAGGTCCATGGGCATATCATCAAGGCCATGCGATAATTATCGCTCAGCGCTCTTAGCACGAGGATAATTATCGCCGGCCAACTCTGAATTTTATTGCGGATATAGCATGCTATCAGCAACGCTTATCTCCAAAGAGATAAAATTCAGAGCGCAAGCTGCCAATTGTGCGATTATCGCTGGAAATACAGCGATAATTGCACAAGGTTTGGCAAAAGCTTACTGATAGGGCAAGGCATACTTAGCCATGATATCCACCTTACAGAGGATATCATGGCTAAGTCAGTTTTGAAGCAGGCGTAAGGAAAGTAGCGATAACAGAGGTTATCTCTACTTTGCTTGTCGCTCTGCAGGTTAGCGTGCCCATTGATCATTGGAGAAATGCTGCTTAGCGACATTTCTCCAGTTATGTCAGGGCAGGAACGCCCACTTTGCATCTCATTAGAAATGCAAAGATGGGCGTTGAAGGAAAGGGCGCTAATGCAAGGATTCACGCGATAGCATGACCTTGCTGATTAGGCGATACAATTATCGCCATTCTGGTGTGAACATGGGCTTCTATTGGAATTCTCCAGGGCATATTATCAAGCCCATTATCGCTGCTTTAGCGGCAGTTTTCTGCCGCTAAACCGGCGATAATTTTAACGCCGTCCTTGATAATATGCCCCTAAGTCATTTCCCAAGTTTCTAGGCTGATAGTAAACTGAAACATTTATGAACGGTCACAATTTGGAAACATTTATGTTACGCCTCTTTTAAATAACGACGTGCACTTTTTATTCAATGTCCTAATCAGAATTAATTCTGCATGTTTTCGTCACTGACACATGCATAGCAATGGCATGTAGGGTTACACGAGGAAGTCTTCACCGTCTCAACGCATCAGAGAAACTGAAAGGAAACCAAAATATTGGGAAACTGAAAGATCATGAAGTTCAGTCCACCAAGGACTGACAGTTATTGCTGTATCATACAGGAATAATTGAGGAAGAGACGTTGCTGGTCATGTATTGCAGTGATTTTTGGATTACCCGACAGCAGGGTGTGATGAGACTGCTGATGAAAGATACAGGTTATGAGTCTTTTTCTCTTGATTTATGGCTCTCGGTTGTTTGAGTTGTTTAAAACTCACAGACAGGTTTTGACATGATTCCTTATCACTCTTAACAAAAAAATGCAGTGTAAGCATTTTGTGAATTGTGAAAGTGGTGAAATACACTGAACAACGAACCTACTAAAAACACCCATATTTGCTCTGCAGATGATCCTGAGACACGAGCTGAATTTGGCCTTTCCGCACAGTTCATGCACTTACTGTGGTTCTCCCTTGCAAAATAAAGTATAAGAACAGTCACCAGAAACTGTCTGAATTGCCTATGGACTTCTCTGTTCCTGTGTTTCTTCCTGTACCGCCTTTTACCAGGGAGAACCACACATAGCATGACATGTATCATTCACGATTTTTGGGACGGGTGCCAGTGGTCAGTCGTCATTCCATGCCCAGTGGAAATGCATTTCATGGAATTTCATCACAATCAGTTTGTGCAGAAATATCACCCCCCCCTAAAGGTGGCATCTAGGCAGACTTGCCCTGAGTATGCCGACCAGAGCTAAGGCTAGGGTGAGCAGCACATGATGCGGTGTGTGGACTGTGGTAGCCAGCTACAAAGCTCCATGAGGTTTGTTGGGTAACTCGGGAGGATGTGGCTGGGGTGACATCAGGCTGTGTTTCATCAGTAATGACATTCATATAGCAGGTTGCAGAGGGACCATCCTCTCGGAGCACAGTCCTTAAGTACAACCTCTGTTTAAAATTGAGAGGTGGAATCGGTTACTTCAACGAAGCAGCCTGCCCAAGCAGCCCTAGGACCATCAGCAGCTGAACAAAGTTTGCAAATGGCATCTGCTTTCCCTGCTGACTGGGAGGCTCTTATCCTACACTTCCAAACAGACCATGGCATGTATATCTCCACAATTGAAAGTGAACATTAATTCTTCAAGAAGATTGCGCCACAGGAGTATATTGGCATCTGCTCGCAGTGACAGAAAGATGTGCTTTCGGAACATGGTTATGGCCACTTCTAGACCATTTGAACTGACAAAGGAAGGAGTTTGGAAATGACAACTAGTGAAAACGGAGCTTCAAAGCTGTACAGAGACGTAACCTGATGCTTCTCATGTATTACATTCTGCTTGGTTACAGGTGGACTTTACATATGAAACTTTGGGGCATATTATCAAACACGGCGTTAAAATTACTGCCGCTAAAGCAGCGATAATGGTCTTGATAATATGTCGGTAAGAATTCCAATAGAAGCCCATGTTGACACGCCGTTTCTTGATAATATGCCCTTTGTCACTAAATTTACTATAGTTCAATTTATTACATAGCAGTGAAAACAAACGAAGGCCACTAACATGTTATTTAGAGCAACTGTACCAATAAATGTGCTTTCAAGACATTTATTAATACAATGCACAGGTCAAATTATTACCCCCTAGAGCAAATTTGACATGAGAAAATAATAGTTTTTTTCACTCACAGACCTACAATGACTTTAGACTTTTATTTTGTGACTCTGTGGGCTGACTTTCATACTGGTTCACTGCCTGAATGGACTTCAGCTTTCCTCTTACTGGAAATTCAGCTCCCTTGAGCACTGGTGTAACAAAACTTGAGGGGGCCTCCCTGCAAAGCACATGGGAGGTGCCCTCCCTGCCAGATCTAGTCAGGAGCTCTCAGGCCAGGGGCTCCTACCTGTGCACAGTGCGGGAGGGCCCCCCCCAGAGCTGTGGCCCCCCTCACCATAGTGGCCGCAGGGGCTTATGTTACGCCACTGCCCTAGAGAACTATGTGGGTGCATGTGTTGCCTTTGTAGCGGGTCACAGGAATGCGACTCACAGCAAAGAGTAAGCATGCAGGCGGGCAGTGCACTGAGTAGCAGATTTATTACAGATAGGACAAAATAGAGCAGCAGCCAAATTTGGAGCACTGCCTTGCTTTAGAGGGAGAGACCTGCGCACACCCATATTTACCAAATTTGGCCCGGTTCTGCTCTCTTCCTCTGCACTGGCACTACCCAAGGCAGCCCAGCATCTTACACGCACCTTTGCGCTATTCTGTAAAGGGGTGTTCGTGACTTCTAGCAAATGTTTTGTACCAGAAGGTTACCGGTCAAGAGCAAAATACCATGCTTAGACTACCTTTAAATCTTTTCAAATACTGGATGTGTGTTCTACCATGCAGCACACATGTAAAGAAACATTAGGAGAAATAAATACATTTCTCATACATAGCCCCTGTACCTAGGAGGGGTTCGTTTTTGATGCAATGTCAGATCTGACAATCTTTGTAGATCTGGCTTTGTGTAAAAAAATCCTTGGGTGGTAACTTTGGAGCACCCATGTACCACCTAAGGGGCATATCACAACCGGCAATAATTATTGCTAAGCACACTTAGCGCTAGGATAATTATTTCCGGCTAACGTGGATTTTTATCGCTGAGATACCGTGCTATTAGCAACGCCTATCTCAAAAGCGATAAAAATCCTAGCGCTAACTGCCAAACGTGAGATTATCGCTGGAAACCCAGCGATAATCTCACGAAGGTTTGCGTTAGCTTGATGATAGGGCCTCACATACTTAGCCATGATATCCACCTTCCATACGATATCATCTAAGTCAGTCCTGAAGCAGGCGTAAGGAAATTAGCGATAAAAGTGGTTATCGCTACTTTTCTTGCCGCTATGCTTCATAGCGTGGGGCTTGATGATAGGAGAAATGTCGCTTAGCGACATTTCTCCAGTCATGTCAGGTCAGGAACGCCCACTGGGCATTCAGAATCTGGGCGCTAATGCAATGTTTCACGCGATAGCGTGACCTTGCTAATTAGGCAATAAAATTAATGCCGCTTTTGGCCCGAAAACGGCCGCAAAAGCGGCGATAATTTTATATCGCCTTGTTGCTGATATGCCCCTAAGTACGTCTCCTTGAAGCAAAATAGTGTTACTTGTAAGCTACTTTTCAGTGCAAATAAAGGTTTGCACTGAAAAGTGAATACTTCACCAAAACTGTGTACCTCTTTGCAGCACCACAACGTTTTGATAAACACGCCACTACACGTTAACTCTTTGTAACCTTTCCTCGGCTCCTTTTGACTGAATCACTCTGCCTCTATCATGTTACAAGTTTTATTTTGTGGTTCTAATCCGCAGGTTTTCTTGACTGCCTGTTGATTGTCAGAATAGACTTTGTCTGTCCCCTTCGGGGAATTTTAGTTTCCTAGAACACTCTGGGACAGCATGTGTATGTAGCAGGTCAGCAGAGCACGACTAGGCACATGGAGCAGAGCACATTTGCCAATCTGGATTTGGTCGGACATTGTGAGGGTATGAGGAGGCCAAATACTGCCTTTTTCCACATATCTTCATAACCTGACCTCTCTGTCTATTTCCTAATTTAAAATCCTGAGTGGTAATTGCGTGGTGTAAACTATTGTCCTTGTTTTATCTATTCTTATATTTTTTTGCTTTCTACAATGCGTACAAGGTGACCACGCAACAGAAGGACCGTTCCTGCAACTGAAAAATTCATACAAGATCTAGTTCCTAAACAGGCTAATTATATACAGAGCTCTATACAAACTTGGAGAAATACATAATGGTTGTGGGTAAATCGGCCTAAAAAGAAGCACTCATTATTGACTTCAAATATTAAGGGAAAGTATATGCAGAAAAGTGTAGGAGCTAAGACACACCCCTGTCTCACTCCCCTCTTTACTGGGATAGGATTGGTAAGATCCCCATTTTTCCCATATCTCACTCTTGCATAGTTCCCTTCATGGAGGCGTTTTATTGTCTCAAGGAGGTAGGGGGGAAGCCCCAACTCCCGCAGCACCCTCCAAAGTGCTTTTCTAGGTACCATGTCGAAGGCACTTCTCAAATCAACAAAGACCAGATAAAGACTCCCCCTTTCTACCTCCACCGTTTTCCAGTAGAGGAGCTGGAGCCTAAATACCTGATCTAATGTTGAAATTTTCGATCTAAACCCAGCCTGGAGATGGGACAGAATTTCATTTTCCTCTAGCCCTCTTATTGTGTTTTCTTTTCGCCCTGAAGAAGTCCGTAAGGATGAAACGCGTTGGCTACGCAGTTTTTTAAAGAAGAAATTGAATAAAGAATCTTGCAATCAGACCTGCTGCTTGGACTAATATTGTTTGAAATACATGATGTTCATGTCAGTCAGTCAATATATCTTTATTTCGGCATAAGCCATAAAAGAGACATCAATATACAAAGTCCATTTTACAAGTCATTAAATAAAAAACAAGTTTAAAATATTTACAAGTTTTAAGAATAAGTAAGAAATTATTTCTCTTTCAAAAGATTTGCCCTGATGCACCACATGCGATATAAAAATCTGGATACTGCATAGGCAATAGAAAGATCAGTGTTTGTTTTTAGCAGTCTATAAACTTCCATACAACGTGAAGAGCCCAAATTCCTACAGAAATTTATGAGCTCACTCCGTCGGATTTTACAATAGCCTTCGCAAAAAAACAGAACATGTAAATCAGTTTCTTCATTAGCTAAACATGCAGGGCAACCCTTAACTATACCGTTGGACCATTTATTCGTCACAGCATGGAGCGGGAGACATCCATGACGGAACTGCAGAAAAAGTTTCCTGGCGAGAGTGGGTTGGATCACATCAAGGACTGGTTCCAGGGCATATATACATTTAAACTCTAAAAATGTAGAAGACATGGGCCCAGATCTGGTACCTGTATTCATATCATTCATATGTACCTCCCAGTACCTTTCCATCAGTTTTTTACGTGTGACATTAAAACAAGTGACACTTGGATTATCCCATAAAACGCCAAGCCCCATGAGAATTAGATTTTTTTAAATATATGCAAGCCACGGATATCTCCCACTCCCAGGGGTACTAAGGATCTCAATCAGCTCATTTTTAAATGACACTAGTTCCGGGGTTGTCCAAATCCTTCTCCAGTAAAGGAGAGGCCTACAACCAGCCTCTTTAGTGATAGATCTTACGCCAAGATCTAGACGCAAAGGAGTCAAGTGAGTGCTCTGTGGTAGCCCAACTAACCGCCTGAGAAACTTGTTCTCGGTGATTGTGATGGAGTTAGTTATAGAATGTCCCCAAATCTCGGCACCATATAAAGTAGCAGTTCTTATCTGGGTTTTATAAATTTCTATCACAGGACTTAGTGGTTTGTAGTGTGTGTTCTTAAAAAATTTTGCTAGACCCCCTGAAGTTTGGATTAATTTGAGATTAGCCTTGGTTAATTGGGTGGCCCAGAGCATTTTTTCATTTAAGGTCACCCCCAGATACTCAAATTCCTGAACTCTTTCTAGAGGAACTCCTTTCAGGTGAGGACCAGGATGGGTGTATTTTCGTGGATTAAAGACCATATATTTAGTCTTTTGTACATTGATCTCTAAACCACGATCCTTGCAAAAGCTTAAAAACCCGTCCAAAATCCTCTGGAGCCCCATAGGGGTTTTAGAGAGAAGGAGTGTGTCGTCTGCAAACATCAACGCCGGTACAAGACCCTGCGCCAGCCTAGGTGCATCAATATTCTCGCATTGGCGCAGGGCGTGCACCAGACCGTTGATGTATATGCAGAAAAGTGTAGGAGCTAAGACACACCCCTGTCTCACTCCCCTCTTTACTGGGATAGGATTGGTAAGATCCCCATTTTTCCCATATCTCACTCTTGCATAGTTCCCTTCATGGAGGCGTTTTATTGTCTCAAGGAGGTAGGGGGGAAGCCCCAACTCCCGCAGCACCCTCCAAAGTGCTTTTCTAGGTACCATGTCGAAGGCACTTCTCAAATCAACAAAGACCAGATAAAGACTCCCCCTTTCTACCTCCACCGTTTTCCAGTAGAGGAGCTGGAGCCTAAATACCTGATCTAATGTTGAAATTTTCGATCTAAACCCAGCCTGGAGATGGGACAGAATTTCATTTTCCTCTAGCCCTCTTATTGTGTTTTCTTTTCGCCCTGAAGAAGTCCGTAAGGACGAAACGCGTTGGCTACGCAGTTTTTTAAAGAAGAAATTGAATAAAGAATCTTGAAATCAGACCTGCTGCTTGGACTAATAGTGTTTGAAATACATGATGTTCATGTGGTGTGCTGGATCATAGTGTTTTGCAAGATTTCACTGAGTCACTTTTACGTCCATGTTGCGTCAAAACCCTGCGCCTGCTTGAAGCAGGCGTAAGGAGTGACACAGCATGTTAGGCATAGGGCGTCCCTGAGCATTGCTGGAGTTGCGTCGTTCTTGCGACACGACTCCAGCAATGCGTGACTTTTCCGTCAACAGATGCGCCAGAATTTCTGACGCATCTGTCAATCCTTGCGCCATGGTGCGCCATATTGTAAATATGGCGCATCCATGGTGACGCAAGGGTTTTGCATGTTGGCACAGGGAAAGTGACGCATCTCTACAGATGCGTCGCTTTCTTGTAAATCTGCTCCATAGTGCCTAATGCCTACACACAGCGCTGGTGTCCAAGGGACTGCAATAACTTACAAAGTGTTGAGCTAAACCAAAACCCTGATCCCTCGTTCTAAAACTGGGTCATCTGTTCGATCTGATTTCCTGAAAGCGAATGCCCACTACCAAAGCACACATCGGTCTCCTCAATACTCAGGTAATCAGAGCCTGTGGACTGAATTTATAGGTAACCCTCATCAATCAATCAATCAAATCAATCAATCAATCAATCAATCAGGATTTGTCCCCATTAAAGAGCTTGATCTTCAAAACAGTGGCAAATTAAACAGTATTAGTTACTGTCTAATTGCTCCATACCTGTAATTTTGGGAAAGGAACAGAGTGTGTGTTCTTTTTCTGCACATGTTTTGGGATACATGAAGGCATTGGTATTAATCTGTTGGATGTACCAAGGGTCACATAAAAATGGCTTGAGAAAGCATCGGGCCCAGATTTTGCTAGAGCTTTTTCTGAGTCGCACTGAAATATTTTGATGGGTCAGACAACTGGTATAGAAGCGGTACTTGGAATTATTGAAATGAAAACGTTGCAGGTAAAATTGGTTGATTCTCCAATACGAACAGTATTGGAGTACCTGTTAGCTGGCTTTAGTATTTCTGATACTCTTCTGCCTATCTATCTCTCTCCTAGAACCTGTTCCGGTTTTGAAAGGGCTCTTTTAGGCATGGTTACCTTTAAGTCTTCTTAACACCAAAATGCTTGTCCACTGAGATTTTAACCTCTGATATGTGGATTCACAAGATAATGGAATATTGGCATTGGTAGACAGTCCCACTGAGCTTGGTTTTTTAAAAATAAGTTAGCAGTCAGCTACATAGAGCACGCGGTATGATATGCTATTTATAGCCATTACTGAGGGAAGGGCTTCATGAATGATTCATTCACAACTTTGCTTGTCATGAGACATAGCCCTCCACACACAATAATGGTATTTAATGGCATGTTACATGCTGTACATCTACATATACACTACATATTCTTGCTGCTTCTAGATGAAGTCTTTGATGGGCTATGTCCTTCCATCATTGCACAATCTGAAGGGGCTCTTGTTGCCAACCAAATTCCTGGTCAGTACCACCTGCCTCCACTGTAGCGGCTCACAACTTCACATCGCCACAAGAGGGTGCACTCGCTGACTACCAGCAACCACAATCGCTACTTTCATTAACGGACACAGCTGATCATTTCTCCAGGATGCCTACTCTTCAATATTTACCATCATATCACTCTTCAGAAATTTCTGAAGATCGGCTACACCCTGCCTTCTTGCTCCACTTCTAAAAGAGATAAAATAAAAAGTTAATCCAAAGAATGTATTAAATCAAATAATGAAGATGAACAGCTATGAAGGTGTTAGGAATGGGGTTTCTGGTTGGCTAGGGCATGTGCCTAAGCCAGGCAGAAACCACCACTCTAGTCAGGGCAAGGGAGTTACACACTGAAGATAACCCCTGCTCACCCCATGGTAGCTTGGCACGAGCAGTCAGGCTTATCCCAGAGGCAATGTGCAAAGCATTTGCGCAACACACTTACACAGCAGCAACACACTAGGCACACTACAAAAGAAACTCCACACAAGGTTATATCAAAAATAGCCTTTGTATTATCATAAACACATTGGAAACATAATCACACATTTACACTGTGCCAACTGGCACTAGGCAATATGCACAGGGGATTCTATACAGGACCAGGCCAATCGGGCCCCAGTCAGAACCATCAGAATGCAGGTAGTAAATATAAAGCATACATAAACACATTACGCACTAGGTATCACCAGCATGAACACATTAGGCAGGAACTCAGTAGTGCACCACAGCAACACTACTACAAGGTGCATACATCACCTTAGGGCCTTGCATCCTTTCACCATCACACCTATGACCCCAGGCCAACTGGCGTTCCACTGGGGCTCAAATGCCCTATGTCCAGAAATGTCAGGGCGTCTAGTGGGGCCTCCCAAATGGCCTCCTGGTGGCCTCGGCAGCGAAACCACAGTGCCCAAATGCACTGGGGCGTGGGGTGCAACTCACCCCTTCCTTAACACAAGAAATGGCCCCCAAACGTTGCGGCTGCCTGGGCTCTCGCAGGGCAGCTGCGCTTGGCACACAGAAGAACTAGCACCACTGTGCCACCTGGGTTCCCACTGGGGCTCAACAGTAGAATGGCCCCCAACGTGCAGCTGCCCACTGTCCGGCGGTGCAGCTGCGTACAGGAATGAGCCCTGGCACTAACTGTGCCTCAAGAGTGCACTTTACTGGGACCCTCCCGGTGCCGCTCTCGGCACTACACTGCTCAAAGAGGGAATCAGCACTCACTGTGCTTCTGGAGCATTAACACTGCTCCGCACTCAACTCCATGTGGCAGCGGCCCACGCTCTCATGGTGCTGCTGTAAAAACAAGCACTGGTACCACCGTGCCTGGGGAGCACTAAAATGCTCCAAACTCAGCCCCCCGTACTGAGACTCTTCTGGTGCCTCTGGCGGCACCCGCAATGCTTCAGAGGGCCCCCACTCACCGGGGCTCCTTCGTGGACTCCGCTCCTCTGGTACGGCCGGACTGGACATTTCCCTGTGCAGCGCGGTCCCTTGGTCACATCTGCCTGTCTTTTGGGGATGGTCTCCTTGCGGCAGGTTCCCTCCTCACTTTGGTCCCCTGCCACCTCTCGGAACCAGGAAACACACAGGGCTCCCCCTTCCCTCACGGGATTCCCGCACAGGCAGGCGCAGACTTGCCTGGCTTCCGGTCATGATGCAGCCTATTCTCCAGCCACGCTGCTATTGGCCGGCCGTCAGTGGATTAAAACAGGCCTCGCCTACAGTCAGGCATGGGCGCCTTACTTCCGCTTCAGCCGATCTCGGCGGCTCTTCAGGACACGTTGCAGCCCAGCGCTGTGAGTCACACGCAACCTCTCTCCTGGCAATTTAAATATAGGGCTCACGAGGCACTAGGGGTCCTTTAAAGTCCAAGGGGCAGAGCTGGGCCCAGGGGATGCCAGCACACAGGGCCCTCCAGCAGGGAGGCAAGCCCTCGTGGGGGTTCCTCCTGGGCCCAAGCAGCAGCAAACCCCAGTAAGCACAGGAACAGCACACCAACATGGGGTCACAGCCCTTATATTTATACCACATTTCTCTTTGTCTGTAAAGCACAGGGCTTGGGGGAACCAGTTCCAACAGGTTCTGGAGCACTTTGTTTACAGTGCTCATACCCTCCTTTGGGAGATGGGGGCTCCGCCATCAGACACACCACAGGAGGGCAGAGCCAGCATCGACATAGGCAGGCACAATTCTATTCAAGGCCAAGGGACTACTCCTCCCGCTACTCCAAATGCAGATGCCCTATTCAGCCTAGCGCTGACTTACCCTGTCCCTCCTGGAGCCACACACACCTCACCAGCCCCTTTCACTCCAAACCCAGACATGCAATACACATCAGGCAGGCAGACACATAGCACACAGAAATGCCAACTTCTAAAAGGTGCATTTCTAAAATAGTTATAATAAATCTGGGCACACCAGTGCGCAGCATTTATCATTCCTATTCCAACCATACCAAACTTGACAACGCTGCTCCTCTCATATCAGGAATTACCACTGAAACACTTATCTGGGAATCCCTAATGCATTCCTATGGGAGGGCAGCCTCACAGTAGTGAGAAACCAAAATGGCTGTTTGTCACTATGAGGACATCTCACACACTTAAGGTACAGGTCCTACCTTTCACCTACAATGCACCCAGCCCACTGCGTGCACAGGCCCTGCAATGGCAGAGGCCTGAGACAGGTTTTAAAGGCTACTTTGGTGGGTGGCACAATCAGCGCTGCAAGCCCACAAATAGCATTTAATTTACCAGCCCCTGGTATTTGAGATACCACTTTACAAGGGACTGAGAGGTAAAATAAATAGGCCAAACAGGTGGAGACCAATCTTACCATGTTTACCACTGAGAGCACACACACTTTACACTGGACAGCAGTGCTAAAGTGCCCAGAGTCCTAAAACCACCAACACCATGTCAGAAAAATGGCTAGGAGAAAGGCAAAAAGTTTAGGGATGACCCTACAAAAAGGGCCAAGTCCAACAGAAGGTTAATAATTATCTTTTAATAAAAGAGGTAAAACTAAACATTCCAACAGACAGACCAACTAAAAAATAAAACTACAAAATAAATTGACCGTAACTACTGAGGGGTCTATTTGCAAACTTCACTTTGTAGTATGTCTTGTGCTACAGTAGTACTACAAGCATACCACAAAATGCTTTTCATAAATTATGTATGGAGGCCTACGCCTCCTCCTGTCCTACCTTTTCCTGTGCAGAAAACATCACCCGACTAAGGAGTCTTCACACACATAGGTATGCATTTTAGTAGTAAATGTGCGAGGGGGAGGGCAGGAAAATGAGGAACATTTACAAATACAAATGCATTTACAAATAAAGGGATGTTGTTTAGGAAGGAGTAAGGAGTGGTTAAGGGATGGCTCAGCAGGGGTATAGGGAGGAGCATGCACCCACCCACAAAAGAGTGTGTCCACTCCTATTCAAAATTGCGCTTCAATAGTTACTACCACCAGAAAGCATCCAAAGTAGAACTAAATGTACTCCAGCTGATGGTTCACCTGTGGTGAGATCTAGCTTGCTTCCAGACATTGAACAAAGGCATTGTGTGTGGGGAGGTGTATTTCTTCCTTGAGTGGGATGGCCTTGGATTTCTGCCCAGCCCCTTCCTGGGCTTCAAAGTATTACTACCCTATTTCTTGCAGTTGTAGGACCCACCAAGGTCTGCCTCCCTTTTGTCTTTCTAGACAACCTGGCCCCAAACTCAGTGGGAGTGAGAGCTGCCCAAGAACTGGTTTGGAGTGTTCCAGTGTTACTGGGCCCTTTATCATTAGATTTAGTTTCTTAAAACTATCTGTTCTGACACTCACTTGGTCCTCTGATGGACCTTGTTTGGTGCCAATGAGGGGCTGCATATAGAGGATCCGTTATCAGGCTTTCCAATGAGAACCAAGAATTGGATAATCAATTTACAAACTAATAAACAAATTCATATACATTACTCTCACGACAAGGCTATATAAGTAAATAATTATCACTGCTAGATCGAATCTCCTGAAGATATTCAGTCGGGCCAAAATCACACAAACCAATAATTCCATTAGGGCAATGCAAAATAATAACATTAGTATCTGGTATTCGGAGATTTCTCTATGCAGATCTCTCCCTGTCATTCATAAACCAATTGGAATACACAATCAAGTTGAGGAATCAATCATGACAAGACAGAGTCTTTATTTTAGTTATGGTTAAATTGTATCAGGTAATCAAAAGGCAGCTGCATTATTAATCAGTTTTTAAGATTTAAAGATCACTGGGAAGTTCTGCATAGTTTGGGCTTTCTATTAGAAGACCAGAAGCTCGGGTAAATTTAGCCAACAACAGTTTAAGGGCAGTGCCTCATAGAAGAACATTCAGGAATGGCACACACAGCATATGCATCAGACGAAAAGGGGAAAGGTAGAGTCTGCAAAGTTCCCCAGAGGCACTCTCTTTGATCAGATCTGGCTCGAATCAGGTAAAAAGTCTTCGTCTCTCCTTCAGATTAAGGTATAATATAATCCTCTAATCCGGTGGTGACACCTCGTCCATCACTATATTGCTTCAGACCCCTCAGTCCATTGGTCAGTTCATATAGGATGGTTGTAATGAGGCATAAAGAAGACACATTTTGTAGGAAAGAGGCGGTGTCGGTCACGTAAACTGTCAGATCATATTGTATACGTAAACTTACAGACAATGATCCTTTAGCAGTAGGCACAAGGAACAAATTCACATGAACAGTTTCCATCGCAAATGTTCCCAAAGCATTGACTTCGTAACAGTTACCCCTTGCAAGTGAGGGAGAACTCTTTAAGTAGGACACAGTTTTGCTTCACATTGTAAGTTTACAAAACTTTCTCACGAAGGAAAAAAAGTGTAAGGAAGAGGAAAAAATGCAGGATGTGCAGAATATAATGTAATAAAAATACACATTTCATGAATAAATAAAAGTAATGCACCAATATTCTTTCAACGTATAGGGAATGCATCATTAGTCGTATTGTAAAGTTCACATGGAACTATGACATATTACTGAATTTTCAAAGTACCAATGTGTAAAATTATTTCAAATGATAAAATATAAATATTGTTTCAAGTGGGTTATATTAGTACATACATAAAGATCAGATTTTGAAAGTCTGATCTTATTGTCATTCAATATAAGTATGCAACACCATTTTCTCTTTTCTGATTTGGTGCACAATTTCACAAATACAATGATGAAATCCAGAATTAACCCTTCAATATCACATGTAAAAATAACTCTATTATGTTAGATTTCTTAATTATTCCTACACACTAATATTTCGATGAGCATGATTTAGAATGTCTTATCATACAAGTACATAGTTTTAGCACGCTAAGGCACATTAAAATAGCATATTAGTCTTGTTCATCAATCAGAGCCTATTTTATTACATGAATATAATTTTGTCTATTCAACATTTATCTGCATGCTATTACGATGCAGTAACTAAGTTCTCTCATGTCTTTCTTCAATGTTTCTGCAGCGTATACTTGGAGTACGTTCATTTATAGATTACTCAAAATGTCTCATAATCACTTCAGGTAGGATGTATGACGTAACAACGCGAGTCATTACAACGCGTGCAGTTACATCGCAATCGTTACAACGACTGCGATGTTACTACGCTATGCCATTACAACGCAAGTCTTTACATCGACTTGCGCTAGATGGCGTGCTAACATTAGAAAAGCGTAATTTACTATTCCAACTCCAGTCCACTTAACAGTAGGGAAGGTGTTGGGATAGTAAACTACACTATTTGTAATGTTAGCACGCCATCTAGCGCAAGTCGATGTAAAGACTTGCATTGTAATGGCATCGCATGTAACGACCGCGATGTAACAGCATCGCGGTGTACTGACTGCGATGTTAACGATGTTTCTTCTTCAGGTATCAAACAAAAGATCTAACTGCTTATCAGCTGCATCAGGCGTGATCCCCATGGAATGTGTGCCCATATTAATAACCCGACCTCTCTGTGGGCACAGAGAACTCTGACAAGGTTCTGCCATGTTTTATTTATGGAAAGAGGGGCACTGTGTGACAGTTTACAGTAAAATACACGCTGTACTGCAAAATTGGTAGGGTCACCCCTGGGAACTTTTAACCCATTTTTAGGGAGTGGCCATGAGTTTCCCCCACCCACAGGCCAATGCTGGGCATAAATGTGGCATCCCCAGTACCTGCCTCAGCACACTACTGGACCTGTGAAGAATCAGAAGAAAGACTGCCCTGCAGTCTGAAAAACCAGAAGGATGACTGGTTTTGCTCGCCTTGCACTTAGGACCCCAGACGTGATCCCATGGGCCAATTAGATGACTCAATGTGTGAGCGACAGGGACACAACATGCTTTCAAGGGCCTCTCTCCCTGCAGCTGCCCAACTGACCAGTTCCAAGTGGACCTGCCCTGGACCCCACTACTGGCTTCTGTTGGAGTGAATCCAAACCCCTGAAGTGGTCCCTCCTAGGTCTGGGACCATTGGCTGGTGTTAGAGTGCACTTCTCCTGTCCCAAAACTGCAAGCAGTGAGACTTAGAAACTTTTTACCAACTTTCTCCCTGGAGAACCAATAGTGACTCTGATTACTGTTGAAAAAACAGCGCCAACGTTGAAACGCTAGATGACCTCAACCTGACAGTTTGGCCCTCTGAAGAAGATATGACTTTCAGAAATGTTTTCTACTCCGAACCTAGTGGGCTTCTCTGACACTGCCACCCACACATTCATCAGCAACAGACTCGACTACAACAATACACTCCATGCCGGCATCACCCAGAAACTCCTCAGAAAACTTCAGAACATTCAAAACACCATAGCCAGACTGGTCCTCGCCGCAGACACATCTCCAAACCCCTCAGAGAACTCCACAGGCTCCCAGTCAACAAAACGATCACCTTCAAGCCCCTCCTGCATGCCTACACAACCATCCACCACGCCGATTCAGCATACCTGAACCACCGCCTCTCATTCAACGTCCCCACCAGACACCTCCATTCTGCCCAGCTGGCCCTAGCCACTGTCCCTCAGATCCACGAGCTAGAGGAAGATCCTTCTCCTACCTCACTGCCAATACCTGGACCCACCTCAGACAATCCCTGTCACTGACCCAATTCAGGAAGGACCTTAAGACCTGGCTCTTCGATTGAACACCATTGCACAGAAGGATAAGCAGCCCCCACCTTCCCAGCGCCTTGAGACCCTCACAGGTGAATAGCCTCACTTTACAAACCTTTATTGATTGATTGATTGATTGATTGACTGAGTCTGAGCCGAAGCCAATTAACATTGAGGTCTTCCAGAGCACAGACTCTGGACTTTGCTGGTCTGAGTATTGACTCCTTCATCAACAACCACACCAGGCCCACACTCTTCATCAACCCTCTATAGTCGAGACCCGTTAATGATCCAGCTTGAAGATTGCCCTGCCAACGACCCACTAATGACCTCTTTTTCTCCGTAAAGATTTATGTGTCAGAAGGTAAACCTTTCACCTGGACAAACCTGGTTCATGTACCCGACTGGTGATCCAGCTTAGTAAGCCTTAACATTTGAACCCGGTTAGAGTGGCCAGATAACCGCAGTTGGCGATCTGTGCTTTTTGCCACAAGTTTTAATTCACACTCTAAAAATTCATATCTCTGAACCTACTTACTGGATTTTTATTGTTTTGGTGTCATTGTAATTATTAAGATTTTCTTGAGTTTGTTTTCACTTTATTAATGTTTAAATGCAGCATATAGTTTACACATTGCCTCTAAGTGAAGACTGATACCAGAGGGTTAAGCACAGTTTTTTATGACTTTTGTGGATCACCCAGACAAGGGTTTTGATTATTATTTAAAGATGGGTCTCACCCTTTTCAATTAATACTCCAAATCCTTAGAGTGACTCTGTTTTCAGGCTCCAGCCAGATCCCTGTGATCATACTCAAATTATGAAAAACCCTCTTCTAAAAAGTCTCTGACTGCAGAATCAGATCAGGTGCTCCCAGGTGCTGGGGACTGGAGCACCACTGAGTAAAGGTTGAAGAAACTGTTCAACCCATGATATGCAGCCTATCAGATGTATAATAAAGATGAAATAAAAAATACTACTTTCTTCTCACATTTACCACTATGCTGAGCCTATCTGTATCCTCAAGGATCTGGAACCATTTTTCCTCTATGGTTGCTATGTCTGTCTTTTAGGCCCAAGCCTTAATTTTGTCTTTAATCTGCATACTAGTTTTCTGAAATATAGCCTTTTGGGGGTGATCATTCATTTGAGCTTTCACACTAATTTTAAGAAGCTGGCAGAAGAAATTTCTTATTTGTAAGTATTTATAAAAAAACATCCTTGGGATGGAATCTGATAACAATCTTGAACAGTCCTAAAAGGCATAATGGTCCTGCAACCTGAATTTGATGGCAATATCTCCCCACCCCGCCACATCTACTCATGCCACTACTAAAAGCCTGCATTAGTTATTTTTTGGGGGAGGAGGTTGGTTTTACCGTAATGGCCCTAGCACTCAAATTATGTTTGATCTTTTGGCCAAAACAAGCATATATGTTACATACTGACCCTAATATTTAGAAATGTACCTTCTTAAGATTCTTTGGGTGTTTAAACTTTGATAGGAATCCATATGGGTCATATGCTACAGACATTTGTGTGTTTACTGTACAGTTATAGAGACTTTCTGTAGTTAAAAACAAACAAATGTTGGGCCCATATAACTGTCCCCCATCAGTAGAAGGGCTTAACCACCAACCTTCAACTGCTCTGGTGAGTTTCTGCTGACTCACGTGTCTGGTTTTACCAGTCCATTTTACAGCGACTATAGGTTTGACAGGTTTTCAAAAGAATCAGAAGTGTTTGATAAGGGAAAAGGCATTAAGGGAGTTTTGTCATTTATTTATTTATTTATAACGTTTTATATAGCACAAACAAGATCCGAAGGATATCAGTGCGCTTTACAATAGGATGGAGGGGAGAACAAAATGCAATATCGAAACATCAAATGGGAAAAGGAAAGAAATACAATAAACAGATGTAAGTGGGTAACAAAGGGGGGTAATAATGAGCAGTAAAATAGTGCTGTATCAAATGGAGTTTCTATGAAAGCAGGAGCATGGACAACGAGCAAGTGTGCCGATCTCTCTTAAGGTAAGAATTTGCTCATTAGGAATCTTTTAGCTTCCAATTTGAACACCGTCGTCAAGGAGAGACTGCGTACATCTGGTGGAAGGGAGTTCTGTATCTTTGGGGCAGCACCAGAGAAGGCTCGGTGACAAGATCTCTTTTTGGAGAGGATGAGTGGTTTCAAGAGGAAAGTAGTGGCACTTCTTGATGCTCTCTCCCCACAAGATAGTTCAAGTTTTTGCGCCAGGTACCTCGGGGTATTGAAATGAAGCCCTTTGTGCATCAGAACGGCAATCTTTAAATGAATTCGTGCTTCGAAAGGTAGACATTTGAGAGATTTTAGGACTGGGGTATGTGCTCATTTCGTTTGGTGCCTGTAACCAGTCTAGCCGCGGTGTTCAGTGAGGCCCTTAGTGGAACTAGGGTGTATTGGGGAAGGCCACAGAGGGTAGCACTGCCATAATCTAGCCTCGGCAAGACAAGCGCTTGGACCACCTGCTTGAAATCATTTTGTGGCAGGAAGGGTTTAATATTTCTGAGAGTCCTCATCAAGTGGCTTGCTCCCTTACATACGTTGCTGATATGATTTTTCATATTCAAGTTGCTTGTCCATGGTGACTCCAAGAGATTTGGCTGAGTCTATGATGTTCGGAGTGCAGTTGAAAACATTGAGTTGCGTCAACCAGAGGTCTAACTTAGGGTTGTGATTCGGGGGGGGAGATGAGCAGGAATTCCGTTTTGGAGGTGTTGAGCAGGAGATGGTTCTCAGTTAACCAGTTTTGGGTAGACGTTAGGATATTGTTTAGCGAGATGATGTTTTCCGGGGATGAGATTTTCAAATTGAGTTGTGTGTCGTCAGCATACATGTGGAAGAGAATGATCATGGAGTTTAGTGAGTTAGCTAGATGTTCCAAGAAGAGGTTGAAGAGGAAAGGAGAAAGGGTGGACCCTTGGAGGACCCCATGAGTACTGGAGAGGGCTGAGAGAGAGAGTGGTTTGCCTTGACTCTTTGTGATCTGTGGTGAAGGAAGGATGAGAACCATTGTAGCACCCGATGCGAAAAACTCATTCTGTTTTGCAGGATGAATAGGAGGTTGTCATAATTAACCGTGTTGAATGCTGAGGAACGGTCAAGGAGGATCAGGAGGCAGAATTCGCTTTGGTCAAGCATTTTTAAAATGTCATCCATAACATGTGTGAGGGCCGATTCCATGCTGTGCCCCTTCCGAAAACGGGATTGATGCTGGTCTAGGAGTTGGTACTTCTCTATGTAAGCACAAAATTGGTATTATACACATTTTTCTAGGAGTTTCGCTAGTGTGGGGATGTTGGAGGTGGAGCGGAAGTTGTTAAGATCAGACTTGTCAACTTTGTTTTTTTTTGTATAGGTGAAACCTGAGCTGCTTTTAGGCAGTCGGGCATCATGCTTTGAGATAGGGAAGCGTTTACAATCCTTGTCCAAGTGGGGATGAGTGCATTCATGATTTCTTCGAAGATAACCGGAGGCAATGGGTCACCAAAGTGGTTGGAAGGGTTGATATTCTGAAGAATCTTGTGGATGTCTATTTCACTAAGGGCCTTATGTAGGTGGGCTTGCATTTACCACTTCATAAATACCGAATCATACCGATTCGGTATTTATGAAGTGGTAAATGCAATGTAGGTAATGAGTCGGTAAATATTACCGATTCGGAAAAATTCGGTAATTACCGAATCGGTATTTACCGATTCGGTAATGAGGCATACCTTCCCATTGATGGGAAGGTATGCCTCATTAACGAATCGGTAAATACCGATTCGGTAATGGGGGAGCACATGCAAGGGTGGCAGGGTGTCACATTGACACCCTGTTGCACCCCTGATTCGGCCATGTGTGCACATGTGGTGCACATACATGCCCTAAGGGCATGTATGTCTGCCACATTGCACACTTAAACGTGCACAAAAATGCTTTTTGTCACCTATTCGTCATTTACCACCAACCTTTACTTGGTGGTAAATAACGAATCCCCACACCCACCACACACTCCCCCTACATCTCATTTCATGATTCGGTATTTACCGAATCGGTAATATTACCGATTCGGTAATTTTACCGATTCGGTAAATACCGAATCATGAAATTCTCCCCCTACATCTCAAAAGCCAAAATACCGGTCGGTAACGGTATAATTACCGAAAATCGGCCGTTACCGACCGGTATTTGGCTTCCTACATGAGGCCCTAAGTGAGGTAAAGGTGCCCCACGATGCATTGTTCTTTGTGTTCGTGATGGTCGAGTTGCGCTTATTAAAAATGTTCAGGAGTGAAGCGGCACTATAGGAAGGCAATAGTGCCTTCTTAGAGGCAAGGTCAGTAGAGATGAGTCTTGATTTCTCGGTGATGACAGCATCAAATTTTTCGCAGGAAGGTGTGTTGCCACTAGGGTCAGGGAGGTTTGGACCCATAACTGATTGCTGTTTGACCAATTCGAAAAGCTTCTTGGGGCGGTTTGCTGCTTGATCTAGTTGGAGTCTGAAATAGTCAGCCTTAGCGATCTTGATCTGTTTGTTGTAGAGGCTCCTGACATCTCTAAGGAGTTTTAGTTGGTCCGAGGAGGGATTGGATCACCATGAGCATTCAGCTGTCCTAAGGTTGCGGCGTTCCGTGTTTAAGTTGTCATTATACCATGGTTTGGATATTTTTGTTGAGTCATTTTTACATTGGAGTGGAGCAATGTCACACATGATGTTGGCGATGGTCAAATTGTAGGCGTCAGTGAGTGATTGCACCTCGATCAAGTTGGCTTGGGAGGAGAGGGCAGATTTATAGTGGGCAGCGAGATTGACAGGGTTTATTGATCTGAGGTCCCTTTTCCATATCTTTGTTTTCGAAGGTTGAGCCTTCCTCATAACCACCTCTCTGTTAATATAAAAAAGGATGCTGTGGTGGTCAGACCAGTCACATGGGGATATGGAGTCTAAGGTGGTGGTCATGTTAATTGTATTAGCCCAGTCCACAAGGGGCAAAGGTATTGAAAATCAGATTTTAAGTATAACTTCTCCCCTCTTTAAAAGTAGATTATAATTTGTTTGTACAGGTCTTGAACTGCTTGTCCAGCATTCAAAAAATTATTTTATAATTTTGGGCACTATTGCTGAATTATCCTTCACCTAAATTACAACGGCGTATCATTTTGCCATGTTGCATACACCTTCCAGATTTAGAGACCTGCATAGGTAGCTTTACTATCACCATTGTGGGCAGTGAATTCTCCTCTTCCCCACTATGTTTCCAACCTCATAACCAAATAGTTAGTTCCCAGGAGAGAGTTGTATGGTGGACCTGCAGGGAAATATAGGGCAAACACGGTCACATTTGAGTCTCATTCTCCCGATTCATAGAATCCTAAGGAATCCTAAGGATATAAGGACCTGTGTTGGAGTTGGATGATACCTGAAAATTCCTTGGCCATGCAAGAGGAGGCATCTAGAGGTCAGGATAGTGATGCTATAGACAGTCCTGTGTATTTAAATGGAGCCTATAGGGAAAGGTTCTAGATACAGCAATTCTTTTCAATTATCTACCAGCTACACTGGACGTTAGCAGTCATCCAATTACAGAGATAATTACGTTAAGTAGTTAGCCGCTTCAATAATTTTACGATTTCAATACCAAGCCTAATAGCACACAATGACCTGTGTAATGATCAGCATGCTGCATTCTGATTTCCTCTTTCAATCACAATAAAGTAGTTACTATCCTGGAAAGTGCTAAAGTCTGGTATAAAGACTCTTAAATGTCTGCCTGAGTTCATACAACTCATTTAAATAATATATACTAAATTATATATAGAAATGGGTTTTGTGTTAGCCCCCTTCATACATTTCTTGTTGAAAGAGTGTTTCACATTAAAACAGTATAAGAAGAGTGGGACAATAGGACATCCCTCTTCAGTCATTTTTTGTCTGAAGACATGCTCAGTATTTTTATCAATCCTGAAGAATGACATTCAGACCGAGATTTACTAAGAGTTCACACAACACAGGGTATCGCACAACGTTGCTGTGTTGCATTATGTGAGAGAGCAGAATTGTGCCCTATCTATAAAGAAATGGCACATTTCTGGCCTTTCCACGCCCTCGTCCACTTTGTGCAGCCATGCACCAATGTAGACACACTTGCGCCTTAGTGCAAGGATGTCTCTGTTGTAGTCTACATAATTTGTGTGCAGGACTGGGTCCCTCCCTGCACAAAACGATGCGTTAAGGCTAATTGTCTCATGCATGTATGCTACAGAATGCATTGAGGAGAAATAAATAAAGAAATATATTTCTCATCATTACAACAGCCTCAAAAAGTGCAGAACTTTAGTATAGATCCATCTCTATAAGTCTTTGGAGATATCCATGGATGGATGCAGGGAATGTCCATGCACTACTCATGGAACGCCTCCCTGACACAAATCACCATTTGCGTTGGCTTGTAAATCCCAAACAGGATTTTGCTTCTGGTCTGTGTTAAAAAAGTACTTCACACCTGATGCAAAACATTTGAAAATATGGGCCACAGTGTTTGAATGGTCAGATTATCATGATTTGTGGAGACTGCATCAGTATCGGGAAGGGGCAAGTGTTGAGAGAAGAGGTCCTTCTCCAGCCACAGTACAGAGCACGTCAACACTGGAAGGATCTTTAGTGTGCATTTCAGGTGTTGAGGTTAGAGATGGCAGCACAGCATCTGCATACGGACCATAACTGTAGCAGTATTTTTCTGTTCATTTTATTGTATTGAAGGATTTTTACATTCCATGTCTATTGGTAAAGAGTGATCAAAATTATGCATTTTTGGTGGTTGAGCGAGCAACTTTTCAACCTGTTATGCATGATTGGTGTGTATTTCACATTATGGTCTATGTTCAGGCTGGACTGTTCCCATCAGGAACAGGGTCAAGACTTATTTGCATATACCAGAGTCTGAAATGGGGTCATGAAGTGAGCTAAAGAACAGTGATGGATTAAACCCAGGTCTGTGACTGGGGGTGAGTGCCTGAAAAGTTTCAGCACTCTGTCCATCATCTCCTTGTGTTTGCTTTGTGTGCCCTATGTTTGCAGGGTATGCCCCGACGTTTGCTCGCTTTGCCACTGGATTCAAGCTAGACTGGCTGATGTGGGGTGTTACCCTGAAACCGGTCCAAGGATCCTTGTTTCCGGTCCAGGGAAGACCTGGCTTGGCAATTCTGGCTGGACTGTTCCCATCAGGATAAGGGTCAAGACTGATTTGCATATAGCTGAGTCTGAATTAGGGTGGCGAAGTGAGATAAAGAACGATGATGGATTCAACCCTGATCTGTGACTGGGGGTGAGCGTCTCAAAAGTTTCAGTGCTCTGTCCATCATCTCCTTGTGTTTGCTTTGTTCACCCTAAGTTGGCAGGTTATGCCCAGATGTTGGTCCCCTGCTCACTTTGCCATTGGATTCAATCTAGCCTGGCTGATGAGGGGTGTTCCCCCGAAACCGTTCCCAGGATGCTTGTTTCCAGTCCAGGGAAGACCTGGCATGGCAATTTGGACTGCACTGTTCCCATGAGGAACAGGGTCAAGACTGATTTGCATATAGCTGAGTCTGGACTGGGATGGCGAAGTGAGCTAAATAACGATAATGGATTCAACCTACATCTGTGACTGTGGGTGAGTGTCTGAAAAGGTGCAGCGCTCCGTCCATCATCTCCTTGTGTTTGCTTTGTGCGCCCTAAGTTGGCAGGGTATGCCCAGACGTGGGTCCCTTGATCACTTTGTCACTGGATTCAAGCTGGCCTGTCTGATGAGTGGTTTTACCCTGAAACTGGCCCCAGGATCATTGTTTCTAGTCCAGGGAAGACCTGGCTTGGCAGCTCAGGATGGACTGTTCCCATCAGGAATAGGGTCAAGACTGATTTGCATATAGCTGAGTCTGAACTGGGGTGGCAAAATGAGCTAAAGAAGGATGATGGATTCAACCCAGATTTGTAACTGGAGGTCAGTGTCTGAAAAGTTTCAGCGCTTCGTTCATCATCTCCTTGTGACTACAAACTGGGTTATATGGCACCAAGTGGTGTTGGCCCTCATTCTTAACGGTAATGTTGCCTCTAGTGATGTTTATAACAGTGCTCTGGGGGGAATACCACCCCAATCCCCCAAGTGGGATCCCTAGGGATCTGCCTTAAAATAACTCAAAGCCCGAGCACACATGTGCAAGTAAACATTAGTGTTGTACAGTAATGATGCTCATAACAATATTAGTTGTCTTGTGATTTTATTTTCTTCTATGCTGGTCCAGCCAACATGTGTGTTGTCGGTCGGGTGATGTACACCCACAACTTCCACAGGGCTATCTTAAAGTAGTGAGTTCTTTTGTAACCTCCACGCCGGTTATAATTCCATCCCTGTCAGTAGATAGTGGTAGTTAATTTCTAAACTGGTGATTTCTTGTTGATAGTCATGTGGAAAGTAATGTAACAGACTTCTGATCTGACACGCATGCCGATCCGCATCACGTCATCAGGAAATGAAATAAGGAGCAACGATCAAGGCCCGAATTCAGGCTGTAAAGGACGTCCATCCGTGTCCTGTTGTCGGCTGGAGTGTGGCTGTTTCGTTTCGGCAAAACTCGAGCTGACAACAGGATGATCAGCAGAGTCCCAGGGGAAGACGAAATGCAGATTCAGGGCCTCATTTATAAAAAGTGGCGCTTCGCTGGGGGAAAAACAGTGATGCATCATTTTTCAATGCGCCATCCTTGTGACACCATGAATGCACCGTATTTACAACAATACGGTGCAGGCCTGCTTTTCCCCCTGTACTTGTGCAAATTTCATCTGCCTAGCACCAACACAGGCACCCGTGCTCCATAGTCCAAGGGTGCCTGCGTTGTGGTGAATGATTGTCTATGTTCAGGAAGGTGTCCCTTCCTCGTCTACAGGGCCCTCAGCCACCACCCACCCTTCACTGATGCTATCATAGACTTAATTGCACCCCAGGCTCTTGCATCCACCAATTACATCCTACTCCGAGACCTCAATTTACACCTGGACAACCCCAGTGACCAGAACACTGCATCCCTACTGGAGAACCTCGACAACATCAGACTCAAGCAGCTAGCCACTGCACGACCCACACAGCCGGACACACACTCAACCCCATTTTCACGCCAGCAGGAACTTCATCGACAGCCATACCACCGAACTCGTCTGGACCAACCACCACTGCTTACATCTCGCCTTTGCCACACCCAACGCACACCACTGCCCTCATCGCCCTCAGTCGGAGTTGGAATAAGGCCACTGAAAAACATCTCATCAACTTCCTCAGGATGACCTCATCGCCAACACCAACAGACGCCAACACCGCAGCACGCAACCTTCACCGATTAATCTTCAACGGCGCCAACACTCTGGCACCCCTCAAGAAGACACCAGGCAAGCAACACTCCAAGAAAGCCAGCTGGCTTACTCTTGCCCTCCACGAATCCAGACCCTTATGCAGACGACTCGATTAGAGATGGAAAAACAACAAAACACCAGAAAGCTACGCAACCTTCAAATCTGCCTCTGCAGCCTCTCAGCATCTTCTTCCACCATAAGATCAGGCAGATCTATGACAGCTTCAACACCGTAGACCCTGCCACTATGCCCACCACCACCACACGCAACCCCGCCGCACCACAACAGATCGTGCTCAACTGGACGCTGCTCACCACAGATGACACACTCAAGACTATGAAGAGCATCAATTCAGGGCACCATTGTATCCCTTCCCATACCACATCTTCCATAGAGAAGCCGCCTCCATCACCCCCAGCTTCGCCATAATCGTCAACTGCTCCATCAATACCGCCACCTTTCCCGATGACTGGAAACACTCTGAGAACAACCCCCTGCTGAAGAAACCGTTTGATGACCCAACAGACCTCAAGAACTAAAGACTCATCTCCCTCCTTCCCTTCCTAGCCAAGGTCATCGAGAAGGCCATCAGCACCCAACTCTCGAAGTCCATCGAAGTGAACCATGTCATGGACACCTCCCAATCCAGCTTCCAAAGCAACCACAGCACTGAGACCACACTCCTCGCTGTCACTGATGACATCCACTCCGTCGTCGACTGGGGCAAAACCGCATCCCTCATCCAACTGGACCTCTCAGCCACCTTCAACACTGTCTCTAACCGCACCCTAATCATGAGGCGCCATGATGCTAGCATCTGCAACAAGGCACTGAACTGGATCCACTCCTTCCCGACTGTCCGAGCACATCAAGTCAGACTACCACTGTTCCTCTCAGAACCTATGGAGATCAGCTGAGGAGTGCCTCAGGGCTCCTCCTGAGCCGCATCCTCTTCAACGTCTACATGGCCCCCTCGCAACCATCATCAGAAGCCATGAACTCATACGCATATGACACCCAGCTGATCAGATCCCTCACCAACAAATCCACAGCTGTCAGAATTAACTTTCACGACGGAATGAAGGCCGTCGCTACATGGATGAAAGACAGCTGCCTCAAGCTCAACTCGGACAAGACGGAAGTACGCATCCTGGCATCCACCCCCTCAGCCTGCGACGACTCCTGGTGGCCTGCCATACTTGGAGCCCCTCCCACCTCTACTGATCACGCACGCCAGCTCGGCATCATACTGGACTCCACGCTCACAATGAACCGTTAAATCCTCATCCTGCTTCCACATGTTCCGCCTGCCTCAAAAGACATTCAGATGGATCACCACCGAATCCAGAAAGACGGTTACCCACGCATCACCAGCAGACTCGACTACGGAAATGCACTCTACGCCGGCATCACTCAGAAACAGCTCGGGATACTACAGAACATGCAAAAGGCCGCAGCCAACCTGCTCCTCAACATCCACAACCACATGACACAACACCACCTCTCTTTCCACACACCCGCCAGAAAACTCCACTGTGTTCAACTCACCCTGGCCTCCGTCCACAAGACCAGAACTGGAGGAAGGTCCTTCTCCTTCCTCGCTGCCAAGAACTGGAACACTCTGCCCATCCATCTCAGGCAATCCGCATCGTTGACCCAATTCATGAAGGACCTCAAGACCTGGCTCTTCGGCTGAAACCTCCACACCCGGACAGATCAGCAGCCCCCTCCCCTCAGCGCCTTGAGACCCTCACGGGTGAATAGCCGCGCTATATAAACACCTGATTGGTTGATTAATTCCTGCACAAAATCAATCAGCCTGCAACACAGGCATCCTTGCACCATAGTGCAAGGGTGCCTGCATTGGCGCATGGCAGCCCATTGTGCGCCAGCGCCGTGGAAAGGGGCAGGAATGTGCTGTATCTTATAGATAAACTGCATTCCTGCCCTTTCTTTTGACGCAGGGCAGGGCAGCAAAATTCCTTGCGGTGATGCATGTGCCAAAACCTTATCAATGAGACCCCTATTATACAAGTGTGTTAGCGTCATTTTTAAGACCAGGTCATTACAAGCGGTAAGAAACTACAGCTAATGTGACTTTGCGCAATTTTTCTTTTTTAGCGACGTACAAGGAATTACTTGTAAATATCGATTTGTGTGCTTTGCTGGTGTTTTAACACAGGAACACATACTTGCATCTCATTTTCAGTAAGTCACGCTAACAGAAATGGCGCTGTGAAAAATTCACGTTAACGCTGACAAAATTACACTGACTGGGCTTTGCGGCAACTTGTAAATTTGGCAAGAAAAAAAAGCTTCTGTAATGTCAAAAAATGTACGCTACTGCGATGTTAACTCCTTGTAAATGTGCCCATAGTGTCTTCTTTTCCCTGCTTTTGATGATTACTGTGCATTTCCCACGTCAACATCATGTCCAATACACAGTTAGTATCTAGAACAATGCACCCTTTCATAGATTTAATTGGAAATAATTCTATTCATAGCCATAGTGTGTGGTGAAACATATGAGACAAGAATAACAGATGGTCTAGTAGCCACAAGATCTTGGGTCATGGTAGCCTTTACACAGGCCAGTGGGTCCACTTTGGACACTTTGAGAAGGTCATCATCAAGATCCTGGCTGTAGTATATGGACCACACAGGGATACCCTGCAATTCACCAACCCAGGTAGTTAGTGTGCATCCAAAAGGGGAGTCATTCAGAGCAGGTCGATCAGATTCCCAATTCAAGTTCTCAACAGCTCCTATTCCTGTTTGATCTTCTTGTGCAAAGTTGGTGGGTAAGATTGATGTGTGGAGATTTGTGGCTGCTATGGCTAGTATGGTACAAGTTTCTTCAGGTAATTTGAGCCTGTGCCCTACTAACCATTAAGGATGGTGCAAAGTACATTGAATTTAATTGTAGCTCCTTTTTGGAGCCAGGAGAGTGCTTTACCGGCCGACAACCGTGTTTGCAAAGATTTAAGCATAAACTGGCTGCCTGGTTCTGCACCTAATGTAAATCAGTAATGTGTTTTTAACGGATTCCAGTGTAGAAGATACAACAGTGGTCCATGCTTGAGATGGGAAGGGCTCTTGTCCATTTCTCGCAGTGGAATGTCAAGTTTAATGAGATTGTTTTCAGTAAAGTGTGAGCTGAAGGTTGATGCCCTTGACCACTGTGTTGACTTTAGGGGTGAGTTGAATAGTCGTGGCTGCTGCCCATTCTACGTGGTGGGGCAGTGCAGATAAAAAATTGAAAAATAAATAACTATACAATGACCTTCTGCTCCAGTGCCACACCTCGCTGTTCCTCTGCTCCCGGAACTGCACTTCCCATGATCACAGGTTCCCAGTTCACCACGCAATCCCAGCACTTCTCTCGTTACTCCCAGCATGAGAAAAGCGCTGGGATTGGGTGGAGCGGGTCAATTTCATTCTCAAGTAGGCACTAGTAGCCTGTGCTCCCGAGCCCTGCAGATATCTCCAAGGAAAAGACTGGAGATATCCAAGTGTGCATTTCGGTTTGGTCGGCCGTGGATGGCCGGGCCAAACAACATGCGCACTTTCAGTGCCAACTACTCCTCCTTCCCCTGCTGGTGACACTGCGACCTAGCACCGCCCTGCCCCAGACTCAGCTGACTCAGAAAACTCAGCTGAGTCAATGAAGGGTAAAATTATAATAAACGTGTTTTATGATAATTTTATTTTTCATTTTCTGCTTGAGCAGTGGGGCGATGCCCCTCTGCCACAGTGGAGGAGCCGCCCCTGGAGTTGAGCAAGTACTTACCAAAAGCTTCACCAATGCGTATTTCGTTTCATTCTAATACACAGCAGAAGAAGTGTAGCCAGGGCTTCAATTAAGCTAAGAAAACCTTTTTATGTACCAAGGGTAGAATTGCCCATTCAAATGAATCTGGTTACAGTATTTGTATAAAGGTTTTATGACTTTCTGAGGTTTGTATACCCGATTTCCACTGAGTCTCTTAACTCTCTTAAAGTATTCACAAAGCTGTTTAAATGCAAAATAAATAGCTCTAAAAATAAAGAATGAGAGAGCCATACACGTGGAATACTGTATTTCGACAAAAAACAGAACCTGGAAAGGTTTATTGTAATTTTGTAGTTTGGTCGGTCTGTTATTTATACAAATTGTGTCGTGAAAGAGTGACTGTTTCTTTTATTAAACATTCACTGTGCTTCAATGTTGTTAATAATTAACAAGTATTTTGAGGAAATATCTGTAATGGGTCTGTGCAGTATATATCCTTGAATATAACTAGAAAAGGCTGGATTTCCATAAATTAGCAGAATGACACATTTAAGAAGTACACATTCTCTTCTCTCTTGTATATTTATGTATTAGATAATGTGTTTCGAAGCTACTCCGTTGAACATTTGCATGGTGTCCAAAGTAATAATAACACCAGTTTTGAACAGACCTAATTCTGCATTTGTTTATCGACATTTACACTTGTGTAATAAACACTTTTAATCTTAATCATCCTGAACCCAAGGCAATATATAATGAATGGATGAATAACTAGCATTGAAATTACCCTCTTTGGCCCTGATTACGAGTAGGGTGGTTTATTTTGACCATACGTAAACCCTTGTTTACACACGGGTTGAAATTATGAGTTGTTAGCTACTTAATACATCCAATCATTTTCAGAAACATTAAATAACTCAACCACCCTTAAATTTCAGCAGGTCAAACCTTCCCAAATTAAACAGGGAAACCCATACAGTTATGGTATTTATAGTATCATGCCCATTTGGGTACATTAAACACCAAAATCCACATATGATACACTAACAACGCATAATAGGTAGCGTTTATTGCACTCTCGCTAAATAATGTACCCCACGTTATCATTATTCATCATGTGTGATAAATGCCACCTATTCTCGTAATCAGGGCCTTTGTCAGCGGCTATCCCAGTAGTCTTTTTTCCAATGCAGAGCAGGTAGGAAGTGTTGTTCCCAATGGCGGATGCTTGCTAAATCACATTTTTGTTACATGTATCGATATATTTTGTGTTACCATTTCTGGATACCATCTAGTCTTTTCAGATCTTGCAGCAGTTCACTGTGCCAAAGAGAAAAGTACCACTCATTCCATTTGTGTCACGTACATATTGCAGATATGAGCTTTTACAACAGTAGGTTCAGAAACTGGTTTTGGCCATCTTCACCATAAATGAGTCTAATATTTCCCCATAATATACCTGTTCATCGTCATGGCCATCTCTACTTGTAATGAGAAGGTCCACTCATTTTATACTACTATTTGAGATGTCAAGTAGTGCTGTTCCCGCATTTTATGCACTTCTTGCTAGTGTTGTCAATGCTGTTCGTGGAGATCGTACATATCACTGTAGAATTCGAATTAAACCATCTACTCTGATGAATGAAATCTGCACATATTTTATATAAGTTATTTTAAAATGGCTACACATATTTAAGTGAAGTTATAAAACACAGCCCGTCCTAAAAGTGATAGAGGCAGTTTCCTCTAATGCGTGGCATCACTTCTAAAATGCATAAGTGCCTTGTCCCAATATTTTGTATACATGATGCCTTGTCACTGGTAATCCATATTCTTTGGTTCTTGAGGTTTTGTCTAGCCATGTGAAAGGAACATAGTGTTAGATGCCCTTTCTATAACCAATCATAGAACCAATTTCATCCAGTTAATTCTGAACCCTCCAAAGCCGCTAAACACCTTTATAATGTGTAGCAGCATGTCTATGGATTGATAGGGATCTGCCACACATAGTAAACTGTCATCTGCATGCAAAGAGTTTCAAGCATCCCATTTATTGTCCTAATTGAGCCCTCTTGTCAATGCATCCTTCCTCACCCAGCATGTCAGTGTTTCCAGTATCAGTGTGAGAGGCATATGGGATAGTAGTCAGTCCTGAAGTTCCACCAACCATACAGAACACTACGCTCCATCTCCCTTTAACTTGTCCAAACTCCCCGCATCTACTGAAGCAGAAGTGGAGGACGCTCCCTCCCCACATTGCAGTAAAGATCTGGAACAGCCTCCCCACGCACCTCCGGACCATCACCTCACTTCTGGAATTCCGAATAGCCCTCAAGAACTGACTGTTCAAATAAGCCTCTGCGGCCCGCAAGCGCCTGGATACTCTATCGGGTGATTAGCCGCACTTTATAAATCCTGATAGATTGTCTGGTGCATCACCTAATGACACATAACTCCATTAACCCTTTCTTTAGGGTTAGGCAGTAGCGGTGCATCCATTAGGGCGTTGGGGCGTAGCCCCCCCGCCTGCAGCGTCGCCCGCAGCGTCGGCGTCTTTGAACTTAAGTAAACTGAATCAGTTTACTTAAGTTCAAAGAAGCAGAGGGAGAACTGACAATCATGTCAGTCAGCATGACGTCGGACCACCCACCCCCTTCAGAGTCTGAAGGGGGTGGGCGGTCCGGCGTCATGTTGACTGACATGATTGTCAGAGGGACCAGGCAGGGGCAACAGGCAGCAGCACAAGTGCGCATGATTGGGGAAGGTGAGCGAATTTTCGCTCCGTGCCCAGTCATGCGCACTAGTGTCTGCTCTGGCTGGCACATGCCCATTAGGAGACCAAGGGTTGAGCATTTGCTCCTAATGGGCAGGCGGGCGAGCAGTAACCGTGCCCTAAGACAATCCTGGCGCTGCTGGCAGCGCCAGGATTGGTTGAGAGCCTGAGAGGGGCTGTACCGTTGTAGGCGCCAACAGAGGGACCCGAGGTGGAGCGGACGTGCTCAGGACCTCAGGTAGGATAAGGATTTTATAAAATGTATTTTAACACTCCCCCCAGCCCCCAAGCCCGTGCGGTGCTAAGCAAGGCCAAAAACATGCAGTAAAACATTCACTACAGCGGGCGCCGTAACCACACATTTGATTTGTATTACATATTCTGTACACTCGGGGCCTGATGAAGAGTGATCCGGAGGGGTAGGCAGAATTTATCGCACATCATAAAATCTGACAACTCTTGGTTTGGATTTATCTATAATAAACTTTTCCCTATTGAATGTGGAATAAGGCGCATGTTGGTGCAGTGCGCATGCCGCAGTAAAAACCAGGCCTTTTTCTCCTGCTAAATTCCAGCAGGTTTCAACTGCCGAAGTTGGGACTGAATACAGACTTTATTGCACCCAGTAATTAACGATAAACGCCGAACAATTCGTAATTTTAAACAATAGAGGCCTGATTTTTCCGGCACACTTGTAATCAGACTCCGTCAATTCTGAGGTAATATAGCGCCTCTTAAATATATCACCCCGGATTTAGAGCTGAACTCTAAAGGAGTATAGTGTACAATGTGCTAATCCGTCCTTTGCCCGCGCCGGCGCTCCACAAATGTACATGGCTACATTAACGAAGCCCTGATTGCAGCGCCGCAAAGCCACCAGCCTACTAATTAGCGCGCACTCTGGCACCACAGATTGAATAACCTTCGCAAAATCATTTATTTCGAAGATGTTTTCATTGTAGAACAAGATAAAAACATTACCTTTTAATGTACAGCTGCCGCTTGGTGGTCTGTTCTTTCAGGCAGTGAAGGTTACATTGAGGTAGAAAAAACAAGTTATATTACAATTCTCACTATATAAATAGGCAATCCAAGTTATTTGGAATGTTGATTTATATAGCAAGAATTGTAAAATCACTTGTTTATTCCGCTTACTCGTCGTCATTATCGTATGATTTTCGATTGTTTACGGATGAACTTTCCACTCCTGGAGCTTTCATAAAATCCTTCACTTCGTCATCCAGAAAAGAAAAAAAAAGCTCTGCGACGTGGAGCTTTAAGAAGGAGCAAGTTGGTGAATATGGCAGGACTTGAAAGCTTATCTTTAAACAGCAGAAAAATGGCCTCCTGCGGCGAGGCGAGGGTGTGAGGCAGGTTTCAGTGACCGGGAAGTGTATTCTGCCTGCATGGTGTTGTGCTGAGTGCAGACATGCAGTGTGCTTGTGTTCTGTAATTCTTTAAGGTGGCTTGGCAGCCTCTCCTAATTTGTCATGCAGGCACAAAGATGTAGTTATTGCTCACTTCCTCGTTTACTTTATGCCCCCAGGCAGTCGGAAGAGTGGGCAGACACTCCTAAGTGGGTTACAAGCGACAGCACCGCACCACAGCAAAGCTGTTCTGTAATGTGATGTCACTTTTTGATTTTTGTTTGCATGTCACGCAGCATGAATGTGACCATGGCAGTGAGACACATGGCTTGTAGCCTGGATAAAACTGTTGTTTGCAGAAGACTGGTACTTCTTAGTTCTGCTTTGATTGCAGCTTGTTCCAAGCCCTTTCAAAATGCAGGCAGTGTCAATGAAAACCATTTGTCAGAACAAGCAAAGCCAGGTAACTGATGGCTGCATTTGAGCGTGGGTGGTGGTAATGATGACATAACATATAGGCTCTGGCAATGAACTTTGGAGATGCCCGCCTTGCCTTGGTGCATGCTGCTCTTGTGACCATGGGGTAAGCAGGTGTGCAGCTTCGATTCTGGCCTGTTGAACATATTTAAAGCAGTAAGATATGGGGCAGTTTTGAATTTGTTTAAAAATGTAATGACTACATGTTGACAATATCTTTATAAACCGTCTTGCTTTTTCAAATTTGTTTTAAAAAACACCATTTGCCCAATCTTCTTGGGGGAGAAACCCCTCTCAAACCACTCTTATGTCAGTCAGGCTTGCTTGCTTTTGACGTAACACATACCCACCTTTTTTACGGCACACCACTTTGAAATGTCACCAGCCACCACTGGGGTTAGGGTTTGTATACTATAGACTGATTCAAGAAGTAACACAGGTCAAAAACTAATTGTACCTAAAACAGAAATGGCCATTGGACAGAGTGTAAAACATGTTATGTATCTAAGGAGATTCCTACCACTGGTTCATTAATATTACTAGCATATTGAAGGCAACTATGCAGGCTCGTTAGATTTTTTGGATCTATTAGGACTGAACCCAGGTTAACCAGGTGCATTATATTTGGTAAAGAACAAGGTGCAGACACAGTCCTGCTTCATATCAGAGAACACTTCTTGAAGGTAGCTGACAATGGTTAAGCTGCACTACTGGAGCTTCTAGATTTATCCATTGCATTTTTAGCACAGACCATTCCATTCTGCTGGAGCGGCTGAGATCTTTTGTTTAGGGGTCTTGCACATGCTGGTTCAGTTTACCTTTTTGTGTGGTTGATCGTCTCTCATAAAATGTGGGGATTGGTTAGCATCCCCTCGAATGTGACTTGTAGAGTACATTGAGACTCCCCCAGATCTTTTTGATATTTATCTTAAACATCTGAATGTTGCGTTATTGCAGAATAGGGTGGCATTTGTTACATATGTGTATGATACACATGCTATTATACATCTATGTACCACTCTGGAACATTACATCTATAACATCTTACCTGTTATAGAACTGACAGAGCATTGGATGGGCAGTAAATGGCTGCCTCTAAATAAGGCTAGAAAAGTTACTGTTAGTTAGATATCATCTTCTGTTATTAAAATTAAAATAACTGTATTAATCTAGATATATTGATTCCTCTAAGCCATAAATTTAAGACATTTGGGACATATTGTACTAAAATTCATCACAAAATGTGGCTGTAAGTTGGCTTCAACATTTGTGACGCCCTGTGATTCTCTACACATGCAGTAATGGAAGCAGTCAATGAAAGCCCAGCACCATCCCTATGTTTGCATTCTCAAATAAAACGTTTTTTAACCCGTCCATGTTCCTAAAAACACTGGTGTGGCCTTGTTTCTCGGCATTATTACCAAATTGGCATCAAGATATCCAAAGGGACATCTCCTCCTTTGCAAAACACTTACCACCTCCTTTCACGAGTCAGTAACTGCTTAATGGTTTCCAATCAATACTGTCACAAACGAAAATACCCCTTTGAAGTCACATACACTGTGATTTTGCAACTCGCATGGTTTGCAACCATAAGAGTGCTTTTCATATCTGGCTGTTGGTGTACAGTTTAATTTCTTGATGAGTACGCAGGGACATGCTACTCAATCAACTAGGCTATGCAAAGCCTCAATTAGGGAAATCCTTTTCAAAAGAAAAGGTTACATTAGCATAGCTTAGACTTTGAAATTCACTGTTTCTTTTCAAAATTTCAGACATTTCAAAACCATGCTGCCAGAGGTCTAGTACATCTGAACCTGAATGTCATGAACCTGAAATGTCAAAATAATTGATTTTGCAAAGCCTTTGCTGTTTGCCTATAACTTCGAGAATAGAATATCATGTCTTCATTGTGGTCTTTAATAACCTTTATATTGACAATTCAGGTTACTGGAGGTATATTTTCTGGTAGCCCCTCAGAGAGATATCCCCTAAAAAGCCTTAGGCAACCCCACAGGATCACAAGAGTACCATTGGGGCAAATAATAGTAAGGCCCTGATAATGAGTGAGGATGTGCTTTTCAACCTATGTGCAAACACCTATTTGTGGAGTTGTCACAATTTTGAGTTGTATGGTATTTACCACACCCAGTTATCACCTGGTACATTAAATGTCTGCTCCTTCGTTAAACATTGACAGGTCAAACCTTCTAGATTTTGACAGGCAAAAACAGTTAGTGGTATAGTGTACAGGTGGATTTTGGTGCAGTAAACACTCAAATCAATGTGTTACTCCCCAGAAACTCAGCATAGGTGCTACCTAAGGGAATTAGGCCTTATTGAGTGTGATAAAAGCACCTTCTCTTCCGACTCAGTTATAGTCAGAGCAAAATTGAATTTATGGGTTCTGTGTTAGCGCTTGAAACGAATTATAACACAATTATGGCTTGCTATCAAAAAATTCCAATTTGCAAGATTATTATTACACCTACTGCCAAATTGACACTTCTATTAAATAGATTCACTCACACATGGTTTGACTATAGATTTGTCTGTTATTTTTTTGAGCCATTAAGTACGGTGATCCAGGGTAAAGGTATTCCTCAGGCTCTTTATGGGGCTGAGGTGCTAGTAATGGACAGGTGTGACCCATGAGAGAGCCTAGAAGGGTGTTTTTTGAAACTGCTCCTCGGCCAAAAGTACAATGATTCAAGCTATAAGGAGGGAGCTAGGTACCCTTGCCTGGAGTGCCCTGGCCGATGCAAGAGCACTTTTACTTTATGATCACAAACGAGGTTCAAGGTGAAAAGCTATCAGCTTTAATCCTTTCTGAGGTATTGTCAACTTTCTCTTGTGAGAATAATCCTGTCTCATTAATGCTAGGGCACCTGGGTGTCCCCGACTTACGCCTGGAGGAAGGTAACATTTTCTAAATCAGTTGAATAAAATGCACCTTTAGGCAATTTGCTTTGGAAACCAACCACAGGGAGGATTTGGACTATCTTAAGAATAAGAGTTATGTTACTTCCTTCCTTATTTTTCAGGAGAGTATGGACCCTTTTCCATATCTGTATAAAATCCCGACTAAGTCCCGGGAATATGATTTTGTGCGTTTAGGGTTTTCATTGACCCTGAATGGCGGATGCCAGGTGTAAAACTGAAAATTAGGGAGAACCTGGACAAGTGTCCTTGCAGGCGGGATCGTGAGTACTAAGTGAGTCATCTTTTTTTTGACTGTGTCCTCCTCCTTGAGGAAGGGAGGAAGATCCTCCATCCTGGTATTCGAATACGAGAAGAGGGACTTAACCTGATATGTGGTCTTAGGTTTTAGGATGTAGGTATTCCTACTGGTCAATTCTTGTGGAAATTGTAACCTCCAATTCCAGACTTTCTCTTGTTAATTGATTCAGACCGAGGGTAAGATTTGTGCTCCCAGGTTTGGTAGGGGCTAATTTTCTTTTTTAAGGATAGGCAATCTCAAATATGTTATTAGGTTGATAGTAGGGGAGACCTGGGGCTGTGATAGTTGTTCTGTATACTGCATTTTATAATGTTGGTTGGCAAAATGAGATGCTGCTAATAGGTATGTGTTAATGGGGTTGGATTGTATGCTGCACTTTATATTTCGCTAGCTGGTTATTGAGCTGCTGACCTTGGGTAATATAATTCCCACCTCCAAGAAAGTTTGGTCATGCACTTTGCATTTCATAATGTTTTACCAGCTTTAATGAACTGTATGTCTTGAGGTACTAATGATATCTTAAATGTTCTCAATTGGTTTATGAAAATGAGATGACCCTTGATTGAGTTTTAATGTGAGTACATTTTACATTTTATACTGTTTGCTTTTCACTTTAGGTTGACGATACGTATCTATGGATTCATGGAATTAAGTGTTATGCATGGCTTTTAGGATGCTTTTAATTGTGTATGCTAAATGAAGCCTTTGTAATATTTCTATAAGAATTCCTTTCTTAGAAATAAAGGATTTAAACTTGACTTCACTCCATATGTCAAATCTCCTGTGGCAAACTAAATTTGTCATCTAAAATCCTTACAAAGAATACATGTCTTGAATGATTCATGATTTTAAGAATTTAAATGATTGCAGTATCCTACTGATCAGTACATCTAAAAAACAGTCAAAAGCCACACATTTTATAACACTCTGCAATACAATTGGTTTAAAAATTAACTTCGAATAGTTTACATAATGCCTATGACAAAAGAGGATTTTAACGGACCTCTGGTGCAGTCAAACTTGAAGTTGAAAAGGCTGTCATAAACAAATAAGGCAGTTTGGCGCTGGCACTTATATGTAATAAAATGCTAGCAAGAGTTTGATGCACAGAGGAAAAAGTGCCCATGCTTGAGGCTATTGATGTGTGAGAAAACAGATCCCTTTTCACTTTAAAACATCTTTGAAAATTCAAACATCTTTTACTGTTACCTGAACCTAGGGCAGAGGATGTTTTCTTCAAAATACCAGCGGCTGTATTATGCTAAGGGGCTCATTATCCTTTTTAGCGCCGGGTACACCTTTCAAAAGGTGCCCTGGGTGCTAACAAGGAGTGTGCGCCACATGACATTGAATGCACTGACCCCAAGGCAGCTGCAGACTCATGCTGTGTTGGGGGCAGCCCATTCAAGTGCAATACAGAGCGGCTTTGAAGCAGCCACTCCATGTTTCACAGTGCAGGTGGCAACCTGCCTGCACTTTTATGGCAGATTAGAGATCCCCTTGCAGGCGAGTGCAGTGAGTGACTGCACCCACATGCAAGGGGATGTCTGAGGGGTCCATAGGGCCACCTATCTTTATAATATGTATAAAAACTAGAGAGTGACCCCACTGCCCAAGAGACAGGGTTCCTTAAGTACGTAAAAAAAGAAATTCTCTTGGGTATCTATAACGACCACCTTCTTTTGCAAATGTATACTATTGTGTCATACATACACCATCAATCACCATTCATCCTAACCAGAGTTGAAGGCACCCAAATCAGAATCCAGACTCAAGCTTCAGTGTGAACCCCAAAGAACAACCACATGTAACAAAATGATAAGAACTAAAATGATATAAAATGTACACAATTTATTAAAAATATACAATCACATAGGCAATTATCAACAATGATAAAATACAATATAAAAATATTCAGGGACGAGACAGACGGGGAAAATCTAGCGGAACCTGCGATTATTATTACGATCCCAAAACGAAGGTGGATCTGATTACGTGCTATCTATGATATGATCGTTCAAGCAAATACATATATATTGAAACCCTGTCCTGAGTTCCTTTGGACATATTCTGTTGGATCTACATATTCTGTTGGATCTACATTTAAAATATTACATATGATCTAGCTGAGGACCAGATTTTTTGATATAACTCCATTGAGAGTGGAATTCACGGACCATGCTAACAGGGGATAGCGACAAGGCCTGATCTCATTTAAATCATAGAAAGGGTTGTTAAATTTTTCATGAAAGATGGTGAGAGTATTATTATTCTTGTCCTGATGAAGATGGGGTTTCAATAAGTATCCACCACCGAAACGCGTCGACGCTTGTGCCTTTAGAACCGGTTAGATCCAGGAACTTCCTCATGTCGAAATCTACTATGAAATAATAGACTGATGGTTCCATATACATTGATTCTCACTGGAAATAACTATTCTTTGATGAATTTAATGATTTCACGCTATGTACTTGCTCTCTAGTCTCTTTTGTTTTCAACATATATTTTTATATTGTATTTTATCATTGTTGATAATTGCCTATTTGATTGTATAGTTTTAATAAATTGTGTACATTTTACATCATTTTAGTTCTTATCATTCTGTTACATGTGGTTGTTCTTTGGGGTTCACACTGAAGCTTGAGTCTGGATTCTGATTTGGGTGCCTTCAACTCTGGTTAGGATGAATGGTGATTGATGCTGTATGTATGACACAATAGTATACATTTGCAAAAAAGGTGATCGTTATAGATACCCAAGAGAATTTCTTCTTCTTTCTTTTTTTACATATCTTTATAATAGACAGGTCTGCACAAGCTTCTGCTGCCCTTTCTGTAATACAAAGGTTCTCCTGGGGCACGTAAAGTGGGTGCACATGCCCATTGCGGCCCAGGGCACTTTCTATGATATGACCCATAATGTAGATGATGCTAACTAGAATAAAGGTAGCTCAATGTCACAGAGTTGGGGTACGGCAGTGGAGAAAGGTCAAACTAAAATGGAGGAGATATAGTGTGTGGCCATCTTACAATGGTGGAGAAGATATATGAGAGGTTAGGCTCTCGTGAAGAAATTGCTTATGGCGGGTCAAAGTACCAGTTGCAAAAAGTGTGCTGTTATCATCAGAGAAGTAGGAACACCCTTTTGTAGGAAAACAAATTTCTGATTTCTGCCTCTGGGTCCAACATAAATGGCGAGAGGAAAATTAAATGGAAATACGGAGCTGAAATGGCTGTAAAGAAATTTTAATGACAAGGCATGAGAGTGAATTGGAAAAACATTGGGTTGCAGGACCTCACTGACAATACCCTACTAGGCTGAACCAATCTGGCTTGCTTATCTACTTATGAAGAGGTGATATGACCTGGCAGATCCAGTTGGACTGTTCCCAATTGAAGCAGGACTAAGAACAATTTGCATATTGGTCAACTTCCTCTGGAGAGGCATACTGGGCACAAAAATGAGGGACTAAAAAGCATCCCTGATTAATTACCAGTGGCTGAGATTAACTCAAACATTCCATCATCACTTTTTCTAAGTGAGACATTCTAAGTGGGATGGGTATTTACAGATGTGAGCTCTGTGCATACTGTTCCATAAATATCAAACTACATCTTACTAATGATAGCCAACAAGTTTAAAATCACTTTGGGATTGCTTGTGCTCCCACCTAGATGAGTTCTGGCCTAGAAGTTTGAGCTGTACAACACATCCAAAACTGGTCTTGTGTTCCTTGTGTTTCTGTTTAGAAGAGAACTGGGCTTCCAGTTCAGTCTGGACTTTCCCTATCAGAGTAGGGATGAAACTGTCTAGCAAATAGCTGGATTCTGAGTGGGTGAAATATGATCAGATGAATTGGGGTCTAAATAATTACCAATTGTTGGAAATGGGGGTCTCAAGTTGGCAGAGATAGGTACCTTTGTCCGAACAGGGACCCTTGCTTCTAGTCAGGGTAAGGGACATACACTTCTAAAATAAATCCTGCTCACCCCCTTGGTAGCTTGGCATGAGCGGGCAGGGTTATCTCAGAGACAGTGTGTAAGGCACTTGTGAACACATACAGTAATACAGTGAAAACACTACAAATGGACACCATACCAGTTTAGAAAAATAAGTAATCTTTATCTAAACCAAAACAAGACCAAACAACAAAAAATCCACAATACAGTAATGAAAATATGACTTTTAGAGGGTAGAAATAGTTAAGTTCAAAGCAAATTGCAGATGCAACACTTTTTACACAAAGTACCTTTGATGCGTCATGCAAACAAACAAAATGGGCTGCAGGGAAGGTGATGCGTCGGTTCCTTACTGCAGCGCAGGGGAGTTGAGGCGTCTGTTCCTTACTGAACATGAGTTGATGCGCCGATTTCTTACTGCGTGGGGAGTTGACGCAACAGACTTGGTGCCGCGATCTGGGACGACGCGTGGTTTCTTGCAGCTGCACAGCAGGGCTTGCGTCGGAATCAGTGCGGTGATTCGGGACTTCGGAGACCGCTACACTCGATGCGGCATGCAGAGATTTCTCGAGCCGCGGCAGGCGCTGAGACGGTTTCTTCGGCGATGCATCGGAAACAGGTATGGATGCATCACGCTTCTTTGATGTTGTATTGATTTTCTAGCTCCCAGCGGAAGACATTTCTCTAGAGGTCCAAAACATCAGTTGCCACCTTTTGCAGATCAGAACTCCCAGCAAGGCAGTTCAGTTGAGCTGGTGGTAAGGTCTTTGTGTCCCTGGAACTTCAGAACAGGAGGCAAGCTCAGTTTCAAGCCCTTGGAGATCTTTCCTCAAACAGGTGACAAAGCAAACAGCAAAGTCGTCTTCTCCTTTCCCTGGCAGCAAGTAGCCACTGCAGGCCAACCCCAGACAGCAAACAGACCAGGAACAGTATTCCTTCTCCTTGGCAAAGGTTCCTAATGATTTCCCGGAAGTGATCTAAAAGTCTGGGGTCTGGGCCCACTTTGTATACACAAAAATCCTTTGTTCTCTGAAGGGAGAGAGTGTCTGTACCCAGCCAAAACCAGTTCTGTCCTCACCGGTGTAGCTTCCTGGCAGGAAGGCCCATTCAGTTGAAAGAAAATCTCCTCCCCCTACTCTAAATGCAGCCCATGTCTATTCAGCCCAGCCCTGGATCATCAGGCTCACTGGAGCCACTGCTCCTCCCCAGCCCCAGTCATCCAAAAGCCAGACATGCAATACACAAACCTAGCAGAGGCATACTGGATGGCTAAGCAAGAAAATACATACTTTTAAATAGTGGTATTTTCAAGCAGAGAATGCAAAATTCACCCTCACTAAACGATGCATTTTAACATTCTGAGTTCAGGCATATCAAACTTTATTTTCCTACCTTGTTCCCAGAGTCAGTAATGTTTATAAGATCTTATAAACGAATTCTCTATTCTATCCTATGGGAGCAGGTAGCCTTCAATAGTGAACAATGAAATTCACAGTTTTTCACTATCAGGACATGCTACACACATCAGGGCATGTCCTACCTTTCACATACAATGCACCCTGCCCACAGGGGTAACTTGGCTCCACCTTAGGGGTGACTAACATGTAAGGAAAGGGAAGGTTAGGGATGCGCAAGTGTGTGAACTTGCTAAGTTGACATGGCCTTCCCAGACTGCACACAGGCTCTGCAATGGCAGGCAGATTTACATTTTACAGGCTGCTTCTGTGGGTGGCACAATCAGTGCTGCAGCCTACTAGCAGCATTTGGTTTACAGGCCCTGGGCACCTACGGTGTACTGTACTAAGGTCTGACTAGTAAATCAATATGCCAACCATTGAATCACTAATCCATACCAACAATTTACAAGGGAAGCACTTGCACTTTGACACTGAACAGCAGTGGCAAAGTGCCCAAAGCATCTAGGCCAGCAAAACAGAGTCTAACACACAGCAAAAACACAGGAGACAAAAGCAAAAAATAAAGGGGAGACCCACGCCAATGGTGCCAGTTCTAACACCAACGGTTAGGATTAATCCAAACAATCCACCCATCACCTTTTTTGTTTTTCGCAAAGATGCTGCTTGACATCTGGAGGAGTTTGTCTGAAAGTGCAAGTAATAGGGATTTGGCATATGGTGCACAGTAGTCTCCAGCTGAGAGAAACTGGGTGAGCAACTGTAGGGGAAGGTAGTAGCTCTTCTGCTGATAAGTAAGATGTGCATGTGGAGATGATTTCAGAGTGGATAGAATGAGTAAACCCGAGGCTACCAAACAAGGTGAACGAAAGGAGTTATGATTCCACACTCCCTATATTTTAGTGTGCTGAGTACGCCGCACCTAGAGACTCAGCAGTCTGTAGTGAGGACGGAGTTTTATGTACACACATTGCTATGTTAGCATAAGCGTTTTAGAAGCTAAACGCCATCTTGCCACTTTGTTGCTTTTGCACACGACACTACAGGTAGCTGTTATCACAAGTAAAACTGCTTGCTTGCATTTTCTTCACATGAGAACGGTCTGTTGTTCACATCCCTAGATGTGCACTGCAACCTTAGTCTGAACACTGTGTGCAGAAGCCGTCAAGGTCAAATAACAATGTAAGCTGTTGAAATCAGGTTGATTGGCCCACGCTCTAGACACAACACGCACACAGCTGCAGTTATCTGAAACTCAGGTACCTTTAATATTGCATTTGCATGTATGATTCAGACACTTGGAGAAAACCTTTCCAGACACAGAGAGCAGAGCTGATCCTGTGATGTGATTCAACTAAGCTGATCTTTGAGGTATGGGTTTCCCCATTCAAGCCTAGAGACCTTCTATTAGTTTTATAAAACTAGTTTACTAGCGAAGGGAGGGTGGTTCACAAAGTATTATAGGACTTGTTTTCCACTGTCATTTGTAATATGATTTCTCCCTTCATTTTTTATGGTATTGTAACTATGCTGATGGTTTTATTTTTAATCATTTGCCTGCTTGTATTAGCCAAAGTACTGCACCTTAGAGCACGTAGTTAAAAATAAACATTTTAAACTTTTCCGTGTCTCTGATTACTCTTGTTGTGGACTGATATGAGAATAATAACGAAAAGGTGTTTCTGATTCCCACCATTCCTGAGAGTACTCTAAGTCGCTTGTTCTGGTTTGTCTAATCATTGGTAGCTTTGAGATGATACGGAGAAGGAATGAGACACTGATGCTAGTCGGATAGGGGTTCTGGGTGAGTTTTTTGGTACACCACAATTCACTGAGGTCCTGGTTTCCTGTGCATAGTTTTGTGCATGAGCAGAATCCCCGCAACAAGTCAGGTTGGAAAACTCCACACACATAAGTATAGGAAGTGTGGAAATGTAAAACTTCACACTTAGTTTGTGAATTCCTAAATGCAGTACATTTACACAAAAGTGAAAGTTAACCTTTATGAGTCAGGCCCCATCTGTGTGAGCAACTCAAATGCCCAGAATTTACTGAAGGACCTCATTTTTTTTTATGGACAGTTAATAGAGCATTAAGGTGCCTGAAAAGCATAACAGAATACTCAGAGAGGCTGCATTTTATAACAAGCATTTGCAATGGAAATTGGTCTCGCATTTGTGAGAGTTAGAGTTATTGGGATTATTAATGACAAAGTTTTTTTACCTAAGTGTTTTGGATTGGAGTGGATGTATGTGGTGTGTTGTGGAATTATGTGGATTGGAATTATTAGTTGTGAAATTGTATGTGGTGGAATTGTGTTGTATGGAGGTGTTTGTGTAGTGGAATTCTGTGGCATGGGGTGCAGTGGAATTATGTGAATAGTAATTATGTGGTACTGAGTGTAGTGAAATTATGTGGAGTGTGATTGTGTGTTATGGAGTGTACTTATCTGGAATTTTTTTGTTGTGTTGTGGAGTGATATGTAGTAGAGTTTAATTAAGTGGTGTGCCACACATTGGATGTATGTGGTGTGTTGAGTAGTTCTGTTGCAGAGTTGAATTACATGGCTTTGTCTTGAATTCTGTGGTGTAGGTTGTCAATGTGTGGATTTGAATAGTGTGGTATGGAACTGTGTAGATAATGAATAATACGTTGTCAAAAGCAGCTCACTATAGAAGCAACCACGTTAAAACATCACGCCAGATGACCCATGCCAAACAGCAAGTATTGAAGAACACATTCACATGAAATCACCCATACATCGGGTAGAACTCCTCTACTATAACCCTGGCACAATGATTCTAAATTTAGTGGTGTGTGCATACCAGAACTATGCAGCAACTGTTAGTACAGGCAGCACAGAGTACTGCTGCAAAACATATTGCAGACAGCTTAGAGCCATGTGGCGCACACAGCTTAAAAACCAAAAGAAGGACATGAGCAGTAACATAACATAATCCAATGTATTTCATTCTGAAGATGAATCATGTTGCTGTTTCCAGAACTTGAATTGGAAATATAGAAGTGTACTTATGGAATATTCAGAATACTGGATTGTTCCTGAGAAGTGCAAGTAAGTTCCTATTAAATGTATTTTAGCAGTACTAAGAAGAGGTACTATACATGGCACTATTGGACAAGGGGTGGTGTGATTTTTTGGTGTGTGAGGTGGGCAGCTGGGAGAGGAGGGGCATTTGTTAATAAGGGAGAGGGTGCTGACCAGCGCCTTTACCTACTCGCGCTGAGAAAGTTATGGGTTTTATGTATCGCCACGTGTGCTGAGCTCCCAAGCCAAGTAAATATTACAGTGCAGGTCACACGCTCCATGCATGTTGGTGGGACTGTGAAAGCATGCTGTTGTGTGTAGATTTAGATTCCGTAAATAGTTTTCCCGCTTTATGCCCTTATATAGGTACAATTAAAATTACCCTTATTTAGGCATAGAAAATCTAGCCCTTATACAGGCATTGTCCATGCTAACCAAATACAGGCATGGTCTCCTACATCCGTCAATCCACGTCACATCGAGTTCTTGGAAAACCAGACCCTTAAGCCTTTAGGAATTTCCCTTGATTGGATATTGATTTCTCCAAGAACTCATTTAGTATGCATGAACATCTATTCCGGAGGGGTTCATTCATAACGTTCTGATGCCCGACTTTTATGTCAATACAGGCATTCCTAAACACCTTCAAGGTATAAATATACCTGCACTTGCCTTTTTCAAACCACGGTTCCGGTACGGTCCAGTTCGACTGCCTACTTGCGGTTCGCCACAGCAAGTTCGGAATGAGACCAAGTTCCCGCCTGATGCACTGACCAGAGGCTGGCATCCTCCTCGCAGAGAATCCAGCTCCAGTGTTTCTGATTCCCCTTGCGGGGTGTTAGATATCGAGTCCCGGAAAGAGATTCCAACCTCACACATTCCAAGGTATGGAGCAGAGTAGAACTTAGAGAAACATTTGGCAACTCTTGGCAAAACTAAAACTATAGCTAGCTATACTTTAGAAAACAGCACCTACTTCTTACCTCGTACTACACTTAGGTTAGATACACTGGGGGTAGAACTATTTAGAAGCATCAGATGAGTATTCACATTTTAGATTTTAGCCTGTGTTATTTATGTATGTATTTTATGAATATATGTCATAGCTACAAACCATGCTATTGCAGTATCATTTTATCTTCCTGCTAACTCTGTACTTATTGTACTTCGCATCCTGTCTTACGATTGTAGCAGTTCATATCTCTTGCATGAGAAATAAGACTTTTCAATAAACCCCTTTTTTATTGAAACGCCCCTCTCTCTATTTCTGTGCAACTCTGTAGAAATGAAGCATGCACGATTGACTGAGTGAAACTGTTATCTATTGTTTCCACGGTTCAAGATTGTTCCGACTCTAAGGGAAACAAAGTTGCCATGTTTATGCGGTTGTCAGAAACTACTCCCTTCTTGTATATTCGAGAAGTTTCTAGTGACCTCTGAGTTAGCTGGCACACACAAGTAATTATCTTTAATGTACTCAATAGAGACATACTGACTTCAGTCCTATGTCAAAACTATAGAGTATATTATTCCAATACGCAGAGCCTATCAGGGATATAGGAGCTACACTACATGGCGCCCAACGGTTTGGTAAGGCACTAATTTAACGCTAGATACTGAAGTATCTCAGTTGTGGTTTTCTCAGAGACCCCTACTCATAATACTCCATAAGACGTCTGGAGTGGGTAGAGACATTATCCGCCATAGCTGAGTAGGCCAAAAATCCTATGTATTAGCTGTTTGGTTTGTTCAACGTTGAAGGATACAGTGTTCCAAAATATTGTGCACCTTATCTTTGTTTCCTTGAAACTTGTTCTACATTTTTCATTAAACAAAAATGTCTGATACAGAGGCTCCTGCTGACCAAGTCATAGCAGCTTTTAATACTACAGGTTTAAATGAAACCGATGAGGGTGTTATAAACATCCATCCAAATTTAAGGAGAGCCATCACTCTAAAACTTATAAAACATGGCCTAACACCAAGAGGTGGTAGGGCAGTTTTTGTGATAGAGGCACATGAATCTCACCAGACAGAGGCATTCTATTCATGGATAGTATTCCCAGAATCAAATCCAGTAACTAAAACGTTTCACTTCTACAAAGAAGATGAACCACCTGAGAAATATATTCCTTTCGAGGATATTGAAATTCCACTCACATACCAGGAGCATGATCTCTGGTTTAAAGGCACCCTAAACATTACAATCACATTACCAGGCTCGACCCACTAGGTAGACCAGGAGAAACATGGCTGATTTTAGCCGGCTACACACCTCATCCTGACATTGAAGTAATGTCAGAAGTAGAGTTAATCAAAATCCAGCCCCTCATAGGGGAATACACTAAAAATCACTCCACAGACTTTACACGCAGTCATGGGTAAAATGCCCACAAAATGTGAACAAATTCCATTCTGGATAGCTAAAAAAATGACTCAAATCGAAGCAGTATTTCCTAATACTAACCCTTATGAGAAACATAGAATTCTAACAATCTGTTTGCCAATGGGGATTACACCACATCTGGAAGACTGTACCACTTGGGGCACAGTCTTTGCTGCAATCTACACAAAAACACATGGTGTTCCATCCATGGCGGTAATACCTGATCTGCTGAAACAAATTCAAAACGAATACGGGGCAGAGCCTGCTCTGAATTTAGGTATGAAGTTACTGAAAAATTTCGACCAGGTCTCAACAATAATATTATCTAATATTATAGGAGAAGCAGCATCAGTGGCAATCCGCCAGAAATTAAGGGAATTTGATGTAACAGAACAACCACAAGAAGTAGCCAGAATATTCGAAAAATCCTATGAAGAATTAGGCAGAGATTAGGCAGAGACAGTTTGGGAGGGAAACCAGTTAAGCCACAACTGTCTGAAAGTCCTGAAAAGGCCTTTACTAAAAACAATCCTACTGCTTCTAAAAAGAAGTGGGAAAATAACAAACAACATTCAAAAGAAAAAGATTCTCAATTCCGAGGAAGGTCTCCTCAAAAGGAGCCCTCTGAAAGGAGGTATAGCCTCAGGAATAGGGATAATTTGAGAAAACCTGACAGGTATCAAGATGCTGATACACGGTCCTCTCGTACCTTTCAGATATTATCACAGACATCCAAAAGAAGAGGATGGTCAGAGAACAAGAAGAACGCGTGAAGTCCAAAGACGATCAACACGTTCAGAAAAACAAAACAAAACCTCAATTCTCCAATTAGAAAGTAGCAGGTCTGAAGATCAGACATGCCGAGGATTCTGAGAACACAACTAAAGAACGGAGAATGGGCTCAGACAATGTTGGACAGCACAGCAGAAGTTACAGTAGCTTGCCAGAACCTGAAGGGGCTTCGGGAGACAGTGGACTAGAATGAGGACATTCAAGTTGAAACTGCCGATACCAGGGTTAGTTCTCTGCATAGGTTATATGAAATAACACTCCGGATGGAGGGAGACATACCAAGAAAAGTGAAAGCACTCTTTTGGGAGCGACTTTCAAAGGGTTATGATATACTTCTAGCAGAACAAGACTGGCCACCAGAATTTGTCAGAGAGTGCCCACATGGCGAAGACATCATTATGACGACAAGACGGAAGATGTCCTCCACGTGTGTTCTCTCTACCCGCTTCTCCCATTTAAAGTGACACATTTAAATTCAAAACTACATTAAGTCTTATGTTGCATCAGGGAAGGATTGTGGGTAATGTAGTTTTGAATTTAAATGTGTCACTTTAAATGGGAGAAGCGGGTAGAGAGAACACACGTGGAGTTCCACGTTCATGATAGCGGAGGAGGGACTATCAACATCTATTTAAAGCTTGAGAGCGATGTAGCATTTTAACAAACAACGAGCGAGAACAGGGAGAGCTAAAACGCAATACGCTTCACATCAGGTATGCAGGGGGAACCAGCACATTGGTTGAATACGATAATGGGTGAAGTTGTTTTAGGATGAAGTGATTCAGTTTAAGTTACGTAGTAATGGGGACGTTTTAGGTTCATAATGTATGAGTTCGTTTTTGTAGTGACAACGAGCACAGGTTTAGAGAGTAGCAATTGGGTTAATGTGTATTCGTGGAGAAATCGTAAAAGATAAATTCAACACGGGCACGCAGGTAATTTATACGTTGTGAATACGGGGGTTGTTAATGCAATGTTACTGATACACACACGTTTTTAATTCGCAGATACTCCTGATGAAGGTTACATAAACCGAAATGCATTGAGTTTGATGTGTATTGAAACAGATGGAGGACATGAAAATTCCAAGATTGTTCACTTATAGGCCTGGATGGGCAATATTTAGAACAAAAATATGCTGAAAGTAAACTAATGAATTTTGTATACTCTTTGACGTGTTGAAAAACAAGGATAAATATGATGAAAAACAAAGAAAATAAAATGGACAAACTACGGATTACTCTGGTGGATGTGTACTAATTTGAAGTACTAAGTGCATAAAGCTGTGCAGCCGGATTGTGACCTACTCCACTGTTGGTCACTAACTTTCAATACATAATGCTTTGGTACGAAGGAACGGCGCACCATTTCTGGTTTTGCACGCGACCTGAAATACTAACGGATATTCATATGAACTACCTATGAATAACGAAGGGTGTGCTTCAGGACATCTTCCGTCTTGTCGTCATAACCACCGTTTCACTTCCTGGTAGCACCCCAACACAAGGAATAAATGGAAAAACATAATAAACAGCAAGTCTCACGTCAAATGAGTTCGTCTCGCTTCCATCATGAATAATCATCAGCAATGGATTTTTAACCCCTAATTTTGTCTATTGTATACAAATATGTTTTAATTGATTACAGTTTTCATTCATAGCACACACGATATATAAGTCTTATGTTGCATCAGGGAAGGATTGTGGGTAATGTAGTTTTGAATTTAAATGTGTCACTTTAAATGGGAGAAGCGGGTAGAGAGAACACACGTGGAGTTCCACGTTCATGATTGCGGAGGAGGGACTATCAACATCTATTTAAAGCTTGAGAGCGATGTAGCATTTTCACAAACAACGAGCGAGAACAGGGAGAGCTAAAACGCAATACGCTTCACATCAGGTATGCAGGGGGAACCGGCACATTGGTTGAATACGATAATGGGTGAAGTTGTTTTAGGATGAAGTGATTCAGTTTAAGTTACGTAGTAATGGGGACGTTTTAGGTTCATAATGTATGAGTTAGTTTTTGTAGTGACAACGAGCACAGGTTTAGAGAGTAGCAATTGGGTTAATGTGTATTCGTGGAGAAATCGTAAAAGATAAATTCAACACGGGCACGCAGGTAATTTATACATTGTGAATACAGGGGTTGTTAATGCAATGTTACTGATACACACACGTTTTTAATTCGCATATACTCCTGATGAAGGTTACATAAACCGAAATGCATTGAGTTTGATGTGTATTGAAACAGATGGAGGACATGAAAATTCCAAGATTGTTCACTTATAGGCCTGGATGGGCAATATTCAGAACAAAAATATGCTGAAAGTAAACTAATGAATTTTGTATACTCTTTGACGTGTTGAAAAACAAGGATAAATATGATGAAGAACAAAGAAAATAAAATGGACAAACTACGGATTACTCTGGTGGATGTGTACTAATTTGAAGTACTAAGTGCATAAAGCTGTGCAGCCGGATTGTGACCTACTCCACTGTTGGTCACTAACTTTCAATACGAAGACATCATTATGCCAGCCTTCTCTAACCATGTTTCAGTACATTTAAAATATACTTATGCCAGGAAATGGGCAGTGGCCCAGGCCCCAGCATTATATAAGAATCATGAAGGATGGGATGAGGACTCACCTCACCACAAAATCCAGTTAAAAAATCAACCAACTGCACAAAGGCAGTATCCAGTTAAGCAAGAAGCTAAAAAACAAGTCAGGGAGATCTTAGATCAACTTGAATACCAGAGGGTGATTGAAACATGCACCTCATCAATGAACAATCCTTTGTTTCCTGTTTCCAAACCAGACAATACATATAATCTAGTTTTGGATTACAGACACCTAAACTCATGTTGTAAAACATTTTCAGTGCACAATGCACACAGTACAGCATTAATGAATAACATTGTGCGTAAAAAGAACAAAACCACATTAGACATTTCAAATGGTTTCTTTTGTCAAAATATTGCACCTGAAAGCAGATATTTGACCGCTTTCTCAATAATGGGGACGCAGGGTCAATTTTGTCGACTCCCACAGGGGTTCAAGAACAGCCCGGGTTATTCTCAGCAAGAGTAACAGAGTTACTATAAATTTATGATGACGAGGCATTGTCATATGCCGATGATATATATCTGACAGACGATGACCTGGACAGATACTTGTACAAGGTGAACACCATTATATTGGGCTTCGCCTCTGAGGGTTACAAATTCAACTTTAAAAAGTCCAGAATTGCCCATCTCAACATCCTTTTCCTTGGATATGAACTATCAAGTGAAGGGAAAAGCCTGGCAGCCAACTTTTTAGAAAGGTGTGCATTGCTCCAACCTCCAAAAACGCTGAAGAACTTACAGTCGATTCTAGGTTTCCTGAATTTTGGAAGAACATACATTCTAAACTACGCAGAGAGGGTTAAACCTCTCTACGAATTAATCAAACCTGATTTCAAAGCCACAACTTGGACACAAGAACAAATAGAAATTCTGCGTGCACTTCAAACAGACATGTTAGCCACAAAACACTTGTAAACATGCGTAAATGTACGCAACTTAGTGATCCGAATCATTCCGGGTCAATGCGGATTCACCTACTTAACTTTTAACGAAGGTGAAAAAGTACCAATTGCATACAAATCACACTTGTATACACAAGCAGAAATGAAATTCACTTCTACAGAAAAGATTCTGACAGCAGTTCAAACCGCTGTAGCAAAAGAGAGAGCCCTAGAACAGGGGAAACGCATTATGGTCGTGACTCCTGTACCATCCTTAGAGGCAGTTACTTAGGCTATCATTCCGAATGAAAAAGCTTTACATCCAAGATGGATACAATGGGTTAATTCTCTTGCTGCAACTGATGTTGAATATGTTTTTGATCCCTATTTGAAAACACAAGCATTCCTGCAATACGAACACGAATGTCCTCTGCCTACTGAAATTCTCCCTCTTGATCAGTACGAATTTATAATTTATACTGACGGATCTGCACAACCCGCTACGGGGAGTAAACAAGCTTACAGTGCAGCATGCGCGATCGTTAAAGGTTGTATGCACGATGGCAAATTCAAACCAATGGTCACAAAAAGGCAATATCTAGGAGATTGTACAGCTCAGCGAGCTGAACTACAAGCATTCAAGATGGTACTTGAAAACACAAATCACGAATTCCCCACACTCATAGTGTGCGATTCTTTTTACTGTGTTCAATCTTACAATGAATATTTACAGAATTGGCTTCAAAATGAGTTCAAAGATGCAAAAGGTGGCACAATCAAGCATAAAATGCTTTGGGAACAAGTAGTTCAGTTGTGAAACGGACTACAAAACACTCACGTGATACAAACGCTGAGTCATCAACGTGATGGCGTTCACGTTGAAGGGAATTCATTGGCTGATGAAGCCACAAAGAGGGCTGTGCAAACGGCTTCCGTAGCTGCAATCACTCGTTCAAAAACGAAAATAGACAGTAAAATAATGCTGGCTGTCAATGCTTCAAGCAAAGGCAGCGGTGCAGCGTTACCTAAAAATATTCAACTCAAATACTCATATTTAATTGATGCGAACAATGTTCCGTTTGCCCGAATCCCTGGAGTGGGGGATAGGGTGATACCAAACATGGAACATAGGTTAGGACTAATTCTAGCAGCACATGAAGGAATCGCCTCTGCCCATGCAGGTGTTTCCGCCACAGTATCGTTATTAAAACATATACTGAGATACTGGTGGCCAGGCATTAGGAAACAAACCAGGAATTATGTATTGGACTGTGAAATATGCCAGAAGATGAAAGTCTCAACTGTGAAACGTCCTGCGCAGACGCCCCTGTTCATATCAGATAAACCATTAGCATGTGTTTACCTGGACCACTGCGGTCCCTTACAAAGGGATGGTAACTATAAATATATCATGGTCGCAGTGGATTCGTGTTCTAGATTCCTATGGATGTGGCCTCAGCGCTCGGCTGACGCTCGAACTGTTATAAAAGATTTGCGAGTCTTTCTCGGCACATACGCAATTGGCACACTACATTCTGACCAGGGTCCTGCGTTTAGCTCTCAAGCTTACAAAGAAGCCATGGCCAGTTTGGGCGTAGCATTGCGGTATTCTTCTCCATTCCATCCTGAGGGAAATTCGGTTGTGGAAAGAAAAAACCAGGACATAAAGCAGTCTATAACAGCTAGGGTATTATGTTCGGGTAATGGGTGGGTCAAACACCTTTATGGGGTCCAGCGCATGCTTAACAATTTGCCAAGAAGTTCTCTAGGGGGTGTCACTCCATATGAAGTTCTATTTGGAGCTAGAATGTTGGTACCGGACCTTAATATGCAAGGCACAGTGATGCAAAAAAAAAAGTTTGATATCAAAGATCGATTGACTGTTTTACAGGACTTAAATGAACTAAGAACGAAACAAAGCAACGTGCTCCTGAAGCCAACCATCACTGGGGAAAAACTGTCCGTCCCAGCAAGGCCTGTCTGGACCCCAAAGCTTGGTGATGTAGTCGGAGAAAAGATCGCGGACAAGAAGGAATTTGGGCCTTCTTACAGACAACCAGTGTGAGAAGTTGGCCTGATATATGCTGTCCACTAGTTATAGTGGGCACCCTGTATCAGTCCAAACAACCCCTTATTGGTTATAGGTTAAAGACAACCTTTATTGAAAGCTAACCTAGTGGTAGCTATGGAGAGCAGCCTTCAGGCTAAGTCTTGAAGAAATGTAAAGCAGCTTGTTTTACCAGTCTATAATCTCTTGAGTCACTAAATGAAAGATATCCACACCAGGTATATATATCAAATATATGTATTTTTTACTAAACACACCCTCCTAGTCTCTTTATGAGATTAGAGGTCAAAACACATAAGTTACACTTCAATAATCACAGTAAAATAGCACAAATACACGTCAAGCCCTAGGGGCAAGCCAAACCATATACTAAAATAGTGGTATAAGAACCACGACTTAACTAGACACAAGGCCTAGAGCCTGTTGAATCCCTGGGACCCCAAGGAACCACCCAAGGTAGTGACACAGGGGACCCACGGGGGCCGTGTGCAGTGTGTGAACACAGCCGCAAGCTCCCATTAGCTTCTATGGGGAAAGTCGCGGTTAGATTTTTAAAAATTAGGGACACTTAAAAATGAGTCAGGACCAAAACCTTTTGGACTTTGAAGTTCTAGTGCTAGCACCCACGGGAGCATTAGAGTACTCGTGTTACCTCACCCAGGGAAGCCGGGTGCATAGGTGTCTTTTGGTGTTGGTCGCGTTGTCGATTTCAATGAGAGCTGGCGAAAAAGTGCTGCTGCCGTGAAGATGTGAAGTGTCCGAAGAGATCCAAGCCTGGATCGAAGATGAGAAGAACCTGAAAGCAGAGGGGACAGAGTCTGCGTCACTAGCCAGTGACCAGGAAGGCGATGAGCAGATGCCCACCGATGTCGGGTGATTTCAGGTGAAAGAGGTGAAGCTTGACTCTTCAGTCACGAGGACCAGGAGGCGTCAAGGACAACCAGGAGCTAGATTCGAGCTGTCCCACAAAGGATGTCAAGTGCTGCAGTATCGGTGCCCGGATTGGGCACAACAAGCCTTGGCAACAGCAACCCACACAGAAACGAGAAAGATGCTTTGGTGCAGACCAGCAAGGTCTGTGGGACTCACCACTTGGTAAGGAGTCGGGGCACATCTGGTGTAACCAGGGAAGCTCAAGGAAATACAAAGTTACCCCCTCAGGGACCCACCAGTCAACGGACCAGGGATCGCAAAGGGACCTCAAGACAAAACACAAAATGGCAGCCCACGGGTCACTCGGAATGACCAGGCTGACAATCTTCGGTGGATTTAGTACTCAAGGTGGGGGCTACAAGTCAGCCCAAGCACAACTTCAAGAGACATCGAAAAGTCAATGCACTTGCAGAAATGCACGGTGACCAGGAGTTCCGGTTCCACGCTACTCACGAGGGCTGTGGATCTCAGCTTTGCTGGGGACTCGGATCGGCCTCTGAGATGTCTGGAAATCCTCTTCCTGGGCTGCAAATACTTAGGAGTCCGGCGGGAGCTTTGATAATGCAGCCCGGCAAATTGCTTCATTGGTGCCTGCCACGCAGGGGAGTCACTCCTTGACCCCAAGGGAGATTTCTTCAGTCCTCTGGTCTTGAGCAAAGCGTTGAAGGTCCAGGATTTGGCTTCAGAGTTTCGTCCAGGGTTATCTAAAATTCTGGTTACAGAGGTTCCTTACTTATACCTAAGGGGTTGGACTAGCTCTGGGGACCCACCTATGGGAGGGTTTGGAAAGAGGGGTGGCTACACCCATTTCCTTTGTCCAGTTTTGTGCCAGACCAGGGGCTGGTAGCCCCTGAACCGGTTTGAGCTGGACTATGCACAGGGACACTAAATGTGCAGTACTTCAAAGCACTCTGAGCGTGCTCCCACCCAGCCCCAATACACATAATCCTGTCTGGGAGGTGGTTACACCTCCCTGTGACAGGAAACCTATTGTACAGGCCTCCCCTGTCGGAGTGTTGGTCAGCAGTAGGAGGCCAGACTTGTGTCTGTGGCTGCAGCATCCATTGTGTGATGCCAGGGCTCTATTAAGTTTCTACCGGGTATACCAGTGCTGTCATGTCTCTCCCTCTAGAAGGGGGATCATACTCTGGTGTGGGGGTATGATTCCAAGGTGTTTGACACCAAACACAACATGTTTCCGTGCAGCCAGTCCAAAGCTAGCATTTACCGTTTGGTTATAATGCACTTAAGAGTATATGGTCAGGCTGCACTACTGACAACCCCGGAGAAGAGATTCCGAAGGCTGCAGAGGGGCTCAGCTCATGCCTGGGCACCCCCTCACATAAAACCAAGCACCCTGCCTTCAGGATTGACAAGGCCTGCCATAGGGGTGACTGATAGGTTTGTATGTGCAGTATATGGTGAGATATAGTGAACCTATATCTGAGTAAGGGGTGCATGCACCACCTTACACAGGCTGCAGTAGTAGACATGTGGTGTCATTTTGGGTGGCTTTCCAGGGGTGGCAAAAATACATGCTTCAGCCCTGGTAGGCCTCTGGGGTACCTATGCCCTGGGTACATAGTATACCATATGCTAGGGCCTTATAAGGGCACCTCAGATCCAATCTGAATTGTACCTAAAGTACATAGAATCATTTTAGAGAGGAAGCAGCGAGGCTGGGGCCCTGAATAGCAGGGTCCCAGCCAGATTAAAGTCGAAAAACAGTGAAACACCAGCAAAAAGTGGGGGTAAACATGTGAAGCAGATCCTACTTTCCTACACAACACCTCCCAAACGCAGGGACATTAAACTAACCTTGACCAGTTGAGTCTTCATGTTCTAAGTGGAAATATCTGGAGAGTCCATCTACATTGGCATGGTTACTCCCAGGTCTATGTTCCACTATATAGTCCATCCCCTGTAGGGAAACGGACCACCTGAGCAATTTGGTATTTTCACCATTCATCAGTTTTAGCCATAAGAGGGGCTTATGGTCTGTCTGAACAATGAAGTGAGTACCAAATAAGTATGGCCTCAACTTCGTCAGAGCCCAAACCACAGCAAAGGCCTCCATCTCAATGGCTGACCAACGTTTCTCTCTGCATATGAAAGCTACTGGTTGATCCTGATCTTCATCATTCAACTGTGACAGAACAGCCCTTACCCCCAACTCAGATGCATCTGTTTGGACAATTAACTTTTTGGAGTAGTCAGGAATTTGCAGAATGGGAGCAGTGCACATGGCCTGCTTTAGGTCATCAAATGCCTTTTGACAGATAGCTGTCCACTGAACCTTTTTGGGCATTTTCTTAGAGGTTAAGTCATTCAGGGGTGTCACTATTGATCCATACCCCTTGACAAATCTCCTATAGTAACCAATCAGGCCTAAGAAGGCTCTCACATGAGTCTGGGTAGTTGGAGCAATCCAGTCCATTATCGTCTGGATTTTGCTCTGCAATGGTTGAACCTGGCCTCCACCTGCAAGGTGGCCTAGGCACACAACCTGACTCTGCCCTATCTGGCACTTAGTAGCCTTGATAGTTAGGCATGCTTTTTGCAGGGCCTCCAAAACATTCCTCAGGTGGACCATGGGATCCTCCCAGGTGGAGCTAAAGACATCAATATCATCTAGATATGCTGCACTATAGTCTTCCAGGCCTATAAGGAATTGAGTCACCAACCTTTGGAAAGTAGCAGGGGCATTCTTCAAACCAAAGGGCATTACCACAAATTGATAGTGCCCGCTAGGGGTAGAAAATGCTGTCTTTGGCTTTGCATCATCAGCTAGTCTGATCTGCCAGTAGCCAGCTGTCAGGTCAAATGTGCTTAGAAACTTGGCTGAGGCCAAAGTATCTATTAGCTCATCTGCCCTGGGGATGGGATGGGCATCAGTCCTAGTGACTGCATTGAGACCCCTGTAGTCCACACAAAACCTCATCTCTCTATTGCCATCTGTGGTGTCAGGTTTAGGTACCAGGACTACTGGACTAGCCCAAGGGCAATCTGCGGGTTCAATAACTCCCGAATCCAACATCTTTTGGACTTCTGTCCTTATACAGTCCCCGACATGGTCAGGTTGCCTGTAGAACTTATTCTTCACCGGCAGACTGTCCCCAGTGTCCACTTCATGAGTGCACAAGGTGGTCTGACTTGGAGTCAGAGAAAACATATGTCTGAACTGGCTGAGAAGTTGTCTGCAGTCAGTTTGCTGCTGGGCAGTCAGGCTGCCTGCCAAGGCTACACCATCAACTGACCCATCATCAGGGTTCTGAGAAAGAAGGTCAGGGAGTGGGTCGCTCTCTTCCACATGTCCTTCATCAGTAGCCATGAGCAAGCCCATCTCTGCCCTGTCAACATATGGTTTTATTCTGATGACATGCAATACCCTGTGGGGACTCCTAGGGGTTCCAAGGTCCACCTAGTAGGTGACCTCCACTTTCTGTTCAACAATTGTATGGGGACACTCCAATTGTCCTGGAGGGCTGCTAGGGCCACAGGCTCCAACACCCTGTCCTGGCTGGTTGACAGTCAGTACAGCCTTTTGGTCATGCCAGGCTTTTTGTAATTCCTGGCTAGCTTCAAGGTTTTTGGTTGCCTTTTTCATATACTTAGCCATCTTGGAGCGGACACCAAGTACATACTCCACTATGTCCTGTTTGGGGGGCTTGAGAGGTAACTCCCATCCTTCCTTAACCAGACACAACGGACCCCTGACAGGGTGACCAAACAAAAGTTCAAAAGGGCTGTAGCCAACCCCCTTTTGAGGCACCTCCCTGTATGCAAATAAAAGGCAGGGCAAGAGTATGTCCCATCTTCACCGAAGCTTTTCTGGGAGTCCTTTAATCATGCCCTTTAAGGTTTTGTTGAACCTTTCAACTAAACCATTGCATTGTGGGTGATAGGGTGTGGTGAACTTGTGGTTCACTCCACACTCCTTCCACATATCAGTCAAGTAACTAGACGTGAAGTGTGCATCCCTGTCAGATACTACCTCCTTAGGAAAGCCTACTCTTGAGAATACACCCAAGAGAGCTCTTGTCACCACAGGTGCTGTAGTGGTCCTTAGGGGAATTGCTTCTGGGTACCTGGTGGCATGGTCCACCACCACCAGTATAAACCTGTGCCCAGATGCTGTTTGAGGATCCATGGGACCAACAATGTCAATCCCAACCCTCTCAAAGGGAACCCCCACCACAGGTAGTGGTATGAGGGGGGCCTTTGTGGTTCCACCTGCCTTGTCACTGGCTTGACAGGTCACACAGGAGCGATACGACTCCTTAGTGTCTTCAGACATGTGAGGCCAGTGAAAGTGAGGGACTATTCTGTCCCAAGTCTTGTTCTGGCCCATTTGTCCTGCTAGGGGAATATCATGGGCTATTGTCAATAGGAAGCCCCTAAACCTCAGAGGTATAACCAACCTCCTGGATGCACCAGGCTTGGGGTCTCTACACTCTGAATAAAGACGTCCATCATCCCAATAAACTTTATGGGTGCCACTAGCATTCCCAGCAGCCTCATCAGCAGCTTGCTTCCTGAGGGGTTCAAGAGAGGGGCAGGTTTTCTGCTCCTGGTTCAGATCAGACCTGGAAGGGCCCCCTGTCCCCAAGAACTCAACCAGGTCAGGTTCAAGCTCCTCTGGGACAGTTCCTTCTTCAGGCTCAAGATCATCTCCCTGAGGAGACTGATCTGCATTCTGAGTCAGGTGGGAAGGCACTGCCTTAACCATACTGCTCCTCCTCTTGGGAGGCACCTGGTCCATTATTCCAGATTCCAGGGCCTGTTCAGTTTTAGACATTTTGGCCTGTGACCTAGTCACAGCAAAGACATGAGCAGGGATCCCTAACATTTCTGCATGTGTCCTGAGCTCCACTTCAGCCCAAGCTGAAGTCTCTAGATCATTGCAAAGCAAGCACTCTACTGGTAGGTCTGCACTTACCACAACCTTCTTAAGGCCAGTTACCCCTCCCCAGGAGAAATTAACAACTGCCAGAGAATGGTCTGTTCTGACATTGCTAGCATTGGTCACTTGGTACATTCCACCAAGTATAATCTGCACAGGAGCCACAAGATATTTTGTCACCATTGTGACACTTGCTCCTCTGTCCCTGTATGCCAAAGCCTCTATTCCATTGATTAAAGGCTGTTGTCTGTATTTGCCCAGATTAGTGGGACTCACAAAGGGGGACGTATCCATGCCCCCATCACAGACAAGAACAGCCTGAGTTGGAACTCTGACTAGGCCAGAGTCCATCTCAGATCCCAGCGTCAACCCTACTACACCCTTATTCTGAACATTACCCCCACCAATTGTAGCTTCACTAGGGGAACAGTTGCCTTAGCGGCTATGGTGGCTGGAGTAGATTCTTTGGACTTGTTGCAATCACTGGTCCAGTGAGTTTTCTGTTTACAAAATTTGCACTGTGGTTTCTTTTGGCCTTTTCCCTTGTTAGACTGTGAATCCCCACTTGAAGAAGATTTTTGGGGCCCTTGTGAAGACTTCTGGTCTTCACCTTTCTCCCCACCCTTTTAAGAGTTTTTAGGATCTTGTTGGGTTCACCACCTTGGTTCTGTACCTTCTGCCTCACCCTGGTTCTGACCCACTTGTTTGCCTTCTTTCCCAATTCTTGGGGAGAGGTCAGATCTGAGTCCACCAGGTACTGGTGCAACAGCTGATTTTGACAATTATTGAGGATCTGCTCCCTCATAATTAAATTGTGCAATCGTTGATAGTCATGCACTTTACTGCCAAGTAACCAACCTTCCAGAGCCTTTGCCTTTTGGGTATCCCTGAACTTTAACCTGTATTGCTCAGTGGTTAGGCCAAACCCATCGTCAATTAAGGCACTCTTCAGGCTGTTGTAATCATCTGACTCCTCCTCTCTAACAGTGAGGAGCTTATCTGTACCTATGTCTGCAAAGGAGAGCCGTAAGATTGCTGCCCACTGCTCCTGGGGGGCCCTTTGTACTTTACAGGCACTTTCCAGTGCAGTTATCCATTTGTGGATGTCATCCCCACTCTGGTAGGGAGGGACAATCATATTCAGGTTTCTATGGTCATGAGACCTCTCCCTATCTCGAGGGATGTTGCTGCCACCATGGGACTCTAGTCCCACCTTTTTTCTAGCTCTGCAGAGCTCTAGGGCCTCCCTATCTAGGGCTACCTGCTTTCTTCTGATTTCAAGCTGAGCTTCCTCATACTTAAGCAGTCTCTCCTGAGAGGTTTCCCTCCTATGAGAGGAGATTGAGGTCCCTATAGATGAGTTAGAATGGTTAGACTCCACTGAGGGAGATCTGGACCTTCTTGGCCCACCACCAACTCTCCCAGGAGGGACAAAGAGGGGTCCATTATAGTCCTCTCCATCACTGTCTAGGGGAATTGGATTTTTCAGGTCCAGATCATTGTTATCTGCCTGGCCAGCCTCAGAGGTCGGGTCACGGGGAGTTACACCCCTAGACCTTTCCTCAGGTGCTGTCCCACCCACTCTGCCTAACCCTTCAGATCCTAAAGATCTGCTAAGGTCATCCAGCCTGAGTACCTCTATGAGATGCTGGGTGGTTGGACTTTTGCCTGTCTTCAGTTTCCTAGTTGTGCACAATGCTCTCAATTCCATAAATGAGAGTTTATCATACTGGGAATCTTGAAGCCCATTGGCTTCTGATAAGGACCGACTGATTCCTGCCCTTGAAGACATTACTAGTGTGGTGTATTGCACTACCTACTCTAGTGGGTCCTACTAACCTCTCTTGAGTTGAAGAAAGGGTGTGCTAAGCCCTTAACACACAACTCTAAGTTCAGTAGAACTTACTGTATTCTAAAGCTTGTATTATATGTACCTAGGGTACCTTTAGTGGTTTTCAGTTAGTTACTCAATTGAGATTATCTGGTAAAACAATAGCAAGCTGGAATCCCACACGCTGCACACCAATGTGAGAAGTTGGCCTGATATATGCTGACCACTAGTTATAGTGGGTACCCCGTACCAGTCCAAATAACCCCTTATTGGTTATAGGTTAAAGACAACCTTTATTGAAAGCTATCCCAGTGGTAGCTATGGAGAGCAGCCTTCAGGCTAAGTCTTGAAGGAATGTAAAGCAGCTTGTTTTATCAGTCTATAATCTCTTGAGTCACTAAATGAAAGATATCCACACCAGGTATCTATATAAAATATATGTATTTATTACTAAACACACCCTCCTAGTCTCTTTATGAGACTAGAGGTCAAAACACATAAGTTACACTTCAATAATCACAGTAAAATAGCACAAATACACGTCAGGCCCTAGGGGCGAGCCAAACCATATACTAAAATAGTGGTATAAGAACCACGACATAACTAGACACAAGGCCTAGAGCCTGTAGAATCGCTGGGATCCCAATGAACCACCCAAGGTAGTGACACAGGGGACCCACGGGGGCCGTGTGCAGTGTGTGAACACAGCCGCGAGCTCCCGTTAGCTTCTATGGGGAAAGTCGCAGTTAGATTTTTAAAGATTAGGGGCACTTAGAAATGAGTCAGGACCAAACCCTTTTGGACTTGGAAAGTTCTAGGGCTAGCACCCATGGGAGCACCAGAGTACTCATGTTACCTCACCCAGGGAAGCCGGGTGCATAGGTGTCTTTTTGTATCGGGTCGCGTCGTCGATTTCAATGGGAGCTGGTGAAGAAGTGCTGCTGCCGTGAAGATGCGAAGTGTCCGAAGAGATCCAAGCCTGGATCGAAGATGAGAAGAACCTGAAAGCAGAGGGGACAGAGTCTGGGTCACTAGCCAGTGACCAGGAAGGCGATGAGCAGATGCCCACCGATGTCGGGTGATTTCAGGTGAAAGAGGTGAAGCTTGACTCTTCAGCCACGAGGACCAGGAGGCATCGAGGACAACCAGGAGCTGGATTCGAGCTGTCCCACAAAGGATGTCAAGTGCTGCAGCGTCGGTGCCCGGATTGGGCACAACAAGCCTTGGCAACAGCAACCCACGCAGAAACGAGAAAGATGCTTTGGTGCAGACCAGCAAGGTATGTGGGACTAACCACTTGGTAGGGAGTCGGGGCACGTCTGGAGCAACCAAGGAAGCCCAAGGAATACAAAGTTACCCCCTCAGGGACCCACCAGTCAACGGACCAGGGATAGCAAAGGGACCTCAAGATAAAACACAAAATGGCAGCCCACGGGTCACTCGGAATGACCAGGCCGACAATCTTCAGTGAATTCAGTGCTCGAGGTAGGGGCTACAAGTCAGCCCAAGCACGACTTCAAGAGACATCAAGAAGTCAATACACTTGCAGAAATGCACGGTGACCAGGAGTTCCATTTCCATGCTACTCATGAGGGCTGCGGATCTCAGCTTTACTAGGGATTTGGAACGGCCTCTGAGATGTCTGGAAATCCTCTTCCTGGTCTGCAAATACTTCGGAGTCCGGCGGGAGCTTTGATAATACAGCCTGGCAAATTGCCTCATTGGTGCCTGCCAAGCAGGGGAGTCACTCCTTGACCCCAAGGGAGATTTCTTCAGTCCTCTGGTCTTGAGCAGAGCATCGAACGTCCAGGATTTGGCTTCAGAGTTTCGTCCAGGGTAATATAAAGTTCTGGTTACCGTGGTTCCTTACTTATACCTAAGTAAGGGGTTGGACTAGCTCTGGGGACCCACCTATGGGAGGGTTTGGAAAGAGGGGTGGCTACACCCATTTCCTTTGTCTAGTTTCATGCTAGAGTAGGGGCTGGTAGACCCTGAACCGGTTTGAGCTGGACTATGCACAGGGACACCAAATGTGCCCCCAGTGCAGGACTTCAAAGCACTCTGAGAGTGCTCCCACCCAGCCCCAATACACATAATCCTGTCTGGGTGGTGGTTACACCTCCATGTGACAGGAAACCTATTGTCCAGGCCTCCCCTGTCTGAATAGCAGGGTCCCAGCCAGTCTAAAGTCGAAAAACAGTGAAACACCAGCAAAAAGTGGGGGTAAACATGAGAAGCAGATCCTACTCTCCTACAACCAGTACCTGTCCTAGCAATTCACGGATCAAGAACAATACTTTTGCCGCCCCTTGCTGGTAAAAAGGAGAAAAGATTTGTGCCCATCGACCTGGTCAAACCACACTATGTGGCCGATACTAAGCAGTAGGCCAAGTGGACTCCGCCAATGTAGCAGACGCACTCCCCTAGCTACAATCCAAGAGGTTCAAACTGAGAGACTCATCACCTTTGAGGATTCTGCAGTGAGAAATGAAGGACTAAGCAACAAAGCTATGGAACTCGTCCCTCTTGAGACCCAAATAACAGTTTGTCCTGATACACATGTCTACAACGAAATAACAAGTGATCAACTGGTTCCAGCGAATTCAACAAATCCTGATCCAATTCCAACCATTGACAGAACTGCCTCTGGCTATTTCATGGACTTTGATACATTTTCTGAGTATCCCAGCGAACCTGAAACGACGCCAGCACAAAGAACTTTCAAAGAACAAGCAACAGACTTTTTTCATCTCCTGAAAAAGACTTATCCGGTTTCACCATTGATTGAACTATGGATTGGTTTGGGAATATTCTTCTTTCTACTTTGGTTAGCACTGGTAATAACTCTGGGTATGCTGATAAATGGAAGATATATTCAAATGGACACAGCAAGTAAAAGAGTGAACTTACTTCTCCAGTCACACACATCATCCCATCGTGAAGCAAGAGACTTGTCAGCAGTGAACATCACAGCTGTCCCTATACCAGATGGTATAGTTTGAGACAGAACTGAATATGACATTTTTGGCTCATCGGAGCTTTTGAAGATTCCACATTTATTTAAAATTTCATTAAGTGACTTTATTACCTCTAGTACCTTTTCTGATGATTGGGACTTAGAGACTGTTAATAACATGATGTCTGATCTAGAAATGTCTGCAGTATTCACAAATCATAAATATTTAGAGGGTTCATCAGACTATGGACAAATGTATTGTTATAACCACTATGGTAATCATTTCTTGCATAAATCTGCAACACCTAGAAATGTATTTATGTATAACCAATGGGAACATTGTCCTACACCTCCAAAGGGTAGTTCAAAATCTTTTGCAATGAAATTTCCATATTTTTCAGGCTACAATTTGTCTAATCCAGAAACGTTTTACTTTAACCTCTTCAATGCCTATGACGAGCTGGTCTCGTCATGGGCCGCGGTTGCGCTGTGCCCATGACGAGACCAGCTCGTCATAAACCCCGCCCGCTAATACAACGGCCGGCACAGGGCGGGGAAAGGGGCGGGCACTGAAGGGGTTAAAAATGTGACAGGGACCAAACATATGTTAACTAATATGAAACAGATTTATTCTGCAGCCTTTATTGCCCAACTGTCTAAACAGGGTTTCGACCTTTGGAAAGACAACATTGAGACAAAATCTGTCTGGGGTACAAAAGATTGGCAAGTGCAGTGGGTAGAAGTCTTCTTTAGAGCCTGTATCATCCCTGAGCAAATTATGTTTTTGAATGACACTGTCCAACAAACGTCTTGCCTTGGATCAGCCAGGAACAAAGACATGAACACACCGACCATACCTATACCTGCAAGTAATAGCACTACACGGGGGGGAGGTAGACGTACATAATATTTTGCATCACAACAGATCAGATCCAGAATGGAAAAAATGGTTGCTCTGGCCCACAGACACGAATAACTGTCAAGATCGATTCCTGAACAAAACACAGGGTTTCACTATCAATAGGCCAGACCCACACTATATTCAAAGACAGCATCCAGGGGTAGTAACAACATACAGTGTAGGGAAACTTTGCCTTGATTGGCTACAGAAAGCTACACTGAAGGATGTAAAACAACATTTAACTTTACTTCAAGAAGGCGCAAACCTTAGGAAATTCTTGCCAGGACTAAGAAAACCGCGTCAAAAACATTTCATATATGCCAGTATCTACGCTGCTTATAATGAAGCATGGAAGGTTACCCAAGCAGAGACTGCAGAACGAATATGAGAAATTGATCGTATTAATTTAGAGAAAACTCTCTCTGTAGTAGACAATGGGTTAACGACTCTGTCGTCCAGAATATATTCATTGGACAGCATTGTGTCTTCTGTCATAGACATCATGGAACAGGAATTGATCATGGTGCAACATGGTCAGTCTCAGCTATGTTCTATCATGCTATTGGGCTGGACGCTACAAAACGTGCATGCAGGCTATGTGCCTTGGCGTTTAATCAACACTACGTCACTGTTTTCAGAATTCAATCTCACTGATAAACAGATCAGACTGGCACAAAGGGGAGCAGACTTCACTATGCTGAGCATTGAAAAACTGGAAAAATTGCCATTCACAGTGGCAGAAAAACCAGCTACTGAGTGGATCATACATGGTAAAATTACTCTGCCTGTTACAGCTTTCCATTTTCAGTATTGCCTAAAACATATACCAGTAGGCAAATATGAAAGGTTGGGTAAAGAATACATCAAGACATCCTGGGATTTACCTTACACACACAGATGTTAGAGTGGGGGTCGTGAAGTGTTTCTTAGCGGTGAAAACTGTGAACACGCACTAAGCGGTTCTCTCCTTTGTCAGGGTATTAACTTACACGGGGTCTGTGATGGTTCCACTACAAACTTATCCTGTCACCTGCAAGGTTCAAAGGCTGCAATGATTAATCCAAGTTTTGGCCAACTTTCTAATGGGAGTTACATTATGTTGAATGATCACAGCTGCTGTGGCATGTTGCCAGGTATTCCATATCTAGTTACGGTTACATCCAGGGTCACTTGCTGTATGCAAGTCTTGTTTCCACAAAAAGACACAGTCAGGGAGTCGCCTTTATGACCTTCACTGAGCATCTCTTCTATACGAATTGATACTCTAAGCAGAATGAAAGCCATTCTTTTACAGAAAACAGTGCCACTGACCTCGGCCAGAGAAACCTATGATCTTTAAGTTGCAAGGACTTCTGCCGAGATTCATACAATTTTGTATACAAACTGCCCTGTACATTTCTCAAAAATGTTAGGTCGTATCTTAAACATGTCTGATACGAGCGGTATTATACATGTATTTAAGAATGTGTGTGCAGGACTGTTAGCACCTTTTCAAGCAGTCCTCAGCATATTTCCAAACTTCGTGCACTCTGTGTTTGGCGGACTACCGCTCCTTTTAGCACTCTTTGAAGGGATCCTATTTTTGCTTCTACTGCTATGATATGGCAAGCCAAATCACCAGCGTCACTCCAGGCACCATAGAGAGATCTCTGTTGGAGATGAAGTGTCGTGAGAGCATCGTCCAAATTTTGGGTTTACCTCGTCTACGAGAATTAAACACCACATGGTTTCTGTCATTCAGACCAATCTGGCAAGATTGCATCTTACCTGTTCTACGCTGCCTGCTCTGTGGTGAAGAATGCGTGCTAGACATCTTTCTAACACTCCCATCAGTCATGCGTACGGATATTGATACTCTGCTGGACCCGGTAATAGCCCATGCTCTGTGTTGTCCCCAGCGGCTACCAATCCTGATTACGGCATTTATTGAGATCTCACAGACACAAATTGCTACTGCTGAGGCACAAGAGGAAAAAACAGCCACGCAGGTAACATCCGATTCGAACATTGCTGATGCAACCAATGCTGAAGGCGATAGTTCACATCAATGTGCAGTTAATCTTCTAAACGAGGTTTTCCAACTATTACCTACAACGGTAGATGACTTTTTGTCTACGGGATTAGAAGATTTCATGTTTTCTCCAGGCCCACACACTGACTTTTGATTCAGGCACACAGTGTTCCGATGAGACTCTGAATTTGGCCTTTTTTCTTTTCAGACAAGGGACTAACTTTGGAACTTTATCCTATGATACATTTTTTTTCCAAATCTGTATTTTTTTCATTTGTTGGCACAGTAATCTGCTTATAGTAGAACTATTCATAGAGAACAGAATATTTTGAAAAATCTTCCAGGGACATTATGCCACCTTGTCACATCAACAATTGATTTGTGTTAACCTGCTATGAAATGGTTTTGGCCCCTTTTTCTTCTGTATTAACAAGCCATTTCATTGTGTGTATATATTTCTGGTTCATTCTTTTTGGTATTTCCACTGCACACATATGCTTAGAATGAAATATTGCTTTTAATATGTACAGCACCTTATACATAGCAATGGTTTTGTAATGCATTTTTAGGACATATGTTTTAGCATGTTTTAGCAAATCTTGCGATACTCTCTTTTAGATATGTTTGGGATTTAGTAATGTCGTTCACACGAAACTGGAGTGGGGGTTGTGTGTAGATTTAGATTCCGTATGTAGGTTTCCCGATTTATGCCCTTATATAGGTACAATTCATATTGCCCTTATTTAGGCATAGCAAATCCAGCCCTTATTTAGGCATTGTCCATGCTAATCAAATACAGACATGGTCTCCTACATCCGTCAATCCACGTCACAACGAGTTCTTGGAAAACCAGACCCTTAAGCCTTTAGGAATTTCCCTTGCTTGGATATTGATTTCTCCAAGAACTCATTTAGTATGCATGAACATCTATTCCCTAGGGGTTCCGATGCCCAACTTTTAAATATACCTGCACTTGCCATGGCAAACCACGGTTCCGGTACGGTCCAGTTTGACTGCCTACTTGCGGTTCGCCACAGCAAGTTCAGAAGGAGATCGAGTTCCCGCCTGATGCACTGACCAGACGTTGTCATCCTCCTTGCAGAGAATCCAGCTCCAGTGTTTCTGACTCCCCTTGCGGGGTGTTAGATATGGAGTCCCGGAAAGAGATTACAACCTCACACATTCTAAGGTATGGAGCAGACTAGAACTTAGAGAAACTTTTAGCAACTCTTGGCAAAACTAAAACTATAGCTAGCTATACTTTAGAAAACAGCACCTACTTCTTACCTCGTACTACACTTAGGTTAGGTACACTGGGGTAGAACTATTTAGAAGCATCAGATGAGTATTCACATTTTAGCCTGTGTTATTTATGTATGTATTTATGAATATATGTCATAGCTACAAACCATGCTATTGCAGTATTATTTTATCTTACTGTTAACTCTGTACGTATTGTACTTCGCATCCTCTCTTACCATTGTAGCAGTTCATATCTCTTGCATGAGAAATAAGACTGTTCAATAAACCCCTTTTTTATTGAAATGACCATCTCTCTATTTCTGTGCAACTCTGTAGAAACGAAGCATGCACGATTGACTAGGTGAAACTGTTATCTATTGTTTCCACGGTTCTGAGATTGTTCCGACTCTAAGGGAAACAAAGTTGTCATGTTTATGCGGTTGTCAGAAACGAATCCCTTCTTGTATATTCGAGAAGTTTCTAGTGACCTCTGAGTTAGCTGGCACACACCAGTAATTAAGTTTAATGTACTCAATAGAGACATACTGACCTCAGTCCTATGTCAAAACTATAGTGTATATTATTCCAAAGCGCAGAGCCTATCAGGGATTTAGGAACTAACTACAATGCTAGGTACATTTAACTGTGAGCTGTTCACTTTGTGCAAGGCAAACAAGAGCGTCACTACTCAAGATTGTAAATATGAGCACTGATAAGGGCTGGGCTTGTCTATTTTTCCAGGGAAATCCAGAGCTGTCCTAATAGTCCTGCCTGCTGGCTGTGATGGAAGATGGTGCGTGGCAGCAGGGGTCCTTGTGGCATAGTCCTGCACTTTTATCCAAGAAATACTGCCAGTTTCATGTGCACATACAATTTGCAGAGTGTGGCAGACTTTGGCCCACCCAGATAACACAAATGATGGCATGTTTTTGGACACCTGTGACTAAAGGGACTGACACAAAAATGAGTTTTTAAAATATTTTTTACATTGTCTTACGGAACAGACTAACTCACAATATAGCTTATACTTGTATGATGCTCCTGCAAAAATGTTTCCTTACATTCTAACATTAATGTTATGTTGTCTATGAATAATGAACATCCTTTTGCTATAAAAACAGATTAAACGCATCTTACCAGAAAAAAATGACTTGGAGCTTAAGAAAATGGCTGTACAGCGTCCTCTTTCCAGGTATATTAAGTTCTTTGGAACAGTGAATGGGAACGTGGATGGTACTTTAAGAACTATGATGTACCGGCATGGAACTCACAAAAGTGGTTGTCTCAGGGTCCACCAGAACAGTGCTTTAAACAGGAAGAGATAGAATTTCATTTTGATTTGCTAGTTCGATCTTTTGTGTCCCAATAACAGGCCACCAGGCACTCATGTGAAAGCTGGAATGAGCTACAGGCAGGCAGAAGGCCATCAAGGCGACTGTCCACGGAGACCAAGTAGACGCATATTGTGAAATGGATGTTTGTTTTAGTGATGTGGTGGGTCATCATCAGGTACAAAAAGAGCTATTCTAGCCTTTAGTATTAGGCTGATCCTGTAACCTAATGCTTTTGAGTTAAACACTGAACAGACATGAACTAGATGACAGATACAATATCCTGGTGATAGGGTGTCCAGAACCGGCAGTGGTTTGTGAAATCGAAAACTGCATTGTTTTTCAGCTATCTAGGTGGCAACGTTTTAGGACCTCGCAGGTGTGATGTGCACTAGCAAACCAGCCAGTGCTTTAGAAATGGCACCTGGAATGGCATGATGGAAGGGCCCTGCATAGCAGTGTGATTGTGGAATGATCTTGTACAAGAGCGTTCTAAGTTTTTCCCTTGTTAACTTTTTTTACAAACTCTGGAAAACTCACAAAGGATGTGATGTATATATTATGGGGAACATTTTGGCACTGTGGGTGAAATCCAACATTTCACTTTCAGTGGGACATGCCTTTCAAAGAATAGCTTTGGAAAGAAAACTGTTCTGCAATAAATGTTTTCCGAGAATTAATAAACTGTGCAACCTCATGGAATGCAAAGTGTGTAAACTCCACTGGCAAAATGTATTTTGTTGACCTTTGGTCATGTATTGGAAATGTGCAATCACTACCAGAATTTTCAAATATGTGTTTCCCATTTATACAGTGCTCAGTAGCACATTTTTCTAAAACAAGAAACAGGGTAAAAGTTCTAGATGTGACTTTGCTTTAATTTTCACAAAATGAGCGTATGAATCCCACCTTTTTTTTTTTAGCTACGATTTAACTTTTTCATTACAATAGTTTTTAAAGTGTAGCTTGAATTATTCCAAAGGATGTACAACCGGGTTTTACAGCACTTATTATATGCTGACAGCACTGGCTATCTGCCTGTCTTTATGGATTAAACACAACCAGTGCAATTACAAAAGTTGTGTAAACCAGCGCTTTTTAGCTCCAATTCTGATTGGCTTCAAAAACGGCCAACTATTTACCTCACAAGGAAAAATTATGGACTGCCAAAGCATTGCAAGGACATACAAATGGCATCATGCGTGCTATTCAAATGGTGTTGACTATGAAACTGAAAATGTAAATACACTGTATGAATAGTTCTCTCTTGTGTCTATTTATGTTGCCCCATACTGTAGCACTGTGTATGCATAGTTGAGATTAACGGTAATGGGTTGGAAACCGGTAGTGCCTACTGCAAACTAAAGTGGTCCAAGGCAATGCAGCAGATTCCAGCAGTCCATCAAAAAAGCTAAGTTTGCCACCTGGCAGGTTTACTACTGGCAACACAGGTAGTCCCGGCCATCACCAAGATAAGCAGAATTACCTAAATCCTGTTTTTTCCCTCCTTATCTGAACGAACTTTAAGCAGCAAATATAAATAGAAAGCCCTTCTTAATCTGTGCTAGAGATGCGCTAATAGCCCCTGATTTATAATTAAAAGAAACCAAGCCAAAAAACTCAAGTTATAAATGAATACATACGATTTTGATTAAAGCCCTATGTAGTATGTCCGGGCCTCTTCAGACAACAACCGGCCGGCATTTTTTCTTTTTGAAAGAAACGAACCATGGGAACAGCAAGGAGGCAGTCTTTCTAGAACAGATGGGCTTTAAGTCCTGACAATTGCTCATTAGTGAATGATTAGTAGCAACAAATTCTACAACTGTGGTTCGGCGACAGAAAAACATCTTTCTTCTCTGGCACATGCAAAATTAAATGATCAGCAGAAACATCCGAGTAGGTGTTTAGTGCCAGATATTCCTAAAACAGGCTGCGACTAATTCACACAGGCATTTTAATGTCAGAGAGATAGTTTAGATTCAACTGATGAACATTGTGGGAGACAACTGATCGATCTAAGGAAGGCGTGAACAACTATGCGTTTCGTACACCAGAAATCAGACTGACAGTAGCATGCTTTTTAGGCGTGGGCGGAGAGCCCCGCTTTGCCCGCGGAGTATGCGGAGATTTGCCTACTCCACGTGCCGCGGAGAACGCAGAGTAGGCAACTCTCCGCAAACTCCATTAGAATTAAATAAAAAGGCATTAAATGGAAAATAATAAAGACTTACCTTGACTGCGGCGTCCCCGGGCTGCCGTCCTCCTCTTCCTCGCGTTTCACAGTGATATGTGCTCGTGCCCGCGCATGCGCATTTCTCGCAGGAAGAGGGAGACTGCAGCCCGGGAATGCCGCAGTCAAGGTAAGTCTTAATTATTTTCCTTTTAATGTCTTTTTATTTGATTTCTTACTCGGGGGGTAGAGGCGGGTGGCGGAGCGGAGTTACACGGAGTTGGGTCCAAACTCCCTGGACCTCCGCGTAGCCCCGCTCCGCCAGCACCACCCAGAGTTAATGCTTTTCAATATACAAACCTCCAAATTCCTCTCTGAGAGCAAAGCTTTGTAGAATTTCAAATAGAGTTAAAAAGTAATTTAAATCCACTGACCCAGTAAAGTCGTGGCAGGGCAGGCCTATTAAAACTGAAAAAATGTTTTAGCAGTAGTGGGTTAAGGCCAATGACGTTTATTTAGATCATCTATTAGTCTACTTACCCCTCATACCACTGTCCACTTTTTGTTTAAATACATCATATCCATAGATTAGACAATGACCTTGGTAATACAACACAAACAGCAAATGACTCGCCCATTGATACAATCATGACTGTGAAATGTCATAGTTGGTAATCCACGGGAGGCTCAATTGTCAGCATCTTGCACACTTGGTGAAGCTGCTCGAGGCTTCACTCGTGGCGATTTCCTGCTTAATTCATGCATTTTGAATGGCAGATTCCTGGGCGGTGTCGAGTTGCCCCCTGTCATGGCAATTAACGGAGAGGCATTTTCATTAATCATTTAGAGCACATGAAGACTCGGCCAGTCTGATTGTGGCATATATAGTAACCTCCTAGCGCCGCTAGGGACTCCATTGAGTTGAATTAAACAAGCATTTGCAATGCAATAGGACTCGCATTTACGCGAGACCTATTGCATTGGAAACGGGAGTGCAGGCGTGCGAGAAGGCACAAACAAGAGTGCAGTTGGAGTGGGGGTGCAGGAAGTCACGGACTGCAGGAGGGGTCACAAGAAGAAAATAGTGCTTGAAGTAAAGGGGCCAGTAACCATGGAAGGATACTAATGAAGACATGGCCGTCATGACTAACAGGCCTAAAACCAATCGGAATGCAGCATTTAGGACTTAAACCAATGAAAAAGATGGGCGTAGAGTGGGCGGATTTTCCACAAAGCTTCCACACCACACTGAATACTGCATGCCTCACAAAGCAGGCAGTGCATGCGTGCTGAATCTATGGGCTCGACCTAAAAAGTGGAGTCTTCTACTCAAAGGCGCTGGAAGTAGAGGTACTGGGGTGCTGCAGCTCTTCCAAAGAAATCATGCAGAAGTTTAGAAAGTCAATGAGCTACAAAGATTTATCTTGTCACAGTTGCTGTGTGTTTAAAGACAGAGGTGAAATGTCAGGCTATGCCTTCTCACAAATTGCTTCTTATTCTTTTCACCTGACTGCGAAGTTAAAGGATTTTGTAAAGTAAACAATCCAGCAATATTGCTGGGAGTAAATTGAAAAACTGTAGGATGTCATTTTTTTCCCTAACCCACAACAAAATCTAAATACCTCTAAATGAACAGTACAACTATTTCAAGATACATCAATACTTAGAAAAGCACAAATGAAGCACATTATTTTGCATTTCGAATGTTAGATGAACACAACGTTTTTAATAGGATCAAAACAAAAGACACATTATTTTTGTGAAGAACTAATGATCAATCTTTGCTGATTCTTGATTATTTCCACACACTATTGGTTGGCTCTGGGTAGTTTTATCAGCAAATTGCATGCCAGTGGGAATTTTGTGGCCATCTCAATGGAAAATCTACTATTATTAAATGACAGTGAGCTATCACTTCATGCTTTAGTAATATGTTTGTTACAGTGTACTCCAAAATGCCCATGGTAACACACCACACACTTACCATTCTACTAAATGGGTGAGTATCATTTGCACACTTGTTCTTTGTGTAACGGATTTTCACAACCCCTATGAATTCAGGGATGTTACATTAATGGCAGAACTCCTGCTATGGAAATTGTTCCAGCTCCACTGCTTTCCCTTGTCTCCCTTTCAAAATCTGACATGATGGTACTATCCACATAGGTCCAGTTTTGCATAAATACAAGAGGAAAGGGAGCACACTGCCTCTCACCTCAGCACAGTTCTCCCCATTGCATCCTGGTTAATGCGTACTCTCACTTTCAAAGTTGCTGTAGTTTTCCACCAAAGTTGGTGCAGGTAGTGCTGTTATCTCTAGACACAGGTGTCTGGATTTAGACCTTCATCAGTAGAGAGCAGAAGCAGTAGAAAGAGGAGAAACGTCATCTGGGGTTGCTGAAATGCTGCCCACAACTGCACAGGTCACAGTACACCTCCACAGAAACACAGGTGCATCCCAGGAGAGCTTGTCAGCTTTTTGGATCAAGGGAGCTTTTTAAACACAAGGGGGAAGGGAGCACACTGCCTCTCATCCCAGCACAGTTCACCACATTGGATTTTGGTAAATGCAGTATGCATACTTCAAAGTTGCTGTAGTTTATCACCAAAGTTGGTGCAGATAGTGCTGTTATCTTTATACATGTGTTTCAGGGTTTTAGGCCTGGGCTAAAATTTCTTTCCATTCGCGGAAATTGCGATAATTTGACATTTTCGCGTTCCGCGGAAAGCGCGAAAATGTCAAAATTTCCGCATTCCGCAGCTTGGCGATAATTTTTTTCTTGCTCGCGCTGTAAAATAATACATTCTCGCGCGCGCGCGATCGCCTTACTTGAATCCCTGCGTTCGCCGACAAGTTTTCTTGATCCGGTCGCGTTCTCCATGAGATGTTGTATTGTTTTTAGCCATTTGCGCTGTCTCGCGAGAGTTCGCGCCCGCAGTGACGTCATGCGTCGCGCGATCACGTCTTTCTTCTCGCAATCATGCACCGCGAGACAACTGAAAACAAGATGGCCGCGCCCGCGAGCAACCACATGGGTAAGTTGGCGAGCCGCAACCATGCAGAAAATCTCGCGAACATGCGGGAAAAAAACTTCCGCATCTTCGCGATATTTCCGCGTGTTTGCGATAATTTTTAACATTTTCGCGATAATTTGCGAAAGTGGATTTCGCAAATTCCGCCCACCCCTAGGTTTAGCCCTTCATCTGTAGAAAGCAGAAATGGTAGAGAGCAGAGAAAAGTCATCTGGGGTTGCTGAAATGCTGTTCAAGTCTTCACAGGTCACAGTACCACTCCACAGGCACACAGGTGCATCCCAGGTGAGCTTGTCAGCTTGTTGGCTCAAGAAAGTCTTTTAAACACAGGGGTGGGAGGGAGCACACTGCCACTTCTCCCAGCACTTTTCACCCCATTGCTTTCTGGTAAATGCTGTACACTAACTTCAAAGTTAATTACGTTTTTCACCAAAGGTGGTGCAGGTAGTGCGATTATCTCTAGACATGTGTAATGTCTATCCTCTTCACATGCACAAATACAAAATACAATTAACATAGTCTTCATTGTGTAAGAAAGAGTAATCCATTGTGTTCTTTCAGTTAACAGTGAATTACACGACCGCAGAGACAATCAGAGACTGCAAGCGTACTCGCTTTCAGGAGAGGATAGAAAACAAACGGGACACGGAAGAGCGTCTTGCTTGAGACATAACGGCAGTCGGGTGACACATGAATTCATAGAGTGGATTTAAATACATGGGAATTCGGTTTACACCTAATAAAGAAGGATATATATTTATTGGACCAGTCGGGTCAGAAGTACAACCAGCGGAGAGGAAAAGAGTGATAGGAGATGGAGAAGAGCCTGACAGCCCTGAGGAAGTCGTGGGGTCTTCCCCTATCGACGAAACACGTGTTGGCTGGGCATAGTGCAATTAAAGACAAAGAAAGAACACAACAGATTACTCTTTTTTATACAGTGAAGAATATGTTAATTGTAATTTGAATTTGTGCGTGTGCACAGGATAGACATTACTTTTGTGGTTGACCTTAGGATCAGTACTGTGGAGGGTTTAGGGTTTTTCCCTCCCCTTTAACACCACTAAGAATCGCTGCACTTTCTAGTGAACTGACGTAAATCTGTGAGCACCTAACATATCCTAGGACTAATTGCACCTCAACAGGTCATTAATCTCTAGACATGTGTTTCTGAGTTTAGCCCTTCATCATTAGAGATCAGACGTAGAAGAGAGCAGAGAAAAGTAATCTGGGTTTGCTGAAATGCTGCCTAAGTCTTCAGAGGTCACAGTACCACTCCACAGGCACACAGGTGCATCACAGGTGATCGATTCAGCTTGTTGGCTCATGGGACCCTTAAAACATAAGGGGGTGGGAGCACTTTGCCTCTCATCCCAGCACAGTACACCCCATTGCATTCTGGGAAATGCAGTACACTTGCTTACTTCAAGGTTGTTGTAGTTTTTCGCCAAAGTTGATGCAGGTAGTGCTCTTATCTCTAAACACATGTGTCTGGGTAGAGACATTCATCAATAGAGAGCAGAGAAAAGTCGTCTGAGTTGCTGAAATGCTGCACAAGTCTTCACAGGTCACAGTACCACTCCACAAACACACAGGTGCATCTAGGTGAGCTCCCCAGCTCGTTGGCTCAAGGGAGCCTTTTAAACATAAGGGGGAGGGAGCACTCTGCCTCTCATCCCAGCACAGTTCACCCCATTGCATTTTAGTAAATGCTGTATGCCCCCTTCAATTTGCTGTAGTTTATCACCAAAGTTGGTGCAGGTAGTGCTGTTATCTCTAGACATGTGTTTCTGGGTTTGGCCCATCATCAGTAGAGAGCAGAAGTAGAAGAGAGTGGAGAAAAGTCATCTGCTGTTGCTGAAATGCTGCCCAAGACTTCACAGTGCTGTGCCACTCCACAGGCACACAGGTGCATCCCAGGTGAGCTTGTCAGCTTGCTGGCTCAAGGGATACTTTTAAACACAAGGGGAGGGAGCACACTGCCTCTTATCCCAGCACAGTTCACCCCATTGCATTCTGGTAAATGCAGTACACTTACTTCAAAGTTGCTGTAGATTTTCACCAAAGTTGGTGTAGGTAGTGATGTTATCTCTAGACATGTTTGTCTGGGTTTAGCCCTTCATCAGTAGAGAGCAAATGCAGTAGAGAGCTCAGAAACATTATCTGGGGTTGCCGAAATGCTGCCCAAGTCTTCACAGGTCACAGTACCATTACACAGGCACACCGATGCATCTCAGGTTAGCTTGTCAGCTCGTCGGCTCAAGGGTTGCTGTAGTTTTTCACCAAAGTTGGTTCAGGTAGTTCAGTTATATGTAGGCATGTTTCTGGGTTTAGCCCTTCAACAGTAGAGGGAAGCAGTAGTATAGAGCAGAGAAAAGTTATCCTTGAATCCTGCTGCAGCCTGGCCCTCAGGTAGAGCATAGGGTCACAGCTTTTTGGGAACCTGCATCAGGATAAGATTGACTGTGCTGGTGATGGGGATAACAACTGGTAACAATAACTCCTGTCACACCAGCATGAGTGGCAATGTCCTGAGGAAAGGGTGGGAGGGGCAGCCAAAAATGCTCATGACCAGAAGTGGATGGGTGTGAGGGTGAGTATCAGTGAGAAGCCATAACATCGGGTGACACTGTGTAAAATGAAAACATTGACTGTTGATAATATGAAATGGGTGGCACCAGAGTAAGGAGGAACACCCCTCGTGTGTTATAAGCATTGCATTAGCTGCACCTGGATTTCTGAATTGGTTTGATCTGATGTCTCTCCGTTGACTGTATCCTACTCCACTTTTGCAGGACCTTCTTTGTCTTCCTGCAAGGTATTTCATGGTTGCTTTGGCACTTGAAGAGTCTGGTGCCACTGTGTATCTTCCCATCGGCTAGTGTTTGGGGCTCCTCAAGAGTCAGAATAGAGATTGAACAAACTTCAAGTAAAAATACAGATGCACTAACCTGCTGTTCACTGGCTGAGCAGGAGCGATGTACTGAAGAGATGCCACCAATGTCCAACTGTGTTTGCAGGGATAGCATTGACCACTCTTTCCCATAGGAGCACTGATGGAAAGGGGGAAAATAAGAGGAATATGTCAGTTTGCTGTTTTGTTATGGAGCAGCACCTCAGTACGATTCACCTCGGATGGGCCTCCTTCTCCACACCTGGTCAAACTAGAAGATATCACTCTTCTGACTGACTCCGCTTGGTTTACTGCAAAAATAAAAGATTATTCAAATGTTCATTCTATTTTAACAAATAGCAAACAAACATAAGCTTTCCAAACACCCAAATGTCTTTTAAGTGTATCAAGAGGCGCACCTTAATTCTGGATTGCTCTATTGTACTTGAATCTTCGTATGTCTTTAAAAAATCTAGAGTCACCTTGATGCAACTTCTTGTCTTTCTTTCAAACCTTTTTATTGCAAAAGGTAAATATCCATTCATTTGTTAATAAAATCCTGTATTTAAGTTTCGCTTTGGAGTGCACAGTGTTATTATGCAAGCCCTTGCTTAATGGTTGCTTTTTGTGTGAGCGCGCGCATGCACACGTAGCCTTTGCAGAGTTCTTATTTATTTTGTTTCTTTCTTCCATTCAGGTTTTTACCCAAACTGAAAACACCTTGCTAGAGTGGACTGGAGTCTCCTATGACAAAGTGTCTCTTTTACGGGGCCCTAGCGTCACTTGTGTGTCACTTGAGCATCACATTTTTGACGCTCTGGTGGTGCAATGTGCCGCAGCATACTTACAAGGCCAAGCAAAGTCACTTTATGTGACTTTTCATGGCTTGTAACTATGTGCTCCTTTCACGCAAAGCTCTGCGTGAAAGGGGTGTTCCATGGGTGTTGCTGGGGGTGTTCCCACACAGCACCTATGGAATTTGAAGCCTTTCTAGATTTGCGAGGAATTGCAAATCCAGGAATGCGTCAGATTCCTACGCATCCCCAGAGGAGGCTTAGGAGTGGCGCAACGAGGAGAAGTACTTTCCTACTTTTTTCCTCTATTCATGTTTGCTGCATTCTGAAGCACACATATAAAAAGGAAAATGCCATCACTGATTGTTTTTGTGCAGGAAGGTGTACGTTCCTTCACAAAAACAATCATCCCGGCAACACAGGCACCCTTGCATATAATGCAAGGGTGTCTGTGTTGGTGCACGGCTGCTGACTGTGTGCCGGTGCAGGGGAGAAGGACAGGAATGCAGCATATCTTGTAGATACAGTGCTTTCCTGCCCTTTTCTTTCGATGCACGGCGGTGCAGCAAGACGTCTTGCTGCACTACTGTGTGTCAAAAGTTTGTAAATGAGGCCCAAAGACTGCAAATCATATATGTTTTTGCAGATGGAATGTGGCTCCACAGGTCATCTCACCTCCTTGTTGCTCAGTGATTACCAAGCAAGGCGTGGCTGTCAAGGACGTGACTTGTATAGATTTTGGTTTCAAGATGGCCGACCACGAGGGGAAACATTCCAGAATGTTCCAGACTATGCTGGAAGAATCTAACATTCAAAGTGAGCTTCAAATGATTTGACATAGCAGGGTAAGATATCCATGTATGAAGCGATATATGCCACTCAGTAATTCCTCCTTGTCAACCACTTTTGCATATTTATAACCAGGGCCACTGGAAATAGGTCGCAAAAGAGAGCCAAATTATGTGTCAGGGTTGAGTAAATTATGCAGAAAGAAAAAGCAAATTGTGCTGTATATTTTGCGATAGTATTTCTTCATTATTTAACCTTTTCAGGTCTCGCCTAGCGTTGCAGCGTGAATGTGCTACCATCACTTTGCGAGGTATGCAGTATACACTATAGTGTGGAAGCTTTGTGGAAGCTCCGGCCACTCTCCGGTCCATCTTCTTCATTGGCTTAGGTTCTAAATGATGCCTCCCGATTGGTTTTAAGCTTGTTAGTCCCTCCCATAACAGCCATGTCAGTCATTTGTGTCCTTCCACGGCTACTGGCCCCTTCACACCACCGACTACTTTCTTCTTCTTAGGTCTCGCCTAGCGTTGCAGCGCAAAGGCTCTGCCATCGCTTTGCGAGGCATGCAGTATACACTATAGTGTGGAAGCTTTGTGGAAGCTCTGCCCACTCTACGGCCCATCTTCTTCATTGGCTTTGGTTCTAAATGCTGCCTTCCAATTGGTTTGTCAGTCATTTTTGTCCTTCCACAGCTACTGGCCCCTTCACAGCACAGACTACTTTCTTCCTGTGCCCCTCTCCCACAGTCCGATGCCTTCTCGCTGCTGCCCCCCCTCGTGCCTCATCGCCCACATGCATTGCTATTTGCAATGCAATAAGTCTCTCGTAAATGCGAGTCCTATTGCATTGCCAATGCTTGTTGGTATTACTATAATCTGTTTCACGCAGTGCTTTAGGGTAACGACATTATATAACCTAACCTGTAGATGAGACAATATCCGCAGTTCAGCAATTAGACAAAAGAAAATGTATGCTCTCCGGATTTCCCTTATTCGCCGCGCCAATGTCAGTGCCAACAGAGCCCACAAGAGGGCAGCAGAGCTCCAAACAAAATGACTTTGCAACAATTTATTTTCAAGACAATCAAACTGTCCATCTCAGAACCATCATTTCAATGTACGCTGCAGAATATGAACATTCTCTATTTCCATACATGTGGGCTAAGTAAAATTCAGCAATCCAACACACTTAAGAGCTGATTTCAGACATTTTCAATTGTGCGCCCCAGGGAGTATTGTCCTCTTGTTCCGATCACGATATTGCTTCAAGAGGAAAGGTTTATCCATTTGTTAAAAAGAGCGGCTTAAGGGTTTTTTACACTGGAAAATAAACAAGCGGGATTAATTTTAAAAAAATCTGAGATTTAAGTACTCGAACATTCCTTGCTGAGTGCAAACGTGTCCCCTACCTCTCCTGGCCCAACCAGTCTCCTGTATGTGACAATCTCTTGGGGCTCCCAGACATTTCCCAGGTCACAGCGCGGGCAAAAAGATGTACTCTGCAGGAGGAAGAGAGGCTCTGCTGCAGGGTGAACTGTGCGCAGCTTGTTCTAAAACCCACGGCATAGCAAATATGCAGTAAGTATGTTTTAAAAATGACTTAAAAGGTTTCTCTTTACTACAGAGTATATGCAGTTCTCTTAGTTTATTGACTCGTTCAAGTTAGCGAATTGTGTAGCTGTGGTGCGCCAGACTCCTGAATTGCTCACTTCACTGGTGTTACATTTTGAAATAATGCAGCCTACTGTGACCGCTGTGTGTATCTCCCAGCCTCTCCTGAGGCTTGCCCAGCACCATGCTGTCATGACACTGCTAACTGCGCCAGCCGGAGTCCGCGAGTCAGCTGACTCTAATTAATGTACGCTATAGGCCCGAGGCAGTTGGGCTCTGTGTTAGGGCCTCTCACACCCTGTTAGGTGGTTCTGCAGTATAAACGCAAGTCCTTGCTCCTTTTAGTGTTAATTCTTAGCAGAGCCATGTGACCTGCTTTCTAGCTGTCCGCTTTTTTTTTTCCTAGTGGTGACACCTAAGGCTAATATTAGTAGTTACTTCACAAGTCTTACTTTCCTGCTTACAGCATTCACTTATGAATAAGATGGCCCCTGCAGTGACAGCTTTACTGACTTAGTTCACCCCACTCCAAGTGAAGAACCTTTTCCCATCACATTAATTTTTTGCATGGCCTTGTCTTGGACAACAAATACCACCTGCTAAAAGTGATTTGTTTTATTATCCTTGTTTTACCATCCTCCTTTTCTTCTCGTCTAATTGGCATTGCTTCTGCCTTTTTATTCTTATTAGTCAATACATTGTGCCAACCAAAATTCACAAGTTTATTATATGATCAGCATTGTACAAGAGAAGCAAAAAAATAGCAATAGAACAAAACACATACTTCCTATCACTTTTATAAAATATTTAAGTAAACAAGACTTGCTGTCAAGAACAGAAGTATGGGCATGGTCTTCAATGCAATGTCATGTGAAGTGATGCTTGCCCTCTTTCATATCTGCCAAGGTTTCAGATTGCTATGTATGATATTTTGATAATTTCGTTGTAATTATGACTCAGCCACCTCATGAATTTGCAGCAGTTTTAAGATCTTAGAGTCTCTCGTTGCTCAAATGGGTCAAATTTCTGATATTTATGTTTCCCTCATCTTTTATTGGTTGATTTTGCTGGCGAGAAAAGTGTCACTCATTGTCAGGTGGTTCCAGTACTTGCGCAGGAACAGAGATGCCTTTTCCCGATGCCCCTCCGAGGAGATCTCCAGGTAATGTTTTATAAATACCAAGCAGAATCTCCCAAGGGGGGAAGGGGGAGTGGATAAAATAAATAAGAAGACAAAGAGACTGCCTGTGGTTATCTGCTTCCAGCCTTCTGTTTCTTCATCACCTAATGTTCCCAGCTCGGCCGTTTGCTCTGTAACCCAAAACAGTAATTTAGCACAAGTGTTATTTTAACTCTAATTCCCTTCTAGATCCAACCCACGTACCAAGATAACCTTAGGCCTTGCTTCTCTTCAAAATGTCTTCATGTGTTCTGCTACCGTTAAATAGCCATTTCTTATTGTGTGATGAACTTCCTTATTCCTATAATCTTTTTCTCATTTTCTTATCTCCACAGGTGAACATCGAGAGGAATCAGTTGGTAAGTATTAACTCATGTAGACTTTACTTGAATGTCTGAAATTCAATGGCGTAGCTAGGGGGGGGCGGTGGGGGCGGTCCGCCCCAGGCGGCACTATTTTCGGGGCGGCCAACGGCAGCTGCGTGGCACTGGTGCTGTCACTGAGCAGCCAGTACACCACACGTTTTACTGTACGTGCAAGCGCACCTGCTTGCACCCAAATGCCGCACCACACAAAATGCTGCTCCACCTAACTTAGTGGTGGTGCGGCGCCGGGCCCGGCTTACTGTTTATCTGGGTCCCAGGGCCGTCAATCTTGTAGCGAGCGTAAAGCGCTACCAATGACGGCCCTGGGAACAATTTGTGGCCAGCCCCGCGGTGTCTACTGCAAGCAAAGCTACATGCCTATCTTTCCCTTCTCCATAAACCCCCTCGTTTTAGACTCTTCCTGCTCCCAGCCTGACCAGTCCTCCCCAGTCCCTGCGGTGTGTTCGAAGGCAGAGTGAAGGTGAGGGTGAGTGTGTCTTCTCTGTTTATTTAAACTTTTCATTTAGTTTCGCGTGCACGAATTCAAAGCACATTTCACGACAGTTTATTTTCCGTCACATTGAGAAGAGCTGTGAACTGGGAGACAGAAAGCATCGGTGGGGGTGGATAGAAGGTAATAGGGTTACAAGAGAAGCAGGCACAAGGGGAGGCGGTGCAGGCAGAGGGGGAGATGGTGCACGCAGAGGGGGAGATGTGCAGGGGGTGAGATGGTGCAGCAGGCAGAGGGCGAGACAGGACAGGCAGAGGGGAAAATGGTGCAGGCAGAGGCTAGATGTGCAGAGGGTGAGATGGTGCAGGCAGAGGGAGAGATGGTGCAGACCGAGGGTTCAATGGTGCAGACAGAGGGGAATATGTGCAGAGGGTGAGATGGTGCAGGCACAGGGGGGGTTGGTGCAGACAGATGGTGACACGGTGCCCTCAGAGGGCGAGATGGTGCAGGGAAGGGGGACGTGGTGCAGGAAGAGGGTGAGATGGTGCCAGCAGAGGGAGAGATGGTACAGGCCAAGAGTGAGATGATGCAGGCAGAGGGTAATGTAGCGCAGGCAAGCGGGAGATGCTGCCAGCAGAGGGGGTGATGGTGCAAGCAAAGGGGAGATGGTGCAGGCAGAGGGTGATGTGGCGCAGACAGAGGGCGATGTGGCGCAGACAGAGGGCGATGTGGCGCAGACAGAGGGCGATGTGGCGCAGACAGAGGGTGATGTGGCGCAGACAGAGGGAGAGATGGTGCAGGCAGAGGGTGAGATGGTGCAGGCAGAGGGTGAGATGGTGCAGGCAGAGGGAGAGATGGTGCAGGCAGAGGGAGAGATGGTGCAAGCAGGCAGAGAGAGAGATGGTGCAAGCAGGCAGAGGGAGAGATGGTGCAGGCAGAGGGAGAGATGGTGCAGGCAGAGAGTGAGATGGTGCAGGCAGAGAGTGAGATGGTGCAGGCAGAGGGGAGGTGGTGAAGGCAGAGGGGGAGATGGTGCAGGCAGAGGGTGCGATGAGATGATGCAGGCAGAGGGTGAGATGGTGCAGTCAGAGAGTTATATGGTGCCCTCAGAGGGCGAGATGGTGCAGGGAAGGGGGACGTGGTGCAGGAAGAGGGTGAGATGGTGCCAGCAGAGGGAGAGATGGTACAGGCCAAGAGTGAGATGATGCAGGCAGAGGGTAATGTAGCGCAGGCAAGCGGGAGATGCTGCCAGCAGAGGGGGAGATGGTGCAAGCAAAGGGGAGATGGTGCAGGCAGAGGGTGATGTGGCGCAGACAGAGGGTGATGTGGCGCAGACAGAGGGAGAGATGGTGCAGGCAGAGGGTGAGATGGTGCAGGCAGAGGGTGAGATGGTGCAGGCAGAGGGTGAGATGGTGCAGGCAGAGGGAGAGATGGTGCAGACAGAGGGAGAGATGGTGCAGGCAGAGGGAGAGATGGTGCAGGCAGAGAGTGAGATGGTGCAGGCAGAGAGTGAGATGGTGCAGGCAGAGATTGAGATGGTGCAGGCAGAGGGGAGGTGGTGAAGGCAGAGGGGGAGATGGTGCAGGCAGAGGGTGCGATGAGATGATGCAGGCAGAGGGTGAGAGGGTTCAGTCAGAGAGTTATATGGTGCAGGCAGAGGGGGAGATTTCTGCAGGCAAAGAGAGATGGTGCGGACAGGGGGTAAGATGGCGCAGGCAGAGGGTGAGATGGCGCAGGCAGAGGGTGAGATGGCGCAGGCAGAGGGTGAGATGGTGCAGACAGAGTTATATGGTGCAGGCAGAGGGCGAGATGGTGCAGGCAGAGGGCGAGATGGTGCATGCAAATGGTGAGATGGTGCAGGCAGAGATGGTGCAGACAGAGGGGAAGATGGTGCAGAAAAAGCCCGTAGCCGGAGGTAGGTGTTTTGGGGGGGCACGATCCCCAATAACAACACTTGGGTCTTGGTGATGGGCATGGGTTTCGATCCCTCACAATATCTTTTAATGAAAGACATAATATGGTGAGATTTAAAAGAATGTTGCACATTTTGAAGTATTTTTTAACTGTTATTATTCTATATTTACAACTGTTTGTAATAATATATTGGAAATGGCACATTTTAAAGCACAGTGAGCAAGGGACACTGCTACTTTCAGTAAATATGTGTTAAATGCTCCAATAAAACTGCTGAAAAGTAAACACACATGAATGTAATTAGACGTGGTATTGTGTGCTCCCCCCTCAGCACTCCTTTGGGGAAAGCTGTGACAAAGGCAGCGTTTCTAGGTACATTTTGTAAACAACCATTGATAATAATTTAGGGCCTCGTTTATGAAAAGTGTGGCATCGCTGGTTAAAAACAGCGATGCAACACTTTTCATTGCGCCCTCCTTGCAACACAGTGGATGCGTCGTATTTACTGTATGGAGCTCCATGTCCCAGGTAGTCAACAGATACGTCAGGAATCCTGACGTATCTGTTGGCACAGTAATGACGCATTGCTGGAGTGTGCCAGAAACTTGAGGCAACTCTAGCAATGTGCCATTGACCATGGGCGAGTCCCACGTGAAAGGCCCTGCGTCAGTCCTTACGCCTGCTTGAAGCAGGCGGAAGGATTGTGATGCAGTCAAGTTGTAGAAGTGGCGCAGTGAAATCAGTGGCGTAGCACTATTTTCGGGGCGGCCAGCGGCAGCTGCGTGGCACTGGTGCTGTCGCTGAGCAGCCAGTACACCACACGTGTAACTGTAAGTACAAGCTCACCTGCTTGCACCCAAATGCCGCACCACACAAAATTCTGCACCACCTCCACCTAACTTGGGGGTGGTGCGGCGCCGGCGTACTGTTTATGTGGTCCCAGGGCCATCAATCTTGTAGCGAGCATCAAGCGCTACCAATGACGGCCCTGGGCATAATTTTTGGCCAGCCCCGCGCTGCAGCGGTGATGCACACTATCGCGCACGCCGCACACCACCACGTGCGCTCTCTTCTGAGTGGAGGAGTCTCGTGCCGGGAAATACAGATCTGCTGCAGACACTGTCTGCATTTCACACGGGTCGGATGTCCGGTCTGTTTCCTTTCCCTTAACCACAGTGTTACTGGATAGGAAGTGCTTTCATTGGATGTCTGTTGAGCTCGCAGCTCTTCCACTGTATGTGAACAGCAGAGTGGGTGACTGCCTCGTCGCCAATGGGGTTCAAGCGTTTGAGCAACCAGGCGTTATAGCAGTCCATAGCACGCACAGGTTTTTGCATGTGGGGCATTCTGAATTTTCTCTGATTTGCCTTGTTTGCGTAACAAGAAATGTAACCAATATATTTTCTCTCCTTCTTTCCTATAATTTTATAATCAGTTTTTGTTTTGTTATTTTGTGTTCTGTTTTTATTTCTGAAAAACCTTCACATAAAATGATTTATGAACATAGGTTGCATCTTGGAATTTATTTGTTATCCCTTTTTACCCTGGTTCATCAGTTGACATAATATTGACACAAGCAACCCCTTGAGCCATTCCCTTAAAAGCAAACAGCAAAACTTGTCCAAAAGAGCATTTGATCTGATCAATGTTTGCACGAATGCAGGCCATCTGCACATTATCTGAGTAAAATGCATCATTGCAGCGCGCTACAATTCTCTGCTCGTCTGTATTATCAGCAGCTGATTAGTATTAATCACGTCGGGGTCCACACTATATTTACTTCTGGGTGGATAAATCGAGTTCCTTATTGACTAGTGCACTAATAACACTTGTTATGTACGGCGTTATAAATTTTAAATTATAAGAGTACAAATGTATATGTACCAACTAGTGCCTGTCATGTGCGACACCGCCAACCAGTTTTGGCTATTAAGATAATATTTTTGGCACATACTTTCAATGTTTAAAACGCAACTACAATTCCTAGAATGCGGCCAAAAAGGCAAGACAAGCTGGAAGTGTGGCCACATAGCATTTGACCATATCACTTGAACTTGTGCTTGGAATCATGGCAGTCGTAGTCATAATTTGAACATAGCCTGTAGGTGTTGCTCAAGTCACAGATTTAGCCAATGGCGATAACGGTGCGTACTTTTTGTGAGAAATCAAACCATTCTCCACTGAACGGATGGAGTGGAACGTAGAATGGCGGGAATACGCAAGGGCCTCTCCTTGTGGCGCGCGATACTCTTTTATCCTGGGTTAGAGGGGATTGTTTGCAAAAGTGTGTGGATGAAATTGTTTTTCGGCTCCATGTTTAGTCACCTTTTGGATGACCGCAAATGTTCTGTCGTCATATCGCGCACATACAGAAAATTGTCCCAAGGCGCTTGAATGATAGTTACTTCTGCCCAGATTCAAACGATTTGCCCACCTTACCGGTATTTGAACCCATGACATGCGTGTTGCCGCACAGTGCTTCTTCCCAACGGGCCCTGTTACAGGAATTTTTATTCGGGTGGGCCAAGGATACATTCGGGTGGGCCACTGCACGCCCGATCGTTACTTATATGCCAGGCCTGCTTCAGGGCCCTCCTTTATCTCTCCTTAGTCTTACAAGGGCTCATTAATACACATTATTTTCTTTCCAAATCCCTTTCTAAATGTTATCGTTCTCAAAATAGAGTATATTTCTTTGTAATGTCTCTTTGATGGGAATTGGAGGTTTCTGAGGTGGGAGTATCATGCAAGTGACACTTCTTAGGCTCTCCCTCATGACCTCCTCAGGATTTCCTCAGCTGAGAACAACCCATAGCTCTTTCAAAACGCTTATTGCAATTGTGAACTGAGCACTCAGTGAGCTGTGAACTGTTCACAGTTCTCTTTGTGCTCAGTTCAAACTGCGAGCTGAGAATTGGGAGAGCAAACAGCAGCTGGCCGCTCTCCGAGAGCTCAGTTCACATTTGAGGTTATGCTGCTATGGTTGATTAATACAAGCATGAATACCTTGGATTCCTGGCACTATAGAACAACTTAATAGGAAAAAACAGTGTAATAAAAACAAGGAAAATCATAGAGAATTATAGATCAAAATGATACAATACAGATTACATACAAGTCTTAAGTTTTTTTTTATGCACAATAGGGGAAGGTCATTCTCTAGCCAATGCAAATTAGAAGGCCCGGTCCCAAAAGGAAGCTACTTTATTCCTGAGGACATTCAGCAAATGTTTATTTGTGGCGTGCAAAGTTAACATTGTGCTGTATTATTAAAGTGAATCCCTGATACAAAGTGGAGAGAAAGATTAGATAGAGCGGTGTACAATCAATGGGGTATTTTATGCCTCACAAGAAGCCAGCAGAGGATCTCACAATGAGTGTAACTTGTCCAGGAGTCTGAAAATGATACCGGGACAAGTTCAGCATATTTCTGTGTGGCCCAACTTCTTGGCAGGGTGGACGGCGTTCACCTTGAGAATAGTGGGTGGACGCACGCAGCAAACTCAGCTCCGACCTTTGCTTTCACCTGCAGTGGAGTAGAGAGTGGTGTCGTAACTTAAACCCTGCCAATCCACCCCCGCTGCTCGCCGTCCTTTTTCCCCAGCTCCGCCCGCCCCTTGCTACTGGCCATGGGCGGCAATCTGAGGGATAGCCCCGGGCGCCAGAAGCTCTAGCTACGCCACTGCTGAAATTATATAACTATTCTTCTAACATCCACAAAACATTATTTGGGTACTTAGCTCTCGCTGCAGTTGGTTTCTAGTTTTCCATTTCTGTATCTTGTACAAGAGACTAGTACTCTGCCTGATGTGTTTCAGCATTCATTTCTGTTGAACTGAGTGGATGAAGAAGCCTTGTGAGTTTTCCGCCTCCTCAGACACTATACACTCGACGAGGTAGCGTCTTCCTTCAATAGCGCAGGATTCAAGAAGTAGCGTTCTCCACAGTAGCGATGTGCGCATGAGTTCTGAAGGAAGGCGTTCACATGAAAGAGAAATAACTGCTCTGAACTCGTAGTCGTTTTTCACTAAGAATAACTGTAGAACTCACAACCGAAAGCCCGACGGACTCGGCGATAACCTGACTAAACTAACTAACTAAACACGAGATACTTGATATGCGTGCACTTCCGTCAAGAGTTCAGGTGAAGTGCATCAACGTTCCATTGCGAGCGCCTCACGTAACTCAGCTTGCAGAGGAAGACTAGAACTGCACTCTTCGTGCATTGTCGGCCATCTTGGAGTAGTTTAATCTCCAAGCTTCCTTCCAGGTAATAGCCTTTACCTTCGGTAAGCATGAAATTGCTGATTGTAGACATGTTGAACAGACAGAGAGGTCTAGATCCTTTGAAGTCCTGACACTCATAGTGGTTCTAATGGCACTCATAATTACACAGAAATTATAAAAATGTCACACATAGCAATCTAAAACCTTGGCAGCTATGCTCTTGGGTAATTTCTGCATTTCCTGCCTCGTGCTTCAGCTGCTCAGTGTTTCTCCCACCGGGACACCGGAGCAGTAAACCCCGAGCCCTGCAGCGCACAAGGAACTTCACTTCCATTACAGTCCATTAAAGGAGCAAGTTGGTCAGAGCACGAGCCCGAAGCACTTCCACACATGCGGTGCGTGAGACTGCGAGTGGAATGTGAATAGGAAAGCACTGCGCCACAGTGGGATGAGTGCTGTGTGCATTGTCGAAGGAAAAGTATTTTTCAGATGCGTCAGTGCTCAATTTGTCAAATAATGAGTAACGGTGCCCAAAGTTCTGCTTGGAAGCCTTATTAAATAAATGTCGGCAGGCCGAATACCAGGGCTCTCTAGAATTTAAACCACCCCAGGCATCTTTAATCCAGTACCTGACACCCTTGGCTCGTTTATTCCTCTTGCTGGTTCCTGCTGTCCCCCTTTGTGACGGTACTTACGTTTTTCTCATCCTCCTTCTTTCCCCTTTGTGTGTTTAGGTCGAGCATTCGAGACCTCTTGTATATACTTTAGTATATACTTCTTATATACTTATATGTGTATGTACTATGTGGGCTCTGGAGATCAGCCCTAGGACTTGTCTGCTTCCGCTTAAGGCCTTTTTTTTTCTGTTCAAGTGCCTCTATTTGTCTTGATAGAAAACGACCAGCAGAGGTCAGTAAAATACCAGAATCACTTTAGCATGCTCTAGATTCCAGTCCATAGAAATTGTCTTCCACGAGCACCCGTAGACAAAAATATTTGTTTCCAATTTTTTATTTTCAGTGATATGACCACGAAAGCCCTGATTTCATATTAACAGAGCTTTGGACTATACAATTTCCCGCTGAAAGGCAATATTTCTCTCCATGTGTTCCCATACCTGGCGTGTCATGCAGTTTGGTGCTTACTCTCCCTCCATTTTAAAGAACAGTAGATGTTCAGCACCCAGGCTAATGTGCTGCATAGCTAAATACATATAGGTTCCCAAAGGCGAGACCGATTGCATTGCAAATACTTGTTAAACTTGGTAACACTCAGTGGGCATTGGTTGCACCTCATTAGTACCAGTTTAACATCCAATTATAGCAATAAGCAACAGGAAGGTGACCAGTCCAGCTTTACAAAAGGCCTTCCACTGCTCGGCAAAACGTTTCATAGTATTTTATGTAACTTCTGAACCGTTTGAGCTAGAAACACATTGTTTTTTGTTAAAATCTAAAGATTATGCAGCAGACGATGGATTATGTGGCAAATGCGGCAAATCTATAACTATGCAAAAACAATTGTGGCCGCACCATTGCATAATTCCTGTGGCCCTGCTTATAACGCACAGGTGGCTATAGATCTGTGCCCATGACCCGTTACATGCGTTCAACGGGAAACAACCTTTACAACGCAGTCATTACATCGCACTACCTTTACAACGCAGTCATTACATTGCAACATCCTTTACAACGCAGTCATTACATCGCAACTTCCTTTACATCGCATACCCTTACAATGCAGCCATTACATCGCATGTCACTACAACGCATGTCATTACAACACATACCATTACAACACATAGTTTTTACCCCTACACTATCCAACACTTACACTACTGTTGCACTCACTTGAGTGAGAATAGTAATTTTTACCCCTACACTATCCCACACTTACCCTACTGTTACACTCACTGGAGTGGGAATAGTAATTTTTACCCCTACACTATCCAACACTTACCTTAAATGCGATGCAATAGTATGCATTGTAATGGTATGCGCTGTAATGGTATAATGTGATGTAATGGAATGAGTTGTAAATGTAGTTTCTAAAAATGCATTGTGATGGCATGCGATGTAAAAACATGCGTTGTAATGGATGTTGCGATGTAAAAACTGCATTGTAAAGGTATGCATTGTAAATGTTTGCGTTGTATCATCATGCATTCGCGTTCAACATATTCTCACCAAATTTCTTGTGTCCAAACTCTTCCTATGGCCCTTATATATGGCTTTTACATTTTTATAGGGCTGGACTGTTTTCTAGTTATTGTAAATGAAGATGCTGAGATGAGGTAAGTTCAAGTGCGTCTTTATTCAGTCATTCGCTCTCCGAACTGTCAAGACATGCCAACATTCTAAGGCACACTCCAGGGGAGCATTCCAAAGGAGGAGGGGGAATGGAATGTGCTAAGGAGGGAGGAGAAGGAAGGAAGGATAGGAAAAATACAACACTAATGTTACATTGTAAAATTTAGATCCAAATAACCACATATTAAAGCAGACCTATTCCTAGAAATGAACATGAAAAATGCATAAAAAGTATATGTAAGGAGAAATGTGCCTTCCTTTAAAGTGCCAAATGGTAACGTGCAGCTTCATTGTTTTGCACAAAGCTCTCATTTCCCCCGTAATTTAACTGCTAGTCCCGACTATGCCTCATTTATCCTTTCTTTCCCTTTTTATTTTAATAAAAGTTTATTTATTTTTAGAGAATGCTGAACTGTGCTGATTTAACATCTAAAACTCATAATCTCTGTGAAATGTTCTGTTTAAAAATGTATTTCTTGCCTTCCTCACACCACATGATTTCATAATATTTTAGATAATTTCCTCTATTTACTTGCTTAGAATGTCAAATAAAAAAATTATATTATATTAGTACCAATGATGTTTGCTTAGAGCATGATTCTCATGATCTGACCAGGACATTGTGAGAATGTGAGAAAATGTTCTTTTCTTAGAGAAGTCAATTGTTACACAATGGAACATTGAACAGCTAACAGAGTAGACTTGCAAAACTCTCATGAGAACTTACTTAAATGTAACAAATGTGTGAATGTTTAGCAACATCGAAGTAGCAACATGTCGACTTGTGCGTTTACCATGTGAATTGAAGGGAGAAGCTGCAGACCATCAGAAGATTCTTCTCTATTTGTTCGAGATGACTTCACACACCTTAGCATAGATACATATGTTTTTAGGTTTATAATAATACGTGTTCCTAGCTAGATGAGCGGCGATACTATTCAATGCAACGTACTTGACTGCACTTTCCTATCCCTTTCTTAGTTACTGTAAGCTACTGCTGACAGTGATTGCTGTTGACTGATACCTTGTTTGGAGGCTTTTTTGCTTATGGTTATGATCAATAGAAATGGCGGTTATGGTTGGCTAGGGTATGCACCTAAGCCAGGGAGAACCGACCATTCTAGTCAGGGTAAGTAAGTTACACATCTAAGATAACCCCTGATCACCCACTTGGTATCTTGGCACAGAGCAGTGAGACTTATCCCAGAGGCAATGTTTAAAGTATTTGTACATACACACACACGCACATGCACACACACACACACACACACACATACACATACACATACACACGCACGTGCACACACACGCACACGCACACACACACACACACACACAAACACACACACAGTAATACAGTGAAACTAATACCAAAGGACTCCACAACAGTTTTGAAAAATAGCCAATATTTATCTGAATAAAACAGGACCTAAACGACAAAAATCCAACATACACAAATCAAGATATCACTTTTAAAAGATTGAATCAAGTATAGCTTGTCGATATCAAAAATATCTCCAACTTGGGCTATTTGGTCGCAGTTGACGTTGACGACTCCACAAAGACAGTCCGACCTCGATGGAGCGAGGTCTGTTTATTGAGTATCTTGGCGCTTTGTGAAAAAAAATTATATTGCAAAACACAGGGGAGGTGAGGTGTTGCTGAGGCAGATGCGACATCAGTTCCTTACTGCTATGCATGGGAGGTGAGGCACTGGTTGGAGGTGTGGCGTCAGTGCTTACTGCTATGCAGGGGAGGTGATCTGGCGGTTGCAGGTGCAATGCCTCACATCCTTACTGTGCACTGGCGTCTAAAGTTAAGCAGCGAGGCTTGCGTTTCCACAGCGTCGATGTCGAACTAGGCCACAGGTGTTGGAGCGGTGAGCCATGGACTTCGGTGGTGTGGTGCTCGGGACTCGTGAAGTGGAAGAGCTTCAAAGGCGCTGCTGTTTAGTCAAGGCTTGCTGTGCAAGTCACGGTCGGTGCATTGAGCAGGACCCTGGCTCCATTTAAGGCAGCAGTGCGGCAGCATCGGAGCCTGCAGTGATAGTCGCAGTTGGTGCATTGAGTGTTACCACGGGTCCGGTGCAGACAACTAAGCGGCATCAGAGTTGAAGACTAGTTCTGAAGTTGATCGATGCCTCGGTTTCTTCTTGTTGCACCATAAATCAATTCCAGGGCCCAGGAAGTGGATTTGGCACCACTTGGCAAGTCAAGACTCTTGGCAGAAGAACCCAGCTACTGGTAGGTGAAGTCTCTGATGGACCTGAGATTTCTTAATAGCAGGCAAGCTTAACTCAAGCCCTTGGAGAACCTTGGAAGCAGGATGTAAAAAGCAAAGTCCAGTTGTTTCACTCTCAAGACAGAACCAGCAAAGCAGCAGGCCAACACAGCAAAGTGGCAGTCCCTCCTGATAGCTATCCAGCTCTTCTTCCTGGCAGAATGTCCTCAACCCCGCAGAGTTCTGAGGATATGGTGTCACATGTCAAGTACTTATGCCAATTTTACCAAAGTAGTTAAACTTAAAAATAAAAGTATTTGTAGTGCTCAAGACCCTGCTTTTCCCTGCCCTGGCTCCAGACATACTATAGCGAGGTGGAGATGGTTTGTGTGAAGACAGGCACAACCCTATTTAGGTGTCAGTGTAAACTACCCCCACCACTCTTGCTCAGGAAGACCCATCAGCTTGGTGATGGGCCATCAGGATATGCAGGGCACACCTCTGCTCCTTTTGTGTGACTGTCTAGATATATTTTTAAATTGTCCAGTGATACCAAACTCCAATTTGCCATCAGCTCCTAACTGGTAGATACACTTGTTAGATGTTACAAAGCAGCTCCAGTGCTAAACTATGAGAGAGATAGGCCTTGCAGCAGTAAAAAATGCAATTTGCATTATTTCACTACCAGGGGATGCAAAACACAATAGTGTATGTCCTACCTTTTAAATACATTGTGCCCTGACCATAGGGCTGCCTTGGGCCTTCTCTAGGGGTGCCTTACATGTAATCAAAGGGAAACATTGGGTCTGGAAAGTAGCTGCACTTGCCAGGTGGATATGGCAGTTTAAAACTGCACACAAAGACACTGCAGTCACAGGCCTGAGACATGTTTGCAGGGCTACTCACGAGGGTGCTGCAGGTCCACTAGTAACATTTGATTTATAGGCCCTTGACACCCATGGTGTACTGTACAAGCGTCTTACCAGTGAATCAAATATGTCAATCATGGAGTAACCAAATATCATTACGTTTTAGAGAGGAAACGCTTGCACTTTAGCACTGGTCAGCTGTGGTAAAGTGCCCAAAGTCCTAACACCAGCAAAAAACGAAATGCAGCACACAGTCACAAACAGGAGGTCAGAGGCAAAAAGGCAGGGGAAGCCACACCAAAAGATGCCAGGTCTAACAAATAGCTACTGCTATGATTACTATCGTTTAACTCGATTAAGACAGTTGGTACCATAACTGTTTAAGAGACTCGGCTGAGTTTCTAGAACTGCTCTTCAGGAAGAGTTCAACATCCTATAGAGTCTAACCTTAATCTCCACACCCTTACTCTTTTCTACATAACTCTTTATGGGTTGTGATGGAATTAGGACTTTTCAGTTTAGAATAGGGACTATTTCCTTCATGGATCATGCTGCCTTTAACTATTGTTTTCTTGATATTTCTGTAAGCGGATTAATCTTTACTAATTGAATAAAAAGAAAAAAAAGAAAACTTTTAAACAAATAGTAAAGGTTTTGAAATCCTTCCCAAACCTCTCATCATTTACTAATAACAACAGTGCTGATGGTTGATGTATTTGAAATGTTTTAATCCTGTTCTCCATTCTACAACAGTGGCAAAGATCTTTTGACCTAAGGAGAAGTTGGCTTGGAATTGGATATTTCTCATTTATAAGTTACGGGTTCCACTGTAAATTAAATATTCATTTTTTGGTCTATCACTAGTTACCTGAGGGACATAAGTGATTGTGACATCAAGGGACAGAGTCTTGGAACTCCTCTGTGAGAGTTTATGGGGAAGGGGCTAGTTTTGCAGAGGTGCCCCAGGTGATATACTGTCTGTAAGTCAGTAAAGAAAGCATTTAAGGCTCTTGCAATTTGGTCGGAATTGATAATGTCAATTCAGACTTTATTAATAGACCAAAATTCCAAGGCAGGTTTCCAGTATTCCCCAATGGCCATACAAAACCATTTTCATAGATTACCAAGTCCGGTTTCTGTGGCAGTTCCTTTATGCAATGTCACAACAAAGTTGAAATCTTGGGGCCCGATTCACAGAACTAACTTAAGACAAAATCCTAAACTTACTACCGTTTTCGTATTCACAGAAGGCACTTACTCATTTTGGTATTCACAGAAGACACTTACTCACTTCGGTATTCACAGAAGTTAGGAGTCCTAACTTTAGGACTCCTAAATGCCTTCTGTGAATACCGAAAGTCTTAAAATTAGGATTTTTCTCAGTTTAGGAGTCCTAAAAATAGGACTCCTAACTTTACTACTACTAAACTGAGAAAAATCCTAATTTTAAGGCTTTCGGTATTCACAGAAGGCATTTAGGAGTCCTAAAGTTAGGAGTCCTAACTTTAATACTACTAAATTGAGAAAAATCCTAATTTTAAGACTTTGGGTATTCACAGAAGGCATTTAGGAGTCCTAAAGTTTGGAGTCCTAACTATACTACTACTAAACTGAGAAAAATCCTAATTTTAAGGCTTTCGGTATTCACAGAAGGCATTTAGGAGTCCTAAAGTTAGGAGTCCTAACTTTACTACTACTAAATTGAGAAAAATCCTAATTTTAAGACTTTCAGTATTCACAGAAGGCATTTAGGAGTCCTAAAGTTAGGAGTCCTAACTATACTACTACTAAACTGAGAAAAATCCTAATTTTAAGACTTTCGGTATTCACAGAAGGTATTTAGGAGTCCTAAAGTTAGGACTCCAAACTTCTGTGAATACCGAAATGAGCAAGTGCCTTCTGTGAATACCAAAAGGAGTAAGTGCATTCTGTGAATCCCAAAATGGTAGTAAGTTTAGGATTTTGTCTTAAGTTAGTTCTGTGAATCGGGCCCTTGCTGTCTATTTAGAGCTTGCTCCAATTACCAAGTACTTTAGTTCTGAATTTCAGGTTGTACTGCTGGATCTATTTAGCCATTTTCTTCAGTGCCAGTTATTCCATCACAAACAAGGTTTTTGTGCTGAGAGAGTTTCCTCCTTTGAGGATAGTGGCCTTCACTATAGTTAACTTTCACTCTCACACGATTCAGTGATGCAGGAAGGTGAGTTCTGAGGGAATTGCCCAGTCCTAGGAGTCTCCTAATCTGAATTTATTAAGAAGCCCCAGCGTCTAGTCCTTTGCAACTTCTGAGTAAATACCCAGGTATCTGAGGACAGAGACAACTGCTATAGAGTTAATGATTATGACCACCGACTATGCACAGGAGAAGATAGTAAGAGAAGTAGTAGGGAGACAACAACCTCCCCCCCCCAATCTGGTCCTCCTCCGAACCGCTAGATCCGTGTACAAGAAACACATCTTCGCCGAAAAGGCTTCCTTCTTCCGATCACAGCTCTCTCAAGCAAAAAACAGACCCAGAGAACTGTTCAACATTATTAGAAATCAAACCTCCCCTGCCCCACCTAGCATGACGGCCACCACTAGCAAATGTGGAGAAATAGCTAACTTTTTTCTGAAAAAATTGCCTTTCCAAACTAAAACCATCTTCCCACACTAAAGAACCTCTCCCATCTTCTCTCGTCCAAAACCTAAAGCACGTCATTGTCCCGTATTGGACCAATATCATCAACTCCTCCCTTTCATCGGGGTGTGTCCCGGTCTCCCTCCAACTCGGACAAATCACACCCATTCCAAAAAACCCCAAGGCCGACCCAAATGACCCAAACAACCTACGGCTTATCTCAAACCTCCCCTTTCTCTCCAAAGCCCTTGAAAAATGTGCCCTTCAGCAACTGGATAGACACAATGACACCTACAACCTACTTGACCCCGTACAATCAGGCTTCCGAAAAGGCTGCAGCGCTGAAACTGCATTGCTAAATATAGTTGATGACATCCACCTTGCCCTGGACAATGGTGAGGCCTGCCTACTCATTCTCCTTGACCTCTCAATGGCATTTGACACAGTTAACCACTCAACCTTACTCTCTACACTTAAATCTCGATTTGGTCTTAATGGCACCATCCTCAACTGGTTCAACTCCTATTTCCAACACAGAACCCAACAAGTAAAAATCCAAAACTGCCTATCTAGCCCCACTCCGGTCTCCCTCGGTGTCCCCCAAGGATCCATCCTCTCACCTTCTCTCTTCAACCTATTCATGGAGCCCCTTACCCTCATTCTCAAACAAGCCGGTATTAACTATCACCTATATGCAGATGACACCCAACTGTACTATAAAATTAAATCCCACTCCGATGTTCTGCAACTTAACACCGCCCTTACTAACATACAAAACTGTTTCCATTCCAATCATCTAATACTTAACCCTAACAAAACTGAAATCATTCTCTTCTATCCTAAAAACAACCCTCTCCCCATCAATACATGGATCACTGACCTTACTGCCCTTAACTGTACACTCTCCCTCTCCGAATCGGTTAAATCCCTCGGCATCACCCTCGACAGTAAGTTCACGCTCAACTCCCATGTAAAAAACTCGGCCAAAGGCACACTTTTTACGCTCCAACATCCCAAAAAAATCAAACCCTTCATTCCAGCAGAAGATTTCAAATCAGTTGTACAATCCCTAGTCTTCTCGAAAATTGACTATGGTAATGCCCTTCTCACCGGGTCTCCCAAAACTCACTTGGCCCCCCTCAAATCTGTGCTAAACCTAGCGGCTAGGATTATAACTGGTTGCAAACGCTCTGACCACATCTCGCCAACCCTTAAGACCCTTAAAATGACTTCCTATTGAAGGCAGATCCTCCTTTAAATTAGCCTGCATTACTCACAAAGCCCTCCATCAAAAAACCCCGCTCTACCTTTCAAACAAACTCAAAAAAGCGGGCAGTACCCGTTCGATGAGAAGCACTCACTCTCTCCTCCTCGTCCCCCCTTTGCTAAAAAAGAAAGCAGCACAATCTTGCTCCTTCTCTGGTAAGGCCCCCAGCATCTGGAATACCCTCCCAAAAGACCTACGATTGAATCCTTCATACGTCAGTTTAAAAAAAGACCTTAAATTGCATCTGGTCAACAAATATTGGGGTCCATAATCATTCTATGCCCATACTTGCTGTATAGTCTCTTTCCATCTTGAATCCCAAATCCTTCCCCCCTTTCTTCCACCTCTCCTGCACTCCACCAACACTTAATAGCTCCCTACCTTACCCTTCCACACCTCTTGCGTCCCCCTCGGTTCACCCCTCTCCTTAAATTTAGCCACCTCTCCCTCCACTCTCGTCTAACCCTTCCGTTTCATTCAAAATATGAGTCTAGTTCCTTTTTCCTGCTTAATTATGTGTAACTATGTTACCCATATACTGCTTAGTAAATAGCTCCATCCTTTCACTTTGTATGGACAATAACAAGACTAGTTCCTTTTACTGTTTAATAATTTGCAATTTTTAATTTCTATGTTGCTTCGAAAATAGTTTCATCCTTTCACTTTGTATCATAATCAAGATATGTTATTTACTTTGTTGCTTAAGCCTATTATATCTCTATGTTTCTTTTCGTTGCCATTTGTTTCTGTAACCCATGTGCTATCGTCTTCCCAATGTAAAGCGCACTGATACCTAAGGGTGAAGCCAGCGCTATATGAAACCTCTGAAATAAAAAAATAATATAAATAAATAAAAAGTAAGAGATGAAGGGAAACAGGGAAAGATAAAGCTACCTTTTATGGACATTACCGAATAGTTGAGTCCCTATATGCTGGCAGCTATTCAAGAAAATGTAAGGATGGCATGTCTGTGCAGATATTTACATTTCTCCACAGGAGAGTGTACTGTTAAGTAGGGTCTAATGAGTACAACAGTGATCTTATCATATGCCTAGGACTCCAAAGAACATTGGTAATTGTACACCAGTCTTTCTTATATATACCGCAAATCAGATATATTGCAACAGATTTCCCCATATGAATCACTCCATGCTTACGTATAGTGTCATAATATGCACAGCACAGTATGGGTTTTGACGATATGGTGCAGTTGCATTTTGAGGCAAAGTGTAGGTCTTGAATGGTCGAAGACTGTTTCACGTGTCAGGAGAAATTAAACATTGATCTGTAGTTAGTTGCACATAACAGATGAAGCAGCATTTTATAATGCTAGTGGATTTCTAGTCCCATGCACTTTTCTTGAGTGTTCTCCAATGCGAAACATGTTTGGGTCTTCAATTACGGACTGGGATGTGGAGTTAAGGGATGAGGTTTATTTAATAAAAGACAGACACAATACAAAAGTACAATTTTAAATAAGTGTTTAATATCAGTTTGCAGGCACCCTGTAGTGTACTGAAAATAGCTTAGTGTGTGACAGAGCATGGACAAAGGAGGGGTAAACAGGCTCATTGGAAAGGGTTGAAACACTGATAGTACTTAGTAAGGTTAAGGTCTTGCAGATTGCTATTTGTTTTTGTGTGAAGTGGATCAGAGGAACCACCAATTTTTTACTATAACTTTCCAGCATGCTAGAAAGCAGCTACACTGCTCTACAACATAACTCTAACACATTGGCATACATAATAGCTCCAGCAAAAAACTTACAAAGTCCCAAAGTCAAGACCCACAGGCTACGCCAATACCCATTTCAGCCACCGCCCGCCCTCTCGAGCGAGACCCCAGCCCCCAAAGTCCCCCTCCAAAAGTAGCCCACAGACCATCAGCAATCACTCCACGGCTGTGACTGCCCGGCGTCCCTAGACCGGGTGGTAACTGACTACCCTGGCACCACCGCGCCAACAGAGCTGCCCCCCAGCACCGCATCTGCCCATACATTCTCTTTCAAACAGATCTCTTGAAAGGACTACTAATCTACTTATGTTTACAATAATTAACATTTCCAATTGCACAGTGCAAGAACTATTTCCTATCATGCTTTTCCCAAGATTACGCCCTTGTTTTCCTCCATTGTGTTCTAAAGTTTTTTATTAGGTCCGGGGCAAAATTTGTGTTCCACCAGTGTAATGTTGTTTAATTTCCTCTTCCTCTAGCGCTCCCAGATCCCCCTCCCAGCGCTGCCACAGGCATGTTAAGAGATCAAGGCGGTTATTGATCAGTTTTCTATATGTTAGGGATATGGCCTTCCTCACCATGGGGCCAAGTATCAATCTATCTTCTAGTGGGGAAGCCTCTGGAAGTGGACCACCCTCCGGTACTGCTGATTTGAGTGCATGGCTAATCTGCAGATATCTAAATGTTTCAGTTAGTGCAAGGTCATACTCTTTTTGTAGATCCGTGACTGTGATCAATCCCTTAGAGTTCCACATGTCCCCCACTGTTGAGATCCCAATCAGGTCACATTTATCAAACCCGGGGCACACCCTCAGCCACACCAACTGCTCGGGTTCCCAGAGACCTGCTGCACGTGTGATTTTATTGTGCCAGCCCAATTTTTTATTGACCGCATGCCAGATTTCAATTATGTGTGCCGTCGGGCTGGTAAGGCCCAGTTTCCTGGGGTTCGTGTATAATGCCCTGTGATATCCTCCATGTCCCATAAGCCTCCAATCCATGCGGACACTTGGATCCCCCCCCGAACCCCATGCGCCCAACAATTGATCGGCACGAGTTAGGATGCCCAGTAGCATGACCTAAAGTCAGGCAACGCAATTCCCCCATCATACCATCCAGCCGATAATTTTTGGAGTGCTATACGTGGTGCCCGTCCATCCCACAACCGGGTACGCAATGCGCTGTCAATATTAGAGAAGTAGGCGTCAGGTATTCTATAGAGAGTATTTCGTAACGCATAGAGTAAGCGAGGTAAGGCCAACATTTTCAAAGGGCTGCTCGTCGCAGGAGGGTCAATGGGAGGGAACGTCCATGTTTAACATCTGCTCGGAAGTACGTCAAGGGTCCTAGTAAGTTTGCCTCGTGAAAACGAGAGGGGTCCAGCGTAATGTAGATTCCTAAATAACGGAAGTTCTCTGAAGCCACAGGGATATCATACTCCCTAGTCCCTAGATAGGCTGCGGGCCCCGCAGTAGGTATAATTGCGACTCAGACCAATTTATTGTATACCCTGAGTGATCTCCGAATATACAGAAAATATGAAGGATACGATGAAGGGTGGTTGTTAGAGAGGCCATATATAACAATATGTCATCCGCATATAGCAAAATTCTATCTTCATGATTTTCGGTCTCCCCTCACGCATACCGCCAAGGGTTCTAGCACTAGGGCGAATATTAAGGGAGACAGGGGGCACCCTTGCCGAGTTCCCCTACCGAACTGAAACTGTCTGGATGTATGTCGCTTTACTACCACTTGAGCAATCAGGCTAATATAGAGTAATTTAATCCAGTCCGAAGTCCATTCTCTCTAGGACAGCAAACATGTAATTCCATTCAATGGTGTTGTAGGCCATTTTGGCATCCAGGGAAAAGGCAAACTCTTCTCCAATCGTGTGATATCTACCCAGCACCCTGAGTAGATGTCTCAAATTCAGGGCGGTGTTACGGCCAGGCATGAACGCGGACTGGTCCGGGTGTATCAGCCCTGTGATCAGGGTAACAAGTCGATTAGCTAATAATTTTGCTAGTATCTCAGCTTCCGCCATGAGAAGGGAGATAGGTCTATAACCCTTACAATCGTTGGCTGGCTTGCCCAGTTTGTGTATTACTACAATCGTAGATAACCGGATCTCTTCTGGTAACAGCCCTTGCTCATAGCTTTCTATATACATCTGACGAAGATAAGGGATTAACCTGGAGGCCGTTGACTTTAGAAACTCAATTGGTAGCCCGTTGGGTCCCATAGCTTTACCTGAACTTATGTCACATATGGAGTGATGGATTTCTTCTTCTGTGGGTTCCTTTTCAAGGGAGTCTCTTTCCTCTGTCAATAAGCTGTTGACTTTGATAGTAGAGAGAAGCTCCCAAGCGTGGCGGGACCGTCACAGCTGAAGTATATACCGAATCAAAGTAAGTAGCAAATGTTTCTGCAATATTGCAGGGATCAGTGATCTCTTCCCATGCGGGCCCACGCAATTGGTGTACCCATATCGATGCCTGTTCTCTTCTTTCCAGCCAGGCCAATAGCTTGCCTGTTCTCTACCCGTGTTCATATACCCTATGATAGGTTGCCTTTTGCTTTGCCCTAGCCGCTTCTTTAAGGAGTTGTCTATAGTCTAAGGTCTTAATCGCCAATAATTGCTGAGCAGTATGGTCAGGGGACTGTGCCAAGGCTTTTTCCCCATTCAGAATTTCGACTTCAAGTTGATCGATACTTTTCATTAATTCCTTCTTGACCCACCATCAAAACAAGAGCTCTACCCTTTATAACTGCCCCAAATGCACCCCATAGGATTTGAGCTGAGGTTACCGAGCCGTTTTTGTCTTTAAAATATAATTTGGTGTCTTTGGTTAGCGCCGCCTTGATGTGAGGTTTTTTAAGCGCCCAAGGGTTGATAGTTAGGGTCGTTCATTCGGGTTGGGGACCCACCTTCATCTTAGTCCGAATAGGGGAATGATCCAAAATCCCCCGGGCTAGGCAGCGGGCCTCACTGAATTCTGGCGGGTCCTCAGCGAGTGTAAGCATGTAGTCTATTCTTGATTGGCTGTTATGTGCCCCTGAATGAGAAATGAATTGTGTGGTGGTAGAGTTGAGGTGTTGCCAAATATCTACGAGTCCACGAGCCACGAGGAACTCAGCCAGTTTAGACCCAGAGCCAGTGTCTCGACGGGGGGGCAGTCGGTCAAATGCGCCATCTACAGTAAGGTTAAAGTTTCCCTCTATTGCTAACGTGCCAATTGGGAGGACTAGGATAAATTTGCTGAGGTCTTGTAAAGTAGACTGAAGCAGCGCGGGGGGGCATAAACAGAGAGTACATTAAGGGTTTTCCCTTCCCAAGAGCCAGATAATGTCACAAATCTGCCCCGTTCGTCGGTCCATGTTTTCTTGACCATATAGGGGCAGTTCCTACGCAGAAGCAGACCTGCCCACCATGAGCTGGAGGTAAACCCTGCATGTGCTATCAATTAATAACCCCATCTGTTCAGGGCCTTGCACGTATTTCCAATCAAATGGGTTTCCTGCAAGAGGACTATATTGGGAGCCTGCCTCTTTAGGTATTGGAGGACTATTCCACGATTGAGTTTGTCCCTGAGCCCATTTACATTACATGAAAGGAACTTAAGTTCCATGCTCGATCCCATTAGTGGTGGTGTAAGTGTGAGCCCTGCGTACCAGTAGCGGTACATCCGTCACACAGGTGCACCAATGGTGAGTAACTTTGTGCGCTTTCGTGGTGTGTGTTAGTCGCTGGATTAAACACATGTTATTGCATGAGAACGGATAGGGGAGGTGCATTTCATGCTCGATTAAAAGTTTGGGAAATGCCCGGGAATGAGTATCTATCGTCAGGTTTTGATCCATCATAAGTGTTGCATTGCTGTGCTGAACTAAAACTACTGAACAAACTACTAACCCCCCCACTCAGAACTCCCTCCACCCCCTCCCTGCCTCCCTGCATAACGGAATCCAATGACCCGCTTCCCCAACAGTGCAGAGTGCTTGTCGCCCTCCCAACCCTGAATTGAGGGAAACATGGCTCTACCTGCCCCTCCTATCCCCACCCCGTATACTCATGGATTAAGCCACAGGAGTCAATATAAACAATTATGTATACTCATCACAGCCCGGGACCAAATTGCTCGATCTTTGGTGCAGTCCTGCTCCATCTCTGCCAGTGGCCGGGCCATATTAACCACTATTGCGCTGAGAGATCAATGTCAATCACAATCCATCTTGTCCCCCCAAAGCAAAGCCGACATGGCTGGATACCAGAGTGGTGGTCTATAAGTTGAGTTCTGGTTCAAACTGCCAGGGTGGTTTCAGGAGCCTGTGTTGATCCTCCAAGTCAAGGGTGGAGTCTTGTCTATGCTGCATCTTCGTCCCTCGTCATTCTTGCTGCTCCAGTCGTCCCTTCTCTCCCACTCTCTGCCAGCCATCGAGCCAGTCCATTGCATCCGCGGGGTCCGTGAAGAACCAACTTTTGCCTTTATCTTCTACACGCAGTTTCGCAGGGAACAGCATAGCGTGCTTAATTTCTCTGTCCCTTAAAGCTTTTTTTTACCTCTAGGAAAGAACGTCTTTGTTTTTGGACTTTAGCGGTGCAATCGGGAAAAAACGTGATCGTGCTATTTTCATACTTAAGGAGGGGGGGGCACTCCGGGCCATCTGGAGGATATGGTCTCGATCTTGAAAGTTGAACACTCTTGCCAGGATAGGTCAGGGGCGCCCCCGACTTGGACCTGCCCCCAGGGATCCGGTGGGCTCTCTAAATTGAGAAGTAGTTAGAAAGGTGTTTAGACTACAGGTGCTTTTTCACAAGATCTTCAACGAAGAGGTCTACTGCTGGACCCTCGGCCCTTTCCGGCACCCCGAGGATGTGGACATTATTACGCCGCGATCTACCTTCGTAGTCATTGAGTTGCATCAGAAGGAGCTCGTGCGTTGTTGTAGTTCAGAAATTTGTTTTTTCCAGGTAGAAGCGTCAGTTACCAGTACTTGTGTGACAGTCTTTACATGGGAGTCCATGCTCTGAGCAAGGGTAAGTCTGTGGCAACCGAGTCTATACGACCCTTCAGTTCTATGTGCACCATTGATGGCTGCCAGGACATCTTGAAGCATGGGTGGCTCCTGAACGCGTGCCTTCTGTTGGATGTCCTGATCCGAGACCGAGCTAGGCTGTCTCCCATCGTGTATCTTCTGCCATACAAATTTATCGATATTTGGCTGGTGTGCACCACGGCTTCCCTTGGCCATCACCATTTTGGACTTATGCGTGTGTACTCCACAGTAAGGGGTACTCTCTGCCACCTACCTTGGCAAAAACCACGTGGCCTGTCGGCTTCTCCCCGACTACTGAGCCACAGCCCCCTGTCAGAAGACCTTTGGGCCTAAGCACCAAGGCAAAGCGCTCCGGTGCCCGGTTTTCTCTGCCAGGCAAAGGGTCGACACCAAATGTTGCTCCACCGCAGAGGCAGTATTTATTGGTTACCAAGAGTGGTTACAGCTGTCTTATTTGGGCCCCGACGGTTCCCTCGGGTCCCAATCCCAGCCCGTTGGGGAAAATTCCTGTCAGGGCACGATAGGTTACCGACTGCTGTTTCACCACTGATCAGTGGCGCAGTGCTCAGTTCCTCGGGTCAGGACACCCATCCACACCGATAAGCTGCCATCCCCTCTGCTCCTTTCATAATTATGTGGGTAGTACAAATAGAGATCACTCCTCACCTTGGCAACCAGTAGCTCCCTGCGCAGGGCCCTGAGTCGAGGAATCACTCGGGAGCAATGCCGCTCGGGGAGCATACAACTACGGAACCTTGCCACGCTTCTCTTCTGCCAACTCTCTCGTGGCTTTGGGTGGAGAAATTATGTCTCTCTTTGTGTGCGTTTGTATTGCCGGGAGGCCCTACCAAGCCCCATGCAGTCCCGGTCGTGCCTCGTTCTCCACGGGGGAAGGGGAAACCAGCACGCTGTCCGAACCGACAGCCGATTACTCATGCCGCTTTCCAGATCTCACTGGCTGCCTCCACACATATGGCCAATCAATCAGGGCCCCCACCAGCAGCAATCCGCAAGCTCATCACCATAGCGGAACAGGTCTTGATTACTTGCCTGGAACCAACTCCATACAGCCGGGCACTTGCTTGCTGGGGTCCATGGTTGCTCCGCCTCTACAGGCCAGAGTGTCGTCAACTGCTCCTTCCACCCACAGGTCGCATTCGGGACAGCGAGAAACTGCTCTCCGCAGAGTCGCCGGGCCCGAGCAGCGCTAGTGAGCGACTATTTTCTTTGGCACATGGCCACGCCCCCCCAGATTGCAATTTTGACTGAATATATGTGACCTTGTTGATTGCAGATTTTATTGCCAGTTTCGAGATATTACAAAGGTGAAAGACAATATTTCTTTAGTTAGTGAAAGTCAGTGAAAGACATGAGCTTGTTCAAAAGAATGTGCTATCAAAAGAATTTGTAGGAAGGCAATGTGACTTGCCCATTTGGCCTCACCCACATAGGAACTTGGCATCTCATTTATGGCCTGTGCTTTAGTAAGTACAAGGGAAAAATGTATTAGATTTACCATCTGTCATGGCCCAAAGGTGCTTCAGTCAATTATTTAATTGAGCAGAAGAAATGCATCTTGGTTTATTTCAGTATATAAAGGCTATGATGCCTATTAGCAGTGGTGAAAGTGGACTGAAATGGCAAAGTCCAACATGGAGTATGCTTTGAACTGATTGATTGTACATTCAGTTGAGATTTGGCTGGCAGAGGATTACGGTCGCGTGAGTTATAGTTGCCTACAGTAACTATAACGGGGGAATTTCATTGGTTTTTTATTAGTAAAATGTCCAGCTAACTATAACATGTGTGAAACCTATGGTTTTTTCAGTGAATATATATATATATATATATATATATATATATATATATATATATATATATATCCTCCAAGTTCGCCCCAGAACACAAAGACGCCACTCCTGCGGGAGAGAGTTCACAGAACGTTATTTAAAAAACAGCACATCCAGTCTCAATTCATTTTGTAGTCCCTGACGCGTTTCGGTGAACATCACCTTAATCATAGGGTGGGGCAAAGAAACAAACCTTGGTGAACAGCAAACATATTATTCCACTGTCATGCATTCTCCAGTGAATAGCATGCTGGTGTTTGCAGTTCCGATATTTACCACAGTGGGTCCATGTGTTTTTCCAACATCCCCAATGTTCTTTACAATGTTTGCAGCCCTCCAGTGGGCCTCGAGAAACGATGTCCGGTTTAAATACATTTCTCTCCCGTGCCACGACTGGGCTGTCTTTCCGTTACAGCCCCGCAGACCTGTATTCAGTAAGCCAGGCGGTGCAATCCTTCGTGGCTGAGGCCGCCGTGTTTACACAGCCTCCAAGTTCTCCCCAGAGCTCAAAGACACCACTCCTGCGGGTGAGAGTTCACAGAACGTTATTTAAAAAACAGCACATCCAGTCTCAAGTCATTTTATAGTCCCTGATGCATTTCGGTGAACATCACCTTAATCATAGGGCGGGGCAAAGAAACAAACCATGGCGAACAGCAAACATATCATTCCACTGTCATGCATTCTCCAGTGAATAGCATGCTGGGGTTTGCAGTTCCGATATTTCCCACAGTGGGTCCATGTGTTTTTCCAACATCCCCGATGTTCTTTACAATGTTTGCAGCCCTTCAGTGGGCCTCGAGAAACGATGTCCGGTTTAAATCAATTTCTCTTCCGTGCCGCGTCTGGGCAGTCTTTCCGTTACAGCCCCACATACCTGTATTCAGTAAGCCAGGCGGTGCAATCCTTCACGGCTATATAGTTTTATTTAATTTGTTTTTAATGTTATTTTTGCTTTTATTTATAATTATTTATAATTATATTTAATTATAGATATCGGCTAGTGACCGCATATACAAATTAAAGAGTGTAGGGCTTAATGAGGATCCCTGCGGGACTCCACAGTTGAGCTCGAGTCTCTTAGAGGTGGCGTCCTCTGAGAAGACTTGAAAGGTTCTTTTATCTAGGTACGATTGTACCCAGGAGATCGCCTCATCTTGAATCCCCAGTCTCCTAAATCTCTCTACTAGAATGGAAAGGTTAACCATGTAAAAGGCCAAGCTTAGATCAAGGAGGATGCTGGCAACTGCTTCTCCCTGATCCAGGATCTGTTTAGCATCCTTGACCACAGCAAGAAGGGCAGTCTCGGTACTGTGGTTAGGAGGAAACCGTGTCAGGGTGGCATATAGAAGATCATGGATTTCCAACAAATTGGAAAGCAGAGTGTTCACATATTTTTCCAAAATGTTTACAATTAACCGGCAGCAGTGAAATTGGGCAGTAGTTGCCCAGGTCACTTGGGTCTAGGCTAGGTTTTTTCAATAAGGCCTTGACCATCGCATGCTTCCAGCGGCCTGGAACAGATCCTGTGGACAAGGAAAGATTTATCATTTCCAAGATACTCGGAAGAATCACCTTCCCTACTTTATGTAAAATATATGGAGGAGCGGACTCTAAAGGGTAGCCTGATTTAATTTGTAAAAAATATTCTGTCAGCTTATCCAAATTCATAGCTGCAAATTCTTTAAGTACGTGCTCTATATGGTATACGGGCACCTCAGTGTCTGCGAGAGGAATAGGATAAGGGGGCCTAGGGAATGTGGTATAGAGCTTATTAACTTTTCCCTGAAAGAACTAAGCAAAAGCATTACACCGTTCTGTGGTGGCTTCAAGGGATAGATCATTTGTTGGGACCTCTAAGAGATCCTGTGCAACCCGAAAAAAATTCCCTAGGAGTATTAGTGGCTACTTTTATTTCTTTTTGATATATTTTTATTGCTTCTTTATATATCTGTTTACTTAAATCCTGGAAATCCTTCCTCCATTTCCTCTCGAGTCTTTTACATGTCTGTTTTAATCCTCGAAATTCGGGTGAATACCATGGGTTCTTTTTGTCTCTGGCTTTGTGGCTGGATTTAATTGGGGCAACCGTGTCCAATGACGACTCAATCTAGCGTGTGAAATTTTCCTAAGCTTCGGTCGGATTTGAGTTGGATTCGGGTTTGAGGTTGTTAAGTGCTAAGGTCCAGGATTCTACCAGAAGGCGTACTTTCCTCTCCCTGATTTTAATGCTGGGAGCTTGCGCTACAGATGCTATACGGAAAGGGATCAGAAAGTGGTCTGAACAAGGGATGGGTCTAGGCTCGCTGACCAGTATTTCAGGGTGGTTGCTAAATTTAGGATCAAAAGTATGGCCTTTTGTCTGTGTGGGGCCTGACACTTTTTGAGAGAGTTGGATCGCCGTACGATCATGAATGAGCTCCACTGCGTCCACCTTATTAGGTTCATCAAAGTGGAGGTTGAAGTCCCCCATAAGAGTGGTGTTGGGGGAGGTGGCTACCAATGTTGCAGCGACCTCCAGGAGGGATTTGATAAATCGCCCGCACCCTCCTGGCTAGCGGTAGATGAGGACTCCACCAAAGGAGTGGGTTGGGGAAAGTACCATATTGAAAGAAAGACTTTCACAATCCAAAATAATATTATGTTCAACCCTGCACTTAATTGAGTTTTTATGGATTATGGCAATACCTCCTCCTTTCTTTATATCCCAGTAATTCGCTTTATGGTAAAGCCAATGGGCAAGGTTAGGTTCCGATGCACTGTGTAACCAAGTTTCCGTAAGGAATAGTGCATCTGGGTCCACGTCTTCGAGGAGCATCATGTTCTCCAAAAAATGTTTAGGCAAAGATCTACAGTTGAGGAGGAACATTTTAAATGTATGATGCTGCTGGTCCTCAGGGCAGCTATCCAGCTGCAGACAGAAAGTAAACATGCACTGAGGGCATCCTTGCCCTTTACTAACTGGAAGCAGTGAGTTTTAGGCGCACTTGTTAATAGGTGTCTTTAGCCTTAAAATCTCCTGGCAAGAGTAGACAATTATACCTAATGGTGGGGGAGCAGGGGTTCTGGCCCCTGGTCCAGGCCGGGCGCAGATGGGTGCAGACAAGCTTGCCTGCGCAGCCGCGCTGCCATCCGACCTAAGTAGCGGGAGACTTGGAAGCTTGCTGTGGCTCCGCCTCCGACCCGCCTCCAGGGTATGAGAGGGTACGGCGTCACCAACTAAGGCAAGTCAAATAGCAAGTCAAATAGCAGCAGTGAGTCAAATCACAATACTTAAAATCGTAGAGAATATAATTTTTTTTAAAAGGCATAGTCAAAACTGGTAAAAAACTTTTTTTTAAACTGTAGCTCTGGCAGATATCGGTGTGAGCGTTCTACTCAGCCGCCACGTGCCACGCTGCAATCTGGCCTAAGTAGCGGCAGACCCAGAAGCTTGCTGTGCCTCCACCTCCCACTCGCCTCCGACCACCTCCACTCCCTCCACTCAATCGGAATACCGTGGTGGACCAGGGAGCGAGAGGGTACGGCGTCACCAACTAAGGCAAGTCAAATAGCAAGTCAAATAGCAGCAGTGAGTCAAATCACAATACTTAAAATCGTAGAGAATATAATTTTTTTTAAAAGGCATAGTCAAAACTGGTAAAAAACTTTTTTTTAAACTGTAGCTCTGGCAGATATCGGTGTGAGCGTTCTACTCAGCCGCCACGTGCCACGCTGCAATCTGGCCTAAGTAGCGGCAGACCCAGAAGCTTGCTGTGCCTCCACCTCCCACCCGCCTCCGACCACCTCCACTCCGTCCACTCAATCGGAATACCGCGGTGGACCGGGGAGCGAGAGGGTACGGCGTCACCAACTAAGGCAAGTCAAATAGCAAGTCAAATAGCAGCAGAGAGTCAAATCACAATACTTAAAATCGTAGAGAATATAATTTTTTTTAAAAGGCATAGTCAAAACTGGTAAAAAACTTTTTTTTAAACTGTAGCTCTGGCAGATATCGGTGTGAGCGTTCTACTCAGCCGCCACGTGCCACGCTGCAATCTGGCCTAAGTAGCGGCAGACCCAGAAGCTTGCTGTGCCTCCACCTCCCACGCGTGTCCGACCCACCTCCACTCCCTCCACTCAATCGGAATACCGTGGTGGACCGGGGAGCGAGAGGGTACGGCGTCACCAACTAAGGCAAGTCAAATAGCAGCAGTGAGTCAAATCACAATACTTAAAATAGCAGAGGATATAAATGTTATAAAACGGCATAGTCAAAACTGTTAAAAAAAAAATAATTTCCCTCCAAAATGGACCCTATACAACTGGAATTGCCAATAGTAGCTTATTGCCGGAGGGCAGTTCCTGTCAGTGGCCTAGTGAGCTGAATTTGACAGAATAAAGGCAACAAGTTCCTGGTGGCATGGTAAAAGGAGGAAAGGGGAAAAAAGCTGAATGATAATGTGTGTACATGGAGAGAGGGGCACCTTCCCTCATGAGGCTGAGAGACAGAAATGTACTTGCTAAGTTCCCATCCTAATAGTGCTGTTCTCCATAAGGTGACAAGGCTGACAATGTATGGAACGCGGCAGTCAATCTGGATCGCAAGTCTGCCTTTGACGTCAAATTTCATGATATACCCTACTCACAGTACTATTAAGAAAGGCCTTTAGGGGCCATGAGCAAACCATATAGAATCAGAAGCCGGGTGTGTGCTGGTTGCAAAGCAGTGTATATTGGCACTATGGGCGGCAAACAGTGAACATGGCACTCTGAGTTTACCATGTTCATTGTACATATAACCAAAGCCAGCTCCGACAAGTAAGTAATGCTTATATTCAGAGCATCCTCTTATAAATTGCATAGGAATCCAAAATGTTTTCTTGGTTGCACCCTCCCTCTCAGCATAAACTTTCAAAATTCCCTCTTGATTGAGCTGTGTAATCCCAGGAAAATGACATAATGTCCATGAACTTAAGGGTGCTGAAATGATCAATGCACGTTGTAGCACATTCCTTTATTAATACTATTGTGAAGTTGCCAACAAACTTTAATGTTAAGTATTTCTCCCTATATCACAATGATTCCAGAGCTCCGAAATATCAAATCTGATATTGCGTTCTTATCAGGTGAAAAGGGTGCCACAATCTTGCCCTTCCAACGAAATTTACTACTGCTGTATCGTTCCTACTAATCTGTAGGACCTGCGCATTCCCCGAACAGCATAAACTAAAGGCATGGTGTCAAGACTGATTCCCGACACCCCCCACAGAAGATGTTGGCCTATAGAACAGCTAGCTCACAGTGCCCCAGTAAGCCGTCCTAACCTACCAGGGAGCAAATGGTTTCTGTCAACCACTGAACATGATAACCCTGTCCCTTCAGGGATCATGGAAACAGTGCAAAACCTTTCACTCAGTCGCTCGTGCTTACTTATTCTCAGAGAAATATACAGAGAATACACAATGGGACGTTTTCAATAATATTTTTTGAACCAAAGTTATTCTTGCATAAAATACGTTTGCTGCAATGATTAGTAGACAGAAGCAGATACATGTGATTACAAGAACCAAAAGCTTAAATAATCGGTAGAGTTCTACCATGGTGTTAAGACAATGGATATGTGCAGGCATATAAACAAGGCGGTAATCGGGAATACTCCTACTATGCGAACCTACTCTAAGTGTGCCTAGCGTGTATGTAGGTGTAGAGCCAAGAATCCCCCCAAGGGATGATCCAACCACATTACCTGAAAGAAAAGAGTGAAGGACCCCGTCTTGGTCACGAACTGGACATCCCTCGCGAGATGTCAGATCACCGCATGGTGATCCCTTTAGCATGCACAGACCCTCAGTAGATTAGTGGTGTTGTTGGTATGTAGATAGTCCTGTCACCCCATGGATGAAGATAGTGATGACATTTCTACATGTAAGGAACAAGACCTTGTACATGATGTTCATGGCGTTGTGATGTTGTGCAAAACCAGATGTAAAATAAGTTGTGTGTCAGAGAAACTCATCCAACATTGTCGTGCGTGCAAATGTATGTAAAAGGTCACAGCTTGGAAATGTTATTTGTGAGGACAATGTAAGAAATAAGTTGCTACACTACATGGGCCAAACCTGGGAATATAACACTACACTAGCATAAAAATGGGGTGCATTGCAAGATTTGCACAAACCAGGATTAGTTTAATGTGGTCCAGACTCTCATTAGTACTTTCTCATGAACCTGCAAACCAACCATGCTCTGTGCAATTAACAATTGGATGTGCAAGGCTGTACTCCTTCATCACTGTTTTAAACCAATTTAAAAACATAGGAGCTAATTTACAAGAGGCCTATGCCATCGGAGAGTCACTTTTTTTTGGTGCTCCAGTGGCGCAAGTCTCTTAACCATATGTATGAGTCGACACAAAACCAGTCTGCATAGCTTTGCATGGTCTTATAGATATGGAGTAAGGCAATACCGCTCAAAGTGATGCGTTGCCTTATTCTGCTTGAAGGAGGCATTCTAGGGGTGTTGCGGTGGGTGTTCTCACGCAACACCCATGGAGTTTGACGCGGCCCCAAATTGACAAAATCATGTAAACCTGGGGCAGCACCAAAACCTTACTCCTCCCCAGAGCAGGCATAACCAAGAGAAATGTTTTAATTTCTCCTTGTTTTTTCCTCTTTCCATGTGTGCTATATTATGCAGCACACATAGAATGAGGAGAACGGCTATCTGGATTGTTTTTGTGCAGGAAGGTGCCCCTTCCTGCACAGCCCTGCCAACAATGCAGACACCGGTGCACCATGGTGCAAGGGTGCCTCCATTAGCAATAGGCACCAAATGTGCACCAGATCTGCCTGAAAGAGCAGGGATGCACCACATCTCATAATTACGGTGCATTCCTGCCCTTTTAGATTGGCATAGGGCAACGCAGCAAAAAGGTTTACACCAATTTTTTGTAAATGAGGCCCCAACGGGCTTATTTATGAAAGCCCTGCGTCACTATTGCACTACGTAAAGTGGTACATGCATGACGCAGGGCTCTCATTTCGATTTCTTAAGCCACGCAAAGCCACCTTGCGTGGCTTTGAGTTGCCTCATAAATCATGAGTAAGACAACGCATTGTAAGTGGCTGCATTGCCTTACTCTGCACCCAGGAGGCGTTCCATGGGCGTTGCGGTGGGCTTCCCCACGCAACACCCATGGAATTTGACACTGCCCCAGATTTACAAAGTGATGTAAACCTGGGAAAGTGCTAAATCAGTACGCCTCCTGAGGTGATGTGTAACAAAGAGAAATATGTTTATTTCTCCTCGTATTTTTCTCTTTCTATTTGTGCTGCATTCTGCAGCACACATAGAAAGCAGAAAACGCCACTTAGAATTGTTTTTGTGCAGGAAGGTGCCCCTTCCTGCACAAAAGCCATCGTGCATGCAATGGAGGCACCCTTGCGGTCCCTGTGTTGGCACTAGGCTGCTGAAATGGTGCCAGTGGCGGGAGAATTGACAACAATTCACCGTATTGCTTAAATATGGTGCATTTCTGCCCTTTCACTTTGGTGTATTGCAGCGCAGCAAGGTGCCTTGCTGCGCTGCCAAATGCTAAAATCGCATAAATGAGGCCCCAAATATGTTGAATGCATCAGGGGCATTATGTTTGTTAACAGATTACAGCACCTCTGAAAACAAAGTGATGGGACTTTGTATATTAATTGCTGCTTGGAATGAATTCTGTTGTTTCATATAAGTCTACTTCATGTATTTTTTTCTACTTTGTGCGTTATAGTAACTGTTTGCCTTGTGGTGTCTACAAATACGGAGGAGAGAGTGGTTGTGGCAGAGTAGACCCTAGAAATTGTTTATTTTATCCCCACCACAGTTCTGCGGCAAATCTGAGTGTAAGCACAATTCAAATGTCAACATATTTGACAGAGATCGGTTTTCACTGTTTATTAGGTATTTTTATGTATGATTTTAGCTAATTTATTGATCACGAGATGTACATGAAGAATACAATTGTGCCCTCTTTCATTAATGTTCACACCTGAGGGGGAACTTGCTCTTGGAAATTCGGTTATGTGCAGATTGATTGGACTGCATTGTTTTCTGAATTTTGAGTACCTTTTGCTGTGCTCATTTTTAACTTTTATACATCTTTAAAATGCTCAACTGATCCCTCAAGTACGTATACCTCTATACACTTGAAGCACTTTGCCATGTCTGAACCCTGGATACACCCATTTCAAAAAAGATTTTTGATTATTTTGGCGCTGCACAGGTTTTCCAGCACAAAATGTCCACTAATGCTAACCAGTGAAAGGGGAGGCTTGTTCCATAGCACACGATTTTCGGAAAAGGTTTGTGCTGAAATTAAAATCTGAAACCACAAAATAGGCAATGGGCCAAACAAGGAAAGAAGTGCCTATTGTGGTGCAGAAACGCTGCTGCAGAGGCTGTTAGAGAAGGAGGACAGTTACATAGAAGCAGAGTGGGTCAGCTTTGTGTCCTGGTCCTGACATCCTAAGGCTTTACAAAAGGCAACTTCCCCGAAGAACCACACCTTAGGGGGGTCTATTTGTAACAGACAGGAACTCAATGAGCTGTGGCATTTAACATAGATGAAAGGTCTCCGGTTCACTCGCTGAGACTCCCTTCTAAACATCTCTTCTTCTGTGAAGGTTGCCTTTTATTACTCAGTTAACAAGTGTTAGTCTGTTTTATTTGGAACTTAAAAAGGGTTATGGTTCTCTTTTGCTTCCGGTGGAAGTCAAAGTCGACTTCAGGGCAAAGCTGCACGGATATTAAAAGATCAGAGTCAGAAATAAATCAGTTTGTATACATTGGCCTAAAGCAAAGAGTTCTTATTACAAAACATAATAATCTTTTTAAAAAGGAGAACTATTGCGGCCTATTAGAATAAAAAGAAAAGCTGTTTTCTCCTGTGCCAGGCAATGCTAACTCATGCATCAAACAATAAACTTTAAACTAGAATTAAGGATCAGCCCGTTGTCATGGAGTTACATGAAAAATATAAAAATAAAACTGCTATCTCCTTAATAGTCTGTTAAACTGGGTTACATCATGTGGTTGGACTATGCGTAAAATAAATTAATTGAAATATTTAGCTTCGAAATAAGTTAGACCCAACTAAACCAACTCATCATGAGATTAACTAAACATACATTTTGGTGCCAAGCCTTGTTTACCCCAGACCTTAAGAAGAAGTTTTACAATGTAAATTTGAATGCAAGCTTCATGATTTTCAAAATTACACCACAATCAACCCTCGCCAGTAAGCCCTTTCCTCTCCTCTGCCCACCTTTGGTAAAGACTGGCATGTGTCGTGCCTTAGACCGAATATAGATTGATTATTATTTGATATGCTTTCTTCAAAAGTCAATTATGATATTACACTATTGAACAAATAAACGGAGGCAAACATGTATCGACTTGATTGGGAGAAGCTGAATGGAGAAAGATAAAAACCCCCATGTAAAGAAGTTGGCCTGAGGACAAAGTCATTATTGAATATGAAGATAAATATCTCGTAAGTAAGTTATCACCCTATAAATGGAATGTTAGTTGAATGTGTAGATTTCACTGCGTCACTTCTACAACCCTTTCTTGCGTTGGAACGCCCCTCCCCATACATTATACCTGGCGCAGGTATAATGTAGCGCAGGGGTTTACAAAGTGACGCATCTACCTAGATGCGTCTCTTTGTAAATATGGCGCAACAATAAATAAATTGCCCCTCTGTGTTTAATGAGCTAATGAATCATGTCCTGATGTCTGCAGCTGACATTTTAAGATCTGTTTCACGTTTAAAGCTTTATTACTCCAACAAGTTAGTAAATATCAACATATACATAAAATGAACACTGAAAAAACCACTTGGGGCCTGATTACGAGTTCGGCGGTCAGTTGGACCACCAAACCTGTGATGGATGTGCGGTGGCGGCCGGAACCACCGTACCAGTGGTCCAACCACCGTAATACAACTACATCGGTCGCACCTCCAGGGGATTACCTCAAATGCCAGGGAACCACATTCCCTGGCAGTGGCCTAGCAGTCAGACGAGTGCAATATGCTGGCAGTGCCGCTACCACCCCGCCAAGCATATTACGAGTTTTTCTCACCACCAGAATTTCCTAATGGTGTTCACGCCATGAAATGCTGGTGGTGAGGAAACAAAGGAGGGCCCTCAAGGGCACCCCGTTGCCTCTAGGCCCTTGGGTGCATGCAAGGGGGGCACATGGTTTGCCCCTCTGCATGCATGCACCCCACTGTCCTGCACGGCATGGACTTAGTTGTCCATGCCAAATGGGAAAGGGCTTTGGCATTTCCATTGGGGTGCCTTTTGAAAGGCACAGCCGTAGTAACGCCAAAGAACCTCCCATCAGATAATGAGAAAACTCATAATCTGGCAGGAAGCCGGCGGTCAAATTTGGTGGTGTGGTAGTGAGGCGATGGCCTGCTGTGTATGCAGGGGGCCACAACATGTGCCCCCCTGTTTTATTGCACCCCATGTTCCTGCACAGCATGGAATTCAAAGTCCATGCCGTGCTGGAACAGCTTTTGCATTCCCATTGTGGTGCCTGTTTTCAGGGCATCGCCATGTGAACAACAAAAGAAAAGCCCGCCAGACACGATTTGAACTCATAATGTGGTGGGTGGATCATTATGGCTCTGGCAGTGCTGTGCCAGCTCACAGCCGGCACAGCACCACCATAGTCATAATCAGGCCTTTAGATTTTAACTTCAAATGTTGCAAGAGGGTGCTTAAGGGGAGAATAGTTTTTTGGTCGCAAAATTTGCATTTCCCATTGTAATATGTTATTTTTTTATTTCTATAGCACACTAACACCAATGATCACTAGGCACTTCAAAAACATCTAGCGGCAATCCACAATAAAGTAGCTATATGCCTAAATGAACAGCCTTGTGTCAGTCCATCTTATGAAATTCCGCAAAACAACTTCGACATGTAGGTGTGCGCCCACCAGCCTGGGCCTTATGGTTCCTTGGGAATTTGAAGTACGTGACCTTGAGCTGATGTGGGCGTTCTCCAAGGGTTGTGATGGGAAAGTTACCTTTTAGGAAACAAAGGGGCACTGCCATAGAGCGATTTTTGGCGAGGTGCCTGGAACTGGATTCTTTGCTTCGGTGCCAATTAGTGTAGCTACTCTACAAAGGAGTAAATGTGACTACATTTAGAGACATCTAAGAGACATAGTGGCTTGCTGAATTCTGCAAAATCTGTAGTATCTGCATTAAATACAGGAGAGGGCTAGGTAGACAAAGATGGCATAGTCTATCCTAGACCTTATTAGTGCTTCTGAGACTAGGCATCTGTTCTCAAAATCTAGGTAAGGAGATGTATTCTAAAACATGAGGAGTTGATGGCACCACGCAGGAAAGGTAGAAGACAGCTGCTCAGCCTTAGTAAGTTGGGCATCAATATTTACCCCCAAAATCTTTAAACACTGATGAGGGAGAGAAGCCACAATGTCAGTAGTTGCCCAGTCATAGATCACAATGATTGTTTACAAAGACCTCTGTCTTGTCTACATTCAAATTGAGTATGTTGCTTTTCATCCAAGCTCAGATAAATTGAAGATTTTGTTGAAAGGACAAATGGGATTCTTCCTAATCGTCCAATTTCAACAATATTTGTGAGTCGTTGATCACATGTACACCTTGCCACCACCTTCAGCAAGCTGAGAGGTTAGTGGCTTCAGTGTAATATTGTAAAGGTGAGCGTTAGAATGATGAACCTTGAGGGACAGAAGATGTTAATGTTAATTGTGATTTGAAAAGCGCCTAATACCGGCAGGCCTCTAAGCGCTGAGATAGATTAGCCATAGCCCCCCCAATGAGTGAATGTTAGCCCCAGGTCAGCATCTGCATTATGTCCAGGCCTCTGTGAAGAGGAAGGTCTTCAGTTTTTTCCTGAAGGGAAGGAGGGTTTTTTCTGACTGGAGGTATCCTGGTAGCTTGTTCCACAGCTGCGGGATCAAGAACGAAAAGGCTCGCCCCCCCTTTAGTCATACTGTTAAACCGTGGGCAGGCCAGCCGGCCTGCCTCGGATGACCATAGGGTGCGAACGGGGACATATCTCCCTAGGCGCTCCTTGATGTATCCTGGGGCCTGCCTGTGAAGGGCCTTGTGGGAAATGCAGAGGCCCTTGAATATGGCTCGCTGTTTGATGGGGAGCCAATGTAGCTGTTGCAGCAGAGGTGTGGCCCATGCCCGTCTAGGGAGCTTGAAGATCAGCCTAGCTGCATCATTCATCGCTACTTGCAGTTTGCCTAGCAGCTTTTCCGATAATCCAATATATAGCGCATTGCCATAGTCTAGGAGGGACATAATCAGTGCGGTCACCACCATCTGCATGGTGGAAAATGAGAGAAGGGATGATAATTTCCTTAGCTGCCTCAGCAGGCCCACGCAGATCCCAACCACAGAGGCCACTTGGTTAGACAGTGTGAGTTTGTCATCTATTTTAATACCACAGCTTTTTAGGACTGGAGCTAGAGTCAGTGTGTCTCCCAGCTCCTGTGGCCAGAAGAGGTCAGTCGATGGGTTGCTTCTTGTGGAGATGGCTAGGAGGCCCGTTTCGTCTGGGTTGACTTTAAGTGAGTTGTCCGTTATCCAATTGGCCACATACCTAAAGATATTTTGCAGGCGTGCCTAGGCTTGTGGGTTGATGTAAGTGGTAAGGTGGAGAGCCTGAGGGCAGTCATTTAAAAGTGATCAAAACCACTGTAAGGCTACAGCTGATATCTGCCATCTTGATATGGTCATATAACATGGCCTGGTCAACTGTACTGAATGTGGCAGACAGGTCAAATAAGATCGAGGCAATGGTAGTGCACAGGTCCAGCTCTAATCTTAGATTGCGAAACCTGCCTGCATCTCACATAGCACATCAAGAGACTACAGGTTCTTACTAATCTTTGTTGCAACAAATGTTTTTTAAGACTTTTGCCTCAAAAGAGAGAAGAGTAATAGGTTTTTTGGTAAATTTAAATCTAACCCAGCCTTTTTCAAAGGTAATTGATGACTGTTTGAACTCCGGGACTGTGTCCCTCTCTAATGAAGAGTTAAATTGCTGGCAAAGAGTCTCAGTAATAATAAGAGTCATGTAATTAAAACAATGTGGGTGGTGGGCGTGGCATGGTTTGGCAGCCTAGGATGGTGGACGCGTGAGTCAGTGGCTCCACGCCGACCTGCTAAATTATCCTGATCCATTGGTAAGGGCTGGTGCCCAGGTGGGGGGGCTTGTGCACCGGGAGGGCCCTGGGGAGAGTGTGCTGCCCAGATGGTGCCTAGATGCCTGAGACCAGAGAGCGGGACTGCTGGCCGTATCATAGCAAGATGGCTGCCTAGGTCTCTGGTGCACTGTGTTACAGCAAACAAATGACGGACGGAATGCTGACAATGCAAACATTCTCCCCCAGTCAAAAGATCTGGATTAAACCCATCGTTCTTTTGCCCACTACGCCACCCCAGTTTGGACCCAGCCATATGCAAATCAGTCTTGACCCTGTGCCCCATGCGAACAGTCCAGACCAAACTACCAGGCCAGGTCCTCCCTGGAACGGAATCAAGCATCCTGGGACCGTTTTCAGGGTATGTCACCATTCATCAGCCAGGCTAGCTTGAATCCAGTGGCACAGTGAGCAAGGGACCCACATCTGGGCATACCCATCCCACTTAGGGCGAAAAGTGTTACAGCAAACAAACGATGGACGGAACGCTGACAATGCAAACATTCTCCCCAGTCAAAAGATCTGGGTTAAATCCATTGTTCTTTCGCCCACTACGCCACCCCAGTTTGGACCCAGCCACATGCTAATCAGTCTTGAACCTGTGCCCTATGCGAACAGTCCAGACCGAACTGCCAGGCCAGGTCCTCCCTGGACCGGAAACAAGCATCCTGGGACCAGTTTTAGGGTATGTCACCCTTCTTCAGCCAGGCTAGCTTGAATTCAGTGGCACAGTGAGCAAGTGACCCAAGTCTGGGCATACCCATACAACTTAGGGCAAAAAGTGTTACAGCAAACAAATGATGGACGGAATGCTGGCAATGCAAACATTCTCCCCCAGTCAAAAGATCTGGGTTAAATCCATCGTTCTTTTGCCCACTACGCAACCCCAGTTTGGACCAAGCATATGCAAATCAGTCTTGACCCTGTGCCCCATGGGAACAGACCAGACAGAACTGCCAGGTCAGGACCTCCCTGGAACGTAAACAAGCATCCTGGGACCGGTTTCTGGGTATGTCACCCTTCTTCAGACATGGGTCCCTTGCACACTGTGCCACTTGATTCAAGCTAGCCTGGCTGAAGAAGGGTGAGATACCCTGAAAACGGTCCTAGGATGCTTGTTTCCAGTCCAGGGAGGACCTGGCCTGGCAGTCCGGGCTGGACTGTTCGAATTGGGTGCAGGGTCAAGACTGATTTGCACATGGTTGGGTCGGAACTGGAATGGCATGGTGAGCAAAAAACGATAGATTTAGGCCGAGATATCTGTACTGGGGTGAATGTATGACATTGTTCTGCATTCTGTCCATCAATTGTTGTTTTTGCATTTTGTCACCCTGAGTGGGACGGGTATGCCCAGACATGGGTCCCGTGGTCTCCATGCCACTGGAGTCAAGCTATCCTGGCTGATGAAGGCTGAAAGCCCGAAACCGATCCTAGGATGCTTGTTTCCAGTCCACGGGGGACCTGGCCTGGCAGTTCGGGCTGGACTGTTCCCATTGAGCGCAGGGTCAAGACTGATTTGCATATGGCTGGATCCAAACTGGAATGGCATGGTGAGCAAAAAAACTATGGATTTCGGCCCAGATCTCTGTACTGGCGTGAATGTATGACATTGTTTTGCATTCTGTCCATCAATTGTTATTTTTGCAATAGGTCTCTGGTGTACTAGCAGAAGCTGTCGCGGCCTCGGAATGAGGGGCTATGAGGGACTGGCCCGTTGGCCAGGAGGTGCCCCTGAGGTTACCCACTAGAAGCGAGGAGTGAGCAGAGAGACCTGGGCTGTGGAGGAACGGTCGGAGACTGGGGTCGCTGGACGCAGCCAAGAAGATGCCGGGGTGCGGCCACACTGAGGACGGGAGCAGAGATGTGGACCACCAGTGCGATGGAAGGAGGTGAGACGTCTGGAGACTGAGTGTCCACGAAAGAAGTACCTGCAGTGGTGAGGGACCTCCAACGAGGAAACTCCAGAGCAACGGGAGAGAGCAGTGAGACCAGGCCTGCTGCAGAGGGATCAGATCCTGAGGTCGAGTCGCTGCCACACAGTAACCAGGTCCAGCAATTGCGAGAGCAGCAATGCAAGGGCTATGGTGTGGAGCCGTGCTGACCTCCCGGGACATGAAACAAGGCCTGGAGGAGAGAGAACTGTCTGAGGTACGAGGAGATACCCTGGGCGAACGACCGGGCAGCAGCAGTGCCCTGGAGGACAGCGGAAGTACAAACGCTGAGGGCCTGAGTACATGCCCTGAAGATTCTGGTACCTACCGACCTGTACTAGAGGTGGCAGATTGTAACAGACACAGCTGTGGGGAGCACGCTCTTGTGCCATATAGCACCCAGGATAGAATTGCCGCCCAATAACTAGGCCGAAGCTACTGGGACCAGGGCCCCAACATCAAGGGGCAGAGAGGAACCCTCAGGGGCTTGGGAACAAGGGACACTGGGCCGATTTACGTGCCCCTGCAGGGTCCATGACACTTATCGCCCCGAGTGGGACACCTGCTGAGGGGACGTCCAGGAATGCTGAACTGTCGTTATAAGACGCAATACCAACACTGAGAGGCAATCCATGGGGAGCTGGATTGTTTCGTCCCACAGAGGAGGACTGAGGCCTAGAATACTTGGCAGCATGAGGGTATCAGCAGGATATTTACCCCAGAGCACCCCTTCACACGATGGGCAAAACAAGAGCGGAGAGTAGAAGACGCGGAAGGATGGAATAGGAGGAGCAATTTCAGGGTCCTGGGGCTTCCAGAAGGAGCGGAAGGTAGTGACATGGTTACTTTTCTGGCGGGTTGGCTCAGGACGGTGGTTGCACCGGAGGGCCTGTCAGCCTTCTATACATTGAAGAAAGGGCACCGTGTCCCTGCCAGGCCGCCAGCCCCGGGGCGGCCTCCGTGCCCAGTGGTGGCCAGGCTCCACCACTTTAAGGACAGAGATACCTTACAGCAAAAGGCTCGGGTGGAGGGCCCACACAACCTTTTCCCTGACAATACTCTGGAGGTACAAAGCCGGCGTGCCTCCTTCTTCAAAGCCAAGAAGGCCTTGCGAGCAGAAGGCCTTCAGTACTCTCTAATATTTCCAGCTCAGCTGCGCATATTTCTGGATGGGAAGGCACATTTCTGTGATGATCTCAAATGGCATGGGAATGGATAGAGACATATCAAACAGAGAGGCCACACGCGACACAGGGGACTGCGGAGCCACCCCGGGACCGAGCACCTAGGAAATGACTCAGGAGGCAATAGAGGCGAGGTCCTCCAAAGAAACCGAGTTCCTCACAGACAGATAAGGAGAGAGCTGAGGCATTGCAGGCAGTGGCAGCGATCATGAAGGACAGGAGATCATCATCGGTGGCGGGGCCCTGCTCCCGGGGAGAGATAGAAGGGTCAGAATGGGACTCCTCCCGCAGTGGTAGCGTACTTTTGCCCTTGGTGACCCCAAAAGCAGCAGATGAGATTATTTGATAGCGCAATCTGGCTTAGATATTTGGGGGCTCTCGGGACCGGGGCCGCCTGCTGGGTGTCCGGTCGCCAGCCGGGATCGACCAGTTGGGTCTGATGCTCAGTACACAGCTTTTCCTGCCCTTGGTTATATGTCCGAATTTGCCACCCCCCCCCCCTCTTTGGTCCATACCACAGTGGGTCTGGACCACAACTAGCTATCAATGTTTTACTTGAAGTTTGGGTAGCTGGCTGTTGCCAGACTGTCCTGGGATTGGGGAGTTGTTCGACATGGGGGTTACTTTAATGGTTTCGTTTATTTAGTTTGCAGGAGTGGGTGCGTGTGCATACTTGGTGGGCACTACAATTGGGGGTGCTGCATGGAGTGGCCGGTTGGATGGGTTTTGATACCATATTGCCTACTCACGATGCGTTAAAATTCATGACGTGGAATATACTAGGGATGGAGTCTATGGCCAAGCGGCATAACATGCACACATACTTGAAGTGGAGGGATGTACATATTGCTCTCCTTCAGGAGACTCATTTAATCTGAAGCAAAGCTAAAACAATTACGCAGGAGGTGGAGATGGCAGATATTTGCGACTACGTTTTCGGCCTGTGCTCGCGGAGCTTTGATCTGGATAAGGCCAAGGGTTCCCTTTGATCTCACACACCTTATTAGACAGCGAAGGCAGATATGTACATATTGCGGGGAGACTGGCAGGGCAATAGGTGATGTTGGGCAGTGTGTACGCACCTAATCTAGACCGGCTCGCTTTCCTCTCTGCCCTCTTGACTCAGATGGCTGGATGCATGGGGGCGTATGTGGTGCTCAGAGGAGACTTTAATTGTGTTGCAGACATGGTGGTGGATCGCTCCCACCCCCCTCTTCCAGGAGCACAAGCCCACCGCATGTCGTCGGTGCTCCGGGGCTGGATTAACCATTGGGGACTAGAGGACATCTGGAGGGTTCAACATCCAGTGGCGAGGGAATTTTTCTACTTCTCCCCGATACATCAGGTGCATACCAGACTGGACACATTACTGTGCACACCAGCTTTTAGTACTTCCATCACACACACAGAGTACTTAGGATGGACCCTTTCGGACCACAGTCCCTTGGTAATGATCCATAAGCCCCTGGGAAGATGCCTGCCAATCCCAATATGGAGGCTGAATCCACTGATGTTGGAAGATGCTCCTTTCCTGGAGCCCTTGGGTACCCTATTGACACATTCTTCCCAGCCAGTGCCCACACGGCGTCCACCGCATTGGTGGAATGGGAAGCATTTAAGGTATTGGTGAGAGGACATTGCCTATGTCAGTCGCTTGGAGCGCAGCGGGAAATCCAACAAAATCTAATAGACCTAGAGGCTAGGATCCACCACTTAGATAACGCTCAGGGGCAAGACGACGCCTCCGCCTTGTGACTGCAAGAGATGCGTGCGAGCTATAATGAGGTATTGGAAAGGCTGAGATGTCATAGCCACAGGGAGTACTATGAGAAGCAGTACACGGCTCCCGCACCAGCCCCTCACCCTATCATTAGAGACTTCTTAAATCCATCGTCACTTTGGACGCTAGACAGGCAAGCACAGGATGAGATAGGAGGAAGATAGGAGGAGATAGCTGCACTTAGTGATCTTATATGCGGAATCCCTATGACTAGGAGGTCTCCCCAAATTGACTCAAAGTGCTTTGGTGATCCTCCTCCCCAAGGCCACTCAGATAGGGGCCCCAGTTAGGGAGTATAGGCCACTGTCAATGCTCAATTTGAATTTTAAGATCCTCAGCAAAATATTAGCAATCAGATTGCTCCTGCACATGAAAGCACTCATCCACCCCAATCAGAACAGCTTTATCCCCTCCCTAGCTAGCTCTCCCACATGCCATCTAGATGGAAGCAGGCAAAAATGTTGCCAATGATGAAAAAACCATCCGCTGACCTCAAAATTCCAGAAAGTTACAGGCCTATCTCCCTTCTCCCCACCTTCTCTAAGGTGTTGGAGAAATATGTTAACTCAGTGATTACTGACTATGTGGAAACCAACAGCCTTCTCCACAGTAGTCAGTCCGGGTTTAGAGCCAACTATAGCACAGAGTCTGCTTTATTAGAAGTCTACAAACACATTAGGGAGAGCTTGGATGGTGGTGGTAAAACCATTCTGATCCTGTTAGACCTATCAGCGGCCTTCGATACCATGCCCCATGATAAACATTTGCACAGGATCCAGGCTCTTGGTATCGGAGGCTCAGTTTTAAAGTGGGTTTCCTCCTATTTGAAAGCCAGGGATCAGGAGGTTTGGATTCCTCCTATTTCAGCTGGAATCCTAGGAATGGAGGTGGAAGTCCCTCAGGGCTCCATTCTGAGCCCCACATTATTCAATCTTTATATGTCTCCTTTAGCTGTCCTAGCGGAGACATACGGAGTGAAAATCATCTCATACGCTGATGATACTCATCTCCTTTTCTCCTGTGCCAAAGGGAAAAGCTTCAAGGGATCCAAGATAAAAATTTGCCTCTCAAAAGTGTTGGCATGGCTAAGTTCGAACCAGCTTAAATGCAATTCAGAAAAATCGGAAATTATCTTTTTCGGCATTCAACCGCCAGATGACTGGAGACTCTGGTGGCCAGAAGATATGCTGCCACCGCTCGAAGCACAACAAAAGGTAATGAATTTGAGTGCTTGATAGACGATCATCTATCTATGAAGGCCCAGATCCAATCAGTGGTGGGAACGTGCTTTAGCCTCCTCAGGATGCTGAGGAAGTTGCTTCCACTCCTGACTTTGGACTACAGGAGATCTGTGGTCCAGGCAATGATTACTTCAAGACTGGACTATATGAATGTACTCTACCTCGGTCTTCCAGCATATCTTCTCAAGCGTCTGCAGGTGGCACAAAATGCTGCCGCCAGAGCCATCCTCAGGCTTAAAGCTAGGACTCATATGTCCCTCCATCTCTAAGCGCTCCATTGGCTCCCGGTAAATAATAGAATCAGATTTAAAGCTATGGCACTATTCTTTAAAGCTTTGCATGGTATGGGGGCTAAGTACCTTTGCAGAAGGATTGCACACTACGTTTCTTCCAGGACTTTGAGATCTTCCTCGATGAATCTAGCCACGGTCCCTAGATATTCTCACGTCCGGGCTGGGGGCTCCTCATTTGGGATCCTTGGTGCTCAGGCCTAGAATGCGCTACCCGCTTCACTGAGAGCGGTGACAGATTTAGCTACTTTCAGGAAACTCTGTTTTTTTACCAATACGTGTGAGTATTCGCCCCTCGCTTTCTGTTGTCCCCTCTTCCAATTGTAGACGGTAGGGGAGGTCTACTCCAGGAGCCATTGATGCGCCGGAACACTCTTTTGAGTAGCTGTGCGCTATAGAAGCCTTTATTCATTCATTCGCAACACCTCTTATAATCTCTGCAGACTCTACTCCATTCTTGAAATATATGCCACATGCTGCTGTACTCTCAATCGATCTCGAAAAAGCATTTGACACAGTTGGCTGGAACTGTTTGTTTGAGATAATGCTACGTATGGGACTTGGGAAGGTTTGGGTAAAATGGGTGCGACTCCTTTAATATTCCCCCTCGGCGAGGGTTAGGACAGGTATGCTGTGTCCACTCAATATGAGGTCACGTGTGGAGCCTGGCAGGGGTGCCCCTCTCGCCCTGCCTATTTGCCTTGGTAATTGAGCCACTCACTGAACTGATTCATAGTGGTGAGGGAATGGGCATCAGGTTGGATGGGGGAGTGCATACCATCTCTCTATATGCCAAGGACTTGCTGGTGTACTTGGGGGAAGATGAGGCTGGTACTGCCTTAATCCTAAAGCTCTTGGCAGATTTTGAATGGCTCTCAGGCCTGCGGATCAACAAGAAAAAGACATATCTATTACTGGTGGCGGGACCCATGCCTGAACTGGAGGCTTTGCCTGCCGACATTAACTGGGCCCCACACTCTTTTAAATACTTGGGCATTCAGGTATTTTATTCTATGGATGACCTGAAAGAAGGGAACCTGGACAGGGCTCTTTGATCCCTCCAGTCATGTTTCCATTTCTGGCGCACATTGCATTTACCCATCATGGCCAGGATATCCCTGAGGTGGTCATGTTGCCCCGTTGCCCCGTTTCTTTATTAACCTCCCACTCCTGATGGCACCAGGATGGTTCCAACCTCTGAATTCCTTACTACGAGATTGATATGGGGAGATGGGAGGTGGAGAGTGCTCCTGAAACCTCTGCAATGCCTCATGACAGAAGGCAGTCCAGGGGTGCCGGACTTTGAACTGGCAGCCCAGCTTTAATGGCTGGCGCTATGGGTGGAGGGGGTGAATGTAGAGCAGGGCCGGACTGGTAATTCATGGCACCGGCCAATCCCCTGGTAGGCTGGATAGGGTGGGGGCCGGTTTTTAGGTCTCGCCTGAGCGCTAGCGCATGCGCTAGCTCAGGCGAGACCTTTAGTAAGCGGGTTTTCAAAGTGCTACCAGAGTGGCCTAAAGCCTGCGTGCATGTGAGCGTGAACGTGCACAGGCCTCTCATTACAGCACGTGAATCCCCTCCCTTCTCCCATTCCCTCCTCGTCAGCTTCATTTTCCACAGGACACTGCAGAGCTTTTTACGGAGCTTTGTTCTCCGGTACGCTTGACCTTTGATTTCCGGTATTTTTCTTTTTTTTTAGGTGCGAACACACGAGTGTATGTTTTTTTTTGTATTGTTTAGGTGCCACTGGACAGTGCAGAACTTTTTGCGGTGCCGCGATAATATTTTACTGGACACTGCTAATCAGCAGGTTTTTTTTAATGCGCACACACAAGCCTATCTTTATTCAATTGTTTAAATGCCGGTTTAAATGCCGCTGCTCACTTTCGCTCACCCCATATATGTAGCCCTAGCCATAACAGGCCACATACACTAGCTGGCTCGCTTGCTGCAAGCTCTCTGCTTCACGCACAAAAAGCTGGGGCTCACAGAATTAGCAGCTACTTTTTCCCTATTAAACCACTCATTTCACCAGGCACCTTAATTCCACATTAAAACACACTTATAAGCACAGGCCCTGCCCCCCTCTCCCTCTTTCATTAACCAGGCACTTTTTGGGTGTTTTAAACTTTCACAGCGCTTTGTTTTCTGGTATTTATAACCATCGCTTGACCTCGAGGGCGCAAAGCTGCCCTCCTGGCTGTATAAGTTGCGTTGGCACCGAGAGGCTATGGGCAGGGAAAATGAGCCAATCTTTTACTGTTAATTTATCATCTGCATGTAAATTACCCTTACTTGGGCATCATAAACTTGACTGCAGCCACGGGCAGGGCTCTTTCCTATCCCACGGGTCATAGAGGTTCTTTGGTTAGAGCCAGACCTAATAAAGCAACGTGCATGCTTATTGAATACTGCATAATAATTCTTCTTTAATAAAAGCAAATAAAAAAGAACGAGCCATTGACTTGTATTTATTTTTTTAATGAAGAAATGAGCTATTTATGTAGGAGCGCTGTATCGTTACCTGATGCGGATAGTGTGTGCCATGTGAACACGAAAGTAGCGGTAGTGATGTGTGTATGTATTTGGGGTGGTGTAATATTTCTATACAGGGCCGTACCCTCCCCCTTTCATGTGCCATTGGCATACTGATGAGGATCGTTCATCTCCCGCCACCCCCCAGCCCCTGCACAATAAACAGAGGGCAGGAGCATACCGGTCAAGAGGGATACGGTGAGGAAAGGCTCAGAGTGTTCACTTATGAGGGGTGTGGTGTTTGAAACTGGGGTAAGGAATGGTGCATGCATGGAAACCGACTCTGGGCATCATAGGATTTGTAGTCCGTCCTCAGTACCTTATTAAACCACGGGCAGTTTGTTAAAATAAAAAAAAATTCTCCGTGCGTATTTAGTAATTCCTTATTGGTTATGCAATACTTTTACATTATTTTTCATGCAGCCTGCTTAGAGAGGCGTACAGCACGGTGGTGGAGTTATCAACCTTGTTGTTTAGTGGATATTTATGTCCGTGTTGCTCGAAGGAGCCTCCTACATCGCTGGCAGCTTTCCAGCTGCTGCACATGGCCCCTTCTTATTTCAGCTTCATTGCGCCATTCTTCTTTTGCTAACTTCATTAATCAGCCTCTTTTTTTAATAAAAACATTATTTGGCTATTTTGTATGTCATAGTGTGATGGTGAGAGTTTGATTCAGAGAATTCTGAGAATAGACGATTGATTCATAAGTTCACTCATCCATCAATTCATTCACTAATGAATTGATGGATGAGTGAACGTATGAATCAATGGGTGAATACATGGATGGATGAAAGGTTAGTTGTTTTTTGAATGAGTGACCGATTTGGTGCATGGATAAATGCATGAAAACTACTGTTGCCTATCTCCTTGCTGCTCTTTTTGTCAGCCTCCGATAGTTGAAAGGCTAAGATGGTCTTGCTGGGGTCACTGCTCAAAGTGCTCATCACATGCAGACTATGCTCAGATTTCTGCATTTGCTGCTAGGCCCACTAAGCTCCCACGCCTCTCGAAACAAGCAAGCCTTTGGCACCTTATAAGTATTTAGTTATCAGCACAATATCCTTGGCTAAACACTTATAAGCTCCCCAAAGCGAGACCTATTGGCTATGCCAATGCTTGTTGCACAGGGGGCCGGTTTTGTTGCTGGTGCCGATTTTCGGTCCGTGAGTCAGTCAGTAGTCTGACTGTCTGACTGACCTCCGCTGCGGTCTGTGGAGCAGCGCCAGCAGAGGTCAGACAGACTACTGCCATACAGGCCGCTCCGCTCCGTGCGGCCAAAAATCACAACTGTCTGCATTGGAGTCAGTCTTTTACTCTGGTGCACTGTTCAGCACCATCCAGTGCAGCCTGGCCAGGGGGATATGGGGTGCGTAGCGGAGGCTGCGCAGATGTCTCCGTGGCAGTTCACCCTTAGGGTGAGGCTGGTGATCAGTAATGCGCATTGGGGCTCGCGCATTTAAAAGTGCACGTGATAAGGCGTCGTTCAAGATGGCCACCTAGGGAGTTTGCTCCACCGCTTCAGAACGTCTTCGGGAGCAGCAAACATGTTTCTCCTGCTGCGCCTCATTTCAAAGCAACCGCAATGTCTATCGGAATAAATGCTGCCTCCGGTGAGATTCTTTCCGTTTCTTCAGCGCACCGCGCTTAATGATTTCTTCAAAGACGCTTCGTCTCCCTCATAATGGCCGCCATTTTGGGTGCTCGTATTTCCTCTTCAGGACTTCAGTGCTTCCACAGGCATGCCCCTTACATGCTGTTTATCCTGCTACTGCCTGGCTACCTCCTGGCTTCCCATTGTCTGCCATATGTTTAAGGAGGAACTCTTTTAGCTTTTTATGTGGCACCTTTTTTGTATTTCACCAAGCTCCTTCTGCCTTCTCAAGTGGACTTTCATTTTAAGGACACCTCTTCTTAGAGCTTGGTATTTGGCCATGCCTGTTGCCTATGCTTGTGTAGTGGCAGACTTGCAGCTTATACTTTTACGCCTTCCACGATTTCATGGATTTTGATTCCATTGTTGCTGTTTGCTCACTTCCTCAGGACTGTGTTTATTTTGATCATATGCTGCGCAGCACATAAATACACTTTTGTCATTTTTATGGCTTATATTGGCTTCTCGTCATTTTTGCGAGGGGTTCGTTGTTTCTTTTAATGGCTTCTTTTTCATTGACTTTTTACCTCATTTGATTGCTTTGGTTCTCCTCTGTACCTCCATCCCTCACCACAAGATAGCACCAATCGTTCAACGTGCTGACAGAAGACTATTTATCTATGGGCAAACTGCGTAATCCGAAGTTCGTCTTTGTTCCTTCAAAAAGTCCCTCTGCGGTTGTGTCTTCATTCTCCTCAGCATCAGCCTCCTCAGCATCAGCCTCCTCTTCTAATACTGACCAAATGGCGGGAGTTTCCTCTAATCGTTCTTCTTCGACGCAGCCCACTCCCAACAAACCTTCTCCATCTACCACATTAACTAAACGTCTGAAACACTATCCTCCATCTCCTGACAAACCACCATCTCCTATTTCTATGGAGCTACTTTTGGAGGAGATACGCGCATTGCGCCCGTATGTAGAGGAGACCAATAGCAAAATGTTACTTCTTAAGGAGAAATGGTCGACTATGGATAACAGAGTGACGTCTGTGGAACAGCAAGTTTCAGAGCTTCAAGTTACTTCCCAGCGCATCTCCTCTCTAGAAATGTCGGTCCTAGCTCTTCAACAGCATACTGAGGATTTGGAAAACAGAAATAGAAGGAATAATCTATGCATTTATGGACTACCGGAATCTTTGGAAGGTGACGATCCTGTGACGTTTTTCGCCTCCTTCCTTCAGAAAATTCTGGATATGCCAACTACCACTTCTCTCAGCATCCAATGAGCTCACAGACTTGGTCCTTGCTCCTCTGTTTCAGCTAAACCACGAGGTGTCATTATTCTTTTCTTGAAATGTACGGATCTCCTTTCAGTTCTCTCTGCTGCGAGATCTAAACATCAAGTTTCCTGGTTGGGTCAGAAGGTGTTCCTTTCTCAAGACGTTTCCAATGCTACGGCTCCTAGAAGAAAAGAGTTTCTGAACCTTCGTGCTCCGCTGCGAACTCTTGGTGCCAGATATGGCCTATTTCATCCATGTATCTTCAAGGTCACGTACCAAAACCAAACATGGTCCTTTCAAGATCCTGCTGAACTTAAAAACTTTATTCATATTCAATCTAACTGTGGCATGGATACCTCTTCTTCTCCTAATGGTTGATCTTCTAACATTTTTGTTCCTTACAGGTTTTTTGTTATGGTTCTGCGTGCATTCTCATTTTGCCTATTGCAATTTTGCCTTTTGATGTTCTTTAATCAGTTTTAGTATGGTTCTTTCAATGTTCTCTTCCCCTTTTTATATTCGTTTTCTTAGTCCTCATAGCCTTTCAAAAGTTTGTATTTCTTCCAGCCGCGGCTCGTGGAGGGAGTTCCGTGGGGCGGTAAGGCGGGGCGGGGGAGGGGCAGGGTGGGGGGTTCTAAAAACCGGAATATGGATAATTGCAGGTAAGTAAACAATTAAATAAATAAAACAAATTTCGTAGTGCGCGCTGCATCGCATTTTCACTAAAAAGTGGATACTCGTTTGATACTTCTAAACCCCGGTGTAACTAATCTAACAAGGTAAGAAGTAGGTGCCGTATTCTATAGTATGGTAAGCTATAGTTTTGCAAATGCCAAGTTTAGTATGCCAAGAGTCCCTCTAGGTTCTAGTCAGCTCCATACCTTAGAATGAGAGAGGTAGGAATCTCTTTCCGGGTCTCAAACTCTAACACCCCGCGAAGGAGTCAGAACACTGGAGGCTGGATTCTCTGTGAGCAGGGATAACAGCGTCTGGTCAGTGCGTCAGGCGGGGACTCAAATTCTTCCGAACTTGCCCTGGCGAACCGTATCGAGCTGTGTAGCCGAGCCGTGGTTTGCCATGGTAATGGAAGGTATATTTATACCTGGAAGGTGCTTAGGAATGTTAGCATTGACGTAAAGTCGGGCAGAGGAAGATGTCATGAATGAACCCCTAAGAAATAGTAGTTCATGCATAATAGATGAGTTCTTGGAGAAATCAATAATTCTAGCTAGGGAAAGTCCCAATGGCTTGAGGGTCTGGTTTCTAAGAACTCTTTGTGACATGGGGATGGATGGATGTAGGTGACCATGCCTGTATTTGGATAGCATGGCTAATGCCTAAATAAGGACTGGGATTCTATGCCTAAATAAGGGCAATGGGAATTGTGCCTATATAAGGACATGATTTAGGAAAACCTATGTACGGACATCTAAATCGAAACACAACACCCACTCCACTTTCGAATGAACGATAATTCTAAATGCTAAACATGAAATGCTAAACATTTAAAACTGAGTACCGCATGTTGCTAAAAACATTTGTAAGAGCTTACTAAAATAAGTGCATGGTAAAAACAGTTTCTAGACATGAAATACAAAGGTGCTGTACATATTAAAGCAATGTTTCATTCTAAGCATATGTTTACAGTGAATGCTAAATGAATGAAAATAAATATATACATATGATGAAATGGTTCACGATTACATGAGAAAAGTTAAAAGCCATTTCATGTCATGGTACATATGAAATTGTTGTGAATAAAGGTGACAATGTGTCCCTGGAAGTGTTCAAAGAAGTCTATTCTCGATGACTAGTTCTACTGTAAGCAGACTACTATGTCATAAAAAGAAAAATTCAAATTTAGGAAAAAAAAAAAATTAATTGCAGGAAAAAGTTCCAAGGTTTGTCTTTGTTTTTGAAAATTGAAGGCCAAATTCATAGCTTTCCCGGTACACTGTGAGCCGAATCAAAAGTCAGTGTAAGGAGCTGGTGAAAACAAGAAATCCTAAATTCCTGTAGACAAAAGATCGTCTACCGATGTCGGTGATACTTGAAATACCTCGTTTAGAGGATTAACTGCACATAGATGTGAAGCATCACCAGTAGCAATGTTCGTTTCCGATGTTACCTGTGTGCCTGTTGATCCATCTCGTACCTCAGCATTAGCATGTTGCGTCTGTGAGATCTCAATGAATGCCGTCATCAGGATTGGTAGTCTCTGGGGACAACACTGAGCATGGGCCATTATCGGGTCCAGCAGAGTATTGACATCCATTGGCGTGACTGATGGAAGTGTTAGACAGATGTCTAGCACTCATTCTTCATCGCAACGCAGGCAGCGTATAGCAGGTAAGATGCAAGAGCTTTCTCCAAGGTGCTGGGAGTGACGCTGGTGAATTGGCTTGCCATTGCGTAGTAGTAGGAATAAAACCAGGATTCCTGCAACAAGTGCTAGAATTAGCGGCAGACCACCAAACACCGAGTGCACGATGTTTGGAAGGATTCCGAGGACTGCTTGAAAAGGTGTTAACAGTCCTGAACATATGGTCTGAAATACATGCACAATACCACTCGTATCAGACATGTTTATGATACATCCCAACATTTCTGTGAAATGTGTAGGGCAGTTTGTACGTAACAGAGCCTGTATCTCAGCCAAAGTCCTTGAAATTTGTAGAACACAGGTTTCTTTGGCCGAGGTCAAAGGCACGGTTTGTTGTAAAAGAATGGCTTTCATTCTGCTTAAAGTATCAATTCGTATAGAAGAGATGTTCAGTGAAGGCCATAAAGGCGACTCCCTGACTATGTCTATTTGGGGGAACAAAGCTTGCATCCAGCAAGTGACCCTGGAGCCAACCGTAACCAGATATGAGATGCCTGGCAACATGCCACAACAGCTCGGATCATTCAACATGAGGTAACTCCCATTTGAAAGTTGGGCAAACGTTGGATTAATCACAGCAGCTGGTGAACCTTGCAGGTGGCAGGATAAATTTGCAGTAGAACCGCTACAGGCCCCGTGTAAACTAATATCCCGACATATGAGTGAACCGCTCAGTGCATTTTCACTGTGTGTTCTGCTAAGAAACACTTCACGACCCACACTCCAACATCTGTGAGTGTAAGGTAAATCCAGGATGTCTTGATGTATTCTTTATCCAACCTTTCATATTTGGCTGCTTGCATTTTTTTGAGGCAATACTGAAAATGGAAAGTTGTAACAGGTAGAGTTTTTTTGCCATGAATGATCCATTCTGTAGCTGGTTTTTCTGCTACCGTAAATGGTAATTTTTCCAGTTTTTCAATGCTCAGCACTGTATACTTTGCTCCCCTTGGTGCCAGTTCAATCTATTTATCAGTGAGATTGTATTCTAAAAACAGAGACAACGTGTTGATGAAACGCCAAAGCACATAGCCTGCACGCAAGTTTTGTAGTGTCCAGCCTAATAACAAAATAGAACGTAATTGAGACTGGCCTTGTCGCAGCAGGACCAAATCTTGTTCCACAATGTCTATAGCAGAGGATACAATGTTGCCCAGTGAATATATCCTGGATGACAGAGTCGTTAACCCATTGTCGACCACAGCGAGAGATTTATCTAAATTAATACAATCAATTTCTCATATTCTTTCTGCGGCGTCTGCTTGGGTAACCTTCCATATTTCATTATAAGCAGCATAGATGCCGGCATATATGAAACGTTTTAACGCGGTTTTCTTGGACCTAGCAAGAATTCCCTACGTTCTGCGCCTCCTTTAAGTAAAGATAAGTGTTGTTTAACATCCTCTAGTGTAGATTTCTGTAGCCAATAAGGCATAATTTTCCTACACTGTATGTTGTTACTACCCGTGGATGCTGTCTTTGAACATAACGTGGGTCTGGCCTATTGATTGTAAAACCCTGTATTCTGTTCAGGAATATTTCTTGACAGATGTTTGTGTCTGTGGGCCAGAGCAACCATTTTTCCCTATCAGGATCTGATCTGTTGTTTTGTCAAATTGTATGTATGTCGACCTCCCCCTGTGTAGTGCTATTACTTGCAGGTGTAGGTATGGACGGTGTGTTCATGTCTTTGATCTTGGCTAACCCAAGGCAAGACGTTTGGTGGACAGTGTCATTCAAAAACATTATTTGCTGTGGGATGATGCAGGCTCTAAACAAAGCTTCTATCCCCTGCACTTGCCAATCTTTTGTACCCCAGACAGATTTTGTGTCAATTGTGTATTTCCAAAAGTTGAAACCCTGTCTAGACAGTTCGGCAATAAAGGCTGCAGAATAAATCTGTTTTGTATTGGTTAACATATTTTTCGCTCCTGTTTTATTTCACATTCTTAAAGTAAAACATTTCCGGATTGGATGTATTGTACCCTGAAAAATATGGAAACTTCATTGCAAACATTTTCGAGCTATCCCTTGGTGGTGTAGGACAATGTTCCCATTGGTTATACATAAATACATTTCTAGGTGTTGCAGATTTATGCCAGAAATGATGACCACAGTGGTTGTAACAATAAAGCTGTTCATAGTCTGTTGAACCCTCTAAGTATTCATGGTTAGAGAACACAGCAGACGTTTCTCGACCAGACATCATGTTATTAACAGTCTCAAAGTCCCAATCATCAGAATAAGTACTGGAGGTAATAAAGTCACTTAATGAAATCTTAAATAAGTGTGGCATCTTCAAAAGTTCAGATGGGCCGAATATATCATAATCCGTTTTGTCCCAAACTATAGAATCTTGTATATGAACGGCTGTGACGTTTACTGCTGACAAGTCTTCTCTTGCTTCACGATGGGATGATTTGTGTGGTTTCAAAACTAAGTTCACATTTTTACTTTCTGTGTCCAAGTGAATATATCTTCCATTTATCAGCATGCTCAAAGTCATTACTAAAGCTAGCCAAAGCAGAAAGAAAATGATTCCAGAAATAATCCATAGTTCAATCCATGGTGAAACCAGATAAGTCTTTTTAGGGAGATGAAAAAAGTCTTGTGCTCGTTCTTTGAACGTTCTTTTGGCTGGCGTCGTTTCCGGTTCGCTTGGATCCTCAGAAAACGTATCAAAGTTAATGAAATAGCCAGAGGCAGTTCTGTCAATGGTTGAAATTGCATCAGGATTCGTTGAAATCGCTGGCACCAGTTGATCACGTGTTACGTTGGTGTAGACAGGTGAATCATGACGGACTGTGTTTCAAGAGAAATGAGTTCAATAGCATTGTTGCTTAGTCCTTCATTTCTTGCTGTTGACTCCCCGATGGTGATGAGTCTTTCAGTTTGAACCTCTTGAATGGTAGTTTGAGGAGTGCGTCTGCTACTTGGTCGGAGTCCACAAGGCCTACTGCTTAGTATTGGCCACATAGTGTGATTTGATGAGGTCGATTGACACAAATCTTGTCTCCTTTTTTCCAGCAAGGGGCGGCAGAAGTACTGTTCTTGTTCCATGGATGACTAGGACAGGTTCTGGTTGTCTGTAAGAAGGCCCAAAATCCTTCTTGTCCGCGATCTTCTCTCTGACTAGATCCCCAAGCTTTGGGATCCAAACAGGCCTTGCTGGGACGGCTGGATTTTCCCCAGTAGTGGTTGGCTTCAGGAACACGTTGCTTTGCTGCGATCTTAGTTCATTTAAGTCCTGTAAAACAGCCAAACGATCTTTGATATCAAATGGTATATTTTCCACCACTGTGCCTTTACATTCGAGATCTGGAACCCACATTCTTGTCCCAAATAGGACCGCATATAAGAGAACTTCTTGGAAAATTGTTTAATGAGCGTTGGACCCCATAAAGATGTTTGACCCACCCATCACCCGAACCTTATACTCTAGCGGTTATAGACTGCTTTATGTCTCGGTTTTTCCTTTCCACAACAGAATTTCCCTCAGGATGAAACAGAGAGGAGTACCGCAATACTAGGCTCAAACTGGCCATGGCTTCTTTGTAAGCTCCGGAGCTAAACACAGGACCCTGGTCAGAATGTAGTGTGCCAATTGCGTATGTGCCGATAAAGACTCGCAAATCTTTTATAACAGTTTGAGCGTCAGCCGAGCGCTGAGGCCACATCCATAGGAACCTTGATTTTAGGTTTCTTGAGACTGCATTTGTCCAACCGGACGCCTGCGATTAGATAGTCTAATGCTATCTAACAATGGTGTCTGTACTGGGCAGGCTACTTCGCAGCCTGGTGTCTGGTGGCGTTCTGCACTGCAATCTCTATTGCAGTTTATGCAGTTATTGATGAAGATGTGAATAAGGGTATTCATTCCAGGACACCAGTACATCTCTTGCAATGCTAATATCGTTTTAGAGATCCCCTGATGTGGCAGACTCTCCCCAAGATGTGCTTGTTAAATCAAAGCTGCTCTATATTCCATGTTTGGAATTACCCTATCCCTCACTCTAGGGATTCGAGCAAACGGAACGTTGTTCGCATCAATTATGTACGAGTATTTGAGTGAAAAAATTTTAGGTAACGCAGCACCACTGCCTTTGCTTGAAGCATTGACAGCCAATAATATCTCACTGTCTATTCTCGTTTTTGAACGAGTGATCACAGCTACGGAAGCCGTTTGCACAGCCCCCTTCGCGGCTTCATCAGTCAATGAATTCCCTGCAACGTGAACGCCATCATGTTGATGACTCAGCGTGTGTATCATGTGAGTGTTTTGTAGTCCGTTTCGCAACTGAAATACTTGTTCCCAAAGCGTTTTATGCTTAATTGTGCCACCTTTTGCATCTTTTAATGCATTTTGAAGCCAATTCTTTAAATATTTTTTATATGATTGAACACAGTAAAAAGAATCGCACACTATAAGTGTGGGGAATTCGCGGTCCATATTTTCAAGTGCCAATTTGAATGCTTGTAGTTCAGCTCGCTGAGCTGTACAATCTGCTAGAGATTGTGTTTTAGTGACCATTGCTCGAAATTTACCATCGCGCATGCAACCTTTAACGATTGTGCACACTGCACTGTAAGCTTGCTTAGTTTCCATAGCGGGTTGTGCTGATCCGTCAGTATAAATTATACATTCGTATTGATCAAGAGGGAGACTCTCAATAGGCAGAGGACATTCATGTTCATATTGCAGGAATGCTTGTGTTTTTAAATAAGGATCAAAAACATATTCAACATCCGTTGCAACAAGAGACTTAACCCATTGTATCCATCTTGGGTGTAAAGCTTTTGCATTTGGAATGCTCGCTTTTGTAACTGTCTCTAAGGCTGGTACCGGAGTCACAACAATAATGCGTTTCCCCTGAGCTAGAGCTCTTTCTTTTGCTACTGCAGTTTGAACTGCTGTCAGAATTTTTTCTGTCGAAGTGAAGCGCATTTCCACTTGTGTATACAAATGTGATTTTTATGCAATTGGTACTTTTTCACCTTCATTAAAAGTTACATAGGTGAATCCGCATTGACCCGAAATTATTCGGATCACAAAATTGCGTGTATTTATGCGTGTTTGTAAGTGAATTGTTGCTAACATATCAGCTTGAAGCGAACGCAGGATATCTGTGTGTTCCTGCGTCCAATTTTTGATTTTGAAATCAAGTTTGATTAATTCGTAGAGAGGTTTAACCCTTTCTGCGTAATTTAGAATGTAAGTTCTTCCAAAATTCTGGAAACCTAGAATCGACTGTAAGTTTTTCAGCGTTTTTAGAGGTTAGAGCAGCGCACACTTTTCTAAAAGGTTAGCTGCCAGGCTTTTGCCTTCACTTGAAAACTCATATCCTAGGAAAAGGACATTGAGATGTTCAATTCTTGATTTTTTTTAAATTGAATTTGTAGCCCTCAGAGGCGAAGCCCAGTGTAATGGTATTCACCCTGTTCAAGTGCCTATCCAGGTCATCGTCTGTTAGAAAGATATCATCGACATATGACAATGCCTCTTCATCATAAATGTGTAGTAGCTCTTTTACTCTTGCTGAGAATAACCCCAGGCTGTTCTTGAACCCTTGAGGGAGTCGACAAAAGTGACGCTGGGTCCCCATTATTGAGAAACCTGTCAAGTACCCACTTTCAGGTGCTATGTTTTGACAAAAGAACCCATTTGAAATGTTTAATGTGGTTTTATATTTTTTACGCACAATTTTATTCATTAATGCTGTACTGTCTGCATTTTGCACTGCAAATGTCTTAGAACAAGTGTTCAGGTGTTTGTAATCCAAAACTAAACGATATGTATTGTCTGGTTTGGAGACAGGAAACAAAGGATTGTTCATTGATGAGGTGCATGTTTCAATCACCCCTTGGTATTCAAGTTGATCTAAGATCTTCCTGACCTGTTTTTTAGCTTCTTGCTTAATTGGGTACTGCCTTTGTGCAGCTGGTTTAATTTTTAACTGTATCTTGTGGTGAGGTGAGTCCTCATCCCATCCTACATGATTTTTGTATAATGCTGGGGCTTGGGCAACTGTTCATTTCCTGGCATATCTATATTTTAGGTGTATTGGAACATGGTTGGCGAAGGCTGGCATAATGATGTCTTCGCCATGTGGGCACTCCCTGACAAATTCTGGTAGCCAGTCCTGTTCTGCTAGAAGTATATCATAACCCCTAGAAAGTTTTTCCCAAAAGAGTGCTCTCACTTTTCTTGGTATGTCTCCCTCCATCCGGAGTGATATTTCATATAACCTTTGCGGAGTACTAACCCTGGTGTCTACAGTCTCAACTGTGATGTACTCATTCAAGTCCACTATCTCCAGAAGTTCCTTCAGTTTCTGGCGAGCTTTTGTTACTTCTGCTGCACTGTCCAGCATTGTCCGAGCCCATTCTCCGTTCTTGAGTTGTGTTCTCAGAATTCTCGGCATGTCTGATCTTCAGACCTACTACCTTCTTCTTAGTGAATCGAGGTTTTGGTTTGTTTTTCCGAACGTGTTGTTCGTCTTTGGACTTTACGCGTTCTTCTTTGTGATCTGACCGTCCTCTTCTTTCAGATGTCTGTGATGATATCTGAAAGGTACGAGAGGAACGTGTATCAGTATCTTGATACCTGTCAGGTTTTCTCAAAGTAGCCCTATTCCTGAGGTCATACCTCCTTTCAGAGGGCTCCTTTTGAGGAGACCTACCTCTGGATTGAGAACGTTTCTCTTTTGAATGTTGTTTGTTATTTTCCCACTTCTTTTTAGAGGATGTAGGATTGTGTTTAATAGAGTCCTTCTCAGGACCTTCAGACAGTTGTGGTTTAACTGGTTTCCCACCCAAACTATCTCTGCCTAATTCTTCATAGGATTTTTCTATTATTCTGGGTAGTTCTTGTTGATGTTCTGTTACATCAAATTCCCTTAAGCGTTGGTGGATCACCACTGATGCTGCCTCCCCTATAATATTAGATAATATTATTGTTGAGACCTGGTCGAAGTTCTTTAGTAATTTCATACCTAAATTCAGAGCAGGCTCTGCCCCGTATTCATTTTGAATTTGTTTCAGGACATCGGGTATTACCGCAATAAACGGAACGCCATGTGTTTTAGTATAAATGGCAGCAAAGACTGTGCCCCAAGTGGTACAGTCTTCCAGATGCGGTTTGATCCCCATTGGTAAATAGATTGTTAGGATTCTGTGTTTCCCAAATAGGCTAGTATTAGGAAATACTGCTTCGATTTGAGTAATCTTTTGAGCTATCCAGAATGGAATTTGTTCACATTTTGTGGGCATTTTACCCATGACTGTGTGTAAAGTCGGTGGAGTAATTTTTAGTGTATTCCCCGTGTGAGGGGTTTGATGTGGAATGGTTAATGGTGGTTGGACTGTGAAAGTCCGCATAACATATTGGACTAACTCTCTGTACATTTTTATTAACTATTTAAGTTGAGTGAGTAATTCATCGTCTGACATCTCTTTGATGTCAGGATGAGGTGTGTAGCCGGCTAAAATCGGCCATGTTGCTCCTGGTCTACCTAGTGGAGCGAGCCTATTAATGTGATTGTAATGTTTTAGGGCGCCTTTAAACCAGAGATTATGTTCCTGGTATGTGAGTGGAATTTCAACATCCTCAAACGGAATATATTCCTCAGGTGTTTCATCTTCTTTATAGAAGTGGAACACTTTTGTTACTGGATTTGATTCTGGGAATACTATCCATGAATAGAATACCTCTGTTTGAAAAGATTCATGTGCCTCTATCCGAAAACTGCTCTACCACCTCTTGGTGTTAGGCCATGTTTTATAAGTTTTAGAGTGATGGCTCTCCTTAAATTTGGACGGATGTTTATAACACCCTCATCGGTTTCATTTAAACCTGTAAGATTAAAAGCTGTAACGAATTGGTCAGTCGTAGCCTCACCGGTCACGGTATTAGTATCCCCGTTTTGGGACATTGTTTTTAAAAATGTGGAACAAGTTTCAAGGAAACAAACATCAGGTGCACAATATTTTGGAGCACTGTATCCTTCAACATTGACCAAACCAAACAGCTAATACATAGGATTTTCGTCCTACTCAGCTATGGCGGATATTAACCCTACCCACTCCAGACGTCTTATGGAGTATTATGAGTAGGGGTCTCTGAGAAAAGCACAACTGAGTTGCTTCAGTATCTAGCATTAAATTAGTGCCTTTCCAAACATGTTGGGCGCCATGTAGTGTAGTTCCTATTTCCCTTATAGGCTCGGTGCATTGGAATAATATACAGTATAGTTGTGACATAGGACTGAGGTCAGTATGCCTCTATCGAGTACATTAAATTTAATTACTTTATGTGCCAGCTAACTCAGAGGCCACTAGAAACTCCTTGAATAAACAAGAAGGGAGTAGTTTCTGGCAACCGCATAAACATGACAACTTTGTTACCCTTAGAGTCGGAACATGTCTCAGAATCGTGGAAACAACAGATAACAGTTTCACTCAGTCATTTGTGCATACTTAGTTTCTTCAGAGTTACACAGAAATAGATAGACAGGCGTTTCAATAAAAGGATTTATTGAACAGTCTTGTTTCTTGTGTATGAGATATGAGCTGTGCGACATATGCGACATATAATACGTACAGCGTAAGCAGTAAGAAGAAATAATACTGCAATAGCATTGTCTTCTAGCTATGACATATATTCATATACACATACATAAATAACATAGACTAAAAAGTGGATACTCGTTTGATACTTCTAAATAGTTCTACCCCAGTGTACCTAACCTAAGTGTAGTACAAGGTAAGAAGTAGGTGTCATATTCTATAGTATGGTAAGCTATAGTTTTGCATATGCCAAGTTTAGTATGCCAAGAGTCCCTCTAGGTTCTAATCAGCTCCATACCTTAGAATGAGAGAGGTAGGAATCTCTTTTTATGGTCTCAAACTCTAACACCCCGCGAAGGGAGTCAGAACACTGGAGGCTGTATTCACTGTGAGCAGGGATGACAGCGTCTGGTCAGTGCGTCAGGCGGGGACTCGAATTCTTCCGAACTTGCCGTGGCGAGCCGTATTGAGCTGTGTAGCCGAGCCGTGGTTTGCCATGGTAAGGGAAGGTATATTTATACCTGGAAGGTGCTTAGGAATCTTAGCATTGACGTAAAGTCGGGCAGAGGAAGACGTCATGAATGAACCCCTAAGGAATAGTAGTTCATGCATAATAGATGAGTTCTTGGAGAAATCAATCATTCTAGCTAGGGGAAGTCCCAATGGCTTGAGGGTCTGGTTTCTAAGAACTCGTTATGACGTGGAGATGGACGGATGTAGGTGACCATGTGTGTATTTGGATAGCATGGCTAATGCCTAAATAAGGACTGGGATTCTATGCCTAAATAAGGGCAATGCGAATTGTACCTGTATAAGGACATCATTTAGGGAAACCTATGTACGGACATCTAAATCGAAACACAACAACATGAAGGTATTTTGCTGCACAGGGAACCTCCAAGTAGATTGTGCAATGGAAGTACTATGCAGCTTAAACTATAACTTCTCTCACTTGTATGCCATCCTGTTGCTGGGGGAACATTCTCATCAAGAAACATACCGATTTAGGCAAGCTAAAGGGAACCCATTTTTATTATTTAATAGGAGGTGGCCTTTGAGGCAAGAGGGGGCCCATGGGAAAGAACCCTAGTTCTACAGTGATAAAGCTGTCGGGCCAAACTCTTACAATGTCCTTCACAGACATCTTCATCAAAGCTCATTCATCCATCTATCTATCCATTCATTCATCCATCCATCTATATATCCATCCATCCATTTAAATGGGATCACTCTCCGTAGTCACCTCCAGGTTCTTTTGAGATTCAGAGGCTGCGCAAATTTGATGCACATGTAAAGCACATGCCTGTCATAAAGTGTCCTACAAGTTGTCACACAAGTCACGTGAATTGTCACATAAGTGCCCTTGAGGACAGCCTATGCTTCATTTTCAAGGTTGGGCTAAATGTTTGGTGGTAGGTCTGTAACTATTTGCTGCTGATACAATGGCAGTGGAATATGCCAATTATTAACTCCTCAAAGTAAATGGACATACATATCTCCTAATCTGCTTCACATAACACTCAGACACATGTCCTGTGTCTTCTATGTGTGGATTCTGGGACACGTAGCAGAAGCAGGGTGTAGGTACAGGTTACCTTCAGACGAGACACATGCCCCAGTCAATGGCTACTAAGCGATACTACTAGAGGGCACATCTGAGCCTTTGAAGCCTTGTCAAGATTTAAACACAAGTTTTAGCAGAACACTGCTAGATGGAGTTACCATATGATATAAAAGGCAATATTAAATCAGCCCAATAAGGTGTGGAGCAATGGTGCCCTTGCCAGTGGGGCTGGCACTCTTAATCCCAGTGGAAATAGCTATGCTCAGAAAAGTGTCACAATGAATAGTGATACACTACACTATCCATACACTTACAAAAGTAGTTGCACTCGCAGCGCTTTAAAGAATATGCATCCGTAAACTCTCTCCTGTGTTAATCATTCAAAATGATACTGGGACGTCATGGGGAGATGCTCTTCAAGGATGGTGAGCTGTCGCACTAGTCTTCCACATGCCTCCCTTGTGAAGTATTTATAGATACAAATTGTTCATACTGACTGCTGAGACATGGTTAGATAAGTCCTTGTCGGCCTCAGATTCCTCCAAATTAAATTCAGGTCATTTACTATGCTTTAAAAGTTAATACAATCTAATATGTGTTGAAAAATGCTTAGTTTTGGCCTTTCTGTCTCCAAACATTTCTTGGGGGGAGAACTCCCCAAACTCCCCCGAGTAGTGGTTGCTCACTGCGCTTGCTCGCTACACACCATATGGGGGCTGGTCTCACTTTTAATTTGTTCTCTCTGATTCACTACTCGTGTCTATTTTTGGTGCTCTCTGTAAGAATGTCTAGGGGTACATATGACTGGGTGGGTAACCTGGTGCACTTTAAGGTCATCATCTACTATTTACTGTGCTTGAAAGTTGATACAATTGAATATGTAATGACAAATGTGCTGTAAAATTCACCATTTTGGCCTGTCTTTTTCCAAAATGTTCATGGGGGCGAACCCCCCAAGCCCCCTGCTAGTGGTCGGGCATGCTCGCAATGCTCAGGACATGCCCGACGGGGGCTGGTCTGGCCAAGTTTGCCAGGGCTGCTTTCAGTTCCCAGTCCGGACCTGATGTAGAGGGTACTTGTTTGATAGAACCTAGGGCACCCCCTAACCTACTGTTAGCTAAACTGCTGAGGCCGACAATTGTGGTCCCATATCGCTTGACGTTACAAATCACAGCATTACAGACCAGGAAACGATGTTTGGCCAGAGTGGGGGGGGTCTCCAAAGTATACCCCTATGCTTCCATTAGTGGGCCTCCCCCACGGAGATCCTCTGACAACATTCATGGCAGAGCAACTGTCAATGTGAATGGAGGCAGGGTTGGAGACAGTAGGTGACTGTTGCCAGGATACGTCTCTCATTCCATTTGCGGAATTGATGGACAATTTTGGTCTCCCACCCGGCCAATTTTTGCGAATACGAGGCCTTGACCCGCACCTTTGGGCAGTTGTGGGGAATGGGTAGGGAGGAACCAGAGTTGCATCCTGTGTTACATTCGCTGATTACTCTGTGTTCTGTGAGACACCAAGTAAAGTGGCACCAGGACTCCTTAGTCAATGCGTCCCTCGCCCCACTAGGGGAACTTAGGAAGAAGTTGGAGAGGATAGATGGTAGGGAATTCACAGATGCAGATTGGGGTAAGATCCTCTGATCCCCTAAGAAAATCTCCCGCAATACCCGGTTCAAATACACACAATTCAATTTTGTGCACATGGTGTACATGATGCCCCATCATCTTAATGTCACATACGGGGGGGAAATGTGGAGTTGTCCGCGTTGCGCACACGTGGACGCTGACTTTATAAACATGACATGAGACTGTATTAATCTCTGCGCATACTTGGAAGTGATCTTAGCTAAAATCAAAGATGCACTGGGCGGGAGTTGGCTCTCACGGTGGAGGACTGTCTGTTGGGACACTTTCCCCGACCACATAGACGGAAAGTTGGGAACAGACTAATAGACCTAGCTATTGGCTTGGCCAAGAGAAGGATAGCACTGACCTGGAAGTCAGCCTCCAGACCACAGGTGATTAGCTGGGATCGACAAGTAATTAGCTGGGCTGGAGCTGAGGGTAGGACACTCAGCTGGGAGGAACTGAAGGGAATAAGACAGTGCCCCATGGCGGACCAATGGATTATGGAGGGAACCTCTGGTGGCCATGGAAAATCCGGTGCTGATGAGTAGTGAGGGGGATGGGAGTGATAGCGAGAGAGGGCCACGGGCTCTAACACAGACACCCCATTGCTTTGCTAAGCCTGGGCGGCAAGGGGGACCGCTGGATGACTCATGCAATCACAATAGAGGGACAGACATGAGAGCTAAGAGGAACCCGAGGATAAGAAAGGAGCCATCCATTTTACTCATTAGCCAATACCACCACGTATTCTCCCCTGGAACTTCATGCACACCACCTCCCTGCACCAGTGTTTTTTTTGTTAATAGTATGGTTTATCAAACTGATCTCTTAAAGCAAAGATGACATTGTTGAACCCCGGTCTGGGGCTGGAGGCCGTCCAGATGAAAGAGGCTGGGAAAAGATCGAGACATGCTCTGGAGTGTGCATAATAGTGACTTATGGTTCTGCTAACAATTATGAATCATACTCTATAAATGTTCTGTAGAAATCAATGTTACGAGTTAATGTGTGAAATCAGAACAGAACTTGTGTACGACTGTCCAAATTGTAAAAGAGAATATGTAACCGATAACTGAATTATATGTAAACACCAATGCATTAAAATTCAAAATGTTAATAAAAATATGTTTAAAAAAAATAAAACAATGTTGGTGGTGGAAATTGACCAGTGAGCCTGATTTCCCAAACTACATCAAATCCACCATTTCCTTTACTAATAGGTTTGGGCAATTGGTGAAGCATGACTCTGCCATCTCCTTGGTATTGACTGATCAATGGGGCAGCTGGCAGTGATTCATTTCCTAATATATTCTACTTTCTCTAAAAAAAAAAATGATTAAACAGTTGCCTAAGGTCTTGAAAACTTGCATCATTGAGTGTCGCAGACTATGGGTCCACCAAATCCCTATAGAACGCAAATGAGCTTTTCTGAACACTTTGGTAGCACTTAATTGTAGCAGAATATTCGAGCTGTCTTTCATAATACCCTATTTGTAAATCAGGCAGTACCCTTGAGGATCCGCTTAGATTACTGAGTTGATAATTAGAGCCACGTGTATTCTAAGCATCTTCATTTAGTTTTTGTGACCCTTATTTCCAGAGTAAACAAAAGAGCATCTTTTGTTTTGCTAGAATGTGACCACTGTATCAAAAACGTGAGCAATCCAGTCATGGAAAGCCATGCTCTGGTCCTCCAAATAAACATCAGGGGCTAAATTGGCTCCAAGAGAATCTCTGTGGCTCCTCTCTTGAGAAAGGAGAACCAGCACCTCTTCAAAGAAGAATGCAATAACAATATAACACTGCTTGAGTAGGAATAGTTTCGAACTTAAAAGGTAATGATATAACCAAGCAAATGGACTGATAGATAAGTCAGTGGCTGAAGGTCAAGAGACTAATGATAATCAAGATTGTGTCCATGCACATGGGTTGTTGAAAAATGTGACAAGCTAAATTAAAGGATAACAGTGAGTCCATAACCTTTTTTGTTGATGGGTCAATATTCACTCATGAATCCAAGAGTTAAAATCACCGTGAGTAAGAGTCTGGAGGAGTTAAGGCATCTATGCCTGTCATAACCCCTTTCATAGGGCCGTGGGGCAAACAGGAGCTACTGTGCCCAACAATGGGGCATATTATCAAGCACGGCGTTAAACTTATCGCCGCTTTAGCGGCAGAAAACTGCCGCTAAATCGGCGATAATGGGCCTGATAATATGTCGCAGGGAAATCCAATAGAAGCCCATGTTGACACCAGAACATGGGCTTCTATGGGAATTCTCAAGGGCATTTTATCAAGCCCATTATCGCCGCTGTAGCTGCAATTTTCTGCCGCTAAAGTGGCGGTAATTTTAACACCGTTTCTTGATGATATGCCCCTAGGTGTGTTGATGCCTTGTACTCCTGATGTCCTAGAGCTCAACCTACATTAGGTCAGGAGCAACTGGGCCAAGTACCCCTTCAGCACTTGACTCTCACTGGAAGCTTGGGTCAAGCAGTTCAAGGGTTCTCGGGGGGGGAGTAGATGCAGGGGGTGAACATAGGCTAATAACTCAAAATAAATTCAATAACAGCAATAAATGATTGTCCAGTCAAATACTTGCTTTTACGAAAAAAATAGTATTTACATACCAACACAAAGTGAAATACAGCATTCTTAAGTGATACACACAGACTCTTGAGGTCGGGGCTCTAGTGTTCGATAGACAGGTCCCTGTGTCTGACTTCCCCCTTATTAGGAGTATGGGTTATTCCCATTCACTATAGGCAATATTCAGGTTAGGCTCCTCTAGCAGTCCAAATCTCAGGAGTCCCACTCTAACTCTTTTAAAGTCAAAAGCGTTTCAGCACCTGACACCGCAATGTGGCAGAACAATTTTCCCCAGGGCACCAGGTCCTGTGATCAGTCTTATCGGCTGTGGCAGGATATGCACAACTAGAATTTAGTCTAAAGGACTTTCACTTGTGGCTAACATGAAGAGCTACAGCGGCTTCCATTAATAAGTAGCACTCACAGCTCTGCAGAGGCAGCAGCCAAGCCTCCGCACAGCTATCTCCGGTGAGGCAATAAGTTCCTCTCATTCTTCCCACAGGTGGGGAACCACGGGTAGTACTTGACCTTTCAGATGGCCCCCTTTGTCATGTACGGTCACCAACCTTGTTCCGTACACACATAACGGCCCGACTGGTACAAGAGTAACTTCCTTTTCCCTTGGGATACCGTGTCCCTGACTTCACTCCGCATACGGATTATGACCCAATCGGCATGGCAGTAATCTGCACGGCAGCCCCCTCTAGCTTACAGGGTCACTGACTAATGGTCCAATCATAATGTCAGTGATGCCAAGCACAGCTATTTCATGGTGCCCCCTCTGGCATTCAGGGTCACCAACTTGAATCAGCATATGAGTGTAAACCCGAAAGGTGCAGTCGCTGTCTCCTCACACCTCGCCAGGATCCCCTACTGTACCTACCTCCCTCTAGCACTCTCCTCTTCCTCACAGAGCACACTTGTCTTGGAAAGGAGGCAGGCACTCGTGTTCAAGCGACAAGTGGTCTTGGATTTCTCTGGGTGATATCCTCTCACCCAGCTGGGAGACTGGCAGGCCTTAAACCCCACCTACGGTCACAGGCAGAAGTCTTGCAGAGACTCTCTTATTCACAGAGCCTGTCTGAAGAAAAGGATCTCTAAAAGACATCTGCCGGTGACCATAGATGGGGTCTAAGGCCTGCCAGTCTCCCAACTGGGTGAAAATATCACCCAGGGAAATACAAGACCACTTAGGCTGCTTGGCATTTGACACTTTTAGTGGCCCAAAGCTCCCCTTCCTGTAGTCCATTTCCAGACACCAAATGTGATTTAGGGTTTTAGTCTTTGAAGTTTGTGTTAGGAGTATGCTTCCTTTTGAAATGCCTTCTCTTCTGTCCTGCTCTTCCTCCAGAAAGCAGTTTGTGACAGCAGGAGCGACTCCAAATCTGGCCATGGAGGTCTTAGAAATCGGATTCCTGGTTGCATTCAGGCCAAGCAGGAACCACCACTCTAGTCAGCATAAACTAGAAATACACTAAAAGATAACCTGTGCTCATCCTCTGGTAGCATGGCACAGAGGAATAAGGCTTATCTAAAGAGGCAATGGGTAAAGCATTTGTTCAACACACACGCACAGTAAAACAAGGAATACACCACAAAAAGATTCCACATGTTTAGAAAAATAAAATATTATATTCTAAACGCAGCAATACCAAAATGACAAAAATCAAGGTATAGAAGTTGAAATATTGAATTAAACAATACATTCCTTAAAGCTCTTGGAAGAAAATAGTGCTATAAGGTTACTTTAGTTCACGCTGGACAGAACAAAGACAAAGTTAGGGCCGACCTAGTGGAAGTGCAGGTTGCTAGAGGAACCAGGCAGGCCCCAGTGAACGAAGTACCTTTCCTGGTCAAAAGCAACAAGATGTGCCGATCTTCTTCATGCAGTAAAGGCTGTGTGTCAGTTACAAAGATGGGTAAAGGAGTCGAGAGGCATCAAGCGATGCTCTTGATTCTGCCACGCAGTCAAGGGGATGCTTCGATCTCACCAAGCTGCAGTGTTGGCAACACACCACTGTCTTATGTGTCGATCTCTGGAGGCAAAGCGCTGATTCCCATGCTATACACCGATTTTACTCCCGCAACCGGGTCGATGTACCGGTTCTGTTATACACAGACAGGAGATGTGTCAAAATGCATGTTGCAAGTATCTGGGCCACTTCCAGTGAGCCAGGTATAGGAGCAGGGGTAGAAACTTTGATTTCTCTGAGTCTCAGGCAACAGGAGGCAAGCCAACAAGCCCATGTAGATCAGTTGGAGAGAAGGCAGAGTCCAGCTCTCCTTCAGCAGAGTCAGAGAGCATCAGGCAGCAGAGCAGTACAAGAGAAAAGTGGGCCTTCCAAGTCTGCAGTCCAAAGATGAGACCTTTAAGCAGCACAACAGTCCTTCTGACAAGGGTTCAGTTCAAGATCCAGAAGTGTCTGATTTTAGGGGGTCAGAGACCCAGTACTTATACACAAAGGTGTCTTTGATGGGGGGTGACTTCAAAGCAGCTCTCTGAAGAGCACATGGATCCTGTCTGCCAGGCTCTGTGTGGGGAATAATCAGCCCTTTGTGTGTGGATGGAACACAGCCTATTCAAGTGAAGTGTTAGCCCCTCCCTTCCATTCTTGCCAGGCAAAGACATAAGAATACATATGTATGTAGATGGGTACTCAGACACACTTTTCCTTCCTATGTTGTGGCTGTCTAGAGGGAATGCACAAAGTGTAGCTGTCACCCACCCAGACGTGTATTGGAGACAGGCTGTCAGGCACACAGAGCAGAAAGTGCAGAGAAATGTCCACTTTCTAAAAGTGGCATTTCAAAAACAGCAATGTTAAATCCAACTTCACCAGTAAGGATGATTTCTTATTACCATTCCAAACATATGAAACATGAAAAAGCGACTCTTATCTGATCAGGAAGTATAGCTGAAAAGTGTATTAAGGAATTTCTAATTCTAGCCTTTGAGAGGAGCAGGCCTCATAATAGTGAAAAAACGAAATAGGCACTTAGTCACTACTAGGACATGCAAAACAGAAAAGTGCAAGTCCTACCTTTTATTTACATATCACTCTTCCCTTAGGGCTCCTTAGGACCTACCTTAGGGGTGACTTAAATGTAATAAAATTGAAGTAATCCTTTGAAAGGTAACTAGTTGTAAAAAGCCAACTACAAAGTGCCAAATATTATGGATCCAGTCAACTAGAGAAACTGGTTGCTTGTAACCACAGCGGGATTCGACGCAAGTGCCTTCACAGTCAATGAGCAAAATCTGCTAATCTGGTCTGGCGTTCCTGCTCACAGGTTGGCTGTGTCACTCCAGCTTCTGCAGTGGCAGAGGATACTTCAAATGCATGATTGTCCAATCAGCGCTGAGTTGACAAGGTGCTATTTCACTTTTGTCTGGACATTGGAAAAAAGGCTACGCCAAAGGGCCGCCTAATGGATGCGATCAAATTGACAAGCGGAGTGCTTCCAAGCATAATGGCAACCTGGCCCAACAAGCTTCACATTCAGTGAGTAAAACCCTCTAATGTGCTCTGGTGCATCGGTTCACAGGTTGCATATCACTGCAGTAAAGTATTCATTGCTTTCTTGATTTTATGGATTACTATGCAAAACAAACCAATAAAGCAGAAAGGAGAATTCTTTGGTAACATAATTCCTCTCCATTCAGGTCTGGGAATATTGCCTTGCTACAAAAATTGATTTCAGGGACAAACATAGGATGAATTGAATTTTCTTTTATTGAATCCATGTAAAAACGTTCGTGCATTCATTCTTGATACAAAATAAAACGGGTACCCTATTCGAACGGTTGCTTATACTGCTTTATTCTTTGCATATCTGAATGCAATGAGCCTAAACAAAGCCTGCCACACACATGGTTCCACGAGTACAAATAATGTAATAGACTAACAGCGGCCTAGAAAGTACATCGGGCCGGCTGCCGTCATAAAATAAAAAAGGCCAGCCTCTAGTAGACTTTACATGAAAGTAATGTGTGGGGATTGCGGTACAAATCTCAATGCCATGTTTCCATTTGTAGATGTTTATGGCTTTCTTTGATTATCCGGTTGTTTTTGAACTGATATCACATTAAATGGAATGGTACAGCAAACTAGAGCACTTTTTCAATGTACATGAGGGGCATTAAACATAAACATATTTTAGTTTGGAATTGTAGTTCTGAACCTAATACTGCGTGTAATATTTGCTGATGTTCATAGCAATGAAGCATTATATGTATGCATCAGGCACTTCATTGAAGTATTTTAATATCCAAGCCATAACTCTGTCCACATGTCTTCGTAAACGGAGCATTAGCTTAGAGCCACGTGTAACTTTAAGACGTTGCAGCTGCAGGATCAGTTTCCAGTGCTTCCATATGTAAGCATCATTAACAAGTAAGAATTTCTCAATTGTGGAAATGGAGCCAAAGGATGTTATGTTTTCTGCACTTACTTTAATTAAAATGTGTTTTTTCTTAACTCCTTTTGCACTAAATGTGACAAGAATCAAAGCCCATGTTAAACTTTGCTTCTTAATTGAAATCAAACACTGTGAGTATTACAAATATCACATTTGCTGGAAAAACATTAAAAACGATGTTGTTAGCAGATACAAAAATTTTGAAAAGAAGAAGACATATGTTCTTGTTTCTATGTGAATCATTTTAAGTACAAGTGTAATCTGCCGGGAAGTGATTGCTGAAAAGTATTTTAAGAATCAATTCCAGTACATTTCAATGAAATGAGCAAGTGTGATAGCACCACTAATAGCACATTTATTATTCACCAAGCAGATGCAGAGCATCATTTAGAGTTTGGTAGAGCTTCCATCATGTCACACATGACACACATAGGGTTAAAAATGCAGGAATTGTTGAGTGTCTAACAGCAGAGCTTCAGTAGCTCTAATGTCAGTGCTCCCCTTGTAGCAGGCCTTTGTAGGGGGTGTAGGGGGGTCCCTTTGACCCCCCCACTCATCCACTTGCAGGTGGGTGCAGTCACTCACTGCACCCACCTGCAAGGGGATTTCCAATCTGCTTTAAAAGTGCAGGCGGGTTGCCGCATGCACTGTGAAATATGGATCGGCTTCAAAGAATCCAATCCGTTTTTTACAGGAATGCTCTGCCCCCAGAGCAGCACAAGTTCGCAGCTGCCCTGAGGGCACTGCATTCATGTTAATACGGTGCATTGCAGGTGGGTGCAGTCACTCACTGCACCCGCATGCAAGGGGATCTCCAATCTGCTTTAAAAGTGCAGGCAGGTTGCCGCATGCACTGTGAAATATGGAGCGCTTCAAAGAATCCAATCCGTTTTTTACAGGAATGCTCTGCCCCCAGGGCAACACAAGTTCGCAGCCGCCCTGAGGGCACCGCATTCATGTTAATACGGTGCATTGCAGGTGTGTGCAGTCACTCACTGCACCCGCCTGCAAGGGGATCTCCAATCTGCTTTAAAAGTGCAGGCGGGTTGCCGCATGCACTGTGAAATATGGAGCGCTTCAAAGAAGCCAATCCGTTTTTTACAGGAATTGCTCTGCTCCCAGGGCAGGGCGAGTTCGCAGCTGCCCTGAGGGCACCGCATTCATGTTAATATGGTGCATTTTCATTGTTTGCGCTGGAAGCACCTTTGAAAAGGTGCTCCAAGTGCAAACAATGCAAATGCGCCATTTGTATAATACGGCCCCAGGTCGACTAAGTGATAAACAAGCCAACTGCTTGTACTGGACTAAATAAGCCTCATAGCCATTTAATGGGGCTAAAGTTATTATGCTGGAAAATAATCCCCTTGTTCACCCAGCAGTTCTCACTAAATTAATGTCACCAAAACAGAGAGGCAAATCAAACAATTCAAAAAAGCAAATTTGTTAAAGGTACCATTTTTCTCTGTTTCATTTGGGATTACTTATTATTAAATACTTCTCCAAATGTGATTATGACTATGTGATTATGACAAGACGACTTTGGATAAGTAGAAGCTCCAAAGAGCTCCACTAGGAACTCTGACCCATTTTGGAACTCCTATTGCACCAGTGGGGTGACACATCTCCTACTCTACCTATGTAGTTTGCTACCTCAATTATTTTTAATGGAATGCATATTGCTGGACTTTCTACAAAAGTGTAAGTTACTACAAAAATGTAAGTTCCTACAAAAGTGTCGTTTTTAAATACAGAATAGTAATAAGCTTACTCAAACGTGCAAGTTGCCTTTGTGAATCAAGCCCACAGAGTTTAAGCCTGATGTTGAAGAAGGCTGTGATTTCCCTATCTCCAAGGGGGGTACTGAACGCCTTTGGCACCGCTCTGGGAATGCCAAAAGACCACCTGCCAGACCAGGAGAAAACTCCTAATCTGGTGGGCGGCTGGCAGTCAAGTTTGGCGGTGCGGGCGGTGGCATGCCACCCCCCCCCCACTCCTGCCATGCCAAACTCGTAATCAGGCCCTAAGTATCCCTTTCACTGCAGCGACTCTTGCTGTCTCACGTGTCCTTTGATCATTCCTATCATGGAGGATTCGCATGATGCCCATAGCATCGTCTTTGGCAATACAAAGCCGCTGTTAGCCTGATAAAAGACTTGGAACTCCTCTCTACGAAAGAGGCACAGTCAGGAGTCTTGAAGGACCATGCACTGAATCGCTAGATTGAATGCAGACTCTTCGGTTGGGTGCCTCATTCCGCCAGGAGGGGAACATGGTCGGATATACCGTGTAGGAGGATTGGGATGGAGCACAGCGCAAGGAGATCTGTTGACAGTTGCCACAGCAAGTCAATCCGTGCTCCAGTGCTGGGGCTGCGGACTGCTGTGTATATGCCGGCAGCGATGGGTGCCATGAATGCCATGCATCACATAGGCCTATGGAATTGGCCCAGGCCAATAGACACACCGAATGAGCTCGCCGGCCGGTGCGTGGATTAGCAGAGGTGGCCTACTCATGATCAGGACTGCATTAAAATTTCCTCCCACCAGGTTGGTCCCCAAGGGGAGCACCACCAGTGAAGATCACAGTGCCGGGAGGGTGGGCTTCAGAAGCTGTGGAGGGGCATAACAAGAGACAAAGCTTATACTTTCTGGTGGCCATGCAGCCCTTGACCCCAATATACCCCCCCTGGGATCCTCATGCACTTTTATTACTGTCAGTGGAAGGGATCTATGCAATGCAAGGACTATTCCCCTAGAACTTCTAGCAAAGACCAAGTAAAAAACCCTGTTGTACCCAAACCGTCCAAGGAAGGGGCTAAGGGTGCCCCCACGGGTGGGTTTCCTACGATAGGACTATATTTGGTTTAAACCGCTTGATGTAGCGTAATACAGCCGATCTCTTGATGTGGTCTAGAAGAATGTTAGTATTTCAAGAGAGCCTGTGCAGTCGGCTCCTGGCAAGCAGCCCTTGGTTTTCGAGATTGCTTCTTCCTGAATTTCTGTGCCGGGAGTGGTGACCGAGATCCCTGCAACCCCATGTCCTGTTGATCTCCCTGGTCTAAGGGTAATAGTGTTCGCCTCTCTGTGGCCTATTCCCGGGCCTGCTTCGGACTGTCAAAAAAATAGGTGGAAGACTGGAAGATGACCTTGAGGCGGGCTTGGAAGATAAGCAATTACCGGAAATTGAGGGGGCAATGTTTCTGCTTCACTTCCTTAAAGAATCTTCGCCTCTGTTGTACTGCCCTGGTAAAATCTGGAAAAATCATTACTCTTCAATTCTGGTGTAGAAGATCCGGCTGGTCCAGGTCTCATGCAGGATTGCATAGCGGTTGTGGAAGTTAAGGATCCTCAGTATCACCGGGCAAGGCGGAGCTCCTACTGGAGGTTTAGGAGCATGGGACCGATGTGCTCTCTCAAGACAAACATGCTGGAAAGCTTATCTGTTGGGACTCGAGCTTCAAAAGTTGCACCCAGCGCTGAACTTTCAAGGCTCTCAGGAAGACCAACAAGGTGCAGATAGTGAACGGTTCTCAGCATTTTCTGCCTTCTCATCATGTGTTGCGACTGAGGTCATTAACTTAAACCCCTGGCATTTAAGTGTGGTCACTTCATCTTCTGTCTTGGAGATTCGTGTCTCTGCTTCAGTTACCCTGCCAGTCACCTTGTGCAGGTCCTGCCGCAGCAGTGCAAGGTCTAGCCAGAGGCTGTGAACATTATTCTCACCACCTCTTGTGAATCCTGGATCACATTGAGGATCGTATTCAGGTCCTGATTGAGAGGTGGCCGGGGGTATGGGAGCTTCTGCGGTCTCTCCATTGTGTGATGCTGGGACAGTATGTTGGTCCATTTTAGAGTAGGCTGACATGGGTGGAGGATATTTACTGTGTCTCATCCTTGAGTGACCCCCCCCCCAGCCAGCTCAGCAGAAGGTCAGTATGTCAGGGACAAGCCTCCTTGCTACAAAGCAGTATGAGCAGCCCACCCACGGGGATGCCCCTCTCTCTCTGCCCCAGAACAGCTGCACAGCAGGAAACAGGCGTTGTGCCAGGAAGTCAGTTCACCACTGCATGGATAAGGTTCGGCACACCGACCCGCTTGCCCGAGGTAGGGCATGCAGTCTGGAGCACCCAGCACAAGACCAAGGAGATGGACTGGCCCTTCAGTCCAGGCACAGCTCAAGCAGTACTCTTTAAGTGATTCCAATAGCTCCCATGCCGCGGCAATGCAGGCTTGCAGTATTGGAGTCACGGCCCCAGAGAATTTAGCCATTCAAGTATAGGGCACAGGTGTCGTCTATTGTGGCAAATTGATGCGAGGAATGTATGGTGGGACACAGTGGCATGGTCAACAGAGGGCCCCCCTCACCATCGACAGGGATATTAGAGAGAGCATGGGGAGGCCTCTCTCCCGGGGGTCACAGTAACCAGCTCCCCAGGACAGAACTCGAGTCCCTGCATTCCATTAGTGGCATCCCATAAAGGTCTATTTGGCATACTATGTGACAAGCAGTAACGCGTTACCTCATTCCAATTACATCTCCCCAGGGCCCTCGGGGACCCCCAGCATGCACTATGTAGCACTGTGCGCTCCGTGGGATCTGGTCAGTTATTGACTGTAGGCCCCAGTGTTACCACCACCACACACCGAAGATCCCCACAAGCCCGCCGATAGGCCCACGCAACAGAGTCCCCTAGGCGGGTGCCACTTCATGTTGAGGGGAAGGAGGGCCTCTAACCCAGTCCCCTCTAGTCCAGAGTTTAGCAGGAAAGAACCCCCAAGCAGGCCTCAGGGCATAGGACCCTCCTACCTCGTGATCTCGGAGTCTGCAGTGCCTGCTGCACCCAAATCCCACACTGCGAGGCCTGGTCCACCTCAGATGTAGACCATGAGTTCCAGTGGGTCGGGGTTGAGACCCATCCAAAAGTTTTGCTACGGTCCCTGGCACGTCCAGCAAGATAATCCACCTGCCCCGCTAAGGTATGGGCCTGGCGCACTTCTAGGGACTGCAGGGTCTCAGCAGTTAGATGGCGGCCGCCATCTTGAGTCCAGGCAGTTTCCTCAGCAGGCTAACCAGCACGGCTCCGAACCCATCTGCGCTGCCCCCGGAGCTCCGTAGGTAGCAGAAGGGGTACTTTTCTTGCCAGGGAGTCAGTGAGTCTGGTCACAGTGGGCGCTGTGAGGAAGAATGTAAAGTGATCACAATCGGGTGGTGGGAGCATCACTAAAGTTCAACTGCCATCTTGGTCTCATTGGCCACGCCAAGATTAATTTAGTGACTTAGAGGTTTCACCCTAACAAGGGCTGTAATTCAATGACCACACACCCCAAATAATAATCCAATTTCATACAACCATCATGAACGAAACCATGCAATTGTATGCTGAATCTCTGACCAAGCGATGATGCTACATGTTGCAATACTAGTGATCTTGTTAATGATACAGTTTCTTAAGCAATTTGTTATGCCATATACAAAAGATCATATGAGCAGTGCATTGGGGTTGTTGTTGCTGTATCTGTGGAAAAGTGGAAGATTATGAGGTATGGCTGGCTTTCCTTGCCATGTAATATTATCTCAATACCACAAAGATAAATCCTAAACTCAGCCCTGCAAGTGTGGAAAAGAGCAGTCAGGCTTTACTAGTGGAACATGTGTTAAGCATTTCAGATACCAACATGGATGATAAGTAATTGACAATGACTTTAGAGAAATCCGACACTAATTTATAAAAATAGAGAGTGTTTTAAAATAAATGTAGACACCAAAACTAGCAGAATAGCATACATATAACCAGAGTTATACATTTCTGAAGCACTATTAAATCATTTTACTCTTGTTACTGATCGCCAATCATTGCTCACTGTCGTTGGCAATCCAAAGGCCAAGATGCCCCCTCGCATTGAGAGGTGGGGGTTGAGACTGCAAGTTACACCGGCTGGGAAAAGATCAAAACCCTGCTGACTACTTTCGTCAAGTGCCAATGCAGTGACAAGGTACCCCTTCCAAAATGTGGTTAGAGGGCTACTTAGGTGGGTGGCACAAGAAATGCTGCAGGCCCACTAGTAGCATTTAATTTACAGGCCCAGGACACATGTAGTGCACTTTACTAGGGACTTAAATGTAAATTAACTATGCCAATTGGGTATGAATCAATGTCACCATGTTTTAGGGACAGAGCACATGCACTTTACCACTGGTTAGCAGTGGTAAAGTGTGCAGATTCCTAAAGCCCGCAACGACGAGTACAGAAAAATGGAGGGAGGCAGGCAAAAACAGTTCAGGGAAGACTACCCTACGGCTGTCAGGTCTAACAGACATGATTTCAAGTCTGTTTTTTCATTCTACTCTTGGTGCCTACAGGTCTACACCCATTCTACAAACCACGAAAGCCTGCCGACCCTGATGTCCAGTACAGCCATGGCTACCAAGCTGCCCCAGTACATCACTGAAAGAGCAATTGTTGCTCAGATAGTTTGACTCACTGATTTATCTCACAAGTCCAAAATGAAGACCTATGGAGACAAGCGTTGATGCGCTCGGGACATTTGGTTTCAAAAAAGTGGCCGTGTCTCGGTCAAGCAAAGGCAGAAACGCAAATCTGATGCTCCATTGGATGCCGATCCATTGCAAGTTGTGACTAGTGAGGGACACATGGTGACTGCTCACCATCCTGGAAAGTCCATTTATGAGGGACTTCTCAAATTTCAAGCACCTGCTTCAGAGTCTAACAGTTCCAGACATCCAGAGCGAGACTCTGTCATCAGAAAGCCAGGAAAGACACGGACTGCCTCAGTGGCTAGCTCACCGGGGCCTGCTATGGCTGTTTCTCCTCAGCCTCACACCATGAGATCGGGAACAGTGGTTCGATGGCCTCAACCACTCATTGAGGAATTATGATGTATACGTGTGTTGTTTGTATCTTTTAGTTAACAAAGTGGCTGATGTAGTGTCTTGTGCATTAAAGAGTATGGGACCCATATTTTCCCTAAAGGACTCCTTAGTCTAGTGCCGTAAGTGATTGATTGTGGTTAATAAAATTCATGAAGCAGCACATTTCAGTTAACTGTTACACTCTAGAGAATAAAGACGTGTAATATCCAGCTCCGTGTGAGGCGTGATTAATTTACATGCTTCCGGGAAGGACACTACAGAGGTGTTAGCTGCAATGGGGCTACAGATACAAAAGCTGCTGGAGAGTGTGAAGCAATTGTCAGCGTCCAACGTATTGATGTCAAGCTTCTTGACCGTGAATGTCTTGAAATTGATCTCCAATTAGTCAAATGCGTCAACGATTAACTTCTGAGCACCAAATGAGATGATGAAGAATGCTTCAACATAGAAAGTTTTAACACAGAGTATCTTGGAGGTTAGTGGTTCAATCTTAAACGCTTAGTTTTGGGTAGAGTATATGACTCCTCTATCAGCAGCAAGGCTTTACCATTTAGTGACAACATCATGCCTGCAGGAGAACAGGCCTTTGACTATAGATATGTTAGAAACCACATCAATGCATATGTCGAGTGCGAGCCTCTAGAATGGTGGGAATGGCCATCGGTGTGGCAGTGGTGATTGTGCTTCTTCTTTCCTCAGCCCTCCTTCTTCAAGGTTCTTTTGCAGAGGAGATGCCATGCTCTCACTGGAAGAGGCACCTTCCCTGGCCATCTTATGATGCTTTTCATCTCTTACTCTTCTCTGAGTTTCACGGAGACGAATTCCTTTTTGGCCCTTCAAGGCTCTCTCTGCCATTTTCTGTCAAAATTCGCATGGCCTGACCGAATGTAAAGGTGGTAAACAGACCCCACATAACTTACTTGGGTGTCACATCTTGGCTTTCAAATGCACTAACATTTGTATTTGTGCTTGCTTTCATCTGAGTTAGCATCGGTAAGCAGGATTAAAGTTTGGGAGAGAGAGAAGAAGTTAACTGGCACTCCTTTTAAGTGAGAGAGAAAAAAAAATAGAGAGAGTGAGAGCAAGATAGAAAGAAAGCCAGAAAGAGCAACAAGGTAAAGTACGAAAGAAGAGTGAGAGAGACAACAAAAAAGAAATAGAGAGGGAGAGAGAAAGGGGAAGAGGGAGAGGGAGAGAAAAAGAGATAAAGAGTGAGAGGGATAGAGAGAGAAAGAGAGACAGGGAGAGAGAGAGACAGAGAACAAAGAGAGGAGAGCAAATGGAGAGAGGCAGAGAGAGAGTGACAGACTGTGATAGAATAAAAGTAAGAAATACACAGACTGGTTTTCGGTAAAGTAAGAGAAAACCAAGAAGAGTAGAGTATTAAGAGAGAATAGAAGATAAAAAGAGGGGAGAGAGATAGGCAGGGAGAGGGAGACAGAGGGAAGGGTCAGAGAGAGAAAGAGACACACAGAGAGGAAGAAACAGGAATCAGGTGAGGGCAGCACACATGCAGACACATCTTCCCCTGAATCCTGGCAAGGGTAGTTGCCTTACCAATATGACAAATGTCCTCTTTGATGATTTCATATTCCATTGGCCATTGTGGAGGCTTTGGCCTGGTGGAGCGCTTAGAGTGGGTGCTGCAAGAGGTCTCGGGGCTTTCAAAGATCAACACATGTGCCTGCTTTCAAAGAGTGAGGGTTCCAACAGGAAGGAACAGATCAGCTTCTGGCTGTCTTATTTTTCAGAGTCACACTCTGGAATCAGCAGCAAGTAGCCCTTGGCTTCCGTCTATTCCAGCGTTAGTAGTGAGTAGTGAGTAGTGCTTCCGCAGATTATTTTGGTGAATTGAAATAGCCATTATACTGCAGGTGGTTTTCATCTGAGCAAGAAACAGACGTACATACAGTAAAATCTCACATAAACTCGATCAATTTTAATTAAAATACGTTAAAGTATTAAGAAAAAGTATTACAGGGTCTTCCCCATAAGGAACACACTCAGTAGATCTAATTAAATGTCCTTGGCGTGCTCAGCCTCCAGTGTCCAAATGCCACCTTTGCCCCTGCACTGTTTAACCATAGAAAGAAGTAAGGTCCATGGTTATCAAGGCTTTGCGTCGCCCTTGCACCATGCAAAGAGGCACGAGGGCAGTGCAACACCTAAATCAAACTTATCAAGCCATGCAAGGCCACCTTGCATGTCCATGAATGGCTTGATAAATCTAGAGTAACACAAGGCGGAGCAAATCTCTGCCTTTTGTTAATCTACGGCAGTGAAGCGTGCTATGGGTGGAAGAACATGGGTGTTCCCATGCATACACCCACACATTCTGACACATTCCCAGATTTACGAACACTGTTAGACCTGGGAATATGTCAGCATTGTACGCCTCCCCAACAGAGGAGCAAAGAATGGAAATATCTGTATTCATCCTCGTTGTTTACTCTTTCTAAGTATGCTGCACTCTGCAACACACTTAGAGGAAAGTGCCTCTGAGCATTGTATTTGTGCAAGAAGGTGCTCTTTCCTACACAAAAACAATCCTGCTTACAATGCAACCTTTCACCATGCACCATGGTGCAAGGGTGCCTGCTAGGCATTGCCGGTACAGGTAAAAGCGGTGGGGTGGTGGGGTAGGGCAGGGCGGGGGGATGTCGACAGATGATGGGATAGGAAAAAGAAAATTAATTAATATATAAAACCACTAACCTTGCGTTCGCTGCATCGCTGACTCAGCGATGCAGTGAGTGCAAGGTAAGTGGTTGTATTTATTTATTTATTTTTCCTATCCCGTCTTCCGTCGACTTTACCCACCCGCCCCGCCCTACCACTCTTAGCTGTACCGGCCGCACCTGGTGCCTGCGTTGGTGCTAGGCAGCAGTTTGTGTGCCAGTGAAATTAAATGAAATGAAAAATCGTATTTGTAGAGCGCACAGCTACTCCACTGAGTGTCCCGACGCTACAGGACCAACTTAGTCAGAGTAATCAGAGTTCAAAACAGTCGCACTAAAGCCATAACATAGGCATTGTGTCCGGAAAAGCCATGTTTTAAGCTGTCTCCTGAAGGCCAGCAGGTCTTGAACCCACCTAAGATGAAGGGGTAGCCTATTCCATAGGAGGGCTGTCAGCACTTGGAATGCGTGCCTGTCTGCCCGTGAGTGGGAAAATTTAGGAGTAAGTATCAGGGCTTGATCAGAGGACCTCAAGGCACGATGTGGCACATAGTGTTGAACCTGTCTCCTAAGATAAACGGCGCCCATGCCATGGAAGGCCTGAAACGCCAGAACCAATGCTTTAAACTGGATCCTTCTACGTATTGGGAGCCAGTGCAGGGTTTTTAGGTGAGTAGACATGTGTGCTCTGGGTTCCACCATGAGAATAGCTCTAGCCTCTGCATTCTGAGCCACCTGCAAGCGGTTGAGTAAGTACTCAGGAAGACCCAACCCAAGTACAATACATTTACATAGTCAAGCCTGGAAGTGACAAAGGCTTGAACAACTGTCTTCCGGTGTTCAACGGGCAGCAAAGGGAGAACGTTTTTTAACATTTTCAATATGCCGAAGCACGTGCCGACAACAGTCTGGATTTGGGCTTTCATGGTTAGGGTGACAACCAACTTTACCCCTCGGTTTTTCACAACACTTACAGGGGCCGCAGGAGGAGACATGTCGCCAGGCCACCAATTAAGCCATGATTCGCAAGGTGGACAGCCCAAAAAGATTTTTCAGGGTTGCATTTCAATTGATTGAGCCACAACCAAGAGAAAACTTTCGACAAACAGGTGTTAATCTCCTCACTACTAAAGTCACAACCTTTATCACGCATGAATAGCTGTTGAGTATCATCGGCGTAAGATACTATCTTAGCGCCGTGCGACTCTGCTAAGAGAGCAAGAGGGGCCATATAGATGATAAAAAGTGATGGACTCAAAATGGACCCCTGCTGGACCCCCACCTTCATAGGGGGGATGGGGGCCGAGAAAGCGGGGGACCAGATTTCTTGATGGCGGTCGATAAGGAAGGAGGTAAATCACTTAAGTATCGTGCCCCTGATGCCACAATCCGATAAGCTTTGCAACAGCCGGTCGTGGGGCACAGTATAAAAAGCTGCGGACAGGTCCAAGAGTATCAACCCATCGCTTCCTCCACCATCCAATTGCTCTTTAATGGTTTCAGAGACTTCCAGTAAAGTTGTTTCAGTACTGAATGTAGTCCTAAAGCCAGACTGAAAAATTATGGAGAATATGGTTAGCCTCTACATATTCAGTCAGTTGTAGGTTGACATATTTCTCCAAGGTTTTGGAGAAGAATGGCAGGAAGAGGGAAGGAATGCGCCGTATAATGTTAAAAACGGCGGATTTCTGCCCTTTCCCGCAGTGCAGCAAGGTGATTTGCTGCACTGTGTTGCATTAAAATTTTTATAAATATGCCCCTACGAGTCTCAGGCCACTTGTTGAGTTCCCCCAACATATAATCTAGAAACCTACCACTTAAATTGAGGATAGTTCTTTATAAAACACTTTACCATTCTGCGTTTCATAAGGGAATTGAACTTTGTTTTGTTAAAGGCTTACTGTAAGATTAATTAAGATGTCACTCTACACAGCACAGCAAGGCAACTTGCTGCACTGCTTTGAATGAAAGGGCGACAGCACAAATGCACCATATTTACAAAGATATGGTGCATTTCTGCTGCCTCTTGGCTCTGGTGTAGTGTGTGCTGCCCAGCATTAACGCAGGCACCCTTACGCAATGCTGAAAGGGTGTGCGCATTACAGGCATACCTTCCTGCACAAAAACAATCCTTAGAGACATTGCTTTCTTTCTATACATGCTGCATCATGCAGAAGGCATAGAAAGAGGAAGTAATGAGGAGAAATAAAATATTTCTCCTCATTATAGCCGAGTCAGGGAGGCGCATCATTTGGGCACAATCCCAGGTTAACTGGCCTTAGTAAATCTGGGATTGAGTCAAAATCCATTGGTGCATGCACGGCAGACGCCATGCTCCACCCATGCAATGCCTACTAAAAGGAAATGTAACGCACAGCAACTCAAGCAGCTGCGTTGCATTATATTTCATTACAAAGCCACGCAAGGCCACGCAAATCAGCACTTGCATTGCTTTCTAAATCCCAGTTATTGTCTTGTCTTGCTTTGCGAAGACTTGAGTCATGCAAGGATAACACAAGTATGAAGTAAATCTGGGCCTTTGGGACTGATTCACACAGGTAAACTTACAATTTTGTGTAGGTTTACTCTTTTTTGCTACTCACAAAACTGTGATTTAATAGTAAATTTACAACTGCAGAGACTCCACAGTCGGGTGGAGACTAAGCACACAAAAAGATAGGACAGGCCTATTTTTTATATGTGGAGTAAAGTTACTATTAAATCACAGTTTTCTGAATACCGAAAAAGAGTAAACTTACACAAACATATAAGTTTACCTTTGTGAATCAGGCCCTTTCTATTTAAGACAATATAGGCTAGGCAATGCACGCCCTTAAATGGGATTTACTAAGCTACATAAAGCCACCTTGTGTGGCGCTGCATAGTTTAGTAAATCCAAGTTAACGCAAAGAAGCGTATTTTGCTGCCATGCATTAACTTGAGGTGGGGAGGCATTCCATGGGTGGAGTGTGAGAGTTGTAAACCTGGGAATGCGTCACAATGGTACGTCCTTTTTCTCAGCTGCTTCTAAACCTACAACTATAAACTGCTATAGGTATATTAAACAGTGCACTAGTCTTCACAATTCTATAATAACTAGTTGGAAATTGAGTAATGTTGTTTTAACTAATTTATTACATTATATCTTATCACATGTGATCTCTGCTAAGACGGGTGTATATTGGAAAGGTTTCTTTTGAAACTGTACAACAAACTGTTATTTAACACAGATATGCAACTCAAGAGTAGGTTTCAAATCCTTCTATCCCCACTTCGAAAACAACTGCTATTACAATGGTATTCGGGGCCACAGAGATGCTGTATGGAAGGTCTTTATTTTGTGTTTAGGACTACAAGGGCTGTACATGCAGGGAATATTATAGATCAAAACTGAAGAGCACTTGTGAATGCAAGATCATGAGAGTAGGAAGTAGGAGTGGGTCACCCACAGGCAGCGGCCAATCTTAGTGGAGAAGCAGGAGTGTCTAGGGCTGTGACTTCAAAAACAAGCATTAACAAGCATTTACAATGCAATAGGTCTCGCATTTTCCAAACTTTGACCTATTGGTATTGTAAATTATTTTTTAAACATAAATAAAAGGCATAGTTATTTACAATGGCAAGAGCTCAAAATCTCGCAAATGCGAGACCTATTGCATTGCAAATGCTTGTTTTGTAAAGCTATAGGTGACCGTGGAAATATAAATTGATGTTCGCTGCATGACTGTCCTAAATATGTTCGACCCGTTTATATTTTCAGGCTATCTTCTACGAATAATGATGTTAGTTCTCGGTCCCTATATTGTATTGTCCTTTTTAAACACTGATGGTGAAGTGTTGTGCGCATGTATCTTTACCTGTCATTTATGGTCATAAATATGATATTTCATCATCTCACCCCCACGCGCACGTCGACACAGTAAACTTCATAATCAAACGTACGTGAACATTAACCTTATTACAGTTTTTTTTTTACAGTTTTGAGATCTAGACATCCATGGTAGGCTGTTGTTTTGTAACATTTGAAGTATACTGTCATTTAATGGTCTATAATGCTTTTTCCTGTCAGTAGCTAATCCATTCTTGATTTTTTTCACATCCCTATTCTTTCACGAATGCAATATCCAAGCTGTACTTTAAATGTATGCGTTTACCCTGATGATTAGTGGCATCCCCCTCCACTCTCAGTCTGACAACAGGCACTCAGCACCCAATGTCATCATTTCCCATGTTTCATACAGCCCCATTATGACTGCAAGAGAAAGGCGCACAACCTTTTCTCAAATTCATACCAATTTGGGATTTAGCGCGTAGCGCTACATTGGGATTGTGTGGGTAGCGCTACCTGCTGACTGCCCAAAAGTAAAAGGAGTCCTGACCAGAAAGTTCCTTGAGCTATTATTTTGTTTCACTAGCAAATGTTCCGAAACTCCTGTTCCCATGATTGCAAAACTACGACAGGACGCCTGTTTCACCTCGAGGTTTGTGCTGTAATCACCCGGATCTCTAGGTGGCGAAGCAGAAGAGTGAGAGGAGCTATGTAAATAGAAAATCTCAACGGGTTTTGTTTCAATCGAGGCTTTATCGGTACTGGCCCCATCTAGGATCGTCTGTCAATGTACACATTCACGGCTCCTTTCGTAGCCAGCAGGGGCGCAACGAGAGCCAAATTTCAGTGGGGGGCCCACTAATAATTTCGGGGGGGGGGGTGGGGGGGGGGATGCTGATTCTTCCAGCAACATGTATGGAGATGCAGGGGTGAAAACACAACAAAACCTCGTTAGCAAATGAATGGTCTTTTAAAGACCTGTGACGTACTCGGGTGCGGCTGCGATAAGACAGTCGCCAGAAGCTGCCTCAGCCCGGGATGAGACACAGGGGGGAGGGAGCCTGGGGGGAGGGGGGGCTGAAGCCCTTTGAGCTCTATGGACGTTGCGCGCCTGATTGCTGTTTCTGATGAGACTGGCTTTGCCTGTCCAAACAACGTTGCTACACGTTTCCTAATGTAAGCCTGGCTACTGCCCCAGAGTACCGGTACTCTCCCTGGCCAAGGAGAAGTTCCGGTACTGAAGGTGGAACAATTTGGAAGTGCCGGTACTCAGTACCGGTGAGTACCGGCCTATTTAAAGCACTGAAAAGTGGTATCACATTTCTTAGTCCAAATGACCTTATCTCCTACGGTCTCCTAGAATAGGAACATTGCGACGTTCAGCTTTGCCTCAAAAGCTGCATGGTTTTTGGTTGAAGAAGCTAAGGGGGTGCGGGAGAGTCGCAGAAGCGGGGACGAAGTAACGCGCAGCTTGGCAGGGGCAGAGTGTGGCTGCTGGACGGAACGGACGTAGCACGGGCACACCAATTTCAAACACCAAAAGTTTTGCTTTCTGAATCTCTTTTCAGATCTCCGTTCTCAATGACTACTGGAACTAAAAATATTGCAAATCTCCCCACAAATAACTGCCACTGATCCTAATACAAGCTGTGCAGATTGTGCAGTCTTATTTCAGGACTCACTACAGGAGGTTTGACCCGCACGTGCAAATCCAGCACCACACCTGACTGAGCACTACGGAGGCCTGTGATTAGTCGGTGAAGCTCGCTGTCAGGCATTAGCAAGGCACTTTCAACTTTTAACCACCATATTACCGGCGTTTTTTCTCAAGAGGTTTAACCTACATTTCAAATGAGTAAGCCTCACAAAGCAAGTATTCAGCCTCGGAGAGCGCACACACTGGAATTCAACAAATAACTATTCATAAAATCACGATATGCTACATCCATTCTGAAACACACTCTTCTGACAAGAAAGTAAAATGCCAAACTGGCAATTCGAAAACTCCTAGCGCAGTGCTTTCGACTGGGCTGAATTACTGACTCATCATGAAGGCGCACTCTGAACCAAAGCAGGAATGTCGCACTTCCCTTTAGTTGTTTTTCATTTCCCCTGGGAGCTGCAGGCTAATATTGACTGACAGCCTACTGCTGTTCCCCATTGATTCAAACAAGCGTCCGCGATTGTCCCGGCGAGTGATCTTGCCAGAGGACATCAGGCTGAGAGGAGGAGCGCGTAGGACCTCCGGCAGCTGCTGTACTTACAGATAGGAGTGTAAGCGCTTCTCTTATTGTTTCATCCATAACAAATACATTTAATAAACAAAAAAAACATGTGCCCAGAAAAGGGAGAGGAGGTGGGATGAGGGAGGTGGTGAATATGAACAATGGGAGGGGGCGGGAGCAAAGGCAAATGGAAAAGGGGTAGAGCTCGGTGATAGGAGCAGATCAGAAATCTGCGTAAAAGGAATGAGTGCGGTCGCGGACAACCAAGAAGTGGTACGGTGCCATTTCAATTCAAACAAGCGTCCGCGATTGTCCCGGCGAGCGGCCGGAGACGCAATATGTGGTGGGGGAGGGGGAGAAGCGGGAGTTGTGTGTGCGTGTGCGTCATCGTGATCGCGATCGCTCTGAAAGCGAAAGTGATCGCGATGACGCACGAGTTTTCAAAGTGCTGTTGGCGGCCGGCTGCGCACGTGCACGATCGCGTGAATGCAAGCGTTAGGCCAGCCGGCAGCACTTTGAAAAGCCCACATACAAAATGTCTCTTCGAGCCTTTGGCTCAGCGAGACCTAAAAATGGAATAGGTCTCCCCTTTCATTAAGTTAAAGCCATTTGCTTTGCTATAAAATACCATTAGCAAAGCAAATGGCTTTAACTTAATCAAAGGCGAGACCTATTGCATTTTTAATGCTTGTTCTTTTTGCATTTGTCACCCCGAGTGGGACGTGGGTCCCGTGCTCTCCATGCCACTGGATTCATGAAAGTCACCCCGAATCCGGGCCCAGGATGCTTGTTGCAGGTCCAGGGACCCGGCAGTTCGAGCTGGACTGTTCCTATTTGAGCAGGGTCAAGACTGATTTGCATATGGCTGAGTCCAAATTGGGGTGGCAATGGTGAGCAAAAGAACGATGCATTTAACCCAGATCCCTGACTGGGGGTGAAGGTTCGATTTGTTCTGCATTCCTGCATCAATTGTTCTTTTTGTTCCTGGTACCACAGCTCTCTTTTAAGACTCACACCTTTAGCTTCCTGCCGTTAAATCCACGCGGGCCTCTTTAGTGACAGGTCTGAGACGTGTTATTTGGCTAAACTATAGGCTTGGCCGGAGTCATAAAACCAGTCATAATCCTGGCTCAGTAATTTGACCGCATTGTTTGATCTTTTTCATTAGCACTTGAGACCATCACGTTGTGCCGAGGCCGGTGTGACTCTGAAAGTGCGATGCGCCACATAGATGCTTCACAACACACTGAATTCTTTCTAGGACCTGCAGAAAAACATGCACATTTTAAACATTTATAACAGATTCCGTGTCAGAGGAACCTCACATGGAATGGGGCGGCTAGAAGGACTCTCTGCAACTGATGACGCCTACTGTGATGCTGCTGACGTCACACAATCAATCGCAGTATTAGGTCAGTGAAGGCAGGGGGCAACCCATTTATTGTGATGTCACAGTATCAAGCATTCTGATTGACTACGAAAGGGGAAGTTATCCCCATTCCCGCCTCAAGCATTATAAGCTCACACAATTAAACCTTTTAAAGTGAACAGTGAAGACAGAGATGCCTCCCATTCCGTCATGACGTCACACATTCAAAAATTCTGACTGGAAAAGAGAAATCCAAGGAGTCCCTTCTCTGTCACCTGTATTTTGGCACTAAAAGACTGCCTCCATTTTTTATCCTGTTCCCTACACACTCCCTACACCCCCGCGCCAGCTACGTGAGCCAGGATCCTCTTTGCAACCTGGCGCTCCCTGCACCCCCTGGGCACTCTAAGTCCTCCCACTTGCCCATGGCGCCCTATTCCTATGTAGGTGCTCGCATCCTGGGCCAGCACCAGCACCCCCTTCGTACTGGGACATTGACCAGGTGTCATTTTTCTGGCGCACGCATAACTGGCGAATGATCCGCCCCGCCTACATACACTATGCGCTCAACCCTAGTGTATCACCTCGACTCCATCGCGGCTTCCCCGCGTCTCCAGGGCAACCCCGCGTCACCAGGGCAACCCCAGACGCGCTCCCTCCATGTATCTTCAATTGCAAGCATGGTTTCTCCCGCACGGCCTTCCACACCCACAACCACACTCCGCATTGGTCCTCATAGAGCGCAACTATACCCGCTCCACCACGTCACCCCCGCGTTACCTAGGCGACCCCGAACGCGCTCCTCGCTCACACGTGATATCAACCACGTGAGTGTCTAGCGAGCCGCTCCCCTTATTTGGGCACGTACCGCCACTGAGGATAACCATTGGTCCAGCGCTGCAGCCATGACACAACCAGGCACCTCGCCGCACGCATCCCTCTCACGTCTGCTCGGGACACCGGAAACCACACACCAGGAGCCACTTTCCAGCCTCAACTATCCAGCGCTGCTTCTCATTAAGCCACGAGCACACTATTTAAACACCGACCCCGCGGTCTCATTCCAACATCCGGGAGGACCGGGAGCAACACCATAGGATGAACGCGGGATCCTTTTCCTGAGACAGTAAGAGTATGAATGCAGTGAATGCTGTAACTGGACCCTTCGGGTTCGTTACTGTGTGAATGAGCGTGGATTATACAGGCATGTGATACTTCATCTCCCACATACCGGTTGATGAATACTTTGGTTTACCTTCTCTTCCTCCAGAATGAACAGGAGTTTCCCCTCCCACCCCCCATGTGGCAAGTAGTTGTTTCAACCAGGGTAAGACCCACGAGAGACTCAAGACTCTCGATCTTTTTGTGTACACACATAGAGTGGCACATGTCACGTGAATAGTCACTCACCTTAAGGAACTTACGCATGCGCTGTTTCTTTCCTTTTTTGTCTTGTAATGTCATGTTTCTTTTGACCCAGTTCTACAGTTTTTATACATTTGTTTGTTCACTTCTCCTTATAGGCTTGACGTTCGGAAGCCATTTAGGAAGCGGAGTGCGGCCTTCGCCACACCCGCGCAGTGGTACTTTCTTGCTACCTTTTGGTAAGAACGGAGCCCCCAGTTCAAACTTAGGTCCTGATGAATGCCCTGGACCCGCTCGGGCCGACGAGGCAGAAACATGTTGACCTTCCACGAGACGGTTAGGGGACACTAAATACCCCAACCACCGTCCTTTTGTTTTTAGTATTATATAGTTATTGGCCACATTAAAACTTCTTTTCTGGTAACTATAATGATTTTTAACTTCACGTTCCATCTCACGGGCCCCCACTCTTTAGTTTAGAAGTGCATCCCTGTCTCCAGGTGTATGCCCGCCCTCCATCAAACGAAGGTTTTGGAGGGTGAGGACTGGCCGATGATGAAGCATGACACCAGGTGGTGTGTGAGACCAGTCCGTCACTTTTTGTGAGATGTCCCAACTCACAATAGTCTTATAAACTGTAGTAGGGTCACACTTCACTAGGAGCAGCTTTCTGTGGTATACATTTAGCAATGGAGGCCGCTAGCTCCTAGAACCCCACGCCTCCCGTTCCCCCCTCCACACATTGTGGAGCCTCCTTTGTGATAACATTTTCGTACAGCTGCTGGCTGTGGGAACGCAATTAGGGGTATCTCTCCCTAAGTGTAGGGCTTTGCTCTGAGTCATATATCCTTTTGACCAGAACAAGAGGACAGACGTAGTTGTGTCTGCCCCCTCAATTAAAACAGCAGGTTTTATGTGTGATAAATCATCACATCTCACTTACCCAACTTGCATCATGGACACCGAACTCTCGTTCGGGGATGAGATCCTAGCAGAGATCCTTAACACACCATCTCTACTAGCAGAAACCATAGTCACTAACACGGTAAAAAACTTGGACGAATGGGAGGCCCTCTCCTCCAAGAAAAAGGAACAAATTCGCACAGCCCTCCATGGGGCATTTATGACAGAGTACCTCCGGAAAAACACAGCCCCAAGAGGCCTTATAGTTACCAACGAACCCAGATTGTTTCTCAATAATAAGGAGTTCAGAGTCAATTGGTCGAGCAACGCCTGGAAGTGCACTAAAGACTGGCTCATTCTTATTATTAACACCGCCAGACAATTAGCAGATGCCCTCCTTATAGAGATTCAACAAAGCGAATGCAGACTAAAGACAACGGTACAACTCTCAGCCTTTAAGAAAAAACTGGAGGAAATAAACAACGACCACTCTGATTATAAGGAGTATCTAACACAGTCAAAACTCATGAAACTCCGGAAGGACGTACAAAAATTTAGCAAAGAAACTGTATACCCATATGTCACGGACCAACACTATGACAAACCAGCCCCTCAACAGCCAGGGAGAAGACAACGGTTCAGACCCACCCCTCAAAACTGGACATTCAGTTCTGGAGAGGAAAGGAGCAACAGTAGCAGTGATGAGGGCTCAGGACCGCAATTTCGGAAACCAATGGGCTATCACCACCCGATGATGCAAGACCCACAACCCCAACCCCCTCCATTCGGATTTTGGCCACAACCATACTACCAACCACGGTTTGGATTCACACAAGGCCAACCGCCTTTTTTATTCCAAGGCCGAGGCAGAGGGAGAGGCCGACAAAAACGAAGGAACACGAGGGTCCAATGGGAAGATCAACCACAACCACCCCATGTAGTGGTAACCAGGAGCAGAGGGAGGGTGGAAATGCCCTCGACGAGCAGGGAGTAACCAACATAGTCAACATCAGCAAACACATACTCTCGCACGATGAGATGATCGTCCTCTCCAAGGGTTTGGGATTTGTTCCCACACCCAAGAGCGACCCCGTTGTTCTCCACACGGAACTGGCCCAATTCTTCTGAAAAATCAAACTCCGCGATTTCTTTGGAGAGACGAAAGAAGGTACGGAAGAAGAAAAAAAGTCAACTGGGCTCAGAACGAAATCCACTTTCCAACCACCTAATCAAAACATTTCATGCCATATACTTGCATTCGAACAGGCCGTGCTAAAGGACATTCAAGACATCAACTTCCAGAACACGCGAGGGTTTGACAACCTTACTGGGAAGGAACGTACGGCCCTTAAGAATCTAAGTAACAATAAAGACCTAACCATTAAACCAGCGGACAAAGGGGGAGCTATAGTCATCATGGATAGCGACATGTACCGAGAGGAATGCTTGAGATTACTCTCTGACTCCAGCAGCTACACCATACACAGAACTGACCCCACAGGACTACTCATGGCCAGGATCAAAAGCATGGTATCAGAAGCACTCAGCAACGACTGGATCACTAAACAAGAGGCCGGCTTCCTCATATGTGAGGAACCCAGAATGCCCAAATTTTATACACTCCCTAAGATTCATAAAAACCGAATGCCCCACCTGGTAGACCAATCGTGTCTGGTATAGGGTCAGCATTAGAGCCACTGTCACAATTCTGCAACTGGTTCCTCCGCCCCATTGTCAAAGAATCATTGTCTTACCTCAGGGATACGAAGGATGTACTTTGCCTCCTCAGAGACCTCACGGTGGACACAACCAATGACTGGTTAATAACCATGGACATAGAAGCTCTGTACACGAGCATACCACAGAGGCGCACATTGGAAGTTGTGGAAAATATCATCCTCAACAGAGAGTGGGATTTTTTGACCCCACAACATTTCGTGATGGAATGTGCGAACTTGCGCTCACCGAGAATTTCTTCGAGTTCGAGAAAGTCATCTATCACCAGATCACTGGTACTTCAATGGGGAGCACCTTTGCCCCCAGTATGGCCTGCCTGTACGTTCAGCAACTTGAGGACGACTTCATCCACAATCCACACAATCCATTCCTACAACATCTTAGGATTTGGAAACGCTATATAGACGACGTGCTTATAGTATGGAACGGTACTGAAGAAGAAGCAATAAGTTTTGTCCAGTGGGTTAACACCAAAGATAAACACCTTAGATTCACCCATACAATCAACAAAAATCATGCCATCTTCCTTGATTTAGACATCACTATGACCAACGAAGGGATCACCACCAAGGTGCACAACAAGCCCACCGATAAAAACAGCCTTCTATTATATGAGAGCTACCATCCTAAGGCCCTGAGACAAAACCTCCCGGTTGGACAATTTCTTCGCGTTAGAAGAAACTGCTCTGATATCGATACCTTCGAAGAACAGGCATCCCACCTAGAAAAGAAACTTGTTGATCGCCACTTCCCGAAAAAATGGTACGCAAGGCTAAGAAGCGAGCGAGAAACAATCCAAGGGAAGCACTTCTGGAAGATGTGGAAAAAGAAAAAACCGAAAGAACAGTATGTGTCACCACATTCACTCCTCTCTCCAACACAGTGCAGAAGATCATTCGAAAAAGATGGAATATCCTGAACAGTGCTGGAAAACAGTGGGAACCTCCACTGTTTGCATTTAAACTCAATAAAAACCTGCGAGATCACCTAGTCCACGCCAGCATGCCAACTACAGATGGCACTGAACAACAGAGGCTTTGGGACCAACCGCGTGTGATGGGACATTTCACATGTGGGGGATGCACATCATGTAATCTTACTTCCAACACAAAAGAAGTCAACATAGGCACAGGAAAACCGTGGCAACCATGTAAATTCAGTAATTGCAATACTGAGAATGTCGTTTACCTCTTGACATGCCCATGTGGTCTCCAGTATGTTGGCATGACAACCAGGAAAATCAGGATACGCATCAACGAACATTGCAGTACCATCAGGTGTAAAAGAACAAATACCAAACTTACACGTCACTTCTTGGAAAAAACACCACAAGGACACTGACCTTCGATGGACTATCCTTGAAGTCATGGATAAAAGTAAATTTGACCTTTCCAAAGCGCTACACGTAAGGGAACAAAGGTGGGTCTACCGTCTGCGGTCCCATGAGAAGGGCCTCAACGACGACATCCCCTGGCTCCAATTGAGCAGATAAATCCCACCTCCCGTGTACTTCTGTCCCCTTCTTGTGACGCCAACGCACTACCCTTACTCTATGGCTTGAACTTGTTCAATTCTGCTACCTGTGACACCTTTCCCTCCCCCGTGTCACTACTCACTGTCTCTACACCACCTTCCCACTCTGTCGCTGGCCACCCGAACCAGGACCCCCTCTACAACTTGGTGACATCCACGCCCCTTTTGGCACTAAAAGACTGCCTCCATTTTTTATCCTTTTCCCTACACACTCCCTACACCCCCGCGCCAGCTACGTGAGCCAGGATCCTCTTTGCAACCTGGCGCTCCCTGCACCCCCTGGGCACTCTAAGTCCTCCCACTCGCCCATTGCGCCCTATTCCTATGAAGGTGCTCGCATCCTGGAGCAGCACCAGCACCCCCTTCGTACTGGGACATTGACCACATGTCATTTTTCTGGCGCACGCATAACCGGCGAATGATCCACCCCGCCTACATACACTATGCGCTCAACCCTAGTGTATCACCTTGACTCCATCGCGGCTTCCCCGCGTCTCCAGGGCAACCCCGCGTCACCAGGGCAACCCCAGACGCGCTCCCTCCATGTATCTTCAATTGCAAGCATGGTTTCTCCCGCACGGCCTTCCACGCCCACAACCACACTCCGCATTGGTCCTCGTAGAGCGCAACTATACCCGCTCCACCACGTCACCCCCGCGTTACCTAGGCGACCCCGAACGCGCTCCTCGCTCACACGTGATATCAACCACGTGAGTGTCTAGCGAGCCGCTCCCCTTATTTGGGCACGTACCGCCACTGAGGATAACCATTGGTCCAGCGCTGCAGCCATGACACAACCAGGCACCTCGCCGCACGCATCCCTCTCACGTCTGCTCGGGACACCGGAAACCACACACCAGGAGCCACTTTCCAGCCTCAACTATCCAGCGCTGCTTCTCATTAAGCCACGAGCACACTATTTAAACACCGACCCCGCGGTCTCATTCCAACATCCGGGAGGACCGGGAGCAACACCATAGGATGAACGCGGGATCCTTTTCCTGAGACAGTAAGAGTATGAATGCAGTGAATGCTGTAACTGGACCCTTCGGGTTCGTTACTGTGTGAATGAGCGTGGATTATACAGGCATGTGATACTTCATCTCCCACATACCGGTTGATGAATACTTTGGTTTACCTTCTCTTCCTCCAGAATGAACAGGAGTTTCCCCTCCCACCCCCCATGTGGCAAGTAGTTGTTTCAACCAGGGTAAGACCCACGAGAGACTCAAGACTCTCGATCTTTTTGTGTACACACATAGAGTGGCACATGTCACGTGAATAGTCACTCACCTTAAGGAACTTACGCATGCGCTGTTTCTTTCCTTTTTTGTCTTGTAATGTCATGTTTCTTTTGACCCAGTTCTACAGTTTTTATACATTTGTTTGTTCACTTCTCCTTATAGGCTTGACGTTCGGAAGCCATTTAGGAAGCTGAGTGCGGCCTTCGCCACACCCGCGCAGTGGTACTTTCTTGCTACCTTTTGGCAAGAACAGAGCCCCCAGTTCAAACTTAGGTCCTGATGAATGCCCTGGACCCGCTCAGGCCAACGAGGCTGAAACATGTTGACCTTCCACGAGACGGTTAGGGGACACTAAATACCCCACCCACCATCCTTTTGTTTTTAGTATTATATAGTTATTGGCCACATTAAAACTTCTTTTCTGGTAACTATAATGATTTTTAACTTCACGTTCCATCTCACGGGCCTCCACTCTTTAGTTTAGAAGTGCATCCCTGTCTCCAGGTGTATGCCCGCCCTCCATCAAACGAAGGTTTTGGAGGGCGAGGACTGGCCGATGATGAAGCATGACACCAGGTGGTGTGTGAGACCAGTCCGTCACTTTTTGTGAGATGTCCCAACTCACAATAGTCTTATAAACTGTAGTAGGGTCACACTTCACTAGGAGCAGCTTTCTGTGGTATACCTGTATTATGGCGTCACACACTCAAGCTGTCGTGATGAGACGTCACCTCATTGTGACGTCACATAAACACAGCCAAGATAGCGAAGGCACAGGAGCGTTTCATATAAGCAATCAGATAGCATAGTGAAGAAGTAGGAGGATCCCATTGTGATGTCACACACTCAAACATTCTGATAGGCCATGAAGGCTTGGTCTCTAGTGTATTATGACATCGCACAATCAAGCAATCAGTCAGGATAGGGAAGAGGGGGCGGGGGATTGGCGTTCAGTGTGACGTCATGTGAGCACAGTCAGGATAGTGAAAGCAGAGGAGCATTTCACTGTGACGTCACAAACACTCAGACAGTATACTTAAGACGCAGGAGATCAAGTTGTGACGTCACATAGTCAAACATTATAATAGGACAGAATGGCTTTTAGATCTGGAAAGACAAACATGGGGGGAGGGCGCACCCTCCCTCAATGTCCTTAAACCCAGCGCCGATCAATGTCACCGAAAAGCATTAATTAAATGCAATTTATTCTCTTTTCGGTGTCTGACACGCTGCAGAGGAATGCCAGATAATGACAGGGTGTTAATTAGGGCCAGCCAGACACTTGGCTTCCCATTAAACACCGCCAGCACTTTCTGCAGGGAGCAGGTTGTGGTAGTTTCAAGACAGATAAATAACAGTTCAGGCGGGGGTCCTCGGAAGATGTGAAGGTTGGATGCAACTTGTCAGAAACGGACAAAAATCCAAATTTCACCCGTTTTGCCAGGAAACAGCATGGCTAACGAGGGGTCATGTTGTATAATTAGATTGATAAATATGCCATAAAAATACTAAACAACCAGTATTTTCACCGATTGTTCCACATTGTGTTGATAAAGCTTATTCTTGGAAAAATACAGCTCCTCCAAAAAAACAAAAAATAAAACGCAGGTCCTTTAAGAGCTATGTCCTGCTTTTGAAGCACACTACAATTTGTAAGCTTCATCGCTCGTTTTTTACAGACCAATACCACTAAAAGCAAAAACGGTGAGGGGGAAATGAGGGGCTGGAAGTTGGAACCGTACCCCTTTAACGCATTGTGGGCGACGGACTTTATATAATGCTTTTCGTGCACTTTAACACTCACCCGGCAGATTTGTATTTGCTTTAGGTGAATGTGAACGTGGTAGGTGGCGTGCAGTATGTACATAAAACACGTATTGCCCCGGCATGATGGGAATCGGACGTAAAACTAATCTGCAAATATTCATGTACAGGCATTCTTCATTGCACTTGGACGAGACAAAGCGCTTTCAAGGTGGACAAGCAAATATTGGCCACTAAACCGTCACACAAGCGATTCCAATCTTTTCACGCATCCACCCCCCTCCCCCAAATTAAAGTTTCATAGGCAACTAGAGGGGGAGCTAGAAACAGAAATCGCTAGATGCAATCTTTGAATTAATTGCACCGGTTTAACGGCACCGCCAGAAAGATACTCCACCCCCAGTTTGAACTTTATACTACGCGAGTGAACGATCCTGACTCCCTACTGAGCCACACTGATATGTACATTCCCCTTCTCTTTCCCTTTTTCCATTTATTTCTGAGTTTTTCTCAAAACTCTTTTCACTGTACCTTCAATTGTCCCCTTCTTATTGTATCCTTTTTCCTTCGGCTTCCTTGTTTCTGTATTTCATGCATACCTTTCCTGTGCACGCTTGTCCCTTTGCACCCTTGCTGAATTGGCCAAGCACCTTTTTGCAGTGTCATTTTAATAATTTCTCTGTCACCACCAGGGCACAAGTCTTAAAACAAGACAGTCGTTGAGAGAAGGAGGATACTGCACGGGCGCGCGAAAATAAAAGCGGTCACGGCCGCGCGAAAGTGAAAGCGATCACACTGAGGCCACGCCATTTAAAAGCATGCCGCCATGTGCGCGTGCATGTGCGACGGGAAGACAAAATGGCGTGGGACTGTCCACTCTCCCACGTACACGCGCATGCTGTCTGCATTGGACAGATGGCGAGAGCAGCCATCTTTGTCCATGCAGACGCGTGCATGAGCCCATGGTGGAGAATCGATTTCAAAAGGTCTCTCTGGCGAGAGCAGCGCATGCGCTGCTTTCGCCAGGCAAGACCTAATGAGGTATCAGAGCACAAGGCTTAGGCACAGATATAAATCCAAAATGAGAGCCAAGGGCGAGGCTTTGGCTGCTGATTGAGTTACAGCTTTTATCTCGGTAGATATTTTGACATCATCGTTCAGGAAGTGTGTTTAACTATTATGCGAAGGGTTTTTGGCTTGTGGTAGATGGCAGGAGCTCTTCATATCAGCTTATGGGTCTCATGAATTTACTTTTCTAACATTTACACTTACCAAAGTACAGTGTACAGCCTCAACTGCTGCCTTGAGGGTTGAGAAATGTGGCGATGAATGTTTTTTTCCTGAAATACATGATTTCCCATGGAACGTGTAGTTACGCCTTTGGTCAGACACAGCTGTGTGAACCAAGGCTTTCTGTTAAATCCCACCCCACCTGCCTTTAATAAGTTCCATCCTTCCGCTGCCAGTTGTCAATAGTCTTTCACTGAGCTCCAGGTATGTGTGCCATACAATGAGTCACATGTTCAACATGCTGATAAACAAATGGTAGTGTCATGTGCTCAGACAGATCTGCAGCTAATTTGTCACTAATATGTCCAGACTAACAACTGAAAGCATTGAAATCTACCATAATAACAATTGCATTTGTCAGTGAAGAAGCATGAAAGAAAGGCTTGACAAATTCTTAATCAAAATAGGTCTGTAAGTCTAGAGCTGTTCCAAGTAAGAGAAAACAGCTAAAATTAAAATGGATAAAAGGTTTGCCTAAGTGTGTGTACTATCTGAGGATCTCCTTGAAACCCAGCATCACATGTCCACCTCTAATCCCCTCTAATTTGACTGGCAGTACAAAATATTCATGGAGCAAAGAAAAAAATTACACCAAGCCAGGTTTTAGGATGGAAAGCCACAGCAATATTGTGTAGTTGCATTACATTATTAAGTCTTAGACATCAGTAGTAGTAAACTTTTATTGTTTTAAGTTATCTAAAACCATAAGAATACATAGAAACTTGCATACTATAAAAGACAGAAATTCATACGGTGTAAAAATTCACCAAATCAAGCCGGCCCCTGCACATAACATCAAGATAAAATTTGGTAATCTCACAATCTGTCCATAGTGCCACACACTTAGTTTGTCCAAGGGGGGTGGAATTTAAGCCAGTGGATAGACTGCATTGCAACATCAATAGAAAGCACTGAACAAATAAGCTTTATAACTATCTCATTTGTTCCCCACTCCTATCAAAGAATAAAAGAGGGTAACCCCTCACTGAACCAGCTCAGTCCCACTTTATATGTTTACAGCCGGCATATTTCATAAAGTGCAATACACAGTGGCTTCAAGTGGTAATGGTTGATTCTTCTTAACGGTCTCTAAACATTTTTTTTAAAATCCTTAAACAGCTTTATTATTGCCATAATAGAAGCTACGTAAACAGCTTTGTTCATGGAATAAATAGTGACTTATGGCCAAGCCGTTCTAACTCATGCAAATCCTAGCGTGCCTTAAAGAAAGAGCACTTAGCCAACCAGTAGATGAGCCAACATCAAATTAGTCAAAACATGGGGCTCGATGGAACTCGGCCAAATCATCGAAATGATCATTATAGTGGGGAAGGGCCTACCACGACCTCTCCACAGGGTCTGGCTATATCTTTCGATTGAATTCAATACAGAAATGTGACTAAATGTCTGACAGACAGCCCAATCTTTCAGCCGCCTGAGGAGCTCGTGTTCACAACCCTGAACACTTCCTGAAGAAATGTCCTACATCTGGCAGAAAACTGTACGTAGTTGCCGCTCAAACATGCAGTAACAGCCTGACTGCACTGAGTGATGCTCAAACGTCTGAATATCGGTTTTAGCCAATAGCATCTTAATTATTTTAAGGCAGGGCAGAGGCAGAGGCAGATTACATGCATCAGGGAAATTGCACAGTCAACAATTATAATTGGTGGGGCCATTTAGGCATCCAAATGTGTAAGCTTTTAATGGAATTATACCACATTGCATCCTTAGAAGTGTCTTTTTGAGGGCTGGATTCATAGAGTTTGATAGATATTGGACTTTTCCCTGGTCCTGATAAAAAGAGATGCATAGGTCTGCATGGGCCTTCTGCGCTAGTTCTTGTTGGTCTTTTTCCTGCAATATTAATTTTGCACTTTTGACTCTCTTCTTCGATATTAGTTTTTGTGGCAATTTTTGTGTGAGTATACTCTGGGCTCCTGCGCATTCGGTTGCAGTTGTCATGCAGGAGACCCAAAGAAGCTTCTATTCCTGAAGACCACGCTTAATCAATTCCTTGAGGGACCCAATAGTAAGCTCAGGAATCTAGCTTACATCATTACTGCGTGTTTCTCCAATCCAAATTGTAATCATATTTGGGACCATGGAGTGGCAGTTGGAAAAAGAAACATTTTTCTGAAGCATCTCGATTGTGCCTTATCCAGCCATTCGTCAACTTGATCTTTAAAAATCAGGCACCCGTAAGTTACAGTTGGCATAAACTTTGATTCGATTTCTTTCCAAATGCCTGTAAAGTCGGAGCAGTTGCATGGAATCACAAAGATCATCAGTTAACCAGGACATTTTTGACAAAATTGAAGTCATATAATTTTAAGAATATATTTGGCATTTTATCACCCTGCTAGCTGCACCGGTAAAAGGAAATGTGTGAGGGAGTAAAAATGGTGGTATTAATTTGGAAGGACTACCCGATCAACTTATTAAACACAATATTGGTTAGGGCACACTACAGTTCTTATTTAATTTGTGCTGATTCTGACTGAGGCTGATTATCACATATAGAATGACAATGAACCGTCTGCCTTTAACATAACATGTGCACGCAAGTGAGTGCCTTGGAGGCGAGTGACTCACTTGGAGCCAATAGTCTGTAGTTAGTGATTACAGAGAAGTTTTCCCCAAACAGAGTTCTGTGGGGAACTTGCGGCCTTGTGTAATTTGCCAATGTTGTTCACTGAGAGCCCAACGTAAATCACAGTATCCTAAAAATCACTATATCATCCACATCTGACCAAAGAAAATCTCGCTTGCCCCACTGCTGACAAAAAACTTCTACTGTATGTTATTATTGGCTCACTTTGCTTTTTTAGTTTGTATTTATTTTTTTCTAAAGTATTTAACATTACTTCTGAACTGAGTTTCCCAGTATCATGCAATCTTGCACAACTGCACAATTAGACTACTGCAATGCGATGTTCATGAACATTTACATCTCGTTGCAGAGAAATTAGATCCTCAAACCCTGCAACCAAATGTGAATCCTATGGCTATGAAATGCATGCTTTTTGAGACCAAAAAAAGCTGTTGCTTTTAGACACTTCACCAACAATCTAGCCTTACAAAAAACATAACAACACAACATAAGCATTCACAAAGACAAAAGGCCAACAACAAACATGCAGCTAAAGTGATGTGCAAAATGTTGTTAATTATGTTAAGCGTTGATGTGGCAGGAGCGGTGAGAGCGTACAAGAGCAGTGACGGTACAAGAGCCATCACGAGGCAGGAGAAGTGACGGGGCAGGAGCAGTGACAGGGAAGGAGCAGTAACTGGGCAGGAGCAGTGATGGGGCATAAGAAGTGATGGGGCACAAGAAGTGACGGGGCACACATAGTGATGTGGCAGGAGTGGTGACCGGTAATGGGCAGGAGCGCTGACCAGGCAGGAGAAGTGATGGGGCAGGGGCACAGAGCAGTCAGAAGCAGTGACTGGGCAGGAGAAGTGACGGGGTACTATGGCCCTGCTATTCTCGCTCATAGTTTGAGGAGGAGAGATGCACCTCTTTTAAGCTAAGTAAAGGCAGTGAAATCACAGAGTCCCCGATTCACAAGGTAAACTGAGATGAAAGTCTACCTTTCTGACTTTCGATATTCACAAAGGGCATTTCCGAGTAGTAAAGTTAGGGGCATATTCTCAAAAACGTGTGATAATCATCGCAAAGGTTACTTAACGCAACCTACGACATACAGTCGATCACGGGAATTTTATTCCGTGTTAATCAACTATTCACAACATGGCGGTATCATGCGATAGACACCAGATAATGCGTCAACTGACCGCGTTAAAATCAACGCCATGCCGCAAAAATGCAAAACACGAATGCAAAAAAAGCTGCGATGAGGCCAAGCACGATAGAAAAAGCTGCGAAAACCAGCCACAGGCCTGCAAATCCCACGCGTCTGGCAGGAAAATGCACTATAAAAGCAGAACAAGAAAAACACACCAGAAACAATCCAAAGTGCGCAGCACCATGGATGCACTCTGAATGAGCGCAGAGGCCAACACAAACCCCACAAGCCCCACAGACAACCAGCAAGGTACAACAGGGTTGGCGAAGGCCAGGGAGAAGAGGGAGAGAAAGACAGGGTGCAGTCCGCAGCAACACAAGACCAGCGTCACGGAGGTGACAGAACACTACCAGCAACTGTCCCACAATCAGACTGGAATGCAGCCGGAGTGTCGAGGAGGACAATGGATGAGGTCAAGAGGCGCTGACATGACCTGGAAACCTAAACCAGGCACAAACCCGCAAATATGACTTTGGACTCTGCAGAATACTTACTTTCTCATTCGCTAAATTGGACTTAAGTGCGTGTCTGGAATCTGTAGGCCTAATGGAAGTTAATCTAGCCATGGGCCCCACATCCCCATAGGGGAATAATGAAGTGAAAACACAGTAAAACACACTGACTTTCCCTGGCATGTTTCTTTCCAGTGTATAAAGCCTATTCCATGTCACCACCCAATACTGCATAAGTCCTGCCACACCATTCACTTTGTAGCTGCTCCTGGACTGCGCCTGCTAGGAATCTCCCCTGCGCAGCCCGTACACGTGTGCACATGCATGTACACATGTGTCTGCATGTAACCAGCCCGGTGTCCCTTACTCCAGCTGCTGCGCAGTGGCCTGGTCAAGCCAGGGGAACACCAGTAAAATCCCCATGCAGTCTCTTACATCCTGAGTTCACTGTGGGTGAGTCCCAACTTATGAGGCTCCCCCACAGTAAAAGCTCAAAAATTAGGTGCTAAAAAAAGCGAAAAATCTGGGCGGCCCATAGTGTCAGAACCACCTTCTAACACACGCCGCGCCCAGCTGATTCCTACAGGGAAGAAGTAGCCACTCTACATGGGTACACTTCCTGTAGTCAGCGATAACTAGTTATAAGGGGTTCTGACCAGACCCCCCTTACTGACCAGTTATCCTCTTAGACCACCTACTCCTCCCATCCATGAAATCTCCACCCATGACAGGGATCCCAGACTACCCTAAGAACCCTCCGGGCTCTAGTTTAGATACCTCTAGGTCACTCATGGTCTACATGGACTCAGCCTAACTAGGCTCACCTTTGCCCTTGCGCATGCAACACTATGCCTACCACTTCTCTGGACAAGGGTCCAGCGCCTCAGCACCGATGCGGTCTTCTGGGATAGGTCTAAATCCCATCCTCTGGGTCACTAGCTGGTCTCCCTTCCAGAGTTTGTTCCAATCAGTACCCTCTCTCCGTTTGGTCCTTGCACCCCAAAGATGCAACCTCTCTGGACCCTCACCCTCAGCCTGCCGCTGAGGTCATTCTGCTGCCACCACCCTTTCGGGATGACTGGCTTTCCCTAAAGAAAGCACAGCCACTTGTGCTTCCCCACACAGAAAAGCACCCTTTGGCCACTGGCCTGGCTCCCTGATAGGACCCCAGACCGGCCTCACCACCACACTGGCAGTGCCAGGAAGGAACACTGAGGGTGCCCCATCAGACATCCTACAGCTCATTCCCCCCATCAGTAGCTCCACACACAAACTACCCCGGGTACCTAGACCCATTCCTTGTTCTCCGCTGGGAGAACAGGGCCTATGCACCCTTCCCTCCGAGAGGTGCGCTCTCCTCCCGGAGTACCCTAGAGAGCCTGTGGGCCCCAAGTTAGCTAGACCCAGGCCCCCTCTCATGGCTCTCCCTGGTCTCCCTGCAGTGCCTTGGGAGACCGCCAAGGGACCTACATGGTCCCTGGATGGCCTGCACCACCCCTTCTGAAGAGCAAGGTCCCTTCACTTAAGATAGGCCCCACCTGCCTTCAGGGTAGTACTACCACTCTCAGCCCGGAACCCTAAAGATCCCGGCTAGGCCTGCACCACCCCTTCGCGAAACACAGGGTCCCTTCACTTAAGATAGGCCCCACCTGTGTTCAGGGTGGTACTACCAGGCAGAAGTCCACCTCCTGCCTCGAGCTAGGGGAACACCCCCATGCTCCTGGTCCTTGGGTCCAAGTCCCACAGGACCTACCTGACTGGTTACCGGCTAGGCATCACCCCAGCCACCACTTCAGGTTCCCTCCACCAGCTCCTGGTCCTGGGGTTCAAGTCCCACCGGACCTACCGGACTGGTCACTGGCCACCCGACCCCAGCACCTCAGGGTCCACCACTAACCCTTTCCCTGGAAACTAGGGAGCACATCGCCCCCACTCAGATCTCCAAGGGGTCAGTTACCTAGCCCACCTAGGGTACCTAGGGGCTACCTCTACACACCATCACTCAAGAACTACCCTCCTTGGGGGCCACCCACCATCAGGGGCCACCCCTGGGTTGCTCACCTACCCACCAGTTAACCTGGGGGACCTGTCGGACACTCAACTCTACCACACCCTCCTCCCATCGTGGGAAAAGTTTCTTGGGGTCCCCCACCATGGAAACCCCTGGGGCGCTACTACCCGGGGTAAAGAAACCTCCTGCCCCACCCCTCCAGTGGTTTTGGCCTGTGCCATTAGCAAGAAACTTCCAGTGGGGGAAGGATATCTGGGGCCCCTCCTGTGGAAACCCTCCCTGCCCTTAAAAAGCGCGGGAACCTCCCAGGACCCCTACTTCTCCTGTCCCCCTTTAAGGTCAATCCACCCCTACACCCCCATCTGTGATGTAGGTATCAGTTGCTGTCCCTATCTCTTGAGGAGACACCCTCCTCATGCAGGTGTAGTGTATGTAGTGTTAGGGTTCAAAGGTGTACAATATGGCTTAGAACATTTGTATGCAATCATTTCCTGGAAAGCACCATCCTGCTAGCACATTATAATTAACAGAGCGCGGTCATATCAATACAGCTTACATTTAAACCATTATAACTTCACATGACACATATGGGCGCAGGGTTTCCTTTCCCATACCTTTAGTTCACATAACCAAAACTTTGAACCCTTCTCAGAGCCTGGTGCTCTTCCATTTGCTCATTGCTGCATAGGTAATGTGGGGCAAAACTGGACTTATCAAATGCTATAAATGTACACCAGAATGGGATACTATGTTTCCCGCATCTAGACACCAATGTTGGAAAACGAGGCAGCATCTGTGAGGCCTGCACAAATAACATGACTACATTTGTCCTTCACTGGGAACCAAACACCCAATTGTACCGCCTGACTCTCAGAGGGTAGCGTTGCAGAGCAGTCTGAGGCTTTCTCAAGGGAGGTGGTGTGGGCTAGTAATCGCCATTTGCAGGTGCGCAAAAATAACACTCAATAATTGATTGTCCAGTCTGTACTTTGCTTTATAAAAGTAAGAGTACATTTATTAAACACACACACTACTCAATACTATGCACCAATTTACAAATATACATAAGCTGTTGGAATTACTTTGTGACATTGCATTACATCTCAACCCCTCCCGCAGGGGATGTGGGGTCTAGTATCACCACTCCCATGTATGCACATCAACTTGCCCCCAATGCAGTTAGTTGAACATAACCTGGAGCGAGGGCCCTGCACACTGGCACCATCCCAGTGGCGACCCACCCCATTACCTCAACAAGCATTAAAAAGGGGTAAACCTGCCTTGGTGACACATGACCCTGACTGAGCATCTCCTACTGACCATAAAGTATGCACCTCTATATCTTAAGGGCTAGCAGTCTGGGGTCTTCAACTAAGCGCAGCATCAAGAATCCATGTTTACGCACACTTTAGAATGACAGTACTCATCACCTTGGTTGATCATTTGAATGCATTGCAATTACAGCCCCTAAAGGCATCACAGATGAAATCACAGGATTACGCATAGACAGCCAGACACCCTAGCAGGACTGTCTGGCAACATAAGCCATCTTCTTACTCATGTGACTTACAGTGCCTTCAAAAGAAGTACTCCTGGCAACTACACTTCTCCTGCAGTGCGCCTCTTCACTTTAAAAGGAATCACAGGTAAAAGCATGGTATTACGTACATACAGCCAGACCCCCTAGCAGGAAGGTCCAGCAACATAACTCCATTTAGCTTAACATCACCTTACACCGGTACTTCACTTTACACATGACTTTCAGTCCACCTAAAAAGAAATAACCACTAGTAAATGCATTTCGGTGCAATTACACCACTTCACCTCCAGGGGATGCACTTCTCCACACATCCCCAACTCAGCCCTTCACTTCATGATGCACTTCTCCACACACCCTCAGCTGTAGAACAAAAGTTCCAGCCTAGAATGTGTTTAAAGGCTAGCGGAGCCCTTGAGGGGAAGTTTCCTTTAGGTCCCCATGATACTGAGGGTGGGACTTTTCTTCGTGCTGGGGGCGGGGGGGAGACTGTGCTTCTCCAGCAGCTCCCCCCAACACCTTTTCACAAGTGAGGGTGACCCCCCTCCTCTGGGGGCCACAAAGCACCAAAACAGCAGATTTCTTCGTGCTGGGGGGGGGGGGGGGAAGACTGCACTTCTCCAGCAGCTCCCCCCAGCACCTTTTCACAAGTGAGGGTGACCCCCCTCCTCTGGGGGCCACAAAGCACCAAAACAGCAGATTTCCAAATGCCAGGCAAGGCGTTATGGGGTGCTTCATGCTCCTCTTTACCAGCCCCAGCCACTGGGAACACTCTCCTCCCCCCTCAGGGTCTCTGAGAGGGTGGATTCAGCAGGGTGCTGTCTTCACTGGCTCCCTGTCCCAGCCTTTCGCCTGGCTCTCCTCCTTGGCCTCTCTTCTCCCTGCACAGAGGCCACTGCTCCTGCGCACCGGTCCTGGGCTCTTCTTCTGGTGCTGTTAGGGTCCTGGGGGCAGTCAGTGGGTCTCTCCTTCCAACTGCCCATTGTGCCAGGCTCCAGCACCTTCAGACCACACCCCAGAGAGAGCTTCTCTTCCTGTGCAAGCACTTTTTAAAAGTTGAGTAGGGGGCTGGCAGGAAGTCTCTGTTGGTCCTATCAAACAGCGACACATCACGTCCCTGCCCATGCTCCCTCCTTCTTGTCCAGCCTCTGGGTTTGTTCAAAATGGTGTCATCCAGTGTCTCTGGCCACATGTCTCTGAAGCCTCTTCCCCCACGCTGCCTTCCCTCCATGGTGCAGCCTGGTGCCTGGCACCCAGTGACAGCTGTTAATGGATGAGCCTGTAGCCCATCTCATCTTCTCTTCCTGGAGAGGAGGCCCTAGCTTGTGGAAGAAAGGTTATCAATCCATCCAGCTGAGGTCAGCCCTCAGCCTGGGTCTGGTCCTGGCTGGCTCAGAGAAATATGACAGTTCTAGATGACCCAAAAGCAGTACAAATATGACTTTGGACTCTGCAGAACACTTATTTTCTCATTTGCTACATTGGACTTAAGTGCATGTCTGGAATTTGTAGGCCTAATGGAAGTTAATCTAGCCATGGGCCCCACATCCCCATAGGGGAATAATGAAGTGAAAACACAGTAAAACACACTGACTTTCCCTGGCATGTTTCTTTCCAGTGTATAAAGCCTATTCCATGTCACCACCCAATACTGCATAAGTCCTGCCACACCATTCACTTTGTAGCTGCTCCTGGACTGCGCACGCTAGGAATCTCCCCTGCGCAGCCCGTACACGTGTGCACACGCATGTACACATGTGTCTGCATGTAACCAACCCGGTGTCCCTTACTCCAGCTGCTGCACAGTGGCCTGGTCAAGCCAGGGGAACACCAGTAAAATTCCCATGCAGTCTCTTACATCCTGAGTTCACTGTGGGTGAGTCCCAACATATGAGGCTCCCCCACAGTAAAAGCTCAACAATTAGGTGCTCAAAAAGCGAAAAATCTGGGCTGCAAATAGTGTCAGAACCACCTTCTAACATCAACACAATGTCAGCATGCATCTCCCCTTCACATTGCAGAGGGGCACACAACACCTCCAGCAGAGCACAGAAGACAACACATCAGTGATGCTGGAGAGGACCACCACACCTTCGACACCGACGCCCTATAACAGCCCATGGACATCTCACGCAACCCACCACCGGGAGCCAGGCAGCCAAGCTACTTAGAGGAGAACACAGAGCCTGCAACAGACCACACAGCAGGAAGCACCCGCAAGCACAGCTGGCTCAAAACACTTCACCCATCCACCCATGGCACACCAATGCCATGTGTCCGCATGCCAAAAGGAGGTTGCCGAACAGGTGTGGGTGGGCTCCAAACCCATGGAAGGCGAACTAAATCACATACGTTGGTGTCTATTACCCTTCAGGGACCACCCACACCACACAAAGAAGACACACAATGCTATAGACACATGCAGATGCACATTCCCAGTACAGAACCACGCCCAGGGGCACGCAAATAGTAGTCACACACCCACGTTGGCTCTGCGTACGACGGCTCAGCCCACTCCCCTTACTAATTGAGTGTTTGATGACAAAGCTACATGTCCAAGCCCTAACCCCATGCCTATGGTGACATGTCTGCATCCGTTGTACACAGCACAATGCAATGTCGTAGTGCCCAAGGCCCTCATGCATACAACAAGACCACAGGGACACACACAGATATCATGTTGAACTGGCTACGGGCACGTGCGCCCGTCCCCTTTATTAGCGTGGTCACATGTACAGTGACGTCTGTGCTGCATGTGTGTTGGGTGAGTGTAAGCCAGCCCGCACAGAATGCTTGGTGCTGGCAACCACTTGAACATTGGACACCAGTGCAATGGAAACTGAAAACCCCTGCATAACAGAGTCAAATGCTGAGCAACCTGGAGGGAGCCGGTGCAAGTACAGAGATTGCAGTGCACTGGGGTTGGGGCACTAGAGATGAGAGCGCTCATGTGAAGAAAAAGTCTGGGATTGTGTCCCTTCGAGATATTCCTCATGCAGATGCAGTGGGGTCTGTTACAACTGCATCATCTTCCTCATCAACATCCCAGGTCTCCCACACTGCTTGAGGTGACATTGCTGCGCATCCTCTCCACAGCACAAAACGTAATCAGTAATGGACTTTGGCTTGCGGTGCACTGAGTTAGTGGCACCTGGAGTGCTGAGCAGGGTATCAGGCCAATGATGGCATCCACGACAGGTGTGACTCTGGCACATGGCACATGGCTGTAGGAGGTGGTCCTTGCAGTGGTGGTGTGTGCCTCCTACGGTGATGTGACGTCCGGGCTGGGCCAGTCAGGATTCGATTTGATGTCTGAGCCCTGGTGGGTCATAGGTGAGTCTGGAGGCAGCTGACAGCGCAGGGCCACAGACACATGGCTTTGATGACCCCAAGGCCATCGCCGCAGAGGCCATCCAATATCCCAGAAGAAGGGTCATGGACCTGACCAGCACAGAGTTAGTGGCCCCGGATGCACAGCGGCCGGCACAGGCACCCCGCCAAGGGACGGTGATTTGATGTGCACTGAGGTAGGGCCTGGAGCAGTGAGCGGGTCCTCATCGATGTCAAAGGTGAATGTGGCGGAGGCTTGTGGGAGACAGAGGAAGGTGTCCTCAGGGGCATGATGCAGAAGATCTGATGTTATCCGAAAGCAGCAAATGGTCGAGTGGAAAGCGACAGCATCGTTTTTACCACAAATTCTCTATCAGCCAGCCACGGTTGGTAGTAGGAGTAACTGCAGGGCGGTGACGTGGGGAGGGGGAGGGGCAGGGTGGGGGGTAGTAAACTATGGATTACGGAGGTTTACAGGTAAGTTAACATATAAATTAATAAAACAAATTTCGTTGCGTGCACTGCATCCCCAAATGCGATGCAGTGAACGCAACGAAATTCGTTTTATTAATTTATATGTTAACTTACCTGTAAACCTCCGTAATCCATAGATTACTACCCCCCACCCTGCCCCTCCCCCTCCCCACGTCACCGCCCTGCAGTTACTCCTACTACCGACCGCGGCTGGTATCAGCTACATGAGGATGAAAACTACCCCCTATTCCATAGGCTCAGATGCCACGAATGTACGACCAGAGAGTGTCCATGTCTTTCGGGGAACAAACTTAGTGGCACCGGGGCTGAGAGGGGATGCAGTCGGCGATGATGCCGGTACACTGATATGAACTCCGCCATTGCTAAATCAAGACTCTGTGACCTACTGGATTGCAGTGTAGGTCAGCAGTGGCCCACAGCCACGTGTCTTTGGCTCGCGATGCACAGAGTTAGTGACACCAGGGCAGTTGTCGGTAGTGTTCGATCACCTCCGTAAGGATGATCCTATTCCCTTCGGACTGCAACACATCATCCTCTTACGCCTCTCCTTGCGTGCAATGATATGTATTCTGCCTTTGAATAATCGAAGTTCAGTTCCAATTCTGTGGCTTACCCATGCGCTGCGTAGGCTGAGGGCAGTAGTCTGCATGGGCCCACAGTGAAATAATGTTCACTGCCATGTTGTAATCAAGACTCAGTTCCAAATGTGTGACCCACGTAACCGTTGTGTATGCCGGATGCAGCAGTAGAGTACATCAACGAGAAAGTAGTAAAGCGGGTCTGTGTCGTGGAGGCCATGATGGTCTGAGGAGGCTGCCGAGGTCGCGGGCCATGGGCTTGGAGCTTGCGCCGGCACGTGGTGGGCTCTCCGTGACACACGCCGGTGTCGGCAGGTGATCAGTGCGGCCTGGCTGCGCAGGGTCGAGCCTGACGGGTTCGGAGTCCAATGGGCCGGGGTACGGCAGGTGCACAGGATCACAGGCAACTCCTCTCACAAGGACGGCATCGGCCTCGGGGCGGAGTGAGAGGCACCGCCCTGGCAGAGACGTTGGGAATTCCGTAAGAGGACCACGCCCAGGGCTACATGCTTTTTATTCACACCCTTATGCTGGCCTGGCGTACACCGGGACATCCCACTCTGCTCACGCTTATGGGGGGGACGTAACAGGCAACATTTCAGCGAACTCCCCCACTGGCTTGGGTGACATGGTTGCATCCACTGTCCACTACACTCCATACGCCAGCGGTGTATGTCGCCATGGATATGGGTATGTTATGCATACTGGGGTCTGTCCAGCACATCGCCACCACTCTTGGCATTCTGTACTTTCCCAATGATGGTTCACTTACCTCCTTCACACATGCCTGGTTCCCAACTCTCCCCACAATCCACTATTGTGTGGCTAAGGTGCCATGCCGTTGATGGCTCATGTCCAGGGCTTACCCAGGTTTCCATTGTAAGTTGTTCAGTCGTGTCTGGTGGGTGGGCATGTGGTTTTGCATGTTGTATGTGATTTTGTGACGTGTGCATTGCCAGAGTTATGAGTTGCATGGTTGTGGAGTTGAGGTCTGTTGGCTGTTCATTTGGTACTTGACAACGGGCAGTGCATTCCCATTGGTGCCATCCTGGAAGCGCTGGTTGATGATGGACTGTCGGAGGATGAAGAAATCATGCACACTGGCTGGGTATTTGGCAATGACGTTGGTGGAGATTCCACGGTGTTCGGATGTTGCCTGCACATTGATGTGAGACATGTGCTGTCTGTTGCCGTGATTGTGTGTTGTGTCACCAGGGGGCACAAGTAGGACATGTGAGCTGTGGATTGCCCCCAACATGTGCGTGCATCCAGCTATGGTGTATTGTCCTTGCTTGGCCTCCAGCGGATCCTGCGTATTGTGGTGGACGTATAGATACTGGGGTACCAGGCTGAATATGGCATCCAGGACAGGTGTGAGGGACTTGGATGAGGCTGGCTGTGAGACTCCTCCGACTCTGGGGGGTGTTGCTTGGGGGGTACCAGAGGCTAACAGGTGCAGCACAGCTAGCAGCTTGGTGTGGGGTGGGATGCTGGTTGTCCGCTGTGTTGGTGCCGTTGGCCTGTTGGGCGTTGATGGTCAGAATGCGTGAGAAGGTTGTCCTTTTGAGCCTGTGGTGGGCAATGACGTTCCCAGGTGTTGGGTCTGTGAGGTTGGTGCGTTTTCAGCAGGTTTCTGTCTTTGTCTGCGCTGTCTCATTGTTGGTCCGGGCGGAGGGTGGGTAGGGTCGCGGGGGGTCCTGGGGGTGGTGGCGATGGATGTTGTTGCCCTATTGGGGCTCCGGGCTGCATGTTCAGTTGCCCGGGTGCATCTGTTGTTCTTCATGTTTGGCTCTGGGCTGTGCTCCCTTGGCTGCTGCTGATTGTCATCAGACTTTACACCAGGTTAGAGCAGGTGTTAGTTTCCTGCAGCTAACGTGCCTTATCGCATGTTTTGTGGTCTTTTCGCAGATTTGTCTGGTGGTTGAGAGTGTTGAAGAGTGGTGTTGTCACAGCTTTTTGCTTGGGAACTCCTACTCTGCATCTCATTAGCAATAGCTTCCGGGGTCATCTGTGGTGATGTTTTTGGCGGATGCTATCACCGGAAAAGTGGTGCCATGGGCTGTTAGCACCAGCTTGTGAATGGGGAGATAAATTTATCACAAGTTTGGCTGTGCTAAAGTGCCGTTAACTCGGCGATAGCTCCTTGAGAATATGGCCCTTAGACTTTTCTCTTAGTTTTGGCCTCAGTTAAACTTAAGACAAAAACTTAAGTTTAACTGAGACAAAAGTCTAACTTTACTATTCGTAAATGCACTTTGTGAATACAAAAAGTCATAAAGTTAGACTTTCGTCTCAGTTTATCTTTGTGAATCGGGCCCAGAGATTCCGGTGGTTGTTTTAGGACACCGTTAAAGTTGCTTTCGGTTTCCCCAGTCTGCCCTGCAAACTACTTATGTTTATTGCTTGAGTTCAGAGAGGGCCATGAATGCTTGAGCTCAAACCCTAACACGAACTAGAGACAAAAATGAACCAGTGGAACCTGCTGACCACAATAAAGAAGCTGCAAAACACAACTACTGGACATTGCTATGTTTCCACACCAGCCTGTAAAACATGGGATCTTTAATGATTTCAGCAGTTTGTGTGATACATCATAGCCTGGTGGGATCAGCCCAAACAATGACAGATCACTGGACCAAGATTTCAGAGCAGTTAATAGCACTGCGCCAGTGTGACCAGAATCTTGGGGGGTCTTGAGCTGCAGTGCCTTGGGCTGTAAAACAGGTGAATGCAAGCAAACATTAAAAGCGCCAGGAACCTTAGAAGGGTACCTGTGATACTTTACAAATATTTTCATCTAGTCATTCATTACCCATTCTGGCCACAAAAGAATTTTTTTTACTGGAGATGGCGAAAGTACAAAAAGACTCACAACAGAAGCACTCAAAAAGCAGCACACGCTTTGTATGCCAGTGGGATTTTGGAAGAGAAACCATACGCAAAGCAAGAGTAGACTACACAAACAACATTCTGGAGCCACAAAGGGTTCAGAGCCTTGTTCCCATTCCAGACTCTCATGCAACAGAGCGCAGCAAGCTAAGTTCTGTGCTGTGTTGCCTGAAATGGAAAGAGCACAACAGCACCGTATTTTCAAATCTATAATGCAGTTTAGCTCTCTCCTAGTGCTGGGCCACTTGGAGCTGCCTAGTACCAAAATATTGTGGTCAAGTAATTTTTTGTGCAGGAAGGTAAAGCTATACTTTGCAGCTATTTCCTCTTTGCATGTGCGCTTCAGAATACAGCACACATGCAAAGAGGAAGTAACAAGGAGGAATAAAGATATTTCTTCTTGTTACACCTACCTCAGATAGGCACACCACTTTGGCACAAACCCTTGTTTACTAGTCTTTATAAATATGGGCTTACATCGAGATGCATGGGAAAGCCCATGCACCACCTATGTAACACCTACCTGGCCGTTCTCTAACTTTGCAGTCAAAGGCAGAATAGTAAAGTGGACTAGTTTTCTGTCTTGTTGTGGTGGTAAAGACCGTGTGAAAACAAAGGCTGTGAGCTATCATTTTTTTGTAACACAGAACAATTTTTAAGTACCTGTAAATGAGCTGTGCAAATGTTTCAAAACATATCAGCAGTTAGGAAACCACAAATGGACCACTTGTTTGTAAATCAGAAGTGTGCTGAAAACAGAGTTTTAATGGGATAAAAACAACCAAGACACTTTACGTGGTGATGTTTCAATGATAAATATTTGCTGAAAACACATTTCCACACATTATTGTTTGTGCACTATAGTTTTGTCAATAGATCTTTATGTTGGCATTTTGCTGCCATTTCAATGGAAATTGTTCTGCATGCAAGAGACTTCTTTCTGACCTATGATAATGCATCAACAATGTATAGTTTCTGGTCTGTAGCACACTTCTGTGAATCAATGAGAATCTGCAGTTCAGAGCTCACAGAAAGGCTCACAGAAAGGAAACAGCCCAATCAGTATACTATTTCCCATATACAGGTAAAACAAGGAGGGCTGATATATAGCTAACCCGGGCATTATATAGCAAGGTCAACTCCTATCTAACCGTTCTGGGCCACAAAAATACCATAACACTCAGCAGTCTGCAGCCAATTACAGCTCATGTAGGCTGGTTAATAACTCCCTCTTCCTGAGCAATGCTCTTACCCTCACACAAGAATTGTCCGCTGTGGATCTTATCCATCACTCAGCACTCTACCAGCCCCATAACCAGTCATCACCTGATGCGATCTGACACATAAAGCTGGCCACTTGGCGGACTGCACTCTAGTCCAGCACTTCAAATACATTCGATGCGTGCCACTTTACATCTCACAGTGGCACCCAGATATGAGATGCTAGTAACAAAGTTCATCCAAGCAGATCTTTCAGACCACTTCTGTCACCAAACATGCCTGCTCAGGACCATGAACTGTAAACAAAATATAAGACTGGAAAACCCAGTGCTGTAACCATATAAATAGATTATGATCATATCAAATACCACAAAAAGACCTGCACAGTTGCTCAAAGCTGCTCGCATACCAAAAAAACATGAAGTGCACGACTGTCTCAACCTAATATAAACGTATTTGGACTTGTACCTATGTTCTCTGTCTATTTACCTACTTATATACTATTGCATGACCTCCTCTGATGTGTACAACGTACCTTTTGTCCTGTATTTTTACCCTCTGTCCTGAATTTTTACACTCACCATCCTGAATTTGCTCCCATGCCAGATGGACACCCTACCCAGAGCTGCAACTCAGATACCGCCCCAACACCTATTGACACAGCCTTACCAATCTGACCCTGCCCGTATGGACCCAGTGCTGGGTTTCTTCTGAGTTCTGATCTAGGGATTGTCTACACTTGAAATGAGGCAATACCTTTTCTGCCTGGGGATTGAGGATGGTGTTCAGTGGTGAGATTTGTTTGTTCTGTTAATTGTTAATGTGAGTCGTGGTTTTGTATACTGTCTCAATAAATTGATTGTAACACACAAACTATTAAAATACGGACTAACAACTTATCATGTCAATTATATATAGGTAAGTATAGATTTGTTAGTCTAAAAAGGCTCGGACAGGCAATACGGGCACCTTTGTTTCCCCGGGAGACTGGACAGGTAGGGGCCGGGTTTGAGGAGGGGGCCGGTTTTAATGCTGATGGCCTGGCCGGCCGCTGCCCTGTCCCCCAGAAGGGAGGTCTGCTGGCTGTTGCGAGCACTGGCAGGGCCTTTCAATACGCCTGTGCTGGACTACAGTGCCAGGCATATTCCTGTCTGGGGCATCTTTTCAGTCATGGGTGGAGCGGAGGGAGGCCTGAAACTTTATACACCTACATTCGAACCAGTAGCAATATTTAGGGGAATATTATCGAGCCAGGCGATAACATTATCGCCGCTTTAGCGGCAGAAAACTGCCACTAAAGCGGCCATAATGGGCTTGATAATATGCTCTAACGAATTCCAATTGAAGCCTATGTTAGATGTGAAGGACATCTAACATGGGCTTCAATTGGAATTCCATAGAGCATATTATCAAGCCCAATATCGCCGTTTTAGCTGCAGTTTTCTGCCGCTAAAGCGATGATAATGTTATCGCCTGGCTTGATAATATGCCCTCTAGTGTCCCAGCCGAGAATGGTTCAATTGTTTCAGTGCGTTATGTATAGCGCACTTTCCTTCTGCCAACATTACTAATAGCATACAATGGGGCATATCAACAAGCAGGCGATAAAAAATTATCGCCGCTTTTGCGGCCGTTTTCGGACGAAAAGCGGCGATAATGTTATCGCCTAATCAGCAAGGTCATGCTAACGCGTGAAACCTTGCTTTAGCGTCAGGATTCCTAACACCCAGCTTTGCATCTCTAATGAGATGCAAAGTGGGCGTTCCTGACCTGGCATGACAGGAGAAATGTCGCTAAGCGACATTTGTCCTATCAGCAAGCCTAACGCTATGAAGCATAGCGTCAGGAAAAGTAGCGATAACCTCTGTTATCGCTACTTTCCTTATGCCTGCTTCAGGACTGACTTAGCCATGATATCCTATGGAAGGTAGATATCATGGCTAAGTTTGTGAGTCCCTATCAACTAGCTAACGTGAGACTATCGCTGGGTTTCCAGCGATAATCTCACGTTAGCCAGTTAGCGCTAGGATTTTTATCGCTGATGAGATAAGCGTTGCTAATAGCACGCTATCTCAGCGATAAAAATCGGCGCTAGCCGGCAATAATTATCCTAGCGCTAAGTGCGCTCAGCGATAATTATCGCCGGTTGTTGTTGACATGCCCCCAACTTTGTATGATGCACGTTTCGATCCCATATTTGTGCATTGCCATACTGTTCCAGTTTGTGTCTTAAGTACTTTTACACTCTTTTCCCTCCTTCTTATCCAAAGCACATGCTCACCACAGCGCCCTCTGCCTGAATGTCTGAGGCTTGACATGGAGTGGAAATTGCCACAACTGGCCTGGCCCTTACTGCGGCCTGTTCAGTAACCAGAGTTTCGTCCACTTGATGAAGTTGGCAGCTGTGGGGCTGCCAGGGCCAGTATAATGCCACCAGCAAAGCCGATCCCCTTCCCAGCCACCATATTGTACCTCAAGCCTCCCTACCTTACAGCTAAGCAGAGCAGCCAGTACAGGCGCTGACTGTGGAGGAGACAGACCTGAGGCGTCGCGTTAGCTGTGTGGTTGCTCCGATCTTTATTCACGCATGGGGTCGATCAGAGAGTGATGCATGGTTATTCGATGCCCAGGATACACATTCACCCCTGTTCGGGAACCAGTGCGGCTGAAACTACCTGCATTTTATTGCAGCCTCTCTACTTTCATTTATAAACAAGCCCAGCTATATATTATTTACTGGGCAGGTTCAATGCCTCTTAACATGCTTTCCAGAGAAAAATATATCGCAAATGTAAGCCTCTGTTAAAATCTCTAGCGTCTACAGGTTTTGTTCTTGACAGTTCTATTAAACAGATGCAACATTTTGTACCAAATAACGTGATTTTTGAAGCTGAACAAAACAATTAAAAACTCGCAACATAATTTGCTTTAGTACCTAACATACATAGGGGCATATCATCAAGGGCTTTTTATCCGCTTTTCTGGCTTTAAAAGCCAGAAAAGTGGAGATAAAACCAACGCCCTATCAGCAAGAGGGTGCTAACATGCGTATTTGCATGTTAGCACCCTTTTTCACTACGCCTACCTTTGTATCTCTAATGAGATGCAAAGTGGGCGTTCCTGACATACACTACATGTCAGGAGTGCAATAACGCATCTTTGCGCTATCAGCAAGGATGCCCTTGCATTTTAGCAGACGTTAGTTTTTGGAGAAAACTGCTGTTTTCTCCAAAAACTAACGTCTGCTAAAATCCTGACTAAGCCACCCCTAACATTAGGGGTGGATTATGCTGATACGACCACAGGGTCGTATCAGCAAGGTTATCGCCCTTTTGCAGGGAATATCGCTGGAAAACCAGCGATGTTCCCTGCAAAACGGCGATAAAATCGCTATCTCTGGAATTTGTATCGCCCTGGAGCAGCGCGTTGATGATAACGCGCTACCAGGGCGATAAAAAGCAGAGATAGCCAGCGATAAGAAAATCATCGCTAAGCACGGCCAGCGATAATTATCGCTGGCCGTTGCTGATATGGCCCTTAGGGGCAAATTATCAAGACACGGCGTTAAAATTATCGCCGCTTTAGCGGCAGAAAACTGCCGCTAAAGCGGCGGTAATGGGTTTGATAATATGCCCTGGAGAATTCCCATAGAAGCCCATGTTGACACCAGAACATGGGCTTCTATTGGAATTCTCTGCGGCATATTATCAAGCCCATTATCGCCGCTTTAGCGGCAGTTTTCTGCTGCTAAAGCGGTGATAATTTTAACGCCGTGTCTTGATAATATGCCCCATAGTTGTGTGTTTGTGACAGGAGCCGTAGATTTTTTATACTACTTTCCTCATCACAAAAAAGCATTGCACTGAGTACCCAATCCTTAGGTGAGGAATATGCAGCAGTATACATACCTGTCAAGTTAAAGAACAATCTCAAAGTGTGAGGAGGGGGCAGGCGCAGTGCCCAGAAGCTCCTAGGAGGCAGTTTTGAACCCCACCGCCCCCCCTTCCCCCCCAAAAAAAGCTGGCTGAGGCTTGTGCCGATGTCCTTGGGTGCTTTCACACCCCTTAAGGGACGTCAGCAGTTGAAATCCTCGGAAAACGCGCTAGAAAACCACTATTTACAGTGGTTTTCAGCTCGTTGTTCATGACACCGTGTGGTATCGGCTCCTCACCGTGTCACCGTGTGATGGGAGCCGATATGTGTGTCACACTGTGGCGCTGAGTGAGTTGCCAGGTATGAGTATAGCACGTGTTGCACCTGTCAATAACACGATTTTCAGAGTGGAGTAAACAGGGTTACAGCTAGAGTCCATGTAGGGCATGTGAGGAGAGGGTGGGAATGGGCCTAGTGACACCTAACTACTCTCTCTCCTCATCATAAGAATTATATTGTTTTGGTCCCAAAATGAAAATGCATGTTACATTTTCTGATAGTTAATCAGTATGGTAAATGTTAATTTTGCAGAACAGCAGTCCACTGTGGAACCTGGATGGAATCATTGACATTTGTATCTGAGACTTGCAGTGATCGAGTAAGCGTCAGTAGCAGGTGCTAAACCCCTTGAGCTGGTTCATGAGCTTGTTGCTCTATCTGCCTAAGTGTAAGGTTGGCCACTGCTAATTGTGCGCAATCTTCCACTAGTGTGGGCTAAATGTCCTGCCTCATACCTTTGTACTAAATACACAGAACTGAAATCATTTGCCATTTCTGACATGCATTGCAGTCATTTTAATAACCTTAACGCTTTAATAATCGATACATTCAGATAATACAATTTCTAGTCAAAGTGTACCCCAGCAAGCCAGCATGATCCATAACAAATACACATAGTTAAAATTCTCGAACATTTCTGACATGCATTGTAGCCATTTTAATAGACTTATCCAACACTAAAGAAAAATTATGGCAGCTGGAAGTTTATTTATATATGGATGAGGGAGGAAAGGAAGGAGTAGTAGACAGGAGCAAAGCTGTCATTAGTGCAGCAAGTTCAGTAGCACCAGGTCCCATTGAACCTTGACAATTGCTGTATTTTACTCACCAAACAGCAGTCAAGCAGGCCATTTTACTTGTTTGCAGCATGTCCCGTGGCATCCTTGTTTCACTACTGAAAGTATCATAAGAGAGAAGAGAACATGAAGAAGGAAATGAGAGTAGGCAGTGAGCAAATCAGAGACCTTAAGATGCGCAAAGAATGGGAAGGGCAACAACGCAGTAAGAACTTTGGAGAGAAGGAGAGAGCAGTGTGAAGAAGGGATGAGGAGGAAGTTGGAAACGTTATGTTTAGAGCTAGGAGAGGGGGTGCAAAGAAAGGATGAGAGAGAGCAGAGAATGGATGAGTGGAAAATGGAGAAGACAAAAAGACCAAAAGGTGCAAAAATGTATTTATTCCAAAATCTCCTGGAAGTTGCTGTGCTTACTCGCACCGTGCAGTGTGGGGTCTGGTACGGCAACATTTCCAAGGGCTGCTTTTAGTTCCCAGTCCGACCCTGATTCTAAACTGCACATCTACGTATCTTGAAGATGAAGATATCATCAAGGTACATCGAAGTGGGGAGAAGAAAAGATAATCCACGCTTTCCTATGTATATTTACCTACATGATAATGCTTACCTCGATAGTTGGCTACAATATATGTGTAGGGCCATATTTAAACACAGGGCCTCATTTATGAAAAATGTTGCATCGCTGCGTGAAAACAGCAATGCAACACTTTTCAGTCCCCATGTGAAAGGACCTGCGTCACTCTTACGCCTGCTGTCAAGCAGGCGTAAGGATTTGAGGCAGTGGCGTCCTAGAAGTTGCGCAGTGAAATATCATAAATTTCACTGCGCCACTTCTACGACCCTTTTTTGCAGGGGAATGCCCACCCTGCATACATTGTACCTGACGCAGGTATAATGTAGCGCAGGGGTTTACAAAGTGACACACCTCCTTAGATGCCTCACTTTGTAAATATGTCGCAGTTGGACGTATATTTTATGCCACCAGTGCGCGGCGGTGCCAGAGGCCCATACATAAGCCCCACAATGTTTTGGTGCGATACTTAAAATCGGATCCCGAAATCAGCAGATATTTCACCTACTGGGGAACTGTAACCCATAAGAAAAAAAGGTGTGTACGTGTACTCCTAAAGGCTTGCAAAGCTGTGGCCTGTATTGTATACTTATAATGGTGCATTGACAAGGATAGCCCTGGGACCCTCGCCACAAACAGCAAACAAGTCTCAAAGAAGAAGAGAATACAAAAAATAAGTAGACTTAACCTTGGACACAAATGCCCTTTTGTGCAAATCTTCACCACAGAACACCATCCAGAAGGTTTTGCCAAGCAAAGCAGAGCAGTTCATAAAAGAGGCGGAAGAAACACGCACACACATCAAAAACATTCCCACCAGCTCACCACATGCTGGATTCATTCAGACGAAACACGATTCAAACTCATTCAAAACTGCATGTTATCTCCACTGCTGATTATGTTTGAGTGGAATATTGGATTAGGGACATTTAGAGAATTTTGCAAATAAGGACAAAGGGGTTTGAGCCTCGTCTCCTCGTTGAGCAGAAGGCAGCTAGTTTAGTGTCTGGCCCACCCAGCGTCAGTGTGCGCATCTGCCCAGGGACTGCACCGTGAAACATGACCTCTGTTTATGTGCGCGCTGCCCAATAAACGTAAGGAGCTACATTACGGCATCCCTGAGGTCTAGGAGAGTCTTCAAGCAACAAACGGACCTGTCAGAAAGTCACAGAAATAATAAAATAGTGCTATTTGTGTTTCGGGATGTTGGCTTCACGTGGCAAGGGCTATCCGTTGTTGCCCCAGATGTGTTGTTGAAATTGTCAACCGCTGTTGTAGGTGGGAAAGTATCACGAGTTGTCAGATTAATTAAAGTGCTTAATTTCTCATTAGGCCCGAGCCCTGCAGAATCATGAGCGACGTATGGCTTAATGATTTCTCTTTAGCATTTTCAAAATAAAAACCGACAGTCTCTGCAGTCACTTATTACATCAAATGCCTGCAAACCAATCGTGACACGCGCTGATCTGTCAAAAGCTGAATGAGTCCACATAGGAATGGGGCTGTTACAATATGTCGAATGTATTCCCATATGAAATAAAACTACATGAACTACTCGTTTGCATTGTCGCCCCCCCCCCCTTTAATCACAGGCAGGAGAACTGAGATCTGTGCACACTGTACAGTTTTTTATGATTACAGATTCACAGCATATGTATTGATGGGCTTGGTCTGTTTTCTTTTTCCTGTAGTTTAGGTTCAAAGAGATGTATGGAGGCTCATATTGTTGCAATGCCTCGTCAATCACGAGATCACAAAGCACGAGCACTGACACGTGCAGTACATAAAATAACACTGACATCACCACGCAGGAATCCGACAGCCTTTCACTGACAGTATAATGCATGGGTTTTCAGCAGAACAGGCACAAAGCAGGCACCTAACATTCAAGAATGCATGTCCCAATCACACTAAAAAGTATTGCAATTGCCAGGCTACAAGATATAAAACATTATTATTTCCTGCATTTTTTATTGGCTAATGTTTGTTAAAAAAAAGAAAAAACTCAAAACATAAATGGCATGAAGTCATAAAAGGTGCTTTGTTCTAAATTATAACAATTCAAAAAATTCTGTCCTACAAAATAATGGTTCTGATCAGAGATATTTGTTCTGGAACGCACACGTGGACATCAAGAATAACTCGCATTTACCCCAGCTTTCTTTTATCTTATTCACACATTGTTTGACCTGCAGCTAGCCCAGAGATTTCAGAAACACCTTGAAGATGCTCAAGTGGAAACAGGGTACACAAGGATATGCTCGAGTGAATTCTAATGACACACATAATTCTTGTTTTATGCAACAGAAAGAAATAGGAAAATGATCAAAAACCATGCAGTCTGAAATGTACTTTACTTATACCAGACCTTAGCCAGTATAAGAAAACAAAAGGGCCTTCAAACAGATGCACGGATATACTTCCATGAATTAGAGATCCACATAGTTGTAGGCTGAAAAACTCAACCTTAATGTGCACATTGCAAATTTTCTATTCATGTTTGTGTGGCATGATTTCAGCACACAAAAAGTAAATTACAAAAAATGAATATGTTTCTCCACTCCCACAAACATTGTGCATTGTTAATGAAATATGTGAGTTTAATTCGTTAGATGAAGTGAAATTAATCTAATATCAGATTCTTAATTCTAATATTGTTTACTAATGTTTGCAGAATTCTTGATTACTGGGATGTAGTTGTATCAGTTGAAGTTATTCACCTCTGGTCTCCTGGGGACGCAGTACTATTGGACCCAAAACTACATTACCAATTACTCCTCTCCAGCACTTGAATCTCATAGTGCAGATAGGCAGAACAGTGGCAGATGTACTCAAGGTGAGGTGGGCTAGTCGCTGAGGTCTAGTTTATCAAAAGTGTCACACAGCACAGTGCAGCAACCAAAGCTGCTGTGCTGCATTGCATTTCAAGGAGAGAGCAGGAAAACATCATATCCACAGAGATATGAAACTCTCCTCTTCATTCACCCAGGCTGGCGAGTGCCACACACACACCTTTGCATCATAGTGCACACATGTCTGTGTGAGTCTAGCATAAGTTTTTGTACTGGAAGAGGACCCTTCCATTGCACAATACTATGCTTAGACTAACTTTAAAAATGTTCCCAATTCAGATGTGTGCTATACAGTTCAGCACACATGTGAAGTGGGAACAGTTAGGAGAAATACAAGCATGTCTTCTTCTTAACGACTTCTTAAAATTAGTGCTATTTTTGGCACAAAACCCTGACTACTATTGTTCATATACAGAGTTTTGCATCAAATACCCTTTGATGCAGAGCAACGAAAAGCAGCTCTAGGTGCTGCTTTGCATTCTTTGAGGGAACTATCTAGCACAAAACAAGTTTTGCACTGGAAAGTAAATAAAAAAAACTCTCTGGTTTGTACCACAAGCATGTTTGCTAATCTGGGCCTTAGAAGAAAGTTTACACAGTAAATGAAGCTAATAAGATCAATTTAATGCCAGTGCTTTACTTTAAACACACAATGATTACACTAGACATAAAACTAAGATACATAGCAAAAACCAGAATTCTCTATGATATTTTGGGGCAGTGATCTGACCTCAAACAGTATCATAGCCCTAAACACTGAACACTATAAAACAGTTCACATTGCAAAATACAGACAATGTTGCACAGGGCTACATGTTTCCAGCATGTTCACTGCATGATCCCTGGGGAGAGCCTGCCAACCTCCTCCCCTATCTTTTTGCACTGGTGTGTGCTATCCTCAAGGAGGAATTTTAATTTACTTCAGGTAAGGGGCCCTGGTTAAAGTCGAATGACCATATCAAGGAGAGGAAAGGGCCATGCCCGCAGAGGGAAAGCCTGAGCTTAACACAATTCCAACTTACCAAGCTTCTGTGAGGATTTAGGAGGGACACAGGACAGCTACACTTTACAGCAGAACCAGATACCAGTTTGGTTACCTGAGAATATTTTTGGCAGCCACAATTCTTTGGGGTAACACGCTGGTAGGACTAGCAGAGTGTGGCCAATCGGATTTTTGTTTATATTCAGGCTCCCTTGAGCCGGTGGGGCTGACGATCCCATGGCTACGCACCTGCGCGCCTTGAGTGGTACTATACCTGAGAATATTTTTGGCAGCCTACGCAGCAACCCTACACACACACCTACTCCCTGCTGACGAGAGGCAACTACCTCAAAACACGTGTCCAGGGATGGCTAACGCGACACTCATTTTCATTTTAAACTTTTGGCATAGGCGTACCCGCCGAAGCTACTTCATGGACCACAATTCTTTGGGGTAACATGCTGGTAGGACTAGCAGAGTGCGGCCAATCGGATTTTTGTTTATATTCAGGCTCCCTTGAGCCATGTGGGGCTGACGAGCCCATGGCTACGCACCTGCGCGCCTTGAGTGGTACTATACGTGAGAATATTTTTGGCAGCCTACGCAGCAACCCTACACACACACCTACTCCCTGCTGACGAGAGGCAACTACCTCGAAACACGTGTCCAGGGATGGCTAACGCGACACTCATTTTCATTTTAAACTTTTGGCATAGGCGTACCCGCCGACGCTACTTCATGGACCACAATTCTTTGGGGTAACACGCTGGTAGGACTAGCAGAGTGCGGCAAATCAGATTTTTGTTTATATTCAGGCTCCCTTGAGCCGGTGGGGCTGACGAGCCCATGGCTACGCACCTGCGCGCCTTGAGTGGTACTATACCTGAGAATATTTTTGGCAGCCTACGCAGCAACCCTACACACACACCTACTCCCTGCTGACGAAAGGCAACTACCTCGAAACACGTGTCCAAGGATGGCTAACGCGACACTCATTTTCATTTTAAACTTTTGGCATAGGCGTACCCGCCGACGCTACTTCATGGACCACAATTCTTTGGGGTAACACGCTGGTAGGACTAGCAGAGTGCGGCCATTCGGATTTTTGTTTATATTCAGGCTCCCTTGAGCCGGTGGGGCTGACGAGCCCATGGCTACGCACCTGCGCGCCTTGAGTGGTACTATACCTGAGAATATTTTTGGCAGCCTACGCAGCAACCCTACACACACACCTACTCCCTGCTGACGAGAGGCAACTACCTCGAAACACGTGTCCAGGGATGGCTAACGCGACACTCATTTTCATTTTAAACTTTTGGCATAGGCGTACCCGCCGACGCTACTTCATGGACCACAATTCTTTGGGGTAACACGCTGGTAGGACTAGCAGAGTGCGGCCAATCAGATTTTTGTTTATATTCAGGCTCCCTTGAGCCGGTGGGGCTGACGAGCCCATGGCTACGCACCTGCGCGCCTTGAGTGGTACTATACCTGAGAATATTTTTGGCAGCCTACGCAGCAACCCTACACACACACCTACTCCCTGCTGACGAGAGGCAACTACCTCGAAACACGTGTCCAGTGATGGTTAACGCGACACTCATTTTCATTTTAAACTTTTGGCATAGGCGTACCCGCCGACGCTACTTCATGGACCACAATTCTTTGGGGTAACACGCTGGTAGGACTAGCAGAGTGCGGCCAATCGGATTTTTGTTTATATTCAGGCTCCCTTGAGCCGGTGGGGCTGACGAGCCCATGGCTACGCACCTGCGCGCCTTGAGTGGTACTATACCTGAGAATATTTTTGGCAGCCTACGCAGCAGCCCTACACACACACCTACTCCCTGCTGACGAGAGGCAACTACCTCGAAACACGTGTCCAGGGATGGCTAACGCGACACTCATTTTCATTTTAAACTTTTGGCATAGGTGTACCCGCCGAAGCTACTTCATGGACCACAATTCTTTGGGGTAACACGCTGGTAGGACTAGCAGAGTGCGGCCAATCGGATTTTTGTTTATATTCAGGCTCCCTTGAGCCGGTGGGGCTGACGAGCCCATGGCTACGCACCTGCGCGCCTTGAGTGGTACTATACCTGAGAATAATTTTGGCAGCCTACGCAGCAACCCTACACACACACCTACTCCCTGATGACGAGAGGCAACTACCTCGAAACACGTGTCCAGGGATGGCTAACGCGACACTCATTTTCATTTGAAACTTTTGGCATAGGCGTACCCGCCAACGCTACTTCATGGACCACAATTCTTTGGGGTAACACGCTGGTAGGACTAGCAGAGTGCGGCCAATCGGATTTTTGTTTATATTCAGGCTCCCTTGAGCCGGTGGGGCTGATGAGCTCATGGCTACGCACCTGCGCGCCTTGAGTGGTACTATACCTGAGAATATTTTTGGCAGCCTACTCAGCAACCCTACACACACACCTACTCCCTGCTGACGAAAGGCAACTACCTCGAAACACGTGTCCAGGGATGGCTAACGCGACACTCATTTTCATTTGAAACTTTTGGCATAGGCGTACCCGCCGACGCTACTTCATGGACCACAATTCTTTGGGGTAACACGCTGGTAGGACTAGCAGAGTGCGGCCAATCGGATTTTTGTTTATATTCAGGCTCCCTTGAGCTGGTGGGGCTGACGAGCCCATGGCTACGCACCTGCGCGCCTTGAGTGGTACTATACCTGAGAATATTTTTGGCAGCCTACGCAGCAACCCTACACACACACCTACTCCCTGCTGACGAGAGGCAACTACCTCGAAACACGTGTCCAGGGATGGCTAACCCAACACTCATTTTCATTTTAAACTTTTGGCATAGGCGTACCCGCAGACGCTACTTCATGGACCACAATTCTTTGGGGTAACACGCTGGTAGGACTAGCAGAGTGCGGCCAATCGGATTTTTGTTTATATTCAGGCTCCCTTGAGCCGGTGGGGCTGATGAGCCCATGGCTACGCACCTGCGCGCCTTGAGTGGTACTATACCTGAGAATATTTTTGGCAGCCTACGCAGCAACCCTACACACACACCTACTCCCTGCTGACGAAAGGCAACTACCTCGAAACACGTGTCCAGGGATGGCTAACGCGACACTCATTTTCATTTTAAACTTTTGGCATAGGCGTACCCGCCGACGCTGCTTCATGGACCACAATTCTTTGGGGTAACACGCTGGTAGGACTAGCAGAGTGCGGCCAATCGGATTTTTGTTTATATTCAGGCTCCCTTGAGCCGGTGGGGCTGACGAGCCCATGGCTACGCACCTGCGCACCTTGAGTGGTACTATACCTGAGAATATTTTTGGCAGCCTATGCAGCAACCCTACACACACACCTACTCCCTGCTGACGAGAGGCAACTACCTCGAAACACGTGTCCAGGGATAGCTAACCTAACACTCATTTTCATTTTAAACTTTTGGCATAGGCGTACCCGCCAACGCTACTTCATGGACCACAATTCTTTGGGGTAACACGCTGGTAGGACTAGCAGAGTGCGGCCAATCGGATTTTTGTTTATATTCAGGCTCCCTTGAGCCGGTGGGGCTGACGAGCCCATGGCTACGTACCTGCGCGCCTTGAGTGGTACTATACCTGAGAATATTTTTGGCAGCCTACGCAGCAACCCTACACACACACCTACTCCCTGCTGACGAGAGGCAACTACCTCGAAACAGGTGTCTAGGGATGGCTAACGTGACACTCATTTTCATTTTAAACTTTTGGCATAGGCGTACCCGCGGACCCTACTTCATGGACCACAATTCTTTGGGGTAACACGCTGGTAGGACTAGCAGAGTGCGGCCAATCGGATTTTTGTTTATATTCAGGCTCCCTTGAGCCGGTGGGGCTGACGAACCCATGGCTACGCACCTGCGCGCCTTGAGTAGTACTATAACTGAGAATATTTGTGGCAGCCTACGCAGCAACCCTACACACACACCTACTCCCTGCTGACGAGAGGCAACTACCTCAAAACACGTGTCCAGGGATGGCTAACGCGACACTCATTTTCATTTTAAACTTTTGGCATAGGCGTACCCGCAGACGCTACTTCATGGAGCACAATTCTTTGGGGTAACACGCTGGTAGGACTAGCAGAGTGCGGCCAATCGGATTTTTGTTTATATTCAGGCTCCCTTGAGCCGGTGGGGCTGACGAGCCCATGGCTACGCACCTGCGCGCCTTGAGTGGTACTATACCTGAGAATATTTTTGGCAGCCTACGCAGCAACCCTACACACACACCTACTCCCTGATGACGAGAGGCAACTACCTCGAAACACGTGTCCAGGGATGGCTAACGCGACACTCATTTTCATTTGAAACTTTTGGCATAGGCGTACCCGCCAACGTTACTTCATGGACCACAATTCTTTGGGGTAACACGCTGGTAGGACTAGCAGAGTGCGGCCAATCGGATTTTTGTTTATATTCAGGCTCCCTTGAGCCGGTGGGGCTGATGAGCTCATGGCTACGCACCTGCGCGCCTTGAGTGGTACTATACCTGAGAATATTTTTGGCAGCCTACTCAGCAACCCTACACACACACCTACTCCCTGCTGAGGAAAGGCAACTACCTCGAAACACGTGTCCAGGGATGGCTAACGCGACACTCATTTTCATTTTAAACTTTTGGCATAGGCGTACCCGCCGACGCTACTTCATGGACCACAATTCTTTGGGGTAACACGCTGGTAGGACTAGCAGAGTGCGGCCAATCGGAATTTTGTTTATATTCAGGCTCCCTTGAGCCGGTGGGGCTGACGAGCCCATGGCTACGCACCTGCGCGCCTTGAGTGGTACTATACCTGAGAATATTTTTGGCAGCCTACGCAGCAACCCTACACACACACCTACTCCCTGCTGACGAGAGGCAACTACCTCGAAACACGTGTCCAGGGATGGCTAACCCAACACTCATTTTCATTTTAAACTTTTGGCATAGGCGTACCCGCAGACGCTACTTCATGGACCACAATTCTTTGGGGTAACACGCTGGTAGGACTAGCAGAGTGCGGCCAATCGGATTTTTGTTTATATTCAGGCTCCCTTGAGCCGGTGGGGCTGATGAGCCCATGGCTACGCACCTGCGCGCCTTGAGTGGTACTATACCTGAGAATATTTTTGGCAGCCTACGCAGCAACCCTACACACACACCTACTCCCTGCTGACGAAAGGCAACTACCTCGAAACACGTGTCCAGGGATGGCTAACGCGACACTCATTTTCATTTTAAACTTTTGGCATAGGCGTACCCGCCGACGCTACTTCATGGACCACAATTCTTTGGGGTAACACGCTGGTAGGACTAGCAGAGTGCGGCCAATCGGATTTTTGTTTATATTCAGGCTCCCTTGAGCCGGTGGGGCTGACGAGCCCATGGCTACGCACCTGCGCGCCTTGAGTGGTACTATACCTGAGAATATTTTTGGCAGCCTACGCAGCAACCCTACACACACACCTACTCCCTGCTGACGAGAGGCAACTACCTCGAAACACGTGTCCAGGGATAGCTAACCCAACACTCATTTTCATTTTAAACTTTTGGCATAGGCGTACCCGCCGACGCTACTTCATGGACCACAATTCTTTGGGGTAACACGCTGGTAGGACTAGCAGAGTGCGGCCAATCGGATTTTTGTTTATATTCAGGCTCCCTTGAGCCGTCGGGGCTGACGAGCCCATGGCTACGTACCTGCGCGCCTTGAGTGGTACTATACCTGAGAATATTTTTGGCAGCCTACGCAGCAACCCTACACACACACCTACTCCCTGCTGACGAGAGGCAACTACCTCGAAACAGGTGTCCAGGGATGGCTAACGTGACACTCATTTTCATTTTAAACTTTTGGCATAGGCGTACCCGCGGACCCTACTTCATGGACCACAATTCTTTGGGGTAACACGCTGGTAGGACTAGCAGAGTGCGGCCAATCGGATTTTTGTTTATATTCAGGCTCCCTTGAGCCGGTGGGGCTGACGAACCCATGGCTACGCACCTGCGCGCCTTGAGTAGTACTATAACTGAGAATATTTGTGGCAGCCTACGCAGCAACCCTACACACACACCTACTCCCTGCTGACGAGAGGCAACTACCTCAAAACACGTGTCCAGGGATGGCTAACGCGACACTCATTTTCATTTTAAACTTTTGGCATAGGCGTACCCGCCGACGCTACTTCATGGACCACAATTCTTTGGGGTAACACGCTGGTAGGACTAGCAGAGTGCGGCCAATTGATTTTTACCAGTTAGGTTTAGCTTGAACACAGTGGCTCAACAATCCATCCTCACCCAGTGAACATACTCATTCTCAATGCACATTTCCTGATCATGATAGAGGCCAAAAGAATCCATGGACGTGCGACTGCACAGACATGACCATAAAGGCTAGGCCTGGGCATTGTACCCTGCTCCGATCGCTGAGTTTCCAAAGTTTTCTGCACTTCGCACACCGCGGAGCTCGCGAAGTGCAAGAAAACCCCGCTTTGCGTAGTGCAGCAGAGTTTTTTCCCCGCTCGCACTCATGAACAGTAAGTTTGCAAGCGCAAGCTGCCACTCGGGTAGAATTTCTACCCGAGAGGCAGAAAGACCAGCGTGAACAGCAGTTCACACTACACTCTGCCACTTGTGGAACTTCACAGAGTTTTTTTGAAACTTCGTGAAGTTCTGCGTAGCAAAACTCCGTGAACTACACCCAGGCTTAATAAAGGCACTGGTAAGCAACTCCTCCCAATGGGTGTAGTTACTCCCTACTAAAAGCTAATTCTTCCATAACTGTAAGTCTACCACAGCCTGGGAAGAGGGCAGTAGCCACTTTCTGTAAAAGGGGGAGAGGGGTGCATTTTTTGTGCCCTCTCGACCTCAGGGGCAAGCTCTTGGGTCACATCCAGGTAAACCCACAGACCCTCATTGAACACAAGTTTTTGTCATGTACATGGTGGTAAAAACATTTTAAAAAAAGCTATGGCAAATTTCCATGGACTTTCCATGAGGTCAACATAGGACAGAGAAGCACATTGCTTTATTAAACTTCTTGCTTTCTCAAATTTGCTTGAAAATGCACCATTTTCCCACTCTTCTTTCAAAATTTTGAACCCCCCTTTGGTTGTTTGGGCTCGCTCGCTACGCTTGCTCGCCGCGGTGCACTCAAACACAAATTTTACACCCTACCACTTTCAAATGTCACCAGCCACCACTGCTATTGACAGAGAGCCCGCCTCAGAAAACTGCCGCTAAAGCGGCGATAATGGGCTTGATAATATGCCGCAGAGAATTCCCATAGAAGCCCATGTTGACACCAGAACATGGGCTTCTATTGGAATTCTCTGTGGCATATTATCAAGCCCATTATCTTGTATCTTTGTACACTGGTGTGTGCTATCCTCAAGGAGGAATTTTAATTTACTTCAGGTAAGGGGCCCTGGTTAAAGTCGAATGACCATATCAAGGAGAGGAAAGGGCCATGCCCGCAGAGGGAAAGCCTGCGCTTAACACAATTCCAACTTACCAAGCTTCTGTGAGGATTTAGGAGGGACACAAGACAGCTACAGTTTACAGCAGAACCAGATACCAGTTTGGTTTACCTGAGAATATTTTTGGCAGCCTACGCAGCAACCCTACACACACACCTACTCCCTGCTGACGAGAGGCAATTACCTCGAAACACGTGTCCAGCGATGGCTAACGAGAAACTCATTTTCATTTTAAACTTTTGGCATAGGCGTACCCACCGACGCTACTTCATGGACCACAATTATTTGGGGTAACACGCTGGTAGGACTAGCAGAGTGCGGCCAATCGGATTTTTGTTTATATTCAGGCTCCCTTGAGCCGGTGGGGCTGACGAGCCCATGGCTACGCACCTGCGCGCCTTGAGTGGTACTATACCTGAGAATATTTTTGGCAGCCTACGCAGCAACCCTACACACACACCTACTCCCTGCTGACAAGAGGCAACTACCTTGAAACACATGTCCAGGGATGGCTAACGCGACAATCATTTTCATTTTAAACTTTTGGCATAGGCGTACCCGCCGACGCTACTTCATGGACCTCAATTCTTTGGGGTAACACGCTGGTAGGACTAGCAGAGTGCGGCCAATCGGATTTTTGTTTATATTCAGGCTCCCTTGAGCCGGTGGGGCTGACGAGCCCATGGCTACGTACCTGCGCGCCTTGAGTGGTACTATACCTGAGAATATTTTTGGCAGCCTACGCAGCAACCCTACACACACACCTACTCCCTGCTGACGAGAGGCAACTACCTCGAAACACGTGTCCAGGGATGGCTAACGCGACACTCATTTTCATTTTAAACTTTTGGCATAGGCGTACCCGCCGACGCTACTTCATGGACCACAATTCTTTGGGGTAACACGCTGGTAGGACTAGCAGAGTGCGGCCAATCGGATTTTTGTTTATATTCAGGCTCCCTTGAGCCGGTGGGGCTGACGAGCCCATGGCTACGCACCTGCGCGCCTTGAGTGGTACTATACCTGAGAATATTTTTGGCAGCCTACGCAGCAACCCTACACGCACACCTACTCCCTGCTGACGAGAGGCAACTACCTTGAAACACGTGTCCAGGGATGGCTAATGCGACACTCATTTTCATTTTAAACTTTTGGCATAGGTGTACCTGCGGACGCTACTTCATGGACCACAATTCTTTGGGGTAACACACTGGTAGGACTAGCAGAGTGCGGCCAATCAAATTTTTGTTTATATTCAGGCTCCCTTGAGCCGGTGGGGCTGACGAGCCCATGGCTACGCACCTGCACGCCTTGAGTGGTACTATACCTGAGAATATTTTTGGCAGCCTACGCAGCAACCCTACACATACACCTACTCCCTGCTGACGAGAGGCAACTACCTCGAAACACGTGTCCAGGGACGGCTAACGCGACACTCATTTTCATTTTAAACTTTTGGCAAAGGCGTACCCGCCGACGCTACTTCATGGACCACAATTCTTTGAGGTAACACGCTGGTAGGACTAGCAGAGTGTGGCCATTCGGATTTTTGTTTATATTCAGGCTCCCTTGAGCCGGTGGGGCTGACGAGCCCATGGCTACGCACCTGCGCGCCTTGAGTGGTACTATACCTGAGAATATTTTTGGCAGCCTACGCAGCAACCCTACACACACACCTACTCCCTGCTGACGAGAGGCAACTACCTCGAAACACGTGTCCAGGGATGGCTAACGCGACACTCATTTTCATTTTAAACTTTTGGCATAGGTGTACCCGCCGACGCTACTTCATGGACCACAATTCTTTGGGGTAACACGCTGGTAGGACTAGCAGAGTGCGGCCAATCGGATTTTTGTTTATATTCAGGCTCCCTTGAGCCGGTGGGGCTGACTAGCCCATGGCTACGCACCTGCGCTCCTTGAGTGGTACTATACCTGAGAATATTTTTGGCAGCCGACGCAGCAACCCTACACACACGCCTACTCCCTGCTGACGAGAGGCAACTACCTTGAAACACGTGTCCAGGGATGGCTAATGCGACACTCATTTTCATTTTAAACTTTTGGCATAGGTGTACCTGCGGACGCTACTTCATGGACCACAATTCTTTGGGGTAACACACTGGTAGGACTAGCAGAGTGCGGCCAATCGGATTTTTGTTTATATTCAGGCTCCCTTGAGCCGGTGGGGCTGACGAGCCCATGGCTACGCACCTGCACGCCTTGAGTGGTACTATACCTGAGAATATTTTTGGCAGCCTACGCAGCAACCCTACACATACACCTACTCCCTGCTGACGAGAGGCAACTACCTCGAAACACGTGTCCAGGGACGGCTAACGCGACACTCATTTTCATTTTAAACTTTTGGCATAGGCGTACCCGCCGACGCTACTTCATGGACCACAATTCTTTGAGGTAACACGCTGGTAGGACTAGCAGAGTGTGGCCATTCGGATTTTTGTTTATATTCAGGCTCCCTTGAGCCGGTGGGGCTGACGAGCCCATGGCTACGCACCTGCGCGCCTTGAGTGGTACTATACCTGAGAATATTTTTGGCAGCCTACGCAGCAACCCTACACACACACCTACTCCCTGCTGACGAGAGGCAACTACCTCGAAACACGTGTCCAGGGATGGCTAACGCGACACTCATTTTCATTTTAAACTTTTGGCATAGGTTTACCCGCCGACGCTACTTCATGGACCACAATTCTTTGGGGTAACACGCTGGTAGGACTAGCAGAGTGCGGCCAATCGGATTTTTGTTTATATTCAGGCTCCCTTGAGCCGGTGGGGCTGACTAGCCCATGGCTACGCACCTGCGCTCCTTGAGTGGTACTATACCTGAGAATATTTTTGGCAGCCGACGCAGCAACCCTACACACACGCCTACTCCCTGCTGACGAGAGGCAACTACCTTGAAACACGTGTCCAGGGATGGCTAACGCGACACTCATTTTCATTTTAAACTTTTGGCATAGGCGTACCCGCCGACGCTACTTCATGGACCACAATTCTTTGGGGTAACACGCTGGTAGGACTAGCAGAGTGCGGCCAATCGGATTTTTACCAGTTTGGTTTAGCTTGAACACAGTGGCTCAACAATCCATCCTCACCCAGTGAACATACTCATTCTCAATGCCCATTTCCTGGTCATGATAGAGGCCAAAAGAATCCATGGACGTGCGACTGCACAGACTTGACCATAAAGGCTAGGCCTGGGCATTGTACCCTGCTCCGATCGCAGAGTTTCCAGAGTTTTCTGCACTTCGCACACCACGGAGCTCGCGAAGTGCAAGAAAACCCCGCTGCGCGTAGTGCAGCAGAGTTTTTTCCCCCCTCGTACTCATGAACAGTAAGTTCGCAAGTGCAAGCTGCCACTCGGGTAGAATTTCTACCCGAGAGGCAGAAAGACCAGCGTGAACAGCAGTTCACACTACACTCTGCCACTTGTGGAACTTCACAGAGTTTTTTTGTAACTTCGTGAAGTTCTGCGTAGCAAAACTCCGTGAACTACACCCAGGCTTAATAAAGGCACTGGTAAGCAACTCCTCCCAATGGGTGTAGTTACTCCCTACTAAAGGCTAATTCTTCCATAACTGTAAGTCTACCACAGCCTGGGAAGAGGGCAGTAGCCACTTTCTGTAAAAGGGGGAGAGGGGTGCATTTTTTGTGCCCTCTCGACCTCAGGGGCAAGCTCTTGGGTCACATCCAGGTAAACCCACAGACCCTCATTGAACACAAGTTTTTGTCATGTACATGGTGGTAAAAACATTAAAAAAAGCTATTGGACTTTCCAGGAGGTCAACATAGGACAGAGAAGCACACTATTCCAACCCATTCAGAAGACCTTTAGCCCCAACAGCTTTTTTGTGATCTGAACACACACTGAATGAAAACTATATTCAAATTGTGCTGACTGATTAAAAAAAGCGCAAATGCTTTTGCGTATTTGTCCCAAACCCACATTTGTATCTATGTCAGTGTTTACTTCCAGTAGCCTTGCCAATCATCATTCACCGTGAGTGGAAGATTCCTATTTTCAAACTTTTTAAACATATAAGTTAATTTGCATTTTGTAATGTGCATTGTACATAACATCTACCTTGAACTCGACAAGTGAGTAAACATTGCCATGTACTTTGTCCATTTCACATACATATCACATCAGTGGATTGGATATCGGTATCTGTTTTCCTGCATCTGTAGTACAGTTGCAATCATGTTAAGGTGCACCATGCGCCAATGGCAATCTTATATTGCATTTCACGTCTTGAGTAAGTTTAATTGCATTACACATGTCAGGTATTCAACATGCTCATTAAGCACATTTGTGATCCTCCAATGGCTTGATCCCACTATTATTTTACTGTATATTGTGCCCACCCATACCTCCGCTATTCAAGAATCCTGTGTTACTAGTTTATGAGTTTCTATTACTCTGTGACCCAATCCGATCCCGACTGATGATGATCTAGTACCAGGTGGGTCTGTGGTACTGTGTAGCATGTTTGCCCACTTAAGCTTCTAATTTATTCCCTGTTACTTTATTCTGAGGTTGCCCATTTCAGCACATCCCTTACACAGGGGGGACTTGTTGTCAAACAGGCTCACAGAGCTTTAGTGTGGCATCCTTCTCCTGGGGCTCAGCCACGACCTGTTATTGCAAAGCTCTTAACTAATATGGGTAGAGAGGCTATCCTCAAACATAATTGTTTATCAATTTCACACCATTATAATCTTCCCAGATTACACCAGGATCGTGCAGCAGAAACAACAATCCTTCCTGGATGCAAAGATGTGACCTCAATATTATGTACGTGCTATTATACCCAGCTGAGTTGAAGGTCATGTATCAGTTTCAGACGTTTTTCTTCAAGCCACCTGAAGAGGTCTTACACTGGACTGATGAAAGGATTCACTTAAAGCCACATATTTCCCCACACAGGGGTTCTTACTTTCCCCAAGGGGACAGACGGAATCGACCTTTGAAAACCTAGTATAAACAGTGCAGCAGGTCTTGTTCCTTGTGGAGGAGCTCCTGGCAGGATGAGGGGGTTCTTGGCTACAGGTGGTACCTCCATAGAATCTCAGATGACAAACACATTACCTCCCAAATAACATTGGTAGGGGACATAGCTCCTTGTGGTGCTTCCAACAAACTTAGATGTGCTCCATAATATTTGTGACTGCAAGAATTTGATAGAGGTATATTTGACTTCCCCAGTTGATTGTTCATGTTGGCTATGGGGATCTATTGGAATGGGCCTGGTGAGGTTCCCTGTTGGAGCCTAGAGGTGGTCTGCCTCGTGACAGATACTTCCTGCTCTCGAAGTATGGGGGAAAGTTGTGGGGGTTTGTTTACATTATTACTATTAGTATCATTGTTATTTTTGTTTTGCATGCCAGCTGGGCACCTCTTTCGTTGGCCACGCCACCTGATGGGAATACTGCCCTGACTCAATATGTGTGACGCACGGGAAAGCCCCACATACCAGCTCAATGTAGTGTTGTGGGATGTGAACGGCTTACTTGTTAAGATTAAACAAGGGGTGGTTCTGAAACACGCTAGGAGCTTGGGGGCAGATATTTTGCTACTTCAGAAACTCCATCTCCTTGGTAACAAGGGCCTATTCATGGCCCAGTTCGGTTTCACTCACGTACTTCTCTCTGGGTTCATGAGGGGATCCAGGGGTACAAGTATTCTGATAAAAAAAACAGTTTCTTTCCAGCATATTAAGACATGGGTGGATCAGCAGTGTAGATACACTCCTGTGACAAAAACATTATATGGAGAATCTCACACATTTCTCTGTCTATGCCCCTTCCCCCGATAGCCAATATTTTGTGGACTTGATGGCAAGATTATGGTGTGAACTCCCCAGAGGGCTGGTGGTGGGCGATTGGAATGGCATGATGGATCACTCCGTGGACCGGTGGCATCCACACGGACCACAGCCAGAGTCTGGGCAAACCCACCGATCTTTTTTGCAACTGCTTTGGGTTTATACGTGGGGGGGTCTATACGTGTCTTGCCCTTGCACATGGTTCCTTTTCCCGCCTTGACTATGTTTTTGTCCCACAATCTTACATTCATAGAGACTTAGATGCTACTGTCTCGGCACAGAGACTTTCTGATCTCTCCCCGGTGACCTTTCGGCAGCCGGATTTCCGCTGGCGCCTTTCACCTTGGAATCTACAAAACCCAGGCTATTGGTTACATATAGAGCACTCCATTGAGGAATAATTTTCACATAATGTTGGCTCAGTAACATCCCCAGCGATGCTGTGGGAGGCTTGGAAACCCACACTGAGAGGAGCAGATATTAGCAACTTTACAAGGGAGCAGCAGTGTAGGGCGCAAGATCTGGTGGATCTTAAATCCCGAATGGCAGACCTGGATGCACTGAGGTCAAAATGTCTGGCTGGCAGCCCAAAACCGCATATATCAATAAGGAGACAAGTTAAGTAAAATTCGACAAAGACTATGGAAGGGTACTCATTATTCTTCCTCTATTCCTCTTATTCAGGATCACTCTGGCGCTTTGCTCCCTGATCCCAGGCCAATAGCTTGCAGTTTTCCTGCCCATTTAGAAGCTTGTATGCTCGAAAGGAGGTTTTGTCCCAGGAACTGATAGCAGACTTTGTGCATGCCATTCCTCTTAAAGCCCTCTCACCTGTAGACCACAACTTACAGGAGGGTGCCCTCACAGGGGAGGAGCTTCCATCAACCCTGGTGGGGTTGCATCCTGGGAAAGCTCAAGGGCCTTATTGGTTCCCTTGCAATTCTTCAAAGCCTTCATGCCTAAACTCCAGGAACACATGTTGGGTGTGATCCTTTCTGCAGCAAATAGTGCTGTCCTACCACCTCTTTGGTGACCTGCGGAGACTGTAGTTTTCCCTAAGACTGGCTGGCCAGTTGATGAACACTCCTCATATCGTCCAATCACCCTCTTAAATTTAACAATACAAATTCTAGCGAAAGCACTGGTGAATTGGCCGGTGCAGTTAATCCCTGACCTGGTGCATCCTAACCAGGCAGGATTTATGCCTCCTTGTACTACCTGACATAACATTTGGTGATTATATAACATGCTAGCATCAGCTGACAGATTGGAGGGACCAGCGACAGTTCTTCTGGCTGATATTGATAAAGTATTTGACTCCGTGAGCGGGGAGTACTTGTTCAACCTCCTTGGCCCCCTGAATTTCAGCCCTCAATTTCTTTCATATCTTAGACTGCTATACACCAATTTGGCGGCATCTGTACGGGTGGCTGGGGCCAGGTCAGATTTGTTTCAAATACAAATGGAGATGCGGCAGAGTTGCCCACTGTCTCTGCTGCTGTTTGCCCTAGCCATGGAGCACTGCCGGTGTGGGTCGGATGGATGCTCAGGTACATGGATTTGAATGGGAAAAGGGACTTTTGGATAGAATAGCTTTATATACTGCTGCTGTACTCTTCTTCCTAGCCACACCTGATGACTTGGGCCCTGTATTCTACAAATTAAGCGTATTTTTGGTGAAACTTCAGGCATGTGCACTAAAACGCCTTAATCTACAGTGTTCTTGGCTGGCTATTACCCACAGGATATTGGTTGGGCATCAGGAGTGCAGATTACCTCGGGTGGGCTCAAATATCTGGGTGTCTTTGCGTTCCCTGATAAGACAGTGGAGTGGGCACGTAATTTAGAGCCTGTATTGCCTCTGCTGCAGGAGGATATTATGGTATGGTCAGTCTTGCCTTTGTCCCTGACTGGCAGGTCTGCCATCTTTAAAATGCTGTTGTTGCCCCAATTTCTGCACCAGCTGCAGAATTTCCTGTAAGCTATTCCACAGCACTCTTTCCACTGATTGAATTCTAACCTCCCTACTTTTCTTTGGGAGGGCGGAATCCCTCATATTACCCTTAAAAAATGATTCCAATCCACTTATTGTGGGGGTACCACTACAGCAGAAATGAAATCATATTATTCTGCGTCGCATCTGCTGATCGTCAATGACTGTCTGACCTCCTGGACGACCCCCGCTTATGCTTCTGAGAAGTGGGCATTGGGGAATTGGGGACACCTGCCTTATCTTGTTGTCTATATGAAGGAGGCAGCGATGGTGATCTTCCTCCGGTGACCAGCGTGGTCCTGAATCAATGGTGATATTCTCTCCAACAGATGGGATGGTTAGGGAGGCTGACGGAGTGGACGCTGCTTTAGTGGGCCACCTGGTACCGCAGGTGGCTGCTTTGTAGGATTTTCAAAAATGAGACTTAATAGGGACTCTAATCTTGATGATTTTATGAGTGGTACGGTCCTCAAGTCCTTTCAGGCCCTATAGGTAGAATACCGGTTCTAACATAGTCTGTTCCATTGTTACTTACAGCTCTGCCCCCTTACATTACTGCCCTATCTGACCACTCGGAATGTAATCTACTGGAAGGCAAACTTCTTATGTGTAACCTGGTGACCAAAAGGTTGCAAGGATATGCCAGATACTTATTTCCAACCATCACAATGCATTTAGTGCTCTCCAGGGTGGGGGTGGGAGGCTGACGTCAGGGTTTTGGAAAATGAGGATTGGACTGGGCACCTCGAGTGGCAGCTATTGCAGCCCGACTTAGGTTGATTGAGCTTAAGTATCTCCGCAGGGTGTATTTCACACATCATCGCCTGTGGTGGATGGGGTGATTGCCTCCCCGACTTGTCTTAGATGTGACGCAGAGGATGGAACGTTTCTCCATACAGTTTGGAGCTGCCCTGCATTGCTCCTGTATTCGTGTGGGGTGACAGCCTGCCTGGGCCCAAAACGTACTCTTTTCTATATCACCGACATACTGGTTGGTAACAGATACAAACTATCATTAGTATTTCTGGGTCTGTCTCTGGCAAAATGAGATATGGCACAGGATTGGATGGTCGAAATCCCACTCCCCTTGTCCTTGGTGATGTAGAAGAAAGGGATGGATCCCTGTATGGGCTTGGTGGTGGTGGCATACAAGGCTCGTGGTTGTCACCAGAAACACCCCATGGTGTGACAGGTCTGGGCATATTATCTGGGAATTGAATTTGAACCTGTCCATTCTATGCACGAAATGATTTAGGATGAAGTTCAAACGTTCATGGGATGAGGCCGGGTTGGGAGGGTGCAGTACAAGTGAACTAACAGATGGGCCTGTTATGTGTCTTATTGCTAGAACTTTGGGGTGGGCAAGGGGGAAAGGAGACGGCACTGAACATGTAGGTATTTGATTTCGTTTCTTCCTTTTTTCATAAAGTGTTTTTTTTATTGGATGTCAGACATGCAGACAATTTTTGCAATTTGAAATTTAAATCAATAAAATGTGTTTTAAAAAGAAAATAAGTGCACCACATTTATAGAACAGTTCCTTGAGAACTCCTTTGAGATTCCTTCTGGAGATGCTAACTTGTGATAATTAAGAGGAAATATTAGAGAGAGTAAGTTAAGCCCATGTGAGGATTTTATGCTTTCATATTTCAATGATTTACGGCAGTTCATTAATTTACAGGATAATTTATGTCAGCCTAGGTTACCCCTATTTACTGGAGTAAATCAGTCATAACCCCGAATATTTTCTTTCTGAATGTGGCCTAATTTGACTGAAGCAGGTACCCAAGTGTATGTTTCCCAAAAATATATGTGTACACGAGCCATATGTCTGTTTTTATGCAAGACCAGTTTTACACGCCGGGCTGGGTAAAGTCCAGGATTATTCCGCCTTCTTTCTGCCATCTGAGGCATTGCCCAAGTACCCAAAGACCATTTAACATACATTAGGAGCGACAAACTAATACGCACTAGTAGCAAAAACCGAGTAATATTTGCCATCTGCTCCTTATCTCTGCCCTTGAGCTGCAGTATGATCTCCCACGTGGAAAAAACATTAGAGATCCTTAATGTTCTTCCAGTGAACGAGTGTGCACATTACATGGTACATTTATCCGCATGAAAGACGTGAACACATATGTAAATATAAATATATTGATGGCATAGGCTATCAGTTCTGTGCTTCAGTAAGGAATGATTGCCATGTCCTTAGTGCCTCAAGGCGGGTTTAACTCGAGCGCTCTTTTCCAAAGCAGGTGAAAAAAACTCTATTCTAAACATTCCTAATTGGCTCAAAAACCTCCCCATCAGAGGGAGAAAAACAACTTACTTATATATTACTTGTAATCCCACAGAGGAATGCATAAAATACTTAGGGGGATATTTTCAAGGAGCTATCACCGATTTATCGGCACTTTAGTGCAGCCAAAGTCGTGATAAATTTACCGCCCCATTCACAAGCCGGTGCAAACAGCCTACAGCACCACTTTTCCGGCGTTAGCATCCGCAACAAACATCGCCACAGATGACCCCAGCAACTATCGCTAATGAGATGCAGAGTAGGCGTTTCCGTGCCAAAAGCAGTGACAACACCACTCCACAACATTCACAACGACCAGTCAGAACTGTGATAAGGACACAAAACAGGCGATAAGGCGCATTAGCAGCAGGAAAATAACACCTGCTCTGACCTAGTGCAAAGTTAGACCACAGCCTGCACCACAAAATGGAGTACAGCCTACAGCCACATCAGAAGGTCCACAGATGCCATAGAGCCACTGGTCATGCGGCCCGGACACCCAAGAGGGCCACAACACCCAGGAGCCCAACACCCACCCGGAACAACACCCCCGGACCACCACAGAGGCAGCACAGACAAAGACAGTGGACCCCCAGGAAACGCACCAACCTCACAGACCCAACACCTGACAATGTCACTGCCCACTACAGGGTCAAAAGAACAACCATCCTACGCATCCTGACCAACAACGCCCAACAGGCCGACGGCACAAACACAGCAGACAACCAACATCCCACCCCACACAAAGCTGCTGGCTGTGCTGCACCTGTTGGCCCCTGGTACCCCCAACCAACACCCGCCAGAGTCGGAGGAGTCACACAGCCAGCCGCATCCAAGTCCCTCACACCTGTCCTGGACATCACCATCAGCCTGGTACCCCAGTCCCCATAAGTCCAACAAAATGCGCTGGATCCGCGGGAGACCAAGCAAGGACCATACGCCATAGCTGGATGCATGCAGGTGTTGGGGGAACAGCCATTACTACGCGGTTTTTATCATGCGTTGCAATTACATCGCATTCGTTACAAAGCATGCAATGTTACAAAGTGTGGTAAAAACCACGCATACCATTACATCGCATGCGCTTTTACAACGCATGCGATGTAATGTGTAATGGCGGCGGGTATCCAAGTCGTTGTGAGGAAACTGAGGCTGTTTCCTCACAACGACGTGCACCAAGCAGGAAGGAGGAAGCAGGAACCAGGAGCAGAGATGGCGACGCTGGAAAGGAGAGAGGTAAGGGGGTTTGCGCTTGGGGTGGGGGTTACTTTTGTAGGGTTTAGGGTATTGTAAAAGTAGTGTTGCAATGTTTGTGTTGTGTGTTTTTTTATAACGATTTAGTGTGTTTTTTATAGTGTAGTGTAGTTTTGTAGTGTTTGTTTAGTGTAGTGTATTAGGGTTTAGGGAAGTGTAGTAGTGTTTATGTAGTGTAGTGTTTTAGGGTTTAGGGTAGTGTTGTTGTGTTTGAGTAGTGTAGTATTTTAGGGGCTAGGGTAGTGTAGTGTTTTATGGTTTAGGGAAGTGTAGTAGTGTTTGTGTAGTGTAGTGATTTAGGGTAGTGTTGTAGAGTTTGTGTAGTGTAGTGTTTTAGGGTTTAGGGTAGTGTAGTAGTGTTTGTGTACTATAGTGTTTTAGGGTTTAGGGTTGTGTTGTAGTGTAGTGTTTTAGGGGTTAGGGTAGTGTAGTGTTTTAGGGTTTAGGTTAGTGTTGTAGTGTTTGTGTAGTGTAGTGTTTTTGAGTTTAGGGTAGTGTAGTGTTTTCGGGTTTAGGGTAGTTTAGTAGTGTTTGTGTAGTGTTTTAAGGTTTAGGGTAGTGTTGTAGTGTTTGTGTAGTGTTTTAGGGTTTAGGGTAATGTAGCGTTTTAGCGTTTAGGGTAGTGTAGTAGTGTTTGTGTAGTGTAGTGTTTTAGGGTTTAGGGTAATGTTTTAGGGTTTAGGATACTGTTGTAGAGTTTTAGAAGTGTAGTGTTTTACGGTTTAGGGTAGTGTTGTAGTGTGTAGTGTAGTGTTTTAGTGTAGTGTCGTGGGGTCGTGCAGGGTAGTGTAGTGTTATTGTTGGGAGAGGAGTGGGGGGCGGGGGAGTGTTGTGTAGGGGTAGGGTAGTCACTTACCTTGCAAACTTTCACCACGAGTATAGCTTTACCACGCATGCCTTTGCGTAGTAATGGCATGCGTGGTAAAGGCATACTCGTGGTAAAAATTTGCGTTGTAGTGGCATGTCATTGTCATTGACATCGCGTAGTAATACCCGTGTTGTAATGGCATGCGTGGTATTAGTATGCAATGTAATGACATACATCCACGTGTTGGGGGCAATCCACAGCACACATGTCATACCTGTGCTCCCTGGTGACACAGCACACAATCACCACAACAGAAAGCACACATCTCACATCAATGTGCAGGCAACATACGAACACCGTGGAAACTCCACCAATGTCGCCTCCAAATACCCAGCCAGTGTGCATGGTCCCTTCATCCTCCGACAGTCCATCAGCAACCAGCATTCCCAGGATGGCACCAAGGGAAATGCACAGCCCCTAGGCAAGTTCCAAATGAACACCCCACTCACCTCAACTCCACAACCATGCAACTCACAATTTTGGCAATGCACACGTCACAAAATCACAACCAACATGCAAAACAACATGCCCACCCACCAGACACGACAGAACAACTCACAATGGTAACCTGGGCAAGCCGTGAACATGAGCCATCAACAGCATGGCACCTCAGCCACACACTGGCACAATGTGGGGAGAGGTGGCACCAGGCATGTGTGAAGGATGCAGGAGACGCATGATTGGGAAAGTACACAATGCAAAGAGTGGCTGAGATGTGCTGGACAGACCACAGTATGCCGAACACACCCATATCCATGGTGACATACACTGCTGGTGCATGGAGTGTAGTGGACAGTGGACTCAACCATGTCACCCCAAGTCAGCAAGGGATTTCGCGGAAATGTTGCCTGTTACGTCCTCCCCGTAAGCGTGAGCAGAGTGGGATGGCCCAGCGTACGCCAGGCCAGCATAGGGGTGTGAATAAAAAGCACCTAGCCCTGGGCGTGGTACTCTTACGGAAAGCCCAACGTCTCTGCCAGGGTGGTGCCTCTCACCATGCCACGAGGCTGATGCCGTCCTCGTGAGCAGAGTTGCCTGCGATCCTGTGCGCCTGCCGTACCCCGGCCCTCTGGACCCCGAACCCGTCAGGCCCGCCCCTGCGGAGCCAGGCCACACTGATCACCTGCCGACACCGGCGTGTGTCACGGAGGGCCCACCATGTGCCAGCGCAATCTCCAAGCCTGAGGCCCGCGACCTTGGCAGCCTCCTCAGACCATCACGGCCTCCATGACACAGGCCCGCTTTAGTCCTTTCTCGTTGACGTACTCTACTGCCGCCTCCGACCTACACTACAGTCAAGTAGGTCACACATTTGGAACTGAGTCTTAATTACACCATGGCAGTGAACATCATTTAAGGCAGAGTTCATGTCACTATACTCCCTTCGATGTGGTGCCACCAAGTCTGTGCATAGCATCAGAACCACATGTGTCTGTGGGCTTACGCAGACTACTGCCCTCGGCCTACGCTGCGCACCAGTAGGTCACAGATTTGGAACTGAACATCGTTCATTCAAAGGCAGAATACATTTCATCGCACGCAAGGCGAGGCGTAAGAGGATGACGCATTGCTGTCCAGAGGGAATAGGATCATCGTTACGGAGGTGATCGAAACACTACCGACAACTGCCCTGGTGTCACTAACTCTGTGCATCGCGAGCCGCTGACAGGTGGGTGTGGTCCCCTGCTGACTACTGCCTTCGGCCCACACTACAGCCAAGTAGGTCACACATTTGGAACTGAGTCTTAATCATACATTGTCCGTGTATGCACAAAAAGGTAGATTCTACTTCACTGTACTCCCTTTGTTCAGGTGGCAGCAACCATGTGCATAGCATCCCAACGACACGTGGCTGTGGGCCCTTGCTGACCGCTGCACCCAGCCTACACTGCAGTCGAATAGGTCACACACACCTTCGAATTCAGCCTTGGTTTATTTATTGCAGACTTGATGTCATTGTACAGGCCTCATCGCAGACTGCATCCCCTATCAGCCCCGGTGCCACTATGTCTATTCCCCGAGACCCATGGACACTGTCTGGTTGGACTTTGGTGGCGACTGAGTCCATGGACTTGGGGGTTGTCGTCGCCAACATTTCGGTGATACTGACTTTGTGGGGAAAACAAGGCTGTGGCATTACACCCCTCCATTTGCTGCTTTCGTACAGCTCCCACCCTCAGTGGCCTGGGCTGTAGTATGCAGAGCCAACGTGGGTGTGTGACTGATATGTGCGGTCCCCTGGGCGTGGTTGTGTACTGTGAATGTGCATTTGCATGTGTCTCTATGGCAGTGTGGGTCTCCTTTGTGAGGTGTAGGTGGTCCCTGAAGGGTAATAGACACCAATGTATGTGATCTAGTTCGCCTTCCATGGGTTCGGAGCCCACCCACACCTGTTGTGCCACCTCCTTTAGGCGTGCTGACACATGGCATTGGGGTGCCATGGGTGGGTGGGTGAAGTGTCATGAGCCGGCTCTGCTTGCGGGTGCTTTCTGCTGTGTGGTCTGTTGCAAGCTCTGTGTTCTCTAAGTAGCTTGGCTGCCCGGGTCCTGGTGGTGGGTTGCGTGGGATATCCATAGGCTGTTGTGGGGCATCGGTGTCAAAGGTGAGGTGGTCCTCTCCGGCATCACAGATGTGTTGTCTTCTGTCCTCTGCTTGAGGTGTTGTGTGTCCCTCTGCAATGTGAAGGGGATATGCATGTTGACATTGTGTGGACATGTATGTTGGCGCATTGTACTGGTTTATATGCAGACTGTATGGCAATGTACATTGTGACTGTTTGGGAGGTGCTGGATTCTTCTGCGGGACAGTGTACATTTGGACTACATGACGGATGTTAGGTCGTACGCGTACATTTCCGTTTCACAGTTTCCAGCTCTGTCAGATGTAGTAGGCATGTTTCTGTGCATGTGCGGAGCCAGTTGTGTCCTCTGTTCTGGGGTATCGGCTTTGCGCATTGTACCATGTTATCATCAATGTGGGTGTGCTGTTCTTGGTATGTGTGTGTGCTGCAGTGAGCCAAGGGGATGGGGGACATGAGCCAGGGTAATTGTGGGTGTGCAGTGTTCTACACCTCATTGTGCATGTGTGCCATTGTGCCCATCTCCCCCCCGTCCACCCAGTCCCTGTTCGTTACTCACCCTGTTGATGTTGTGTCCGGTCCTCTCGAGCCGTGTCCATACTTACTACTCCTTGCACCGTCTCCACACTGATGACTGTGGCCTTGGTTTCCTCCAGCTCCTCTTGTGGCGCAGGACTGCCACCTCCTGTCGCCGTTGCAGCCTTCTTGTTGGCAGCGGGTTTGCGCCTGGTTTCGGTTGTCACATCATGCCAGTGCCTCTTGGCCTCCTCGATTGGCCTCCTTGGCATTCCGACTGCTTTACAGGTGGTCTACTTGTGGGTCAGTTGCTGGTAGTGTTCTGTCACCTCCGTAACGCTGATCTGGTTTTCCTGTGAACTGCACCCCGTCTTCCTCTCCCTCTTCTCCTCGGCCGTCCCCATTGTTCCTTGCTGGTGGTCTGTGGGGGTTGTGGGGTTCTCGTTGGCCTCTGCACTCGGTCAGGGTGCATCCATGTTGCTACGTGCTTTGGCTTGTTTCTGGTGTGTTGTTTCTGTGGTTTTTATGGTGCATTTTCCCGCCAGACGAGTGGGATTTTCAAGCCTGTGGCTGGTGTTCGCTACCTTTTGTACCGCGATTGTCCTCATCGCATGATTTTTTACGTTTGCATTTCGCATTTTTGCAGCGTGGTGTTGATTTTTGCGTGGCCATTTCACACATTATCTGGTGACTATCGTATGTTTCCGCCGCGTTGTGAATTCCACACTGACGGTTATTTTCCCGCGATGGGCTGCAATGTTGATAGTTGTGTTGAGCTACTCTTGCGGTAGTTATCACACGTTCTTGTGAATATACCCCTTAGTGGCAAAACTCCCTAAATGGCAGCAGATCGAGAGAAGTATAATATATTGTTTTTTGGTAAGCTCACTGAGATACTTATTATGGAGTGGGGTTATGGTCATAAAGCATCAGAAACTGGGCAAAGTTGAGGATGTTGAAGATTCGGAGTATAGGAGATAACTAAGGAGGAGGGACAGAGATAGAGGTATGTAAAGGATGGAACATAAAGAAAGTGGGTCCTGTTATGGGTGGTCCAGGGCCCCTGGTACATAGGGGTTACACCTGGATGAGGTGTTGCTCGAAAGCTGTGAAAAGATTTCTAGTGAATCTTGACTGAGAGATATGTGAGATATGTGGTCAAGTATGAAACTCATATAAACCGTAGAACCTAGTTGCTGTTAGGTTAAAAACAAATCATACAGAACACTCACCAAAGACCGGACTAAATAATGAACATGGCATCCTTCTTTCAAACTACCTATGGCAAAGTCTTGATTTACTATGCACACATTTTGGTCTATAGAATAGCTCTAGAGATTTGGGAACTTAACTACATGTGACATGTCAGAAATGATATTCGTGCTGCCTGACCGAGGAAATGTTTTTCAAACAAGTGCTTCTCCATGTGAGCATGCTTCAAGGGTCTTGTGCTATGGTCTTACAGCCAGCTGCTGAGAACAATACCAATTGTTAAAGGACCTGAACCCAAAGTATTTGCTCGTGCCACAGGCTAAGGCCTATAACTAGAGAGTATCAAGAAGAGTAGTACCTGCTGTTCCTCAAACGAAAAAAGGGAGAAATCAACAAGAAGGCTGGATATAACTAACTACACATTGTGTATAAAGTTGGTAATCCTTTTGTTGGATAGTAATGCCCTCACACACCCTTTCAGGTGTCATGCTTCATCATATAGGCTGCTCCTCGTCGGGCCGGCGGTGCAATGCCTAACGGGCTCCCTAAAAAGGGGCACTTTATCGGAGTTCTTCAATCCAACAGCCGTTTGGTGAAGTGCGGGTATGGGGGCCTGGCTAATGTCGATGTGAAAAAGTGATTTAAAACAGGGTTGGTAGTACCGGTATAGGAATTAGATTTTATTCTGAAGGTCTCCTTCCCTGATTAAAAACGTGTAAATGGCACTCAACAGAGTATAATGTCTCTTATGAGAGTGCTCTAAATTGGTGTTTAATGGTCAACATGTTTCTCGCTCGGAGCTCAAACACTCGCGATTCTTCAGGACCTATGATAACTATCTACAAAAAGAAGAGAACTATGTGATATTTAAGTCTCTAAATCACAACAAGTTAAATGTGGATCAGTATCACTTAACTAAAAATACCTGTCATGGTCTGGTACTACCTGTAAAGAAAGGACGGTAGGTTATAATGATCATGTATTAAAATTCAAATGGACATGTCAACAGGCAAGAGGTAAATGAAAGAACAGCCTTCGAGGTGACTAATTAATCCAAGTTAATATGGATCAGTGGTGATTTCTGATGCGCAGGCGTAACAGAACACAGTTATTAAGTGGTGTGTCCTCGTTGTGAACTATAGTGACCATTCACCTATGTGGAATACGTTAAAAATGGCATCAGCAAAGAATAAGCTCACAGGACTCACCCTATTCAGTAGGACTGCGGACCTCAACAGTACTTGGTGGATTGAGCATGAGCAAAGGGTCCTCTAAAAGTAGGTCTGGACCAAAAAGCAGTAATAGAATTTATAGTTCATAAAATGAGACTCACGTGTCAAAACAAACAAATGAACGTTGAGACAAAATAAATACATAAACATGTAGTGTGAAACATGTCGAAAAAATATAAATGAAGTAAATAGATGACGATCTGGTAAAGCCCCTCTGATAGTGTGTCACTTAGATGGTATATGTAGCTCATTTTTGCAGGTATTTACCAAATAAGGTTGTCTGGAAGGGCTTAAAATTACGTGGAACTGAAAAACATGGTAGATGCTCAATGTCCACGTACAAAGTGAAGAAACCAAGGGTTAATGGTCAAAGAGCATTTCATAGCTCGTGGAAAAACCAATCTAACACAGCACCCAAAGTGTGACACTCTGCAGTAATTAATCTGCCGGTGCCGGTCAGGCGTAAGTATACGCTGTGGTTAGTATTTGTATAGCCATTGTGCAAGCACAGTAAATGCCTTGGAGTAGTTATGTCCCCTCCCACTAATGTGTCGTGGCAGTTTGTCTAGCGCCATAGCGCCGGTGTGTGCATTGTCCTGAGAGTTGTAATCTAAAGAACTGGGGGTCGCATAACTAAATGGTACAGCGAAAGCATACACTGTTTCCTGGATGCACCTGACAGTGATAACTGCCCAGGGTGTATCGTGTTAAAATGGAGTTCACGCCCAACACGGTCACTCAGTAGTTTTTAGAAGCACTAAAGCCGGTGTATGGTTAAAGGGAGAGGAAGAACGTGGAGGGTGACTACCCTATATAGCAACGTTGGAGGTAATACCAGCCCAAAACCAAAAAACGAATCACTGATAACAAAAGGTTGTGGGGTTTGGTTGGCCATCGTACTCACGTCTGCCTCGCTCATGCCGTGCTTCTTGACCTACCCTCGCCACCAAATCTGGGAGGTAGCGTCAGAGGTACAGAGGAAGGACTTAAGCATCCGGCCATACCACGTGACATCGAGTAAAGATGTAAAGTCAGAGCATTTCAATTTTAAAAGGAAAACAATTATCCTCCAAAGAAGAGGAATCACTTTATAGAAATGGTGTGGGGCAAGAATTGTACATTAACCCCTTCGCCGCGGCAGGAATTCTGCCGCGGTGCTGGGGGGGGGTTTGGGGGCAGCGCGGTGGCGCTGTGCTCGTGACGGAACCGCTCCGTCACGAGCCATGGTTGAGCTGTGCTCATGACGGAGTGGTTCCGTCACGACTCCGCCCACTGCGCTAATCGCCCGCACAGGCGGGGAATTAGCGCCACGTGGGCGGAGCGGCCGCCAACGGCCTTAGCATGACGGGACCACTCCGTCATGAGCACAGCAGTGGTTCCGTCATGAGCGGGGAAGGGGTTAAATCCCCTTAGTGTAACGTTAACGTTGGTTTTTTGTGATAATACCGAAAAACGTGTCGACCATTTTGGGATGGGAACTCGGGGTCGATGTAAATGATATGTAAGTTACAAAGACACAGGAGCGAAATTGAATAAAATTGCAACAATTGTATGATACTTCCGAGCACTTTCATAGACTAAAGGAGTACCAGCAAAAGGGCAAGTGTAAGCTAGGAAGACGTTAAGCACTGGAAAGTAAATAGAGGTGACAGGTCATTTGATTACCAGACAAAAGTGCTGTCTCATTTGAAAAGGGAACAAAACAGTTAGGACTTAATTGCCCCCCATGGGATGTCGTCATTGAGACCAATGGTATTAGAGGATAGACGGTGTATCCATCTCTGTTCTTTCTTAAAAAGATTCTACTTGGACAGATGGGGGTTGGCTTCTAGAATAAGCCATTTCACCGAGTCTGGCGAGTGTCTTTTTTCCAGGAAATGTACACAAATCTTGGTGTTGTTCTTGTGACAACGAAAATTGCTGCGGTGTTCTGAAATGCGCAACTTAATGGGTCTGGTCGTCATCCCCACATAATGTAGGTCACAAGGGCATGTTATGAGGTATATACAATTGGCTGTATTGCAGTTCGTATGTGACCTCAATTCCCAAGTGAAGGTGGTGTTGAGGGTGACGGTTTTGTGTATAGATGTAAACGTACAGGCACTACACATACCACATGGATAGTGTCCTTTTACTACAGGCAATTGCCAGAGTGTACTCTGTGTGGGTTTGGTTTTGAGTTTGGGTCTAGTTTGTATAACCATATCCTTAATATTCTTGGAGCGCTTGTACGCGAATCAGGGTAGTTCAAGATTCATTGCTCCTGTGTTAAGGATATTCCAATGTTTTCTCAGCACCTTAGTCACTTGATTGGTGGTCGGTGTGAAAGTCGTGACACAGGTCAGGATTTGGGGAGCAGTTTTTATTTCTTCTTTAGGGTCCAATAGTGCTTCTCTGTTGTTGTTACGGGCCCGTTTTCTAGACTGAGTAATGCTCCTCATCGGATATTGTCTTTCCCTTAGATTGCGGGAGAGAATCGCTGACTCACTTTTATATGCATCTAATGTACTGCAATTTCTTCTTACTCTAAGAAACTGCCCAAAGGGCAAGGTTTCTTTAAGTGCTCTTGGATGGTAACTGGTAAAATGTAACAAGCTGTTACGATCAGTGGCTTTCCTGTAAAGAGTCGTGGAGAAAATGCCTTGAGTGAGCTTAATGGTCAAGTCCAGGAAAGCAATCTGGGAAGAAGATGCTGTCATCGTGAAGTTAAGGTGAGGATTAAGATGGTTAATCCATGTGAAAAACGCTTTGTAGCTTGCACAGTCTCCTGTCCAAAAGATCAGGATGTCATCTATGAAGCGTTTCCATAGGCGGATGTTATGGTGATATGGATTTGTATCACAGAAGATGTGTTCTCCCTCAAACGAGGCCATGTAGAGACAGGCCAGGCTAGGAGCGAAGGTACTCCCCATGGAAGTACCTTGGGTCTGGTGGTAGAGTTGGCCTCTGAATTCAAAAAAGTTTTCAGTGAGGGCTAAAGTGGCGCAATCAATGATGAAAGAAGGTGGGGTGGATGACTCCCAGGAGGTGCGTCCCAATACTTCCTCAATCACTTCAAGAGTGGCCCTCTGTGGGATGTTCATGTAAAGGGCTTCGACATCTAGAGTGATGAGGAAGTTGATGTCATGGGTATCCTGGATCTGGTCTAGTAGGCGTAACACATCGGTGGTGTCTTCTATATATGATGGTGTACATCTCACCAATGGTTTAAAAAAATGATCGCAGAATTGCGATAGAGGTTCGAGAATTGAACCGATACCTGACACTATAGGGCGTCCCGGTACCGGTGTGACCCCCTTGTGAATCTTAAGCAGAATATAGAAGTAGGGGGTCCTGGGTTCTTTTTTGATAAGGAATGAAGCCTCCTTCTCGCTCAGCCAGCCTTGACTCTCTGCTGAGTCAACTAAGCCGGTAATAGTTGTTTTCAGACGTTCTGTTGGGTTCCTAGGGATAGGAGTATAGTATTTCCTATCACCCAATTGTCGTAAACACTCATTGTCATAGTCAGTTGTAGTCATTATGACAGTGGCACCACCTTTGTCGGCCTGTTTGATAATGATGGTTGGATCATTAGCCAATGTTGTAATAGCTAACCTCTCTTTTTTACTGATTTTGTTGAACTGTTTATGTTCAGAGATTGCTTTCACATCTTTGAGCAATGCCTGTTCATATGTCAGGACTTCATTGGGTATCATCCCCGCATGGGGGATAAAGGATGAGGGATTATGTAGGCCTGAGTCATTGTCGGGTATATAATCTTTCCCTCAAAAAAGAATCTTAACCGGATCTTACGGAAGAATTGATGTAATTCACAGGTCTGGGTAAAAAGATCCACCTTAGGGGTTGGGACAAACCCTAGTCCTTTTTGGAGGACGTCGTCTTCTGTTTGTGTCAATTGTCGAGATGACAAATTGACAACTAAGTTTGTTTTTTGTTGGTGTGGCTCCTGGTCTCCATTCCCCGTTGGGGTGGTTCTTCCCATTGTACTCTCTTCTCTTGTGGGGCCCCTCTTCTTCGCCCTCGCCCTCTGCCCCAACCTCTGCCTAAAAAAGGGGGCTGGTTCATACCCTGGGGTACAAATTGAGGTAAGCCATGTGGACCAAATTGAGGGGGGCCCTGTGGGTACATTGGTTATTGCCAAAAGGCAGGTCCCTGGTAGGGTGGTGGGGGAAAGAAATTATATCCACGTCTACCCTTCTTCCCTCTATATTGATTGGATCTTGAATTCTCAGTACTGGAGTCACTGTTAGTGGAAGACCCTCTCCTTGAGGAGTCTATGTCAGTGTCAGATGAGTAGTTAGTGTTTAGCGGGACATAATCTGCTTTGAGATAAGGATAGACTTTCTCCTTATCAAAGCGTTTAATGTCTTTCTGTAGCTTCACAACTTTTTGTTTCATCAAATATTCTTTGTGTTCAGCTATTTCGTTATTCAGTTCAGATAGTTTTGATTTGTACTGGGAACCAGGGTTACTTTGTTTTAGAGCACTTTCCGCAGTTTGGATTCGTGCTAATAGCTCATCTGCCAGTCTCTTGGCAGTGTTGACGATTAGGATCAGAAGGTCCCTGGTACACTTCCAGGAGATCTGTGACCATTCAATTTTGAATTGCCCATCCTCCCAGAAAATCCTAGGGAAATTCTTCACTATAAGGCCATTAGGAGAAATATTGGCCCTGAATTACTCAGTCATGAGTGCACCATGTAAGGTAATATGCACCCACTCTCGTTTCATGTCGGAAAGTGACTGCCACTCGGCTGATTGGCTGCCCGTAGCCATACCGTGGTCAAGACCCAGAATGGAGGGGGTCCGGAGAATCGCTGCTGCGTGGTCATCCCCATAGCTCAAGCCCTGTCCCTCCATAGATGGATAGGTAGGGTGGTGATAGGGGTGATAAAAAAAGTTGCACAATATGGAACTGTTGTCTCTCGCTGAAAGTAGAGAGGATAAAGGATATATTGGGGGATAGAGCAGATCTCACCCACCATTCGAAAGTCCCACGGGTGTTTAGGCCGTGCAAATCATTGACTATAAAGGGAGGGACAGAAGGGGCTATTTCCGCTCACAGTGGAGTGGGAGGTCCAGCGAGGTGAGATGCCCCAACGGTAAGACTATCAAGAAGAGTAGTACCTGCTGTTCCTCAAATGAAAAAAGGGAGAAATCAACAAGAAGGCTGGATATAACTAAATACACATTGTTTATTGTTGGACTTGGCCCTTCTGGCAGGTGCACCCCGAGACTTTTTGCTTTTTATGGGTGACTTGGTGTAATGGATTTTGGTTTCTGCGCACTTTACCGCTGTGTCTCAGGGTAAAGTGCGTGCGTGTGTTGAGGTTGGCCTGCCCTCCCATAGGAATGCATGGGGGAATGTATGTGTCCCGGTAGTTCCTGATGCGTGGGGTGTGCAGGCCCGTGTTTGGTATGTGCGGACTCGTGGGAGTGAATGCTGCGCGTTGATGTGTGCAGCGTGCATGTACCTGGTGTGGAAGTGCCACTTCTAGAAGTGGGCACTTCAGTGTGCAGTCTGAAATGTGTGGCTTGTCTGGCGATTGGCTGGTGAGGTCAGGTGACGGACTAGGGAATTCCCCAGAGTCAGGAGGAGTCACCCAGTGGTGAATGGGGAGTTAGCATGTTGATGGCTGGGGAGGAGTGTACCTGGGTCCTGAATAGGACAGGGATTCCCCCACACAATGCTGGCGCCGGCCCCTGTGGTGCGTCTAATGACCCTAGCCCTGCCAGTGAATAGGGAGAGGGGCTAAGCAAAACAAAGTGCTCAGGAACCTGTTGGAACTGGTTCGCCCCTTCCCTGCACCTTAGACAAAGGATTTGACTGTATAAAAATGGGGCTGTGTCCCCACAGAAGTTGTTCTCTTGCAGGATCCACTTGAGGGGGGGCCTGCTGCTGCTGGGCGCCAGGAGAGACCGCCACTGGGGACTGCCTCCCTGCTGGAGGGCCCTGTGAGCTGGCTCTGGGCCCAGCCTTTGCCCCCCTGCTCTTTGCAGACTTTTTGGTTGCTGGACGTTGCTAATAGCGCCTGGGAGCGCTTTCTGGACTTTATAGCGCTGGGCGCGCTGTTTGGGCTTTTCTAGCGCTGTGAGCGCTTTGTTTCAAGGAGCCGGTGCCCACCCGGCGTTTGCCCCGTTTCTGCCGATTCTAGGGTCTCCTGGCAGGTGCCCACCCTGCCAGGGACATTGCCGTGGACATCGGCGGGTGCCCACCCCGCTTATTTGCGTTTATTTCGAGGGAGCCTACCCCTCTTACGGCCGGGATAATCACCGCTGCAGCCCGGGCTGAAACAGGAAGTCAGGCAGCGCTGACCGGGACACCCAGAACAGGAAGTAGGAGGGCGGGAGCCTACCCCGCCTCCTTCCAGGGACTTGCGCTGATCTGGAAGCCCCGGAGCCGGCAGGAGCCTACCCTGCGCCCCGGGGCCCTGAGGAGAAGTGACGCCGCGAGTGAAGTGGCCCCGTCGAGAGGAGGACCGGGAGCCCACCCCGTCTCCGTGTGCTGGTGCCTCTGAGCCGGTGAGTACGGCTCAGCTGGGGTGACTGGGGGTGTGGTGGGACGCATCATCCGGGGCCGTCCTCGTGTGGACATCGAGCACTGCAGGCGCAGTGCTCCTTCATCCCTCCCGCTGCCCCGCCTGACAGGGGGCAGCGGCAACGCTTGACGGACCGAGTTGCTGAGCGCGTGGCGCTCCAACGGGCCAACAGTGTGTCCGGAGCCCCGTGTGGCTCCCGCGAAGGGGAGCATGAGTGTCTAGAGCGCTAGACACTCCAACGTGGGGGGAGATTGTCGTTTCTGAGCACGTGGCGCTCCAACGGGTCCACAGTGTGCCTTGAGCCCGTGTGGCTCTAACGTGGTGGCAGTATTTTACTGAGTCCGGTGAGACTCCCACGAGTGGCCCAGTATTTGTTTAGAGCCACGAAGGCTCTAGAGGGCATTTTTAATGGTCAGAGCCCGGAGAGGGCTCCAGAGGCACGCAGAGTGCCTGAAGTTCGTTTTCCAGCTGCCCAGCACTTAGTGGGCAGCTGCATCGTTTAGGTTGGGGCCCTCGGAGTTTTGGACTGTGCCTCCTGCGCAGCCTTGCCCCTGACCTTGTTGAACGCAGGGCGTCCTAGCCCCTTCCAGGCCAGTTGGCCCAGGGACTGCCACAGGTGGTGGCTCATGTAGAGTCTGGCACAATTGGTACTTTTACACCTCTGAATGTTTCATGCATCATGTGTTTCCTTTGCTCTGCACCTCTGAATGTTTTCCTGCATCATGTGTAACGTTCTCTTACCCCTACAGGTATTGTGATACGTAGGTGGTTGTTGCTTTCTCCTAGTACAGGTGGTGCTAGTGAGGTTCTAGTTCCCTGCGTGACAGTCTCCTAAGATAGTTAGGGTTACGTAGGAGGTACTTCCCCGATACCAGTGAGTACTGGTTGTGTGCTATACAGATTATATTTTTGTGCGACAGTGATTTTATATATTTATGTGCTAACTATCCAAAAGTGCTATTTCCTGACAGTGGTCCAGTTGGCCCTGTCTTGTACATAATCCCTTGTAAATTCTGCCCGTGCCTGTTGGCACATTGTAAAGTGTGTGTTTTTATCTAATGTGTTTTATTATAATACAGAGGTTATTTTTATAGAATACCTTGTGTGGAGTTTCCTTTGTGGTGGGCCTTGGGTGTCGTTGCTGGGTGCGCGCGCAAACGCTTTACACATCGCCTCAGAGATAAGCCTGACTGCTCGTGCCAAGCTACCAAGGGGGTGAGCAGGGGTTATCTTTGGCGTGTAACTTCCTTGCCCTGACTAGACTGGTGGTTTCTGCCTGACTTTGGCGCAAGCTTTAGCCAACCGGAAATCGCCAGGTCTAACATTGGTGGCAGCGGTGGGATTTGGACTTGCGTTTGCGCTGTACCGCAGCAGCGACTGGCTACACCACTAAACTCTGCATTAGATAAACCACATTTTAGGGATTATTGTTTTTGAAGTTCCTTTATTTCTTCTCCTGAAGGTATCATTGTGTAATTGTGTCCAGTACATTTGTCCCCCGCCCTGCGCCCAGAGTTTGGTACCTGTGTCACGTGGTGGTCAGGTTGAGGGATCAGGGGTGGTAGAAACTGCCTTACCAGTCCGAGGGGAGGGTTGTGTGTGGATGGTGTGTGTGGCATTAGACAGTGAGTGTGAGTTCTCCAGGATAGAGAGCTCACTGAAACCTTTTGTGAATTGTGTACTCCTGTGTAGCTCCGACCCCCAGGTTCCTTGTGTTGAACTCTTCTCAGGTACGTCCGCCAAAATGGAGCCTGCTTTTAACTTCTGTAGTCTGTTTAGGTACAGTAGGTTGGAGCTGGTAAGGTTCTGTGAGGAGAGGGACATAGAGGTGGGTGAGTCAGATACCCAGTCCAAACTGAGGGACAACCTGATCCTTTGGCAAAAGGAGGAGTGGGAGCGGGAGCGCAGCGAGGAAGATAGGGCCCGGGCCGCACGCCGAGAGGGTGGTGGGTCTGAGGGGAGCCCTGAGGAATCTGAGGAGGAGGAAGGTTACCTGACAGGGACCCCAGTAGAAAGTGAAGACCCCATAGATAGGGAGTCCCTTGCTGGGTCCAGTGTCAGGAGCAGCACCCCATCCCTTTCCCTGTCCCCAGAGGAGTGGGTAGATAGGAGGGAAGAGAGGGAGCATCAGCTGACCATGGAGAAGCTCAGGTTAGAGCATGCCTGGGGGATGGCGCAGCTGACTATAGAAGAGAAAAAGCTGGAGACCGAGAGGGTCTTAGCGCAGGAGAGGATAGAGGAGGCTGAGAGGGCCTTCACCAGGGAGAAATCAGCGCTGGAGAGTAGATTATCCCCTGCGCGCAGTCTTAGTTTTCTGGGCTCCCCAGGGAGGGTTGAGTCCAGTGGTGGCAGCGAGATAGATTTCAGTATAGGAAGTCCCAGTTCCCCCAGTCTGGTACCTAGTTCCCGAGAGGAGGAATGTAGGTTGAAATTCAGAAGCAGTAGGAAGCTGTCTCACCAGACTTGGGACGAGTTTTTGGGTGAATGTGAGGAGGCACTGGACGATTGGGCGAGTCTGAACCCGAAACGCAGTTATTCCACCATGTATGGTCTGGTTGTTAAAGAGCAGATGCTCAGGAGTTGTTGTCCCGAGCTGCGCCAACACCTGTTGGAGTATGGGTTTGCTAGTCCAGGGGACCTTGCAGAGGAAGCAGACCGTTGGGAAAGGGCCCAAGGTTCGCTAGAGTCATTAGGGTGTGACTCCAAAAGTAGTGGTTCAGGGATCTTCCAGCCCAGCGTGGTGGAAGAGGCGCGGTGTAGCCCAGCTAGGTCCCAGTATAGCGAGGAGGGTGTAGGGGCTTACGGCCTGGCTCAGTGGAGCGGGAGTAAGTGGGTGACTGAGGGTCCCCAGACGTACGAAACCCTGCCTCAGGACTTGGGTGGTTTCATGAGGGAACACCAAGTTGGGGACCTAGGCTGCCCTGTTAGCCCATTTGAGGAGGATCACCTAGTGAGTAGAGGACCGGGAGCGCCTGTAAACAGGGCTCCTGTGGTTCTAGTGTCTGGCAGTACCGCTCCAGTAGGGAGGGTACAGAAGTCCAGCGAGAGGAGTGGCATGGGGCTGTGTTCCCCGGTGGAGGAGCCAGTGGGTCAGAGACCAGCCGGGAGGGCTGAGTCTCCTAGAAGTGACCATGGCGACTACACGTCTGGCCTGGGGGATCTTCACGCACTGTCAGGTGGACAGGGGACGGGAGATCTGCGCCAGGCAGACGGTCATGCAACATATGAGGCATATGTTACTCTCGGGGGGATGGTGTGTAAATCCCCAGAAGTCCTGGAGTGCCAGGCAATTATTCCACCGAAGGTTCTAGACCGGAGGGTGGAAGGCCAGGTTCAGGAGCAGCCTGACCTGAAGGGTCTGACTACTGTAACCAGTGTCCTGACCGGTTCTTCTTCCAGAGGGACCGCCCCAGTTGGTAGGGAGCAGGACTCTGGAAGGGGGTGCAGAGGGTGGGAGAGCCCACCTCTGACCCCGGTGCAACCTGAGGGGTTAAACCCTAGGTTGGGAGACCAGTTCTCAGGGAGGGGTCCTGAGCTGGTTGGTGAGTTATGTCACGGGGTCGCCTCTCAGAGGAAGAGAGGGCGGAACCCTAGGAGAAGAGGTAGGGGGAGGAGAGCCTCACCCGTGACTTTTGGTCAGTCTGAGGGTACGGACCCTAGGCTGGAGGATCAGTGGCAGTTTAGAACTGCCCTGATGAGGGGTAGAGTGGAAAATGGTCACTATGTGCCAGGGGTTACTACCCCCCACTCTGTGGTTAGGCAAGGACCAGTGGCGCCTAGGTGGTCTAGGGCCTGGTCCTGGCCACGGACAGCTGAGGAGTACCAGGGGGGTAGCCCAGTTGGTCCGCCGAGTTTTTTCAGAGGAAACCCTGTGAGTTCAGAGTGGCGTAAAACCGGAGAGTGTCCCTGCCGTGGCGGGCCTGCGTCCGTGTTTTATCGCCCCAAGCAGGGAAGACCATCACGGTGGTGATTGGTCTACCCTGCATTTTGGCTGGAAGGGGGTCGTGTTGGACTTGGCCCTTCTGGCAGGTGCACCCCGAGACTTTTTGCTTTTTATGGGTGACTTGGTGTAATGGATTTTGGTTTCTGCGCACTTTACCGCTGTGTCTCAGGGTAAAGTGCGTGCGTGTGTTGAGGTTGGCCTGCCCTCCCATAGGAATGCATGGGGGAATGTATGTGTCCCGGTAGTTCCTGATGCGTGGGGTGTGCAGGCCCGTGTTTGGTATGTGCGGACTCGTGGGAGTGAATGCTGCGCGTTGATGTGTGCAGCGTGCATGTACCTGGTGTGGAAGTGCCACTTCTAGAAGTGGGCACTTCAGTGTGCAGTCTGAAATGTGTGGCTTGTCTGGCGATTGGCTGGTGAGGTCAGGTGACGGACTAGGGAATTCCCCAGAGTCAGGAGGAGTCACCCAGTGGTGAATGGGGAGTTAGCATGTTGATGGCTGGGGAGGAGTGTACCTGGGTCCTGAATAGGACAGGGATTCCCCCACACAATGCTGGCGCCGGCCCCTGTGGTGCGTCTAATGACCCTAGCCCTGCCAGTGAATAGGGAGAGGGGCTGAGCAAAACAAAGTGCTCAGGAACCTGTTGGAACTGGTTCGCCCCTTCCCTGCACCTTAGACAAAGGATTTGACTGTATAAAAATGGGGCTGTGTCCCCACAGAAGTTGTTCTCTTGCAGGATCCACTTGAGGGGGGGCCTGCTGCTGCTGGGCGCCAGGAGAGACCGCCACTGGGGACTGCCTCCCTGCTGGAGGGCCCTGTGAGCTGGCTCTGGGCCCAGCCTTTGCCCCCCTGCTCTTTGCAGACTTTTTGGTTGCTGGACGTTGCTAATAGCGCCTGGGAGCGCTTTCTGGACTTTATAGCGCTGGGCGCGCTGTTTGGGCTTTTCTAGCGCTGTGAGCGCTTTGTTTCAAGGAGCCGGTGCCCACCCGGCGTTTGCCCCGTTTCTGCCGATTCTAGGGTCTCCTGGCAGGTGCCCACCCTGCCAGGGACATTGCCGTGGACATCGGCGGGTGCCCACCCCGCTTATTTGCGTTTATTTCGAGGGAGCCTACCCCTCTTACGGCCGGGATAATCACCGCTGCAGCCCGGGCTGAAACAGGAAGTCAGGCAGCGCTGACCGGGACACCCAGAACAGGAAGTAGGAGGGCGGGAGCCTACCCCGCCTCCTTCCAGGGACTTGCGCTGATCTGGAAGCCCCGGAGCCGGCAGGAGCCTACCCTGCGCCCCGGGGCCCTGAGGAGAAGTGACGCCGCGAGTAAAGTGGCCCCGTCGAGAGGAGGACCGGGAGCCCACCCCGTCTCCGTGTGCTGTCTGCCTCTGAGCCGGTGAGTACGGCTCAGCTGGGGTGACTGGGGGTGTGGTGGGATGCATCATCCGGGGCCGTCCTCGTGTGGACATCGAGCACTGCAGGCGCAGTGCTCCTTCATCCCTCCCGCTGCCCCGCCTGACAGGGGGCAGCGGCAACGCTTGACGGACCGAGTTGCTGAGCGCGTGGCGCTCCAACGGGCCAACAGTGTGTCCGGAGCCCCGTGTGGCTCCCGCGAAGGGGAGCATGAGTGTCTAGAGCGCTAGACACTCCAACGTGGGGGGAGATTGTCGTTTCTGAGCGCGTGGCGCTCCAACGGGTCCACAGTGTGCCTTGAGCCCGTGTGGCTCTAACGTGGTGGCAGTATTTTACTGAGTCCGGTGAGACTCCCACGAGTGGCCCAGTATTTGTTTAGAGCCACGAAGGCTCTAGAGGGCATTTTTAATGGTCAGAGCCCGGAGAGGGCTCCAGAGGCACGCAGAGTGCCTGAAGTTCGTTTTCCAGCTGCCCAGCACTTAGTGGGAAGCTGCATCGTTTAGGTTGGGGCCCTCGGAGTTTTGGACTGTGCCTCCTGCGCAGCCTTGCCCCTGACCTTGTTGAACGCAGGGCGTCCTAGCCCCTTCCAGGCCAGTTGGCCCAGGGACTGCCACAGGTGGTGGCTCATGTAGAGTCTGGCGCAATTGGTACTTTTACACCTCTGAATGTTTCATGCATCATGTGTTTCCTTTGCTCTGCACCTCTGAATGTTTTCCTGCATCATGTGTAACGTTCTCTTACCCCTACAGGTATTGTGATACGTAGGTGGTTGTTGCTTTCTCCTAGTACAGGTGGTGCTAGTGAGGTTCTAGTTCCCTGCGTGACAGTCTCCTAAGATAGTTAGGGTTACGTAGGAGGTACTTCCCCGATACCAGTGAGTACTGGTTGTGTGCTATACAGATTATATTTTTGTGCGACAGTGATTTTATATATTTATGTGCTAACTATCCAAAAGTGCTATTTCCTGACAGTGGTCCAGTTGGCCCTGTCTTGTACATAATCCCTTGTAAATTCTGCCCGTGCCTGTTGGCACATTGTAAAGTGTGTGTTTTTATCTAATGTGTTTTATTATAATACAGAGGTTATTTTTATAGAATACCTTGTGTGGAGTTTCCTTTGTGGTGGGCCTTGGGTGTCGTTGCTGGGTGCGCGCGCAAACGCTTTACACATCGCCTCAGAGATAAGCCTGACTGCTCGTGCCAAGCTACCAAGGGGGTGAGCAGGGGTTATCTTTGGCGTGTAACTTCCTTGCCCTGACTAGACTGGTGGTTTCTGCCTGACTTTGGCGCAAGCTTTAGCCAACCGGAAATCGCCAGGTCTAACATTTATAAAGTTGGTAATCCTTTTGTTGGATAGTAATGCCCTCACACACCCTTTCAGGTGTCATGCTTCATCACCTGGGCTGCTCCTCGTCGGGCCGGCGGTGCAATACCTAACGGGCTCCCTAAAAAGGGGCACTTTATCGGAGTTCTTCAATCCATCAGCCGTTTGGTGAAGTGCGGGTATGGGGGCCTGGCTAATGTAGATGTGAAAAAGTGATTTAAAACAGGGTTGGTAGTACCGGTATAGGAATTAGATTTTATTCTGAAGGTCTCCTTCCCTGATTAAAAACGTGTAAATGGCACTCAACAGAGTATAATGTCTCTTATGAGAGTGCTCTAAATTGGTGTTTAATGGTCAACATGTTTCTCGCTCGGAGCTCATACACTCGCGATTCTTCAGGACCTATGATAACTATCTACAAAAAGAAGAGAACTATGTGATATTTAAGTCTCTAAATCACAACAAGTTAAATGTGGATCAGTATCACTTAACTAAAAATACCTGTCATGGTCTGGTACTACCTGTAAAGAAAGGACGGTAGGTTATAATGATCATGTATTAAAATTCAAATGGACATGTCAACAGGCAAGAGGTAAATGAAAGAACAGCCTTCGAGGTGACTAATTAATCCAAGTTAATATAGATCAGTGGTGATTTCTGATGCGCAAGCGTAACAGAACACAGTTATTAAGTGGTGTGTCCTCGTTGTGAACTATAGTGACCATTCACCTATGTGGAATACGTTAAAAATAGCAGCAGCAAAGAATAAGCTCACAGGACTCACCCTATTCAGTAGGACTGCGGACCACAACCGTACTTGGTGGATTGAGCATGAGCAAAGGGTCCTCTAAAAGTAGGTCTGGACCAAAAAGCAGTAATAGAATTTATAGTGCATAAAATGAGACTCACGTGTCAAAACAAACAAATGAACATCGAGACAAAATAAATACATAAACATGTAGTGTGAAACATGTCGAAAAAATATAAATGAAGTAAATAGATGACTATCTGGTAAAGCCCCTCTGACAGTGTGTCACTTAGATGGTATATGGAGCTCATTTTTGCAGGTATTTATCAAATAAGGTTGTCTGGAAGGGCTTAAAATTACGTGGAACTGAAAAACATGGTAGATGCTCAATGTCCACGCACAAAGTGAAGAAACCAAGGGTTAATGGTCAAAGAGCATTTCATAGCTCGTGAAAAAAACAATCTAACACAGCACCCAAAGTGTGTCACTCTGCAGTAATTAATCTGCCGGTGCCGGTCAGGCGTAAGCATACGCTGTGGTTAGTATTTGTATAGCCATTGTGCAAGCACAGGAAATGCCTTGGAGTAGTTAGGTCCCCTCCCACTAATGTGTCGTGGCAGTTTGTCTAGCGCCATAGCGCCTGTGTGTGCATTGTCCTGAGAGTTGTAATCTAAAGAACTCGGGGTCGCGTAACTAAATGGTACAGCGAAAGCATACACTGTTTCCTGGATGCACCTGACAGTGATAACTGCCCAGGGTGTATCGTGTTAAAATGGAGTTCACTCCCAACACGGTCACTCAGTAGTTTTTAGAAGCACTAAAGCCAGTATGGTTAAAGGGAGAGGAAGAACGTGGAGGGTGACTACCCTATATAGCAACGTTGGAGGTAATACCAGCCCAAAACCAAAAAACGAATCACTGATAACAAAGGGTAACAAAGGGTATATCCCCCAATATATCCTTTATCCTCTCTACTTTCAGCGAGAGACAACAGTTCCATATTGTGCAACTGTTTTTTATCACCCCTATCTCCACCCTACCTATCCATCTATGGAGGGACAGGGCTTGAGCTATGGGGATGACCACGCAGCAGAGATTCTCCGGACCCCCTCCATTCTGGGTCTTGACCACGAACTGGCTACGGGCAGCCAATCAGCCGAGTGGCAGTCACTTTCCGACATGAAACGAGAGTGGGTGCGTATTACCGTACATGGTGCACTCATGACTGAGTATTTCAGGGCCACTATTTCTCCTAATGGCCTTATAGTGAAGAATTTCCCTAGGATTTTCTGGGAGGATGGGCAATTCAAAATTGAGTGGTCACAGATCTCCTGGAAGTGTACCAGGGACCTTCTGATCCTAATCGTCAACACTGCCAAGAGACTGGCAGATGAGCTATTAGCACGAATCCAAACTGCGGAAAGTGCTCTAAAACAAAGTAACCCTGGTTCCCAGTACAAATCAAAACTATCTGAACTGAATAACGAAATAGCTGAACACAAAGAATATTTGATGAAACAAAAAGTTGTGAAGCTACAGAAAGACATTAAACGCTTTGATAAGGAGAAAGTCTATCCTTATCTCAAAGCAGATTATGTCCCGCTAAACACTACCTACTCATCTGACACTGACACAGACTCCTCAAGGAGAGGGTCTTCCACTAACAGTGACTCCAGTACTGAGAATTCAAGATCCAATCAATATAGAGGGAAGAAGGGTAGACGTGGATATAATTTCTTTCCCCCACCACCCTACCAGGGACCTGCCTTTTGGCAATACCCAATGTACCCACAGGGCCCCCCTCAATTTGGTCCACATGGCTTACCTCAATTTGTACCCCGGGGTATGAACCAGCCCCCTTTTTTAGGCAGAGGTTGGGGCAGAGGGCGAGGGCGAAGAAGAGGGGCCCCACAAGAGAAGAGAGTACAATGGGAAGAACCACCCCAACGGGGAATGGAGACCAGGAGCCACACCAACAAAAAACAAACTTAGTTGTCAATTTGTCATCTCGACAATTGACACAAACAGAAGACGACGTCCTCCAAAAAGGACTAGGGTTCGTCCCAACCCCTAAGGTGGATCTTTTTACCCAGACCTGTGAATTACATCAATTCTTCCGTAAGATCCGGTTAAGATTCTTTTTTGAGGGCAAAGATTATATACCCGACAATGACTCAGGCCTACATAATCCCTCATCCTTTACCCCCCATGCGGGGATGATACCCAATGAAGTCCTGACATATGAACAGGCAGTGCTCAAAGATGTGAAAGCAATCTCTGGACATAAACAGTTCAACAACATCAGTAAAAAAGAGAGGTTAGCTATTCCAACATTGGCTAATGATCCAACCATCATTATCAAACAGGCCGACAAAGGTGGTGCCACTGTCATAATGACTACAACTGACTATGACAATGAGTGTTTACGACAATTGGGTGATAGGAAATACTATACTCCTATCCCTAGGAACCCAACAGAACGTCTGAAAACAACTATTACCGGCTTAGTTGACTCAGCAGAGAACCCAGGACCCCCTACTTCTATATTCTGCCTAAGATTCACAAGGGGGTCACACCGGTACCGGGACGCCCTATAGTGTCAGGTATCGATTCAATTCTCGAACCTCTATCGCAATTCTGCGATCATTTTTTGAAACCATTGGTGAGATGTACACCATCATATATACAAGACACCACCGATGTGTTACGCCTACTAGACCAGACCCAGGATACCCATTACATCAACTTCCTCATCACTCTAGATATCGAAGCCCTTTACACGAACATCCCACAGAGGGCCACTCTTGAAGTGATTGAGGAAGTATTGGGACGCACCTCCTGGGAGTCATCCACCCCACCTTCTTTCATCATTGATTGCGCCACTTTAGTCCTCACTGAAAACTTTTTTGAATTCAGAGGCCAACTCTACCACCAGACCCAAGGTACTTCCATGGGGAGTACTTTCGCTCCTAGCCTGGCCTGTCTCTACATGGCCTCGTTTGAGGGAGAACACATCTTCTGTGATACGAATCCATATCGCCATAACATCCGCCTATGGAAACGCTTCATAGATGACATCCTGATCTTTTGGACAGGAGACTGTGCAAGCTACAAAGCGTTTTTCACATGGATTAACCATCTTAATCCTCACCTTAACTTCACGATGACAGCATCTTCTTCCCAGATTGCTTTCCTGGACTTGACCATTAAGCTCACTCAAGGCATTTTCTCCACGACTCTTTACCGGAAAGCCACTGATCGTAACAGCTTGTTACATTTTACCAGTTACCATCCAAGAGCACTTAAAGAAAACTTGCCCTTTGGGCAGTTTCTTAGAGTAAGAAGAAATTGCAGTACATTAGATGCATATAAAAGTGAGTCAGCGATTCTCTCCCGCAATCTAAGGGAAAGACAATACCCGATGAGGAGCATTACTCAGTCTAGAAAACGGGCCCGTTACAACAACAGAGAAGCACTATTGGACCCTAAAGAACAAATAAAAACTGCTCCCCAAATCCTGACCTGTGTCACGACTTTCACACCGACCACCAATCAAGTGACTAAGGTGCTGAGAAAACATTGGAATATCCTTAACACGGGAGCAATGAATCTTGAACTACCCCGATTCGCGTACAAGCGCTCCAAGAATATTAAGGATATGGTTATACAAACTAGACCCAAACTCAAAACCAAACCCACACAGAGTACACTCTGGCAATTGCCTGTAGTAAAAGGACACTATCCATGTGGTATGTGTAGTGCCTGTACGTTTACATCTATACACAAAACCGTCACCCTCAACACCACCTTCACTTGGGAATTGAGGTCACATACGAACTGCAATACAGCCAATTGTATATACCTCATAACATGCCCTTGTGACCTACATTATGTGGGGATGACGACCAGACCCATTAAGTTGCGCATTTCAGAACACCGCAGGCAATTTTCGTTGTCACAAGAACAACACCAAGATTTGTGTACATTTCCTGGAAAAAAGACACTCGCCAGACTCGGTGAAATGGCTTATTCTAGAAGACAACCCCCATCTGTCCAAGCAGAATCTTTTTAAGAAAGAACAGAGATGGATACACCGTCTATCCTCTAATACCATTGGTCTCAATGACGACATCCCATGGGGGGCAATTAAGTCCTAACTGTTTTGTTCCCTTTTCAAATCAGACAGCACTTTTGTCTGGTAATCAAATGACCTGTCACCTCTATTTACTTTCCAGTGCTTAACATCTTCCTAGCTTACACTTGCCCTTTTGCTGGTACTCCTTTAGTCTATGAAAGTGCTCGGAAGTATCATACAATTGTTGCAATTTTATTCAATTTCGCTCCTGTGTCTTTGTAACTTACATATCATTTACATCGACCCCGAGTTCCCATCCCAAAATGGCCGACACGTTTTTCGGTATTATCACAAAAAACCAACGTTAACGTTACACTAAGGGGATTTAATGTACAATTCTTGCCCCTCACCGTTTCTATAAAGTGATTTCTCTTCTTTGGAGGATAATTGTTTTCCTTTTAAAATTGAAATGCTCTGACTTTACATCTTTACTCGATGTCACGTGGTACGGCCGGATGCTTAAGTCCTTCCTCTGTACCTCTGCCGCTACCTCCCAGACTTGGTGGCGAGGGTAGGTCAAGAAGCACGGCGTGAGTGAGGCAGACGTGAGTACGATGGCCAACCAAACCCCACAACCTTTTGTTATCAGTGATTCGTTTTTTGGTTTTGGGCTGGTATTACCTCCAACGTTGCTATATAGGGTAGTCACCCTCCACGTTCTTCCTCTCCCTTTAACCATACACCGGCTTTAGTGCTTCTAAAAACTACTGAGTGACCGTGTTGGGAGTGAACTCCATTTTAACACGATACACCCTGGGCAGTTATCACTGTCAGGTGTATCCAGGAAACAGTGTATGCTTTCGCTGTACCATTTAGTTACGCGACCCCCAGTTCTTTAGATTACAACTCTCAGGACAATGCACACACCGGGGCTATGGCGCTAGACAAACTGCCACGACACATTAGTGGGAGGGGACCTAACTACTCCAAGGCATTTACTGTGCTTGCACAATGGCTATACAAATACTAACCACAGCGTATGCTTACGCCTGACCGGCACCGGCAGATTAATTACTGCAGAGTGACACACTTTGGGTGCTGTGTTAGATTGGTTTTTCCACGAGCTATGAAATGCTCTTTGACCATTAACCCTTGGTTTCTTCACTTTGTACGTGGACATTGAGCATCTACCATGTTTTTCAGTTCCATGTAATTTTAAGCCCTTCCAGACAACCTTATTTGGTAAATACCTGCAAAAATGGGCTCCATATACCATCTAAGTGACACACTGTCAGAGGGGCTTTACCAGATAGTCATCTATTTACTTCATTTATATTTTTTCGACATGTTTCACACTACATGTTTATGTATTTATTTTGTCTCAATGTTCATTTGTTTGTTTTGACACGTGAGTCTCATTTTATGCACTATAAATTCTATTACTGCTTTTTGGTCCAGACCTACTTTTAGAGGACCCTTTGCTCATGCTCAATCCACCAAGTACTGTTGTGGTCCGCAGTCCTACTGAATAGGGTGAGTCCTGGGAGCTTATTCTTTGCTGCTGCTATTTTTAACGTATTCCACATAGGTGAATAGTCACTATAGTTCACAACGAGGGCACACCACTTAATAACTGTGTTCTGTTACGCCTGCGCATCAGAAATCACCACTGATCCATATTAACTTGGATTAATTAGTCACCTCGAAGGCTGTTCTTTCATTTACCTCTTGCCTGTTGACATGTCCATTTGAATTTTAATACATGATCATTATAACCTACCGTCCTTTCTTTACAGGTAGTACCAGACCATGACAGGTATTTTTAGTTAAGTGATACTGATCCACATTTAACTTGTTGTGATTTAGAGACTTAAATATCACATAGTTCTCTTCTTTTTGTAGATAGTTATCATAGGTCCTGAAGAATCGCGAGTGTATGAGCTCCGAGCGACAAACATGTTGACCATTAAACACCAATTTAGAGCACTCTCATAAGAGACATTATACTCTGTTGAGTGCCATTTACACGTTTTTAATCAGGGAAGGAGACCTTCAGAATAAAATCTAATTCCTATACCGGTACTACCAACCCTGTTTTAAATCACTTTTTCACATCTACATTAGCCAGGCCCCCATACCCGCACTTCACCAAACGGCTGTTGGATTGAAGAACTCCGATAAAGTGCCCCTTTTTAGGGAGCCCGTTAGGCATTGCACCGCCGGCCCGACGAGGAGCAGCCCAGATGATGAAGCATGACACCTGAAAGGGTGTGTGAGGGCATTACTATCCAACAAAAGGATTACCAACTTTATACACAATGTGTATTTAGTTATATCCAGCCTTCTTGTTGATTTCTCCCTTTTTTCATTTGAGGAACAGCAGGTACTACTCTTCTTGATAGTCTTACCGTTGGGGCATCTCACCTCGCTGGACCTCCCACTCCTCTGTGAGCGGAAATAGCCCCTTCTGTCCCTCCCTTTATAGTCTATAACTAGAGAGAGCATTTGATAACCAATATAGCTTGAGGCACAAGGGCTATAAAGCTTTTGGAACATTCCATCTACTGCGGATAACAGAAATGCAAACATTGGAATGTTGGAGCAGAAGGGGATACCAGCCATTGTTAGCTCTGAGCCAGTTTATTGTCATCAATGGAGCTCCCAATGATTGGGGACCCGATTCACAATGGTCCTCCGCACACGTGGCAGGGGTCCGTACTCATGGCAGGGGTCCCGTATTTGTGGCAGGACCTCGGTACTGGAACACTGCAGTGTGGAGGGCCCACCACAAGTGAGGGCCCGCTGACATGACTGCGGGTCATCTGCAATGAGTGCGGAGACCCTTTGTTAATTGGGCCCCCCAATAGGTCATCTTCCACACATATCTATGAGCAATGTAGTTTAGATTTTTAAGAGACCATCCTGATATGTAGTAGCAATAGATGGAGGCACATTAATGGCGATGTGCTTTGTTAAATGTTTCAGATTATCTGTGACGAGGAAATACTTATGTATCCCAACTGCATGCAGCAGGATGAGCATACCTCAAGCCTCCATTGTTGTATGGACGTCCATGCACTCAATCTAATCGGACCAGGCCTTTTACATCTTCACTGTATTCTTGACTCAAGGACAATGAAATACACAAAATATTCAGAACAATGAGATCAAAGAAAAGATACTCATTAAGATATAGAATTTAAAGTCAATGAGCATTTGTTTTGATACAGTAATACAACATCTAGCGTTTATTCTCCTGACAATACTATTGACTGATGAAGGTAAATAATTGTCTTGCCTTCTAAGAGAAACTGGAATTCCAGCTACTTGCACACTAAGGAAGAACCTAGATAATAGGTTTGAAGATATAAGTGCTTATTTTCTCAAGACTGTCAGTAGTAATCTGGATCCTGCAGATCCTCAAGCAGCAGGCTATCTATTGCTTATTTGTTTGTTGCCCTCGAAGAAGAGGCTGTTTGTGAGGTTTTTTTTACAGACATAAAATCACTTAGAAGTACAGCTCACCCGATCATCTGCCTCTGTTTTGCCTTGATACTGTATGTGTTAAAAAGAAGCATGAAGCAGACCTAGATAACTAAATATGAACATAGGTGACTATTTAAATGTTATCTTGATTCACTAACTTATGTCTGAGGATCTTTGTGTGTTTTTCAAAATCTGTACTGGTGCTACAATTCCTGCATAAATGCAGGAGCTGACCAAATAGATTATTGTTCCATTGACTAATTATAGCTTAGATAACGTAACAGGGTGTTACAATCGTAAGCTTTCCTATACAATTCAACTTCTAATTCACCCAATTGTTCTCTAATGATCATATCAAGAATTTCACAAGTATTATTCCTCCAAGTACCAGTGAATTTCAAATTAGGATCACCTAAATTTAACCATTCAACAAACTCCGCACCGAGGTCCTGAATCCACGTCCAAATGAAAAAAACATCTTCTATATACCAAAAGCAACATCTAATGTTTTCATAAAATGGGAAACGTTTGTTAAAAATGTGTTTCCCCTCAAAGTTTCTGGCATATAAACATGGCAGACATGGGACACACGTAGCCACCATTCTGGTGTCCTTCAGTTAAATGAAAAGTTTATTCCTAAATAAAAAAAATAAAAAAAATTAAGGCTCATCCTCATATACTAACCCAAAAATCCTACATTGGGTACTTCTACATCGCCCTTTCTGAAGCACTTCCTCCACCATTGGAATAGTGTCATTTTGAGGGATTTTTGTATAAAGCGCTTCAATATCTAAAGTTCCCAATAATTCAGTTTCTCCATTAAAATGCATACCCTCAACCTTAAATATTATATTTGTAGTGCCTTTCAAAAACGATTTTTGCTTCTACATCAATTCTTTAAGGAAGAAATCAATATATTGACTCATGATGTTATGTACCTTAGGCAATTCATAAAAGGCTGGAATTGTAGGATTTGACTTACACAAAAATGCATATTCTTCCTCACAAATGCAATTCTTCGACTTTACTAATATACTCCAGCCAACTGTTGAATAATGTTCTTAAACATTTAACAGCTTTCTCATGCCACATCATAATCTACAGTATCCACAATGACAAGGGCCAGACTGGGAACCAAAACCAGCCCTGGCAAAGTGCTCGGTTGGGGGTGCGGCCGAGATGTTTGCTGATTATGTTACAGGGGCCGATATTGCAGCTATGCTTCAAAAACGGCCCTGGGGGCCCACCGTGGAAATACCCGGTGCCTGCTACGGCCAGTCCGGCCCTGACAATGACCACTCCCTCACCCATATCCAGTGGCTTAATGGTTTTCTACTATGGTCTCAAAAAAATCAACTTTTTTGCTTACCTGGTAAAGGGGGTGGGAATAGATTTCACTTTTAACCCAGATTTATTTTGGATCATACTCCTATCTTTTGCTTCAAAAAATCTATTAAGTCTAATCTTCCGAAAAAAAGGTTTTCAAATCCCTTTTTCAATCACACATATGAACTAAAGTGGTGGCAAGAAAACTGAGATTTTTCTTTCTAGTAGGACACCATAAACCATATAATTGATTGAGTTGGAAATTGAGAGAGGCAATTTCTACTTACTGTTTCCGACTTGTGTTTTCTGTATTTCATGCCTTAACTTAGAGAAACTCAAAATTATATGTATGAACTTTGGACACCTCAAAAACAAAAACTCTGGTGCTTGTTTTGGCACTGAGCCAGCACAGCTCTTCATGATTAGCCCCATATACAACTGGCTATCTTCTGTATGTAAGCAAAGAGGGTAGTTTAAGTCATAGTGCAATGAGACACTGATCTGTTTCATGAAGACGTTTATCAAAATATGCATCATATATAAGCCTTGCAGAAGGCTAAGGGAGATTTGGCTAGCTAAGAACACCATTTCACTTCGATTACCAGCTATCTGTAGCCTTTACATTGATATATTTTTTTTAATGTTTCAGACAACATTTTGGCAAGGTTGAAATACAATGCTATTATTATGAACAATTGGTCTGTGGTGTTTCTTAAAAGAGTTTTACGTTTTACTTCTTTCTTCAGGTTTTAGCCCAAAGAAGATGCCTTTACTTTGAAATCCCCCTCATCCCTTTTCTGGATTTTTTAGAAGAAAAGAAAATGTACTTGCACACTGGTACTCCTATATGTTAAAAATAACCATGTCCACAAATAGGGTAATCAGAATGTTATATCCTGCAAGTGAAAGCACCCTTTAGCACCCATCAATAGTTGTTTTTTCTACTTTGTTGGTCCGTTGCAATTGAATATGATTTTATGTTTACTTTTTTCATTGTTATGAAAAAAGACAAGAGAGATGAATGAATGAATGAATGAAAGAGAACTTATAACGCGCAACTAAGCCCAAAGGCATCAAGGCGCCTAACAAAAGAAAATCAAAATGGACCCATAAACCAAAATCACGGATAGGCCAATGCAAAAAGCCATGTCTTTAATGCCTTCCTAAACAACAGGACAGAATGTTGAGATTTAATTTCAATGGGAAGGGTATTCCACAATTTGGGGGCTAAAAACGAGAAGGCTCTACCTCCCCATTTGACTCTCCGAAAACGGGGCACTGATAACAGGCTCTTTCTAGAGGAGCGATGGTTTCCACAGGGGGCGTAAGGCCTCAGCAGATCCCTGACCCCCCCAGCGCCAGAAAGCGCTCCATAGGTCAGGCAGAGGGTCATAAAAGTGATCCTGGCCTGTATCGGAAGCCAATGCAGACTCTTCCTGGCAGATGTAGCAGAGGAGAGCCTGGGGGCATCAAGCACGAACTTAGCTGCCGCATTCTGGGCAGTTTGCAAACGTTGCATAGAACCTTTATCAATACCAGCGTAAAGGGCGTTACAGTAATCAAGCCTTGAGGCGACCAATGCAACCACAATTTGTTTGCGAGCCTGTGGAGCTAAATAGTGTTTTATTTTTCTAAGGATCTTAATAATGCCCCAACAGGTAGCAACCGTCCTATTTACCTGCTGTGCCATGGAAAGAGAGGAATCAATCAAAACTCCCAGGTTACGAGCTGAGTCTGTGGGAGTGGGACATACACCCAGAGCAGGGGGCTACCACTCAGAGGACCAGATGTCCCTCTTCCCACCAAAAACGAGAACCTCATTTTTTTCCCCATTCAGCTTCAGTGAGTTGTAAATCATCCACTGAGAAACTGCCTCCATGCAGTTCCTGAAGCTGAGAGCAGAGGTATTTCCCGCGTGGGAGAGGGACACCATAATCTGGGTGTCATCAGCATAGGAGACCACCTCCATCCCGTAAGATCTTATTAACCTGGCAAGTGGGGCCACATAGATATTAAAGAGGGTCGGACTAAGAGCCAACCCCTGTGGGACCCCACATTGCACAGGCAGGGATGGAGATAGAAACTCGCCCATTTTGACCCTCTGTTCCCTCTGATCAAGAAAAGAGGCCAAAAGGCTCAGAGCCGCCCCTTCCACCCCTATGTCCTTGAGACGAGATGTTAAGATCGAGGGGGAAAGGGTGTCGAAGGCGGCTGTCAGATCTAACAGGACCAGAAGAGTGGTATGGCCCTGATCAACCTCAGTGAGGATATTATTTAGCACAACCGTGAGAGCCGACTCCGTACTGTGGAACCTCCGAAAGCCATGCTGCGATGGGTCTAAAAGACCTGAAGTATCCAGAAAAGCTGCCAGATGCTCATTCAAATGAGTCTACAGCATCTTTGCTGGTGCCGGGAGCAAAGAGATGGGGCGAAAATTCTTGAGGATTTCGGGATCCAGAGTTGGCTTCTTTAAAAGAGGCTTAACAACAGCACTCTTCCACGGAGTAGGAAAAATCCCCTCCTGCATCGCCCGGTTCATAATATCCAGAAGCGAGGGCAGTAGGGTTTCCCTACAATCCTTAAGGACTTTAAGAGGGCATGGGTCTAAAGGAGACCCCGACCTGGTTTTGTTCAAAAGCAGGTCCAGTTGGTATAAAGAGAGCGGGGGGAAACAAGACAGACTCGCCGTAGAGGCCACATTTCCATTTCCTAAGAGAGGAGTGACAGAGGTGGGAGAGGGAGGCATAGATGCCCTTTGCAGTTCAAGAGCCAGATAAATGTCGGCAATTTAAGAATGAAAAAACTGGGCAATTTTATCACAAAAATCTTGAGAACTAACAATAGGGTCGGGCAATTGTAAGGAACACAGGGAGTCAACAATTTTAAAGAGATCTTTAGGGGAAGAAAGGGTGGTAATTAACTTAGAGAAGTATTCCTGTTTCTCTTTAATTACCTCAGCTTTGTACCCTTTAAGGAGAATTTTATGCTTTTCCCTCTCTTGAGTGTCCCAACTCATCCTCCACAACCTCTCCTGCTTTCTACAGCCCTGTCTTAAGAGTCTCAAGGAATCTGAGAACCAAGGGGCCGAGGGTCTCTTCCTAGCAGAGTAACGCAGGCAGACTGGGGCCAACAGATCCACAGCACTGGAAATAGAAGAGGTAAATTCAAGTGCTGCCGTACTGACATCCTTCAGTGTGGCAGTAGCGTTGGTAGAGGGGCCAAGGTGTCATTAGAGATCAGCCTATAGTTTCGCCTGGGTTCTTTTCTACTAGGCATACTCGACCTAGTGTCTACAGATGATGCCTGAAGCTCCAGTGGGACAGCTAAATGGTCAGACCAAACTAACGGAAAAGGCAGGTCTGTTGATAATCGAGGGTCATTTGAAAAAACCCCATCCAGGATATGACCTGCCTGATGAGTAGAGTTTTTAACCAATTGCTGAAGGCCACAGGCGGACAACGAATCCAGAAGGGAGAGAGTTTCCCTAGAATCCAAACTTTCAAGATGAAAGTTTAGATCACCCAGAACTGTCAGCCGAGAACAGCCAAAATAGGGTTCTAAAAGATTAAGGAGAGTTTGGCTGAAATCAGCTCTGGGTCCTGGCGGTCTATAGATCAATATGCCAACAAAAGGAGCAGCGAAGGGGGAAGTAATTACAAAATGTAGGGCCTGAAAATGATCTGAGGGAGCAGATAGAGTAGTAATACGGCAAGTATGAGATAATTTATAAAGAATCCCCAGCCCTCCTCCTCTGCGCCCCACACGATCCATCCTGACTAGCCCATAGCCGTCGGGAATGGCGTCCACCAGATCAGGGCCAGAAGAATCAGAGGCCCAGGTTTCCGTTACAAAGACCCAAGAGGGTTTTCTTACATACACAAATTCATTAAAAGCAATGTTATTTCTCACCAGAGATCTAGCATTAATGAGAAAACCACTTTCGGTCGTGAGATTGGAGATGGGACCTAATTTAGTGGGCGGGCATATATTAGGGGCGGAATCTGTTCACCGCATATGTTTCCGTGCAAAACAACCGCAGGCCCAGGAGTCTAAAAAAGCCTCCGGATGGAAAGAGTGATGACATGGTAGTTGTAAAGGTCTATGGGTAACTAACTCATGATGTGTATACATAACACTTCCATGGCTGTCCTCTCTATGGCCAGCTACCATCGCGCCTCGCCCGTCCTCCAGCCCGTCCTTAGCGCGGACGGGCGCAGACGAGCTGGACTCTGGCGCGACTCCGGCGCGATTACGGCGCGCCCGCTGCGCGCAGACGCTGCGCGCTTGCATAGGTGCTTTAAATAGAGGTGTAGCGTGTCAGCCTGAATGCTAGACCGCTACACAAAATGGCGCCCGCTAGACATTCCTTCCTACCCCCAAAATGGCGCTGAGTGTGCGAACCACCGCGCTAGGAACCCGCTGAAGCCGCGGTGTATCAGGTAATTTTATAGTGCAAGTATGCGAGAGGGTTAAAAACAGGGGCAATCAAAACGATAAAGAACAAAAATGGAGCAAAACGGGAGCTTTAAAAAGCCTAATGTGGCTGAAATTAACAAAGATTCAAAGCACAAGATGCCTAGGCGCTAGCGTGAAATCAGTTACCTTGTCCAGATAATTGTATAGCGAAAATATTTCTATAATAAATGTATACTATTGAGATTGGTGCAAGGAGTAATTTGCTTGTTTGTTTATTTATAACACTGTTTATGGGTGATATTGTAATTTTACTGGAGACAAAAACAAATGAACTTTGCACCACTAAGGGTTTCAGTGATGAATTTTAATAACATGAGTTGATGGCCAAGGTAAGACATGGAGCAGAGGGATATATCATTTGAGTCATAAAAGCAACTTGTCCTTCATATTGATTATATTCCAGTCAGAACTCTTACATGTGTGTACTGCCAATGTTAGCTATGCAATGACAAGAAGCAATTTTGAGATCAACAGCTGATGTCTTCACATGAAGAATAGTAAGCACTCAATTTCTACAACCAATTAGAGAAGGCTGCAGTCCCTACCTTGTCAAAGAGTGGAATGGGGTCAGTGAGGATTACTGAACCCACTCCCCTCTGTGACAGGGTGTCAGTGATAGTCACTCTTCCCTGGGCACTTCAAGGCTTAAAATTGAAGTGCCCTCGTCTGATGCTATTAATGATGCTTCCCCTCGTCATGAGGGAGAGGGCCTCAAAGTGGATAGCCAGGCTGAAGAGGTCATACCCACAGGAGTTGTGACATCTTGAGCCTGTCAAAGTTAAGCTCAGGCAGCAGGGAGCCTGTGCATTTAGGGGCATATATATATGAAGGGGTTAGATTCACGTTTGCACAACGCAAAATGGTAACTGTGTGACGCTAACACAGAATGTGATTTATCAAGCCACACAGGGCCACTTTGCATGGCCCTGAGTTGCTTGATAAATCAGGAGTAACGCAACGCAGCACAAATTGCTGCGGTGCGGTACTCTTCCACAGGGAGGCATTCCATGGGCATTGGATGGGTGTTTCCAAGCAACTAACTAAGAGTTACTACATCCGGGTGGAAACACCGACAGGAGAATTAGTGCCCCTAGTCAATTATATGAATTGAAACTCCAAATGGAGGGGTATATACAATGTACCATCAATGTTCTCTTTTGGGAGAACTTGTCATTCGGCTATGACATCTTCTTGGCTGAAAAGGATTGGCCACCAGAACTTGTTATGGATTGCCCCAGCCGAGAAACTTTAAGTGTACCTGACTTTTCCGTCCTCGTCCCAGATACAATTGAACATTCATACACGAAGGAGTGGACCCTGGCGCAAGCTCCATCGATATACCGCAACCGTGTGGGGTGGGATAATGGTACCACTTATCAGATCATACCTGTGAGGTCAACCTCACAACCTCAAAGACTATACCCATTAACAATGAGGCTAAAAAACAAGTTAAAGTGATACTCACACACCTTGAATATCAAGGTGTAATGGAAAGTTGCACTTCACCAATGAATAATACCTTGTTTCCAGTAATTAAACCAGACCATTAATTTTGTTTAGTCTTAGATTATAGACACTTGGACACTACTACAAGCACATTCGCTGTACAAAATGAGCACAGCATGGCACTAATGAAGAACACAGTGCCAAAAAATACAAAACAACATTAGACATTTCAAATGGATTTTTCTGCCAATATTTAACTCCTGAAAGCAGGCACTTAACGACATTCAGCGCTCTAAGTTAAAAAAAAACAGCTCTGTCAATTGCCTCAAGGGTATAAGAATAGCCCCTGACTGTTTTCAGCCCAGGTAACAGAACTTTTACAAGATATTAATGACCAGGCATTGTCCTAGGTCAATGACATATACTTGACAAATGATGAACCATCAACTCACTTGACTACAGTAGATCACATAGTTTTGGGATTTGCTCACATGGGCTACAAATTTAATTTAAAAAAATCAAAAATTGCCTATCTCAGTATCCTTTTTTTTATATGAGCTGTCAACTAAAGGTAGAAGCCTTGTGACACATTTCTTAGACAAGTACGCACTTTTACAACCACCAAATACATTGAAGAAACTCCAGTCAATATTGGGTTTCCTGAGTTTTGGCAGAACATACATTCCAGACTAGGCAGAGGCAGTAAAACCGTTCTATGACTTGGTACGTCCAGACTTTTCAAGCTCACATTGGACAACTGAACACACACAAATTCTTTGTTCAGTACAAGCTGACATGTTAGCTTCAAAACACTTACACACACGTGTAAACACTACAAACCTGGGGATCTGTATAATTGCAGGTGCATTAAGATACACCTATGCCACTTAAATTAAGGAGACACTGTAGCAATTGCATATAAATCGCATTTATATATCAATGCAGAAATGCATTTTGCACCAACAGTAAAGATTCTGATGGCAGTTCAGACTGTAGAGAGAGAAAGATCTTTGGTTCAGGGGAAACACATAATTGTCGTGACTCCAGATCCAGGCAGTTACTAAGGCCAAAGCTTTACATCTGAGATTGATACAATGGACCACCTCACTTACAGTAACAGGTGTAGACTACATTTTTGACTCCCTCCAAACACAAGTGTATTTGCAATTTGAACACGAATATCCTCTGCCTAATGAAGCCTCTAGATCAGTATGATTACATCATCTATACTGACGGTTCTGCTCAGCCTGCCATAGGGACAAAGAACCAATACTCTGCAGCATGTGCAGCAATAAAGGGTAGAATGCAGGATGGGGAATTCCACCCTCATAAAACCTACACACAGTCACTTGTTGATTGCACAGTGCAGCTGGCTGAAGTTAAAGCTCTAATTCTGGAACTTGAGAATACGAATTTAGGATTCCCCACACTTATTGTGATTGATTCGTATTATTTTGTCCTGTCTTACAATGAGTACTTACACTACTGGTGCCAGAATTGGTTTAGAGATTCTAAAGGGAACACAATAAAGCACAAGATACTTTGGGGACAAGTGGCCGAACTAAAAGCAAGTTTGCTATTTTCGCATGTGATACACATGCTGAATCATCAACGTGTAGAAATATACATTGTAGGGAATTCAATGGCTGACAAAGCCGCAAAAGCAATATTACAAACTGCTGCAGTCACTGCAATTACTCGTTCTAACATGAGGATAGATGGAGACATCATGGCGGCTGTCAACGCTGCATGCGCTGGTACCCAATTGCCGACAGGTGTTCCAACTAAATACTCCTACCAGTTCGGTGTGCAAAACATTCCATTTGCTCAAATTCTGGGAGTGGGGGATAAAATAAAACCTAATTCAGGTCGCAAGTTAAGATTGATCCTAGCAGCACAAGATGGCCTTGCATCTGCTCCTGCAGGGGTGGCAGCTACTATTTCATTACTGCAGCAACACTATTGGCCAGGTTTATAGAAACAGGCCAAGGACTTTGTCCTTAAATGTGACAACTGTCAACAAACAAAAGTTTACATCATTGCATGCCCACCACAAAGTCCTCTGTTGATCTCAGACAAACCTCTGACTTCTTTATATTCGGGCCATTGCGGATCCTTACATTTTGATGGGTCTTACAAATACATCCTACGCTCAATTCCTATGGGTTTGGCCACAGTGGTTGGCTGACATCTGAACTGTTATAAAAGACATGCAAGTCTTCATAAGGACATATGCAGTAGCCACATTCCATTTGGTCCAGGGTGAGATGTTTTCCTCCAGAGCTTACATAGACACCATGGGAAAATTGGGTGTGACTGTTCAGTACTCCTCTTGTCATCCTGAGGGAAATGTGGTAGTGGAGAGGAAGAACTGAAACTTAAAGCAGTCTTTAACAGCTAGGGTGTTCCGTTCAGGTCACAGTTGGGTTCACCCCTTGAATGGGGGCCAGAGAGGCCTCAATAATCTGCCTAGAGAATACCTAGGTGGTCAGACTCCCTATGAAATCCTGCTCAGAGTTAAGATGTGGTTTCCAGACCTCGACAGTTCCAGCACACAAGGCGGGTGGAAGCACCTCTTGATATCAGTGAACGTCCTGATGCTTTGCAATAAATGAACAACTTCTGAGACACTCAGAGCAAAGTCCAGAAGAATTGTGCCACCACTGGTGAGGTGAAGGAAGCACCAGCAACTCCTGGTTGGATCCCGAAGATTAGCAATCTGGTCCAGGAGATTGTGGACAAGAAGGAATTGGGGTCATCCTACAGACCGCCCGTATCTGTGCTGGCTGGTGAAGGTACCAGTGCTGTACTCTTACCACCCCTTACTTTTAGCAAACAATAGAGATTTGTGTCAATAGATCTCATCAAAACACATCATGTGGCCGGTTCTACACAGTAGCCCAAAAGGGCTCCTGGGTAGTTACCTATCTCCTCTCACTACCCTACAAGAGGTCCCATTGGCAGCTTTGACCAGTGAAGTTGCATCTTCTCCCTGACTGGGGACAGATAACACTAAAGTATCACTTCTTCCTGTTACATCAATGCCATACATGTACGGAAACACAGATTTAAATTCTGGAAACAAAGATGGTGTGCACTGCAATGTACTACCATGAGAGTCATTTATCCGTTCTACACAGCTTCACAAGCCTCCCAACCTTGTGCAAATAGCCTCAGGCTATTTCATCGACTTTGATGACTTCTCTTTGGATACGTCTGACCCACCTCCACCGCCCCAGAGTGGCCTACGTAAGTTGTACATTTGGCTCAAAAAGACATATCTAATCCCTCCATGAATATTTGTTTGGATTGCAATTGTATCACTTTTCCTCTGGATTGTCTAAACAACTGTCTTTTTTCTGCTTCTGAATGGACACTAGCTCCCAGAATGTTCTGCTGTAGAACTGGTAAGCAAGGTTTTGAAACCCCATTTTTCAGCACACAAAATGTGAAGAGACCTTTCTCTGGTGAACATTTCAGCTGTTCCAGTTCCTGATAAAATTGTTTGGGATAAGGTATCCTATGATATATTTGGTCCAACTGAAACTTTAAAAATACCATATGTATTTTGTATTTCATTTAATGATGTTATCACTCCTCATATTATCTCTGATGATTGGGACATTAATACAGTGCATGGATTGTTTTCTGATTTAGAACACTATGCAGTTTTTAATAGTGAAGAAATGTATGATGGAACCGCTAATTATGATGAAATGTTCTGTTTTCACCATTAAAGTTACCATCATTTACATAAAGCAAGTACTCAACGTGCAGTATTTAATTACTCACAATGTAAATACTGCCCTACACCACCACAGGGTAGCTCAAAAACATTTGCACTGAAGTTTGCATATTTTTCAGATCAAAATCCATCTGACCCAGAATACTAATATTATAAACTGACACCTTTGCAGGCAAAGAAAACTATGCTCACTGACACAAAATTGATTTATTCTGCATCTTTCATTTCCCAGTTGTTGATACAAGGGTTTGACATTTGGAAAGACAATGTCAATATAAAATCTTTATGGGGAACTAGAGATTGTCAGGTTCAGGGGAAGGAAGCTTTATTTATAGCATGCCTCATTCCACACCTAATGATTTTACTAAATAAAACTGTGCATCAGATGTCCTTCCTAGGTTTGGCCAAGATAAAGGATATTAGTAAATCAAACAATCCCAAATTTCCACGCTTTGTGAATTGGCAACAATTCACAAACTACACACAGGATACTTTTGAAGCCATGCTTTGAAAAGGATCATGCAATTCTTCATATTCAAATCAAGGAGGTTCGTTGGTTTGGCTGTTAGATACTAATGGATGTCAGGCATGTTTTCTTGACAAGACAAAAGGGTTTAGGATAAATAGACGAGACCCACGTTACATTCAGACAGAACATACAGGAGTGGTCACAACTTACAGTGTTGAGAAGTTGTGCTGAGATTGGCTAAGACACTCAGCATTGTCTTAGGTGAAGCAGAACCTTCCTCTTCTTTCTGAGGGCACGGCCACACAGAACTTTTTGTTAGGTCCTCAAAAGCCACGTCAAAAGTAATTTTGTAATCAATATAGTATGAAGTGTGTTAAGTTTCACAGCCGAAGCTGCTGACAGACTGCATGAGATTGACAGAGCAAAACTAGAAAGGGCTCTAGCAGTAGTAGACAATGGCACATCCACCTTATCCACTAGAATATATTCCCTGGGTAACATTGTGTTGTCTGCCATCAACATCATACAGATTGACATGTCGGGCCCGATTCACAGAACAAATTTAAGACTAAATCCTAAACTTAGTACCATTCTGGTATTCACAGAATGCACCTAGTACTTCTGCTATTCACAGAATGAACTTACTACTTTTGCTATTCACAGAATGAACTTAGTACTTTTGCTATTCACAGAATGGATTTACGACTACTAAACTTACGTCCTCACTCGGGCTGGAAATTCCGGGCCGGAGGCGGAGCTTCCGGCCCGGAGACGGGGCTTCAGGGCCGGAGGCGGAGCTTCCGGGCCGGAGGCGGAGCTTCCGGCCCGGAGGTGGGGATTACGGCCGATTTAGCTATGGCCGAAATCTCCACCTCCGGGCCGGAAGCTCCGCCTCCGGCCCGGAAGCTCCGCCTCCGGGCCGGAAGCCCCGCCTCCGGGCCGGAAGCTCCGCCTCCGGGCCGGAATTTCCGGCCCGAGTGCGGACGTAAGTTTAGGAGTCGTAAATCCATTCTGTGAATAGCAAAAGTACTAAGTTCATTCTGTGAATAGCAAAAGTAGTAAGTTCATTCTGTGAATACCAGAAGTACTAGGTGCATTCTGTGAATACCAGAATGGTACTAAGTTTAGGATTTAGTCTTAAGTTTGTTCTGGGAATCGGGCCCGTCTTCTTTAAAGCATCTGCACTAATAACTTAGATCTATAATGGTACTAATTTGGACTCTACAGACTCTACGTGCTGGTCGCTTCCCATGGAAACACCTATATGAAAACAGCAGATTCTCTCCATATAATTTAACTAAAGACCAAATCATTGTGGCTAAGAAGGAAGTGGCAAACCCTTTTTTACACATAGGAAAGTTAAACAGGCATTTGCAATGCAATTGGTCTCGCCTTTGGGACCTTATATGTATTTTGCTATGCAGCACATTAGCCTGGGTGCTGGTACATCTACTGTTCTTAAACATAGAGGGAAAGTAAGCACCAAAGTACGTGACACACCAGGTATGGGAACACATGGAGAGAAATATTACCTTTCAGCGGGAAATGGTATAGTCCAAAGCTCTGTTTTTAATATGAAATCAGGGTTTTTGGTGGTCGTTTCACTGAAAATACAAGATTTGAAAAAAATATTATTGTCTACGGGTGCTCGTGGAAGACAATTTCTATGGACTGGAATCTAGAGAATGCTAAAGCAATTCTGGTATTTTACTGACCTTTGCTGGTTGTTTACTATTAAGACAGTTAAATAGAGGCAGTTGAACAGGAAAAAAGTCCGTAAGCGGAGGCAGACAAGCCCTAGGGCTGATCTCCAGAGCCCACAAAGTACATACACATATAAGTATATAATTAGTATATACTAAAGTATATACAAGAGGACTCGATTGCTTGACATAAAAAAATTGGTATACTGTTGCTGAAGTACCAAGTGCAGATTGGATAATACACAGAGTCATTTCTCTGCCAATTTCAACTTTTCACTTCAAATTCTATTTTCAACACCATCAAGGAGGCAGAAATGAAGCGCTAGGCGAAGGGTTTGTACATGAGACATGGATCCTACCTTTCACAGACAGCGAGAATGCTTTAGGCCATTTTGTAGTTTGCATTGAGATTACTCTCTATCGAGCATGTAATGCGCCCAAGGCAAACGTGACATATTATCTGAAAGGTTCTCTGGTTGCTGTGATCCATACAGCATTCAGATTACTTTCTAATGGGAGTTATTTGATGTTGAATGATCAAAACTGCTGTGAGATGAGACCGGCAATACCATATTTGGTGGTGGTTTCTGGGATCATGATCTGTTGTTCACAGGTACTGTTTCCAGATAGAATATCATCAAAAACATCTGGATTGATTGAACCTGGATTTAATTGATATCAAAGAATATAGCTATCTAAAAATTGAACACCTAGTGACCCCTAATATCTAGTTCCTACAAAAAGTACACCAAAGTTTACAACCCCCTCGGCCTACCGATTGTCAGTTCTATTGGATCACTGTTAGAGAACACCTCTATATTCATCTACTCTTTTCGTTTTCAATATGTGATGACATTGCCTTCTTATCTAGGAGATTCTATGGACTTTTTAACCAAAATCAAGGAAATTCCATGGGAAGACAACTATCTAATGGCAATGGAAGATGTATCTTCGTTCTACAACTCTATTCGACATGAGGATGGTCCAACAACATGTAAACATTTCCTTGGAGCATGGTCAGTAACCTACATGGAATATTCAAACATGCTCAGGGAAATGCTTAGGGAAACATCCTGAACAACGAAATTGCGACAACGACTTACCTTAACAACGAAGTCTGAATCCCGATGACTCTCGAACAATGAAGACCTCAACCATGACTTTCTCAACAACGAAGACCTCAACCACAACTTTCTCAACAACGAAGACCTCATCCTACTTACCATGAAGACCGAGGTAGACCGGCACATCACTCGTCCTACTTCCCACGATGAACGAGGAGGACTGGCACGTCACTCATCCTACTTCCAGGCATTTCCAAGCAGAGCAATGTTCACAAAGAAGCTGATTCGTCACGAGAAGCAACCAAGCCGTCAAATCATAGATAACCAAAGTATCTTACAGTTATTTTCGACTGCTGGGTAAGAACAAAAAAAGTGACTTAGACCAATCACAAGTACAACAGAATGTGCTAATCGCAAAATCCAAAGGGCAGAGACCGGGTTACCTCGTTCCAAACACAGAATTTCCACGAACCACAGAGCACAGGGTGAAAAGCCAACAACATTTTTGACAGGGTTGTAATACTGTTAGTATAGCGGCACTAGCACTTCTCGGCTCGGTTGAATACTGGTTACACATGAGCGGTGACATTTCTTAACAGGCTTGTAATACTGATGAACGCAAGGAATTCTCGGCTGGGTTGAATACTTGTTATATACAGGTAGGGGCATTTCTCGAATGAGTTGTAATGCCAATAATATATGTGCACTAGTCCTTCTCAGCTAGGTTGAATAGTGGTTATACGGATTAAATAAAAGCACGTAGTGGCGTAATTTGAAAAAGAGAAATGTAAAGAATGCTAGTGCTTCAGGAAGTCGTTGTTTAAATAGTAGTGGTTTAGGAATGCTTGTTATTTAGCCTTCGTGGTTAAGGCAGTCGTGGTTTAGGCAGTAGATGTTTAGTCATACAATCAATGCTTAGTTTCTGCTTAACCCATATTGGGTTTATGTTTGATGGAACCCATCAAATGTTTTTCCCCAACTTATGTGAATCTGCTAATAGGGTACTGGGAAACAGAAACAAAATGGACCAATGAGAACCAGGACAGACTTGATCATTTAAGGCTATTGACAAGGTTCATTGACGATCTTTTCCTGATCAGGAAGGGGGATATTGTGGAGCTGCAACATTTCATCTTGTCCTTCGATCAAAATGCCTAAAATTTGAGTTTCACCTATATCATCACCTCAAAACAGATGAGGTAATTATAAAAAATATGAAATTATGTACTAAAGTGCATCGAAAAGCTACTTTGTGCAACACCTTTCTGCAAGCTAATAGCAGGCATACAAAAACCTTAGCAGAAAACTAAAAGGGGGTGCTAAGTTATCACAGGGTATGGAGTGGCGCTTGCCATATAGCGTGGAGTTAGCACAAATGAGGACAATGAATGCGGTGCTACAGGTGAAGGAAAAACCCCTAAACCCTCAATTCTGGACAAAGGTCCGTCAATAAACAACAGCAAGTCCTGTGTCCATGCATATGAGTGGATAAACAATACAGATAAGTTTTCATTAACAAGGATAAATACAAAGGTGTTCTTTCTTGGAGTGTTGGTTTTTAATGGTGTATTGCTTCGCGAGCCAGCCAACACGTGTTTTGTCAATGGGGTGTGAAACCCTTGACTTCTTCAGGGCTGGAAACAAACATGGAAAACCGCATTTGTCACAATGTTTTTACAAAATTGTTACAAGTCAGCACCTTCAAAGATGGTTCATTTAGCGGTGCGCCGCAAATTATGAATTCTTGAGTTTTAAGGGGGAAGCACCAGAATGATAGGATGCAGTTTTGATCAGATCCGTCATGAAGCCCATTGTGGTGAAGTCCATGCACGGTTACAACATTGTGTGTGAACCTTAAACACTATCTGCCATAGTATGGCGTGGAGTTGGTGCAAAGTGGTGGCGAGTCACTGTTTTAGTACACAGTCTGTTGCCGGCTAGGTTTGAAACGTAGGTGCGAGATCTAGAAAGGAGTGAAGGTGAAGTGCGTTTGAAATGAGAGAACATCTATAGTGTGAGTGCAGGATCAGGACCAGACATTAATAGCGGGGTGTTAGTTGTGTCAAAATTAAAATCCCAAGTGCAAGTGCAAGTGCCCATGATAACCAGGATTATCTCTTACAACCATGAGAGATAACGACAAGCCTACCTGTAACGGAGAGGAATGAATCGTGGACCTGAAACGAGAAGTGGGCACTCAGGTAAAGCTGTGCCTAATGTAAGTATTAGAGAAGGACACAATGGGTGTCACAACACAAAATTTGCAAAAGTGCTAATGTACTTGGCTCACCTTACAACTGGTGATAGTTCCAACCCAGTGGGTCCTAAAATTCGTCTGCAATGACGAAATCTCTTTTATCAGATGCTCTGTGTATCTGTGTAATAATAACTTCCATAAGTAAAACAAATGAATAATCTAACAGTTGTTCTAAAATCAGAAATAGCAGCCAGTTTTTATTCTAAAATATTTGAGATGGATAGCCATCAATTTAAATCTTGATGGCGAGTCTCTCTCCTGGCATTATAAGCCACGTTTCTATCCTTTTTGAGTTTCAATACGCCTCGTGAAGGCAAAACCATGTTAATACAGCACCATCCGCCGTAAAAATAAGCTGAAATTTAAGCCAGAAACAAGAATATTTGGACAGCATTGTATAACACCCTCGCAAATTCCAAAAGTAACCTAACAGATTCTTTCTAATTCAAGGGAAACTATTCACCTCTTACCTTCGGCGAGTAAAACCTGTTTCTCTCGTGAATCCGGGACCACGTTTCGCCAGATACCATGGGAGACACGACCCGGAAGTGAATTTAAGAGGCCTCCAATGCCGGAGAAGCTATTGGAAAGCTAACGAAGCTGCGTAGAGTCGTGGTGTGGCATGCAGTGTGTGTACTCATTACTCGTGCGTTTTACATGGAAGGGGGCGATCATTTATAGAGCTGCGTAAAGTTAGATGGGGATTGAATGCCATGGTTTTCAAACATATTTTTATTGGCATTTTGAATTTACAGTGACATTGTGCTTCAAGATACGGTTTATCAGATCGCATTACTCGTATTTATACCATAACGCATTGCTATTCACAAAGTAATTAGTCACATTTCCTGCCACTAGTGAAGTCTTTTCGGCAAAGAATTTCTAAATAGAACTGGGGTGCAAAACTGGGAGAGTGTTCATGGAGTTCTGGGTAAAGGTGTCGAATGGGGCCTTAGGGTGGCATGTGCCCTGATTTATGGTAATTCTGCGTGTTTCCAGGGACGGGGGGGAACTATGGTCGATCTAGCTCCGGAATCCAGCCTTCGGTTGGGGCATATTGCGTGGTTCTGATAACAAACGACTTTAGGAGTGCGTTGCGGGAGGAGATCTGGCGCATGTGTTTGTGACCTGTGCATGCGATTGTGTGTCCTGTGGTATGTGTGGGATCTCCTCTGGGTCGTCATAGGGTAGTGGTTGTTTGAATTGATTCAGCAGAATAGCCCATTCTAATGATATGGGGTGTTTGCGCACCCCTTTCACCTCTTCCTCTCGTAATGTTTCTTCCTCTGCCGTTGCCCATTTGTGGACCGCCCCCACCCATGCTGCGATCAGAGCGCCTGTGGGGGACCGCCAGTGCATGGCTATGTTCTGTTTGGCTAGTAGAATGGCCAACGAGGTGAATCTGAGAGACACTTTGTGTTGTTACCGCTTCCGAAAGATACCCAATGCGCAGGCTTCCCAGGTGTTCAGATATGTGAGCCCAGTAAGATCCTGAAGTGACTTATGAATGTGTTGCCAATATGATTGTAGTGTGGGGCAACTTCAGAACACATGATAAAAATCTGCTGCTTGTAGGAAGCACCAGGGGCATAGAAACTGGGTGTCGGGGTAAAATCGTTGGAGGCGTGCTGTGTCAAATTCGCTCTATGCAGGATGTAGATTGAATGCCATGATAACAGAAAGTGGCATGTTGTATAAATTAAAACGGTAATTGAGCCCAAGTATAACGGCGTTTTTTTAATTGAGTTGCACAAAGTTAGTGTAAAATAGGGCCAAGACTGTAAATACAGTAAAAACAACATGGGATAGCGAGGCAATCTCGAAAGTAAATTCTTAAAACGTACGAGAATATGGAAGTACCCAGGGTTTGTGGATTCCCCTTGAGGGGACCCAGAAATTAGCAAAAATACAGCAGGTTTTTTTGGGAGGGAAGAATGGGGGACGAGTGCTGCAGAAGAAAGCGTTTGTTTTTTCCCTGCAAATGCTATCAACAAAGTGTTTGTGGTGCTAAATTACCATCTTCCCAGCTTTCAGGGCCAGTCAGACTTTTGTCAGAAAACCAACATTTTCTACACAGTTTTGCCATTTTACTGGGACATGGTCTATTTTTGCTACTTTTTGAGTTTCAACCTTGTTAGAAGGCGGTTGTGACACTATGGGTCGCCCTGATTTTTCGCTTTTTGAGCACCTAATTGTTGAGCTTTTACTGTGGGGGAGCCTCATAAGTTGGGACTCACCCACAGTGAACTCAGGATGTAAGAGACTGAATGGGGATTTTACTGGTGTTCCCCTGGCTTGACCAGGCCACTGCACAGCAGCTGGAGTAAGGGACACCAGGCTGGTTACATGCAGACACATGTGTACATGCGTGTGCACACGTGTACGGGCTGCGCAGGGGAGATTCCTAGCGTGCGCAGTCCAGGAGCAGCTATAAAGTGAATGGTGTGGCAGGACTTATGCAGTATAGGGTGGTGACATGGAATAGGCTTTATACACTGAAAAGAAACATGCCAGGGAAAGTCAGTGTGTTTTACTGTGTTTTCACTTCATTATTCCCCTATGGGGATGTGGGGCCCATGGCTAGATTAACTTCCGTTAGGCCTACAGATTCCAGACACGCACTTAAGTCCAATGTAGCGAATGTGAAAATAAGTATTATGCAGAGTCCAAAGTCATATTTGTACTGCTTTTGGGTCATCCAGAACTGTCATATTTCTCTGAGCCAGCCATGACCAGACCCAGGCTGAGGGCTGACCTCAGCTGGATGGATTGATAACCTTTCTTCCACAAGCGAGGGCCTCCTCTCCATGAAGAGATGATGGGTGGGGCTACATACTCATCCATCACTGGGTGCCAGGCACCAGGCTGCACCAAGGAGGGAAGGAGTTGGGTTTCAGAGGCCATGTGGCCAGAGATACTGGACGACGCCATTTTTAACAAACCCAGAGGCTGGACAAGAAGGAGGGAGCAGGGGCAGGAAAGTGATGTGTCGCTGTTTGATAGGACCAACAGGGACTTCCTGCCAGCCCCCTACTCAACTTTTAAAAAGTGCTTGCACAGGAAGAGAAGCTCTCTCTGGGGTGTGGTCTGCTGAGGCTGAAGGTGCTGGAGCCTGGCGCAATGGGCAGTTGGAAGGAGAGACCCCCTGACTGCCCCCAGGACCCTAACAGCACCAGAAGAAGAGCCCAGGACCGGTGCGCAGGAGCAGTGGCCTCTGCGCAGGTAGAAGAGAGCCAGGCGAAAGGCTGGCGCAGGGAGCCAGTGAAGACAGCACCCTGCTGAATCAGAGATCCCGAGGGCGAAGGAGAGTGTTCCCAGTGGCTGGGGCTAGTAAAGAGGAGCATGAAGCGCCCCATAATGCCTCGCCAGGCATTTGGAAATCTGCCATATTGGTGCTTTGTGGCCCCCAGATGAGGGGGGTCACCCTCACTTGTGAAAAGGTGCTGGGGGAGCTGCTGGAGAAGCGCAGTCTTCCCCCCCCCCCCCCCCCCCCAGCACGAAGAAATCTGCCGTTTTGGTGCCTGGTGGCCCCCAGAGGACGGGTTCACCCTCATGTGTAAAAAGGGGTGCAGGGGGGCTGCAAGAGCACCACAGCCTCCCCCAGCATAAAGAAGAACATTCCACCCATAAGTTTCACGGGGCATCTGAAAGAATAACCCCTCAAGGGCGCAGCCAGCCTTTAACACCTTCTAGGCTGGAACTTATGTTCTACAGCTGAGGGTGTACTATGAAGTGCATCATGGAGTGAAGGGCTGAGTTGGGGATGTCTGGAGAAGGGCATCCCCTGGAGGTGAAGTGGTGTAATTGCACCGAAATGCATTTACTATTGGTTATTTCGTTTTAGGTGGACTGAAAGTCACATGTGTAACGTGAAGTACCTGTGTAAGGTGATGTTAAACTAAATGGAGTTATTTTGCTGGACCTTCCTGCTAGGGGGTCTGGCTGTATTTACGTAATTCCATGCTTTTACCTGTGATTCCTTTTAAAGTGAAGAGGCGCACTGCGGGAGAAGTGTAGTTGCCAGGAGTACTTCTTTTGAAGGGACTGTAAGTCACATGTGTAAGGAGATGTCATAAGCCAAGGGGGGGCTATGTTGCCAGACAGTCTTGCTAGGGTGTCTGGCTGTATATGCGCAATCCTGTGATTTCATCTGTGATGCCTTTAGGGGCTGTAATTGCAATGCATTCAAATGATCAACCAAGGTGATGAGTACTGTCATTCTAAAGTGTGCGTAAACATGGATTCTTGCTGCTGCGCTTAGGTGAAGTCCCCAGACTGCTAGCCCTTAAGATATAGAGGTGCATACTTTATGGTCAGTAGGAGATGCTCAGTCAGGGTCATGTGTCACCAAGGCAGGTTTACCCCTTTTTAATGCTTGTTGAGGTAATGGGGTGGGTCGCCAATGGGATGGTGCCAGTGCGCAGGGCCCTCGCTCCAGGTTATGTTCAACTATCTGCATTGGGGGCAAGTTGATGTGCATGTATGGGAGTGGTGGTACTAGACCCCACCCCTGCTTTGCGGGAGGGGTGGAGATGTTATGCAATGTCACAAAGTAATTCCAACAGCTTATGTATATTTGTAAATTGGTGCATAGTATTGAGTAGTGTGTGTGTTTAATAAATGTACTCTTACTTTTATAAAGCAAAGTACAGACTGGACAATCAATTATTGAGTGTTATTTTTGTGCACCTGCAAATGGTGATTACTAGCCCACACCACCTCCCTTGAGTAAGCCTCAGACTGCTCTGCAATGCTACCCTCTGAGAGTCAGGAGCTACAATTGGATGTTTAGTTCCCAGTGAAGGACAAATGTAGTCATGTTATTTGTGCAGGCCTCACAGATGCTGCCTCGTTTTCCAACAAACCTCATTCCAGTTAGTAGTAGAAATGAGTGTGAAAGCAATTATGGATCTCAGAAAGCTATACATTACTGAGTAGTAGATACAATTCTGAATTCAGAAAGGGATCATTTGATCAGATCCGTTAAGTTTTTTTAATAGAAACTAACAATTGAAAATAAGAACTATTGAAAATGAGATTAAAAAACAGCCATTTATGCCAACTTTTTAAAGTATGACAGATTGTTTAAAGCAATATGCCATTACATCCGCTGGACCCTTCTGGTTGTGGGGAGTTATAGGACTTGTAGGTTCACCAAGATCCCGCGGAACCCAGAGCCAATAACTGAGCTGCATCTTGTATTGGGTTTTCATTGTGCACCGGGTATATAGCAATTCATTTGGTAGAAAATAAAGAGTGAAAAATAGATATCAAGGACACCTATGTATTTCCGAAATGAAAACCAAATATACAGTTTAGAAGCCAAAATTATTTGCACATCTCCGAAATTGTGGGTACCCATACTAGCATGTGAATTATAGGACATTTTTCAAAGTGACTTCTTTTTTACACATTGTCTTACTTTTGGAAAGCAGAAATGCATAGAAAGTCAATAGTTAATAACAGTTGTTCTACAATTCTGTGTTCCCCTAAGTCTCCCAATAAAAATGGTACCTCACGTGTGTGGGTAGGTTTAGTGCCTGTTACAGGAAATGGCCCGAAACGCATCATGGACAAATCACATTGTTTTGTGAAAACTGTGCCTAGCTGTGGATTTTGGACCGTAGCTCAGCCAGCACCTAGGGAAACCTAGCAATCCTCTGCATGTTTGAAAACTGGACACGCAGGGAAATCCATGATGGAGTGACTTTTGTGGCTCTTACCAGGTTCTGTAATCCAGAATCCCTTGCAAACCTCAAACATTGTCAAAAAGAACACATTTTCCTCACATTTCTGTGATGGAATGTTCTGGAATCTGTGTGGATCTACAAACGTCCATGCACCCTGCATTCCCCAAAGTCTGTCAATAAAAATGGTACCCAACTTGTGTGGGTAGGCCGAGTGCCAGTGACAGGAAACAACCCATAACGCAACGGGGACACCTCACACTTTTCCACTGAAAACTGTTCCTTTTTTTACAATGTGCCTAGCTGTAAATTGTAAACCCTAGCTCAGCCGGCACCTAGGGAAACCTAGCAAACCTATGCATGTTTGAAAACTGGACATGCAAGGGAATCCAGGATGGGGTGACTTGTGTAACTCTCACCAGGTTCTGTTACCTAGAATCCCTTGCAATACTCAAACTTTGTCAATAAAATAAATTTTCCCAACATTCCTGTGATGGAAAGTTCTGGAATCTATGTGGCTCCACAAACTTCCACACACCCTGCATTCCCCAAAGTCCCGCCATAAAAATGGTACCTCACTTGTGTTGGTAGGCTTAGTGCCCGTGACAGTAAACGGCCAAAACGCACTGTGGGCACATCACATTTTTCCAGTGAAAACTGACCCTTTTTTTGCAATGTGCCTAGCTGTGGATTTTGAACCCTAGCTCAGCCGGCACTGAGGGAAACCTAGAAAATCTATCCATTTTTGAAAACTAGACACCCAGGGAAATCCAGGATGGGGTGACTTGTGTGACTTTCAAAAGGTTCTGTTACCCAGAATCCCTTGCAAACCTCAAATGTTGTAAAAAAAACACATTTTACTCACATTTCTGTGAAGGAAAGTTCTGGGATCTGCATGGATCCACACACTTACACCCACCCAGCATTCCCCAAAGTCTCCAGATAAAAATGGTACCTCACTTGTGTGCGTAGGCTTAGTGGCCGCGACAGGAAACGGCCCAAAATGCAATGTGGATACATCACATTTGTCCAGTGAAAACTGACCCTTTTTTCAATCTGCCTAGCTGTGGATTTCGTACTCTAGAATTGCTGGCATCTAGGGAAACCTAGCAAACATAAACTTTTTTTTAAAACTAGACACGCAGGAGAATCCATGATGGGGTGACTTGTGTGGCTGTCATCAGGTTCTGTTACCAAGAATCACTTGCAAAGCTCAAACTTTGTCAAAAATAACACATTTTCCTCACATTTCTGTGATGGAAAGTTTTGGAAGCTGTGTGGATCCACAAACTTCCACCCATACCACATTCCCCAAGGTCTCCCAATAAAAATGGTGCCTCACTTGTGTGCATGGGCTAAGTGTCCTCAGCAGGTAAGGGCCCAAAACGCATTGTAGAGACATCAAAATTACCTATCACAAAACGACCTGTTTTGCAAGGAGGGTCACCTAGGTTTTTAGCCCTGGGCTCGGGGGCCATCTAGGGAAACCTACCAAACCTAGACATTTCTGAAAAACACAGACTCCTGGGGAAGTCCAGGGAGGTATGGCTTGCATGGATCTCCCAAAGTTTTCCTACACAGAATCGCCTGCAAACCTCAAATTTAGCTGGAAAAAGCAGAAAGACTGAATGTGCCCAGAATAATGTGGGGAGCAAAAGCCGTTGCCCAAGGGACTGCTCCCCCCTCCCTGGTGCCTAGTGGGTGGATCCCTGCTTGGGGATCGCCCTCCTGAGGCAATCCCCAAGCAGGGATCTGCTAGGGAGGGGTACCATTGGAAAGGGGAGATTCTCCCCTTTCCACTGTTATATCTCCCATCTGCCTTGGTGCTACGGGGGCTGAGATAGTTCACAGGAAAGTTGCATTGTTTGGAGGTCTATTACCGCAAAGCCACCTACCCCCTGTAAAACCTTCAAGTTCTGGTTGGCTTAACCAACAAGGTTTCTGGGAGTGTGCCAAATTCAAGGGATGCAAGCATGATATTAGCAAAACTATGTACCTGTTATAAATTGGAAAACTAGTGAAAATCAAAGAACACATTACATCTGAAACAAAATATGTAGCTTATGTTCTGGAATGTCCTTGTGGGAAAAACTATGCTGGAAGTACCACCAGAAAAGGGAAACCCAGGGTGCTACAACATCAACAGGCAATACAAAATTGGGACTTTTCTTATCTCATAGGAAAACACTTCTGGGAGAAACACAAAGGCAATATTAAGGAACTACAATACTCTGGGATTAAACACATCAAAGCAAGAGACAAGTGTGGTAACTGAGAACTGTCTTTACAGATAATGGAATCATGACTCATAATATTAATAGGGACAGAAGATCCCCTTGTGCACAACTTAGATGCAGAACTGTACATTCACTTATGAAGAAGTATGACATATCTCCAGAGCTGAATAAGAAATGTTAACTTGATTGTCTCCCTCATGTATATTTCACTCCCCTCTCCTCTTTAGAAATGTTTATTCCCAGAACCTTCTTAATTTCCACATTTTAGAACTTCTAAATGTTGTGGCCTCCATGGGGTCGATTCACAGAACTAACTTAAGACAAAATCCTAAACTTACTACTTTTGGTATTCACAGAAGTTAGGATTTTATCTTAAGTTTGTCTTAAGACAAACTCAAGACAGACTTAAGACAGATTTAAGACAGACTTAAGACAAACTTAAGACAGACTTAAGACAGACTTAAGGCAGACTTAAGATAGACTTAAGACAGACTTAAGACAAACTTAAGACAAAATCCTAACTTACGTCTGTCTTAAGTCTGTCCTAAGTCTGTCTTAAGTCTGTCTTAAGTTTGTCTTAAGTCTGTCTTAAGTCTGTCTTAAGTTTGTCTTAAGTCTGTCTTAAGTCTGTCTTAAGTTTGTCTTAAGACAAACTTAAGACAAAATCCTAACTTCTGTGAATACCAAAAGTAGTCAGTTTAGTATTTTGTCTTAAGTTAGTTCTGTGAATCGGGCCCCTAGTCTCTTAAAACATGATGAGCTGTGATCAAGAATGCGTCCTGATCAGAAGATGAACCATGACTTTCTATGTTGTACTGTACCTGCGTTTTCCTTATGCACTTTGCACTTTTTTTGGATGACGGAAACAGATGTGATGGCATACAAACTCTTCAATTTTCCTTGCACTTTTCCTAATGCACTCTGCACTTTCTGAATGATGGAAAAAATGTGATGGTATATAAATAGGGCTCCCGATTTTATGGTACTTATTTTATTAATATTTCCATCTGTATTTATCCATATTTATTTTTGTGGCATTTTATCTGTATTAATCCATATTTATTTTATGTTTTGCGTATAAATGTAGTTGTAAAACATTTCCATATTTATTTAAATGATTGACGCACACTCATACTTTGATGTCCATCGTGTTTTAGCTATTTAAGTTACTAAATATTACATAGCAGTACATTCTCTGGTTAATATTAGCATTATACCACAAATGTGTGTTAATAGATGCAGTTATTTGAATAAATTTCATCCTGTTTTTTTATTTCCCATGCTGTTGGGCTATAATTCATGAAAGACAGCACGAAGAATCACTTAGAGGAAGCCAACTTTATGTATTTATCCACTTTTAAAAATCAATGCAGACAGAAAACAGATTGTTTTATGTCTGTACTTATCTGTAAAAATCCATAAAAACGGAAAACAGGGAGCCTTATATATAAGTGTAATCATATTAGAGTTCCATAGAGAGAGATCCTTTTGGGCAGCAGACATAGAATGCCCATGAGTAACACCAAATTGTGCTTTCTTTTTTTATAAGTTTGTTTATCTCACTTTTAACAATTTAATAGCTAATTACAGGAATTATGAGGCAAAGTATTAACAGGAAAGTGTGGCACCCTCTTTTAGAACAAGTGAGATTGGTGTATGCCTATAAATTGTTTGTAGACGTACACTTCAAATGGATATGTCGTCTCAATCTGGTATTAGACAAAAGCACGTAGACCACATTATAAGCATAAATAATTTACAAACTTATTTGTGTACATCGAACAATTATGATGGCATTTTTAATGAAACATAAGCTCTTTAGGAGCTCCTTGAAGGTATCTTCTCTTGCTTTATGATTTCATTTCCTTTGAAAAAAACATGTATTAGTACTTCACCAGGGATTTCCCAACTATACTTCTATAGCACTTTAGAGCTAACTAGTTATTGTATTACATAAACTAGCACTTTAAACTATATTAAACTGATGCACCAGAACTTTAATTTTCTAATTTAATTTTCTACAATTTTGTGTACAGGATGGAATCCCCTCAATTCTCCATTCTATGAACCGAACAGCAGCCTCCATTACTTTCAAAACAATTGCACCAAGCACTTCCATCCTCCCATTAGGACTGAGTGGGAGAATCTTGGTACAATTGAGCTACCCATTTAATTTCCATCTCATAACCCTCCCTTCTCTCCACCCTTCCTGGCCGGCTTTCCCCCCTTTCCCCGCCTTCCTCTTTTTTCCTCCTTTCTTCTTACCTCTGAAAAAAAGTTTGATTGTCTTTTACAATTGGGCTAAAACTCCACTACCACATGTTGAATTCAGACATTACTTTCCCTCCGTTCAGTGTTTTGAAACTATTTGTCAACACACTTATCTGCATTACCTGATATGTATACATATATTTTGGAATATTAGAGAATGGGCTTTAGCATTATGTAATCATGTATCTTTTGAGGTGCATCTGTCTGTTTATAGTGAAACTCATGTCTGAGATGTTTTGTAAAATGTTAACAAGGAATGAACAGATTCTGTATTACATGTACTTTATAGTAATGTAAGCGAATGTAAGACAAAAAACAAAATGGTGACATATATCTGACTGGGTTTTCACGATATAAATGCTAGTCTTTTTCTTGAATAAGAAGCGATGAATGACTATTATGGTATGGGCACTTTAAACTGACTTTCTGGGCGTTAGACTCTATGGTCCAGTTGAATGCAACAAGTAGAGACGAATCAACCATCTTTTCCTTTTGTTTTTATACTGGCGAGATAAAATAAAATATTGGTAAAACCTACGGATCATGGTGCCGCTTTTCCTCTTTTCATTGCTGTGGAAGGAGTACAGGAATTTGGACAGATATATATATATATATCTATATATATACACCCCATATATATATATCCACAACAAAATTTACCCATTTGAGGAGGCCACAACGGAGGATAACCTTCTGTCCACAACGGTTCCACTGGAATGGCATGTCACCATCCATCAACAGTACGCGGCTCAATGCGTTTCGGGTTTCCCCTTGCTCACGAGCCCGTCAGCAAAAACACACAGCACCTTTAGATGGGAAACACCTGCTTTATTAAGTACATACCGCCCGGTTGGGCGTGTCAAAGCGCCGTACTCGGCGTATGCAAAAAAAAAATGCATTCTGGTCTCAGCAGTCCCATCAATTCATTTAACTCCAGTGGGTGGTGTAGGTGTTAATGTTCAAATAGTCACTATTAAAATTCCAGTGGTTGAATGTGAGGTAAAAGGAACCAGGGAAGTGGAATTGTCACCATTTCGTTTTGAAGACCTCTGCTCCTTCTGGCAAACGAAGTCCTTTGCCTAGATCTGCAACAGGGTATGCGGCGGGCTCTCCTCGCGAACGGGAAAAGCCGCTACTTCATCCACAACTAAAGTTACCCATTTGAGTGGCCTCCTCAAATGGGTAACTTTTTATACATATATATATATATTCACTGAATAAACCATAGGTTTCAGGCCCGTTATAGTTACAAATTAGCATTTCATTTATTAATCTTCAATCCTGAGGGTCCCTGGGGGCCAACTTGCCCACCAGGTACCTCCAGTATGTGCCACAGAGCAGCTTCGTGGCGCTTACTGGAGGTACCTGGTGGGCTAGTTGGCCCCCAGGGACCCTCAGGATTGAAGATGAATTAATTCCCCAACTTAAAACGCACCACAGGGTGTGTTTGCACACATGTCAAGTCAGGCCCGCCCCCTCCCTTCACCACTGTGCAAACGCGGCCTGTGGTGCGTTTTAAGTTGGGGCATTAACTCCTCATCGAATCCTGAGGGTCCCTGGGGTGCAACTAGCCCTCCATTAAGCGCCACAGAGCTGCGTTGCAGAGAGGTGTAAAAAGGGGCGTGGCCTCAGAACACCTCTCTGCAACGCAGCTCCCTGGCGCATACTGGAGGTTCCTGGTGGGCTAGTTGGCCCCCAGGGACCCCCAGTATTCAATGGGAATTAGTTCCCCATCTGCAAAAGCAGGAGGGGGCGTGTTTGCAGAGTGCTGCAAGGAGGGGGCGTGGCCTCCAGCACGTTTTGTAAGAAGGGGGGCTGTGTGGCCCCCCTTCTTTTCCTAATATTATTGGCCCTGGGGACCCCATCCCCCAGGGCCTGCCCCCTATTTTTTTTTAACCCAAAAATTTGGAAGGGGGCCACGTGGCCCCCCTCCCGAGGCCATAATCGGCCCCGGGGACCCCATCCCCCAGGACATGGGCATTTTTTTTTTCAATATGTATTTGGAGGGGGGCTGCCTTGCCCCCCTCCCGGGCCACTAATAGCGCCGGGGACCCCATCCACCGGGGCTGGCCCTCTCCATTGGGGACTGTGGGGGGGTCCCCAATCCCCCCACGGTCCCGCCAGCTCCCCGCGTCCTACGGGAGCCGGCATTGCTTTTCTACACGAGGAGTTGCTACGATGCAGCTCCCCTTGTGGAAAAGCAATCGTCTTTGATTTTTGGAAGAGAGAGCAGGATTCCCTGTCATCAGTGATGTCATCAGTGATGTCACTGACCATGTCATGAATGATGTAATATGTGATGTCATCAGCAGTGCATTGCGGGGGCACGAGTTATAGTTAGCTGAACTAACTATAACAGGGGAATTTCTATGGTTTTGTATGAATGAAATGTCCATCTAACTATAACGTCCCTGAAAGCTATGGTTTTTTCAGTGAATTTCTAAGGTTTTTTAAATGCTAATTTCTAACTATAACGTGCCTGAAACCTGTGGTTTTTTCAGTGAAAAAAAAAAATATATATATATATATATATATATATATATTCAGTGAAAAAACCATAGGTTTCACACACGTTATAGTTAGGAATTAGCATTTAAAAAACCTTAGAAATTCAGTGAAAAAACCATAGGTTTCACACATGTTATAGTTAGCTGGACATTTTACTCGTAAAAAACCAATGAAATTGCCCCGTTATAGTTAGTTCAGCTAACTATAACTCGCGCGCCCGCAATGCACTGCTGATGACGTCACATATTACATCACTCATGACATGGTCAGTGACATCACTCATGACATCACTGATGACATCTCAAATGACATCACTGATGACATCACTGATGACATCATCCAGTGAATGTGTGTTTTTCTGAAAATTAAATATGTTTTATATATGTATATCTCAAGGTCGATGGAAGAATAAATGGGTATATAAGTGTCTAAATGGATGATTTGTTTTTGAAAAATTGATTGTTTAACTGACTGATTAAGTGTATCTTAGTGAATACATGGCTTAGTGAGTAATGTTTAAATATGTATATATCTGTATCAGTCTCTCACTTTGTGTATAAGTGGCTGCATGGGTTGGTGAGTAGCTACATGGGTGTCTATATAGGTTATTAGTTGGTTTTTTGAGTATCAGTCTGAGTGTCTGCATGGTTCGGTGGGGGGTATTACGTAGTGCATAGGTGCATGAATGAGTGACTCACTGTTTGTATGTGTTGAACAGACCATGTGTGCAGGACTGCATGGGTGGATGAGTGTGTGTATGGGTGTGTTAGTGAGTGAATGACTGTCTCAATAGTGTCTTTATGAGTAACTACATATGTTTAAAACTAGTATATGTGACTATTGGTGTATATATGTGAGTATATGCAAGGGTGAGAGATTGGAAGAGTTCCTGTATGAATAAGTATGTGTTTCTATAAGTGATTGTTTAAAAGACTAAGTATGTGTAAGTTTCCGTAGAAGTAAGTATGGTGGTGTGTGTATAACTGTATATGCAAGTAAATGTATGTTTGATTCTTTATTAGCACGAGTGACTATGTGTGTGAGTAACTCTATGCATGAGTGGCATTGTGTAACAGGATGTATAGGTGTATGAGTACATATGATGAGTGAGTACATGTATGAGTGACTGTATTGGACTGTTGGTGAATGAGTGGATGTGTATGTGGATCTTAGAATTACTGAAGAGGTTGTTGTAACTGGTATTGGTATGTCCATTGTTTTGAAAATTTTAGTCTCTATTTTTGAATGTGTGTGTCAAAGGTTATATTAGGGTGAGAGGAGGTCTACCACTCTATCACAAGGATGATGTCATCAGTGATGTCATCAGTGATGTCATTTGAGATGTCATCAGTGATGTCATGAGTGATGTCACTGACCATGTCATGAGTGATGTAATATGTGACGTCATCAGCAGTGCATTGCGGGCGCGCGAGTTATAGTTAGCTGAACTAACTATAACGGGGCAATTTCATTGGTTTTTTACGAGTAAAATGTCCAGCTAACTATAACATGTGTGAAACCTATGGTTTTTTCACTGAATTTCTAAGGTTTTTTAAATGCTAATTCCTAACTATAACGTGTGTGAAACCTATGGTTTTTTCACTGAATTTCTAAGGTTTTTTAAATGCTAATTCCTAACTATAACGTGTGTGAAACCCATGGTTTTTTCAGTGAATTTGCAAGGTTTTTTAAATGCTAATTTTTTTTTTTTTTTTTTTTTTCTAACATATTTTTAATTTAATTATCTTACCTTTTATAAAGACTATGATTAAATTTTTAAAATTCTTTAATATGTTTTTTTAAATATATTTTTTAAAATAAACATGTAAAATTTATTTGCAGTACTTTTTTTTAAAAAAAAATATTTTTTTAGTACGCGTACCGTAAGCTCACGGTAAGCGTACGGTTTACGCAACGTCCGTAATCTATCTACGCTGCTTGCGTATAGTTACGCACTTTGCGTAGCCGCGCGTACTGCGCGTGGGACGCGTGCGTGCTTACGCCACACGCGCACGTTACGCGGAAGTGTCGGGTAGTGACTGTTATGCGCATGCGCGCAAGCGCGTGTCTTTTTTACGCGCATGCGTACTTTTTGCCGTAAGCGTACCGTAAGCGTACCGTAAGCGTACGGTAGGTCATGTGATCATGAAACACAACTTTTGATTGGTTGAAACTACTTTCAGTTCTAGAACTCTCCTACACCACACCCATTCCCCTCATTTCTGCTTGTGATCCCTTGGGAGAAGGAGCTGGTTTGTCTTTGGGATACGATGGCAGAACAGCAGAGCTCTTCTGAGAGTGAGGCTAGCACTAGCAGCACTGTCTTGAGGCAGAGATCGAGGAAACAAAAGCCCTCTTATGTATGGGATTATTTTACTTTTCCTGAAGGCCAGCAAAAGGTAAATGCACCCTTAGTGACTTGTAAGCTGTGTAAGCGTGTACTTTCTAGAGGTAATCCTAACAGGAAGTATTCCTTTGGGAATCACACCATGAAGAGACACCTCCAGGATGTACACAGAAGGACACATGGTCATCTTTTTGGAGGTAACCCTTCAGAAAGACGAGCCAGTACATCCACAGTAGCTCAGCCTGAACCATCATCTGCAGGGCTGACTCCTTCTTCTGCAGGTCAGGTGAGCCCTTCATCTGTGGGGGGAGAATCTCCTTTTGCTGGCCCTCTGGAAATGAACCCTCGATTTCGGAAGGTTGATATTCATTGCACATTTTGTAAAGATCTAATTTGCCATAGGGAGACCAGTGTTTCCCTAGTGAACAACAAAATAGATCAGCACATTTGTCGCTTTGAATAATTTTCCCATGCTTCCTTTCCTCTGTCCCTGCATGACCACAACGGTTCTTTTAAGAGCCAACCTTATCTTTCATCTTTTTTTTACATATGTTTTTAAAAACTTTTTTTTATTTTTTTTTTACCGTACGCGTACGGTGCGCGTACTTTTTTTTTTTTTTTTTTTAAAAACACTAAAAATCATTTATCACATTACATTGTCCTTGAGAGACTACAATTATTATTATTGACTTACCATACTCACTGAAAAAATATTTATTCATTTGTTTTTTTAAAATATAGTTTTAAAAATGTTTGTAGTTTTCGAAAATTTTCTATATCAATCTGAAAAAAAAGAAAAAAGTATTAATATTTTAAAAACAATTTATAATACAGTACACATATTTACATTTTTTTCCCAAAAATATTTTTGCCTTATTTTTGCTGTTTTCAGAATATATTGCATTAAAATTATGAAACCACTTTTTTTGATTTATTTAAATGCACATGTCCAAACTGCTTTTTCAGACCACCACCATGTGTATTCTCGGTGACTGCCTACACTCCAGCAAGGGCAACCAGCCTTAGTGATGCTGAATGTATTTGCATTACTGACTGAAACCTCAAACCCCACTCGCTTGTGAATACTGTGCATGATTCCACAGGGTAAGCAGCTGGGTGTGTGCTAAGAGTCTGCTTCTGCACAAAAAAATGGCTCCCCCTTTCCATCTAATGCAACTGTGAAATCACCAGAGCAATACGCAATAAATCTCTGCCTGTAATTCCTATTTCCACACAGAGTCATGTTTTCACATTAGTCCCAAAACGAAATTTCTTTGCCAATTTGAAAGCACACTTACTGCTCTTTTTTTTTTCGGGGCAAGTGAAAATCACTTTTACAGACTGACACATTATGAAACCACCATGTGTAACTACAACAAAAACAATTTCCATTTCTATTATTCATTTCTTAAGTTACCACATACATCCCCTCTCAAACTGTAAACTCACCTTTAAAATTAGTTAGTTGTGAAAGAAATGTGACACTCAAACAGCAGATTATCAGAGCCAGGATCTCTGTTGTGTTCACCTCTCTCCTCTCAGCAGAACCAGATAATGGCAAACTTTCCCTCTATTTTTCCACACATATACTTGTAAGTTTCAAATCTCAGTGCTTCCCCCTTTTTTTCAAATGTAATCACACATTTCTATTGGTTGAAAACCAACCCTTTTCCAAAAGTACCCTTCCCCCAACTTGACTTCTGCCTAGTACCCTTCCCCCAACTTGACTTCTGCCTGCTACCATAGCAACAGCTCATGGAACACTGCTGTGTTGAGTTAGGTCAGAAGTTCGCCAAACAATGTTTCAATTCCACAGAGCAAGAGTGCTTGACTTTTCAAACCTAACAGCAAATCCATAGTACTGTTCTTTGGTTACACATTTTTTTTTACCAATACAAAACATGCTTCTATTAATTTACACATACAGCCTAGTTTTTATTCTAGAATGGTATGAAACAGCCAATCAGTTCTTTTTGTTTTGAAAAAAATATGTATGCCTCCATTTCCAAACTGTCTTTCTTTTCATATTGCCATTCTACTGAAAGACACCTCCTGAGTGCATCCAGTTCTCCTTTGAAGATGTTCACAGTGTGGATTGTAGGGCACAGCTATGTCTTCTGGAGTGAAAAGTTTGCAGAGAAAACAGGTATGGTGAGAGACCTTGCTTTGCCAAATGTAGACATTAAATGGATTGGTCAGAGAGGGTTAAAGTGGCACCAATTGATGCCATTGGTGAAATCCTTCATTCAAATCCAACACCCTGACCTCAAAATAGTGCACTGTGGTGGCAATGACCTAGGCACTTTGACTGGGGTAGGTCTGGAAATGCTTATGAAGGACACCTTTGCACAACTGTTTACACTTTTCCCTAAAACTGCCTTTGTGTTTTCCAACATATGCCAAAGGCAAAAATGGAACTGGTCCAATCATTTCTGTCCACAGATTGACAAAGCAAGAAAGCACGTCAACAAATCTGTTTCTGCTTTCCTCCGTGACTATGGTATGGGTGCCATTTACCACAACAACTTGCGTTATGACATGCAAGACATTTATAGAGGAGATGGTGTGCACTTCAATGATGAAGGGAACAGAGTCTTCCTCTTGAACCTTAGACTCTGCATCGGTACTTACTTGTAGGTACCACTAAAAAAATGACTTCATAAACACAACAGCTCTTTTTAGAGCTCCCTAATATCTAAACTCTTAAATCTGCTTTTCATTTATTTATTTTTTTTTTTTTTTACCGTACGCTTACCGTAAGCTTACCGTACGCGTACCCCGTGATTTTTTTTAAAATCAATAAATGTTTTTTTTGTACTTTTCTGTCCTTCTTTGACCCCCTTACAAATGTTAGGGGGTCTGTAACTCTCCTCATTGCCCCCTTTCCTTGTTTTCACTCTTTTTTTTCAGAGTGAAATACACAAAATGGCGGCCGCCGCTTCCTGGTTTCGACCGATTCGAATGTTTACTAAGATCTAAGAGCCAATCAGAATCGCGCTCGCGCACGCCACCGTACGCTTACCGTAAGCGTACGGTAAGCGTACCGTAAGCGGGCTCAGATATATATATTGATTTAAAGGCTATTTTCTCAGAATCTACTGAACAGATTTACACCAAACCTACAAAAGGCACTTCCTTGACCTAGGGACTACCTCTCTGCCAAATTTTGAGTAATTCTGTTCAGCCGTTCGGGCTGTAGCTCGTTCTAAAGGTCCTATGGAAAAATGCATGGGAAAAACGCGTTTTGGGACCCCCCTTTTATCTCAGCCCCCGCTTGACGGATCCCCCCGAGACTTTCAGGGTAGGAGCGGAGCGTAGCGCCCCACCTATTTTGAGAAATTCGCGAGGATTCGTCAACCGGCGCCAAAGTTATTCAAAATAGAATGTTGAGGTTTTCCTATGGAAACGTGGTCCTAACTATAACTACCTACTGGCGACCGCCAGTAGGTAATATATATATATATATATTGTTAGAAATGGGATACCACCACTCTAGTCAGGGCTGGGGAGTTACACGCCAAAGATAACCCCTGCTCACCCCCTTGGTAGCTTGGCACGAGAAGTCAGGCTTATCCCGGAGGCAATGTGTAAAGCGTTCGCGCGCGCACACAGCAACAACACCCTAGGCCCACCACAAAAGAAACTCCACACAAGGTATTATATAAAAATAGCCTTTGTATTATACCAAACACATTAGATAATATTCACACAATTTACACTGTGCCAACTGGCACGGGGCAGAATTTTACAAGGGACTATTTACACGGGACAGGGCCACATGGGCCACTGTCAGAATTAGCACAAATCACCAAGTGTACATGTAGAACATAACACAAATTAGCACTGTAGAACACAACTAGTAACTACTGGCGCAATAATGACCTCAGCGTCATCACACTAGCATCAGGTATAAAACCTATCCTGTATCCATCCCAGGGGCATAAATACATTATGCAATTTCTCATTAGTCTAACGCATTAGACCTAACCTCCTAAGTATAACTACACTAGGGGCGTACATCACACAGGGAAGTATTATCTCCCTAACATCAACCTAAACAGGTAAACCAACATCCTATGCAGAAATCAAATCTAGAGGTATAAAACACCGGGTGCGCAAAACATACTACACACAGTACATTATCTAACACCATAAGCATTAACACAGGGTGCGCAAAACATACTACACACAGTACATTTCCTAACACCATAAGCATTAATATATGAATCACAATAACACCTCAATCACATTAGGGTCCAGGTTGCACCAGAACCTAAACGTAGCAGCTGGCACTAAGTGCTGCACAGCTGTGAAAGGATGGGGCAAAGGAGTGCATCTCACTCCTAACTACTAACATGCCCCTGAAGGAAAGAAGGACCTAAACGTTGCAGCTGCCCACTACTTGCTGGGCAGCTGTGAAGTGAATGAAGGCCCTGGCACCATCGTGCCACTTCTGTCCCCCTCAGGGACTCTCTATTATGAGACTGCACAAAACGTTGCAGCTGCCCACGCTGGTGCGGCGCAGCTGTGACTCAATACTAGGCCCTGGCACAAATGTGCCCTCGGGGGCCTCACTGGGCTCGCAAGACACGCCACCCTCGTTGGGGCGGCCCGCTCTCTTGCGGGACCGCCCAGGCACCCGACAATGTGCCTCGAAATGCCCCTCAGACTCTGGGGCTCTCCTGTGCACTAAAAAGAACCTGCGCCAAGCTTTGGAGCGGCCCGCTACCAGGCGGGGCTGCTCTGAATCCATACAGGATTGCCCGGGTGCCTCGTGGGCACCATGAACAAAGAAGGCAGCCCCCCTCTACTCACCGGAACAGGTGATCTCGCCGTTCTGGGTCTCCTCTGGACTTGGCGGTCTGCGCGTGACCTGCAGCACTTCTGTCATGGCGCAGGGCTTCCCTTCACTTCCAGGGAACCCCGCGCTGCGGTCGGCAGCCTCGGTCGCCGTTTCTCTTCACCCGGGCCCCCTCCTGGGACCCGGGACTTCACCTAAGGGCTTGTGGAGGCGGGGTAGGCTCCCATCCTCCTTTTGACACGCAGCCCTCCTTCTGGCCGCATTTCCTTCCTGCTTCCATCCTGCAGGCCCCGCCCAGAACCAGGCGGGCCGCGGATCGCGGTCGGGTTGGTTTCTTTCCTCGTTGCGGCACAAGAGGGGTCGGCTCCCTCCGAATTACGATATAAAAGCAGGGAGGGCTCCTGCTTATTAAAATATAAAAATAGGCGGCCATGTGGGGTGGGCATCCACTATTAAAGGCACCATGGGGGAATCCCTAAGCTGGGGATTCCCCCCAGCTGTGATGTGCGGCCCCTGGGCAGCGAAGCTTCAGCGCCCCAGGGGAATCCATGTAGAGCGCTCCCAGTGCGCAGAAAGAGGCAGGTGCTCTTACGAATACAGCAAAGCACTCACCAGGCGCTAGGGTTAAGTTCCTTGGGGAAAAAGAAATGGAGCACCAAGCTCCCAGCAAAGAAAAGTCCTCCAGCATCCAGGGCATCCAGGGGCTGGGCAGGGCCCAGGGAGGCAAGCCTTCCTCTGGGCCCCAGCAGCAGCACGCCCCTGGTAGATTCAAGTCAGAACACAAGAACATTTTCATGGGGTCACAGCCCCTCTTTTATACACAGAATCCTTTGTCTCCAAAGGTGCAGGGAAGGGGCGGACCAGATGCACTTTGTTTTGCTCAGCCCCTCTCCCTATTTACAGGACTGGCCAGAGACATCAGACACACCACTGGGGGTGGAGCCAGCATTGTGTAGGGAAAGCCAAGCCCTATTCAGGTCCCAGGTGTACTCCTCCCTGCCATCAACATGCAGATCTCCCCACCCACCACCGGGGCAGACCCATCCTGACTCCTGGAGACAGACACACCAGCCAATCACAAGCCAGACAGTCACTGCACATTTATGTCAGCGTCTAGAAGTGGCACTTCTACACTAGACACAGTAACGCTGCACACATCATCGCGCAGCATTCACTCTCACGAGTTCGAACATACCAAACTCGACCCTGCACTCCCCACGCATCAGGAACTACCATGGACACACACACTCCCCATGCATTCCTATGGGAGGGCAGGTCAGTCTCATTCAATGTAACCCAGAGCGCACGCACTTTACACTGGGACACAGTGTTAAAGTGCCTAGAGGCCTAAAACCACTAATACTCCATAGGGAAAAAGCTAAGATAATCGCAAAAAGTTTAGGGGTGAACCTGCCAGAAGGGCCAAGTTCAACACAACCCCCTTCCAGCCAAAACGCAGGGCAGACCAATCACCACCGTAATGGTCTTCCCTGCTTGGGGCGATAGAACACGGATGCAGGCCCACACTGCAGGGACAGCCTCGGGTTCTACGCCATTCTGAATCAACGTGGTTCCATCTGAAAAAAAACAAGCGGAAAAAAAACTCAGGCCCAACTAGGCTACCCCACTGGTACTACCTAGTTGTCCACGGCCAGGACCAGGCCCTAGGCCACCCAGATACCACTGGTCCTTGCCAAACCCAGAGTGGGGGGTAGTAACCCCTGGCATACAAGCCATTCTCCACTCTCCCTCTCAGTGTAGTTCCCAACTACCACTGATCCTTCAACCTAGTGTCCGCACCCTCAGGCTGACCAGAGGTCACGGGCAAGAATGCCCCACCCTACCTCTACTTCTGGGGTTCCGCACCCTCCCAGGGAAGCACCCACCAGAACACAACTCTCCCACCAGTTCAGGACCTCTCTCCATCAACTGGTCTACCACCTGAGATCCACCGGGGTCAGAGGCGAGGATTCCCTCCCTCTGCACCCCCTTCCACTGTAGAGCAGGGTCTATTCACTTAAGATGAGCCCCACCTGCCCTCAGGACTACAGCCGCCCTTACGTCCAGATCCGGAAACACCGACTACTGGCTCCCCAATCGAGGGACGTACCCTTTGGTCAGATGCCTGGCGAACCAGGACTTAACGAGGGTGACACATAACTAATGGGTCGTGTGACAGTCTGCCTGGCGCTGATCTCACGACCTCCTGTCCATCTGACAGTGCGTGCAGACCCCCAGGACAGAAGTGGCGACACCATGGTCACTCAGTGGCGACTCAGCCCTCCCGACTGGTCCCTGACCTACTGGTTCCCACTGGGGACTCCCTCCCCCTCTCACCCCTCCCTCTGGACTTCCGTACCCTCCCAACTGGAGCGGCACTTCCAGACACCAGGACTACTGGAGCCCTGCTTACAGACACTCCACGTCCTCTAGACACTGGGAGATCCTCCTCAAATGACCTATTGGTACAGCCTAGGCCCCCGACCTGATGTTCCCTAAAGAAACCATCCAGGCCCTGAGACTGGGTTTCGGGCACCTGGAGACACGCAGTCCCACCCACTCCTTCTCCGCAGAGTCAGGACGTGAGCCCCACACCGAGACCTAGCTGGGCTACTCTGAACCTCTTCCACCACGCTGGGCTGGAAGACACCTCAGCCACTCCTTTTGTAATCACTCCCCAATGCATGCTCCCTATCCCAGAGAACTCACAACCAATCAACCAGCAAGCTCCTTATTTCAGAGAACTCACACCAAAGTATCCAGCAAGCTCCTTATCTCAGAGAAGTCACACCATTCATCCACACACACACCCCCCAGACTGGTAAGACAGTTTCTACCGCCCCTGATTTCTCAACCTGACCACCACGTGACACAGGTACCATTACTCCGGGAACTGGGAATGGGACGTTCACATTCATCCAGCGCATTACACATTCATCCCCAAACCCCTCCCAAGACTGGTAAGACAGTTTCTACCGCCTCTGATTTCTCAACCTGACCACCACGTGACACAGGTACCATTACTTCGGGAACTGGGAACGGGAATACATGCACTGGACACACATCTGCTGCCACCACTGAATCCCACCCTTACTGGTGAATCCAGAAACACATTTCCACAGAAATGACATTTAAGAACAAACTTAGAACAATAATCCCTATACCATGTGATTATCTAAATGCAGAGTTTTGTAGTGCTGCCAGTTGCTGCTGCGGTACTGCGCAAACGCAAGTCCTAATCCCACCGCTGATCACCAAAGTTAGAAATGGGATTTCTGGTTGGCTATGGCTTGCGCCAAAGCCAGGCAGAAACCACCACTCTAGTCAGGGCTGGGGAGTTACACGCCAAAGATAACCCCTGCTCACCCCCTTGGTAGCTTGGCACGAGCAGTCAGGCTTATCCCGGAGGCAATGTGTAAAGCGTTCGCGCGCGCACACAGCAACAACACCCTAGGCCCACCACAAAAGAAACTCCACACAAGGTATTATATAAAAATAGCCTTTGTATTATACCAAACACATTAGATAATATTCACACAATTTACACTGTGCCAACTGGCACGGGGCAGAATTTTACAAGGGACTATTTACACGGGACAGGGCCACATGGGCCACTGTCAGAATTAGCACAAATCACCAAGTGTACATGTAGAACATAACACAAATTAGCACTGTAGAACACAACTAGTAACTACTGGCGCAATAATGACCTCAGCGTCATCACACTAGCATCAGGTATAAAACCTATCCTGTATCCATCCCAGGGGCATAAATACATTATGCAATTTCTCATTAGTCTAACGCATTAGACCTAACCTCCTAAGTATAATACACTAGGGGCGTACATCACACAGGGAAGTATTATCTCCCTAACATCAACCTAAACAGGTAAACCAACATCCTATGCAGAAATCATATCTAGAGGTATAAAACACCGGGTGCGCAAAACATACTACACACAGTACATTATCTAACACCATAAGCATTAACACAGGGTGCGCAAAACATACTACACACAGTACATTTCCTAACACCATAAGCATTAATATATGAATCACAATAACACCTCAATCACATTAGGGTCCAGGTTGCACCAGAACCTAAACGTAGCAGCTGGCACTAAGTGCTGCGCAGCTGTGAAAGGATGGGGCAAAGGAGTGCATCTCACTCCTAACTACTAACATGCCCCTGAAGGAAAGAAGGACCTAAACGTTGCAGCTGCCCACTACTTGCTGGGCAGCTGTGAAGCGAATGAAGGCCCTGGCACCATCGTGCCTCTTCTGTCCCCCTCAGGGACTCTCTATTATGAGACTGCACAAAACGTTGCAGCTGCCCGCGCTGGTGCGGCGCAGCTGTGACTCAATACTAGGCCCTGGCACAAATGTGCCCTCGGGGGCCTCACTGGGCTCGCAAGACATGCCACCCTCGTTGGGGCAGCCCGCTCTCTTGCGGGACCACCCAGGCACCTGACAATGTGCCTCGAAATGCCCCTCAGACTCTGGGGCTCTCCTGTGCACTAAAAAGAACCTGCGCCAAGCTTTGGAGCGGCCCGCTACCAGACGGGGCCGCTCTGAATCCATACAGGATTGCCCGGGTGCCTCGTGGGCACCATGAACAAAGAAGGAAGCCCCCGTCTACTCACTGGAACAGGTGATCTCGCCGTTCTGGGTCTCCTCTGGACTTGGCGGTCTGCGCGTGACCCGCAGCACTTCTGTCATGGCGCAGGGCTTCCCTTCACTTCCAGGGAACCCCGCCTCGGTCATATATATACACAAATATATATATACAAATATATATATATCCTTGACGCCCCTCCACCTCGAATACTTGAGGTAAAACAGGTCCTGCTCCCAGCCGATTATATCTGCTCAGCGGTGTATCAGCTGCTGCTAGGTGTGAAGCATGCCAGTGTTGCAGCGCATACTGCATCACACTAGCCCCCAGAACACCAGATGATCCTGCAGGGCATAGTTCTTGCTGACCCTTCCTCCTGTCAACATGCAGGGAAGGTGGAGCTGCACCACCTACGCTTCGCCAACGATAGGGCGGGGCACTACCCATGCTCGTTGCCCACAGTGTGGGTGGCAGACATTGCTGCAGCAGCATCGCTGCCTGCTTCTGCCATAGGTGGGACCGGGATAGGAAGGTAAGCAGAAGAAGGCAGATTAGGAAAAACAAGAAGTATAAAAATGTAACTAGAAACACACAAAAAAATGTCAAATAAACACACATGGAAAGTCAGAAAGTAATAGAACTACAAAATAAATTAAAAAAACTAGGTGAGATCGGGATCAGAATGGGGTGAATTGAGTTGGATGGGGCCTAGAAGCAAGAAAGACATGATGGAAAGCTAGTCAGGAGCAAGCTAGATAAAACAAAATGGCAGTGTGCTTTTGCACCACGTGATGCTGTAAAATCAGTGCTACCGATGCTGAAATTGGAACACAAGCAGAGGAATGGGCATTTTCTGCCCAGGCGAACTCCATGGAATCTCATTGAGTTTTTATATAACTCTACATGATTCCGTGGAGTGAAATTCCACAAGTTCCATCCAGGCTTACTTTACGTACAAGCAAGACTAATTAACCTTGCTATTGCTAGTTTATAGTAACCTTCACTGGCAGTCAAGATCAAGATTAATTTTATCTTTTCCACATTTCTGCTGCAGTTTTTCTAGTGACCACTAGTTGGCACCAAAATGCAGCAAACTGGTGTTTAAATGTCACTCCAGTCCTAAGCTGTGTTTGGAGCAGAAAGTATGCAGAATCTACCAATAGTGAACACAAAAACCTCCTTTGGGCAGGTCAACCACAGAAAAGGTGATATCAGGCCCCTGGAGGACTGGTGCAATGCATATGACTTTCTTCAAAGTGTAGGAGACTTTCAGGCACACCTCTGTCCAGATCAACTCGGGGGCTGCTCCTTAGAAGCCAGTTTTGTCAAGGGGCAACAATGGTGCCACATCCCTTGGCAAAGCTTCTGCAATCACTGGTGAGGCCCAAGAAAGCTCTGCTCTCTGTCTGGGTCTTGGTGGATTCCCAAGCCAAGATGGTTTGTAGATTGGGCTGGAGGGGCTGCACTTTTCCCCCACTGAATTGTTTGCCCAATTACACAGGAGAACTCTGCCCTAGCTAGTACTTACTGGGTTTGAGAGTCAGGCCTTCTCTCTGCAGCATCTGAAGTAGTGTCCAAAGATGGTGCAGGTAGTCATCCTACTTAGAATTGAAGACTGTACTGTCATCTAAGTATGCAACACTGAAGTCCTGCAACCCAGCCAAGACCCAGTTGACCAACCTCTGGAATGTGGCAATGGCATTCTCTACCCAAAGTCATCCCCCCAAATCGGAAATGACCCTCCGTGGTTCAGAATGCAGACCAATCTTTGGCCCCCTCAGATAAGGCAACTGTACTCAGGAATTTGGAAGCTCCCAACCAGTGAATGAGCTCATCAGCTTGGGGATAGGGTAAGAGTCAGTTTTGGTGACTGACTTGAACCCTATGTAATCCACAGAGAACAAGAGTTCCAGGGTGGCACCCAGTGGGGCACCCTTGGGTACCACAACCACTGGACTTGAGGCTGTTTGAGTGCTCAATCACCCCCAACTCCAGCATATTGTATACCTCCTCATTGGTGCTGGCTCCCAGTTGGCCAGACATCCTATAGATTTTATCCTTCACAGGCATGCTATCCCCAGTTTACATATCATGGGAACACATGGGTGCCGATTAGGATCCTGGAAAAAATATCCCCGTACGACTCGTATCCGGTCTTTTTACCGTACGAATCGTACAAGTGCCGTACAAACTGCCAAGTACGATTCGCATGGGAAAAAGTCCATACGAATCGCACTGGGAATAATTCCCCACACGTCCTCGGGTCGGAAAATGTGTCCGACACGTCCCCGGACGATTTACCATACAAATGTGAAAAGTGAAGTCCGACCGCGCAAGTACGATCCATCATGTGCGTCCGATGTCACAACCGTATGGAAAAAACACCGTCCGCACCGAACTCCCATAACAACCATGGAGACATGTGCCCGCATACGTGCCGAACACCCCCCCAGCCCCCGTATGTACGCGCCGAACCCCCACCCGTGCATGTACACACCCGTACGTACGGACCGTACACCCACCCATGTATATACACCCATGTACGTACGGCCCGTACCCTCACCCGTGTATGCATGGGGCGTACCCCCACCCCAACAGTGTATGTACGGACCGTACCCCCACCCGCATATGTATGGAGCGTACCCCCACCCCAACAGTGGATGTACGGACCGTACCCTCACCTGCGTATGTATGGAGCGTACCCCCACCCCAACAGTGTATGTATGGACCGTACCCACACCCGCGTATGTATGGAGCGCACCCCCACCCCAACAGTGGATGTACGGACCGTACCCCCACCTGCGTATGTATGGAGCGTACCCCCACACCAACAGTGTATGTACGGACCGTACCCTCACCCGCGTATGTATGGAGCGTACCCCCACCCCAACAGTGGATGTACGGACCGTACCCCCACCCGCGTATGTATGGAGCGTACCCCCACCCCAACTGTGTATGTACGGACCGTACCCTAACCCGCGTATGTATGGAGCGTACCCCCACCCCAACAGTGGATGTACGGACCGTACCCCCACCCGCGTATGTATGGAGCGTACCCCCACCCCAACAGTGTATGTACGGACCGTACCCTCACCCGCGTATGTATGGAGCATACCCCCACCCCAACAGTGGATGTACGGACCGTACCCCCACCCGCGTATGTATGGAGCATACCCCCACCCCAACAGTGGATGTATGGACCGTACACACACCCGCGTATGTATGGAGCGTACCCCCACCCACGTATCTATGGAGCGTACCCCCAGCCCAACAGTGTATGTACGGACCGTACCCTCACCCGCGTATGTATGGAGCGTACCCCCACCCCAACAGTGGATGTACGGACCGTACCCCCACCCATGTATGTACGGAGCGAACACACACCCCACCAGTCTAAGTACGGAGCGCACCCCAGGTCCCAACACCACCACCCTCACCCAACATCGCGCATGTACGAGTCGTACCAAGCCAGAGACAAGGACATCACTGTACAACAAAATGGCCGATGTACGCCCCGCACAGACGCCAAAAATACACGTACACAACCAGGACAAAGCAAAACAACACAAGAAGACTCCATTCGAATCGCACAAAGCCACAAAACATGTCCAACAAGCACAAATACAACCTATTCACTGACCTGCAACTGCCAAACTCCCAAACAGAGGCCCAAAACACAACCACTCCTTATAACACACCCACCTAAAGTTCAAACGCAGCCACACCCACCAATGGACCAATAAAAAGGCCCAACACACACAAACCATGATCCTTTGCAACAGACCCACTGCTGCCAGACCACACAGAGAAACAACTGCACCATACTACAACCTCCACTACACCTTACACCTGCACACCTTCACACAACCACCTTCACAAACACCCCCTCATCACATTCACACACACACCTGCACAACCACACCCACACACCCACAACCATCCACACCCACACCCCCCACAACCATCCACACCCACACCCCCCACAACCATCCACACCCACACCCCTCACCATGCCCACTAACAAGAATCCAAAGTTCACTAGCCAAGAGTTGGAGGTCCTTGTCGACGAAATCCTCAGAGTCGAGCCACACCTCTTTGGAACATTGGTCAGACAGACCAGCATTTCCGAAAAAACAGCCATGTGGCAGACGATTGTCCATGCTGTGAATGCTGTTGCGTCCACCAGAAGGACCAGGCATGAATGCCAAGCCAGGTGGTACGATCTGCGGAGGACGGTCCGCCGCAAAATGACCGACAACCACAACCAGGCCAACATCACTGGAGGAGGGCCGGGCCGCAGACGCGTACAATACCATCCCTGGGAGGAGAAGGTGATAGCCATACTGCCGGTGGTGGCAGTGGAGGGAGTAGAAGGACTCCGAGAACCTGGTGAGTACACAAACAACTCACCTCACATGGGGGGAACGTCATCCACAACCAAACTCACAATCATGCACGCAACCACCCCAAAGCTATCGCATGACTCAACCACACTCCATAAACACGCACATGCCACTAGCGCCACCATGCCCCATGCACCCAGCTAGACAATGCCAAGTCACAGGCCACAGAAAACACCAACACAAGACACGGTAACCCAGATGGCGGGTGTTAGACGGCGACCTCAGAGGAGCCCGGAAAGGGGTCCTGACTTCCCTGAGTCCCCACCCGTGTAGTATTGTAGCCGGGCACTGGCGGGAGATTCCCCAGGGGGAGGAATCTCGCAACTAGGATCGTACTTCTGGCACCACACGACACAGAGAGACCACACTGGGTATTCTCAGAACAAGCTTTATCAAATAGGTATCACTGCAAATATGTACAAGGTGAGCACGGGCTCAAGAGTCTCGGAAAGGTAGGGGGTGGCGGGACTGTCTCTGGTAACGGTTCAAAGCAGGGACGTATCCGGCGCACAGCTCACAATCCTCGAGCTGGGGGATACGTTGTCGTAGTCGGGGCCCGGCGGGACCGTGAGAGGTTGTCGGAGCCGCGAGTCACTCAGCGGGCTCAGGTACAAGTTCGGAGGTCTTACGATCTTCAGGGAGCCGCGAGTCACTCAGCAGGGCTCAGGTACAAGTTCGGAGGTCTTACGATCTTCAGGGAGCCGCGAGTCACTCAGCAGGGCTCAGGTGAGTTTCAGTTCCAGGGGCCGCGACCACGTCAGCAGGCTCTCGTTGTTCCAGCGTCGAATCTGCCGGACAGTCTCAGAGTACCCCTTGTTATAGGTCGACCCTGCTTTGATGTCCGGAGTCTGCGCAGGCAGGGGTCTTGTCACCTGGGGGCCGCTTGTCGGGGTTCCCTGCTATTGTCTTTTGATCCTTTCAGGGCCGGGTCGGGAGGAGTCCCAGACACCCAGCAGGCACGGAGCCAGCCCGCAGGGAGGCCGGAGGGCCGATCGAAACCCATCGTCCCAGGGGAGTTCAGAGGTGCGATAGAAACTGCTCCTCCCTCTCTCATCCCCTGGAAGCGTGATGTCCTCCAGCCGGAGTGGCGCCTCTAGGCCCGGGTCGCGCTGGGGCCGGGCGGCCATCTTGTTGCAGGGAGTGGGCACGCGGGCCCGGGGTGGCCGAAAGGAGAGAGGCCATGGACGGGGATGTCCGGAGTTGGAGCAGGTGTCCTGGTGGGAAAGGTCGGCTGGGCCGCGTGCTAGGGCTGCAGGCACCAGGTTTCGGTGGTGTGGGGGCACGGAGGGCCATCCTACGAGGCCGGGTCCAACACGCGTCCCCCCCAGCTGAAAGCCGGAGAGAACTGCCCATCACCTTGGGGGGTTCTCTTCGCTGAGGCGGAAGAACCGGGAGAGGCCGTCCGCGTTGGCGTGGTCCGTACCAGGGCGGTGTTCTACGGTGAAGTCCATTCCCTGGAGGGAGATTGACCACCGCAGTAGCTTGGGGTTTTCTCCTCGCATCTGCATGAGCCATCGCAAGGGCCGATGGTCAGTTTGGACCCTGAAATGAGTGCCGAACAGGTAGGGTCGTAGTTTTTTGAGGGCCCAGACCACGGCAAAGGCTTCGTGCTCTATGGTGCTCCATTTCTGTTCTCGGGGTAGCAGCCGCCGACTGAGGAAGGCGACGGGCTGGTCTAGGCCTTGATCATTCACTTGGGACAGGACGGCCCCAATGCCATGCTCGGAGGCATCGGTCTGGACTACGAACTCCTTGGTGCAGTCGGGAGCCTGGAGGACGGGGGCCGTGCACATGGCCTTTTTTAGAGCATCGAAAGCTTCCTGGCAGGCAGCTGTCCATTGTACCTTCTTTGGCTGTTTTTTAGACGTGAGTTCAGTGAGAGGGCCGACCAGGCTGCCATATCCCCGAATGAATCGGCGGTAGTAGCCCGTGAGTCCCAGAAAGGCCCGGACTTCTGTTTGGGTGATGGGTGGGTCCCAGGCCAGGATGGCGTCGATCTTTGGCTGTAGAGGAGCGACCTGGCCACTCCCGACTTGGTGCCCCAGGTAGACTACGGATCCTTGCCCGATCTGGCACTTGCTGGCTTTTACGGTGAGGCCTGCCTGGCGCAGGGCGGTTAGCACTCTCCGGAGGTGTTGGAGGTGCTCACTCCACTCTGAACTGAAGACAGCGATGTCGTCCAGGTAGGCCGCGCTGAACTGTTCTAGTCCGGCCAGGACCCTATTTACCAGTCTCTGGAAAGTGGCCGGGGCATTTTTCATCCCGAAGGGCATCACGCGGAAGCGGTAGTGCCCATCGGGGGTGGAGAAAGCAGACCTCTCCTTGGCCCCTTCGGTGAGCGCAATCTGCCAGTAGCCGCAGGTGAGGTCGAAAGTGCTGAGGAACCGGGCGGCCCCTAGTCGGTCAATGAGCTCGTCGGCTCGTGGAATGGGGTGGGCATCGGCTCGGGTAACGTCATTGAGCCCCCGGTAATCCACGCAGAACCGGAGCTCGGGGGCGACACCAGGGGCCGCTGCCTTCGGAACCAGGACCACGGGGCTGGCCCAGGGACTGTCAGAGGGCTCGATCACCCCCAGGGTCAACATCTTCGAGACTTCGGCTTGAATACAGGACCGGACCCGGTCAGGAACCCGGTAGGCTCGGTGTCTCACCGGCGGGCTGTCCCCGGTGTCCACATCGTGAACACACCAGTTGGTGACCCGGGGGGTCAGGGAGAAGAGGTCAGAAAATTGTCTGAGGAGCTGGCGGCAGTCCGCTTGTTGCTGGGCAGTGAGGGCTGGGGAGAGGTTCACCCCCTCCACGGAGCCATCCTGCTCCTTGACACACAGGAGGTCCGGGAGGGGATCTGACTCATCTTCGGCCCCGTCATCGGTGGCCAGCAGGAGGCTCAGTTCTGTCCGCACGAAGTGAGGCTTGAGGCGGTTCACGTGCAGGACCCGGAGGGGATCCCGAGGCGACTGGACGTCCACCAAGTTGGTGACTTGGCTCTTCCTCTCGACCACTTTGTAGGGCCCAGTCCATCGGTCCTGGAGAGCGCCAGGCTTCACGGGGGCCATGACCCACACCTGCTGGCCCGGCTGGAACTCGACCAGAGTAGCATTCTGGTCGTACCAGCGCTTCATTTCTTCTTGACTGGCCTCCAGGTTGGCCTCGGCCAGTTCTCGGAACCTCCTGGTCTGGTTCCGGAGGGCCAGGACATATTGGAACACATCTCGGGGGTGGTCTGGGGTGCTGCCTCCCACCCTTCCTTAACCAAACTGAGGGGACCTCGGACGGGGTGCCCATAGAGTAATTCAAACGGGCTGAACCCTAAGGACTTCTGGGGGACCTCCCGGTAAGCGAACAAGAGGCAGGGGAGCAGGACGTCCCACTTACGCCGGAGGGGCTCTTCTAGGCCAGCGATCATCCCTTTCAAAGTCCTATTAAACCTCTCCACTAGGCCGTTCCCTTGGGGATGGTACGGGGTGGTGAACTTATAGGACACCCCACATTGTTGCCACAGGGACGTCATATACCTGGATATAAAATTAGTGCCGCGATCGCTCACGACCTCGCGGGGGAAACCCACCCTGGAGAAGATCCCCATCAGGGCCCGGCCCACCACGGGGGCCGTAATGGTGCGCAGGGGAATGGCCTCTGGGTAGCGGGTGGCGTGGTCCACTAGGACCAAGATGAAACGGTGACCTTGGGAGGTGGGGGGGTCCAGTGGCCCCACGATGTCGATCCCGACTCGTTCGAAGGGGGTACTGACGACCGGGAAGGGTTGGAGGGGAGCCTTGCGCTTCCCCCCACTCTTCCCACTGGCTTGGCACGTGGGGCAGGACTTGCAGTGGGCTTCTACCGCTGCTTTCATCTTAGGCCAATAAAAATGGGTCACGAGACGGCTGTAGGTCTTGTCCTGACCCAGGTGACCGGCGAGGGGGACATCGTGGGCTAAGCCCAGGAGGAAATCCCGGAAGCGGAGGGGTACCACCAGTACCCGTCCGGATCCCAGCTCCACTGATTTCTGCTCACTATTCAGGACGTTATTCTCCCAATAGATTCGGTGCGTTCCGGTCTGGTCACCTGCGGCTTGGCCCTCGGCCTGGCGCCGCAGCCCGACCAGGGAAGGACAGGTGGTTTGCTCCCGGCAAAACTCTTCTCGGGTGGGCCCGCCCTCGTGGCGCCAATGGGTCAACTCGGGTAGATCCCCCAACTCGGGGACCGGGGCGGGGTCGGATGGTGCGGGTTCGTCGCTGGCGACGGACCCTTCCGATGGGGGAACGGGAGGACCCTCGGCGGGGACGGTGCTGGCTACTTCGACCGGGGTGCTCTCGACTTCTCTCCGGGGAGCGAGTCGGGCTGTCATAGATCGGGTGGTGGCACACACCCACTCGGGGAGTCCCATCCTTCCTAGGTGGGCCTTGCGCTCTACGTGCTTCCAGGGAGAACTCTCCAGGTCGTTCCCTAAGAGGCAGTCGACCGGCTGGGAGGTTCTTACGGCCACCCTGAGTTTACCTATCACCCCTCCCCACTCAAATGGCACCAGGGCTACCTGACACATACTTTCCCTATTGTCTGCAGATATTACGGGGCAAAAGACATTGGGGAGGATCTGCTCCTCGGGAACTAGGTGCCTGAGGACACCGGTGATACTGGCCCCGGTGTCCCGCAGGGCCTCTACCTGGTGGCCATTGATCTTGACGAGCTGCCCATATTTCTGTGTGTTGGACGGTAGGAGGCTACCAGGGATCATTTCCCTATCTCCCAGGGATACTAGGGCCATAGCGGCAGGTTCCCACTCTTCGGCTTCCTCAACCTCCTCCCCCAGGGCTACGTTGGCTATCTGTCTCGCAGGGGTGACTTGGGTGGCCATGGGGCACTCTGGGTCATTGGCGTAGTGCCCGGGTTTCTGGCAACGAAAACATGTGACGGTCACCCGGTGTCCTCGTCTCCCAGGGGGCCCTGTTACTGGTGGGGGGGGCGCCGGGAAAGGTGGAGGTGGTGTCTTCGGGGGGCTAGGCTGGGACTCTCTTGGCCCTCCCTGGTTCCCTCCCCCTCTCTGGCGGGGTGGTCCCTGACTGGTTCGGGGGTACTCTCCTACCATGCCCCGGGAGACCCGGGTGTTGGTCCAGCGGTCGGCCTCCACGGCCAGCTTCCGGGGATCTGTGAGCTTGCTATCCAGCAGATGTTGACGTAGCTCTACGAAGCAGTTCGCAGCCAGATGTTCCCATAACATGAGGTCAGTGAGTTCGGCAAGGGTGGTGACCTTGCTGCCCTTGACCCACCCATCGAAGGCCCGACTAAAAAAGTTTACATACTCCACCCAGGTGGTGCCCGGGATCTTCCTGCAGTCCCGGAACCGTTGGCGGTACATTTCTGGGGTGAGGCCGTATCTTGTGAGGAGAGCCTCTTTCATGTGGCTGTAGGAGGTCTGCAGGGAGAGGGGTAGGTCGAGCAGGGTGTCCCTCCCTTCGCTCAGAAACCGTCCCCACAACCCCGCCCCCCAGTCCTTCTGTGGAATCCGATGGGAGGTCATGGCGACCTCGTAGGCCCGAAACCATTGCTGAATGTCATCGTTTTTATAATATTCTTTGACCACATCCTTGGGGATGTGGACCTTCTGTTCCGCTGGGGGGGCAGTCTCTCGGTTCCCCGGGGGCCTCCCGTCCTCATTTCGGGCCTTGAGCTCGAGTTCCTTTAAGCTCCGTTCGTGCTCCAGTTGGAGCTTTCTTCCTTCGTGCTCCCGTTGGAGCTTCTTTTCTTCCAGTTCGCCTTGTACGCGCATTTGCTCTACCGCTAGCTTTTTCTCCGCTAACTTCAATTCGCCCTCGATTTTGAGTTTGGCTAACTCGAGTTCATGACTGCGGCTTCTCTCTCTGTCCGCGAGCTCTTCCGGGGATAGGCCCCCGTCTGGTACGATGCCTCGCACCTGATTGCTACTGCTTTCACTTTGGGGGGGTTCGGCTTCGTCGGGGCGCTCCCCCGTGCCTTCCGGGCAGGAGGCCCCGGTCTCCACCCAAGTTTTCAGTGCTTTCTGTAAGTCTTCCTCAGTGTTGAGGCCAGTGGTAGCGATTTTAAGTTCTTTGCAAAATTGTTTTAGCTCTTTGTGTGTGTATTCTTCCAGATGCTCCACCTGGAACACTCTGCTGGCGTTGGTTTCTGCGGAGCTCGTGGCGCTTTCTTCTGCCATCTTTGTTGGTCGTGCGTCCGTTGTTCACTGTACGATCTCTAGGTGATGGGCCCGAATCCCGTCGCTTGCCACCAATGTTAGACAGCGACCTCAGAGGAGCCCGGAAAGGGGTCCTGACTTCCCTGAGTCCCCACCCGTGTAGTATTGTAGCCGGGCACTGGCGGGAGATTCCCCAGGGGGAGGAATCTCGCAACTAGGATCGTACTTCTGGCACCACACGACACAGAGAGACCACACTGGGTATTCTCAGAACAAGCTTTATCAAATAGGTATCACTGCAAATATGTACAAGGTGAGCACGGGCTCAAGAGTCTCGGAAAGGTAGGGGGTGGCGGGACTGTCTCTGGTAACGGTTCAAAGCAGGGACGTATCCGGCGCACAGCTCAAAATCCTCGAGCTGGGGGATACGTTGTCGTAGTCGGGGCCCGGCGGGACCGTGAGAGGTTGTCGGAGCCGCGAGTCACTCAGCGGGCTCAGGTACAAGTTCGGAGGTCTTACGATCTTCAGGGAGCCGCGAGTCACTCAGCAGGGCTCAGGTACAAGTTCGGAGGTCTTACGATCTTCAGGGAGCCGCGAGTCACTCAGCAGGGCTCAGGTGAGTTTCAGTTCCAGGGGCCGCGACCACGTCAGCAGGCTCTCGTTGTTCCAGCGTCGAATCTGCCGGACAGTCTCAGAGTACCCCTTGTTATAGGTCGACCCTGCTTTGATGTCCGGAGTCTGCGCAGGCAGGGGTCTTGTCACCTGGGGGCCGCTTGTCGGGATTCCCTGCTATTGTCTTTTGATCCTTTCAGGGCCGGGTCGGGAGGAGTCCCAGACACCCAGCAGGCACGGAGCCAGCCCGCAGGGAGGCCGGAGGGCCGATCGAAACCCATCGTCCCAGGGGAGTTCAGAGGTGCGATAGAAACTGCTCCTCCCTCTCTCATCCCCTGGAAGCGTGATGTCCTCCAGCCGGAGTGGCGCCTCTAGGCCCGGGTCGCGCTGGGGCCGGGCGGCCATCTTGTTGCAGGGAGTGGGCACGCGGGCCCGGGGTGGCCGAAAGGAGAGAGGCCATGGACGGGGATGTCCGGAGTTGGCGCAGGTGTCCTGGTGGGAAAGGTCGGCTGGGCCGCGTGCTAGGGCTGCAGGCACCAGGTTTCGGTGGTGCGGGGGCACGGAGGGCCATCCTACGAGGCCGGGTCCAACAGCGGGAGTGTGGGCCTCAAAAATCACATAGTGCAACTCAGAAGCAGACAACAATGCCCTCTGCCCATATGGCCTAGGTCACAGCCAGACAAACAGTGTGTCCCCACACAGGAAAGACTTGCCTGCAAATGGCGGACGCCTTGCATGAAGACATGGGGGTGAAGGCACTTTTTGCACATGACAGCAGCCAATGAACAGCCAACACTGTGAAAGAGTGGCAGCACACACCACCACAGCAGCAGCGCAGACACAGACACTACACCCAATGGGTGCCTGGAGCTCAGAAACAAACTCACATGAACAAGCCAAGGGCCATTCAAAGATCTGCAAAAAGTGTGTGCCTAGGAAGCTGGGCTGAGGTGACAGAGGGTGACACACAGAGGGAGGGAGAGTGGGAGAGAGAGGGAGGGAGACAGAGGGAGACTGACAGAGGGAGGAGGCTGACACAGGGAGGAAGGGAGAGGGGGACAGAGAGGGAGTGAGAAAGGGATACACAGGGAGACCAATTCAGCCTTGGGTGGTGTGGGAATGTCTGCTCGTCAGCAGGTGGACTGCGTGCATGTAGACAAGGGTGGCCGGTGCCTGAATCCCCCTCTCTTCTCCATGGCAAAACACTGGGCCATGTTTCAACCTGTGCACGAGCACAACGCCAGCTACCTGCATTATATAAGTGTGTGGAACAACTCCATGTGCCCACGTACAGTGCAACACGGAAGGCGCCAATGCATGGCTCGCCACACCTGCTCACTCCACTGCTGACTGCAGTCACAATTGACGCAGCAAGTAAGACTGTGTCACACATAGGTAAAGTCTCAAAAGCTGTGGCCAAGGGACATACCCATGCACAAGTGCACTGTGAGTGGAATGCAAGACATATCGAAATACCCAGAGGAAATGTGCCAACTTTGAAACTAATGAAACATGGATGTTGCATGGAACAAAAATAACATTGTCTCTCTCACACACAGGTCAACGTCGTGGATCACCCCCCAACACTGGGGGGGAAGACTCACAGGACCCGGCTCTGCGGGATGACGATCCCACCGGCAGCGACGACTCTCACCACTCTGTGGACGACCCCGACCAACCTGGCCCCTCTGGTGTCCAACCACCTGCAGCACCTGCGTCAGGTACAACTGGGCCTACCACCACCCCCACTTCTGCCACATCCCAGGAGACACCCAGGATCCCTGCCCCACCACCACAACGCAGCCAGGCTGACCAGGAGGAACACGGTGTACCGGGCACCCAGGAGGAGGCAGGCGACAACGCAAATGCCACCCCTCAGGGGTCCCGGAGACCCGATGTGCCCACAAGGGCAGGCCAGGTGCAAGTGGTCAGGGGTGGTGGGAGTGGAGGACGGCGGAGGCGCAAGCCTGACCAGTTGGCTGCGGAACCAGTATATTCCCATGTAAGAAACATCCTGGACACATACCGGCAGGACACCACGGGCATGAGCCAGGTTGTGTCCACCCTCAACGAGATGAAGGGGACCCTCGAGGAGATCAAGACCCAGCAGGCCCAGCAACATGCGGAGCAACATGCCTGTCAACAGCGACACCAAGGACGGATGGAGGACAGACAGGCTGAGCTCGTGACGGTGCTCACGGGAATTAACCGTTCACTCCGTCGGATAGCCGACAACATGGGCAACCCTCCCTGTGCCACCAGGCCAAGAACATCACCACCCACAGGGAGGGATCAGGAGGAGGAGGATATATCCGACGGAGCATCCCAAACATCGTCACGGCCTGCTTCTGAGGGTTCCCGCAGGAGGGCGGGTCGTCCACAGAAAAGACCGTGAGGGTTGGCACAACAGCACCATCTCCCAGGACACCTGGCCTGGCACCTGGCCCACTGTCCCAACAGCAGCACATCAGCAAATGACATTCTCTGCCACATGGACTTGCTGGTCACTGTCTGACCAATGTTGACAAAGACTGTGGCATGGACTCTGATGATTTCCAATGGCAAGGATACCAACTTCCCCAGTGAACTTTGGATTCCACACACCCGGAAAGCCCCTCTTGTCATAACCCCCCCAACACGTACCCCAACACAAATGAAAACTTACACGATCAAGAGATGATGCCTACATTTTGCATTATTACCTTACATGTGTCTTGTAAAGTCTAACCATGCCTGAGTTAGACTCATGACCTGTGTATGTGTACTCGGAGTACACATACACAGGTCATGTGGAGTAACAAGTGGGTCCAACACTGGCACCCCCCTTCTGCACCACAAATGCTTGATATCCATGGAACTGGCACACAAGTGTCGGGTAACAGCTAAACACCCCCTGCTGCTCACGGAGAGGCTGCCATACACCATTGATCCTCTGATGTGGAAGTCCCACACCATGTCAAGCCAATGCAAACCGTATGTGTCCGAGGGCAGTGTTACACACATTGATGCCATCATCACAATCCACTATCCCAATACAGATGACTGTCAACAAGTCTGACCATGTATTCAGGTGTATCCAGCTACATGTCATGTGTCCCATGGTGATGCGACATGTCTGCTGAGGAACCAAACATCGACAGGGGCAGTCTTCACACATCGTAAACAACTGCCACACCCAATACACCCCTGATGCATCCCTTACCCTAAGGAGACGTCCAAACTTGTCCGTGCGTGTAACGCTGAGTCAGCACACGATGAAGTGTCCATGAGGAATAGCAGTGCCACAACAATGCAACCAGCAGACGGCATGCGCAAGTACCTGGGGATGAGAGACACACAAGAAGTCAGCCACAAATAGCACATCCACTTGCATGTGCATGTACTCGACACATGTAAGGATGACAACATGCTAGGTCACAATTATTACTGTGGAAATACACTCATCACTGGCACCATCACTCGAGTGACACATCCACACACACCTCTGACTCAAGTGGCATACATGCAGATGGACACACACATTGCAACACATGCCACACAAGGACCAATGCGTGCACACTCAGACACTGGTGCTCACCACTAAGCAAAGAAGTCGCGTATGAGCCGACTCCTGATGTCCTCTTGCGGAACCACATCCTCCACATCACTAGCCCCATTGCCAAGCCCTTCGTCCTCCACGGGTGGATGGTCCTGATGATCTTGATCCAGGATGAGTGGCACAGCTTTCTCAACTGCCATGTTGTGCAGCATGCAGCAGACCATGAAGATTTTGCAGACCTTCGCCGGGGCATATGGGAGGGCGCCGCCGGTCTTGTGTAGGCACCTGAATCGGCTCTTCAGGAGGCCAAATGTCCTCTCTATCACTCGCCTTGTCCGGCCATGGGCGGTGTTGTAGCGGAGCTGGGCCGGCGTGCTGGGGTTGCGGAGAGGTGTGATCAGCCATGGCATGTTGGGATAGCCAGCGTCCCCTGCATGGAAACCACATGGACATAAGTAGGACAGGAGAAGCAGTCGGGCTGGAAGTCTACGCAAAATACAGGACAGACAGAGTGTACCCACCAACAACACATGCTCGTTCGTTGCGCAGCTGCGTCATCATTTCAGGCACCCTGCTACGCCTGTAGGCATCGTGTGCTGATCCTGGAAAACGAGCACAGACATGTGAAATCACCATGTTGGTCAGACACACCACAAGGGCATTGATGGAGTGGTAGTGCTTGCGATTCCTGTACGCTACCTCCTGGGCCTGTGGTGGTACCAAAGCCACATGTGTCCCATCTATAGACCCAATGACATGGGGCATCCCTCCCAGGGCATAGAATCCACGCTTGACACCTGTCAACTGTTCAGGAGTTGGGAAATGGATGAACTCATCCAGGTGAAGCAACATGGCCTCTAAAAAATCATGCAGCACACGGCTGAACATGCTCTGGGACATGCCACCAACATGAGCTATGGTATATTGAAAGGTACCCGTGGCAAGACAATGTAGGGCTGCCATTACCTTCAGCTTGGGTGTCAGTGCCGTAGGATACCTGTGCAGCGGTTGCAGGTGTGGTGCCAGCCTTGCCGTCAACTCCTCAATCAACGGTTGGGGGAAGCGGTAGCAGCGTATACAGTCATTCTCCCGCATGTCAGCCAAGTCCGGAAGTGGTCGGGGAAGAGGCGGCGCTCTGCAGTAATTTGGAAGTGACAAGGAAGAGTGAATGCACTACAACAACAATTTATATGTACTGAGCACATGTTAATCTGTCAATACACATATGCTACATACGGATTCAGGTATGTGCTACATGCCCTGGACACGTATGGCTGCCAGGTGACACTCCTACCAAGACCCAGCTACACACGGAGATTGTGAACCTCCACATCCCATGGCATGGGACTAGCTGTGTCCCAGTGTAAGTGAACAGCCAGACGCAATACAGGAGTGACATACATCAACATATCAGCAGAAGTAGGATGTTGATTGCAGAGACAGGTAGCGGAACACTAGAGCCACAGGTCACATGACATTACACTAGGACAGCCCACACACCTTGCCATGAAGGTGTACATGTCATGACTGACCACACATACATTGAGAGAATGCAGACAGGTCCTTGTTACGCTACTCTGTGTCCCATGCATACATGAACACCTTACATCCGATACCACATGTGGCCTGGTGTGCGTAACAGTGTGCCATGGCCATCTACACACAGACACATGTTGGTTGCAGCAACTGCAGATGCATTTGAGGGAACACCAACATCAAGCTAATGGGAACACACCACACATACATGACATAGTCACATCGTGCAACGTGGGTAGTCACATGTCAGGTGTGGTAACCCCTGTAGCGGGCATCAGGGGACACTTGCGTGTGTTGTTGACTGTGCCATGCCAGTGACGCTCATCTCAAGTGTTCTGTACGACATGCACACATGTCAAAGGAGTGAAGGGCATGTCTGGCACATAGTGCACCATCACACATAACATCTGTACACATCTCATCATACATCTATTGCCTTCACAACTCAGGAGTAATGTGCCACATCACAGCCTTTCACACCTGTGCCTCACACATGTATTACTGCCCAGACAATGCCTTGATGTCCATCCATGGACAAGTATGTCAGCCCTATTCCTTTCTGTGTGCTGCCTGTCACCACTGTCATGTGTGAAAGGCACCGTACATTCGCTCTGAGGGCGTGTGTACGTTCCCTATCACTATGGGAGTGCTGCCGTAGGCCTACCCATAGTGATGGTGAGCGTACACGCGTGTGTACGGTCCGTATCACAATGGGTACGCATACGCGAGCACACCCATAGTGATAGTGAGCGTACACGCGTGTGTACGGTCCGTATCACTATGGGTACGCATACGCGAGCACACCCATAGTGATAGTGAGCGTACACGCATGTGTACGGTCCGTATCACAATGGGTACGCATACGCGAGCACACCCATAGTGATAGTGAGCGTACACGCGTGTGTACGGTCCGTATCACTATGGGTGTGCTTACGTATGCGTACCCATAGTGATACGGACCGTACACACGCCTGTACGGCCCGTTTCTATGCATTTGGGGTGCCCTAGGGCCCCGGAACGCACCGTACCTGTGTGTGAATGTCAAAATTACATAGGGGACACATGAGGGACAAGTATAAAGCCCTACATGCATGCTGGTTGTCATGGAGACCAAGTTAAAAGTTTGAATTTTGTCCATCAGGTGCCCAGCAGAAGTCGGTTTGAAAGAATCTACTTTGTTGCAAAGTGGTTGTGGAGTTGACATCATGCTCAAGTAAAAAAAAACAAAGCCACTGACTGTGCTAGGTTTAAAGGGATTGGAGGAAACATAGGATGCAAATGTGAGTGACCAATCACTCTGTACTCCTGTGCATGAAACAGGCCAGCAAGGCAGATATAAGGCAGCCAGGTCCCATGAGAGAGCACTTGCCTGCACATCTTTTGATTCTACAACACTGCTGCTGCTCGTGATTCCCTGGCACCATGTCAAGGTCTGTGGAGAGGGCCCAGCCTTTCACCCTGGAGGAGAATCTGGCATTGCTGGATGTGATCCTCCCACAGTACCCCATGCTGTATGGGCGACCAGGGTTTCAGGTGAGTGCAGAGTCCACTAGCACAGACTGTGTCCCTTTTTTGTGACTGGGATTTCTGGCATTGTGTCCAGGTGTGACACACATGCATTGTACTGTAGAGTGGGTCACAGGGGGGGAATGCCTGATGTATCCCAGCAAGAGCATGCTGTGGTGCATGTCTGCCGTCCTCACTTGCATTGTGTTTACTGTGACAATCACTGCATGGTGCATGCCACATTCTGCCTGTCTAATCCTCCTGGGAATGTTGCTTCTACAGTCCTCATGTGATTCTGTGGTCACCCCAGTGTGACAGGTGACTGTACCCACAGATGTGTGTTTGTTCAGTGTACCTGTGCTGAGAGTGTCCACATGATGTGGGCGTACCCTGGACAACGGTGTGTGTGTAAGTCCCCTCTCATGTGGGTGGGTGCATATGTGGAGTGTAGTGCCCCAGCTGCATGAGGGATGGATATACCCTGCCCATCTGATGCGAGCAGGGAGCAGTGCTGTGTGTCTGACGTGCAGAGCCAGCCCCACACCTGTGAGCCCCCCCAGTCTAGTGGCACATGTGCAGAGTGAGGTTTGTAGCTGCATTTGGCAATGGCAGGTGTATGTCCTGTGCCTGTGTGTGTCTGTGTACTCTGCTGAGGTAGCGTCAGTGGCCTGTGGCATGTGACTGCTTTGAGGTGCTGCACATAATCCTGGTGTGCCTTCTGATGCCCAGTGTGAGTCTGGATCATTTATTGTGTCGTACCCCTCATGCCACCTGTGTACTTTCTATGGCACGTGGAGCATTTGCCCTTACACAGAGAAAAAAGTCCCTATGACAAAGATGCAATGCTTTGGCTGCATACTATGCCTTGTTGAAACCAGATAAATAGTTCTAATGTGTGTCTCTGTGACATGTGGCAGGTGTATTGATGTAGTCTCACTTTTTCAACCCCACAGGTAGGCGCCTCTGCCAAGGAGCAGATCTGGAGGGACGCCGTCAGTGCCGTGAGGAGGACGGAGGGTCGCAAGCGGCGCCTGGCCCAGGTGAGAAAACGCTGGCAGGATATCCGGTGCTGGACGCGGAGGATCGCACGGGTCCTGCTGGGGGACTCACCTGTGGGCCGTAAGAACCATGGGCGTCACCGTCTGACCCACATCCACAAGCGTGTGCTGGCGGTGGTCTTTCCAGACATGGACAGGCGCTTACGGGAGAAGCAGCAGCAGGAAGGGGGTAGGTACATGTGTGTTTGTTGTGTGTCACCAGTATTTGTAAGTGCGCAGTTGCATGGATACACTGCCAGTGTTTAACTGTGCGGTGCAGGTCCTGTCACCCACAGTATAGCGGTGCGGTCCTTCCTCTCTTCCCCTCCTTGCCATGTGTTCCCTGGTCTGTGTGTAGTCACTCTTTCACAACGTCATCTGGGCTGGCAGTTTATCCACGTGCCCAATGCTTGCAGCATCATGTGTGGGGGTGGTGTGTAACAGGTTTTGGGACCTTGCCTGTGCCCTGTCCAGGTCAGTACTTGTGGGGTCCATGTCAATTGGCACTGATGCTAAGTCCAGACATAGGAGTATGTCTCTGAAGTGTAATGCCTTACAGCAAGCATGTCCTATGTTGTGGCCTGTGACATGATGTGCATGAGTGTGCGATACGCAGAGTGCAGGGATGGTGGCCTGTGTTGCAGTCATTACCATTCAGGACCATGGAATATTGTGGCCACTACTGTCCCATGGGGCATATTTTGCTAGGTATCATGTGTGTCATCACAATATGTGGACACTCTCAGTGTCTACAGCATAGGATGTGCTCTGTGCCATTGTCCCCTGGCACCATGTATATTTACGTAACGTGTTCTACACGTGTCCACTGTACAGCCTGACCTAATTTTCCTCGTCCATACTCACGGTGGCCAGTGCCTGTGTGTCTTGTAACAATTATCTGATGATGGCCATTTTTAAATGAGATCGTTGTACAGGCGCACATGGGGTATTTTGGGTCCAATATGGGTTTCTGGCAGCCCATGTGTATTTCTCCCAGACTAAGAGATGCAAGTGCTTCCTGTGTGTCATCAAGTTGTTGCATGTAGGGGGTGGTTGGTGCGGGCAAGGCCTACATGTCAACACCTGAAATCTCATTGCTCGGTCTGGCCAGTGTGTGATGTTTGTCTGGACATACACTCAAGGTGCAGTGTCCCATTCATGTTGGGCATGTTTTTAAGTATTACCTTTGCAGCATGTGCCTAAAGTTCATGGAGATGGTCCATGCTCATCCCTAGTTACGGCAACGCTGTGTGGTGCAGATGCAGTGCTGGATTGGCCCCAGAGCCTGGCTCCTCTGTCCAAATCCATATCATGTCATTTGCTAATGTGTCATGCTCTCCATAGTTTCTCAGTGGCATGGTGGGTGAACCAACTGTGTGTTGCAGGACCTATATATGTACCTTGTATTGTAGATGTTACTCATCTCTCATTTCAGGCTATGCACTGTAACCTATGTAGATTTGACTCATGTGACATATGTATACAGGTGTCTGATTAATTCCTGTTTATTCACCTTGCCCACAGCATCGTCGGGGGACACGGATGGAGACACCGGCACAGACCGTGCGGAGGGACCGGGCACCAGTGCCAGCAGTGACATCTTAGCTGGCACATCGAGTGGAACTGAGGCGGAGGGGAGTGAGCCGGAGGACCTGTCCACTGCCACCACAGAATATGAAGCTGACGGGTCCGAGGCTGAGCTCTCCGAGGGGGCGGAGGCTGCTCCAACAGCTGACAGCAGCACAACATCTCTCCCCGCCCCCTCCATTGCCATCACCAGCCTCCCACTTGCTCGTGTCCCTTCCTGGCGTGCTAGGTCACCTCGTGTCTCTTTCCTGCCAGGCACCGCACCCCCTGCCCCTGTCTCCACTGCTGCCGCCAATGCCGAGTCTGTGGACATCCTGCGGCAGTTGCAGGTTGGTCAGGCTGCGATGCTTAATGTCCTCCATGGCCACAGCAGAGTGCTCAACAACATGGAGGCATACTTGGAGGGCATTTCAGCATCGCAGGCTGACCAACGCAACTTGCTGCGGTCTATTGACTCGACACTGACTGCAGCAGTGGATCTCCTGCAGCACTTCGTCCCACCCCCTACCCATGCCCCATCCACACTTCCCACTCCCATGCCTGTCCCACGTACACCCAGACGTCAGCATGCACACACCCCACCAGACACAGGCACCACACCAGCAGGGAAGGCAAAACGCACACCTCCTGGCACGCACACACAGGGTGAAGTAGGCACACCCACTGGGTCGGGGGGGAAACGGAAGACATGCAGCCAGAGTGGGAGTCCACATTCCTCACGACCACCACCCTCCAAATCCACTCCCCTCAGCTCTCCTGGCCAAGAGTCGGACACAGGGTCAGTCCTGCCCAGTCTGTCTATCAGCCCCAGTGTGGCACCACCCCGCAAGCGGTGGAGGCAGGACACCGGCAGGGGAGTTGAGTCCCCCCCCTGTCCAGACCCCCTCCAGTAGCACTGCGACCCATCCCTCCAACCCCCCCCTCCTTGGGGCCTGTGGTTCCTTCGGGTGCAGGGGAGACGCTGGGCGACCTGGCAGTAGTGTGCAGCGCCATGCTCGAATCCACCTTTGGCGCTGCCCCACCCCCTGTGTTAGAGTCGTCCGTCCCTGCACCCACAACACCTCCCCTTGCCCATCCTGTCCCTGCGGTGCCTGGTCCTTCCCCCCAACATGATGCCCCCCCCCCCCTGTGGGAGGCAAAGGAGTCTGACTGTGCAGGCAAGCTAGGGGACACACGTACCACTGTGTCCCCCATCCGGATTGGAGTCATGGACTGCCCTATGGGCCTTGTATATATTGACATTAATGATGATTATTACTTACATCCTGCTGAATAAGGCAATTTTGTTTTTCCTTGGAACACTACTGTTCATCTGGTATTGCTGTTGGTGGACCAGCTCCATGATTTTGGGTGGTGATAATGTGTTGGGTGTGTGGGAAATGTAGTCTTGTGCTGGTCATAGGGTCGGCCCTGGTATCTGTGTGCCATCACAAGCTGTTGGCTACATTACTTTGTTCATGTAAGCAGTTACTGCATGGTGACATCGTCCCAAGGTGTGTTCCTTCCTCTGTGTAACCTGACATCTTCCCTGCAGGGTGTTACCACTATGTGGTGCTGAGCTATGTCTACATCAGCTGGGTGTGTGACGGACTCCTTCAACTTTGCACATGCATGCTTAGCGATGTCTCCACCTGCATTATTCGTGGCATCCTTGGTGGTCACTGTACTTGTGTATGTAGACTGTTGACATGACTTCATGTGGACATGTTCTCTTTCAGGCGCTATGCATGTGTGTACTCCCAGCCTCGCACACATGTGGTACATGTACTGCAGGGTCTTTGTGCACCTGACTGACATTTGTGGGCATTGTATCTGTGGCTACTCCACCCTTTGCGTTCCATGGGCACTGCTGGGAGGACTCTGCACCCACCCCTCCTGTGTCTGGGCACTGCTGGGAGGACTCTGCACCCACCCCTCCTGCGTCTGGGCACTGCTGGGAGGACTCTGCACCCACCCCTCCTGTGTCTGGGCACTGCTGGGAGGACTCGGCACCCACCCCTCCTGTGTCTGGGCACTGCTGGGAGGACTCTGCACCCACCCCTCCTGCATCTGGGCACTGCTGGGAGGACCCTGCACCCACCCCTCCTGTGTCTGGGCACTGCTGGGAGGACTCTGCACCCACCCCTCCTGTGTCTGGGCACTGCTGGGAGGACTCTGCACCCACCCCTCCTGCGTCTGGGCACTGCTGGGATTGATAGGCACCCACCCCTCCTGTGTGTGGGCACTGCTGGGAGGACTCTGCACCCACCCCTCCTGTGTCTGGGCACTGCTGGGAGGACTCTGCACCCACCCCTCCTGTGTCTGGGCACTGCTGGGAGGACTCTGCACCCACCCCTCCTGCGTCTGGGTACTGCTGGGAGTGATAGGCACCCACCCCTCCTGTGTGTGGGCACTGCTGGGAGGACTCTGCACCCACCCCTCCTGTGTCTGGGAACTGCTGGGAGGACTCTGCACCCAACCCTCCTGCATCTGGGCACTGCTGGGAGGACTCTGCACCCACCCCTCCTGTGTCTGGGCACTGCTGGGAGGACTCTGCACCCACCCCTCCTGCGTCTGGGCACTGCTGGGAGTGATAGGCACCCACCCCTCCTGTGTGTGGGCACTGCTGGGAGGACTCTGCACCCACCCCTCCTGTGTCTGGGCACTGTTGGGAGGACTCTGCACCCACCCCTCCTGCGTCTGGCCATGTACGCTCCATACATACACGGGCGGGGGTACGGTCCCTACATACACTGTTGGGGTGGGGGTACGCCCCATACATACACGGGTGTGGGTACGGTCCGTACATACACGGTTGGGGTGGGGGCACGCTCCATACATACGCGGGTGGGGGTACGGTCCGTACATCCACTGTTGGGGTGGGGGTACGCTCCATACATACGCGGGTGTGGGTACGGTCCGTACATACACTGGTGTACATACACGGGTGGGGGTACAGTCCGTACATACACTGGTGTACATACACGGGTGGGGGTACAGTCCGTACATACACTGTTGGGGTGGGGGTACGCTCCATACATACGCGGGTGTGGGTACGGTCCGTACATACACTGGTGTACATACACGGGTGGGGGTATGGTCCGTTCATACACTGTTGGGGTGGGGGTACGCTCCATACATACGCGGGTGGGGGTACGCTCCATACATACACGTGTGGGGGTATGCTCCATACATACATGGGTGGGGGTACGGTCCATACATACACTGTTGGGGTGGGGGTACGCTCCATACATACGCGGGTGAGGGTACGGTCCGTACGTACCCATGCCCACGCTGTGGTATGCTTGTGCGGCCCGTACCCATGCCTTTGGCACATGGGTACGGGCCGTACCGCCATTGTTGGGGTGATGTGGGTGTGGGCGTGGTATGACTCGTACCCACGCTCTTAAGGCGTGGGTACGGTACGTACCTGTATTGTTGTGTTGCCGGTTCGCATTGTCGCCCACTTCCGTTGTGGCGGACGCTGGCGTTGCTGGACACGCCCCCACCCCCTCGAAGTGACCAGGGCCTGGAGGTCAGGTATGTCCAGGGCATATGTGCTGTGTGACTTGGGTGGGGGTTTTGTGTCCTGCCCCTGCCCCCCCCCCCCTTTGCCCCTGGGTGTTGTTCTGACCTTCTGCGGCATCTGCGTCGGTACTTGTAGAGGAGGTCGACTGCTATGAGGGCCGGGATGACACGTAGGTTCGGGTCCATGTCTGTCCGTCGCGTACAGGTGCTCCTTGTGCGCGTCGTCCTGATTTCCCGGCAGTTTTTGGCTGCCGTAAAATATTCTCCGTGCGGGATGACGTCGGTGCGAATCGTACTTCCTGGTTCGTGGATCGCAGGCTGCATACGTCCCGACGTCACGTCGGCGCTTTTCCGGATATCATTTGTATGTTTATTTTCCTCGGTTGGTGTTTTGTACGATTCGTACGGAAATAGTGTTTCCGTGCGAATCGTACTTGCATGTTTGTAAAGTTTTACAACCGGGTACGAGTCGGACGGAGAAAAGCCTCCGTCCGACGGTTCGTACCCGGTTTTTCCAAAGATCGTAATTGGCACCTAAGTGTTGAGTCTGAGGGTAAGTGAGAACAAGGAGGAGAATTGGTCCAGCAACTGGTGCATTCTCTCTCCTGTTAGGGAGTTAGAGCCGAAGAGAGGATCACACCCTCAACTGAACCATCTTTTTCTTTAGAGGAGAGGAGATCTGGGAGAAGCTCATTTTCCTCCTCACCTCCATCTGTCACCAAGTGCATGGTGACTTTGGACCTCTCAAAGTGGAGTGAGGAGGGCCCTCAAATGGTTGCTTAGGGTCTTGAAGTCCACCAGATGGGTGACCTCTCCCTTGAGCTCCTTAACCTAATAGATCCCGGTTCACCAGTCATGAAAAACCTAGGCTCCATTACCCACACTTTCTGGCCTGGTTGAAAATCCGCCAGAGTGGACTTCTGGTAAAGCCAGAGTTTCTTGACTTACTTCTTAGTTTCCATGTTCTTGGTGGCCTTTTTGACAAAAGCTCTTCATCTGAGTCCTGTGAGTCACAATGTAGCTGATTATATACTGGGGTGTTGCTTGGGAACTTACTTATTCTCCTCCTTCACAAGGCTGATAAGCCCTCTGAAAGGGTGACCACATAGAAGTTCAAAGGGACTGACTCCCTTCTGATGCACCTCACTGTAAGCAAACAACAGGCATGACAAGAGGATGTCCCACTTATGCCAGTGGAGAAGGTGATCACTCGAGGTGTCTCTATTTGCCTTGGCCTGCTGAAGTAGGCCCTCAAGAGTGGGGAACTCCTTCTGCGCTTGACAGAACCGTGATCAGGAGGATCCTTTTTCAGCTTGCCACACGGCTAGGTCAGGTAGGTCTACCAGGGCAGCAATGTCTTCCCCTCTTGCGCAGGGATTATTAGCCTCTCTGAACAGGAGGTGCCTTGTTCAGCTTGCCACTTGGCTGGCTCAGGTAGGTCTCCCAGTGCAGCAATGTCTTCACCTCTAGTGTAGGGAGTGATGACAAAACGTCTGGGGGAATACCATGCCAAAGATATCAGGTCCAACAGATGTTGTGGTCCTCCTAAAGCTCTAGAGTGAAAGTTTGAAAATGTTTCCAAACATTCTTTTGGTGCCCAAACAACCACAGGACTATACATCTAAGACCTCAGAAGAAGGCATTTAGAGACTCACAGGAGACAGACAGAGGCCCAAAGCAAAGTCAAGTCACGGCCAGTTGCCACTGGTCATCTGAGCACTTCAGGGAAAAGGGCATTGCACAACGTTTTGTGTCCCTGTGTTGACACAGAAGGTCAGACAACTGAAGCTTGGAGTCTACCTCTTTGTTCTGGGTACAAGAGGAAGCAGGCCCAGCCCTTCAACACTCCAGTCACAGACAGCAAGTGTAGTCCTCTTTTAATCTTCCGCAGGTCCAGAAAGTGTTCTGAGGAGTACACCATGAGGTGCCACAGGTATTGTTGGAACTATCTAATGGATAGTGTGACTCCTGGTCACTCCCTAATCAATGGGGCAAAAGTTCTCAGGGCCTGACCTACTTACATTTTCAGTTGTTCATGTTTGCTTTGCTGCAGACAGACCGAAAAAATGCAATGTGTCTGAGTAATTCAAAGATGGTCTTCAGCCATATTAAACTTGCGCACAGAGAGCCGGCAGTTTGTAGGGGAGTGTAATATGCAAGTTACTAATGTCCTTCAACACCTGACACTAGAACGCTGGCTGAAGCAGGCCCTAAACCCTTAACAAACAAGCATTGGCATAGCCAATAGGTCTCGCCTTTGGGACCTTATAAGTATTTAGTTATGCAGCACAATATCCTTGATGCAACATCAAGTGTTGCATGGCTAAACACTTATACGGTCCCAAAGGCGAGACCTATTGGCTATGCCAATTGTTAGACGGACCGGGAGGGTCGGCCGAGGACACGGGGAGAGGTCTCCGGGGAGAGCCCTCTCCAGCGATCGTACAGACGAGTAACTTCCCCCCCACAGATGTACACCACACGAAGATAAGTTTTAACGTTCTTTATAAGCAATCTTTAGGTACGATAGAATGGTACAAGGAGGTCAGGACTCAGGGGTCCCCTCAATTCTAGTCTCTTGGATGGGAAAGGGGGTAGCGGGACAGTCTTGTTACCAATCTGGTAGATGCGATGATATGATGGATAGCTCACAATCCTCGAGCTCGGTGTTCTAGCTGGACGGGCCGTGGCAGCGCCAGCAGGTCCCGGTGAAGGTGGTCGTTACACGGTCCGCGGTAGCGCCAGCAGGTCCCGATGAAGGTGGTGGTTACAACGGTCCGCGGCAGCGCCAGCAGGTCCCAACGAAGGTGGTAGTTACAACGGTCCGCGGCAGCGCCAGCAGGTCCCGACGAGGATGGAGGATGCAGAAGGCCGCGGCAGCGCCAGCAGGCAGGATGATAGTTCACAAGGCAGGGCTACGGCAGCGCCGGTAGTCCGTCAAGGATGAGTTCTTCTCGGTGTCTCTCGACTCCAGGATACAACTGCCTTCCTGCTCTGGAGCTGCCCCAGTTATAGGTCTGGCGCCCTTTGATGTCCGGACCCTCGCACTTGGAGGTCGGGAGGTCTGGGATGAGGGAGTCCAGACACCCAGCAGGGGGGTGGAGCCAGCGCCCGGGGGAGCTGGGGGGCGATCGGCACCTGGCGGGGGAGAGCCATCGACACTTCTTTCTCCCATCGACCTGCCAAGTGGTCCGTTCACCTCCTGGGTGGATGGTGGTGCCGGGATGTCGGGGCCTGGCCAGGCCCAGGGTTAGGGTCGAGCTGAGGCCACGCGGCCTCGTGGTGCAGTGTCCAAGATGGCGGCCGGGCCGGGCGAGGGAGCCGGTAGTGGTTCGGCCCCATGATACAGAGATGTCCGGGGGCAGGAGTCCCGTCTGGAGACGGGGTGCGGGTTGTTTTCTGTGGGTAACACCTGGGGGGCCGGGGCTCGGGCCCTGTCATGCGGGGGGGGGAGCAAGCCCTTTATGTGGCCTGTCCAACATGCGTCCCCCCCAGCTGAAGGCGGGGAGAGTCACCCATCCTCTTGGGGACTCTCCTCGTCGAGGCGGAAAAAGCGTGACAGGCCATCTGCGTTGGCGTGGTCTTGGCCCGGTCGATGTTCCACAGTGAAGTCCATCCCCTGCAGGGAGATGGACCAACGCAATAGTTTGGGGTTTTCCCCCCGCATCTGCATTAGCCACTGCAGGGGTCGATGATCTGTTTGCACCCGGAAGTGGGTACCGAAGAGATAGGGCCGGAGCTTTTTGAGGGCCCACACCACTGCGAAGGCCTCCCTCTCGATGGTGCTCCAGCGCTGTTCTCGGGCCAGGAGGCGTCTGCTGATGAAGGCCACCGGTTGGTCAAGTCCCTCGGAGTTCAGCTGGGAGAGGACCGCCCCGATGCCATGGTCGGAGGCATCCGTTTGTACGATGAATTCCCGACTGTAGTCGGGGGCCTGGAGCACAGGGGCAGTGCACATGGCGGCTTTCAGCTTCTCGAAGGCCGCTTGACAGTCTGGGGTCCAGTTGACCTTCTTCGGGTGGTTTTTGGATGTGAGTCCCGTGAGGGGCCCCACAATGCTGCCATAGTCCCTCACGAACCGCCGGTAGTAGCCGGTGAGCCCCAAGAAGGCTCGGACCTCGGTCTGCGTGACTGGAGGCTGCCAGGACTGGATGGCAGCAATTTTGAGTTGCAGAGGGGCCACCAGACCGCTTCCCACCTGGTGTCCGAGATAGGTCACGGACCCCTGACCAATTTGGCACTTGCTGGCCTTGATTGTGAGGCCGGCCCGTTGGAGGGCCTGCAGGACCTCTCGGAGGTGGCGGAGGTGGTCGGACCAGTGGCGGCTGTACACAGCGATATCGTCCAGGTAGGCGGCGCTGAACTCCTCGAGCCCCGCCAAGACCTGGTTCACCAGTCGCTGAAAGGTAGCTGGGGCATTCTTCATGCCGAAGGGCATGACTTTGAAGTGGTAGTGGCCATCGGGGGTAGAAAAGGCGGATCGTTCTTGGGCCCGGGGTGTGAGACCGATCTGCCAGTAGCCTGCTGTCAGGTCGAAGATGCTGAGGTAGCGGGCAGCCCCCATGCGGTCGATCAGCTCATCTGCTCGGGGGATGGGATGAGCGTCGGTTCTGGTGACAGCATTCAAGCCCCGATAGTCGACGCAGAATCGGAGCTCAGGCGTGGTGCCGGGGGCAGCAGCTTTGGGGACCAGCACGACCGGGCTGGCCCAGGGGCTGTCCGAGGGCTCGATGACCCCGAGCGTGAGCGTCTTTGATACCTCCTCTTGGATGCAGGCCCGTACCCGATCTGGTACGCGGTACGCCCGGTGTCTGATAGGGGGACTGTCCCCAGTGTCCACGTCGTGCAAGCACCAGGGGGTGACCCCTGGGGTGAGGGAAAACAAGGTAGCAAACTGCAGCAGGAGGTCCCGGCAGCCTCGGCGCTGTTCCGGGGTGAGGGCATCGGAGAGCCGGACCCCGTCCACGGAACCATTTTTCTCCCGAGTCTTCAGGAGGTCAGGGAGAGGCTCGGAGTCTTCTTCCGCTCCACTGTCTGTAGCCATCAGGAGGCTGAGCTCCGAGCGCACAAAGTGGGGTTTGAGTCTGTTGGTGTGGAGGACCCGGAGGGGGTTCCGTGGGGATTCCATATCGATGAGATAGGTGACGGGGCTCTTGCGTTCGACCACTTTGAAGGGCCCCGTCCACTTGTCCTGCAAGGCACATGGTTCGCTGGGGGACATCACCCACACTTGTTGGCCAGGTTCGAATTCGATGGAGGAGGCATTTTGATCGTACCATTTTTTCATGTCCTCCTGACTGGCCTCAAGGTTCGCTTTCGCCATTTCTCTGAATCGCCTGGTCTGATTGCGTAGGGTTAGGAGGTACTTGAAGACGTCTGGAAGGGTCTTTAGGGGGGCCATCTCCCAACCTTCTTTGACTAGGCTGAGGGGCCCTCGCACAGGGTGCCCGTACAAGAGTTCGAAAGGGCTAAAACCGAGGGACTTCTGGGGAACTTCTCGATAGGCGAAGAGGAGGCACGGAAGTAGTACATCCCACTGGCGACGGAGGGGCTCTTCCAATCCCCCAATCATTCCCTTGAGCGTGCGGTTGAACCGCTCGACTAGTCTGTTTCCTTGAGGGTGATGGGGGTCGTGAACCGGTAGGTGACCCCGCACTGCTGCCAGAGGGACTTCATATACTTCGAAATAAAATTTGTGCCTCTGTCGCTGACGACTTCTCGGGGGAAGCCCACCCGGGAGAAGATCCCCATTAAGGCCCGGCCGACCACCGGGGCTGTTACAGTTCGCAGGGGCACAGCCTCGGGGTAGCGGGTGGCGTGGTCCGCCAGTACCAGGATGAACCGATGTCCTTGTGCTGTACGGGGGTCCAGGGGCCCCACAATGTCTATTCCCACCCTCTCGAACGGGGTGGTGACAACTGGGAAGGGTTGCAGAGGTGCTTTGAGTTTGCGGCCGCTCTTCCCGCTGGCCTGGCACGTGGGGCAGGACCGGCAGTGGTTGAGGACGTCGTTTCTCATCTTCGGCCAGAAAAAGTAGGTCACCAGGCGACTGTAGGTTTTGTCCTGGCCCAGGTGTCCAGCCAGAGGGACATCGTGGGCCAAATTTAACAGGAAGTCTCTAAAACGGAGGGGCACCACCAGCACTCGACTGGCCCCTAACTCCGCGATTCTCTGTTCACTGTACAATAGGTCGTTGTCCCAATAGATCCAATGGGCTCCGGTGGTGTCCCCTGCGCTCTGGGCGAGGGCTTGCTGGTGGAGTCCCTCGAGGGAGGGACAGGTCTTCTGTTTTTGACGGAACTGTTCCTGGGTGGGCCCCCCTTCTTGACGCCACTGAGCCAGGTTGGGAAGGTCCTGGGGCTGAGCGAGCCCTTCGGGGGTTTGCTCTGGGGGGTCGGTATGGTCGGTGTCCTCTACTGGAGCGACCGGGGGAGGAGGTGCTGGCCATTCTGGTTCTTCTGGTCGGGGGATGGCACGGGCGGCCATGGACCGGGTGGTTACGCACGCCCAGTCCGGGAGGCCCAACATCCCCAGGTGCTCTCTTCTTTCTACGGCGGCCCACGGGGAACTCTCAAGATCATTCCCTAGGAGACAGTCCACGGGGGCATCATCTCGGACCGTCACCTTCAACATGCCGGAGACTCCTCCCCATTCGAAGGGGACGCAGGCCATCCGACATAGACTCTCCGAATTGTCGGCTGAATGGACGGGGCAGAGAATGTTCGGCAGGATCTGCTCTGGTTTTACCAGGTGACAGCGGACGGCCGTCACACTGGCCCCTGTGTCACGTAGTGCTTCGGCCCGGCATCCATTAATGTTCACCCACTGACTATATTTTCTGGTGTTGGCGGGTAGGGGAGCCCGCGGGACCATGTCTCTTCCCCCTAGGCACGCTAGAACCATGGCGGCCGGTTCCCACTCTCGTTGTTCCTGCTCGTATTCTTCCTGTTCTTCGGAGATTTGTTCTCCCCCCAGGGCGGCGGCAGCTACCTGGCGGGGTCTCGGCGTTTGGTTCTGTGGACAGTTCGGGTCATTGGCGTAGTGGCCGACTCGCTGGCATCGGTGACACGTGACATTGGCTCGGAACCCCGGGCGCATCGGGGGGTTGCCCCGGCTGGCCGGGGGCGGGGTGCTGGCAGCGGGAGCGGCCGGGACGGTGTCTCTTCCTCGTCCCTGGCCTCCTCCTCCTCCTCGGGGACGGTGCTGGCCTTGGTTGTTCCGGTTCTGTTCGTGCGGCCCTCTCCGGCCCACTCGGGTGCTTTCCCACCGGTCAGCTTCGGCGGCGAGTTGCCGTGGGTCAGTCAATTTACTGTCGAGGAGGTGCTGCCTGAGCTCGACGAAGCAGTTGTTAGAGAGGTGCTCCCACACCATGAGATTAAAAAGTTGCTCGTAGGTCGTTACGTGGCTTCCCTTGATCCAACCCTCGAAGGCTCGGCTGAAATAGTTGACATATTCCACCCAAGTTGTACCCGGGATCCGGGTGCAGTCTCGGAACCTCTGGCGGTACATTTCGGGTGTGAGCCCATATCGGGTGAGGAGGGCAGCCTTCATGTGGTCATAGGATGACATCAGATGGTCTGGGAGCTGTAACAGGGCATCGCGGCCTTCATTGACGAACCTCCCCCATAGACCGGCTCCCCAGTCACTTCGATCGATCCGGTGGGAGGTCATGGCGATCTCGTAGGCCTTGAACCACTGTTGTATGTCGTCCTCTCGGACATACTCTCGAACGACATCCTTGGGGATGTGGACTTTCTTTTCTGTCGCTCCCGGGGTGCGCGGTCGCTCGGGCACCTCCAGTTCTTTGTTCTGTTTCCGTAGGTCTATTTCTGCCAGTTTGCGCTCGTGTTCGTACGCTAATCTCTTTTCTTCGAGCTCTCTCTGCCTCTGTTTTTCTTCCCGTTCTTCTCGGAGCCGCAGATGTTCTAGGTTCAGTTTTTGTTCGGCTAATTTTAGTTCACCGTCCATTTTGAGCCGGGCCATTTCTAGCTCATGTAGTCTGCTTTTTTCTCTCTCTTGGATCTCTTCCTGCGAGAGACCCGTTCTTCGCTCCTCGGGAGCCGTGGTGTTCCTCTCTGATGCTGCAAGGTTTTGATCCGGGGATCTCGCGGCCCCGGTTTCTGCCCACGACTCAATGGCGTGCTTGAAATCGTCTTTGGTACTCAGGCTGGTGGTAGCAATGCCTAGTTCAATGCAGAATTGTTTCAATTCACGATGGCTGTACTCTTCCAATTTCTCCATCTGGAATTTCTCGGTGGATCCGCTCTCTTTGGTTGACATTGTGGTTTCGTCGTGGGGTGAGCTACTCTCTGTACGATTACGCGTTGATTCGGATCGCGCCGCTGGCCACCAATGTTAGACGGACCGGGAGGGTCGGCCGAGGACACGGGGAGAGGTCTCCGGGGAGAGCCGTCTCCAGCGATCGTACAGATGAGTAACTTCCCCCCCACAGATGTACACCACACGAAGATAAGTTTTAACGTTCTTTATAAGCAATCTTTAGGTACGATAGAATGGTACAAGGAGGTCAGGACTCAGGGGTCCCCTCAATTCTAATCTCTTGGATGGGAAAGGGGGTAGCGGGACAGTCTTGTTACCAATCTGGTAGATGCGATGATATGATGGATAGCTCACAATCCTCGAGCTCGGTGTTCTAGCTGGACGGGCCGCAGCAGCGCCAGCAGGTCCCGGTGAAGGTGGTCATTACACGGTCCGCGGCAGCGCCAGCAGGTCCCGATGAAGGTGGTGGTTACAACGGTCCGCGGCAGCGCCAGCAGGTCCCAACGAAGGTGGTAGTTACAACGGTCCGCGGCAGCGCCAGCAGGTCCCGACGAGGATGGAGGATGCAGAAGGCCGCGGCAGCGCCAGCAGGCAGGATGATAGTTCACAAGGCAGGACTACGGCAGCGCCGGTAGTCCGTCAAGGATGAGTTCTTCTCGGTGTCTCTCGACTCCAGGATACAACTGCCTTCCTGCTCTGGAGCTGCCCCAGTTATAGGTCTGGCGCCCTTTGATGTCCGGACCCTCGCACTTGGAGGTCGGGAGGTCCGGGATGAGGGAGTCCAGACACCCAGCAGGGGGGTGGAGCCAGCGCCCGGGGGAGCTGGGGGGCGATCGGCACCTGGCGGGGGAGAGCCATCGACACTTCTTTCTCCCATCGACCTGCTAAGTGGTCCGTTCACCTCCTGGGTGGATGGTGGTGCCGGGATGTCGGGGCCTGGCCAGGCCCAGGGTTAGGGTCGAGCTGAGGCCACGCGGCCTCGTGGTGCAGTGTCCAAGATGGCGGCCGGGCCAGGCGAGGGAGCCGGTAGTGGTTCGGCCCCATGATACAGAGATGTCCGGGGGCAGGAGTCCCGTCTGGAGACGGGGTGCGGGTTGTTTTCTGTGGGTAACACCTGGAGGGCCGGGGCTCGGGCCCTGTCATGCGGGGGGGAGCAAGCCCTTCATGTGGCCTGTCCAACACCAATGCTTGTTATTTATGACTGGAGCCTTGATGCAGTCATCTGGGACAACTCTAAGGGGCTCCACTTTTGCACAATGAGGAGCATCTTTTGAGCATTCTACGGTCATTGCTTCCACAACCTGCTGAGTAAATGAGGCGAGCATTGTCTGGCATTCTCACTCCCCTGCCTTTCCGAGGCGCATGCTCTGCACGGGGTACCAAATATCTTTTTTTATAATCCAGAGACAGACGAGAGCAGTTTGCCTAAGTCTTTCGTTTTTGGGAAAGGGGCTTGAGGTGGTGTGGAGAGTTCCTATTATTCTAGTCATTTTTGACTAATCCCAGTTTATGGATTTTATTGAAGTTTTCAAAACCTAATCATGGACACACCACAAACAGAAATCACATACACAGATCTTGAGCTAGGATTATTTTCATGGGTCTTATTATGGCATTATTGGTATGAGACCCCTTGAAGCAAACCTCGAGTAACACCATGCAAATGTTGCTTAGACAACTAATATGATTGGCAGACAGCAATTAATAACTACATTTCTGCATGGGGAAAAAACTTTCACATGTACATACTTTTGAGAAAGGAGTAAAAACTCATTTTTAGCCACAGAATGGAAGGCAGACGATGGAGAGAGCAACTGAATCTATCTTCTTGGATAAGCAATATCGCAGCTTTCCTCATTATTTCACTTTATCCTTCCTAAAGTATTCCCCCCAAAACCCCTTTTCTCTTTCACTTCCCGCCATCACCCTTTCTTCTTCACTTCTCTGCAGAATAAAACGTCTTTTTTCTATTCTCTCATTCTTGGAACACACCGTCCCTCTCAATCATATTTCTGTCTTGAGTTCCACTCAGTGCATTGAAGCGGCCTATTGCTGTCAAATGCATATGATTAAAAAAACAAAGCCATGGATATAACGTTCCAAGCTGACATGTACGTGGTGCACGAAAGTTAAACGCTTATCGAAGTCTTCACACTAGAAACATAGGTACCACATCCTAAGCACGAGAGGAAGAAAACAGGGATGTGAGTGGAATGTGGAAAAGAAAACGCTTCTTTGTCAAGCATCCACAGGGACACATGGTAAGAGACATGCTCTTGTCATCTGTAATCCTAAACGAATATCCCATAGCTAGTGAATGAAGCATCACTTCAGCGGTACATTCTGCAGACACACTACAACTCTTCCTGTAGGTCTTATTCTCCGATGCTGTATTAAGTACTTATTTTAAGGAGAGAGACATGACAAGATAACTGTCTGCAAGGCCAGGATGAGACCATTAGCACTACGAGACTATACGAATGACAAAATGCGAGTTCTACCAATGATTGTAACATCATAAGCGGGGTGGAGGTGGAGATATGGGGAACGCAGTGCCTGGACATGGCTCTGGTGGGCTCAGTCATAATGCTCCCTTAAGTGAGCCTATTTTCACTTGTTATTTCCCTCTATGCCATCACTGAAAGTAGATCCTTTTGCTAACCACACCTCCGATCCTAAATCCAATTGAGGTGGAATCATCATATTTGAAATCTATTAACAGTCAAATCTCACATTCCGCAGGTGGGAGTATTATCCATCAACTCATTTTCTTTAGTTGGGCAGCCACACTCTCGTGTGGCATTTAAAACCTAGATAAGAAAAAAAGTCTGGGTGTCTTTTTTCATGCGTATCCGCCCCATAAGCCCTTCCTTTAGGACTCCTCTCACTGGCCTTCTATCCGTCCTCGCCACAATTCCATCTCTCCTACTACCACAGAAGCCAAAGCCCATCCGTCTCACGCTTTTCTTACACTCAAATAGCTTTAGAGGCATTTAATGTCTTCCATATGTTATTTTTCCTCACCCCCTCCTATGAGACGCCCATGGAACACTCCATTCTAATCCCGTTTTTCCTCGCTAGCCCCTCTGCTTACCTCTGTTTTGCTCCTTCTTTCTCAGCACTTCCGGTTCTGTGCTAAGTGCACTTCTGATAGGATAGTGACTGATTCCCATTAGAGGAATGACCGTTCACAACTGCGTACGAGACACGGCACGTCCTATATCTGCATATCTTTGCTATGTCAGCTACATCGCCTATGCAAGATCTAGTAAGCAAGCGGCTTTCCTCGTTGATTGAGTGATGCGCGATCTTGGCAGTTGGAGTAACGGTTTACCTGCAGCGTTCAGAGAAGGATTCAGCTAACAATGAATATGAAGTATAGAGAGCTAAAGGCATCGTGACTGACAGTCATTCCCACGTGGACAGGCGATGCCACCTGGCCACATGTTTTTTTCTGGAATAACCAGTACAAAATGTTGGAAATCACCTAAAGCCGTTATTTTCCACTCTTATTGGCACGCACTTTAAACGGTGAATACAATGTCCCTTAAAAATCTTTGACTGATAATTAAAATAAGGAAAGACGAAAAGACTGTGTAACAAGCGCTCGCTAGGCAGCCTATGACGTTTACTTCTGGCTTTTTCGCCCGTCCCACTTGGACGAGCTCGCCTGCTTTCCGTCTGAAGTAAAAGGTTTCTTATCTTTATGGGGCTATGTGTTTGGCCCCATAAAGATAAGAAACCTTTTACTTCAGAAGGAAAGCAGACGAGCCCGTCCAAGTGTGACGGGCGAAAAAGCCGAACAAAAACATCACAAACAGCTCTTTTCCAATGGCTGGCCACCGTTTAGCATAAACAGTGACGCTAGCCAGTGGAAAAGAGGGGCGGGGCTTAATGCCCTTTACAGAAAATACCACAAAACGTTAAATCTCACCAGCGAAACTGCGCATGTGCGCAGCCCACGCCAGGCGAAACCTAAAAATGAGACAGACATCCTGTATGACAAAGCAAGGTCTTTCAGCAACTAGACAGGGGATAAGTCAAGAATTTTGATATGGTCTTATTTGATCTCTTTCAAGAGTTCAAAAGTGTTATATGTGCCTCAGGCAGGATTGGACACTGTTAGGCCAACAAGGGAGGCAGCAGCCCCCAAACTGTATGTCAAGCTGAGCTAAGAGGAGTAATCCCTGCTTATTCAGGTTGCCTGTCAATCAAAGTAGTTTATTGTAGTCTACTGTGTGGCATCTGGAAAGAATTCCACAGCTAAATAAGGGGTAAGTACCGGCTAGGGAGATGGCTGCTGAAGAGCTAATGCAAATTTGGCTCTAGGAGCATCAAACAAAGAAAAGGTAACTTTCTAATGTTATTTTCCTTAATAATTTTAAAAAATCTGACTGCACCATTGAATTGGATTTTTTATTCCTGTTAAAAAATAGTGGTTTAATTATTTTTCTAGCAGTTCCGAAACCTGAGATGCCAATACTAAACTTTTAATCTGAACTCTGGTTTTCTGTATTGGGCACAGAGGTCTGCCACAGCAAAAATAGCTTTCTCAGTCTTGTCACTGTAAGTACAAGTTGACATATATTTTTTAAATGTCACACTTTAAATACCTTGCACTCTACTGTGTGGGCTACATTAATATTTAAAACAAAGGTTTTTCCCCATCGTAAGGGTTATTTTGACAGCTTGTACTGCATGTTTTGTACTGCAGTATTCAGACTACAATTATAGGCCTGAAGCTATGTTTTTTAACTTAATTCCATGGATAGAATAATAGGTACTGTGTTCCACATGTGATGTTCGTTTTAAGCTTTTATTCGGTCAAATAGATCAACCATATAAGCAAATACATTCAATAAACAATCTGGTTAAAAGAAAACAAAATAAAATGTAAAAACAGTGGGATTGAAGGAATAAAAATATCAAAATTCGTAAAAAAGATATATCAAATGCTAAAGTGCAAATGCATAAGTCACAAAGTTCCCATAGCAACTTTGCTTGGGTATAAACAAGCCTAATTCAGAGTGCAGGTGCAGAAAAAGGAGCATATAGTCAATTATCAATGATCAAAGATTTCCTAGTATTAATAGCTTTCATAAGAAATGTGGCTAAATAAAAACACAATTGCGGATCATCCAATCTAAAAAGCAACTCCATGGCATTTTTAAAAGATCTGGTGTTATAATATAAAAAGAAAGGTTTAAATAAAATTTTCTAAGATAAGTATAAAAGGTACAAAAAAGTAGCATGTGGCAACAACTTTGATAGGAGACTCCGTCACATGGACATGGGTGAGTAGAACTCTGTTTCGTGACTGGGAAATGAACAAGATGGTGTATAGTACCCAGTCTTAGACGTGTCAACACGAAACGGTGTGATGCCCTAGTCACGACTGATAAATAACTTTGGAAACCCTGTTTAAGATCCATTTGTAAATAAAATACGAGAGTTGGTTGAGTCTTGATAGTGTGGGATCTAGCCTCTATTTTGTTGGCCATCATAACTGTTTTTATCTCAGTTCTAGCAACAGAAGCTGAACACTCAGGATCCAATCGGATATCACAGTTAAATAAAAATTTAAACCAATGGATATTATAATTGAGCCAGGGTATTTTTAGACAGTTTTCCAAACTAAGACAATCCCGTATTATGGATTGCGTAAACATAGTCTCCTCTTTTGACCATATAGATTTCCATAGTAGGAGAGGGCGTATTAAGGCCAGGACTGAAATATATTTAATGCCCACCTCCCTATGGATGAGTTCAGTAGAGGCAGATAAAGGGGCACACAGTAGGTGCTTTAAAAATGAATTTTCAATTTGTTGTAATTTATTACCCTGGCAGTGGCCCCAAACACCTGCCCCATATAGAGCTGCGGTGACGCATCGTATCTCGTAAATTGTCAACATATCTCTGATGCGTCGGTTACCTAGTTTGGCAGCAAATCTAAAAATGCCATTAATATTTCTCAACATCTTAGAACAGTCATTGTCCTGTTCCTGAACCCAAGACCTATTTCCTGCAAACGTGATGCTTAGGTAACTGAAAGTTTTCACTGTCTGGACCTTGGAGCCTTCAGTGTAATAAGTACTGGATGTTATGGGGTTCCTGCCACAAGCCATTACAAAAGTTTTCGATTTGTTAATTAAAAGTTTCCTTTTAGCAATAAAAGCGGTAAAATTATCCATAAGACGTTGTAAACCAATGGGAGTGCGAGAGAGTAAGACTGCGTCGTCCGCATATAAAAGAAATGGGACGGGCATACCGTCAACCCTGGGGGAATCCGACTCAAACAGTTTCAGGGCTGCGTCTGCTTCGTTGATCAACAAAGAAAAAAGCAATGGAGCCAGAACGCAGCCCTGTCGGATGCCTCTTTTAACCTTAAAAGAAGGGGTGTATTCGCCTAAAAGGCCATACCGCACCTTACTTGACAGGTTTTCGTATAATCTCGCTAGAAAATAGATTATCTCCTTTGGCGCACCCATATCTAACAATAATGGCCATAAAATTAAATGATCTACCAAATCAAAAGCGCTGCTAAGGTCAGCAAAACATAAATATACATTTCCTTCCCTAGCTAGGGTATACCTTCCAATTAAGAGGTCCAAATTGACACACTGCTCTAGTGTGCCAATTCCCTTTCTGAATCCATATTGTACTGGAGTAAGAACTGCCTTCTCTTGAACCCAAGTTTCTAATCTCGATAACATGACCCTACTCATGATCTTAATAGATGAGTCAAGTAGAGATAATGGGCGGTAATTACAAACATCAGTTTGACTCCTTTCTTATGCATAGGTACTATAATGGATTGACCCCATGATAAAGGAAAATGGGTCTCAACGGCGGCATTAAAAACTCTTGTTAGAAAAGGGGACCATAGAACAATTTCATTCCCATAAAAATCTATGGGGACCCCGTCGGGTCCTGGTGCTTTACCCCCCTTACTACTAATAATACCATCGGTGACTTCTTCTATACTAATTGATAAAGGAATAATTGGCCATTCGTCAGAGTACTGGTTGGATTGGGTGGGTGATACAACTGTATTAATAGGGTTAAAAATATTAGAAAAATGGGTTACCCAATCGTTACAGTTGATGTGGGAATTAATTTCGGGGATATGGTCATCCTTCAAGAAGATGCTATTTACGGTATCCCAGAACAATTTGCTATTTTTAGTGTCAGCTGCCAGACTTAAGTCTTTCCAAGCTATTTCTTGGAGTTCTGTTTTTCTAATTTTTAAAGCTATAGCATATTCTGCACGCGAGGCCTTGATTATATCCGAGTTTCTGGGATTACATCTCAAAACTTGTTTGAGATTACTCAGGGCCTTAGTGCATCTGGTATCGAACCAGCCCACCTTAGGTTTTTTATTTTTGCAGTCTGGTTTCGTCAAAAGATTCTCCACAATATTATTTACCTTGGTAAAATTCTCTAGCATCATTACAGGATCAACCTCATCCCCTAAGCAAACTTCAATTTCGTTCTGGCATTGGGTAACAACGTCATTCAAAATTTTGGGTAGGTCCACACCGGCCCATTTTATCCGGACACCATTTGGTCTAGTGGGGGCGATACATGAGCTTTGAAGTGCACTAGAAATATGTTTGGGTCCCCAAAATAATAAATACACAGAAATACTGTTATGATCGCTGGTGGGTTGATCCGTTATGCAAGGTAAGGAAAATAAATGTGCACTATTACAGGAAATGATGATGTGATCAATAATAGACATTGCATTTCTACCTGTGAATGTGGGGCATTTCTTATCAAGTTTATCAGTAGCACAATATAACAATTCTAGATCCCATTTAGCCATTGCACCATTTAGGGTCATACCATATTCGCAGTGAAGCAAATGCATATAACAGTCATCATCGAAATCCCCCCTCCTAGGCCCATAAACTTTGGTTAAGGATAGTGGACATATTTGGACGTTAAAATCACCCACCAAGAGGATAACAATTGGCTTCCTAATAATACTGGTCATCTTCTCAAGTTCACTTTCCAGATCGTTAATAATTAGGCCACGTGAGGAGCTAAACACATTATTGTAAAAATTAATCAGGATAACATCTTTGTCTGAGGGGGAAGCCAGCCACATAATCTAAGCATAAAAACCCACATTAGTACACTTTTTAATTTTACATTTGTTTAAACTAATAGAAATCAGGATCAAAAGTCCTCCCTTGGCTCTACTGGAAGGAGAAGGCTGGGCCGGAAGCCAATGGGAGGTAAAGCACTCTAAATAAATTGGATCGATGCACCACGTCTCCTGAAGGCAAATGATATTGTGTTGGGCCGAAGTAAAATCTGACCATGAGAGAGTACCTTTTTTCCTGTCGAAACCAGCAATGTTCCAAGTAGTGACCTGGTACCCTATGGCGGAATTCGTTACATCAAGTTGCTGAAAAGATTCATCGTGACCCACCTCTTTTCTAGTAATATTTACTTCTGGTAGAATACACTCTAGTTCGCTAGAAGCAATGCGTGGACATATTACATTTTTAGTTAAAGTCCTGCCCTGCTCTGACGTGCATAAATCAACCTTTCTAATTATATTCTTGACATTTAGATTTCTTGTTTTGGAACTTTTGGGTAAGTGCCTTTCCCTTGTTGCCTGGCTATTCCATGACAGTCCCTTACGTCAATCATTGCTGTCCAAGTTACCTAGCACCTGGTACTTGTTGGTTACTGGGACAGCAAAACTAGATACGGGAGAGTACAAAAAAGGGATTGACGGAGGTCCAGTTCTAGATCGACCTACATATCCGTTTCCGAGTGTTCCCATTAAATGTCTATGAAAGTATCCTAAGGGAAGAAGAGTAGTGTTGAATTCCCGAGGAGAGGGTAATGGCGCGTTATTAAGTGTATTAAATGCCCACCTCGGGGACCTAAAATTAATAATTATACAATCGCCAATAAAACATTTTCTCGAAGGTCCGATCCAGCCTACTCTACGTGTTGTCAGGATCTGGTTTATCCCTTCCATTGGGTAATTACAGTTATTAGCTAACCAAAACACTACTTTATTTGTAAGGGACTCATGGTCTTCTACCTGGCCCAATTCAAGTTTAGGTAGTTGGCCAGGATTGCCACATATGCACTGCATTCGGGAGGCAGGTTTGTAACCAAGGGCATCTTCCTTTCCTCGTGGGCTGACACTCTTAAGCCATCTGATTTTGCAGAATTGGGTATGGTAAATTTGTCCAGCTTAGTTACTGTTCAGTCCTTCTGAGGTGGTTTAAATCCATAATTATTAACTGAATTACCTGATACTAAAAATCTTTCATTTCCCTTGTTCCTCACTTCTAAATCAATAATCTGCTCTTTTAAATTGGTAAGGGGTTCCCTATCCTGTGCGGTGATCAAATTAGTAGGGCCTATAGTAGCATCTTTCTGTTGGATTCTACTTGGCTCCTTTATAAGTTTGTCACTTACTTTATCCAGCACTCCAGTAATTTTATGAATTTCTCTGGCCAAAATATCTAATTTATCGTATAGTGGCCTTAATAGCGCTATCATTTTATCAGATATGATAGCCAGTGTTAAATGCTGGGGTATAGAATCTGTTCTGTTCGACTGGTCGGCTAGCAAGCCTAGTTTCATAGCACGATTACTCTTAGTTGCCTTTTTTGGCGTGGGGTTAGGATTAGAGTTCCCCCGTTCCAAAGTGTTCTTTCTACATCCCCTGGTTTTTCCCATTGGCAGGGGGCTCTCGGGGTGAATCAGATTAGGGGTCAGTGATGTTCGAGTATAATCCCCACTATTTACTCCTGTACCAATAGTGTCTGGAACCATCTCCCCAATAACCGGTGAGTTGTTAGTCGACATATTAAACTCAATCTCAATCTCACCAGGGGGGCCGGGGGGAGTGCTAACCTCGTTTACCCGATCGGCCCCCATAGAGCTTGGGCCCATAGAAAGGTGTCTCTCGGTTCGGTAAATTTCTTCTGAGAGAACGTTAACTGCTTTGACCAAAAACAAATCGATCGTAGTACATGATCGATCGATAGGGGGCTTCACAGTTTTCCTCCTTGCCATAGTCTTACTACAGGGGAAGCTGTGCAAATACTTATAACAGTAAAAACAATACGTATTACACAATACAAATATAAGTAGAATTAACTACCACTTTGTACTCATTGGGTAAAAACTTAGGGTATTGAACATTAGGCAACCTCTAGAATGGAAAGTGCGATTGCAGAATAAATAGGCCTCAATTAAAGTGACATGTGCTAGCAGAGAATACAGTACTAGAATACAATAATAAACTTAAGGTATCAAGCATTAAGCAGCCTCTTGAGGGTAAAGTGCAAATGCAGAATAAATAGGCCTCAATTAAAGTGACACGTGCTAGCAGAGAGTACAGTACCAGGATAAGTTAAAAATCCCACTATATCAAAACATATGAAATAATCCAAAGACGTAGTTGTGAAGGGAGCAGCAAAGAAAGTATCTGGATAAGGACTACGAGTTGCCGATAATAAGGGGAAAACCATAGATGGTTAGCTGTTCCCTCATGGGTCAAGGAGTACACAGGTCTATCTAAGTACTGTACCTTCCCTTGAATTAGCGTATTTAGGATCCAGATGAGGTACCAGTAGTTAGAGGGGGGGCCCTGCCCTGTCTCCTCCTGGCGACGACAGGCAATGACGGGCTCGCCCTTGGCCCAGGCTTCGCCCGGGGGCTGCCCGCGCGCGTCCCGCGCTGCGGGAGGCTGCAGAGAGTTTTGAGTGCCTCCGGGCGCGCTTGGCCTGCGTCACAGCGGGCGTGAAGCTAGGGCATCTGGGTGATGTAGGCGGTGCTGGCCGTTGCCCTCACGGCGGTGATGACAGCGTGTTTCCCCCTGCTGCTGCCGGTAACAGGAACCCGCGCTGCGGGAGGCTGCAGAGAGTTTTGAGCACCTCCGGGCACGCTTGGCCTGTGTCACAGCGGGCGTGAGGCTAGGGCATCTGGGTGATGTAGGTGGTGCTGGCCGTTGCCCTCACGGCGGTGATGACAGCGTGTTTCCCCCTGCTGCTGCCGGTAACAGGAACCCGCGCTGCGGGAGGCTGCAGAGAGTTTTGAGCGCCTCCGGGCACGCTTGGCCTGCATCACAGCGGGCGTGAGGCTAGGGCGTCTGGGTGATGTAGGTGATGCTGGCCGTTGCCCTCACGGCGGTGATGACAGCGTGTTTCCCCCTGCTGCTGCCGGTAACAGGAACCCGTGCTGCGGGAGGCTGCAGAGAGTTTTGAGCGCCTCCGAGCGCGCTTGGCCTGCGTCACAGCGGGCGTGAGGCTAGGGCGTCTGGGTGATGTAGGTGGTGCTGGCCGTTGCCCTCACGGCGGTGATGACAGCGTGTTTCCCCCTGCTGCTGCCGGTAACAGGAACCCGCGCTGTGGGAGGCTGCAGAGAGTTTTGAGCGCCTCCGGGCGCGCTTGGCCTGCGTCACAGCGGGCGTGAGGCTAGGGCGTCTGGGTGATGTAGGCGGTGCTGGCCGTTGCCCTCACAGCGGTGATGACAGCGTGTTTCCCCCTGCTGCTGCCGGTAACAGGAACCCGCGCTGCGGGAGGCTGCAGAGAGTTTTGAGCGCCTCCGGGCGCGCTTGGCCTGCGTCACAGCGGGCGTGAGGCTAGGGCGTCTGGGTGATGTAGGCGGTGCTGGCCGTTGCCCTCACGGCGGTGATAACAGCGTGTTTCCCCCTGCTGCTGCCGGTAACAGGAACATGTGATGTTAAAATTCCAGGCCCTGGGTGCATTTTTTGCACCATATATTAGAGACTTGTAGGTATGATAAATATGTCAATTAGGAATAAGCCAATTTAACTATGTTTAAAGGTGGAGGACAGCAATTTACTCCTGCTTAACAGGGGTAAAGGATACAGAGTTAAAAATAATGTCAAAAATAGGGTCCACCCTAAACAACTGCGCCTTCTCGGCCTACAGCAGCAACCACACTGAGGGGTGTAATTGCAGAGTTTCCAAGTGCCCTAAATGGACATGGCCAGGCACTGAAGAAATTGAAGGGAACGGGCCAAAGATAATAACTCTGGGTTCATTTTAGTATAAAACGCTTGGATTTATTCAAACTGCAAGCAACATGTCTGAATAAAACAAGAAAAAACTGTGCTTAAGTTCACAAAGTGATTTTTATCTTAAGGAATGGCTTGCAGGCTCATGCCTCTGTCACAGGAAACCTCGAGATTGTTTATTAAGCAATTAACATTCTTCAGAGCTGTCTGGAGAGGAAACTGTCCCCAAAGAGCCAGCATAAACATGAACATGGTTAAGCAGCTACTTACTCAGCACGCAGAAAATATCCGAGTTGGTTTACAGAAGATAGTTCTACTGTCCGAGGAAATACATCCAAAGTATCAGTCCAAAAAGTTCCCAGAGGTAGTCCTTCGCACACCTGAAAAACAAACGAGGCACTCGTCCAGCGGTGGACAGTTTAACAACATGGTCTGAAGAGCCTTTAAATCGCATTAGCAATTTTGCAGCTATATATAGATGTATCTATTATCTGCGTTTTTACACATTGGAACACTCTTGATCAGTGTGCATTAACTGGGGGTGAGTGGAGAACGCATGTAATTTGCTTCGCTGTAATTAGGTAAGATTTCTGGGTAAATTATGTGTAGTTGCAAAGAATGCGGGAAGTTCTATAGCTTAATATTTTAACTGGCTGCTTTTAAGTGATACGTGTATGAGGTAACATTCCGCTATGACTTATTGCATAAATGTGCATGTTGATTTGACATGGTGTACTCTTGTAAAATTGGTGTGCTAATTTCTCAATAAAGGTTTTTGAAAAATCATAAAAAAAATATATATATATATTTTAACAGGAAATGCATATTCATGTCAATTTTTGACAGGAGGAAGCATGCCACACAAAAAAACATAGCGCCAATACATGACTGCTGCGAACAATAGCCACTCGCTTTCTGGTTGTTCAGCTTGTTCCCGTGCTCCACACAATAATTTTGCCATGAACAGTGACGTAATTATGTGAGGTGGTGTAATAGTGTAGTTGCAAGAATTGTGCATAACAATAGAAACGCGAAATTACTCATTCATAATTTGAACTTCAACAAGGCCTAGTATTAACCTCTAACAATTGGGCTTTTGCACTCACTGCTTAAACATTGGACACCTTTAGAATCTCATACGGAGTCTTACTGCTTCGACCCTAGTACTTTAGAGCACAGTCCCACTGATTGGGTGTGCATCTCACCAATAGGGGCACCTTATGACCCTCTGAGTGCAAGTTTAATGCCTTGGGTAAGTATCACTCAGTGGGCATGAATCTCTATGTGCCATTATTTTTCTTCCCAATAATATACTTTATTGAAATAGACTAAGACTAGTCAAAATTACCTAGTAGTATAAGAAATAAATTAAACAATCCATAACGAACACCTGAGACACCACGTATATTCATGAACAGCAGCAAGGACATGCAGCATTTAGATTCGAAAGGTGATCAGAATTATTAGGCACAATCTGTAAGCCTTTTCTCTGGCTTTTGGAGTCCCTGAACAGCCACACACTCTCATGCGTATGTTCCTCAGTAACACTGGATATTCATAATGTGAAAGAAAGTTGACCTTCTACATTACTTTCTGGGTAGCCATAGATGAGCAGTTGAAGCTGACCTCAATGACCTCAATGAAGGTGGGATCGTGTTGGGTGTAGGTACAATAAAACACAATTACCAAATAAAGATTTGAATATCCAGTCAGAGTTATCAATTGTTGTAAAGATAGATGGCTTATACATCAATTTGTACAGTAAAAAAGAAGTTAAACAGTAAAAACCACTCAAATCACAACACAGCATAAACATTTTATTTCAGTTAGCAGACATATTCAGGGCAAAAGTTATCTCTTATACAGACGATACACAGCTGCTCTTTTCCTGGAATAAGGGGAGTGAGGCAAATTTCTCTCATGTTAAATCCACTCTCACTGCAGTTTTCCAGTGGTTGCCTAAGGATCATCTGAAATGTAATGATGACAAGACAGAGATTCTTCTCTTTGGGAACTTCCCTTCGCAGGTCTGGCACTCATTCTGGCCAGATGAAACACCCTCGCCGGCTCCCCAGGGTGGACCGGTAATACATTTGGGCACATGGTTCGATGACAAGTTGTCTTTTGGGCCTTAGATCAAAAGACTGACGGGAACCTGCTTTGGGATCCTGAAGTGCTAAATAAACGTCTGCTGCTGTTTCCTGTGCATGCTAAGAAAACGGTCATCCAAGCCTTGGTTACATCGTGCATTGACTATGGCAAAGCGTTATACGCTGGCTTGCCTGGATATCTTCGCATCAAACTCCAGGTGATCCGGAATGCAGCGGCCAGGATGCTGCTTAACCTCCCTAGGAGGGCAAATGTCAAGCCGCATCTCCGCGATCTCCACTGGTTGTCTGTAAGGGTAAGTGTGAAATTCAAGAGCCTAGTGTTGGTACATGCAGATTTATACGGCAAAGGACCCTCCTGTTTGAAGGATCCTCCTATTTGAGATCTAGATTCAGCTTCTACACTCCATCGAGGCAATTGCGATCCTCGAATAAGCTGCTGGTTTGTATACCCAGGACCTACAGACAGAGAGCTGGCGGCAGATCACTTGCCCTTCTGGGTGCGGTGGCCTGGAATCAGCTCCAGCTGGACTTACGATCTGGGTCTATTAGAAAAGAAGCTGAAAACATGGCGCTTGAAATAAACTGTGCATGCTCTTGCCTACACCATACTGTAGGTATGTCCCGGGACACTCTGTGGAGTAGCTGTGCTCACTCTAAGTGCTGTTAATAATAATAATATTGCAATGAGAACAGAGCGATAACAGCACAACTTTTTTACTATGATCCTAATTTTTAAAGGTAAGCTTACGCTTTGTAGTAAGTTTACTAATTTGCTTATTCAGAAATGACGTGCGAAGTTTTACAACCCTGCACTTTATCGATACTCATGTGTGCAGAGATCTCCGCATCAGGAAACACGCAGTCAAGATGGAGAACTCTGCACACATAAGTATAGGGAGTGCGGAATAAGAAACCTCCCTATGTAATTTGTGTATTGCATTTTATAGTACATGTTGAAGTACTTCAAAGTGTACTGCAAAGTGCAATTTGAGAATCAGGTCCTTTATATGTATATGCTGTATGCAGAATATCCTGAAAATAATAAGCACAAAATTGGCTCAAATTAGTTACTAGTTCCTTTAATGTTCGCAAACATATAGTAAACATTTGCAAGCAGATTTTGAGCTCAATACTGCAGAATATAGTCTTAATACTTCATTATGTATTCACAAACCATACTGTTTGTGATACTGGAGATCACGAGCTCTGAAAACCACAAAAACAAAAGTATGAAGTAAATCCATCACTAACCCTACAAAAGAAAACAAGAGTGTCAGATTGCGGGAATCAGAGAAATCCTTATGCATTGCCCTCAAGTGTCCTGGAGCCAAATGAAGCAGGGGCGGAAGTAGAAGTGGGCTGATCTTGTTGTTTCTATGGGTAACACTCATCTTCCCTCTTATAAATACCATTCCCATAACGAGAATGTTTCTGATCACTACAGGACAGCTGATCGTGAAAGATTGGTTGACTGTTATTACTGCAAAATGAATGGGCGTAATAATGTACAAAACCATAAACACAAATAGGCCCCATTCTGAATGAGGCCACCTGACTTAATTTAGAAGAATGGTCGATAGACACTGTGGCTGGAAAAACACAGTGCACCCCAGTCATTGCCAGTGCAGATGGATGAAGGGAGGCCACTGCACAAGCCAACCGGCTGGGGAAGACAATGACCCCATTAAGGCACACTAAAAGATATATCCAACTAATAAGGAGTCAAGGGGATGTTTTACGTACATCTGGGTTATACCCCCAAAATACACATTACAACAATCACTACCCTGTACAAAGCAACAATATTTCATGTTTAATAGGCTTTATTAGCAACAAGATTGCAAAGGATAAAATACAATCAGTAAGTGTGAAATACCAGTTGGTGAGAATAATAACAATATAGGAAAAAGAAAAGCTGTTTACGGTTTTTAACAAGAGCTATGGAAAGGAAAGGGAAGGAAAATAAATAAAATAAATTGTACATCATACAACTGAGGGTCTATTAACATTGTATAATAATATGGAATAACTTAACCAATTGAGATATCTATAGGGTGAGTATGGTAACAAAAACTATTGAAAAAGAAGTAAGAGCAGAGAAAAATAATTCATGGAGTCTTAAAGTTTTTGGAACAATTCTGAACTACTTGTCGCTTTGCAACAGTATTTAAATAAGAAGTTAATGGTAACCAAAATAAGTCTCCATTTATATGCGGTTTACGTGGAGAAGCAAATGCAACATCCAACCTATGATAATGACAAACAGTATTCCACCAAGCTTTAACTGAAATTTTTGAGGAGCATTTCCAATTTATTGTAATTTGATGAAAAGCCAAAGTAAACATGAGATCAAATAAACCATGTTTACAGGAAATTAATCCCAATGTGTCAGATAAACTACAAAGAAAAAGTAATACATTGGACAAGGGAGGTTGTAAATTGAAAATGAGCAAAATACGGTACCAAACATTTTTCCACCATGAAGCAGTAGGAGGGCAATTAAAAAAAATACGAATTGTTTGAACAAGAAAAAGTAGCTATAGATACCTGTGTGTGGTATAATCTATGATATAAAAAACATGGTTTGAGTTGTGGATGCAGATCTAGAAATTTTCAATGTTCTAGTCCAAATCCAGCCCCAGAGATCAACGCTTCAAACACATCCCAAGTCAGCCTCCCACGCAAGTTCCAGTTTGGTTTTAATGTGCTCAGAATTTGGAGCTGAGAGATAATTGCAAATCAAAGCAGCTTTTAGGAAAAGAGAAAGCATCTTGAGAAGGCTATCATCCAGAGGGGTACCAACAGATGCCGGAAGTGAATAGAAAACATCTAGAATTGCCTCCATAAGAATTGAGTACTTTTACCAAAAATGAATGAGGACAACGAAAATTAGCCTGAAATTGAGGAAAAGAACAGGGAATCATACCATCAAACAAATCCTGAACCCAAAATATGCCTCTGAGCCTCCAAGCCTTCCAATAGAGAGGTCTATTATTAAGAATGATTATACCATAGGGGGGAACTGGAGAAAATCATCTCTAGAAAGAATTCTGGGTAGATAATGAGGTCGCAACAAAAAGAAGGTATGCTTGAATAAGGGGAAGAGGTAACAGAAGTGTTTAAGGAAAAAGCAAGAACTTCTTTCACAGAAACAGGCATAACTAAAGAGTGTTTAATAATACACCATAAGGGTAAAATGGGAGAGGAATCAGAAAGGAACCATTTAGAGGCCTGCTGAAGACAAAAAGCTTTATGATAAAGTCGAAAATCTGGAAAGTCTACCCTTCCATTGGGTTTAGATTTCCTAAGATGAGATAAGGAGATTCTAGGTTTTTTATTATAAATTATTGTTACAAGTAAATATGACATTCAAAAATATCACCATTTAACTAGGTTTCGTTTTGCCTCAAAACCCCACTGAAAAAACAGTGTTGATTAAATTAACAAGCTGTACCCTTATGAGGGCATCAGACAACTAAACTTAGTTCAATTAGCCTTAATACCTATCATTTGACCATCTACATCAATAACTTTCCTGATGATTGGAATTGACTTTGCCAAATCTGTTACCAACAGCAGAATTTCATCTCAATAAAGTAGAGTTTAAAAGGTTTTGCTTTTTAAATAGCAGTCTATAGAATCCTTACACTCTGAAATGATAACTGCTAATAGTTTTTTTCAACATAATCTTATTGGAATTCACAATAAGTTAAACAATAATTTAAACAAAGCACATTTAAACAATACACATTACAATAATTAACCCATTTCCCCCCAAAACGCCCAGTCCCCATCACATCATGTATCACTACTATAAGTGCCAATAGTTCAATGGCCTTGTTAGAAAGCATGGAAATAAGGAACCATCCTGATTTGACAAATTTTAAATGAGAACTCATCCTTTAGCATATTATTTCTTAGGATGTGATCCTCTGTGCACTCATTCACATTAATAAACGTTCTAGGTAACATTATCACATTTTTTTCACTGATATTCAGAACCACAGTAATATGTCCTTTTACTTTAGAAATATTTTCCAGTGTTTGTACATTGTCATAACTGTGTCTACCTTTTTGTGTTCTAAAATGTTATTGGCAATTAAATTACCATAGAGCAGTTCGAAGATGCATAGGCCTTGCGTTATACAGGATGCATAACATAATACAGTATCATTCATTGTATTACAAGAAAAAGAACATAATATGAGTACAAGCAAAACATATGACACAAAAGAGTATAGTACGGATAATATATCAGACAGGCACGAACAGCAGCCCCATATAGGACTAGATAATTGGTACTGATATCAAAGAGCATCCTATTGATTGTAATAACTGTGTATACCTCTAATAAAACCTACTTGATATATGCTAATTCTATGATGAAAGTAACTATTTAATTACCTTTTTTTTTTTTTAAAGAGGAAACCTTGGGAATTCAGCTAACTACAAAACAATTCCCCTGCTTAAGCCAGCCTTATAAATATTTTCAAAGATTTTGCTATGTCATTTGGAAACATAGGAAAATTTGATTAAAGTCATTCCTATTACACAAATCGGCTTCTTTCCTGCTTGGTATTCAAGTACTACTTGCCAATACAATTGTGTCTTGCATATCAAAATGTAACATTAAGGTAGATCTCTGTACTGGTGTTTTAATCATTTTAGAACAGCTTTTGACATTGTTATAGAATTAATCCTATGGTATAAGCTTGGGAAATCGACCAATCCTTCCTCTAAATGATAAATACAATACTTTCACAAATGGGATAGAGTGATATTGGGATGCATTGCGCAATTCACTAAGCAGAGCTACCCTAATTTTGGCTTAAAACATTGTTGTATACTCTTCCTATGTTTTCGCTTACTTCCTGGCAGACTTCCACGCTGAAACTTTTAAAGTTGACACTTGTATCCATATACTGGGCAGCACATAATACTAATAATACCATATGTGGGCTATACAGTCATACTAGCCCAACAGCCAAGGCCTGCTACAAGCATTAAACACCTCCTAACATACTATTTGGCCAATAAACTGACTGTTAATTATGAAAAAATAAAGATTATGGAACTTGGCATGGAAGTGTTCAAATACATATTTTCTAGGAGATATCAAGCTGGGGATTGTTGAAATCTATGGGCCCAATTCACAGAACTAACTTAAGACAAAATTCTAAACTTACTACCATTTTGGTATTCACAGAAGGCACTTACTCATGTTGGTATTCACAGAAGGCACATACTCATTTCGGTATTCACAGAAGTTAAGAGTCCTAACTTTAGGACTCCTAAATGCCTTCTGTGAATACCGAAAGTCTTAAAGTTAGGATTTTTCTCAGTTTGGAGTAGTAAAGTTAGGACTCCTAACTTTAGGACTCCTAAATGCCTTCTGTGAATACCGAAAGTCTTAAAGTTAGGATTCTTCTCAGTTTAGGAGTAGTAAAGTTAGGAGTCCTAACTTTACTACTCCTAAACTGAGTCGACCGGACGGAAAAGGGGTATAATATGGTAGCAATGTCTGAAAGACACCGCCATCCACATTGGAATGCAGACGGGGATGTACCATTCCATGGCGGCGTTACCGCCATGGAAAGGCATGCAGTGTCTTCATGTGGGGGCCCGTTGGGGGTGTGGGGGGTGCCTGCCACGTTGTGCATGCAAATGCACAACATGCCTTTTTCACATTGGGGAGTGTGCTGCTGAAAGCACCGCCCGCCGCAATGTAAAAAATGCTGGATGCGCCCACCAGAGTGGCGGGGGCACCCTAATATGCATCACGGGACAGCCGCACATATGGCGGGCGGTCCCTTTTGCCGTTGAGGTAGTCCGCCCGCCATCATAATAGACCCCTAATCATGCTTTGGTCACTACTTAGCCTTGATCACAGGTATTGACATCTTGCAATTACCAAAAATATCCCTAAATTAAAATGTGGAAAATTGTGGCTTTTGAATAGATGAATGATTGAACTAACTTTGTATAGAGCACTCAGCTGTTTGACATATGTCCCAGTGCTACATATGCTGAGGAGGATTGAATACAGGGCTAACTAAAGTGACTGGAACAACCAGGGGCCCTATTACAGATAGGGCACACTTTTTCACTTTCCGCCACAGCACAAATTTAAGCTGGTGTGCCGGGTGCAAACAAGGAAAATGCACCCCGTTTTTATAATAGGTACCCTCAAGGCAGCCACAAACTTGAGCTGCTCAAGAGAATTATAGAGCAGCTGGTTAAAAGCTGTTCAATGTGTCTGTGTGCAGGCAGAAACCCACTTGCACTTAGAAGGGTGATGAGAGATCCCCTTGCAAGTGGGTGCAGTGAGTGACTGCACCTGCCTGTAAGGGGATATCTGGGAGATCCATGGGACCCCCATTCATTGAGTCCAGAGAGCTGCCTTTAGGAGATGCACTGAAAGCGTGCCACCTTTTTGTGGGACACATTCAGTGTGTCTATTAAAAGTATGTTTGCCTCTGGATCCATGTTGGTAATATAGCGGGGTGCAGCGGCAAAGAGATTCCCTCATTTGCATGTGGCCACACCCCCTTGCAAATGGTGGAACACCCTCTAATGATAGCGCTGGCGTTACATGTGTGCCACCGCTATCTGTATTAAAGAAGGGGCCGCACAAGCATTTGCTGCCCCTTCTGTAATACCAAAGTGCCCCGAGGGCACACAAAATGGGCGCAAACGCCCATTATGCCCCCTTGCACTTCTGTAATATGGCCCTTGGTCTCCAGTTGTTTTTTAAAAAATATTAAGTCATTCAGAGAATGGCAATTTTTAGGGGGATTGTGTCCCAAAGCCGAAGGGCTAAGAAGGAGAAAGACCGGCCCCCATGCAAGCCCGTGTACCATCAGGTTTACCAGGAGTGCTTGACTCTGCTGTGAACTGCTCTGAAGTTAATGAGAAGAAATTTTAAATGAATATGTAACTGTACTGGAAGCCAGTGTAAATGTCTCAAATGCTCTGAGATAGATTTTTGATGGGTGGAAGATGCTTCAGACATGTCACTCTTCTTTGGGCTTAATTGCACTGAAGTGTTGATAGGTATCAGAACCCCATTTAAAGGGGCACGCAAAGGTTACTGGGGCCAGTCAAGGTGGTTGATACCATTAACTCTTGATGTCACGGGGACCACCCTACTATGGATTCTGCTCAACTGGGTCAACCGCCTCCTTCTGCACTTGACTCTCAATTGGTAATGTAGAGTAAGCATTCAAGGCTCCCTCAGAGGGACGTGTAGATACAGTTTAGTGAACATGACTCATAACTCAACGTGCATGCACCACACACAATAAGCCAATGTCCAGTCAAATACTTATTTTGCATAAAAGAAGTATTCCAATTCTAGTTCCACATATGCAAAGGTAACACCATTCAATAAGCAAAAACGCAGTACCCCTTTAGGTAGGTACCCTAGTAGTTGTCAGGTCATTCCCAGGACTACTAAGTTCAAATGCAACAGGAGTGTTGTCATTCCCCACTCTCAGGCCGCAACATCTAGGGAATGTAAACTACTAGGCCCTGTTCATCTGGTTACCCCTTCTTGGACTCTGTCAATAAGCTGTAGTTATTTAGAGATCAAGCAGGGTTGCAAAAACCAAAGGCAGTCTATCTCCTAGGCCTTATTAGGTCCAGATCTCAGCTTACCAGCTCCAGCAGTACGGACCCTAGCAGTGGTGCAGTGTGGTCCTGGACCGGATTGGCAAAGTCGGACTGCACATGTTCACATGTGCAGCTCTTCGCAAGCACCTCTCTCTCTCTCATTCTCTCTCTCTCTCTCTCCTGAGTCACACTTACCAGTGTCCTGACGATCGGATTTGCTCCAGCTCCAGCCACATGTGCTACATCTTGTTATTCCATGCTTTGGGGTGGGGCAGTCTCCTTGCTCTGGTGGGGCTCTAACAGCATCTCCTCTGGCTTCATGCCTCATCGCATACAAAGCCTCCTTCATCTTGGCTATTGTAGCACTTTGGTTCATGGGCAACGACCCTGACCTCCGGCCTCTGCGCATTGAGTGGGCCCTCCTGACATTTGAGGTCACTCAAACAAACCTCACTGTCATGTTATGCTGGCCTCAGGTTGCCTCTTCTGCAGCTCCTAATGGAACACGGGATCAAAGCAACTTCCCGCACACGGGTGATAGCGCCATTGATGCAGCACAATTTCTGAGCACCCGGCAGCCCCTCCTGACATGTGGAGTCACCAACTCCACAACGCTGCACACAGGCAATAGTCCAATCGATGCGACAATGCCCTGGGTGCACAGCGACCCCTCCTGGCATACTGGGTTGCCAATCTTTACAAGGTGACACACAGGCAATGGGCCAATTGGTGCGCCACAGTTTCTCACACCTCACATAGGAGCTCCACATGTCGCTTCCTCCAACACACTCCTCTCCTTCATGAACACACTGGTCTTCGTGAGAAGGCAGGTACTCGTGCTCTGGACTCCAAGGGAGGTGTTCTTGGTTTCCCCAGCAGGGATACTAGCAGACTAGGCCCTCAGTCTTGGTCACAAGCAGAAGTCTTGCACGGTTGAATGATGTAAATCTGCATATGTTTAGGATGCATGCCTTTACAACGCCGGCATTTGAACGAATGCATTATTACGACCCGTTCCGTTAGCACGCAAGTCGTTACAATGTCTTGCCTTAGGGGGGTGCTAAACTTTGGAATAGAATAATTTACTATTCCAAATCCAGTCTGCGCAACAGTAGGGAAGGTGTTAGAGTTAAAATCCAACACCACTCCACCGATGAGCCCCCCCTTAAAGCAAGTCTTTGCATGCTAAATGAATACGTGGTAATGACATTTTCATTCTATTGCCAGCATTGTAAAGGCACAACATGATTCCGGCTTCGTAATAAAGGATGCTTCTGTCTTGCAGAGCGTCCCCTCCTCATGAGCCCAGCTGGCTGCTCGGCATAAGACAAAGTATGGTGTCTCAGACTCCCCTACTTATAGCTTTATTCCAGACACAAAATGTGATTTGGGGTCTGAACCCTTAAAACTCTATGTTGGGGTTCTGTTTCTTTGATATGGACATCTCTCCCATTCATTCTTCCTTCCTTCTGAAAGATGTCTGTCACAGTGAGCAGGACTCTGAAGCATTCATAGGAGATACCAGAGTTCACAACTGGATGTCAGCCACAGTGATCTGTGCATCATAGGTTATTTACTGGCCCACAGGCCGGCCCTTTATGAGTCTCATTTCCTTTTCCCTGACATGTGTCCAGGCCATTTCTTTGTGATCTGTCACTGAATCAAAGAGCCCTTTGAAATGCACAGGGAGAGCCTGGCTCCTCTTCACCCAGTTTTTGTTCCACCCATGTCACAGGAATGCCAAAATATAAAAAATTCTGTCTGGGGGAGATTCCTCTAATCCTCATGTTTTCACCAGGCAGGCCTGGGCATCCCTATATGAACCCAAGGTCCTCCTTGCAGTGTACCTGTGCAGGCATTTCTGCACTCAGCTGACATTCACAGCACACTCCACTGTCTGGTATTGTTGTGCCCATGTACCATTCTACCACCAGCATTTCCACATGCAGCACATGCATTCAGTCTGTGTACACTGTTCAATACTACAGTCTCTCTGTAATGAACCAGAGTGTGTCACTTTAAACACCGTCTGCCAAAGTACACACAGGGGCGGATGCACAGAAATAATTTGAGACAAAATCCTAAACTTACTACTTTTGGTATTCACAGAAGGCATTTAGTAGTTAGGATTTCGTCTTAAATTGACTTAAGACAGACTTAAGACAGACTTAAGGCAAACTTAAGACAGAGTTAGGACAGACTTAAGACAGACTTAAGACAGACTTAAGACATAATCCTAACTTTACTCCTAATAAATGCCTTCTGTGAATACCAAAAGTAGTAAGTTTAGGATTTTGTCTCAGATTAGTTCTGTGAATCGGGCCCAGATTTATCATGTGCAAACTGTTCCACACTGCACCCTATGTGTAGTATATGCCTTGCCCGCTCACATGCACTCAGCACATGTTTTCACTATGCGAGAGTGAGTTAGACACACAGCAGTGGAACCTTCAAAAAGTTGAGTGAGGCTGTAGGCCTCACTCTAATGGCTCATGGTGAAAAGGACCTGGTCACTACTATTGATCATCACATGGTATGCTGCCACCACTGTACTTGGGCTGTTTAACTCCTGGTGAAGGTAGAAGCCTTCCACCACTATGAGGATAACGCTTTGGGCACCCAAACCGGTCCAACAAGACTGCAGTCCATGAGACAGGCCTATGCCATGGCACACACATGATCTCTGCTTGCCTATGACATACAAATTCAGCATTAGGGATCCAGACGAGTACACATCTATACCATGCAGAGGAATTTTCCATCCCAACAATATGTATTGATTTATTTTATGCTATAGTGACGCATCTCTATGGTGGAGGAAACCTTGATACTGAATTTTCTGAAATAAAAATAAGCAATACTTTTGCTTTCTGAATTTACCATGCAGTGCCTGATAAATCAACTCGGAACTTATGTTGGCATTTCACTTTCTAGTATGCCAAAAGAGCAACTAAAGCTCCACCTTAAGCATGTTATCATCATAAAGTAGAGTCTAAAGAGTGCAGCTGATGCTTTTAACTCAAAGAAGTTTAGATTTTCTATTTCTATTTCAACTCCAATAAAATAGCCTGTCCTCAGTGATACCTTTCTGACTTTTTCGTATAATCATAAAAAATCTCATTCATCAGATTTCCTGTTTGCTAATTGCCTCAGTGGAAGGTTCTACAGATAAATGTGTTGCTGCTGTACCATGTATGTAAAATACTTTCTTTATTTTCTTTTATTTCATTTGCATGTTAATCTGTGCTTGCCCAAGGAAATGTACAATTTCGAAGTGAAATATTTGTAAAACCTACTGTGTTGAAGCAAGGTGAGTCCTATGAGATCTGCTATGTTATTGAGCAATTCTGAAATTTGTTATTATCTGTAGCTCAAAAAACCTATTGTAGTTTAGCTCAATAATTGTTTGCTGCATATAGCAGTGCATGTTTTTCAAACTGTTTGCATCCAGACTTACAAAAATGTCCAAGTCCTCATTTAGACCCTTTTAATTGGAGGTAAAAGAGAAAATTGAAAGCACCTTAGAAATTTCCAGTGTAGACCATGTAACCTTAGTGATTTGGCATTGGGTTGAAGATTTATTGCAGTTTTAATTTCTACTTGACCTTTCAAACTTTCTAAACTTTTTTTGCTTTTCTCCATTATTATTTCTGAAATAATTTGGGATCCTTTTTTTGTGCTCCAGGTTGCCCGTCAGTCTGCATGATGATTCTTTCTCCTAAAAAGGCACCATATTGTTCTTCTAATGTGTGCTTATATCAATGCTATAATTGCCTTTGCCAAGGGGTGAGCAGAACTCACAGAGTTTCACTCCACAGAATTCCGCAGAGTTTCATGAATGGGCAGAATTAGGCACGTCGTGCTGATTTCCCGTATAGCATCTGAAAATCGTGCCACGGGACATCAACCTACCTTTGGCAAACCACACACAAGAAAACAATCTGCCAAGTGGCGGTTGGATGCATTTGGCCAGAACGTGCGTTAGGCCAAAACTCCCCAAATCTGCCAGTGGAGTGGAATTTATTGCCCACCCCTACTTTTGCCAAAATGTGTTTTCTGTAATTCCTACTTGCAACTGTCCTCTTTCAAACCTCTCTCTGTTTGATTCTGTAAGGAAGGTAATTTTCCACATTTTTCAATATTATTTGAGCAGGAACAAATTGTGTCTTTAATGTATATAAAATACAAAAAATAACTTTCATCTTCCCTCTAGCCTTCTGCTTAATCATATTGATACTATTTGACACAAAATATGTCTCTCTGGCTTTCAAAAACTGTTTAACTCAGAGGGTTGCACACACCATCCCTTTTTCCAGTTTGGTTCAATTTGTTATTATAACCCACCTGAGGCAACCCAAACAACTTTGACATGTCGGACAGAACCATAGTTTTGTTACAGAGATGTTTGGATATACTTATTTGGATTTTTCTACCATTTGGCTCTTTAAGTAATGAGAAATTTAGGGCCACATTATTCATTGAAGTGGTGCATGTCTCCATAGTTGGTCGTGCTTCTGTAAAAAATAATTGGCAGGTTTTTCATGCCATTGTAAAACCTCTAAACTGTCCACACCTTTTTTAAACTTTCCAGACAACACCCTAGAACAAATGCCTTTAATGTGTTGAGAGTTTTCTCGCAGTGGGCTGGGAATATTTATTTATTTTATATTTGAGACTGTCATTTTGGAAATGGCTGACCTGTATGTTATATTATGTTATGTTATTATGGTTTGTAAAGCGCTAGATTACCCGAAGGTGTCTTTTCGCTGCCTGGGAAAAAGGTAACAATACAGGTGGTGAAATTAACAGAACAACAGTCCCCAATTTATTGATTGAAAAGCCAGGTTTTCAGGGATTTCCTGACCTGGAGAAGATTACTGGATGCTTCTTAAATGTGGGCACTACTAAACGTCTATTCTCCGCAGATCACAGTGTTCTATCCGGTCTGTACCAGAGGAACTTTTGTTTGAAGAATCTTGTGCCTGGGTTGTGTAAGGCCCGATGGGCAATGCAAAGAGCCTTAAAGATAATTCTTTTCTGAATTTGCAGCCAGTAGAGTTCCCTCAAGGCATGGGACGCTGACTGATATTTGAAGATGCCAAGGATAAGCCCAGCTGCTGCATTTTTTAAGATCTGAAGTTTCCTCAGCAATCTTTGTTGTAAATTGATGTACAGTCAATTGCAATAATCGAGTTTGGATAAGATGAGTGCTGTGACCACCAGTTTTTGAAGGTGAGATGGAATGGAAGGAATGATCTTTCTAATTATCTTTAAGAGGAAAAACACAGCAGGCTCAATTTGATTAAGACGAGCAGTGTGCGGCCAATTGGATGTGTTGTACTGAGGCTCCCTTGAGCTATTGGGCCGACGGGCCCTGGACCAGCACCTGCGCGCCATGAGTGGTACGTTACCTGTTAATACGTCTTTGGCAGTCTACGCGGCACCCCATTACACTCACCTACTCCCTGCTGACGAGAGGCAACTACCTCGAAACACGTGTCCAGGGATGGCTAATGCTACACTTACTTTCTTTCAACACTGTGGCACAGGCGTACTCGCCGTCGCCACTACATGGACCATAGTTCCTTGGGGCAACTTGCTGGTAAGACGAGCAGTGTGCGGCCAATTGGATGTGTTGTACTGAGGCTCCCTTGAGCTATTGGGCCGACGGGCCCTGGACCAGCACCTGCGCGCCATGAGTGGTACGTTACCTGTTAATACGTCTTTGGCAGTCTACGCGGCACCCCATTACACTCACCTACTCCCTGCTGACGAGAGGCAACTACCTCGAAACACGTGTCCAGGGATGGCTAATGCTACACTTACTTTCTTTCAACACTGTGGCACAGGCGTACTCGCCGTCGCCACTACATGGACCATAGTTCCTTGGGGCAACTTGCTGGTAAGACGAGCAGTGTGCGACAATTGGATGTGTTGTACTGAGGCTCCCTTGAGCTATTGGGCCGACGGGCCCTGGACCAGCACCTGCGCGCCATGAGTGGTACGTTACCTGTTAATACGTCTTTGGCAGTCTACGCGGCACCCCATTACACTCACCTACTCCCTGCTGACGAGAGGCAACTACCTCGAAACACGTGTCCAGGGATGGCTAATGCTACACTTACTTTCTTTCAACACTGTGGCACAGGCGTACTCGCCGTCGCCACTACATGGACCATAGTTCCTTGGGGCAACTTGCTGGTAAGACGAGCAGTGTGCGGCCAATTGGATGTGTTGTACTGAGGCTCCCTTGAGCTATTGGGCTGACGGGCCCTGGACCAGCACCTGCGCGCCATGAGTGGTACGTTACCTGTTAATACGTCTTTGGCAGTCTACGCGGCACCCCATTACACTCACCTACTCCCTGCTGATGAGAAGCAACTACCTCGAAACATGTGTCCAGGGATGGCTAATGCTACACTTACTTTCTTTCAACACTGTGGCACAGGCGTACTCGCCGTCGCCACTACATGGACCATAGTTCCTTGGGGCAACTTGCTGGTAAGACGAGCAGTGTGCGGCCAATTGGATGTGTTGCAATTTGATTAACTTGGTGTTCAAATGTGAGGCAATTGTCAAAAATTACTCCAAGGTTCCTGACCTTTTTTTCAGGTGTGGGAACCAGGCCTAGATTAGAAGGCCACCATTTAGCAGACCAGAAAGAGTTGTTTTTCCCAAACAAGCGGATGTCAGTTTTACCTGAGTTGAGACTGAGGCAATCTTCGCTCATCCATGAACTGATGTTCGACATGCAGCTTCGAAATTTTTGAGCTGTCATGTCAAGATTATTGGATTCTGATACAATAATTTAGGTGTCATCAGCATATGATGCTACGGTGAAACCTAACATCTTGATCAGTTTAATTAATGGAATGATGTAAAGGTTAAAAAGAGTAGGCCTGAGGTAGGCACCCTGGGGGACACCACACGGAAGAGAAAAAGATTGAGATGTGTAGCCACTTATGGCGACTCACTGTTTCCTCTCCGATAGGACAGAAGTCGGGAGAGATAGAGCCATATCTCTAATGCCAAGATCATCAGGCGATTGATGAGAATCTTGCGGTTGACAGTATCAAAGGTCGCAGACAGGTCTGACAAGATAAGGGCCGCACTGTCAACTCGGTTAGTGATGGATCTTATTGTCTCTGCTGCCATGATAAGGGCTGTTTTGGTGCTGTGTTCTTTGCGGAAACTAAATTGATTAGCATTGAGGAGATTATGTGTAGTAATAAAATCCAATAACTGTAGATTAAGTGCCTTATCCATCACCTTGGCTGGAAGGGGCAGATGATAATTTGTGGGATATGAAGAGGGTAAGGTACTTTTTTTTATCAAAGGTAGAATAGAAGCTTTTTCCAGCAAGTGGGAAAAATTCCTGTATTGATGATCTTAATAAATATATGAATCAGCTGCTCAGTCGCTGCTTCTGCAACCTGATTGAGAGCTTTGGGAGTACAGGGGTCATCTGGTGATCCTAACTTGGTGCCCAGAATGATACGGAGAGCTTGTTCAGTGGTGAGAAGGGAACATTTATTCAGGGTTCCAGCTGGCTGGCTATGGTTTAAAATCCCAGTAGTGCATTGTGTCCCGGCAGTAAATGCCCAAAAAACCTTTAGAACTTTAGATTGAAAAGTCTGTGTGAGCAAGTCGCAGAAAGATTGATTTATATCGTCATTAGCTGGGATAGGTATATTAGACAGAAATTTAACAGTGTCAAATAATTCTTTGTTAGAATTTTTTGACCACTCAATCCTATGAGTAAAATATATTGTCTTTTCATGTAGAATCATGGTTTTGTATGTAGAGAGGGCCTTGCTATATTCGATTTTATGGAGGGCCGAATAATGTTTCAGCCATTTTTGTTCTAAGTTGCGACATTTCTTTTCTCCAGAATTTTAAGATTTGCTGTGTGCCAAAGTTCTGAGAATACTTGTCTATTATTTATCTGCATGGCCAAAGGGGCTGAAAGCATTGTGACATTCACAAGCCACACAGGATAATTTAAGGCCATACTGTCTGAGTCCGTCCCATTAACTGGAGGGGAGGATACTAGGATTCTATTGAGTTTAATGCCAGGGTCCTATTGTTTTCTGAGAGGAAGAAGAAGCAATTGGATTTAGATTTCTGATACTGACTTTGAAAAGAATGGCTGAGTGATCGGACCAGGTGAGAGGGGGAGCTTTACCGAAGGAGAGAGAGGGGTGATCTGTAAAGGTTCCGTTCAGAGTGTGTCCAGCCTTATGGGTGGGGCAGCTAATGATTTGTTTAAGGCCAAAGCTGGACATTATGTCAATAAGATAACAAGCCGCTTTATCAGAGGTATCTTCTAAATGATAATTAAAATCGCCGAGAATGGTAAGATTTGTGTGGCAGAATCTGGATTCGAGATAAGTGTCAATATATTTAGAAAATTGTGTTTTTTTCGTCGGAGGACGGTACACAAGAATGCCATTCAAAGTGTTTTTAGCAGTGAAGTTTAGCTTAAAAATAAGTGCTTCATAGTCCTCATTAAAGGGGAAAGGCGTACTATTGATAAAAACAATCTTTTAAAAAATGATGGCAATACCACCTGTACAGCTAAAAAGCCTGCAGACGTAGCTTTAGGGGTGGCCTCTCAAGCAGCAGAGGCTACTTGAAGGGGGTGACTCCAAACATGAGATATACCGTCCCCTGACTTCTAAATGTATTCCCTACATGATAGAAAAATCCCCATGCCTCTGAAGATTTCAAAGATTGGCTTGATTTCAGAATCCTTAGCTACATACTGAAATTTTTTCCTTGCAGCCCTTGGTTGAGAAGTGTCCTTCCAATATAAAAAAATCCACCACAATAGTTAAGAAAACATATGCTTTGTCCTTAGATCCAACCCTTCAAATATGTGTACTTTTGAAATTGAGGCTTGTAACACAAAAATGCCTCAAACTGACTGCACTGAAGTCCTAATATGAGCATTGTATAAAATACCAAGACCCAGTTAGATGCCACCCACCACAAGACCTTACAATTAAGGCGAAAAGATGTTTACGAGGAAATGGTAGATCATTAGAAATGTGTCAGATGTGTGCCTTGCCTCACTATTAAAACACTGTTGGCATGAGGTTACAAACAATCTAAAATATTACACAAACTGCCCAAAAAGATTGATATTTTACCTCAAGCCATGCATTGTTACATTCCCTACATCAGGTGGATAAGTATAGAGATACAATAGGGAATGAGCGAACATCATTCAATCATCTGTAGACAACTCCTGAATGGCCCAATTAGAAAACATACTATGCTTTTAAGTATATCATCAGCAACTTTTTGTAGGTGTTAAAAGAGTGGATGAAATGTAAATACTCACCTATTACAGAAGTAGCATTTGCTACTTTCTATTCCTTGACATAAGTGTGGCCTGTGAGGTATCTGAGAGTTCGCCACAGTCCATTTTGCTGTTTAATATCTTAATCAGACCACTATTCACCATAACCAGGGACAAAGGCCTACAGATTTTCTGTTACACTGATGGCAGCAAGGCTGTTTGTATGTCAATGAAATTGATAATGATTTTTCCAAACTAAAAATTGAATCCGATGATATAGTCATATGAATGAACAATAGTGGGTTAAATTTGAGAGTGGCAAAAACAGAGGCTCTCTTCTTGGGCTTAATTCACAAACTTTGTGCTTAAGGAGAATGTCCTCGGCTACCTTTATTGTTTCTCGTGCTTAGCCTTTTTGGCAAAATAACCACTCATTTTGGGGTAATGCAGGATCCCATTTTCAATTCTGAAGATCCAAAAGATTCAGTTGTATACCCATATTTACTGTGTTGCTACAACTTAAAAAAGTGTTTTCAGGGGTGTGGCTTATGCATCCGAACTAGATGGCGGTGATCTGCTGAGCTCCGTCTATTCACAGAGCAACGGACCTAATTTCCGACCACATTGAGACCACGCCCAGCGTTCTCAAAGCTGGTCTCCTGCAGCGCATTGTTGTGGCAAGTTTTTGAGTTAACGGCAGACTCAACTCACCCGTTTTTTCATCACTTTTCGTCGTGGCAAAATTTTCTCCTCACTCGCGAGCGGCCGCCATTTTGGGCAGTGCGTCGCTCACGCTACATTTCTCCTCAGATTCCTCATGCAACCAACGATATCTGGGTGAGCTTCTCTTCACTTCTCACCATTTTCACCATTCTCCGTGCATTTCTGACTCCTGCCATGGTTTTAATTCAAACCAGTGCTGCAGTGCTTTACTTCTATGGTTTTCCTCAAATCTCCAATCCTACTTGGTCCTAGGGATCTCTCAATACCATCATGATGTAAGGAACTAATTTGATGGATTAAGCACCTACTACTGGAGTTTGTGTTCTCTGGGTGCCCACAGAGCCTGTGATTTGCAGCTGGTTTTTGTTACCTTCATATATTTTTTCACAATGCTACTGTGCCTCAGTAGCAGAAATCGTAGTGGGATCAATTTTGCCTCTACTTCTTCTTGTGCCTGTTCCAGAGGTGTAGTAAGTGTGTTTACATCTGCGGTGAGGTGGTATCTCACGAACCCTTCCTTATACTTTAATGGGCAGACTCTCTCCTATTAAAAATTCTCCTCAACGTCAGTCACGCATCATTAAAATGTCTAGCGACTCGCTTAGCCTCACCAAGGCATCCTCCTCTGGCACCAAGCCTAAAAGAGTCAAGAATGACTCTCCATCTCTGATTCAGTCATCTTCAAACCCGGTCCTGGATACAATTTTGGACGAACTACATGCACTCAAAACATTCATGAGTACCACCAACGAAAAACTGCTGTTGATTGAGGATCAATGGATCAACATGGAAGGCAAAATCACCGAAATAGAACAGCGTGTGGGCCATCTGCAGGACATAACGATTAAAATTCCTCTGAACAAGAAATCCAAAAGCTTAAGATTCACACCGAGGACCTTAAAAATCCCAACAGAAGGAACAATCTGAATATTTATGGTTTACCGGATAATATTCAAGGCCCTGATCTTCTTTCCTTCTTGAAGAAATGTTTGCCTGAACTCTTAAGTCTTCAGTCTTCTGCGCCTCTAAATAGCCAAAGAGCACATCGCCTTTGTCGCCCCAGCCTCATTCCACCAGACCGTGTGGTATAATAATGTTCTTCTTAGAATTTACTGACCTAATGTGCATACTGAAGAGTGCCAGAGAGAAACGTCATCTTGTTTGGTCTGGTCATAATGCAGCCAACACTAGACGTAAGGAATTTTTGGCATTCAGTCCTCAAATGAGATCTCTGAATATCCGCTACAGCATATTACATCCCTGTCTCTGCAAAATTACCTACAAAGGTGTCTCCCACTCATTTGAAGATCCGACTAAATGAAAGCTGTTCCTGCAAACCATCACCAGGACACCTATGGACACAAATATATAATGTTCCTAAATCGTTATAGTGTGGTTATTAACTTCTGATTTTTGTTTTTAGTTTTATTCCCTAGTTCTGTTTTTCAACTACAGGTTATAAGGCCGTAATGTTCTTCTTTTACCATTGTCTTTTTTCCTTCGCTGTTGTTCTCGTTTTTGGGTGCTGACATGCCTGTTTCTCTTTTCATTCTCTTTTTCTTTCAGATCTGGCTTCATGTTCTTGATCTATCTCTTCTTTTTTCTAACTTCCTTATTCCTTTCTCATTCCCTGTCGCTCTTCCCTATCCTCTTCGTTTCCTTTTTCCTTCCATTTTTCATTTCTTTATGATTCCATAGGGGGCCTCTGTTTCAATTTTCCCTGTTTTTTTTAATCCTCTTATATTACTCCATTTTTAAATAACGGGAGCTCTTTGTATTAATTTATGTCTTTGCAGTATGTCTTCACTGTTCCTGTATCCTTGTCTTTATGCTGCAACATGTTTAATGTTGTGTTGTGGAACGTGCGTGGTCTAGGTCATCCTATTAAACGTCAAAAGCTACTTTCTCATTTATCGAAACTTAATTTTCAAATAGATTTTTTACAAGAAACTCATTGTAATGACATTGAATCACTCAAACTCAAACGCCAATGGGTGGGCCAAGTTGTTTTTTCACCTGCTCATAACCGTAAGGGAGGTGTTACCATTCTATGTCACAAATCCTTAAAGCTTCTAATTTTATCTACACAATGTGACACAAGTGGACGATGGGTAATACTTAAGGCCTCAGTAGCTTATAAACAGGTCACCTTCTTTAACATCTATGGACCGGTCAAACCTGATCCAGACTTTTGGCACATGATTAAATTAAAACTGTCCTCTATTACCAATCCCAATATCATTGTTGCTGGAGATTTTAACAATTGGCTAGACCCTGTTTCCGACAGGAAATCAAATTGTAAATTTAAACCTGATAAATTTCATAAAGCATTTCAGTCTGCTATTGCCTCTCATCCACTCTATGATGTATGGAAGACAAGTAATCCTGATAAAGAAGAGTTTAAATTTGTATCTAATGTTCATCACACCATGTCACGTATTGATTATATTTTGGTTTCAAAGTCTCTACTCCCCTATATCCAATCTTCTGAGATTGGGTCTGTTTTTATTTCTGACAATGCCCCTGTCTCAGCCTCATTTAACTTGTCCCTTACTACTTCAAAGCATGCCCTACTGAGATTCAATAACTCCCCATTATCTGACCAAACGTACGTTTTAGAGGCTACCTCCTTTATAAATGAATTTTTCCAGTTTAACAAGCCTAGTGATACTTCTGTGCACAATAGCTGGGACGCCTTTAAAGCCTCTTTCAGAGCCTTTACCATTGTCTACACTGCCAGGAAGAAAAAATTACTGAACTCCCATTACTTATCTAGTCTCCAATATATCAAAACTCTTGGACACGCCTACTTTACGTCCAATTGCCCTACACATCTCCGGGATCTTATCAAGGCGAAATCCGATTTAAATATATTGGTTCTAATGATGCGTGAATATTTTACTTAAAATAAAGTCCAAGTATCATGGGGGTCAAAACAAAGCGGGTAGAATGCTGCCAATTACTTAAAAGTAAAAACGGAAATGAAAACCATTGGTCGTATTTGTAATACCCTTACTAACAATTTACTACATTCTGACTCAGACCTTGTAAATGCTTTCTAGTCCTACTACAATGCACTGTATATGGATGATACTCATCCTTCTGAAAACAATACTCAGCCCTTTTTTGATGATCTTACTTCTCCTCCCTCCATAGCGGATGTAATGAGTCTCCTTGAAAAGGATATTTCACTGCAGGAGATTTTAAATGCCATCAAATCTCTAAAAAGAGCCAAGGCCCCTGATCCTGACGGCTTTTCAATTGAACTTATCTCCTCTTTTTCATCCACATTTGCTACTCATTTACTTGAGATTTTTTCCTCTTTTATATAAAACCCAAACCTGAAGGCTCCTTTTTAGATGCTCCTATTGTAATAATTCCCAAACCTGATAAAGTTCACACCCTATGTCAAACTTATCGCCTAATCTCATCAATTAACTATGACTGTAAAATGTTTGCGAACATTTTTGCCTCTAGACTTGATGATGTTATACCCCTGCTTATCAAACCTGACCAGTCTGGCTGTATTAAAGGTAGGTTCACTTCTGACAACGCTAGAATGTTCTCTAACTTTCTTACATTGGGGAAAAAATATCCGGATCCTCTAGCTGCATTATCCCTGGATGCTTAGAAGGCATTTGACAGTATAAATTGGCAAATCATGTTTAAAACTCTTCATTGGTTTGTATTCAGCCCCAAATTTATTTCATTTATGAAGTTGTTATACTCAGAACCTCATGCCTGTGTTTCTGCTAATGGTGCTTTATCCCCGTACTTTAGTTTGCACAGAGGTACTAGACAAGGCTCCCCCTTTCCCCTCTTTTATTTCTTTTATGTCTTGAACCTTTTATTGAACGCATTCGTCACAATCCCCTTATAACAGGTTTTCAACCCAATTCTCATGAAATCAAATTATCCGCCTATGCAGATGATATTTTGATCGATATTTCAAAACCCACAACTTACCTACGCCCCTTTCAGCAGGAGATTGATTTGCACTCCAAAATATCCGGCTACAAACTAAACTTCTCTAAAATTGAAGTCTTACCTTTAAACTCCTTGTGCTACCAATACATGTTCTCTGACACCAACTTTAAGTTGTGTCTGTCTAAACTCAAATACCTAGGTGGTTTTCTGATACCATTCGCCCAAACTCTTTCCCATAATTTTAGTATACTAAAACTTTATATTCAAAACCTACTCACTTCCTGGTCCCCTCTCTTTTTATCCTGGTGGGGCAGATTGGATACTGTCAAAATGATGATTGTTACTCTTATTCTTTTCTTGCTTTCTATGCTACTCTTTAGAATTCCGAATTACTGTTTTAACCAAATTAATTTTTTTTGCACTAAATGGAACAACAAACCTGCCAGCATTGCTCTATCTAAATTAATTAAACCAAAAACTGAAGGGGGTGTGCGATGCCCTAATTTTAAATTATATCATACCGCTTTTTTAATTAGACAATTTATGCCCTAAATAAGCAATATGAAGATTCATCGATACCTCGCTGGATTACTATTGAACGCTCCTTACTACATGTATTCACTTTTGATGACATTTGTTTTATGTCTAACTGTACTTTTAGTTCCAAGTACCCTATTTTAAAATATTCTCAACACACAAGAAAAAAATCTGCCAAGTGGCGGTTGGATGCATTTGGCCACAACGTGCGTTAGGCCAAAACTCCACCAAATCTGCCAGTGGAGTGGAATTTATTGCCCACCCCTACTTTTGCCAAAATGTGTTTTCTGTAATTCCTACTTGCAACTGTCCTCTTTCAAACCTCTCTCTGTTTGATTCCGTAAGGAAGGTAATTTTCCACATTTTTCAATATTATTTGAGCAGGAACAAATTGTGTCTTTAATGTATATAAAATACAAAAAATAACTTTCATCTTCCCTCTAGCCTTCTGCTTAATCATATTGATACTATTTGACACAAAATATGTCTCTCTGGCTTTCAAAATCTGTTTAACTCAGAGGGTTGCACACACCATCCCTTTTTCCAGTTTGGTTCATTTTGTTATTATAACCCACCTGAGGCAACCCAAACAACTTTGACATGTCGGACAGAACCATAGTTTTGTTACAGAGATGTTTGGATATACTTATTTGGATTTTTCTACCATTTGGCTCTTTAAGTAATGAGAAATTTAGGGCCACATTATTCATTGAAGTGGTGCATGTCTCCATAGTGGGTCGTGCTTCTGTAAAAAATAATCGGCAGGTTTGTCAAGTCATTGTAAAACCTCTAAACTGTCTACACCTTTTTTAAACTTTCCTGACAACACCCTAGAACAAATGCCTTTAATGTGTTGAGAGTTTTCTCGCAGTGGGCTGGGAATATTTATTTCTTTTATATTTGAGACTGTCATTGTGGCAATGGCTGACCTGTATGTTATATTATGTTATGTTATTATGGTTTGTAAAGCGCTATATTACCCAAAAGTGTTTTTTCGCTGCCTGGGAAAAAGGGAACAAGAAAGGTGGTGAAATTAACAGAACAACAGTCCCCAATTTATTGATTGAAATGCCAGGTTTTCAGGGATTTCCTGACCTGGAGAAGATTACTGGATGCTTCTTAAATGTGGGCACTACTAAAAGTCTATTCTCCGCAGATCACAGTGTTTTATCCGGTCTGTACCAGAGGAACTTTTGTTTGAAGAATCTTGTGCCTGGGTTGTGTCAGGCCCGATGGGCAATGCAAAGAGCCTTAAAGATAATTCTTTTCTGAATTGGCAGCCAGTAGAGTTCCCTTAAGGCATGGGACGCTGACTGATATTTGGATATGCCAAGGATAAGCCCAGCTGCTGCATGTTTTTAAGATCTGAAGTTTCCTCAGCAATCTTTGTTGTAAATTGATGTACAGTCAATTGCAATAATCGAGTTTGGATAAGATGAGTGCTGTGACCACCAGTTTTTGAAGGTGAGATGGAATGAAATGAATGATCTTTCTAATTATCTTTAAGAGGAAAAACACAGCAGGCGCAATTTGATTAACTTGGTGTTCAAATGTGAGGCAATTGTCAAAAATTACTCCAAGGTTCCTGACCTTTTCTACAGGTGTGGGAACCAGGCCTAGATTAGAAGGCCACCATTTAGCAGACCAGAAAGAGTTGTTTTTCCCAAACAAAAGGATCTCAGTTTTACCTGAGTTGAGACTGAGGCAACTTTCGCTCATCCATGAACTGATGTTCGACATACAGCTTCGAAATTTTTGAGCTGTCATGTCAAGATTATTGGATACTGATACAATAATTTAGGTGTCATCAGCATATGATGCTACGGTGAAACCTAACATCTTGATCAGTTTAATTAATGGAATGATATAAAGGTTAAAAAGAGTAGACCTGAGGTAGGCACCCTGGGGGACACCACACGGAAGAGAAAAAGATTGAGATGTGTAGCCACTTATGGCGACTCACTGTTTCCTCTCCGACAGGACAGAAGTCGGGAGAGATAGAGCCATATCTCTAATGCCAAGATCATCAGGCAATTGATGAGAATCTTGTGGTTGACAGTATCAAAGGTCGCAGACAGGTCTGACAAGATAAGGGCCGCACTGTCAACTCGGTCAGTGATGGATCTTATAGTCTCTGCTGCCATGATAAGGGCTGTTTCGGTGCTGTGTTCTTTGCGGAAACTAAATTGATTAGCATTGAGGAGATTATGTGTAGTAATAAAATCCAATAACTGTAGATTAAGTGCCTTATCCATCACCTTGGCTGGAAGGGGCAGATGATAATTTGTGGGATATGAAGAGGGTAAGGTACTTTCTTTATCAAAGGTAGAATAGAAGCTTTTTCCAGCAAGTGGGAAAAATTCCCGTATTGATGATCTTATTAAATATATGAATCAGCTGCTCAGTCGCTGCTTCTGCAACCTGATTGAGAGCTTTGGGAGTACAGGGGTCATCCGGTGATCCTAACTTGGTGCCCAGAATGATAGGGAGAGCTTGTTCAGTGGTGAGAAGGGAACATTTATTCAGGGTTCATGCTGGCTGGCTATGGTTTAAAATCCCAGTGGTGCATTGTGTCCCGGCAGTAAATGCCCAAAAAACCTTTAGAACTTTAGATTGAAAAGTCTGTGTGAGCAAGTCGCAGAAAGATTGATTTATATCGTCATTAGCTGGGATAGGTGGATTAGACAGAAATTTAACAGTGTCAAATAATTCTTTGTTAGAATTTTTGACCACTCAATCTTATGAGTAAAATATATTGTCTTTTCATGTAGAATCATGGTTTTGTATGTAGAGAGGGCCTTGCTATATTCGATTTTATGGAGGGACGAATAATGTTTCAGCCATTTTTGTTCTAAGTTGCGAGATTTCTTTTCTCCAGAATATTAAGATTTGCTGTGTGCCAAAGTTCTGAGAATACTTTTCTATTATTTATCTGCATGGCCAAAGGGGCTGAAAGCATTGTGACATTCGCAAGCCACACATGATAATTTAAGGCCATACTGTCTGAGTCCGTCCCATTAACTGGAGGGGAGGATACTAGGATTCTATTGAGTTTAATGCCAGGGTCCTATTGTTTTCTGAGAGGAAGAAGAAGCAATTGGATTTAGATTTCTGATACTGACATTGAAAAGAATGGCTGAGTGATCGGACCAGGTGAGAGGGGGAGCTTTACCGAAGGAGAGAGAGGGGTGATCTGTAAAGGTTCCGTTCAGAGTGTGTCCAGCCTTATGGGTGGGGCAGCTAATGATTTGTTTAAGGCCAAAGCTGGACAATATGTCAATAAGATAACAAACCTCTTTATCAGAGGTATCTTCCAAATGATAATTAAAATCGCCGAGAATGGTAAGATTTGTGTGGCAGAATCTGGATTCCAGATAATTGTCAATAAATTTAGAAAATTGTGTTTTGTTCGTGGGAGGAAGGTACACAAGAATGCCATTCAAAGTGTTTTTAGCAGTGAAGTTCAGCTTAAAAATTAGTGCTTCATAGTCCTCATTAAAGGGGAAAGGCGTACTATTGATAAAAAAAATCTTTTAAAAAATGATGGCAATACCACCTGTACAGCTAAAAAGCCTGCAGACGTAGCTTTAGGGGTGGCCTCTCAAGCAGCAGAGGCTAGTTGAAGGGGGTGACTCCAAACATGAGATATACCGTCCCCTGACTTCTAAATGTCTTCCCTACATGTTAGAAAAATCCCCATGCCACTGAAGATTTCAAAGATTGGCTTGATTTCAGAATCCTTAGCTACATACTGAAATTCTTTCCTTGCAGCCCTTGGTTGAGATGTGTCCTTCCAATATAAAAAAATCCACCACAATAGTTAAGAAAACATATGCTTTATCCTTAGATCCAACCCTTCAAATATGGGTACTTTTGAAATTGAGGCTTGTAACACAAAAATGCCTCAAACTGACTGCACTGAAGTCCTAATATGAGCATTGTATAAAATACCAAGACCCAGTTAGATGCCACCCACCACAAGACCTTCAATTAAGGCGAAAAGATGTTTACGAGGAAATGGTAGGTCATTAGAAATGTGTCAGATGTGTGCCTTGCCTCACTATTAAAACACTGTTGGCATGAGGTTACAAAAAATCTAAAATATTACACAAACTGCCCAAAGATTGATATTTTACCTCAAGCCATGCATTGTAACATTCCCTACATCAGGTGGATAAGTATAGGGATACAATAGGGAATGAGCGTACATCATTCAGTCAATTGTAGACAACTCCTGAATGGCCCAATTAGAAAACATACTATGCTTTTAAGTATATCATCAGCCACTTTTTGTAGGTGTTAAAAGAGTGGATGAAATGTAAATACTCACCTATTACAGAAGTAGCATTTGCTACTTTCTCTTCCTTGACATAAGTGTGGCCTGTGAGGTATCTGAGAGTTCGCCACAGTCCATTTTGCTGTTTAATATCTTAATCAGACCACTATTCACCATAACCAGGGACAAAGGCCTACAGATTTTCTGTTACACTGATGGCAGCAAGGCTGTTTGTATGTCAATGAAATTGATAATGATTTTTCCAAACTAAAAATTGAATCCGATGATATAGTCATATGAATGAACAAAAGTGGGTTAAATTTGAGAGTGGCAAAAACAGAGGCTCTCTTCTTGGGCTTAATTCACAAACTTTGTGCTTAAGGAGAATGTCCTCAGCTACCTTTATTGTTTCTCGTGCTAGCCTTTTTGGCAAAATAACCACACATTTTGGGGTAATGTAGGATCCCATTTTCAATTCTGAAGATCCAAAAGATTCAGTTGTATACCCATATTTACTGTGTTGCTACAACTTAAAAAAGTGTTTTCAGGGGTGTGGCTTATGCATCCGAACTAGATGGCGGTGATCTGCTGAGCTCCGTCTATTCACAGAGCAACGGACCTAATTTCCGACCACATTGAGACCATGCCCAGCGTTCTCAAAGCTGGTCTCCTGCAGCGCATTGATGTGGCAAGTTTTTGAGTTAACGGCTGACTCAACTCACCCGTTTTTTCATCACTTTTCGTCGTGGCAAAATTTTCTCCTCATTCGCGAGCGGCCGCCATTTTGGGCAGTGCGTCGCTCACGATACTTTTCTCCTAAGATTCCTCATGCAACCAACGATATCTGGGTGAGCTTCTCTTCACTTCTCACCATTTTCACCATTCTCCGTGCATTTTTGACTCCTCCCATGGTTTCAATTCAAACCAGTGCTGCAGTGCTTTACTTCTATGGTTTTTCTCAAATCTCCAATCCTACTTGGTCCTAGGGATCTCTCAATACCATCATGATGTAAGGAACTAATTTGATGGATTAAGCACCTACTACTGGAGTTTGTGTTCTCTCGGTTCCCTCAGAGCCAGTGATTTGCAGCTGGTTTTTGTTACCTTCATATATTTTTTCACAATGCTACTGTGCCTCAGTAGCAGAAATCGTAGTGGGATCAATTTTGCCTCTACTTCTTCTTGTGCCTGTTCCGGAGGTGTAGTAAGTGTGTTTACATCTGCGGTGAGGTGGTATCTCACGACCCCTTCCTCATACTTTAATGGGCAGACTCTCTCCTATTAAAAATTCTCCTCAACGTCAGTCACGCATCATTAAAATGTCTAGCGACTCGCTTAGCCTCACCAAGGCATGCTCCTCTGGCACCAAGCCTAAAAGAGTCAAGAATGACTCTCCATCTCTGATTCAGTCAACTTCAAACCCGGTCCTGGATACAATTTTGGACGAACTACATGCACTTAAAACATTTATGAGTACCACCAACGAAAAACTGCTGTTGATTGAGGATCAATGGATCAACATGAAAGGCAAAATCACCGAAATAGAACAGCGTGTGGGCCATCTGCAGGACATAACGATTAAAATTCCTCTGAACAAGAAATCCAAAAGCTTAAGATTCACACCGAGGACCTTAAAAATCCCAACAGAAGGAACAATCTGAATATTTATGGTTTACCGGATAATATTCAAGGCCCTGATCTTCTTTCCTTCTTGAAGAAATGTTTGCCTGAACTCTTAAGTCTTCAGTCTTCTGCGCCTCTAAATAGCCAAAGAGCACATCGGCTTTGTCGCCCCAACCTCATTCCACCAGACCGCGTGGTATAATAATGTTCTTCTTAGAATTTACTGACCTAATGTGCATACTGAAGAGTGCCAGAGAGAAACGTCATTTTGTTTGGTCTGGTCATAATGCAGCCAACACTAGATGTAACGATTTTTTGGCATTCAGTCCTCAAATGAGATCTCTGAATATCCGCTACAGCATATTACATCCCTGTCTCTGCAAAATTACCTACGAAGGTGTCTCCCACTCATTTGAAGATCTGACCAAATGAAAGCTGTTCCTGCCAACCATCACCAGGACACCTATGGACACAAATATATAATGTTCCTAAATCGTTATAGTGCGGTTATTAACTTCTGATTTTTGTTTCTAGTTTTATTCCCTAGTTCTGTTTTTCAACTACAAGTTACATGGCCGTAATGTTCTTCTTTTACCATTGACTTTTTTCCTCCGCTGTTGTTCTTGTTTTTGGGTGCTGCCATGCCTGTTTCTCTTTTCATTCTCTTTTTCTTTCAGATCTGGCTTCATGTTCTTGATCTATCTCTTCTCTTTTCTAACTTCCTTATTCCTTTCTCATTCCCTGTCGCTCTTCCCTATCCTCTTCGTTTCCTTTTTACTTTTCCATTCCATTTTTCATTTCTTTATGATTCCATAGGGGGCCTTCTGTTTCAATTTTCCTTGTTTTTTGTAATCCTCTTATATTACTCCATTTTTAAATAACGGGAGCTCTTTGTATTAATTTATGTCTTTGCAGTATCTCTTCACTGTTCCTGTGTCCTTGTCTTTATGCTGCAACATGTTTAATGTTGTGTTGTGGAACGTGCGTGGTCTAGGTCATCCTTTTTAAACTTCAAAAGCTACATTCTCATTTACCGAAACTTAATTTTCAAAAAGCTTTTTTACAAGAAACTCATTGTAATGACATTGAATCACTCAAACTCAAACGCCAATGGGTGGGCCAAGTTGTTTTTTCACCTGCTCATAACCGTAAGGGAGGTATTACCATTCTATGTCACAAATCCTTAAAGCTTCTAATTTTATCTACACAATGTGACACAAGTGGACGATGGGTAACACTTAAGGCCACAGTAGCTAATAAACAGGTCACCTTCTTTAACATCTATGGAGCTGTCAAACCTGATCCAGACTTTTGGCACATGATTAAATTAAAACTGACAGGAAATCACATTAAAATTTAAACCTGATAAATCTCATAAAGCATTTCAGTCTGCTATTGCCTCTCATCCACTCTATGATGTATGGAAGACAAGTAATCCTGATAAATAAGAGTTTAAATTTGTATCTAATGTTCATCACACCATGTCACGTATTGATTATATTTTGGTTTCAAAGCATCTACTCCCCTCTATCCAATCTTCTGAGATTGGGTCTGTTTTTATTTCTGACAATGCCCCTGTCTCAGCCTCATTTAACTTGTCCCTTACTACTTCAAAGCATGCCCAACTGAGATTCAATACCTCCCCATTATCTGACCAAACTTACGTTTTAGAGGCTACCTCCTTTATAAATGAATTTTTCCAGTTTAACAAGCCTAGTGATACTTCTGTGCACAATAGCTGGGATGCCTTTAAAGCCTCTTTCAGAGCCTTTACCATTGTCTACACTGCCAGGAAGAAAAAATTACTGAATTCCCATTACTTATCTAGTCTCCAATATATCAAAACTCTTGGACACGCCTACTTTACGTCCAATTGCCCTACACACCTCCGGGATTTTATCAAGGCGAAATCTGATTTAAATATATTGGTTCTAATAATGCGTGAATATTTTACTTAAAATAAAGTCCAAGTATCATGGGGGTCAAAACAAAGCGGGTAGAATGCTGCCAATTACTTATAAGTTAAAACGGAAATGAAAACCATTAGTCGTATTCGTAATACCCTTACTAACAATTTACTACATTCTGACTCAGACCTTGTAAATGCTTTCTAGTCCTACTACAATGCACTGTATATGGATGATACTCATCCTTCTGAAAACAATACTCAGCCATTTTTTGATGATCTTACTTCTCCTCCCTCCATAGCGGATGTAATGAGTCTCCTTGAAAAGGATATTTCACTGCAGGAGATTTTGAATGCCATTAAATCTCTAAAAAGAGCCAAGGCCCCTGATCCTGATGGCCTTTCAATGGAACTTATCTCCTCTTTTTCATCCACTTTTGCTAATCTTTTACTTGAGCTTTTTTCCTCTTTTATAAAATCCAAACCTGAAGGCTCCTTTTTAGATGCTCCTATTGTAATAATTCCCAAACCTGATAAAGTTCACACCCTATGTCAAACTTATCACCTAATCTCATCAATTAACTATGACTGTAAAATTTTAGCGAAAATTCTTGCCTCTAGACTTGATGATGTTATACCCCTGCTTATCAAACCTGACCAGTCTGGCTGTATTAAAGGTAGGTTCACTTCTGACAACGCTAGAATGTTCTCAAACTTTTTACTTTGGGGAAAAAATATCCGGATCCTCTTGCTGCATTATCCCTGGATGCTTAGAAGGCATTTGACAGTATAAATTGGCAAATCATGTTTAAAACTCTTCATTGGTTTGGATTCAGCCCCAAATTTATTTCATTAATGAAGTTGTTATACTCAGAACCTCATGCCTGTGTTTCTGCTAATGGTGCTTTATCCCCGTACTTTAGTTTGCACAGAGGTACTAGACAAGGCTGCCCCCTTCCCCTCTTTTATTTCTTTTATTTCTTGAACCTTTTATTGAACGCATTCGTCACAATCCCATTATAACAGGGTTTCAACCCAATTCTCATGAAATCAAATTATCCGCCTATGCAGATGATATTTTGATCTATATTTCAAAACCCACAATTTCCCTACGCCCCTTTCAGCAGGAGATTGATTTGCACTCCAAAATATCCAGCTACAAACTAAACTTCTCTAAAATTGAAGTCTTACCTTTAAACTCCTCGTGCTACCAATACATGTTCTCTGACACCAACTTTAAGTGGTGTCTGTCTAAACTCAAATACCTAGGTGGTTTTCTGATACCATTCGCCCAAACTCTTTCCCGTAATTTTAGTATACTAAAACTTTATATTCAAAACCTACTCACTTCCTGGTCCCCTCTCTTTTTATCCTGGTGGGGCAGATTGGAAACTGTCAAAATGATGATTGTTACTCTTATTCTTTTCTTGCTTTCTATGCTACTCTTTAGAATTCTGAATTACTGTTTTAACCAAATTAATTCTCTTTGCACTAAATGGAACAACAAACCTGCCAGCATTGCTCTATCTAAATTAATTAAACCAAAAACTGAAGGGGGAGTGCGATGCCCTAATTTTAAATTATATCATACTGCTTTTTTAATTAGACAATTTTATGCCCTAAATAAGCAATATGAAGATTCATCGATACCTCGCTGGATTACTTTTGAACGCTCCTTACTACATGTATTCACTTTTGATGACATTTGTTTTATGTCTAACTGTACTTTTATTTCCAAGTACCATATTTTAAAATATTCTCAACACACAAGAAAAAAAATCTGCCAAGTGGCGGTTGGATGCATTTGGCCAGAACGTGCGTTAGGCCAAAACTCCACCAAATCTGCCAGTGGAGTGGAATTTATTGCCCACCCCTACTTTTGCCAAAATGTGTTTTCTGTAATTCCTACTTGCAACTGTCCTCTTTCAAACATCTCTCTGTTTGATTCTGTAAGGAAGGTAATTTTCCACATTTTTCAATATTATTTGAGCAGGAACAAATTGTGTCTTTAATGTATATAAAATACAAAAAATAACTTTCATCTTCCCTCTAGCCTTCTGCTTAATCATATTGATACTATTTGACACAAAATATGTCTCTCTGGCTTTCAAAAACTGTTTAACTCAGAGGGTTGCACACACCATCCCTTTTTCCAGTTTTGTTCAATTTGTTATTATAACCCACCTGAGGCAACCTAAACAACTTTGACATGTCGGACAGAACCATAGTTTTGTTAAAGAGATGTTTGGATATACTTATTTGGATTTTTCTACCATTTGGCTCTTTAAGTAATGAGAAATTTAGGGCCACATTATTCATTGAAGTGGTGCATGTCTCCATAGTGGGTTGTGCTTCTGTAAATAACTAATTGGCAGGATTGTCATGCCATTGTAAAACCTCTAAACTGTCTACACCTTTTTTAAACTTTCCAGACAACACCCTAGAACAAATGCCTTTAATGTGTTGAGAGTTTTCTCGCAGTGGGCTGGGAATATTTATTTCTTTTATATTTGAGACTGTCATTTTGGAAATGGCTGACCTGTATGTTATATCATGTTATGTTATTATGGTTTGTAAAGCGCTATATAACCCGAAAGTGTCTTTTCGCTGCCTGGGAAAAAGGGATCAAGAAAGGTGGTGAATCTCACAGAACAACAGTCCCCAATTTATTGATTGAAAAGCCAGGTTTTCAGGGATTTCCTGACCTGGAGAAGATTACTGGATGCTTCTTAAATGCGGGCACTACTAAAAGTCTATTCTCCGCAGATTACAGTGTTCTATCCGGTCTGTACCAGAGGAACTTTTGTTTGAAGAATCTTGTGCCTGGGGTTTGTAAGGCCCAATGGGCAATGCAAAGAGCCTTAAAGATAATTCTTTTCTCAATTGACAGCCAGTGGAGTTCCCTTAAGGCATGGGACGCTAACTGATATTTGGAGATGCCAAGGATAAGCCCAGCTGCTGCATTGTTTAAGATCTGAAATTTCCTCAGCAATCTTTGTTGTAAATTGATGTACAGTCAATTGCAATAATCGAGTTTGGATAAGATGAGTGCTGTGACCACCAGTTTTTAAAGGTGAGATGGAATGAAAGGAATGATCTTTCTAATGATCTTAAAGAGGAAAAACACAGCAGACGCAATTTGATTAACTTGGTGTTCAAATGTGAGGCAATTGTCAAAAATTACTCCAAGGTTCCTGACCTTTTCTACAGGTGTGAGAACTAGGCCTAGATTAGAAGGCCACCATTTAGCAGACCAGAAAGAGTTGTTTTCCCAAATAAGAGGATCTCAGTTTAACCTGAGTTGAGACTGAGGCAATTTTCGCTCATCCATGAACTGATGTTCGACATGCAGCTTCGAAATTTTTGAGCTGTCATGTCAAGATTATTGGATACTGATACAATAATTTAGGTGTCATCAGCATATGATGCTACGGTGAAACCCAACGTCTTGATCAGTTTAATTAATGGAATGATGTAAACGTTAAAAAGAGTAGGCCTGAGGTAGGCACCCTGGGGGACACCACACAGAAGAGAAAAAGATTGGGATGTGTAGCCACTTATGGCGACTCACTGTTTCCTCTCCGATAGGACAGAAGTCGGGAGAGGTAGAGCCATTTCTCTAATGCCAAGATCATCAGGCGATTGATGAGAATCTTGTGGTTGACAGTATCAAAGGTCGCAGACAGGTCTGACAAGCTAAGGGCCGCACTGTCAACTCGGTCAGTGATGGATCTTATAGTCTCTGCTGCCATGATAAGGGCTGTTTTGGTGCTGTGTTCTTTGCGGAAACTATATTGATTAGCATTGAGGAGATTATGTGTAGTAATAAAATCCAATAACTGTAGATTAAGTGCCTTATCCATCACCTTGGCTGGAAGGGGCAGATGATAATTTGTGGGATATGAAGAGGGTAAGGTACTTTTTTATCAAAGGTAGAATAGAAGCTTTTTCCAGCAAGTGGGAAAAATTCCCGTATTGATGATCTTATTAAATATATGAATCAGCTGCTCAGTCGCTGCTTCTGCAACCTGATTGAGAGCTTTGGGAGTACATGGGTCATCTGGTGATCCTAACTTGGTGCCCAGAATGATAGGGAGAGCTTGTTCAGTGGTGAGAAGGGAACATTTATTCAGGGTTCCATCTGCCTGACTATGGTTTAAAATCCCAGTGGTGAATTGTGTCCCGGCAGTAAATGCCCAAAAAACCTTTAGAGCTTTAGATTGTAACGTATGTGTGAGCAGGTCGCAGAAAGATTAATTCCTATCGTCATTAGCTGGGATAGGTGGATTAGACAGAAATTTAACAGTGTCAAATAATTCTTTGTTAGATTTTTTTGACCACGCAATCTTATGAGTAAAATATATTGTTTTTTCATGTAGAATCATGGGGCCCGATTCACAGAACTAACTTAAGACAAAATCCTAAACTTACTACCATTTTGGTATTCACAGAAGGCACTTACTCATTTTGGTATTCACAGAAGGCACTTACTCATTTCGGTATTCACAGAAGTTAGGAGTCCTAACTTTAGGACTCCTAAATGCCTTCTGTGAATACCGAAAGTCTTAAAATTAGGATTTTTCTCAGTTTAGTAGTAGTATAGTTAGGACTCCTAACTTTAGGACTCCTAAATGCCTTCTGTGAATACCGAAAGTCTTAAAATTAGGATTTTTCTCAATTTAGTAGTCCTAAATTTAGGACTCCTAACTTTAGGACTCCTAAATGCCTTCTGTGAATACCGAAAGTCTTAAAATTAGGATTTTTCTCAGTTTAGTAGTAGTATAGTTAGGACTCCTAACTTTAGGACTCCTAAATGCCTTCTGTGAATACCGAAAGTCTTAAAATTAGGATTTTTCTCAATTTAGTAGTCCTAAATTTAGACTTAGGACTAATAAATTGAGAAAAATCCTAATTTTAAGACTTTCGGTATTCACAGAAGGCATTTAGGAGTCCTAAAGTTAAGAGTCCTAACTATACTACTACTAAACTGAGAAAAATCCTAATTTTAATACTTTCGGTATTCACAGAAGGCATTTAGGAGTCCTAAAGTTAGGACTCCTAACTTCTGTGAATACCGAAATGAGTAAGTGCCTTCTGTGAATACCAAAATGAGTAAGTGCCTTCTGTGAATACCAAAATTGTAGTAAGTTTAGGATTTTGTCTTAAGTTAGTTCTGTGAATCGGGCCCATGGTTTTGTATGTAGAGAGGGCCTTGCTATATTCGATTTTATGGAGGGCCGAATAATGTTTCAGCCATTTTTGTTTAAGCTTCAAAAAAAAAATTCTCCAGAATTTTAAGATTTGCTGTGTACCAAAGTTCTGAGAATACTTGTCTATTATTTATCTGCATGGCCAAAGGGGCTGAAAGCATTGTGACATTCGTAAGACACACATGATAATTTTAGGCCATACTGTCTGAGTCCGTCCCATTAACTGGAGGGGAGGATACTAGGATTTTATTGAGTTTAATGCCAGGGTCCTATTGTTTTCTGAGAGGAAGAAGAAGCAATTGGATTTAGATTTCTGATACTGACATTGAAAAGAATGGCAGAGTGATCGGACCAGGTGAGAGGGGGAGCTTTACCGAAGGAGAGAGAGGGGTGATCTGTAAAGGTTCCGTTCAGAGTGTGTCCAGCCTTATGTGTAGGGCAGCTAATGATTTGTTTAAGGCCGAAGCTGGACATTATGTCAATAAGATAACAAGCCTCTTTATCAGAGGTATCTTCCAAATGATAATTAAAATCGCTGAGAATGGTAAGATTTGTGTGGCTGAATCTGGATTCGAGATAAGTGTCAACAAGTTTAGAAAATTGTGTTTTGTTCGTAGGAGGACGGTACACAAGAATGCCATTCAAAGTGTTTTTAGCACTGAAGTTTAGCTTAAAAATAAGTGCTTCATAGTCCTCATTAAAGGGGAAAGGCATATTATTGATAAAAAAAATCTTTTTTTAAATGATGGCAATACCACCTGTACAGCTAAAAAGAGTGAAGACGTAGCTTTAGGGGTGGCCTCTCAATCAGCAGAGGCTACTGAAGGGGGTGACTCCAAACATGAGATATACCGTCCCCTGACTTCTAAATGTCTTGCCTACATGTTAGAAAAATCCCCATGCCGCTGAAGATTTCAAAGATTGGCTTGATTTCAGAATCCTCAGCTACAATTCTGAAATTCTTTCCTTGCAGCCCTTGGTTGAGATGTGTCCTTCCAATATAAAAAAATCCACCACAATAGTTAAGAAAACATATGCTTTATCCTTAGATCCAACCCTTCAAATATGGGTACTTTTGAAATTGAGGTTTGTAACACAAAAATGCATCAAACTGACTGCACTGCAGTCCTAATATGAGTCTTGTATAAAATACCAACACCCAGTTAGATGCCACCTACCACACGACCTTACAATTAAGGCGAAAAGATGTTTACGAGGAAATGGTAGATCATTAGAAATGTGTCAGATGTGTGCCTTGCCTCACTATTAAAACATTGTTGGCATGAGGTTACAAAAAATCTAAAATATTACACAAACTGCCCAAAGATTGATATTTTACCTCAAGCCATGCATTGTAACATTCCCTACATCAAGTGGATAAGTATTGAGATACAATAGGGAATGAGCGAACATCATTCAGTCATCTGTAGACAACTCCTGAATGGCCCAATTAGAAAACATACTATGCATTTAAGTATATCATCAGCCACTTTTTGTAGGTGGTGCTAGACCAGGTGTTAAAAGAGTGGATGAAATGTAAATACTCACCTATTACAGAAGTAGAATTTGCTACTTTCCATTCCTTGACATAATTGTGCCCTGTGAGGTATCTGAGAGTTCGCCACAGTCCCTTTTGCTGTTTAATATCTTAATCAGACCACTATTCACCATAACCAGGGACAAAGGCCTACAGATTTTCTGTTACACTGATGGCAGCAAGGCTGTTTGTATGTCAATGAAATTGATAATGATTTTTCCAAACTAAAAATTGAATCCGATGATATAGTCATATGAATGAACAACAGTGGGTTAAATTTGAGAGTGGCAAAAACAGAGGCTCTCTTCTTGGGCTTAATTCACAAACTTTGTGCTTAAGGAGAATGTCCTCAGCTACCTTTATTGTTTCTCGTGCTTAGCCTTTTTGGCAAAATAACCACACATTTTGGGGTAATGTAGGATCCCATTTTCAATTCTGGAGATACGAAAGATTCAGTTGTATAACCATATTTACTGTGTTGCTACAACTTAAAAAAGTGTTTTCAGGGGTGTGGCTTATGCATCCGAACTAGATGGCGGTGATCTGCTGAGCTCCGTCTATTCACGGAGCAACGGACCTAATTTCTGACCACGTTGAGACCATGTCCAGCGTTCTCAAAGCTGGTCTCCTGCAGCGCATTGTTGTGGCAAGTTTTTGAGTTAACGGCAGACTCAACTCACCCGTTTTTTCATCACTTTTCGTCGTGGCAAAATTTTCTCCTCATTCGCGAGCGGCCGCCATTTTGGGCAGTGCGTCACTCACGCTACTTTTCTCCTCAGATTCCTCATGCAACCAACGATATCTGGGTGAGCTTCTCTTCACTTCTCACCATTTTCACCATTCTCCGTGCATTTCTGACTCCTGCCATGTTTTTTTTAATTCAAACCAGTGCTGCAGTGCTTTACTTCTATGGTTTTCCTCAAATCTCGAATTCTACTTGGTCCTAGGGATCTCTCAATACCATCATGATGTAAGGAATTAATTTGATGGATTAAGCACCTACTACTGGAGTTTGTGTTCTCTCGGTGCCCACAGAGCCTGTGATTTGCAGGTGTTTTTTGTTACCTTCATATATTTTAATACAATGCTACTGTGCCTCCGTAGCATGATTCGTTGTGGGATCAATTTTGCCTCTACTTCTTCTTGTGCCTGTTCCGGAGGTGTAGTAAGTGTGTTTACATCTGCGTTGAGGTGGTGTCTCACGAACCCTTCCTTATACTTTAATGGGCATACTCTCTCCTATTAAAAATTTTCCTCAACGTCAGTCACGCACCATTAAAATGTCTAGCGACTCGCTTGACCTCACCAAGGCATCCTCCTCTGGCACCAAGCCTAAAAGAGTCAAGAATGACTCTCCATCTCTGATTCAGTCATCTTCAAACCCGGTCCTGGATACAAATTTGGACGAACTACATGCACTCAAACCATTCATGAGTACCACCAACGAAAAACTGCTGTTGATTGAGGATCAATGGATCAACATGGAAGGCAAAATCACAGAAATAGAACAGCGTGTGGGCCATCTGCAGGACATAACGATTAAAAATTCCTCTGTTGGAACAAGAAATCCAAAAGCTTAAGCTTCACACCGAGGACCTTGAAAATCCCAACAGAAGGAACAATCTGAATATCTATGGTTTACCGGAGAATATTCAAGGCCCTGATCTTCTTTCTTTCTTGAAGAAATTTTTGCCTGAACTCTTAAGTCTTCAGTCTTCTGCGCCTCTAAATAGCCAAAGAGCACATCGGCTTTGTCGCCCCAGCATCATTCCACCAGACCGCGTGGTATAATAATGTTCTTCTTAGAATTTACTGACCTAATGTGCATACTGAAGAGTGCCTGAGAGGAATAACGTCATCTTGTTTGGTCCGGTCACAATGCAACCAACACTAGACGTAAGGAATTTTTAGCATTAAGTCCTCAAATGAGATCTCTGAATATCCGCTACGGCATACTACATCCCTGTCTCTGCAAAATTACCTACGAAGGTGTCTCCCACTCATTTGAAGAACCGACCAAATGAAAGCTGTTCCTGCAAACCATCACCAGGACACCTATGGACACAAATATATAATGTTCCTAAATCGTTATAGTGCGGTTATTAACTTCTGATTTTTGTTTCTAGTTTTATTCCCTAGTTCTGTTTTTCAACTACAGATTACATGGCCGTAATGTTCTTCTTTTACCATTGTCTTGTTGTTCTTGTTTTTGGGTGCTGACATGCCTGTTTCCCTTTTCATTCTCTTTTTCTTTCAGATCTGGCTTCATGTTCTTGATCTATCTCTTCTTTTTTCTATCTTCCTTATTCCTTTCTCATTCCCTGTCGCTCTTCCCTATCCTCTTTGTTTCCTTTTTCCTTTTCCATTCCATTTTTCATTTCTTTATGATTCCATAGAGAGCCTTCTGTTTCAATTTTCCTTGTTTTTTGTAATCCTCTTATATTACTTCATTTTTAAATAACGGGAGCTCTTTGTATTAATTTATGTCTTTGCAGTATGTCTTCACTGTTCCTGTATCCTTGTCTTTATGCTGCAACATGTTTAATGTTCTAATTTCATCTACACAATATGACACAAGTGGACAATGGGTAATACTTAAGGCCACAGTAGCTAATAAACAGGTCACCTTCTTTAACATCTATGGACCGGTCAAACCTGATCCAGACTTTTGGCACATGATAAAATTAAAACTGTCCTCTATTACTAATCCCAATATCATTATTGCTGGAGATTTTAACAATTGTCTAGACCCTTTTTCCGGCAGGAAATCAAATTGTAAATTTAAACCTGATAAATCTCATAAAGCATTTCAGTCTGCTATTGCCTCTCATCCACTCTATGATGTATGGAAGACAAGTAATCCTGATAAATAAGAGTTTACATTTGTCTCTAATGTTCATCACACCATGTCACGTATTGATTATATTTTGGTTTCAAAGTCTTTACTCCCCTCTATCCAATCTTCTGAGATTGGGTCTGTTTTTATTTCTGACAATGCCCCTGTCTCAGCCTCATTTAACTTGTCCCTTACTACTTCAAAGCATGCCCAACGGAGATTAAATACCTTCCCATTATCTGACCAAACTTACGTTTTAGAGGCTACCTCCTTTATAAATGAATTTTTCCAGTTTAACAAGCCTAGTGATACTTCTGTCCACAATAGCTGGGACGCCTTTAAAGCCTCTTTCAGAGCCTTTGCCATTGCCTACACTGCCAGGAAGAAAGAATTACTGAACTCCCATTACTTATCTAGTATCCAATATATTAAAACTCTTGGACACGCATACTTTACGTCCAATTGCCCTACACACCTCCGGGATGTTATCAAGGCGAAATCCGATTTAAATATATTGGTTCTAATGATGCGTGAATATTTTACTTAAAATAAAGTCCAAGTATCATGTGGGTCAAAACAAAGCGGGTAGAATGCTGGCCAATTACTTATAAGTGAAAACGGAAATGAAAACCATTGGTCATATTTGTAATACCCTTACTAACAAATTACTACATTCTGACTCAGACATTGTAAATATTTTCTAGTCCTACTACAACGCACTGTATATGGATGATACTCATCCTCCTGAAAACAATACTCAGCAATTTTTAATGATCTTACTTCTCCTCCCTCCATAGCGGATGTAATGAGTCTCCTTGAAAAGGATATTTCACTGCAGGAGATTTTGAATGACATTAAATCTCTAAAAAGAGCCAAGGCCCCTGATCCTGACGGCTTTTCAGTTGAACTTATCTCCTCTTTTTCATCCATTTTTGCTACTCATTTACTTGAGATTTTTTCCACTTTTAAATAAAATCCAAACCTGAAGGCTCCTTTTTAGATGCTCCTATTGTAATAATTCCCAAACCTGATAAAGTTCACACCCTATGTCAAACTTATCGCCTAATCTCATCAAATTAACTATGACTGTAAATTTTTTGCGAAAATTCTTGCCTCTAGACTTGATGATGTTATACCCCTGCTTATCAAACCTGACCAGTCTGTCTTTATTAAAGGTAGGTTCACTTCTGACTACGCTAGAATGTTCTCTAACTTTCTTACATTGGGGAAAAAATATCCGGATCCTCTTGCTGCATTATCCCTGGATGCTTAGAAGGCATTTGACAGTATAAATTGGCAATCAATGTTTAAAACTCTTCATTGGTTTAGATTCGGCCCCAAATTTATTTAATTTATGAAGTTGTTATACTCAGAACCTCATGCCTGTGTTTCTGCTAATGGTGCTTTACCCCCGTACTTTAGTTTGCACAGAGGTACTAGACAAGGCTGCCCCCTTTCCCCTCTTTTATTTCTTTTAAGTCTTGAACCCTTTCTTGAACGCATTTGTCACAATCCCCTTATAACAGGTTTTCAACCCAACTCTCATGAAATCAAATTATCCGCCTATGCAGATGATATTTTGATCTATCTTTCAAAACCCACAACTTCCCTACACCCCTTTTGACAGGAGATTGATTTGCACTCCAAAATATCCGGCTACAAACTAAACTTCTCTAAAATTGAAGTCTTACCTCTAAATTCCTTGTGCTACCAATACATGTTCTCTGACACCAACTTTAAGTGGTGTCTGTCTAAACTCAAATACCTAGGTGGTTTTCTGATACCATTCGCCCAAACTCTTTTCCATAATTTTAGTATACTAAAACTTTATATTCAAAACCTACTCACTTCCTGGTGCCCTCTCTTTTTATCCTGGTGGGGCAGATTGGATACTGTCAAAATGATGATTGTTACTCTTATTCTTTTCTTGCTTTCTATGCTACTCTTTAGAATTCCGAATTACTATTTTAACCAAATTAATTCTCTTTGCACTAAATGGAACAACAAACCTGCCAGCATTGCTCTATCTAAATTAATTAAACCAAAAACTGAAGGGGGTGTGCGATGCCCTAATTTTAAATTATATCATACTGCTTTTTTAATTAGACAATTTTATGCCCTAAATAAGCAATATGAAGATTCATCTATACCTCGCTGGATTACTTTTGAACGCTCCTTACTACATGTATTCACTTTTGATGACATTTGTTTCATGTCTAACTGTACTTTTATTTCCAAGTATCCTATTTTAAAATATTCTCAACACTTGACACACTCCTTATTCGCTGATGGTTCTAAGTTTCATCAAGCCTTCCTTGCCTCTTCCATCTGATACAATAAATTCATTTAGTTTCGCCACACATCTTTCTACTTCAAACACTGGAAAGAAAAGGATATTTTCCATGTTCACCAACTGGTATCCCATAATTCTGTCATACCCTCTACTGCATCACAAGAACGTTATAACTTACCCTCATCATATATATCCCAATACTCACAATTAGCACTGGAACTTCAATCATTCCTGCTATCCAAAGATTTTCCTGATTACTCCACTCCATTTACCCCTCTGACCCCTTTGTACAATATCTCCTCTGACTCTTGTCCCAAAGCTTTATTTATATACAAACTTTTAGCTACCCCTATAATTGATAGACAAAAATCATCAGTCGAGCTAGCTTGGGAACAAGACCTCCCGTTAACCCTCTCGGCTCAAAGATGGGATCAATTATGGCATAAAATCTTTACCACTTCTAGAGCTGCTAACATCACTCAATCCTTATTTTTATAGTGGTTCGTACACCCGTTTTTATTCATAAAATTAATCCCTCTTCCTCCCCCCTTTGTTGGTCTTGTTTTTCCTCTGATGGCACACTATTAAATTTAATTTATTACTGCCCTAATGTTTTTAAATTCTGGAATTCCATTTGGTCTACGTCCTCTAAGATATTTCAATGTTGTATTCCATAATCAATGCAAACTGTTTTTGTTGGATCCATATTTGATGATTTTTACGACACCTCTTTGAAGCTGAAACTGTTCGATCTTTTTATTGTTCTTGCCTTTAAAGTTATTTTAACTTGCTGAAAAGATAATTCTAAAATATGTACATTAACATGGTGAAATCTTATATGAAATGAGGATAGAATTTCTACCGTTTCAGCGTTAACGTTATCTCAGAAAATCAAATCCAGTTTACTCTGGCTTCCTTTTACTTCTTTCTCTTCTTCACACATTTCTTTACACTAACCACTCTTTACTACTAATGTGGTAATATTAGATAGAGACAAGTATATTACCGAGGCATTACGCCAATTACAAGACAAACAATTCTACACAGTTATCAACAGGGAAATTTATTCCAACAGCGTAGAAGAGATTTGGGAAAAACTAAACAATTGGAAGGATTTGGGGATTCTTGAATGGCAGGAATATTGTTATCTCAAACAGGACTACCCAATCCTTCCGGTACTTTACTTATTACCAAAAGTACACAAAGACCCCACAAACCCTCCAGGCAGGCCCATAGTCTCCTCTAGAGGTAGTATTTTAGAAAACATCTCGAAATACGTTGATTTCTTCCTCAGGGAATATGTCAGCGGTCTGCCTTCCCATGTCAGAGATACTAAAGATTTCCTTGACAAAATCGAAGGTTTAGAGTGGGATGAAGAATACTTGTTGGTCACCATGGATGTCAGCTCTCTCTATACCATAATCAAACATGAACATGGCATAGAGGCGTGTAGACACTATTTAAAAACACGACACATCAGATTCAAAGACCATACCGATATGGTTTTGGAAATGATGCAGTTTTGCCTCACACATAACATCTTTTTATTTGACGGCACACTGTACCAACAAACAACTGGTACAGCGATGGGAACATGTTTCGCTCCATCTTTTGCCAATTTGTTCCTGGGCAAATGGGAGGAGGACACTCTAGTGGACACACATTTTGGCCCAGAAAGACAGAAAATCAGGCTCTGGCTCCGCTACATCGATGACATTTTCTTGGTGTGGAGGGGCACAGAAACAGAGGTCACTGAATTTATTGCAAGACTAAACACCAACAATTTTAACATCAGTCTAACCAGTACCATAAGCAAAAGTACAGTTGAATTCTTGGACACCAAAGTAGAAGTACATAACAACACCATCCAAACCAAGTTGTTCCGCAAGGATACAGCTGGAAACACATTACTTCATGCCCTTAGTGGCCACCCGGATCCTCTAAAATGGAGTATTCCATTTGGAGAATTTCTCAGGGCTAAACGCAACTGCAGCACACCAACTGGGTTCAAAGAAGAAACCAAAATCATGCTTGAAAGGTTCAAAACCAGGGGTTATCCCACATGGGTACTAAACAAAGCACTACGTAAGGTAGAAATGATAGAAAGAAGTGACACTCTGAGATCCATGAGAGAGCAGCAACAGGAACCCACACAACAGGAAGAGACAACCAGGGTAATACTGACATACAATAGAAATGCCAAGGACATAAAGAACATACTGGCTAAGAATTGGGACATTCTCAAAAGTGATCCCAATATCGGTACCATCATTGGTGAGAAACCACACATCACATATAGAAAAGGCTACAATTTTAGAGACAAGTTAGTACACAGTGATGTTACTATATATAACACCATGATGAATCAGGGACTCCAAGGTTTCTTTCCCTGCGGACACTGCAGAGCCTGCAGGAACAGCAGTATGAAAAAGGATTACAGGGATGGGGGTGGCAGGAACAAAGTCATCTCACAGTTCCTCACTTGTGGGACCCCGTTTGTTATATACTGTCTTGAATGCCCGTGCAAGCTCAGGTATATAGGAAGCACAGTTCACCCAGCAAAGAAACGTGTATTGGAGCACATGAGGGCTATCAGCAATTGTGACCAACAATATCCGGTAGCCCGTCATTTCCAAGAACACCATTTTTCTGACAACTCATGTCTCAGCTATTTTGCCATGGAACACATCCCAAGATCCCCGAGGGGTGGTAACAGGGTATTAAAACTCAGACAGAAAGAACCAAAAATGATTATTGACCTCCAGACCAAATCCCCGGGGGGGCTCAACATTGACGAAGAGTTACGAATACACTTACATGAAAAATAGTTCAATGTATTTTGTCATCCTCGCTTTTCATCCATCATTCGTAAAGAAATGTTTTCTTTGTGCATGTATTTACTAGGCCTGGGCAAAAATTTCGTTCCGTTCGCGGAAATTGCGATAATTTGACATTTTTGCGTTCCGCGGAGAGCGCGAAAATGTCAAAAATTCCGGTTTCCGCAGCTTGGCGATAATTTGTTTCTTGCTCGCGCTGTAAAATGATACATTCTCGCGCGCGCGCGATCGCCTTACCTGAATCCCTGCGTTCGCCGACAAGTTTTCTTGATCCGGTCGCGTTCTCCATGAGATGTTGTATTGTTTTTAGCCATTTGCGCTGTCTCGCGACAGTTCGCGCCCGCAGTGACGTCATGCGTCGCGCGATCACGTCTTTCTTCTCGCGATCATGCACCGCGAGAACAACTCAAAACAAGATGGCCGCGCCCGCAAGCAACCACATGGGTAAGTTGGCGACCCGCAACCATGCAGAAAATCTCGCGAACATGCCGGAAAAAAACTTCCGCATCTTCGCGATATTTCTGCTTGTTTGCGATAATTTTAAACATTCTCGCGATAATTTGTGAAGGTTAATTCCGCAAATTCCGCCCACCCCTAGTATTTACTGAATCAATATTAATTGCATAAGAAAATGAAAAATAAATATTATTATTCATTGTGCACATGAATGTTCTTAGGAACTTATTTTAATCTGTTTATTTTAAGCACACCTTCAGAGGTTCAAATATTCACATTTATAATTCTTTTTCCTTTTTCTTTTTCTTTTCTCTTCTTTTCACTACAGGAGGAAAGGCAGGGACCCATACCACAGGGGTGGCATCACATTCACGGGTCCCCAACCTTTTTTCCGAAGGCACAACAATATGCGGTATCTTTTCTAATTCAATAAATGTCACTATATAATTTTTCCGTGAAGCCCTTTCGACCTTTGTGGAGGACTTAAGACTGTGTCTTATGATGGAAACTAGGAACGAATATATGATTACGGATTTTCCCAGTACGACCATTAATTATTGCCATTGGAGTCCAACCTTAGTATTCCAGGAGGTGGAGGCCATGCATAACACCAATGGAGGTTGTCTTCATTCTTCCAAGACACACACAACATGGGCACTTGTCCGTAATTCTGATCACCCTCACTAAATGGTGTCATAACTTCAACCAGGTCAATAGTTTCCACTAAGAAATATGCAGTAGATACATGCATGTTGGGATCAGCCCAAGATTTTCACTGAGAATCACTATATTTTTATTCCTAACCACATCGGTATTTAGACTCACACAACTTCACGGAATGTATATTCTTTTACCATTCATTTTTCTCGTGCTCCGAGAGGCTTAACATTTGTGAATTTTCACTTTACAACAAATATGATGTATACTTACTTGTCATTGCAATGTGAACACTTTTTCTGCGCAATTTTGTATTTAACTTTATTGACACGTATCGTGCACAATATATGCCGATTAGAAATATCATGCAGTATTGAATAATACTAATTGTGTCGTGATATTTAGAATTCACAATGTGTAGATATTCTGTTCCACTTATGTATTCATCCACATTGGCAAATACACCATGTAATATATAATGCATTCACAGTTGGGAAATCCCAGGCTATTTACCATGCCAATATGGCCGCGACATTCACATCACTTTAGTAAGTGTTTACTTGTATATAACCATTTTTTATGTTTACTACCTCGAGAAGTACGACTTGTTTATAAAAATGGTGACATTGACATCAATTTCCATCGTGTGAACAAGGCTGTTTAGCCGAAACGCGTAGCGTGGAAATAAACATCCCACTGGGTACTTACTTTGGAGCCTGAGAGTGTGTTTTATCGCAACTTGACGACTAACAAATATATATATATATATATATATATATATATATATATATATATATATATATATATATATATATATATATATATATATATATATATATATATATCATTACTTGATTTGAAATGAACCTTTAATTCTGTTTTATTCATTTTAATGCATAAGGTTGTTTCTCTTTATGTCTTTTCGGCATATAGATAAGATTTATTTTTACTATTGTAACATCTGTGAACATGATGTCTTGATTATGCTAATTCTTCACCTTATGCTAAATGTAACTTTGGTACTCTCTCTTTATATCAGTAAAAACTATTTAACAAAAAAAGTGTTTCCTTCCCTTGGTCTAATTGGCATAAAACTATGTAAGGTCTATTATTGATGTTAAGGTTGAGAATAAGAATGTCATACCTGGTTGAATGCCAAAGAAGCAGATTAGGCAGCTGCAGTTCATCCAAGGAATGGCAGTAAAGCTAGTCATCAAGATGAAGAGACTGAGCAAAATCAATGTCGGCTTGGTGTTATTCCACCCATACACAAGCGCATCACTTTGCACTGGCCTGTTTCATGTTCAAATGACTCTCAGACTATAGCCCAATCTTGTATTGTACACCCCCACTCTCTTTTGCAGCAATGCTAATGATTGATGTTTCTTTAATCTTCCATGTCTAGACACACTTGAAATTGTAGTGTGCATTAAAAATAAAGTAAATTAATAAATAACACATTTAGATTAAAATACATACATGATTGAAAACAAAATGTTATTGATGCATACACTGAGCTAACTTAAGGTCAATCAACATTTTTTCTTTTTTATAGAGTTTCATAGAACACAAACTAGACCCGAGCAACCGGGTATCACAGAGATTTACATGAGCACCAGTTTTGTTACAGATGGACACGTCCATTTTTATTAGGCACGGGAAGATTAAGTGATTTGCCCAGAATCACAGGATGTTGAACTTCGTTGCTGAGACTTGAACCTGGTTCCCCAGCATCTACGTCGACCGCTCTAGCCGTAAGGCTACATCTTCTCCCCATTCACTGCCATTTAATATCCACCTTTTGTTTGGGTCTGGTGTATATGTACTGTATATCCTTTAGAGTTTATGACTAATTATTGCTTATTTACAAACGACCACATTTGGAATTTATTTTTACAAAAAATGCTTATGAAATATTGAGCTGGATTTTTTTAACTCCATAAGAAATGACAAAAGGTTACTCTTGCTGCTCAGTGGAAAAGAAGGAGGCGCACTTGAACATTCGCTGCTCCTGGGAAAATGTCATACCAACAAGAAGTAGGGAGAGCAAGAGTCAATTTATATCACATGTTTCATGTGCAAGACAAAACTAATTTGTTTGCGTCTTACATAGGGGCATATTATCAAGCACGGCGCTGAAATTATCGCCGCTTTATCGGCAGAAAACTGCTGCTAAAGCGGTGATAATGGGCTTGATAATATGCCGGTGAGAATTCCAATAGAATCCCATGTTGACACCAGAACATGGGTTTCTATGGGAATTCTCTACGGCATATTATCAAGCCCATTATCGCCACTTTGGCGGCAGTTTTCTGCCGCCAAAGCGGCGATAATTTTAACGCCTTTTCTTGATAATATGCCCCCAAATTAGTAAAGAATAATCAGATACATAACTCACCACAGACCTTTTTTCAAGTACTTGTATGTATTTACTCATTATTAATAATACATTTTGGAGTAAAATGTATCACAAATTATAAAAACATTGCATCATTCATAAAATACAAAAGAAAAGGCCATTGTACAGTACACAAAATTCACTAAACTGAAGAAATATATATTCAAATATATTGACACATAAATAAACACCACAACTTAAACTAAATACACACATTTTGTGGTCGTTTTTTGCCTACCCAAACCTCGAATTTGTAACTGACAGGTGATATATATATGTATATTTTTAGAATACATAATCCACTATGAGGTAGCAAGGGAAAAGTATGGCTTAAAAAAAGTACATAGAATGATTCAGGCCTTCCTGCTAAAATACTTAGGTGAAAATTAATCTTTTGTTGGCGCCTCCGAGACACAGCAGGCCAACACGTTTCGGCCTATTCAACTCTCCAGTTCTCCTCAGGACCGATGGTAGACAAGTGACCCTATACCTCTATGGTGTTGCAGCCTATACAGGATGTGTAAGGAGTAAGTATTATTTTTAACAGATGGTATATATACTGCCAAACCTATTCCTTTCAGATGTGATCTCACAGAAATTTCTGCTGCTTGTTTTCACGCAGAGCTATTGATTAAGACCCTGAATAATTCATATGGAGAGGATATGTGAAATACTAATGGGCTGTGACATTCAGGTAAAGATAAATCTCAAATATACCCACTGATTGTCAAGTTTAAAAACAATGAACTTTCACCTAAGTTTTTGACTGAGAAGGCCTGAATCAAGGCCTGATGCTTGTGCTCCCTATTTCTTGCAGAGTGCAAATGAGCAGGTGTGGGCTGAAGCAAGCTTGTTGACATATATTGTGAAAAATATCATGTAACTTCCATTTACTTTGAGAACTGTATTTTTGTTTTAGTCAAGGAATATTGTTATCTAGACCAAGTTACCAAGACTGGTGGACGAAAACATATTCCTAGTTTTAATGTAGAGGATGACTGAAGACACAACAGAGAGTTGCTTTGCATGATGAAGGTGAAATTGGTTTGTATGAAGGGTCTGGAGATGTGCGATAAAAGGATAATTTTGATTGATCACACTTTAGCAGTTGAGCGTGGAATATTTATTTTACATTGATTTTTCTATTTGCAATTTACCCCATAGTGATTTTTTTTTTTTATATTTGTCTATAGTTACTGCTGTGTGAAGATATGTTGACCTTATTCGAATCACTACATTTATGATATATGTTTATAGTTAACATTGAGAGGAAAAGATAAGTTAGGTATGTCAAGCACCTTCAGAGACAGGACAACATAGAGGATGTAATGTATACCCTTGATATCATGAGTTGGACAAAAAAAGATCTATTGGGAAACATTGACATGATTCGTTACCTTTCACCGTTTCTGCCTACACACTCCTGTCAGAAATAGTTGCTTTCATCATAGTTTGGAGACATGATTTTAAGAAGCTGTTTAACTGATAGGTCTGACTCACACCATATTGTTTTTCTTCAATTGCTTATCTGAGGAGCCTTTCCACCCCCTTCGAATGTACATAGAACCATTAATAAACATTAAAATAATTTGAAGCTGTGGCTCTATATTTTCCAATGATTATTGCCAAATACTGAAATGGAAAATAAATTATAAACCTAGGGCCAGATTTGTCATAGTATTTCATTCCCCTTGCATCATGCATGGTGTCACTATGCAAAACAATACCAAAGGCAGACTTACCAAGCAAAGCAAAGCCATTTGCATGCCCCTGCATTGCTTGGTAAATCTGGAGTAACGCAAGGCAGGGCATGTCTCTGTCTTGCTTTTCTCTGCCCTGCGAAGCTTCCATGGATAGAGCGTGGGTGTTCCCATGCATCAACCCATTGATTTTGGTGCATTCCCAAATTTACAAAGACTGGTAAATCTTATTAAGCGAGGCACAACAAGGAGAAATATTTATATTTCTTCTCGTTGTTTCCTCTTTCTAAGTGTACAACGCAAGGGTGCCTGCGTTGGTGCTAGGCAGCTGATTCTGCGCCAGTGCAGGCAGAGAGCAGGAATGCGCCATATATTGATAAATACAGTGCATTCCTGCCCTCATCCTTTCACACAGTGTAGAACAGTGCAGCAAGTTGTCTTGCTGCCTTGCATGAAAGATTGATAAATCTGGCCCCTAGATTGTAAGACATGATGCAATTGAAGCATTCGCAATATCTATCTATCTATCTATCTATCTATCTATCTATCTATCTATCTATCTATCTATCTATCTATCTATCTATCTATCTATCTATCTATCTATCTATCTATCTATCTATCTATCTATCTATCTATCTATCTATCTATCTATCTATCTATCTATCTATCTATCTGTCTATCTATCTATCTATCTATCTATCTACCTGAAATTGACGAGCACATGCGTTGTGGGTTACCGAGCCTTCGCTGATGATGCCTAATACGTAAAAGTCTCCGAAACTTGGATTCTTTGACTATTGATTGAAATCTACAACGTTCTGTGAATATATTTCTTTGTCATTCCATAAAGCCCTGAAGAAGTCTCTTAGTGAGATGAAACGTGTCGGCTATGGTCTTCTGTTTTTAAATGAATTCAATAAAACAAAATCCTTTTAAGAAATCTACATCTGGGATCTGGACATCTTCTTGTGTGCCCACTGCTTCTTTGATATTGATATTGTATGTTACAATTGTTGAATAGTGCTGAACCCCTTTGTGTATAATGTTGATGTAGGATTTCATTCCTATTTAAGGAGCATAGAGGGGAGTGCTCCTTGGTTCCTTGCAGTACCACAATACTTAGGGACACTTTTCATCTGTCAGGTGCAGACCTCTATAGCATCTACCCTCAGTTCAATTGTATTTAGTTTTCTATCTATCTATCTATCTATCTATCTATCTATCTATCTATCTATCTATCTATCTATCTATCTATCTATCTATCTATCTATCTATCTATCTATCTATCTATCTATCTATCTATCTATCTATCTATCTATCTATCTATCTATCTATCTATCTATCTATCTATCTATCTATCTCTCCTATTCTTGAAGTAAACACCCTTCTTATGGTCCTGTCAATTCTGGTTTTATCGCAAATTTAAAAATATTAGATTGCTTTATTTCCATGTCTTTCCAGTAAATCACCTCTTGCTGGCAAGATTTTTCTAAATTATCTTTTTTATCTCTTTGGAATACAGTATTGACAGGGGCTGAGGCCCGTCACCATTCATTATGTCATCAAATGAGATTTAGGGTCCTAATTAGAGGTTAGCAGATGCAATACTCCATCCAAATGTGATGGATAGCCTATCTGCTGTTTATAAATGCCATATGCTCTAATGCACTTGTAATACGGGAGACTGGACTTTTGTGAAGGAGTATCCCATCTATCAAATTGCAGTAGCCTAGGAGATCAGTCTTATGATCCTCTGAGATCTTTCTGTCCTTGAATTTTAAGTGGAAGGGGTTTAACCTGATAAGGTCCTTCTCACAGGTCACAGATGTCAAGTGCAGGAGGTTCAGTCCACCGGGTACCCTTTTGAATTCCAGCAGTGTTCTGAGGAAGGCTGAGTGAGGGTTAAGCTTTTTAGCTTTCACCAGCCTGTGGGTGGGAGACACCCTAAGACACAAAATGCCATGTGTAAGGCCATTTTCAATTTGGCAAATGTCTTTTGCCACTTAAGTCGGCTCTGAGGACTGGCTGAATGTGTGAGAAGAGTACTATGTTAATCCTTGTGTCTTACCACATTTAACACTAAAATACAGTTTGAAGAAGGGACTTTACTCACAACTTATACACTGACAGAAGTCTTGTTGGAGTGTCCTTCAGCAACCAGATAGGTGACACACAAGAATTGTCCTAGCATCCTGCACTTCTTTTGAAGTCTGCTTAATGTTTGCATATGCTTCATACAGACCTTCATGACACTGACACTGGAGTGTCAGCAGGAGGGGAACAGCCCTACCCCGCAGATTTTGTTGAACTCAGAAGAGTCATTTCTGCCCTTTCATGTCAGCCTGTTGTGTGCTCTTGGGAGGAATTTCACAGTTCAATCACACATCATTCAAAGCTGAACACTGGCTGGTAGCAGTTTCAGAGCCAATGCAAATTAGCTCTCTGAAGGCTCACACAGGTAAAGGGTACCTTTCTAAAAGTTACTTTCCCCTGATATTTAATATCTATTACAAATTTGACTTCTCTAATGAATTGTTATTTTTTAATAACTATGTACAATAGTGGTTTCATTGTTTTTATAGCTGGTCCAATTCCAGAGTTAGCAGTATTGGTATTTTAATCTGCCTTGTAATACTCATTTCCATGCACAGTTTATCATTTATTAATTTATATGATGTGGATTTCCATCCCTATCACAGAGGTCACAAGTTGCATCACACGTTGTACCAAAAGCAAAAAGAACATATGATTAATGGAATGCTGAACAAATCAAACATTCACCCCCATCACAGATCTGGGTTGAATCCATCCTTTTTCTGCTCCCCACGCCACCCCAGTTTGGACCCAGCCATATGCAAATCACTCTTGACCCTGCTCCTCTTTGGAATAGTCCAGCCCAAACTGCTAGGGCAGGTCCTCCCTAGACTGGAAACAAGCATCCTGGGACTAGTTTCGGGGTATCGCCCCTCAACAAGCAGGCTAGCTTGAATCCAGTGACACAATGAGCATGGGACCCATGTCTGGGGATACTCTTCCAACTTAGGGCAACAAAAGCAAAAAGAACACATGATGGGCAGCATGCTGAACAAATCAAACCTTCACTTCCAGTCACAGACCTGGGTTTATTCCATTGTTTTCTTGCTCACCACTCCACCCTAGTAAGGATCTAGCCAGATGCAAATCAGTTTTGACCCTGCTCCCCATGGGAACAATCCAGCCCGAACTGCCAGGCCCGGAAACAAGCATCCTGGGACCATTTTTGGGGTATCACCCCATACCAGTCAGGCTAGCTTGAGTCCAGTGGCACAGTGAGCACAGGTCCCATGTTTGGGCAAGTCTTCACACTTAGGGTGATAAAAGCAGAAAGAACAGATGATGGAGGGAATGCTGAACAAATCAATTATTTACCTCCAGTCACCGATCTAGGTCTAATCCATCGTTTTAGACAATTGAGGTGGCTGCCTCCAGCTTTGAGATTCTCGATTCCCTGGCCTCCAGGTTGGCAGGGAACCCCTTCTGTAATTTCCCTTGGGCTTACATTGGGCACTTGCCATGCTGTTGAACTGATAGGAGGCTGTGGGGCGGAGGGTCAGGGGAGAGTTTGGCGAGCCCCTTGGGAGTGATTGTTGCATTGGCATCATTTAGGGGTTGTGAAGGGTCGCAGATTCAGTCCCTGTCTTGCCTCTTGCAAACCCTGGCACTGCATCTGAACTGAGGTGGTGAAGTGAGCAAAAGAATGATGATGGATTCCACCCAGATCTGTGACTGGGGGTGAGTGTCTGAAAAGTTTCAGTGCTCTGTCCATCATCTCCTTGTGTGTGCTTTGTTCGCCCTAAGTTGGCATGGTATGCCCAGACGTGGGTCCCTTGCTCACTTTGCCACTGGATTCAAGCTAGCCTGGCTGATGTAGGGTGTTACCCAGAAACCGGTCCCAGGATGATTGTTTCTGGTTCAGGGAAGACCTGGCTTGGCAGTTCGGGCTGGACTGTTCCCATGAGGCACAGGGTCAAGACTGATTTGCATATAGCTGGGTTTGAACTGAGGTAGTGAAGTGAGCTAAAGAATGCTGATGGATTCGACCCAGATCTGTGACTGGGGGTGAGTGTATGAAAAGTTTCAACGCTCCGTCCATCATCTCCTTGTGTTTGCACTGCATTGTCTATCCCTGGCTTCAGAGGTAGCAAAATCGGTGCCAGGAACCCAGGGACAGCTCGTTTTATGAACATCGATTAGGGCTCCAATCTCTTTGTTTTTTGTCAATTTCTTTTATTACACAAATAGGGAATTATTATATATTTTCAACTATTAGTGTAATATAGAACATGAAGCACAATTAACTGGATCATGACTCTTCTGTTAGCAGAGGTAATTTAAAAAGGCTTTTAAATGTATGTTGTGTGCAAGCATGCAGGTGAGAGTGTATTTGAGAGAGAGTGTGTGCAGGTGTGACTGTGTGTATGTGTAAGTATGTATGAGTGAGTGAACATAAAGGTCAAATGGCGTGTGATGTCACTTCCACTACCCTAGGCCTTTTGGTGAATAGATGTTAATGGAGTGTTGCCTGGCTCATCTGTACTCCTATTTCCGTGTTTGCTCAGGATTGTAGGAGAGGCTGCGGGCAAGGCCGGGCGGGCCTTAGCGGGCACTGGGCCTTTCCCTGGTGGGCCAGAAGGGTTGGACCGGTTTTTGAATGGTGGGGGACGTTTTTGTCACTGCGGACGGTTTTGCATCAGTGCTACAATATCGACCCCCTGTAACAAAAGCAGCAGAAGTGTTTCTAACCAGCACCACCTCATTCTCCCTGCCCTGCACCCACCCCTGGTGCTAGTCAAATGTAATTGCCAGGGCTGGCCTGCATTCTTAATCTGGTCCTGGCTGAGTGGCAGGTGGATAGACAGATTAGGCAGAATGAATACACCTGAACAGTGGTGTTCGGCATGGCTCGCGGGTGTTGGGTGTCACTGGGGGAGTCGCGTGAGGGAGTCACGCTTAGGGGATTGGGATGTGCAATATTTAAAAAAAATAAACTCACCTTGCCGCCGGGTCTCGCGTCTCTGCTCCTGCTCTCCTCTTCTTGGAACAGGAAGCACTGTGAGGCCCCACTGACCAATCACAATGCAGCATTGTGAGTGGCAAGCACCCAGGTTCCCCTGGCCAATCACAACGCTGCAATGCAGCATTGTGATTGGTCTGAGCGCTGTGACACAGCGCTCAGCCAGGGGCTTGAGGGGCGGGTAGGTTCTCCATGCAGGCTGTAATGCAGCCTGCATGGAGAACAGGGAAAGTGGGTATGACTGGTTTGGGCGATCCGAGAGGGCCGACCAAACAGTGATTGTGCACTTAGGAGTGAGCAAATCACTCCTTCCCTGCCCTGCTCCAAGAGCAGAGCAGCCCCACCCATCCGCCTGCCCGCAAAGCAGTACGAAGCTTAAAATGATAGCTCAAAGTTATTATCATTTTAAGGTTCGTACTTTGCACTGCTTAAAAGCAGTGGGGCGATGCTACTCCGCCATTGTTGAGGAGCCGTCACTGCACCTGAGACAGGCAGTGAGATCAAAACCAGACGTGGCAAATAGATGGGCAGGCAGCCACCTCCATGGCCAGCCCACTCGCATTGTGGTATCTTTGCTACAAGTGGAGAGGGGACCCTCCTCTTGAGGGTAAGGTCTTGGACATGGAGGAGGGAGGGGAGCCCCAAACACAGCAGTACATGAGGTAAGTTGTGCTGTGTGGTCATACTAACTGGCAATACATCATTACGAGTGAGTAATGCGTTTTTTTGTAAATTGTGGCGTGTTCGCATACTGGAATATGCTATATATTAGAAAATAAAATCAGTTCTGTACAAGGAAATAAATTCTCCCTGATAACAAGAATATAATGTTTAGTTTGTATATGTACAGTATAGGAAGAATGTTGTATTGTAAACTATATCAATCAATCAATCAAAGACATTTCTAAAGCGCACTACAAACCCGTAGGGTCTCAAGGCGCTGGGGGTAGGGGGGGTGCCGCTACTGCTCGAACAGCCAGGTCTTCAGCTTCTTCCTGAAGGAGAGGTGGTCTTGGGTCAGGCGCAGGTCGGTCGGGAGGGAGTTCCAGGTCTTGGCGGCCAGGTAGGAGAAGGACCTTCCTCCTGTAGTCGCTCTTCGGATGCGGGGGACCGCGGCGAGGGCGTGGTTGGCTGAACGGAGGTGGCGTTTGGGAGCGTAGAAGTTGATTCGGCTGTTGAGGTAGCTCGGGCCTTGGTCGTGTAGGGCTTTGTGTGCGTGGGTGAGGAGGCGGAAGGTGATTCTTTTGTTGACGGGGAGCCAGTGTAGGTCTCTCAGATGTCCGGAGATGTGGCTGGTTCGTGGGATGTCGAGGATGAGTCTGGCTGAGGCGTTCTGGACCCGCTGGAGTCTCTTCTGGAGCTTGGCGGTGGTACCGGCGTAGAGGGCGTTGCCGTAGTCCAGTCGGCTAGTGACGAGGGCCTGGGTGACTGTCTTCCTGGTCTCGGTGGGGATCCACCAGAAGATCTTCCGTAGCATGCGTAGGATGTTGAAGCACGCCGAGGAGACGTTGTTGACTTGTCTGGTCATGGAGAGGGAGGAGTCCAGGACGAAGCCCAGGTTGCGTGCATGGTCTGTCGGTTTGGGTGCGGTGCCCAGGGCGGGAGGCCACCAGGAGTCGTCCCAGGCGGAGGGTGAAGAGCCCAGGATGAGGACCTCCGTCTTGTCTGAGTTCAGTTTCAGGCGGCTGGTCGTCATCCACTCGGCTACCTCTTTCATCCCTTCGTGCAGGTTGGCTCTTGCGGCGGCGGGGTCGTTGGTCAGGGAGAGGATCAGCTGGGTGTCGTCGGCGTAGGAGATTATGCTGAGGTTGTGTTGGCGTGCGATGGCCGCGAGGGGGCTCATGTAGACGTTGAAGAGGGTGGGGCTCAGCGAGGATCCTTGGGGGACGCCGCAGATGACTTCGGTGGCCTCTGACTTGTACGGTGGTAGGCGGACTCTCTGTGTTCTTCCGTCGAGGAAGGAGATGATCCATTCCAGAGCCTTGTCCTGGATTCCGACGTTGCTGAGGCGCTGTACTAGGGTGCGGTGGCAGACAGTGTCGAATGCCGCGGAGAGGTCTAGGAGGATGAGGGCCGCTGTTTCTCCGTTGTCCATCAGGGCTCGGATGTCATCGGTGGCGGCGATGAGGGCGGTCTCGGTGCTGTGGTTGGCTCGGAAGCCAGACTGTGAGGGGTCGAGGGATCCATTCGTCTCGAGGAAGGCGGCCAGCTGCTTGTTGACGGTCTTCTCGATGACTTTGGCTGGAAACGGGAGGAGCGAGATGGGGCGGTAGTTCTTGAGTTCGGTGGGGTCCGCTGTGGGTTTCTTGAGTAGAGCGCTGAGTTCGGCGTGCTTCCAGCTCTCGGGGAAGGTGGCGGTGTCGAAGGATGTGTTGATGATGTCTCGCAGGTGGGGTGCGATGACAGCGTCGGCCTTGTTGAAGACGTGGTGAGGGCAGGGGTCGGTCGGTGATCCGGAGTGGATGGAGTTCATCGTGCGGATGGTGTCTTCGGTGCTGATCGGGGTCCAGGCGTGGAGGGTGGTGGTGGGGGGTGGTTGTTCTGTCGTGGTGTGCGTTGGTTGGTTGTTGAAGCTGTTGTGTATGTCCGCGATCTTGTTGTGGAAGTATGAGGCGAGGGAGTTGCAGAGGTCTTGCGATGGGGTGATGTCGTTGTTTCCTGCGCTGGGGTTGGATAGCTCTTTCACGATGTTGAAGAGTTCCTTGCAGTTGTGTGCGTTGTTGTCCAGCCGGTCCTTGAATGCTGTTTTCTTGGCGGCGCGGATCAGCTGGTGGTGCTTCCGGGTGGCAAGCTTGAAGGAGGTTCTGTTGTCCGGTGTAGGTTCCCTTCTCCAGACTTTCTCGAGGGCTCGGCAGTTCTTCTTGGAGCTCTTGAGTTCGTCGGTGAACCATGGGGCTTTCTTGCTGCCGGGTCTGCTGGGCGGGGTCCTCAGCGGGGCGAGCTCGTCCGCGCAGTTGCTGATCCACTTCGTGAGGTTGTCGGCGGCCTGGCTGGGGTTCGCTGAGCTGGCAGGAGGGTGCTGGCTCAGGGAGGTGGCGAGCTGGTCGGCTGTGATCTTGTTCCAGCTTCTGCGGGCAGCCTGTTGCTGGTGGTGGTGGGTCGTCGTTCTTTTGAAGGTGAAGTGGACGCAGCTGTGGTCCGTCCATTGAAGCTCTGTGGCGTGGCTGAAGTCGATGTCTGTGCAGGAAGAGAAGACTGCGTCGAGTGTGTGTCCGGCGAGGTGGGTGGGGGTGGACACCAGCTGCTTGAGTCCAAGATTGGCGAGGTTGTCGAGCAGGGTGCTGGTGTTGCGGTCGTTGTTGTTCTCCAGGTGGAAGTTGAGGTCCCCCAGGAGGATGTAGTCAGCGGAGGGGAGGGCATGCGGGCTGACGAAGTCGGCAATGTCCTCGCTGAATTGGGTGCGTGGTCCTGGAGGTCGGTAGATCAGGGTGCCTCTGAGGGTGGTCTTCGGGTCGGTGTGGATCTGGAAATGCAGGTGTTCAGCAGTGGTCAGGGTGTTGTCGGTGCTGGTCGTGAGACGGATGGTGTTCCTGTGGATGATGGCGATGCCTCCTCCCATCTGGTTGGCGGTGCGATCCCTCCGGGTGATCTTGTAGCCCTCATTAGAGCTGTAATATATCTACATGTGCGGGGTGGGGGGGTAATCCGAATGTTCATGTAGGTCTAGAGAATGTTCACGAACAAAAACCTCCATTCTTCTCAGCCAATAAAGCCTCTCAAACTCATCTTCATTGAACACACGTGCATGTTTCATTGCGGTTTCACAGAACACCCTCATCTGGGAGGAAGTGCTGTGTCAAAATAAAGTCGGAACTTTGTGAAAGCTCCTATTTACTTTAGGTAGGCAGAGAGCATACCGAGTGGAACACATCCGACCACCAATGGCACTTTAGTTTAGCCGACTCAAACATCTGCATTCCGACCAGGACTGCAAGCATACATTACCATAATACCGTCTGAGCCGAGATGGAAAGCGACATACTCCCTTGCCGTTCCCAACAAAACATTGCAGGTTTTGGCTTAGTATCAACTGCTGCTCTCTTGCATCTTCTTGGACTCTAAAGGACTTATGTGCTGACGTGTGAAAAGTCTTGAAATATCAGCTCGATTGTATTTCTATAGGCAATATTTATTTTTCCGTGCGCAAGTTTCAGAATGCAGTCATGATCTGTCAGAATGCATGAACCCTGCTAGTGTAGTCACTTTATGTGAGGGAGTAGGTGTCTTTGTTGTGAAATCCATCCGTTTCTGTGGCAGAACATCTGTATTTGATGAACTATCATCCCCAGAAATCTCTTCCACCTGCACAATGGGCTCTTGATTTGCAGAGCTAACCTTGGCTTGCGGCATTTTCCTTTAACAATTCGTTGACATTGTTAAGATAAACAAGCCGTTCTTTCTGAGGAGATGGGCTACCAAGCATGATACAGAAACCTGCTTATCATCGCTTTGTCAAAATCTAATAACAGAAACAGACATCCGTGCCACCCCGGGGGAGGTACGGAAACATTAATCAATGTAATATTATTGCAATCAATGAAATTTGCGTGCAGACATTTCCGTTAACAGCGATGCCTGAAAAGAGGCACTTTGTATGGATTAAACGTTTGACTGGCCTCAGAAAATGCTTCCTCGCTCCCGGGCAAGTTGGCTGGTTTTCCATGATGCCTTAACGTAATTCTGAAGAATATTTTCAATAGTTTGGAACGAAGAGATTTAATATGAACTATTCGAATGAAAAGGAGTTAAATGAGTGGGGCTGTTAATAGTTTAGTGGCACGAACCAGCACTGGCAAGTGACTTCCATCTTCCATCTAGCTCTTTAATTGGGAGGACCAGGGGGCATATTATCAAGCCTGGCGATAAAATTATCGCCGCTTTAGCGGCAGAAAACTGCTAAAACGGCGATAATGGGCTTGATAATATGCTCTATGGAATTCCAATTGAAGCTCAGGTTAGATTTCCTTCACATTTAACACGGGCTTCAATTGTAATTCCATAGAGCATATTATCAAGCCCATTATCGCCGTTTTAGCGGCAGTTTTCTGCCGCTAAAACGGCGATAATTTTATCGCCTGGCTTGATAATATGCCCCAGGAGTCTTGCAAAGAGGATATGCTTGAGCGCTGTCTTTCGTAGGGCACTATGGCTAGAAAAGATTTTTCCTGTAGGGTTTTAATATGTGCTTGATTTTACTGTTAGTTTTTGCATAGATTTCATACCTTCATGGCTCATCAAAAGCATTATTTTTTTCAGGGCTGCCTTAAGGGTCAGTGTGTTCCCAATTTTCCCTAGCCAATTTCAGTTATGTGCACTCTTCAGTTAAGTCGTCTGACGTGTGCAGGGCCGGCTTAAGCGCTGGTGGCGCCCGGTGCGACAATCATTTTTGGTGCCCCACCCCATGACATCCTCCTCAGTTTCTCTCACTACCTCAGAGCAAAAGTGCCCCTCATCTCTCCAATCATAAGTTATTGCTAAACACAGTTCCCTCCCTGAGGTCGGCGCTCCCCTCCACAGGTCAGCGCCCTGTGCGGCCGCACCTGTCGCACTGCCCTTAAACCAGCCCTGGACGTGTGGCCTAAGGGCTTGCGCTTCTCCCTTGATGCTGGGAACCAGGGTTCGAGTCCCATCAGGGACGCTCACCATCCTGTGACTCTGAGCAAATCACTTAATTTCCGTGTGTTTAACAAAATGAATATGTTCGTCTGTAACTCAACTGGTGCTCGTGTAAAGCGCTCTGATACCTTCCAGTCGCGTTTACCCTGTATAAAGCTAAAAAAAAAACACAGGGGCAGATTTACAAGCCCCTTGCGACAGTTTTACACCACCGCTGCTTCACTTTTATGACGCAGCGGCGGCGTAAACAATGCGCCACTATGCGACATATTTACAATGTGACGCATCTAGTGAGATGCGTCACGTTGTAAAGCCCTGCGCTACATTATACCTGCGTCAGGTATAATGTATGCAGGGTGGGCGTTCCGTCGCAAGGAAGCCCCGTAAAAGTGACGCAGTGAAATCTACAAGATTTCACTGAGTCACTTTTACGTCCCAGCTGCGTCAAATCCTTACGCCTGCTTGAAGCAGGCGTAAGGAGTGACGCAGCATATCAGGTATAGGGCACCCCTGAGCAGTGCTGGAGTTGCATCGCGCTTGCAGGGATGCACCAGTTATTGTAAATCTGCCCCCTAAACTTTCAGGCTGTAAATTTGACCTTCAGTAGCTCTTTCACTATATTTGGGGCCAGAGTAAGTGTAATAGTACTTTCCAAAGGCCAGCTCAATTTTGTTTTTTCCAAGCGCACTAAAGAGTTTTGGGTACATGAAGGTACCTGAAAGATTTGCTTGTAGGCTCGACATTGCACCTTCTCCATGTTAGCAGCTAAAGCATTAGGGAAAGCGAGTTAGCAGCGAAAAAGTGATGTTAAGAGTTTAGCTCTTATTACCCTCCGTATTGCCTCGGTATAGGGACTATGCAGCCATATATTGAGTTGGCCTTCCCCTTCTCCTTCATGTGAATTATATGTGATTTATATTTCCAGGATCTACAAACCATACGCCCAGATAGTTGTACTTAAGAGCTCTTTGTGTTGTCAGGTTTCCTAATCTGCTTTGATGCTTGTTCTTGTTAGTATATCACCCGAACATGACCACCTTTGTATTAGAACTGTTCGGCACCAGTTTGTTCTTAATCTTTTATGAATTTCATGCGTCCAAGGCTTTCTGCATTCCCACCTTCGTATGATCCATTAGGATAATATCATACATGTACTGCATTAAAAATAGGTGTGTCTGGCAAATTTTTGGAGATAGCAGATTTGCTGCCTTTAAAGATTGACGAAGGTCAGCGGTATACAAGTTAAAAAGAATTGGTGCAAGCACACAGCCTTGTTTTAAACCTTGATATGTGTAAGCTTTTCAGGTGGCAGTATTATGCATGAGCTTGATTGTCACCCAGGTTTGGGAGTAGAGTGCGATCACTGCATCAAACAGCCTTTTTGCTATTTCCCATCTATATAATTTATTCCAGAGTATCTACCGGTCCATGCCGTTGAATGCAGTTGTGTACTCTACAAAGCATGCAAAGAGCGGGGGTGTTTTCTACTGGTTTGCCTGCTCCACCCGATATGCTAGTGCCACAATGTGGTCGCTGGTGGAGGCCCCTTCACTGAATCCGGATTGATAAAATGGCAGAATGCCTTTCTCTGACCCAGCTTTCCAGGTTCCTTAGCATTGCACTAGTGAAAGACTACCCTTCGATGTCCAACAGCGCAATCAATCTGTATTGTTTGAGTCTGTGTTATCACCCTTTTGCGTATTGGTTGAAGTATTGATCCTTGAAATGTATCTGGGACTGAGGCTATTGTAAAATGATGATGGTCAAGTGGGTATAGCAGGGATGCCAAAAAATCATAGTCCTCCTTGAATAGAGCTCCTTACAGCCTGTTTGGGCTGGGAACCCCATTATTTGATGTTCTTCTGGATTTTTGTGACCAGACTACTAGCCCCTTGAGTGGAGATAGGGGTTAGTCTGGTCTCTTGTGGGCCCTTGAGTTTAAAATATGTTTGGTCAGACGCTGGTCTATCTTGTGCCTCATATTGGGAGGGGTTGTAATCTCTGGTGGGATTCTTGCAGTACAAGGCTTTCAAATGCTTAACCCAAGAATCTGCGGTTACGCCATTACATTTATCTTGGGTATAACCATTTAGGTTGTTAATATACTGCTAGAATGCAGCCTGATTGTGTTGTTTCTAGAGGGTAAAGACATGGAGCCATTCTGATTCCTGATGTTGTCTATTATGCTGCCATATGAGCCTGTAATGGATTTCTCTGGCTGTGGCTAGTTAATTACAATGCTCCTCGTATCCATATAGCTTTGATTTCCTGATGCCTTTCCTCAGGGTTCCCTTGCTCTGAATCACATCCTTACTATACCACAATTGATATTTTGTATTTGCTTTGTTGCTAAGCAGGCATTTTTCCTTGCTGTAATTGATACAAGGCCATTACTATGTCGGTCCAATATGAGAAAATACAGGCTCCGGAGATGTTATTATTCTCCTGTTTCCATTTGGATTTCCGGGCCAATAGTCCTGTTGTACTTATTTTGCACCATTTCCTCCCAGATGGCGGAGCCCAGGATGTTTATTGTTTAGCTACTGACTGGTTGTAACAATAGAATAGCGGTTAAAGGTAGATGGTTGCTGGTCTGCTGGTCTGCTGGTGCATGAATGAGAAGTCCAGCAGTTGGTCCAAGAACACTCTGCACAAGAACACATAATCCAACGTTTGAGACATTGTTGAAGGATTTAGAAATTTTTACTGAGTAATATCAGTCTAAGATTGTCTCCTGGGCAGATTTTAGTTTGTGGGTATTAAGGAATGGGTTTAATTTGCTCTCCATGGGGGCAAATATCCAGTTGCCATCAGAGCTTATCCCTATATGGTCGAAGTTAAAATCCTCAGTGATAATTATCTCGCTTGTAGGGTGGGTGTAGATTAACTCTTCTAGGGTATCCACTGGTTCAACCATCTTCTCTATCCTTGGTGCATCTTTGCAATTAAAATATATGTTTATTAGTAGCATTGATAAGTTATGGCCATTCAACTTTAGGCCACCCACTAACACGGCCTGGACCAGGTCTGTGGTGAGTTTAAGTTTTACATTTGTTGTCGCTAACACCAAATTATCGTAAATAGATAGACATCTGGAGGGTCTGTCATAGAGATTAGTGGACTTTATCGAAACCAGGTAACAGGATCGTGGTTGTGGACCAGATTTCTTCAGGCATAACAAGTCTCCTCTCTGAAGGAATGCTTGCACCTCCCTGCTATTTGTGGTGTTCTTGAGATTCAAAATATTCCACAATATAACTGATATGACCCTTACAGTGGGCGGATTAGTGTGCGGTTCCGCCCTATTTGTTCTTGAAGGACTAGGTATTACTCAAGATTTTCTCTGTCAGGCTAGATGCTAACCAGCCCCAGTCTTCCACGTGGTGTGATTCTGTTGGGTCTGCATTGATTCTTTGCTCTACCGTTGACCAGTTTGGGGTTAAGGAACACCAGATTGTCAGGTTTGTTATTAGAAGGTGCTGTCGGTGTTCCTCTTAGTATGCACCTCTTTCCTTGTTGAGCAGGCTTAGTGTCATTTTTCTTTCATCAGATTATGTGGGTACTCTCCCTTGGTCATGGCAAAAGTACACCTTAAGATGTACACCATGTGCAAGATCTTCCAGTTCTCTATGAAAATGCTGCCTCTCTTATGGTCAGTGGGGGAGTGCTTCAAAGCCCCCGTGTTTTATCACTCGTCATACGGTTGCTGGCTAAAAGTAAGTGGAGTGCCAGTGGTGTTGAGGCTACCTAGCTTTGATTAGGCCTGGCCAGTGAACTCCGCTTTGTTCACTGAGTTTTCCACACTCTGCGGAGCACATGGTGTTCTCAAATACTCTGCTCTGCGGAGTGTATGTTGTTTTTTCCTTGCTCGCACTCGTTAAGTTGGTAAGCGCGAGAGAGGAAATTTATCTCCCGGCGAGATTTCTCAATGTGAGCGGTCAGATTTTTCAACGCGGGCGGTCACAGATGTTCGTGACTGCTCATGTTGAGAAACCTTGAGTTCATGTTGAAAAAGCTGCTGCTGAGGTAGAAAATCTACTTGAATGGCAACAAAAGCAGCAGTTTCCTCTTGCACTTTGCATGTTACAGTTTGCTCTGATTTTACAGCATGTGACCAAACACACTCCGTCGCTTGTGGAACTCCACATAGCAAGTGGAGTTTTTTGGTCACTTCGCGGAGTTCCCCATAGCAGAACTCCGCAAACTCTGCCCAGGCCTAGCTTTGATTTACTTTACTTTACTTTACTTGCTTTACTGCTTCTATTCATGCTGTTGATGTCATTGTCAAGTGAGTGGCCTCGGAAGGGTCAGTGAGCCACAAGCTGCACTTCCTCATCAACTTCCTGATACCCCCTTCCCTCACAGGGCAAACCCTAGTGTCCTGTGAAGGTGGTCTCTTACAGTGCTCTCTGATCCGTTCTCTGCACGCCCAGCACTGCATTTCAGTGCCGGCCCATCACCTCACCTCAGTGCACAGCTTTGGAGGTCTCCGTACCCCGATCCACCTCAAACCGAATGAAAAGCTCACTGGAGGGGAAATGAGCCTGTCAGAAGTCATTGTGACTTCTCTTTGGAGCCTCTCTGTAGGTCCACAGCTGCCAAGTCTCGGGGGAAGCCCCCTACAGTTCCTAAGAGTGGGGGGTCAGTTGAGGATGAAGGTGTGTGGGCGAAGGAGGGAGTAGGGCAGAGTTGCAGGGCACAGCATGATGTGGTCCAAGGCTGCTCTCAAGGGACTAATACAGGGGAGTGTCTAACGCTGCTCTCGCTACCACCGTCTTGTTGGAGGCAAAGCCGCCGACAGGGGCAGTGGTGGGTAGCAGGCAGGAAGATGACTGACAGTGATCATTTTGCCTGCCTGCCAGGAGCTGGATGTAGGGTGTTGGGCAGGAGCTCACCCGGTAAGCAGGCCACATCCAAACCTAATTGCACCACTTCCACAAGCATGGGGCTCAACCCTAATGTAGCGGCAGGACCTAAACCTATTGCTTACTCAGCCAGCCCAATAATCCCTATGATGCCGAGATGTATTTTAGCCAACTGCCCCTCCTGGGACTGGTGGAGTGAGGCATGTAGTAGCTGCAGATGGTGGCATATGTCTTCCTTCTCAGGAAGTTCTCCATCTACCCCGTCTCTCAATCATTAGCCAAAAAAAAACACAATAAAAATCCCATAACCAGTTTCAAATAATCAAGACAATTTTAATAAGAGTAATGACACAAATATGATTAAAACACAATGAGGTGAACCTGAGATATGATTTTTTAGCTCAAAAGTGCTTAAAAAAACAAAGCATTTCTTGGTGCAGTAGACTGGGATTGAGACACAGGATGCACCCAAGGGCCGCTGAAACACAACAAGGGACTGGTCAAAGAAGAAGAAGTTAACTTCTGATTAAGTCTTTTTTCTGGTAGTTGAAATTTTCTAGCACCCAATGGCCGAGGTCACAGCGAGTCCATTGGTTTTGGAAAGAAAAGCACTGAGAGGGAAAATTCAAATATTGCACCTGCCAAATTCCTCTTGTTGACCGGATACTTTTTCACCTTCGTCCGGTCAAGATTTGTATGTTTGGACTTAGAGCCTGATTTAGCTTTTGGCCCCTATGTGTTGTACCTGAGGTCCCGTGTCAGAAGTGGTCAAGGGGAGTGTCTCAACAAAGAAGGAAAAAATCAAGACTTAGAAAGATTTTCAACTTCCAGACTTTCGTAGTTTCAGAGGGACCTAGCAACTAAGATGTATTAAGGGTTTTACTTACATCTTAGCAGACAGGTTACTCCATCACAATGGTGACGAATATCCAGTCCGCCGAAATATGAGTCCCATATGGGTTTTATATTTAGGCAGATGGTATATCTGTCACCATTGTGACGGAGTAACCCATCTGCCAAGATCTAAATCAGACCCTTAGTCTTTTTTTGGAGCTAGAAAATCTCCAGTTGGGCAAGCCTTTAAGCTGTATCCAATGACATTCTCATGTCGTGGCGTGTCTCTTAGCATCAGTTAACCAATTGCAGCACAAATTTCCATTGAACAGGTAATCAACTCAATTGCCTTTTTGCCACCAAATATATACAAATATATATATATATATATATATATATTATCTACTGGCGGTCGCCAGTAGATAGTTATAGTTAGGACCGAGTTCCCATAGGAAATCTGAAAATTCTATTTTGAATAACTTTGGCGCCGGATGACGAATCCTCACAAACTTTTCAAAACTATTGGAGCGCTCCGCTCAGCTCCTACCCTAAACGTCTCGGGGTGATTCGTCAAGCGAGGGCTGAGAAAAAAGGGGGGTCCCAAAACGTGTTTTCCCCATGCATTTTCCCATAGGAACTTTAGTCGAAGGTACAGCCCGAACGGCTGAACAGAATTACTTGAAATTTGGCAAAGAGGTAGTCCTCAGGTGCGGGATGTGCCTTTTGCATATATGGTGTCAATCTGTTCAGTAGTTTCTGAGAAAATTGCAGTTAAAAGTATATAAATATCTATATGCGCGCACCGTGCGCGCACCGTGCCGTGCGCGAGCGTAATTCTGATTGGTGGTTAGATGTCAGTCAACATTTGAATCGGTCGAAATCAGGAAGTGTTGGACGCCATTTTGTGTGTGGCAGTGAAAAATAAAGGTGGAGAACGTGAAAAGGGGGCAGGGTAGAGAGTTCCTGACCCCCTAGCCTTTGTCAGGGGGTCCCTGAAGGACCCGGAAGGGTGAAAAATGTATTATTTTTTTTTTTCAAAAAATCGCGGGGTGCGCGCACGGTGCGTGCACGGTGCTCGCACGGTGCGCGCACGGTGAAAAACCCTTAAAAAAAAAATACATTTTAAACGAGCCATTCCATATTACAGGATACAGTCAATCTATAACTATATAGATAGGTAGTTTATTGTAAAATAAATATATAAAAAATATAATAATACATACATAAATTAGCATTTAAAAAACCTTACAAATTCACTAAAAAAACCATAGGTTTCACACACGTTATAGTTAGAAATTAGCATTTAAAAAACCTTGCAAATTTGCTTAAAAAACCATAGGTTTCACACACGTTATAGTTAGGAATTAGCATTTTAAAAACCTTGCAAATTCACTGAAAAAACCATAGGTTTCACACATGTTATAGTTAGCTGGACATTTCACTCGTAAAAAACCATTGAAATTCCCCCGTTATAGTTAGTTCAGCTAAATATAACTCGCACGACCGCAATCCACTGCTGATGATGTCACATATTACATCACTGTATTCACTAAGATACTGTTAATAAGTCAGTTATACAAATAATTTTACAAAAAAAACATCCATTTAGACACTTATTTACCCATTTATTCTTCCATAAACCTTTAGATATACATATATAAAAAATATTTATTTTTCAGAAAGTCACATATTCACTGGATGATGTCATCAGTGATGTCACTGACCATGTCATGAGTGATGTAATATGTGACGTCATCAGCAGTGGATTGCGGTCGCGCGAGTTATATTTAGCTGAACTTAATATAACAGGGGAATTTCAATGGTTTTTTACGAGTGAAATGTCCAGCTAACTATAACATGTGTGAAACCTATGGTTTTTTCAGTGAATTATATATATATATATATGTGTGTGTGTTTGTGAGTGTGTGTGTGTATATATATATATATATTACCTACGGGCAGTTATAGTTAGGACCTAGTTTCCATAGGAAAAGCGTTTTTCCTTTTCCCAATAACTTTGGCGCCGGTTGATGAATCTTTGTGAAATTTTCGAAACTAGTGGCCCGCTCTGGTCAGCTCCTGTATTGAAAGTTTCAGGGTGATTTGACAAACGGGGGCTGAGAAAATAGGGGGGGTCCCAAAATGTGTTTTCCCCGTGTAATTTTCCACACAGCTACAGCCCGAACTGCTGAACGGAAATACACCACATTTGGCAAAAAGGTAGGTTTTCTTTCAGAAAGAGCCCTTTTTGTTAAATGGTGTAAATCCGTTCAGTAGTTCCTGAAAAGATTGAAAAAGAAACAGTTTTGATATCTAGGGACGAGGTGGATTCGCGAACCCTCCCGAGCACGAGCTTCACTGTGATTGGCTGCCAACACTCCACCCCGCGCTTCATTTAAATTAGGCCCCAGGGTGGACCAGGTTCCGGGGTCATTGCTAAATCAATAATAGCGGGGGCCCGCGGGGCCCACGGGGCCCCCACAGCCCCGGGGACAGCCACCTCCCCAGGGCTTTTTTATTCAATGTGTGCAGCTTTTATGCTAATCCCTTTTGGGAGAAGGGGGCGTGTAAGCCGCAGAACCTGAGCCATTGTGAAACAATTTAATCTTTCATGGTGTGGGCTGCTGTGCTGCGGAGTGTCCAGGGTAATCTGCTGGGGCTCTGCGGGACAGGCTGGGGGCACTGCCACCCCAGGAGGTTGATGGATAGTGCAGCCACCGGGCAGGAGATGTGGCCACCACTGCGCTGTGGCCTCTACCAGCTGCTGGCTTTGCTACCTTTCCATCATCACGGACCTGCGCTACCCGGGTGGAAGCTTCACCGAGGACCACACAGAGGACTGGGTACACCCCATAAATGCTGGTGGCCGGCCAGAGAGCCCGGGTGAGGTGCTCAGAGTATCCAGCTGGCCGGACTGCGAACCTTTGCGCCGCCACCCCTTATTTCACCTGCAGCCAGACACTTTAATTTGCTTGCACTGGGTGTTTACATTCACAGGCAGGACTGTTTCATCAAGTACCGGCAGAAGCGAGGCCAGGGGTCTCCACACATCACCATCTACTGCATGCTTGCCCCTTGCTGCCTAATCGCTGGCCACCACGTGCAGGAGGTCCTGGCTGCTCTTTTGGCCTTGGAGAACTCGGGCTGCCATTGCTCCTGCCAGTGTATGCATCCCTGAGTTTGTGACTTCACATGCACACGTATCTTCGTGTCTGTCCTTGTCACTGTATTCCGTGACAGGGGTCACTGCCTCAAGTCAGCAGCAGGCTGTGCGCCACCCGTGTGTGCACTGTGCGTGCTGTGCTCCCACAGGTTTTGGGGCTCGCACTGTATAAGTTAATGCAGTGCTCGCAGGTTCACACGCAACTGCAGACCAGTGCTACAATTGTATAATTCGTAATGGTGATCATTTCCCGCGCCGCACTGTGACTGACGTTACAACAAACAAATGATGGACGGAATGCTGACAATGCAGACATTCTCCCCCAGTCAAGAGATCTGGGTTAAATCCATCGTTCTTTTGCCCACTACGCCACCCCAGTTTAGACATGGCCATATGCAAATTAGTCTTGACCCTGTGCCTCATGGGAACAGTCCAGCCCGAACTGCCAAGCCATGTCTTCCCTGGACCGGAATCAAGCATCCTAGGACCGGTTTCTGGCTATCAGCCGTCATCAGCCAGGATAGCTTGACTCCAGTGGCGTAGTGAGCACGGGTCCCACGTCTGGGAATACCCATCCCACTTAGGGCGAAAAGCGTTACAACAAACAAATGATGGACGGAATGCTGACAATGCAGACATTCTCCCCCAGTCAAGAGATCTGGGTTAAATCCATTGTTCTTTTGCCCACTACGCCACCCCAGTTTAGACATGGCCAAATGCAAATCAGTCTTGACCCTGTGCCTCATGGGAACAGTCCAGCCCGAACTGCCAAGCCATGTCTTCCCTGGACCGGAATCAAGCATCCTAGGACCTGTTTCTGGCTATCAGCCGTCATCAGCCAGGATAGCTTGACTCCAGTGGCGTAGTGAGCACGGGTCCCACGTCTGGGAATACCCATCCCACTTAGGGCGAAAAGCGTTACAACAAACAAATGATGGACGGAATGCTGACAATGCAGACATTCTCCCTCAGTCAAGAGATCTGGGTTAAATCCATTGTTCTTTTGCCCACTACGCCACCCCAGTTTAGACATGGCCATATGCAAATCAGTCTTGACCCTGTGCCTCATGGGAACAGTCCAGCCCGAACTGCAAAGCCATGTCTTCCCTGGACCGGAATCAAGCATCCTAGGACCGGTTTCTGGCTATCAGCCGTCATCAGCCAGGATAGCTTGACTCCAGTGGCGTAGTGAGCACGGTTCCCACGTCTGGGAATACCCATCCCACTTAGGGCGAAAAGCGTTACAACAAACAAATGATGGACGGAATGCTGACAATGCAGACATTCTCCCCCAGTCAAGAGATCTGGGTTAAATCCATCGTTCTTTTGCCCACTACGCCACCCCAGTTTAGACATGGCCATAAGCAAATCAGTCTTGACCCTGTGCCTCATGGGAACAGTCCAGCCCGAACTGCCAAGTCATGTCTTCCCTGGACCAGAATCAAGCATCCTAGGACCGGTTTCTGGCTATCAGCTGTCATCAGCCAGGATAGCTTGACTCCAGTGGCGTAGTGAGCACGGGTCCCACGTCTGGGAATACCCATCCCACTTAGGGCGAAAAGCGTTACAACAAACAAATGATGGACGGAATGCTGACAATGCAGACATTCTCCCCCAGTCAAGAGATCTGGGTTAAATCCATTGTTCTTTTGCCCACTACGCCACCCCAGTTTAGACATGTCCATATGCAAATCAGTCTTGACCCTGTGCCTCATGGGAACAGTCCAGCCCGAACTGCCAAGCCATGTCTTTCCTGGACCGGAATCAAGCATCCTAGGACCGGTTTCTGGCTATCAGCCGTCATCAGCCAGGATAGCTTGACTCCAGTGGCGTAGTGAGCATGGGTCCCACGTCTGGGAATACCTATCCCACTTAGGGCGAAAAGCGTTACAACAAACAAATGATGGACGGAATGCTGACAATGCAGACAGTCTCCCCCAGTCAAGAGATCTGGGTTAAATCCATCGTTCTTTTGCCCACTACGCCACCCCAGTTTAGACATGGCCAAATGCAAATCAGTCTTGACCCTGTGCCTCATGGAACCAGTCCAGCCCGAACTGCCAAGCCATGTCTTCCCTGGACCGGAATCAAGCATCCTAGGACCTGTTTCTGGCTATCAGCCGTCATCAGCCAGGATAGCTTGACTCCAGTGGCGTAGTGAGCACGGGTCCCACGTCTGGGAATACCCATCCCACTTAGGGCGAAAAGCGTTACAACAAACAAATATGGACGGAATGCTGGAGTGGGCAAAAGAACGATGGATTTAACCCAGATCTCTTGACTGGGGGAGAATGTCTGCATTGTCAGCATTCCGTCCATCATTTGTTTGTTGTAACGCTTTTCGCCCTAAGTGGGATGGGTATTCCCAGACGTGGGACCCATGCTCACTACGCCACTGGAGTCAAGCTATCCTGGCTGATGACGGCTGATAGCCAGAAACCGGTCCTAGGATGCTTGATTCCGGTCCAGGAAAGACATGGCTTGGCAGTTCGGGCTGGACTGTTTCCATGAGGCACAGGGTCAAGACTGATTTGCATATGGACATGTCTAAACTGGGGTGGCGTAGTGGGCAAAAGAACGATGGATTTAACCCAGATCTCTTGACTGGGGCAGAATGTCTGCATTGTCAGCATTCCGTCCATCATTTGTTTGTTGTAACGCTTTTCGCCCTAAGTGGGATGGGTATTCCCAGACGTGGGACCCATGCTCACTACGCCACTGGAGTCAAGCTATCCTGGCTGGTGACGGCTGATAGCCAGAAACCGGTCCTAGGATGCTTGATTCCGGTCCAGGAAAGACATGGCTTGGCAGTTCGGGCTGGACTGTTCCCATGAGGCACAGGGTCAAGACTGATTTGCATATGGACATGTCTAAACTGGGGTGGCGTTGTGGGCAAAAGAACAATGGATTTAACCCAGATCTCTTGACTGGGGGAGAATGTCTGCATTGTCAGCATTCCATCCATCATTTGTTTGTTGTAACGCTTTTCGCTCTAAGTGGGATGGGTATTCCCAGACGTGGGACCCATGCTCACTACGCCACTGGAGTCAAGCTATCCTGGCTGATGACGGCTGATAGCCAGAAACCGGTCCTAGGATGCTTGATTCCGGTCCAGGAAAGACATGGCTTGGCAGTTCGGGCTGGACTGTTCCCATGAGGCACAGGGTCAAGACTGATTTGCATATGGACATGTCTAAACTGGGGTGGCATAGTGGGCAAAAGAACGATGGATTTAACCAGATCTCTTGACTGGGGGAGAATGTCTGCATTGTCAGCATTCCGTCTATCATTTGTTTGTTGTAACGCTTTTCGCTCTAAGTGGGATGGGTATTCCCAGACGTGGGACCCATGCTCACTACGCCACTGGAGTCAAGCTATCCTGGCTGATGACGGCTGATAGCCAGAAACCGGTTCTAGGATGCTTGATTCCGGTCCAGGAAAGACATGGCTTGGCAGTTCGGGCTGGACTGTTCCCATGCGGCACAGGGTCAAGACTGATTTGCATATGGACATGTCTAAACTGGGGTGGCGTAGTGGGCAAAAGAACGATGGATTTAACCCAGATCTCTTGACTGGGGGAGAATGTCTGCATTGTCAGCATTCCGTCCATCATTTGTTTGTTGTAGCACTGTGACTGACAGCCTGACTGTGAGATCATCATTGGGTGGTGTCTAATGACTAGTACCCAGTCAAGTCAGATACCCGGCGCTGCAGGGGACATCACATCCTGCTGCCTGGAGCGGGGAGTTCAGTTTAAGCATGAAGGTTGAGGTTCTGGGCTGGCTTGTTCACTGGCGACTCTGCTGCCGTGTAGGTCACTCAGCTGTTTTTACCATATCACCCCCCGCAGCCTCTGAATTAATACAGCCGACTCGAGAAAACTAGCCAGCCAGGACAGCCCGTTCACTGTGAAGGTCGCATGCCGGGCTGCAAACCGGAATTGCAGCGGTCTGCAGTGTCTCCCGACCTTGCCTGCCTGAGCTCAGCCTGCCTGCAGCCAGCTCTTGCAGACTGGAGTTGCTGCCTGCAGGCGCCACCCGCCTGCGACACAGTTAGGACTGAATTTGACTCATGTGCGGCCCAAGACAGTAAGTACCAGCCATTGTGTGGTGTTTAAGACATTGATGATGCCAATGACAGTACGCAATCAGATGCTGCAGCAATGAAGAGCGCGCGGCAGTCCGATATGCCCAAGTGCAAGTGTTTTGTTTTTCCTCCGTTTAGACTATGGGTTACATAGGTACAGTGCCCACTGTTGAATCCTTGTAAATGCGCCCGTGCTATGCATGTTTGCACATGTGAAGCTGCCCTCGCAAGGCCTCGTTGTAGAAGAACAGACCTCTTCTGATAGTGGCCACCGATGCCACTCGCTTCCAGACCGCCGTCTGCTTTCCTTTCTGTCCCATTCAAACACACAAGGTTGCAGTACAGCATGGAAGTGGCGGGGAGAGGTACATTGTCTCTGCGATGGCCCTTGGCACAGAGAGAGCTCATGCCCAGTCTCGACTCCCCACATAGCCAGACCATGTAATTGTGGGAGTTTTTGTTCTCCTACCTTTGCCTCGCTGCACGTCCTAAAGAGCATTGCCCACGCCATTAGGTCGCATCTTTGTGACCTATGGCTTTGCCTGTGTTTTTTTAGCCACCCTGCGCAGCATACGCAATGTTGTGTGATGTGGCTAAAAAGTTTTTAAAAAACACCCCTTTGATACGGACTACTTTAAGAAACACAATAACTGGTTAGGAGGAGTTCATTGTTAAACCGAGTTTGACTGTGTGTGAGAGAAAAAGTGAAGCAGGGAGGAAGGAAATGAATGTGACAAGAACAGAAAGGTAGATAATAAAAGGGAGAAAAGGAGAGAGAGAGAGATAGAGAGAGGAGATGAGAGAGGAAAAGAGAGTGAGGTGAGATCGAGACAGCAAGGAAACGCGTAAATTTGAAAGAAAACAAGGGACAACGGGAAAAAGTGACAGAAGGGAAGAGAAAAGAAGGCAAATGGGAGGTAGCGAGACTGAAAAGTGTGAGAGATGGAGAGATCAATATGGAGAAAGAAAGCGGGGGAGTGATATGGACATCGAAAGTGAATGAGACGAAAGGCAAAGAGAAGGGGGAATGATAGGGAAAAGATGGAGAGAAAAGGCAAAGAGGGTAAGAGATGTAGAAAGAGAACGGAGAACGTTTATGATGTACAGCAATGTACTCAACAAAGTTTCATCTGTTTAACACGATGGGACCTTTGATCTGCGTTTATGCTTATACACTGGTAATACTGAAACAGAAAGTGGAAATACACCAATGTGCGCCTAAACGAGGATCCCCAATAGACTTTATGCGGACTACTGTTTCTTTTCGGCTTGGTTTAATTGAGTAAGAAGGAAAGGGCATCATCTGCAGAGTTCTTTCTTTCCACCTGTGATGCTTGCAGTGCATAGTTTTCAGTGGCGCCCAAGTGGTTTGCACTTTGAGGTCGGCCTTGACAGCAGGACTTCCTTGCTACAAGAAGCCACTAGGTGCTTGTCTCCACCACAAAGCCACAGGACTGTTTTTTGCTTTACACATTAACGGACTCTGTGACAAAAACAATGCTGATAACAGTAGAAATATCAACACGTGTTTTACTTTGGGGCAGGGTGGCATCACCTGACATAACAACATGGAAGGGGGTAAAATGCCCTAGATTAAAATGTACATTTAATTTAGCATCTTATTCATGCAGCTCACTGACACCCAGGCGCTAACGCTTCCAGGTGAAAAGGTGTGTGTGTGTGTGTGTGTGTGTGCCCTTCTAATAAACACCAGTTCGATTTTAGGAACAGCAGGAAGTCAAACACGAATAATAAACCTGCACAATAGTGCGCAACCAAGATGGCCGCGTAGGTGCGAGGCTCCCGAGGACCTCCGCAACCTCCTACGATTATCCTGAAATTATCCTGTCCTGGATGAGGGGACTATGTTGGTGAACCCGAGCTGAGGTGGCACCCGTTTTCCGCTTCCGAATCGGACCTCGAACACCGGAGTGAGCACCGATTGAGGTTTGCGGCCTTCCCCTCGCCGGACCCCGGATTTGCGCTGTGGGGTGATCCAGTGGCAAAGTGAACAACAGCGGCGGGCAGGGCCTGGCGACTCGCGTACCCCGCACTTTCGCTTTCACTTTCGCACCACCTTGTCGTTTCTGCGAGGTTGGGTCGCGGAGCCATTGGTGTTGGTGTGGTGTGGCCTTGCTGTGAGATTCTGCCTGCCTGCCGGCTGTGATCCACCCCGCTGCTCTGAGTGAGCCCCCCCGGAGCTCGTGGCCCTGCTTTCCTGCCCTACACGACGTGGCTGGTGCGACTGGGAGACTGGTGGCCATGGCCACGAAACAAGATGGAGACCGGGCAAAGACCAAATCGACCCGGCGTGGCGCCGTCCATCAGGCCAACAGTATGGACCGCTATACCCTCCAGAAGGGATCTCCCGATGGACCGCGCAAGTCCCCTGAGAGCCCTCCTGATGCCCCACACCTGCCCGCAGATCTGACTCTGCGAGATGTCATGGGCGCCATTGCCGAGATGAAGGCCTCGGTGGGCCAGCGGTTTGATACACTGGCGCAGAAGATTGACTCGGTCCTTGTGGATGTTGGCCTGGTGAGGGCCGATCTTTCCAAAACCAACGACCGAGTAGATTCTTTGGCCCACACCGCATCGGGCCTAACGACAGATGTGGCGGCCTTGCAAACAGAGGTGCGCCGGCTTAGTCAGGCGAGTGCGCTTATGGATCGACACCTGGAGGACTCCGAGAGTCGGGCACGGAGGAACAACATCCGCATTATTGGGGTGCCCGAGGGACGCGAGGAGGCGGCGGCGGATCTCTTTGTGGAGGACCTGATTACTACCCATCTCCAGCCACGGGGGCTGAGTAAATTCTTCGCTGTGGAGAGGGCCCACAGGGTTCCCGGGGGAAGGCCGAAGGTCGGAGCCCCTCCGAGACCTCTCATCGCCCGGATTTTCAATTTTCGGGATAGAGACACTATCCTGCAAGCCTCCAGACTGCATGGACCGGTCAAGCTTGACAATATGGAGGTTAATTTTTATCCTGATTTCACCCCAGCGGTCCAGAAGCAAAGACTGAGCTTCCTAGGCGTCAAACGCCGTCTTCGGGACCTAAACCTCAAATACGCCATGCTTTTCCCGGCCAAGCTGCGTGTGGAGGTGGATGGTCGCACTCACTTCTTTGATCGTCCCGAAGCGGCCGGGGACTGGCTGGATACTCTGCCCGGGGATCGTGATCGGGGGGGGCAGGGGGGGGCGGCGGGGGGAGACGGCACACTGGATCGGGACTGAGGATCTAATATTGGGCCTCACTCTGGACGAAAATGTTGCCACTTTTGATTCTGCGTCAGTTTTTGTAAGTTCCCCTCCTATGGAGGTTGTGTTGGGTCTATTGGGGGTTCTCCCTCCTCCTCTAGGGGGTTTAGTTAGTCTAACTATATATGGGGCGACAGGCACACTGCACGTTGGGGGGGCTGTTTGGGCTCATGCAGGGGTGCAGGGAGGGGGGAGTTCTGTTGGGGTGGGTGGGTAGGGATGGGGTGTTGTTCGTTTTTATCACAAGGCAAACGTATTTTTGTGTTAGTTCTAAAGTGCTCTCCGGGGGACGACTGATGGCTTCTGTACATGATGGGGGGTAGGGAACTAACTTTGTTGTCTTGGAATGTGAATGGACTGGGGGACAGGATCAAACGGGGTGTGGTCCTGCAGTTTTTGAAGCGAATCTCGCCCGATATAGTCTTTCTGCAGGAGACACACCTTATTGGCAACTCCTTCTGCGCCATGAATCGGCGTGGTTATCGCCTAGTGGCTCACTCGGGCTTTACGTCCGGCTCAAGGGGTGTGGGCATTATGGTGAAGAACTCGCTCCCGTTGGAGCTTGATGAGGTGCTCCACGATGACAGGGGACGCTACACGGTCTTGGTGGGAAGATTGGAGGGCAAAGTGGTTGTCTTTGTGTCAGTATACATCCCACCGGGGCTGCAGTCGACCACCTTTGCGGACCTTGGGCGCCTTCTCCTTGGCCTTCCGGGGGGGCTTTTAGTTGTGGGGGGGGATTTTAATGCGGTGGTATCTGGGTCTGTGGATCGTCACCCCCCTAGGGACCTCCCCCGGGCACAGGCGTGGCTACCCGGCCTCTTGGATACATTTGGATTAGTGGACTGCTGGCGTTTAAAACACCCCACGCAGCTGCAGTACACTTTCCACTCGGGAGCCCATGGTAGTCTCTCACGACTAGACTATGTCCTTGTCCCGGCGGCCTATGTTGGGAGGGTGGGAGAGGTGCGCCACTTGCCACAGGGTATTTCGGACCACTCCCCGCTCCTACTGCACTTTGATGTCTTTCCGAGGGGTGAGGGTAGGGTGGTCCCGATCAATCCTTGGTACCTGCGCGACCCAACCATTCGCGCTGAATTGATTAAATCCCTTCGGCGATATTTTGATGAGAATGTGGGGTCTGTGACTTCGGCTGTACCGCTATGGGAGGCCTTCAAGACAGTACTCCGAGGGGAGGCCCTATCCCTTATTTCCCACGCCCGGAGGTGCGAGCGGGAGGAGGTGACCCGGATGGAGGCTGAAATAGCCGAGTTGGAGGGTAATTTAGAAGGTGGGGTGCCGCATTGCATGTCCTCCAACTCAAGCAAGCGGCCTATAGGGCCCTCGTCACGGAGGCGGCCAGGGGCCTCAGTAGAGAGCAACAGGGGCGACTGTATGATGTGGGTGATAAGGCTGGTAAACTTATAGCGTGGTTGGACAAAAAAGAGAGAGCGAATCGTGTGGTACCGCTGATTGAGAAAACGGATGGTGTGTGTGTAACTGAGCCAGAAGAAATTGTCTCCTGCTTCGCGGATTATTTCCGTGGGGTGTATTCCCCGGTGTCTCCTTGCTCGGAAGAGGATTCCCGTGCCCTGCTCAGTGATATCGCGCTGCCGTCCCTCTCCGGGGATGACAGGGTGTCGTTGGACACCGCTCCCACCTCCGATGAGATCGCCCTCGCCATACGCTCGGTCGCTTCCGGCAAGGCCATGGGTCCGAATGGTCTCCCTATCGAGTTGTACAAGTTGCGACCGGATACGCTGGCACCCCACCTCCGGGCTATGTTCCTGGCGGCACACTCGGTGGGCTCCCTCCCACTGGACCAGCGTCTGGCTACAATCGTGGTCATCCACAAGGAAGGGAGACCTCGGGACCGGGTTACATCCTATCGACCCATTTCGCTACTGAATGCGGAGCCCAAGATTCTTGCCAAGGTACTGGCCAATCGGCTGGTCGGTGTGGTGGGCGATTTGGTTCATCAGGACCAATCGGGCTTTATTCCCCATCGCAACACAGCCCTTAATCTGCGGCGTTTGCACGGTGTGCTACCACGTGCCCCGTTCATACGGGAGCCGGCCATTTTGGCGTCCTTAGACGCCACTATGGCGTTTGACACGCTTGAGTGGCCATATATCTGGGCGATGCTTGCGAAGTTTGGATTCGGCCCAGGGTTCATCAGTTGGGTCAAATTGCTGTATTCGGGCCCATTGGCGCAGGTGGTGGTGAACGGAAGAGTGTCAGCTCCGTTCGAGCTGGGCCGGGGCACACGGCAGGGCTGCCCCTTATCGCCGCTCCTCTTTGCACTTGCCTTGGAGCCCCTGGCGGAGTGGCTGCGGTGGGAGCCTTCCATCCGTGGTCTCCGCTGGACCCCTGAGTATGAGGACCGCGTATCCCTATACGCTGATGACATCCTCTTGTACCTAGCTTCCCCACGTAAATCACTTATAGTACTGGTTGATGTTTTGCATTCATTCGGTCGTAACTCCGGTCTGGTCATCAACTGGGCTAAATCGTGTGTGTATGTTCTCTTTGGGGAGGCTCCTATACTCCCGCGGGGCTGTCCGATCCAGGTCGCCCCGCGGGGATTTAGGTACCTGGGTGTCTTCATTACTCTGGACCCGGAGGCTCGGTATGATCGGAACTTGCTTCCCCCCCTCCAGCGTCTGAAAGAGGATGTCGCGCGCTGGCGGCGTTTGCCGCTTTCGCCGCTCGGCCGGGCGGCATTGTTTAAAATGATGTCGCTGCCGCGTTTCCTGTATGCGTTGCAGAACACTATGGACCTCGTCCCGGCGCACTACTTCCGCGAAGTGGAGAGTTTGCAGCGCCGCCTGCTCTGGGACGGGAGGCCACGTATTGCCCTGGCGAAGCTGACGCTCCCATGGTATGATGGGGGGATTGCCCTTCGGATATCAAACGGTACTATTGGGCCTCCCAGCTAGCCGCAATTAATCAGGGCCTATATGGGCCCGCCTTAATCCCGGCATTTGAAATGGATAGGATGCTCCTCCCAGGTGGTGACCATAATCAAGCGCTCTATTCTAGCGCGCCTGATGCTCGCCTAACGGGCCCCACGCGTGTCATGGTGCGCGTGTGGCACGCGGCCAATGCAGCTATGGGATGGAAGGACCGTCTGACCCGGGCGTCACCACTATATGCGTCTGAGCGGCTGGGCTCCTTGTGGACCTCGAAGGGCTTTGAGCAGTAGGACTTAATTGGCATTAGCAAAGTGGGGGATCTCTGGACGAGGGGAGGATTTAAAACGTTTGAGATGCTGCAGACGGAATTTCAGTTGCAGGGCAGCGAGTACTTTCGGTATTTGCAGGTCCGGCATGCGCTGGGCTCCGTCTTTTCGGACGTTGCCTCCATCCCGGAGTGTTCCCCCCTGGAGGATAGAGTGCTGGACGGACACGTCCCTGACAGCACGATCTCACTGATCTACAAAAAACTGATCAACGACCGCTCAGACTTGTTGATTGCCCTTCGTGAGGCTTGGGTGGCCGATGGGTTGGAGCTGGACGACGAGGACTGGATCTCCGCGGTGGCCTCCCCGAAAGAGGTGGCCATACCGGCTCGCCTTCGCTTCGTCCAGCTCAAGATACTCCACAGGGTCTACATGACGGGGCCAAAGCTCCTGCGTATGGGCTACGCTGAGGACGGTTTGTGTAAGCGTGGGTGTGGTGCGCTGGGAACTTTTCTGCATATCTTGTGGGAGTGCCCGGAGGTGGCGGGGTTCTGGCATGGTGTGCATGAGGTGCTGCGAGTGGTCACGCATGTGGCGCTGTTGCCCGAAGCGAGGAGATGCCTGTTGAATGTGTGGGAGCCTACCGATTACTCGGTGCCGCAGACGTGGTGGGCGACTCTGGGGTATATGGTTGGCAAGCGTGATATTGCCCAGCTGTGGGGATCCCAGAGGCCCCCGACTGTCTCGGCCTGGAGGGAACATATGGATTGGTGCATGTTTCGGGAAAAGGTGGTGTATGTGGCGAGAGGTAAGCCTGCGACATGGGTGAAAGTGTGGGGCCCCTGGAACGCCTACCGCGGGGGAATCTGTGCTCCACCGTTATTGCCCGATCCGTCGCCTGCCCCGTCCCCTTAGCCAACTCATCCCCCCAGTACCTGAGCATTAGGTGTACCCAGTCCTAGTTCTGATCTCTCCCCCCTCGTGAGATTCCTATGGATGGCTAGGATCCCCCCTCCAGGGGAGCACGTGTTGCTATTTCCGATTGAGGATTGCCTTGTGGGTTTGTTTGTCTTTGTTGTTCTTTAAGTTTAAAATGGAACCGTATAGTGGGGTCTGGACAGTGTGGCTCGCAACTATGTTACCTCCTGTGCATGCTCGGCCGCAGCACCATGTGTTTTATAGATGTATATCGTATGCTCCTTTCACTGCTAGCGGCCGGCCGGAAGGTTGTAGGCCCATATTTGTATATTTTTGAGTCTTGTAATAAACGGTTTAAAAAAAAATAAAAAAAAAAATAAACCTGCACAAAGTTTCAGGCAGTGACGTCTACACCAGCTTCTTCCAATCATAACAGCAGCTTATCTTATCTTAGATTCCTCCTTTGCTTGATCTTAGCTTTCCTACCGGAACGGACCTGTGAAACCCTTTGGGGTAGCTGTGCGCCCTACAAATTCAATTTAATAATGATAATCTTTCATCTACTGATATGTGTCTAGTGCCCCAGAGAACGTCACGTCCAATAAAAAAATGATTTGTGCTGCCTTTGTTTTATTTCAACTGTGCTTGTGCTTTTAATAAAATGATACAGTTTTTCTTCAGGGTTCACATGTACTTGCTGAATTCACAACAAGCATTCGCAAAGCCAATTGCTCTACCCCAGTGAGAGAGATATTGTCTTTGTCAATGTTTTTTAGCCATGTTGCACAGCAGCCCCGATACTGTGCAGCATGGCTGAAGGTACAAAAAAGCTCTATGTCATAGTTATGCTCCTCTTTTAACTATGTAAACCAGATGTCTTGCAAATGACATTTGCATGTGATAAGGTTGTGCAAAGGGCTTTTGCAGAGTTTGCTGACTCGTGTAGTTTGCCTGGCATTCTCCTTTTCTGTCTGTCGTACACCCATGCCTACTGTTGAGTCCCAGGCGGAGCGCTACCTTCTAAATGTACAAGTCATTTCAAAGCAGACATTTTCAGCCGCCACCCGCTTTAAGAAACAAAGTAGGCCTGCATTATTCATAATGTTCTAAAAATGTATGGCGGCACACTTTTGTTTCTCTTGCTCTTACCTTTGTATGGAGGTATTAAGTTAGCCACGCACATTCAACTATTACATCTGATTGTTGTGATATATTTCATAAAGATCCAGACAATTTTGCACAAATAAAGTCTTTCGCTGTTACACAGACAGAGGAGAGGCTTGCACTACTTAAACCACATAAAGTACTAAACGGAAAAATGCTGAGGAGAGCATGATGACCAAACAATGGCCACTGAATAGGATTGCTGTCCTGGTCAAGCTAACCCGAGGACCTCAATTGATAGACTATTCCAACACTGACTCAATAGTGTTTCAGGGATGTTATAGTTAGAAATTAGCATTTAAAAAACCTTAGAAATTGACTGAAAAAACCACAGGTTTTAGGGAAGTTATAGTTAGAAATTGGCATTTAAAAAACCTTTGAAATTCACTGAAAAAACCATAGGTTTCAGGGACGTTATAGTTAGAAATTAGCATTTAAAAAACATTAGAAATTCACTGAAAAAAACATAGGTTTCATTGACGTTATAGTTAGTTGGACATTTCACTCATACAAAACCAGAGAAATTCCACTGTTATAGTTAGTTCAGCTAACTATAACTCGCGCCCCCAAAATGCACTGCTGATGACGTCACATATTACATCATTCATGACATGGTCAGTGACATCACCGATGACATCTCAAATGACATCACTGATGACATCATCCATTTGAAAATCTGATGCTCCTCCTCATACTCTAATACAACCTTTGATACACCCACTGTAAAATACAGACTACCATTTTCGAATCCATCAAGACACCAATACCAGTTACTACATACGCACTCATTGATTCCTAGGTCTACACACACATCCACTCATTCACCCATACAATCACTCATACATGCAGTCACTCTTCAATACAACACTATCATATGCACTCATACACCTATACAGACACTCACACACCGCCACTTATGCATGGAGTTACTCATACACCAGTCAGTCATGCAAAGAATCAACTACACTCCCATTTACTCACCTATACAGTTATACACACACCACCTCACTTATTCATTCAGATACTAATGCAGATACTAACGCATATTTACTCTCATATATAATCATTGATACAAGTACACACTCATCTTTACAGCCACTCTCACAATAACTGACTCTCACGTATAGTCATTTATATACTCCAACTCTCACATACATTGTCTCATATGTAGTTACTTGGACATTTACCACTGAGACATCCATTCACTCACCAACACACCCATACACACACTCATCCCCCCATACAGCTGTTTCCACATGCACTCTCGAACCCATATACCCAGTGAATCAACCACTCACACATCTATGTACAGAGTCCCACCCACCCACACACACACTCAGTCTCCCATACAAATACTCAGGCAACCAATCAATAACCCATATAGACACTCATATAGCTACTCACCAACCCATGCAGCAGCTTATACAACAACAGACAGACTGATACAGTTATTAGCACAGTTTAGTCACTAACTTATGCATTCAGTAAGACACATGTAATCACTCACTTATACAGTCAGTCACGCACCTACTAAATCCTCTATCCACGTATACACCCACTCATTCTTCAATACACCTTGGCATATATATAAAACATATTTAAACTTTAAACAAACACACAGTCACTGGATGATGTCATCAGTGATGTCATTTGAGATGTCATCAGTGATCACAACACAAACCAAAGGAAGGCTGGGAACCATGGTTGAAAGGGATACATCAGAGGTTGAAATGGAGGTTGTGAATAGCCAAAAGGACCTGGAGGCCATCATTGGGCAGGTCCTTGACCAAATTGGCCTCCTCTCCTCTGACCTTGGTTCCTTCTTTTGGAACCTCTACAACCATTTTTCTTAATTTGTTGAGGAATCAGAGTCATTTGATTCTTCTTCACTCGCAGAGGTGGAGTAGATAGATCCCTATTTCGTCCCTCTTTGGTTGAACTGAGGTGGTACATAAGAGTCGCTGGTATAGAGAAACACTTTATCAAATGCAAATTTGGCAAGATCTTTCTTGAACTTCAATATTTTAGTTGCCAGAACTGAATCTTTGAATTCTTTACTGTTTTTATTTGTGTTGTCTGCTTGTTTCTTATATACAGAGGTCACCAGCACTGAATTAATCTGAGATTCTAAGGTTTGTATCACTACCAGGATGGTGTCAATGATGCGCTTGGCTGTATTAATGATCAATATCAACCAGTCCCTCGTGCACTGCCAAGCGATGAGGGACTAGTCTTTCAAAAATATTTTGTCTTCTAAAAACAAGCGTGGGGCATTTGTGACAATTAGACCGGTTGGTGCACAGTTTGCTCTTAAATATTCGGTCATAATCGCCCGTGTATATATGTGCAAGAGTGGGAACGTTTCAGTATGAGTAATTTTGCCCAGTCATCACCTGGGGTGGAACTGGTACTTGGGGCATTGTCTATAACGCTAGGTGTCAAAAGTATGTCTCTAACAGTAGCCTCATCATAGGCTAATCCCAATATTTCTGCCATTTTGAGCGAGTGGTAAAAATAAAGTTCAAACCTGTACACTGTATTACAAGAGAGTAAGGGACATCAACACATAACACACAAAAGACTGTAGGGAGCGGCAAATTCACTGGTTATCTGGATTCAGCAATATGGACCCGTGGCCGTGGCCGCTCAGTAATCATAACACAAACAACAAGAAGAGAGGGTCCCAGGGAGATAATTTAGAGACCAGCGAATAGAATATCCCCTTTTCCAATACAATTATAGCACCAAAAACTACTCAGGTCTATGCTAGCATGACTTAAGTTTCAAAAAGGAGGAAGAACGTGTCTCACAGGCAAAGCCCCAAAGGGGAGCAATCCCTTTCAGGACAAATGCCCTCACCCACCATAGATGGCATGCTTCATCATATGGGCTTGCCAGTGGCAACCTAGTCACCACTGAGGGCTACAACTCCCTCACTGTGAGGAAGGAGCTCTGGGATGTTTTAAGAGATGGTTGTAGAGGGTACTGAAATCCCATACGTGAGTCACTAGTGTAGTGAGGATGCAGCACACTAATATGTAGATAGATGTGATAGAAAATTGAGTTAAAACTACTTAGTGGGGGCAAAAGAACTCTTTATTAACTTGCTCACACTGGTGGGATTAAAAAAGCAGTGCAAATAGCAGTATGGATTTCAACTGCTAAAAATGGAAGACAGTCAACATGTTTCAGCCTCTGAGATCTATACGAGTATCAGGGCTTTCTTCAGGACCAGGAGTTGAAAACAAAACTGCTGCTAACTATGTGAAATAAATAAAGTGATACCAAACCAGTAATCCTGTGTGATTCGATTTATTGAAGCATATCTGTAGTGGTGAGAAAGAAATGATGTTGGCAACCAATCAACAAACCATTCTTGCATTGTTTCAAAAAGATACATGCTAGTGTACAGGGATATTAGTAGTATATCCTCCCGAGCCCTAAAGAGGTACTCTCTCTTAATTACAGCAAACATACCCCAAAATTTAGGATAAGTTACCCCACCTCTACCTGGCCACAACTCAGGGAAGGGGGCCCGCTCTGTGAAGACAAGATCATGTGTCACACATTTAACCTTATAATGTGTGCACAGTACTCCACAAAAACATTGCATTGGTGGTGAATCACACAAACATAAAACAGTGTCAGGGACCTTTAAAAAAAATAAAAAAATAAAAATATATATATATATATATTCACTGACAAAACCATAGGTTTCAGGGACGTTATAGTTAGAAATTAGAATTAATAAACCTTAGAAATTCACTGAAAAAAACACAGGTTTCAGGGACATTATAGTTAGTTGGACATTTCACTCGTACAAAACCAGAGAAATTCGGCTGTTATAGTTAGTTGAGCAAACTATAACTCACGACCCCGCAATGCACTGCTGATGACATCACATATTACATCATTCATGACAAGGTCAGTGACATCACTGATGAAATCTCAAATGACATCACTGATGGCATCATCCAGTGACTGTGTGTTCCTGTAAAGTTTAAATATGTTTTATTATATATATATATATATATATATATATATATATATATATATATATATTCCGTAAATGTCAATTGTCGTGCGCTCTCAGTACCAAAAGATTCCACAATACAGGTGATGCGGCAAAAGGGGTGTTGATTTGAATAAACACCCCTTTTTCCGCATCACCTGTATTGTGGAATCTTTTGGTACTGAGAGTGCACAGCAATTGACATTTACGGAATAAGGAAGTTTCCGGCGTGCTCCGCCGGCGTGTGCGCCAACTCCCACGGGTCCCTGAGCAATCAGAAGTAGCGTCCTGGAAGTATATATATATATATATATATATATCACTGAAAAAACCATAGGTTTCACACATGTTATAGTTAGCTGGAAATTTTACTGATAAAAAACCAATGAAATTCCCCCGTTATAGTTACTGTAGGCAACTATAACTCACGCGACCGTAATCCTCTGCTGATGCTAAGACTGTATTTAGACACTTATTTGCCCATGTCTTCTTCCATTAAATTTTAGCTATACATATATTACAAATATTTTTTTTCATAAAGACACATATGTCATCAGCACAGGATTACGGTCGCGTGAGTTATAGTTGCCTACAGTAACTATAACGGGGGAATTTCATTGGTTTTTTATCAGTAAAATTTCCAGCTAACTATAACATGTGTGAAACCTATGGTTTTTTCAGTGAATTTGCAAGGTTTTTTAAATGCTAATTCCTAACTATAACGTGTGTGAAACCTATGGTTTTTTCAGTGAATTTGTACGGTTTTTTAAATGCTAAGTTACTTTACGCCATTTGTGGCGTGCGCGCCCACTTAACGCAGTTCGTTCCGTCCGCGCACGGTGCGCTTCGCGCACCGTGCGCGCACAGTGAGCACGCGGTGCGCTTTGCGCACCGCGCACCCACTTTACGCAGTTAGTGCCGTGCATGCACGGTGGGCACGCGGTGCGCTACGCGCACCGCGTGCCCACGTTACGCTAGATGGGCCATGTACGCACGATGCGCTTCGCGCACCGTGCGCACATGGAGGACATATTATGCGCTTCCTTGTGATAGGTAATCTGTTGAAATTTTTTGGGGAAATGCTGTGCTAATATATGCCATGCACAAATGGTGGCCTTCGGCCACCATTTGCACACGGGGTGGAGAGAGTGTGGATTTTTTTTTTTTATATTTTTTTACCGTACGCGTACGGTAAGCGTACGGTAAGCGTAATCGGCGAAATTTTCGAAAAATAAAAAATTACCGTTTTTTGCCTTGGGGGATCTTTGAAGACTCAACTAACATGGTTATGTGCATGGGCGCTGTCTAAACAGCCCCTTTATATGTTTTTGGCATTTGTTTATCAGCTCCCCCCTCAGAGTGCGAGAGAGAAAATGGCGGCCGCCGCTTCCTGGTTTCGACCGATTCGAACGTTTACTAAGATCTAACAGCCAATCAGAATCGCGCTCGCGCACGCCACCGTACGCGCACGGTAAGCGCACGGTAAGCGCACCGTAAGCTGCCACAGATATATATATTGATTTAAAGGCTATTTTCTCAGATTCTACTGAACAGATTTACACCAAACCTACAAAAGGCACTTCCTTGACCTGGGGACTACCTCTCTGCCAAATTTCATTAAATTCTGTTCAGCCGTTCGGGCTGTAGCCCTGTCTAAAGGTCCTATGGAAAAATGCATGGGAAAAACGTGTTTTGGGACCCCCCTTTTATCTCAGCCCCCGCTTGACGAATCCCCCCGAGACTTTCAGGGTAGGAGCGGAGCGTAGCGCCCCACCTATTTTGAAAAATTCGCGAGGATTCGTCGACCGGCGCCAAAGTTATTCAAAATAGAATGTTGCGGATTTCCTATGGAAACGTGGTCCTAACTATAACTACCTACTGGCGACCGCCAGTAGGTAATATACATGTATACATATCATTTGAGATGTCATGGATGATGTAATATGTGACATCATCAGCAGTGCATTGCAGGGGCGCGAGTTATAGTTAGCTCAATTAACTATAACGACCAAATTTCTCTGGTTTTGTATAAGTGAAATGTCCAACTAACTATAAAGTCCCTGAATCCTCTGTTTTTTCAGTTAATTTCAAATGTTTTTTAAATGCTAATTTCTAACTATAACGTCCCTGAAACCTATGGTTTTTCCAGTGAACTTCAAAGGTTTTTTAAATGCTAATTTCTAACTATGCCTACCGAGGAAGGACATGTGCAGAAAGAGGAAGAAAGGCGTAGAAAGAAGCAAGAGAAATGCAGAAAGAGGCAACAGAAATCCAGAAAGAGGAAGAAAGGTGCGGAAAGAAGCAAGAGATATGCAGAAAGAACCAACAGAGGTGCAGAAAGAAGCCTTGTTGCAAAGTCATCCTGAGCCCTGGGCAACCCCCAACTTTTTGCTGACTGGCACTGGTGGTAACTGACTCTGACTGACCCTGGGCTTTGACTAATCAGGCCCGTAGCCAGTGCTATGCTGAAAGACACTTAGAATACAGTGAAAACTCCTACATATACTGGGGTGCACCATGGGTTGGGGTACCCCTGTGGTTGGCATGACCTCCCCTCTAAGGCCCTAGTACATAATAGGGCAGGGGGATTAAAATTACCTCTAAATCCCTAGTATATAATAGGGCATGGCGGTTTAGAGGCCAGCAGCTCTTTTCTGCACTTGCATGTGTGCACTGCTGAACCTGCTGCAGTTTAAAAGTAGTACTGTGTGTGCAGAAAGCGGCAAGAGGGGTGGAGTAAGAGGCAAGGGAGGTACAGAAAGAGGGAAGGAGGGTGCAGAAAGAGGCAAGAGGGGTGCAGAAAAAAGCAAGAGAGGTGCAGAAAGAAGCAAGAGAAGTACAGAAAGGAGCAACAGGGGTGCAGAAAGAGGGACGAGGGATGCAGAAAGAGGCAATAGAAATACAGAAAGAAGCAACAGAGGTACAGAAAGAGGCAAGAGAAGTTCAGAAAGAGGCAGCAGAGGTGCAGATACAGACAGAAGAGGTGCAGAAAGTGGGAACAGGGGTGCAGAAAGAGAGAAGAGGGGTGCCAAAAGAGGCCAAAGGGGTGCAGACATTTGCAAGAAAGGTGCAGAAAGAAGCCAAAGGGGTGCAGAAATTTGCAAGGGAGGTGCAGAAAGAAACAAGAACAGTCCAGTAAGAAACAACAGAGGTGCAGAAATTTGCAAGAGAGGTGCAGAAAGAAGCCAAAGGGGTGCAGAAATTTGCAAGAGAGGTACAGAAAGGAGCAAGAACAGAGCAGTAAGAAACAACAGAGGTGCAGAAGGAGGCAAGAGGAGTACAGAAAGAGGCAAAAGAAGAGCAGAAACAAGCAAAAAATATGCGGAAAGGGGCTAGAGGGGTGCAGAAAGAGGCAAGAGAGGTGTAGAAAGAGGCAAGAGAGGTACACAAAGAGGGAAGAAGGGTGTAGAAAGAGGCAAGAGGGGTTCAGAAAGAGGCAAGATAAGTACAGAAAGAATCAAAAGAGGTGCAGAAAGAGGCACGAGGGGGGCAGAAACAAATTACATTAAATTAAATGAAAACAGCATTTGTTAAGCGCATAGCTACCCAGGGGCATCCCAGCGCTATGACAATAACTGAGAAAGACATCACAGCACACTTAGGGAAAGAGCCAAGTTTTAAGTAGTTTCCGAAAGGCTAGATGGCTGGGTTCCTTCCGTAGGTGGAGAGGGAGGGTTTTCCACAGCCTAGTGGCATTTTAAGAGAATAGGTGACTGTCACTTCTGGCCCTCTTAATCCTGGGAACAGTGACCAGATGCAGATCGTCTGAGCGCAGCCGTCTATTCGCTGTATAAGGCTGGACCATGGAGTGGTTGATCACAGGACCATTCACTGTTTACATCTTGTGGGCAAAGCACATGGCCTTAAAGTTAACTCTCTCCTGAAGAGGGATCCAGTGGAGGGACTTCAAGGCGGATTTTGCAGATTGCCGGTTCCAGGTCCCCACAAAAATCCTCGCTCTGCAGTTTTGCCCCATTTGGAGTTTTGTGAAGGTCGAGGCCGGAGCTCAGAGGTAAAGGGCGTACCCATAATCCAAGCGGGAAATAATAAGTGCCTGTACCATAAGCTTTCTTGCTCGGAAGGGGAGGAATGGAAGCACTTTACGGAGCATCCTTAGGATGACATAGCAGTAAGCCGCGACATTCCGTGCCAGGACCATAAAGCTGAGGTCTTGGTCAGCCCAGATACCCAGACTCTTCATCTGGGTCTTAGAGGCAGGGACGGGACCCATGCATGCTTGCCACATAATATCTGCCTTGAAGAGGGATGGATTACCAAGGAGCATCAACTCAGTCTTGTCACCATTTAGTTTTAGGTATGAGTGATTCATCCATTTAGCTACCTCTTCTAGACAGGGACAAAGGCCGATGGAGGTATTATCAGAGTTGTTCAAAGCTACAAACAGTTGGGTGTCATCAGCGTAGGTCATATAGGAACCCCAAATGGGAGCACAATCTCAGCAAGCGGAGTCATATACACATTAAAAAGGGACGGACTAAGGGATGACCCCTGGGGGACTCCGCAATGGAAAGGCAGAGGTTTTGAAGTTACATCACCCCTGAAAACCTGGAAGGATCTCTCTTCCAAGAATGTTTGCAGCCATGTTAAGGCTACTCCAGTCACCCCCAAACTTCTTAGTTGATGGATAAAAATGTGGTGGTTGACCATGTCAAAGGCTGCGCTGAGGTCCAAAAGGATAATCGCTGTGGAACCTTCAGCATCAAGAATCTTTTTTGACTCTTCGACAACTTCCAACAAAGTAGTTTCTGTTCCTTGACGTGGGCGAAAGTCGGTTTGGGAGGGATGGAGGAGGTTATGGGATTCCACATATGTTGAAAGTTCTGCGTTGACATGTTTCTCTGCTATTTTACTAATCCCTGGGAGGCGCAAGATGGGGCAAAACTTACTCAGTAGATCCAGATCAAGACTAGGTTTTTCAACAGAGGCTTCACCATCGCTCTTTTCCACAGGGGTGGGACCACTCCAGAGGAGATAGAGGCATTGATCAAATCCAGGATGATCGGGAAAACTATTTTGGACACTTGTTTCAAGATATAGGTGAAGCTGGGTCTCTAGGCGACCCGCTCTTCACGAGTGCCGATGTGGTTTGGAATGACTCCCAATACATCATGGGAAGTGCCTCCAAGGAGTGTTCTCTGCTACGCAGATCAGTACCCTCTGAGTAGAGATTGTTTAGGCTGTCCACAGGGCAGAATGAAGAGTAGATTGTTTGAATCTTATTATAAAAGTAGTCTGCGAGTTCATTGCAACGTCGGCCAGTGGCATCAGGTCTATCCGGGGTGTGGGGGCTTAAGTCATTTTTTCGCTGTGTGAAACGTTTCACGGGGGAGTTGGCTGCCAAGGAAATTCTTTCCTCATAGTATGAGGCCTGGGCCAATTTAATTTCGGCTTTGTATGATCTTATGGCTTTCCTATATTCTAATTTCTTGTTTAAAGAGAAATCCTTTCTCCAGTCTCTTTCGAGTTTCTTGCAGGTCTGTTTTAGTGCCCGGAGCTTGGGGGAGTACCATGGCGTTTTTTTGGGCCCTACTTTCAATTGAGTCAATTTCTTCGGGAGAACCTGATCTAAAGTGCTCTCAATCCAGTTGTTAAATTTTTCATTGGCAACAATTGGATCAGTATCAATGGACAGCTTAGTGTTGTCTAGCTCCAATACCCACTTTTATGAGGTGAGTTTGGGCCAAGGACGTGACAAGGTTCTTATTGGCCTAGTTGAGGGAGTAACACAGGTGGGGGTCCAGGAAAATGGATCAGAAAATGATTGGACCAGGGTATTGGAATAGGTAGCTTTCCAGTTAATTCCTCTAGATTGGAGATAATGGGATCTAGGAGGTGACCATTCGCATGGGTCACATTAGTGACCTTCTGTTTAAGCCGATACGAGGCAAGATCCTTCGTAATCTCTGCCGCAGCCACATGTGATAGGTCATCAAAATGCAGAATAAAATGACCTAGTAAAGTAAAATTAGCAGGGGTGCTGGCGAGGTAAGCTGCCATCTCAGGTAACAACTTACAAAATTGACCCAGGGATCCAGGGGGGCGGTAGATTAGGATGCTTAACAAGGAAAGCATGGGGTAAAACCTATTGTAAATAGGAGGTTCTCACAATATGGTAAAGGACCCCCAGAAACGCGGCAGCTAAAGTGGCTTTTGTAAATAATGGCAATCCTGCCGCCTTTACCGAGACTCCGGTCTATCCTCTGGATTAGGTGACCTGGGGGGAGGGTTTGGACGATATCAGGATCCGATCCTGAACTAAGCCAAGTTTCCATCAAAAACAAGACTTCTGGACATTCTTCCTTTAGCAGAATAAGGATCTCCACCCCATGCTTGGGCAGCGATCTACAGTTCAACAGGAACATTTTGTATGGCTTTGGAAGGGGCCGCAAAGTTTGGAGGAGCGGTGATAGTCTAAAAGGACAGTGCATGCAGCCGGGGTACAGACTGCCCAGAACAATGGAATGGGCACAATGCACCATAGGGGCTGCGTTTAACTGTCTCAGCTGCTCAGCAATATAATCAAAATCATTTTTAGAGTAAGGGCCAGGGGTTGAGGGCCTTGGCCCCAGCCAGATGCGGACGGCACAGACGGGCTTGCCTTTGGCGTGCTAGCGGCACACCCACTGCATGTCTGGCCCGGCATGTGTCTTTAGTAGCTGGCTGGTGCAAATTGACCTGTGACCCGGTTCAGCCGGAAGTCAGGCGTATCCACTTCCCTCCGCTCAATCGGCAGTGCAGTTGCAGACCGGGGGAGTGGAGACAGTGTCTGGTATGTGGGTAAGTAATTTTAAGAACCCACCACGAGTAAACCACAACAAAAAGTAAAAGATTGGTCCAATAACATAAGAAGGGTTAAAAAGTTAAAAGCAATAAAACCAGGATCGGATTAACAGCTACCCTTGAATATAAAAGTATAGCACCATATGCTTCTTCAAAGAACAATAAAAAAAGTGAGGTTGTGGGTCCCTCTCACCAACTGTCAAGCTGCGCATTCGGCCCAGCATGTGTCTTTAGAAGCCGATCAGTGCGAATTGACCTCTGACCCGCTTCCACCGGAAGTCAGGCAGGTCAGGCGTATCCGCTTCCCTCCGCTCAATCGGCAGTGCCATGGCAGACTGGGGGAGCGGGAACAGGCGGGGAAAGAGGCACGAAGGGTGTAGAAAGAGACAAGAGTGGTACAGAAAGACGGAAGAGAGGCATAGAAAGAGGCAAGAGAGTTGCACAAAGAGGTAAGAGGGGTGCAGAAAGAGGCAAGAGGGGTGCAGAAAGCAAGTGAGGTACAGAAAGAGGCAGGAGAGATGCAGAAACAGGCAAGAGAAGTGCAGAAAGAGGCAAGAGAATTGCTGAAAGAAGCAACAGAGGTGTTAAAAGAAGCAAGAGAAGTGCAGAAAGAGGAAAGTGAGATGCAGAAAGAAGGAAGACGAGTGCAGAAAGAGACAACAGGTGTGCAGAAAGAAGCAAGACAGTTGCAGAAAGAAGCATGGAAAGTGCAGAATGAAGCAACAGGGGTGCTGAAAGAGGCAAGAGAAGTGCAGAAAGAAGTAACAGAGGTGCAAAAGGAGGCATGAGAACTGCAGAAAGAGGCAAGAGAGTTGCAGAAACAGGCAAAAGAGGTACATAAAGAGGGAACAGGGGTGCAGACAGAGGCAAGAGAGGTGCATAAACAGGTAAGAGGGGTGTAGAAAGAGGCAAGATGGGTGCAGAAATTTGCAAGAGAGATGCTGAAAGAATCAAGTGCAGTGCAAAAGAACCAACAGAGGTGAAAAAAGAGGCAAGTGAGGTACAGAAGGAGGAAAGAAAACTGCAGAAAGAGGCAAGAGAGTTACAGAAACAGGCAAAAGGGGGGTGCAGAAAGAGGGAACAGGTGGGCAGTCTGAGGCAAGAGAGGTGCAGAAAAAGGGAAGAGGGGTGCAGAAAAAGGCAAGAGGGATGCAAAAATGTAGAACAGAGGTCCAGAAAGAAGCAAGAGCAGTGCAGAAAGAACTAACAGGGTGCAGAAAGAGGCTAGAGTGGTCCAGAAAGAGCCAAGTGAAGTGCAGAACAAAGCAAAATAGGTGCAGAAAGAGCCAACAGAGGTACAAAAAGAGGCAAGAGGGGTAGAGAAAGGGTTAGGAGAGATGCACAAAGAGACAAGAGGTATACAGAAAGAGGCAGGAGGGGTGCAGAAGGAAGGAAGAGAACTAAAGAAAGAAGCAACAGAGGTGCTAAAAGAGGCTCAAAGGGTGCAGAAAGAGACAAGGGAGGTGCAGAAAGAAAACACACATGTACAGAAAGAGGCAAGAGTGGTGCAGAAAGAGGAAAGAGAAGTGTAGAAAGAGGCAAGAGAGTTGCACAAAGAGGGAAGAAGGGTGCAGAAACAGGCAAAAGAGGTGCAGAAAGAAGCAAGTGAAGTGCAGAAAGAGGCACTAGAGATGCAGAAAGAGGCAAGAGAAGTGCAGAAACAGACAAGAGAAGTGTTGAAAGAGGCAAGAGAAGTGCATAAGGAGGCCAGAGAACTGCAGGAAAAGGCAAGAGAATTGCAGAAAGAGGCAAGTGAGGTACAGAAGGAGGAAAGAGAACTGCAGAGAGGCAAGAGAGTTGCAGAAACAGGCAAAAGGGGTGCAGAAAGAGGGAACAGGTGAGCAGACTGAGGCAAGAGAGGGGCAGAAAGAAGCAAGAGAAGTGCAGAAAGAAGCAACAGTGTTGTAAATTAGAACAGCAATGTGATTAAGCATTTACTGACGACATTAATGCTTTCCCTTTAGATCATGTTTTTTCCGTTATGTTGACCGAAGTTTGGACTCCATTTTGTATTGTCATGCTGCCACGTGTTCGCCACGAGGAGAGTCCGACCTTTGTGTTAGTTGCTCTTGTAATCTGCCTAGTAACAGTTTATAAATAGCTCTCTCTTGTCCATTTGGCGCATGCCCAGACTTGACCACATCTGTTATAATTAGCCTTGCTTGACCATGTGTTTCGCGGGCTCAAGGAGTGTGTTGGCTCCGCCCATGTATTGATTCAGTATCGAGAATGACCATAAATGGTAATGTTCTTCGGCCTCATGTTGTATCCACCCACTTATGAGCCCCTCTGGTGTGTATAAAAGGGGACTGTGTACTAGGGTGACCAGATTCTCAAAACAAAAAACGGGGACAGGTCATAGACATAGAAGTAGGACTACGATTTGCAGTAACCACCGACATAAAAGTAGGACTATTTGACAGCTGTGATAAACATAGAAAAAGGACTACGACAGCTCCCTCCAAGACCGAGATGAAGCATTACAGATGACAAATCAGAGGTCTTTTATCGGCAGTAAGCATTAATTCCATTTAAACCGACTTTGCCTCAACATTTGCTTTAGTCCAAGTTTGTTTTCTTATTAGATAAGTATATATATTGGGATTGTTAACTGAACAATAAAGAAAATTGCACAATCGAAGAGGAGTTTGTGCTCTTGTTTTTGCCACGAGGAAGTGAACGAGTGCATCGCTAGCGAGTTTGATAGATATATATATACACACATATACACACACACACATTCTGTCATCGTCAAAATCAGATACTGCTGTTTGTAGAATACTCCTTCCCATAAAGCACTCCCCCTACGTTCAGCGCAGTTGACTGAAATATAAATAATGTTTGCTTTATTTACGTGGAAACATTTACGCACATTAGCATAGTAAATAGTTTTAGAACATATAAGACAGGGCTGGCTTTAGTGCTGGTGGCGCCCTGTGCGACAATGTTTGTTGGCGCACCCCCCAATGACCACCTCCACCACGGATTCTCTCACTAGCACCCTTTAACAGTGACCAAGTCACCATAACCACACTCTATCAGATGCATTATATATAGCGCCAATCATACCAGTGTAGGGTGTCCAAGCACTTTGCATCACACACACATTACACAGAGACAATCAATCATACGTGTGTAAATCAGTGTATAGGAAATGTTACATAAGCCAAAGGACTGAAAGTGTAGGAGTCACATGTCATCCATACTGGTAGGCAGTATAGTTTAAGAGTGCTTGGTGTGGAGAAGCACAAACGCAGAGTCGAAAAAGAAACAGCATAGTTGGGAGTTTTCTTTAATATTAAGAATCGATTTCTAGCCAGATTAACCCTTTTTGAAACATTAATCAATGTTCTAATAATGTATACTTTGCAGTGTGTATGCAGTTCTAGGATGAAAGTTAATAGCTCACTATTCTATATTAGGACTTTAAGTTATAAATTGCAAGTAGCAAAAAAATGTCTCTTTTGAAAGCAGTAATCTGCTGATCTGTTTACATCATACGCACTCTGTAATCTACTTGGTACACGTTCTTTGCAGCAGGCATATTAACCCTCTGCACTAACTTCAGCCAAGTCAAAACCTCAACTATACAAAATGCTGATTTCTCTCCAGGAAGATAATTAATCACACTCTTGACATTTATGTGAGGCCTGGTAATTGCTGGGGGAAAGAAACGCTACACGGCGCCCCCAGGAAGCCAGCACTGGTGCGGATAAAACTCTCAGGGTTAAAATACACGTTGCGGGCTTGCAGGCTGGGAGGGCAAGGATTCCTGGATGATGCAGCTCTGATGCAAGGCAGTGTCCCGACGGTGCTGGTAGGGCTGGGGAGGCGTCACGAAGCTGCTGCTGGATTCTGCTGTAGTTTGAGACTGTCCGACCCTCGCTCGCTTTAAGGCAGAGCAGGGTCACGGTGGATTGCTGCAGGCTGTAAAATCAGGGTCATGCCGGTCACAGGTGGTTCTAACCAGCTGCATGATGACGTAGGTGGCGCTGTGTAGACAAAGAGAAGGGAAATCCCGAGAGAACATGTCTCTCTTCAAAGGATTTCCCTTCCTGCTACAGCGCTCACCTCAGTGACGTCACCAAGCTGTGCAAACAGAGCATGCGCGCAACCGGAACAGTGAAAAACCGGGACATTTCTTTGTTCAACCCGGACACTGTTCTAAAACGGGGACATTTGACTCCATTGGAGTACAGTGTCGGGACACGGGGACATTTCACAAAAAACCGGGACCGTCCGGGCAAAACCGGGACGTCTGGTCACCCTACTGTGTACGCAAGTTCTTTGTGCTACTCTATGCAATACTGAAGGGTATTGTATGGATTGTAGGACCACCCTTAAGGGTTAATAAACCTTGTTTTTGTACTTTGCAGTTTCCGTGCCAACTTCCTTATAGATTCCGTTACAGGAGAGCGAACCCTTGTGCCTTGCGGGCCTAGCTGGGGCCTGTACACATCAATTGGCGCCCGTCACGTGGGGCTCATCGGCGACTCGGATGCTCGAAGGACTGGTCGCGACGAAGGTGAGGAGTTTGGCCGGGGACGTGATCACTGCCAGCGGCGTCTTAGCCCTGGCATCCCGAGGTTTTTCTTCCTTCCCTTCCGAGCTGACCGTCTGGGTGGCGCCGGTCATCGACTGAGACCTCTTCTGTCGGTCCTGCCGTGAGAGCCGTTTGGGCGATTGTGGAGCTTGGCAGTTGGAATCTGGACTCTTGATTGGTAAGAACCGTTGTACGGTACTTGCTCCGAGTTTTTGAAGCCTGGGTTGGCTATTTGAGTTTGATTGATGATGACTAGTCATATTTTGGATTTGTCTTTGTGAATATATATGCGTTGCAACACATATAGGCAGGTAATGTGGAGAGATTTCTCCAGAGCTGTGTAACTTTGAACGGCGCAACGATTAAGTGCCATTTTTTTTATAATATTGCATATTTTGCATTATTTCTGAGCATGCCTGCTTTCAGCGCACTCCGTAAGTGGTGCTGCTGCTTTGGACACCGGTTGAACCTCGAGGAATCTGCTCCGGCTCCCCCAGAGGGGACGCCTAATAGGGATATGTATGTGAAGCATGGTCTTTCTTCCATAATGTACAGCACAGTATGGAGGAAATACACGAAGAAGGATCCTGAGTTGCGATGGCCTTTGTATGGATCGTTTGATATACGTAAGATTGAGTATGTGGAACAGTGTATGTGTAAGCGACGTGCTCGTCAGGATATGTTTGAGTGTGTGCGATTATGGGTGAAGGAAGTGCGTGAGCGAGAGAAGCGTGAGAAAGCGCTGTATGATAAAGACCAACGAAAGAATGATCATGTGCGAGCACAGGAAGCGAAGCGTCGGGAGGACAAAGAGCAGGCGGACAGACAAGAGAAAGAGCGTAGGCTCCAAGTTTCGGGTCAATATGTTGTTCGCCAGCCACTTTATCCTGTCCTTAATAATCCTGATGATGATTTTTATTTGCTAGATCGCTCTCCGCCCCCTTATGTTGGCGCATCTGCTCCGCGGCCGCAAGATTCTGGCCCGGCTTCGGGTAAGGTAGACACACGGTCCATGTTATCGGCCGAGCATATGGCTGAGCTTCGGAAACTTTCCCTCCGTGCACTTAAGGGCAAGATGTCTAAGGAGGAGTTGTTCCATACTTGGGGGTCGTGGCAAGATAGAGAGAGGGTGTATTTTCTGTCTCATTTCGCGGATGAAGTAATTACTGCTTTCCGAAAATATTCTAGTGTCCTTGAGCCTGACGAAGTGTCTTCGGATGCCGGAGCATTACGTAATGGTGTTTTTTCTCCCCCTAAGGCTCCTGAGGCGGCTCGGCGGTTGTTCGCTTTGCGGGACGAGGTGCTGGCCCTTAGAGAGAAAGCACGCCAACAAACGGAGGAGGAGAAGCAGTCGGATTCGTTTGCAGCAGGGGGCCACTCATCCACCTCCCAGTCAGATAAGGATGACGTAGTGCATGCTAAACCAATGCGAGAGGCAGCGCCTTTGTATGTTCCTCCTAAAGGAGCAGGGACTAGCTCGGACATTACCTCCGCCGATGCTAAGGGATATTTCGTGTATAATTGGGTTCACACTCCGTGGCATAGGGCTGATGTTATGGCATTGAAGACTGCGCTGCCCGACCCTCGCAAGAATCCAGCGGCCTTCTATGAAGAAGTTGAGGGGGCCTTGAATTCTTGCGTTATGACTTTAGCGGATATAGACCTGTTCTTTGGCCTTATTCTACCACCGGATATGTGGCGATCTGTACGAAAGGTAGATGATATAGTTACCTTTAAGGCCCGGTGGTCTGAGCTTGAGGATGAAGACAGGGAGAGGAAGCCCGCGCAGAAACCGCCGCAGAGTATTTTAGATCTCCCTGCTGCTATTGTGACTAAGCTGAAGACGATTATCCCCCCTAAAAAGATTGACTGGAATATGTTAGCCGCATGTAAACAGAAAGTTGACGAGTCAGTTGCAGATTTCTTCACGCGCTTTGAGGAAACGTTTCATGATTTTAGTGGCCAGTCGCTTACTGACGACACTGGCCGCCACCTTTTCGCGGACAAATATGTGGCTAATCTGCTACCGGCAGTTGCGGCCCGTTTAAAAGCGAGCGAGAGTTCCTGGTCCTCCGCGACGCCGACGGCCCTTCTGACTATCGCTCAGTATTATGAGCGTCAGGAGCACGAGGCGAAGGGCCAGGAGGAAAAGAAATCGAAAGATCTTAAGACTAAGGTAATGTTGGCACAAGTTTATGGCCCGCCCCGACGGGGTAATAATAGAGGAAGGGGAGGATCTTATGGTCCCCCTTCGGGCCGATCTGATTTGAATAGGAACCAGTGTGCGTATTGTAAGCAATTGGGCCATTGGGCCAGGGATTGCCCAGTGTTGCGTGCCTCGCGTCAGGGGCATACTCCGGGTGGCCCGAGAGGTAGAGGGGGTTCCTCGAACTTTAGAGGGAATTCTACCGATCATGTTCGTTTCGATACTGCTGGGCAGCACCGAGATAGCTCAAATGTTTTCGATCGCCAGCATCAGTATCACGTATCGGAGATTGATCGGTCGGGATATCATTATTCGCAGCATGCATAGGAATGCGTTGGATGGGGGTCTGAATCAGTTGAAGTGCCGGTCGATCAGACGGGTCCTTATGTATCGGCTGAGGTTTTAGGTTCTACTGATCAGTTCCTAGTAGATACAGGAGCGACACGTAGTGCATTGTCTAGGTACTTGGTTCCGGGGGCTCCCCCATCCGGCTCAGTGGTTACATCGGTAGGGTTTGACGGTACACTCTCCCGCAGCCCTCTTTCACAGCCCCTTACATTTAAGGTTGATTCTTTTTCTGCGCCCTGTCCGTTTCTGCTTGCTCCGTATACACCGGATAACATTATGGGCCTTGATATGCTAAAGCACTTTAGGGCTACGATCCGCTGCTCCCCTGAGGGTGTGAGGGTGATCTTAAATGACAACTACCCCCGGTCAGAGCGGATGTGTACGATATCAGAGGATGCGTTGTTGGCCACCCTCCCTCGAGCTTTATGGGCGACTTCGGACACAGATGTGGGACAAATGGTGATTCCTCCGGTCCACATTAGTGTCCAGGAGGGGGCGGTGTTGCCGCGCCTCCCGCAGTATCGTATTTCCCAGGAGGGCGAGGAGGCTCTCATACAGATTGTGCAAGATTTGATCGCAGTGGGAGTAGTGGAAGAAGTTCCCTATAATATCTGTAACAGTCCGATTCTCCCCATTCTGAAAAAGGACACGGATGCAAAGGTCTATCGGTTCATAATTGATTTGAGGGAGGTAAACAAGATCGTGATACCTCAGTACCCGGTGGTTTCCGATATCACGACGTTGCTTACCTTGGTCCCGCCTACGGCGACCATGTTCTCAGTGATTGATTTGAAAAATGCCTTCTTTTCTATTCCCATTCACCCCGATAGCCGATTTCTTTTTGGGTTCACATTAAACAATAGATCTTATCGTTTTTGTAGAATTCCCCAGGGCTACACAGAAAGCCCTAGTATTTACAGTCAGGCTTTGAAACGACAGTTGGATTCCTTTGTTTTACTCGAGGGGGTCGCCCTCATTCAATATGTCGATGACATCTTGTTGGCGGCTGACACCCTGGAGCTGTGTGAGAAAAGCACGCTATCCTTACTTTCCTTTTTAGCCTCCCACAATCATAAGGTATCTCGGAAGAAATTGCAATTCTGTAGACCAAAGGTGACTTATTTGGGTCACCTTTTGTCTAAGGAGGGACGTGCACTCACACCGGATCGTATCCAAGTATTTTTGGATACACCGAGACCATCCACACAGAAGGATGTCCGTGCATTTTTGGGCCTCGTTTCTTTTTGTAGACAGTGGATATTGGGGTTTTCACACATAGCTAAGCCATTGTTAGCCCTTTTGACAAAGGATACACCTATCCCAATCCCTTGGTCAGATGAGTGTGATGCTGCTTTTCAGCAACTGCGACAGGCCCTTTGTTCAGCACCAGTGTTAGGGACCCCTGATTATGCAAAACCCTTTTCGTTGTATGTGCATGAGAAAGATGGATGTGCATTGTCAGTTTTAGTGCAGATGCACGGCGACAAGCAGCGCCCTTGTGCATATTTCTCGGCTGTACTTGATCCTGTCGCCCGAGCATTGCCTGGTTGTTTTCGCTCGGTTGCGGCGACAGCTGTGTCAATACGCCAAAGCGAGGGAATTGTGTTATCTCACAAGCTGTTGGTATTAGTCCCCCATGCTGTTGATGCCCTGCTTAATCAAACAAAGACGCAGCATTTGACCAGTGCCCGTTTGACGGGATATGAGTTGACGCTTTTGGCTCCTCATATTACGTTGAAAAGGTGCGTAACACTAAACCCGGCAACATTGTTGCCATACCCCGAAACTCAGCCTGAGGCGCGGAAAGCGCATGATTGTATTCTTGTGACTGAGGAACAAACAAAGGGTCGTATTGATCTCCAGGATACGCCCTTTCCAGATGTAGATGGAGAACTGTAGGTGGATGGATCCTGTCTGAAGCTACCAGATGGTACGACTTCAGCAGCGTATGCAATTACCACATTACAAACAATAGTGGAGACAGCACGCATACCGCAGAAATCAGCTCAAGCAGCGGAACTGATAGCATTAACACGAGCATGTGAGCTCAGTACAGGATTATGTGTGAATGTTTACACAGATAGCCGCTATGCCTTCGGAGTAGCGCACGACTTCGGCCTACTCTGGAAGGAGAGAGGGTTTCTAACGTCACATGGGGTGCAGATAATGCATGGAGAGTTAGTTCACAATCTTTTAACCGCATTGACATACCCAAAGAAAATTGCCATTGTTAAGTGTAGCGCCCATAGGAAAGTAGTTGACAAAGTTGGGGAAGGGAATGCGTTAGCAGACCAAGTAGCGCGGGAGACTGCGATGCAGCCCGGTGCTACTGCCATGTATGTAGTAAAGTCACAGGTGGAAAGATGGCGTGATGCGAAGGAGGAAGTGCGAGAAATGCAAAGGACCGCTTCTGATAAAGAGCGGGAGCAATGGGCTAGCGAGGGAGAGTTGGATGATGAGGGTTGTTGGAGAAATAAGCAGATGGATAGATGGAAGTTACCCACGGCTTTCGTACAACCTATGGTTCAGATGGCACATGGCCTAGCACATGTTGGAGCTTCCGCAATTGTGAAATTGCTTACTCAAGTTTGGGAGCATCCAGAGATTGCTAGCACGGCAAAGAGGGTGGTGCAGACTTGTATGATCTGTCTGAAGTATAACCCAGGAAAGGGTACTCGAACTCCAGCAGGAGGATTTGTGACACCTACTGCACCCTTTGAGGTTCTGCAGATGGATTACATCCAGCTCGAGCGCTGTAATAATCTGAAGTATGTTCTAGTAGTGGTCTGCGCTTTCAGCAAATGGGTTGAAGCGTACCCTACGAAAGACAATACTGCAATGACTACTGCGAAGCTGCTGCTGAAGGAGTTTTTCCCCCGATATGGCGTTTGTAGACTTCTGTGGAGTGATAATGGCCCTCACTTTGTAGCGGATGTTATAAAGTATGTCTTGAAGGGTCTAGGCATCACTCAGAAGTTCCACGCCGTGTTTCACCCTCAGTCTGCAGGCCTAGTCGAGAAGTATAATGGTACACTGAAGCTTAAAATAGCCAAAATTCAAGCTTCGACGTCTTTGACTTGGCCAGACGCCCTGCCACTGGCGTTATTGTCAATTAGATCAGTACCGCACTCTCGAACTGGCCTTACGCCGTATGAAGTGGTATTCGGACGCCCAATGAATATTTGGGGTCCACCAAGGCCTAAGGCTGTGTATGATGTACCTTGTGTAATGATGAGCGATTATCTGGCACAGTTAACGGATAACTTGGTTTCTATTCATCAACAGGTCCGAGAGGCGCTCCCTGATCGGTCTACCGGTGAAGGACATGGTCTCCGGCCTGGTGACCATGTGATGGTGAAAGTCTTCGACAGAACGAACAGCTTGGAACCGAGATGGGTGGGCCCTGAGCAAGTCCTCCTTGCAACGAGGACGGCTGTGCGAGTCTCGAACAGGAAGAATTGGATCCATTCCTTGCATTGTCGAAAGGTACCGCCCGGATTGGTGGAGTCTGCCGTGCTGACCGATCAACGAGAAATCCTGGCAGCAGAGACAGGCCGTGCTGCAGAGCCAAGTGACACTGAGGAGCTCTTTCCGGACCACGCGACTTCTGGAGGAAGGCGATATCATCTTCGACCACGGAAGTGAGTTTTCCAGTACCGGGACACACTGTCAGAACGGCCCTTGGGTTAGTGAAACGGAGAGCCGATGAGGCAAGGGGGGGGGATCAGCCCTGCATTAGTGTAGCGACACCCGTCTTGGCCCGCTGGTGAAGAAATCAACCGCTGCCCAAGGGGAAGAGTTCTGACAGACTTTTTAGTTTCAGGAAGATATCAGGGTATTGTTTCCTTTGACATGGAGAAGAAGAAAATCCTTTGTGCGTTGGGGTTCATGCTAACAGTAGCTATTGTTGGGATAACAACATGGTTTGTAGAGGAGGTAACTCCTGCTCGGAAAACACTTGTGTTGACGACTCCGGTGCCTGCGGAGCACTACTTCTATACATTGCCGTATCAAGAGTTGAAGCATCGACAGTCTTATTTGAATAACACTTTCATTCAGATGCTGCATCATACCCACGTTGCTACAAACGCTACGAACTGTTGGATATGTGGGATGATGCCGGCCCATCAGAAGAAAGGAGGTACGCCATTCATACCGCTTCCTTTCTCTCATAACGGCTCTTGTAGAGCATGGTACACCTTACTGTTTGCCACTCGGAAACCGACAGTGGGACGATTGCTTTTTAGACTTAATAAAGAATGTCATCAAGACAAGAATGGGTATCCACAAGCGAATGGGACAATTTGGGAGTGGGAAGAGTACCGACCAGACAATGAATCCATTCCCTACATCTTCACGAACACCAGAGACACTGTGGGGAAGGACAAATTCGTGATCCAAGTGGCACAGGCTCAAGCGGACCTGTGTGTCCAGAGTGTGGGTTTTATCCCTGTTGGTGTCAGTGATTGCCTAACTGTCTTGAACATTGATGGGTTGAACAACAGTACCTTCCTAGCGTCCCATAATACCTACCTTGTGTGTGGAAATAAAGGTTATTACCGTCTGCCGGCTGGGTGGTCTGGGGTATGCTATGTATCATTCCTATTACCTCCTGTATTCCTAGCACCAGCATCTTACCATAAGGATTTGAAATTGTTGAATAATGTGACTGTAAATAGGTATAAACGTACTTTATCGATTGATGATGTGGATCAAACTGATACCAGCTTGCAGCAGTATATTGATTTTAACTTAGGACTGTTTTTCTTTGTTGGAGCCGCTTTGAATAGTAGGAAGATCCGAAGATTAACAAGACTGGTAGAAGCTGTGACAAATCAGACTGCTGCTGCTCTTGGGAATCTTACGGAAGAGTTACAAATAACTAGGATTGTTGCATTGCAGAATCGTATGGTATTAGATGTAATGCTAGCTGATCGAGGTGGAGCCTGTAAAATTATTGGAAGTAGTTGCTGTGTGTTCATCCCTGATCATACGCCATCCGTTTATAACGCCATTAACAAGTTGCATAAAATAGCAGCTGAAATCCACACAGAAAACGGCACTTGGTCCTTTTCTGGATGGTTTTGGGCATTGGTTACTGCCTGGGGATGGAAGGTCTTAACTGGTCTCTGTATTATTATAGCAATTCTGTTCTTTTTCTGTATGTGTGTTCAATGTGGACCATTGTTCTGTTCTGTATGCATTTCATTCTGCATTCCGGATAAGAAAGCTATTGCCGATGTTGCTCATCAGAAGCGTCTAGCTAAAGAGGTTAAAGGAATGATGATAATTGACATATATGATGATTTTTGGAAACCGGATGTCTTCAGTAAATGCTGAAAGGGTCGTCTGTTGTAAATTAGAACAGCAATGTGATTAAGCATTTACTGACGACATTAATGCTTTCCCTTTAGATCATGTTTTTTCCGTTATGTTGACCGAAGTTTGGACTCCATTTTGTATTGTCATGCTGCCACGTGTTCGCCACGAGGAGAGTCCGACCTTTGTGTTAGTTGCTCTTGTAATCTGCCTAGTAACAGTTTATAAATAGCTCTCTCTTGTCCATTTGGCGCATGCCCAGACTTGACCACATCTGTTATAATTAGCCTTGCTTGACCATGTGTTTCGCGGGCTCAAGGAGTGTGTTGGCTCCGCCCATGTATTGATTCAGTATCGAGAATGACCATAAATGGTAATGTTCTTCGGCCTCATGTTGTATCCACCCACTTATGAGCCCCTCTGGTGTGTATAAAAGGGGACTGTGTACGCAAGTTCTTTGTGCTACTCTATGCAATACTGAAGGGTATTGTATGGATTGTAGGACCACCCTTAAGGGTTAATAAACCTTGTTTTTGTACTTTGCAGTTTCCGTGCCAACTTCCTTATAGATTCCGTTACAGGAGAGCGAACCCTTGTGCCTTGCGGGCCTAGCTGGGGCCTGTACACATCAACAGAGGTGCGGAAAAGAGGCAAGAGGGGTTCAGAAAAAGACAAGAGATGTGCAGAAGCAAGCAGGGAGGTGCAGAAAGAGGGAACAGGGATGCAGAATGAGGCAAGAGGGGTACAGGAAGAAGCAAGTGAGGTGCAGAAATAGGCAACAGAGGTGCAGAAAGAGGTAAGAGAGGTACAGAAAGAGGCAAGAGAGGTGCAGAAAGTGGAAGAGATGAGCAGAAAGAGGCAAAAGAAGTGCAGAAAAAAAGAAAGTTGCAGAAAGAAGCAACAGACATGCAGAAAGTGACCAGAGTGGCCCAGAAAGAAGCAAGACGTGGACAGCAGCGAGGGCCCCTCTATACTGCGGCTTCACCCGCCTCCTATCCTCATACTTACCTGATGCCCCTCTTGCCAGCCTGAACCCCAACTCTCCAGAAATCAGAACCCTGCGTGAGGTGGTAGGTGCAACTCACTGCGATGGGCCGTCGTGGCAGGGTTGGGGGTGCGGGCCGCATCACGGGTTCCCCGCTTATGTGCACAAACGCCTCCTCTGTCACATCACCATCGGCCAGTGTCTCAGGCTGCACTCCCTCCGTGCATCCCCGCTGCCCTGCCTCTGGCGGCTGTGTCCTCCCTCCAACACCGCTTTTTCACAACTGCTGCGGAGGTTGTCTTCCGTTGTGTGGCTTGGGACACTGCCTGCAATTCACTCCTTCGGGGCTCTGTTTGCCCATGGGGGGACGCACCTCCGCTGTAACTGACACCTGACTTTCCTGGGGATCTCTGTTGTCGTCCTGTGGTGCGGAGGACTCTTGAGTCTATCACTGCTTCCTTACTCCGGACAACCCTCTAGGCATTGCCATCGGCCTCTTTGCTATTTCCTAACTTATCAGCTCTCTTGTACTACTGGGTTTTGCTGTGCCGCCTTCCAGTTGTGCTCCCCGTCTACTCTTCCCACTGACGGTGCTTAATATGGGTAAGGCTGACCCCAAGCAACCCCGGCTCACCTTTGACCAGCGCTGCCAGACGCGCCAGGATGGTGCGGTCGCGGACGGGGGTGACACCACGGCGCCAGCGGAGATGGCCGCTTCCCGGGAGGACGACCTAAAGTCCATCATGCTGGAGGTCAAATCCACCGTTTCTGGCATTGCTGCTTAACTGGAACAGTTGACTTCGCACCTCGATGTTGTCAAGTCGTGAGTGGACTCACACGACAATCGCCTGCTACATGTCGAATCGAGGGTCTAGGATGTAGAGGACACCGACACACAGGATCGGCGGAAACTCCTTCAAATGGACAAAATCCTGGACTTAATATGCACCAAAAATGAGGATTTGGAAGCGCGCTCCCGTAGGAGCAACCTACGCATCACGGGGGTGCCTGAGTCCACAAAACATCACGCGAATGGAAGATTTTGTGGAGAATCTAATACGTGAACATTTCGGCGAGGTGCTGTCACCGTTTTTTATTGTGGAGAGAGCCCACCGATCCCTCGGCACACGCCCAGGCCCCGGATTGCCGGCTCGCCCAATAATGGTTAACCCCTTCGACGCGCATGACGGAGCGGTTCCGTCATGCACGTCGGTTGCGCTGTGCGCATGACGGAACCGCTCCGTCATGGCCCCGCCCGCGCACAGAACCTTCAGCGCGGCGCGGAAATCCGCGCCGTGCTGAAGGGGTTAAAATCCTCAATTTCCGGGACCGGGACGCAATACTCCGTGCGGCCAGGGACAAAGGCGAGTTCCGCCGCCCGGCTATCTGTCGCGGCAAATTCTAGGTTGTCCTCTCCTATCCCCTTTGTTGTTGCACTGCTTTTTGCCTTCACCGGCTGGATTGCACATCCATACGCACCTGCATGAGGGCCCTGGCCAGTCTCACCACACTCCGCATGATTACCCCCCACAATATGACGGTATGACAGACACTATTCTCTGGACATGGAACATCCATGGTCTAAATGACCACCGCAAGGCCCGACTAGGTCACCGCATCTCCTCCGGCACATGGTGGAATCTGTCTGTTACTGGAGACCCACCTGCTCCCTGCCTCTGCTGCTAGACTGCATTCCCGGCACTGGGGAGAATCACACTCCTCTTTCTATTCCAACTACTCTCGTGGGGTCGCCATCCTTATACATAGAGGACTCCCTTGACAGACCTCCCGCAGAATCACTGACCCCGTAGGGCGATTCATTGTCCTCCATGGCTCCTTCCAGGCCCAACCCTTGATGGTAGCTGCAATCTATGGCTCAAATAATGACGACCCAGACTTTTCTGCTCAGGTTTGGCAACACATCTCCTCCTTTGGCCCTGCTGCGCTCCTCTGGGGGGGACTTTAATGTCACATTATCCACTGTCTTGGACCATTCTGGCCCCCATGCTTCCCACCTGCGTGCTGCTACACTTTTAACATCCATCCTCGCTGAGAACTCCTTGTACGATGTTTGGCGTCACATGCACCCTGATGCTCGTGAGGGTACCTGCGTCTCTGGCACCCGTGGTTGTTGGTCCCGGCTAGATCTTTGGATCTCTTCTCCAGATATCCTCTCCTGGCTCACTTCCGTTGACCATAAGGCTTGCACTCTTTCAGATCATGTGTCAGTTCAACTCTGTCTCCGTTTGCCTCAGTCCCCTCGGCGCGCTTTCTCCTGGCGGCTCCCTTCCCATGCGCTGCGCGGTTCCGTCTTTTGTGATGAGAACCAGACCATGATCACCAACAACTTTGAGCTCCATGTGGGCTCTGTGGACTCTTCCTCCACTCTCTGGGAGGGATTCAAAGTCGTCATTTGCGGCGAATGTATCTCTAAACAGTCCGGGGTCTTGCGCTCCATCCGCAATGCTCTAAACAAACTGGAATCTGAAATTAAATCATTGGACTCCTCTCATGCTCTTGATCCCAGCCCCATCACACTCGCCCGTCTTCACAAGAAACGTACTGAATTCACCAAGGCCAATAGAGAACTCTCATTCCTCGGCAGACAGGCCTGGGCACGCTGCTACGGTGAGGGCTATCGACCCGGTAAAACCTTGGCCAACCTCCTCCGTCTGCCCTGCGCTGCATTGTGTATTACAGCCCTTAAGGACGGTGGCCCAGCTCGGACCACCTTCCCTGAGGAACTTAAGGCATGTTTCATGGATTTTTACATGCTCCTTTACATGGCAGGATCGCCCCCCCCGCGAAAGGTCATCGACCAGCACTTCGATACCCTTGAGCTCTTATGGCTCGAAAACTACCACGAGAATACCTTGACGAGCCCTTCTCTAAAGAGGAAATACTGGCCGCCATCAATGGCATGCCTGGTGACAAGGCCCCTGGTCAAGACGGTTTGCCCATTTCTTTTTACAAAACTTTCGCTTCTCTTTTGGTGCCACATCTGGCCACCATGTACAACGAATCCTTCGAGAGCGGGCAATTTCCGCCTTTGCTCCGAGAGGCTATGCTGACTCTTCTCCTAAAACCAGACAAACTCCCCGAATTGCGTGATTCCTATCGGCTACTATCCCTCATTAATACTGATAACAAAATTTTCGCTAAACTGCTTGCCTCGTCTTCTCCCTCTCATACCGCACATCTCTCGCCCATATCAGTCCGGCTTCATTCCGGGCCACGCAACCTCCCACAATCTCTGTACCATCTTCTCCGTCCTTCACCAAATCAACCCAGTGCTCCCTACAGTGGCCGGCCTGCTGGACGCCACCAAGGCCTTCAATACTTTGGAGTGGCCCTTTCTCTTCTCTCTCCTCCCACGTCTTGGCTTCAGTACAGTTTTTATACACAAAATCTTACTCCTGTACACTCTTCCTATCGCCAGCCTCCGGATCAATGGCCTGGTATCGGATCCCATCCCTATCGGACGTGGTATCGCGATGGAACCACTGGCGGCTAGACTCCGGCAACACCACACCCAGAGGGGCATCGGGTTCACGGAATGCGCCCTCTTGGTCTCCATGTATGTGGAGGACATCACTTTATATGTTCGCCACCCCCAGGAAAATCTTAGTCCTCTGGTGCAAGAGATTATATGGTTTGGTGGCTACTCAGGCATACTGGTCAACTGGAACAAGTCAATCTTTTTTCCTCTCAGGGATGCCACCACTCCCTTCACCTCGGACTACCCTTTTGTGTGGGCGTCGGGTCCCACTCGCTATTTAGGAGTTTAGCTGAGCTGAGCTGAGCAGGGACGTGGACACACTTTGGAAGGCCAACTTCGGATGCGCGGTGGATTGAAGTTTTCGCTCTGGAGCCGGCTGACCCTTTCGTTAGCCGGTCGAATAGCGATCGCCAAGATGGTGGTCCTCCCCAAATTCCTATATTTGTTCCTGAATATCCCTGTTCCCCTCACCGCCCATTTTTTTTTCAGTGTCCGCTCGCTGATCATCTCTCTTATCTGGGCTGGTAGGCAACCCAGGATCGCGTACGACATTCTCACTCTTCCGATGATGTGCGGTGGCCTCAGCGCCCCAGACTTCAAACTCTACACAATGTGTGCTCAGGCCAGTTTTTTGCACTTTTGGCTTCACCCCACTCCTTTTCAGCCGCACGTGGTGGTTGAGGTGGATCTTGCTGCCCCGTGGCAACTCACCACTACCCTGTTTTCCCCGGCTAAACTCCCACTTACTGAAATAGACACAGTCGAGACCTTGCGATGGGCCTGGGAGGGACTTCGCCGCTTCTCAGGTGCACCTATGCTCTCTGCAAATTCAATGCGGATAGTTCGCCACCCGGCTTTTCCTACTCTCCAACCCTCCAGTATGGTTAAACATGCCACCCGCCTGGGGCTGAACATGGTAGCAGATCTCTATCTGGGAAACACATTCTACTCTCTTGTTGATGACTCCGGCCCCATGGACACTTTGCTCTTTTATCAGCTACGGGCTATTTGCAGAGAACGACATTCTATGTTCCCTCTGCCTCCTCCCTCGATGACCGCTCTTGAGTTCATATATTCGTCTTCCTCTCGTGCCCTCATGGCATGGGGCGTGGACCTTGGTATAGAGATCTCCCAAGCTGATTGGCTTTACTGCTGCAAACAGACAGGGCGACTGTCCCCTAACTATCGCCTGCGCCTTATTCATTTTAAATATCTGCATAGACTCTACCGCACTCCCGTTCAGTTGCACAAGCTGGGACTTATCCCCAGTGACAGATGCCTGCGCAGTTGTGCTCCTGCAGCGGAATTCTCTCATCTTTCCTGGTTGTGCCCCAAAGTCTCCGCTTACTGGTGCTAGGTCATTTCTGCTATTTCCTTGCTGGTTCAACCTGACCCCCCGCTGTGCCTCCTCGACTTTGTTAAATTCTGCCCAGACGCTTCCCGCCGCCTAATTGCCATGCTGCTTGTTCGCACGGCGCAGGATTTCCATGAATTGGGGTCGCAAACCTGCACCTAAATTCGCTCAATGGCTTGAGGATGCATTGTGCTGCCAGACCCTATTGTCTGAATTCTGGGACCTTATGCCAGCTAGATCTCGCCCACGTGACATATGGGGGCCCCTCGTGTCATACCTCCTTGCTTGTTCCCCCCAGCGCCTGGCTTCCTCTCCCACGCTCCCCGCCGGCACTCTGCCCGCGGCGGCTGCCGGTGTGGGATAGTAATTGGCCTCCCCCCGTCCCTTCTCCTTCTCAGCGGGGCCCGCCCTTCCCTCCGTGACTTGTGTGTCTCATACCAATGACTGTTTATTGTCCAAACGTGCATGTATACCATCTGCTATGCGGTCGCTGTATGATGTTTTGAGCTAATGGTCTCCTTTGAGATTTTCAATTATGCTCATGTGCATGGTGCTTTGATTCAGTGCAAGAATGTAATTTGTCTATGCAACTTTGTCAATAAAAAAAAGAAACATTTAGCAATAAGTAACAGGTGACCATACTAGGTTTGCACAGGGCCTTTCACCATGCTGTCACACTTGTCGCTGCATTTTTGGTAACGTTTGAGCCGCTTGAGCTACAAACAAGGCTTTTTTTGTGAGGCAGCACATGAAGGATTATGTGGACATTGCGGAAAATGTATAATTGTGCGAAGGTTGGTGCAGCCAAACAGTCCAATAATTCCAGTGGCCCTGCTCATACCTCTGACTAGGTCCAGAAGTGCTCCTCAGTGATTCCTTCTTTTGTTTGTCTCATTGAGTTCATAATTTAGCTTCTATGGAAGCGAGGAAGACTAAACCTGAGGTTACTACTCCACAACACAGACTACCATACCACATAATTACTCTCCATAACACATAATCCCACTCTAAATAATTCCTATACACTAAATACCACATAATTTCACTGCACAACATACCATATAATTCCACTACACACAACGTACATCCACTCCACTCCAAAACACATTAGTAAAAAACTTTTACATACAACGCCAAGAGCTCTAACTCTTGCAAATGCGAGACCTATTAAATTACAAATGCTTCTTTAACTGGTAGTCACGTTTTAAGAGTGGTGGAGAAAGGGGGACAGGGCCTCCAACCAGCGCTCAGTAATTTCGCTGTGTAGGACTTACAGGAGGTACCAGGAGGGCATCTTGGTCCCCAAAGTCCCTCAGGAGTAAAGTGGACTTCATCCCCCAACCAATACTGTGCCGGGAGGTGCATTTGCAGAGTGGTGGAGAAAGGGGGGGCGTGGCCTCCGAAGACATTTTAGCAATCCCACTTTGTGGGACTTAGTAGAGGTAACAGGAGCGGTAGTTTGCCTCCAAGGACAACCTTAGGGGCCAACTACTCCTCATATTACCTCCAGTAACTCCCACACAGCAGCATTGCTAAGTTCGCAGAGCAGGCCATGCCACCTTTCCCCACCGCTCTGCAAACGCACACCCTGGTGCTCTCTTGCATGGGGATTAAAGTCCACTTGGCTGCTGGGGGTCCTTAGGGGTCAACTAGCCTACCTGTTATCTCCAGTAAGCCCCACACAGTGGGATTGCTGAGAGGTGGACACAGGCCACGCCCCCTTTGTCCACCACTCTGCAAACGTGCCTCCTGGCGTGCTCTTGGTTGGGGGTGAAGTCTCCTTGCCTCCTGAGGGTCCCTTGGGGACAACTAGCTGTCATGTTACCTCTGTAAGCTACACACAGCTGGATTGCTGAGAGTGGTCCGAGGCCATGCACCCTTTTCACACCACTCTGAAAAAGCACCGCCTGGTGCACTCCTGCTCGGTGGATGAAGTCCACTTCAGTCCTGAGGTCCTCAGGACATAAGGGGACCTCATCACCCCACCTGCTGTGCACCAAGAGGTGTGTTTGCAGAGTGGTGTAAAAAGGGGCGTGGCCTCGTTCCACCTCTCAGCAAACCCACTGTGTGGGGCTTACTGGAGGTTCCTGGTGGCCTAGCTGCCCCCCAGGGACCCTCACTAGCAATGGGGACTTAATCCCCCAACACAGAGCATGCCAGGAGGTGCGTTTGCACAGTCATGCAGGGAGGGGGCCGGGGCCTCTAGCGAATTGCCCTTTATTAAAATACTTTTTATTTTAAGAAGGGCGCTGTGTGGCCCCCTTTCTCTTGAGCCTTTTGGGCCCCAAGGAGCCCATCCCCCAGTACCTGAGCCATTTGTTTTTATTATTCTAAAGGATAGGGGTACGAGGCCCCCCTCCTGAGGCCCATTACAGCCCAGGGACCCCATCCCCTGGGGCTAGGCCTTTCCTTTTTTTTACACGGTAGGGGGGCTGTGGGCCCCCCTCCCCAGGCCATTTTTGGCCCCAGAGACCCCATTCCCTGGGGCCCGGCAAAAATGTATTTTTTAAAGGGGGGGGCTGCGTGGCCCTCCTTCACTGGGCCTCTCTTTGTTGATTTATTTATTGATTTAAAACTACAAAAGGGATGGGGGCCACATGGCCTCCCTTCCCTGGACCAGTATTGGCCCCGGGAACCCCATCCCCCGGGCCATGCCTCCTTGATGGGGACCGCAGGTGCAGCTCCCCTTGTCCAAAAGCAATCTGCTTTGCTTCTTGGAAGCGAGAGCAGGTTTCCTGCTCTCACTTCCAAGAAGCAAAGCCGTGCTCCCGCCCTGCCATAGCAAACGGCAATGTCCTGGGAGTGGGCGCCCTGGTACATTGCAGGAGCCAGCCCTGGGGGGACAAATAAAATCTTGTCTGCTCAACCTAAATAAGCCAAAAACTAACTAAGATAGGTAAAACAATCAATCAGGCAAAGTTTTTCTACAGAATCTGAAATTGATTATCGCACAGCCTTCTGCTTGGCAAAAAGGCCTCTTTCTTTTGCAAACAACTCATTTTCTTACCTGTCTGCATGAAGCCTTGTAGGATACTTTGGAAATATCAATCTGGGCACTGTCTCCAAGGCATGCTACTAACATCAGTGCACTGCTATCGAATTAAAAGCCCTGTTAGAAAAAAGAACAGGCTTTGAAAATCCTTTTGGTTCAGCGAAAGATCTTCGTAGATGTTGAAGTGGTGGTTTCTCAAGACTATCTGGCTCATGTGTTAGGGTGGATTTCTGTGGCAGTGGGTGAATTCTATGCTGTGTGCCAAAGTGAAAGGTGCGGGCTCCTGGGGATCTTGAGAGGAAGATTGTTGCTAGGACAGTAGCAGGCTACATGCTGTGTTTGGGTAAAAGTAAATTCTAGTATGGCAGGAGGTAGGATTCTGGGACAATAGAGGTCCTGTGGTGGCAAGGCGGAAGCCAGGCAAGCAGGGGGATGGTATGCCTTGGGTGAGGGTGAATGCTGAAGTGGCAGGAAAGAACGGATGATGGGGCAGCTGATACATGTTATCCTATGATTGGTAGATGATGAAGTGCCAGGGAAGACTGGATGCTGGGGAAGCAGTGATTGTTATTTTATGGGTTAGCTAGGGTGGATATTTGAAGGCCAGAGAGGAGTTCTTATTGGGACAAAAAGTGGGCACAGTGCCAGCATGTTTATTAGGGCAGACTGGGGGATGTTTTGCTATGGTCTTATGCAAATGACAGTGTCAGCGAGGAGTGGATGCTGCGAAGTCTCCTTTTGTAAATCGTAGTTGCTTTGGCAGCATGGTGACTGACAGGGTATCAGAAAAGAGTGATGAAGATTAGCAGGAGTTCAATGAGGTAAGGATGGATGCCAAGGCAAGGTTCAGTGAAAGGGTGGATGCTTGGGCAGCAAGTTCTCGCAGTGACAGGGCAGTTCCAAGGACAGAAGGAGCACACTATGGCACGTGGTAACGTTTGGTGAGGTCAGGCTGCTTCTGTGATACGTCAGGTTCCCGCTGAGTCAAGGAGGCCACTCCACCATTAACCACAGGCAGCTTGCATGAAAGTGACTGATGGCATGCTGACAGGATACGTGTGAGTGTGTGTGTATGTGTGCTTGTGTGTGTGTAAGTAGGTGGATTACTTTTAGCTTTTATTATGGGGGCTGCTATTTACATTATTATATTACGGCACAGGCCATTTTTCCTGTAGAGTGCCATGGCCTTCTTCTCTATAGCTAGAGGCCATTTATTAGAGTATTGGACCTCTTTGCAGGAGTTTTCTTGCTCTGTGTATTCTCCTTCTTCTGTAAGTGTGGGTTGTTCACTGGTCTCTATTCTTGAAAACATTCTAGGTACTCACTTAGGCTGTTTCTCTCTTGGTGGTAGGGAGTAACTCTTTTTTCGTAGTGTTAAATAGGAGAATGTTCAGGGGCTAAGGATGTGAAGACCGGTGTGAACTCCCACTGGTCACTCCTCTCATGCGCCTCGGCAGCTGCTAATTTGGTTTTGATGAGCTACATATGCTGCAAATAATAGGAATGCTTGCTACCTGTGCAGCATCAAAGGGAAAAAAGGAAAAATGTTCAGGGTCATGTTATGCTGCCCTATCTTGCTCACGTGGTACCAGATGGCACCATGTGAGGAGGCATGTCCAGTTCCAGCACACCAAATTTGCCTTCTCATGAGGAAGGGGGCACAGTATTTGCAGTCACCAGCATTGTACACCTTAGCGCTGCCTATGGGCTGCTTAAATATTAGGTGCCACAGCATGGCGTCTTTATTCACTATGTGTCTGCAGATTTTAAAAAGTTAAAAACTTCACAGACAGAATTGTAGTCAGAGTACTATGAGGTGGCTGCTCTGAATGCACTGTACGTTTGCCGAGAAACCTCCATGTTACTTGCAGCCCCTCAGCAAACATTTTTGGGTTACCCTGTAAATCATCTGCATATAAAAGGCAGGAGATATGCATGCCTTCTTTCTTTGAAAAAAGGAAGGAAGTGTAAATAAGGTGAGGGCCAGGCCATAACTGGGATTCTTCGAGTCAAGAGTCAATTTGAACTTGGGCTCAGTGGAGTATTCTTTGACATCACTGTTTCTTGTTGGGGATACTCAGAACACTCTTAGGTGGAGAGTCTTGAGACATGTTTAGGCATTTTCCTGGATTCTTCCTTTTTTGTGGTGATAACATTTTAAGGTTAGACTTTATTGGCAGTCTTGTATGTTTCATAGTTTATGTGAAATTAAAGTAGTAACCATTGCTCCTTATATGATCCTAGTTCTATTGGGCAAATATACTGATGAAGAGGGAGGCTGAATGTTGGAGGAGAATGTTAAAGATATTTCTTCTGTTTGCACTCCAGAAGAGCAGATATGTGACCTTACAATGCTTGGCATACTAGCACTGATTGCTTTGAGCTCAGATGAAATCTCCATCAAGATCGTCAAGAAGGATTTTGATGATTCATCCACTATTACTAGACGCTCTTACATTCCATGTAGTGTGCTCCACATTAACAGTACAATCTCCTGCACTGAAGACTAGGGGCAGCAGGTACTTTGAGAGATGTATGTGTCAGGGAATAGGGGTTGAGTTGAAGACTGATTGAAACCCTGAGGATGAGGCTGTAGATTATGTGGGTCTTGCACTAAAGAGTTTGCAGACATCAGGAGTGAGCCATTAACATCACGTTGAATTCCTGGACATGGGAGGCTTGGATGAAATGATTGAGGAGATCATAAAGATGAGGATCTCCTGCATTTAGGGAAAAGTCCAAGATATCCTGATTTACAGAGTCTCTAAGAGGGGTCAAAAAGTTTGAATTGTCTTGAGAGCGACCTTCTTGGAATGACTGAAGTCACCGAGATGAGCTGGTGCATCCTGGATGTTGGATCTTCCTTTGAAACATTGTTCTACAAAATTGGGTAAAGAGGTTACAAGTGGTAACAGAAAGATGCTTTTGGAGTGGACAGAGGTTGATGGAATCAGAGAAGTTAATAATACATTTAGGGAGGCATCTGGATTTGAGTTACTGAAACAGGTATATTTTCCAATTGATGGTTCGTTCGAGGTCTTAAATCCTGGACATTTTAAGGTTTTGGATTTGGATAGCTTTGAAAATGAGGGTGGTATTTTCTTGACTATGTGCATACAATGCAAACATACAGTTTGAGAGAAATATGGCCAGGGTGGCGGTCGCATCCTAATTGGCCTAGCGGGAGCGCCGCACCTCTGGCAGTTGGTCCCGTTTACCGTTACGGTGGCGGGTGGACAAAGTCCGCCCGTCATCGTAATGGGGCCCTTACTGTTTTGAACAACACAAAAAGATGATGGACGGTATGCTGAATATTGTCCATCATTCACCCTCAGTCACAGAGCTGGGTTAAATCCATTTTTTTTTTTTGCTCACCATGCCACCCCAGTTTGGACCCAGCCATATGCAAATCAGTCTTGACCCTGCTCCCCATGGGAACAGTCCAGCTGGAACATCCAGACGAGGTCCGACCTGGAACTGAAAACAAGCATCCTGGGACCTGTTTCGGGGTATGACCCCTCACCAGCCAGGCTAGCTAGAATCCAGTGGCATAGCAAGAATGGGACCCACATCTGGGCATACTCTTCCGACTTGGGGCAACTACATCAATTTACTGTTTTGAAGCAGTGCAACAAATATCAATAAAAATGTATACATTTTGGGGGGGATATTAATATTTATTTCAGGTGCAAAAATCAAGAGAGAATTCTGAGTCCTGAAAAGTTTGACTTGTTCACATTGTCAAAGGTTTCTTGACATAGTTATAGGCTTGTCTAATCCAAGCTTAGCAAAACACGGTTCATCAATCTGCTACTTCTTGAACTTTGATTTCTACTAACAAAGACATTATGTCCAAAAGGAAAACAGCATTAGTGATGCAGGCAGCTAAACCCCATCCTCAAGCAAAGAACTCTGACAGGCTACTGCTCCTGGGCTGAACTCAGCAGTACAGCTTCTCTTGAATACGGACACATTCTTTAATTGCATTAATAATTCTGACCGAGTTTAAAAGTCCTTTTTTTGCAGTGTAGTGCAGAGAGCTGATCTGGACAACTCCTTTAATAATAGGATGGTATCACCAAAGTCCCAATAGTTATCATACTGTGGAATGATGGAGATAATCTATTCTGCACATGAAATCTTGCTTACAAAAAAGCATCTTTCACATGGGAAAAAGTATGCACGCATCTGTTTTGTTTTGGCTGACTTCATACATATTTCCTTGCTTTCCCATGGAAGAAAATTCGGTAATGTGGCAGTATATCTTTCATGTCGATCGTTTTTTAACGAACGATGAACATCAATGAAACTCAAGAGTTACAATAAATCAGTATACTTACTACAGAGGATTATACCGTACGTAGTTAGAACATTGAGATGTGTAGGTGTATTGTGCCTTTTAGAGGAAATAGGCAGTTAAGAGAATGAGAGAGCAGTAGAGGAATAAAGCCGTCTTAAGGAAGAGGAGGAGCAGAGAGATAGATATGTCAAGAGAGATCAAAAGGGAGAAATAAATAAACAGTACTCGAACAAGGATGAAGCGATGACAGAAGAGTGGACGATTGAATATGAAAGGGAAAAGAATGGAGAAGCCTATAGAGGGGACAACACGGAAGCACAACAGAAAGAGTCAGAATCATGTGGTGCTAATGAGAAAGGAAAGACAGAGAAAGCAAAGGTAATTAGAGACAAAATGCGGGAGGTTACGGGAAAGAAATAGAAAGAAAGGATGAAAGGGAGAATGGGGCATGTGAGAGAAGGAGAGACAGAGATAATATAGAGGCAGAGAGAAGGGGGGAGGGGCAAGGCGTAAAGCCAGAGAGGGTGGGAGCACGAGGCCCTGCCAAAATGTTATAGACACCCTATGGGATATTTAACACTTCTGTTATTCATGGGCTTTCAGACTGAATTTCCGAACCGAGAACATATGGATGTTAAGGATTCACATGGCTTACAATTCTTCACAGTCTAGTCTTAGCACGCCTGAATATTTTGGCGTATGTTTCAAACACATTTTCAGAAAAAAAAGTTTAAAAAAATAATAAAAAGTCTCTGTGTAAATTATGGCTGCCACTGGAGTTTCAGAAAAATATTTGAGATTTATTGTATAGAAAAATATGTCTGCTGTTAACACAGTTTAAAAAAAAAAACCCTGTAAAAGGCAGTGAGACATTTGCAAAGAAAGACAAATATGTAAAGGCATTTAGGGTCATATTTTAAAAAAATGTACCGCAGCGCAGAATGTCACCTTGCTGAGCTGTTTTACAAGGAAAGGGCAGGAATGTGCCATATTTGCTATAATAAGGGGCATTTTCCTCCACAAAAACAATCCTTAGTAGCATATTCCTCTTTCTATGTGTGCTGCAAAATGCAGTACACATAGAAAGAGAAAGTAACGAGGGGAAAATAGACCTGAAAAGTTTTGTGGAGATTTGTCAAATGAGGTAAAGTAATTAGTGACCAAAATTCCAAGGAATTCAAATTCCTGGGAATTTTAACTATAACTGGAGTGGCTACAACACAACACATTTATATTATGAAAGTTTTTGACAACATGAGCCTAGTGAGACAGCTACAGATGTATCTAGGCCTGACTTAAAGAATGTTACTTTACTACAGGAAGCTTTACAAAGTGTAAGGGCCCGATTTATTTAGGGTTTGTGCCACGTTTGCACCACACAACATGGTGCAGCTACAACAAAAACCCTAAAATGGGATTTGTCAAGCCATGAAAGCCACTTTACATGGTGCTGTGTGGCTTGATAAATCAGGAGTAATGTAACGCAGCGCAAATTGCTGTTTTGCATTACTCTGCCCAGGGAAGGTGCTCCATGGGCTTTGCCTGGATGTTCCCACGCACTTCCAATGGATTTCGATGCATTCCCAGATTTACTATCACTTGTAGACCTGGAAATGAGTCAAAAAGACATGTGTTCTCAGGGGAGGCTTAACATGGAGAAATATCTTTATTTCCACTCGTTACCTCCTCTTTCTATGTGTGCTGCATTCTACAGCACGCATAGAAAGAGGAAGTAACGAGATATGTTGTGATGGAGGGAGCAATTGCTGGGCTAGCATACAATCTGGTTAGTGCGTATGTCCCTCCCAAGCTGTCTGGGCCCACACTGGACACAGTAAGGGCCATGATGACAGGGATTTACAGGGGCATCACGGTGATTGGGAGACTTCAATATGGTAATTAACTCGACCAAGCAATGCCCAACAGGCCCCAAAAAAGGATTTTTGCCCAGGATCTTTTTCTCAATGTGCCATGCAGTAGTTGAATGAACCTGGTAACCTTTATTAACTGAACTTTTAAAATGGTGGAAGTGAAATTAAAATGAGCTAAGGTACCCTTCTGTAAATACTTATATTCCGGGGGCCCCTGTTAAAGGTTAAAAACAAAGCAGGAATATTCTAAGCAGTAATGTTTCCCAATATTAACCTAAATGGTCGACATGTTTCTTGCCTGATGAGTCTCTACAGATATATGGCAATTCATCAGGACCAAAACAATGTAAGTTACATCTAGTGGGACCATAATCAAATTCATAAAGTGGGCAGGCAATCTAGAGGGTGAGGAATGGAGGGAAGCCCTCATGGCACAAAAACTCGGTGCTGCTTACAGTTTTTTCCAAAACCTGCTGGAAAAATGTATAGAAAATATTAATACATTCTCACGATATTATCTCTTTTATAAGGTGGCAATACCTACAAAACCCTGCGCAGCTTACATTTTTTCCCAAACCTGCTGGAAAAATGTATAGAAAATATAAATACTTTCTCACGATATTATCTCTTTTAGACGGTGGTAATAGGTAGGGTACAAATAAAAAAAACTAATACCTACCTATATATAAGGCCCTAGCCCAGAATGCAGCAAAAGTGTGCTGAAAACAACATGGCTGCCTTTCATGTTTGGCAAAGACAGTCATTAGCTAATCAGATACTGCCTTCTTAATGGCATGTAACGTGGAATACAATGAAGTTACCACAGTATACAATGGCATAATAGATTACTAAATATTTTTAACAGTTATAACTGTAACACTATTTACACATACTACCAAAACTTTGCATTAAAACATTAGAATCTATATTTCTGCCACATTAGAACTACATCTTTTCAATCACTTGCACGCTACGTTTGTTTCAAATATTACACTTCACCGTACGCTTCTCCACTCTGTCACACTCCACTCTATGTCATTACGCTCTATGGTATTATAATCTGCACCACTCAACTGTACATCACTAGACCATGCGTCATTGCACTCTATGCTAATCCACTGTATGCCACTCCATTCTACGCTAATCTACTGAATGCCACTCCACTCTACCACAGTCTACTGTACACCATTATATTTGAAATCACTCCACTGTACACGGTTACACTCTATCCCACTCCATTCTCTGACACTGTAGAGTATGCCACTGTACACTACTCCACTCTATGCTATTCCACTGTATGCAACTCCACTGTACGACACTACACTCTATGGTATTCCAGTCTATGCTACTCCACTGTGTGCCGCTCTAGTGTACACCAATACATTATATGCTATTCCACTGTATGCCAATCCACTCTACAGCACTTCACTCTACACTATTCCACCAGATGGCTCCCTACTCTGCACCACTCCACTGTGCACTACTCCACTGTATGCCACTTTAGTCTACAGCCCTCAACTCCACATTACTAGAGTTTCCTCTGTTCCAATCTATGACTCTCCACTTTACGCCACTCCATTCAACAACACTCTACTATAAGACACTCCAGTGTACGCAACTCTACTGTATTCTACTCTACTCTATGCTATTCCACTTTATGTCACTCCAGCCCACACTACTCTACTACACTCATATCCACTGTACACCACTCCACTCTACACCATTAGACTCTACGCTATTCTGGTCTATGCCACTCCATTCTACATCTACACCACTCCACTGTACGGCACTACTACAATCTATGCTATTACAATATATGCTATTCCCCTGTATGGAACTCCACTGTACGCCACCTCATTTAAAGATATTACACTGTAAGCCACTCAACTTGGCATCTCTCCAGTTTATCATATTCTACTGCACACCACTCCACTGCACACCATTGCAGTGTATGCCACTACACTATGTGCTATTCCACTGTACACCACTCCACTTTACCTCACTCCACTCTATGCCACTCCATTGTATGCCAATTCCCTCTACGCCACTCTACTGTATTCTATTCCTGTCTACATCATCTCCAGTGTATGGTATTCCATTGTATGCTACTGCCCTGTACACCACTACCCTCTAAGCTACTCCAGTATATGCTATTCTATTATACTACACCTCACTCTACGCTATTCCACTCTATACCACTCCACTCTACACCACTCTACTGTATGCCACTCCACTGTACACTGCTTCAATTTAGGCCACGCCACTCTACATCAATCCACTCTAAGTTATATCACTGTATGGCACTCTACTGTACACCACTGTACTCTACATTACTCTAGTTTATGCCTTCAACTCCGCACTATACTACTGTAATACACTTCACTCTACACCACTCCATTTTACACTATTCCACTGTATGCCTCTCCAGTCTAGACCACTACACTGTACACCACACCACTCTACATTACTGCCCTGTAGGCGACTCCACTCTATGCCAATCCACTGTGCGATATTTCACTGTAAACCATTCCACTGTATGCCACTAGACTCTACTCTATTCCACTGTACGCCACTCCACTTTAACCCACTCCAGTATATGTCACTACACATACACTCTTCCAGTATACGCCAATAGACTCTCCAGCACTCTACTCTATTCCACTCCATTATGCGCTATTCCACTATATGCCACTCCAGTCAACACCACTCCACTACACCCTATTCCATTGTATGCCACTCCACACTACACCACTCCAGTGGAGGCCAATGCAGTCAACGCTATTCCACCCTACATCACTCCACTCTACTGTACTCCACTGTATGGGGCTGCATTCTTTGCCACTCAACTCTATGCATCTTCACTTTTGATTGATCGATAGAACAACACAGAAATTGAAGGAAACAGTGCATGCATAATACGAATGGCTTTTACAGGCATTTAAGTATAGTGGAATGGTGGAATGGTGGAATGGAAAATGTGTCTGGAAACGATATGGGACATATTGTGAATCGATTTGTATATGGATTAAGACCTGAAGTAAGTGCTATGATACAGCAGCATTTGATTTGTTAGCAGAGCAAGCCTATAGATGAGATTCTTTGATATGCAAAGTACTATAACAATGAAGTGGATTGCAAGCATAAGAGATTGAAGGAGATGTTGATGCTAGCACTAATGAGAACATCAAAAAAAGGTTATGTAGGAGTTGGTACTGATTGTGCTGTTGTTGTACAGGGAAATGGTAAACCGAATACAGGCATGCGAGGAGCAGCAGGAGCACAGCAACAGAGTGTGACAACTCAAAGTAGAGGTAGAGGGACTTCAATGGAAATATTGAAAAAAAACAATCCATGTCATAATTGCAGCAAGTTTGAGCATTGGAAGCTTGAGTGTAGGTTTAACCCACAAAATCAGGTGAATAAGCAGATGTCTCAGAGAGAAAAACACAATCCCAAAAAGGTGATATGATGCAGAATCAGCAGACTCAAAGACAAAATAATCTAAATTTTAAACATGTTGCAAGCTCCTATGCCACACATGAATGGTCAGGTTAAAAAATATAATGTGAAAATGGGATTCTATACTAATGAAATGAAGCCAAAGTGCACACAAGTTTCATGAACAAATAGTTCCAAACAAATTATGCTTCAACCACCTGCGCCGTGTCCACTGGCGCTCAATGCAAAATCCGGGAAAGTGTGCAGGAAGGTGATCCCTTCGTGCTGGTGGGAGCGCTGAATTACAATACCATTAGGTATCAATCCATTCACACTGAGTAACCAATTTTCACGATCAAATATATCTTGACGAGCAAATATTTGACCAACTTTACGTTGTTTTATTAATGTGATGCATTATCCATAATGCACATCAATTGAAATAAATCTGCCATAAGATCCATTGTTTATCAGTAAACCCAATGCATTTCGGGTCATAACCTGACCCTTCGTCAGGGTTCGTGTACTGCATTTCTAGAAAAAATGGAAACAGGAACAGGAGGCCATTCAACATCTAAATAAAATGTCTTAGCACTTAGTTAGTCGTGTGTTATAAATGTGAAAATCATAACTGCATGGTTCCATTCAAAATAAAAGCTAATTCATTTCAGAACAGGGAATGGTGCACGGAGGTTGAACGAAGTGAAAGAATTTGGAAATTGTACCAGTAAGGAAAGATGGAACTGTGCCGTAAATAAGATCAAGATAAGTGATCCTCGTGATAACACGTTGAACACAGTGAAGAGCGCTTAATGTGGGTTAAAACCGAGTAAATTCCCATGCTCAGCTAACATTTATACGGGTGCGGTTGTGAAACATTAGAAGCGAAACCGTAAGACATTTATACGTGAAGCGGAAAGGTAACGCCGTTAAGTACACACTGCGAATGCAATTACGTGGGTTAGAACTGTGCTCAGTCAACATTTATATTGGTGTGGTTATGAAGCATTAGAAGCAGAACAAAAATAATTCTATGTGAAGCGAAAAACTAATGCGGTTAAGTGCGCGCTAACTGTATTTACCTGAATCTTTGCACGGTTCCCGCGCAGTGCTGTGTGGGAGTGGAAACATGCCGTGCTCACATAAGGTGTAGGTGTGTATTAGGGCGTCTTAAAGGCTCTGAGCTTATTTGTATTGGAGAAACCACTAACGGGAATTTAAAGACGCATGAACATTAAGTATTGTCAACAACCATTATAAATAAAGTAAACTGTGCAGAAAAGGTAGCAATTGTAACATCAAAGCAACATGATAAGAAACAATGCAAATGTACATAACAAATTGATGAGATGAAGCCAAAAGAACTCTAAAATGAGTACTCAAAAAACAAGCTAATGCAATCAATGATAAAACAACTCTGTGATGTGATCAAATGATTAGCGTTGTGGATAACAATGATAAACATGCATTAAGGAAAATAAGTGTAACACAAGGGAATCGATAGTGTCTCAATATATGGCATTGAAACACAAGGATGGAGATGACACAGAGTGAAAATAACTTTGGCTTGAAATATAACCAAAGACTCTAGCTCAAGAAACAAGCTAATACAACTGCAACAATATAGAAAAGGATGCAAAACAATCTAAGGATTATAGGAAACAATTGAATTTTATTCTGTCGTTCATCCCTTGAGGCTGAAGGGCATGCAGTCTTTTTGTCCAATAAAATTCAGATCTTGCTATGTTGTGTTTTGCCTCAATCCAGTGAACTGCTACCGTTGATTTTATGTTGTTGTTGCGAATGTTGGTCTTATGTTCACCTATGCGAATTTTCACTTTCCTTTCAGTCTTACCAACATAAATTTTGCCGCAAGTGCATTTCAATGCGTAGACAACATTGGCTGTATCACATGTGCTGGAATGTTTTAGCTCAATTGCATGACCTTGTGTAGTGTGAATTAACTTATTGCCAACCATAACATTATTGCAATGGACGCAGTTCATACCTTTTTTCAATGCCTTTATGGTTCTTGTGTGTGAACTCAAGTTTATTATTCAAGAGCTCTTTCAAATTATGGGAACGTTGCATTGCAAAAGTGGGCTGAGTAGGAAAGATGTTCTTTAAGTCCGGTTCAGTCTTGATCAGTGTCCAGTGTCTCATGATGATTAACTTAATCTGGTTCGATTGTGTGGAAAATTTCAGGACACAGGCTATGGTGTTTGACCGCTCTGGAACTGTACATCGTAACAACGTTGTTCTGTATATAGCTTCTACCCTCTTGGTGGCTTTATCGAGTACTTCTTCAGGGTACCCCCTTTATTTGAATTTCTCTCAAAATCTTTTGATAATATGTGATCAGTTTCATCTGGATCAGAAGTGATCCATTTCAGTCTGATAAACTGGGTGTAAGGAAGGTGATGTTTTAGGGATTTTTGATGGAAGCTCCGGAAGTGCAAGGAGTTGTTTCTATCAGTCTTTTTGGTTTGCACGCTTGTTTTAATGATTCCTGACTCTATCTGAATCAAAACGTCCAAGAAGGCAATGCTTTTTTTCTCAATTTGGTGAGTAAATCTAACCAGTTTATGAATGAGGTTTAATTGAGTAATATTGGTTCCTAGAAGTCTTACATCCCCTTTCCAAAGGGATCACCTTCCTGCACACTTTCCCGGATTCTATACTAATGACCATGTTGACACAAATCTAAATATTACTCAGTGATATCTGATAAAGATTGATGACAGTGATTCTGATTTATCACGGTGCCGGTGCCCGAGAGGGAAGGAGGAATGCGTGCTTGGCACATCTTTAAAGGTAGACCAAAGTGGTCCCTATGTGAATGGCAAGGTAAATAGAACACCTTTTTTCGTTTCTTGTCAACACTGGTGCTACCTGTTTCACTATGAGAACAGCAGAAGTTCCCAACCTACCCCTCTCGGGAGAAATGATCCAAGGTGTAGGAGTTTGTAATCGATTAATATCAACACCTGTAACTGAACCTGTTAAAGTACAAATTGGGTCATTTGAGGATTTGCACAATGTGTGATATGTGGTATTAATCCAGTGAATCTATTAGGAAGAGACTTGTAGTGCAAATAAATTTGCTCCATTTATTGTACTCCGAAAGGAATAGAATTCCATACCAATGATGAAGATATTGCATTCAAAATGTAAAAACAAAAGATTGAAGCTGAAGAGTTATTTCCTCTATTAACAAGTTATGATTTACCCTTGGAATTGAGAGATACTGGGGGAAAAGTATCAAATTCTCTATTTGCGATTCTCAAATAGCGATTTTTTGAGAATCGCTATTTGGGAATCGCAAACGAGATGTAAGTAAAAATTTGCAAACTGTTAGCGATTCCTTGGTATTCCTTAATTGCGATTAGCAAATTGTGAATCGCAATTAAGAAATACCTTACCATTCATTCCTATGGGCCAGGAGGCCTGTAGGAATGAATGGGAAGACATTCTCAATTAGCGATTCGCAGTTAGAGAATCGCAAATTGAGAATAATTTCAAGGGTGCAAGGGTGTCATAAGGACACCCTGATGCACCCCTGAAATGAGCATGTGTGCACATGTGGCGCACATACATGCCCTAAGGGCATGTATGTGCGCCACATGGCACTTTGAAAAATGCCAAAAAGTGCATCTTTCAAAGAAATCGCAAATTACCAACAACTTGAATTTGGTGGTCATTTGCGATTTCTTAAGGAGAAATCGCACAACTTGGGTGCTTGTTACATCGCATTTAAGGATTTGCAATTTGCAATTCCGTAAAATGCAATCGCAAAATAGAGAATCGCAAATTTGCGATTCTCTAATTTGCGATGCCCTCTTGGGATGATACATCCCAAAAGGCCTTTTCCCGTTCGCAAACGGCCCGATTCTGAGAATCGGCCCATTTGCGAACGGGAAAAGGGCTTGATACATATGCCCCTCTGTGTTAAATGAAGTTTGGGATTTCATGACAAAAGACATCAGACTGATTAAAGGAGTGGCTCCAATACGAATTACTTTGGAGCCAAATGCAGAATTTACCCGAATTCCACCATATAACCTGAGCCCTGAGACAATTGCAGGTATAACACTTTTAATTGAGTCATTGATTGAACAAGGAATCTTTTATTGAATCTATTATGGGAACTCAGAAACCAAACAGGAAATATTGAATTGTACAGGATTTGCACAAGGTTAATCAGATTGTGATTTCATGTTGTCCGATTATGCCATGTCATTGATTTACGTCAAGCCTTTTTCTCCATTCCCTTGCATCCGGAAACCTAATTTTTATTATCTTTCCGGTTCGGAAACCGTGTCTTGGCATGGTGCCTGCCGAGCTCCACAAGGGTATACAGCGAGTCCTTCCATCTTCAATCAGATATTGAAGAAGAACCTGGAGACATTGTTAATACCAAATCACTGGATGCTGCTTCTGTACATTGATGACTTGTTGGCAGAGTCAGGTACTCAGTACGTGTGTATATGTGACACCATTGTATTATTGCAACATCTCACAAGTAGCCGATTGACCAAGTATGAGCATGTGATTTTGGGTGCTGAGAACGTTTCATTGGTGAGATGTACAAGTTTTAATCCAGGTACACTGATGCCCTTACCAGGAAATGAAGTTTTGATTGATGAAGCAGATCATGACTGTTTAGACGTGACTGCTCTGTGTACAAAGCCTCACCTGGATATTCTGGATGTTCCTCTACCCGAGTCAGATCATGTATTGTTTGTGGGTGGATAATGCTTGAGAGATGCAGGAGTAAATTTGACACCTGCGTATGCCATCTGTACCGTTGTGGGAGTGGTGCAAGGCTCTTGGTTGCAAGGGGTGTATTCAGCTCAGGTTGCTGAGTTGGTTGCCTTAACCAGGGCTTACAGCATTGCTGAACATTTAAGAGTTACCATTTTCACTGACAGCCGGTATAGCTTCAGAGTTGTTTATGATTTTGGAGAGTTGTGGTCTCAGCGTGTATTTATGACCTCTTCAGGTTCACCCATATAAAATGGAGAGAGCGTAAAAAATCTGCTACTGTCATTAAAACTGCCTGCCCAAATTGCAGTGGTAAAATGCCCAACCCATCAACATGGAAACGATTATGTGATGGTCGGTTACTGCAATGGGGACAAGACTGCACACTATTGACCCCTAAATTTGTATATCTTCAATGGGGATCCACTGAAAGAACAAACTGATGCCACAGAATGTAGGCTGATGTTATCAGCTGCAGTAACATGGGAAGAAATAAAAGATGTGCAGGAGGAAGTGCCAGAAACTGAAGTACAGGGGTTGATCAAAGTGGGTTGTAGACAAAGACAGAAAGATGAGGTATGGGTATACACAGATGGAAAGTCCATTTTACCTGATAATTTTTTGCCACTTACGGCAACTAACTACCATGGTCCTGTACATGTTGGGAGAGATGCTATCATGCATCTTTTTTGACAAACTTGGTTTAATCCTCAATTCAGAGTGGTTGCAGAGGTGCAATGCCAAAGGTGTGTAGTATGTCAGCAACAAAATGTGGGAAAGAAGACACTAGTCACAATAAGTCATGTAGGGAGATCTGGAGGACTGTATATTAGGATGAAACTTGATTTTATTGAGATGCCCCCTTGCAATTGTCTGAAATATATTCTAGTGATTGTCTGTCTGTTCTCTAATTGGGTGGAAGCCTACCAAACCAGGCATAATAATAGCTTAACTGTAGCTAAACTGCTCCTTTGAGAACTCATACCACGTTTTGGAATTCTAATTCTTCTTTGAAATCAGATAGAGGGACTCCTTTTAATAATGAGGTCCTAAGAATGCTTTGTGCAGCATTACAAATTGAACAGAAGTTGCATTGTGCGTATCGATTAGAGGCATCTAGAGTGGTCGAACAGATTAATGGAACCTTGAAATCCAGATTGGTGAAAGTATGTGAAACCACGTCTCTGAAATGTCCTGATGCTTTGCCCTTGGTGTTGATGAGTGTGAGAAGTACCCCAGAAAGAAGAACTGGACTGTCCCCACACAAAATCAATATGGGGTGCTCTATGAGACAGCCTGCAGTTCCAGCAAAACAGTTATGGCCTGATTCACAAAGGTATACTGAGTTGAAAGTCTAACTTTACGACTTTCGGTATTCACAAAGGGCATTTACGAGTAGTAAAGTTATACTTTTTTTAGGATGGACAATGTGGGATGGTATAAGAAGTGGTGGGTTTAATAGGAGAAATAGGCTAGGTGTTGTTGATGTAAATTGGGATCGTCTGCATTTGTTCACTAAAAAGGAAATAAATGCAATGCACTTGTCTGTGGAGTGTAAAATAAAAGGGTCAGGCACTAGGTTGAGCAAGTGTTTGATTCTCTTGAAGAGTGCTAAGCTTCATTGTAAGCCTTATTGATGGTGTTGGTATAGTACTTTGCATGTTACCCTGATGGGCTTCAGTAGTGTGAAGTCACCAGGGTTTCTGTTTAATTTCCATTTTTTTCCCTGTCTGTGAAAGGAGCATTTGTTGTCGGATTGCTCTTTGAATTACCAGGGTGCTGAAGGTTTCAACTTGCAGATGCATGTTTTAATTGGACCATAGGTGTTCATATGATTTTCTAGACAGGTATTAAGGTAATTTAGAATGGTGTTGATGTCAGATGTTAATTTGGCAGGGTAAGTGAAGAGCTCAAGATTTAGGTTGTTAATGGAGACATTTTTGAAGGATATGAAGCTTTGGTGTTCCCTTTTGGGCTACCCTGATATTTTGGTTGGACTTTGAGCTGGGAGTTATGGATAGTGATGTGGTCAGTTCAGTCCAGAATTATCAGTGGTTTGCATTGGACAGTTGGTGATGTTGAGAAGATGAGATCAAAGATGTGGTTTTGGAATGTGTTGCTTAGTTGACCTGATGTACCATATTGCAGATGTAGAGGATAAAGTTGAACATGGTGTCTCTTGTTTTGTTTTTTTGAGCATGTGTTTGTGGGAGTTTTAAGTCACTCAGGAGGGTATTTTGGGTGTGTAAGATGGATGATTTGGTGGGAAGATCTGAGACATTGATAATAATATAAGGAAGACTGTTCTCAAGAGGAGAAAGCTAGTAGTTCTGAACCCCCTGGGTATTTTGCTTTGCTAACATGCAGGCAGATGCCAAAAAAGGGCACATACTTCCACATAAAGCCATGCTTCCTCATTGGCACAATCCTTAAGTAGGCATGGAAATTGTGGCTCAGATTCAAAACAAGTAAAAAAGACAGATAATGAAAAGTAGACCAGCAACAGTTTGTATCTGAATATAACTAACAGTGGTAAAGAAAGTACTCTTTTTGCATGTTCTTCTAACCCCCTTCCCCCAATCTTCAGACAGATGCAGCTGGTGTTTCAACTCTGAAGTGTACTAGACCATGCTGACCAGGCCCCAGTGCATATGTTCTGACTGCTCAAAGTATGTGTGCAATTGGGTAATTAATCATTGGCATATTTAACTTACCTATAAGTCCCTAGGATATGGTACAAAGCTTACCTGGTGCTGGTAAGTTAAAGGTCACTAATAAACTGAGGTACTTAATGTGCTACCACCACTGACAAGGTAAAAACATGGCTCTAATTCTGACACTGAAGCCTAGTTGGGCAGCTCTTAAACTGTCAACCCAACATGGGAAAACACGGCAAAATAAATCCCTTTCCAAGTCCAAAGCTTCCTTTTAGGTCTCACCTACACGGAGCATGCACAGTGCTGTGATACATTTTGTTTACAATTGAGTGGATTTACAACTAGCTTACTGCATACCATTAGTTGTTTTCATTGTCATCTTCATTTCCAATCTTTTATTTGTTTAGCTTCCATAGGTATCCCTTCCTTTCTTGTGTTACCTCCTCCCTGGAACAAAGACCAAGTACATATGTTATTCCTCATATTTTTGCAAGGCACTGCTTTTTATTATAAGCATTTTGGTATTATTCCTGTATGTCAAAAACAAAAACACTGGCCCCTGTTTAATAATAAAGAGCGGGACAGGAGAAACAGAAACCAAAAAGCAAACACACATTCCACCTCCTCCACCACTAAAAATATCACTGAAACATTATTCAAAAAAGGCTGCTTATATATCTAAATATCATTTTCTTTATGAGAATACATCATCATCTTTAAAAGTACAGTTTGAAATAACATCTCAGTTAATATTGTAATTTGTTTAGACGATTCAACTTTGTCACCGTTTCATTGTATTATACATTGCCATTCCCCCTAAAAACCTTATCCACTCATACTTCATACACACCATTTACATCCTCACATAAAACCATTCTCTGAGCCCAATGTAAATCAATAGTGTCCAACAGATAAATATGTTATTTTCCTTTTTGGAGAATCATAAACATGTCATTATTCATAATCCCCTTCCTTGTATATATGTTGTATCTGAGTACATATGATTGCATCTTTTTCTCATTGATCACCAAAAAATCTTATTTTTTTAATATCTCCCAAATCCTGTAACCATGTCCTTATTTTAGAGCAGTTGTGACTTCATTTTGATGTCATCGGAGCATTTAGGTCCTACTGATTTGATTTGTGCTGAGGCCTGTTGCGGTGTCAAATGGACAACTGTGTACACCTTCTTCAGCGTAGTATCTTCTTCCAGTGTAATATCCAGAGGATGACAAAGGTAGCAATAAAATGCCTTATATCTAGGTCCTTCACCCCATAAACAGAAGTGGCTTTAACTTACCAAGGTCCCCCTATCTTGTGCTGGGTTCATCCTGAGTACATAGATACTTGTCCCAACATGGTACACAGTAGGATAAATGCCTTGTTCACCATTCATCTTAAAACTATCTTGAATGCTATTAACAGTCTACAGAAGTATCAATAATGACCCAATATGTCTGTTAAATTCAGGGCGTCCTTCTTTTTAAGTCTCACTCATAAGAAGAACTGAATATCCAGTGCTCCCTATGGTCTTATCTTGCAGCTGTATTCTGCTCAAAAGGCACCGGCAAGGGGTATTTCCTGGATGTGCAAAGTGCTTTCCTACATTTAACACAGGCATACAGATTCCTATTTATGTTGCCATCTCTATTGATGCTTTAGCTACTTACACCCCAACTGTATAACTCTATGTCACTCTACACCGCTCTACTTTAAGCCACTCCACTCTGTGCCACTCGATACAACTCCACTCAATGCCGCTTTCCCCTATGCCACTCTACTCTGTGCCACTCAACTCTAAGTCACTCCACTCTACTTTATGCCACTCCACTTTACGCCATTCCATCCCACTCCACTCCATCCAATGCCATGCTACTCTATGCTACTCCACACAATACCACTTTATGCCACACTGCTCAAGTGTACTCTGTGGCACTCTAAGCCACTCCACTCAACTCAACTCTATGCCACTCTGTTGCATACTATTCCACTCTATGCCACTCCATGCCACTCTACTTCATGCCACTCTCCTCCACTTCACCACAGTCTATGACACTTTACTCTTCACAACTCTACTCTGTGACACTTTACGCTATGCACACACAAAAGGATTGGGGACCGGGAGCTTAGTTAGAAAAAGGAGGTCCAGTACCCAAACTCCCAAAAAAATCAGTAATAAACTAAGGGGGTAACTGTTTCTAAATTGAAAAAACAGAAACAATAAACAAAAAATAAATCAAAACCAGGTAGGTGGAGGTGGCTCACACACAAAATTTTTAAGTGTGATTGGAAAGGGAATAGCTCCTTTTATCTGTGATGCCCTCACACACCCTTGCGGGTGTCATGCTTCATCATAGGGCGATGCTCCTCGTGGGGGTGACGCTGCAGTCCCTCACGGGCCCCGCTAGAGGGCTCTTTAGCGGAGATCTTTTAAGAGGAGTCGCCGCAGTTGTGCATGGGTGTATGTGGGCTATGAAATAAAGTGAGTACGTTAAAATTAATGAATGGAACCCAGAACCGAAGTTTTTATTCACGGGTCCAATCTGTAAATTAAAATATAGTAAAGATCCTGGAGTTCCTCTGTAGGAAAAAAATATAAAGGGTAGTTGTATGACTAACTACTTCTCACAGGATAAGTGTACTAGTGATAGGGTCAACATGTTTCGCGCTCTTTAATGGTCCATAAAGGATCCTATGCGCTTCGTCAGGACCAGAGAAGAAGATAACAATGATGTGATTCCAGGCAAAGCCTGTGAGTCAATAATACCTTAATATTTAAGTGAAGATGCGTCCATGCGCTGTGAGGTGCTTTACACTGAAAGAACCTGCATCCGACCTGGAGAAGATAAATAAAATGTAATAAAGGGAAAAGAAAGCGAAAAAAACAGACAAAGAATGACTAGGTCAGTAGAATAAGTTCTGAACATGGCATAGTGCTATTAAAAACACCTAGCCTCATCCACTATACTATAAGGACAACAAGGGAAAGTGTGCTGGTGTGATCAATTTAGCACGAAAAGGGCCAGAGTGCTCAGATACAACATACTGTGGCTACTATAGCGCAAAAACCCAGTGTCAGCACCCAACGAAATGCACTAAAAATATAGGCTAAATGCGATGTTGAAGCTGATTTCCTCATCAATGACGAACCACGCACACCATACTTCTACACCTTACCTAAGATCCACAAGGGGCTCAACCCCCCACCGGGTCGCCCTATAGTTTCAGGGATAGACTCGGTCCTAGAACCACTTAGTAAGTTCTGTGACTTTTATCTACGACCAATGGTCAGCCAAACTCCGTCCTACCTCAGGGACACAACAGAGATCCTCAACCTCATAGAGCAATTTACAGAATCCAACACTATTGATCTCCTGGTAACATTAGATGTGGAAGCTCTATATACAAATATTCCACAGGATGCCACTCTTGAGGTACTGGAAAACACCTTACGGAACATTGACCCATGGCCATTTGTAACACCAGTCTCTTTCATTTGTGACTGTGCTTCCCTAGCGTTCAAAGAGAATTTCTTTGCTTTCAAATCCCAGCTATTTCATCAAATACAAGGGACTAGCATGGGAAGTACATTCGCTCCTAGTCTGGCCTGTCTGTACATGGCTAACTTTGAGGCAAAACATATTCAGAAAGACACTAATCCATATCGCCACAATATATTATTGTGGCGTCGCTATATTGATGACATTATCTTATTCTGGAAAGGAGAAGAAGAACTCTGCTTTGCCTTCTGCAATTGGGTCAACACATTAGACCCCTTTCTAAAATTCACCTATACCAATTCTAGGCATGAAATACCCTTTCTCGACCTCCTCATTTCACTAACCAATGGTTCCCTTCATACCACTAACTACAGAAAACCTACTGACAGAAACAGTCTCCTTGTTTATGACAGTCACCATCCGAGAGCACTTAGAAACAATCTTCCGGTCGGCCAGTTTCTCCGTCTTCGGAGAAACTGTGACACCACCGATGAATTTGAAATACAATCTACCAATTTAGAGTCACGTCACTACCCCCAACGAATGATCAACCTAGCGCAGAAGAGGGCTCGTAATAATCCCAGAGCAGCTCTCCTCGAGACCAGGGAAAGATCCAAATCCAACACTATTACATGTGTCACAACATTTACCCCTACTTCGAATAAAGTACAGAAAGTCATTAAAAAGCATTGGGACATTCTCAAGACAGGGACTTTCCAACCAGGTCCACCACCACTCTTTGCGTTCAGACTTACACAAAACCTGAGGGATTATCTGGTTCACACCAGACCTAAACCTCAACTTACACGTCAACCCACATTATGGACCATGCCTCCAGTAACAGGCCACTATCCCTGCGGGTCCAGTACCGCATGTTCCGAAACCACTTCTTCTAAACAAATTGATCTGGGCCTCACAACACTTTGGCGCCAGACGAGGCACACCAATTGCAACACTAGTAACTGTGTTTACACCATTCTTTGCCCCTGTAATCAGAGGTACATTGGCATGACAACAAGGCCAGTAAAAATAAGGATTGGTGAACACAAAAGTACAATCAGACGAGGCAAAACCAATACTAAACTATTGAATCATTTCTTTGAACACAAACATCCAGCCCACAGCATCAGGTGGACCATCATTGACTCAAACCCGCATTGGACAAAAAAGACACTATTCAGGCAAGAACAACGCTGGGTTTACAGACTCAATTGTGACACCACAGGGCTCATGACGCAATCCCAGGGGTTGAACTAATCTTTTGAATCTACAAGTAGCTCATTCGAGCACTATCTGCTCATTCTTCCCTACCCCTATCTCTCAACATTTCTCATTATTTAATTATTTATTCAGTTGTTCAAGTCATTCTCTGCTTTGTGCAGTCTTTCTCCTACTGTATTTTTGACAGTCATTTTTTCATTTTTTCGTTTTAGCCCTCCAATCCATTTGTTTATCTGTTCCATTTGATTGTCTATACTTATTCAAGATGGCCACCGATCCATTCGGTGTTATCCCTTTCATGAAGTCTGGGCTTACCTTGCATTTTACGACTTTGTTTGTTTGTTTCTTGTCACACTGTTGAGGATGTTCCATTATTATTATTCTTTGAAGAATGCCCGGGGACCCCCCCTTACATACGAAGCCATCCTTTGCTTTGGGATATTATTTCAAGCTTTTACCCCTACCTGTTATTCATCGCTGAGACAGTCTTCGGTACACCGTACCCCACTGTCCTATTATAATTTTCATTGGTCCTTTGACCAGCCTAAGATGGCCGCCTCGTTATTGAGTTACTCCTCTTATCTCACGTCTCCTTATGTGCGTCACTTCCACATTTACGTGACCTATTGCGAATCCCCACATGACGCGTACGTCTTTCCAGGAAGTTCCTGCTTTCCATCTTCATGTATTTGGTATATAAGGACACCAGGACCACCTCTTGGTACCATCCGGTATCCGTCATCGGCAGGGTAGGTCTCACCTCTTGCAACAAGGCGTCCTAAAGTAAGTCATGACGATCTTTATATTCTTAATGCTATCTTTATATTTCCAATGTTATTTTTTCGAGTGCCTCCATACTCGGTCGTCACTCTCTCAGTAATGGCCGTGTGGTCCTTTCTCTCCCCTTGCACTTTAGTGTGTTAGCCTGATGTACCTGACGGGACCGTAGAAGTCCGCTCTCTGAATCAGAGGGGTAGGCACCTTCATAATATTATTATTTCTGCATGTTCGCTTCTTACGTTAGTCACCGCCTCTTTAGTACACGTCACATCCCTGTTTCATTCATGTTTTGAATTTAACACGCACAGCTTGTGACACCTTTTAAGTACGTAATCTTTTTTTCCCCCCATTACTCCTTACATACCTCAGTTGACCTTCTCACGCAACATCGCATTTAGCCTATATTTTTAGTGCATTTTGTTGGGTGCTGACACTGGGTTTTTGCGCTATAGCAGCCACAGTATGTTGTATCTGAGCACTCTGGCCCTTTTCGTGCTAAATTGATCACACCAGCACACTTTCCCTTGTTGTCCTTATAGTATAGTGGATGAGGCTAGGTGTTTTTAATAGCACTATACCATGTTCAGAACTTATTCTATTTACCTAGTCATTCTTTGTCTGTTTTTTTCGTTTTCTTTTCCCATTATTCCATTTTATTTATCTTCTCCAGGTCGGATACAGGTTCTTTCAGTGTAAAGCACCTCACGGCGCATGGACGCATCTTCACTTAAATATTAAGGTACCATTGACTCACAGGCTTTGCCTGGAATCACATCATTTTTATCTTCTTCTCTGGTCCTGACGAAGTGCATAGGATCCTTTATGGACCATTAAAGAGCACGAAACATGTTGACCCTATCACTAGTACACTTATCCTGTGAGAAGTAGTTAGTCACACAACTACCCTCTATATTTTTTTCCTACAGAGGAACTCCAGGATCTTTACTATATTTTAATTTACAGATTGGACCCGTGATAAAACCTTCGGTTCTGGGTTCCATTCAGTAATTTTAACGTACTCACTTTATTTCATAGCCCACATACACCCATGCACAACTGCAGCGACTCCTCTTAAAAGATCTCTGCTAGAGAGCCCTCTAGCGGGGCCCGTGAGGGACTGCAGCGCCACCCCCACGAGGAGCATCGCCCTATGATGAAGCATGACAACCGCAAGGGCTGTGAGGGCATCACAGATACAAGGAGCTATTCCCTTTCCACTCACACTTACAAATGTTGTGTGTGAGCCACCTCCACCTACCTGGTTTTGATTTATTTTTGGTTTATTGTTTCTGTTTTTTCAATTTAGGAACAGTTACCCCCTTAGTTTATTATACTTTACGCTATGCCACTCTATGCCACTCTACTCTACGCCACTCCATTCTGCTCTATGCCACTCTATTTCACTCCATGCTACTCTACACCACTCTATACTACTCTACTCCTCTCTACACCACTGTACGTCACTCCACTCTACACAACTCTAAGCGACTCCACTCTATGCCACTCCATTCTACACCACTCGACTCTGCAAAACTCTGCACCACTCCGCTGTACACCACTCTACACTATGCCACTTTACTCTATGCAACTCTAATTTATGCCACTCGACTGTACGACGCCACTGTACTCTACACCACTCAATTCCACTCAACTCTACTTCACTCCACTGTACTTGGCACCACTCTTCTCTATGCCACTCCACTCTACTCTGCACCACCCCATTCAATACAATGCAACTCTAGGCCACTCTACTCTATGCTACTGTACTATATTGCCCTTCACTCTATGCCACTTCACTCTAGTATATGCTACTCTGCACCAACCTACACCACTCTACTCTATGCCACTCTATGTCACTCCATGTCACTATACTCAATGCCACTCTACTTGACTTCATCCCACTCTATGCCACTCTATGCCACTTTACTCTACACCATTCTATGTAACTTCACTCTACCCTATGCCACTGCATTCTGCTCTACCCTACAATGCTCCCCTGTATGTCACTCTACTCTATGCTACTCCACACTACTCCCCTCCACACAATGGTACTCTGTGGCACTCTACACCATTCCACTCTATGCCACTCCACTCTATGCCACTCTACTCTATGTGACTCCATGCTTCGCCACTCCACCCTATTCTATGCCACTGTACGCCACACCACTCTATGCCACTATATGCCTCCAATCTATTCTACTCTACTTCACTTCATGCCACTCTATCCTATGCTACTCCACTCTATACCAATCGACAGTACACCACTCTACTCTATGCCCCTTCCAACTATGCCACTTTACTCTATTCCACTGCACTCTCACCCACTCCACTCTACTCCACCCCACTCTATGCCACGCTATGCCACTCCACTCTATTCCACTGTATTCTATGACATTCCACTCAATCCCCAGCCTATGCCACTCCACTCCGTGCCACTCAGCACCTTTCCACTCCACACAATGCTACACTACTACACTACATGCCACTCCATTCTACTCCACTATACTCTACACAACTCTATTGTATGGCAATCAACTCTATGCCTCTCCACTCCACAACATACAACTCTACCCTATGCCACTCTACTCTATACCACTTCGCTGTATGCCACTCTGCTTTATGCCTCTCCATTCCACTTTATGTGACTCTATGCCAACCTACTTTATGTCACTCTACTGTACGTCACTCTACTTTATGCCACTATACTCTATGCCACTCTACTCCACACCACTCCACTCTATGCCACTCTACTCTATAAGCCACTATACTCTACTCTACTCTACTCTACACTACTCTACTGTATACCAACTCTCTGCCTCGCCACTCGATCCTCCACCACTCCACTCTATGACGCTGAACTCTATACAGCTCTACTTTACAAAACTCCACTCTACTCTATGCTACTCTATGCCACTGTTCTCCATGACACTCTACTCTATTTCACTTTAACAAAGCTGGTAGTCCCAGTGGCTAACATGGGGTTAAACTCACCAACTGTTGGGTGCTAACTTCCATTTGGGACCACCAAATATTGCACTTCGAGGTATCAAAATAATTGTTACATTAAACCCAACATAGTGGAAAGGTTTGGATTAAAGGTCATTTTTATATAATGTGACTTTAGAAAGTCTACACTTTCTAGCCCCAACGTTCTAGTAGGCTTTTATGATTCACTACAGCAGTGGTCACCTGGGACAGCCTGCTGCCCTCCTGCAAGGTAGTGTGAATTGCTCTCAAGAAAGAGGAACAAAAGGGGGTATGACCTCCTCCTGACAGGATGGCCATAGGGATGGCCCAGCTTTAAAGAAGCTATCACATTTGATAGGTTAATACAAGTAACACACCCTCCTTTGTGAAGGTAGACCAGATACCATCCCTTAATCAGGGGGAAAATCCATTGCAGAACTGGTTTCCAGGAGGGGTGGCTCATTATACTGGACACACCTCAGGGGTTGCACTTAACTCTGGCTGAGAGAAGAATGGTTCTGACATCTTGGATTTGCCACACAGTGGGATTAATTAGTGCTAACCCTTGAGGGAGTGATGGGTAGATATTTCCATGGGTATTTTTTTCCCATTAGTTAGGAAGTCCTCCTCACCCCAAAAAATTATATTGGCATAAAGATGGTACCCCTGAGATCCCACCTCAGACCACTATTAGGCATGAGAGAAACAGGAGAAGGATGGTAGCTACTGAATCTGTGGAGCTCAGAAAGAAAGGTTGCACCAAGAAATAATGCTGAACCCAAGACAGAACTTTAGAAATGGGAAGGGCTGCTCCGGCTGTTGATTCCATAGAGAAAGACCTAAGGGCTGGAATTTGTCCCATGTGTGATAGAGAAGGGGGCTCCAGGGCTTGTTGGATAGCCTCCTGTTAAGCCTCAGAGACACAAAAGATAAAGGAGCACTACACCTGCTAAGTGCCCAGCTGACCAGTTGCCACTGGACTTGTCTTGGACTTCACTGGTGTAGCTTGTAAGATAGAGTCCTATCTTCAAAGAGGTCCCCCTCAAGTCCTGAACCCCAGGCTGGTGCTAGCGTGTACTCTTTCTCCCTTCAGACCTGTAACTCAAGAGCCTAAAGCAAATGTTAAACTTTTTGGGCACAGACTCTGAGTCTTATATACTACCTTGACATTTTGTGGGTAGGTTACCTTGAACACCATTGAAATCCAAGGCTTCTTCTCAGGTGTTATATAGAGGTTAAACCACATCTTAAAGCATTGAAGTTGAAGGTTTGCAGCAATGCAAGAAGTTTGGGATAAATTTAAAGAAGCTTCTGCTTCCCCCGCTTCAACCAGATGCTGCTCCTGCCACTGTCTCACATGTTTGGATAAGTCATCTGCCATAGACTCTATTCGTTTTTTATAAATCCCGCCTAGCGTACCAGGCTCCTTAAGTAATTCCTCAACCAGCACCACTCGATCGAATCCCCTCCTACCTCCAGTTTTCTTCCCTAGGAAGTCTCTGATCTGAAGGTACTTAAAGAAGTGCCTATTATCAACCCCAAAAGTTTCTCTGATTGTATCAAATGACCTTACCCCGGTTCCATCAATGATGTCTCCCACCTTTCTCACCCCTTTATAGTTCCAAATCTTCATAAACACATCATTAAAAATGCTGGGGAGGGCTTTATTACCAAACAAAGGGGTATGCATGTATTATGCCCATGTCAAACCTTTTACGAACAGCAACCCAGGTTTTGAAGGCACACATTAATGTCTTAAATTTCACCCTTTTATAGTACTTAAAATCTGTATAGCATAAAAGACAACCCCTGGCCTCCAATCCCAACAATAGCTCATAAATTGAAATGGGACCTGCCCATTGCATCTGATCTGGTTCAGCCCCGATCAAACTACCTATTTTGGATAATATGGCCGCCTAATGATATAGCTGAAGGTTCGGGACCGCCCATCCATCTCTCTCCCTGGGTAGCATAAAAAATTTGAGGGCTCTCCTAGGCCAGCAGTTAGCCCAAAGAAATGTGGAGACCAACTGGTTTATGGATTAAAACCATTTCGCATTAATAACCAGTGGAATTGCCCTAAACAAATATAATATTTTTGGTAAAAAAAGCATTTTAATAATATTGCACCTCCCCATCAGGCTTAGTTTGAGATTATCTAAATGCTGGAAATCTTTTTTGAATTTTGGCAGCAATGGGTCCAGATTGGTTTCAACAATTTTAGATACTTCCGCCATTATCTCGACCCCCAGGTAAGTTGCCTTCTGAACAACCCGATGGTCGCTAGCATGGCATCCTTTACCTAGTATGACCAAAGTTTTATTAGAGTTAAGACGAAACCCCGAGATTTCCTCAAAGATCTTTGCTTCTCTTTCGATTTCGGCAAGTGATCCCAGTTGGTTTGGGGACATAATGGCTAAATCGTCGGCATTCGCCAAAATCTTAGTACTCCCCCCTCCACTATGTATTGCTAAAATCTGATTGTTATCCATAATCCTCCTGACCAAGGGGTCAATGTATAAAGCAAATAGTAGGGGGGAGCAAGGGCACCCCTGGCGTGTCCCTCTACTTATTGAAACTGGGCCTGACAATTCCCCCATGATGGCAATCCTGGCCACCGGATTATTGTACATTACCGAAATGGCCCTGATAAAGCCCGCAGCCAACCCTCTTCTCTCAAGTGTTGCCCATAAGAACGGCCAGGAGACCCTATCAAAGGCTTTCTCCGCATCCAGCAGGATCAGCCCGATAGGGTCCCCTGTAATCTCGGCCGCATCGAAGAGAGCAATCACCCTCTGGATGTGATCAATTGTACTCCTCCCTTATTGAACCGGGCTGACTAACTTTGTAACCACTCCTGCTAGCCGGTTAGCCAAAATCTTAGCGTAGATCTTGACATCGCTATTAATTAGCGTTATAGGTCCAAGAGGCGGGCGCCCTCTGGCCTGACTGGGCTTGGAGAAAAACTTCGACCATTAATCCCAATAGACAAGGAGCCAGTTTTTTATAAAACTCCCCAGGGATTAGATCGGAGCCCGCCGCTTTCCCGTTAGTCAAAAGACTAATAACCCCTGTCACCTCGTCCGATGTAATGGGGGATTCTAATACTACCCTCTCCTCGTCAGTTAACCCGTCCCCAGGCATCTCTGCAAGATAATCCCGTATCTCTTCTTTACTTCCCCCTATATCATCGGAATACAACAGTTGGTAAAAACGTTGGAAGGCAGCTTGAATATCTGAAACCTCCATCACTTCCCCCCTGTGAGGATCATTAATTGCTAAAATAGCTCCCTGTGTCACCCTCTGTCTAGTACGTACTGCAAGTACATGTCCCAGTCTCTCGCTACATTCATACATTTTGGACCACCACGCTGTATATTTCCCTGCTGCTTTCTTTGTTGAAATTTCCCAAATTTTGGATTTAGCTGCGGCTACCCTAGTCTGTGCCTGGCCCACCTCTCCCCCATTAGCGATAGCTTCCACTAGTTGAGTTTCTGCGTCTGACAGTTTGACATATAGTTCCTGAAGATTGGCTCAAGCCAACTTCTGGATCCTCCAGCCATAGCTTGAGGTTTCCCCCCTAATCCTTGCTTTCAAGGCATCCCAGAAGACATCCGCTCGAGTACTGCCCTTATTCTCGGTTATAAACCTCAAAACCCATGATTCCACATAAACAATATAATCTTGATCCGATAAAAGTGCTCTATCAAAAGTCCACGTGATGTTTTCCTCTTCTCAGCCTGGAGGAGAATCTCAAAAACAAGCGGATTATGATCGGACATGACCCTCGGAAATTTAAAAATCTGGCAGCTGATCGAGAAGCTCTGAGAGACAAAAAAATAGTCTAACCTGCCATGTGATTGATGTGGGGCTGAAAAAAAAAGTAAAGCCACCATCTTGAAATCCCTGCAAGGTCCAAGCATCTATAAGCCCATGCGTCTGACAGAGCTCCAGCAGCGATTTAAAAACCTTAGGTTTGCGTCCTCTGTATAAGGCTGACCCCAGCTTCATTGTATTAACTCCCAAATTTATATTAAAATCCCCACAATCATTGGCAATGGCCATCCCACCAATTCCATATTTAACCAATTCCACAAAGTCGGATCATCAAGAACAGACCCATAGACCGAGCAGAGCATAAATGAAAAAGAACCCATGGTGCATAAAATGATGGCCCATCTGCCCATATGATCCACCTTGGACCGAGAGAAGCTAATGCTTTTCCCACGAGCCATAATAGCAACCCCCCTGGTCTGTGTACCTTGAGATGTGGAAGATATTAACTGATAGCCCTCTGCCACCTTCTGCCTCCCTGCTTCAATGTGCGTCTCCTGTAAGCATATTAGATCTGCATTCAAATACTGTATGTCCTCACTAATCCTGCGCTTTTTGGATGGGCAATTCAAGCCACAAATGTTTACTGATGCTATTCTAATCTTACCCCGTGCCATTCAAAGTATTGTCAATTAACTTCCTGGAAATTCGCCTACCAAACAAATAATCTCCATATCATTGCATATATCCTACCCTAATGAACTAGCCAGAACCCTTGAAACCCCCCTCCCCTTCCCCCCGCCCCCTGCCTTACTGCATGAAAGGTCCGAAGACCCTTGAGATGCCCCCTGCATGCTACTGCTCCCCACCACCACTCATCCAGCTCCCTTGTAGAAACACCAGGCAAGAAAGAGAGAAGAAAAAGAAGAAACAAGAAAAACATTAAGCCTCCGTAAGTCCAATACATCAAATAGCGATATATTTCCTCTTTACAAATCCTTGTCGGCCGAAGCTCCTGCGAGCTCTCGTAGAAAATCCTGTGCTAGAATCTCCGAAGAAAATATCCTGATATTCCCCCGGAATACTTTGAGTCGGGCCTGGCTTAATAGGTAGACTTCACAGCCGGCCTTTTGGAAGGGAGAAATAAGTTGTCGAAGCCTCCACCTCCTTTCGACCGTTACATGGCAAAAGTCTGGCCAGACAAAAAAGGAGTGACCCTCCGCTGAGCGCTTTGCTTCCGGGCGCGCTTTATCAAAAACTGCTTGTCGCAACCGAAAGTTACCCAAAAAAATCAGGATTGCTCTAGGTTTGATATCCCGTTCCATTTGGCCCTTTCTTTTCTTCAACACAAGTGGGAAGCGATGCACCCGTTGCCCTTCCGAGTCCCAGTGTGAGAGTTCGGGGAGTCCACCTTTCAACAACCGGAGCACAAAACCGCGAATATCTTCCCCTTCTGCATTTTCCGGAACGCCTAGTAGCCTTAGATTATTACGCCTCTGGCAGTTCTCAAAATCCTCCAGCTTCCACATGACATCCGTCATCCTTAATTCGTTAGAAGTTATTTGTCGAGTAGTACTCTCAGGTCCTGTCTCCAGAGCCACCACACGTTCTTCCAGCACCATTGTTCTTTCTGCCATTTCCGTACAGGTTTTGTTAATTTTCGTAATGGCCCCTTGTAACAGCTTGGTTGCGTGGTGAGCCCTCTTATGCTCCTGTCGAGCCTCAGTTTGAATCTGTTTAAGAGTTGAATAGATGAGGACCATTGAGGGGGAGGCCACGAAGGTGGAGGATGTTAGGGTAGATACGTTGCTAACTCCATGAGTAGTAGTCTCAGGAGTAGGTCCGTCATTGATATCAAAGGGCGTAATGGTATAATCCCATTTTAATTGTCCTGAGAGGCTTAAATCTGAGTCAGAGTACATTGTGTCCTGGTCCTTCTTTTTCCCTCCTTTGATCTTACTCCGTTGCCGCTTTTGAGTACTGGGGTTAGAGAAAGATCTACCTGAGTCAGACTCCTCCGCCAGAGATACCTCTTCATCACTAGCACATACGCTGATATTTGAGGTCTCAGAATCCTCATTGAGGGAATAAAATATATCCCCAGCATCGGGGGTACCTGCTGGCACCTGTAGTGACACAGCGAGTTTGGCAGCTATTCCATCTCCACTCATTAAACCATTAACTTCAGTGTCTTCACTTTCCCCCTGTGTAGTTGCCTGGCTACAAACCCCACAATCAGCATTTATAGGCAAAGGGGATTTTGCTCCTGTACTCACAGTTCCTGCATCACCAGCAGCCAAGTTCTGTTGAGCCTCCAAAGTGTTAATGACACCGTCTGTAGAATTATCCAGCGCGTCTCCCCCAGCTCCAACTCCAGTGCCAGCGCGTTGCTCACTTCTCTCCTGGATCCTTCGGCGTCCTGAAAACATCCCCGGAATTACCCGATCTTTGGTTGTGCTAGCTGCCTCCAGACTCAGACTCGGGCTCGGGCGCTGAACACCTACTTTCAGCTTCGAGGACGCTGCTTCCACGCTCCCTGACGCTGCAAGAGTAGCGTCTCCCAACTTTCTTCCTCCAGGAGCCCCTTGCGTCACTGGGGGGCTGCGTTGGCTTGTGGCTGCCCCCGTTCCATCACCAGTCACTCCGATGTCCCCCCGAATCCGTTGGGGTTTAGAAGCTCTTGGCAGCATGATGCTTCTTCGAATGTAGCAGCCTTGGACGCCCGCCGCCACTGTGAGTGTTCTTGAAGCCGTCCTGACCAACAGGTGCACCACAATGCTTATTTTAGCGTAAGGACCCCCCGGACCTCGCTTTAGCCCATATATTAAGCTGTGCCTGGCCATAGCCTTCTTTAACTCCCTCTATCACCGTCCATCATAGAGAGTCGGATGGGTGGTGTATCACAGCTCTCACACAGCCGCCATCTTGCCGCCAAGCTTTATGCCCACGCTGCCACTATCCTGTTGCTGACATTGTCCACATGTTTGCTTCCTGTCCGGAGCTGGGCCTGATTAAAAGGGAAGTTGGTGCTATTCTTGAATCCTATGTGGGACAGCAAGTAGAGATCACCCCCCAATTGATAGTATTGGGGGTGAGTAGGTCTCAATTACCTACCCGAATTCAAACTTTTTTATATGTCGCTATGATAGTGTTTCGACTTTGCCTCGCCACTCACTGGCTGGATCCTATACCACCTACGGGCCAACAATGGCTGGGGAGACTCCTAGCCATTTATAGGCTAGAAACAGCTGTATATGCTAGAAAGGGGCATGGATCTAGAGCCAAGGGGATGGGTATATGGGCTCCTTTGACAAGATGGCTGGAGAATAACTAAGCGATGGGTTGGAGAAATAAGCCTATTTGTGTGGCTGCCGGGGTATCAAGCTGGTGCCTTTAATAATAGCTTGCCCTTTACCCATGTCAGAGGTGGAAGATTTTACGGCAATATTACTTCTCCTTTTCCTGTTTTTGATTTTCTCTTGTCATTTTTAATTTTATCTTTGTTATTTTTTTTGTTTTGTTTTCTATCATAAGGGCCAGTCAGGGGGGATGGATGGGATGGTCTTTTGGTGTGTGGGAATATATTTGATATATTGATATGTCGTTAAATGCTGTATACTGTTCTAGAAGAAAACCCAGAAACTTTGTTAAGTGCAAAGGTGAAATGTTGACTGGAACTATTGCGGTTGGCCTGAAACTTTAAGTCTGGACCCTCGTGTTCAAGGCACATAGTCTAACGGTTAGGCAGTAGTGGCTGGCAGGGAAAAAAAGTGGAGGGGGGAGGTGGCGGGGTCCAAATAAAATAAAAATATCACTTACCTCCATGCCACTTCTCGAGTCCCGAGTCATCTCTCCTCCATCATCCCTCATTGTCACTCTTTAACTGGAACCAGGAAGCACACAGGCTCCCTCCGCTAAGCCAATCACAACACTGCAATGTTGTGATTGGTCTGAGTGCCGTGGCTCGGTGCTCAGGTGGGAAATGGAAGGCTGGGCATGTTCCCCACCAGGCTATTCAATGCAGCCTGGTGGGGAACATGCAAATTGTGCAGGACTGTTTGGCCGGCCTGAGAGGGCTGACCAAGCAGTCGTGGGCAATTTGAACTGCAACACCACTCCTCCTCCCAGAGGTCATGGAATCCCAGCTCCCCCTAACGTGGCTGATACTAAAAATAAAATGAGCATAAAAATGACTTATGTTATTATCATTTTATTTCTGCTTTTACACTGCTCAGAGAGCAGTGGGATGATTCTCTGCACTTAGGGTGAAGGTAGTGATTCACAAAACGTTTTGGAGTGAATTTCCATAATGTATGAATATCTTTCAGAAATCATAACTCTTGTCCCCTTCATCATATATGCTTTACACATGTTTTCCTTTTGTGTTAAGCTTGACTGCACTGTTCCACAGCTATCCAGAACTGAGCTGAGGTTTAAATTAAAGTACCCAACTGGATCTGATTCAGAATAGTGACATTATTACTTGGTGAGGTCTCCCAACGACCCCCAAATTAATCTACTTTCAATACGGCACTCCATTTTGATCTTTCTTTGCCGGTCTGGGCTGAGCATTGCTTTGAGCTGTGTGCAGTGGACCAAAAGTCAAAATAAGCACAGAAAAATATATTCCGTTGCTTGGTAGAATTGCAAGCAGCAGGAAACTAACTTCATGGAATATTCCCAAGTTTTTATTTTCAAACATGCAAGCACTTCATGACTCAAATTGGGCACATGATGCGTGCATTGATTGAACAGTTTTGTTTGTATTTGGCAAATTGTTCATTAATGTTACCTCAATCCAATTCATTTTCATCAAAGAAGAGCGACACGCACGACCCACACGTCATGTGCCTTTTATATGCTGATGAACTTAGATTCATTCCATATCTGTGTTAGAACTAATTATTTATTGGCAATTGAGATTAAAACAAAAATCATGGTTTGTGGGAAGAAACATGCACAGTTTATATGGCAGCTTGCAGATAAACAAACAGAAGAATTTAGCACATGTAAATATTTGGTTCTCTTTTTTAAGTGAGTTAAGCTGAGGAGCGTATTTAGACAATTAACATTTTAAACTAATGTGTTCAATAGAAGTACTGGTAAAATCAAACTGAGAATAGGGTCTCTACTCGATGGCTCCAATAATGACTACCCAAAGAGGCAATACTCTTATGTTAGCTCTATGTGGTGCACAGGTATTGAGTTGTGAACCAAATGTCTCGTGGAAATGACTGGAGAACTGCAGTGTGAAACGTATTTTAATTGTATCCCAAAAAATGATGAGGCAGAGAACGAGACTGGAATTGAATCTAATCTCCTGGCCTGAACTGTTGGGCATCCGGATGATAATATTCAACAGCTGTCAAAAAACGAAAATATAGATAAGATCCCAGGTATATGTGTTTGAAAGAGACCTTAACAAGTGAGAGAAAATGGGCACAAAGTATTAATAGGCCAGAAAAGAGAATTTAGGAAGACCATAGTACATTGGGTATGATTTATGAATGGAAATCATTTCCTGTAAAGTTTTAAGAAAAACCAACCTAACAGCTCACCAGATGTAAAATATTTTTTGTTCTGTGAGTAACAATGAATCTTAAATTGTAATCTATTGGAAATGAACATATTTTCCTATATTTCTAAGAAATGTCCTACTGCTACAAGAGAAATAATACTTTAAGGCTTAGCCTAGACTGAAATACTCTATTTTCAATGCTTAATTCGATTGAAAGAGAATGATGGGGAATGTTATGTGTTCAATTGTAAAGGCATGTAGTGCCATGTGGTAATAGATTGCCCTTTATTCATGATGTTTAGTAGAAAGACTTAAAAAATTTACTCATAAAGTATAGAACTCTCTATAGACAGCCTGCTATGGACCTATTAATTAATATGCAATTTGTAGGTGTTCTAATACTAGGCCTGGCCCGCTTTTAACTGCAGTGAAAGGGCACTGTTTGGTCGTTTAAAAATGTTTCATTTAATTGTATTATGTATATTGTAGTTCAGTAGTCTATTTGCCTACATCAACCTATTTATGAACTGAACTGAACTACTGAATAGGAGTGATGCAAAGATGTTCAGCACTTTAATCAAAATGGCATTTTGTACCTGGCACTTCCCTCTTGAACAGCCCCATTCACATATCCTGCACTGATTCTGTCTAGATGTTTAGGCATCTCTTTGTATGCAAGCTGCATATTTTATGGATGACAATGTCTCAACGTGGAATTCAATGGAAGGACAAGTTATTCAAAGGTGAGATGTATCTTAAAGTATCAGAGGAGTGAATCCATACAGAGAGGACAACAGGAGACCAAGTTTGTAGGAAAGAGTTGTATTATCAACACATGATGAACATATTACGTCATATGTATATATCATATAGGTTAATCTACAACCAATACAAAGACATTTGAATATAATGGGCTGAAATTTGACCTACATTCCTTCACCAACTGCAGATCTCAGAACGTTATCTACCTGATAAAATGCCCCTGCGATAAACTATACATTGGACAAACCACCCAGATGGTAAAGGACCGCATCCTACAACACCGCAGCCGCATTAGATGTGGAGTCCTAACAGCCCCCTTGGTCTCCCACTTCAAAGAAAAGAATCACAGCGAAGCCGAGTTCACCTGGCTGGTAATTGACAAACCATCCACCCCACTAAGAGGCGGTGATACCCAAAGACTCCTGAATAGGTGCGAATGCCGTTGGATTTCTCGCTTTAACTCCATTGAGCAGGGCCTGAACTCCCTTGATGAATGGAACTCTACCCTTGCATGATTGTGATCTACTGGTCTGCCTTCTCTACAGCTGATACGTTCTCTACCCTTGTTTATTTTTGTTACTTTACACATTTCATTTTCCCCTCCCCCCATACCCAACCCTCCCTCCCCTTCTCTCCCCCCCCCGGTTTTTACCCCAAAGTATACTTGTCGTATTTAATTTGTTGATTTTTCTTTCTGTCTCCGTTTTTTACCCTAAAATACACTTGTCGTATTTAATTATAATTTGCTGATTTTTCCTTTTGTCTCTTTGAGCCAAATATTTATGCATTATCATCCCCTTCCTTTCCCCTTCCTTCCCCTCCCCCTTGCTTTTTCCCGCCCCCCCCCCCCTTAAATATGTCTACCCATGGTGTATTATCGGAAATGCTGCCTTTCGTTTACCCATTGCTCTATTGAAACGATTGTATTGTAACTATTGTATTTCTTGCATAAGCTGTTATCCATCCTAATTCGGCTCGCCTTGGGTCTATGGATATGACCATATTGTTTCAATTGTCTTCCCTTCATTTGTCACCTTTTTCTACTCCTCCTCTTTCTACTCGAGCGATACACGCGCCACTTGCGAGCTGTTTCACCATCGGTTACCTTGACTCCTTCCCCTTTCCATTGGTGGCCTTTCTGCTTCACTCCCCTTCCAGCACCTCCCAGCCTATCATCCCCCAGCACCCATCCGCGCGCGTCCTGCCGTCTGCTCCCTCCCGTGGATTGGTTAACGCTTCCCGTGACCCGGAAGCACTGACCGTATATCTCTCGCCAGTGTTCTTCCATCTTCACTCTCTGCCTGACTCGTACCGGCACGCCCCCCCTTCACGGACCCCTCTCGGTGATTTACTCACCTCGCCTAAATGTGAGTATGCTCTCCCCGCGACTCCCTTCCCCATGACCCGTCCAGCTGGCCCGCTTTCTAACCTCGCCTTTCCTTTCCAGCTTCTTCATTGATTGCGCTTCGCCTCCCTCCCGAAGTAAGTGTTACCCTTACTCCCTCTCCTTTCCACTGTTCCCCCTTGCCCTTCTCCTCACCCCTTGCCCTTTGTCCCCGTCTAGTTTGGATTACCCCGGACCCGTCTGACTCCACACGGGGTCCAGCTTTGCCGTTTAGCTCGGCTCGCCCTTCCCGTGCGAGTAAGTTTTTTGTCCCTTTTCTTTCCCTGTTTGTCTCCCTTCCACAAGTCCCCTTTGCCCTTCTCCTCACCCCCTGCTTTCTCCGCCCGTCTAGTTTGGACTTCCCCGGACCTGTCTGACTCCACACGGGGTCCAGCCTTGCCGATTTACTCGGCTCGCCCTTTCCGTGCGAGTAAGTTTTCTGTCCCTCTTCTTTCCCTGTGTGTTGCCCGCTGTCACCTCTCGTTTTCTCTCGGCCTTTCCACTATTCCCCCATCGAGGCACTCCTTCCCATCCCAACCCCTTTACCCTCATGTCGCGCGGTCCCGTACTCAAATCCAGCCATCTTTTCACTCCGGTATCTGGCACTTGTATAAATCGACCACACCGCTCACCATTCTTTGGCCCCGGTCTCTAGTTACCCTATGCCTGGACTTTTCTGCCAATTCGGGCACTGCCCACTTCACTCTTGTGCCGCTGTGATACCCGCTTTCGCCTTCACAACTCGACCGATCACTGCTCCTTGGCCTCCCTGAGCACCGGCACCTATGGCCACTCAGAAGACTCGTACCTACGACCGCAATACGTCGCCGTGGTCACCACCCTTTGCACGACTGTCCCCTTTTCTCCCTCTTTGGTCCAGTTTTTGAGAATTGTTTTTCCTTTACCCTAGCACTGTTCAAAATATGTGTAACCAGTCCTGATGATGGCCTAGAGTGTTACGGGCCGAAACGCCGTCAACTTCAACAGCGTTACTGTTGGCGCATTTATAAACATGGGCATTTGCTCTATTGTTCTTTGAAAATCTCATACATTTATTGTGTAAATGCCCTAACTTTGGCATATTCAAAGTACCATTGTTCTCCCTGTTGCGCCGTTTCACCGCTGTATATAGCACTTTATGTGTCACTTGCGCCGTCACAAACTCCACGAGCACTTGTGCACAGTATTCTTTCGGTTACACTTTCACTAAGTGTCACGCAGTGCTTTTAACCTATATGATATAGACATATGACGTAATATGTTCATCATGTGTTGAAAATACAACTCTTTCCTACAAACTTGGTCTCCTGTTGTCCTCTCTGTATGGATTCACTCCTCTGATACTTTAAGATACATCTCACCTTTGAATAACTTGTCCTTCCATTGAATTCCACGTTGAGACATTGTTGTCAGATATCATGTACTGCCCCAGTCTCACTGTGGTTTATGGGCTACCTCCTGTGGTCTGATACTGCATATTTTATGGAAGCATATTTATGTTTTGTGAAAGTGATCATGCTGTAAGACTGTTCAAAGTTCTGTAGAAACAAAAAAAGAGGAGTGATGACTATCAGTAGTGCAATGTGAATTTTGTACACAATGTTATGAGAGCACCAGATTCTAACATTATGTTCTCTTTCTTGCCATTTATGTTATGAGCAGCCAGTTTAAATAGTGAAAAACTATGATTACCAATCTCCTCACATATGAACCATTAGTCCAACAAGGAGTCGACAGTCCCAATAGCCCAATTATGATGCGACTGCCATGCAGACAGTCGTAAAATGCTTTTTACTAGTGCGGCTTGTGCAGGGGTCCAGGAAAAGGGCCGCTGCACAAGCCGCAATAGTAAAAAGCATTTTGAAAACATCCATGCACGTATAGCACATAGCATAGCATAGCAGTGGTCCACAGGGGACAGAGTCCCAGCTAGGGGTCCCCAAATTCCCTTTCTGAAAGCCTTTTAATGGTGGTGGTGATCCAGTGGAAGGCTAGTGTTGAACATTTCACAAAAAGTAAATATTTCAATGGGGCCCATACACATATACCCAAGTTTTCATCCACACTCTGTGTCAAAACCCGCTGGGGTTAAGTTTTATAATTCGCCTAAGTTCCGATTAGTTAATTCCCTGTAACCACAAATCAGTTGTTAAATAAAATTCAATGCCTAACTAATCTTCACAAATCAACACTTTTTCCTCTGGTCGATGGACCATTAGTTGAGTTAGTTGATGGTGATGTTAACAATTATCGAACTAATTAACAGATCTTAGTTAAATAACCACAGACTCTGGGTAAGATTCATAAGCTTTATCTAAGATTTCAGTCATAAATTGAACGCTCATTAATACAGATTCACAGTGCAAACTCCATCATTCTTCACATGGGAGAGAAAGTTCATTTAGCAATTTCATTCATTGACACCAAATTCATTCAACAAAATCAAATGCAAAGAGAGTGAATAGATGAAGAGACAAAAGGCACAAAACAAATTACATTTGCAAAGAAATATGCACATTTTTAGAATATATTTACCTAATGAAATACTGAAACCCACCCTTCTGGCCAAAGGACTGGTGGGGGTCCCCTGAATGAGGATTAGAAGACAAGGACTATATGACAGGATCAGGACAGGACCAATACTTCCTAGACTTCTCTTCAAACCCGACGCACCAGGGCAATTCCCTCTCTTACACTCTCTCCCTCCTCAATTTTCTTCCGCAATCTTCAAATCTAATCAGGCTGTCATTTGGATCGGAATCTTCCCAGACTGCTCTCGCCTCTGTCTCTCTCGATAATGATGATCTTGATGCTCTCTCAATGTAGCACATTCGTCGACATATATATTTTTATTAAGGTACTATTGTCTTGCAAACCCTTCCCCTTTATCTCATTCATTATTTTTATTTTTTTTCCCATACATATATTGTTGCCATTGTAATAATTCATTCAATACAGACTACATAGACGAGCAATACACGTCTTCTCTTTCCCACATCTTCTGTCCTTGGTGTCTGGCAGCTATTCATCCCTTTCGGTCATCAGGTCACATTATGATTTCACTGAGCATGCATGAATTCTCGTAATCCATCGCCACTTTCTCCTTCTGTTATAGGCCTAACAGGCCCGAATGCACACTATTAATAAAAGAATCATAAACAGACGTTATTTTCTTAAACATATAATTCTCACTGTTGACCACCCACTTCCACTCTATCCCATGGTATTATTATCTTTCTGAGCAAAAGCATTAGCAACAGCAGCTTTCTCTTAAGTTCAAGCAAGCAGATGCCAGGCATGCGGAACCTTAATACCACATGTTAGTCCTTCTTGCACATGCGTGAAAGTTTTTCCCTCTCAAAACCGGTTAGTCACATTATCTCTGCGTAATTCTGGTTTGCACATGCGCTATAGCGTTTTTCCGAATTAAAGCGGGTTTTAGTTGTGTTGCATCTTATTCCACATTAATTAAGCATGCGTAAAGCTCTTCTCCTATGTGTCGGTGTCTGGTGTGCATTAATTTAATCTCATCTACAGTTTTAATTGTTAGTAAAATTTCTTGAATCCTTGCTCCATCAATACCCCCTCTGATGGCATTTTTGAACTGTCATAAAATACCCATCATTACCAAGTGCCAACTTTATTTATTTAATTTTAGTGTCTTCTCCCTTTCTTCAAATTCTTCATTTTTCTCTTTCATGTGTAATTCTTTCATCTTATCGTATAGACTTCCTTTTATTTTTTCTAACTCAATCTCTTCCCTTTTTCTCTTCTTTCCCATTCTCTTATTCTTTATTTCAGCCACCATTCTTGCTCTTGCTTTACCCTTTCAACATCTATATGTCATCATTATCAACAGAGCTACTATTGCTACTGAAATTATAGGTATTAGAATTTTTTCTAATAGACTACTCCCAAAAGTGGAAAACCAACTACCTATAGCGGAAATACTTTTACTTAGTCTTTCCCAAACACTGTCAACCTCCAGTTGGGTCAAATCTTCATGAATCTTTGAAATATTCCTAATATATCCCTCAATACCTTTACTTTTGTCTGGGATATAGGTACAACAGTGTTGAATTTTCAACATGCCACAGACTCCACCCTCTTTTGCCAACAATATATCAAGAGCAAGTCAAATTTGCAAAACCATAGATCTAATTGCAACCATTTTGGTATTATTCATTAATAATCCCACAGCAGTATCTGTTGATAGACGATCAACTACTGTTGACAATTTACGTATTTTATGTGAATTTAGTACGACTCTAACTGACGGTATCAGTGCACCAAACATATCACCTACTATTTCTAAAGAACTTGTTCTTTTACTTCGTTTTAGTCCTTGACTTACTACATTCATTTCATTGTTCTTTGTTATGTGATATACCTTTGGAAATACTATTCCAAAATAACAACTATCATACCATCGTGTAGGTAACCTATAATAGGCATTTTTACCACACACATAATAAATTCCTGGGAAAACAGGATCAGTTCCACCTTTTAGTCCCTATCCCCCCATTATTAGGAACGTATGTTCACATTCACTAGAACCAATGAAAATATTGTTATAGTCTGTTTTTAGTCTATGCAGACAGAATTTCCCCAATGTTGACAAGTCTAGGGACATTGCAGCATGAGTCTCAACTTTCTTATAGTCCCCTTCCTTACTAGCCCATGGTGGCACATGTGACTTCTGTTCATCAGCCTTCTTTTGGAAATCCTGTCTTCTCTCCTATACTAAAATTACAAAATCTTTTTCTTCATCACGCAAATTGCATGTTAGATTATTCTTATGAACATATGTTATATGTTTTGGGCTAGTGACTAAGAAGAACTCACCCATGAATTCTGCATCTTTACTACTAAGCACTGGGTTCATGTTTCTTCCAGTAGGGATTTCTGAAAAAACTAAATCCATATTCGACTAGTGGTACTGCAACTTGCCTGTTACATAAAACAGACTAGACACAACACTACATGACACATCATATGTTAAAGGAAGATGGTGATATGTCAACCCCTCCGAGACGGACAAAGGTAATTTCATGCAAACATAACAATCACTCACATCCATTGTATCAACATATTCATAAAGGAGTTTAGTAAATACAGTTAATATTTAATGACGAATCACTATTTGATTTGTCATGATGATACATGCTCTCATCCATTTGCTCTAAATTAGTAGTAGTGGTTCTTTTAGTAACTGCATTCACTCGATCACTAGTATTAGTGTTATTTCTGTTATTGGTTACCATTAGAACAGGTATCACAACAGTTATCAATAACCACATTAACATTAGTATTAAAACACTGCACAAACAATATTTAACACATCTTGGTTTTAGACTATATTTTGGACGTTCAGTCCCTTCCGTTTCTGCCATTTTTAGTGTTCTAAAATTAATGAATGTCTAAAATGATTTCTTCTGAATAATTCTCAGGAAAAATGAAAATCTAAATTTTTATTCTAAAAAAAAATCTTTGTGTGATCCCACACTTCAAAGCTTTTCGTCCTTGCCCCCTTTTCTTTCTTTTCTTTCTTCTTTGGTTTCTTTTATTCTCTTCTTTATTTGTTTGTCAATTTCCACCCTTTGTGTCAAAGTCTTTTCTTTTTAAGGTGGTCTCAATTTTCTTTCATCAGTTCTTTCAATAGTGACAGTTTCTTGTTCTTCATTCAGATCAAGATTCTCAAAATCCTCGAGGATGATACATGTCCATTCAGGAGCCTTATATTTTCTGCTCGGGACCTCTCACTCTTCTTGATTTCCGTAAAGATTTTCTTCTTGATTATTCTTGCTCAAATTGACTTGACACCTCATTTACTTGTTCATTCCCTGGTTTCCTTCTTAGAAAGTATCTTAGTCTTTTTACTCCACTTGGCCGGTGATCACCTTTTCTGACCCTCTTTGTTTGTACTGCCTTTTCACCTTCTTCGCCTATTTCAAGTTTTCTTTTATTTTCTCTTTCTGTTAGCTGAAGTTGTTCTGAATTTTCGGATCTTTCTTTTTCTGTTGTTTGAGTTTGTTCTGAATGTTTCAGTCTTTCTTTTCCTTTTTCTTCTGACTGAGCCTGATCTGTATTTTCTGTATTAAGATCTTCTTTTCTTGGCTCAATTTGTTCTGGTCTTTCAAACTCTTGCTCTTCTGACTGAACTTGATCTGGATTTTCTGTAGTAAGTTCTTCTTTTGTTTGATCAATTTGTTCTGGTCTTTCAAATTCTTGCTCTTCCTCTGCCTCTACAGCAGTCTATTGAGACCCAGTAACTGGTGCCCAGTCTACTTGACTTGTACTTGGTTGTTCATCATTGATGCGTTCTTCAGAGTCTGTTTCTCTGATTTCTTTGACTTCACAACTTTCAGCTTCTGGTTCTTCTCTTTGTTCTACCAGTTGCTGCTCTTGTCGTTTAGGTGGACTTGGGACTCTTTGTGTATGACTGGCATGAATCCAGTTTGGCAAGCCAGCACACTTCACTGCTGTCATCGTGACCAATATAACTTGATGGGGTCCTTTCCAAGATGATTTCCTCGTGTGCTTCTTTACCATGACCCAGTCTCCTGGACACAAATCATGAGCTTGATTCGGCTGTGCTGTGGCTGCATCTTCTCCAACCTGGTGAGACACAGAACATAACAGATCAGCTAGTCCTTTACAATAGTCCAACACTAGATCATCAGTTATAGTCATCAGTTTGTTTCCAGGTACAAATGCTTGTCTCATTGCTCTTCCCATGAGAATCTCATGTGGACTCAATCCCGTCCTTCTGTCAAGAATGCTTCTAAGGCTCATCAATACAAGGGGCAAAGCATCAGGTCATTTCAGTGAAGTGGATGCACACACCTTCCATAACCTAGATTTTATTGTGCCATTTAGCTGCTCAACCACTCCAGAGGCTTCTGGTCGATAGGCACAATGTAACTTCTGTTCAACTTTGAAAGCTGTACAAATTAATTGAATTATCGATTTATTAAAATGAGGTGCGGTATCTGATTCCAAAGTTACTGGGAATACAAACCTAGGAATGAGTTCTCTCAACAGTAACTTGGCAACTGTGAGACTGTCATTCCTTCTCGTGGGATAGGCTTCTACCCATCGAGAAAACAGACACACAATGACAAGGACGTACTTCAAACCATTGCACAGTGCCAACTCTATGAAGTCAAGCTGCAGTCTTGTAAATGGTCCAGTTGCCTTTCCTATTTTTCCCTAACGGACAACCGTTTTTCTACCTGGGTTTTGCTGTTGACATGTCAAACATCGCTGGCAGAGACCCTCTGCAATTGGCCTAAACTTGGGATTGTACCATGTCTGCCTGAAATGCCTAATCATGGCATCCTCCCGATGTGTGTAGCTCCATTATATACTCTTGCCATTTGTAATAGCAAACTATCTGGCATTATTGGTCTACCATTGGAACACACCTATATTTCATCATCTGCTCTTCTTGTGCAAACTGATTTAATCAGAGTTCCTTTTCTTTTACAGCTGCCTCATCCTGCAACTGTCTAACTTCATCCCATGTTTCAAAAGCAGAGGAAAACATTAGTTGGCAATTGTTAACTTCTTTTCCAACCCTCTGTTCAAAGACATTTAATTTCGAGCACAAAATTGAGCAACTTGGTCAGCATATCTGTTGCCCTGTGTCACATAATAATTTCCTGACTTATGTGCAGCACATTTGACCACTGCAATTTCTTTTGGCAATTGTAGTGCTTCCAATAGTTCTTTGACATTTTTACTATTCCTGATAGGGGAACCTAAAGAATTCAGAAATCCCCTTTTCATCCATAATTGGACAAAGTCATGCACAACCCCAAAACCATATTGACTATCCGTAAATATGGTTACTCTCAATGCCTTCCCAATTTTGCATGCTTTTGTTGAAGCGATCAATTTGAATATTTGTGCAAACTTGACTCCTCTTAAACAGGATAACAGGATGCTTCCAGAATAGCAGATACGGTACTTACAGCATAGGCAGAACTCAATTCTCCATTTAGTTTCCACAAACATGACCTATCAACAAACAATACATAGTCTGATTCGTCTAATGTGACATCAAGAATGTCGGGTCTGGGCTTTGTACACATTTCTGTCACAGCCAAACAATCATGATCAACCTCCTCTTTTATTTCTTCACAGTACGGATCCGGCAGCAAAGTTGCTGGATTTACTGTGGTACACCTCATCACACTTACATTTTCAGCACCCATAATCACTCTTTCATACTTAGTCAGCCAACTAGGGGTTAAAAGCTGAGTATGAGTCCTTGTTAAAAGGATCTTGACTGAATGTGGCACATATACTGTTAGAGAATGTCCCATTACAATCGATTTACTCTGTTCCAGACTCCTACAAGTAGCAGCTACTGCTTTTAAGCAGCCAGGCAATGATGCAGCCACTGAATCCAGAGTGGCAGAAAAGTCTGCCATTGGACGTCGTGACAATCCATGTCTCTGGGTTAACACTGAAAGTGCACATCCTTCCCTTTCACAAAAGAACAATGCTAATTATTTCGTATAGTCTGGCATTCCCAATGCTGGTGCTTGGCGCAAACAATCTCTCAGTTTTATGAATGCATCCTCACTTTCATCATCCCATTCAATCGGATCTATCACATCCTTTTGTGTCAATCTTAGTAAGGGTTTTGCAAACAGTGAAAATCCACTGATCCACTGTCGACAGTATCCAATCACTCCCAAAAACATTCGCACTTCTTTTTTCGTTTTAGGGAGATTCATTTGTAGAATCACTTTTATTTTTTCTGGTATCACTTTCCTGACTCCTCTTTCTCTCTTGTGTCCCAAATATTGAACTCCTTGTTGACAAAACTGTAATTTTTCTGGTGACACCTTGTGTCCACCTTCTGCTAAATGGTTCAGTAAAGAAATTGTGTCAGTGACACAAGCCTCTTGTGTCTTTGAGGCCACCAATAGGCCACCAAAGTACTGAACCAAAACCGAATTTCCTGGCATAACCAATGTTTCAAAACTGTTTTTCAGAATCTGATTGAAAATCGAGGGGCTTTCTGTGTATCCTTGAGGAACTTGGCTCCGTGCCAAAACACAGTTTCCAAACCGGAATGCAAAATTATATTGGCTATCCGGATGTAAAGGAATCGAAAAGAATGCCTGGCACAAATCAATCACTGTGTACCAATGTGCATCCCAAGGTATCTGATAAAGGATCACTGCTGGATTTGGTACTAATTGACAACAGTGTACTACTATTTTATTAATTTTCCTCAAATCTTGCACTATTCTATACTTGCCACTAGGCTTTTTTAAGCCCCATGATTGGCAAATTACAAGGACTGCCCATTATCTCTTTCAAAATAACTTGTTCAATCATTTGTTCAATTACTGGAGCAACTCCTACTTTCAGTACAGGACTCATTCTGTATTGGGGTGTGTTCGGATAAATTGCACCCTCTTTCACCATGAGTTTAATTGGGTCTACATTTGCCGTCAGACCAATTTCTTTTTCTGAAAAATCCCACACATCTGATCTCACTGTATTTTTCAGTTCATCAGGTAAGTTATTTTCAGTAAGAAGCGAAAACATTGCATCCACTTCTGTCTCTTGTTTTGCTAGCATCATTTTAAAAGCAACATCTTCATCAGGTGTTTGGAAAGCAATACCATCAGGCATATAATAAATGGTGCAATTCATCTCTCCCTAACAGATTTACTGGACTGGAATCACATACCACAAACTGATGTATGTCTTTGAAATTTCCAATATTCACTTCTATTGGTTTGGTGACTGGAGTTTTTATTTGCTTATTTGAGACTCCTACAACTTGGATACTTTCTCCTGAGAGGGGTAGGTTTGGAATTTCTACTGCTCTCACAGTAGAATGGGTAGCACCAGTATCCACTAGGAAAGTGACGTCATTACCTTCCACTTTTCCATCAACAAATGGACCTGACTGATCTACCGCCAAGGATGCGCCAAGCACGCACTCTTCCTCCCCCCTCAGGCACCGTCATTGAGATGCGTCCGAATCACTCGCATTACTTTGCATCCAATATTGTTGAACCGTTTATGTATTCTTACCATTTTCTCTACGGTGTTCACACTGTACCTCTGCACCTGAGCGTTCACATGGTTGGGCATAGAGGCTTGTGGCACCTGTAATTGAGGAGTAACTACCTGTTGCTGTCGCTGCTGGTTCACAACCACCTCATTCTGCATCTGTGGATTTAAAATGTGATTTACCCCATTACTCTGTGGAACATTTCTACACTCATTTTTCCAATGTTCATGCTTTACGCACGCATGGCAAGGGTATTTCTTTCTTGCTTCTTCTCTACTCATTCGTCCTTTTCCTTTATTTCCATTCGATACTTGACTATTCTGATTCTGAACGTTAGACTGGTTATCATTTTGAGAACTAGAATTTGCCTCTTGATGTTCTGCTAACTTCCCATGTGCCCACATCATTTTCTCTTTCAGCTTCTTGTGTTATGCATCATCTGACTAATTTCTGATCTCAATCCATACACAAACCTATATAAGAAATGTCCCATTTCCTTATCACCAATATTTTCAAATACGCTATACTGCTTAAACACCTGCAATAACCTTTCGTAATATGCTTGCACTGACTCCTTTGGTTCTTGATTTGTTCTATTTTAACCCACTCTGTTTACTTTGGAGGAATTTTGCTTTTCAAGAAAGTAATCAACTGTTGATACTTTTTCATCACTTACTCTGAAGGGGCACCTGTTCGTGCATCTCTAGGATACTCTTCAGTTGGCCAATCAACAGTAATCTTACATTCTGTCCACAAATCAGTAGGTACCACTATATCAAACAGACCATCCAAATCTTTCAACAAAACCTTTGAAACTTTCACAAATCTTCTACCTGCTTGAACCATTCAACTGGTTTCTCTCTTAATCTTGGGAAATCATTTGTAAAAGACAAACTATCCTGTCTAGTCCAAGGAACATGAACATACCCACCACCAGGAACTTCTCTCATTGGACACATTCTTTCGGCTTGTTCCGTTTCCCTTAATGGAAATGCAGATGTTTCTGTCGTAGCTGCTTCATCCCTTTTCCTTGCCCATCTACGTCTCCATCGGTCTGCATCTCCCCATTTCTTCAAAATATACATGAATTCCTTTATTTGTAATCTCCTTCCTGGCACATTCAAACTCTCCAAATCTTTCTCAGTAAATTCTGATCTATATGGTTTCTGCAATATTTTTGACTTTTCTACATCTATTCCGAATTTTGAAGCCAAATGTACTATTTTCTCGTGAAGATTCTTTACTCTCCAGGTTATACTTTTGCACAAAAACAACAATTCCTCATCTCCATATGAACCTAATCTGTCTGAATTTATTGTGCCAATAATTTCTTCCAAATCCACTCTCAACTTGCTTACATCTATATTTTGCAGCTGGGGTTTTTTCTTTACTAATCCTTTTGCCCACTTCTCTAGGTCTTCCGGGGAAAACCCTTTACAAATCCCTGCTATTGAAGTGAAATTCGGTTCTTTCCTCCTTGTATTTACTAGTGAAATTCTCTTCGGGGTTTCAGTCACTGTCTCAAGATTTGGGAGATCTAATAACGAGGCATTTGAATCACTCTCACTAGTTTGATCTTCTAACATCACTACCTCTTTTCTAGCACTATTCTGTGGGACTGTCACTGTTTGTAATTTCGGGGTATCTTTTTTATCACCATACAATGGAATAAAAGGACTAATTGTTACTGGTACTGTAAATGCTTCGGCATTCAAACCTAACTGATTTATTTTCTGAATTATCTCTTCTTTTGTATTATTCAATGCATTCATTTCTTTTTCTTGTAATACTGCTGGATCATATAGAACCTGTGGAACTAATGGAGTTCCCATCATTGGCACACTTGGAGTTGTATCTCTAGCATTTTCTTGATAAGGTGGAGGTCTTTTCACTAAAATGTCCTCTAATAACTCATCATCAGATTCATCACACCCTGTTCCTGTCATACCTATGTGTTTCATTTTTCTTTGCGCTTACTCCCTACTTGATCCTCAGCCATCAACACTGGATACAAGCCCACTGTTACTACATCTCTTCACCATCTTTTCATCTGATCCCCTCGAGTGTCAAATGGGTATCCTGGTAAAAATCGTCTATTAATTCCTCTACCGCCTCTGTATTTCTCTAGTTCAAATGCTTCAACTTCCCATTCCTCCAACGCTTCATACTGTGTCAACCTAGGACTTAGTTCTAAAGTATTCATTCGATTTCTCAAATTCTGTAGAATCCTTACATTAAACGTACCATGCTCTGGGAAAGCTAGAACACCATCACCTTTCGTATATTCTACCCAATTTTCCAACCAGACACAAGTGTGAAATCGTCGTTCCATCATCATAAAGGAAGCAGGCGTGTTAGGAGGCCATATAAGAATCTTCTTTCTTAAAGAAATTTTTGATTTTATTAATCAACTTCATTCTTGCGACTCCTGTGACTATCTACTTCAGTAGGCAAAATCCAGGAAACTCTTCCGTATTTTCACGTATCCTATTTGCTAACACTCGTCCTATACCAGCGCGACGCACACCAACAGTCCAGTCAGGGCTCGCTACAGATTCTCTTCTGCAACCAATACCAGCGCAGTTCTTGTCTACTGGCCAATCAGAGCTTACAACACACCCACTTGTCTGACCTATGCCAGCGCGGCTCTTTGTGACGTCAGTATTACTCCTACTACTGACCCTCCCTTTACAATCTGCACTTGTTACATGCCCGCTGTCACAACCAATGCCAGCACAGCTCTGTGTGACGTCAGTATGACTCCTGCTACTGACCCTCCCTTCACAAGGTAATACGACAAAGAATTTTCTAACTTTCCATACAAATTTCTGTTAGCAACAACGTAAAAACAGTGCTACTGTGTCTGCCCCGCTAAACCAAGATAGTTTCTTCACTTGTTTCAAAGAGAAAGTACCTCCTTTCGCTATGAGTAAAAAGCACTGTTTACCCTTCACTTAAGCTTGGGGAGGGCCTATTACTCCTTTAGGGATACTCCTCTTTTGGGTAAGGCCATAGTTTCACAGGTGAGCCCTTAGATGTCACTCACACTCTACTCTTATACAATATAGTCCCTAATATAACACCTACAGCCCTCCGTAGCTCTTAGGTATTATGACAACAGACGAGTAACCTTCTGCTGTGTGATTACCTTACCACACTCTTCTAAATTCCATTCCTGGGATTCCCAGGTATCTCTGTACCTGTACTTCCAGACAACATAGAACGCAACACTAACTCTTAGAGTTAAACATAGGTAAAATAAATAATCAATCATCAATAATCACCAAACTAATCAATAATAACCATAACTCTGCTACCAGAAAAACTGATCCAGCCTTAGGCCAGGGTTGAACATTTCACAAAAACGAAATATTTCAATGGGGCCATACACATTTACCCAAGTGTTCATCCACACTCCCTGGCAAAACCCGCTGGGGTCAAATTTTATAATTTGCCTAAGTTCTGATTAGTTAATTCCCTGTAACCACAATTCAGTTTTGAACTAAAACTCAATGCCTTACTAATCTTCACAAATCAACACTCTTTCCTCTGGTCAATGGACCATTAGTTGAGTTAGTTGATTGTGATATTAACAATTATCTAACTAATTCACAGATCTCAGTGAAATAACCACAGACTCTGGGTAAGATTCATAAGCTTTATCTAAGATTTCAGTCATAAATTGAACACTAATTAATACAGATTCAAAGTGCAAACTCCATCATTCTTCACAGGGGAGAGAAAATTAATTTAGCAATTTCATTCATTGACACCAAATTCATTCAACAAAATCAAATGCAAAGAGAGTGGATAGATGAAGAGACAAAAGGCACAAAATATGCAGAAATATGCAAATTTTGAGACACAATATATTTACCTAACGAAATACTGAAAACCACCCCTCTGGCCAAAGGACTGTTGGGGTCCCCTGAATTAGGATCAGGAGACAAAGACTATAGAACAGGATCAGGACAGGACCAATACTTACTAGACTTCTCTACAAACCTGATGCACCAGGGCGATTATCTCTTATACGCTCTCCCTCCTCAACATTCTTCCGCAATCTTCTAAACTAATCAGGCTGTCATTTGGATCTGAATTTTCCCAGACTGCTCTCGCCTCTCTCTCTCTCTCTCTCTCAATGATCTTGATGCTCTCTCAATGTAGCACATTCGTCTCTCTCAGTCTGCGTCTGACTCTGACTCTCTTTTCTTAAAAGTCACTCTAGTTATAGTCTTTATTTCTACATGTCCCACCCTCAATAGTTGCAAATATTAGTAAAATTCTGAATATGATTGGACGGGGCTAGGGGAGTAGTCATCACACCATGCTGACATATTCATTTTTATTAAGGTACTATTGTCTTGCAAACCCTTCCCCTTTCAGCTCATTCATATTTTTTTCCCCCATACATATACTATTCAACCATTTTGGTCATTGGGTCACATTATGATTTCACTGAGCATGCGTGATTTCTGGTCATCTGTCGCCATTTTCTCCTTCTGTTATAGGCTTAACAGGCCCGAATGCACACTATTAATAAAAGAATCATAAACCACTCACTTTTACTTCATCCCATGGTATTATTATCTTTCTGAGCATAAGCATTAGCAACAGCAGCTTTCTCTTAAGTTCAAGCAAGCAGATGCTGGGCATGCGGTACCTCAAGACCATATGTTAGTTCTTCTTGCGCATGCGTCAGAATTTTTCCCTCTCAAAACGGGCTAGTCACGTTATCTCTGCGTAATTCTGGTTTGCACATGTGCAAAAGCGTTATTTTCCGAATGAAAGCGGGTTTTAGTTGCAGTGCATCTTATTCCACATCAATTAAGCATGTTTAAAGCTTTTCTACCATGTGTCGGTGTCTGGTGTGTATTAATTTCATCTCATCTACAGTTTTAACTGTTAGTAAAAGTTAATGGAGGATTTCTCCGAGCAAGTTTCGTTTTCTTGAATCCTTGCTCCATGACTGGTGCTGCCATGAAAGGCTGTCGGAAACTGACATCCTAATCCCCAGGGCAGAGCCTCCGCAGGAACCAACTTCATTGTAGGGATTAGGCTTTAACTGCTGTCCCGACAGGCTCCATGAGCCTGTCAGAGGTGGGGGTCTTTTCCCCAACCCAAATTGCCCCAACTGCTAGTATTGGATGTCGGGGCCTTAATCTTCTCATGCCTATGAACAACACCTGAAAACATTCATTGGTTATAACCCGTGCTCTACAAATCCCAGTATTACTTTGTTTATATTGGTTTTTTAGGTAATTTTATTAGGGGGAACTGCTCCTGGGAGCTTGCAACGCTCTTTATTCGATTCTGTGCATATCTTGTGAGTGAATTGCTCCGGGGCGTTCACAGCAAGCTCAGTGGTGATTACAGTCCCTCAGGAGCCATGTGGAACTCAGACACTCGCTTATACTCCAAAAGCTGTTGACCGTTTCTCTCTCTTAATTAGACTATAGGCACTTATGGAGCAGTTTCTTTATTAGTGAGCTGGCTTGTTTTTTCTTGGCGTGTTCTGGAACAGCACCCTCTTTCTCCTAGCGTTTGGCTGATTGAAGGAAACTTTATTTCTTCTTAAATATCGCTAGTTGTCTGCATATTAAGTTGTTATATATTAAGTTTTGTTTAGAATGGAGGAGCACAAAATATATGAAGAGGACATGGATGTCAATGAGGAGATATTTAAGGACAATTGAAAGCAATTTATAAACTCCTCTTTGGCAATTAAAGTAAATGTTTCTATGCAAGCAATTGTGGAAGATACCGGTAATAGTGTCAAGGACATTATTTCGTCTGGCAGCAGCAAGTCTTTTTTGCCCGGAGCACAATTTGACTAAAGTCCAGAATTTTAAGTTGTTAATTTTCCAATTCAACCTACCCAAAAAAGGGTATAAAATGTTTTATGCAGGCAAAATGGGGTCAGTGGATGCAGCAGAAGCTTCTATTGTGAGGAGTTCTAACAGTGTCAGGGATATAAATGAGGGTGGCTCATCCTTTTAGGATTTTGGCAGGCAGCCTAATACCCGACCTTCTCCAAAAAAAGGTAAAAAAACATGCCAGAAAATAACACAGACTGAACATTTCCTTAATTTACCAGATGTTGATTCTGATGCAGTCATTTCTATTACTGATTCAGATTCTAATAATCAGGATGGGTCAATCCTCGGTTTGGACCTAACAAAAAAAAAATTAAAAGGATGTCAAATTTCCAAAGGACAACCAGACACATACAGAGATTTGTGATCTCGTGGGGATCCAACATTTGGTCCACCCTTACTATGCCATGCCTGTCTTATGACTTAACGACTATCCCACATGTGAAGGAATATATCAGGGCACGGCTCAGACAACCGCTAGTTAAAGGTGTCAGAAACAAAACAATACAATCTGAGTGCCCCATGCCAACCATTCTTGAACAGGCCATCTCACCCCAGTGCCAGATCTCAAGATTTGGAACTATTTCTCAAAATATAATAAAGATCCGAAGAAGGGAATGGACAGTGGCTGGTCGGCCTGTAAGGGTAAGTTATTGGATACAATGAGTCCATCACAAAAAAAAATTAAATAGCAGAGCAGGCCAAAGAGGAGACTTTAACAATTGATCCAAATGATCTATCACATTGGATCCAAAGAGTAATATGTTTTATTGGCAATGCCAATTTAGCAATTTCTTAAGACTGCCACAAAGGTCTGCTAATTAAATTGGATCCAACACTTTCTGAGTTGGTCTCTACTAAGGAATGTCTGGCAATAAAGGGACTGTTATTTGGTCAATGTTTCTTTAAGGAAATCTCCAAGTATATTAAGACATGCAGCTCCATTGATAGAGCCCAAGGATCTTTAAGAAAGGTATTTGGGCAAAGGGTGTTCTTGAGGACTGGCAAAAGAGTGGGCCATTCTGGCAGTTGTACCCCGTTTAACAACCTGCCCCAGTACTCAAGTCTTAGAAGACAATCTGTGTTAGTATAGTACATTTCAATTATATGCACTTACCCCCAATGTCAGTTGGCCTGAAGTTAGAATAATAAATGTGATGCCCCCTTCAAAATATATGCACTTATTCCAATTTTTGTCAAAGCTCAACCTTCTAACCTGTTCAGTAAATGATGAATCCAGGTTCATTGTGAGCAAATACATTCTGCTCCATGATATCCCTATGTAAATATCAGACTAGGATCTCCTCATCCTCTCTTCACCCCTGGTGGATTCATAAATCCCTAGAGTCTTTTTTACTTTAGTCAAGCCTGCCCTGCTGTTTTTAGAGCTCTATTTCATCACTAAAGTACTCTGATTGCACATTCTGCATATCTTTATTTTAGTTGTGTAGATACGCAGTGGATGCGCACAGCGGGCACGCCGCTCAGCCCATCTGGACCCATCCGTGTCCGAGGGGACCATGGGCCACCCCCCTCCCCGTTTCACCGTAAGTCAATACACATACTCCTCAGTGCAACTTCGTGGATTGATAGGTTCATTCAGTGAAAAATGTTTGCACTCTATCTGCCCAGCTATGGATGTCCCCATTTGCCCACACTGCTCTTTTAAACCGCTCTCTACCCCCAAATCCCATCCTGTTCCACTGTTCCTTCATTATATAAAATGCTCTCTTTAAACTGCAGATCCCTACCTAAACACTGCTCTGAAATCACTATCCTGCTTGAAGAGGAGTGTCCCGATGCATTCTTTTTTAACAAAAACATGGCTCAATAGTGAGTCCGAACCGGACCTTGTGCAATGCCTTCCGCTGGGATAGCATATCCTGAGGAGAGATCGGGAACAGGGAAAGGGAGGAGGCACTGCCAACATATTCAAAGATCACTTCAAATGCCGTATTGTCCCAAATATTCTACCTGATTGTGAAAATTTCTCCTTTGCTATTACGTTCTCACCCACCCACACCCTCTCAGACATTCTAATCTACCACCCCCGGGAGCCCATGGCCAACTTTTTAAATGTTTACCAGAAATTGTTGCCAATTTGGCAAGCTCCACCTCCAATTTTAATCTGATAGGGTATTTTAAGTTGCACTTAGATGACCCCTTGGACTCAGTGGCGTCTGATCTAGCCCAAAATCTCCCAACTATCCAGATAAAGCAAAAAAGTCACTGGCCCCACTCATGTGAAAGGTCACCTCTTAGATCCTATTTTTACCAATAATAATGAACTTTCAGTAGGAGACCCGATTGCAGTGCCATGGTCACACCATTTTATGATCCCTTTTCTTGGGACACCCTGAGACCACCCCCCCATCCACTACTGGTACGGTTAGTAGCTGGAAGCACTCCTGGCCCAATCTTCTGTTAGAATCCTGGATTTCAGTTCTGAAAGACAAAACACCTATTATAGATACTAATCCCATCTACGCGAATGAAAAGTTTAATCATTGGATTGACTCCTCCTTGGACCTTGTCCTCCCAAAGAAACGCATCCATAAAAATGTTACGGATAACCCCTCTCTGTGGTACTCCCCCAAGCTGCGTGAGTACAAACCAGTCTGCAAGAGATTGGAAAGGAAATGGAGAAGGGACTATGATGCACTAAGCAAACAGAAATATAGGGACTCTATAAAAGTCTAGCAATCTGAAGTGAAAGCTACACAAGCAGCCTACTATGAGGAAATAATTAATTTAGCCTCTAACTCCCCCTGTGAAATCTTCCGGGTAGCGAATAATCTTCTGAAACTGCCTGTTTCTGATGCTCCCAATGAGGGCTCCCCTGCCCACTGCAATGAACTGGCAGAGTTCTTTTATAATAAAATTCAAGATATTTACAATACCTTTTCCCATCCCCCCCAAATAACTCCCCTTCTAAGGAGGCCACCCCGAGCATTCTCTTGAGGAAATTCCCTTGATAAATATGGACACTTTAGTAAAGATCTCTGCCTCAGTAAAATCCGGCTCCCCCAGCATCCCCTCAATTTCTGAGTAAGGCTGTGGAGGTAGTCCTTCCTGTGACACTGAAGTTGATAAATTCATCTAGCTCCACCGGACTAGTGCCACCACCATGGAAACATACTATGATGAAGGCACTGCTAAAGAAACCTAATTTAAACCCTGATATCCTTGGAAACTACAGTCCCATTTCCCGTCTTCCTGGGATCGGTAAAATACTAGAAAAGCACATTAATTCAGTCCTCTCTACATTCCTGGAGTCTCACAATGTACATCACCCTTTGCAAACCGGATTCCACCCTCAACATGGGACAGAAACTGCTTTACTGGCGTTAGAAGAGTCTAAAAAGATTTGTGACCATGGAGGAACAGCAGCTATCATCCTCTTGGACCTCAGCGCCACCTTCGACACTGTCAACTATGTCATCCTGATCAGCAGGTTGAAGAATGTTTGAGTCTCGAGCGGTGTTATCACCTGATTACAGTCCTTCCTGGAGGATAGGACCTTCCAGGTTTTTGAAAGAGATAACATCTCAAAATGTATGTCACTCAGCTGCCGCATCCCTCAGGGTTAATCCCTGAGTCCGACCCTGTTTAACGTTTATATGAGAAATACTGGCACAGATTGTCCTTCCTTTTGGTATTGAGATAGTCATGTACGCCGATGACACCCAACTAGTTGTGGCCTTAAATCATCCTGAAAACTTTCTGCCCTGCCTAGGTCCTTGTTTGGAAAAAGTAGCTAAATGAATGGAATTCTCCTATCTTGAACTTAATGGAGAAAAGACGGAGCTTATGCTGCTGGGTTATCCACCCATTTCTGACTTTGGTTTAGTATAGCCAAGCAGTCTCAGCCCCTCCCTGATCCAAAAAACCAGATCAAACGTCTGGGCATGTGGTTGGATCGGTCACTCAAATTTGATCATCAGGTGACGAAACTGGCCGCTTCTTGCTACGGTCACTCAAATTTGATCATCAGGTGATGAAACTGTCCGCTTCTTGCTACGGCATTCTTCGAATGCTCCACAAAGGCCTTCCGCTCCTTCCCATTTCAGCAAGGAGACTCATGGCTCAAGCCCTAATCCTCTCCCATCTCGACTAAGGAAACTCTCTGTATTTAGGAGCCCCATGGGCAACCACAACTGAACTGCAAATCACCCAGAATTGTGCAGCACGTATGCTTCTTAAGATCCCTAACAGCCAATCTGCAAGGCCTGCACTGAAGACCTTGCACTGACATGGAAAGAATAAAATTCAAGTCCTTATGTATTGGCCACAAATCCTTCTGGAAGAAAGGACCTTCCATCATTTGGGCCATCATCTCCCCCTATCGTCCAAAACCCCAACTATTAAGCTGTCTTCAACTGTCTGATGCCTCCACTAGCGCTGGGATTCCTATGGGTAGCTACGAGCTATATACATATTCACAACATAACATAAATTGTGTTTATTTGTTTTTCCACTAATTTTGAAATATTTTTATATATATATATATATTCACTGAAAAAACCAAAGGTTTCAGGCACGTTATAGTTAGAAATCAGCATTTAAAAAAACCTTTCAAATTCACTGAAAAAAACAGGTTTCTGGCACGTTATAGTTAGTTGGACATTTCACTCATACAAAACCATATAAATTCCCCTGTTATAGTTAGTTCAGCTAACTATAACTCGCTCCCCCGCAATGCACTGCTAATGACGTCACATATTACATCATTCATGACATGGTCAGTGACATCACTAATGACATCACTGATGACATCTCAACTGACATCACTGATGACATCATCCATGTGAAAATCTGATGCACCTTCTCACACCCTAATATAACCTTTGATACACCGTCTGCAAAATACAGAATACCATTTTTGAAACCATAAACATACCAATACCAGTTACTACATATCTAGTCACTGTTTTTTAGGTCTACACATACATCCACTCATTCACCCATACAATCACTCATGCATGCAGTCAATCATCAAAACAACACTATCATATGCACTCATATACCATCACTGACTCTCACATATAGTCATTTGGATACACCGACTCTCACATAAACTGCCTTTTACATATGTACTTAGTTGGACATGGACCACTAAGACATCCATTCACTCACCAACAGACCCAAACACACACTCACCCACCCATACAACTGTTTCCACATGCACTCTTAAATTCATACACCCAGTCAATCAACCACTCACACATCTATGCAGAGAGACACACACACCCCACCCAAACACACACAGGCTCAGTCTCCCATACAAATACTCAGGCAACTAATCAATAACCCATATAGACACTCATGAAGCTACTGACCAACTCATGCAGTAGCTTACACAACAACAGACAGATTGATACATACATTTACACAGTTTAGTCACTAACCAATGTATTTAGTGAGACACATTTAATCACTCACTTAAACAGTTAGTCACACACCTACTAAATCCTCCATCCAGACACTTAAACATCCACTCATTCTTCAATGCAGCTTGGTATATATATATATATAATACATATTTAAATTTTAAACAAAACCACATTCACTGGATGATGTCATCAGTGATGTCATCAGTGATGTCATTTGAGATGTCATCAGTGATGTCATCAGTGATGTCACTGACCATGTTATGAATGATGTAATATGTGATGTCATCAGCAGTGCATTGCGGGGACGCGAGTTATAGTTAGCTGAACTAACGACAACGGGGGAATTTCTATGGTTTTGTATGAGTGAAATGTCCAACTAACTATAATGTGCCTGAAACCTATGGTTTTTTCAGTGAACTTCTAAGGTTTTTTAAATGCAATTTCTAACTGTAACGTGCCTGAAACGTATGGTTTTTTCAGTGAATTTCGAAGGTCTTTTTAAATGCTAATTTCTAACTATAGCGTGCCTGATACCTATGGTTTTTTCAGTGAATATATATCTTAATATATATATATATATATATATTCACTTAAAAAACCATAGGTTTCACACATGTTATAGTTAGGTGGACATTTCACTCGTAAAAAACCAATGAAATTCTCTCGTTATAGTTAGTTCAGATAACTATAACTCGCGCGCCCGCAATCCACTGCTCATGACGTTACATCACTCATGACATGGTCAGTGGCATCACTCATGACATCACTCATGACATCATCCTTGTGATAGAGCGGAGGTCGTGCAAGTTATAGTTATCTGAACTAACTATAACAGGGGAATTTCATTGGTTTTTTACGAGTGAAATGTCCACCTAACTATAACATGTGTGAAACCTATGGTTTTTAAGTGAATTTGCAAGGTTTGCAAGGTTTTTTAAATGCTAATTCCTAACTATAACGTGTGTGAAACCTATGGTTTTTTAAGTGAATTTGTACGGTTTTTTAAATGCTAAGTTATGTATGTATTATTATTTTTTTTTTAAGGTTTTTCACCGTGCGCGCACCCCGTGATTTAAAAAAAAAAAGAAAATGTTTTTTTCACCCTTTGGGGTCCTTCAGGGACCCCCTGACAAAGGCTAGGGGGTCAGGAACTCTCTACCCTGCCCCCTTTTCACGTTCGCCACCTCTCTTTTTCAGTGTCGCACCCAAAACAAACAAAATGGCGGCCGACACTTCCTGATTTTGACCGATTCGAACGTTGACTGACATGTAACCACCAATCAGCTCTACGCTTGCGCACGTAAGGGTGCGCGCACGGTGAGCGCATGGTGTGCGCATATAGATATTTATGTGCTTTTAACTGCAATTTTGTCAGGAACTACTGTACAGATTGACTCCATATATACAAAAGGCACATGCCTGACCTGAGGACTACTTCTCTGCCAAATTTCAAGTAATTCTGTTCAGCCGTTCGGGCTGTACCTTCGACTAAAGGTCCTATGGGAACATACATGGAGAAAACGCGTTTTGGGACCCCCCTTTTCTTTCGGCCCCCGCTTGACGAATCACCCCGAGACTTTCAGGGTAGGAGCTGAGCGGAGCGCCCCATTAGTTTTGAAAATTTCGCGAGGATTCATCAACCGGCGCCAAAGTTATTCAAAATAGAATTTTCAGATTTCCTATGGAAACACGGTCCTAACTACAACTATCTACTGGCGACCGCCAGTAGATAATATATATATATATATATATATATATATATATATATATATATATATATATATATATATATATATACAGTGTATTTTCTTCGAACACGGCGCAGTGGTCTTTAAATTAATGGAACAAATTTTCAGTTCTGGGGCCCACTGGAGGGCTGTAAATGGTCCATGGAACTGATTTAAATGCACTTAACCACTGGAGGTTTGAATTGAGGCGGGAATGAAACTACAAGTTCCGGCGTGCATCGGAATAGAAGTTACTCAACATGGCACACCGGAGGCCATAAATACCGAAAATAACACGCAGGGAACTGTGGGAGCCTAAAACATGCAAGTCCTTTTGAAATGCCTCTGATGAAAGAGCGAGAACGCTCTGAAACGCGTTAGGCTAATGGACAGAAGAACGGTTCTGGAACCCTGCTCCTGTTGAGAAATAAAGTTGTATACTTACCAGCTGGAGGAGTGCGCCTTTGTTTGCATGGGCAAAATTGAGTGATGTATTACACGGCAGGTCCAGCCGTGAAAGGTCGCACTGCCCTTTAATTCAAAAAGGGATCGTCAGAGCTGATCTGATCGGGACTCTGAACACTTATATCTAAGTGCCTTGTCATACATGTATTGCACTATTTACATTAAAAAATAAAATAAAATAGTGCACCACGTTGAAGGCGGCATACTGTTCTTAGTGCCTTGCATTCACTTATAATATATAATTCTTTCATTTGCAATTCATCACTCCCCGACCTACATTTTAGTCCATTCTAAAGAAAGTGGACTGTAAGACCCTAATTGCAATTTCTCCACTAACCTTTCTTTGCGTGCAAACTCACATATGTGCTTGAAATGGGATCATAAGCTCTATGTTGGGAGCACAAATTGCACCCAACGTGGATGTTTCACCTCCAGGGGCCACATCATGATCCTATTTTCTACGCTATGCCAGGCAGAAGGGGTCTGTGCGTTTTTCTCTTCCGCCGTCAACCCATACATTCACTCGAGAAATCTCCCAGTTAGGGCATTGAGTGCAACCAACAGAGCTCCAAACCACAGGGTAGTAATTGCCTCTTTGTGTTCTGAGCACTGCTATCCACAAAACATGCACCAACTCTGATGTTTTAGAGTTATTGTATGCAATAAGGATGGGAAAGAAAATGTGCAGCCCCATTTTGCGTTAGCGAAATGCAAAAAACAGGATCATGACATGGCCTCTGATTTTCCCCAAGCAGACCTTGTCGAAAATCAGCAGGGCAAATAGCACAAAATGCTCGTTTGCGCACCTTGGAACGGCCGAAAACATGCATACGTTGTGCATTACCCTGCTGCCTTGAAGTCTGCGTCTCATAATTAGTGGTCAATTATGCATCTAATTATTATCACATTCTACGCAATAGGTAAATCGTGGTTGGTCAATTTGTGCCCATAATTATTCTGACATGTAATTTGGGCCTTTGAAGGCTATGGCCAGCATTGCACCATTATTATTTCACAGTGATGACAACTTGACCTGTGGACTTCGGGTTACTTTTCCTACATTATGAGCACATCACTTCATCGAAGTCTTAAACTAGGTAACTAGGATATTGTGAGTTATTTATTGACTGGACATTGTAAACAATGCAATTCCATAATAGAAATTAATAACAATTGGACGTGATCCCTGGAAATGTAGTAACTGTGGGATAAAAAATAATACACAATTTGTAAGATTCTTCTTCCATGTGTGTCTTGTCACCCAATAAACAAATGTTCCATATGCCCAATTTTTCCATCTGCACGAGTTTATGGTATTTTATTTCCTCATGCGTCTGGTAATGTGCTTGCAACAAGGACTTGCTGTCTTTGGTTTACTGTAAACCACTGAATTACACATGACCTTAAGCAACTACATTGCATTACACACGAAACTACTGTACATTCCTTGCATTCACACATTTAATTAGCTAACAGCAGTGCAATTTTTAAAATGAGCGTCCATTAGGTTTAATTGCGATCATTTTATTCAAACAAACTCCCAACGACGTGGAAATAATAGCACGGCATTCGCTACACAGGGGGACCGCCTTCATGTAATCCAGCCAATTTTTCCGGGATAAAAATGTGAAGAAATCTGCCAGCAACGACAAATACAGTCACCAACAGATGCACGTAATTGTGCGAAAATGTTACAAAGAACGTCACCCTGCCATGGCGCCCGAGGTGAGGTCTCAGCAATGGTTCCTGCATTTCTGTCCTTCACTGTCGGGGATTTATTTGCATTTTAATTTTATCGGTGAGTACTGGAGAATTCAGGAAGTTAACCCATGCCTTAAGAAGAAGAACACGAGTGCATTTAGCGAGCGTAGATTTGAACATCTGTCCGCACTGATATGCAGTTGGCACAGTAGGTCTGATTATCAGAGCCATTTGCGCATGTAATTCAGACTAACATGGCTTTACGAGTGCAAGGCATGCTCATAAACACTCCTAAATCTGTGCACAACATTACCCCAGATGGCATAATATTACAGATGCGTAAATCCAATTTAAGGTTAAGGTGTAAGGAATGGATGGGGCTGAGTTTCTCATGGAAGTTTTGGGGTACTGACAAACTCTTGAGTGTGTGGGTATTCTCAGACTCTGCACAGACCCCTTTCAACACCAGAAATGGTCAGAACTTTACTCCTGGCTATGGCTGAAGTAAATCCTTTTCCATGGTGGTAATACGAAACTGTTCGGGATTAAGGGGATTGGGGCCAGATGTACGAAATTCTAATTGTGCATTTCCTAAATAGTGACTACGTAGGAATCGCTATTTAGGAAATGCAAAATGTATACAATTTGTTATTCCCTAATAGCGATTCCTACTGAGTAAGAATCACTATTGGGGAATCAATCGCAAATAGAAAATGCCATTGCATTCCCACCATTGGGCAAAAAAGGAAATGGTTTGCATTCCCTAAATTGCAATTTCCTAATACGAAATCGCAATGTAAGAAATGCAAAGTGCCTGGAGGCAACCCGAATTTCCTAGTGCACATGTAAGTGCACCTATCCACTAAGGACATATGTGAGCTTCATGTCACATTAAAAAAATGCATTTTAAATGCATTTTTTAAATTTGGAGATGGTTGCCATTGACTTTGAGTCTATGGTAATTGTGGGCCACATGTATCTAACAAGTTTGCTTTCGCAAACAGTGCAAAATGGTAATTTTGTCTGTTTGCAAATGCAAAATAGCCTTTAAAGATGTATGAAAGGCTTTGTAGTTGCAATTTTAGGTAATGGCAAAAATTGCGATTACCTAAAATTGTGACTACAAATAGGGAACCACAATTTGGAATTCCCTTAGCACATGTACCAAGCATTTTCTAAATGCAAACTGAGAAATTTGGAAATGCTATACCATTGACTCCAAGTTGATGGTAACCATGTATACATTTTTGAAAAATGCCCAAAAATTTATTTTTCAAAGTTCCATGTAGCGCACATATGCCCTTAGGGCATGTGTGCGCTTTACATGTACACATTTTTTTGGGGCTGCTTCAGGGGGACCTTAGGTCCCTGGGCACCCTTGGTTTTGCATTACCTAATTTGCTATTACCAATTAGCTAATCTCAAATTAGGTAAGGCAAAACTGTTCTCACCTATGGGCCTTTAGGCCTATAGGAACCAATAGAGTAGTATTACCAAACAGCGATTTCCTGATTGCGATTGCGAATCTTTAGGAATCACAATTAGGTATTCGCTTATTTCTTACATATCGTTTTGCATTCCTTAAATATTGATTGCCTAAAATTTGGTATTTAGGGAATGCAAAATTGATTTTTTGTCCATGTAGCACTTAATTTCCTAAATGCCCAATTCGCATTTAGGAAATTCTTCATATATGTGCTTTGGGAATAACAAAGGTTAATTCCTATTTGTGATTACCTAAATCGCAGTTGCAATTTGCGGTTTCCACCGGATAGAAATCGCAATTTGTGACTGTGAGTCCCTCGCACTGGGCATGGTCCAGGGGCGGACAGAAGCAGGGGCCACCATTAAGTTGTGCTGTTGGGGGCTGGACAACTGGGAGGTGGGAAAATGCGGGAAGGGACACTTGAGGGGGGTGGAGCTGCAGGGAATTGCAGCGGCATGGGCAACGAGGGAGAAAAAGCAGGAGGGAAAGAAAAGTAAAGAAAACAAGCCAACGGCAGAGGCAGAAATAAAAAGAGAGAGAAACGCAGAAGAGTGCAAGAAAGAGAGACAGAAGGGCAGTCAAGCAGCAGAGCATTGACACTCTACCACTGGACCACCAGGGATGAGGTGCAGGCATGAGCCTGCGGGTGGAGGATGGCCTCGAACTGTTGACCTCCGGGTCAGCAGCAGCAGATGGGGACAGCAGCAGCTACCAGACAGTGCTGTGCTGTGGAAGGAGCCACTCCACTAAAGGTTAGTGGACTGCACTTTCACCTTGCAGCAGCCGCCATTAAGTAGTGCTACAGGGAGCTGGACAGGTGGGATGCAGGAAAACATAGGAGCGGGAAGAAACACCGGTGGGGGTGGGGCCACAGGGGATCACAGTAACAGGGGTGATGAGGGAGGAATATCAGGAGGAAAAGGCAAACAAATTAAAACAAGCCAAAGGAAGAGGTACACATAAAAAGAGAGAGAAACACAGAAAGAGAGACAGAAAAAGCAGAAAGAGAGACAGAAGGGCAGTCAAGCAGTAGAGCAGTGACACTCTACCACTGGGCCAGCAGGGTTAAGGTGCAGGCAGGAGCCTGTGAGTGGAGCAAGGCCCCAAACTCCTGACCTCCGGGTTAGCAGCAGCAGATGGGGACTGCAGCAGCTACCAGATGGTGCTGCGCAGTGGAAGGAGCAAGTCCCCAAGAATTTTGCTGCTCAAACAAAATGTTGTTGCACTCTGGCATACCCAATGAAAAGGTAAATTAACAAACAAAAAACAATTGACACCGTTACAACCTAAAACAATTGTCAGCTCCACAGGCACAATCCTTATCAATATAGTCAAAGCCCCCGATTGCAGAATTTTCAGTGCTTAATTTGTAAAATAAGAAGTGCAGGTGCTCAAATATTTGTCGGAGGCCACACCCACTTTCACCTGGCTCCACCCACTTCCTCCACTGGTTACACCCACTCTCTATTGGCTCCGCCCACATCCTCAACTGGCACTGATGAAAGGCAGATGTAATAACCGATCTGAATTTCAGCAAGGGAGCCTTGCTCCAAGTAAGGTTTTGATAGGAGGTTCCCCTGCTCTGTGAAAATTTTGAAAAAGATTAAATTAAAAGTGCATTTAAAGCACAATTTTGGAATAAATTAGCTAATACGACTAGTGCATTGAAAAGGGACATGTGAAACATTCCAGTGCTCTATGTGCCGATTTAGGGAAAGGACAATACTCACATGCATTATAATGCCTAGCCCTGGCATAATGGTGGCATGACACGGTGGTGGCCAGTTTTCGGATATTAGCATCATTGCCAAATTGAGGTAGCCACATGTTGTATAATGGTGGCCACCATTGACAAACTGAGGGTATCCTTGAATTTATGGTGATTACCGTTTTTAATATATTTTGAGCATCCATAGTATTAATGGTGTCTAGACCTGACACAAAGGTGGCATTCACGCAGTGGTACCCATTATTGGCCTATTGTGTTGCCTTGGCATTATGGTGGCCATCTCTGGCATAGCACTTTACATGCACCTGAAGTCTTTAATAACAGTTTTAAGGTTACTGTAGATTAGGATTGAAATTTATGAATTGCAAGTAACAAAACAATCTATGTGACAAAAGTAGTTACTCCCTGAGCTACCCACATAAAAATACTGTTCTGTGATATGTAGAATAGACGTTCTTTTCAGCAGGCATGTTAACTCTCTTTCTGTGCTACTGCAGAGTCAAAAGTTGCACGAGACAACTCTTATCTCTCTGCAGCAGGAACATGATAAATCATCACTTTATCTTTCACTTACCTACAGATTCACTGAGTGTTGGGTAAATAATTCCTGCTGCTCAGCCTGGTCACTGTAGATGGTGTCTGTAGGGTCACTCACTGCAGACCCGTGATCTGACTGATAGTGTTGTGACAATAGAAGACTAGCCCATCTGCAGCTTGTAGTGAGGGTGAGAGGTCATGGTGTGGCACGCTTTCAGAGCCGTGCCCTGCGTTTAGACACATGGTGCCCACTCTCAGTCTCACCATGACTGGCATAGCAACCAAAGAATCCCCACGACCAGGAGAGAGGAGCACTGTTCAGGATGTCATGGAGGTCTTTGAATTATGAATTCGGTCGGCAGCAGAAGCAATTCTTGGTGGTGGTAGGATTTTTTAAATTGAAACATCCTGCTTCTGCTCAGCCTGCACGGACCAGTGGTAGTGCCTATACCAGACATGAAGCTGCCGAAATTCCAGTAGGGCTGCAGGCCATGAGTGTCCCTCTTGTGAGTGCAGCTCTGTCTCACCTGAGCTGACAGGAGCGCAAATGCATCAGCTCCCACCAGCCACAACAGAGAGCTGTAGGGGTGGTGAAACCATGATGTCCGGGGGCTAGTGCTACGATTAACATTACAGAGATAAAATCTGCTCAGCACGCGTTGGCCCGGGCTGCACTCGGCAAACTTGAAGTACTTGAAAACGTGTGCACACGCACCGGCGCAGCGAGGTCTGAGGCCTTAACAAAACTAAAAGCAAGTCGCAAGTGAAGCATGTTTGCAGTGCACCCTGGTACGTCGGTATATGTGTGTCTTTCACAGAGAAATAGTTAGCATTTGAAAGATAGGGTTATTTTCTGGCATACAGGCTTAGATGACTAGATAGTTTGTCTAATATGCCGTTCAGTCACACTGTATGTAGTTTCACGGACGGAAATGGTGGCAGCACAGTGACGAACGAGGCAGAACACAGAACATATTCCTTACAGTATTTTGCTGCATCACATTAATCAGACTGCGCTAAGATGTCGTTTGATGTTACACTATGTGGCACAAAATGCCCCGGTGCTGTACACAGTCACATCTGCTCACTGCCCACGGCTGGCAACCTCACCTGCAGCTATACCAGGGCTTCTGAATACAGTACTGTAACACACCCGGCACCCACTGACTGCAGACACCTGCCTGCAGGCGCGCGGCCTTTAAAGGAATTATTTAACACCACACACTACAGGGTGCACTGCAGCCATAAAGTACTGACTGGGGACTCACTTACTTCAACGTAGAACATACAAGGGCAGGCTCAGGCAAGACCGCGGCTCACGAGAATTCGGGTTTCCCACGCAGCTCATTGGTGAATCCAGGCAGTGACAGAGTCCTGGCGGCCGCTGCAACTTCACTTCGTCTCCCTGACCCTCAGCAAATACTGAATTTGTGGCGGCAGGGTCAATCATGATTTTAAACATACTGCACCTGCGCAACGTGACGGCCGGTGCGAGTAGACAGCCGCGCTGTGTAGGATTTGAAATTACTGCAAAATGAGAGGCACTATCAGCCTACTCCAACAAAATCCAGCAGCGGAAGGTGAGCACTAGCAGGACATGACGTCAGTCCCCGTGGCGCCAGCCTGTATCATGCAATGGGCACTACCACGACGTGAAGTCACGTCTGAGAGCGCAAAGCAGGGAAATCAATCTCCCAAATTGAAACATTGTTGTAGAAGCCTGCCATCAGCAACCGCTACTAGCTCAGCCAGCAGACTCTAAGCCTGCGAGAGCAGCACGTGCAGGCCACATGAGTGCACTGCCAGCCACTCCAGTGTTTAAGGACAGTAGGCAGAGCTAACGGCTTGTGGAGATTAATTTATTATCGGGCTGACTGGCTCGCTCTCTCAGCACTGAGTGCAGCACAGCACAGCAGCACTCTTCTTCACGAGGGACTCCGGAGAAAGTCTTTACGAGTGTGAAGTGAACAACACTTCCTTAAGGCAATTATATTTCATTTACTCTTTGACGCATGATGTATAGACTGCAGTGCAGTCATGCAGTTGATGTAAGTTGTAGACACGGTGCTGATAAAAAGGTGCCGGTGCTAAGCACCAGAAAGCACCGGCACAAATTAAGCACTGAGAATCTTCAAACTAAATCGAACCGTATTTAATGCTATTAGAGCAATCTATTATTAGATGTAAGGTGTAGTATCTTCTCCTGTGTCACATAGGATGTGTTCTGTAATGCATGTGGAGTGTAATGGGCATAGTGTGGGAGCATGGAAAAGAGAAAGCATATTAAATACGGGATTCTTCTCATGTCTGGAAATTGCCATTCTTCTGTTGGGTGTGGCTAGCCTTAAATCTATTCCTTTCCAAGATGATTGCCTTCCCAGTGTTTGTTGTCTAAAGCTCTTGGATTTGTTCTGAGGCCAAGAACAATGTCTGGTTTCCATTGATAGAAAGGATGTATTGCACTAACAACAAAATCACACACATGTTACAGCAGATCGAGGGGTGACCTAGGAGAGATCATCATTTTGACAAAGACTTTGGCTTGGTGGCCTACACAAAGGATACACCCTTCATATAAAACAGTCAGCTACGTGCCCTCACCCTACATCTTGTACTTTGTGCTTTAGGCAAGGCTCATCTAGATGGAATACAGTGACCAAGTAATAGTTGCCCCTGCTAATGTTTGAAACAGAGCTGTGACCAGCCATAATAAAAATGAACTCTGCTATGATTAATTTCCTAAAGAGTCGGGCAAAAACTCTTGGAAATATTGCCTTTCCCTACGGCGGTAAATAAACTGCTCCCAGCATATCCTGTGTTCCCTTTTAGCTCTTGGACCATAGCACACTGCTCTAGAGAAGCTGAGCACAAGAGGCTGCATTGTGGCTATCTTCCATTTTAGGGTAAGAACCATACCCATGCAGAAAAGAACTCTGTTGCTGCTGCTGAGTAAACCGGATGGTGTACTGCCCCTTAAGGAGAGGGCCTGTCCTGTTTAATGAGAAGTATGTCCAGTTTTCTTCAATGTGCCATGAGTAGATGGGAAGCACAGATTCTGCAAAACTATGAGCCTGCATCTGCTGCTCAGACTAACAAAAGAAACTCTGTAGAGAGGTGGCCCTGAAGCTCGGATACATCCAGATGCTGCCACTGTTGATTCTGGCCCTGGGCAGGTGTTCATTATTCTGAGGTGTGTGAGTCTGCTCTATACATTGCTGAATACTTACTTCCCATTTGACATAATTGGCAGTGTGAGAACTGTGACCCTGCACACCTCATTTGCTGCACCTTTTTTTCAAGGAAAATGAACACCCAACCATGGGCTTGATTATGATGTCGGTCTGAGTTGACTCCCACCGGCACCGTTTCGGTGGAGGAACCGCCCGACCATAGGTCAGCAGTTCTGCACACCGAATTACGATCCGACCGCATATAGTGTGGTTGGAAACTCCCATTTCTCAATGGGAGCTTATTCGGTGGGCGGATACTTCCTGTTGCACAAGCTGTCATTGAGAAATGGGAGTTTGTGAACATCCCTGCACTGTGGGGCAGGCACCTGACGGTGTCTGCCTCATGGTGCAGGGATGTTGGTGCCCCACAAGCCCAGATGCGAGGGCCAGGGTGGAAGGAGGCCCTGCTAGTGGCCCCCAATGTCACTTTTCTGGCATCTTAATTCCAACAGTGTAAATGCCGTCCTTAAGGGATTATGAGGCATTTCCCTCCAACTGCTGCCTCCGATCACACGCATCGTAATGCGTGGTCGGAATACAGCAGTAGATGAGATTCAGACCACAACCAACAAGCAGTCCGGAGCGGTCTGAACCGTATCATAATGAGGCCCATAGTATGTGATCCTCTGATCTAGATTCATGATACACCATGTCTTCCAGAAGTTTGTGGATCCAATCAGAGCTGTGAACCTTTGACCTTTGCAACTAAGTAGTCAATATTGACTTCTAGGCCAGACCCAATACTGGACAGCAAGTGCCCACCCTGGGTGGGCGAAGCTTGCAGAGTTGCACTACACAGTATTCCGCGGAGTTGCATAAAAACTCCATGGAATTCCATTGAGTTCTCTTCATCCCTCATGATTGGATTTCTTGTTTCACAGGCTGGTTTTAGGCCAATGATAAGAGAGAAGTTTGTGGTAGTGTGGTGAACTATTGACCACAAGAAGCTGCTCCTAGAGTGATGTGACCCTACTACAGTTGTAAAGTTGTTGTGAGTATGGACATCTCACAAAAAGTGACGGACTGGCCTCACACACCACCTGGTGTCATGCTTCATCATCGGCCAGTCCTCGCCCTCCAAAACCTTCGTTTGATGGAGGGCGGGCATACACCTGGAGACAGGGATGCACTTCTAAGCTAAAGAGTGGGGGCCCATGGGGTAGAACGTGAAGTTAAAAATCATTATAGTTACCAAGATATTTTTAATGTGATCAGTAACTATATGATACTAAAAACAAAGTGGCGGCAGGTGGGGTATTTAGGTGTCCCCTAGCCGTCTAGTATAAGGTCGACATGTTTCTGCCTTGTTGGCCCGAGCAGGTCCAGGGCATTCATCAGGACCTAGAGTTACAAAAAGAGGGCTCCGTTCTTACCAACTGGTAGCAAGAGAATACCACTGCGCGGGTGTGGCGTGGGCCACACTTCACTACCTAGATGGCTTCCAACTGTCAAGCCTATAGGAAAGATCAAACAAACAAATATATACAACTGTAGAAAGAAAGGTCAAAAGTGAAAACATAAATAACATTAATGTCAAGATATACACATGCGTAAATACCTTAAGGTGAGTGACTAATCACGTGACATGTGCCACTCTACGTGAGTACACAAACATATTGAGAGTCAAAAAGTGCTCTCATAAAGCTTACCCTAGTTAGACAAACTACTTGCCACATGGGGGGAAGGGAGGAGACACTTCTGTTCAGTCTAAAGAGAGAGAAGAAGAATGTAATAGTCAACGCCCTTGCGAAATTGAGTAGTAATAAAGACTTAACCATAAAACCAGCTGACAAAGGGGGCGCTATTGTGATCATGGACAGTGATATGTACCGAGAGGAATGCCTGAGACTTCTCTCTGACTCAAACAGCTACACCATACACAGGACTGACCCTACTGGTCCTTTGATGGCCAAGATCAGAATCATGGTCACAGAAGCACTCGGCAACGACTGGATAACCAAACAAGAGGCAGACTTCCTCGTGAATGAAGAACCAAGAATGCCTAAATTTTACACACTCCCGAAAATCCATAAAAACCGGACGCCTCCTCCGGGGAGACCAATAGTGTCCGGGATAGGGTCAGTATTAGAACCATTGTCACAATTCTGTGACTGGTTCCTTCGCCCTATCGTTCAAGAATCTACGTCCTACCTCAGGGATACGAAGGACGTCCTGTGTCTCCTCAGAGACCTCACGGTGGACACGACCAACGATTGGCTAATAACCACGGATATAGAAGCTCTATACACGAGCATACCACAGAGGCGCACATTGGAAGTGGTAGAAAACATCATCCTGAATAGAGAGTGGGACTTCTTAACCCCACAGCAGTTCGTGATGGAATGTGCGGGACTTGCACTAATGGAGAACTTTTTTGAATTCGAGAAAGTCATCTACCACCAGATCTCTGGCACTTCAATGGGGAGCACTTTTGCCCCTAGTATGGCTTGTCTGTACGTACAACAGTTTGAGGACGACTTCATATACAACCCACACAATCCATTCCTACAAAATCTCAGACTTTGGAAGCGCTACATAGATGATGTGCTGATAATATGGAGTGGATCAGAGGAAGAAGCGATGAGTTTCGTCCAGTGGGTTAACACCAAAGATGTACACCTTAGATTCACCCACACAATCAGCAAGAACCACGCTATCTTCCTCGATCTAGACATCACTATGGACAACGATGGGATTTCAACAAAAGTGCACAACAAGCCCACCGATAGAAATAGCCTTCTATTGTACGAGAGCTACCACCCCAAGGCCCTGAGACAGAACCTCCCGGTTGGACAGTTCCTTCGAGTAAGGAGGAACTGCTCTGATACCTCAACTTTTGAGGAACAAGCATCCCACCTTGAAGAAAAACTTGCTGCTCGCCACTATCCCAAAAAAATGATACGCAAGGCTAGGAAATGAGCAAGGAACAACCCAAGGGAAGCACTTTTGGAGGACATAACAAAGGAGAACACCAAAAGAACAGTATGTGTTACAACATTTACCCCTGCTTCTAATGCCGTACAAAAGATAATCAAGAAAAGATGGAATATTCTAAACAGCGCGGGAAAGCAGTGGGATCCCCCACTTTGTGCTTTCAAACGGAACAAAAACCTGCGAGACCAACTTGTTCACGCCACTATGCCAACTACAGAGGGCACGGAACAACAGAGGCTTTGGGATCAACCACGAGTGGTGGGACACTTCACGTGCGGTGGGTGCGTTTCCTGCAAACTCACTTCTAACACCAAAGAAGTTGACATAGGCACAGGTAGACCGTGGCAACTCCGCAAGTTTAGCAATTGTAACACTGAGAATGTGGTTTACCTTTTAACATGCCCCTGTCAACTCCAGTACGTTGGCATGACAACCAGAAAGGTCAGGGTACGCATCAACGAACATTGCAGCACCATAAGATGCAAAAAAACAAACACTAAGCTCACACGCCACTTCTTGGAGAAACACCACAAAGACACCGATCTTCGATGGACCGTCCTTGAAGTCATGAACAAAAGCAGAGCTGATCTCTCCAGAGCCCTTCATATCAGAGAACAGCGTTGGGTGTTCCGCCTGCGGTCCCACGAAAAGGGACTTAACGACGATATCCCATGGCTCCATCTGCATAGATGACCCATGTACGTCTACCGCCCTTAATTAGTACCTGGACAGCCTTCCTGCCCTGTGCCATTTGCCCAAATACATCGAACATCTTCTACTTTTTTACCACAACCCCCTGTCTGCGCCACCTGCGTACCCTTTGGGTTTTGAAAACATCGCCCCAGGGCCCCCCTGCTCTCTAGCATATGACCCAAGTTACAGGGGTGTCTCGGCAGCACACTGTACTCCACGTACTTTTTTTGTGACCCCTTGGCCGCTCCTTGAACCGCCTGTTTTTCCTTTTTCCCTAGGATGCAAGCTAATCGAGCCCAGAGTGATGTAGAGGGTGTGTTGTTGATCTTCACTGTTGCCGTCAGCAACCGTCACACTATCTCGACTACCCCTCACGAACTCTCTATGTCAACGCACACCACGGGCTTTGCATGCTAGCCCTCGCCCACTCCCATACCCTCTTTCAGGGACTCAGTAGCATGCGGTTTTAGTATCCCCCTTCACGTTCCCCTGACAACCCGGGACGCGCACGCCTACACGTGACTCCGACCTTCCACTACCCCCTCCGGGGCCCCGTAGTACGTGTCGTTAGTATCCACCTCCGCGTTCCCATAACAACCTAGGACGCGCACGCCCACACGTGACCTCCACCTTGGGCAGATCCCTTGACTCGCTTCCCCTATTTGGGCCCAGGATATAGCTTGGACGCCGAGTACGTGTCTCTAGTATCCACCCCCGCGTTCCCCTGACAACCCAGGACGCGCACGCCTACACGTGACCTCCCCCTTGGGCGGGTTCCCTGACTCGCTTCCCTTATTTGGGCCCAGGATTCAGCCAGGACGCTCTGATTGGCCCGCTCCATCGGCCATTGCACAACCAGGCACTGCACTGCATGCATCGCCTTCACGATAGCTCCGGACTCCGGATGCACCGCACCAGGAACTGCTTCACAGCCGCAATCACCCCAGGCTGATTTCAATTTTATCGTTAAGCACGCTATTTAAACCCGCCTTTGCGGCCTCACTCCCATGTTCGGGCGGACGAGGAGCAACACCTTAGGCTGAATACGGGACACTCTACCTCAGACAGTAAGAGTATGAATGTTGGTTTTTCGTTTTTTAACCTCTTCGGCGGTTTAATTGTGGAATGATTGTGGTTCCATCCTGCTTGCAGGCCTGCAAGGGTCCACGTTCTTGATACCTTCAGTTCGTTGACTATTACATTCTTCTTCTCTCTCTTTAGACTGAACAGAAGTGTCTCCTCCCTTCCCCCCATGTGGCAAGTAGTTTGTCTAACTAGGGTAAGCTTTATGAGAGCACTTTTTGACTCTCAATATGTTTGTGTACTCACGTAGAGTGGCACATGTCACGTGATTAGTCACTCACCTTAAGGTATTTACGCATGTGTATATCTTGACATTAATGTTATTTATGTTTTCACTTTTGACCTTTCTTTCTACAGTTGTATATATTTGTTTGTTTGATCTTTCCTATAGGCTTGACAGTTGGAAGCCATCTAGGTAGTGGAGTGTGGCCCACGCCACACCCGCGCAGTGGTATTCTCTTGCTACCAGTTGGTAAGAACGGAGCCCTCTTTTTGTAACTCTAGGTCCTGATGAATGCCCTGGACCCGCTCGGGCCAACAAGGCAGAAACATGTCGACCTTATACTAGACGGCTAGGGGACACCTAAATACCCCACCTGCCGCCACTTTGTTTTTAGTATCATATAGTTACTGATCACATTAAAAATATCTTGGTAACTATAATGATTTTTAACTTCACGTTCTACCCCATGGGCCCCCACTCTTTAGCTTAGAAGTGCATCCCTGTCTCCAGGTGTATGCTCGCCCTCCATCAAACGAAGGTTTTGGAGGGCGAGGACTGGCCGATGATAAAGCATGACACCAGGTGGTGTGTGAGGCCAGTCCGTCACTTTTTGTGAGATGTCCATACTCACAACAACTTTACAACTGTAGTAGGGTCACATCACTCTAGGAGCAGCTTCTTGTGGTCAATAGTATTAATGGAGGCCGCTAGCTCCTAGCACCCCGTGCCTCCCGTTCCCCCCTCCACACTCTGTGGAGTTCTTCTAGTGATTGCTAGTGTGGTGAACTAAACATCGCCAAGGTTTTGCGAAACGCACCCTCTTACCCACCCCACTGCGGCCGCAGGTCTGATCCCACTTCCCGCCCAGCTCCTCTCTCCTCACCAATAAAGAATAAGAGGAAGACCCCTTATGTGCATTTTCCGGGGGTCGGTGGTGACTGGGTTCCGAGGCTGTTTCCCAGGTAGCTCACCTACAGGGCTGGATGCCATGTGTCAAGTGTAATGAGCTCACCATGCTGGATCGGGTATTGTTGGCAGGTGCCCATACATGGGCAAATGATACACAGAGCCTGATTTTACTGTTGGTGTGGGTTCATGACTGCTTAGCTCACAACCTCCATGTACGTTTATTGGCCCTGCGTGTGTAACACAGGGTTTAATGAAAACTCCCACATAACTGGGTAACAAAATTATAACCACCGCTATGTGTGTCAAGGTGGTACATTGCAGTCTCTAACTGTCAGCATAGGTGGTGGGATGGGATGGGGTGGGAGCAGGGAGGCTGTGGCATGCCCCGGCAGGGAAGGGCCCGCCTAGGCCACATAGGGTGGCACAGGGCCCAGGGCAGGAGGGTAAGGGGAGGCCGCCGACTCCCAACTGCACCTTTGCTCTCTTTAAGCCATGCTCAACTGTCTGGTTTCAGAAAGTAGACTTTGAGAACATTCTTTTCATTGTTGACATGATTTCAGTTAGGGGTGGGCTGGTGCCTTTAAGCTCTGCTACCCTGCAGCAGGAGGCAGAGTTTGTGCCGGAACTCCCCGCTCCAGAGGAGCGCAGAATGGCAAAGCTTCACCAGCACTGCCGGTAGAGCGGTGTTCACCACCCACCTCTAGTGCCAGCTTCAAATTCCACCAAAGGAAGATTGAATTTGTCATCATTGCCTATAAAAATAGTAAAGCTCAGATCAAGGACTAGCAAAGAAGGTGGATTGATTTAAACCCCATCTTTCTGCAATCTTGGAATTACTTGAAGGCATCATCAATAAAGACTGCTCCTTCAAAGTCCATCTTTTGAAGATACCTCAGCCAGCCATGTTGCTAAGTCTACCATATACACAAAATAAAGCACTAGCTTTCTGACTCCGGATTCATAACCGTTTCTTCAAGTGATACGAGGGCCCCACATAGCCTGTGTGCCTATGCCCTGCATCTTTAGGGCAGGAAAAGTTTGGGACACACCTATAAAAACAAGTACATTGGAAAACGGTTAACGCAGAATCAAAATAGGGGCAGAGCCAAGGTATGGGGCAATTTGATAATGTGGGTTTTTGGGGGGTTTGGGTGGGTAGTATTTTCTTTGATTATACTTAAGTTGTATAGAATGTATTTTATTTATATTTCAATGTATATCTCGTGTCTTATCCTTAACGCCAATGTGGATGCTGTTCCTCTAATTGTGGTGCCTAGTTAATAGAGATAAGTGGACCGTCCACCAACAAGGAGATGGTGGTGGTGGAGGGGTACTAGGAGGAAGAGGGATTTGGAGGGGATCCCGCTGTTGCGGAACTAGGGTCCTCAAACACCCAGCAAGCTAGGTGTCATGCTTCATCATCTGGACCTGCTCCTCGTTGGGTCAGCGCTGCAATACCCAACGGGCACCCGCGAAGGGGCTCTTTGTAGGAGATGTTTTGTTCCTTAGCCGTTTGATGAAGTGGGGGGGGTGTGGCCCGTGAAAGTGTAGATACAGTGAAGTGCAGTGAGTGTGTTAAAAAAGGTTAGATATTCCAAATACTATTTTTATTCAGGTTGGTTATCCACCTCTTTGAAAACGTGTAGAGCGGCAGCTCCCCTGACGTGGGTGTTCAGGTAAAGCTATGCTCATCTCATGGGTCAACATGTTTCTTGCCTAATGGTTGTTCAATACCGTGGCTGAACACTGTGAGCTGCCACTCTCCTTGTTGGTGGATGGTCCACTTATCTCTATTAACTAAGCACCACAATTAGAGGAACAGCATCCACATTGGCTTTAAGGATCTGACAGGGCACTTTTGCTGGATCTCTTTAAAAAGCCCTACAGTCCCCCCCTTTTTTGAGATAGATATCTTGTGTCTTATCCATCGCAATTAAACATAAAATAAATAAAAAATGTGTATTTAATTATTGAGTAAAAATGTATAGGTCATTAATTTAAAATGTTTTACACTAGAATTTGAGTTATTTTTCCTATTTGTGTGGGTTTCTTTCAGATTTGGAATATTTGTTTTATATTGAACATGGGGGTTTAACTGTATTTAAAATGTTATTTACCATATTTTGTGAAAGAATATTTGAAACTATAAAAGTTTTTTAAGTCAATTTTAGGTTTTAATTGCAATATATAAATATATATGTAATAATGTTAATGTTAAGAAATGATTTCATTTTCATTCAGATTACTTTTATATCCCCAAATTCCTTTGATAAATTTAATAAAAATTAGCATTTTAATTATCATACAAAAGTTTGTAAAATATGATGCATACAACTTAGCAATTAGTGTAGTTTAGGAACTAGTATATTTGTTTACCTTCTTCTAAGTAGGTTCACTTTCCACTTTGTGAGAGTGGAGATTGAACAGCACAAATCACATAGCCACTACGCGTTGTCAACAATGTTAATGGAATTGGAGTAAGAAAAGTTAATATAACCCCATTAATGTATGCATCTGCACCTTTATTTGTGGAACGGTGGTTGGAATAGTAAATTCAGTCCTATGAATATATGCACTTTCCAAAATGTTGGTTGAATTGGAGTTATAATAGTAAATTATATACCCTTCATATATGTACTTTCTCCACTGTTTTTAGGATTGGTGTTAAAATAGTAAATTAGTTCCACTCCATATATACATACTTTCCAAAATGTTTGTGGAACTTGAGGTAGAATAGTAAATCTGACTTTCCATTCCTGCCCAAATGTATGCCCCTTTCTTCTTGTATGAGGGATTGACGTTAGAATGGTAGATCATCCCCCAAAATATGTTCACTTTCCTCAATGTTTGTGTAACTAGAGTTAGAATATCAAATCTACACACTTTACTTTTACAAATGTTTGAGGGACTAGAGGTGAAATTGGAAATTACCCGAACTCACCCCCATATGTACGCTTTTAACAGTGTTTGTGGAAATGGACTTAGAATAGTAAATCTAACCTGCCCAAATGAATGCACTTACAATATTATTTGTGGGATTGGAGTTTGAATAGTAAACAAGCCTCCTTCAGAGATACACTTTCCTCACTGTTTGTGCGATTGGAGTTAAAATACAAAATCTCTCCCTCTCAAACACCTAATATAGACACTTTCCTATTGTTTGCTGTTAAAATAGTAAATCTGATCTAAAAAAATATATTCATATTCCCCAATGTTTATGGGGCTGGAATTTGATTAATAAGTGTGACCCTACCAACTATATGTCCAATTGATTGAAGGCTGAGAGATGATATAGGAAAACCTACCCCATGTCAAATATATACACTTTCTCCAATGTTTATGGGATTTGAGATAGAATAGTAAATGTGACCCACCCAATAGTTACAGTTTATTAATGTTATTTTGGAATGAAGTTACATTAGAAAAATATAACCAACATTGTACAGCAACCTAAAACATAAAATATTGGTTTATAGGAACGTTAACAAGTAAATATAATTAAACATAGACAAAATATTATATTTTCTATTAAAAATTAATGTATCTAAAAAAATGAGCATGTGTTAAGATTAAAATAATTTTCTTTTGTTTTCAAAACATAATTCATTGTTAACTGTATTTTAGCATTATATAATATTTATTAGACAACATTGAAACATTACAACTCCTATAACATTACATATTAACAAAATAGGTGTATTTAAAAAGAAAAAAGTAATATATTTCAAATGTAACAAAAATAGAGGTACATAAATAAGTGTTTCTTCACAAGAAGGACAGTAGATAATATAAACAAGAAACAAATATAAATACATATAAAAAAATGAATTGGAAGATGATGAATTTACATATTTGGTACATAATCATTTTATATACATTTTCAGCACCTCAAAATATTAAATAGACCTTAGAAAACGTTTTATAACATTGTTTCTTTCATTTTCACTACACTAAAAATAATTTTGACGTTCACTATGAAGTATTTTTATTTCTGACTTGCTGCCATTTTTCCACATGAACTCTATTAGAACATATTTTTGCTTTCATTGCCAAGAAGACATCACAGACAGTGGCTATCAGTTCTCTTTTATTTGCTCAGGTAAGACTTCTCAAACTTTATATTTTAAAGTGATTGGTTGGGTGGGTGCATGTTAAGACATTTTCAGTGTAATAGGTTATTGTACGATTTAACAGTTATAGTTGTAGTACTAGTTTAGTGTCTTTGTTGTTTTAGTGTAGCCCTCACAGAGAACAAATCAATTATTAATTTGAATATTGGCTCTTGTAAGGTAGTTTTAAGATAAGTATTTACATTTTTAATGTTTAATTAAGTGTTTTGGAATCACCCCATCAATTTGAGGGCTGTAGTGAAAGCAGTTTGTCCACAGAAATAAATATCTTCCCAGTGGAGAAAAAAACAACAAAAAACAGTCACACAGATGACTCAATTCAATTTCCCCTGTTTGTGGTTCTCTGCTATGGAGAACTTTGTACAGAGAGAATGGAAACAAAAGTTAGGAATCACATAATTCCCAATGGAAACTGTGTGGAAAATGGTGCCAGGCAGATTGCAATCAGAAATTGTGAATTTCAAGAAGCGAGTAAATCTGAAACCTCCTATAGAATTACATTTGCAAGTGCTGTGTTTCTTTTTGTAACATTTCAATAACGAGGTAAATGTTGGGATGATGTTCTCCATTGTTTCCTTGAAAGGGGCTGGATCACCCTTAAGTAGTGTGGTTTGCTTGGCTTGCTTTTTTGGTAGAAATTCCACCATTGGAAGTGGAACCTGTGTTCCTACCTGTACTGTGACCAGTGCTTGCGACCAACCCCCTACCTGGGAGTTTTCAAAATAGTTGAGGAATGATCATAGTGTTTCAGTACTTCTTTTGGAGGGATAAAAGGTAGAGTGATTAAATTCTTCTTTTCAAATGCAAATTGGTTGTTAGTGGCATCTTCAACACTAAGCAAACACAAAGAGATGATGGACGGAGTGCTGAAACTTTTCAAACACTCACCCCCAGTCACAGATCTGGGTTGAATGCATCTTAATTCTTTAGCTCACTCTGCCACCCCAGTTCAGACAAAACTATATGCAAACCAGTCTTGACCCTGTGCCTCATGGGAACAGTACAGCCCGAACTGCCAAGCCATGTCTTCCCTGGACCAGAAACAAGCATCCTGGGACCGGTTTCAGGCTAACTGCCCTCATCAGCCAGGCTAGCTTGAATCCAGTGGCAAAGTGAGCAAGGAACCCACGTTTGGGCATACCCTGCCAACTTGGGGCGAACAAGGCAAAAACAAAGAGATGATGGACGAAGTGCAGAAACTTTTCAAACACTCACCCCCAATCACAGATCTGGGTTGAATCCATCATCATTCTTTAGCTCACTTTGCCACCCAAGTTAAGACAAAGCTATATGCAAATCAGTCTTGACCCTGTGCCTCATGGGAACAGTCCAGCCCGAACTGCCAAGCCATGTCTTCCCTGGACCGGAAACAAGCATCCTGGGACTGGTTTCGGGTAACAGCCCTCATCAGCCAGGCTAGCTTGAATCCAGTGGTAAAGTGAGCAAGGGACCCACGTCTGGGCATACCCTGCCAACTTCGGGCGAACAAAGCAAACACAAAGAGATGATGGACGGAGTGCTGAAACTTTTCAAACACTCACACCCAGTCACAGATCTGGGTTGAATCCATCATAATTCTTTAGCTCACTTTGCCAGCCCAGTTCAGACAAAGCTATATGCAAATCAATCTTTACCCAGTGCCTCATGGGAACAGTCCAGCCCTAACTGCCAAGCCATTTTTTCCCTGGACCGGAAACAAGCATCCTGGGACCTGTTTCGGGCTAACAGCCCTCATCAGCCAGGCTAGCTTGAATCCAGTGGCATCCAGTTTGAAACCGGTCCTAGGATGCTTGTTTCCAGTCCAGGGAGGACCTGGTCTGGCAGTTCGGGCTGGACTGTTCCCATGGGGAACAGGGTGAAGACTGATTTGCATATGGCTGGGTTCAAACTGGAATGGTATGGTGAACAAAAAACAATGGATTTAGGCCCAGATCTCTGAACTGGGGTGAATGTATGACATTGTTCTGCATTCTGTCTATCAATTGTTGTTTTTGCATTTGTCACCCTGAGTGGAACGGGTATGCCCAGATGTGGGTCCTGTGCTCTCTATACCACTGGAGTCAAGCTATCCTGGCTGTAGAGGGGTGAAATCCCAAAACCAGTCCTAGGATGCTTGTTTCCAGGCCAGGGAGTACCTGGCCTGGCAGTTCTGGCTGGACTGTTCCCATGGGGCACAGGGTCAAGACTGATTTGCATATGGCTGGGTTCAAACTGGAATGGTATGGTGAGCAAAAAAATGATGGATTTAGGCCCAGATCTCTGTATTGGGGTGAATGTATGACATTGTTCTGCATTCTGTCCATCAATTGTTGTTTTTGCATTTGTCACCCTGAGTGGAAAGGGTATGCCCAGACGTGGGTCCTGTGCTCTCCATGCCACTGGAGTCAAGCTGTCCTGGCTGAAGAGGGGTGAAACCCCGAAACCGGTCCTAGGATGCTTGTTTCCAGTCCAGGGAGGACCTGGCCTGGTAGTTCGGGCTGGACTGTTCCCATGGGGCACAGGGTCAAGACTGATTTGCATATGGCTGGGTTCAAACTGGAATGGCATGATGAGCAAAAAAACTATGGATTTAGGCCCAGATCTCTGTACTGGGGTGAATGTATGACATTGTTCTGCATTCTGTCCATCAATTTTTGTTTTTGCATCTTCAACAGTAAGGCCATCATTACAAGAGGCCCAGAGCAGCATCCCGCGGGCATACAGCACTGGACCTTTCTAAGCTTTCTGAGTTTTCAAGGTGCCTCGAGGGATGGACTTTTCAGTAATTTCTGTTACTTCTGTGCCTGCCAAAAGTGAACCTGAACTTTGAAGTGGAGCTGCGGGGGACTGTGGACAACTGTTCTACCTGCGCCTCACTCATTTTTTCTAGCCTGGGAGTACAAAACACTTCCACCAGCTGAAACTAAACAGACTCTTCTCCCCAGCCACCCTACACTCTTGACCCTACAGTTGACTGACATGTAAAAGACCTGGAATGCATTGACCATCTGTTCCAAGTAGTTGGTAAAAGTGTGTGGATTAGGGTCTGTTCTTTCCCCCCAGAAGAGGGAAAATTACCTAGAATTGGACCTGCTATTCTTCATTCTGCATGTTATTAACCATTCCAGGGAAACGACATTATAAGCCTCAAATTTAGGTGCAGGGATCCCAGCAGTAATCAGTGATTCTAACATTCTAGCATGTCGGTCTTCCCACACCTAACTCATAGTGAGATAGTGTTGATTTTTGTAAATGCCATCAAATGACATAGTTGAACTGGAACAAGCAGCCTTGAATATATGTTGCAGGGTAGGTTTTGCTTAATACTGTATCATTCTATGCAATCAAATATTATTTAGAAGGTTAATATTATTGCTTTTTGGTACATTACAGACCTAAATTCATGATGTGTTCCATTTTGTTTCTTTGGAAATCAGACAATTATTTGCAGGGCGAAATATCAGTATTCTTTTCTTAGTGCTATTGTGGTAAATCAAGATAAAGTCTTCATTTGTGTGGGTGAACATATATCAGCAAAGAGTTTGGGTGATGGGTTTCATTCTCTCTCTACTCTTTTTTTCTGGTGATGTTTCTTTTCAGTTCATGGACCTATGCCATTTGTACAGCTAACTGGGTTTTTGAGATTTATTCTCTTATAATTGTTCCATTAGTAGCTGCAGAGCTGGTTGAGATTTTTTTTAAGCCTAGTAATATGGTTCTAATTTCTATCTCGGCCATTGAGGGAGAAGGGTTGTGTTCTCTTCGGTTTTCAGTGGCTTCATTAATTTTGGTGGCTCTTCAATAGCATCCTTTTGATTAAAATTTAGTGCCCTTCTGGTGTGTGCTTTTGTTTATAGTGTTCTTTTTGAGAAAAGGTGTAACCCATAAAAGTTAATAAAGGTTTCCCTTTTTGACATGTTGCGAAAATTTAATCAGTTGACATTTTGGGATATATTTGAGAGATATAACTTTAATATAAATGCAATCAAAACATGTTGGGAAAAATAGGTTTGGATATGTTTGAGATCCTACATTTATTATTTGTTAATAAGATATGCATTTTTCTAATTGGTTGTGTGTCTTCCTGGAATCTTAGAACTCAAAATATTTGATTAAATATATTTTATATGTGTGTTAGGAATTTCTGAACTAAATATAGTGCCTAATTTACAGTTTGGTGCATGGATGTCTCAGTTACAACATAATGGATATCTGGGTCACTTAATTACAAGTGCATCAGGATATACCAGACTTTACCCTTTTGCACTTAGCCCTTGTGCCCTTACTTTGAACCTCCTTATCCCTTGCCCTTGCTGGGGCCTGAAACACTCCACTCCTCCAACTATGGAAGGGCGGTTGGTCACTCCCATTCTGACTGCACCCAGCAATAGGACCCCATGACCTGCTAAGCTCTGGAGCTCGCAAGTGATATGATACAGTCTCCTGTTTTACACAATTCACTCCTGTTTTGCATGTCAACCCATAGACAGCCAGCTAACCAACTTCCGTTCTCGGAGGTGGTGAGTTGCTCCAAACAGGCTCGGAAGATCCCAAGCTCCATCAGATAAGGCCATAGAGACACTCTATAAAGAGATTTCATCCATAGGTGGCATTCTCACTACAATGGATGTGAAAATGTCAGACCTTAGATCAGAGGTAAAATCCTCCCAGCAGGACTTATCTTCCATACACACCTGGCTGGATAATGTTGACTGACACCTAGACAATCAATACGAACATATGCCGGATTGGGGAAGTGATATTGAATTGCTGCATCGGAAAATTACTGGCCTGGAAGACTGAGCAAGGAAGAACAATATTCAGATCTATGGTGTCCCAGAGAGTGCATAGAAGTTGGACATGATAGTCTATTTGCCGACCATATTGTTGGAACTTCTTCATCTTCAAAAATAGAGCCTCTGGAGTTTTCAGAGTGCACATCAGGTAACCTGTGTGTTACACCATTATCACACCAAGGCTGTCATGTCAGCAGGTAAGAGATTGGCAAAAACCCTTTTTATTAACGGCAATGGGGTTTCTGTCATGGAGGACTACTCAGTGGCCACTAATACTAGATGCAATAGATTTCTAGTGCCCCAACGTTGGATGAAACGCAGATCAAATATGGACCCCTGTAGTTGGCAAGAATGATGGTCACTCTGGAATTCGCAGACCAGGAAATCTGGAAACGTTCATCAACTCACTAGAGGAGTTCATGATGGACATGGCTCTCAAGGAAACTTCGGAAGCGAACCACAGGAGAACTTGGGGAGAGGTTGTGGCCGAATGGACTAGAGCTGTAGAACTCAAATCTGGGGAACCGGGTTCGAGTCTCGCCAATGACGCTCAACATCCTGTAATTCTTGGCAAATCATTTAATCTCCGAGTGCCTAACAAAATGAATGTGTCCTTGTGTAACATAACTGGTGCTCATGTTAAGCGCTCTGATACCTGATATTTCGGGTCAAGTTCGCGCTATATAAAACTCTGGAAAAAAAAACTCCCACCTTGGAAGTGCCTCAGGTAATAACCCTGAATTCAGAGACTGGGAGGTGCACTCAGAAGATAGTCGGACCATGCTGGATTACGTCAGGTGGTAGAGTCCTTACAAAAAGACAGATACAGAGACAAATCATAGTTCCCCCTAAAGCAACTGGTTGAGGATGTTGAAGATGCTGCAGAGAGCTGAATATATTGTTTGTCTCTATTTAAAGTTAGGATGTGATACATATGTTAACTTGTTTCAGTTCTCTTCACTGTTGCTCTATGCAGAATTCAGGGTTGCACCCCTTCTTGTTTATTACCACAGCGCTCTTGCTACACTGGGTAACTTCACTCGATCCTCTTCCCCATGGTGTTCAGATACAGGGAGTGGTGGCCCGTGGTGAGAGTCTTCCGACATTCATTCTTTTGAACTTGTATGGCTCCCTCCGTGCAGGAGCTGGGTCGATTCTGATTCCCTAGAGTTCAGCTGGCATACACACGTGTACTCCATTTCATCACTACATCAAGCACAAGAAAGGTCTCTACATGAAGCACAAGGACATGGCATTTCTCCAAGAGACCCACTTATCCCCAGCAGTTTTATTGACACTTAAGGAGGAACAGGTGGTTTTGGCAATTAGTAGTAAGAGGTCAGTAAATAACGAAGGGGATTTTTCTACGACAAGCAGTTTCTCTGGAAGTGTGGAGTGTCTATACTTATTGGTAAATGGCTGCTGTCTAAGGGCCTTAACACATGGACAGACGAAGATGGTCGATGGATATTCACAAAGATACAAGTCCTGGAATGATCTCTTGTTCTAGGGTACATTTATGCCCCTACTACCTATAAAACCTGTTTCATTGCCAGTTGTCCAGGTTAAGACCAGTGTTTGAGAAAACAATTGTTCTTTAGGGAGGTGACTGGAGCCTAGCTCCAGATCCAACTTTAGATAGGACTGGCCCGGTAGACTTCCATCACCAGACCAATATTGCAGGTTTTCCAGGTTGACCTCACACAGTAGATGTTTGACAATTGCTTCATGCATGTGACAGGGAGCACATCTTTTGCTGCCCCCACGGAACTCGGTTCTATATTAATTACTACCTTGTTCATGGTGGGCTACTAACTCACATTATCTACTGTGATATTGTGGAGGGGTGCACTGCTGACCTGCTGACCATGGCCCAACGATATCCTGGAAGAGTGCATTGCTGACCATAGCACCAAGCTAGGCCTGGATTTGGGAGTGATTCACCCCCCATCCCCAATGAGACGGAGAAAAGGCATTAGCAAACAGGTGTCCGGAGCGCAGGAAGCAACTTTACAATCAAATTTAGTTATACTTCACTGATAATGAACGATCAGTTGGCTCCCACAGAGCACTCTGGGTGACGGGCAAGGTAAAAGGATGGATGATGCTGGACTCAGCAATGACTGTTGGGCCTTGGATTCCAAGGCCATACACTTACAGTGCAACAGTAACACCCACACAAGCCTTATGTGCCCATAAGCCTGAACTGCTTTTGACCTCAGAAGCAGCTAAAAATGACTTTGCTAAGCTCGGTTGGTGCCACTATAACAACAGGGAGAAAGCAGGCAGGCTCCCTGTCGCCCAACTATGGCAGAGGGAATCCCAGTTAGCTATTCCTAAGATCTGTAATACATTGAGACACCGCTTCATGTGGGAAGCCACTCCTGCACTGATTGAGGGATTTTTGGAACAATTGCAACTCCCTACAATTAACGAGGAGCATCACAACATACTTTCAGGGGATTGCACATAGGAGAGATGGGGTATTTAGTCAAAATATGGAGTTTTAAATATCAGGTTACAGGAATATCAGAAAAAAATATCATGATACAAAAATATTGTGATGCAGAAATATCGTTGTCAAGAATATCGTTGTTGCTAATATTGTTTTTAATAATATTCTTGTAAAAAATATTGTTTTCTAATTATCTTTATGTGTTTTAGTTCCTATATCAATTTTATGTGTTATTATTGTTATTATTCTATCATCATCCTGCTCACCTGAACCCCGGACATGAGACCCCATTCTGGGCATGTCTGGAATGTTGCCTCCTTAACTCCCTTCACCTGGGTTTGCCCCTGTATCTTTCTTTTGCCAACCCAACAATACCCTTAAAAAAGATCCTGGCTGTGACTGCATTAGGATGGAAGAAAGATCACAAACCGATGGGTATCCCCAACCTACGGGCAGCCATTTTACTGAGTGTCCAGGTATAAGCATGGCCTGCAATGGCTCGATCAAATACTTGGTGTAAGGAGGCTCAAACTGTTCCTATCTTTAAAGGCAGAATTTGGGCTCCGAGCTACTGATCATTGGAACTTTTACCAATTGGCCCATTCTATCCGCTCTGCTTGTGGTGCACACCCTGTGGAGTTGCATCTGTCACCTCTTCTCCGCTATCTGCAAACACTGGGCATATACAGGGTGTAGTATCTGGCCTTTATGTGGTCTTCATCAAAGTCTTACACTATTACCTCATTCTTATTTTGCCCTCTTCCTAGCTTGCCATGCTTCATGATATCTCATATCTCCATGAAATGTCGTTGCATGAACTTCAATGTGTATGTTCCGCCATTGGTGACAAACCTTTCTTCCAACATGCAATGAATGGCTGCTCGAACTCCACTGAGTGGTCTGCCATTGAACTGTATTGCAACAAATAACTAACAGGTTTTGATGTGTTTCATTTTGTACTAAAGGTTTTATTTTGATTCTTCATGTTTGCAAATATGCTCGTTCTTTTATGCGAAGGAGCTACGCACCAAGACTTTAAGTGGTTTGTGGTAAAGGTGATAATGGGACCATGTATTATATGGGAAAAATACCCCCTGGCATATATATTAGGGATATTCCAGGTAACCTCAGAGCTCTAGAACCTTAATAAGGACCTCAGCCTTCTGTCCTGTTCCCCTATATGATTATCGAACCCCTCAGTGACTGGCAATATCCTTTTAACGTATAGCAAGGGGTACTTTATCCCTTATATTACTGCTCTACAATTTATGTGTCCTATTCGTGTAACTCCAAACTTCAGCTCAAGCGAGACCACTCTGCCATTAATGGAAATTTAGAATGAATAAAGGATAGAAAATTTGAGGCCATTTGTGGTATAAATATTATATCCCGGTCCATCAAGTGCAGTAATGCCATGATTTCAATAAAACCCACACTGCTCTCCCCAAAATGGGTGGTGGAGTCCTCAAATGGCCCTATCAGCATTGCTAATAGGCGTTCATTGAGTTAATGTCAGGATAGCATTTTCCAGGGCTCACTTACGACTGTTAGGGGGATATTCACAAGGATCTATCGCCAAGTTAATGGCACTTTATCGCAGCCAAAGTAGCGATAAACTTATCGCCCCAATCACAAGCTGGTGTAAACAGCCCACAGCACCAGTTTACCAGCGATAGCAGCCGCAAAAAACATCACCACAGATGACCCCCGCAACTATCGTTAATGAAATGCAGAGTAGGCATTACTGTGCCAAAAGCCGCGACAACACCACTCCATAACATTCACAACGACCAGCCAGAACTGCGATAAGAACACAAAAAAGGCAATAAGGCGTGTTAGCAGCAGGAAAATAACACCTGCTCTGACCTGATGCAAAGTCAGACCACAGCCTGCACCAAAAAAGGGAGCACAGCCCACAGCCACATCGGAAGGGCAACAGATGCACCCAGACAACTGAACAATGAGCCCGGAGGGCCGAAAGGGCAACACCCGCCGCCACCACCCCCAGGACCCCTCTCCCCGGCACCCACCGTCCAAAGACATGCCACATCAGCTACACCTAAACACGTACAAAATAATCCGCTTGATGTTGTACAATCACAACTGGTGACATGCATGTGTCATCACAAAAATGAGCATCACACATTCAGTTTCGAAGCAACAAATGAAACTTTATTACCATGAACACTGAAATGAAATGAAGACACATGGCGGCTCCCCTCCGGGCAATCCATAGGTCACAGCCTGCAAGACAAAAATCATGATGAGAAGGTGTGTCCTGCGCACATCAAAGGACAGAGAGAGATCAAAGGAGAGAGAGAGGAAGAGAGGGAGAGAGAGAGATAAGAAGAGAGAGAGAGAGAGAGAGAAGAAGAGTGGGGGAGATAGAGAGATTAGAAGAGAGGGGGAGAGAGAGAGTGCCTCCCCTGCGCACCTAGGCCACACTGCTCTCCTGCTGCGACCGGTGTGTCTGCAACCACTTGCCGGTATGTATATCAGTACACCAGGCCACACATCTGAGACAGACCCATCATCTGAAACTGAGTCCAGATACATGATTGGCACAGTACACACACTTGCACAAGACAACATGCTCTGCCCGCACATGCTCACCCAGACAGAGGCACCCCAGCCCCTCCCGCCGCCCATTGGAGCATGCCCACCCATGCACACTCAGGCCTCACTACTCACCTTCCGCCACCGGCGTGTAGACAGGAGTTCCCACCACGTGCCGCTGCAAGCCACAAGCCCGGGGCCCGCGGACATGGCATCCTCCACACCATACAGCCCCACTCTGCAGGCCACTAGGTCTCACGTTTGGTGCTGAGTCTTGATTACTCCATGGCATGGGACATTCCAGTGCACCCGCCATCATCGCAGGCTGCACATCTGCTCAGCCCAATGGGTGCCACTAACTCTGTGATCCCGGAAGCGACGCCACGTGGCGGTAGGCCCGCATTGACCACTGGCTCTGGCCTACACTGCGGTCCAGCAGGGCACACAAAACCTGAGCTGTCCGGACCGCCAGGATGGGGCATCATCGCAGACTGCACACCTGCTCAGCAGCTTAAGGTGCCATTGACTCAGTGCACCCAAAGTCACCGTCCAGTGGCAGGGTGCCTGTACTGGCCGCAATGCTCCGGGTGCCACAAACCCTGTGCAACGCCAGTCAGCGCCACATGGTGGTAGGCCCATGACGGCCGCAAGGCCTCGGGTGTCACTAACCCTGTGCGCAACAACTCATGTGCCCTTTATGATTGAGAACCGTGGAGCGTCCAGACCAGACCAGTGACCTGAACACCACCAGCGAGTACGCCTGCGACGGGTAGCAATGAGGGCCCCCCTCAGAGCGTAAGCGGAGTGGTCTGGCCTGCCGTATGCTAGACCAGCGCAGGGCCTGCAAAAATTACTCATGGGCTCTGGGCGTGGTTCAGTCCATGTCCAGAAATGGAAGTGACTGATGCGTGTGTCCCTGCTGTAGTGTTCACGGGACCCGGTACACAATATGCAATTTAGCACCCTCTGACCTGCATCCCACAGGATGAGCATCATTGACGCAAGGGAAATCACTGTCCCTACATTCATCCACACATTTATACATGAATGATGAAAGACATGACACAGCAGTGCGTCACTGTTTATTGCACATCCAGTGCAGTTCTGCAGCTGGAGCGGTACAGGGCAATACCGAGCACACTACACAATATGGGACCATATTGTTTCATTGCCAGTTGTCCAGGTTAAGACCAGTGTTTGAGAAAACAATTGTTCTTTAGGGAGGTGACTGGAGCCTAGCTCCAGATCCAACTTTAGATAGGACTGGCCCGGTAGACTTCCATCACCAGACCAATATTGCAGGTTTTCCAGGTTGACCTCACACAGTAGATTTTTGACAATTGCTTCATGCATCATGCATGTGACAGGGAGCACATCTTTTGCTGCCCCCACGGAACTCGGTTCTATATTAATTACTACCTTGTTCATGGTGGGCTACTAACTCACATTATCTACTGTGATATTGTGGAGGGGTGCACTGCTGACCTGCTGACCATGGCCCAACGATATCCTGGAAGAGTGCATTGCTGACCATAGCACCAAGCTAGGCCTGGATTTGGGAGTGATTCACCCCCCATCCCCAATGAGACGGAGAAAAGGCATTAGCAAACAGGTGTCCGGAGCGCAGGAAGCAACTTTACAATCAAATTTAGTTATACTTCACTGATAATGAACGATCAGTTGGCTCCCACAGAGCACTCTGGGTGACGGGCAAGGTAAAAGGATGGATGATGCTGGACTCAGCAATGACTGTTGGGCCTTGGATTCCAAGGCCATACACTTACAGTGCAACAGTAACACCCACACAAGCCTTATGTGCCCATAAGCCTGAACTGCTTTTGACCTCAGAAGCAGCTAAAAATGACTTTGCTAAGCTCGGTTGGTGCCACTATAACAACAGGGAGAAAGCAGGCAGGCTCCCTGTCGCCCAACTATGGCAGAGGGAATCCCAGTTAGCTATTCCTAAGATCTGTAATACATTGAGACACCGCTTCATGTGGGAAGCCACTCCTGCACTGATTGAGGGATTTTTGGAACAATTGCAACTCCCTACAATTAACGAGGAGCATCACAACATACTTTCAGGGGATTGCACATAGGAGAGATGGGGTATTTAGTCAAAATATGGAGTTTTAAATATCAGGTTACAGGAATATCAGAAAAAAATATCATGATACAAAAATATTGTGATGCAGAAATATCGTTGTCAAGAATATCGTTGTTGCTAATATTGTTTTTAATAATATTCTTGTAAAAAATATTGTTTTCTAATTATCTTTATGTGTTTTAGTTCCTATATCAATTTTATGTGTTATTATTGTTATTATTCTATCATCATCCTGCTCACCTGAACCCCGGACATGAGACCCCATTCTGGGCATGTCTGGAATGTTGCCTCCTTAACTCCCTTCACCTGGGTTTGCCCCTGTATCTTTCTTTTGCCAACCCAACAATACCCTTAAAAAAGATCCTGGCTGTGACTGCATTAGGATGGAAGAAAGATCACAAACCGATGGGTATCCCCAACCTACGGGCAGCCATTTTACTGAGTGTCCAGGTATAAGCATGGCCTGCAATGGCTCGATCAAATACTTGGTGTAAGGAGGCTCAAACTGTTCCTATCTTTAAAGGCAGAATTTGGGCTCCGAGCTACTGATCATTGGAACTTTTACCAATTGGCCCATTCTATCCGCTCTGCTTGTGGTGCACACCCTGTGGAGTTGCATCTGTCACCTCTTCTCCGCTATCTGCAAACACTGGGCATATAAAGGGTGTAGTATCTGGCCTTTATGTGGTCTTCATCAAAGTCTTACACTATTACCTCATTCTTATTTTGCCCTCTTCCTAGCTTGCCATGCTTCATGATATCTCATATCTCCATGAAATGTCGTTGCATGAACTTCAATGTGTATGTTCCGCCATTGGTGACAAACCTTTCTTCCAACATGCAATGAATGGCTGCTCGAACTCCACTGAGTGGTCTGCCATTGAACTGTATTGCAACAAATAACTAACAGGTTTTGATGTGTTTCATTTTGTACTAAAGGTTTTATTTTGATTCTTCATGTTTGCAAATATGCTCGTTCTTTTATGCGAAGGAGCTACGCACCAAGACTTTAAGTGGTTTGTGGTAAAGGTGATAATGGGACCATGTATTATATGGGAAAAATACCCCCTGGCATATATATTAGGGATATTCCAGGTAACCTCAGAGCTCTAGAACCTTAATAAGGACCTCAGCCTTCTGTCCTGTTCCCCTATATGATTATCGAACCCCTCAGTGACTGGCAATATCCTTTTAACGTATAGCAAGGGGTACTTTATCCCTTATATTACTGCTCTACAATTTATGTGTCCTATTCGTGTAACTCCAAACTTCAGCTCAAGCGAGACCACTCTGCCATTAATGGAAATTTAGAATGAATAAAGGATAGAAAATTTGAGGCCATTTGTGGTATAAATATTATATCCCGGTCCATCAAGTGCAGTAATGCCATGATTTCAATAAAACCCACACTGCTCTCCCCAAAATGGGTGGTGGAGTCCTCAAATGGCCCTATCAGCATTGCTAATAGGCGTTCATTGAGTTAATGTCAGGATAGCATTTTCCAGGGCTCACTTACGACTGTTAGGGGGATATTCACAAGGATCTATCGCCAAGTTAATGGCACTTTATCGCAGCCAAAGTAGCGATAAACTTATCGCCCCAATCACAAGCTGGTGTAAACAGCCCACAGCACCAGTTTACCAGCGATAGCAGCCGCAAAAAACATCACCACAGATGACCCCCGCAACTATCGTTAATGAAATGCAGAGTAGGCATTACTGTGCCAAAAGCCGCGACAACACCACTCCATAACATTCACAACGACCAGCCAGAACTGCGATAAGAACACAAAAAAGGCAATAAGGCGTGTTAGCAGCAGGAAAATAACACCTGCTCTGACCTGATGCAAAGTCAGACCACAGCCTGCACCAAAAAAGGGAGCACAGCCCACAGCCACATCGGAAGGGCAACAGATGCACCCAGACAACTGAACAATGAGCCCGGAGGGCCGAAAGGGCAACACCCGCCGCCACCACCCCCAGGACCCCTCTCCCCGGCACCCACCGTCCAAAGACATGCCACATCAGCTACACCTAAACACGTACAAAATAATCCGCTTGATGTTGTACAATCACAACTGGTGACATGCATGTGTCATCACAAAAATGAGCATCACACATTCAGTTTCGAAGCAACAAATGAAACTTTATTACCATGAACACTGAAATGAAATGAAGACACATGGCGGCTCCCCTCCGGGCAATCCATAGGTCACAGCCTGCAAGACAAAAATCATGATGAGAAGGTGTGTCCTGCGCACATCAAAGGACAGAGAGAGATCAAAGGAGAGAGAGAGGAAGAGAGGGAGAGAGAGAGAGATAAGAAGAGAGAGAGAGAGAGAGAGAAGAAGAGTGGGGGAGATAGAGAGATTAGAAGAGAGGGGGAGAGAGAGAGTGCCTCCCCTGCGCACCTAGGCCACACTGCTCTCCTGCTGCGACCGGTGTGTCTGCAACCACTTGCCGGTATGTATATCAGTACACCAGGCCACACATCTGAGACAGACCCATCATCTGAAACTGAGTCCAGATACATGATTGGCACAGTACACACACTTGCACAAGACAACATGCTCTGCCCGCACATGCTCACCCAGACAGAGGCACCCCAGCCCCTCCCGCCGCCCATTGGAGCATGCCCACCCATGCACACTCAGGCCTCACTACTCACCTTCCGCCACCGGCGTGTAGACAGGAGTTCCCACCACGTGCCGCTGCAAGCCACAAGCCCGGGGCCCGCGGACATGGCATCCTCCACACCATACAGCCCCACTCTGCAGGCCACTAGGTCTCACGTTTGGTGCTGAGTCTTGATTACTCCATGGCATGGGACATTCCAGTGCACCCGCCATCATCGCAGGCTGCACATCTGCTCAGCCCAATGGGTGCCACTAACTCTGTGATCCCGGAAGCGACGCCACGTGGCGGTAGGCCCGCATTGACCACTGGCTCTGGCCTACACTGCGGTCCAGCAGGGCACACAAAACCTGAGCTGTCCGGACCGCCAGGATGGGGCATCATCGCAGACTGCACACCTGCTCAGCAGCTTAAGGTGCCATTGACTCAGTGCACCCAAAGTCACCGTCCAGTGGCAGGGTGCCTGTACTGGCCGCAATGCTCCGGGTGCCACAAACCCTGTGCAACGCCAGTCAGCGCCACATGGTGGTAGGCCCATGACGGCCGCAAGGCCTCGGGTGTCACTAACCCTGTGCGCAACAACTCATGTGCCCTTTATGATTGAGAACCGTGGAGCGTCCAGACCAGACCAGTGACCTGAACTCCACCAGCGAGTACGCCTGCGACGGGTAGCAATGAGGGCCCCCCTCAGAGCGTAAGCGGAGTGGTCTGGCCTGCCGTATGCTAGACCAGCGCAGGGCCTGCAAAAATTACTCATGGGCTCTGGGCGTGGTTCAGTCCATGTCCAGAAATGGAAGTGACTGATGCGTGTGTCCCTGCTGTAGTGTTCACGGGACCCGGTACACAATATGCAATTTAGCACCCTCTGACCTGCATCCCACAGGATGAGCATCATTGACGCAAGGGAAATCACTGTCCCTACATTCATCCACACATTTATACATGAATGATGAAAGACATGACACAGCAGTGCGTCACTGTTTATTGCACATCCAGTGCAGTTCTGCAGCTGGAGCGGTACAGGGCAATACCGAGCACACTACACAATATGGGACCATGGAGGGCCAGCAAGAGTCCATCCGGGGATGACAAGTACTGCGGAAGAGGAAGGGTACAGTCCACAGTCTGCTCACCGTGTCATTGGTCATCAAACAGGATATAGCAGTCCATGTTGTTGTCCAAGGTGAGTGCATCGGAGTGTATCGGGGGTCAGTGGACGGTCATGAGGCCATGTGCGGCACCAAGCAGAAACAGGCCAGGCTTCTTCTGCCCCGGCCCTTAATGATCTCCCTTTAGAATCCCAGGCCGAGCTTGTTAACTCCTGGCTTTCTTCCTCCTGTGACCTAGTTGCTCCACTTAACAAGATCAAAGCGGTTCGTCCTTATGACGCGCACAAATGGTTTTCCCCAGAGTTAAAAGCACTCAAACTCGACCTCAGGAGGGCGGAACGCCATTGGAGACGGAATTACAACTCCTCTCTGCGTGTCAAATACAAATCACTCCTTAACGTATACAAAAAGGTGATCTTAGTGGCAAAAACCTCTTACTTTACGGAGAGAGTGGCTCTTGCCGCCAATAAATCTCGGGAAATTTTTTTCCTGGTCCACAACCTTGCCACTTCTGACCGCTCCACCCCCAGTCTTCTTCCCTCACAGTCCCTCTGCTCATCACTCAACGATTTCTTCATAGACAAGATCCTGAAGATTAAAGCCAACATTCCCGTGGTGGCCCAACCTAGCTCTACCTGTCTTTCCTCCCCCCCTCGCTCTTCCTTTGCCTCTTTTCCTGCTATTTCTCTTGAATTATTTTTTAAACTCCTAGCTAAAGTTAGGTCTGGTTCCCCTGCGGACTGCGCGCCAGCTCGCATCCTCAAAGTTCTCTTCACCAACTGCCCCGCCCCTCCTCTTGCCTTTCTCAACTCTTCTTTGGTCTCTGGTTTAGTTCCTTCTTCTTTCAAATCTGCCATAGTCCTTCCCATCTTAAAAAAAACTGGTCTGGATCCCTCTCTTCTTGCTAATTTCCGTCCTATTTCCCTTCTTCCCTACCTTGGTAAAATCCTGGAAGCCCACGTCACCTCCTGCCTCTCCACTTACGTTGAGGAGAACGGCCTATTGGCATCCCATCAGGCGGGCTTCCGCCCGGGCCACTCCACGGAGTCGGTGGTTCTCGCGGTTCTGGACGAACTAAAGGGAAAAGCCGATCTTAACCTTCCCCAAGCTCTGGTTCTCCTCGATCTATCCGCTGCGTTTGACACGGTCGACCATTCCATCCTTCTCGACCGTGTCAGATCAGCGGGTATTCGGGGCGCAGCCTTTTCCTGGCTTGCGTCCTTTCTCCGTGAGAGATCCCAGGCGGTTCATCTTTCCGGCTTTTCCACCCCCTCCCGCCCGGTCACTTGTGGGGTTCCTCAGGGCTCTTCTCTTTCTCCCCTTCTTTTCAATCTCTATATTCAACCTCTTATCACATCTCTCCTTCAGCTGGGGGTCTCTGTGTACAACTACGCAGATGACCTTCAACTCATCTTCGATCTGTCTTCTTCTCCTGATTCTCTTTCTAAGTTCTGTTCCACTTTAGTCTTTATTTCTGAGTGGATGAGTGCTAATCACCTGAAACTCAATCCGGACAAGATGGAGCTTGTCCTCACTGGTGGTCCCTCCAACCCCTGGTCCCCCGCTTATTGGCCCCCTTCTTTCGGTCCTCCCCCCATTCCTGTTGCCTCTGTCCGTACTCTTGGCATCAAAGTCAGTCATGACCTTTCAATGCACAACCAGATCAGCTCCGTTGTTTCCTCCTGTTTCTTGTCCCTCCGTCTTATTCGGAAGATCTCACGGTTCTTCTCTACTGACGCTCTTAAAACCATAGTCGTGGCCCTTGTCACCTCTCGCCTCGACTATGGAAATGGCCTATATGTGGGTATTCCTGCCTCTGAATCCCGCAGACTTCAGGCCATCCAAAATCAAGCTGCCCGACTTATTCTTTCCCTCCCTAAATCCTCTCACATCACTCCTGCGCTCAAGTCTCTTCACTGGCTCCCTGTCCGCTTTAGATCCTTTTTCAAATTAGCCTGCCTAGCCTTTCAGGCTCACTCCCGTTCTGCTCCGCTTTTCATCACTTCTCTTATCTCCTCTTATGCCCCTTGTCGCACTCTTCGTTCTTCCTCTATGTCTCTTTTGCACATCCCCCGCTTTCGTAAATCCAGATTGGGTGGCACGCGGTTCTCAGTCCTGGCCCCTCAGTTCTGGAATAGTCTTCCCCTTTCTATTCATTCTATTCCCATCTATTCTCACTTCCGTAAGGCCCTCAAAACTTTTCTTTTCTCCCAGGCGTTCCCCTCATAGTCCTTCGAGCTGATCCAGGGAGTTCTGACTCAGGTCCCCAGCGCCAGGAAGCCGCTTGGCCGCAGTGCGCTTTATCAAATACCTTTTTTCATTTCATTTCATTTCATTTCATTTCAGGTGGCAGAAATGAATGCTAGTGCCTCCTGATCACAAACCCATCCACGCCCTCGTCCCCGGATGTGTGCTCTGCCCCACCTGTGGGTGTTGCAGTACCGGCTGAGGCACTGTGTGCCACTGACACATAAGGTGCCGGACTGGATACGTCTGCCGCACTGTGAGGCAATGGCACACCAGGGGGCAGAGATGTGGATGGTGTGGGGGCAGCAGCATTCATCTGCTCCACGCCTTGTGGCAGAAATGCCATGATGATAATCTGCAGGGCATGGTAGATCCCAGCTACATTTCGCTGATGTACAGAGGTGGCTGCCATCCTTTCCGCCTCCATCCGCACCATGTCCTTCATGAGCCTCCGCATGTGTGCCAGCTCACGGTTGGCATCACTGGTGTCCCTCTAAGCGGACAGGTGTTCTTCTCTCCACGTCAGGTCTCCAGCGATGTCAGTCAGGGTTCGTTGGAGACCATGGAGTGGGCCTAGACACCCATGGATGGTGTCCATTTTGGTGGCCATGAGGTCGAACCCCACCCGCACCTACTCAGCCATCTCCCTCTGGGCCTCCAGCACATGGCGTTGGAGGCTGTGTGTTGTTCCTGGGGGTCTTGGGAGATTGCTGGGGCCATGGGGGCCTCCTGCTGGGTGTTTTGGGTGGTGGCTGGGGTCTCCTCGATGCAGCTGGTCAGCCCTGATCCTGGAGGTGAGTTGCGGATTATGCCAATGATGTCTAGGAGGGCTTGTGCATCAATGCTGGGGTTGTTCTCCTCGTCATCAGTGAAGAGTGGCTGGGATTGCTCTGCATGGGGTGTTGACGGTGACCCTGCAATGTGAAGGGGAGATGGTGTATTGAAATGTGCCCACATGTATGTAGCCGCATGGTACATGTTGACATTCAGACTGCATGGCATTGTACATTGTGACAGTCTATAGGTCTTGGCAATGACCCAGAGTCATTGAGGGTGAGCACTGTGCTCTGCTTGATTCTGCTTGTGTGCCATCGTGGCCATCTCCACCCGTCCCCCCAGTACCTGGTGGTCACTCACCCTGTTGCAGTTGTGTTGTGTCCTGTTGAGCAGTGTCCGGTCCCCCGACTCCGGCCACAGTATCCACACTGATGACTGTCAACACCAGCTCCTCCATGTCATCCAGCATGAGCTGAGGCGCTGGGCCCCCACCTCCAGTCTGCATTGCTGCCTTCTGGTTGGCTGCGAGTTTCTCCTTGGTCTTTCTCTTGATGTCATTCCATCGCCTCTTGACCTTGTCCATTGTCCTCTTGTGCTCTCCGACGGCATTCACCGTGTCCATGATGTCCCACCATATTTCAGTTTTGGTGTCCAATGACACGTTGGAGGTGACGAACAGTTGTTGATGGTGTTCCATCACATCCGTGACTATGATCTTGTTCGCCTGCAGACTGAACTTCGTCTTCCTTTTCTTCTTGTCCTTGCCCTTCTCTGTCCCCGAGGTCCCGGGCAGGTCGTCCGGGGTGCTTGTGGTGTTGTGCTCGTCCTCTGCGCCTGCTCCAGCTGCCTCCATGGTGCTTGGGTGTTGGTCAGTTTGTGTTTGGGTGTTTTTTCAACTTTTATGGTGTTTTTTCCTGCCTGCCAGGTGTGTGTTGCAGGCCTGGCGCTGCTTATCGCTGATTTCCTCATCGCGCTTTGGCCCATAGCAGGTTTTTTTGTGTTGATGTTTGTGTTTTTATCTCCTTTGAGGTGGTTGTCCGCAGATTAGGCAGACTATCGCATGGTACCGCCTTGTTGTGAATTCCACGTTATCCCGGGGTTAATTTCCCGCGATGGGCTGCAATGTTGAGAGTTGCGCCAAGCTACTCTTGCGGTAGTTATCATTCTTGTGAATATACCCCTTAGTGTAGTCGATTTCGGCACACAATTGCTCACATAAGAGTTTCAGTATGTATATCAGCGGATGAGCATTGAGATTTTAATGTATCAGAGCCAAAACATATGCAAAGCATTGTGTGTGTTGTGCAATTGGCTGAAATGTAGGCAATTCTGTTGAGCTACAGCAAGCACATTTTGAAAAGATTTTCATTAGTTCCAAACTTTGCAGGGCTTTCATTGCCTTTTTCCCAGTAAGGCAGATGTCATTTTTGTAGCAGTGAAAAACACCGCAGTAACTACATGAACACGTTCTGCATAATAGAATCTTCATTCCCACGATGCAGAGCCAGGACTACAATAAACGATTTCTTCCACTTTGCCCCATAGGCCAAATTTCACAGTGGGACTTCAAAACATTGCATACAGGACTTTGTTGGATGAAACTGCATGTTTATCTTCGCCTTCAGTCTCTGGGGCACGTGCTCTCTGGCAATAGTAAGGAAGATCAGCTTTATCTATTGGTAGACATGTCCACTGTAGATCAGTCTCTCATATCTGTTTGATACATTACCCCCTAATAACAGCTAATGATTGTACCCACGAAAAACTAGGGTGAGTGTACAAACATGGGGGCAGATTTATGTTCCCTGGCGCATCCCTGCAAATCAGCATGGATGCGCCAGGGAAGATTCATCACGCAAGTTTGCCCTTGCGCCACCGCAGATGCGTCGCATTTACAATGCGGTGCATCGTGGCGCAAGGACAAGCAGATACGTGACGCATCTGCCGGCGTAAGGTTGGCGCAGTGCTGAAGTTGTGTCGCAAGCACGACGCAACTCCAGCACTGTTCCAACCTACCCTATCCCTAACATGGTGCGTCAAGCCTTACGACCTGCTTCAAGCAGGCGCAGGGTTTTGACGCATCAGCATTGGGAAAGTGACTCAGTGAAATCTTATAGATTTCACTGAGTCACTTTTCAGGGGCGTTCCTGCGACGGAACGCCCCCCCCTGAGTAGAAACACCCACATGAAACCTGACGCAGGTTTCATGTGGCGCAGGGCTTTACACCGTGACGCATCTCCATAGATGCGTCACGATGTAAATGGGGCGCAACATGGCGCAGGGTTTACGCCGCCGCTGCGTCACAAAAGTGACGCAACGGCGGCGTAAAAGTGGCGCAAGTCTGATATAAATCTACCCCGTGGTACTTCCTTTTATGCAGAGAAGCCAAGATGTTAATTGTGCCATCAATGATTGGCGGTTGCTACCTACTCCCTGAAGTGTGATTTCAACAAAGGGCTCTGTGAAATGTCCTCCACCTTTCCTTTCAGGGGTTTCTTATCTCCATATACGCTGTCTTTGTCTTCATGGTCACTGATAGTGTCAATTCTTATTGGCTAGTAAAGACAAGAATCCCTTATGGACTCCAGACTTCCCAAAGTGCACTTACACTCATTCTGCAAGAAAATGTTTTAATGTTACATTTGCATTCCATCTTTCCTCAGTGTAGATAGAACACTTTTCATTTTTGTGTTGAAGAACCACAGAGCAGTTGCACATCTACAAAGTTTTTCCAAACTACTGCTTCAATAGTCATGCTGTTCTTCTGAATCATCTTTCTGGAGGACAATAAAGTATTCTTCAGAGCCACTACTTACATGAAAATGTGCGTTGGGCGCCAATCCTAACAGAGAGCAGTATTTTACTGAAGCTCAGGTGACCCCATCCATAATGTATTTGAAGAAAAAAGCTATGTCAGCCTGAAATTGCTGCAACACGTCAGAAGGAAGTAGCAATATATCTGGGAAATGTCAGTACTGTGGGAGTGTATTGCTTTGAGTCAGAGTTTTGAGTGCTGAAGGGCGCCAACATCTGCGGACTACCGCCAATAGGATGCACAACAGAGCTCTCTCTCACCACAATCCTGCAGCATTTGTGCCCGGTGAGAACACTGAAGTGGTCCATCAAAACATTGGACTTTCCCCCTGGCACCACTACAGCATCTTCTGCACAAATCCTGTGAGGCACAGACTGTGGTTTAACAGCTGAGACGGCATCAATACTGCAGTGCCGCTTTTTTTAGCACAGGGAGTTACTGGGGAAGGCTGTAAAAGCACAACAACATCTCTAACAACGCTTGGACCACATTGCTCTTTAATAGTGACCTGCACTATATCCAAAAAGTGCCTAGAGACAACAGAATCACAAACTGCAAACTAAGATTACTCTTTGGCACATGCCATGTATGATCGGAACAACGGTTTGCGACTTAAACTGATAACTCAATTCTTCTTCACAGAGAAAATCAGAACCAATATGAATCAATCTGAAACCCTCAGGATTGAAATACTGTAGGGTTCACTACTTCAGGATCTTTTATTCAATTCATTCCCAGGAGTTAAGAGACTTCCCGTATAACCTCTATGACTCCTTCATAACAGTCATGGTGATAGATGCTCCTATGCAAAAGAGGATACTGGGGTCGAGAGCCAGCACTAAGGACTGCATCCCCAGGCTCCCCCGCAACGCTGTCATTGCTTTCCACGCCCGCAGGCGCATAAATTAACTTGAGAGCTCCCGCTGCACGGGATGCTCCTTTGCCAAAGAGGATATCGGGGTTGAGAGCCAGCACTAGGGACCACATCCCCCAGGGTCCCCCACAACGCCGACATTGCTTCCCGCGCCCGGAGGTGCATACATTAATTTGAGAGCTCCCGCTGTGCGGGACGCATCCGGACAAAGCCAAGGGCAGACCTGTCCTCGCCCGTCATTGACAGGAAGAGGCAGGGCAGGGCCACCCCTCTTTCATCTGTTTCCCGGACCATGCTGACAGATGATATGTGTCTGTGAGGTACTGTATTCATCTTCCCTTATCCTTCTGCCTCATTTGTTGGTCCCGCTTGGAACTGTCTTGGATTATATTTGGATTTTACCAACTGTGAGAGAACTGGGTTTGCCTGTCGACGCTCCTTTTTTCGCCTGTTAAGTTACTATTCATCTAACCGTAGGGTGAATAGACTCATTGAAATTGACTTGGGCTCTTGATATTTGTCTTGTTTGCAGATTACCACCTTATTTGTGGGCCAAAGGGCTGGGAAAAAGTAAATCTATGGAGGGCAATGGTGGTGGTGGTGGTGGTGGCGGTGGTGGCCCAGCCGGGAAGGAGAGAAAGGCTACGAAGACGTTAAAACATCTAGGCAGCAACTGTGTTATCGACCGCATTGACACCCTCATTAGTGAGTGCGAGGACATCCTTGTGGAGAAACCAGCTGCTGCTCCACGCACTATCCCCGCCTTCTCCCCCTCACATCCCTCTGGCCTAAGTTGGTAACCTACCGTCCCAGTAATGTTTCAGAAATCCCTTTCCAAATGGGCCCTCTTATGCAGCCAGGAGACACCACCAGCCACCGCAAGGGCTTGTTTACCCCCCCACAAACCTTCCCAATAATTCTAGCAATACCACCCTGCAGTTAGGTCTTACTATCCCCTGCTCAAATAGGTTAACTACTCTCCTGAACCTGTCCGAAGACCCGCCCCCTCCTGTGCCCTCTGCAGTGATCACATCAGTACTGGTCCCAGAACCACAGGCTACCCACCAACTAATTGATACGCTTAAAACAGAAATAGGGGCCTTGAGATCCATGATTGAAGGCCTCACTACCGTCATTAAATCAATATTGCAGAATGGCCTGCCTCGACATCAGGGTGGTATCTCAACGCTAGGAACCAACTTTCAGTCCTTTCACGACCACTGCATGACACATGAAGCCTCCACCCTCGGCAGGGGCCCTACTCCCCATGGTTCCACCCAGCCCCACGTTGCTACTCTGGCCCCCAACCATGCTTTATGTAAATCCACTGCCAACTGATTTAATAATCTCAATATTTTTCAAAACACTCCCTAAATATAGTGGGTGCGCAGGAACCTGTTAGTAATGCAAGGATCATTGTCCCACCCCAGTGCCAGGACCAGCCACAGCTCTCTCGCAGTCTTCACCAGCCAGCTCACTCGGCCTCCTCATATCTGCCTAAAGCCTCGATAATTCATATGGTTAATGTCCCCAAGCTTGGTAAAGAGAAGGACCACAAGGGTGAAGATTCTTTAACCAACCAAACCAATCCATTTGATACGCTACATCAGGGGACGACACTATGTAATCCGAGACGATATAATTAGGGCCTGGAGATGTATCACCCCTGGTCAGCCATTTGACTCCATCAAGCGCACCCTTAAAGGGGCTGACCTGGCAGAAAATCTTATTGACCTGGAATTTCGCACCTGTCCTCCGGTAAACTCCTCCATCCAGTTTAAGCGCTTTCCAACTTTTGATCGGGCTAGACAGTCTGCCCCCGGCTTACTTTCCGATTTAGCAGAAGGCTCCTCTCTGGCGACCAATGACTGACTACACAGCGAAGTACAGTGGCACCCTCTACATATCTCCACACTTAATTTTCTAACTAATTCCATGAGTGCCATGGCCTTGCAGCAGACATCCCACAATAAGGAGAACAGTCTTGGGTGGATACGATCCCGTAAATCGCCAACAGTTGAGGGTAATATCATGGAATGTGGCCGGGTTAAGCAGAAAAATGTCACCCCTCCATTGGAACGATCAAATTGGGGGTGTTGACATCTGCATATTTCAGGAGACTTGGAGCTTGGTGCCCCTGTACAAATCAGGTTTTGTCTGCTTTTGCTCACCAGCGACAGCTATAGGAAGAGGGCACCCGTCAGGGGATTGATTATCTGGGTGAGCATTGCCTTGTGTTGTCAAACTACTAGTCTCACCAGTTCCAGCCCTGATATTCTGGGGATTAAAATATGAGGCCTCAGGGGGGAGTCACAAGAAATCTGTTTAATGTCTTTGTGAGGGGGCCAAAGGGGGCAGACCCTCACCCATCATCGTATCATTGGAAGAAAGTCTATCTATCTGCCCTCCACATGCAAGAGTAGTTGTAGCAGATGACTTTAACTGTACCTTTGAGCCCCTGGACAAGGATGATCTGCTAGGAATCAAGGACAATTATGCCAAATGGGGAGTTCCTCCATTAAATCTCCCACCAGTGAAAAGATGGATGCAGTTGGCGCTTCATCTTAATGTTCTTACTGTTGAGTTTGGTCTTAGGGCAGTCAATGGCAGAACATCATCAGATTAGCAGGCTGAGAACACATATAACAGAGTCAGCAGCCCATCCCGCATTGATTGCATCTTTCTCGACGTGCAGCTGTGGGGTGTTCTGATTGACATGAGCGTGGGCACCACTACAGAAAGTGACCATAACCCCCTCTGTTTAACTATAAAATCCCTGTGGGAAGCCCCCAACCATTTAGAGAGCACCTTGCCACTGACTACCACCAGAAATATCATCCCCTCGAATTGTAAAAGATTCCTAAAATGGCGGAAGGTATCTCTTCAGGAGGCTAAGATTGTGGCATACGACACAATCTGGCTGCAGGCACACTTGAGCTTCAGGCAGCCGCCTCTAGCCCAAGTGGGCTAGCCAGAGTACCTGAGTCCCACTCTCCTATGATGAATAGGCTTAACATACATTTCTTAGAACCCAGTATTCCAGTAAAAGTGCCCCATTTGTGGTACACCAAAGACTGCAGAAGTAAATGACTATTCTTAGCCGCAGCAATTATGAAAGCTGCTATGAAATCTTACAGAGCTTCTCTGCAGTAGGCAACGGTAGCCTGGGAGGAATCCCAATTGTGTCCCAATGCCTGCCGGGAGACCTATTCCTTGCAGAACTGGGCCCAAACTGGGCACGTTACATCCTCCTTTTGGTAAATGCTATAGCCAGTGGTGCTCCTGTACCTGAGTCTTGGAAGGGCACAGAGGTGGTTCCAATCTATAAAAATAGCCCCAGAGAGGACCCCTCAAACTACAGGCCCATTAGTTTGATTGATGCTCTGCAGAAGGTCTTTGGCGGAGTCCTACTGCAGAGGATCCAGCTATGCCCAGACGATAATGCCATTCTTTCCCAGTACCAGGCCCATTTTAGACCCAAGACAGGAACTATTGACCAGGTGTTCCGCCTACTACTTATCTATTGGAAGGTGGTAGTAATAGGCAAGGGCAGCCTTTACCAGGCGTTCATTGATCTAAAAACTGCTGTTGATCTGTTCCCTAGGAGCAAACTGTGGTCGTCTCTTAGGGACATGGGCATTTCCCCATTCATCTTCAACCTGCTGGTCCGATTACATGAAGGAAATTATCCCCAGGTTAGATGGTGGGGGTGCAGGGACAATTGACAGAGCGCATCCCAGTCAAAAGGGGAGTTAGGCAGGGCTGTGTCTTGGCCCCCACTTTATTCTCTCTTTATATGAATGAGGTGGTTATCTTCCTTCAAAAAGCCCCTACAGACACGCCAACCCTGGGGGGCGACAAGGTACCGACTCTTTTATTTGCTGACGATACCTTGCTGATGTCTAAGACATCAGCAGGGCTGCAGCAATTGCTCAACAGGTTCCATCTCTACTGTGATGACCGGGGGTTGGTTATTAACACTCTAAAAACCAAATTTCTGGCTTTTTACCAGTCCTACAGGAGCACTCATCTGCTAGGTGGGATACCCCTAGAAAGGGTGGACACATTTCACTAACTAGGGACTGCAATTGGGAGGGAACATCGCGTCTCACACAGTAGACCGGTAGCCCCAGCCCTCCTGGTCTTTGACGCCAAATCGGTAGATGCAGCATTGGATGGAGCAGAGATATTGGGACCGGAAAAGGCACATGATCTTTGTAGATCTGAGCATAAGTTTTTTAGAGATCTGGTGATATTGCCCCAATCTATCTCCCTCACTCCCCTAATGTTTGACATGGGTAGGTGATCAATTGGCGATATAGCGCGGCTGCGCCTGCTCCTCTTTTGGGTTCGCATTAGGCGAACGCCAGCGCTCCTTCCCTATGCCAAGGCCCTTACTGAGGTGACATGATTAGACACTGGTGGCAAAATAGGCTGGATCTCTTATGTAAGGAAAACGATGTCAGCTTTGGGGCTCCAAGCACACTGTAACAGACAAGAGCCACTCACATAGAAAGAGTTAACAGAGAGCACCTTGCCACTGACTACCACTAGAAAGATCATCCCCTCGAATTGTAAAAGATTCCTAAAATGGCGGAAGGTATCTCTTCAGGAGGCTAAGATTGTGGCATACGACACAATCTGGCTGCAGGCACACTTGAGCTTCAGGCTGCCGCCTCTAGCCCAAGTGGGCTAGCCAGCGTACCTGAGGCCCACTCTCCTATGATCAATAGGCTTAACATACATTTCTTAGCTCCCAACTTAGGTAGTAAACCCAGTATTCCAGTAAAAGTGCCCCATTTGTGGTACACCAAAGACTGCAGAAGTAAACGACTATTCTTAGCTGCAGCAATCATTAAAGATGCTAGGAAATCTTACAGAGCTTCTCTGCAGCAGGCAAAGGTAGCTTGGGAGGAATCCCAATGGCATCAACTCAAAGACGCTCGCTCGTCCAAGGACGCTAAATTGTTCTGGACCCTAGTGACGTGGGGCAGTAAGTCATGTGCATGCCCGCCCCAAATCATATCACAGGCCAGGAATGGTATGTTCACTTCCAGAACCTTTAGTCCACACCAAAGGCCATGCTCCCCCAGGCGCTTGTAGTTCCCCTTGGACCCTATAGTGATGATGAGCTTTTCGATCAGGCAGAGATAGAGGCTGTAATAGGTAGAGTTTTGCCCTCCAAAGCAGCAGGACTGGATGGCCTGCCGGGAGACCTAGTCCTTGTAGAACTGGGCCCAAACTGGGCATGTTACATCCTCCTTTTGGTAAATGCTATAGCCAGGGGTGCTCCTGTACCTTAGTCTTGGAAGGGCACAGAGGTGGTTCCAATCTATAAAAATAGCCCCAGAGAGGACCCCTCAAACTACAGGCCCATTAGTTTGATTGATGCTCTGCAGAAGGTCTTTGGCGGAGTCCTACTGCAGAGGATCCAGCTATGCCCAGACGATAATGCCATTCTTTCCCAGTACCAGGCCCGTTTTAGACCCAAGACAGGAACTATTGACCAGGTGTTCCGCCTACTACTTATCTACTGGAAGGTGGTAGTAATAGGCAAGGGCAGCCTTTACCAGGCATTCATTGATCTAAAAACTGCTGTTGATCTGTTCCCTAGGAGCAAACTGTGGTCGTCCCTTAGGGACATGGGCATTTCCCCATTCATCTTCAACCTGCTGGTCCGATTACATGAAGGAAATTATGCCCAGGTTAGATGGTGGGGGCGCAGGGACAATTGACAGAGCGCATCCCAGTCAAAAGGGGAGTTAGGCAGGGCTGTGTCTTGGCCCCCACTTTATTCTCTCTTTATATGAATGAGGTGGTTAGCTTCCTTCAAAAAGCCCCTGCAGACGCGCCAACCCTGGGGGGCGACAAGGTACCGACTCTTTTATTTGCTGACGATACCTTGCTGATGTCTAAGACATCAGCAGGGCTGCAGCAATTGCTCAACAGGTTCCATCTCTACTGTGATGACCGGGGGTTGGTTATTAACACTCTAAAAACCAAATTTCTGGCTTTTAAACAGTCCTACAGGAGCACTCCTCTGCTAGGTGGGATACCCCTAGAAAGGGTGGACACCTTTCACTACCTAGGCGTCCGACTCTCTGACAAATTGTCATGGAAGCCCCACCTAGCAAAGATGCAGCTGGGGCATAAACGAGCAGTGGCTGCAATTGGGAGGGAACATCGCGTCTCACACAGTAGACCGGTAGCCCCAGCCCTCCTGGTCTTTGACGCCAAATCGGTAGATGCAGCATTGGATGGAGCAGAGATATGGGGACCGGAAAAGGCACATGATCTTTGTAGATCTGAGCATAAGGTTTTTGGAGATCTGGTGATGTTGCCCCAATCTACCTCCCTCACTCCCCTAATGTTTGACATGGGTAGGTGATCAATTGGCGATATAGCGCGGCTGCGCCTGCTCCTTTTTTGGGCTCGCATTTGGTGAACGCCAGCACTCCTTCCCTATGCCAAGGCCCTTACTTAGGTGACATGATTAGACACTGGTGGCAAAATAGGCTGGATCTCTTATGTAAGGAAAACAATGTCAGCTTTGGGGCTCCAAGCACACTGCAACAGACAAGAGCCACTCACATAGAAAGAGTTAACACATCGCTACTGGGAATGGGTGGACCTTCAAGAAACCTGTAATCCGAACTTAGGCAGACTAACCATTGAATTTCATCTTCACAAACAAACTAGATGTCTAGAGCCTTTTTTAGACACTATTCAGGTCCCATGAGGCAGGAAGCTATGCATCGGCACATTCCCAGTTTGTGAGATCACAGCGAAATGGCACTTGCGCAATCATACATCAAAGAACTGCCCTTGCTGCGAGGCCCCACTAGAAAGTGTTGCCCATGTTCTGTTTGGCTACAGGGCCTATAACCTTCCTAGGGGCAAGTGGCTAAACCCATTGTGCCTGCAACTGGGAACATGGAACCACCAGGTTGCTCTGCGTATTCTTAGGACCAATCCCAGACCCTTCTTTACGTGCTGTGTGGCAAAGTTCTTAGGCCATGCATGGTGGATCAGACAGAAGGTTTGCACAGGATTTGCACAGCACCCTGCCGAAACACGCTGATACCTAATCATTGTAGGGCTCTATGTCTGATTCTTCCAGCCCCAAAATCATATGTTATGCACACGCACTTTTCCTTCTTCTTTTAATCACACGTGCTGCTATTGTATGGAGGGCTGGATTCTTTTACAAGGTTCATGGAGGGTCGTATCTTGTTACCCGATTTCACCAAAGATGAATTGTCGTGATGCTTTTCTTTTTCTTTTTTAATTGTACTACTTGCATGTTTTTACTGATAAGATGTGTACTTTATACTGAGGGCGCAGCAGAGTACCTGGATGGATTATATATCATATCACTTTTTAGCTTATTGCATTTATTCTTCTTGAAACAAGTCGACATTCATTCACTGTAGAGCTCTATGGCTGACTATCCTAGCCCTAAAATTACATGCTATGCACATGCACTTTTCTTTTTATTCATTTTTAACCTCAGATGTTTTTATCTTATGGACGGTTGGATCCCTTTATAAGGTTTATGGGGGGCCGCATTCCGTCACTCGACCCCATCTAAGATAAACTACTTTGTTGCTCGTTTTTCCTTTTTATTGTACTACCTGTACCTTTTTATTGATGTGATCTGTATTAACTTGTTAAAAAGTGGAAGACGGTAACTGCAGTTTACACTGAGGGCACAACAGAGCACCTGGATGGACTACATACCACACCATCTTTTAATGTATTGTAATAAACTAATATATCTCTATTGGTTTTATTACTTTTATGACACTGGATGTCGAAATAAAGCTTTATAATGTAACAATTATAGACTTGGTGTTATGCTATAAAGACTATTCATCAACCACACTATAAATCCATCACAGAGAACAGCGACCTGATTGATGATGATATCTTAATTTTCTATGCATGAGTATCCCTGTGTCTTGTATCTAGAAAATAACACATGCTACTTTTAAAGACAAACCTAGGAAACCTACTCAAACATTATATGTGTTTGGGCCGGGACCTGGCCGACAGCTACTTTTCACAAGGAGGTCACTGGGAAATGTCAGAAGTCAACTGCAGACCTACAGTTACATAGAATGGTGGAAACCAATCTAGATGTAACAATGAAGGCACTGAATTTTTTTTGTTGAAAAAACTTTAGAACAGTAGAGGACACAACTGCTAAAAGAGCCATGTACATTCTTTCCATGCGTACTGATGTGGGCTCCTTCAGTTCAAGAATGCAAGATGCCGAACCCAGAATGTAGCATGTGGAAAAGGAGATGGCAGATTCTGTGGATAGAGAGAGTGATCAATGGCTCTTCCACATGATGTTGATTGGTCTGGAAGACAGTGGTAGGAGAAATAACATAAGAATATCTGGAGTACCTGAGAAACTGGAGGTCAACAACATGATCGCTTTCCTTTCATATTTCCTACCAGAACATAAAAAAATTACAGTCGAACGCACCTTATCGAATTTTAAAGAGCCCAATGAATTAGTCTTAGAAATAGCAATCTGAACCGGAGATCAAGACAAATTATTGGATGTCTGTTACAACTTCAACAAAACCAACAGCTAATCCAAGCAGCAAACACCATCGGCCGTACTCTTAATACCAAAAAATCCACATATTTCAAGATTTTTCTACTGACACTAATGTGAAAAGAAAGAAGCTTCTTCTGTGGCCGAGACTAAAGGAAAGGGATATATGTTTCAATCTGTTGGATCTAGAAATCATATATTGTGCCTAACAAAAAAATTAATGTGTTTGTCATGTAATGCAACTGGTGCTATGTAAAGCGCTCTGATACCCGATTCGGGTCAAGTTTGCGCTGTATAAAACTCTGTAAAAAAAAAAAAATATATATATATATATATTTATATATATATTATATATATATATATATTCTTCCAAAACTGTCCCACATTTGAAGGCGCAACCGATGGCAGGCAACTCAGCTAATGCAGCAGGGTTATCATTTATTCAATTACCAGCTCCGTTCCCAAACATTTCATTCAGACCCTACGCGTTTCGGAGCTCCTGCTCCTTGTTCACGGGCCGGTTACTGCTGACAGATACGTGGGAGCCAGCGTATCTGCCAGCATCAACCGACCCGTGACCAAGGAGCATGGGAGCTCCGAAACGCGTAGGGTCTAAGAAAAATGAAATGCCTGGAAGCGCTGCTGGTTTGAATAATAAAGAGCCTTGCTGATGAAGCCTGGTCTGCCTGTCTCCGTGTGCGCCTTTGCTGAGGGCAACTTTTGGATGAATATTTACCGGCCGGTCCCGGTCGGAAAGGCAGCACCGCTGCGGTAATTACGCAGACTGTTGGAGCCTGATCACAGACTTCGTGAAAACAGGGAGATGGGTGTCAAATATTAAACTGGCAGTGTAACCAGAGGCTCTGGGAGAGCCGTGAACAGAATTGGTTCTAGGCAGAACCCATTAAGGGGTAATATTTCAACGCTGGACTACGAGTCCCAGAAGGCTGAGAACACCAGGAGCCCATTGAAGGGCATTATAAGCAAAGAGGGACTCCACGCCAGCGTATCTGCCAGCATCAACCGACCCGTGACCAAGGAGCATGGGAGCTCCGAAACGCATAGGGTCTAAGAAAAATGAAATGCCTGGAAGCGCTGCTGGTTTGAATAATAAAGAGCCTTGCTGATGACGCCTGGTCTGCCTGTCTCCGTGTGCGCCTTTGCTGAGGGCAACTTTTGGATGAATATATATATATATATATATATATATATATATATATATATATATATATATATATATATATATATATATTACCTACTGGCGGTCGCCAGTAGGTAGTTATAGTGAGGACCACGTTTCCATAGGAAATCCGCAACATTCTATTTTGAATAACTTTGGCGCCGGTCGACGAATCCTCGCGAATTTTTCAAAATAGGTGGGGCGCTACGCTCCGCTCCTACCCTGAAAGTCTCGGGGGGATTCGTCAAGCGGGGGCTGAGATAAAAGGGGGGTCCCAAAACGCGTTTTTCCCATGCATTTTTCCATAGGACCTTTAGACAGGGCTTAAGACTCAGTAGAAATACCTAAAAGGGAATTATATGACAACGGAGACTGGTCACGATCCATGTTTTCATCTTTTTCATATAATAGTATTATAAGAGTATCTATATATAATGAGTATAAAAAGATGTGCGTTACAGAGAGAAAATTAGTATAAAGAAAATAACCTGTCGCCACCAACTCCCATAGGAAATCAAAAAAAACTATGACTAAATAGTTCATTAGAACAACAAAAAATCAAAGAATACATGTGTTTTTTTTGAATATGTGCAATTTACAGTATATGCTTTTTAACAGTATTTTATATTCCGATACAAAAATGGAATTTTACTGTTATTAATATTCGTGATTGTTTACATATTTATTGAACTGTAATTAATTTTATAAGGTATTTTATCTAAAGCACTGCATAATGTAATATCTTTGCGCATTTTGCACTATTTTTCGCACTTTTTTGCACATTTTGCACATTAATATTGTCTTTCTTGCTGCTATTGCACTTATGCACTTTCTTTTTCTGTCATGGTACTGGATTTATCCAGTTAGAAAATTCGTTTTTTTAAAAATTCAGGGATTTATCCTGCAATTGCAGTAATTGTTTGATATAAATATGTAACAAAGATATATGAAAAACATATGCTGAATTAAGACTTGCATGTAAATATATTCCTACAATGGAGTCAGCTTACATTAATGTCCACCGCAAGTCTTTCTACCCTGCTCATTACCATGTGACACGGAACTAGGGAAAGTGGGTGGTACACTTAAAACACATTTAAAGTGGAAAGTGAAAGGTTAACTTGCATGTGATCAAGGGCTCTTGAAGCCCGAAACGCGTCATTACTGGGTTGTGATCTGCAATAAATAACATCTGACCTGAAGTCCAGCGGGGTCCGAGTTTCCTTCTTCGCCGCCGTCGAGTGGAAGTAGCAGGAATTTCCAATTTTCTGATATATATATATATATATATATATATATATATATATATATATATATATATTACCTACTGGCGGTCGCCAGTAGGTAGTTATAGTGAGGACCACGTTTCCATAGGAAATCCGCAACATTCTATTTTGAATAACTTTGGCGCCGGTCAATGAATCCTCGCGAATTTTTCAAAATAGGTGGGGCGCTACGCTCCGCTCCTACCCTGAAAGTCTCGGGGGGATTCGTCAAGCGGGGGCTGAGATAAAAGGGGGGTCCCAAAACGCGTTTTTCCCATGCATTTTTCCATAGGACCTTTAGACAGGGCTACAGCCCGAACGGCTGAACAGAATTACTAGAAATTTGGCAGAGAGGTAGTCCTCAGGTCGAGGAAGTGCCTTTTGTAGGTTTGGTGTAAATCTGTTCAGTAGATTCTGAGAAAATAGCCTTTAAATCAATATATATATCTGAGCCAGCTTACGGTGCGCTTACGGTACGCTTACCGTACGCGTACGGTGGCGTGCGCGAGCGCGATTCTGATTGGCTCTTAGATCTTAGTAAACATTCGAATCTGCCGAAACCAGGAAGCGGCGGCCGCCATTTTCTCTCTCGCACTGAGAGTGATTTCTAAAATATAAAGCCCCAAAACATGTAAAGGGGCTGTTTAGACAGCTCCCACACACATAGCCATGTTGAGGGAGTCCCCAAAGATCCCCCAAAGCCAAAAACTGAATTTTTATTTTTTCGGTAATTTCGCCGATTACGCTTACCGTACGTATACGGTAAAAAATAAAAAAAAATAAAAAATTATCCACTCTCTCTCCACCCCGCGTGCAATTGGTGCCCGCAGGGCACCAATTGTGCATGGCTTATTAAAGATGAGATAAACTAAAATAGTAAAAAAAATAAAATAAAATAAAAAATTATCCACACTCTCTCCACCCCGTGTGCAAATGGTGCCCGAAGGGCACCATTTGTGCATGGCTTATAAAATATACGAAAAATTAAAATATTACCTTTCAAAACGAAGTGCATCAAATGTCCTCCATGTGCGCACGGTGCGCGAAGCGCATCGTGCGTACATGGCCCATCTAGCGTAACGTGGGCATGCGGTGCGCGTAGCGCACCGCGTGCCCACCGTGCGTGCACGGCACTAACTGCGTAAAGTGGGCGCGCGGTGCGCAAAGCGCACCGCGTGCTCACTGTGCGCGCACGGTGCGCGCACGGAATGAACTGCGTTAAGTGGGCGTGCACGCCACGAATGGCGTAAAGTAACTTAGCATTTAAAAAAACGTACAAATTCACTGAAAAAACCATAGGTTTCACACACGTTATACTTAGGAATTAGCATTTAAAAAACCTTGCAAATTCACTGAAAAAACCATAGGTTTCACACATGTTATAGTTAGCGGAAATTTTACTGATAAAAACCAATGAAATTCCCCCGTTATATTTAGTGCAGGCAACTATAACTCACGCAACCGCAATCTTCTGCTGATGACATATGTGTCTTTATGAAAAAAAAATATTTGTAATATATGTATAGCTAAAAATGTATGGAAGAAGACATGGGCAAATAAGTGTCTAAATACAGTATTAGCATCAGCAGAGGATTTCGGTCGCGTGAGTTATAGTTGCCTGCACTAACTATAACGGGGGAATTTCATTGGTTTTTTATCAGTAAAATTTCCGCTAACTATAACATGTGTGAAACCTATGGTTTTTTCAGTGAATATATATATATATATATATATATATATATATATTCACTGAAAAAACCATAGGTTTCACACACGTTATAGTTAGGAATTAGCATTTAAAAAACCTTGCAAATTCACTGAAAAAACCATAGGTTTCACACATGTTATAGTTAGCGGAAATTTTACTGATAAAAAACCAGTGAAATTGCCCCGTTATAGTTAGTGCTGGCAACTATAACTCACGCGACCGCAATCCTCTGCTGATGCTAATACTGTATTTAGACACTTATTTGCCCATGTCTTCTTCCATACATTTTTAGCTATACATATATTACAAATATTTTTTTTTCATAAAGACACATATGTCATCAGCAGAAGATTGCGGTCGCGTGAGTTATAGTTGCCAGCACTAACTATAACGGGGCAATTTCACTGGTTTTTTATCAGTAAAATTTCCACTAACTATAACATGTGTGAAACCTATGGTTTTTTCAGTGAATTTGCAAGGTTTTTTAAATGCTAATTCCTAACTATAACGTGTGTGAAACCTATGGTTTTTTCAGTGAATTTGTACGGTTTTTTAAATGCTAAGTTACTTTACACCATTCGAGGCGTGCGCGCCCACTTAACGCAGTTCGTTCCGTGCACGGTTTTTATCAACTTTAATAAGCCCTGTACATTTGGTGGCCTTCGGCCACCAAAAGTACAGGGGGTGGGGTCAATGTGGATAGTGTTTTTTTTATTTCGGTTTTATAATTTCCTGTTGCCAAAATTTAGTTTTTTTTACCTATTAATAAGCCCTGTACATTTGGTGGCCTACGGCCACCAAAAGCACAGGGGGTGGGGTAAGTGTGGATAGTGTTTTTTTTTTTTTTTTTTTTTACCGTACGCTTACGGTAAGCGTACGGTAAGCGTACTCGGCGAAATTGCCGAAAAAAAAATAAAACCGTTTTTGCTCTTGGGGGATGTTTGGGGACTCCCTCAACATGACTATGTGGGAGGGAGTTGTCAAAACAGCCCCGTAACATGTTTTTGGCCATCTTGTTTGATAAACAACACTCAGTGCGAGAGACAAAATGGCGGCCGCCGCTTCCTGGTTTCGGCCGATTCGAATGTTTACTAAGATCTAAGAGCCAATCAGAATCGCGCTCGCGCACGCCACCGTACGCTTACGGTAAGCGTACCGTAAGCGTACCGTAAGCGGGCTCAGATATATATATTGATTTAAAGGCTATTTTCTCAGAATCTACTGAACAGATTTACACCAAACCTACAAAAGGCACTTCCTTGACCTAGGGACTACCTCTCTGCCAAATTTCTAGTAATTCTGTTCAGCCGTTCGGGCTGTAGCTCGTTCTAAAGGTCCTATGGAAAAATGCATGGGAAAAACGCGTTTTGGGACCCCCCTTTTATCTCAGCCCCCGCTTGACGAATCCCCCCGTGACTTTCAGGGTAGGAGCGGAGCGTAGCGCCCCACCTATTTTGAGAAATTCGCGAGGATTCATTGACCGGCGCCAAAGTTATTCAAAATAGAATGTTGAGGTTTTCCTATGGAAAAGGGGTCCTAACTATAACTACCTACTGGCGACCGCCAGTAGGTAATTTATATATATATATATATATATATATATATATATATATATATATATATATATAAAAGTGACAGTAGATAAAAAAACTTAGGAATTTGATGAACTGCATCAGTTGGAGCAGCTCCTTTGAGATGTAATAGAATTGTTCGTTTTAGCTTGGTGTTGTGCTAAACTTGACAGATATGCACGATTAAACACGAACATTAAAAATCTACATATATTAGTTTTTGAGATCTTGTTCATGTAGTGTATTTTGATAAGAGGCTAAAAAACAATTATTCGATTATTGAGACAAAATCTCAATAAGGTGATGGCCAAATAGCAAAGGAAATGAGTCTTAAATTTAAAAGAGAAACAACTTTCCTAGGGTTAAATTTATAATGACTAAAAGTGTTAACACCATGAATATTGGCCAAAATGGTATTTAAATCCGATTTTCTGGTTGTTATGCTGGACACTCCTATGTAAACTATTTCAGTGTGAATAGTCCACCAAGTTTAGTCTAATGACACAGTATATGCATTCAGTCATACATACATTGATACAAACTACCTTAAACACCACACACAATCATGCATTATTTGTCATGTAAACTAACAATTTGCAAAGAGTTATCATTATGTATCAAATAGTAAAATTGCTCTTCTTAGTATATCACAATAAAAATGTCTCTGGAGAACTCTAAAACTCTGCAATGTCATAGTACACTCATTCTATACACCATGGGTACGTCTACCACCTAGTTGGGTATATACTGTGCTCAGAAAACTGCACATTTGTAATCACACACCTGCAATATACATCAAACAGGGCACCTTAGAAAATATATGGGAAACACATACAATATAGCACATATATGCCACCTTGTTTGGTCTGAACGTGCCTACACCAAACACTCCACTTGAACACAGAATGCACAGAACAGAGAAAAATCCAAGACAGAACTCCAAACATATATCTAATAACTTGCCATGCCATTATCTGGCTGTCAAACCACCAAACAGCACCAGCTATGACCAAATGTCCAGATAGATACATGCCCATGCACAGGTCGATAGGCATGCCTTCCAATGTTCAAGTTGCCAAGCAGGTTGGTACATCCCATTGGTCTCACCTATCAAAGATTAAAAACATTGTGCCACAGATCAATAAAGCTGGCATATTCACTTAACAGAGGAGCATCTACATTCACAAAATGAAGAGCTCTTCATCATCACAGTAGGATCAAACTTTTACAGAAAATTCAAAGCAGTTTGGATATTCACCCCGACCGACTGTGAAAATTACATCAAATCGAAATGCATACCTACGATATATAATGGTTGATAAAGATATATAATGTGTTTCTCATGCAATTAATCTGCATTAGGAGCCTGCAAGCAAAAACGCCACTCGGTTTTCAGGACAAGGCTCTCAGCAGCCGGCTGGAAGATCAGGTAAGGACATTTAAATGGATGCCTCATGCATGTGATAGCAAATGCCTGTATCACTTCACTAACTCCATAGCAGTACTTTACCAAACAATGAAGCCTGCAATGATGCTGAAGTAATATTTCATTCCTGAAGTATGACACCAGTAGTTCAACCTATCATAAAGTTATCAATTCCACAGGCTGATCACAGCCGAAAGTGTTTTATTTCGATTTGGTAAACGGCCAAAATAAAGACTCCAAAATATAGACAGGACAGAATATCGACTCCAAAATATAGATAGGACAGCATATCGAATTACCAAAATATAGATAGGACAGAATATCGAAATTGGGGTATGAAATATCGATTTCCATAATATCGAATTCAAAATATCGATTTCCATAATATCGAAAAAAAATTTAGAGCTTTGTATGGTAGTATATGTGTTAAAATTATGTATTATTTTTGTAAAGTATGTCTAATTTTTTTAACCCCTTCGCTGCCAGGCCTTTTCCCCCTCCTGTGCCAAGCCTTTTTTTGGCTATTTGGGGTAATGCGCACTTAGGCCCCTGTAACTTTTTGACCACATTAGGTATCCACGCCAAATTTGCGTCCTTTTCTTCCAACATCATGGGGATTCTAAAGGTACTCAGGGTTTGTGGATTCCCCTGGAGGGGTCACAGAAATGAGCCAAAATACAGCAACATTTTGTTTTTTTTCGGAAAAATTGGAAAAACGGGCTGCAAATGAAAGCATCTGGGTTTTTCCCTGCAAATGTTATCAAAAAAGGGTTTGTGGGGTTGAAATCACCATTTTCCCAGCTTTTCGGGGATACCAGACTTTTGTCAGAAACCCAACATTTTTTACACAGTTTGGCATTTTTCTGGGACATAGCCTATTTTTGCTATTTTTGTGCTTTTGACCTCCTTCCAGTTAATGGCAGAAATGGGTACACAAGCAATAATGGATCCTGGAAAGCTATACATTTTCGACAAAATTCTGAATTTAGCAAGGGGTCATTTGTGTAGATCCATCAAGGTTTTTTTTATAGAAACAAGCAGTTAAATATTGGATAAATTGAAAATTAGTTTTAAAAAACAGCCTTTTGTGTCAACGTTTTCACCTGTAACTTCTTCTAATTATGACAGCTCTTTGAAAGCAATATACCGTTGCATCCGCTGGACATTACTGGTTGTGGGGATATATAGGACTTGTAGGTTCACCAAGAAACCGATGAGCCCAGAGCCAAAAACTGAGCAGCAACTTGCAATGGTTTTTTATTATGTACCGGGTATATAGTAATTATTCTGTAAAAATGTGTACATGGAAAAATCGGTATGAAAGACACCTATGTATTTCTGAAATGGGAACAAAATATAGAGTTTTGAAACAGTAGATATTTGCACATTTCTGAAATTGGGAATACTCATACTAGCATGAGAATTATCAGTCATTTTTTAGAATGACTTATTTTTTACACAATGTCTTTCAATTGGAAGGCTGAAATGCATCGAAAGTCAATAGATAATAACAGTTCCTTTACAAATCTGAAGTACCCTAAGTCTCCCGATAAAAATGGTACCTCACTTGTGTGGGTAGGCACAGGAAACGTCGCAAAACGCATCGTGGTCACACCTCAATTTCGCAGTGAAAAATGACCCTTTTTTGGCAAAATGACTAGCTTTAGTTTTTGAACCCTAGCTCTGCGGGCACCTTGGGAAACCTAGCAAACCTATACATTTTTGAAAACTAGACACCCAGGGAAAACCAGGATGGGGTGATTTGACTGCCTCCCACCAGGGTCTGTTACCCAGAATCCCTTGCAAACCTAAAAAATTGTCAAAAAAACACATTTTCCCCACATTTCTGTGGTGGAAAGTTCCGGAATCTGCGTAGATCCACAAATTTCCACCCACCCCGCTTTCCCCAAAGTCTTACGAGAAAAACGGTACCTCACTTGTGTGGGTCGGCCTAGTGCCCGCAACAGGAAATGGCGCAAAACGTAGTGAGGTAACATCAAAATTGCCTATCTCAAAACCACCTGGTTTTGCAAGGGGGGTCACCTGGGTTTTTGGCCCGGTGCTCGGCGGCCATCTAGGGAAACCTACCAAACCCATACATTTCTGAAAACTAGACACCCGGGGGCTTCCAGGGAGGTGTGGCTTGCGTGGATCCCCCAACGTTTCCTTACCCAGAATCCCCTGCAAACCTCAATTTTAGCTGAAAAAATCACTTTTTTCACACATTTTTGTGTGGGAAAGTTGTGGCATCACCGGGCTCACTCAAATTTGCCACCACCCAGCGTTCCTCTGGGTCTCCCGGTAAAAATGGTGCCTCACTTGTGTGGGAGGCCCAAGTACCCGCGACAGGCAAGGGCCCAAAACGTAGTGAGGTGACATCAAAATTGCCTATCTCAAAACCACCTGGTTTTGCAAGGGGGGTCACCTGGCTTTTTGGCCCGGTGCTCGGCGGCCATCTAGGGAAACCTACCAAACCCATACATTTCTGAAAACTAGACACCCGGGGGCTTCCAGGGAGGTATGGCTTGCGTGGATCCCCCAACGTTTCCTTACCCAGAATCTCCTGCAAACCTCAATTTTAGCTGAAAAAATCACTTTTTTCACACATTTTTGTGTGGGAAAGTTGTGGCATCACCGGGCTCACTCAAATTTCCCACCTCCCAGCGTTCCCCTGGGTCTCCCGGTAAAAATGGTGCCTCACTTGTGTGGGAGGCCCAAGTACCCGCGACAGGCAAGGGCCCAAAACGTAGTGAGGTGACATCAAAATTGCCTATCTCAAAACCACCTGGTTTTGCAAGGGGGGTCACCTGGGTTTTTGTCCCGGTGCTCGGCGGCCATCGAGGGAAACCTACAAAAACCCATACATTTCTGAAAACTAGACACCCGGGGGCTTCCAGGGAGGTATGGCTTGCGTGGATCCCCCAACGTTTCCTTACCCAGAATCCCTTGCAAACCTCAATTTTAGCTGAAAAAATCACTTTTTTCACACATTTGTGTGTGGGAAAGTTGTGGCATCACCGGGCTCACTCAAATTTCCCCCCTCCCAGCGCTCCCCTGGGTCTCCCGGTAAAAATGGTGCCTCACTTATGTGGGAGGCCCAAGTACCCGCGACAGGCAAGGGCCCAAAACATAGTGAGGTAAAAATGGTGCCTCGCTGACATTGTTTGTTTCTACAGCGTGAGAATTTCGGAACAATATTGCAAGGAAAATGTGACAGACATTTTGAGGTTTGCAGGACATTGTGGATAAAATAACTTTTTGGAATTCACAAGAGAGACATCACCATAAACTCCCGTGGGTTTACGACAATATCTACAGTTGGTGGGTTATTCTTACATGGAACATACACCTTGGCAGAGAAACTAAAAAGGCAAAGATTCCTGCACAGCCATCTATTCCTCAAACGCACACACATACTGGTTGGATTTGGCACGAGGGTGAGTGATGGTTCAGTATATACAATTGTATTAGCAAGTGATTTCACAAAAATGAAATGCACTGTTAAGAATTGAAAGGGCGAGAAACTGAACCATTGACTCACAGCTCGTGAGCTGTAAAGCCATGACAAGGCACCAACCTCTTTACAGGCCATTCATACACCTTTCATACGTGTGAGACATACAAAACCATTCACACCGCCAGCCGTGGGCCCATCACATAACAAAACTCACACCAGCACACAGCGCCATTCAAGGGCCCATCACTTTCACACGCCCACATTCCTGACACAGCAACTACACAAGCTGATGGATTGCGTGTAGTGGCACTCAGCTAGCAGTGTGTGTAGTGACCAGCAGCAAGTCACTACTCACACACCGCCAGCCAAGCACCATTCCACGCACACCGCCAACCAAGTGCCAGTCCACACACACCGCTAACACATTTAGGATTTTTATTAGACAAAAATAAAAACACAAATAAATCACAAATCGATACAAATCTACAAACACAAAATCAGAAACTAAATACATTGCACTAACGCCAACCTTGAAACAGAATCAAATTTTTCAAAGAATACAGACCAGGCAGTTCACTTTACCACTGATGAATGCTCCCAAAAATTATTTTGCGTGTGGTACGCTCTAAAACAAGCAGGGACACACAGCCCAGGTTTAGAAGGACAGTCGGGGCAGTACATACGAATCTCCTTCCGCGTACCTCTTCGCCAACAGACTCTGCATCTCCTAGTGGGAAAATCTTTTGCCGGTGTGGGAGGGATGAAATCAGGAAAGTGGCGATCTTTCAATCGAACCACATCCTCCACCACTCCAAATCTAGGAACACTTGCATGTTCCACAACAACAAGGCTAGCTATCACAGAGTGCTGAAACTGAAGAAATGTCAAGTTTGACGCAGGAGAACACTCCTTGAACACAATAAAAGCATTGAAATTTGCTAATTCGAAGAAATGGATGGCCAACTTCTTATACCAAACATAAGCCTTCCGAATAGCAGAGTAAGGTTCCAACCTCTGATCTACTCTGTCAATACCACCCATGTGCTTATTGTAGTCTAGAATGCACACAGGTTTGCGCACTTCAGCAACCTGACCCCAAACAGCCACAGGTGAAGTACTCTCATCATGGATGGTAGTCAGCATGTACACATCCCTCCTGTCCACAAATTTTACAGCTAGTAGTTCATCACTATGCAAGGAACTGCACTGCCCCCTCTGAAGTTTTTTGCAAACAAGATCTTTCGGATAACCTTTACGGTTAGAGCGGATTGTGCCACATGCAAAAGTGTCCACTTTATACAATTCCTTAAATAATTGCACAGCAGTATAGAAGTTATCAAGGTACAAATGGTGGCCTCTGTTAAACAGTCTTCTAGCAAGATCCCACACAATTTTCTCTGAAACTTCAAAAGTGGACGGACAACCTGGGGGGTCAATAGTAGAATCTCTACCAGTGTACACACGAAAATTAAAAACATATCCTGTCCTACTCTCAGACAACATATACAGCTTAATTCCATAGCGTGCCCTCTTGCTAGGGATGTACTGCCTAAAAACCAAACGGCCCTTGAACAAGACTAAAGACTCATCAATAGATATTTCTTTCCCTGGAGTATAGATCTCAGAAATTCGATCTACAAAGTGATCAAGAACGGGCCGAATCGGGGGAGGAGCCTAGCGCGCAACCAAGATGGCCGCGTAGGTGCGAGGCTCCCGAGGACCTCCGCGACCTCCTGCATAAATCCTGACCATATCCTGTCCTAGACGAGGGGACTGTGTTCGTGAGACCGAGCTGAGGTGCCACCCGTTTTCCGTTTCCAAATCGGACCTCGGGCACCGGCGGGAGCATCGATTTAGGTTTGCGGCCTTCTCCACGCCGGCCCCCCGGATTGGAGTTGTGGGGCGACCCGGAGACAAAGTGAACAACAGCGGCGGGCGAGGCTGGGCGATTCGCGTACCCCGCACTTTCACTTTCGCTTTCGCGCCCTCCTTGCTGCCAAGCGAGGTAGGGTCGCGAGCGGCGTGCGGTGGTGTGGCTTCATCGGGGTGCCCTGCCGGCCCGCCAGCTGTGATCCGCCCTTCGGAGCTGTGGTCGCCCTCCCCCGGAGCCCGTGAACTGGTCTGTCAGCCCCTTTCAAGGAGATTGGCACGATTTGGGGACTGGAGCCATGTCCACGAAACAAGATGGCGACCGGGCAAAGGTGAAATCGACCCGCCGTGGCGCAGCCCCTCAGTCTAACAGCATGGACCGCTACACCCTCCAGAAGGGATCTCCAGAGGCGCCGCGTAGGTCCCCTGTTGGCCCGACTGATGCTCCTGCTCCGCCCGCGGATCTGACCCTCCGGGACGTCATGGGCGCCATCGCCGAGATGAAGGCCTCAGTGGACCAGCGCTTTGACACTCTGGCGCAAAAGATTGACTCGGTCCTCGTGGATGTGGGCCTGGTGAGGGCCGATCTGTCCAAGACGAATGACCGGGTCGACTCTTTGGCCCACACCACCTCGGGCCTCACAACGGACGTGGCAGCCCTCCAAAAGGAGGTGCGCCGACTGGGCCAGGCGAGCGCCCTGATGGATCGTCGACTGGAAGATTCCGAGGGTCGGGCCCGGAGGAACAATGTTCGCATTGTCGGGGTGCCGGAGGGACGCGAGGAGGAGGCGGCGGATCTGTTTGTGGAGGACCTGATCCTCACCCGTCTCCAGCCCCGGGGGCTGAGTAAACTCTTCGCAGTGGAACGTGCCCACAGGGTCCCCGGAGGGAGACCTAAGATCGGAGCCCCTCCGAGGCCTCTCATTGCCCGGATCTTCAACTTTCGGGACAGAGACGCTATCCTGCAGACTTCTAGGCAACAAGGACCGGTCAGACTCGACAATATGGACGTAAACTTCTATCCTGATTTTACTCCGGCGGTCCAGAAGCAGAGACTGAGTTTTCTCGGAGTCAAACGTCGCCTACGGGACCTGAACCTCAAGTATGCGATGCTTTTTCCAGCGAAGTTGAGGGTAGAGGTGGATGGCCGCACGCACTTTTTTGATCGTCCCGAGGCGGCCGGGGACTGGTTGGACACTTTGCCCGGGGATCGGGGCCGGGGGGGTGGGGGGGGCGCGGTTGGTGGGGAGGGCTTGCCGGATCAGGACTGAGGGACTAATAGTAGGCCTTGCTCTGGACAACATTATTGTCATCATTGACTGATTGTGTAAGTTCCCCTCCCGTGGAGGTCGTACGGGGTCTCTTGGGGGCTTTCCCTCCTCCTCTGGGGGACTAGTTAGTGTTTTCATCTATGGGGCGACAGGCACACTGCACTTTGGGGGGGCTGTTTGGGCTCATGCAGGGGTGCAGGGAGGGGGGAGTTCTGTTGGGATGGGTGGGTTGGGGTGGGGTGTTGTTCGTTTTTACCGCAAGGCAAACCCTTTACTGTATTGGTGTTTTTGAGGTGCTCTCGGGGGGACAAATGATGGCTTCTGTATGTGATGGGGGGTAGGGACTTGACTTTGTTGTCTTGGAACGTTAATGGACTGGGGGATAGGATTAAGCGAGGTGTGGTCCTGCAGTATCTGAAACGGATTTCGCCAGATGTGGTCTTTCTGCAGGAGACACACCTTATTGGTAATTCCTTTTGTGCCATGAATCGGCGTGGCTATCGTTTGGTGGCCCACTCGGGCTTCACGTCTGGCTCGCGGGGGGTGGGCATCATGGTTAAGAACTCGCTCCCGCTGGAAATAGATGAGGTGCGCCATGATGAGAGGGGACGCTACACTGCCTTGGTGGGGAGAATGGAGGGCAAAGTGGTTGTCTTTGTTTCAGTGTATGTCCCACCGGGGCTACAGTCTACCACTTTTGCGGACCTGGGGCGCCTCCTCCTTGACCTTCCGGGGGGGCTTCTGGTGGTTGGGGGGGATTTCAATGCGGTGGTTTCGGGGACTATGGATCGTCACCCCCCTAGGGACCTCCCCCGGGCGCAGGCGTGGCTGTCCGGCCTCTTAGATACATTGGGATTGGTGGACTGCTGGCGCTTAAAACATCCCACGCAGCTGCAATACACCTTCCATTCGGGTGCCCATGGTAGCCTCTCGCGGCTTGATCATATCCTTGTCCCTGCGGCCTATGCTGGGAGGGTGGGAGAGGTGCGCCATCTGGCGCGGGGTATTTCAGATCACTCCCCGCTCCTGTTGCACTTTGGTGTCCTCCCGAGGGGGGAGGGCAGGGTAGCTCCAATCAATGCCTGGTACCTGCGCGACCCCACTATTCGTGCTGACCTGATTAAATCCTTGCAGCGGTATTTCGAGGAGAATGTGGGGTCTGTCCCTTCGGCTATCTCCCTTTGGGAGGCCTTCAAGACAGTTATTAGGGGGGAGGCCCTCTCCTTCATATCCCATGCCCGGAGGCGCGAGCAGGAGGAGGTGACCCGAGTGGAGGCCGAAATTACTGATCTAGAGGGTGATTTGGGGAGTGGGGTGACGGATGCTGCACTGCATGTTCTACACCTTAAGCAAGCGGCCTATAGGGAACTCGTCACGGAGGCAGCCAGGGGCCTCAGTAGAGAGCAACAGGGGCGACTGTATGATGTGGGTGATAAGGCTGGTAAATTGATTGCGTGGTTGGATAAAAAGGAGAGAGCGAGTCGTGTGGTTCCGCTGATTTAGAGGATGGATGGTGTACTTGTCACTGAGCCAGAAGACATTGTCTCTTGCTTCGCGGATTATTTCCGCGAGGTGTATTCCCCGGTCTCTCCCTGCTCGGAGGCGGATTCTCATGCCCTGCTTCGAGATATCGCGCTGCCCTCCCTTTCGGTGGAGGACAGGGAGTCGTTGGATGCTGCTCCTACCTCGGACGAAATTGCCCTCGCTATACGCTCGGTCGCATCTGGCAAGGCCATGGGCCCGAACGGCATCCCGGTCGAGTTGTATAAGCTGCGACCGGACGTACTGGCACCCCACCTCCGCGCGATGTTCCTGGCGGCCCACTCGCGGGGCTCCCTCCCGCCGGACCAACGTCTGGCTACAATCGTGGTGATCCACAAGGAGGGGAAACCCCGAGACCGGGTTACCTCCTATCGGCCTATCTCGCTCTTGAATGCGGAGCCCAAAATCCTTGCCAAGGTGCTTGCCAACCGGCTGGTCGGCGTGGTGTTCGATTTGGTCCACCAAGACCAGTCTGGCTTTATCCCCCACCGCAACACGGCCCTCAATCTGCGGCGCTTGCACGGGGTGCTCGCGCGTGTTCCGTTTGTGCGGGAGCCGGCCATCTTGGCGTCCTTAGACGCCACCATGGCGTTTGACACGCTCGAATGGCCATACATTTGGGCGATGCTGGCGAAGTTCGGATTTGGACCGGGATTCATCAGCTGGGTCAAATTGTTGTACTCGGGCCCGTTAGCGCAGGTGGTAGTGAATGGGCGAGTCTCGGCCCCGTTCGCGCTGGGACGGGGCACACGACAGGGTTGCCCCTTGTCGCCGCTCCTGTTTGCATTGGCCTTGGAACCCCTGGCGGAGTGGCTGCGGTGGCACCCTTCCATCCGTGGTCTCCGTTGGACCCCCGAGTATGAGGACCGCGTGTCCCTCTACGCTGACGATATCCTTTTGTACCTAGCCTCCCCGCGCAAATCACTGATTGTCCTGGTTGATGTCCTGTGCTCCTTTGGCCGTAACTCAGGCCTTGTCATCAACTGGGCTAAATCATGTGTCTATGTGCTTTCCGGGGAGGCTCCCGTCCTCCCGCGGGGATGTCCGATCCAGATTGCCTCACAGGGGTTTCGGTACCTGGGTGTCTATATCACGTTGGACCCGGAGGCCCGCTACGAGCGAAACTTGCTTCCCCCCCTCCAGCGCTTGAAGGAGGACGTCGCGCGCTGGCGGCGCCTGCCGCTTTCGCCGCTCGGCCGGGCGGCATTGTTTAAGATGATGTCGTTGCCGCGCTTCCTGTACGCTCTCCAGAACACTATGGACCTAGTCCCGGCGCGCTACTTCCGTGAGGTGGAGAGTCTACAGCGCCGCCTGTTCTGGGACGGGAGGCCGCGTATAGCCCTGGCGAAGTTGACGCTCCCGTGGTATGACGGGGGGATTGCCCTCCCGGACATTAAGCAGTATTACTGGGCCTCCCAGCTAGCTGCAATTAATCACGGCCTCTATGGGCCCGCCTTGAACCCGGCATTTGAAATGGACAAGATGCTCCTGCCCGGTGGCGACTACAATTGAGCACTCTACTCTGGCGCGCCGGATCCCCGCTTGACGGGGCCCACGCGTGTCATGGTGCGGGTGTGGCACGCGGCCAATGCAGCTATGGGGTGGAAGGACCGTTTGACCCGGGCGTCGCCGTTGTATGCGCCTCAGCGGTTGGGCTCCCTGTGGACCTCGAAGGGCTTCGAGAAGTGGGACACGATTGGCATCAGTAAAGTGGGGGACCTCTGGACGAGAGGGGGATTTAAAACATTCGAGACGCTGCAGACGGAGTTTCAGCTGCAGGGCAGTGAATACTTTCGGTACTTGCAGGTCCGTCATGCGCTGGGCTCCGTCTTCCCAGACGTCGCCTCCATCCCGGAGTCTTCCCCCCTGGAGGATAGAGTGCTGGATGGCCACGTTCCGGATAGCACGATCTCCCTCATTTACAAAAAATTGATTAATGACCGCTCGGGCCTGCTGACCGGCCTCCGTGAGGCTTGGGTTGCCGACGGGCTGGAGTTGGACGACGAGGACTGGATTTCCGCGGTGGCCTCTCCGAAGGAGGTGGCCATACCGGCTCGCCTTCGCTTCGTCCAGCTTAAGATACTCCACCGGGTTTACATGACGGGGCCAAGGCTTCTGCGTATGGGTTATGCTGAGGATGGGTTGTGTAAGCGTGGGTGTGGTGCTTTGGCGACTTTTTTGCATATTTTGTGGGAATGCCCGAAGGTGGAGCGATTCTGGCGTGGTGTGCATGAGGTCCTGCGTCTGGTTACGCATGTCGCACTGTTGCCTGAAGCGAGGAGATGCTTGCTGAATGTGTGGGAACCAACTGATTACTCGGTTCCGCAGACGCGATGGGTGACTCTGGGATATATGATAGCTAAGCGTGACATCGCTCAACTGTGGGGATCCCAGCGGCCCCCGGCGGTGTCGGCCTGGAAAGAACATATGGATTGGTGCATGTTCCGAGAAAAGGTGGTGTATGTGGCGAGGGGCAAGCCTGGGGCGTGGGTGAAAATATGGGGCCCCTGGAACGCCTACCGCGGGGGTATCTGCGAGCCACCACTGCTGCCTGCTGCCTCACTGGCTCCGTCCCCCTAGTTGACCCCCTCCCCCAGCCCCGGGCACAGAGTTCCCCCAGTCCTGGACTTGTTTCCCTTCCCCCTCTTCAGATTCCTGTGGATGGTCGGGATCCCTCATTTGAGGAGCACGTGTGGTTACCTTTGATTGCGGGTTGCCTTGCGGGTGTGGTTTTTCTCTGTTGTTGTGTGTGTATAAAATGAAACCGTATTGTGGGCTTTGAGTTATGTGGCCCACGTCGTTGATGCCTCCTGATTTACTTCTCTGCAACGCCAAGTGCCCTTTTGTAAGTTTGTCAGGTGCTCCTGTCACTCTAGCGGCCGGCCGGAAGGTTGTAGGCCCATACTTGTATATACTTGAGATTGCAAATAAACGGTTTCAAAAAAAAAAAAAAAAAAAGAACGGGCCGAATCTTAAAAAGACGGTCACAGTCAGGGTGACCTCGTGGCAACGCCATAGAATTATCAAAAAAAATGCAGCATACGTAGCAAAAGTAAATACCGATTACGAGTCATAACTGCAGGAAATATGGCAGTTGCCAACAAGAGGCTAGTACACCAATATGAAGCCAAGGTTGGCTTCCTTACCACACCCATCAATAAAGTCAAACCCAAAAACTTCTTAATCTCTTCCAGATATGTGGGAGTCCACCGGGTAGCTCTAGACTGGGGCCTAAGTTTGTCGCTGTTGTCCCTCAAAAACTGTTCAGCATACAAATTCGTCTGCTCAACAATCTCACCCAAAAATACATCATCCATAAACAACTGAAAAAACTGTATAGGCAAAAAGTGTTCACAATCCACTGTACACCCTGCATCACCGCTAAAGGCAGGCAACACCGGCTGCACCATGTTTGGATCAACCCAAAGTCCAGCACTTCCAGTAGGAAGCCTAGCAGCCTCAGACTGCAATCCAGATGCCTCTTGCACCATCGGCACAGCAGTTTCCTCCTCTAAGACAGGCACTTCATCCGCACTGAGAGTTGCTTCATCCACACCAAGAGTACCTTCATATGCACTGAGAGTACCTTCATCATCTGATGATTCTATGTTGAGAGAAAACTCACTGCCAGAATCTTCCCCTCCCTCCTCTCCCTCAGACACACTGTCAGTCTCATAATCATGCTCAGAGGAAGATTCAAGAAGCATACCAACCACCTGTTGAGCAGTCATTCTACGGCTAGCCATATTGCTTACTAATAAAGGTAACTTGTCAAACAAGTCAACAACAACAAACACTTTGTAAAATAAGTAATAAACAAAAAGCACCTTTATCAAAAACTCATATATACTCCAAAACAATACCACTAACTTGCCAGAGGCAGCTAAACTACTCACCACCACCTACTCTGTACAGACACAGTATGGATCAACAATATCCCACTAAAAAAAAGAGAAAAGCAATTACACATAAGTCTATGCAAAACACATTGCAATGAATTTCATGCTCATACCACTAACTAAATATGACGCCATTATGACATCACTTACAAAAAAATTCATTCAGACATTACAATATTACTCATTTGGAGTAAATACAACAAAATAAAATTCTTACCAAAACAATGCAACCACACAAAACTGCAGAACAACCACTGTCGAAACTGGAATCAGGAATCAAAAGCTTTAGACTAGAATAAAAAGGAGAAAAAAACTTTATTGTCACATATGCATATAATGCTCTAGACCATCACGTACTGCACAAAATTTATTACTTGAACCTCCCACTTTCAAGAAGGAAAGATCGATGGCCCAATCCTTTACCAGCAACGCGGCGAGAATCTGGAACTCAGCCTCAGTTCCGGACCAACCCCTCCCTCTTCCCAGTCCTTCAAAACTGACCTCAAAGTTCTCCTCCTGCAAAGACACTTCCAAACTTAATTCACACCCTCTCTATTGTCTGAAGGAAGTCTTTACATTATAGGAAATTCTGTTCTCCATGCCCGTAGAAGTGCCTTCCCAGTGTGTTCCTGTGTTTTGAGTGTCTGCCATTTATTGCACTTTTATACCTCTACTTGTACTTTGTACTCTTTGGTAACTTGCACGCATGTCACTTTTCCTCTTGTAACGTATTGTTTGCTACCTCTTGTATTTTGTTTGCTTTTGATACATGAACAATTACCACCATTGCCTCATGTAACATAACGTTTGCTCTTGTTTTCAGAGTGTCTGCCATTTATTGCAGTATTTTACCTCATGTGACATCCATCAGAGAGCTGCGTGAATAATTACCTGGTAATCCCCTCAGCACAATGCAAACACCCACCCGAAATAGGTACCCAGTGAGGTCACACCGTTCGCATCGCCCTAACCTGCTCAAGGTTCATGTGACCTCAGTGACAGTCACAGCGACTGGATCACTGTTGCTCTAGGGTGTGCTGCTTCGTAGGCCTGCCCGCAAGACTGGAGATGAACTTCAGTATGGATTGTGGTGGACAGGCCTTCAAGGTTAACCCACAATTGACACCACTAGGGTACACCTGCTTGTGCTAAGACATCAAGCCTTCTAAGGTCTAGTGGGGCCTTCTACGGTCTAGCATGGGAATGTGCTCCCTCAGTACAGTGGTGTGGTGGGCTGGTCATGAATGCGGAACCCGGTTCCCCAGTTCCAAATTCCACAGCTCTGGCCATAGTGCCACATCCCCACTGAACACCATACTTGCCAACTGAGAGAAACTCGCACTGCCTTCAGCTATAACCCAATTGTGCCCGCTATAAACACTTGGATGTGGCTCAATTCAAATTATGCACTTGATAAGAGTAATATGCTGCCTAAAAAAAAGAAAAAAAAGCAACCACTCATAGGGAATGCAAAGCATGTGAAATGTAAGCAGAAACAACATGGTTACCTGAACGATCTCTCACTAACTATTCAGAAATCAGCGAGTGGTTTCACCTGAAAAGTTATGGACATGACTAGAGGGCCCTGAAGGGAACCGTTTCACTGTCCATTGCTTACATCCTTACAAAACGTAAGCAGTATGGTATAAAAAGACCACAACAAAACCAAGGGATGCAGTTCCTCTAGGATAGAATGGGGGGTGGGGGGGGGGAGAGCGATTAGTCTCTATAGAATGCCCTCACACACCTAGCAAGGTGTCATGCTTCATCATAGGGCTGTGCTCCTCGTCGGGCCGGCGCTGCAATGCCCGACGGGCTCCCGCGAAGGGGCTCTTTTTCGGAGATCTTTTATAGAGACAGCCGTATGGGTGCGTGGGGGTCAGTGCAACAAGTGTAGTGAGTGGTGGTGTAGTGAGTTAAAATAGGTATGGTATTGCCAGACAATGAACCATTTTATTCTGATGGTATACCAGCCTAAGTAAAAATAGGTGATCCCAAGGGATTATAATGATCCCTAGGGAGATCAGAAGGTCGACATGTTTCTTGCTCTATGCCCAAACGGGTCGGTGGCAATTCATCAGGACCAGGTGAGAAAGTGCTCAAAAGAATATAAAATAAATGAACTCTACTACATAATTGGTGATGCAAAAATTATAAATACATCACCATGCAAATCCATTGGGTCCCTAAGAGGGATGGACCCGTTGTTGCGGTACCTAGAAGAAAAAGGAGGACAACACAGACACATAAAACTTTACAGAATTAGAGAATTAGGTGCTACTGGGCTCCTGAAGGGAACCGTGCGTATGGTGTGACGGCCCAATCAATGTGCTCACACAGTGACTCAGAAGAGAGTCGTGTCCAATACTGTAAGGGTTACCACAAATGTGATAAGTACAGATACATGACTGCCGAATGCTAAAATGTGCAAAACAATGTGTACAGTTGGCACAGATGACTAGCAAAAGTGGAACATGCCTTAACGTACCAGGCTTATCGAAATGCGTGAGGCTATGTGCACACCATATATGCCAATTATGCCAAAATGCTATACTGTGCGTCACGACATGCTCTATGGTGGGCGGATAATGGTGAGAATTAAAGCAAGGTATTCGTTCTACTGTTTAGCCCTTCGAAATCGTAAAACACACACTATGCGAGGTGTTGGGGGGCCGATGTGGCGATAGTAGTGGAAACACTGTCTCTACGGATACTAATACTCCTGGCTAGATGACCAAGATCGTGATGAAAGTAAAAGGTCCCGTACGGGGCAAACTCACCCCCTTTGGGACAGAACTTGTAGTACGGGTTCGCCTGGCGGCCATAGAGCGCCTGCCCTAAATCGTTAGAAAAAGTCAAGGGAAGGTTTAGATGCCTGGCGAGTTAAAGTACATGTAACTCATGACAGAACCCAGGAGAGGAGGAGTACTTACAGATTGTGGGCGCATTCACGGCCGGAATCCTACTGCGGCTCAGGCTTCCGTAACACGCCGCTGTGGGTGTGTTACAGATAAAGGACGTGATCAGACGTGGCCCAGGCAAACGACTAGACCGCAACCATTGGCGGCCATATTGGAGGTGTCACAAAACTTTATTGCGCGCGAGGTGTAAAGATCGACAATAGTCCCGTCTCAGGTAATATCACGAGCGCGCTAGGGGACAAAGCGTGTATGAGAAAAGTAGTTAATTAAATAATCATAGTGTGATAGTAATATTTTGTGGCTTGATATCCCCTAGTCAGACATAGGCATAGGCTCTGTCAGGACATAAGAGTGTGTGAAATGGATGTCAGACTAACAAGCCGGTAGGTCTTGTCTAAGGTATCCACAATAATGTCTGTAGGCCTTTGGAATTATCGGCGGTGACCCAGGCTAGTCACCTTAATGTGGTGTGCAAGTATCAGGTGGATATCGGCCATCTCATGTATCCAGTGGTTCATGTGTTGTTGAGAGTGGCCCAAGGTATATCATCATTGAGGCTGTTAGTATGGCTCGAAATTTTAAAAATCCACTGTTGTTCCTTGCGGAAGGGGGCTTCCTTACTGATCATTGGAAACGCTTGAAGAATTGTCCATGAGAGGTCTTTGGCAGTGTGGTTATTTTCCAAGAAATGGGTGCACATTTTGGTGCTGATCTTTTTGCATCTAATGTTGCTCCGATGCTCGGAGATCCTGATCTTCACTGGACGTGTCGTCATGCCAATGTACATAAGGTTACACGGGCACTGAATTAAGTAAATGCAATTGCGAGTATTGCAATTGGTGTGGGATCTTTGTTGCCAATTCAGAGTTTCTGAGAAGGTTATAGATTTACTCCTTTTAGTGAGGTTACATGCTGTGCATTGTCCGCATGGATGATGGCCTGTCACAGGTGGGAGTCCCCACAATCTCTGCTCAGCTCGTGGAGCTGGTTTGGGTCTGGTGCTGATAAGCATAGTTTTCAAATTGTCGGTTCTTTTGAATGCAAAGCGTGGTTTGGGAGCTTCCCAGCCTCCTACCGATAACAGCTTCCAATGTCTTTTGATTATTTTCTGAAAGGTGTTTGATTCAGAGGTAAAGGTGCTTACACACGTAATTAAGTCGGTTTTCATTTTCTCTGTGGAGGCAAGCAAGACATCTCTGTTGGTATTGCGTGCCCTTTTGTAGGCCGTTTGCGTAATTGTACCCGGATATTCTCTACGGGCCAGGTGGCCAGTGAGCTCATGTGCTTGTGATTTGAAGTCCTCCAATGCGCTACAATTGCGTCGGAGTCTGAGATATTGCCCATATGGCAGGTTGTTACTTAAAGCCTTTGGGTGAAAGCTACTAAAGAGTAGTGGGCTATGGCTGTCAGTAGGTTTTTTGTAAGTTTTGGTGTTCAACCCCAAAGTGTTTTTTTGAATGAGCAGATCCAGAAACGGCAGCTCAAGAACGGAGGAGTTGGCTGTGAACCGAAGGTAGGGGTTCAGGGAATTGACCCACGCTACAAAAAGAGGGATGGCATTCAAATCCCCTTTCCAGAAAATGAGTATATCATCTATATACCTCCGCCAAAGGGTGATGTTACCCTGATAAATATTGGTCTCGGATAGGATGTGGTTGGCCTCAAAGTGTGCCATGTAGAGGCATGCCAGGCTGGGAGCAAATGTGCTCCCCATCGAAGTGCCCTGGACTTGATGGTACATGCGGTCTTCGAATTGGAAGTAGTTTTTTGTTAGGGCAATCTCTGCACACTCCATAATGAAAGAGATAGGTGTGGGTGAGTCCCATGTTTGTGCTCGCAGTACTTCTTCCACAACATCCAAGGTGGCCCTCTGAGGAATGTTAGTGTAGAGGGCCTCTACATCCATGGTAACAAGTGCATCCACACTGCTGCCAGTCTCATTGACTTGTTTGATGATATTCAGGACGTCCCTTGTGTCTAGTAGGAAAGTTGGAGTCTTTTGTACCAGGGGGCGTAAAAAGTGGTCACAGAACCGCGAGAGGGGTTCCAGAACCGAGTTGATACCAGACACAATTGGTCTCCCAGGTGGGGGCAGGACACCTTTGTGGATTTTTGGTAATGTATAAAAGTACGGTACCCGGGGATCATTATTCATCAAGAATTCTGACTCATTTTTCGATATCCAGCCTTGTGTTAAAGCACTGGTCACTAGTGTTCTTATTGTAATGATCAGTTTATTGGTTGGATCTTCTTTGATTTGCTCGTAATACCGTGTATCACTCAATTGTCTTAGGCATTCTGTTCTGTAATCGGGGGTGGACATGATCACTATTGCTCCCCCCTTGTCTGCCTCTTTGATGGTAATTGTTGTGTCTTGGCTGAGGTCAGTTATCGCCAAATTTTCCAGGCGGGAGATGTTATGAAATGTTTTTTTCTCTGTCATGGTGCTAATGTCCTTGAGGACTGCTTTTTCAAAAGCCAAGATTTCCGGTGGCACCATTGCGGATGAGGGTGTGAAGGAGGACGGTTTGCGTAGGCCTGAGTCTGATTGGGGAGAGGGATTTTGGCCTGTGAAGAAGTTTCTCAAACGGATTTTCCGAAAAAGGTCATGTACCTCACAGTGAGTTCTGAATTCATCGTGTCGTGGTGTAGGTACGAAGCCCAGCCCCTTGGAAAGGATCATAATTTCTGGCTGGTTTAACTGTCGATCTGTATAGATTTACTATCAATTTTTCTTCCCTCTGTGACTCCTGAGTTCCATCGGGCCTTGGTCTGTTTGGTCTTTCCAGTGGACCTGTTTTTGTTGGTTGTACCCGCCTCTTCTTCTTCCTCTGCCCCTGCCCCAGCCTCTGCCTAAAAAAGGTTGTGGTATGTAGGGGTTGAATGGAACAGGTCCCTGTTGGAAACCAGGTGGTTGCCACATATGTGGGCCCGGAAAAGGGGGCATGGGGTAGGTATACTGTGGGTTCGGTGGGCCATGGTGCTGGTAAGGTTGTTGGCCTCTCCAACTGTCAGAGCTAGAATTGCTGCTGTTGGAGTTCGTTCTTCGGCGGGAGTTGGAACTGTCGTCTGACGAGTAATCACTCTGTGCATTTTGGAAATCGTCTTTTAAGTAAGGGTAGATTTTTTCTTTATTGAAGCGACCAATATCTTTTTGGAGTTTGCTAATTTTTTGTCGCATTAGATAATCCTTGTTTTCTGCGATTTCGCTATTGATTTCTGATAGCTTGGCTTTAAAAGCCGCGATAGTTATGGTCCCTTTCAATGCTCCTTCGGCAATGGTGATCTGGATGATTAGGTCGTCAGCCAGACGTTTAGCGGTCTTAATGATCAGTATCAGCCAGTCCCTAGTGCACTTCCAGGCAACTAGGGACCATTCTTCCTTAAATTGCTTATCCTCAAGGAAGATTCTTGGCATGTTAGACACAATAAGCCCATTGGGGGCTATATTGGCGCGAAGATATTCAGTCATAATTGCCCCGTGCATTATGATCTTCATCAATTGGCGTTTCATGTTGGTGATGCTGTTCCAGTCGCTGCCCATGCTAGTGGTCGCCATAGCTCCATCTGCATCTAGTAAGGATGGTGTTCTGAGAATTTCTGTCACCAGATCGTCATCAAAAGATAAACCCTGGTGTTGTTCCATGGTCGTGGGTGTCCAAAGGAAAGGGGAAGGGGGGGAAAAAAAGGGGGGAGAGGGGGGAGCGGTAACTATCCGCTAGCCACCACGGGCTAAGGTTCCACGGCTGAGCCGCCGTACGTAATGCTTCAAAAAAGTGGAGGAACCAAGAGCTGTTTAATGAGGTCCTGCACCGTGCTCCGAGGAATAGAGAACAAAACCAAGGGATGCAGTTCCTCTAGGATAGAAGGGGGGGTGGGGGGGGGAGAGCGATTAGTCTCTATAGAATGCCCTCACACACCTAGCAAGGTGTCATGCTTCATCATAGGGCTGTGCTCCTCGTCGGGCCGGCGCTGCAATGCCCGACGGGCTCCCGCGAAGGGGCTCTTTTTCGGAGATCTTTTATAGAGACAGCCGTATGGGTGCGTGGGGGTCAGTGCAACAAGTGTAGTGAGTGGTGGTGTAGTGAGTTAAAATAGGTATGGTATTGCCAGACAATGAACCATTTTATTCTGATGGTATACCAGCCTAAGTAAAAATAGGTGATCCCAAGGGATTATAATGATCCCTAGGGAGATCAGAAGGTCGACATGTTTCTTGCTCTATGCCCAAACGGGTCGGTGGCAATTCATCAGGACCAGGTGAGAAAGTGCTCAAAAGAATATATAATAAATGAACTCTACTACATAATTGGTGATGCAAAAATTATAAATACATCGCCATGCAAATCCATTGGGTCCCTAAGAGGGATGGACCCGTTGTTGCGGTACCTAGAAGAAAAAGGAGGACAACACAGACACATAAAACTTTACAGAATTAGAGAATTAGGTGCTACTGGGCTCCTGAAGGGAACCGTGCGTATGGTGTGACGGCCCAATCAATGTGCTCACACAGTGACTCAGAAGAGAGTCGTGTCCAACACTGTAAGGGTTACCACAAATGTGATAAGTACAGATACATGACTGCCGAATGCTAAAATGTGCAAAACAATGTGTACAGCTGGCACAGATGACTAGCAAAAGTGGAACATGCCTTAACGTACCAGGCTTATCGAAATGCGTGAGGCTATGTGCACACCATATATGCCAATTATGCCAAAATGCTATACTGTGCGTCACGACATGCTCTATGGTGGGCGGATAATGGTGAGAATTAAAGCAAGGTATTCGTTCTACTGTTTAGCCCTTCGAAATCGTAAAACACACACTATGCGAGGTGTTGGGGGGCCGATGTGGCGATAGTAGTGGAAACACTGTCTCTACGGATACTAATACTCCTGGCTAGATGACCAAGATCGTGATGAAAGTAAAAGGTCCCGTACGGGGCAAACTCACCCCCTTTGGGACAGAACTTGTAGTACGGGTTCGCCTGGCGGCCATAGAGCGCCTGCCCTAAATCGTTAGAAAAAGTCAAGGGAAGGTTTAGATGCCTGGCGAGTTAAAGTACATGTAACTCATGACAGAACCCAGGAGAGGAGGAGTACTTACAGATTGTGGGCGCATTCACGGCCGGAATCCTACTGCGGCTCAGGCTTCCGTAACACGCCGCTGTGGGTGTGTTACAGATAAAGGACGTGATCAGACGTGGCCCAGGCAAACGACTAGACCGCAACCATTGGCGGCCATATTGGAGGTGTCACAAAACTTTATTGCGCGCGAGGTGTAAAGATCGACAATAGTCCCGTCTCAGGTAATATCACGAGCGCGCTAGGGGACAAAGCGTGTATGAGAAAAGTAGTTAATTAAATAATCATAGTGTGATAGTAATATTTTGTGGCTTGATATCCCCTAGTCAGACATAGGCATAGGCTCTGTCAGGACATAAGAGTGTGTGAAATGGATGTCAGACTAACAAGCCGGTAGGTCTTGTCTAAGGTATCCACAATAATGTCTGTAGGCCTTTGGAATTATCGGCGGTGACCCAGGCTAGTCACCTTAATGTGGTGTGCAAGTATCAGGTGGATATCGGCCATCTCATGTATCCAGTGGTTCATGTGTTGTTGAGAGTGGCCCAAGGTATATCATCATTGAGGCCGTTAGTATGGCTCGAAATTTTAAAAATCCACTGTTGTTCCTTGCGGAAGAGGGCTTCCTTACTGATCATTGGAAACGCTTGAAGAATTGTCCATGAGAGGTCATTGGCAGTGTGGTTATTTTCCAAGAAATGGGTGCACATTTTGGTGCTGATCTTTTTGCATCTAATGTTGCTCCGATGCTCGGAGATCCTGATCTTCACTGGACGTGTCGTCATGCCAATGTACATAAGGTTACACGGGCACTGAATTAAGTAAATGCAATTGCGAGTATTGCAATTGGTGTGGGATCTTTGTTGCCAATTCAGAGTTTCTGAGAAGGTTATAGATTTACTCCTTTTAGTGAGGTTACATGCTGTGCATTGTCCGCATGGATGATGGCCTGTCACAGGTGGGAGTCCCCACAATCTCTGCTCAGCTCGTGGAGCTGGTTTGGGTCTGGTGCTGATAAGCATAGTTTTCAAATTGTCGGTTCTTTTGAATGCAAAGCGTGGTTTGGGAGCTTCCCAGCCTCCTACCGATAACAGCTTCCAATGTCTTTTGATTATTTTCTGAAAGGTGTTTGATTCAGAGGTAAAGGTGCTTACACACGTAATTAAGTCGGTTTTCATTTTCTCTGTGGAGGCAAGCAAGACATCTCTGTTGGTATTGCGTGCCCTTTTGTAGGCCGTTTGCGTAATTGTACCCGGATATTCTCTATGGGCCAGGTGGCCAGTGAGCTCATGTGCTTGTGATTTGAAGTCCTCCAGTGCGCTACAATTGCGTCGGAGTCTGAGATATTGCCCATATGGCAGGTTGTTACGTAAAGCCTTTGGGTGAAAGCTACTAAAGAGTAGTGGGCTATGGCTGTCAGTAGGTTTTTTGTAAGTTTTGGTGTTCAACCCCAAAGTGTTTTTTTGAATGAGCAGATCCAGAAACGGCAGCTCAAGAACGGAGGAGTTGGCTGTGAACCGAAGGTAGGGGTTCAGGGAATTGACCCACGCTACAAAAAGAGGGATGGCATTCAAATCCCCTTTCCAGAAAATGAGTATATCATCTATATACCTCCGCCAAAGGGTGATGTTACCCTGATAAATATTGGTCTCGGATAGGATGTGGTTGGCCTCAAAGTGTGCCATGTAGAGGCATGCCAGGCTGGGAGCAAATGTGCTCCCCATCGAAGTGCCCTGGACTTGATGGTACATGCGGTCTTCGAATTGGAAGTAGTTTTTTGTTAGGACAATCTCTGCACACTCCATAATGAAAGAGATAGGTGTGGGTGAGTCCCATGTTTGTGCTCGCAGTACTTCTTCCACAACATCCAAGGTGGCCCTCTGAGGAATGTTAGTGTAGAGGGCCTCTACATCCATGGTAACAAGTGCATCCACACTGCTGCCAGTCTCATTGACTTGTTTGATGATATTCAGGACGTCCCTTGTGTCTAGTAGGAAAGTTGGAGTCTTTTGTACCAGGGGGCGTAAAAAGTGGTCACAGAACCGCGAGAGGGGTTCCAGAACCGAGTTGATACCAGACACAATTGGTCTCCCAGGTGGGGGCAGGACACCTTTGTGGATTTTTGGTAATGTATAAAAGTACGGTACCCGGGGATCATTATTCATCAAGAATTCTGACTCATTTTTCGATATCCAGCCTTGTGTTAAAGCACTGGTCACTAGTGTTCTTATTGTAATGATCAGTTTATTGGTTGGATCTTCTTTGATTTGCTCGTAATACTGTGTATCACTCAATTGTCTTAGGCATTCTGTTCTGTAATCGGGGGTGGACATGATCACTATTGCTCCCCCCTTGTCTGCCTCTTTGATGGTAATTGTTGTGTCTTGGCTGAGGTCAGTTATCGCCAAATTTTCCAGGCGGGAGATGTTATGAAAGGTTTTTTTCTCTGTCATGGTGCTAATGTCCTTGAGGACTGCTTTTTCAAAAGCCAAGATTTCCGGTGGCACCATTGCGGATGAGGGTGTGAAGGAGGACGGTTTGCGTAGGCCTGAGTCTGATTGGGGAGAGGGATTTTGGCCTGTGAAGAAGTTTCTCAAACGGATTTTCCGAAAAAGGTCATGTACCTCACAGTGAGTTCTGAATTCATTGTGTCGTGGTGTAGGTACGAAGCCCAGCCCCTTGGAAAGGATCATAATTTCTGGCTGGTTTAACTGTCGATCTGATAGATTTACTATCAATTTTTCTTCCCTCTGTGACTCCTGAGTTCCATCGGGCCTTGGTCTGTTTGGTCTTTCCAGTGGACCTGTTTTTGTTGGTTGTACCCGCCTCTTCTTCTTCCTCTGCCCCTGCCCCAGCCTCTGCCTAAAAAAGGTTGTGGTATGTAGGGGTTGAATGGAACAGGTCCCTGTTGGAAACCAGGTGGTTGCCACATATGTGGGCCCGGAAAAGGGGGCATGGGGTAGGTATACTGTGGGTTCGATGGGCCATGGTGCTGGTAAGGTTGTTGGCCTCTCCAACTGTCAGAGCTAGAATTGCTGCTGTTGGAGTTCGTTCTTCGGCGGGAGTTGGAACTGTCGTCTGACGAGTAATCACTCTGTGCATTTTGGAAATCGTCTTTTAAGTAAGGGTAGATTTTTTCTTTATTAAAGCGACCAATATCTTTTTGGAGTTTGCTAATTTTTTGTCGCATTAGATAATCCTTGTTTTCTGCGATTTCGCTATTGATTTCTGATAGCTTGGCTTTAAAAGCCGCGATAGTTATGGTCCCTTTCAATGCTCCTTCGGCAATGGTGATCTGGATGATTAGGTCGTCAGCCAGACGTTTAGCGGTCTTAATGATCAGTATCAGCCAGTCCCTAGTGCACTTCCAGGCAACTAGGGACCATTCTTCCTTAAATTGCTTATCCTCAAGGAAGATTCTTGGCATGTTAGACACAATAAGCCCATTGGGGGCTATATTGGCGCGAAGATATTCAGTCATAATTGCCCCGTGCATTATGATCTTCATCAATTGGCGTTTCATGTTGGTGATGCTGTTCCAGTCGCTGCCCATGCTAGTGGTCGCCATAGCTCCATCTGCATCTAGTAAGGATGGTGTTCTGAGAATTTCTGTCACCAGATCGTCATCAAAAGATAAACCCTGGTGTTGTTCCATGGTCGTGGGTGTCCAAAGGAAAGGGGAAGGGGGGGGGGAAAAAAAGGGGGGAGAGGGGGGAGCGGTAACTATCCGCTAGCCACCACGGGCTAAGGTTCCACGGCTGAGCCGCCGTACGTAATGCTTCAAAAAAGAGGAGGAACCAAGAGCTGTTTAATGAGGTCCTGCACCGTGCTCCGAGGAATAGAGAACAAAACCAAGGGATGCAGTTCCTCTAGGATAGAAGGGGGGGTGGGGGGGGGGGAGAGCGATTAGTCTCTATAGAATGCCCTCACACACCTAGCAAGGTGTCATGCTTCATCATAGGGCTGTGCTCCTCGTCGGGCCGGCGCTGCAATGCCCGACGGGCTCCCGCGAAGGGGCTCTTTTTCGGAGATCTTTTATAGAGACAGCCGTATGGGTGCGTGGGGGTCAGTGCAACAAGTGTAGTGAGTGGTGGTGTAGTGAGTTAAAATAGGTATGGTATTGCCAGACAATGAACCATTTTATTCTGATGGTATACCAGCCTAAGTAAAAATAGGTGATCCCAAGGGATTATAATGATCCCTAGGGAGATCAGAAGGTCGACATGTTTCTTGCTCTATGCCCAAACGGGTCGGTGGCAATTCATCAGGACCAGGTGAGAAAGTGCTCAAAAGAATATATAATAAATGAACTCTACTACATAATTGGTAATGCAAAAATTATAAATACATCACCATGCAAATCCATTGGGTCCCTAAGAGGGATGGACCCGTTGTTGCGGTACCTAGAAGAAAAAGGAGGACAACACAGACACATAAAACTTTACAGAATTAGAGAATTAGGTGCTACTGGGCTCCTGAAGGGAACCGTGCGTATGGTGTGACGGCCCAATCAATGTGCTCACACAGTGACTCAGAAGAGATTCGTGTCCAATACTGTAAGGGTTACCACAAATGTGATAAGTACAGATACATGACTGCCGAATGCTAAAATGTGCAAAACAATGTGTACAGCTGGCACAGATGACTAGCAAAAGTGGAACATGCCTTAACGTACCAGGCTTATCGAAATGCGTGAGGCTATGTGCACACCATATATGCCAATTATGCCAAAATGCTATACTGTGCGTCACGACATGCTCTATGGTGGGCGGATAATGGTGAGAATTAAAGCAAGGTATTCGTTCTACTGTTTAGCCCTTCGAAATCGTAAAACACACACTATGCGAGGTGTTGGGGGGCCGATGTGGCGATAGTAGTGGAAACACTGTCTCTACGGATACTAATACTCCTGGCTAGATGACCAAGATCGTGATGAAAGTAAAAGGTCCCGTACGGGGCAAACTCACCCCCTTTGGGACAGAACTTGTAGTACGGGTTCGCCTGGCGGCCATAGAGCGCCTGCCCTAAATCGTTAGAAAAAGTCAAGGGAAGGTTTAGATGCCTGGCGAGTTAAAGTACATGTAACTCATGACAGAACCCAGGAGAGGAGGAGTACTTACAGATTGTGGGCGCATTCACGGCCGGAATCCTACTGCGGCTCAGGCTTCCGTAACACGCCGCTGTGGGTGTGTTACAGATAAAGGACGTGATCAGACGTGGCCCAGGCAAACGACTAGACCGCAACCATTGGCGGCCATATTGGAGGTGTCACAAAACTTTATTGCGCGCGAGGTGTAAAGATCGACAATAGTCCCGTCTCAGGTAATATCACGAGCGCGCTAGGGGACAAAGCGTGTATGAGAAAAGTAGTTAATTAAATAATCATAGTGTGATAGTAATATTTTGTGGCTTGATATCCCCTAGTCAGACATAGGCATAGGCTCTGTCAGGACATAAGAGTGTGTGAAATGGATGTCAGACTAACAAGCCGGTAGGTCTTGTCTAAGGTATCCACAATAATGTCTGTAGGCCTTTGGAATTATCGGCGGTGACCCAGGCTAGTCACCTTAATGTGGTGTGCAAGTATCAGGTGGATATCGGCCATCTCATGTATCCAGTGGTTCATGTGTTGTTGAGAGTGGCCCAAGGTATATCATCATTGAGGCCGTTAGTATGGCTCGAAATTTTAAAAATCCACTGTTGTTCCTTGCGGAAGAGGGCTTCCTTACTGATCATTGGAAACGCTTGAAGAATTGTCCATGAGAGGTCATTGGCAGTGTGGTTATTTTCCAAGAAATGGGTGCACATTTTGGTGCTGATCTTTTTGCATCTAATGTTGCTCCGATGCTCGGAGATCCTGATCTTCACTGGACGTGTCGTCATGCCAATGTACATAAGGTTACACGGGCACTGAATTAAGTAAATGCAATTGCGAGTATTGCAATTGGTGTGGGATCTTTGTTGCCAATTCAGAGTTTCTGAGAAGGTTATAGATTTACTCCTTTTAGTGAGGTTACATGCTGTGCATTGTCCGCATGGATGATGGCCTGTCACAGGTGGGAGTCCCCACAATCTCTGCTCAGCTCGTGGAGCTGGTTTGGGTCTGGTGCTGATAAGCATAGTTTTCAAATTGTCGGTTCTTTTGAATGCAAAGCGTGGTTTGGGAGCTTCCCAGCCTCCTACCGATAACAGCTTCCAATGTCTTTTGATTATTTTCTGAAAGGTGTTTGATTCAGAGGTAAAGGTGCTTACACATGTAATTAAGTCGGTTTTCATTTTCTCTGTGGAGGCAAGCAAGACATCTCTGTTGGTATTGCGTGCCCTTTTGTAGGTCGTTTGCGTAATTGTACCCGGATATTCTCTATGGGCCAGGTGGCCAGTGAGCTCATGTGCTTGTGATTTGAAGTCCTCCAGTGCGCTACAATTGCGTCGGAGTCTGAGATATTGCCCATATGGCAGGTTGTTACGTAAAGCCTTTGGGTGAAAGCTACTAAAGAGTAGTGGGCTATGGCTGTCAGTAGGTTTTTTGTAAGTTTTGGTGTTCAACCCCAAAGTGTTTTTTTGAATGAGCAGATCCAGAAACGGCAGCTCAAGAACGGAGGAGTTGGCTGTGAACCGAAGGTAGGGGTTCAGGGAATTGACCCACGCTACAAAAAGAGGGATGGCATTCAAATCCCCTTTCCAGAAAATGAGTATATCATCTATATACCTCCGCCAAAGGGTGATGTTACCCTGATAAATATTGGTCTCGGATAGGATGTGGTTGGCCTCAAAGTGTGCCATGTAGAGGCATGCCAGGCTGGGAGCAAATGTGCTCCCCATCGAAGTGCCCTGGACTTGATGGTACATGCGGTCTTCGAATTGGAAGTAGTTTTTTGTTAGGGCAATCTCTGCACACTCCATAATGAAAGAGATAGGTGTGGGTGAGTCCCATGTTTGTGCTCGCAGTACTTCTTCCACAACATCCAAGGTGGCCCTCTGAGGAATGTTAGTGTAGAGGGCCTCTACATCCATGGTAACAAGTGCATCCACACTGCTGCCAGTCTCATTGACTTGTTTGATGATATTCAGGACGTCCCTTGTGTCTAGTAGGAAAGTTGGAGTCTTTTGTACCAGGGGGCGTAAAAAGTGGTCACAGAACCGCGAGAGGGGTTCCAGAACCGAGTTGATACCAGACACAATTGGTCTCCCAGGTGGGGGCAGGACACCTTTGTGGATTTTTGGTAATGTATAAAAGTACGGTACCCGGGGATCATTATTCATCAAGAATTCTGACTCATTTTTCGATATCCAGCCTTGTGTTAAAGCACTGGTCACTAGTGTTCTTATTGTAATGATCAGTTTATTGGTTGGATCTTCTTTGATTTGCTCGTAATACTGTGTATCACTCAATTGTCTTAGGCATTCTGTTCTGTAATCGGGGGTGGACATGATCACTATTGCTCCCCCCTTGTCTGCCTCTTTGATGGTAATTGTTGTGTCTTGGCTGAGGTCAGTTATCGCCAAATTTTCCAGGCGGGAGATGTTATGAAAGGTTTTTTTCTCTGTCATGGTGCTAATGTCCTTGAGGACTGCTTTTTCAAAAGCCAAGATTTCCGGTGGCACCATTGCGGATGAGGGTGTGAAGGAGGACGGTTTGCGTAGGCCTGAGTCTGATTGGGGAGAGGGATTTTGGCCTGTGAAGAAGTTTCTCAAACGGATTTTCCGAAAAAGGTCATGTACCTCACAGTGAGTTCTGAATTCATTGTGTCGTGGTGTAGGTACGAAGCCCAGCCCCTTGGAAAGGATCATAATTTCTGGCTGGTTTAACTGTCGATCTGATAGATTTACTATCAATTTTTCTTCCCTCTGTGACTCCTGAGTTCCATCGGGCCTTGGTCTGTTTGGTCTTTCCAGTGGACCTGTTTTTGTTGGTTGTACCCGCCTCTTCTTCTTCCTCTGCCCCTGCCCCAGCCTCTGCCTAAAAAAGGTTGTGGTATGTAGGGGTTGAATGGAACAGGTCCCTGTTGGAAACCAGGTGGTTGCCACATATGTGGGCCCGGAAAAGGGGGCATGGGGTAGGTATACTGTGGGTTCGGTGGGCCATGGTGCTGGTAAGGTTGTTGGCCTCTCCAACTGTCAGAGCTAGAATTGCTGCTGTTGGAGTTCGTTCTTCGGCGGGAGTTGGAACTGTCGTCTGACGAGTAATCACTCTGTGCATTTTGGAAATCGTCTTTTAAGTAAGGGTAGATTTTTTCTTTATTAAAGCGACCAATATCTTTTTGGAGTTTGCTAATTTTTTGTCGCATTAGATAATCCTTGTTTTCTGCGATTTCGCTATTGATTTCTGATAGCTTGGCTTTAAAAGCCGCGATAGTTATGGTCCCTTTCAATGCTCCTTCGGCAATGGTGATCTGGATGATTAGGTCGTCAGCCAGACGTTTAGCGGTCTTAATGATCAGTATCAGCCAGTCCCTAGTGCACTTCCAGGCAACTAGGGACCATTCTTCCTTAAATTGCTTATCCTCAAGGAAGATTCTTGGCATGTTAGACACAATAAGCCCATTGGGGGCTATATTGGCGCGAAGATATTCAGTCATAATTGCCCCGTGCATTATGATCTTCATCAATTGGCGTTTCATGTTGGTGATGCTGTTCCAGTCGCTGCCCATGCTAGTGGTCGCCATAGCTCCATCTGCATCTAGTAAGGATGGTGTTCTGAGAATTTCTGTCACCAGATCGTCATCAAAAGATAAACCCTGGTGTTGTTCCATGGTCGTGGGTGTCCAAAGGAAAGGGGAAGGGGGGGGGAAAAAAAGGGGGGAGAGGGGGGAGCGGTAACTATCCGCTAGCCACCACGGGCTAAGGTTCCACGGCTGAGCCGCCGTACGTAATGCTTCAAAAAAGAGGAGGAACCAAGAGCTGTTTAATGAGGTCCTGCACCGTGCTCCGAGGAATAGAGAACAAAACCAAGGGATGCAGTTCCTCTAGGATAGAAGGGGGGGTGGGGGGGGGGAGAGCGATTAGTCTCTATAGAATGCCCTCACACACCTAGCAAGGTGTCATGCTTCATCATAGGGCTGTGCTCCTCGTCGGGCCGGCGCTGCAATGCCCGACGGGCTCCCGCGAAGGGGCTCTTTTTCGGAGATCTTTTATAGAGACAGCCGTATGGGTGCGTGGGGGTCAGTGCAACAAGTGTAGTGAGTGGTGGTGTAGTGAGTTAAAATAGGTATGGTATTGCCAGACAATGAACCATTTTATTCTGATGGTATACCAGCCTAAGTAAAAATAGGTGATCCCAAGGGATTATAATGATCCCTAGGGAGATCAGAAGGTCGACATGTTTCTTGCTCTATGCCCAAACGGGTCGGTGGCAATTCATCAGGACCAGGTGAGAAAGTGCTCAAAAGAATATATAATAAATGAACTCTACTACATAATTGGTAATGCAAAAATTATAAATACATCACCATGCAAATCCATTGGGTCCCTAAGAGGGATGGACCCGTTGTTGCGGTACCTAGAAGAAAAAGGAGGACAACACAGACACATAAAACTTTACAGAATTAGAGAATTAGGTGCTACTGGGCTCCTGAAGGGAACCGTGCGTATGGTGTGACGGCCCAATCAATGTGCTCACACAGTGACTCAGAAGAGATTCGTGTCCAATACTGTAAGGGTTACCACAAATGTGATAAGTACAGATACATGACTGCCGAATGCTAAAATGTGCAAAACAATGTGTACAGCTGGCACAGATGACTAGCAAAAGTGGAACATGCCTTAACGTACCAGGCTTATCGAAATGCGTGAGGCTATGTGCACACCATATATGCCAATTATGCCAAAATGCTATACTGTGCGTCACGACATGCTCTATGGTGGGCGGATAATGGTGAGAATTAAAGCAAGGTATTCGTTCTACTGTTTAGCCCTTCGAAATCGTAAAACACACACTATGCGAGGTGTTGGGGGGCCGATGTGGCGATAGTAGTGGAAACACTGTCTCTACGGATACTAATACTCCTGGCTAGATGACCAAGATCGTGATGAAAGTAAAAGGTCCCGTACGGGGCAAACTCACCCCCTTTGGGACAGAACTTGTAGTACGGGTTCGCCTGGCGGCCATAGAGCGCCTGCCCTAAATCGTTAGAAAAAGTCAAGGGAAGGTTTAGATGCCTGGCGAGTTAAAGTACATGTAACTCATGACAGAACCCAGGAGAGGAGGAGTACTTACAGATTGTGGGCGCATTCACGGCCGGAATCCTACTGCGGCTCAGGCTTCCGTAACACGCCGCTGTGGGTGTGTTACAGATAAAGGACGTGATCAGACGTGGCCCAGGCAAACGACTAGACCGCAACCATTGGCGGCCATATTGGAGGTGTCACAAAACTTTATTGCGCGCGAGGTGTAAAGATCGACAATAGTCCCGTCTCAGGTAATATCACGAGCGCGCTAGGGGACAAAGCGTGTATGAGAAAAGTAGTTAATTAAATAATCATAGTGTGATAGTAATATTTTGTGGCTTGATATCCCCTAGTCAGACATAGGCATAGGCTCTGTCAGGACATAAGAGTGTGTGAAATGGATGTCAGACTAACAAGCCGGTAGGTCTTGTCTAAGGTATCCACAATAATGTCTGTAGGCCTTTGGAATTATCGGCGGTGACCCAGGCTAGTCACCTTAATGTGGTGTGCAAGTATCAGGTGGATATCGGCCATCTCATGTATCCAGTGGTTCATGTGTTGTTGAGAGTGGCCCAAGGTATATCATCATTGAGGCCGTTAGTATGGCTCGAAATTTTAAAAATCCACTGTTGTTCCTTGCGGAAGAGGGCTTCCTTACTGATCATTGGAAACGCTTGAAGAATTGTCCATGAGAGGTCATTGGCAGTGTGGTTATTTTCCAAGAAATGGGTGCACATTTTGGTGCTGATCTTTTTGCATCTAATGTTGCTCCGATGCTCGGAGATCCTGATCTTCACTGGACGTGTCGTCATGCCAATGTACATAAGGTTACACGGGCACTGAATTAAGTAAATGCAATTGCGAGTATTGCAATTGGTGTGGGATCTTTGTTGCCAATTCAGAGTTTCTGAGAAGGTTATAGATTTACTCCTTTTAGTGAGGTTACATGCTGTGCATTGTCCGCATGGATGATGGCCTGTCACAGGTGGGAGTCCCCACAATCTCTGCTCAGCTCGTGGAGCTGGTTTGGGTCTGGTGCTGATAAGCATAGTTTTCAAATTGTCGGTTCTATTGAATGCAAAGCGTGGTTTGGGAGCTTCCCAGCCTCCTACCGATAACAGCTTCCAATGTCTTTTGATTATTTTCTGAAAGGTGTTTGATTCAGAGGTAAAGGTGCTTACACACGTAATTAAGTCGGTTTTCATTTTCTCTGTGGAGGCAAGCAAGACATCTCTGTTGGTATTGCGTGCCCTTTTGTAGGCCGTTTGCGTAATTGTACCCGGATATTCTCTACGGGCCAGGTGGCCAGTGAGCTCATGTGCTTGTGATTTGAAGTCCTCCAGTGCGCTACAATTGCGTCGGAGTCTGAGATATTGCCCATATGGCAGGTTGTTACGTAAAGCCTTAGGGTGAAAGCTACTAAAGAGTAGTGGGCTATGGCTGTCAGTAGGTTTTTTGTAAGTTTTGGTGTTCAACCCCAAAGTGTTTTTTTGAATGAGCAGATCCAGAAACGGCAGCTCAAGAACGGAGGAGTTGGCTGTGAACCGAAGGTAGGGGTTCAGGGAATTGACCCACGCTACAAAAAGAGGGATGGCATTCAAATCCCCTTTCCAGAAAATGAGTATATCATCTATATACCTCCGCCAAAGGGTGATGTTACCCTGATAAATATTGGTCTCGGATAGGATGTGGTTGGCCTCAAAGTGTGCCATGTAGAGGCATGCCAGGCTGGGAGCAAATGTGCTCCCCATCGAAGTGCCCTGGACTTGATGGTACATGCGGTCTTCGAATTGGAAGTAGTTTTTTGTTAGGGCAATCTCTGCACACTCCATAATGAAAGAGATAGGTGTGGGTGAGTCCCATGTTTGTGCTCGCAGTACTTCTTCCACAACATCCAAGGTGGCCCTCTGAGGAATGTTAGTGTAGAGGGCCTCTACATCCATGGTAACAAGTGCATCCACACTGCTGCCAGTCTCATTGACTTGTTTGATGATATTCAGGACTTCCCTTGTGTCTAGTAGGAAAGTTGGAGTCTTTTGTACCAGGGGGCGTAAAAAGTGGTCACAGAACCGCGAGAGGGGTTCCAGAACCGAGTTGATACCAGACACAATTGGTCTCCCAGGTGGGGGCAGGACACCTTTGTGGATTTTTGGTAATGTATAAAAGTACGGTACCCGGGGATCATTATTCATCAAGAATTCTGACTCATTTTTCGATATCCAGCCTTGTGTTAAAGCACTGGTCACTAGTGTTCTTATTGTAATGATCAGTTTATTGGTTGGATCTTCTTTGATTTGCTCGTAATACCGTGTATCACTCAATTGTCTTAGGCATTCTGTTCTGTAATCGGGGGTGGACATGATCACTATTGCTCCCCCCTTGTCTGCCTCTTTGATGGTAATTGTTGTGTCTTGGCTGAAGTCAGTTATCGCCAAATTTTCCAGGCGGGAGATGTTATGAAAGGTTTTTTTCTCTGTCATGGTGCTAATGTCCTTGAGGACTGCTTTTTCAAAAGCCAAGATTTCCGGTGGCACCATTGCGGATGAGGGTGTGAAGGAGGACGGTTTGCGTAGGCCTGAGTCTGATTGGGGAGAGGGATTTTGGCCTGTGAAGAAGTTTCTCAAACGGATTTTCCAAAAAAGGTCATGTACCTCACAGTGAGTTCTGAATTCATCGTGTCGTGGTGTAGGTACGAAGCCCAGCCCCTTGGAAAGGATCATAATTTCTGGCTGGTTTAACTGTCGATCTGATAGATTTACTATCAATTTTTCTTCCCTCTGTGACTCCTGAGTTCCATCGGGCCTTGGTCTGTTTGGTCTTTCCAGTGGACCTGTTTTTGTTGGTTGTACCCGCCTCTTCTTCTTCCTCTGCCCCTGCCCCAGCCTCTGCCTAAAAAAGGTTGTGGTATGTAGGGGTTGAATGGAACAGGTCCCTGTTGGAAACCAGGTGGTTGCCACATATGTGGGCCCGGAAAAGGGGGCATGGGGTAGGTATAATGTGGGTTCGGTGGGCCATGGTGCTGGTAAGGTTGTTGGCCTCTCCAACTGTCAGAGCTAGAATTGCTGCTGTTGGAGTTCGTTCTTCGGCGGGAGTTGGAACTGTCGTCTGACGAGTAATCACTCTGTGCATTTTGGAAATCGTCTTTTAAGTAAGGGTAGATTTTTTCTTTATTGAAGCGACCAATATCTTTTTGGAGTTTGCTAATTTTTTGTCGCATTAGATAATCCTTGTTTTCTGCGATTTCGCTATTGATTTCTGATAGCTTGGCTTTAAAAGCCGCGATAGTTATGGTCGCTTTCAATGCTCCTTCGGCAATGGTGATCTGGATGATTAGGTCGTCAGCCAGACGTTTAGCGGTCTTAATGATCAGTATCAGCCAGTCCCTAGTGCACTTCCAGGCAACTAGGGACCATTCTTCCTTAAATTGCTTATCCTCAAGGAAGATTCTTGGCATGTTAGACACAATAAGCCCATTGGGGGTTATATTGGCGCGAAGATATTCAGTCATAATTGCCCCGTGCATTATGATCTTCATCAATTGGCGTTTCATGTTGGTGATGCTGTTCCAGTCGCTGCCCATGCTAGTGGTCGCCATAGCTCCATCTGCATCTAGTAAGGATGGTGTTCTGAGAATTTCTGTCACCAGATCGTCATCAAAAGATAAACCCTGGTGTTGTTCCATGGTCGTGGGTGTCCAAAGGAAAATGGAAGGGGGGGGAAAAAAGGGGGGAGAGGGGGGGAGCGGTAACTATCCGCTAGCCACCACGGGCTAAGGTTCCACGGCTGAGCCGCCGTACGTAATGCTTCAAAAAAGAGGAGGAACCAAGAGCTGTTTAATGAGGTCCTGCACCGTGCTCCGAGGAATAGAGAACAAAACCAAGGGATGCAGTTCCTCTAGGATAGAAGGGGGGGGGGGAGAGCGATTAGTCTCTATAGAATGCCCTCACACACCTAGCAAGGTGTCATGCTTCATCATAGGGCTGTGCTCCTCGTCGGGCCGGCGCTGCAATGCCCGACGGGCTCCCGCGAAGGGGCTCTTTTTCGGAGATCTTTTATAGAGACAGCCGTATGGGTGCGTGGGGGTCAGTGCAACAAGTGTAGTGAGTGGTGGTGTAGTGAGTTAAAATAGGTATGGTATTGCCAGACAATGAACCATTTTATTCTGATGGTATACCAGCCTAAGTAAAAATAGGTGATCCCAAGGGATTATAATGATCCCTAGGGAGATCAGAAGGTCGACATGTTTCTTGCTCTATGCCCAAACGGGTCGGTGGCAATTCATCAGGACCAGGTGAGAAAGTGCTCAAAAGAATATATAATAAATGAACTCTACTACATAATTGGTGATGCAAAAATTATAAATACATCACCATGCAAATCCATTGGGTCCCTAAGAGGGATGGACCCGTTGTTGCGGTACCTAGAAGAAAAAGGAGGACAACACAGACACATAAAACTTTACAGAATTAGAGAATTAGGTGCTACTGGGCTCCTGAAGGGAACCGTGCGTATGGTGTGACGGCCCAATCAATGTGCTCACACAGTGACTCAGAAGAGAGTCGTGTCCAATACTGTAAGGGTTACCACAAATGTGATAAGTACAGATACATGACTGCCGAATGCTAAAATGTGCAAAACAATGTGTACAGCTGGCACAGATGACTAGCAAAAGTGGAACATGCCTTAACGTACCAGGCTTATCGAAATGCGTGAGGCTATGTGCACACCATATATGCCAATTATGCCAAAATGCTATACTGTGCGTCACGACATGCTCTATGGTGGGCGGATAATGGTGAGAATTAAAGCAAGGTATTCGTTCTACTGTTTAGCCCTTCGAAATCGTAAAACACACACTATGCGAGGTGTTGGGGGGCCGATGTGGCGATAGTAGTGGAAACACTGTCTCTACGGATACTAATACTCCTGGCTAGATGACCAAGATCGTGATGAAAGTAAAAGGTCCCGTACGGGGCAAACTCACCCCCTTTGGGACAGAACTTGTAGTACGGGTTCGCCTGGCGGCCATAGAGCGCCTGCCCTAAATCGTTAGAAAAAGTCAAGGGAAGGTTTAGATGCCTGGCGAGTTAAAGTACATGTAACTCATGACAGAACCCAGGAGAGGAGGAGTACTTACAGATTGTGGGCGCATTCACGGCCGGAATCCTACTGCGGCTCAGGCTTCCGTAACACGCCGCTGTGGGTGTGTTACAGATAAAGGACGTGATCAGACGTGGCCCAGGCAAACGACTAGACCGCAACCATTGGCGGCCATATTGGAGGTGTCACAAAACTTTATTGCGCGCGAGGTGTAAAGATCGACAATAGTCCCGTCTCAGGTAATATCACGAGCGCGCTAGGGGACAAAGCGTGTATGAGAAAAGTAGTTAATTAAATAATCATAGTGTGATAGTAATATTTTGTGGCTTGATATCCCCTAGTCAGACATAGGCATAGGCTCTGTCAGGACATAAGAGTGTGTGAAGTGGATGTCAGACTAACAAGCCGGTAGGTCTTGTCTAAGGTATCCACAATAATGTCTGTAGGCCTTTGGAATTATCGGCGGTGACCCAGGCTAGTCACCTTAATGTGGTGTGCAAGTATCAGGTGGATATCTGCCATCTCATGTATCCAGTGGTTCATGTGTTGTTGAGAGTGGCCCAAGGTATATCATCATTGAGGCCGTTAGTATGGCTCGAAATTTTAAAAATCCACTGTTGTTCCTTGCGGAAGAGGGCTTCCTTACTGATCATTGGAAACGCTTGAAGAATTGTCCATGAGAGGTCATTGGCAGTGTGGTTATTTTCCAAGAAATGGGTGCACATTTTGGTGCTGATCTTTTTGCATCTAATGTTGCTCCGATGCTCGGAGATCCTGATCTTCACTGGACGTGTCGTCATGCCAATGTACATAAGGTTACACGGGCACTGAATTAAGTAAATGCAATTGCGAGTATTGCAATTGGTGTGGGATCTTTGTTGCCAATTCAGAGTTTCTGAGAAGGTTATAGATTTACTCGTTTTAGTGAGGTTACATGCTGTGCATTGTCCGCATGGATGATGGCCTGTCACAGGTGGGAGTCCCCACAATCTCTGCTCAGCTCGTGGAGCTGGTTTGGGTCTGGTGCTGATAAGCATAGTTTTCAAATTGTCGGTTCTATTGAATGCAAAGCGTGGTTTGGGAGCTTCCCAGCCTCCTACCGATAACAGCTTCCAATGTCTTTTGATTATTTTCTGAAAGGTGTTTGATTCAGAGGTAAAGGTGCTTACACACGTAATTAAGTCGGTTTTCATTTTCTCTGTGGAGGCAAGCAAGACATCTCTGTTGGTATTGCGTGCCCTTTTGTAGGCCGTTTGCGTAATTGTACCCGGATATTCTCTACGGGCCAGGTGGCCAGTGAGCTCATGTGCTTGTGATTTGAAGTCCTCCAGTGCGCTACAATTGCGTCGGAGTCTGAGATATTGCCCATATGGCAGGTTGTTACGTAAAGCCTTAGGGTGAAAGCTACTAAAGAGTAGTGGGCTATGGCTGTCAGTAGGTTTTTTGTAAGTTTTGGTGTTCAACCCCAAAGTGTTTTTTTGAATGAGCAGATCCAGAAACGGCAGCTCAAGAACGGAGGAGTTGGCTGTGAACCGAAGGTAGGGGTTCAGGGAATTGACCCACGCTACAAAAAGAGGGATGGCATTCAAATCCCCTTTCCAGAAAATGAGTATATCATCTATATACCTCCGCCAAAGGGTGATGTTACCCTGATAAATATTGGTCTCGGATAGGATGTGGTTGGCCTCAAAGTGTGCCATGTAGAGGCATGCCAGGCTGGGAGCAAATGTGCTCCCCATCGAAGTGCCCTGGACTTGATGGTACATGCGGTCTTCGAATTGGAAGTAGTTTTTTGTTAGGGCAATCTCTGCACACTCCATAATGAAAGAGATAGGTGTGGGTGAGTCCCATGTTTGTGCTCGCAGTACTTCTTCCACAACATCCAAGGTGGCCCTCTGAGGAATGTTAGTGTAGAGGGCCTCTACATCCATGGTAACAAGTGCATCCACACTGCTGCCAGTCTCATTGACTTGTTTGATGATATTCAGGACGTCCCTTGTGTCTAGTAGGAAAGTTGGAGTCTTTTGTACCAGGGGGCGTAAAAAGTGGTCACAGAACCGCGAGAGGGGTTCCAGAACCGAGTTGATACCAGACACAATTGGTCTCCCAGGTGGGGGCAGGACACCTTTGTGGATTTTTGGTAATGTATAAAAGTACGGTACCCGGGGATCATTATTCATCAAGAATTCTGACTCATTTTTCGATATCCAGCCTTGTGTTAAAGCACTGGTCACTAGTGTTCTTATTGTAATGATCAGTTTTCTGATCTATTTTAACTCACTACACCACCACTCACTACACTTGTTGCACTGACCCCCACGCACCCATACGGCTGTCTCTATAAAAGATCTCCGAAAAAGAGCCCCTTCGTGGGAGCCCGTCGGGCATTGCAGCGCCGGCCCGACGAGGAGCACAGCCCTATGATGAAGCATGACACCTTGCTAGGTGTGTGAGGGCATTCTATAGAGACTAATCGCTCTCCCCCCCCACCCCCCCTTCTATCCTAGAGGAACTGCATCCCTTGGTTTTGTTCTCTATTCCTCGGAGCACGGTGCAGGACCTCATTAAACAGCTCTTGGTTCCTCCTCTTTTTTGAAGCATTACGTACGGCGGCTCAGCCGTGGAACCTTAGCCCGTGGTGGCTAGCGGATAGTTACCGCTCCCCCCTCTCCCCCCTTTTTTTCCCCCCCCTTCCCCTTTCCTTTGGACACCCATGACCATGGAACAACACCAGGGTTTATCTTTTGATGACGATCTGGTGACAGAAATTCTCAGAACACCATCCTTACTAGATGCAGATGGAGCTATGGCGACCACTAGCATGGGCAGCGACTGGAACAGCATCACCAACATGAAACGCCAATTGATGAAGATCATAATGCACGGGGAAATTATGACTGAATATCTTTGCGCCAATATAGCCCCCAATGGGCTTATTGTGTCTAACATGCCAAGAATCTTCCTTGAGGATAAGCAATTTAAGGAAGAATGGTCCCTAGTTGCCTGGAAGTGCACTAGGGACTGGCTGATACTGATCATTAAGACCGCTAAACGTCTGGCTGACGACCTAATCATCCAGATCATCATTGCCGAAGGAGCATTGAAAGCGACCATAACTATCGCGGCTTTTAAAGCCAAGCTATCAGAAATCAATAGCGAAATCACAGAAAACAAGGATTATCTAATGCGACAAAAAATTTGCAAACTCCAAAAAGATATTGGTCGCTTCAATAAAGAAAAAATCTACCCTTACTTAAAAGACTATTTCCAAAATGCACAGAGTGATTACTCGTCAGACGACAGTTCCAACTCCCGCCGAAGAACGAACTCCAACAGCAGCAATTCTAGCTCTGACAGTTGGAGAGGCCAACAACCTTACCAGCACCATGGCCCACCGAACCCACAGTATACCTACCCCATGCCCCCTTTTCCGGGCCCACATATGTGGCAACCACCTGGTTTCCAACAGGGACCTGTTCCATTCAACCCCTACATACCACAACCTTTTTTAGGCAGAGGCTGGGGCAGGGGCAGAGGAAGAAGAAGAGGCGGGTACAACCAACAAAAACAGGTCCACTGGAAAGACCAAACAGACCAAGGCCCGATGGAACTCAGGAGTCACAGAGGGAAGAAAAATTGATAGTAAATCTATCAGATCGACAGTTAAACCAGCCAGAAATTATGATCCTTTCCAAGGGGCTGGGCTTCGTACCTACACCACGACACGATGAATTCAGAACTCACTGTGAGGTACATGACCTTTTTCGGAAAATCCGTTTGAGAAACTTCTTCACAGGCCAAAATCCCTCTCCCCAATCAGACTCAGGCCTACGCAAACCGTCCTCCTTCACACCCTCATCCGCAATGGTGCCACCGGAAATCTTGGCTTTTGAAAAAGCAGTCCTCAAGGACATTAGCACCATGACAGAGAAAAAAACCTTTCATAACATCTCCCGCCTGGAAAATTTGGCGATAACTGACCTCAGCCAAGACACAACAATTACCATCAAAGAGGCAGACAAGGGGGGAGCAATAGTGATCATGTCCACCCCCGATTACAGAACAGAATGCCTAAGACAATTGAGTGATACACGGTATTACGAGCAAATCAAAGAAGATCCAACCAATAAACTGATCATTACAATAAGAACACTAGTGACCAGTGCTTTAACACAAGGCTGGATATCGAAAAATGAGTCAGAATTCTTGATGAATAATGATCCCCGGGTACCGTACTTTTATACATTACCAAAAATCCACAAAGGTGTCCTGCCCCCACCTGGGAGACCAATTGTGTCTGGTATCAACTCGGTTCTGGAACCCCTCTCGCGGTTCTGTGACCACTTTTTACGCCTCCTGGTACAAAAGACTCCAACTTTCCTACTAGACACAAGGGACGTCCTGAATATCATCAAACAAGTCAATGAGACTGGCAGCAGTGTGGATGCACTTGTTACCATGGATGTAGAGGCCCTCTACACTAACATTCCTCAGAGGGCCACCTTGGATGTTGTGGAAGAAGTACTGCGAGCACAAACATGGGACTCACCCACACCTATCTCTTTCATTATGGAGTGTGCAGAGATTGCCCTAACAAAAAACTACTTCCAATTCGAAGACCGCATGTACCATCAAGTCCAGGGCACTTCGATGGGGAGCACATTTGCTCCCAGCCTGGCATGCCTCTACATGGCACACTTTGAGGCCAACCACATCCTATCCGAGACCAATATTTATCAGGGTAACATCACCCTTTGGCGGAGGTATATAGATGATATACTCATTTTCTGGAAAGGGGATTTGAATGCCATCCCTCTTTTTGTAGCGTGGGTCAATTCCCTGAACCCCTACCTTCGGTTCACAGCCAACTCCTCCGTTCTTGAGCTGCCGTTTCTGGATCTGCTCATTCAAAAAAACACTTTGGGGTTGAACACCAAAACTTACAAAAAACCTACTGACAGCCATAGCCCACTACTCTTTAGTAGCTTTCACCCTAAGGCTTTACGTAACAACCTGCCATATGGGCAATATCTCAGACTCCGACGCAATTGTAGCGCACTGGAGGACTTCAAATCACAAGCACATGAGCTCACTGGCCACCTGGCCCATAGAGAATATCCGGGTACAATTACGCAAACGGCCTACAAAAGGGCACGCAATACCAACAGAGATGTCTTGCTTGCCTCCACAGAGAAAATGAAAACCGACTTAATTACGTGTGTAAGCACCTTTACCTCTGAATCAAACACCTTTCAGAAAATAATCAAAAGACATTGGAAGCTGTTATCGGTAGGAGGCTGGGAAGCTCCCAAACCACGCTTTGCATTCAAAAGAACCGACAATTTGAAAACTATGCTTATCAGCACCAGACCCAAACCAGCTCCACGAGCTGAGCAGAGATTGTGGGGACTCCCACCTGTGACAGGCCATCATCCATGCGGACAATGCACAGCATGTAACCTCACTAAAACGAGTAAATCTATAACCTTCTCAGAAACTCTGAATTGGCAACAAAGATCCCACACCAATTGCAATACTCGCAATTGCATTTACTTAATTCAGTGCCCGTGTAACCTTATGTACATTGGCATGACGACACGTCCAGTGAAGATCAGGATCTCCGAGCATCGGAGCAACATTAGATGCAAAAAGATCAGCACCAAAATGTGCACCCATTTCTTGGAAAATAACCACACTGCCAATGACCTCTCATGGACAATTCTTCAAGCGTTTCCAATGATCAGTAAGGAAGCCCTCTTCCGCAAGGAACAACAGTGGATTTTTAAAATTTCGAGCCATACTAACGGCCTCAATGATGATATACCTTGGGCCACTCTCAACAACACATGAACCACTGGATACATGAGATGGCCGATATCCACCTGATACTTGCACACCACATTAAGGTGACTAGCCTGGGTCACCGCCGATAATTCCAAAGGCCTACAGACATTATTGTGGATACCTTAGACAAGACCTACCGGCTTGTTAGTCTGACATCCATTTCACACACTCTTATGTCCTGACAGAGCCTATGCCTATGTCTGACTAGGGGATATCAAGCCACAAAATATTACTATCACACTATGATTATTTAATTAACTACTTTTCTCACACACGCTTTGTCCCCTAGCGCGCTCGTGATATTACCTGAGACGGGACTATTGTCGATCTTTACACCTCGCGCGCAATAAAGTTTTGTGACACCTCCAATATGGCCGCCAATGGTTGCGGTCTAGTCGTTTGCCTGGGCCACGTCTGATCACGTCCTTTATCTGTAACACACCCACAGCGGCGTGTTACGGAAGCCTGAGCCGCAGTAGGATTCCGGCCGTGAATGCGCCCACAATCTGTAAGTACTCCTCCTCTCCTGGGTTCTGTCATGAGTTACATGTACTTTAACTCGCCAGGCATCTAAACCTTCCCTTGACTTTTTCTAACGATTTAGGGCAGGCGCTCTATGGCCGCCAGGCGAACCCATACTACAAGTTCTGTCCCAAAGGGGGTGAGTTTGCCCCGTACGGGACCTTTTACTTTCATCACGATCTTGGTCATCTAGCCAGGAGTATTAGTATCCGTAGAGACAGTGTTTCCACTACTATCGCCACATCGGCCCCCCAACACCTCGCATAGTGTGTGTTTTACGATTTCGAAGGGCTAAACAGTAGAACGAATACCTTGCTTTAATTCTCACCATTATCCGCCCACCATAGAGCATGTCGTGACGCACAGTATAGCATTTTGGCATAATTGGCATATATGGTGTGCACATAGCCTCACACATTTCGATAAGCCTGGTACGTTAAGGCATGTTCCACTTTTGCTAGTCATCTGTGCCAGCTGTACACATTGTTTTGCACATTTTAGCATTCGGCAGTCATGTATCTGTACTTATCACATTTGTGGTAACCCTTACAGTATTGGACACGACTCTCTTCTGAGTCACTGTGTGAGCACATTGATTGGGCCGTCACACCATACGCACGGTTCCCTTCAGGAGCCCAGTAGCACCTAATTCTCTAATTCTGTAAAGTTTTATGTGTCTGTGTTGTCCTCCTTTTTCTTCTAGGTACCGCAACAACGGGTCCATCCCTCTTAGGGACCCAATGGATTTGCATGGTGATGTATTTATAATTTTTGCATCACCAATTATGTAGTAGAGTTCATTTATTATATATTCTTTTGAGCACTTTCTCACCTGGTCCTGATGAATTGCCACCGACCCATTTGGGCATAGAGCAAGAAACATGTCGACCTTCTGATCTCCCTAGGGATCATTATAATCCCTTGGGATCACCTATTTTTACTTAGGCTGGTATACCATCAGAATAAAATGGTTCATTGTCTGGCAATACCATACCTATTTTAACTCACTACACCACCACTCACTACACTTGTTGCACTGACCCCCACGCACCCATACGGCTGTCTCTATAAAAGATCTCCGAAAAAGAGCCCCTTCGCGGGAGCCCGTCGGGCATTGCAGCGCCGGCCCGACGAGGAGCACAGCCCTATGATGAAGCATGACACCTTGCTAGGTGTGTGAGGGCATTCTATAGAGACTAATCGCTCTCCCCCCCCACACCCCCCCTTCTATCCTAGAGGAACTGCATCCTTTGGTTTTGTTCTCTATTCCTCGGAGCACGGTGCAGGACCTCATTAAACAGCTCTTGGTTCCTCCTCTTTTTTGATGAATAAAAAGACCACATCCATAAACACAGAGCCATGGTACACATTGTGTTTTCCAATCCACCCATCAACCAGGTATTGCAGTACCTCCAGGAATGGTGCACTCTCCCAACCTGGAAACAACAATGCTCTTCAAAGAAAGACGAGAAAATGAAAGTAGCACTTCACTGGCAAACTCTGTAAAGTGATGCTGGTGTATTTGGATGTAAAAAAAAAAAACAATCTGGCCACTTTGCAACCCCTCTGTCTTGCTATTAGTTAGGCATTTAATTCTCCTATAAGAAATTCTATTTCTCTACATGCTGCTGCACTTTGGATTTGAAAAATTAAAAAGAAGGGCATTTCTCTGCATTTTTGGATCCATTTCACAGGGAAGCACCTAGAAAGACGAGCGTTTTTCAAATTTGGATCGATTTCACAGGGAAGCAACAACAGGCACACACGAACGAAGCCGAGCCTCGTGGCATGCCTGGGCATACCAAAGTGCCCCCACCCTAACCCAAACCCACCGATGCAAAAATCATGCTGCTGCACTTTGGATTTGAAAAATTAAAAAGAAGGGCATTTCTCGGCATTTTTGGATCCATTTCACAGGGAAGCAACTAGAAAGACGAGCGTTTTTCAAATTTGAATCCATTTCACAGGGAAGCAACAACAGGCACACACGAACAAAGCCGAGCCTCGTGGCATGCCTGGGCATACCAAAGTGCCCCCACCCTAACCCAAACCCACCAATGCAAAAAAAAAACCTCCCCAGGCCCAAAACTCACCTTTACTCTCCGACGCGCAGGAAGCAAATGGCTTCCTGCGCCTCGAAGAGCAAAGGGGAAACCTCCAATGACTTCAGCGCAGCTCGCGCGCTGACATCATTGATGACGCGGGGGGCGGGGGGAGGCAGGGGAAGGTCTTCCCCTGCCTTCCCAGTAAAAAAAAAAAAATTGACCAATCACGGGGGGAGCGCCAGTGCTTCCCCCGTGGGTGGGTGCCATGATGAGCTGGACTCGTCATGGGCACAGCGCGACTGTGCTCCATGACGAGTCCAGCTCGTCATGGGCACAGAAGGGGTTAAAGTAATGACTGTTATGTAATTTAATTTTTGCGTAATTTAATTCCCTGGCGGGTTGTGGGTTTATAGGGGAATAGGGTGGGAAGTAATTTAATTATAGTAAATTAAATATTATTTTTTCTTTATATGTATTGATAACTAATTGATTGATAATTAATTATTAATTGGTAATCAATTTTTATTAATTGGTAATTAATTTTTATTAATTGATAATGTTAATTGTATTTTTTATTATTAGGTGTGGGTTGTGGTTTTACCGGGGAATTGGGTGGGGGAAGTAATTTAATTGTAATAAAGTAAATATTAATTTTTATTTATATGTATCGATAAGTAATTGATAATTAATTATTAATTGGTAATACATTTTTATTAATTGGTAAATAATTGTTTTTAATGGTAAATAATTTTTATTAATTGATAATTATTTTTAATTAATTTTTTATTGGTATTGATAATTAATGTAATCTTATTTTAATATTAAATCATTACTTTCCCTACTGTTGCACTCTAAGGAGTGGGAATAGTAATTTTTACCCTCCCGCTATCCAACGCTTTCCCTACTGTTTCACTTTCTGGAGTGGGAATAGTGATTTTTACCCTCCCGCTACCCAACGCTTTCCCTACTCTTGCACTCACTGGAGTGGGAATAGTAATTTTTACCCTCCCGCTATCCAACGCTTTCCCTACTGTTGCACTCACTGGAGTGGGAATAGTAATTTTTACCCTCCCGCTATCCAACGCTTTCCCTACTGTTGCACTCACTGGAGTGGGAAAAGTAATTTTTACCCTCCCGCTATCCAATGCTTTCCCTACTGTTGCACTCTTTGGAGTGGGAATAGTAATTTTTACCCCTACGCTATCCAACATTTTCCCTACTGTTGCACTCACTGGAGAGGGAATAATAATTTTTACCCCTTCGCTATCCAACGCTTTCCCTACTGTTGCACTCACTGGAGTGAGAATAGAAATTTTTACCTTCCTGCTATCCAACGCTTTCCCTACTGTTGCACTCTCTGGAGTGGGAATAGTCATTTTTACCCTCCCGCTATCCAACGCTTTCCCTACTGTTGCACTCTTTGGAGTGGGAATAGTAGTTTTTACCCCTACGCTATCCAACGTGTTCCCTACTGTTGCACTCACTGGAGTGGTAATAGTAATTTTTACGCTCTCACTATCCAACAAAATCTCTTTTTTTCACATTACATTTATTATTTTTACATTTTATGCTTTTTTATATTATTTTAAGTTTGTTTCATTTAATTATTTTTAATATTTAATTACTTTTATATTATTTTTAATAGATTTTAAAAATTCGATATTTTAGTTAACTATATTTTAACATTCTATATATTGGAATCGATATTTTAGTACTTACCTGTTTGTAGATAGGGATTCTATATTCTGTACTTCGATATTTTGGAGTCGATATTTTGGGCATTCTATATTATGTCCCTCGATATTTAGTCACTGATCATTCATCTCCAATCAGATTTGGCACGAGATTGCCAGCGACATTCAAACATTCAAAAAGGTGACCCTTTTGTATCACTTTTATAAAATAACATTTATACTTGAATTCCTGTTGGTATTTATACTTTAAATCGTTGAAGCAAAACATAGTTCCAGTTTCATTACATTAAAGTTAAGATGAAACTCATCTTTACTCTTGTGGTACCCTCTTTTCTTAATAGAAGAAAATATTCCGTGTAAAATTAATCGCAGATTCATAAATGGTCAGCTTTAGCAATATTAATTTGCCCGCTGCTTTTCTATAAAGTGCATCTGAAGTGAAAGCTGCGATTGTATGCAACACAACAGATGTATTGAAAACTTCTAGTGAAAAGCTACATTATGCAGCAATCCCATTGAATGAGTTACAGTGTGAACATGGTGCAGTATGGATTCCTTTAAAGGAGCACTGCCCCTTGCTCTAATCAATTAAATGCAAATATGCCGGAAAAACACGGCAGCTGTGAGCAGTGAAACTATATTTCCGCTCTGAACAGTTTTTTTGGGGTGAGAAATATTGGGCAGTCAATACCCTCACAGACACACTCCAACTTCTGCTTGCGCTCGCACATTACCTCTGACAAAACTTTAATGGACAATAAAGTGCATGAAGCAAAACAAGCTTAATACATTAGACGAAAGCTTGTCGATTGTGGTAAAAAGAACGTTTCAGCAGGGAGATTAATAGTACATTAAAAAAAATAACAACCAGCCAGTTTAGGTTTGCATTTCCACATTAATATGAGGAGTGGTGATCCACATCATCACCATAATAATAAAAGAACCAGTAAACGTACAGAGAACAGCGCTGTGGGAGGGATGGGAGAGCAGGCAGACCAAGCTGTGGTACCCAACGCGTCTTCGTCTCCTTCTGACTGGGGCAGTACAGAAATGTGGCATACACAAGCATCGGCGGGCCTTCTCGCAGGGACAGCAAAAGTACCAGCAATAGATATGAACAAAGGATAACACAACACGACTTGCCTATGTATGTGGTGACATCTTACCTAAACAAAGACCTGGACTGCATAACCTGCCCACATGACACCATCTTAAAACAGCAGATTGCCTTGTGTGCTGTAACTGTAACACTTCCCTTAAAAATATCATTCTTGTGTTTAATTCAGCTTTTTTTTACTATTGTAATTTTAACAATTTTATTAATTTAATACAATTACATTTTAACCAGCTGTAGAAAAGATTTTCTTTTTAATCACATAAAATAATTTCTCATGTATTCAAATTCATTCCGATACTTGCTGCTTATGAAGATGTTTTGGTTACTCTCCATTTATGTCACAGCTTCTGTTAAAGTGCATAAAGGAAAACATAGTTTCAATATGGTAGATGACAAGGCCTCCAAGGATTTCTCAAAACAGCCAAGTACATTAGGCCAAAGCTTTAATCCACTAAACTGCATGCATCAATGAAATCTAGTGGACTTGACCTCCCTCACATGGAAACGTCCTGCGTGGCTCTCAGTTGTACCCAATTAAATATATGTTTTCCACACCCGCACAGAGATACCCCATAAGTACAGGTGTAAAAAGCAGTTCTGATATCTGAAATCAATCTTGCCACACTATATTTTACTAGATTCCCAGTGCCCGCCAAAGTGAATCCCATCAATAAATATTAAATGCATGACTAGAGAAGGGAACACTCTAATGTGATTGTGAGCAGCAAAGTGCATACCAATGTACCACTCTGGTACATGTACCATTCTGGTACAATGGAGAAATAACCATAGCTCATTATGTGATATCTTAGTCAATAGGGAAAGACCAAGGCAGAGAGGTGATTAGTGACTTATTGTCAGACAATACCTACAAAACATTTACAGTCCACCAGATGGAAAATATCCTCACGCCTGCAAAACTCTGGTGCTATTACCAATTCCAACCAATTCCAACACTGTACAACACTGTCTGCAGATCAGGTTGGGCACCACGAATGTACAAATTGACCCATCTTAGAGTACTTGTGCACTTGGGAGACATAGAATGGGTGGTCTCCGGCCTGTCTGTACTCCTCATAGACTGCAAATTATCTCGACCACTGGCCAACTAGTTACATAATTGGTGGGAGCATAGACTGAAAAGAGATCGACAAACCGGACTGGGGGGATATATTGGTTCACCATGATAACATACCCAGTGAAGTTAGACTAAAGTTTGGATATTTTAAGATATTACATAGGTGGCATTGGTCTTCCAAGAGGTTTAAAATTATCAGCATCATCTCTCTGTTTCAGGTTCTCCTCTTCTGATTACAACATAGTACACATTTTATGGGAATGCCCAAAATCAGCCCATTACTGGACTTAAAACTGAGAAAGAATAGAGGCAAAAATAGATACAGAGAGATAGATGGACACATAGCATTACTCCACAATACTACAAACCTCCCTACAATTAACCCCCAGGTTCAGAGAGGTTCTCAACTTCCTTGGCCATAGCTTAATTTTGAATCTAATGGCTCTGGAAGATGCCTGATCTACCCCTGCTTGATTAATGGTTAAAGGACATTTACTGAGGGCAATGTTTGAAAAAATAATTTATACACTTGATGATCAAATTGAGGAGAGTTGAGCTATTTGCCACAGTTTTCTACAACTCTGACTTATTAATACTTATTTTTGAAATATAGAAATGGTAAACTAAACAACTTGCTATAATGACGGTGTTAATGAAATGCACAGGCTTGAAGTATTATTATTGATTTAGTCATGGCAACTATCTGCATTCTCATGTGTATCTTTTTTTCTTTCTTTTCTCTTTTTGGTGTAAAGAATAAAGCAATGAAGCTGTTGAATGGAAATGTAGGGCATCTCTACTTCTTATTGGCCATGTTATGGGCTGATTCACTGCTTAGTAAGTACTGATCATGCCCTTAGTTTGTAGGGCTAATGTAACTTGAAATGTTTAAAACCTCAAACACAACATTAGACACAAATGTATACCAATGGGATGGGAATTATTTTAGTGCTATTAGTCAATGCACACAACCCAACTTTAAAATCATAAGGGCAGATTCGGGAAAGTCATGCAAGAGTATTTAAAAGAGTACTCTTTTTCTCCTCCACTCAGCAACATCTCATTCAGTTATTCCACACTAGTGTCACTCCCTTTATATCATAGGGTGGCTATTATGCGCTGGAAGCATTCTGGAAAGTGACCATCAACCGCAGATGATTCAACTAAATCTGCATGTCTCCCTGCATGAACAAGTTCAACCGGATATTGGTTATCTTTCTATTACAATTATAAGAAGCTGCACTGGTCTATAGATTCCATTGATAAAGTAGAACATCAAGCTAGATGTCAATGGGAAACAAGCATTTGCAATGCAATAGGTCTCGCATTTACGCGAGTTTGAGCTATTGACATTGCACATAATAATACTTTTTATTTTTGTTTTTCTTTTAAAAACATAAATAAATGGCATTGTTATTTACAATGCCAATAGCTGAAACTCTCGTAACTGCGAGACCTATTGCATTGCAAATGCTTTTTTTTTTTTTTTTTTTTGTAGGCATCGGGAGATTAAGTGATTTGCCCAGAATCACAGGATGTGGAGTCGACCCCGAGGCTCGAACCTTGGTTTCCCAGCTCCAAATTCGGCAGTCTAGCTGTGAGACCATCAGAAAATGGTCACAATCCCAGCTTTTTCTGTCAGGATCCTCAATTACAAGAGTGATGGAAGGGCAAGTAGCGTATTTCACAATATCAAATAATCTATTCAAACGATTTGTGGCCGAATCAATTTGTGTTATGATGGAAGCAGCTTTGCTTCAAATATATGCTTTTATGTACATGCTTCTCTTTGCATGCAGCCCTTCTAACTTTGCAACAAAACAATTTGCCCCCAATTCCATTCCAGACTCAGTGAGGATTTTCTTTTCCTTAGTAGAAATGAAAGAGGTGAGCTTTTCAGTGTCCACAGTTTTGTGTTGCCAGCCCAAGTGCACATGGGTTTCCTTTGGCCAGGTGTAGTCATTTTAAAAAAGAATAGAAAAAGGGGAAGTTGGCAATGGTCAGGCCTTCCCACGAGTGTAGATTCTTCCATCCTAAGACTGCCTTTCTTTGCTATGATGAGGTCTAGAGCTGCCCCTTTACATGAGGATAAGGCACAGGAGATGCAAATGAAATTAGATCTTCGGGTATTCCTAGTAGGGATTGACATCTCTGAATAAAATGCTACTGTTTAAGCATGTGATTGTGGGGGTCATGTGCTTGATACAGTGTTCCATAATCAATTCTTTTTCTGGTGGGTGGTATATGATATTGAGATAGCTAGGTAAAAGGAAGGCAGAAGTAAGTTCAACTGCCAAAAAGTGGAACACATAAAAACCATTCTTATTCTAAAGGCTTCCAGCAGATGGAATGGCTATGTATCAGAAATAAACTATCCCTGTCTTGCCTTCTTATCAAGGTGGATGATCAACTAATCCTATGGTACTGTTCAGTTCATCGGGTTTCTCTCAGAAGCATAAGACCAAGATTCTGAGATAGACTTTGCAGACATTACAGATATATTTTAATTTGCTGAGGAAGAGCTGAGTGTTATGGTCTTGATACATTTTGCTTGCATTTTTTTGTGTATAGAAACTTATCAAGAGCATGATTTGTGTCCTGTCTGTATTGGGATGAGCAGGCATTTCAGTTTAGTTTTCATTAGGCTACTCTCTTTTGTGTTTGACTCCTGGTCACCATGAAGCATTTCAAACTTGAAAAGAGAAGATGGGATTCTAAGGGACATCTACTCTGGTGTCTTGGGACAGTTGTCTTGATCTCCAGCGGAAATAGGTCAGAGAAGCTTATGCAGGCAGCTACTTACAACTTTTTGGAGAGACTAAACATGGCCGCTCTGGTGTTTTTCACTTCTATGTTTTATCTCCCAATCTCTAGGGAAAGGGTTTCTAGTTTTTTCTGTTTGAGTGTTAATGGCGTGAGAAAGTAAGCAAGAAAGGACACTATTGTCATAAGAGTTGTAAGTTTTTATTTTTAAATCGGAGGACAATTCTGTTTGTGAGAATGATCTTCTAATACTGATGATCAGGGGAAGGATATATGAGCTCTTCTGTTTGTTTTTAGAGTGTTGGAAGGAGTGTAAACCTAGGGATGGGTGCTTGGGCAGAGGGAGGTAAGCTCTAGAGTCCAGATCAGTGGCGACTGATCATTTTCGCAGGGAGGGGAGTGAAAGGGGCACACGCGCACACATACTCACTCACTCACAACCATGCATTCACACACACACACACACATATCCATTCACAACACTCACTCCCAAATATTCATGCATGCATGCACCAAACATTAAAAAAATCAAGTAAGCCCCATGTGAAAAGGCCTGTGTCACCCCTTTCGTCTGCTTCAAGCAGGCGTAAGGATTTGACGCAGTGAGGTCGTAGAGGTGTCTGTGACACTTTGAGGAGCCTTTTCTGCGCTGGAACGACCACCCTGTATAAATTATACCTTTCGCAGGTATAATGTAATGCTGGGGTTTACCAAGCGACGCATCTGCCTGGATGAGTCATTTTGTAAATATGGCGCAGTGTGGTGCATTTTTTACACCGCCGCAGCGTCACAAAAAGTGAAGCAACAGCGGCGTAAAGGCCTCATAAATCTGACCCTTCATTTTTATTGCACAGAAGAATTATGTGCAATTTAAATGTAATGTGCCTTACATACTCATAGTACCAACGTACTTGTGAAGCATCAAAAACACATGAAGCTGTACATGTGCGAGTACTGTCATAAGCCAGTAGGAGGCATTATTGCAGCTGAGTCTGGCCACTGCTACCTGATTTGAATGGGTTCGAATGAAACTTTGACTCCAGCACAGTCCAAAATATCACAAAAAAATTAATTCACGTTAATCCTTTAATTAGCCAAGCTTATTTTTAATCAAGAATTCTGAAGAATGTTGAATAGGAATGCCCACATTCGGGCAGACTTCGACTGCTCAGAAATTTACGTTTTATCTCCTCCACTTTTCTCCTGCTGTCCTCAAGGCTTGGAAAAGACTGCAAGATGACAGTTTGCCTCTTTGCAAAACTCTAAGACAGAAAGAACAACTAACTCATTTTTTACATCGACTATTGGCTTACTACGATCAGGTCAACAAAGGTCGTAAGCGGGGAAAACAGCGACACTAATTCCGACCTCTTATTAACAATTTACTTGGCGGCATGGTAAGGTCATTTGGGCTAATTTGGTTTGAAGTTATAAGTGGGCGTTGACTTCCTTTCCTAGGTCCAAGGAGGACAAAAAACGCCCGGTGCCTGGTAAATTAAGCTCGATCTTCGTAATGCAGGAAGTGGCTATATTTAGCAGGCTTGACTCATTAACATCAACGACATAATGAGTGGGTTTATTGAAATGAGGGCTATAAATAACGCGGAACAGGTTTGGAGTTTGCAAATGAGGTTACCGAGGCGTGCCCATGCAGTCTGCAATTCGGAAGTGCTTGATTTGCTAATTATCAGAGGCGCGCAGGGACGGCTGCTGGGGCTAGCGGATGTTTGTTTAGCGCTATGAGAAGTGGCGTATTATTAACAAATGCCTGGAGTACGGTAGGAGGACAGCAGCAGGGTGGAGTGTTAAATAAATAGATATAAACCTGTGTTTTACGTATGGTTTAAATTCGAATTTTCAGTAGTGTTCGGCATGTGGAAAGGTGTGCGGAATAGAGCCCCGAAACGATTGGTGGCTGGTGGGTTTTGAAAGTGGTTGGGGGTACTACTAGCTCAAATTCCAAGAGCCCGACTTCTAATAGGGCGCGGGGAGAGATTTGCCTCCAAGAACATTTAGAACAAGCGACGAGCAGAAGCACCAAAGACACAAGCTCTTCTTGTAGAGCAGGGAAGGGCAGCAGTAGAAAAACAAGCTTTCGCCACGCGGCCGCGGCCGCGAAAGTGATCGCGATTGCGATCGCCGCGAAAGTGAAAGTGATCGCGATTGCGATCGCGTGCTGCGGAGGAAAGACACATGGCGCTGCGCGCGTGCACGTTCACGTGCACTGAAGCTTTATGCCACGGCAGCACTTTGAAAATCCCAACTATAAAATGTCTCTCCGAGCCAGCGCAAGCGCTGGGGCTCAGCGAGACCTAAAAATATGTGAAACAACGTCAAACCCTCTAGTACAGTGGCTTCAACTTCCTATGCTACTACTGAAAAATCAAGTTGGTACTCATTAGATGGTAGGAAATGCCTCGGCATTGCCACGATCCCGGCCCAGAAGAGTCCACGCCCAACTCATAACAGCAAGAAAAAATCAGAACAATGCCTTACGGTTGCTGAGAAATTTTCCAAACTCGAGCACCTGGAACGAGATCCTTCCTAAACTAAGATCATTATAAAGAAAAGCTGTTTGGGACTCACCCAAATCTGATGTAGACCTATATTGGTGTTAAATCCTCCCTGCTTCCGGACGAAATGATGTCAGAGAATTTTGGCGGTTGGTGAATCAACCTGTAGGCCAGAGGATGTCTCACTCTACCTTGATTATCTCAGATGCCTCTTGGTCAGCTTATTTAGAGGAAATGTATGGGGTGCACAATCAACAAAGGGTGCTCAAAAAGCAGCTTTTTTAAACTGGGAGGGGTAGCCTAATTTAAACCATCTAGTTAGAAGTGGAGATAAGAATGTCCAGGAGCTGCCGAGATGGTGCCCCTGGCTCTAATGGATTTCAGCAGGTGATTTCCAAGCACAATCAGCAATTTGGGACGGATAAACTGGTCACCAAATTTGAGAATGTCCTCACCAATCAAGAAATTCCAGATAGCTGGCATGGGTCTATACTGGCCCCAATTTAAAAAGGCGGTCAAAACAACTTACCTTCCAACTACAGGTTGATTGCAGGTTGATGGGGAGATAAAATATTTTACAACATGTCTGCAAGCTGAACCAACAGACTTGGCTGATATTAGTTCATTGGTGCCGAAGAACCAGACAGGGTTTATTAAAGGAACTGGTGCAACTACGAACTTCCAGATGCTGGCCTTATTAATAGAACAGGCAAGGTACCGCTCTTTAAATGTACACCTATACTGCGTAGATTTCCGTTCAGTGTTTGATGCGGTGCAGAGAAACATCCTGTGGTCTCAGCTACTGAACTGTGGAATTTCTCCCCTTCTCCTAAGAGCTATCCTATTGCTGTACACAGATACCTGGACAAGAGTCAGGCTTTAGACAGTCTTCTGAGATGCATAGATACATGTAGACCTGTCAGTCTAAGTTAATATTTCTTTTTTTTTGTTGCCCATTTCCCTGAAACATAGCGTATGGGAAAATAACAAGTAATCTGTCCTTGCTTGGGCTTTATACCGTATACATTTGCACTGTCGAAATACATGACACTTTAATGGATTATGTGATGTTATTTTTGAATCTCTATTTATGCTTTTTGTATTGGTATCACATTTCTGCCGCTACCTTTTTTTTTTTTTTTAGATCCTTTTGTGTTATTGCCTTGAACTATTCAGTAAAAAAAAAAAACTTCAAATCTTTCAGCTCACTGACACACTCTCTGCAAGTGTCCTCAGCTGAATGACAACTTCTTCGATCGTTTGCATTACGTGCCCAATTTCTTAAAATGTTTGAATTTTGACATTAATATCCCCACAGTAAATGAAGTTCTGAACTGATCCAAAAAAATTGCCTAACACTATATTCAATGATTTTTAAAAGATTACTCCATCACATTGGATCATGAGATTTTGAATTTATTCTGCGAGCTAGCAATGTTTTCACTTGTTTAGTTGTTTCCTTGCTTTTTAAATTGTAAACATTTTGAGGTGCCTGGGGTGAACTGTGAACGCAATAGGTCATAGAAAGCAGGCTGTGATCTCATTTAGTAATTGCGTTTTACCTTTTTTACACATACATAGCTGTACATCAGCGCATTGAATCTGTTGACATGCACACTCGGCTTTCCGAGATATGCTTGTCAGAATTTTCAGCATTTCGTGCCTAAGGTAAAGAGACCTTTTATTAAGGTGGCTTTCTGGTATAAGAAAGGATGCTAGATTGTGATAATGTCCCTGGGATTCAGCAGGACTTAGGAGACGCACTGTACATAAAGAGGAAAATACTGTTTTGATTGCAGGACAGCTCAGTAACAAGCAGTCCAACAAGCAGAGGATGCATGTTCCAGAGATAAACAATGAATCAGCGCAATATTTGTCTGCTCATCACCCCTTCCTATACATCTTGCAACAGAAAAACATGACTTTTTCCTGTGGAAAAGGTGTGAATTGGGAATGCTTTTCAAACTTGTTTTAAGGATGTTAATTGAAGTAAGTTCTAATTTGTCCGGGGCACATTGACCTTGTAATTATTTAGTAGCTTACATTATTCAATAATTAAGAACATTCTAATAACTGTCTTCCGCACGTATATGTGGAAACAAGCTTTTTGCATAGGTCATTACATTGCACTGCAATTTGAAGGTCGATTTAGCTCACACAGAGACAAACGAAGCTCCAATGTAGTTTTTATCAATTAATTTAATTGCTCTTCTTGACTCGGAAATGTCAGTACTTGTGACTTTGAAAACCTTGCGCAGTCGGTATATGTAGCATGTGCATTTGAACATACTAAAACGAGGAAAATATGAACCACATTCTAACAAATGGGAGATCATTAGTGAATGTACCAGAGGAATATAGACTACTTGTTTCTGATCAACAGAAGCGTAACCGCAGCTTTTAAAATGCTGCAGAGCACCACAAAACATGTGCCTCCCTTTGGATTGCAAACTACGATTGAGGGAGAGCCCGTAATCCCATAGAATATTACTATAATTAAAATGTTCTACAATTTTTCTGCATGTGAATTTATGAATGTGCTCACGAAGATAACTGCAGCATCTAAACCTATAAATACAAACTTGTTTTTTGTAAGCTGCTTACTCAGGTTTGGATGGCTTTATTGTCTATCTTCATTCTCTATCCTTCACTTGATGGCTTTCCTCTGTGTTGCATTTGCCCCCGCCCCCACCTCTGTCCCTGGAGCATTACAGTTTTAAGTTGCTTCTTATTGAATGAGTTGCTTCCTTCTTCTGCTGACTTTAGAGGACTCTTGTTTTCATTTTAATTTCAGCACTCCATGAGAACATATCCCATCTTTCATTGTTTCTCCTTTGTTCGCTTATTCTCTGTACCATCCCCTCTCCTGTTCATCAGTTGATCCCCGACCATCTCACCATTTTTTTGTTTTTTAAAGTTACTTTTCTGTTTTAGGAGGCCCTCCTGCACTCCCACTATCTGCCTTTCCTGAGCATCCATAGAATCCTGGGGCACCTTTACCTCCTCCCATCCGACTTAAATACTGCAGTAGCGGCTACAGTTGTAATCTTGCTGGGCAAAGACCTAAATGGGGTCTTTATGGGTTTAACCCAAGCAATGGGAAATCTCAGGTGAAAATTCTTCTACCTCTTTCAGCTCTTGTTTTCTCACTGCTTTAACAGCAGTCCTCAAATGATGCTAAATTTCAGTGCAAAAACAGCACAATGCTGTTGTTCAAAATTAAAACTGACTGTGTCACCTTTCATTGTTACACTTAGTATGGGAGGAATGTTGCCCCTGATAAAGCTTCAATTTTCCCTGCATTTAGTGTTCCTTTCCAATTTCTATGCTGATGGCACTCATCCATGTTAGACTAATTGAGTCTTAGGATGTGTGTTGTAGCTGTATCATGCAATTTCCACTTCATATTGCCCTTGATGACCAATGGGGGAGTAAAGGTAAATGGAACAAAAACATAAAATACTAATATCGCAATCTACCCACGCCCTACAAACATTTGGGGGAGTTGCTGGGGGGGGGGGGGGTCTTCAGCATCATCATTTATAGGATGTTCTCAATGTTGAGCCTCTTTCTTCTGAATGGGTCATTAATTGGGGGTGGGGGGCAGATACACGTGAGGCTTTATAAAGCTATACTGAGGTCTGCCACACTACCAATTCACACATGCAGCATGACCGAGGGGTATTTGGAAAAGAGACATCTAGTATCACTAACATTAAAGAAAATTACATGTGTGTGCTGTCCAACATGTAAATGTTCTCATAGTTTGGGACTAAGTTTGGATTGGGACAGAAAATAGGCCGAGACACCAAAATAAAAGTTGACCCCATTTGAGAATTTTATAGTGAAAGAAGAGGTCCACAGTAATAAAATGAGCAACTATGAACTTTTTAAGACATGCTTTCTGGGTCTTTGAGAGGCGGTGGACAGTAAAAGTTGGTGCGTGCTGTAGGCAATATTTGTGGTTATATAAGCGAAATGCAGCACTGACACCCACTGTCTTCCTTCCCTATCAAAAAGATACCATTAACACATCCCTACTCTTCTACCTTCAAAGTGCTACTGGTCTATCAACTCTGTCTTTGATGAGATGTTCACATCAACAATGTACTTTTGTCACTTCCTTTATCATGCCCCCCTCCTTTCCTCTCTCCTGGTCCCACATTTCCTCCTCTACTGTCCTCTTCAAAGCTTTAGGAAACTGTTCAATCGTATTGAGGTTCAAAAATGTGATGTAGGGAAGATGGCGGATCTCCGTTAGCTCCGCTCGGACGCGGTGCTCTCTAGCTGTGTGGAAGGCTTCCCAGCGAGCTGCGGGTGCTGTCTCCAGAAGAATTCACCAGCGGAACATGGCGTGATTCAGAATTGTCCTTCGCCGGTTGTTTATATCACACCTATTCCTCGGAGACGTGGCGGTTTGATTTCCTGAGGTAATGCCCGACGGCGGCCATTTTATATCAAGGCGCCTGTATCCCACTCCTGAGGCACCGCGCACGCATTTCCTGGATCATGCTTTGATGCCTTACTGCTTCATTTTTCTCCGAGAGGGAGTCTGTTCCAAGTTCAACAGTTTCCATTAGCCCCCGGCCATGCTTGTTCTATACCGTTTTTCTCTCAGGAGATGATCTCATAATTTTGTCTTTTCTTCAGAAGAGCCGTGATTAACCCCTATTTCCTGAGCAACAGGTTGGATGCAATACAGCTTCGTGTATCTTTTTCTTTTTGTTTTTTTGTCCTAAGGTGATGCTGTAACGGCTTTATGAGTATTTTTGCCAAACTTTTCAGCGTATGAGAGAACTCCGTATACTTTTTCCCGCCAAGAAAGCGTCTACTCGAATTGCCAAGATGTCTAATGACTCCCATCCTCCGAGTAAACCATCTTCTTCTGGCGCAAAGCCTAAAAGGCTGAAGAATGACCCGCCCTCGCTGATTCTTTCTTCGCAAAGCCCAGTTCTAGATAATATACTAGAGGAAGTGCGTGCCCTTCAACCATTTATGGCCGCCACAAACGAAAAATTGCAACAAATAGAGGACCGATGGATTGTCATGGAAGGTAGGGTGACTGAGTTAGAACAGCGTGTCAGTGACGTTCAAGATGTCGCCACAAAAATACCGTTATTGGAACAAGAGATTCACAAACTACAGCTCCATACTGAGGACTTGGAGAATCGTAATCGAAGGAATAACCTCCGTCTTTTTGGCCTGCCAGAGAATATTGAAGGTCCTGATATGTTGCTCTTCCTTCGAAAATTCCTTCATGACCTCCTGGGCCTTCAGTCATCTACACCTTTGAATATACAGAGAGCTCACCGCCTAGGTCGCCTTCAACCGAATTCCACTAAACCTCGTGGCATTATCATGCTTTTTCTGGAGTTCACTGAACTTATGACTGTACTCAAAGCAGCTAAACTTAAGCGTCACCTATCGTGGTCTGGTCACAATATCTTTATCTCACAAGATGTCTCCAATGCGACCAATGCCCGTCGCAAAGAATTCCTTGCACTGCGCCCACAAATGAGGCATTTGAACGTCCAGTATGGCATACTTCACCCCTCCATTTGCAAGATCACCCACGACGGCCAGACAAGATCCTTTGATGACCCGGGAAAACTGAAACTGTTTCTCAATAACATCTCCTCTCGCAATATGGACACAAATCATTGAGCGTCTCTTCTTTTTTACCGCTTTAGTTTGGTGCTCTTAACAGCTTTTAACAGCTTTTTTCTGGTTACCTTAGATACCTCTTATACATAGTTCTCTATATGCTCTATTGCTTATTGCTTATTGTATGTTTGTTAATCACGTTTCTTCTTCTTTGTTATTGGTTATTCCTGTTCAAACTCTCTTTTCTCCCTCATCTCTTTGCTCCTTTCTTATAACTACCTAGGTTATGTCCTGCTTCCAATTTTATCCTTGTGATTTACACCGCTGTCTTCTCTCCGGTCTCATCACGCTCCAACTTTACTTTTCTATTGCTGTCTTTCAGGTCTGGACTCTTTTCCTTGACCTGTTTTCCTTCTCTACTTTCCTATGCTTTTTACGTCTGCTCACCTCCTTTTCTTCTCCTGCTCTTTCCCGCACTTTCTTTTTTCAGTCTTCTTCCGGTCGGTGCGTCACTCTCTTCCTTTTTCGAGACTTTCCATGTTTTCTCTTCGCTCTTTTCCCTTCATTTTCTCATGATTATGGTGCTTGCGGACCTCCCTTCATTTATTACATTGTTAAAGGTTTGTTGATTCTTCTTAGTAATGTGATTTTTTGTTTTGTTGTTCCCGTTTGTAACCCTTATGCGCATTTTGTCTTCCAGTGTCGTTTTGTCTCTGAAGTATTACCACACCATGTGTATCACATTCCCTTGAACCTCGCGTATGTGTAATTTTGTTACGTGGAACGTACGTGGTCTTGGAAATCCTGTTAAAAGACAAAAGGTAATTTCTCATTTATCTAAACTCAATTCCCAAATTTCCTTTCTTCAAGAAACTCATTGTAATGATGTTGAGTCGCTGAAATTAAAAAGGCAATGGGTAGGCCAAGTTGTTTTTTCCCCTGCTGTTGACAAGAAGGGGGGGGTTGCCATATTGTTTCACAAATCTTTATCTGTGCAAATTATTTCCTCTCAAAATGATGACGCAGGTCGATGGGTAATGGCCAAGATTGTTGTTTATAATAAAACGCTAATCTTGTTAAACATTTATGGCCCTGTGAAACCGGATCCAAAATTCTGGAATGATATTAAAATTCTCCTTTCCACCGCTGATTGTCCCAATATTATTGTAGCAGGCGACTTCAATCAATGGTTGGATCCTTTCTCGGATCGCTTATCAAAGTATAAATTTCAGCCGGATAAGACCCATAAATCCTTTCAATCGGCCATTGCCTCTCGCCCACTGTATGATGTTTGGAAAACCTGTAACCCTGATTTGTTGGAATATACGTTCTTTTCTAATGTTCAGCAAACCCGATCCAGAATAGATTATATCTTGGCTAGCAAATCCCTTCTTCCATGTATCCAAAAATCTGAAATTGGTTCTATCTTTATTTCAGATCATGCCCCTGTCTATGCTGTTTTTGACCTTTCACTCACCTCCACCAAATATAATCGCTGGAAGTTTAACACTCACCTACTTTCTGATACAGCTTATCTTAAAGAAGCCACTTCCTTCATTAATGAATTTTTCACCTTTAACAACCCCTTAGACACTTCCATTTCTAATAACTGGGATGCTTTTAAGGCGGCGCTCCGTGCTTTTACTATTTCCTTTGTGTCCCGGAAGAAAAAGGCCAATGTGAAAAAGTATAAGGACCAATTACAACAGTTGAAAAAATTAGAGCACGACTACTTTTCCTCCAAAAATACTGACTCACTTAGGAATTTAATTACAGCCAAAACCAACCTTAACAAAATTGCTACTGTTGATGCCTGCAATGTTTTACTTAGAATTAAGTCTAAATTTCACGGAGGGCAAAATAAAGCAGGTAAAATGCTAGCGAACTATTTAAAAATTCGCTCTGAACGTAAGACCATTGGTCCTATCATGGATGAATCCACCAATAATCTGGTGTCCTCTGATGAAGAAATTGCAGCGGTTTTTCATGACTATTATCGATCTCTTTATTCAGACGATACATTCCCCTCCTCTCATAATCTTGATAAGTTTTTTTCTGGACTCCCTGCTCCCCCATCTCTGAGTGCTGAGTTTTCCGCTTTAGAGGCGGATATTACCCTTCAAGAGATTCTTACTGCCCTACAAGCTTTAAAGAAATCAAAAGCCCCCGGCCCGGACGGATTACCGGTGGAGTTTTATTGCACTTTCAAATCTTTGTTTGCCCCTAAATTATTGCAGCTGTTTAATTCCTTCATTACTGATGCGAAAGCATCTGGCTCCTTTATGGATGCCTTGATCGTCATCATCCCTAAGCCTGATAAGGACCACTCTTTTTGTAAAAATTTTCGCCCAATCTCCCTAATCAATTACGACTGCAAGATCTTCGCTAAGATTATTGCTTCTCGACTTGATTCTGTCATTCCCCTTCTGATCAAGACGGACCAGGTGGGCTTTGTCAAAGGTAGACTGGCTTCCGATAATGCTAGAATGTTCATGAATATTCTGTCCCATGGTAAAAGTTATAAAGATCCCCTGGCTGCTTTGTCTCTGGATGCGGAAAAAGCATTTGATCGTATAAATTGGCAGTTTATGTTTCATACATTACAATGGTTTGGTTTTGGCCCTAATTTTATTTCTTTTATCAAATTGTTATACTCATGTCCGAGGGCTAGTATTTTTGTTAATAACCAATTCTCTCAATTTTTTCCCCTATCTAGAGGCACCAGGCAAGGTTGTCCTCTCTCCCCATTACTTTTTATCCTGTGTTTGGAACCCTTCCTTGAGCGTATTCGAACCAATCCCAAAATTAAAGGTTTTGCCTCTGCTTCTGTTGAAACTAAAATATCTGCCTACGCGGACGATATATTGGTATACATGTCCAATCCCAGTGAATCCCTTCCCCCCTTTTTAGAAGAAGTCCGCCTTTACTCTTCCATTTCTGGGTACAAACTCAACCTATCCAAAACGGAGGTTCTCCCTTTAAATTCGGTATGTTATCAATTTATGTTTGCTGATACTGCCTTTGCATGGTGTCCTTCCAAAATTAAATACCTTGGCATTTGGTTTGCCTCCAATATTGCGGACACTATTAAATTCACTTTTAACGCACTAATGAATAAATTGAAATCCCTTCTCCTCGTGTGGTCCCCCTTATTTTTATCATGGTGGGGTAGACTTGACACTATTAAGATGATGGTCTCTCCCCATATCCTTTACACGGTTTCTATGCTCCCTGTCAAAATCCCTAACAGGTTTTTTTCCCAATTAAACTCTTTATGTCTTAAATTTTTGTGGAACAATAAACGCTCCCGCATTGCCTTAAACAAACTTATTCGCCCCAAGGAAGAGGGGGGAGTGCGCTTCCCTAATTTTAAAATATACCACTCGGCTTTTTTGATTAAACAATCTTTCTCATTGGCCTTCGACTTCGGGGATACGCCTATACCTCGTTGGATTATCTTTGAGCGGTCGCTCCTAAAAGAGTTTCAGTTTCAGCATGTCACATTTATGTCTAACTGCACCTTTTTGTCCAAAAGCCCTGTATTAAAATATTCCCGTGAATTGCTGTGCAATACATTTCTTAAGGACCTATCTCCCATCCAATGTTTTTTAATTTCTACCCTATGGTATAACAAATTTCTCAAATACAAAGGTAGATCTTTCTATTACAAATACTGGAAGGAAAAGGAGATCTTTTTTGTCCATCAGTTTTTGAATGGGTTTTCTATCATCCCCTTCCAAGAATTACAAACACGATATCTGCTACCTGACTCCTTTCACAAGGAATATATTATTATCTCTAATGCTATACAAACCCAATTAGCTACCTACTCTCTCCCATCAACTTCACCTTCTTTAACACCCTCTTCACCATTGTATCCTCTATTTCCGGCGCATAAACTTAAAGCTGCCACTGTTTACAAGTTATTGTTATCTAATGCCAATGTTCGTTCTAAAACCACCATTGAAAGTACATGGGAAATGGACCTATCCACCTCTCTGCCTATTGAATGTTGGGACAAATTATGGTCGAAATTATTTAAAGTTTCGGCTGCAGCCAGGATAACCCAATCTCTGTTTTTTCTGTATCATAGAGCCATTATTACTCCTGTTACTATTTGTAAGTTTTCCCCCACATCCTCTCCCCTTTGCTGGTCCTGCTCTATCGAAACTGGTACATTAATCCATCAGTTATATGAATGTGCATCTGTTCTATCTTTTTGGAATTCAATTTGGAATGTTTGCATGTCAGTTTTCAACTTTAATGTAACCTTATCTTTTGTAAATATCTTTTTAGGTTCTTTAGCTCCTGATTTGGAAACTGTTTTACCTAGTTCTAGGTTATTTGATCTTTTTATTGCATTAGCTTTTAAAGTGATCCTGTCTGCATGGAAAGATAATTCTAAACTGTCGTCAATTACTTGGTGGAATTTTATTTGTGACGAACATAGGATTGCTTCCGTTTCCTCCTCTTCTGTCTCCCAAAAAATCAAAGCTGATCTTCTCTGGCTCCCTTTTACTACTTATCTCTCCTCGCACCCTCCCATGTGATAACTCATTTTCTTTTTATTCTCTTCTCTCTTTGGCTTTCTCTCTTATCTTTCCCTCTCACCTCTTTGGTCTTTCCTCTTTTCTTCCCTCCTCCCCCTCCTATCCCATCCACCAGTGCCTTATTCCTCAATTTATCCTATTATTGATTCTTTTTTCTTTTTGTCGACCTAGTCAGTGTAAACCAACTTCGTTTATATAATATCTCTTTATGGCGCTATATTGTATAATTGTTTTATTGTATCACTTGCTTTTTCTTTTTCTTTTACTCTGAAAATTCAATAAAAACTTCTTAAACAAAAAAAAAAAAAAAAAAAAAATAAAAAAAAAAAAAAAAAATGTGATGTAGAGTTTCGAATGTGTTGTTACAAACTCAGACTTTCCTTTTTCCAAGGTAAAGAAAGAAAGCATGTTGGGTACTGGTAACTCCTATTAACTTTTCTATTAAACGACACAACCATAGTAACCAGTAGTAAGTAAAAACACAACACATAGAATCTATCTCCCTGATGAATGCCTCATGGGCTCTATCCCACACCTCCTCTGACATATATCATGCGCTCCAGACCTCACTTGCCTAAAGGATAATTTGCACTGTGAATAATTCATCAATCATCATGGCACCAGCCCCTTGCACACTTGCTTTTGTTAACATAAATTGTCTTTTTAACTATGTGAAACATAAAAACATCTATAATACCTAGCTTCAAAGCATGTAGACATAGCACTACCATAGGAAACACATATGTAACAAACAGAATCAGAAAAACTGAAAAAAGGTGGGTGGGCAGAGTATTCTACTGCAATAGTATGTTACTGTCTGGTTGGTCCCTCGCTGTCAATCCTGCATGTTTCCGAAAATGTTGTGTGGTTATTTTAGTCATGGAAACACTGGCATGCATTGCCAAAACGTGTGGTCAGACATAGAGGGATGATACACATTTGCCAGACTGCTACTATGTGTCAGGAGTGTTATTGTAGGATCAGCTTATGCCATCGACTCCACCAAACTACCTTTTTGTTCCATTTGGTCAGAATCCTCTTTGAATTTAGTGTGATGCAAACATTTATAGGAGGCAAGTGGAACATGGACCCCATCTTAGATAGGACTGGTCCGGTGGATGCTCAAAATAGCACTAACAGGGCCATTATGAGTGATATCATAGAGGGACTTTGTCTCTTGAACCTTTTAAGACTCACCCACACTATGCATAAATAATATACTTTTCTTTCATTGCATGCATGCAGACTATCAAAAATAAATTACTTTCTCTCCTCACACTCTGTGACCTATGTGACTGTCTGTGAGATCTTGGAACGCTCTTTCTCAGTTCCATCATAAGCCTTATTAAAGGTAGAATGGGGACTACCATTATGAAGAGAAAAAACTTGGCGAATGACTATCTCTTGCCATAAACTACCTGTTGAAAATAGAAAATCCACTTAAAAATCTTCTTGAGGAAACAGCTTCTCAACTGAATCTAAAAGGGTCTTATGATAGTTGGTAAGTTAACTATCAGAGTCCAAATAATGAGGGGCTCTGCCATTGGCAATACACCTAAGAAAGGGAAGCAACTGGGCATAGAAAAGATCAATTAGTCAATGGCCCCTTAATGCCCTATTCCATTTCAAATGCATAATACACATCTTAATTCCTTTATGAGGAAAGAGAGAAGGATGACAGGTTTCTAACTTGTGCAGGGTGAAGCCATCGAGGTAATATGGTGAATTTTCCACAGGAGACCTCAGACACTTATACCACCTGCTACAAATGCCTTTATAGTTATGAATCTCCAAATGACTTAGATGCAGAGGATTGCATCTTCCAGAATCTCATACTCCCGAAGTTAATAGAAAAGAGGAGACACCTTCCATTAGAAGGAGAGATCAAAAAGATTAAATGGATATTTACTGCTAGTTCCAGTCTATCACATGCTAGGGCAGTTGAAAAGGATGAATTTCCAGGCGAAGTCTATACATGGTGGAATGAAGGCATTATTAGAGCACTGTAAAAAGTCTATAAGGGATTCGGCCCCACTGACTTAAGCAACACATTTAATTTTAAGATATCTAGCATTAAACGTGTGCAAAATATGATAAAGTTGCTTCAAGGTTCATAAAAGTATGTTTTTTGAACATGCAAAGATGTTTCATCTTAGCACATCAGATTACATTAGTGCATTAAAAAGTATTTTCTAAAAGTGATAGTTTTAAAAAAAGAACATAGAAACATTGATGCCTCCTCCCAGCCTTACAAAAATGCAAATAGTGAACTAAGAGACAAGTCAGTAAAACACCTGTGTCATGTGTCCCCCGCCGCCCACAGGGTGGTATTGGTTGGTACTATAAATGGACAGCATTATAGTTCATTAAATCAAACACAGGTGAAGGTTTTATGGAGTGTACAACCAGGACACGAGTATTTAGGTGCTTCTTATACGTGATAATAAAGTAAACAGAGGCAAAGTAAAATAAAACAATTGCCCAAGATCACACAATTTGGTCAAGTGATGAATCTGAGATTGATCCCAGGTTTTTGAGTTTTACATTGTGCAATTCTGTGTCATTCCAATTCAATAATCAAGTTGCTACATTTTTACATTTTATTCTCACAAGGTAGAAATATCAAGCAGAGAAGGCTTACCTACCGCATGATGACGTATAGGGACAGTGATTCAGATACTGCAGAACACAGTATTGTTAAATGTATGACTCTTCTAGAGACTAGGGGTTAATTTACAGCACATTATGGATGAAACCCTCAAAATATTTCCATAGCGCTCTGATCACACCATGTACATGCTTTGCTTCCCCTATGCCCACCGTTCCCCGTTCCCCGCAAAGACCCTCTCCCACCCTGCTGGCAGTATTGCAGCCCTCAGGCACACCGCAGACCATACTTTGTGGCCCCTGGAAAAATGCTTATGAGTACCCATGGAATAATAAATATATAAGTACATAGTCAAACAAATAAGCAAGTAATTACCATAGATCTACTCAGGATATTTACAGCAATGAATTTGAAGTTGATATATATTGTCTCCTGTGTTGAATTGTTCTCTTTAGTAGCCTTTAATAGAGAGCCTCTAACATTTATACCAGATTCTAAATCTGGAAACTCACTGCTATGTCATAGCAACTGTTGATACCAAAACTCGTTACCCACTCTTGCTGTGTCATAAAGGCCGTCCACTCCAAGCTGACATGACTATCTGAGAGCCTGTCAGTGCAGCAGTGCTTGTTTGCCCTAACTGAAAGCATGAATGTCTATTCACCAAAAGGCCAGGGGGAGCAGAAGTAACATCCCTCGCAACTAGACCTCTATGTTCACTCACACGCACATGCTGACACAGACACACATGATCACACATACACACACTCTCTCACATAAACATACCCTCACCTGTATGCATACACACAGCATACATTTAAAAGCATTTTAACTAACATCTGCTTCCAGGGAGGTTCATTTTTCAGCTAACTGTACTCCATTTCTTTTATTACACGACTATTGAATAATATAATATTATTCACTATTAATATAGTAAAAACAATTGACAAAAAACAATTAGATTGAAGCCCTAAATGACGTCCATAAGGAGGAGCTGCTCCTGTGTTCCTGGTACTGATTTTGAGGCCAGGGGTTGCAAATGCAGTGCCAGGTGTTGCAAGGAGCAAGCCAAGGGTCGCAGCTGTGATCCCTTGTGCCCCCTAATTGACGCCCATGACTGAAAACTGCTGAGAAGGAAGGTGGAGGGAGCTGTTTAAGTGAGGTATTTATTTTTCTCTTTTGGGTCAGGGAGGAGAAGCCATGTTATATATCCACCTGCGTACCTGTTGAAAGCAGGGAAATATGATTTTGGGGTCATTGGCATTCTCAAACTGAGTTATTGGATAAAAAAAGGAAACTCAAGAAAAATAAATGGAAAAATCACAATAACAAACCATGCTTTTAGAATATGAGACATTTAAAAAAGCGACAGCTATATGAAAGAGATGTTAGAGAGGTCAGTTGAAAATGTGAAAAGAACGTTTTGTTGGTTCTTGAGACTCAACTGTATAGAAGTCAATAGATCACATAAAAAATGATGCAACTCTGCACAATTATCAACCTTTGTAAACCTAACATAGCACGGATTCGTAGTCTATGGTTTTATAGCGACCTTACACTAGCATGTCCCTGTGTTTATATTGTATTTCTCCAACCACGGAAATAATTTCCCAATCCTCAATCCATAATTCAACCACTTCTGCCCCCTCCAAGTCAGGCTTCTGTGCATCTTGAACACAGGAGTCAGGTGAATAGCATACAATGCAGTGTTCAGCTTGAATTGGAGCTGTGCCTTTTATTGTTTACATTTCTAAAAATGTTCAGTTCTTTTCAAACATTAGTTTTGAACTGATGATCGAGTCGCTTAATTTCTCAAACAAAAGAAAGCACACAAAGTAATTGTGTAAAAATATACCGAACAAAGTGGCATATTATCAAGCCAGGCGATAAAATTATCGCCACTTAAGCGGCAGAAAACTGCCGCCAAAACGGCGATAATGGGCTTGATAATATGCTCTATGGAATTCCAATTGAACCCCATGTTAAATGTGAAGGACGTGTAACATGGGCTTCAATTGGAATTCCATAGGGCATATTATCAAGCCCATTATCGCCGTTTTAGCGGCAGTTTTCTGCCGCTTAAGCGGCGATAATTTTATCGCCTGGCTTGATAATATGCCCCAAGATGCCGTATCCCTAACCTAAACTTTAGGCAATAATGTAAAAGGAGAAAGTATTCCACTTTTCATAAGCAACCTTGGTAGTTTGGGCAAGTCTGTGCACGTCTCAGAACTTGAACGCAGCGTGTTGCTTGGGGTTCTGTACATTTTTTTCTAAATTGTGGTCTGTTACTGAAGACATACTTTGCTACTTAAAAAGCTTAATGCACACTTTCTTTCCCCTCCAGGGCCTCCTCAGTGCAAACATTAAACAAAAGGGGATTATGGCAGCTGTCATGGGTCAGTTGCATGATGCCTGTTAGTAGCCTACGGGACGGAGCCCTTTCTGCATCAACATGTCCACAGGAGCCATGAATGTAGCATCTATACTGCTGAGGATACAGACGCCTGTAACAGGGAAGTCTTCTTGCCATGCAACATAATTTACCCAGCTGTCCAGGCATATATATAATGATTTTAAAAGCACTGAATTATGTGAGATGTCAGAATTCGCAATAAATCTTGCTTTGTGAATTGTTAATTACTAGGCTTCATTTGTTAAACTTTCCTCTTAAATAGTGCCAGTTTACGTACCCACCAAGACACATTTTTTAACAGTAAGGTGCTAATTCAAAAATGTGGCAAAGTCACTCTTATTAACAGAAATGGCAACCTCTATGTATTTTAAGTTTGATATTATTGCATTGGTACTCTCCTGAATGGCAATCTCTTCAAACGTTGTAATGCTGTGCCCACTCTGCGTAAAATAAAATAATTTCAACTAACATGACAAGCACATTTTCTCACACCAAATATTAAATGATGCAAGCAAACTAAAGCATTTTATTAAGATTTGAGTGCACACTCTATGGACAAAACCAAACTGGTATATATTTACAGGGAGAAAATCAACGCTCGATGGGGCATATTAGCAACAACTTGCGATAATTATCGCAAACCGCGCTTAGCGTGATTTTTATATCGCCTCCTATCACTGGATTCTATCGCGGAGATAATGCAGTATTACCAATGTTTATCTCCACGGCGATAAAGAATCCAGGGATAGCGGCGAATCCCATCTTTAACGTGAGATTTCCAGTGATAAACATCCTATCGCTAAGGAAAATCTTGCTAATAGGCAGGTGGGGACTTAGCCGTAGAATCCACCTCCCATTGACTATTATGGCTAAGTCAGGTTTTTAGCAGGTGTAAAATCGTGGTGCTAATCGCGGTTAGCATGCGTTTTTTTATCGCGCCGCGGGTATTGCTAATAGGCGATAGCTGTGTTAGCGACTGCTTTCAGTCACTACCAGCTTGGGTACGCCCACTTTGCATGTCATTAGCGATAAATATCGCTGACATGCAAAGCGGGCCACAAACCGGTCGCTATCGCCTGGAAGTTGTCGCTAACTACTGTTAGTGACAGCTTGGTAATTGGGCGAGAAAAAAAATCACTGCTTTATCGGCAAAAAGTGCAGATAAAGCGGTGATCTGGCCCTTGCTAATATGCCCCTATATTTCTTGTTTAAGTTTCTTCTACAAAGAGCTTTGGTCATTTTTACTTGCTAACTACTGAGAACAATGCAATACCCAGCATGAGCTTTGGGTCAGCCCCCTTCATATGATTGGATGGCTTTCTTGTCCCTCTTCCCTGCTTCTAATTTGAAGTGCTGATCTTCGGCAATAAGAGCTCACCTTGGGACTCCACCTGGTGGCCTGCCAAACTGGGATCCACACTCTCCCCAACTGATCACGCCAGGAACCTAGACCTCATCCTAGGCACCAACTTCACCATGAAGTCCCAGGTCAATGCCATCACCTTCTAATGCTTCCACATCCTCCGCATGTTACATAAAATCTTTAAGTGGCTCCCACTGGACCCCAGAAGTACCATCAGGCAGGCCCTAACTAACACCACACTACTCCTCAGAGAGCTTCACTGGATCCCCAGCCAGAAGCGCTGCCAGTGCAAACTTCTCACACATGCATTTGAATCACTACACAACACGGGACCCACAAACCTCAGTCACTGGCTTCACTTCCACCAAGCCACCCGATGCTCTCAGCATCACTCTCACTCGCACACATACCCAGCATCCACATCAGCAGAATGGGACACTGATCATTCTCCTACAAAGCCACCAAAACCTGTAACGACCTCCCCCAACACATCAGGGGCTCATCCTCACTTCTTGAAAACCTCAAGAAACTAAAGACCTGGAATTTTAATTAGTGTTTCTACAAGACCATCGAGACTGCCTGTACTCAGGCTCGCCTCAACACACATCCTACACTCACCTACTCATTGCCTGGATACTTTCACAGGTGACAAGCAGCACTCTACAAATCTACCTTACATTACATTAATGTACTTATCTTGTCTCCCTTTTCTTGTGCTTGTCCAACCAATGAGCAGTTTGGTTTTACTGTGTTTTGACTGGATGGCATGCATCATTCCACTGCTGATATCAGACCTTGCAATGCAGTGCATAGGACTCATTCTTTCTCTCTATCACTAACAGTCCCACGCATTCCCACCTTTCACTTTATTAAAGAAATAACCACCAGTGCCTGTTTGCCTCCACAGCCCCTTGTAATCTGAGTGCCACCTGCTGCTGTATTAGCAGGCAGTCATAATATAATGTGTTTTTAACTATTCAAAAGTGTTGTCTGTTTGTGTACATATACACATGCATGGGGCCTTTTTAGGTAATTTCTTTATTGAGAAAATCCATTCAAAGATAGTTTCCACAGATGAGTGTGCACTAGAACATTTATTCAAATGGCTAATGTGCCTTATCTTGTCTAATCTTGAAAGTCAAGCAGGATCAGGCCAAGTTAGTTAAAGAAAAAAGGCAGTGGACACAAAAGAGAATCACACCTAAACCGTTATCTTACAAAATATTTGTTAAAAGATTCAAGGAATGTATTTTACACTGTGTGCACTCACTGTAAGCACCCTCTGCCAAACAAATGCCACCCAGAGCTAGGGAGGAATGTCGAGTATAAGAGAATACAGGTGCTCTACATTAACAACATGTAACAGACTTAATAAATCAGTCAATGTTTTCAAACAAATCTTTCAAAAAATGATACGGGAGTATATCTTCTTTTTATTGTCTTTTCTTTTACTTCAAATATATATACAGCAAGGAAACCTGCCAACACACTTCGTCCATATGCAAATGGACCTCTTAAGGGCACAACAGAAGAAAAAGGCACTATTGCAAGGCCCATATTTTGTTGTGACACTCTGCAATAGAAGCATCTTGTATAGCAGTCGGTTCAGAATAAAAACATCCGTGGAATTTACAATCAAGGTGTCACAAGACATAGAAAATTATGATTCCCTCTTTGGTTCCAAAATATGTAAATGGTGTATTGGTTGTCAAAAGTGAATCCAAACGATTTGTCATTTCAGTGAGACTTGTTGTTTGGGGCAGCCATCAAGGTACCCAACCTTTAAAGAGTAGCTCATAGATGCTCTATTTTCATTCACTAAATCACAGTATTCATTTTTTGTCTGAAACGTGCCTACATTTCAGAAGGGACAGATTTAGGACCTGATACTGAGTTTGGTGGTCCATGGACCGCCAAACCCAAGGTGGCACAGTGGTGGCGGTGCACACCGGTGGTCAGACCTTCGTATTGAGTTCGGTAATCAGACCGCCAATAGACTGCTCCAACCACTGGGGATTCATGATCCCTTGGTGGTGGTGGTGTGGTGGCCCACACCACCAAATTCATAATCAGGCACTAAGTGCACTTCTTGCCAGATCCTTACGCCTGATGTCCATTTAAGCCCTACAGTTTGAAGACACCTGCATTAAAGGAATTTTCATTCCAGTAACCAAGCTTGTGATATCCAATTTTCACTCTTCTGAAGTTTCTGAAGTTTTCTGGGTTGCATTCACCTCCATCTGGGCAAACATTTTTAGCAACGTGATGCAATCATTTTTTTTATCTGTTTATTTGATTTCAACATTTGTGCAGAATAAGACAATACACATCAAGTAATTCCTGTTTCATTGGTACAATCAATGACATATAGCATATAGCTTGTAATTTAATGACTGACTTCTTATTGCACCTCCTTCTCAGATATTCATCTACAGTGGCCACATGTGTAGTCCCTATATGATGGCAGATGCATGCTTACTCACTGCTCTCTTTGGGGCATATCAACAAGCAGGCGATAAAAAATTATCGCCGCTTTTGCGGGCGTTTTCGGCCGAAAAGCGGCGATAATTTTATCGCCTAATCAGCAAGGTCACGCTAACGCGTGAAACCTTACTTTAGCGTCAGGATACCTAACGCCCAGCTTTGCATCTCTAATGAGATGCAAAGTGGGCGTCCCTGACCTGGCATGACAGGAGAAATGTAGCTAAGCGACATTTCTCCTATCAGCAAGCCTAACGCTATGAAGCATAGCGTCAGGAAAAGTAGCGATAACCCCTGTTATCGCTACTTTCCTTACGCCTGCTTCAGGACTGACTTAGCCATGATATCCTATGGAAGGTGGATATCATGGCTAAGTTTGTGAGTCCCTATCAACTAGCCAACGTGAGATTATCGCTGGGTTTCCAGCGATAATCTCACGTTAGCCAGTTAGCGCTAGGATTTTTATCACCGATGAGATAAGCGTTGCTAATAGCACGCTATCTCAGCGATAAAAATCGGCGCTAGCCGGCGATAATTATCCGAGCGCTAAGTGCGCTCAGCGATAATTATCGCCGGTTGTTGTTGATATGCCCCTTTATTTTCTCAAATTTCCATTGACACCATCTACTTTCTTATGTCACTCCTTCTACCTTTATGTGCCATTCCACATCTTCTAACATGCAATGGAGGGAAATGAAATTGTAAGTAGGCCTTGTCATCTTCCAAAGGACAGAGAACATAATAAACTGAACATGTTCCACTGTCTCTAGTAAATCAAAAGTTCCTCCTCGATCACAATTGTTCTGCAATGGCACTTGTGTTGGGTTTTAAAATGACTCTCAACCACAGATTGTGTGTGACATGCTTCGTCATCGAGTCTCTCTTCCAGAATGATAGTACCTCTGGATGGAGTCCACCTCATTGAGGGAACTCTTAATATTGTTAGGAAATATGATCAAAATAAAATTATGTATGTTAATTGACATTTGCTGTGTTTTTATTCATGGGTTTACCTGGTAAGGTTAAAAACAAAGGGCACTGAATGTAAAAGTTGGACGCAGAGGGTTAATAGTATACTAACAATACACAATTGACCACAATTGATACTCGCCGCTGCTACTCTATCATCCAGAATCCTATGGGGCTACTTGCTAAAGACCAGCGGAGTGCGACCCACGTGAAAATAATGTTTGAAGCTCCCTGAGCGATTGGCTGACGAGCCTGGAGTCTGCACCCGCGCGCCGCCACGAAAGGTACTTAAACCTCATACTTTTTGGCAGTCTACGGCACCCCCCACCCAGTCCTGCTCCCTGCTGACGAGAGGCAACTACCTCGAAACACGTGTCCAGGGATGGCATTTATTATTACACTTTGTAGCATAGGTGTACTCGCCGCTGCTACTCTATCATCCAGAATCCTATGGGGCTACTTGCTAAAGACCAGCGGAGTGCGACCCACGTGAAAATAATGTTTGAAGCTCCCTGAGCGATTGGCTGACGAGCCTGGAGTCTGCACCCGCGCGCCGCCACGAAAGGTACTTAAACCTCATACTTTTTGGCAGTCTACGGCACCCCCCACCCAGTCCTGCTCCCTGCTGACGAGAGGCAACTACCTCGAAACACGTGTCCAGGGATGGCATTTATTATTACACTTTGTAGCATAGGTGTACTCGCCGCTGCTACTCTATCATCCAGAATCCTATGGGGCTACTTGCTAAAGATCAGCGGAGTGCGACCCACGTGAAAATAATGTTTGAAGCTCCCTGAGCGATTGGCTGACGAGCCTGGAGTCTGCACCCGCGCGCCGCCACGAAAGGTACTTAAACCTCATACTTTTTGGCAGTCTACGGCACCCCCCACCCAGTCCTGCTCCCTGCTGACGAGAGGCAACTACCTCGAAACACGTGTCCAGGGATGGCATTTATTATTACACTTTGTAGCATAGGTGTACTCGCCGCTGCTACTCTATCATCCAGAATCCTATGGGGCTACTTGCTAAAGACCAGCGGAGTGCGACCCACGTGAAAATAATGTTTGAAGCTCCCTGAGCGATTGGCTGACGAGCCTGGAGTCTGCACCCGCGCGCCGCCACGAAAGGTACTTAAACCTCATACTTTTTGGCAGTCTACGGCACCCCCCACCCAGTCCTGCTCCCTGCTGACGAGAGGCAACTACCTCGAAACACGTGTCCAGGGATGGCATTTATTATTACACTTTGTAGCATAGGTGTACTCGCCGCTGCTACTCTATCATCCAGAATCCTATGGGGCTACTTGCTAAAGACCAGCGGAGTGCGACCCACGTGAAAATAATGTTTGAAGCTCCCTGAGCGATTGGCTGACGAGCCTGGAGTCTGCACCCGCGCGCCGCCACGAAAGGTACTTAAACCTCATACTTTTTGGCAGTCTACGGCACCCCCCACCCAGTCCTGCTCCCTGCTGACGAGAGGCAACTACCTCGAAACACGTGTCCAGGGATGGCATTTATTATTACACTTTGTAGCATAGGTGTACTCGCCGCTGCTACTCTATCATCCAGAATCCTATGGGGCTACTTGCTAAAGACCAGCGGAGTGCGACCCACGTGAAAATATTGTTTGAAGCTCCCTGAGCGATTGGCTGACGAGCCTGGAGTCTGCACCCGCGCGCCGCCACGAAAGGTACTTAAACCTCATACTTTTTGGCAGTCTACGGCACCCCCCACCCAGTCCTGCTCCCTGCTGACGAGAGGCAACTACCTCGAAACACGTGTCCAGGGATGGCATTTATTATTACACTTTGTAGCATAGGTGTACTCGCCGCTGCTACTCTATCATCCAGAATCCTATGGGGCTACTTGCTAAAGACCAGCGGAGTGCGACCCACGTGAAAATAATGTTTGAAGCTCCCTGAGCGATTGGCTGACGAGCCTGGAGTCTGCACCCGCGCGCCGCCACGAAAGGTACTTAAACCTCATACTTTTTGGCAGTCTACGGCACCCCCCACCCAGTCCTGCTCCCTGCTGACGAGAGGCAACTACCTCGAAACACGTGTCCAGGGATGGCATTTATTATTACACTTTGTAGCATAGGTGTACTCGCCGCTGCTACTCTATCATCCAGAATCCTATGGGGCTACTTGCTAAAGACCAGCGGAGTGCGACCCACGTGAAAATAATGTTTGAAGCTCCCTGAGCGATTGGCTGACGAGCCTGGAGTCTGCACCCGCGCGCCGCCATGAAAGGTACTTAAACCTCATACTTTTTGGCAGTCTACGGCACCCCCCACCCAGTCCTGCTCCCTGCTGACGAGAGGCAACTACCTCGAAACACGTGTCCAGGGATGGCATTTATTATTACACTTTGTAGCATAGGTGTACTCGCCGCTGCTACTCTATCATCCAGAATCCTATGGGGCTACTTGCTAAAGACCAGCGGAGTGCGACCCACGTGAAAATAATGTTTGAAGCTCCCTGAGCGATTGGCTGACGAGCCTGGAGTCTGCACCCGCGCGCCGCCACGAAAGGTACTTAAACCTCATACTTTTTGGCAGTCTACGGCACCCCCCACCCAGTCCTGCTCCCTGCTGACGAGAGGCAACTACCTCGAAACACGTGTCCAGGGATGGCATTTATTATTACACTTTGTAGCATAGGTGTACTCGCCGCTGCTACTCTATCATCCAGAATCCTATGGGGCTACTTGCTAAAGACCAGCGGAGTGCGACCCACGTGAAAATAATGTTTGAAGCTCCCTGAGCGATTGGCTGACGAGCCTGGAGTCTGCACCCGCGCGCCGCCACGAAAGGTACTTAAACCTCATACTTTTTGGCAGTCTACGGCACCCCCCACCCAGTCCTGCTCCCTGCTGACGAGAGGCAACTACCTCGAAACACGTGTCCAGGGATGGCATTTATTATTACACTTTGTAGCATAGGTGTACTCGCCGCTGCTACTCTATCATCCAGAATCCTATGGGGCTACTTGCTAAAGACCAGCGGAGTGCGACCCACGTGAAAATAATGTTTGAAGCTCCCTGAGCGATTGGCTGACGAGCCTGGAGTCTGCACCCGCGCGCCGCCACGAAAGGTACTTAAACCTCATACTTTTTGGCAGTCTACGGCACCCCCCACCCAGTCCTGCTCCCTGCTGACGAGAGGCAACTACCTCGAAACACGTGTCCAGGGATGGCATTTATTATTACACTTTGTAGCATAGGTGTACTCGCCGCTGCTACTCTATCATCCAGAATCCTATGGGGCTACTTGCTAAAGACCAGCGGAGTGCGACCCACGTGAAAATAATGTTTGAAGCTCCCTGAGCGATTGGCTGACGAGCCTGGAGTCTGCACCCGCGCGCCGCCACGAAAGGTACTTAAACCTCATACTTTTTGGCAGTCTACGGCACCCCCCACCCAGTCCTGCTCCCTGCTGACGAGAGGCAACTACCTCGAAACACGTGTCCAGGGATGGCATTTATTATTACACTTTGTAGCATAGGTGTACTCGCCGCTGCTACTCTATCATCCAGAATCCTATGGGGCTACTTGCTAAAGACCAGCGGAGTGCGACCCACGTGAAAATAATATGCAAATCAGTCTTGTCCCTGTGCCTCATGGGAACAGTCCAGCCCGAACTGCCAAGCCAGGTCCTCCCTGGACTGGAAACAAGCATCCTAGGACCGGTTTCGGGGTTTCACCCCTCTTCAGCCAGGATAGCTTGATTCCAGTGGCATATAGAGCATATATATATATATAAAAACCAATGAAATTCCCCCGTTATAGTTAGTGCAGGCAACTATAACTCACGCGACCGTAATCCGCTGCTGATGACGTCAGATATTACATCACTGTATTTACACATTTATATACCCATGTCTTCTTCCTTTTTTTTTTAGCTATACATATATTTTTTTTTTTTTTTCAGAAAGACACATATGTCATCAGTGATGTAATATCTGACGTCATCAGCAGCGGATTACGGTCGCGTGAGTTATAGTTGCCTGCACTAACTATAACGGGGGAATTTCATTGGTTTTTCATGAGGAAAATGCCCAGCTAACTATAACATGTGTGAAACCTATGGTTTTTTAAGTGAATTTGCAAGGTTTTTTAAATCCTAATTCCTAACTATAACGTGTGTGAAACCTATGGTTTTTTCAGTGAATTTGTACGTTTTTTTAAATGCTAAGTTACTTTACGCCGTTCGTGCCGTGCGCGCACGGTGCGCGCACGGTGGGCACGCGGTGCGCTTTGCGCACCGTGCGCCCACTTCACGCAGTTCGTTCCGTGCGCGCACGGTGAGCACGCGGTGCGCTTTGCGCACCTCGTGCCCACTTTACGCAGTTAGTGCCGTGCACGCACGGTGCACTTTGCGCACCGTGCACGCACGGTGGGCACGCAGTGCGCTACGCGCACCGCGCGCCCACGTTACGCTTAATGGGCCATGTACGCACGGTGCACTTCGCGAACCGTCCGCACAAGATACGCTTTGTTGTTAAGGGTTTTGGTATAAACTGTTAAATATGAGATATGCCATGCACAAACGCTGCGCTACGCACAGCGTGTGCACACGGGGGGATTGACTTTGACATTGTATTTTACAGCTTTTATACCGTGCGCGCACGCTGCGCGAACCTCGCGGAATTGTTTTCATTTATATAGTGCGCGCACGCTTCACGCACTCGGCGAATTACCGAAAAAAATTTAATTTTTTTAATTGCCCTTGGGGGACCTCCTGGGACCCCTTGACCCCTGCTAGGGGGTCAGGAACTGTCCAGCATGCCCCCTTTACATTTTTTCTCCTTTGTGTTTCACCCCCCTCTCAGTGCGAGAGACAAAATGGCGGCCGACACTTCCTGGTTTTGACCGATTCGAATGTTTACTAAGATGTAACAACCAATCAGAAGTACGCTCGCGGACGGCCGAGTGCGCGCACCCTGCGCGCACGCTGCGCGCGTATAGATATATATATTGATTTAAATGCTATTTTCTCAGAAAAAACTGAACAGATTTACACCAAACCTGCAAAAGGCACCAAACGGACCTTATGGCTACCTCTCTGCCAAATTTCACGTAATTCTGTTCAGCCGTTCGGGCTGTAGCTGCGACTAAAGTCCCTATGGAAAAATCCATGGGGAAAACGTGTTTTGGGACCCCCCCTTTTTCTCGGCCCCCGCTTGACGAATCACCCCGAGACTTTCAGGGTAGGAGCGGAGCGGAGCGCCCCATTAGTTTTGGAAATTTCGCGAAGATTCGTCAATCGGCGCCAAAGTTATTCAAAATAGAATTTTGAGATTTCCTATGGAAACTCGGTCCTAACTATAACTATCTACTGGCGACCGCCAGTAGATAATATATATATATATATACATACATATGCTCCACCTTGTCTTAATTTTAATGTAATGAGAGCAAATTATGCTGCTGAAAACACTCATTGTGGTTCATATACCATATTTGCACTGCAAACTGTATCTGCATAGATGTGACGTGCGACATAAAAATATATGACTAAACCAGGACAAGCATGCTTATATGTTCCTTAAACATGGCTACTTTATGGCCCTTTTAGCAGAAATCACCCCTTTTGGGTCATTAAGGCCCCATAGCAGACAGCGAGTAAACTGGCCGTATAGTCAAACTCTGCATAAAACAAGAAGTTCAAAACATGATGAGATTAGAATTAGCTCTGTCTGTACACTTTAGTGATCCCTGTCGACGTTTTCTGCAGAAGTATGTCAAATAGAGCACTATGGAGAGCATTAATATTGCACAATTAACTTTTTTACAGGTCCACAATCACTTGTACACCTGTCTCATTCCCTTCCCCCCTGAATGTTGTCATTTGCGAGTAGACGTGAAGTATCTGTGTGTTGGTTCACATCCACATCTAAGCATGTGACATGGGGGAACGCTGATATTCATGTGACATGGCTAGGTCATACTTATGTGTGCAGCTTTAAAATGTCGGACACTTGTTTTTGTGCAGTTCCCATTGTTATGTGTGGAAGTTACACAGGGGACCCACGGGGACTGTATGCAGTGTGTAAACACAACCGCGGGTTCCCGTTACCTTCCATGGGCAATGTCGCGGTTGGAAATTTAAAGATTAGGGAAACTTCTAATCAAGTCAGGACCAAACCCTTTTGAACTTAAGAAGTTCTAGGGCTAGCACCCACGAGAGCACCAGAGTACTCGAGTTACCTCACCCAGGGAAGCCGGGTGCATAGGTGTCTTTGGTGTCGGTCACGTCGTCGATTTCAATGGAAGCCTGCAAAGAACTGAAGCTGCTGTGAAGAGAAGTGTCCAAAGAGATCCAAGCCTGGATCTAGGATGGAAGGAACCTGAAAGCAGAGGGCACAGAGTCTGGGTCACTAGCCAGTGACCGAGGGCAGGATGGACCAATGCCCACAGATGTTGGGTGCTTCAGGTGAGTTGATGGGTGTCTTGACTCTTCAGCCACGTGGTCCAGGAGGCAACGATGAAGTCCATGAGCCGGATTTGAGCTGTCCCATAAAGTCTGTCGAGTGCTACGGTGTCGGCGACCAGATTGGACCCAACAAGCCTTGGCAATGGCAAGTCACTGGGATTCAGAGAAAGGACTGCGGTGCAGACCAGCAAGATCTAAGGGACTCACCCAGCAAGGGTAAGTCAGGGCACTTCTGGAGCAACCAGGAAAACCCAATTAGAAAAGAAGTTGGCTTCGTGGGGACCTGCTAGCCAATGGGCTAGTAATCGCGAAGGAGCCTCAAACAGTCGCACTTGAAGCTGGCCCACGGGTCACTCGTGGAGTGGAGGCCAGCAATCTTCAATGCAGGAGGTGCTCAAGGCTGGGGCTACTCGGAGCCCAAAGCACAATTTCGAGGAGGTCCAGGAAGATAGTGTTGCTGCAAAAGTTCACGGTGTCCAGGGGTCACGGTTCCACATCACCCACGATAGCCACAGGACTCAGCTTTGCTGTGGTCTCAGGGTAGCCTCGAGGAAGTCTGGAAATCCACCTCTGGTGATGCAAAGACTTTGGCATCCGGCGGGAGCTTCAGCGATGCAGACCGGTCAGTTGCTTCTTTGGTGCCTGCCAAGCAGGGGAGTCACTCCTTGAGCCCAAGGGAGATTTCTTCCGTCTTCTAGTCGTGATAGAAAGTCGAAGGTCCAGGATATATGTTGCAGAGTTTCGTCCAGGGTAATCTAAAGTAGGGACTGGATTCCTATACTTATACTAAGTTTAGGGGATGGACTATCTCTAAGGCCCCACCTATGGGTGGGCTTGGAAAGAGGGGTGGTTATACCCATTTCCTTTGTCCAGTTTCGCGCCAGAGCAGGGGCAGGTAGCCCCTGCAACCGGTTTGAACTGGACTATGCACAGGGACACCAAATGTGCCCCCAGTGCAGGACTTCAAAGCACCAGAGAGTGCTCCCGCCCAGTCCCAATACACATCTGCCTGTCTGGGGAGGTGGTTACACCTCCCTTCGACAGGAAACCTATTGTCCAGGCCTCCCCTGCCGGAGTTTCAGTCAGCAGCAGGAGGCCAGACCCGTGTCTGTGGCAGAGGCATCCATTTTGTGATGCCAGGGCTCAGGAAAGTCCTACCGGGTTTGACCAGTGTGAACATGTCTCTCCCTCTAGAAGGGTGGAATGCTACCCCCGCTGCCAGAACTTGTGGGGGGGGGGGGGGTAGTATTCCAAAGCGTTTGACACCAAACACAACATGTTTTGATGCAGCCATTCCAAAGTTAGCATTTACCGCGAGGTTATAATGCACTTAAGAGTATATGGTATGGCTGTATCACAGAACAGCCATAAGGAAGTATTTCCGAAAGCTGCAGAGGGGCTCAGCTCATGCTTGGGCACCCTCTCACACAAAACCAAGCACTCTGCCTTCAGGATTGTCAAGGTCTGACATAGGATTGACTTATAGGCTTATATGTGTCTGTATATATATATATATGTGGATATAGGTAGCCTATACCACTGTAAGGGGTGCGAGCACACCCTTACCCAGGCTGCAGTATCAGACCTGTGGTGCCATTTTGGAGTGCCTCCCAGGGGTGGCATAATATATGCTTCAGCCCCTGGTAGGCCTCTGAGGTACCTATGCCCTAGGTACATAGTATACCATATACTAGGGGCTTATAAGGCACTCCAGAATCCAATTAGATATGTACCTAATGTACATGGAAATCATTTTAGAGAGGAAGCAGCTAGGCTGTGGTCCTGATTAGCAGGGTCACAGCCAGACTAAGGTCGAAAAACAGTGAAACACCAGCAAAAAGTGGGGGTACCCATGTGAAGCAGATCCTACTCTCCTACACAACCCCCCCCCCCCCAAACGCAGGGACATTAAACTAACCTTGACCAGTTGAGTCTTCATGTTGTAAGTGGAAATACCTAGAGAGTCCATCTGCATTGGCATGGTTACTCCCAGGTCTATGTTCCACTGTAAAGTCCATCCCCTGTAGGGAAATGGACCACCTAAGCAATTTGGGATTTTCACCCTTCATTTGTTTTAGCCATAAGAGGGGCTTATGATCTGTCTGAACAAGGAAGTGAGTACCAAACAAGTATGGCCTCAACTTCTTCAGAGCCCAAACCACAGCAAAGGCCTCCCTCTCAATGGCTGACCAACGTTTCTCTCTAGGGGTCAGCCTTCTGCTTATGAAAGCTACCGGCTGATCCTGACCTTCATCATTCAATTGTGACAGTACAGCCCCTACCCCCAATTCAGATGCATCTGTTTGGACAATGAACTTCTTGGAGTAGTCAGGACTCTGCAGAATGGGAGCAGTGCACATGGCCTGCTTCAGGTCATCAAATGCGTTTTGACAGCTTGCTGTCCACTGTACCTTTTTGGGCATCTTTGTAGAAGTTAAGTCTTTCAAGGGTGTCACGATTGATCCATCCATACCCTTTGACAAATCTCCTATAGTACCCAGTCAGGCCTAAGAGTTTGGGTAGTTGGAGCAACCCATTCCATTATGGTTTGGATTTTTGCTCTGCAATGGTTGAACCTGGCCTCCACCTACAAGGTGGCCCAGGTACACAACCTGACTCTGCCCTATCTGGCACTTAGTAGCCTTGATAGTGAGGCCTGCCCTTTGCAGGGCCTCCAAAACATTCCTCAGGTGGACCAGGTGATCCTCCCAGGTGGAGCTAAAGACAGCAATGCCATCTAGATATGCTGCACTAAAGTCTTCCAGGCCTGTAAGGACTTGATTCACCAACCTTTGGAAAGTGGCAGGTGCATTCTTCAAACCAATGGGCAATACCACAAATTGATAGTGCCCACTAGGGGTAGAAAATGCTGTCTTTGGCTTTGCATCATCAGCTAGTCTGATCTGCCAGTAGCCAGCTGTCAGGTCAAATGTGCTTAGAAACTTGGCTGAGGCCAAAGCATCTATCAGCTCACCTGCCCTGGGGATGGGATGGGTATCAGTCCCAGTGACTGCATTGAGACCCCTGTAGTCTACACAAAACCTCATCTCTCTTTTCCCACCACTGGTGTGAGGTTTAGGTACCAGGACTACTGGGCTAGCCCAAGAGCTAACTGAGGGTTCAATCACACCCAGATCCAACATCTTTTGGACTTCTGTCCTTACACAGTCCCTGACATGGTCAGGTTGTCTGTAGATCCTATTCTTCACAGGTAGACTGTCCCCAGTGTCCACTTCATGAGTGCACCAGGTGGTCTGACTTGGAGTCAGAAAAAACATATGTCTGAACTGGCTGAGAAGGTTTCTGCAGTCAGTTTGTTGCTGGGCAGTGAGGCTGCGTGCCAAGGCTACACCATCAACTGACCCATCATCAGGGTTCTGATAAAGCAGGTCAGGGAGTGGGTCACTCTCTTCCTCCTGTCTTTCATCAGTAGCCAAGAGCAATCCCATGTCTGCTCTGTCAACATATGGTTTAAGTCTGTTGACATGAAGTACCTTATGGGGACTCCTAGGGGTTCCAAGGTCTACCAAGTAGGTAACCTCCCCTTTTTGTTCAACAATTGTATGGTGGCCACTCCATTTGTCCTGGAGGGCTGCTGGGACCACATGCTCCAACACTCACACTTTCTGTCCTGGCTGGTAAACAGTCAGAACAGCCTTTTGGTCATGCCAGGCTTTTTGCAGTTCCTGGCTAGCCTCAAGGTTTTTGTTTGCCTTTTTCAGGTACTCAGCCATCCTGGAGCGGAGACCAATTACATAGTCCACTATGTCTTGCTTTGGGGGCTTGAGATGTAACTCCCATCCTTCCTTCACCAAACACAATGGACCCCTGACAGGGTGTCCAAACAAAAGTTCAAATGGGTTGTAACCAACCCCCTTTTGAGGCACCTCTCTGTATGCAAATAAAAGGCAGGGCAAGAGCAGGTCCCATTTTCGCCTAAGCTTCTCTGGGAGTCCTTTGATCATGCCCTTTAAGGTTTTGTTGAATCTCTCAACTAAACCATTGCATTGTGGATGCTAGGGTGTTGTGAACTTGTAGTTCACTCCACTCTCCTTCCACATAGCAGTCAAGTAACTAGACATGAAGTTTTCAGCCCTGTCAGATACAACCTCCTTAGGAAAGCCTACTCTTGAGAACACACTCAAGAGAGCTCTTGCCACTACAGGTGCTGTAGTGGTCCTTAGGGGAATTGATTCTGGATACCTGGTGGCATGATCCACTACTACCAGTATAAATCTAGTGCCCAGATGCTGTTTGGGGATCCATGGGATCAACAATGTCAATCCCTACCATTTCAAAGGGCACACTCACCACAGGTAGTGGTATCGGGGGGCCTTTGTAGTGCCACCTGCTTTGCCTCTGGCTTGGCAGATTACACAGGAGCGACAAAACTCCTTTGTGTCTTCAGACATGTGGGGCCAGTGAAAGTGAGGAACAATTCTGTCCCAAGTTTTGTTCTGGCCTAGGTGTCCTGCTAGGGGAATATCATGGGCTAGTGTCAATAGGAAACCCCTAAACTTCAGAGGTATAACCAACCTCCTGGATGCACCAGGCTTGGGGTCTCTACTCTCTGAGTATAGGAGTCCATCATCCCAGTAAACTTTATGGGTGCCACTAGCATTCCCAGCAGCCTCATCAGCAGCTTTCTGTCTGAGGGTTTCAAGAGAGGGGCAGGTTTTCTGCTCCTGGCTCGGATCAGACCTGGAAGGGCCCCCTGTCCCCAAGAACTCAACCTGGTCAGGTTCGAGCTCCTCTGGGACAATTCCTTCTTCAGGCTCAAGATCATTAACCCTGGGCGTAGTTCGCGAAGTAGCACTACGCGAAGCTACGCAAAGTGCACTTCGCACTACGAGAGCTACGCGTAGCACTTCACAAACTGCGTAGTACCCTGTTCGCACTGTGCAAGATGTCGTTTTCAATGATTACACTGTGCAATCATTGAAAACAGCATCTTGCACAGTGCGAGCTGTAGTTTTCTGCCGCTCAAGTAGATTTTTGCTCGAGCGGCAGCTTTCTCAACACGGACTGGTAGTTTCTCATCGCGAGCGGTCGCGAGCATACGCAACCACTCGCAATGAGAAACCTGACCTCCTAGCGTTGAGAATCTCGCCGGGAGGTTTATTTTCCACGCTCGCAATCGCCAACTTGATGTTGCTGATCGCGAACGAGGAAAAAGTCTCACCGGGATGTCATTTTGCTTGCTCGTGGTCGCCAACTTGACGTTGAGGACCGCAAGCAAGCAAAAAATGATCGCTGCACTACGCAACACTACGCTACGCGTGTTTGCACTGCGCTACGTGCAATTCGCGTAGTGCGAAGTAGCGCAAACTTCGCAAACTACGCGAGCGTAGCATAGTGCTTTGCCCAGGCTTAAAGATCATCTCCCTGAGGAGACTGATCAGCATTCTGAGTCAGGTGGGAAGGCTCTGCCTTAACCCTACTGTTCCTTCTCTTGTGGGGCACCTTGTCCATTATTCCAGAATCCAGGGTCTGTCCAGTTTTAGACATTTTAGCCTGTGACCTGGTCACAGCAGAGACATGTGCAGGGATCCCTAACATTTCTGCATGTGACCTGAGCTCCACTTCAACCCAAGCTGAAGTCTCTAGATCATTGCCAAGCAAGCACTGTACTGGTAGGTCTGCACTTACCACAACCTTCTTAAGGCCAGTTACCCCTTCCCAGGAGAAGTTAACAACTGCCAGAGAATGGTCTGTTCTGACATTGCTAGCATTGGTCACTTGGTACATTTCACCAAGTATAATCTGCTCAGGATCCACAAGATCTTTTGTCACCATTGTGAAACTTTGGCCTTGGTGCAGTCACTTGTCCAGTGAGTTTTCTATTTTCAGATTTTGCACCAAGGTTTCTTTTGGTCTTTACCCTTTCCTGGCTGTGAATCCCCACCTGAAGAAGATATTTGGGGCCCTTGAGAAGACTTCTGGCCTTTACCCATGTCCCCACCCTTGTCAGAGTTTTTTGAATCTTGCTTCTTTGGGTCACCACCTTGGTTCTGTACCTTCTGCCTTACCCTGGTTCTGACTCATTTGTCTGCCTTCTTTCCCAATTCTTTGGGAGAGTTCAGAGTCTACCAGGTACTGGTACACCAGCTGATTTTGACAGTTATTAAGAATCTGCTCCCTCATTATCAGATTGTACAATCCTTTGAAGTCACACTTTACTGCCCAACAACCAACCTTCCAGAGCCTTAGCAGCACAGTCAACAAAGTCAACCCAGTCTTGATGTTGTGCTTTTTGTGTGTCTCTAAACTTTAACCTGTATTGTTCAGTGGTTAAGCCAAACCCATCTATCAGTGCACTTTTCAAGACTTTGTAGTCATCAGCATCCTCTTCTCTTACAGTGAGGAGCTTGTCTCTACCTTTGTCTGCAACGGAGAGCCATAGGATTGCTGCCCACTGACCTTGAGGAGCCTTCTGTACTTTACAGGCCCTCTCCAAGTGAGTTATCCATTTGTGGATGTCATCCCCACTCTGGTAGGGAGGGACAATCTTACTTAGGTTTCTATGGTCATAAGACCTCTCCCTATCTCTAGGGAAATTGCTGCCACCAAGGGAATCTAGTCCCTCCATTTTACTAGCTCTGTAGAGCTCTAGGGCTTCCCTATCTAAGGTCATCTGCTGCTTTCTGAGGTTGAACTTGTCTTGCTCATACTTCACCAGTCTCTCTCTCCTCTCCTGGGAGGTTTCCCTCCCTCTGTGAGAGGAGACAGAGGTCCTATAGAGGAGTTAGACTGAATAGATCCCCTTGACAGAGATCTATCCCTTCTAGCCCTGTTGTCAGGTCTACCTGGAGGAATAAAGCAAGGAGCATTATTGTCATCCTCCTCATCCAGGAGATCTGTGTTCACCAGAGTCTGGTGATTGTCATCAGTCTGGTCAGCATTAGAGGTAGGGTCAGGGGAATTGTTACCCTAGGGCCACCCTCACCTGCTGCCACACCCACACTGTCTATATCATCAGGCCCACTAGGCCCTGTGATATCATCCAGCTTAAGTATCTTTATGAGATGCTGGGTGGATGGACTTTTGCCTGTCTTCACCTTCCTAATGGAACATAAGGCCCTTAGCTGAGCAAAGGAGAGATCCTCATATTTATAGGGAAGGAGCTCACTTGTTCCTGGTAGGGACTCACTGGTTCCTGGCTGGTTAGACATTACTAATGTGGTGTGGTGTATTGCACTACCTACACTAGTGTGGCCTACTAAACTCTCTTCAGTTGTAGAAAGGGTGTGCTATCCCTTAACACACAACTCTAAGTTCAGTAGAACTTACTGTAGCTAAACTTGATATTATATGTGCCTTAGGTACCTTTAGTGGTTTTCAGTTGATCAATTCAATTGAGATTATCTGGTAAAACAATAGCAAGCTGGAATCCCACACACTGCACACCAATGTGAGAAGGTGGCCTGATATGCGGTCCACTAGTTCTAGTAGGCACCTTGTATCAGTCCAAACAAACCCTTATGGTGAATGGTTAAAGACAACCTTTATTGAAAGCTATCCTAGTGGTAGCTATGGAGAGCTTCCTTCAGGCTAAGTCTTGAAGGAATGTAATGCAGCTTGTTTTACCAGTCTATAATCTCTTGAATGATCAAATGAAAGGACAACCACACCAGGTATATATTCAAAATATATGTATTTAGGATAAAACACACCCCTCTAGTCTCTTTATGAGACTGGAGTTCGAAGGACTTCGTTTACAAGTTTGCAAGAATCAGTAATAGCACAAATACACGTTTGGACCCTAGGGGCGTACCAAACCATATACCAAAAAAGTGGTATAAGAACCACGACTGGAATAGACACACGGCCTATAGCCTGTAGAATCGCTGGGACCCCAAGGAACCACCCAAGGTAGTGACACAGGGGACCCACGGGGACTGTATGCAGTGTGTAAACACAACTGCGGGTTCCCGTTACCTTCTACGGGCAATGTCGCGGTTGGAAATTTAAAGTTTAGGAACACTTCTAATCGAGTCAGGACCAAACCCTTTTGGACTTAAGAAGTTCTAGGGCTAGCACCCATGAGAGCACCAGAGTACTCGAGTTACCTCACCCAGGGAAGCCAGGTGCATAGGTGTCTTTTGGTGTCGGGTTGAGTCGTCGATTTCAATGGAAGCCTGCAAAGAACTGCTGCTGCCGTGAAGAGAAGTGTCCGAAGAGATCCAAGCCTGGATCTAGGATGGAAGAAACCTGAAAGCAGAGGGGACAGAGTCTGGGTCACTGGCCAGTGGCTGAGGGCAAGCTGGACCAATGCCCACAGATGTCGGGTGCTTCAGGTGAGTTGATGGGTGTCTTGACTCTTCAGCCACGAGGTCCAGGAGGTGTTGACGAAGTCCATGAGCCGTATTCAAGCTGTCCCATAAAGTCTGTCGAGTGTTGCGGTGTCTGTGACCAGATTGGATCCAACAAGCCTTGGCAACGGCAAGTCACTGGAATTCAGAGAAAGGACTGAGGTGCAGACCAGCAAGGTCTGAGGGACTCACCCAGCAAGGGTAAGTCAGGGCACGTCTGGGGCAACCAGGAAAGCCCACTTAGAAAAGGAGTTGCCTTCGTGGGGACCTGCTAGCCAACGGGCAAGTGATCGCAAAGGAGCCTTGAGCGGTGGCACTTGAAGCTGGCCCACGGATCACTCGTGGAGTGGAGGCCAACAATCTTCGGTGCAGGAGGTGCTCAAGTCTGGGGCTACAAGGAGCCCAAAGCACAACTTCAAGGACGTCCAGGAAGATAGTGTTGCTGCAAAAGTTCATGGTGTCCAGGGGTCACGGTTCAACATCACCCACGATAGCCACAGGCCTCAGCTTTGCTCTGGACTCAGGGTAGCCTCGGGGAAGTCTGGAAATCCACCTCTGGTGATGCAAAGACTTCAGCGTCCGGCGGGAGCTTCAGCGATGCAGACCAGTCAGATGCTCCTTGACCCCAAGGGAGATTTCTTCGTGATAGAAAGTCGAAGGTCCAGGATATATGTTGCAGAGTTTCGCCCAGGGTAATCTAAAGTAGGGACTGGATTCCTATACTTATACTAAGTTTAGGGGATGGACTATCTCTAAGGCCCCACCTATGGGTGGGCTTGGAAAGAGGGGTGGTTATACCCATTTCCTTTGTCCAGTTTCGCGCCAGAGCAGGGGCAGGTAGCCCCTGCAACCGGTTTGAACTGGACTATGCACAGGGACACCAAATGTGCCCCCAGTGCAGGACTTCAAAGCACCAGAGAGTGCTCCCGCCCAGCCCCAATACACATCTGCCTGTCTGGGGAGGTGGTTACACCTCCCTTCGACAGGAAACCTATTGTCCAGGCCTCCCCTGCCAGAGTTTCGGTCAGCAGCAGGAGGCCAGACCCGTGTCTGTGGCAGAGGCATCCATTTTGTGATGCCAGGGCTCAGGAAAGTCCTACCGGTTTTGACCAGTGTGAACATGTCTCTCCCTCTAGAAGGGTGGAATGATACCCCCGCCACCAGAACTGGTGGGTGGGTAGTATTCCAAAGCGTTTGACACCAAACACAACATGTTTTGATACAGCCATTCCAAAGTAATCATTTGCCGCGAGGTTATAATGCACTTAAGAGTATATGGTATGGCTGTATCACAGAACATTGCATCAAAACACTGTGACACGCAGTTGTCGTGCCCCAGAAGAGTTGCACAGCCTTATGGTGGAGGTAAATAATGGGGATGATGAAGAAGGAGGGATGTATGGTAACGGATGGGCAATATTTGTTTGTGTATAATGAATGACCATAAAGTTGGTTTGAATTCAAACACAGGAGATATGATTTGGACACTACGTTTGTGGGTCATCATGATTGATAAAAGTTACGTTGTAAATACAACTTTGGCTTTTTATATTAATTTTTTGAACATTAATATTGTTTAAAAATGAGTGGGTCTGATGATCATTTTTTAATCATTTTAGATACCCCTGAGGAAGGTCGAAATCTGACCGAAATGCATTGGGGTATTCAAATGTATTGGAGGAATGAAGCTTGTTTACATGCCTGCGAATAGGCCCGGATGGGCAATTCCTGAGCAACTAAAATGCCGAAAAGAAAACTCTTGAACTTCATTTCTTTGACGTGACGGATGAAAATGAAACTAAATGGAAATAAAATTGGACGAACTTTGGTAATACTATGGAGTATGAGTGAATATGTTTCTCAAATGTGCATAAGGCTGTGCAACTCTTCTGGGGCACGACAACTGCGTGTCACAGTGTTTTGATGCAATGTCAAATTTGCGCCTAGGAACGGAGCGCATAAGAGTGTATGCACGCCAAACTGGATTACAATATAATAAACTAAAAAAGTGGAGTAAACTAAGGGTGTGCTTCAGACTTTTTTCAAGTGTATCACAGAACAGCCATAAGGAAGTATTTCCGAAAGCTGCAGGGGGGCTCAGCTCATGCTTGGGCACCCTCTCACACAAAACCAAGCACTCTGCCTTCAGGGTTGTCAAGGCCTGCCATAGGAGTGGCTTATAGGTTTATATGTGTCGGTATATATGTGGATATAGGTAGCCTATACCATTGTAAGGGGTGCGAGGACACCCTTACCCAGGCTGCAGTAGCAGACCTGTGGTGCCATTTTGGAGTGCTTCCCAGGGGTGGCATAATACAAGCTTCAGCCCCTGGTAGGTCTCTGAGGTACCCATGCCCTAGGTACATAGTATACCATATACTAGGGGCTTATAAGGCACTCCAGAATCCAATTAGATATGTACCTAATGTACATGGAAATCATTTTAGAGAGGAAGCAGCTAGGCTGTGGTTCTGATTAGCAGGGTCACAGCCAGACTAAGGTCGAAAAACAGTGAAACACCAGCAAAAAGTGGGGGTACCCATGTGAAGCAGATCCTACTCTCCTACACAACCCCCCCCCCCCAAACGCAGAGACATTAAACTAACCTTGACCAGTTGAGTCTTCATGTTGTAAGTGGAAATACCTAGAGAGTCCATCAGCATTGGCATGGTTACTCCCAGGTCTATGTTCCACTGTAAAGTCCATCCCCTGTAGGGAAATGGACCACCTAAGCAATTTGGGATTTTCACCCTTCATTTGTTTTAGCCATAAGAGGGGCTTATGGTCTGTCTGAACAAGGAAGTGAGTACCAAACAAGTATGGCCTCAACTTCTTCAGAGCCCAAACCACAGCAAAGGCCTCCCTCTCAATGGCTGACCAACGTTTCTCTCTAGGGGTCAGCCTTCTGCTTATGAAAGCTACCAGCTGATCCTGACCTTCATCATTCAATTGTGACAGTACAGCCCCTACCCCCAATTCAGATGCATCTGTTTGGACAATGAACTTCTTGGAGTAGTCAGGACTCTGCAGAATGGGAGCAGTGCACATGGCCTGCTTCAGGTCATCAAATGCGTTTTGACAGCTAGCTGTCCACTGTACCTTTTTGGGCATCTTTGTAGAAGTTAAGTCTTTCAAGGGTGTCACGATTGATCCATCCATACCCTTTGACAAATCTCCTATAGTACCCAGTCAGGCCTAAGAGTTTGGGTAGTTGGAGCAACCCATTCCATTATGGTTTGGATTTTTGCTCTGCAATGGTTGAACCTGGCCACCAACTACAAGGTGGCCCAGGTGCACAACCTGACTCTGCCCTATCTGGCACTTAGTAGCCTTGATAGTGAGGCCTGCCCTTTGCAGGGCCTCCAAAACATTCCTCAGGTGGACCAGGTGATCCTCCCAGGTGGAGCTAAAGACAGCAATGCCATCTAGATATGCTGCACTGAAGTCTTCCAGGCCTGTAAGGACTTGATTCACCAACCTTTGGAAAGTGGTAGGTACATTCTTCAAACCAAAGGGCAATACCACAAATTGATAGTGCCCACTAGGGGTAGAAAATGCTGTCTTTGGCTTTGCATCATCAGCTAGTCTGATCTGCCAGTACCCAGCTGTCAGGTCAAATGTGCTTAGAAACTTGGCTGAGGCCACAGCATCTATCAGCTCATCTGCCCTGGGGATGGGATGGGCATCAGTCCCAGTGACTGCATTGAGACCCCTGTAGTCTACAAAAAACCTCATCTCTCTTTTCCCACCACTGGTGTGAGGTTTAGGTACCAGGACTACTGGGCTAGCCCAAGAGCTAACTGAGGGTTCAATCACACCCAGATCCAACATCTTTTGGACTTCTGTCCTTACACAGTCCCTGACATGGTCAGGTTGTCTGTAGATCCTATTCTTCACAGGTAGACTGTCCCCAGTGTCCACTTCATGAGTGCACCAGGTGGTGTGACTTGGAGTCAGAAAAAACATATGTCTGAACTGGCTGAGAAGGTTTCTGCAGTGAGTTTGTTGCTGGGCAGTGAGGCTGCGTGCCAAGGCTACACCATCAACTGACCCATCATCAGGGTTCTGATAAAGCAGGTCAGGGAGTGGGTCACTCTCTTCCTCCTGTCCTTCATCAGTAGCCAAGAGCAATCCCATGTCTGCCCTGTCAACATATGGTTTAAGTCTGTTGACATGAAGTACCTTATGGGGACTCCTAGGGGTTCCAAGGTCTACCAAGTAGGTAACCTCCCCTTTTTGTTCAAAAATTGTATGGTGGCCACTCCATTTGTCCTGGAGGGCTGCTGGGACCACATGCTCCAACACTCACACTTTCTGTCCTGGCTGGTAAACAGTCAGTACAGCCTTTTGGTCATGCCAGGCTTTTTGCAGTTCCTGGCTAGCCTCAAGGTTTTTGTTTGCCTTTTTCAGGTACTCAGCCATCCTGGAGCGGAGACCAATTACATAGTCCACTATGTCTTGCTTTGGGGGCTTGAGAGGTAACTCCCATCCTTCCTTCACCAAACACAATGGACCCCTGACAGGGTGTCCAAACAAAAGTTCAAATGGGCTGTAACCAACCCCCTTTTGAGGCACCTCTCTGTATGCAAATAAAAGGCAGGGCAAGAGCAGGTCCCATTTTCGCCTAAGCTTCTCTGGGAGTCCTTTGATCATGCCCTTTAAGGTTTTGTTGAATCTCTCAATTAAACCATTGCATTGTGGATGATAGGGTGTGGTGAACTTGTAGTTCACTCCACACTCCTTCCACATAGCAGTCAAGTAACTAGACATGAAGTTTTCAGCCCTGTCAGATACAACCTCCTTAGGAAAGCCTACTCTTGAGAACACACTCAAGAGAGCTCTTGCCACTACAGGTGCTGTAGTGGTCCTTAGGGGAATTGATTCTGGATACCTGGTGGCATGATCCACTACTACCAGTATAAATCTAGTGCCCAGATGCTGTTTGGGGATCCATGGGATCAACAATGTCAATCCCTACCATTTCAAAGGGCACACTCACCACAGGTAGTGGTATCGGGGGGCCTTTGTAGTGCCACCTGCTTTGCCACTGGCTTGGCAGATTACACAGGAGCGACAAAACTCCTTTGTGTCTTCAGACATGTGGGGCCAGTGAAAGTGAGGAACAATTCTGTCCCAAGTTTTGTTCTGGCCTAGGTGCCCTGCTAGGGGATTATCATGGGCTAGTGTCAATAGGAAACCCCTAAACTTCAGAGGTATAACCAACCTCCTGGATGCACCAGGCTTGGGGTCTCTACTCTCTGAGTATAGGAGTCCATCATCCCAGTAAACTTTATGGGTGCCACTAGCATTCCCAGCAGCCTTATCAGCAGCTTTCTGTCTGAGGGTTTCAAGAGAGCGGCAGGTTTTCTGCTCCTGGCTCGGATCAGACCTGGAAGGGCCCCCTGTCCCCAAGAACTCAACCTGGTCAGGTTCGAGCTCCTCTGGGACAATTCCTTCTTCCGGCTCAAGATCATTAACCCTGGGCGCAGTTCGCGAAGTAGCACTACGCGAAGCTACGCAAAGTGCACTTCGCACTACGAGAGCTACGCGTAGCACTTCACAAACTGCGTAGTACCCTGTTCGCACTGTGCAAGATGTCGTTTTCAATGATTACACTGTGCAATCATTGAAAACGGCATCTTGCACAGTGCGAGCTGTAGTTTTCTGCCGCTCGAGTAGATTTTTGCTCGAGCGGCAGCTTTCTCAACGCGGACTGGTAGTTTCTCATCGCGAGCGGTCGCGAGCATACGCAACCACTCGCAATGAGAAACCTGACCTCCTCGCGTTGAGAATCTCGCCGGGAGGTTTATTTTCCACGCTCGCAATCGCCAACTTGATGTTGCTGATCGCGAACGAGGAAAAAGTCTCGCCGGGATGTCATTTTGCTTGCTCGTGGTCGCCAACTTGACGTTGAGGACCGCAAGCAAGCAAAAAATGACCGCTGCACTACGCAACACTACGCTACGCGTGTTTGCACTGCGCTACGTGCAATTCGCGTAGTGCGAAGTAGCGCAAACTTCGCAAACTACGCGAGCGTAGCATAGTGCTTTGCCCAGGCTTAAAGATCATCTCCCTGAGGAGACTGATCAGCATTCTGAGTCAGGTGGGAAGGCTCTGCCTTAACCCTACTGTTCCTCCTCTTGTGAGGCACCTGGTCCATTATTCCAGAATCCAGGGTCTGTCCAGTTTTAGACATTTTAGCCTGTGACCTGGTCACAGCAAAGACATGTGCAGGGATCCCTAACATTTCTGCATGTGTCCTGAGCTCCACTTCAGCCCAAGCTGAAGTCTCTAGATCATTGCCAAGCAAGCACTGTACTGGTAGGTCTGCACTTACCACAACCTTCTTAAGGCCAGTTACCCCTTCCCAGGAGAAGTTAACAACTGCCAGAGAATGGTTTGTTCTGACATTGCTAGCATTGGTCACTTGGTACATTTCACCAAGTATAATCTGCTCAGGATCCACAAGATCTTTTGTCACCATTGTGAAACTTTGGCCTTGGTGCAGTCACTTGTCCAGTGAGTTTTCTATTTTCAGATTTTGCACCAAGGTTTCTTTTGGTCTTTACCCTTTCCTGGCTGTGAATCCCCACCTGAAGAAGATATTTGGGGCCCTTGAGAAGACTTCTGGCCTTTACCCATGTCCCCACCCTTGTCAGAGTTTTTTGAATCTTGCTTCTTTGGGTCACCACCTTGGTTCTGTACCTTCTGCCTTACCCTGGTTCTGACCCATTTGTCTGCCTTCTTTCCCAATTCTTGGGGAGAGTTCAGAGTCTACCAGGTACTGGTACAACAGCTGATTTTGACAGTTATTAAGAATCTGCTCCCTCATTATCAGATTGTACAATCCTTTGAAGTCACACTTTACTGCCCAACAACCAACCTTCCAGAGCCTTAGCAGCACAGTCAACAAAGTCAACCCAGTCTTGATGTTGTGCTTTTTGTGTGTCTCTAAACTTTAACCTGTATTGTTCAGTGGTTAAGCCAAACCCATCTATCAGTGCACTTTTCAAGACTTTGTAGTCATCAGCATCCTCTTCTCTTACAGTGAGGAGCTTGTCTCTACCTTTGTCTGCAACGGAGAGCCATAGGATTGCTGCCCACTGACCTTGAGGGGCCTTCTGTACTTTACAGGCCCTCTCCAAGTCAGTTATCCATTTGTGGATGTCATCCCCACTCTGGTAGGGAGGGACAATCTTACTTCGGTTTCTATGGTCATAAGACCTCTCCATATCTCTAGGGAAATTGCTGCCACCAAGGGAATCTAGTCCCTCCATTTTACTAGCTCTGTAGAGCTCTAGGGCTTCCCTATCTAAGGTCATCTGCTGCTTTCTGAGGTTGAACTTGTCTTGCTCATCCTTCACCAGTCTCTCTCTCCACTCCTGGGAGGTTTCCCTCCCTCTGTGAGATGAGACAGAGGTCCTATAGAGGAGTTAGACTGAATAGATCCCCTTGACAGAGATCTATCCCTTCTAGCACTGTTGTCAGGTCTACCTGGAGGAATAAAGGAAGGAGCATTATTGTCATCCTCCTCATCCAGGAGATCTGTGTTCACCAGAGTCTGGTCATTGTCATCAGTCTGGTCAGCATTAGAGGTAGGGTCAGGGGAATTGTTACCCTAGGGCCACCCTCACCTGCTGCCCCACCCACACTGTCTATATCATCAGGCCCACTAGGCCCTGTGATATCATCCAGCTTAAGTATCTTTATGAGATGCTGGGTGGGTGGACTTTTGCCTGTCTTCACCTTCCTAATGGAACATAAGGCCCTTAGCTGAGCAAAGGAGAGATCCTCATATTTACAGGGAAGGAGCTCACTTGTTCCTGGTAGGGACTCACTGGTTCCTGGCTGGTTAGACATTACTAATGTGGTGTGGTGTATTGCACTACCTACACTAGTGTGGCCTACTAAATTCTCTTCAGTTGTAGAAAAGGGTGTGCTATCCCTTAACACAGTAGAACTTACTGTAGCTAAACTTGATATTATATGTGCCTTAGGTACCTTTAGTGGTTTTCAGTTGATCAATTCAATTGAGATTATCTGGTAAAACAATAGCAAGCTGGAATCCCACACACTGCACACCAATGTGAGAAGGTGGCCTGATATGCGGTCCACTAGTTCTAGTAGGCACCTTGTATCAGTCCAAACAAACCCTTATGGTGAATGGTTAAAGACAACCTTTATTGAAAGCTATCCTAGTGGTAGCTATGGAGAGCTTCCTTCAGGCTAAGTCTTGAAGGAATGTAATGCAGCTTGTTTTACCAGTCTATAATCTCTTGAATGATCAAATGAAAGGACAACCACACCAGGTATATATTCAAAATATATGTATTTAGGATAAAACACACCCCTCTAGTCTCTTTATGAGACTGGAGTTCGAAGTACTTTGTTTACAAGTTTGCAAGAATCATTAATAGCACAAATACACGTTTGAACCCTAGGGGCGTACCAAACCATATACCAAAAAAGTGGTATAAGAACCACGACTGGAATAGACACACGGCCTATAGCCTGTAGAATTGCTGGGACCCCAAGGAACCACCCAAGGTAGTGACACAGGGGACCCACGGGGACTGTATGCAGTGTGTAAACACAACTGCGGGTTCCCGTTACCTTCTACGGGCAATGTCGCGGTTGGAAATTTAAAGATTAGGAACACTTCTAATCGAGTCAGGACCAAACCCTTTTGGACTTAAGAAGTTCTAGGGCTAGCACCCATGAGAGCACCAGAGTACTCGAGTTACCTCACCCAGGGAAGCCAGGTGCATAGGTGTCTTTTGGTGTCGGGTTGAGTCGTCGATTTCAATGGAAGCCTGCAAAGAACTGCTGCTGCCATGAAGAGAAGTGTCCGAAGAGATCCAAGCCTGGATCTAGGATGGAAGAAACCTGAAAGCAGAGGGGACAGAGTCTGGGTCACTGGCCAGTGACTGAGGGCAGGATGGACCAATGCCCACAGATGTCGGGTGCTTCAGGTGAGTTGATGGGTGTCTTGACTCTTGCCACGAGGTCCAGGAGGTGTTGACGAAGTCCATGAGCCGTATTCAAGCTGTCCCATAAAGTCTGTCGAGTGTTGCGGTGTCTGTGACCAGATTGGATCCAACAAGCCTTGGCAACGGCAAGTCACTGGAATTCAGAGAAAGGACTGAGGTGCAGACCAGCAAGGTCTGAGGGACTCACCCAGCAAGGGTAAGTCAGGGCACGTCTGGGGCAACCAGGAAAGCCCACTTAGAAAAGGAGTTGCCTTCGTGGGGACCTGCTAGCCAACGGGCAAGTGATCGCAAAGGAGCCTTGAGCGGTGGCACTTGAAGCTGGCCCACGGATCACTCGTGGAGTGGAGGCCAACAATCTTCGGTGCAGGAGGTGCTCAAGTCTGGGGCTACAAGGAGCCTAAAGCACAACTTCAAGGACGTCCAGGAAGATAGTGTTGCTGCAAATGTTCATGGTGTCCAGGGGTCACGGTTCAACATCACCCACGATAGCCACAGGCCTCAGCTTTGCTCTGGACTCAGGGTAGCCTCGGGGAAGTCTGGAAATCCATCTCTGGTGATGCAAAGACTTCAGCGTCCGGCGGGAGCTTCAGCGATGCAGACCAGTCAGATGCTCCTTGACCCCAAGGGAGATTTCTTCGTGATAGAAAGTCGAAGGTCCAGGATATATGTTGCAGAGTTTCGTCCAGGGTAATCTAAAGTAGGGACTGGATTCCTATACTTATACTAAGTTTAGGGGATGGACTATCTCTAAGGCCCCACCTATGGGTGGGCTTGGAAAGAGGGGTGGTTATACCCATTTCCTTTGTCCAGTTTCGCGCCAGAGCAGGGGCAGGTAGCCCCTGCAACCGGTTTGAACTGGACTATGCACAGGGACACCAAATGTGCCCCCAGTGCAGGACTTCAAAGCACCAGAGAGTGCTCCCGCCCAGCCCCAATACACATCTGCCTGTCTGGGGAGGTGGTTACACCTCCCTTCGACAGGAAACCTATTGTCCAGGCCTCCCCTGCCAGAGTTTCGGTCAGCAGCAGGAGGCCAGACCCGTGTCTGTGGCAGAGGCATCCATTTTGTAATGCCAGGGCTCAGGAAAGTCCTACCGGTTTTGACCAGTGTGAACATGTCTCTCCCTCTAGAAGGGTGGAATGCTACCCCCGCCACCAGAACTGGTGGGTGGGTAGTATTCCAAAGCGTTTGACACCAAACACGACATGTTTTGATACAGCCATTCCAAAGTAATCATTTGCCGCGAGGTTATAATGCACTTAAGAGTATATGGTATGGCTGTATCACAGAACATTGCATCAAAACACTGTGACACGCAGTTGTCGTGCCCCAGAAGAGTTGCACAGCCTTATGGTGGAGGTAAATAATGGGGATGATGAAGAAGGAGGGATGTATGGTAACGGATGGGCAATATTTGTTTGTGTATAATGAATGACCATAAAGTTGGTTTGAATTCAAACACATGAGATTTGATTTGGATACTACGTTTGTGGGTCATCATGATTGATAAAAGTTACGTTGTAAATACAACTTTGGCTTTTTATATTAATTTTTTGAACATTAATATTGTTTAAAAATGAGTGGGTCTGATGATCATTTTTTAATCATTTTAGATACCCCTGAGGATCGAAATGCATTGGGTTATTCAAATGTATTGGAGGAATGAAGCTTGTTTACATGCCTGCGAATAGGCCCGGATGGGCAATTCCTGAGCAACTAAAATCCTGAAAAGAAAACTCTTGAACTTCATTTCTTTGACGTGACGGATGAAAATGAAACTAAATGGAAATAAAATTGGACGAACTTTGGTAATACTATGGAGTATGAGTGAATATGTTTCTCAAATGTGCATAAGGCTGTGCAACAGTGTTTTGATGCAATGTCAAATTTGCGCCTAGGAATGGAGCGCATAAGAGTGTATGCACGCCAAACTGGATTACAATATAATAAACTAAAAAAGTGGAGTAAACTAAGGGTGTGCTTCAGACTTTTTTCAAGTGTATCACAGAACAGCCATAAGGAAGTATTTCCGAAAGCTGCAGAGGGGCTCAGCTCATGCTTGGGCACCCTCTCACACAAAACCAAGCACTCTGCCTTCAGGTTTGTCAAGGCCTGCCATAGGAGTGGCTTATAGGTTTATATGTGTCTGTATATATGTGGATATAGGTAGCCTATACCATTGTAAGGGGTGCGAGCACACCCTTACCCTGCCTGCAGTAGCAGACCTGTGGTGCCATTTTGGAGTGCTTCCCAGGGGTGGCATAATACAAGCTTCAGGCCCTGGTAGGTCTCTGAGGTACCCATGCCCTAGGTACATAGTATACCATATACTAGGGGCTTATAAGGCACTCCAGAATCCAATTAGTTATGTACCTAATGTACATGGAAACCATTTTGGAGAAGAAGCAGCTAGGCTGTGGTCCTGATTAGCAGGGCCACAGCCAGATTAAGGTAAAAAAACAGTGAAACACCAGCAAAAAGTGGGGGTACCCATGTGAAGCAGATCCTACTCTCCTACACACTCACCCCCAGTCACAGTTGAATCCATCATCGTTCTTTAGCTCACTGCACCACCCCAGTTCAGATCTAGACAGCCTTAACCCTGTTCCTCATGGAAACAGACCAGCCTGAACTGCAAAGCCAGGTCTTCCTGGACTTGAAAAGAAGAATGCTGGGACCTGTTTCGGGGTAACACCCCTCATCAGCCATCCTGGCTTGATTCCAGTGGCAAAGTGAGCAAGGGACCCACGTCTGGGCATACCCAGCCAACTTAGGGTGAACATAGCAATCACAAGGAGATGATGGAGGGGGCACTGAAACCTTTCAAACACTCACCCCCAGTCACAGATCTGAGTTGAATCCATCATTGTTCTTTAGCTCACTTCGCCACCACAAATCAGACCCAGCCATATGTAAATCAGTCTTGACCCTTTTCCTCATGTGAACAGTCCACGCCAAACTGCAAAGCCAGGTCTTCCCTGGACCAGAAAACAAAGATCCTGCATCTTTTTGCATTTGTCACAGTGAGTGGGACAGGTATGCCCAGACGTGTAACCGGTGCTCTTCATGCCCCTGGAGTCAAGCTAGCCCGGCTGATGAGGTGGGAAACCTGAAACCGGTCCTAGGATGCTTGTTTCCTGTCCAGGGAGAACCTGGCCTGGCTGTTCTGGCTGGACTGTTCCCATCAGGAGCAAGGTCAAGACTGATTTGCATGTGGCTGGGTTTAAACTGGAATGGCATGGGGAGCAAGAAAGCAATGGATTTAGGCCCAGATCTCTGTACCGGGGTGAATGTTTGACATTGCTTAACATTCAGTCCATCAATTGTTCTTTTTGCATTTATCTCCTCAAGTGGCACAAGTATGCCCAGACATGGGGCCCGTGCTCTCCATGCCGGCGGAGTCAAGCTAGCCTGGCTGATGAGGGGTGAAACCCCAAAACCGGTCCTAGGATGTTTGTTCTGGGTCCAGGGAGAACCTGGCCTGGCAGTTCAGGCTGGACTGTTCCCATCAGTGGCAGGTTCAAGACTGATTTGCATGTGGCTGGCTTCAAACTGGAATGGCACAGAGAGCAAAAAAATGATGGATTTAGGCCCAGATCTCCGTACTGGGGTGAATGTGTGACATTGTTCAACATCCTGTCTTTCAATTGTTCTTTTTGTATTTGTCACCCCGAGTTGGATGTGTATGCCCAGATGTGGGTCCGTGCTCTCCATGACACTGGAGTCAAGCTAGCCTAGGTTGACGTGGCGTGAAACCCCAAAACCAGTCCTAGGATGCTTGTTTCCGGTCCAGGGAAAACCTGGCCTGACAGTTCGGGCTGGACTTTTCCCATCTTGAGCAAGGTCAAGACTGATTTGCATGTGGCTGGGTTTTAACTGGAATGACATTGGGAACACAAAAACAATAGATTTAAGCCAAGATCTCAGTACTAAGGTGAAAATGTGACATTGTTCAACATTCTTTCCATCAATTGTTCTTTTTAGACTATAGAGAATCAGCCACATGGTGTATTTTGACATGTTCAACAGATACAAAGAGTTTGTATTTACATCCGGGAAGCGGTGGTTGGATTACAGCTTGTGTTCCCTGGACTCCAAGAACTGGAACAGGAGCATGGTATTTTGAGCCGAATTCCTTTTGATCACCACCTTCTCTTCAGGCAAAACTGCAATCTTTGGAAGCCAGACAGAAACTGGAATTTGATCTACAGCACTGGAAAAGTGAGACTCAGGCAAGTGTTTGCAAGGTTGAGCATCACGTAACTTTTGTAGGTCCTGTAAGACAGCACAATGCTTATTTGCGTCAAAAGCTGCAGCAGCTGCCACAATGTCTGGACCATCTAGGTCTGTAACATACATCTTGAAGCTAAAAACCACTTTGTACAAGGTTTGCCCACCCAGAGATCTTTATGGGAGGTTATTTAATGCTCATCGAACGCCGTTTAGATGATTCAACCAACCACGCCCTGTACCTAGTACCCTAGCCGTTAAGGATGGCTTTAAGTCACAGTTAATTTTCTCCACAAAACAATTTCTGTTGAGTCTATGTGGAGAAGAAAAACGCACACCTATGGACTTCAAAGGATCATGGTATGTTTTGGAAGCGAATGCTGGACCTTGATCGAGTGGAATGCATAACTCCCGATAAAGATTTGCAGGTCTTTAATAATAGTTTGAGCATCATCTGAACACTGTGGCCAAACCCAGAGGAATCTAGAGCACCTCAGTAACATGGAGAAGACCTTATCCAGCTGAACAAAGATGCAGAGAGGCCCAAGCATATTTTTTCAGGACATGCTTGGCCTTCCAAACTTAGCAAATGTTGGGTAATAATTTTTCCATAAAATTGACAATGTACAAGTGAAACCCATTTTCTAGTGTATAAACTGTCCAGCTGAAATCATATTGGATTTACATCTAGAGCATCCTCTAGTTGCTTTCCGTGATGTGCAAATGTTGCTTTAACCCCTGAAATCAAACCAGAGACAATGCAGAGAAATGTGTTTCTCCCTAATGCAAAATGCGAACTATTAAGGATCAACTACACATCTGTGACTCTCTTTGATGAGTTGTTCCGAATCCAGTACTCTCACCATCAATGAGTACTGTGGAATTGCAACTGATTGCTGGTCTATTTTAAATGCGAGTTAACAACAACAATGAGCATGAACTAACTGGATTTCACAACGACTACACATATGCTGCCTATGCCCCAGACGATGTTGATTTGCCCTTAGATGAGGATTAAAAGCAGAACTCTAACTTATCATAGAGTTTGTATCAAAGAACTGAAGATTTTTATTTTTGCTGTTTATTTTAAAGCTGCATATTACATTTTTGGCATATTCAGTATTATGCATGATCTGTTTAATAGCCAACATGCATCCCCCTTACCCAATGTAAATGCTTTTATGATAATGCATACTTTATAAATGTTATAACGTTTTAATATACTATTGCTTGAAACATTCAAGGCTTAAGGAAACAAATTCATGCATATATTACTTCATTTATTATTTCTATTTTGTAAAATCATGCTTTTATATTGTTACATTATTTATGTTAAAAAAAATCGTCATATGTATATTGCATATTGTATGAGTTTAGATTAGAATTCTATAGCTCAATATTTTGAAAGCATGGATTCCCCTCTAAATTAGACAAAACTATTATATTTCTCTGCCTACCTGACAATCAGACATACAAGCTGGGGATGACGTAAATCTATAAGACTCGACTCAATTTTAAGGAGGCCATGACTCGATTTTCTGTATTTCTGTAAAATCATCAAAATGTCTGTCTTTGACGCAGATGGTGTCTGTCTTTTTTCTTTCCAAGAACTGTAAAAGTGTCAAGCCAATTAGATATAGACAACAACAAAACACCAGATGTGACATCAGTCTAGATCAAGTGCCTTGTTATCTCAATTTCAAGTTCAAAGAAAGAGCAATAGTCAAAAAAGTGTAGTCTGAACTCTTGTAGGTTTACCTCATATGTATAAAGAAATGCAGCTTGATGCTTATTGGTGAAAACAAACATTCCTAAGGCGACATTGCAAATTCCATCTCAGATAAGATATAGTGTATATGGTCTGCCACTCGAACACTTGTCATGAGACGTCCTTCGTCTCAGATTATTGCAAGCCTTATCGCATTTTCTACTGAAAACTGATTCCTAGCATGGGAGTAGTTGATGCTAATGCTGAACGCTTGTTTGCCTTTCACAGGGAACATGGCCTCCCTGACTCCTGATTATTAGAGAATTTTGCTATAAACATTGTATGCAGTGTGCTCATTCTTCTCAAGAAAATCTAGCTGCGATATTCTACTTTTCATGCTTTCCCAGTGTAGCGCATAGAAGTAGGTTTTACAGTGTTAGGTTTGATAAGACATTTTAACCATGTTCATTTCATTTTTGCTGTTTGCAGCATGCGCTTTTGATGCTATAAAATTTAATCCCACTATGTGTGGTTATTTCAGTTGTGTTGAGCAGCAGGGTACACCTGTTAATAAACATGCAATTTAGTTACATTTTCTTTTTCTTAATGCATCTTGCATATGTGTGTGTGTGTGTGTGTGTGTGTGTGTATGTGATTGAAGAGGATGAAGAAAGTTTGTTTCTGATCCCCACAGTGTCCTTGGATTTTGTTTAGGGATACCACTTCGACTATGTATTGGGTGGGATACTGCGGGCTGCAAAAACCAGTCACTCACATTCAAACATGGTGCATTGAACTAAGTTCACTCGTGTCACCTGTGGGTCTGAAAGCAAGGTTGCAGTGCTGAGCCAGGGGCTCCATTTAACAAAAATCTGAGGATTTATAAACTTTTACTTTCTTCTCATAAAACAGAATTTCCCCTTAATTTCCTAATCTAAATTGAATTTCAGGTGTTCCCCAGGTGAGTGTGTTGGGTATATTCTGCACCACCAGTGGAGTTGGTGGAGTATCGGCCACTCCGACAAATGCCACGTGGCAGAGGTTTTTTTTCTGCACGGCTCACCAATGGTAAGTTGGCAAGAAAGATTTGGTGTCTCTTAGTGTGATTTTCTGTCTCTAGGAGGGCACCCAGCAAGATTTCTGCAACTTGGAGGGTCATGGGTGGTTGCGACTGTTTGCAGACAGAAAACTGAAGCTCAAGTAGAAAATCTACTCAAGCTGCAGCTAATCTTGACAAGCAGTACCCTCTGGCATGCTTCATGGTGCCGTTCAGGCTGAATTGTTTATGCAGAATGTATGACATGCCAATTTCTGCCCGTTCGCAGAATTCTGTGGAATCGTGCAGAAAATGTTTGTAACCCCGTTGTATTGGGCAGATTTGAACTCTATAAGTTCTACCCAGACCTATTCCCAGCAGATTACAGATTTTCTTCTTCGTTTTCTCACTCATCCGTAGCTTCTCTCTTTGCCTTTAATTTAATCCCTTCCCTTCCCTTCCCTTCTCTCTTCCAATTCTTCAATAACTTCCTGTTATCCTTTCCTTAAGAAAGTGATAAATATCAACTTTTGTAAGAGACTTAAAATAGCTTTTCACTTTGTCTGTACATTTTATGTTATAGTGTGGATTCAAATTCTTATATATGGACACTTCATCAAAAATTAAAAACGAATACTCAAAACAACCTTTCTGTTAGAGCAGGCGTAGAATTATACTAAAGGGCAGAGAGTAGGTAAGAGGCAAATGATGGCATGTCATTCCCCTGAAATAGATGCAGGATGGTCAATGTACATGTAACGGTCATATGCATGCATGACCTTTGAGTATTAATGCATTATAAAAAGAATTCCTTGACATTTGAGTATTCATACAATATTTAAAAAAATCACTCTAAACATTTGCTATGTAAAATCTTCATAATACATCTACTCTGCTCTTCTAAGTGAGTACAATTAGGCTTAGTTACAGTGGAAGCATGCTCAACAGAAAAGTTCAGTCCTACTAACAGATCAGTCATGAAAATAACTAAGACAATTGGTAATACAGTTACAAAAATCAACTATTACCTATTTGTTGGTTTCTACTTGTGCTAATTGGAAGAACATTGATTAGTTCAATGATGAGAATACATGATCAGTTATCTTCTGTAGTTATTCATAACCCTACATCAGTTTCTTCTAAAAATGATGACCCTTCTCTTCTACTGGAGTATGGGCACTCAGAAATTTCACAGGTATGTCAAAGTTGTGGTTCATCAAGATAGTTTCCTTGTATTAAGTCATTAAAAAATCAAAAATCAGTCAATCTTCACTGTGGTAGCGGTATTCATGAAGGTTTGTCAAGCACTTTCCGTTGATCCTAGTCTCATTTGTTCTCAAGTCAGACCCACTCTTAGCAAATTATGCCCATTCAGGATCTTAGTACGTGCAACTAGGCACCTGTGTTCTCTTTGATCTTCTGATTACTGGCTTTTCTCGATCATTATTACTTCGCTCACTTATCTTTGTTTCTTCATTGACTGTCTCCTGTCTCTGGGATGCATTCCTCTGATGCAACAACTCTCATTCTTTCACCCCTCCTTGGACACTTTTCTTTCCTGAGCCCCCTCTAGCCGAACGGCTTGACCCTTATTCAGGTTTAGAGTTCTCTTACACAGTTTCTTCAGCTTTGTTCATTGTTGCTACGTTTGGCACATTCTCCAAAGCCTCAGCACTTTGACTGTGAGACACATGGGCACACTAGTTTCCTCCTTTGGTCATTCCGGGGGCACTGGAGTTTGACTCTGCAAATAAGTGGATGTTGTCACCACATCTTCATCAGTTTGTCTCGCTCTACATGGATGAGGAACATGTACCCATTTCATAAGGCCAACAAACTTAACAGTAGATTTCTCCACATGGATGGGTTGAAGGGGCCATGCCAGTGGGGCTCCAAGCAGCTCTTCCTAATGCGCTTCTTCGCCAGGACCCAACTTCATGGTAATCATGGTAATGTTGTTTGCTTGAAAGGGAAATCTCCAGCTCAACCTGGTGAGAGAGAGAACACATCACATCAGCCAGTCCTTTGCAGTAGCTGAGAACCCTATTGTCTGTAATATTCACAAGCGCAGCTGCAGGAATGACTGGAAGTCTCATGGCTTTCCCCCATTAGGATCCCATGAGGGGACAGCCCTGTCATTCAATCAGGAGTGCATCAGACACTCATCAGCCATCAAAATACTTGAGGGATGTAGATGCACAAATTGTGGCAAGTTGGAACTTCAGCATCCTATTGATTTATTTGACAATTCCAGATGCCTCAGTCCTGTAAATACAAGGAAGCCTTTGATCTACCTGCAGGCCTCCACACAGCATATGCATAATCAAATTATTAAAATATGTCCTATGATCTAACTCCAGAGAAACTGGTAGGCTAACATGATGGCTCAATTTCCTCAATAACAGTTTGGTCACAGTGAGATTGTTATTCCTTCTAGTTGGGCACAATTCCACCCAACGGGAAAAGATGCACACTACCATTAAGATGTAATGGAATCCATTGCACATAAGCATCTTGTCAATGTAAAGCTGCGTACGATTGAAAGGACCACCTAATCTTCCTATATGGTTGATTCTAGAATTATAGTAACATCATTTTCTGATTTATTGGAATGATCTCTATATTATGTGGATGACTCAAGAGCGCAAAATCTGGCCATCTCAACCACTCGGGTGCCGATCACGATCCTGCAAAAACCGGGTACGAACCGTCGGACGGAGCACATACACCGTCCGACGCGTACCCGGTCGTCAAAATATACAAACATGGAATTACAATTCGCACGGAAACTCAATTTCCGTACGAATCGTACAAAACCCCGACCGACGAAAATAAACATACAAATGCGATCCGGGAAAGCGCCGACGTGACATCGGGACGCACGCAGCCTGCCATTCACAAACCAGGAATTACGATTCGCACCGACGTCATCCCGCACGGAGAATATTTTCCGGCTGCCAAAAACTGCCGGGAAATCAGGACGACGCGAACAAGGAGGACCTGTACGCGACGGACAGACATGGACCCGAACCTACGTGTCATCCCGGCCCTCATAGCAGTCGACCTCCTCTACAGGTTCCGACGCAGACGCCGCAGAAGGTCAGAACAACTAAGGGAGGGGGGAAAGGAGGGGTGGGCAAGACCAGGGGCAGGCCACAAAACCACCACCAAAGTCACACAGCACACATGCCCTGGACATACCTGACCCCCATGCCCTGGTCGCCACGAGGGGGTGGGGGCGTGTCCAGCAAAGCCAGCGTCCACCACAACGGAAGTGCCTGATGATGCGAACCGGCAACACAACTATACAGGTACGTCCCGTACCCGCGCCTTAAGAGCGTGGGTACGAGTCGTACCACGTCCACACCTACGTCACCCCAACAATGGCGGGACGGCTCGTACCCACGTGGCAAAGGCCTGGGTACGGCCCGCACAAGCATTCCACAGCATGGGAACGGATATGTACGGACCGTACCCCCACCCGCATATGCATGGAGCGTACCCCCCATGCCTTCAGTGTACGTACGGACCGTAACCCCACCCGCGTATGCATGGAGCGTACCCCCACCCCAACAGTGTAAGTACGACCTGTACCCCCACCCGCATACGTATGGAGCGTACCCCCCACCCCAACAGTGTAAGTACGACCCGTACCCTCACCCGCGTACGTATACGTCCCACCCCAACAGTGTAAGTACGACCCGTACCCTCACCCACGTACATATACGTCCCACCCCAACAGTGTAAGTACGACCCGTACCCCCCCGCGTACGTATGGAGCGTACCCCCACCCCAACAGTGTAAGTACGACCCATACCCCCACCCGCGTACGTATGGAGCGTACCCCCCACCCCAACAGTGTAAGTACGACCCGTACCCTCACCCGCGTATGTATGGAGCGTACCCCCACCCCAACAGTGTAAGTACGACCCGTACCCCCCGCGTACGTATGGAGCGTACCCCCACCCCAACAGTGTAAGTACGACCCATACCCCCACCCACGTACGTATGGAGCGTACCCCCCACCCCAACAGTGTAAGTACGACCCGTACCCTCACCCACGTATGTATGGAGCGTACCCCCACCCCAACAGTGTAAGTACGACCCGTACCCCCACCGCGTACGTATGGAGCGTACCCCCCACCCCAACAGTGTAAGTACGACCCATACCCTCACCCGCGTACGTATACGTCCCACCCCAACAGTGTAAGTACGACCCGTACCCTCACCCGCGTACGTATACGTCCCACCCCAACAGTGTAAGTATGACCCGTACCCTCACCCGCGTATGTATACGTCCCACCCCAACAGTGTAAGTACGACCCATACCCTCACCCGCGTATGCATGGAGCGTACCCCAACAGTGTAAGTATGACCCGTACCCCCACCTCGTATGCATGGAGCGTACCCCAACCCCAACAGTGTATGTACGTACCGTACCACCACCCCAACAGTGTAAGTACGACCCGTACCCCACCCGCGTACGTATGGAGCCTACTCCCACCCCAACAGTGTAAGTACGAACCGTACCCCCATGGAGCAAACCCACACACGTGTATGTTCTAAGCGTACATATTGTTAAATAGGAGGGGTGTGTGCCTATCACTCCCAGCAGTGCCCAGACGCAGGAGGGGTGGGTGCCTATCACTCCCAGCAGTGCCCAGAGACAGGAGGGGTGGGTGCAGAGTCCTCCCGGCAGTGCCCAGAGTCAGGAGGGGTGGGTGCAGAGTCCTCCCAGCAGTGCCCAGAGACAGGAGGGGTGGGTGCAGAGTCCTCCCAGCAGTGCCCAGACGCAGGAGGGGTGGGTGCAGAGTCCTCCCAGCAGTGCCCAGAGTCAGGAGGGGTGTGTGAAGAGTCCTCCCAGCAGTGCCCAGACACAGGAGGGGTGGGTGCAGAGTCCTCCCGGCAGTGCCCAGAGTCAGGAGGGGTGGGTGCAGAGTCCGCCCAGCAGTGCCCAGAGACAGGAGGGGTGGGTGCAGAGTCCTCCCAGCAGTGCCCAGACGCAGGAGGGGTGGGTGCAGAGTCCTCCCAGCAGTGCCCAGAGTCAGGAGGGGTGTGTGCAGAGTCCTCCCAGCAGTGCCCAGAGACAGGAGGGGTGGGTGCAGAGTCCTCCCAGCAGTGCCCAGAGACAGGAGGGGTGGGTGCAGAGTCCTCCCAGCAGTGCCCAGACACAGGAGGGGTGGGTGCCTAACACTCCCAGCAGTGCCCAGACATAAGAGGGGTGTGTGCAGAGTCCTCCCAGCAGTGACCAGAGACAGGAGGGGTGTGTGCAGAGTCCTCCAAGCAGTGCCCAGAGACAGGAGGGGTGTGTGCAGAGTCCTCCCAGCAGTGCCCAGAGACAGGAGGGGTGGGTGCAGAGTCCTCCCAGCAGTGCCCAGAGACAGGAGGGGTGGGTGCAGAGTCCTCCCAGCAGTGCCTAGAGACAGGAGGGGTGGGTGCAGAGTCCTCCCAGCAGTGCCCAGAGTCAGGAGGGGTGGGTGCAGAGTCCTCCCAGCAGTGCCCAGAGACAGGAGGGGTGGGTGCAGAGTCCTCCCAGCAGTGCCCAGACACAGGAGGGGTGGGTGCAGAGTCCTCCCAGCAGTGCCCAGAGACAGGAGGGGTGGGTGCAGAGTCCTCCCAGCAGTGCCCAGACATAAGAGGGGTGTGTGCAGAGTCCTCCCAGCAGTGCCCAGAGACAGGAGGGGTGTGTGCAGAGTCCTCCCAGCAGTGCCCAGAGACAGGAGGGGTGGGTGCAGAGTCCTCCCAGCAGTGCCCAGAGACAGGAGGGGTGGGTGCAGAGTCCTCCCAGCAGTGCCCAGAGACAGGAGGGGTGGGTGCAGAGTCCTCCCAGCAGTGCCCAGACACAGGAGGGGTGGGTGCCTAACACTCCCAGCAGTGCCCAGACATAAGAGGCGTGTGTGCAGAGTCCTCCCAGCAGTGCCCAGAGACAGGAGGGGTGGGTGCAGAGTCCTCCCAGCAGTGCCCAGAGACAGGAGGGGTGTGTGCAGAGTCCTCCCAGCAGTGCCCAGAGACAGGAGGGGTGGGTGCAGAGTCCTCCCAGCAGTGCCCAGAGACAGGAGGGGTGTGTGCAGAGTCCTCCCAGCAGTGCCCAGACACAGGAGGGGTGGGTGCCTAACACTCCCAGCAGTGCCCAGACATAAAAGGGGTGTGTGCAGAGTCCTCCTAGCAGTGCCCAGAGACAGGAGGGGTGGGTGCAGAGTCCTCCCAGCAGTGCCCAGACACAGGAGGGGTGGGTGCAGAGTCCTCCCAGCAGTGCCCAGAGACAGGAGGGGTGTGTGCAGAGTCCTCCCAGCAGTGCCCAGACACAGGAGGGGTGTGTGCCTATCACTCCCAGCAGTGCCCAGAGACAGGAGGGGTGGGTGCAGAGTCCTCCCAGCAGTGCCCAGACACAGGAGGGGTGTGTGCCTATCACTCCCAGCAGTGCCCAGAGACAGGAGGGGTGGGTGCAGAGTCCTCCCAGCAGTGCCCAGAGACAGGAGGGGTGGGTGCAGAGTCCTCCCAGCAGTGCCCAGAGTCAGGAGGGGTGGGTGCAGAGTCCTCCCAGCAGTGCCCAGACACAGGAGGGGTGGGTGCCTAACACTGCCAGCAGTGCCCAGACATAAGAGGGGTGTGTGCCTAACACTCACAGCAGTGCCCATGGAACGCAAAGGGTGGAGTAGCCACAGATACCATGCCCACAAATTTCAGTCAGGTGCACAAAGACCCTGCAGTACATGTAACACATGTGTGCGAGGCTGGGAGTATACGCATGCATAGCGCAGAAAAGAAAACATGTCCACATGAAGTCATGTCAATAGTCCACATACACATGTACAATGACTACCAAGGATGCCACGAATGATGCAGGTGGAGACATCGCTCAGCATGCATGTGCAAAGTTGAAGGAGTCCGTCACACACCCAGCTAATGTACACACAGCTCAGCGCTAAATATTGGGAACACCCTGCAGGGAAGATGTCAGGGTACACAGAGAAAGGAATACACCTTGGGACAATTTCACCATGCAGCAACTGCTTACATGAACACAGAATCCTAGCTAACACCGTGTGATGGCACACAGATCCCAGGGTCCCCCCTATGATCAGCACACTACTACATTTCCCACACACCCAACACATGAACACCACCCAAAACCATGTAGCAGCCCCACCAACAGCAATACCAGCAAAGCAGTAGTGTTCCAAGGGAAAAAATAAATTGCTTTATTCAGCATGAACCAAAAAATCTTGTTTGTAGGAAGTTCAATATTTACAAAGCCCATAGGGCAGTCCAGAAGTCACAGCTGGATGGGGGACACAGTGGGATGCGTGTCCCCTAGCTTGCCTGCACAGTTACATTCCGTCGTCTTCCACAGGGGTGAGGGCATCATGTGGGGGGGAAGAACCAGGCACCGCAGGGACAGGAGGGTGAAGGGTAGGCGTCGTGGGTGCAGGGATGGAGGACTCCACCACAGGGGGTGGGGCAGGGCCAAAGGCGGAGGCCAGGATCTCGCTGCACACCTTAGCAAGGTCCTCCAGGGAATCCCCTGCACCCGAAGGAACCACAGGCCCCAAGGAGGGGGAGGGGTCAGAGGGATGGGTCGCAGCGTCACTGGGGGAGGGTGTGGACGGGGGGGGGGATCAACCACCCTGACCGGGGACTTCCTTGACCGCTTGCGTGGTGGTGTCACTGTGGGGCTCAGGGACAGAGCGGCCATGAAGGAGTCTTTGGGGGAGATGTGGCCAGGAGAGCTGAGGGGAGGGGATTTGGAGGGAGTGGATTTGGTGGAATGCGGACTCCCACTCTGGCTGCGTGTCACACGTTTGCCCCCCGACCCAGTGGGTGTGCCTACTTCACCCTGTGTGTGCGTGTCAGGAGGTGTGCGGTGGACCTTCCCTGCTGGTGTGGTGCCTGTGTGTGTTGTGGTGGGTGCATGCTGACGTCTGGGTGTACGTGGGACATGCTTGGGAGTGGGAAGTGTGGATGGGGCAGGGGTAGGGGGTGGGACGTAGCGCTGCAGGAGACCCACTGCTGCAATCAGTGTCGAGTCTATCGACCTCAGCAAGCTGCATTGGTCAGCCTGCGATGAATGAATGCCCTCCAAGTATGCCTCCATGTTGTTGAGGACCTGGCTGTGGCCATGGAGGACATTAAGGATCACAGCCTGACCAATCTGCAACTGCCGCTGGATGTCCACAGACTCGGCATTGGCGGCAGCAGTGGAGACAGGGGCAGTGGGTGCGGTGCCTGGCAGGAAGGAGACATGTGGTGACCGGGCACGTTGGGAAGGGACATGAGCAAGTGGGAGGTGGCTGATGGCAATGGAGGGGGCGGGGTGCGATGTTGTGCCGCTGTCAGCTGGTGGTGCAGCCTCCACCCACTCGGAGAGATCATCCTCGGACCCGTCAGCTTCATACTCTGTTGTGCCAGTCGACAGGTCCCCGGCTTCACTCTCCTCCGCCTCAGTCCCACTTGATGTGCCAGCCCCGATGTCACCGCTGGCACTGGTGCTCGGTCCCTCTGCTCCGTCTGTGCCCATGTCTCCCTCCGTGTCCCCCGACGATGCTGTGGGCAGGGTGAAGAGACAGAAATTAATCATACACCTGTATACATATGTCACATGAGTCCAATCTACATAGGTTACAGTGCATAGCCTGAAACAAAAGAAGAGTTACATCTACAAAACAAGGTACATGTGTAGGGCATGCAAGACACAGTTGTTTGACCCACCATGCCACTGAAAAACTATGGAGAGCATGACACAATAGCAAATGAGATGGAATGGAATTTTGACTGAGGAGCAAGGCCCTGGGGACAATCCAGCACTGCATCTGCACCACACAGCGTGGCAGGAAATAGGGATGAGCAGGGACCATATCCAGGAACAAGAGGCACATGCAGCATAGGTTATACTGAAAACATGCCCACTATGACTGGCTCACTGCACCTTGAGTGCATGTCCAGACAAACATCACACACTGGCCAGTCCTAGCAAGGAGATATCAGGTTGTGACATGAAGGCCATGCCCGCACCACCCACCCCCTACATGAGACAATTATTTGGAGACACAGGAAGCACTTACAACCCCTAGTCTGGGTGAAATACACATGGGATGCAACAATTCAAGATTGCACACAAAATACCCAAGGTGCGCCTGTCCAAATAATCATGTACAAATGGGCATCATCAGATGATTGTAACAAGACACACAGGCAATGTCCACCGTGAGTATGAACAAGGAAAATCAGGTCAGGCTGTACTATGGACACTTGTACTACATTTCACGTCAATATACATTTGGCCAGGGGACAATGGCACAGAGCACAACCTATGCTGTAGACACAGAGATTGTCGACAGATTCGGATTACACACATGATACCTAGGAAAATATGCCCCTGGGGACAGTAGTGGCCACACAACTCCATGTTCCTGAATGGGAATGACTGCAACACACGCTACCATCCCCGCACTATGCGTACCGCACACTCATGCACATCATGTCACAGGCCACCACATAGGACATGCGTGCTGTAAGGCCTCACACTTGAGAGACTAACTCCCATGTCTGGACTCAGCATTAGTGCCAACTGACATGGAACCCACAAGACCAGAACTGGACAGGGCACAGGCAAGGTCCCAAAACCTGTTACACACCACCCCCACACATGATGCTGCAGGCATTGTACACGTGGAGAAGGTGCCAGGCTACATAACCTTGTGACGGAGTGACATCACACAGACCTGGCAACACATTGCAAGGAGGGGAAGGGAGGCAGGAGAGCACTGCAATACTGTGGGTAACAGGATCTGCACAGCACCATTAAACCCTGGCAGTGTATCCATGGAACAGTGCACTTACAAATGCTGGTGAAACACAACAAACACACATGTACCTACCCCCTTCCTGCTGCTGCATCTCCTGTAAGCGCCTGTCCAAGTCTGGAAATACCACCGCCAGCACACGCTTGTGGATGTGGGAGAGACGGCGGCGCCCGCGGTTCTTATGGCTCTCAGGTGAGTCCCCCAGCAGGACCCGTGCGATCCTCCGCGTCCAGCACCGGATATCCTGCCAGTGTTTCCTCACCTGGGACAGGCGCCGCTTGCGACCATCCTCACTCCTCACGGCACTGACGGTGGTCAGCCAGATCTGCTCCTTGGCAGAGGCGCCTACCTGTGAGGATGAACAAGTGACACTACATCAATACACCTGCAACATGTCACAGAGACACATATGAGAACAAATTAGCTGGTTACAACAAGGCATGTCATGCAGCCAACGCATTGCACCTTTGCCATAGGGACATACTCCTCTGGGGAAGGGCAAAAGCAGTACGTGCCAGTGAAAGTACACAGGTGGAATGAGGGCAAAGACACAATCAATTATCAAGGCTCACACTGTGCATCACACCCACCCCTCCTGCGTCTGGGCACTGCTGGGAGGACTCTGCACCCACCCCTCCTGCGTCTGGGCACTGCTGGGAGGACTCTGCACCCACCCCTCCTGACTCTGGGCACTGCTGGGAGGACTCTGCACCCACCCCTCCTGTCTCTGGGCACTGCTGGGAGGACTCTGCACCCACCCCTCCTGCGTCTGGGCACTGCTGGGAGGACTCTGCACCCACCCCTCCTGTCTCTGGGCACTGCTGGGAGTGATAGGCACCCACCCCTCCTGCGTCTGGGCACTGCTGGGAGGACTCTGCACCCATCCCTCCTGTCTCTGGGCACTGCTGGGAGGACTCTGCACCCACCCCTCCTGCGTCTGGGCACTGCTGGGAGGACTCTGCACCCAACCCTCCTGTATCTGGGCACTGCTGGGAGGACTCTGCACCCACCCCTCCTGCGTCTGGGCACTGCTGGGAGGACTCTGCACCCACCTCTCCTGCGTCTGGGCACTGCTGGGAGTGATAGGCACCCACCCCTCCTGCGTCTGGGCACTGCTGGGAGGACTCTGCACCCACCCCTCCTGTCTCTGGGCACTGCTGGGAGGACTCTGCACCCACCCCTCCTGCATCTGGGCACTGCTGGGAGGACTCTGCACCCACCCCTCCTGTCTCTGGGCACTGCTGGGAGTGATAGGCACCCACCCCTCCTGCGTCTGGGCACTGCTGGGAGGACTCTGCACCCACCCCTCCTGACTCTGGGCACTGGCTGGGAGACATCAGGCATTCCCCCCCCGGGACCCCCCCTACAGTACATAGCATGTGTGTCACACCTGGACACAATGGCAGAAGTCACAGTCACAAAAAAGGGACACAGTCTGTGCTAGTAGCCTCTGCACTCACCTGATACCCTGGTCGCCCATACAGCAGGGGTTACTGTGGGAGGATCACATCCAGCAATGCCAGGTTCTCCTCCAGGGTGAATGGCTGTGACCTCTCCACAGACCTTGACATGGTTCCAGGGAATCAGGAGCAGCAGCAGTGTGGTAGAATCGAAATATGTGCAGGCAAGTGATCCCTCATGGGACCTGGCTGCCTTATATCTGCCTTGATGTCCTGTTTCATGCACAGGAGTACAGAGTGATTGGTCACTCACATTTGCATACTATGTTTCCTCCAATCCCTTCAAACCTAGCACAGTCAGTGGGTTCTTATTGTGTTTTTTTCTTCAGCATGACGTCAACCCCACAAACACATTGCAACAAAGTAGATTCATTCCAACTGACTTCTGCTGTGCACCTTCCAGAACAAATTCAAACTTAAAACTTGGTCTCCATGACAACCAGCATGCATGTAGGCCTTAATACTTGTCCCTCATGTGTCCCCTATGTAAATTTGAGCTTCACACACACGTACGGTGCGTTCCGGGGCCCTAGGGCACCCCAAATGCATAGCAACGGCCCGTACAGGCGTGTGTACGGGCCGTACCACTATGAGTACGCATACGCAAGAACACCCATAGTGGTACGGCCCGTACACACGCCTGTACGTTCACTATCACCATGGGTGTCCTCGCGTATGCGTACTCGCAGTGGTACGGCCCGTACACACGCCTGTACGTTCACTATCACCATGGGTGTCCTCACGTATGCGTACTCGCAGTGGTACGGCCCGTACACACGCCTATACGTTCACTATCACCATGGGTGTCCTCGCGTATGCGTACTCGCAGTGGTACGGCCCGTACACACGCCTGTACGTTCACTATCACCATGGGTGTTCTCGCGTATGCGTACTCATAGTGATAGTGAGCGTACAGGCGTGTGTACGGTCCGTACCACTACGAGTACGCATACGCGAGGACACCCATGGTGATAGTAAGCGTACAGGCGTGTGTACGGGCCATACCACTGCGAGTACGCATACGCGAGGACACCCATAGTGATAGTGAACGTACGCACGCGTGTACGGGCCGTACCACTATGGGTGTTCTTGCGTATGTGTACCTACTGACCGTACACATGCCTGTACGCTCACCATCACTATGGATACACATACGGCAGCACTCCCATAGTGATATGGGAACGTACACAGGCCCTCTTAGCAGCAGTACGGTGGTTTTCACACATCACGGTGGTGACAGGCAGCACACAGGAAGGAATAGGGCTGACATACTTGTCCATGGATGGACATCAAGGCATTGTCTGGGCAGTACTACATGTGTGGGGCACAGGTGTGAAAGGCTGTGATGTGGCACATGACTCCTGAGTCGAGAAGGCACCAGATGTATGATGAGATGTGTACACATGTAATATGTGACGGTGCGATGTGTGCCAGGCATGCCCTTGACTCCTTTGACATGTGTGCATGTCGTACTGCACACTTGTGATGAGCGTCACTGGCATGGCACGGACACCAACACACGGAAGTGTCCCCTGAGGCCCGGTACAGGGGTTACCACACCTGACATGTCACTACCCATGGTGCATGATGTGACTATGTCATGTATGTGTGGGGGGTTCACATTAGGTTGATGTTGGAGCTCCCTCAAAAGCTGCAGCTGTTGCAGCAACCAACATGTGTCTGTGTGTAGATTGACATTGCACACTGTTCCGCACACCATGCCACATGTGGTATTGGATGTGAGGTGCGTATGTATGCATGGGACACGGAGTAGCGTAACAAGGACATGTCTGCATCCTCTCTATGAATGTGTGGTGAGTCATCACATGTACACCTTCATGGCAAGGTGTGTGGGCTGTCCTAGTGTAATGTCATGTGACCTGTGGCTCTAGTGTTCCGCTACCAGTCTCTGCAATCTACATCCTACATCTGCTGATGTGTGGATGTATGTCACTCCTGTCTTGCGTCTGGCTGTTCACTTGCACTGGGACACAGCTAATCCCATGCCATGGCATGTGGAGGTTCACAATCTCCGTGTGTAGCTGGGTCTTGGTAGGAGTGTCACCTGGCAGCCACACGTGTCCAGGGCATGTGGCACATACCTGACTCCGTATGTAGCATATGTGTATAGACAGATTAACATGTGCTCAGTACTAATTAATTGTTTTTGTGGTGCACTCACTCTTCCTTGTCACTTCCAAATTACTGCAGAGCGCCGCCTCTTCCCCGACCAATTCCGGACTTGGCTGCCATGCGGGAGAATGACTGTATCCGGTGCTACCGCTTCCCCCAACGGTTGATTCTGGATTTGACGGCGAGACTGGCACCACACCTGCAACCGCTGCACAGGTATCCTACGGCACTGACACCCAAGCTGAAGGTAATGGCAGCCCTACATTTTCTAGCCACGGGTACCTTTCAAAATACCATAGCTCATGTTGGTGGCATGTCCCAGAGCATGTTCTGCCGTGTGCTGCATGATTTCTTAGAGGCCATTTTGATTCACCTGGATGACTTCATCCATTTTCCTACCCCTGAAATGTTGACTGGGGTCAAGCGTGGATTCTATGCCCTGGGAGGGATGCCCCATGTCATTGGGTCCATAGATGGGACACATGTGGCTTTGGTACCACCACAGGCACAGGAGGTAGCGTACCGGAATCGCAAGCACTACCACTCCATCAATGCCCTTGTGGTGTGTCTGTCCAACATGTTGATTTCACATGTCTGTGCTCGTTTTCCAGGATCAGCACACGATGCCTACATCATGAGGCATAGCAGGGTGCCTGAAATGATGACGCAGCTGCGAAACGAACGAGCATGTGTTGTTGGTGGGTACACTCTGTCTGTCCTGTATTTTGCGTAGACTTCCAGCACGACCGCTTCTCCTGTCCTGCTTATGTCCATGTGCTTTCCAAGTAGGGGACGCTGGCTATCCCAACATGCCATGGCTGATCACACCTCTCCGCAACCCCATCACGCCGGCCCAGCTCCGCTACAACACCGCCCATGGCCGGACAAGGCGAGTGATAGAGAGAACGATTGGCCTCCTGAAGAGCCGATTCAGATGCCTCCACAAGACCGGCGGCGCCCTCCCATATGCCCCGGCGAAGGTCTGCAAAATCTTCATGGTCTGCTGCATGCTGCACAACATGGCAGTTGAGAAAGCTGTGCCACTCATCCTGGATCAAGATGACCAGGACCATCCACCCGTGGAGGACGAAGGGCTTGTCAATGGGGCTAGTGATGTGGAGGATGTGGAGCCGCAAGAGGACATCCGGACTTGGCTCATACGCGACTTCTTTGCTTAGTGGTGAGTACCAGTGTCTGAGTGTGCACGCATTGGTCCCCGTGTGGCATGTGTTGCGATGTGTGTCTCCACCGGCATGTATGGCATGTGAGTCAGAGGTGTGTGTGGGTGTGTCACTGGAGTGATGGTGCCAGTGATGGTTGTATTTCCCCAGTCATAATTGTGACCTAGCATGTTGTCATCCATACATGTGTCGAGTACATGCACATGCAAGTGGCTGTGCTTTTTGTGGCTGACTTCTTGTGTGTCTCTCTTCCCCAGGTACTTGCGCATGCCGTCTGCTGGTTGCATTGTTGTGGCACTGCTATTCCTCATGGACACGTCATCGTGTGCTGACTCAGCGTTACAGGCACGGACACATTTGGAAGTCACCTTAGGGTAAGGGATGCATCAGGGGTGTATTGGGTGTGGCAGTTGTTCACGATGTATGCACACTGCCCCTGTCGATGTTTGGTTCCTCTGCAGACATGTAGCATCACCATGGTACACATTACATGCAGCTGGGTATACCTGAATAGATGGTCAGACTTGTTGACAGTCATCAGTGATGGGATTGTGGAATGTGATGATGGCATCAATGTGTGTAACACTGCCCTCGGACACATACGGTTTGCATTGGCTAGACATGCTGTGGGACTTCCACATCAGCGGATCAATGGTGTATGGCAGGCTCTCCGTGAGCAGCTGGGGGTGTTTAGCTGTTAGCCGACACTTGTGGGCCAGTTCCATGGCTATCACGCATTTGTGCTGCAGAAGGGGGGTGCCAGTGTTGGACCCACATGTTACTCCACATGAACTGTTCATGTGTACTTCGAGTTGCCTCTGCAATCCCGAATACATGACTAATAAAGATGTCCCTATGCCTCCAAGGTGCCTCTTCTCAGTCAATGCTGGTGTGTTGCCACGGTGCATCCGGCATGTCTGGCATGGTTTTCCGTGATAGTGGCTATGTGTCTATGTGTCGAGTAGCAAGATGCAAGCTGTTTGTGTGGGATTAGACTGTGTATTGTGCATGATGTCCATGACTGTGTAGGTATTGTGACATGTGCCATCCCCATGCATCCAACGTTGGCCAGGCCACCATTCTCAGCATCCACCGGACTCAAGCTTGCAGGACATGGTTCTGCCACCTGTCTACACATACCTGGGTGCCCCCCAGGACACTCGACATGATCCCTGACCTCTGCGCATGACTATTGCTGTACTCAATATGTCTGTCGGCACGGTTGTGCGGCCACCCCCTCAGCTGGTTGGGCCCATCACGGGTGTGTATGGTGCTCCATGTCTGTCTTGCCTAATACACTGTGACCCATGTGTGTCCTGTGCCAGACTCAGGCCCCAGGGTGTGGATGGTTGAAGTCAAAAGAGAACTCAGGCATGGTTAGACTTTACAAGACACATGTAAGGTAATAATGCAACCAGCAGGCATCTTCTCTTCATGGTGTGAATTTTTATTTTAGTGGGGGGGGGGGGTTTGACATGAGGGGCTTTCCGGGTGTGTGGAATCCAAAGTTCACTAGGGGATTTGGTGTCCTTGCCATTTGAAATCCTCAGAGTCCATGCCACAGTCTTTGTCAACATTGGTCAGACAGTGACCAGCAAGGCCATGTGGCAGAGAATGTCTTTTGATGCTGTGATGCTGTTGCTCCAGTGGGCCAGGTGCCAGGCCAGGTGTCCTGGGAGATGGTGCTGTAGCGCCGACCCTCACGGTCTTTTCCGTGGACGACCCGCCCTCCTGCGGGGACCCTCAGAAGCAGGCCGTGACGATGTTTGGGATGCTCCATCGGATGTTTCCTCCTCCTCCTCCTGATCCCTCCCTGTGGGTGGTGATGTTCTACGCCTTCTGGCACAGGGAGGGTTGCCCATGTTGTCGGCCATCCGACGGAGTGTAGTGTGAATTCCCGTGAACACCGTCACGAGCTCAGCCTGTCTGTCCTCCATCCTCCGTTGGTGTTGCAGTAGACAGGCATGTAGCTCCGCATGTTGCTGGGCCTGCTGGGTCTTGATCCCCTCGAGGACGGACACAACCTGGGCCATGCCCGTGGTGTCCTGCTGATATGTGTCCAGGATGTTTCGGACATGGGCATATACCGGTTCCCCAGCCAACTGGTCAGGCTGGCGCCTCCGCCGTCCTCCACTCCCACCACCCCTGCCCACTTGCGCCTGGCCTGCCGTTGTGGGCACATCGGGTCTCCGGGACCCCTGAGGGATGGCATTTGCGGTGTTGCCTGCCTCCTCCTGGGTGCCCGGAGAACCTTGTCCCTCCTGGACAGACTGGCTGCTTTGTGGTGGTGGGGCAGGGATCCTGGGTGTCTCCTGGGATGTGGCAGGAGTGGGGGTGGTGGTTGGCCCCGTTGTACCTGACGCAGGTGCTGCAGGTCGTTGGACACCAGAGGGGCCAGGTTGGTCGGGGTCGTCCACAGAGTGGTGAGAGTCGTCGCTGCCGGTGGGATCGGCCTCCCGCAGAGCCGGGTCCTGTGAGTCTTCCCCCCCAGTGTTGGGGGGTGAACCACGACGTTGACCTGTGTTTGAGAGAGACAATGTTAATTTTGTTCCATGCAACATCCATGTTTCATTAGTTTCAAAGTTGGAACATTTCCTCTGGGAATTTGGATCTGTCTAGCATTCCACTCACAGTGCACTTGTGCATGGGTATGTCCCTTGGCCACAGCTTTGGCAACTTTAACTATGTGTGGCACAGTCTTAGTTGCTGCGTCAAGTGTGACTGCAGTCAGCAGTGGAGTGGGCAGGTGTGGCGAGCCGTGCATTGGCGCCTTCCGTGTTGCACTGTACGTGGGCACATGAAGTTGTTCCACACACTTCAATGATGCAGGTAGCTGTCGTTGTGCTCGTTCACAGGTTGTGACATGGCCCTGTGTTTTGCCATGGAGGAGAGGGGGGGGTGCTGGCACTGGCCACCCTTGTCTACATGCACGCAGTCCACCTGCTGACAAGCAGACATTCCCACACACCACAAGGCTGATTTGCTCTCCCTGTGTCTCCCTCCCTCTCTGTCCCCCTCTCCCTCCCTCTGTGTGTCGGCCTCCTCCCTCTGTCCGTCTCCCTGTGTCTCCCTCCCTCTCTGTCCCCCTCTCCCTCCCTCTGTGTGTCGGCCTCCTCCCTCTGTCCGTCTCCCTGTGTCTCCCTCCCTCTCTGTCCCCCTCTCCCTCCCTCTGTGTGTCGGCCTCCTCCCTCTGTCCGTCTCCCTGTGTCTCCCTCCCTCTCTGTCCCCCTCTCCCTCCCTCTGTGTGTCGGCCTCCTCCCTCTGTCCGTCTCCCTGTGTCTCCCTCCCTCTCTGTCCCCCTCTCCCTCCCTCTGTGTGTCGGCCTCCTCCCTCTGTCCGTCTCCCTGTGTCTCCCTCCCTCTCTGTCCCCCTCTCCCTCCCTCTGTGTGTCAGCCTCCTCCCTCTGTCCGTCTCCCTGTGTCTCCCTCCCTCTCTGTCCCCCTCTCCCTCCCTCTGTGTGTCGGCCTCCTCCCTCTGTCCGTCTCCCTGTGTCTCCCTCCCTCTCTGTCCCCCTCTCCCTCCCTCTGTGTGTAGGCCTCCTCCCTCTGTCCATCTTCCTGTGTCTCCCTCCCTCTCTGTCCCCCTCTCCCTCCCTCTGTGTGTCACCCTCTGTCACCTCAGCCCAGCTTCCTGGGCACACACTGTTAGCAGTTCTTTGAATGGCCCTTGGATTGTTGCTGTGAGTTTGTTTCTGATCTCCAGGCACCCATTGGGTGTAGTGTCTGTGTCTGCGCTGCTGCTGTGGTGGTGTGTGCTGCCACTCTTTCACAGTGTTGGCTGTTCATTAGCTGCTGTCATGTGCAAAAACGTGCCTTCACCCCCATGTCTTAATGCAAGGCATCCGCCATTTGCTGGCAAGTCTTTCCTGTGTGGGGACACACTGTTTGTCTGGCTGTGACCTAGGCCATATGGGCAGAGGGCATTGTTGTCTGCTTCTGAGTTGCACTATGTGATTTTTGGGGCCCACCCTCCCGCCATCCGGGTTACCTTGTCATGTGTTGGTGTCTTCTGTGGCCTGTGACTTGACATTGTCCAGCTGGGTGCATGGGGCATGGTGGCGCCAGTGGCATGTGCGTGTTCATGGAGTGTGGTTGAGTCATGCGATAGCTTGGGGTGGTTGCGTGCCTGTTTGTGAGTTTGGTTGTGGATGACGTTCCCCCCATGTGAGGTGCGTTGGTTGTGTACTCACCCGGGTCTCGGAGTCCTCCTAATCCTTCGACTGCCTCCACCGGCAGTATGGCCATCACCCTCTCCTCCCAGGGATGGTAGTGTACGGGTCTGCGGGACGGCCCTCCTCCAGTGACGTTGGCCTGGTTGTGTTCATCCGTCATCTTGGCTCGGACCCTCCTCCGCAGATCGTACCACCTGGCTTGGCATTCCTGCTTGTTCCTTCTGGTGTCCGCAACAGCATTCACAGCATCGACGATGGTCTGCCACATGGCTGTTTTTGCTGATATGCTGGTCTGTCTGACCAATGTTCCAAAGAGCTGTGGCTCGACTCTGAGGATTTCATCGACAAGGACCTCCAACTCTCGGTTAGTGAACTTTGGATTCTTGTTAGTGGGCATGGTGAGGGGTGTGGGTGTGGATGGTGGGGGGGATGTGTGTGGATGGTTGTGGGTGTGTGGGTGTGGTTGTGCAGGTGTGTGTGTGAATGTGATGAGGGGGTGTTTGTGAAGGTGTGTGTGTGAAGGTGTGCAAGTGTAAGGTGTGGTAAAGCTTCTAGTATGGTGCTGTAGGTTGTCTGTGGGGTCTGGCAGCAGTGAGTCTATTGCAAAGGCTCATGGTTTGTGTGTGTTGGCCCTTTTTATTGGTCCATTGGTGGGTGTGGCTGTGTTTGAACTTTGGGTGGGTGTGTTATAAGGAGTGGTGGTGTTTTGGGCCTCTGTTTGTTTTTGGCAGTTGCAGGTCAGTGAATGTGTTGTTTTAGTGGTTGTTGGACATGTTTAGTGGCTTTGTGCCATTCGAATGGTGTATTCTTGTGTCGTTTTGGTTTGTCCTGGTTGTGTACGTGCGTTTTTTGCGTGTGTACGGTGTGTACATGGGCCATTTTGTTGTACAGTGCTGTCCTTGTGTGTGGCTTGGTACGACTCGTACATGCGGTTGTGATGTTGGGGCCTGGGGTGCGCTCCGTACTTAGAATGTTGTGGTGGGGGTATGCTCCATGCATACGCGGGTGGGGGTACGACTCTAACGTACACGGGTGTAGATACACGGGGGTATGACACGAACGTAGAGGGGGGTAGGACACGTACAGGGGTGTACATACACGGGGGTACGACATGTACACGGGTGTACATACACGGGGGTACGACACGTACAGGGGTGTACATACAGGGGGGGTACGACACGTACACAGGTGTACATACAGGGGGGGGTACGACACGTACACGGGTGTACATACACAGGGGGTACGACACGTACACGGGTGTACATACACGGGGGGGTACGACACGTACAGGGGTGTACATACAGGGGGGGGTACGACACGTACATGGGTGTACATACACGGGGGTGCGACACGTACACGGGTGTACATACAGGGGGGGTACGACACGTACACGGGTGTACATACACAGGGGGTACGACACGTACACGGGTATACATACAGGGGGGTATGACACGTACACAGGTGTACATACAGGGGGGGTACGACACGTACACGGGTGTACATACAGGGGGGGGTACGACACGTACACGGATGTACATACACGGGGGTATGACACGTACACGGGTGTACATACACGGGGGTACAACACGTACAGGGGTGTACATACAGGGGGGTACGACACGTACATGGGTGTACATACACGGGGGTACGACATGTACAGGGGTGTACATACAGGGGGGGTACGACACGTACACGGGTGTACATACAGGGGGGGTACGACACGTACACGGGTATACATACACGGGGGTACGACACGTACACGGTGTACATACAGGGGGTACGACACGTACACGGGTGTACATACAGGGGGGGTACGACACGTACACGGGTGTACATACACAGGGGGTATGACACGTACACGGGTGTACATACACGGGGGGTACGACACGCACACGGGTGTACATACACGGGGGTACGACACGTACACGGCTGTCCATACCCGGGGGGACGACACAAACGTACACGGGTGTAAATACGGGGGAGGTACGACACGAACGTACACGGGGGGTACGACACGTACACGGGTGTACATACACGGGTGGGGGTGTACATTCACGGGGGGTACGACTCGAACGAACGGGGGCTGGGGGGAGTGTTGGGCGCGTATGCGGGCACATGTCTCCATGGTTGCTATGGGAGTTCGGTGCGGACGGTGTTTTTTCCATACGGTTGTAACATCGGACGCACGGGATGGATCGTGATTCCGCGGTCGGACTTCACTTTTCACATTTGTACGGTAAATCGTCCGAGGACGTGTCGGACACATTTTCTGACCCGAGGACGTGTGGGGAATAATTCCCAATGCGATTCGTATGGACTTTTTGCCAGGCGAATCGTAATTGGCAGTTTGTACGGCACTTGTACGATTCGTACGGTAAAAAGACCGGATACGAGTCGTACGGGCTATTTTTTTACCGGATCGTGATCGGCACCATAGTGTTTGCAAGCGGTCCCAAAATCACTTCCACTCTTGGTGCTGCACTTTTTACAACACCTACTTCAATGGGTAACTGTACAGCTTCCAACAGTCCATAACTTAATTCTCATTTCTGATAGGGGAGAGAGAGAAAGTCATGAAACCCCCCTGGGACCATAACTGCTCGAAGCCATGGACCATACCAAACCTGTATTGGTTATCAGTATAGATGGTAACTCTCAGATTGTTAGAGATGCAGCAAGCTCTAGTAAGTGAGATCAGTTCAGCCATCTGTGCAGAGGTTACATTGCACAAATAGGAGGCTTCGACCACTCCTTCCAAGGTGCACATAGGTTCACCATCTTTAAACAGACCAATATCTTTGCTAGAAAAATCCCAGATTTCCTCCTTCACGAAGTCCTTCAAGTTGGGGATAAGCCTTCCTTTGTCAAATCGGGACTAATCCAATGGACTCTTTTGTGTGCTCAGTTTAAAGTCTGCATCTTCAGCATGTTTCCGAAGGTCAACATCATCCCGAGTACAATAGATCACACACTTCCAGAGTAAATCCCTGCCCAATAGATTGACTGGACCAGAATCACATATTACAAACTGATGGTCCTCTTCAAGGGGACTATCTTCATAAGGTTTTAGCCAAAACATGATCCACTATTTGCTTTTCCAAAATATCTACACCTTTAATTTGTTTTCATGAAAGGTGCAGGTTTGGGACCTCTTCGGGTCTTACAGCAGAGAGGGTAGCACCTATGTCAACTAAAAACAACAGGGGGTGGGCATCTACCTTTCCATCATCCACATGTGGACCACTCTGGTCTACCTCAAAGACTATGCCAAGCAGGCAATCTGCCTCCCTTCTCAGGCATTGTCATAGATCAGAACCTGGATTTCCGAAAGTGTTGAAGACCAGAAGCTGTTGCAAACTGTCCGGTCTCGTAAAGGTGTTTGCTGAACTCTACGGTTCATATTTGTATTAAACCTTAGACCAATCAAAGTTTGCTGCATGAATAGGGCTTGGGGCGTATTAGCATTATGGGATCTATGCGAAAACATATTCTGCATTGGCATCGCATTCAGATTTGACCTCTAGTAAGTAAGTAAGTAAAGAACTCAAAGAGTGCACAAATGCTGAGGCGTCTTGGCGCTGGAAGAATGCAAGAATGGCACAATGGAAGTCAGGAGGTACTCGGTCACTACTGAGAAGGGAAGAGACAGGTTTTGACTAGGCTCCGAAACTGGGGTCTGGAGGATTGAAGCCTAATGTTGAGTGGTAACTCATTCCAGAGCTTAGAAGCCTGATATGAGAGACATCTGCCTCCCCACCATGACTTCTTAACTCTCAGAACGCAGACCAGCGCTTTGTCAGTGGATCTTAGAAACCGGCGAGGGGTGTGCCATTGAAACAATTTGTGGTAGTCCTTAGCCCCCCCGCACACTGCTTTATGAACCAGGCAAAATGCCTTGAACCCTGTCTGCTGCTTAACGGGGAGCCAGTGAAGATTTCTGATAGCATCAGAAATGTGATTATATTTTGGAATATTTATCAAGGTACAAGCTGCAGAATTCTGTATTGATTGCAGTTTTGATAGTTGGTGTTTGTCAAGGTCTAAGTATAGGGCGTTGCAGTAGTCTAGGCAGGAGAGAATAAAGAAGTGATAGAATTTTACGGATTATCTTTAAAAGGAAGTAGCAAACTAATGTCACCTGGTTGATCTGCCCTGAGAAATTGAGCTGGACATCACATAGAAAGCCTAAGTTTCTCATCTTGTCAACAAGGACCGGGCAGACTCCAGCCACTGTTGGCTACCATGCTTGGTTCCAGGCCCTCGGTCTTGTCTGTATTTAATTTTAAATAGTTATTGTGCATCCATTCCATGATGTGGCCAAGACAACTGTAAAATCTGTCTGCCACTGAGTCTGCCATTGAGGAGATGGAAATGATAATTTGGGTATCGTCTGCATGTGATGCTAACGAGAAACCTTGGTTCCTGATAAGTTTGGCCAGTGGGGACACATAAATATTGAATAACGTTGGTGAGAGTGCTGAGCCCTGTGGAACTCCCCCGGGGAGATAGAATTTGATTGATTCTAGGTTATACCAGCACACCCTCTGTTGTGTGGCTGACAGGAAAGAGGTGAGCGTGGTGTCTCCAATTGCTACTGCCTCCTGCCGTCGTGTAAGTACAGTATTATTAACCATGTGGAACGCGGCTGATAGGCCAAGTAGGATATGGATAGCCCTGCAGGCTGCCACCCCCTATCAACTTGGCAACGTATTTCCTCAGTGGCCATAATAATTGCAGACTCCATGGAGTGGTCTGATCGAAACCCGTGTTAGGTTGAATCTAGAAGATTGTTGATATTTAGGTATTCCGCGAGCTCTAGGTTAATGGCTTTTCCCAAAACTTTGGCTACTAAAGGCAGACAAGAGATCGGGCGGTAGTTAGTTACTTTGAAAGGGTCAAGGGAAGGTTTCTTTAAAATGGACTGAATACAGGCTTTCTTCCAGGAAGTTGGGAAAACACCAGTACCGATAACATTATTCAAGAGAGGGGTAAGTAGGTCACTGACTATTTTCGAGACACCATGAATGATGTCCAGCAGGCACGGATTGGTTGGGGATCCCGACTTTGTAGCCAGTAACAAGTCATTTACTATGTCGATAGTCATTGGGGCGAAACAAGTTAGATGGCAAGTAATATCTGGCTCGTCTTCCATAATTTGAGCCCGAAGGGAGGAAGGGCCAGAGCTCCAATTCTCTAGTTCCTGATATATTGTTTGAACCTTAGGCTGAAAGAAAGTAGCCATAATATCACAGAGAACTTGTTTAGAGGCAAATACATTCCCCTGCAGTGACGATCTTAAAGAGCTCTCTGGCGGAGTTCTTTCCCTCTCTATTTTGCTAGTGTAGAAGAGCTTTTTATAAATGATAATGGCCGCTTTATATTTGGTTAATGCATGGTTATAGTTCTTCTTACCCACCACACTGTAATCTACCCTCCATGCACGTTCTAAGCATCTACGTGTGGATTTTAGGATTTTAAGCTCAAGATTATACCATGGGGCAGAGGGTTTAAACCTACGCTGCTTAACTATTCTTTCTGGAGCCAGTTGATTTATAGCTGACCTAATCCAGTTCTCATAGCTTTCAGAAGCCATGTTGGGGTCTGCAGCTAGAGTAGGCAGGCTATTTTCAAGCATGTCTATTAGTACTTCAGACCTAATTTTCGGGAGAGATGCGGGGGTCTTGTTTCTGCCACTCAAGTAAGCTGAAGAAAATAGCCATGTGGTCAGCCCAGATGAGTGGCAACATTTTATTAATACTAATGGAGAAGTTGTTGGTAAAGATCCCATCCAGCGTGTGAAGTGCCTTATGGGTAAGTTCTAGGACTATCTGAGTCAGCCCGAAACCTTCAAGGTTGTCTAATAGCACAGAGGTACATGACTCGTCGACAAGTTCTAGATGAAAATTGAAGTCCACTAGTATCTTGAATGTGGGGTAGTCTAAGTAGGATTCCATAAAGGACTGCAGGCCTTGAATAAATGGGGATTTGGGCCCGGGCTGTCTGTGGCGGAGCAGACCAGGAAAAACTACCACATTCTTTATTTTGATGTTGAACGTCATGGCTTCAGCTCCTGGCAGCAAAATGGGCTAAACATGATTTTAAACTCGGACCTGTAAATGATAGCAATCACATCACCCATTTGTCCTGATCTGGGTAACCTGGCAAGCGAGTAATCAACTGGTAGCGCTGTCACCCAGTCGGGTTCGGATGAAGCAGTGGCCCATGTTTCTGTGAGAAAAAACACATCAGGGTCTGAGGTTTGCAACAGACATTCTATCTCATATTTATGTTTGATGGCCGATCTCGAATTCAGTAAAATGGCACTTAATGAACCACCCTTGGGTTGTGGAGCATCAGCATCCCCTGTGAAGGCAGTGGATAATGGAATGCAGGGGGAACTTCGGTAATTTACTCCCCAGGTTGGGTCCATTTGATGGACAGCCTCCTTAAGGGAGCTGAAGGCCAGAGCAGTGTCGGGGAGATTGCTGGCTGAGAGTGTGAACTTACAGTGGGGGCAGGGTAGAGAGTTATTGTATATCCCGTCGACCACAAAATGCCATTGTCACTCTTACCATTTCTTAAAGCCAGTAACTGCTCCCTGGTGTAAGTGAAATTGGCAAAACGGGCAGGGAATCTGACCATCTGTTAGAGTCGGGGATCTCCAACCCATTTCCTTGGGGATGGTAAGGAGTGGTGAACTTGTACGTTACCCCACACTCCTTCCACAGGGATTTCATATATGTGGATATGAAATTGGTCCCCCTGTCGCTCACCACCTCTAGAGGGAATCCCACTCGGGAGAAAATTCCCATCAGTGCCCGTCCCACCACGGGGGCCGTCACTGTCCTCAGAGGGATGGCTTCAGGGTACCGGGTGGCATGGTCCACCAAGACCAGGATGAACCTGTTGCCCAGGGCTGTCTTGGGGTCCAGAGGCCCCACAATGTCAATACCCACTCGTTGGAATGGCGTACCGACCACAGGGAAAGGTTGCAGAGGAGCCTTGTGCTTCCCTCCGCTCTTACCACTTGCCTGGCAAGTCTGACAGGTTCTGCAGTAGGAATCGGAATTCTTATGCATTTGGGGCCAGTAGAAGTGGGTGACAAGCCTGTCATAGGTCTTGTCCATCCCCAAATGTCCTGCTAACGGCACATCATGAGCCAGCCCCAGTAGGAAGGTTCTGAACTTCTGGGGTACCACCAGCACACGGGCTGACCCAGGTTCAGCAGCCTTAGGCTCGGAATACAGGAGGTCACTCTCCCAGTACACGTAGTGTGTTTTGGCCTGAACACCATTGGCCTGGTCTGCAGCCTGCTGCCGCATACCCATGAGAGAAGGGCATTCTTTCTGCTCCCTGCAGAATTCCTCCCTGGAGGGACCTCCTTCTTGCTGCCAATGGGTCAGCTCAGGCAGATCTCCCAGTTCGGCAATCTGTTCCCCGGTAGGCTCCAGAGCATCCCCCTCAGGGTCTACTTCCTCCTGGGCCGTGGGAACTTCGGGGGCCGGTTTCCCGCGCCTCCTGCGCCTTCTCCCTAAGGCCGGTTCCTGGACCTCTCCCTCAGGCTCCAGGACCCTCTCAACACCCCTACTGGCTGCCATGGACCGGGTGGTCACGCACGCCCAGTCGGGTAGACCCACCATCCTCAGATGCGTGGTCTTCTCCACCTTTTCCCAAGGGGAACTCTCCAGGTCGTTCCCTAGCAGACAATCTACAGGCATGTCAGTTCTCACAGCGACTTGTAGAGTACCAGAGACCTCCCCCCACTCAAAGGGAACTTGAGCCATTGGACAACGACTCTCTACGTTGTCAGCATTGACAACCCTACAGTAGGCATTGGGTACAATCTGCTCTTGAGACACCAGGTGTTGCCTCACCGAGGTCACGCTGGCTCCTGTATCTCTAAGAGCCTCAACCTTCTTTCCATTGATGGTCACCACCTGCCCATATTTCTTAGTGTTAGAGGGCAGGTAGGTTACAGGGACCATCTCACTGTCTCCTAGCGAGACTAGGGTCATCTGCCCGGGACCCCCACCCTCCTGGACTGCTACTTCCTCCCCAAAGTTAACACTAGCTACTTGCCGGGGTGGAGCACCAGTGGGTGCGGTCTTACCAAACAGGCGACACTTAGGATCAGAGGCAATGTGGCCCGGATCGCCACACTTATAACAATTGAAGGGCCCCTTTGGAACAGGTCTACCTGTCGGGGCCCCGTTCTGCTGCGGGGTTGGGGGAGGCTGAGAACCCTTCTGCTGGTTCCCTTGGGAATTACTTTGGGGGCCTTTTTGGAACCCCTTCTGTTTACCCTTGTCCCCCCCACTCTTCTGCTGGGGACCCTGCCCACCTTTGGCGGAGTCTCCCACTTGACCCTTGTGGACCCTGGTGATGAGCCAGCGGTCCGCCTCCTCAGCAAGCTTCCTCGGGTTGGACAGCTTGCTATCTATCAGGTGCTGGCGTAGCTCAGGAAAACATTGACTGGACAAGTGCTCCCATGCAATTAAATCAAGCAGCCCTTGATAATCATTCACTTTGCTACCCTTCACCCAACCATCCAGCGCTCTGCAGAAAAAGGTCACATATTCCACATACGTACTCTCAGGGATCTTCTTGGTCTCCCTGAACCTCTGTCGATATAGCTCCGGAGTTAACCCATACCTGGTCATTAAAGCTTCCTTCATATGGGGGTATGAGGTTTGGACTTCTAAGGGCAAATCTAACAGTGTGTCCCGCCCTTCAGCAAGGAACCTTCCCCACAACCCCGCTCCCCAGTCTTTCTCAGGGACCCGGTGTGAGGACATGGCCACCTCGTAGGCCCTAAACCACTGCCCTATGTCATCCTTTCTGAAATACTCCTTTACTACATCTTTGGGGATGTACACCTTGGACTCTACCTGCGCTGGTGGAGTGCTGCCACCAGAAGGAGCGGTGTCCAAACTTTTCGCCTTCAGCTCCAACTCCTTCAATCTGATATCGTGATCCATTTGGCGTTGTTGTGCCTCCAGGGCCAACTTCTGCTTTTCCATTTCCATTTGTCCTGCCAACTTTGCCATCTCCATTGCATGCGCCCTGTCTGCTGCCCTGTCTGCCAGCTCCTCTGGCGACCGGACTCTGCTGGGCTCCTCAAGGTTGTCGGGTGGAACGATGTCCCCCGCATTCCGTGGGTCTCGTGACTCCCTCCAGGCTCTTAGCGCCTTGGCGTACTGGGTTCTCCTCTTGAATCCAGCATGGGGAACTCGGAATTTTACACTGTAGCCTTTCAATTGCTCCATCGTGTAGCCTTCCAGTCTCTCCCAATCTACCTCATCTATTCCAGAAATCACAGAGAGTGCTCTTCCAGCGGAGTGCGAGCCAGGCATGGTTGCAGTAATGGCAGATGTCTCAACAAAGTTCAGAAAATGAAAACCTGTGGCTGCGTTACTTGGTCTGCTCTCACTATCTGGTGATTAATAATTCACTGTATGCAAATTACAAGTGCAAATCCGAAATCCCAACCGCTGCCAACAATGTTAGAGTCGGGGATCTCTGGTTGGCGCAAGGTTGCCCTTGTGTCAAGCAGGAACCCTCTCCTCCACGTCAGGGCGCAGGATAACCCCTCGCGAATGACCCTTGCTCACCCTCTAGGTGCGTGGCGTGAGCAGCCAAGGCGATTCCTCAGGCGTTGTTGGTTAAGCACTTACAATCATACACACAGTAAATACATCAATCCCCCCAGAAACGGACACCAGACCTGGATATATATAAAAATACGCTTCTTTATGTAAAAATAGGTATATATATCTCAGCAGAATTATCACAAGACCAATAACGTTTTCGCTATGCCACCAGGTTGTAAAGCAGGCAAATGTTCTTTGTTCTTAGCTTCAAATGGAGACTTTGTAGCCTCTTGCAAGTGTTACTTGTGGTTCCAGTACTCACAGCGATCGGCTCCTGCGAACGGGGAAATAAGGCGTTGCGGGCCCCGAGCCCGATACTGGAACTTCTTTCGTGATGTGGAGAGTCGGCACAGGTCGGTGCGACTCTCAGCTTCGGAAGTGTTCTTGGGTCCTCAATCAGCAGGTGTGGGCAAGTAGGCAGGCGCGGCCAGCGACCCTTTAGCACGGCGGTGCAGGGGGGTCTCCACAACGGGGGCGGCGCGGCCTGAGATGTCCGGGGATAGCGAAGCGGGGTCACAGGGCACGGTCAGTGCAGCTGGATGACCCGGCGTGGATCACAGTCGTCGGACGGCTTCCGGCAGGAGGGGTGATAGCGCGGTCAGCGCGCTCCAGTAGCAGGCGGTGACAGGGATGCAGGCGGCCTGGCCCGGGGACAGAGAGCGGCTCGGGACGGAGCGGGGCTCTCACGGGTTGGAGGCAGGCGAGCTTCTGAGTGTCACGGCCCTAGGAGGGGCGATGAGGGGCGCAGTCTCTTTTCCCGCGGGATGCCCACACGGCTCGAATTGGAGGATGAGCAAGAAGCACAGAGAACCCACTGTTCCTGGGGTTCAGTTCAGGGGGCAAGCTCAGATCAAGCCCTTGGAGAATGTTCAAGCACAAAGTAGCAAAGTCTTTTCAGTAAGTCTCTTCCTCTCCTTTCTCAGCAAGGCAGGCAGCAGGCCAGCTCCTCCAGCGTCTCCTTCTCCTTCTAGTCGGGCAGAGGTTCTTTGTGGTAAACAGGATTCTGATTTCTTAGGAGCCAGGCTCCTACTTTTATACACCAATTCTTTTGTTCTTTAGCGCCAGGGGGCCTAGGCCTGGCTCAGTCCAGTTCTGGAGCACTTTGTTATGGTGACTCTGCTCTTTCCTTTCAGCAGCAAGGCAGAGACATCAGCCGCCCCACAGGGGGTGGCGCCGGCTTTGTGGTGGCAGAGCACAGGTCTATTCAAGAGTCAAGGTGTACTCCTCCCACCCATCCGGGTGTAATCTCTCTACCCACCACCTGGCAGCCAACCTGTCTCTGGGGATTCCCCAACCCTGCTCCTTACTGTTGCTGGGCAGAACACACACACATACAGCAGAGGCGGACTGAGATGGTCAGGTCAGTAAATACTAACTTTCTAAAAGTAGTATTTACAAACCCAGGATATTAAAATAAACTTGACTACAAGAAGTATTTTATCATCCTGAGTTCAGGCATACTAAACTTGACACTTCTACCATGCTCTCTGAGTCCACTGGGGTCACAGCGTTGGCGGGATCCCAGCAGCCCATTCTGGCCTATGGAGAGCAGGTAGCCTTCAATAGTGAAAAACGACAAGGGCTGTAATTCACTACTAAGACATGCCACCCACATCAGGGCATGTCCTACCTTATGCCTACAATGCACCCTGCCCTTGGGCCTACCAGAGGGGTGGCTGATATGTAGGTAAGGGAAGGTTTAGGGACTGGCAAGTGGGGGCACTTGCGCAGTCAGCGCGACGGTCCCGGACCGCGCACAGGGTCTGCGGTGGCAGGCCCTAGACACACTTTACAAGACCGCTTCCGTGGGTGGCGCAACCAGCGCTGCAAGCCCACCAGCAGCATTGGCATTCACGAGCCCTGGCACCCCTGGTGCACTTTACTGGGGACTGACAGTGAATCCAATAAACCAATCAGGAACATCAATTACAGGTACACTTTACCTAGGGAGCACTTGCACTGCGGCACGGATTAGCCGTGGCGCAGTGCCCTGAGCGGACAACACCAGCAAAACAGTCGAGGCACACCATCAAAAAGTGGAAGGGAAACTCACGCCAAGGTGCCAGGTCTAACACCATCATTATGCATACGATTGAGATTCAGCTCATATTCCTTCTTCTAGTGGCCCAACTTGTTATAGTAATGATATGGAGTAGTCTTTTTTAATCCATCCCTGAATTCAGGTCAATTGGAATTCATTGTACCTTATCAAAACAGTGGCTAGCGATGCACACCGCTCAAATGTATACTAAAAACTTATTAACTATGGTTTTTTCAAGTTTAACTGCTATTGTGTGCTACACAGTATTTGTGGGCTGCCTGTCTCACATGTAAATAGATATGCAAAAAACTCTGGCGAACTTCCTGAGTGAACTGTGTGCACTACTGGAAGTACATTTTTCAAACCTTCTATATCGATGTCAACAGCATTAATACAATTTCAACATGATTAATTGAGAAATTAATCTTAGTCATGATCAAGTATCCATAGATAATTCATTGGTTCATAACAAAGACATGTTGTCAAACAATACACAGTTCAAATCACTTATTCATGATACGTAAACATAAACAGGAAGAACATTCTTCAAAGTTTTGAGATTCCACTTAATTGCGTGATGCCCTATGCATTTCGGTACGAAGTTGTCCATTCTTCAGGGGCCACTGTAAAATAAACAAAAGTCACTAATTAAATGATTTCAGGAACCATTTGGTGTGACTACCTTATTAAATTACACCTCTACACGTGACTGGAGCATTCATGCGTGGGGCCATCTTTTTCGGGGCACGCAATCTCATCTCTCTCCGGCAGCCATTTTCAGGCATGGCCAACTAGGCCATGCCTAACATAAGAACAAACACAACAGAAATTAGACACAGAAAATAAGCCTTTCTGTTTACCACCCGCCATTCTAATGACCCATGTTAAATATTACTTAGCAAAAGCGACATTTAAAGCCATTTTACTTATCATCTGCTTTCTTTGCCACAGTATAATTTTAATACATAAAAAAATCCATGTACGTAAATCACAAGGCCTACGTTATTTAATCCACGCTTGTAAATAAATTAGATTTTGCAGAGCCAGTTAGTTTTTCCCACATGTAGTATCAAATAAAGGTGCATTTTGTTGATTAGTACATGCGTTCAAACAATTAGTATCATTAAAGTTATGAGGTCATTAATTTCAATGGGGTACAAAAATATTTTGTTTCCCCTGCACCATCACCTGACGGTCCAACGCAAATTAAACAGGACCTTATCGACAAAAGTAACCAAGCATCAACATATTGTAACGCTTAAAATCCATAAATTCAAGCTGATAAAAACAGCATTGCCGCGGTGAGGCTTACCGAAACTTGAAACGGCTCGGGCGTATATAAAGCATAAGCACAGGATCGTCAAGACGCTACCTGATGCTATACGAAATTTAAACAGTGCCGGTAGCTGAGATGATGCGCCAACACGTGGTGAGGTCTCCGCCTTCGTAGAGTATCGTTAAAGTGTTTGAGATTACATGGCGGCCATATTGGAAGAGATACCTGTGGCATGCAGGATCTTACCACAATACACGTAGACAATGTACAAAAACAAAACCCAACAAAAAGAATAACACAAATAACGTGCAATGCCGGGGGGAAAGCACAAAAGACACACCTTTCCTGGCAAATAAGACAACTCGATACAACAAAATGGTGCCTCCGCTTGCAAACAGATGGTGCTGGCAGTGAATAACCCGATTAGAGGTGTCATAAAAAGGATCAATTGTGCTGTGAGAGTGTGGAGTATAGGCTACAAGCAATGACAAGTGAATAATAGTAACGTAAACCTAATACTTGCAATGATCAACCTGATTAAAGTTGTCATACATTTCCTAAAGTGTGAGCAACCTTCACTGGCAGTACTTTATGGGGTGTTACATGCATAATACAAATAATAACATGTTATTTACAATGACATAAACACAAACAGAAACCCTTCCCTGTGTACCTTGCTACTGTCAGGACATATTTTACATGTGAGACACCATGTTATCGTGCCTGAATGTGAATGTTGTGTCTATTGTAGCAATAGACACAACACCAGGGCCATAACCCACATTTTTGACATGCCATTCTTAAATCCTTTCAGCACTAACTTCGCTTGAGCCAACATAAAGTTATCTTTGACCTTCCTCTGCCTCACTTTTAGATCATCACTGCAATACTTTATATACTGCAAAATCTCATCTAGGTGCATTGACTGACAACAGATCTCAATCTGCTAAATGTCCAAGCTAATCTCCAGATGCAAATGAAGAGACACAAAAAATTGCTAAGATTCCTCCTTCTTCATTCTTAATGCCACTATGTTGCCGAAAAACTTGCATTAACTGTTTGTAATAAGCATATGCAGACTCTGTTGACTCTTGTGTAGTTCTTCACATATTCCACCAATCAATCTCTTTCTGCAGAACCAGCATACCTCAACAGACGACTCAGCTTCTACATCCCCACCCGCCAGCTCCGCTCTACCGGCCTCGCCCTCGCCGTAGTCCCCTGCATCAAAAAAATGACTGCCGATGGCAGATCTTTCTCCCACCTCGCCGCCAAGACCTGGAACACCCTCCCCACCCACCTACAGCAGACCCAAGACCTACTTACCTTCAGAAGACTCCTCAAGACCTGTCTCTTCGAGCAATAGCAGCACCCCTCCACCCCCAGTGCCTTGAGACCCTCACAGGTAAGTAGTGTGCTTTACAAGTGATATGATTGATTGATTGATTGATTGATTGAACCTTAGTTTTCAAAAAGGCACTCACCTGAGGATATTTATCCATGACAACAGGAGAAGTGGCATTTGTTTCAGCAGCTTTTGGTGCTTCAACAGTTAGCTACTGCACTGAAACCTTGCATTCTTCCCACAAATTATTATAGATGATGATATCAAAGAAAATATACCATTGAAAGTTCCACAAACCACTCAACCTGAGTGCATCAATGGTCAGGATTTTCTCTCAGTTTTGAAAATTCATTTGTAAATTTGAAAACATGGTCATGACTCCAAGGTACTTGCATATATCAACCTCATCCACTTCGCTCAATGGGTAAGCTGTAGCCACTGTCACTTTAGACACCCTCCCCATCTGGTCCTTTCTTTTTCTTTCTCTTTTCTTTCTGAGCCCATCAATCTTTAATCTTTTGAAATTCATTCCACTTTTGAATGTTACTAACTAATTTCCCTCAGGTGTAAATTTAGTCCAGGCATTAGCATGTTCATGAGAGTTTCCTCAATAAGAAGCACCCTGAACTTTTTATTTGACTTTTGGACAAATTGACCTCAAACTCCGTGGCTATTCCCTCTTAAATTCCATAAGCTTAACAAGCATGCCTGCAGATTCCTTGTTCAAATAATCAATCAGTCATGATTTATGAAGCGCTGCTAATCACCCAATAGCGTATCCAGGCGCTTGCAGGTCCTGAATACTCACTCAAACAGCCAGGTCTTGAGGGCCATTCAGAATTCTAGAGGTGAGGTTATGGTCCGGAGTTACATGGGGAGGGTGTTCTAGGTTTTTGCTGTGATGTGGGAGAAGGAGCGTTCTCCACTTCTGCTTTGGTAGATGCAGGGAGTATGGGCAAGTGAAAAGGAGGCAGAGCATAGTCTTCCCCACATTTTGTGGAAGTTCAGATGGTGGTTAATGTAGGCAGGTCCTTGGTTGAGTAGATCCTTGTGTGCGTGTGGTCTATAGCTTGAATTGGTGTCGCTTCTGTACGGTAAGCCGGTGGAGTTGCCTGAGGTGGGGTGTGATGTGAATTCATCAGGGAAGACCGAAGATGATCCTGGCTGCAGTATTCTGTATGACCTGAAGTGTCTGTAGGTGGTGTGCAGTGATTCCTATGTAGATGGAGTTGTCATAGTCCAGTCGGCTAGTGCTGAGGGCCTGTGACATGCTGCGTTTCATGTGTAGGGGTAGCCACTTGAAGATATAACTTAGCATGTGCAGACTGAGGAAGCAGATGAACTAGATGGCATTGATCTGTGATTTCAGGGTGAGCTTGTTGTTAATGATGATTCCAAGGTTTCTGGCAGGGTCAGAGGGAGTGGGTGTAGGTCCTAGGTCTGATGACCACCAGGAATCATTCCATGTATTGCTGCTGTTGCTGAAGATCAGTACTTTCATCTTGTCTGTTTTTAGTTGCAGGCAGTTGTTCTTCATCAAATTGGTGATGCTTGTCATGCGTCTGTGGAAGTTACTTCAGGTGGTGGTGGGATCATTGGTGAGTGAGAGGAGGAGTTTGGTGTTGTCTACATAGCAAATTGTGTTGAGACCATGGATTCTGGAATGTTGGCCAGCGAGGTCATATATACATTGAGAGTGTGGGGCTGAGGGATATGCATGGGGAACACTGCAGGGGATCTCCTTGGGTTTGAAGGTGAAAAGTGGGAGGTGGATCCTCTGGGTTCTTCCTGTGAGGAAGGAGGTGATCCATCTGAGCACATCCTCTTGGATACTGATGTGGCCGAGTCATTCTACCAGCGTGCGGTGGGAAGAGAGGTCGAGGAGGACCAGAGCTTCTGTTTCTTCTCAGTCAAGGAGGGTTTGAATGTTGTCGGTGGCTGCAATCAGGGTGATTTTGGTGCTGTGATTGCTGTGGAAGCTGAATTGGGAGGCTTCGAGTAGCTGGTTCGGTTGTAGGTGAGCCATGATTTGCCTGTTGATGTTCTTTTTCAGTACCTTTGTTGGGAATGGGAGCAGGGAGTTTTTGAGTTTGCTGGGGTCAGCGGAGGGTTTTTTGAGCATGTTTCCGGGTGTTGAGAAATGTTGCAGTGGTGACAGAGGTCTTGGGCAGGGTGGTGAGCTCTTCCCGAGTGGATATATTTAATGGTGGAGGTGGTGTCCTGGGAGGAAAGGAGGTTCCAGGTGGTCAGTCTGTGGTTTGTGTCGTTTATCTGCCAAGCAAGTCTGTATGTGTGGGTTGGGGTTCGAAATTTCTGTATATAGTTGCAATCTTGTCATTGAAAAAGTCGGCGAGGTTGTCGCTTAGCTCCTGTGAGGGTGTGATGTTGTTTTTGCTTGCACCTGGGTTGGAGAATTCCTTAGCGATATTGAAAAGAGCTCCTTGGTGTTGTTTGTGCTGGTTTTGATGCATGCAGCTTGGGCTGTCTTCTTTGTTGCTCTCAGCAGGTGGTGGTAGAGATTGAGGGAGGTCTTGAAGGCTGCCCTGTTGGAGGTGTCCTTGCTGGTGTGCCATCTCCTCTACACCTGTTTGCTGGCTCATTTTGTTAGTCCGAGTTCTTGGGTGGACCAGCTGGCCTTTTTGGAGGATTTTCCATGGATGCTGCTCTTGATGGGGACAGTGCAATTGCTGATGTAGGCATTGAAGTTCTTCACTCCCTGTTTGAGATTAGTGGTGGCAGCGTGGTAGTAGGTTTTGATGGCGCCTGTCCAATTGGTCTCTGAGGTTTTGTTTCACCTGCGGGAGCAGGCCATTTTGGAGGTGGCGGTGCAGGGGTTGGAGATGCTGAAGTGGACAATGGAGTGATCGGTACATGTGAGCTGTGTGATGTGACTGTAGTTGACGTGGTTGCTGGAGGTGAAAATAGGGTCCAGCATGTGTCCTGCAGTGTGTGTAAGGTCATGGACTGTCTGGGTCAGTCCAAAGCTGCTTACACTGTTGAGGAGGTCTGCGGTGTTGTTGTCATGGGTTCATCGATGTGGAAATGGAGGTCGCAGAGGAAGATGTAGTCCTTGGATTCTAAGGCTAGAGTTGAAGTGTGGGATGGTGTTGCAGAAGGTGGAGCATGTGCCTGGTGGTCGGTATGTGAGGGTGCATCTGATGGCTGTTTTGTCATCCGTGTGGCGCTTGAAGTTGAGATGTTCCAAGCGGGTGGTGGAGTTGGTGGTGGTAGTGCACTGTGTGGTATCTTTGTGGACGATGGCTGTTCCTCCTAACAGCTTGTTGGTGCAGTCCTGGTGAGTGATTTTATATCCATCAGGGATCGTTGTGGTAATGTCTGGGGCAGATGTAGGAATGAGCCAGGTCTCAGTAATAAAGATAATGTCTGCGGTGTGTTCGGGGTGGGGCCCGTTGATGGGCTGGTGTGTGTGTTGTCTCAGGGGAAGTGGCAGTGAGTGTAGGGAGTGCAGGTGAAATGTCCTACCATGGAGATTGGGTCAGTGGGTGGCAGTGTTTGTTATGGCATCTGAGGTCGAGGGTGTATAACTTGGCTGTGGTGTGTCTTTTAGGGGTGAGAGGGCCACTAGTCATGGTGCTGGGTCCAGGCACAGATGGGCACAAACAGGCTTGCCTTTTGCGTGCACCAACTGCACACGTCTGCTGCACTGTCACATTGTGGCCTGCATCAGGCAGGTCCTGGGGTGGGTGGGGCTTCTGTTGTCAGGAAGAATGGTGAATGGAAAAAAATGGGTGGTAAAACCCCGGCAGAAATACCTGGGCAGCAGCAGTGTCACTAGTTCAGTCTGGAACAAGAAAGAACTGGAGGCACAGGCGATTGGCAGGCTAAGTGACCAGGTATTTGGGAACAGAAGTGCTTCTTCACTCTACCCATCTATGAATTTCAACTCAAGATTTTGTTTGATAATTTCCTTAAATTCTGCTTTTAGTCTCAAAATGTCCAGCGTTCTTGACAGAGCATCCCTATCTGGAGTTTGTGACTCAGGACTTTCTTCAACCTCACAGCTGGCACATTCACAATGGGAGCTATTCCTGGTGGGTGCCGTGCACCTGGACCTAAGAGAGTATCAGCACCTGATGTAGTGGGGATTGATGTAATTCTGGATGAACTTAAGGCAGTGACAATGACACTAGTACTTGGGCTTCCAAATGGTGAACCTGGTGCAACAAGGGGTAAACCTCCCTCAAGTAGACCCTGATTACCAGACGCACTTGCACCTATATCATCAATTGGCAGGGGCCCTCTGGGTTGTTGATTCCATCCTGATGAACAGTATTACATGTAGGTGGTTGCAAATTCAATAGATCATCCAAAAAGTCATCACTGGAGTCACCATCACTAGTCTCATCTTTCTTTTCTTAAAGTCACCCCATCTCGTAACTTCTGCCTATCTGCTCTTCCTCTTGTTATCAAAGGGTACATCCTTATACTCCCAATCACATGCTCACTCTATTCTTGCTTTTCTGAATCTAACCTCACTTCCATCCAACAACATACCTTATTCTTTGCTCTGGTCTGATATTTCTTCTTCTCTTTTGAATATGCGGCACACCCTCATGCCTTCAAAGCCTTAAATTGGGCAGGTCTGGATGAGGGTTTCATCTCATACACCAACTGCCTTGAATTCTTAATTTTCCTTACATTAAAGGTATCATGTGGTGGAAACTGCAGGGACCCTTCATTCGCAGTGATCTCAATCCAGTATTTGATCCAAATTCATATGTGTAAACTGACCTTGGTTGTCATTTAGTGTGTGGGCCCTGCCCTCTGGAGTTTCTCCTTGCCCTTACAGACAGGTACTTTCACATCATCTAAATTTTTTGTAAAATGTCATCTTTACTCTATATACAGTGCAACACAGAAACAATACAACTTCAATTGAAGTAACCGGCTATTCTTAGCAAATCACAATGAAATACGCAACACTAGCATCCAATCTCAGCGCGACACCACTTTACCAACGACTCACAGCACAGCACTCTCTGAAGCAATGACCAATCCTAATGCAGCACACACACACCAAGTGACCAATTCCAGAATGGCACCTATGATGAAACGTGCAGCACCTCACAGCAGCTCCTATTCAACAGCAATCAACTTCACACAAGCAAATAATGGAAATCAAAAACAAAACAATAACTTTTGTCTCTTCCACTTAGGAAAAAGTCAAAGTCACCAATCACTCAAGAGGAAAAATGGGGAAATACGCCCGTCTAGAGCTATCACTCAGATGGAGTGTATCCTTGACCTGAGGAAAATTACCCTGACTATTGAGGTCTACTCATGCACACAGAGCTTTAACCAAACACCAATCTCAGTTAGTACACCCTCACATTAAAAGTTCAATAAGTCCCTATCTTAGTGCAACCGATAGTGCCTCACAATCTAACACCCCCAACCACAGCAGACAAGTCCCAACTTAATATAGAACAATATATATCCCTGGAATTTGGATTATGACGAATAGGATAACCAAACTTCAACTAATATGCATTAAAAAGCATTTCAAATCTCAACTTCAACAGGGGACCTTTCTGGACACAACTGGACACCATATTGGAATACACACTAACTCTTCAGAACCACAAACACTGCAATGCTTGACAACATGCAGTCAGAGAAGCATAACCCATACTCACCCTTCTAGGACACTATAACTGCTTCAGGAATGCCTGAACACTGCAATACTCCATTCTGGACCATGGAACATCAGGGAAGCGAGCTGGGCTACATTCTAACTGACACTAGGGAAAACTCCATAAGCCTTAGTTGGAATCATCCTCTGTTGACAGATTTTTGTTGCAATGAGATGGGATTTGCACTGTGCAGATATTTGGTGCAAACTCAAGTACAGGCTGCACTCAAGCAGAAGGATCTTTAGTCTCAGACTAAGTTGTGGCTCTGCAAATTAACAATACATCAATGACAGTGAAGTACATTGGGACCCAAAATTATGACAGAGAGTAGTAGATTTACAAACCATGAAGGTTTATTAGCATAGCTAGATGCTCGCATCATTTAAGATTGTCAAGAATCAGTTGTAAATATTTGAATATCAGTTTGTCTAAGTAAAATCATTTCAAATATAACAAATACAAAGACATGATGCTTAAAGTTGTCATAAAGCAAATTAAGCAGGCTCAGATTCCCATGAAAGGAAATTCCCTAATTTGCTAACCTAGAAAAAAATCAGGAAATTCATAAGAGGAGTCAGGGAAGAAGGCTCAGTGAGCAGGTAAGTGACAATGAATTTGCCAAGGGGTCAAACTGCTTCAGGCAGGAGCAAATGAGCATCTCAATCAAATTGCAGATCCTTAGCTATATTTTTGATTACTAAAGAACAGGCTGTACTAGTCTTGATTTAAGATACACATTTTTCACCACTATTGTGATGTGTGCATCAGGAAGACAAAACAGAGCACGTTTTTCACTCACATGCATTGTGCCAGTAAAAAAGCTATTTATAAAGAAACATTTTCCCAATCATTCTTTGGAATAAATAACCATTTGGTTGGTAGCATTGTTGCATTCATATGTCTAGGGGGCATTGTTTTGTATTACAGTGTTTATCCAAGGTCCCTGACGACTCTCGGGTAACCTTGTTATGTAAAAACAAGGGGAACTTCATGACACTTAACAAAAACACCGGTGTCATACAAAAGTGAACCAAGTTATTATCGTAAATGGTGTTTGAAGCTAATATTTTTGTATTGGTTTTATTTAAGGTGAGATCACTACATGATTGATATTTTCATTGTGGTGATTTGCAACTGTGTTTAATTGTTCTCAATTTATGATCTATTTCCCATTCTGTCACAAGAAGCCTCAGCAGTGAACGCAATACTGCCTATGGAAGACATTTTAATTATGACTTAGAGAGTGTGTGTTATAATTCATATTTGGCAAAGTTACATCTGTTTAGGGTGGTCTACATTGCGCTCCGACGATTAGTGGCCTTATCAGAGGTAAAACATCTCAAGTCATACAATAGATTATGAGAGAATGGTGTCAAGAGCAGGCCCAAAAAATCTTAGCTCTCCTTAGAGTAAACCAGAATGGAAGCCAATTAAGAGCAACAGCCAGCTTGCTGACATAACTCAAACATGTGAGTAATCATGAGTCAAAGTCGTAGTACATGTTTCATAGTAGTGTGGCAAGAAATCACTACACTTTGAGCATGAACTGGGTCTAAGATTGCTTCTTTATTTTCTCCTTTGTCATGTCATTTAACATTATTGCATGCTAAATCATTCTTCTTTCTCTTGATGGACCTTGGAATGTTGTATTAGGAGTCAAACAGAATAATCAAACATCACAATCTTATATAGCATCAACAGTTTAGGATCAGTCAATGATGAGAGTTTAGAGAGTTTTCCAATACCTTTATACTCATTAAGAGATTAGTAAAGTTGTTCTCTTTATTTTTGTCTTTATTTCAGTTAGTCCATAAATCAAATAAGTTTACAGAAATCATATTGAAATAATGGTTAGAACAAGCATAAAAAATATAATGCATTATGCACATTCCAGGAAGGAATAGATTTCTTGTTCTAAAGATCATAATCAGAGTTTTAGATTTCAAAAACTCATGAAAAGTTCGAGTTGTGAGGAAAAGAATGAGATCACGGGAGCTTAAAGCTTCCAAGTCAAACTAGAGTAGCCGAATTTCCCATGAAGAGAACTTAATAAGGCTCAAGCCGAGTCTTAATCAATCCAAATAAATCAGCATACATAGCAGTGCCAATCCCTTGAAAAGCAAAGAGCAGGTTGCCACAACCGTCAGGGGTCTGGGACAATCCTCTTCAGAACTCAGCAAGAGTGTCAAGAGTGGCACATCTACCTAGGAACATGCATTAATATAAAAGTTGGGAAATCATGTCGAAAACATGGGGGTATATTCACAAGAACGTGTGATAACTACCGCAAGAGTAGCTTAACGCAACTCTCAACATTGCAGCCTATCGCGGGAAAATGACGCCGTGCCAACTAAGTATTCACAACGCGGTGGTATCATGCGTTAGTCACCAGATAGCGCATCAAATGGCCGTACAAAAATCAACGCCATGCCGCAAAAATGCAAAATGTGAACGCAAAAAATCATGCGATGAGGCCAATAGCGATACAAAAAGTAGCGAAAAACAGCCACAGGCTTGCAAATCCCACGCGTCTGGTGGGAAAAAGCATCATAAAAACCACAGAAACAACACACCAGAAACAGGCCAAAGCACCTAGCAAGATGGATGCACCCAGACCCAGCTCAGAGGCAAACGCGAACCCCACAACCCCCACAGACCACCAGCAAGGAACAACGAGGACGGAGAAGAGGGAGAGGAAGACGTGGTGCAGTCCGCAGCAAAACCAGATCAGCGTCACAGAGGTGACAGAACACTACCAGCAACTGACCCACAAGTAGACCACCTGGAATGCAGTCGGAGTAGCGAGGAAGCCAATCGAGTAGGCCAAGAGGCGCTGGCATGATGTGACAACCTAAACCAGGCACAAACCCGCCGCCAACAGGAAGAATGCAACAGCGACAGCAGGTGGCAGTCCTGCGCCACAGGAGGAGCTGGAGGAAACCGAGGCCACTGTCATCAGTGTGGAGACGGTGCAAGGAGTAGGGAGTACGGACACAGCTAGAGTGGACCGGACACAACATCAACAGGGTGAGTAACGAACAGGGACTGGGGGGACGGGGGAGATGGGCACAAAGGCACACATGCACAACAAGGTGTAGCATACTGCACACCCACTATTACCCTGGATCATGTCCCTCATCCCCTTGGCACACTGCAGCACACATACATAGCAAAAACAGCACACCCACTTGAAGACAACGTGGTACAATGCGCAAAGCCGACACTGCAGAACAGAGGACACAACTGGCTCCGCACATGCACAGAAACATGCCAAATACCTCTGACAGAGCAGGAAACTGTGAAATGGAAATGTACACGTACGACCTAACATCCGTCATGAAGTCCAATTATAAACTGTTCTGCAACAGTATTCAGCACCTCCCAAACAGTCACAATGTACATTGTCATACAGTCTGCATGTAAATCAGAACACTACGCCAACATACATGTCATACAATGTCAACATGCATCTCCCCTTCACATTGCAGAGGGGCACACAACACCTCCAGCAGAGCACAGAAGACAACACATCTGTGATGTCAGAGAGGACCACCACACCTTCGATACCAATGCCCTACAACAGCCCATGGACATCCCACGCAACCCACCACCAGGGCCCGGGCAGCCAAGCTACTTGAGGAAAACACAGAGCCTGCAACAGACCACACAGCAGGAAGCACCCGCAAGCACAGCTGGTCCACGACACTTCACCCACCAACACATGGCACCCCAATGCCATGTGTCAGCATGCTAAAAGGAGGTGGGTGATCAGGTGTGGGTGTGCTCCGAACCCATGGAAGGCTAACTAGATCACATACATTGGTGTCTATTACCCTTCAGTGACCACTTACACCCCACAAAGGAGACCCACACTGCCAAAGAGACACAAGCAGATGCACATTCCTAGTACACAACCACGCCCAGGCGCCCGCACAAATCAGTCACACACCCATGTTGCCCCTGCGTAAGACGGGCCAGGCCACTCCCCTTACGAATTGAGTTGGTGACGACAAAGCTACATGTCCAAGCTCAATCCCGATGGTTGCGGTGACAAGCCTGCATCCGCTGTACATAGCACAATGGAATGTCGTAGGGCCCTGGGCCCTCATGCATACAGCAAGACCACAGGGACGCACGCAGATACTATGTTGAACTGGCTACGGGCACGTGCGCCCATCGCCTTTATTGGCAGGGCCACAGGTACAGTGATGCCTGTGCTGGATGTGTGTGGGGTGGGTGCAAGCTAGCCCTCAGGGAGTTGTTGGTGCTGGCAACAAATACAACAGTTAACACAATGAATACGTAAACAGACAACACCAGCATCACAGGGACAACTGTGGAGTATCATGGAGATAGCCTGAGCAAGTCCATAGGGCACACAATGAGCAAACAGAAGTGTCCGTGAGTTGCAGTGCACTGAGGTTGGGGCACTACAGCTGAGCGCGCCTATGTGAAGAAAAAGTCTTGGATTGTGTCCCTTCGAGATATTCTTGATGCAGATACAGTGGGGTGTGTTACACCTGCATCATCTTCCTCATCAATGTCCCAGGTCTCCTATACTGCTTGAGGTGACATCGCTGCGCAACCTCTCCACAGCACAAAACACAATCAGTAACGGACGATGGCTTGTGGTTCACTGAGTCAGTGGCACCTGGAGTGCCTAGCAGGGTATCAGTCTGATGATAGCATCCACGACAGGTGTGAGCAACTCCGTAAGTCTGTCAGGACCACCGTTTCGACTCTGGCAGATGGCAGTTGGAGGTGGTCCTGGCGGTGGTGGCGTGTGCCTCCTGCGGTTATGCGACGTCCGGGCCAGTCAGGACTCGATTTGTTGTGTGAGCCCTGGTGGACCGCAATTGAGGCCGGAGGCAGTGGACAGCGCAGGGCCACAGACACATGGCTTTGATGACCCTGAGGCCATCGGTTCAGAGGCCATCCAATACCTCAGAAGGAGGGTTCCCGGACAAGATCAGCACAGAGTTAGTGGCCCCGGATGCACTGAGGCCAGCACAGGCACCCAGCCACAGGACAGTGACTTGCGGTGCAGTCAGATGGGATATGCGACCTGAGCGGGTCCTCATCAAAGTCCAAGGTGTATGTTGCAGAGGGTTGCAGGAGACAGTGGAAGGTGTCCTCCAGGGCATGATGCAGAGGGTGGAAGCTGTCCGGAAGCAGCAAATGGAGGGGTGGAATGCCACAGCCTCGTTTTTGCCACAAAGTTAGTATCACTGCGACGACAACCCCAACTCCATGGACTCAGTCGCCACCAATGTCCAACCAGAAAGTGTCCATGGGTCTCGGGGAATAGACATAGTGGCACCGGGGCTGAAAGGGGATGCAGTCTGCGTTGAGGCCTGTACAATGACATCGAGTGAGCCATAAATAAATCAAGGCTGAATTCAAAATTGTGTGTGACCTATTTGAGCGCAGTGTTGGCCGGGGGCAGTGGTCAGCAAGGGCCCACAGCCACATGTCGTTGGGATGCTATGCACATGGTTGCTGCCACCTGCCCGAAGAGAGTACAGTGAAGTAGAATCTTCATTTTTGTGCATACACAGACAATGTATGATCAAGACTCAGTTCCAAATGTGTGACCTACTTGTGCGCAGTGTGGGCCGAAGGCAGTAGTCAGCAGGGGACCACACACACCTGTCGTTGGCTGGCGATGCACAGATTTAGTGACACTAGGGCAGTTGTCGGTAGTGTATGATCAAATCCGTAACGATGATCCTATTCACTCTGGACTGCAACGCGTCATCCTCTTATGCCTCTCCTTGCGTGTGATGATATGTATTCTGCCTTTGAATAATCGATGTTCAGTATCAATTCTGTGCCGTACTCCTGCGCAGTGTAGGCCGAGGGCAGTAGTCCGCGTAGGCCCACAGACACGTGTGATCGTAATGCTATGCACAGACTTGGTGGCACCACACCGAAGGGAGTAAAGTGACATGAACTCTACCTTAAATAATGTTCACTGCCATGGTGTAATCAAGACTCAGTTCCAAATGTGTGACCTACTTGACCGTGGTGTAGGCCGGAGGCGGCAGTAGAGTACGTCAATGAGAAAGGACTAAAGTGGGTCTGTGTCGTGGAGGCCGTGATGGTCTGAGGAGCCTGCCAAGGTCGCGGGCCTCGGACTTGGAGTTTGCGCAGGCACGTGGTGGGCCTTCCTTGACACACGCCTGTGTCAGCAGAAGATCAGTGTGGCCTGGCTGTGCAGGGGCAGGCCTGACAGCTTTGGGGTCCAGCTGGCTGGGGTACGGCAGGCACACAGGATCGCAGGCAACTCCGCTCACGAGGACAGCGTGCCGTGGTGAGAGGTGCCACCCTGGCAGAGACGTTGGGCTTTTCAGAAGAGGACCACGCCCAGGGCTACATGCTTTTTATTCACACCCCTACGCTGCCTGGCATACACTGGGCCATCCCACTCCGCTCACGCTTATGGGGGGGACGTAACTGGCAACATTTCCATGTACTCCCCCACTGGCTGGGGTGACATGGTTGCGTCCACTGTCCACTACACGTCATACGCCAGAGGTGTATGTCGCAATGGATAAGGGTGTGTTCTGCATACTACAGTCTGTCCAGCACATCTCCGCCACTCTTGGCATTGTGTACTTTCCCAATCATGGTTTTCCTGCATCCTTCACACATGCCTGGTTGCCACCTCTCCCCACATTTAGCTATTGTGTGGCTGAGGTGCCATGCCGTTGATGACTCATGTCACAGCTTGCCCAGGTTACCATTGTGAGTTGTTCTGTCGTGTATGGTTGGTGGGCATGTTGTTTTGCAAGTTGGTTTTGATTTTGTGACGTGTGCATTGCCAGAGTTGTGAGTTGCATGGTTGAGGAGTTAAGGTGAGTGGGGTGTTTATTTGGAACTTGCCAAGGGGCTGTGCATTTCCCTTGGTGCCATCCTGGGAACGCTGGTTGCTGATGGACTGTTGGAGGATGAAGGAATCATGCACACTGGCTGGGTATTTGGAGGCGACATTGGTGGAGGTTCCGCGGTGTTTGGATGTTGCCTGCACATTGATGTGAAACGGGTGCTTTCTGTTGCAGTAATTGTGTGCTCTGTCAGCTGGGGGCACAGGTAGGACATGTGTGCTTTGGATTGCCCCCAACACGTGCGTTCATCCAGCTATTGCGTATGGTCCTTGCTGGGTCTCCAGCGAATCCTGCTCATTGTGTTGGACGTATAGGGACCCCTGGGGTACCAGTCTGATGGTCATGTCCAGGACAGGTGTGAGGGACTTGGATGTGGCTGGCTGTGAGACTCCTCCGACTCTGGCGGGTGTTGGTTGGGGGGGTACCAGGGGCCAAGAGGTGCAGCACAGCCAGCAGCTGGGTACGATGTTGGTTGTTCGCTGTGTTGGTGCCGTCGGCCTGTTGGGCGATGTTGTTCAGGATGTGTACGATGGTTATCCTTTTGTGCCTGTAGTGGGCAATAACATTGTCAGGTGTTGGGTCTGTGAGGCTGGTGCGTTTCCTGGGGGTCCGCTGTCTTTGTCTGTGCAGCCTCTGTGGTGGTCCGGGGGGGGTTCCGGGTGGGTGTTGGGGTCCTGGGGTGTTGGCGGTGGGTGTTGTGGCCCTCTTGGGTGTCTGGGCCGCATGACCAGTGGCTCCATGACATCTGTTGCCCTTCTGATATTGCTGTGGGATGTGCTCCGTTTTGTGGTGCAGGCTGTGGTCCGCCTTTGCACCAGGTCAGAGCAGGTGTTATTTTCCTGCTGCTAACGCGCCTTATCACCTGTTTTGTGTTCTTATCGCAGTTCTGGCTGGCCGTTGTGAATGTTGTGGAGTGGTGTTGTCGCGGCTTCTTGCACGGGAACGCCTACTCTGCATCTCATTAGCGATATTTGCGGGGGTCATTGGTGGCGATGTTTTTTGCGGCTGCTATTGCGGGTAAACTGGTGCTGTGGGCTGTTAACACCAGCTTGTGATTGGGGCAATAAGTTTATCGCTACTTTTGCTGCGATAAAGTGCTGTTAACTCGGCAATAGATCCTTGTGAATATCCCCCATGATTTCTTCCGTCCATGAGCCAATAGGGTGGCAGTCCTCTTTGGTAAGCAGGTTCAGCTCCCATGTTACTACAAAAATACTTGCAACTTGCACACTTTATCACAAGGTTAGTTACAGTCAGTCTTTGGGTAGTTAGATTCTGTAACATTGGACTCACTCCCCATAGGCCTTAAAACACAGATCGACCTTCTACAACTAAGTTTGCTTCACTGGGAAAACAATGGACTATTAACTAAAAGGCAAAACGCTATTAGGTAATGCATTCCTTTTACTATGAATCAAGCTTCATTGTTTAAAATGAAAAAAATATTCTATTCAATCTTATGAGAAATATGAGAAAGTAGAAAGTTCATGGCATTTATTTAATAAAGCGTTGCTTACAAGATAATACATTTATTAAAGCAGATGAGTCTGCAATTATGACAAAATTTCTAGACATGTCAATTTAAGGGCAAGCTTCTAATTCACATTGTGCACATTTCAGAAATATTTGGTTTGCCTCTAGTTATAGGAAAATTGCCTTCCACTCAGCTAGACGTCACCAGATGCTGGTTCAGCTGGCCCAGGTTTTCATTTTCAAACACTACTGCCCTTCAAGCCATCTTTTCTCAGCACAAAAGGCTCCTCAACAGAGTTAAAACAGGCACACACCAATTTTTTACAACAGCCTCTAGCACTAATCTACGATCTCTATTCAATGGGAGTTTCTACAACAATGTGATGTGGCATTTATTTTCATCCAGCTGTCTGTCTCATATTTTAAACACTGCCACACTGAACCCCTTGTTTCTTTTGGGCCCTCCATTGTTCATTCCCATTCTCGAACACATCAGGCACCGGAGGACAGTACACAGTCCAAAGTCATAACTCTTCACATCACCTGCAATGTTATGTTATGTAGATTTATATGGCACGGCTTATTACCCGGATCGCAGGAGTGAAGACCCGGTGTTGGTCTTAGTTGAACAGTCAGGTCTTCAATTTCTTGTGGAACGTTGGGAGTGGAGGCGCAGTTTTGATATGTATAGGGAGTTGTTCCAGTTTTTGGCATAACATAACACCTTTCAGTCAATGCAGAGAGTATGCAATCTGGGATTTCTTTTACAACAACAAATTTTCCTCCACTGACCAAAAAAATAATTGTCTAGGCTGATTTTCATGACATAATGACGATACATGCTCTCCTTCCCTTGATAAAATAAGTTTACCCTACTCCTTGCTGTAGCTAGCCCCTGCCTGAACTATTGTAATTCACTTTATACAAGACTGCCTGAAAATAATATTTTAAAACTCAAAATATGTTAGAATCATACTGTTACTCTCTGGGGTTTCTGGTGATAGACAGTGGTGTGGATCATAAGGATGAAATAAATCTTTAAAAGAAGGATGAGTGAATCCTGTTACTGTACATAAGAAGGCAAAAGATTATTTAAACAACCATATGTCCTAGCTCTTTCTGACCAGCAGTATTGGAGAATCTTCTGCTATGTTCTTTGCCTTGAAAGATCAGGTGGGCACCGTTGGTCCTGCTGTCTAGTGAGGAAATTATTTTTCAAGTGCATGTTTCAGAATGACTTGTGGTTTGTGCATAACACCTTGGATTTTACACTTGGCTTCACTGGCAGTCAGTGAATTGCGTTCAAGGCAGGAGAAATATTGTCAATATATTTTTTCAGGCTGAGACACAATCTTGCTTTTTTTCTCAGGCTTTGCAGTTTCTGAAGTTGACATGAGGGTAATCCAGTGAATACAATATTGTAGTAGTTAATCCAAGATGGACTGAGCATGTTTGCTTCTTCGAGTTGATAGATTTAGTTAGGACAGCAGTACCTTACTCAGCAGGATAGCTAGATGGTTTATTCTTGCAAATGTGCCTGATCTAAGCCACGAAGCAAAACTCACAATCAAGCACAGTTCCCTGGTTTCTGTCCTTGCCTGCCACTAGGAAAAATAAATTATTTTATGCATGTTACTGAATCCATAAATAGATGTGTGCCGACATACACAGGCATTGCTTTTTCCTGAACTTTTAAGTGAATCAGGCTACCATCCGAAGACATCTGGCACTCTAGGTGGCATTTCTCAATGCATTTTCAATACACAGTAAGTCTCCTCCTATACCCTGGGAAATTGAGGAAAAGGGTACATATGTTCTGTCGTACTCTACATATAAGAAAAATGAAAAAAGTTGTAGACAATCGCACTCCTTAATTCTCAAAAATAGTGATTCTCATAAACCATCAAAGGGTGCAGGTGGGTATCGCCTTCTGATCCATAGGCATGAAAATATGAAAGAATAGCGTCCTCCTCAAAGGGAAAAAACTTCCCCACCGATCACTCTGAAGTCAGATTCTACAAGTAGTTTCTTTCAAGGAATATAATTTAATCCATTCCTACATCCAATCTTCTTTCTATTATCGTGGCATCTCGTCAGAACATTTAAGGCCCGATTAAGAAGCGGTAAGGAATGGCTCCGACCCGCGGTCGGAGTCATCCTTACCGCATCGTAATCTCCTGTTTGTAATAATTTCCGACCAACCCATTTCGATGGTGTCGGTCAGAAATTATTACAAACAGGAGTTCCGAATGGCATCCGATGGGCTTGCAGAGCCCGTCCGCCATTCGGAAGTCCTTCAGCAATCCCTTGTCCGGCTCTTTCCAGCCAAGGGATCACGATGGAAGTTTACCACTGCCTTTCTGTGCCAGCCTTTCGGACACAAAAGGCATTGGGAAATTGTCTTTGGGGTCCCCCAGCAGGGCCACATGTGTGCAAGGCGGCTGTCTGGTGGCCTAGCGGGCACCCCTGTTGGTCCCTGCACTCGGTGGCAGGCACCTTGTGCCTGCCATGGGGTGCAGGGATGAACTGCACCTCTGCTTTTTGCTATGAGAACATGCATTCTGTTCGGAATGCATGCTCCCATAGCAAAGTATAGGATTGCAACCAAACAGGGTTCGGTAACATCCTAATTCCTTGGCTGGAACCGACGACTGGAGGTCATTCTGTTCCATTTCCAGAGTGATGCTGGATGGACTCGGGTCCCTTCGGCATCATAATCAGCCCCATAGTGTTCATATATCACACTATTTGGATGATTGTACATCAGAAATTCGTATCAATACAGCACAATTCATTTTGGGACTAGCCCTTCATCAGGGGAAAGTGCCTAGAAATGTAATCAATCAAAAGAATCATGATACTATCTTGCAGGCAATTCATATGACTCATGAAACCAAGAGGTCATCAGAAAAGAGCAAAAATGATTATCAGGTACACAGAATCAGCAAACTAAAATTCCTTAATGAAACACATCAAGTAGTTCACAAAATTAACGAAGTCTTCAGAGTACTCACATAAAGTTAATATGTACACAAAATCAGAAAAGCAAACTGTAAATGAGAGGGAGAATCATCCTGTAAGAAATACTAGTGCCCGTAGTTTCAAACCGGAAGATGGACTGTGAGCGAAAATCACTTCTTGAAAAAATCCCTCGGTGAAGGAATGACCCTGAAAACACATCTGTGCCCATTATTCTAAGCAAAGCAGTAAAATCAGGCGAGGACTTAAACATAATTCCATGACAGTAGGTACGAAGGGATCCAATTTCATTATATCTTGCACGTGCGACCCGGGATATAAATCACAAATAGTCTTCGGATTTCAAGAAATGCATGTGAAGCGCGAGCACCGCTCACGTGAATAGTCATGCAAAGCAGTAAAAGAAAAGTGAAGCCCGTGTGGAAGCGAGGTCAAGCATGCTTGACATTTGCCGATGGGTATTCTAGAGTTATACAGAACTGTAAACAACCGCAATGGACCGCACTCCGCTAGCTCCTCCTCCGGGTCGCCCCAAGGGAAGCTGGTACATGAAGTTCTTGAGTGGTTCACCCCAGTGGGTGCAAGTAAGTACTTGTTGACCTGATGATCTCTGATGGAGTTCTTGAGTGGTTCACCCCAGTGGGTGCAAGTAAGTACTTGTTGAACTGATGATCTCTAGACCCGATACATGTCCCGGGTTTTAAAATATCACCCGAGACATGGCTCGGGTTTCGGGATAACTTCCCTCCTCAGTAGAGAAAATAGTTAGGGGTGGAAGAGAGGGCCGCCAAGCAACCGTCAAGGGCCTCAGTGCCCGCACAGGCACGCAGGTGTGTCGTCCAGGAGCTCGTCAGCTCAAAGCTCGAGGGAGCCATTTTTGTAAACAACCGCAATGGACCGCACTCCGCTAGCTCCTCCTCCGGGTCGCCCCAAGGGAAGCTGGTACATGAAGTTCTTGAGTGGTTCACCCCAGTGGGTGCAAGTAAGTACTTGTTGAACTGATGATCTCTGATGGAGTTCTTGAGTGGTTCACCCCAGTGGGTGCAAGTAAGTACTTGTTGAACTGATGATCTCTAGACCCGATACATGTCCCGGGTTTTAAAATATCACCCGAGACATGGCTCGGGTTTCGGGATAACTTCCCTCTTCAGTAGAGAAAATAGTTAGGGGTGGAAGAGAGGGCCGCCAAGCAACCGTCAAGGGCCTCAGTGCCCGCACAGGCACGCAGGTGCGTCGTCCAGGAGCTCGTCAGCTCAAAGCTCGAGGGAGCCATTTTTGTAAACAACCGCAATGGACCGCACTCCGCTAGCTCCTCCTCCGGGTCGCCCCAAGGGAAGCTGGTACATGAAGTTCTTGAGTGGTTCACCCCAGTGGGTGCAAGTAAGTACTTGTTGAACTGATGATCTCTGATGGAGTTCTTGAGTGGTTCACCCCAGTGGGTGCAAGTAAGTACTTGTTGAACTGCTGATCTCTAGACCCGATACATGTCCCGGGTTTTAAAATATCACCCGAGACATGGCTCGGGTTTCGGATAACTTCCCTCCTCAGTAGAGAAAATAGTTAGGGGTGGAAGAGAGGGCCGCCAAGCAACCGTCAAGGGCCTCAGTGCCCGCACAGGCACGCAGGTGCGTCGTCCAGGAGCTCGTCAGCTCAAAGCTCGAGGGAGCCATTTTTGTAAACAACCACAATGGACCGCACTCCGCTAGCTCCTCCTCCGGGTCGCCCCAAGGGAAGCTGGTACATGAAGTTCTTGAGTGGTTCACCCCAGTGGGTGCAAGTAAGTACTTGTTGAACTGATGATCTCTGATGGAGTTCTTGAGTGGTTCACCCCAGTGGGTGCAAGTAAGTACTTGTTGAAGTGATGATCTCTAGACCCGATACATGTCCCGGGTTTTAAAATATCACCCGAGACATGGCTCGGGTTTCGGGATAACTTCCCTCCTCAGTAGAGAAAATAGTTAGGGGTGGAAGAGAGGGCCGCCAAGCAACCGTCAAGGGCCTCAGTGCCCGCACAGGCACGCAGGTGCGTCGTCCAGGAGCTCGTCAGCTCAAAGCTCGAGGGAGCCATTTTTGTAAACAACCGCAATGGACCGCACTCCGCTAGCTCCTCCTCCGGGTCGCCCCAAGGGAAGCTGGTACATGAAGTTCTTGAGTGGTTCACCCCAGTGGGTGCAAGTAAGTACTTGTTGAACTGATGATCTCTGATGGAGTTCTTGAGTGGTTCACCCCAGTGGGTGCAAGTAAGTACTTGTTGAACTGATGATCTCTAGACCCGATACATGTCCCGGGTTTTAAAATATCACCCGAGACATGGCTCGGGTTTCGGGATAACTTCCCTCCTCAGTAGAGAAAATAGTTAGGGGTGGAAGAGAGGGCCGCCAAGCAACCGTCAAGGGCCTCAGTGCCCGCACAGGCACGCAGGTGCGTCGTCCAGGAGCTCGTCAGCTCAAAGCTCGAGGGAGCCATTTTTGTAAACAACCGCAATGGACCGCACTCCGCTAGCTCCTCCTCCGGGTCGCCCCAAGGGAAGCTGGTACATGAAGTTCTTGAGTGGTTCACCCCAGTGGGTGCAAGTAAGTACTTGTTGAACTGATGATCTCTGATGGAGTTCTTGAGTGGTTCACCCCAGTGGGTGCAAGTAAGTACTTGTTGAACTGATGATCTCTAGACCCGATACATGTCCCGGGTTTTAAAATATCACCCGTGACATGGCTCGGGTTTCGGGATAACTTCCCTCCTGGTTTTCGGTGTCAGTTTTTCCTTGCCCTGTATACAGCCGCTGACCCACTGTGGCCCCTTCCCCCTACCGATTCCCCCTCTTGCCTCCCAGCTGGGCTTCCCTCCCCCTTCCCTATTTAATGGTGGATGCTGTGCGGCTGCACTGCTGGCACGCTGAAGGCGCGCCAAAGCCAAACCCATCTGCACCCATCAGCCACCCGACTGCGACCAGCTCCAGGACACTGAATCTCTGACAACCCACCGCTACGACTCTGCTGCCCTCCTCGCACTCAACCTCGGAAGGAACAACAACTGCCAGCTGTGCACTCCTAACACCACCCATGGGCAGTTCTCCTGCCGACACTGTCGCCAAACCTTCCCCACCCTCCGCACACCCACGACTGTCACCCACATGCCAGACGCCAAAACCACAGAAAACCTGAGGTGCATCCTCCTCAACGTGTGCTCCCTGCACGGACACGCAGTGGAGATCTGGGACCTCCTTGACACCCTCTTGCCAGACGTCGCCTTCTTCACTGAAACTTGGAACAACCCCATCTCCGCCCCGACATCGCCACCTCCATCCCCGAAGGATACAAGATTCAGAGAAAGGACTGCCCCAACCCCCCAGGAGGAGGACTTGCCATCGCACACAAGAGCTCCCTCTGACTCACCACCTCCAGCTCAAGTGACACCCTGCTCACCACCGAACACCTCCACTTCCAGATCCAGACCACCCCCAGAACAACCCTACAAGGCTCTCTCACCTACAGACCCCCCAGACCTTAAACTTATTTTACCACTGCCATCGCCGATCTCATCACACCCTACGCCATCGCCTCCATGGACCTCATGCTCATCGGAGACCTCAACTTCCACCTCGACAACATCAGCGACCCCAGCTCCACCACCCTCCTGGATAATCTCGCCAACCTTGGACTGAAACAATTCATCACCACACCCACCCACATGGCAGGACACCCCCTTGACCCCATCTTCACAGGAGGTAACCACATCCACTTCCACTTCAGCCACACCACACAACCCCCATGGACGGACCACCACTGCATTCACTTCCATGTCAACAAACCTACCACGCCCAAACCTGCACCACGCCCTCCACGAAGGAACTTGAGCAAGGTCACCGAGGAGCAGCTCAACTCCACCCTCAACCGTGCTGCCCCCTCAACCTCAACCGACACCAACCTCACAGCCAAAGAACTCCACAGATGGATCACCAACTGCGCAGACGAGCTCACACCCCTACGTAACCCTGACAGACAGCGCCCTAGAAAGGGGTCCTGGTTCACCTCCGACCACCAAAAATAATCCAGACACACCTGCAGACGTCTCGAGAAAAATTGGAGAAACAGCAAATCCTCGGTAGACCGCACCACTGTTAGAATAGACCCAAAATTGCTTACACAGTGCTCTATGTAAGTTAGCATTCGTTACGCCATTTTCTTGTCTTTTTCTTGTCAGGTGCCATATTAGGCTGTTCGGAACTGATCTCATTCAATTCCGAGAAATGCTCCCCTCTGAGTTTCGTTTCTTCATTTAGATTTTGTTTCAGTAATGAGTGCACTGTTCATATTAGCGCATAACTTTCCCACGAGATAGAGACCCTCTCTCACTTGTCTGGTGGTGGGCTCCGAATGGAACAACCTTGAACTATGTTACTATGTGTAAGATATGAGCGCTAAAAACATTTTTTCTGTATTACACTGTTTAGCTGTACCTGCCTGGAAATTCCACTGTGAGCGTGAAATTGACCGGTTATGAAATGTACATAATGTATCTTTATGCTTGTCGATTTCAGTTCCCTCTGCAGCACTCCTAGCGACTGTGCAGATGGGGCTCCGCTCAGATTGTATATGAATAAACAGTTATTGGTTTGTATTCTCTATTGTCTGACCGACTCTTCATTTAGTACGGAAGGCTGAGAGGTGGTCATTAGTGACCCGGTTGGCACTGAATGGGTTACTTCCTTCACCCCTACAAGAACGCCATGACAGAATACCACCAATGCATCAGATCCACATCCCAGGACCTCTGCAACAAGCTCAGCTCCTACTTCTATCTGAAAATCGAGGGTCTCTCCGACAACTTCAACGACCAGACATCTGACTCCAAAACCACTCCCTCCTCCAGCAACGCCCGCCAGCCCACCATCTCCTCCTGGACCCCAGTCACCACCGAAGACTCCGCATCAACCATGAAAGGCATCCACTCAGGAGCCCCCACGGACCCCTGCCCCACGCATTTCTTACACAGGGCCGCCGTCATTGCACCAGAACTACAGCACACAATGAATGCCACCTTCGAAACCAGAATCTTTCCCGATGACTGGAAACATGCAGAAGTCAGACCCCTACTCAAGAATCCCTCAGCAGATCCCACGGACCTCAAGAACTACCGCCCCATCTCCCTCCTCCATTTCGCAGCCAAAGTCACTGAGAAGACCGTCAATGTCCAACTAACGAAATTCATCAAAGAAAACTCCATCCTCAACCCCTCCCAATCCGAATTCCGCAGCAACCACAGCACTGAGACCACTCTACTCACCGCCACAGATGACATCCGCACCCTCCTCGACCAAGGAGACACCACAGCCCTGATCCTTCTTGACCTCTCTTCAGCCTTCAAAATCGTCTCCCACAGCACACTCACTGCCAGACTCCACGACGCAGGCATACTGGGAAGCGCCCTCGACTGGATCTGCTCCTTCCTCATTGGCAGAACTCAAAGAGTCAGACTTCCACCCTTCCTCTCCGAATCCAAAGAGATCAACTGCGGAGTACCCCAAGGATCATCGCTCAGCCCCACGCTCTTCAACATCTACATGGCCCCCCTCGCTGCCATCATCAGACAGCACAGACTCAGCATAGTATACTATGTGTACGACACCCAGCTCAGCCTCTCCCTCACCAAGGACCCCCTCACCTCAAGACTCAACTTCCAGGAAGGAATGAAGGACGTTGCATCCTGGATGAGCAACAGCTGCCTGAAGCTCAACTCGAAGAAGACATTGGTCCTTGTCCTCGGACCCTCCTCCTCGGCATGGGACAACATCTGGTGGCTCACCGCCCTCGGCAGCCCCCACCCCCATGGACCATGCCCAAAACCTCAGTATCATACTTGACTCCTCCCTCTCCATGACCTGACAGGTCAACGCTGTCGCCTCCACCTGCTTCAACACCCTCTGCATCCTCCGAAAGACCTTCATATGGATCCCCCACAAATCAAGGAAAATTGTCACCCACCCACTCATAACCAGCAAACTGGACTACGGAAACACCCTCAACGCCGGGATCAACAAGTCTCTTCTCTGCAAACTCCAGACCAGACAGAACACAGCAGTCAGTCTCGTCCTCGGCATCCCTCAACACAAACACATCTCCCAACACCTGTGTAACCTCCACCGGCTCTCCATTGAGAAGAGAGTAACCTTCAAGATACTCACCCACGCCTACAAATGCCTCCACAACACCGGACCCCAATATCTCAATGATAGAATCTCCTTCCACGTACCCACTAGGAACCTCCGATCTGCCAACCTCGCCAAACCCCAGCGCATCCATGGAGCAAGAATGGGTGGAAGAACCTTCTCCTACATAGTGGCTAAGACCTAGAACGAGCTCCTGATCGACATCAGACATGCCCCCGCCCTGCACATCTTCAGGAAGACCCTCAAGACCTTGCTCTTCGACTGACCAGAGCTGCACACCCTCCCCAGTGCCTTGAGACCCTTGCAGGTGAGTAGCACGCTTAAAATCCCTGATTGATTGATTGATTGACTGATTCAGTGATTGATCAGAGTCCAATTACATTGGGTGCCTAGCACCTAGCATATTACAGAAAACAACTATACTTGATGCGATCCTTCAAACCATGTGGAATCAGTGCATTCAGTCTTTTATTCCAATAGGTCTCGTATTGCAACAGGTACTTTCAATTGTCTCTCCCTTCTTTAATGTCAAAAGCTTTCAGTATCAAATAGCGTAGTGGGCAAATGCTGTGATTGTGAGCAATAAAATGGGTGGCTATGACTGACTTGAAATTTTTAATTCTTATGTTGCTCTTGTGCTCAAGCAGTCTAACTTAGATTTTTCGTTCTATTTTCCCCACATATACCAAGCCACATGGGCAGTTCAACAGATACACTACGTTCTTCGAATCACAGCTCGGCGTTGTGTGTATTTTGATCTTATTGCCTTTCAATGGGTGATTTATAAAGTTGCCTTTTATGATGGTGGTGCAATTGTTGCAGTCCACTAAAATCCATAAAGTGGGCTGACCCATCGCCACATGCTGTGACCAGCGAAAGCAAAATGTGACTGACACTCAGATCAATGCATGAAGAGGACTGACGAAAATTCTGGGTGCATATCCATCTATGCATTTATTTTCATTACGATTTTAAAATAAAATGAAGCTCACAAGAATGCTGGGCCAGACCTAAAAATGCCTACCATTCATCAATTAAATGAAAACAGTTTTTTGTTATTCGAGACTCTTGGGAAAAACTGACATAGCTTCAGAGAGAAGGCAGGCACAAGATAATGCAGGTAATGATCTATTTTTATCTGGACTATGTTCATGCCTCTCCATCTTTGTTTCGAAATTAGCATCAGATTGTGCAGAAATGTGTGGCTTGCCTTTCTCTCCCCCTTAGTCACCATGCATGAGAAACTCTACGATCCTCTAGTCATCATTGTCTTCCTGCAGAAAAAAAATTATTTACAGGATTTTTTTTCATCCACCATACAGATAATGCACTTCCTGCAGCAAAATAAATATTTTCAGGATTATTTTTTCATCCACCATACAGATAATGTACTTTAACTGGTATGTCTGTGCAAGTGATGTGTGCATCCTTTACAAATGATTAGGGTAATCATTACCATTTAGAAAGGAAGATGGATATTTCAGAATGTTTAAGCATGTATGTAGGAAATATGCCTTTAATGTGTAGTCATTCCAGATTTTTTTGCCTCTTGCTGGACCGTATATTTATGTTGGCTTTAGGTCTTTTTGCACTTTATCCATGCTAACAAGGAGTAAAGTGCCTGGGCTCCCACAATAACCATAGTTGAATTGGCATATCCCTAACTGCAATACTTAACTTATATATAAGTCTCTAGTGTATGGTACAAAGTGTACCAAGGACCTGGAAGTTAAATGCCACCAGTGGACTGCAGCACCTATTGTGCTACCCACTGCAGTGGCAGTGCAAACAGGCCTATCCTCTGTAGCCTTACTGTAACAGTGTAAAAACTGCAATTCGACCAATCAAAAAAAACCAATTGAGAGATCAAATTCTCCTATTTAAATATTAATACGTCGCCCCTATGTAGGCCTAATAGCCCACTAGGCATGGTGCATGGTTGTGAAAGGCTGGGCTAGTATATGATGTCTACTAATGTAGGTGGGCACCTTGAACCAGTCTAGACAACCCTTTGGTGATTTAAGAGGTCTTAGACATCCTTGGAAAGCTCTCTAAGTGGTAGCTGTGGAGAGCAGCCTTCAGGCTTAGTCCAGATGGAGTGTAAAGCAGTTTGTTACCAGAATGCAATTAAATGAAAAGAACCACACCAAGTATTTATAAAAATATCTAATTTTTATATAATACTCTCTAGTATGTTCCAATATCTCCAACACGGAGATAAACACAATGTACACAATACTTTAGCAAAGAAATACAGTAAATAGCATGAAATACACAGTGGCCCCATGGGGGGACAAAACCATATACTAAGAAAGTGGTGTAAGAACCACGACTCAGGTCAAGACCAGGTCGGGAGGACGTAGAAGTGATGGGATGCCAATGAACCACCCAAGGTGAGTAGATAGGGACCCTACGGAGAGTGTGTGCAGTGTGGGAACACGACTGCGTGCTCCATACAACTCTACGTGTAAGTCGCGGTTGATTTTTTAATGATTAAGGATCCTTCCCAGTGGACCCTGAAGAAACCCCGTGGAAGACAGAGGGTTGAAGAGCCACCCCACCCATGGATACCCTAGTTTCCTTGTTACCTACACCAGGGAAGTCGGCTTCACACGTGTGAAGCGGTGTCGGAAACTGCAGTCAAACCCAATGGAGGACTTCAGGAAAGTGCCGCTGTTGCAGAAGAAAGTGTTCGAGGGAATCTAAAGGTGGATTCAAGATGGGAGGTCTCTGCAAGCAGAGGGGACAGAGTCTATGTCACTCAGGGGTGACCAGGAGACTTAGAAGATGAATGCCCTCTGATGCCCGGTGTTGCAGGATGGATGACGATGACCTTGACTCTGCAGCTGTGAGGACCAAGCGACACTGAAGAAGACCAGGAGCTGTGCCCAAGCAGTCCCACCTTTAAGCTGCATGAAGTTCATGGAGTCAGGTGCTCTCCAGCTACTCCCAGGTAGTGATTAGCATGTGAGGAGGTGTGGCAAAGGTTTGAAATGTCTCGCATGAGCAAACTATAGGCGCGCCATATTGTGCAGAAATGACTTCTGTAAACCTCACAAAATAAGCAGAATGAGGGCTGTGGGCATCTTTTTTGACACTGCAGTGCTAAATCTTTCCAAACAGGTCAACAGGCTTTACATATTTACATATAACATTTGGGGTACTCTTGAAAGGTAGAGAACTGGTTGGCAATAATGTTTTTGTTATATATCCACTGTCTGGTTTCTAACAAACCTAGCTTTCATCCTACCAAATTTAATTTTCTGGGTTTATTGTGGATACAAAGACTGCTTCAAACTGAAGTTTAGTGTTAGATGTGAGATGACACTTGGACTGCCATAGTAAAATTCCCCCCCCACACACACAGCCCTCAGAGCCCAACCTTTTGTTGGGTTGAACAGTTTTCCATCTTGAAAATGCCCAAAATGGGTAGGATTGGCCCCATGATCTTATACCCCATTGGTTAGGACGTGCCCAGGAATCATTCCCACCACTAGCTTGTTCCAGACATAAATGTAGCATCCCTGGGCACCCTCTTCAGACACTTCTGGACCTGTGGAAGAATAGAAGAGCACTGGACTTGCTGTCTGTTACCTGAGAGGAGCCCAGAAGTACTTGACCTGCTCCCGCTAGTATCAAGGTCAAATAATTGGACTCCAAGGGCCAAAAGATCGATCTCCTTTTCAAAATATAGAGAGGCAACAAGGTACAAGAGACTTTTCCTGTAGAGCCTAGCTGACGGGTGGCAAATGGAACTGGAATTAACCCTGCTGCATGACATGCCATGAGTACATATGTGCCTCCCCTGAGGCTCTAAGGGGCTTTAGAAGTGTACTCATGAGGTGGATTGGGACTTAAAGGACTGAGTCACAAGGTAAAACCATTGACCAGGATGAACATTGCTTGGTGTACTTGATCTGTGTTCCATTGCTATCAGGGTCAAATTACATCTAGAACCTGAAATAAAAAACAATTCCTCCCTGAGATCTAAAATAGTAAACAAAACAATATATGTAAGTAATTTAATTCCTTTGTATGACCATATATTTCGATTGTAGGTACAGCCATGTGTAGTTAAAGTATTCCCGGTTCAAAGGAAATCCTTCTTCAAATTATAATTAATCATATATCCAGAACAATTGTAAATACAGCCGTGTTTAATTGCAGTTCAAAGCAAGTCCTTATTCAAAAGAGTTCATCACATATCCTGAAGGTCACCAAATCCAACAGAATTCTTCTTTCATTGAAATTATATACAGTTCCAAAGTACAGCCATACACTCCAAAAGCGCAGCCAACACGTGTGTCGTCATGCCCCCCACGGGGCTTGGGGTGCCGCCGAGCTCTTTGCCAGGGCCGGTTTTCGGCCGATTTTGTTACAGGGCCGATTTTGCAGCTATGCTGCAAAAACGGCCCTGTAACAAAAATGGCCCCCAGGGGTCCAAAACCGGCCCCCACCCATGCGGCGCACCGGGGGATTTCCCGGTGCCCGCTACGGCCAGTCCGGGCCTGGTATGAAGCAATGAACAACAAAAATTAATTGGAACAATTGGACCATATTTTAACGTTAAGGACAATGTATATACTACAAGTGTGCTTTGAAACAGGAGTACTATAATACGTACGTGAATGGGGGTGTCATATTTGAGTTCCCTTACAAGGTGATCTTGACCAACTAGGCGAATGAAAAGCACCAGGAGCCAGCTTTTAGTAATTGAGGAAGAGGAATGTATTACCGTTATTAGTGATGTTGAGGCATAATCCTGTAATATGGATTTAGGATGTCAGATGGTTGTAGTGAAGACAGTGGCTTATGGACGATCGGTTTTCTTTTACAGAGTGTTGGTGAACGTTTTTTTTGTTGGATTAGGTGTCAAAGGACCAAATACGAGTATTGATATGGAAGGTGATGTTTGTAATTTTGACCTTTAGTATCTTTATTTCCCTCTTGGGTTCTGTGTGCACCAGGGTGATCAATTGACTACAGAACTTTTTTACTTGTTTCTCTTATACTTTCCATGGTATCACTATGGGTGATTTGGGACTTAGACTTTATGCTTTATCTTTTTATAATCTTGATTTTGGACCTAGGTCCTAATGTCAAAATATATTTAGATACAGATGAACATATAGAGGTACAGTGTACTCATGTTATTTATTTTGGGTTGTAGCCCTGATGAAGTCATGATGCACTAAGAAGTGCATGACGAAACACGTGTTGGCTGCGCTTTTGGAGTATGTGGCTGTACTTTGGAACTGTATATAATTTCAATGAAAGAAGAATTCTGTTGGATTTGGTGACCTTCTGGATATGTGATGAACCATTTTGAATAAGGTCTTGCTTTGAACTGCAATTAAACACGGCTGTATTTACAATTGTTCTGGATATATGATGAATTATAATTTGAAGAAGGGTTTCCTTTGAACCGGGAATACTTTAACTAAACACGGCTGTACCTACAATCGAAATATATGGTCTTACAAAAGAATTAAATGACTTACATATATTTTTTTGTTTACTGTTTTAGTGCTTAGGGAGGAATAGTTTTTTATTTTAGGTTGTGCCTACTGTGTGGGTATTTGTGGGGTTGTTTGGCAACCAACCTCTCCACCCTTTGAAGCACTACCCAATTTGAGTGATTGTTAACTTTGCCCGAATATTTAGTAGTGCGCCCAAGTCTAGACCTGGTTACCAATAGTGTTTGTTAAGTTACATCTAGAACCTGGTCCGCTGCGGTCATTGAATATCATTGGTGCTTTGTGCTTCTAGGCACTATTCAAGGCCGGCTATAGAGCTAGTGGCGCCCGGTGCAACAGTTTTTTTTGGTGCCCCCCCTCCTGCTCCACTGATTCTCTCACTACCACCCTACAACAGTGCCCCTCATCTCACCATAGCTCCTCTCGAACATACATTTTTTTTACAGCACTAGTCTACTTTACAGTGTTGGGTGTCAGAGCACTTTACACCACACACATATTATATAGAGACAATGAATCATATATGTGTAAATAAGTCTATAGGAAATGTTACATAACCCAATGAGGATTTAAAGATGTAGGAATCATCTCATCAACACCAGTAGACCGTACATTTTAGGATAGCCTGTCTGGAGAAGCACAAACTCAGGATTAAAACATACCACAGTGGTTGGGGTTGGATTTTCAAATAATAATATATTTCTACCCAAACTAACATTGGGAATGAAATTAATAAAAGGATCTCTGTGACAAAAGCAGTAACCAACTGAGCTATGCACCTTAAATACAGTTCAGTAATCTTCACTGTACACTTCTGTGCAGCAGGCATATTCCTGTGTCTTGACGCTGGCAAAAATTAATTTTAGAAAGCAAAGGTTTATTGGCGTTTGGGATGTCACCTTTATTGAAATGCTTTTGTAAGTAAGGAGGTCAAAACTTGGTGCCACAGTTACGCACCATTCATCAAAACAGAAAAATGTATGTTTTTACCTGAATTATGCAATTGCAATCTTCCTGTACTATGTGGCTTTAATTCACAAGTTTAACCTTTAACAGCATGCACCAAATTTAAAACACTGCACCAAGTAAAATTTTACTTTCTCTATAGCTTTTTTCGAACTGACTTCCAATTGTTAATTTTTTTAATGAAACATGTGATTGTCACGGAAAACACTTTGATGGGACATTTAATGCTGCTAAACTACAAAACCGAGAACGGAGCTCACTTCGTGTGTCCATAAAAAAACACATTTTTTGTCTCCTGAACAGCTTCAATTTTGCAGGTGTTCTGAGAAAACAAAGCAATGCAGTGCACGGGCTGGCAGGTAAACGACATAATCCGGGATTGTGTGCACACAGGTTTTATTCTTTCATTTCCATGAGGATCTACATCGTGGAAATGAAAGAGGAACAATGGCGCCCACTGCAAGCTTTTGGGTAAAGCAAAGGTGCTGATTTAGGAGTACAAATGGCTTGGCGTTCCACAGCCAGCCGTGGCGCTATTCCTTCGTAAAACTTTAACAAGCATTTGCAATGCAATAGGTCTCGCATTTGCGAAAGTTTGAGCTATTGGCATTGTAAATAACAATGCCTTTTATTTATGTATTTTGAAAACCAGCGCTTTGTACTTGTAGTCACTGCTTATGAGGAGCAAGGCTGGCAGTTACTCCGCCTCTTTTATTGCCAGCCTTGCTTTTCGTAAGCAACACACATAAAAAACACATAAATAAAAGGCATTGTCATTTACAATGCCAATAGTTAAAAGTCTTGCAATTGCGAGTCATATTGCATTGCAAATGCTTGTTGTAATATGGAGTCTTTGTGTGTGGGGGGGGCAGAGGTGCCTTTGCAGGCCTAAGTTGTGGGTGTTACCGTTATGGTCCATGAGCATCCATGGTATGTGCGGACACAGTTTTATTTCTTTGTCTGGGGCCGTTTCGTTGTTGGGTTCTAAAAATCTGGTCACCTGCGATAGACAACCTATAAGTGGCACCCGGTCTTAAGCACTTGTTCACACATTCAAAGAATCTCCTCCCCAGGATACCCTCTGGCCTTCTAACTTCCTGCTGCAGGATTCAAGCCAGCAGGGAACAGCACCAGGCTGCAGGACACCTCAATAGTCCACACACCTTCTTAAGGTTCTATTTGAATCCTGATGGTCACAGGCTTGAATCTCTACAAGCCGGGATGACTCTGTCTTATATCCTTTAGAGACCCAGAGCACCTGTCTTACTGGCGATGGGTGGCAGCAACATTCTATTTATAGGCTGAGAGAAATAATGTTTCTAACATCTGAGTGGTGCACTTTTGGCACCAGCATGGCTTTCTAGTGCTTTGAGGCATCAGAGTTGGCACTTTCACACAATTCCCAGGTTTCCATGGCAGACTGGAGCCTGAAACGCCCGGTTATGATGTTTGGGTTGGTATGCCCTGCCTGGCATGATGCTGGGCTCTGGGTTAATCCCTGGTATGCTGGGTGCTAGGTACTAATGGGGGCTTCCCTGAGCTCAGGGTGGATCAGTGGTGTGGGTGAGAGGAGGCAGGAGGGTGACCGCTGACTCCATGTCCGATGGATCGAGAGACCACCAGAGAACCAGACAACTCATAGGTAGCAAGCGCTACATAACTTAAAAGGTGTATGTGCAAAGTGCACCTTCACTCTTGGCGCTGAAATAAAATACTGTTAAATAAATACTGTTACCCAGCTTCAGGCTACTCATGTTATCGACCTCGCACGTCTGAAATATATAAAAGAGCAGTGGTTCATCCGGAACTAATTTCCTTATAATGTAATTTTGGCAAAGAAAAAGAAAATCAGTGCATACACTTAATGTAATGAGCATTATCAAAGTCTAGCCAAAAACTTTCCAGTATGCATTTTAACAGACAACTATAGCGCCTTCTGCCTGCTGTTTATTCAAACCAGTTAAGCTTGTGTGCAGTGGGTTCAAGGGCGTTTCCAACTCGCTCGTAGCACCGAGTTCTCATCAGGACAAAGCTTGATAGGAACCTCTAAGTAACTCAAACAGCCTCACAGACACATAGGTGGTCTGGGGTACCCACGGAGGAATGAACACATTCCATTCGGGTCTGATTGGACTTTTCATTCTGTAAATAAACCACGAGCAATGTTTGCACTTGTCGTTGGTTCTGGTTCTCGTATTCTTAGTGCATTTTAAAACCACTCATGAGGCTAAACGGTGATAATGTTCATGACATTAAGTTTGTGCACTGCTGTTTTATTTTTTTTGCGTAAACCACATTAAAAAATAGGCATTCCAGATGACCAACTGTTCCGTATATATGGCCTGGTTCATAGCGGCTGCTACTGTTTTGTGTATGAAAGGCTGAATTGACCCATGACAGACTGTGCATGGAAGCGTTAGTCCACCAGTTGGGATTAGAATACTGTCCCTGAGCGTTTTGTTGTGGAGTCGCAATGATTTTGAAATCTCTCTGTAAAGCAGAGGTCCGATAAAAAGTCAAACATTTGGGATAGCGCGAGTGTCAGCACACAGGGCAAAGGCTGGTCTTTGCATTGCACATATGTTTGATACATCAGAGTCGCACAGCTGACATTGCTGGAGCGGGTTATGCTAAATTTTGTTTACCCACCCCATTTTGCATGTCGTTTTATTAATTGGATTAATTAATTAATTAATTAATTATAATGGTTTGGAGTGATATGAAAATAACTAACCAACCTTATTAATGACCGAAATACACGTGGGATTTGCATCTGCATGGCCGTGAATTAAATTCCGTACGCATACTAATGGTAGATAAATAGAACATTGCATGATATATGTTGCTTTGGTGATGTAATTGTGATTCGTGCTTTAATTTGTAAGTATAACCCGCAATGAGTGTTGCTTTTGCTAGATAAATACACACACATAAGGGTTTTAGCGAGGGAATAACATTTAATTAGTCATTTCTATGTATTAATTACGTCTTTGTGTTTCTTTGCTTAAGTTGACCATTTCGAGTGGCCACAAAATGGCTGACTCCTGTATCCGATGAAACCGGCTCCATTGCTCAAGTCTCTGGGTGAAGTGCGCATGCGTCACCATCAGCAGCAGTTGCCTTCCTGTGACCCTAACTCGACTGTGCCCCTCAAGGACGCTCTGGGCTGCCAGCCAGATGCCCGAAAGAAACAATAAAAGATACTTTTGACTGGGGAAATTATGAACTACATCTAAAGAGACATTTTTCGCATGGGAACCCTGTTGAACAAATTTAACTGACCAATCAGAGACATTTAAAAATAATATTCGATACTTTTGGAATGTGATTTTACTATAAATTATGGTAGAATAGAGAGGTGATTAGAGTCGTCAGATCGCGCTTTTCAATTTCCTGATGATATGCTGAGGGAGAGGACGGTGACACTGCAGGACAGCTGTTAGCCTAAATCTCTGACGGACTGAATAAATGCCCAAATTCCTGATGAACTTAACCTGCTAAATTGATGGGCATAGAATTGCGAGACTACCAGATTTGACATAGAGGACGACTTTAGCCAGAATAGGTTAATATGAATGGCAACTTGATCAAATGAATGATTTAACCTGCAATATTAATATACAATTGAATTTGAATATCTACAGAAATGAGTTGGGTTGTTTATTCATTGAAATGTGTTAATATAAAGTTTAATTAGAGTATTAGTATTTCACTTAAACTGCAACTAGCAGATCCGTCCCGGTTATGAGGGTAATACCAAATGTGGAATCTAGGGCCTAATGAGTATAAGAAGGGTTTGTAGGTTTGTTGCTCATTAGGGTAAAGTGGTATCTTCCTCCCTCATTATTCAGCGCTTAGGAGGATAATCGCCTCTTGCACGGATTAATGGTAAGTGTGTGTTGGTGCTATGGGCCCCACCAGCGAATGTATGGATAGTGTGCGTGTGTGAGATCTGTTGGTCCGTGGCAGTAGGGAGGAATTTTGTATTCAGCGCTGCATCAGTTTTTCTGGTAGCAGAATGATGGTTTGTTATTGTTTGGTTTAGTGATTATTGCTTGTACATTGCTTATTGGTTTTGGTTATTGATTGGTATTGATTTATGTACTAACACTCTATGTTGAGTTACGTTGAGTTTAATGTTGTTGCACGGCTTCTGGAATGTAGGAAGTCGGAAGTTTGTAACGGTTCCGTAGTAGAGCAGAGGTAAGCGCTGCTCTCGGGAAAGACAGAATTGTTGTTGCCCTGTAGGTACACAGGGGAAACGTGTGACAATTGAAGTTGCACGGCGCATTGTCTGGGTTCGATTCAGTAGCATCATCGTGTGTTGCCATTAGAGACGTTTTTGGTGTGAAAGAAGTGTGTATGATAGCAAAGGTTACCTGTGAAGTTCTGGTCTTAGGTACCAGGGATCCGACTGGCATTCCGATAACGTTTATCACTGGAAAGGTAATAGGTACTCTCTGAGCTTGTTAGAAGGACAAAGGAGAGGTAAGCGCTGCTTTGTTAACGTATGTCATAATTCTGTGGTAGGACAGATTGTTCGCTGTTCTCGGGAAAGACAGGATTCTGTGTGAATGTACTACATTTTCTGGTGTGAACGAGTGTGAATGCAAAGGCATTTGGGTTGATTGCGAAACTCTAGGTTTATTTCTCAGGAGCATTGGGTCTCCAACCGTGTGTCTTAAATACTAGAGAAACAATTAGCTGATGCTTGTTAGAAGGGTGAAGTAGAGGGATGTGCTACTTTATCAATGGAAGTAATGATTCCGTAGTAGGGCAGAGGTAAGCGCTGCTCTCGGGAAAGACGGAATTCTCGTGAGAAAGGTCTTTTTGCTCTTTGGTTAGCGAAGCGGACAATGGAAATGTTTCTATGTTGTTACTAACAGAAGTGTAGAAAATTGAAACAAAAACTTACTGAGCGGATTTGTAAAGGAGGGGTAGACAGAAGCAGGAGCAGGAGCTGCCGCAGTGGCTGCTGACGTCAGAACGACCGCGCTGGGATTGGACAGTCGGTCAGAACTGTGAAACGCCCCGGATTGGTGCGTTAGTGTACGCCACGCTAGGATTGGAGAAGAAACAGGGTGACGTAGACGCTCCTTATTGGTGCGTTAGTGTGAGTCGCGCTAGGATTCGAGGACTGTGACAGTGACGTGTACACTCTGAATAGGTGTGTTAGTGTGAAGTCGTGCTGTGATTGGACAGATTAGCGGTACAGTTGTAAGAGGGACTAGCATTGTGCGAAAGACAAGAAAATGTATTACGACCCTCCTGAGAAGGAGAAGAAGACCTGGTTAGGGAGAATTAAGAAGTGGTTTAAGAAAGACAAAGCAGTTAAGACTAGGGAAGGACAGTTGCTTCCTCCACCGAAAACCCCTGCATCCTTTATGATTGCGAAATATGGGTATCATACTTGTATTTGGTTGGATAACTGGGTGAGATACACCAAGGACGACGGAGTACTAGCTTTTCCAGAGTATGGTTCATTTAATTTGGCTGTTTTAAGAAACTTAAGGGAAAGAATGACGAATTTAGAGCCAAGACATAGACCAACACAGTTTGAGGCTTTGACCGAATGGGAAGACGAAATGCATGAACGAGAAAGAAACAGAAGTGGTAGAGGATATAGGTACTGGTTTGGAAGACCATACGGACACGAAACGCATAGTGAAAAGAGATTGGAAGGAAGAACAGATGGAGAAAATTCCATAGAATTGGCAAAAACAACTCTGGAATTAACTGAGAAAATAAGAGAATTGACCAAGAATCTAGAAGCAGTAACTGTTCCAGTAACTATAGGTCCAGTAATGCCCATTTAAAAACAGAAGGACAGTGAGCATTGTTTGACAGTCCCTTACAGAAACAGTAACCCTGTAGAACAACCAAGAGTGAGACAGAATGAGAATCCATGGAGGCAAACTATGAGTGTAATGGAACCGAATTTTACAAATAATCCATTTGTAGATCAGAATTGTGCAGAAAGACGTATGACAATGATAGAGACAGTGTCAGAAACACAAAATGATTTTGGATATGGAAGTGTAGAAAAACCAGTAGGACCATCAACAGACGAGTTAAGTGAATGGTTGAGAAGCTTGCAGAAGAAAGACAAAGAATCCCAATCAATTGATGTGGCCAAGTTACGAATGATTTTGGAAGAATTAATTGTAGGGACGATCCCGACAGAAAAATTGAAAACCTATCACGATGAAGAATTATTATTTCTGTGTAAAAGTGCAACCTGGAGAGCGAAAAACTTACATGAAAGGTTAGAAGAAGTAGCAAATGAGATGGGCATTGATATTGAAAAGGTAAAAGCCTTGCAGAAACCATATCGAGTAGAATTCACTGAAAAGGACATTGAGAACATGAACACCACAGGACGAATAGGTCAAATTAAGGATATAATCATTTTGCTGAGAAAGTGGGGAGACGTGGATAAATGGAGAAGCAGGTGGTATAGAAAACGCGATGATGCCTCAGATAAGACATTTTCAGCCTTTCCTGTGAAAGAAAAGGAGAAGGTAGTGACAGAGTACCCTATGAAAGAGATTCCAGGAGGAGGATATGTACATGTTCCATGGACAAGACAGGATATTTTGTCATTTACGAATGACTTCCCTCGACTACGCGAAAAGCCCGTCGAGTGGTACAGACAGGTAGACAGATTTGTAAAATTGTCTAAAGTACTATGGATTGATTTGAATAGTCTGTTTGATATAATAGTACCAGCAGACCTATGGTCAGAGTGTAAATTAATGATAAATTGGCCAACCAAGGAATACCCTAGGGATCCTAAAACAGGAGCACCAGACCCTGAGGTAATGAAGAAGTATGAGCAGGTTGTGGTATTTCTGAAAAATAAAGTGCCCCCCAAAGAAACAGACTGGGTAAAAATTGATCGAACACACCAGGAAAGTAAAGAGTCAGTACATGCATACTATGAGAGGCTAATACAAGCTTTTAAGTTAGCGGAGACGAGAATCTGAGTGAAAAGGATTTGAGCCATTTTGTATACAGTTTTGTATATGGTTTACGACCAGAAATTGGTGACATGATTAAACAGCATACGGTAGATTGGCAAAACAAGAAAATAGATGAAGTATTGAGACATGCTAAATACTTCAGTGATGAAATTGAAGCAAAACAGCGAAAGTTAAAAGAGAAGGCAATGTGGGCACAGGTAAAGGTAGCGGAGAGACAGGAAGCACAATGGGAAGTACAAAGGGAACATTGAAGAAGCTAAAAAGAAATTTCCGTGTCATAATTGCGGCAGGATAGGGCATTGGAAATCCGAGTGTAAATTTCCCCCGAGTACTAACAATGAAAATCCATCATTGAACCCACAGGTGCAGCATGAGGTGAGTGGTCAACTGCAGCAACAGCAGCAAGTTGTTCCCCCACAGAATCAGGTGCCAAAGCCGCCTTTTCCACAGAGCAGAAACACACAGAAGTATAGTAGTCAATCAGGATTCTACAATGAAGAACAGGTAAATAAGCTACCGCGCACTAGCGCTGTTTCGCAGTATTGGCTGCAACGCGATGAGAGTGATGCAGAAGAGAGCTATTGACGGTGCCGAAGGGAGGAAGAAGAGTGTGTACTTGGCGCAACTCTAGAAGTAGACCAGAGAGGACCTTTTGTAGATGGGAGGGTTAATGATGAAAATATTACTTTCCTAGTGGATACTGGTGCTACTCGATCAACTGTTAGATCAGCTGATGTTAAGAATCTTCCTCTCTCGGATGAAACGATCCAAGTAGTTGGTGTGTCCAACAGGCAAATTAAGACCTATCTTACAGAACCAGTGAAAGTCAGCATAGGGAAATTTTCAGAAATGCACCGCTTTGTGGTGTGTGACAACAGTCCTGTGAATTTATTAGGTAGGGACCTGTTGTGCAAAACGAATTGCACTATATTTTGTACTCCGGATGGAATAGCTTTTGAAACGCCAGATGAGGATGTATTGTATAAGATGACCCTAGCTAACAGAGAAAGTGAAGTTACTGAAACATATGCTGTATTCAACCCTGATGAATTACCAAAGGAACTGAGAAACTCTGTAAAAGCAGAGGTTTGGGATTTTACTGGAGAAGATGTAGGGTTAATGAGAATTATAGATCCAGTCAAAATAACTGTAAAAGAAGGAGTAAAGTATCCAAATGTTCCACAGTACAGATTGACACCTGAAATAATTGAAGGTGTAACTCCTATAATAGAGAAAATGATCAGACAAGGAATCTTGAGAGAAATAATGAGTAGTCCATGTAATTCACCGATAATGGGACTGAAAAAGCCTAATGGGAAATTCAGGATAGTGCAAGATTTGAGAAAGGTGAACAAAATTGTGCTATCATGTTGTCCCATTGTACCAAATCCATCAGTGATTTTATATGAGATTCCTCATGATGCAGAATGGTACACAGTAATTGATCTGTGTCATGCTTTCTTTTCCATCCCATTGCACCATGACAGTCAGCAAATGTTTGCATTTCGTTTTGGTGAGCGTATTTTGGCATGGTGCCGAATCCCACAGGGGTATACAGAGAGCCCCTCAATATTCAATCAGTTGTTAAAGAGATCTTTGGAGAGTTTAGAAATGCCAGAAAATTCTGTACTGGTGCAGTATATGGATGACCTTTTGGTGGCGTCAAAAACACGTGAAGCCTGTGAGGTAGATACAATTGCCTTACTGAATCATTTGGCAGACGGAGGACTTAAAGAGTCACCTGCAAAACTACAGTTTTGTAAAAAGGAAGTGCAGTATCTGGGACACAACATTGAGAAAGGACTAAGGAAAATAACAATAGACAGAATCAGAATAATAAAAGGAATGAGAGCTCCCATGACTCAAAGAGAAGTGAGAATGTTTTTTGGAATGGTAGGGTATTGCCGTCAGTGGATAGGGAACTTCTCCTTGATTGCAAAACCTTTGGTGCGATTAACGAGAAGTGATGTAAAAGATCCCCTTGAATTAAGCAGAGAAGAATTGGCAGCATTTAGACAATTGAGAGGTGGTTTGTGTGAAGCACCTGCATTAGGTATGCCTGACTATGAAAAAGAATTCGAGTTGTATTGCAGTGAGAGAAATGGATGTGCACTTTCTGTGTTGACCCTGAAACATGGAAAATTGAGAAGACCAATTGCATATTTTTCATCAATGCTAGATCCAGTAGCTGTGGGTTTACCTGGATGTCTGAAAGCAGTGGCTGCAACATGTCGAAGTTTGGAGCAGAGTGAAGGAACTGTGATGGGATATCCTTTGAAAGTGTTTGTATCCCATGATGTAGCAATTCTGTTGACAAGGAGTCGTACTCAGTATATGACACACAGTCGGCTGACTAAGTATGAAAAGGTCATATTGGGTGCAACCAATGTGAGTCTTGCGAGATGTGTGAATGTGAATCCCGCAACATTGTTGCCTGATAATGAGATTGTGGAGGTAAGAGATTAAGTTGATCATGATTGTCTGGATGTACTTGATTTTTGAACCAAACCACGACCAGACATAAAAGAAGTACCTTTGCCAGAAAGTGATTTTGTGATGTTCGTTGATGGGTCATGTTTGAGAACAGATGAAGGAGTGCTGAGTGCAGCGTATGCAGTATGCACAGTTGCAGCAGTAATTGAAGCCTCATATTTGAAAGGAGTGAAATCGGCCCAGGTAGCTGAACTTGTGGCTTTGACTAGGGCATGCAAGATTGGGAAGAGTGTGAGAGTGACTGTGATAACTGACAGCCAGTATGGCTTTGGAGTCGTCCACGACTTTGGCCAACTATGGCTACAGAGGGGTTTCCTGACCTCGAGTGGAACTCCCATTAAGAATGCAGAAGTGGTTGGAAAGTTGCTTGAGGCGATACAGCTGCCTAAACAATTGGCTGTTGTAAAATGTGCTGCACATAGTCAAGGTGGTGATTATATTGCCACCGGGAATAGGTACGCCAATGACATGGCGCAGTATTGTGCACGAAATCAGAATTCGGTCAATCGGGCTAAGGAAAGAGAAATGTCTTCTTGCTCATTGATGTTCACTAACATTGTGGGAACTTGGGAAGAGGTAAAACAATCGCAGGGTGAGGCAGGTGATGAGGAAATGAGACAGTGGGTAAAAGCAGGATGTGCCCCAAGGGAAAAGGATCATGTGTGGGTCTATAGAGATGGAAGACCAGTTATGCCTGATAGCATGATGTCTACCATGGCACGGATGTATCATGGCCAGGGACATATTGGACGGGATGCTATGATCAGGTCATTTCAACAGACCTGGTACAATGCAAAATTCAGACTTGTGGCAGAGAGTCTTTGTCAGAGATGCTTAATATGTCAGCAGTACAATCCTGGCAGGAAGACAGTAGGGAGTCTGGGAACAATAGGTCGAGAAGGAGGGCCTTTTACCAGAATGCAAGTAGATTTCATTGAGATGCCTCCCTGTAACAGATTGAGGTATGTTTTGGTAGTGGTCTGCCTATGCTCCAGGTGGGTGGAAGCATTCCCAACAAGAAGAAATGATGGGTTGACAGTAGCCAAGCTACTGTTGAGAGAATTCATCCCCAGGTTCGGGTTACCAGTGACAATTGAGTCAGACCGAGGAGGACACTTCCAGAATGAGATTGTAGGATTAATTTGTGAAGCATTGACTGTACAACAAAAACTACATTGTGCCTACCGACCAGAGGCTTCTGGTGTGGTTGAACAGATGAATGGTACTATCAAAAATAGAATAGGGAAAATGTGTTTGGCTACAGGTATGAAATGGCCTGATGTCTTGCCTCGTGTACTCATGACAATTAGGGCCATTCCAGACAGAACCACAGGATTGAGTCCTCATGAAATAATTATGGGACGTGCAATGAGACATGTGTTTATACCAGTCAACAAGCTGATGACAATTTCTGATGACATGGTGTTGGAATACTGTAAAGGCCTGGCTGACGCAGTTCATTCTGTGTTTCATCAGGTTGGACCAGATGCCCCCACACTTGAAAAGAAGCAAGCCCATGATCTGAGCCCAGGTGATTGGGTAAGGATAAAAGTCCACAGAAGAAGAAATTGTCTGGTTCCAAGGTGGGGAAAACCACGACAAATCATTTTGACCACAACCACAGCTGTGAAGTGTGCTGGACTGAAAAACTGGATCCATGCCAGTCATACATTGAGAATTCCAAATCCAGTGGACAGCACAGGAAAAGAATACTTTGATGAATCAGAATCAAGCACTGAATACGATGACGAAGGGTCAAAGACACAAGGAAACTCTGAAAGGGGGGAAACAGAAGAAAGATCAGCTTTAGTCCACAGAAGTGTCGCTCTGAGAAGAAGATTGCAGATTTCCGGATCTAGTGATTCTGGAAACGAGCAAGAAGCGCAGGGTTCCAAGAAGGAACAAAGGAAGAGAAGAGGAAAGAGTACTGAAGATGCAACAAAAGAAATACGTGAAAAGGAAGTACCAGATGAGAGACAGAGAGAAATTCCACCTGAAGTAACAAATCTAAGTGAACAAGAGACAGGTACAGAGAGAGAGGGACAGATTTCTGCGGAAGACCCCCGAGGAGGTGTAGGGAACTCCAACATCCAGTTAGGTGAAGGGACAAGTAGCCAGAAGGAAGATTGCGTGCCGGGGACCCGAGGAGGGACAGAAGTAGGGAAAACAAAACAAGTTGTGGAAGAAGAAGTCGCTGAAAAGACAAAGCAAGTTGAGACAGAGTCTGAAGAAAGTGAAAACGAAATACCTGAAGGTCGAGTTCTAAGAAAGAGAGCTTGGAGGAATGAAAAGAATGACAAAGGAAGTAAAGTAAAAAGGGTTGCAAGAGATGATGTTTGGCCCAATAAAATAAGGAAACTGAGATATCGATTGACAAGAGTGAATTCACCGAGAGCTGAACAGGTGAATGAAGTGACCAGTCAAGAAAAATCAAAAGAAGACGAATTAACTGAAGACAAAGAGAGTAGAAGAACAAGGAAACCTAACCAGAAGTATAAGTCACCAGAATGGACGTACGTGGCTCTGCCTGAACAGGGAGAAGAGGCAGATAGTCGAGGAAATCCAGAGGAGACTGTACTGAAAGTGGTTGAGGATGAAATTGAATCGGAAATCCTGAGAGTTCTCTTGTCCGACATTGGAGAAGAAGAAACGAAAGTTCAGGAAAATCCATATTTGGAAGACGAGAGGAGAGTGAAGAACGATGAGATGCCAAACTGAATAAGTTAAGAAAATTATTGATGAAGAAAACAAGATATTGAAGTAAAAATAGTAACTGGTAGAACCAAATAGGTGTTAGAACCTTAGGTTAGAAAAACTAGTTGTGAAGTGAAAGAGGCTAAGTCAAAAGACACGGTCCATTTTAACAAGATGGCTAACATAGAAAGTAGTAAAGGTAGATGTACATTCATGAAAAGATGGTGTAAAATGTGTTGTTGTTGTACAGGATTATTAATGCTTTTATGGAGCATCCTTGCTCTTGTCATTTCTTTTAAAGCCACTATAGACACTTTAGAAGGACATAGTGAGAACAAAACTAATATAGGGAAAATTCCTAAGGTAGTTCCAACTAGAATAGATAAAAATAATTTGCATAAAGAGAGGTCAATAACAGATTTTTCTAATAATGTGTTTTCAAAATTATTGTATGAATATGTAAAGACAATGGACGTACAGGACTGCTACGTATGTATGCAGTTACCTGCATCTGTTTCTGAGAGAGTGACATATCATCATCTCCCAGCAACGTATGGAATAACATGTAGTGTAATAGCTAGTTTGTTTTATGAGACAGGGAAATTAGAATATTATTTTTCAGATGTAGATAACATTTTTGCACAAGTGCCTTTCATATAACAAATTGAACAAAGTAAAGCCTGCTAAGGTATTAGGTGAATTTTTCTTAGAAACTAAGGAACTAAAATTAGAGTATATTTTTAGAAACAATCTGACATGCAGTTTGAAGAAAGAGGAAAAGACATTCCTAGACATGGTTCAGGAAAGAAGATTGAAAATGCAAAAGAAAGCAGCAGAAGGGAAAGTGGAGAAAACAATCTGGGATATAGAGAAAGAAAAACATTTGAAAGGAGAAGCTAGTCCAACTATAGCTTTAGATTGGCCTCAGAAAGGGAAATTTTGCATTCGAAGGAATCAAACGGCGTATGATAATTATTTTCTAGGTAATAGTGAGTGCCATGATACATATCGAATCATGGGTGGATGGGGATTAAAAGGTGGAAGAGATCCAGTCTTTCCTAGATTATATTTTATTTGTGGGAACAGGGCATATTATCGTTTGCCAGACCATTGGTATGGCACATGTTACGTAGGCCTGGTCTTTCCAAAAATCTTTCATATGGATAGAGGAGAAGATGGTGTATATAGCTTAAGTAATCATCTAGCTAGGACCAAGAGAGAATCTTGGGCAGAAATTGTAGGTGATATTTTTCAGGCATTGATACCAGCAGTGGGAATAACTCTGAATGCAAACAAAATTAGAAAATTGTCAACTGTAGTGGATCGCTTGTCAACAAGCACCGCTGGAGGATTTTTATTGGTTAATACTGAAATGGTTGCCATGCGTGCTATGGTAATGCAAAATCGACTTGCCCTTGTTATTTTATTGGCAAAAGAGGGTGGAGTCTGTGGAATGCTGAAAGTCCAACATTGTTGTACTTACATTCCTGACGAAAGCAAAGATCTGAAAATTTATATTAAGAATATTACTGAATTGCATGATGAACTTGCCCCACTGGAGGTTGAAAGTGTTTGGGATAGAATTGGAAAGAAAATAGCTGCTATTAAGAATTTCTTAGTGAAAATAGGTAGTACTCTTATAGGTAAAATATTGTTTCCATTAACATGTGTAATCTGCATAGTTTTAATGATAAGATTGTGTTGTATGTGCTATAGAAACAAGAAAAATAAGAAAAGAATAAAAAGAAAATTCAAAAAGAAAAGATAAGAAACAAGATAGAGATTTGGAAGAGATAACATTAGAAGAATGGAAGGAGAGTATTTATAAAACAGCAAAAAGAGAAGACGAAGGTGAAACTGAACTATGATTAAGAGCAAGAAAACATTTTAAAGATTCCGTAAAGACAGAACAAAATTTTGGGTGGTGTGGTGATAAAATCACCAAAGGGGGGATTGCTGGAGCGGGTTCTGCAAAATTTTGTATACCCTCCCCATTTTGCATGCCGTTTTATTAATTAGATTAATTAATTAATTATAATCGTACTGATGGTTTGGAGTGATATGAAAATAACTAACCAACCTTATTAATGACCGAAATACACGTGGGATTTGCATCTGCATGGCCTAATTAATGACGTGAATTAAATTCCGTACGCATACTAATGGTAGATAAATAGAACATTGCATGATATATGTTTCTTTGGTGATGTAATTGTGATTCGTGCTTTAATTTGTAAGTATAACCCGCAATGAGTGTTGCTTTTGCTAGATAAATACACACACAGAAGGGTTTTAGCGAGGGAATAACATTTAATTAGTCATTTCTATGTATTAATTACGTCTTTGTGTTTCTTTGCTTAAGTTGACCATTTCGAGTGGCCACAAAATGGCTAACTCCTGTATCCGATGAAACCGGCTCCATTGCTCAAGTCTCTGGCTGAAGTGCGCATGCGTCACCATCAGCAGCAGTGGCCTTCCTGTGACCCTAACTCGACTGTGCCCCTCAAGGACACTCTGGACTGCCAGCCAGATGCCCGAAAGAAACAATAAAAGATACCTTTGACCGGGGAAATTATGAACTACATCTAAAGAGACATTTTGCGCATGGGAACCCTGTGAACAAATTTAACTGACCAATCAGAGACATTTAAAAATAATATTCGATACTTTTGGAATGTGATTTTACTATAAATTATGGTAGAATAGAGAGGTGATTAGAGTCGTCGGATCGCGCTTTTCGATTTCCTGATGATATGCTGACGGAGAGGACGGTGACACTGCAGGACAGCTGTTAGCCTAAATCTCTGACGGACTGAATAAATGCCCAAATTCCTGATGAACTTAACCTGCTAAATTGATGGGCATAGAATTGCGAGACTACCAGATTTGACATAGAGGAAAACTTTAGCCAGAATAGGTAAATATGAATGGCAACTTGATCAAATGAATGATTTAATCAGTAATATTAATATAAAATTGAATTTGAATATCTACAGAAATGAGTTGGGTTGTTTATTCATTGAAATGTGTTAATATAAAGTTTAATTAGAGTATTAGTATTTCACTTAAACTGCAACTAGCAGATCCGTCCCGGTTATGAGGGTAATACCAAATGTGGAATCTAGGGCCTAATGAGTATAAGAAGGGTTTGTAGGTTTGTTGCTCATTAGGGTAAAGTGGTATCTTCCTCCCTCATTATTTAGCGCTTAGGAGGATAATCGCCTCTTGCACGGATTAATGGTAAGTGTGTGTTGGTGCTATGGGCCCCACCAGCGAATGTATGGATAGTGTGCGTGTGTGAGATCTGTTGGTCCGTGGCAGTAGGGAGGAATTTTGTATTCAGCGCTGCATCAGTTTTTCTGGTAGCAGAATGATGGTTTGTTATTGTTTGGTTTAGTGATTATTGCTTGTACATTGCTTATTGGTTTTGGTTATTGATTGGTATTGATTTATGTACTAACACTCTATGTTGAGTTACGTTGAGTTTAATGTTGTTGCACGGCTTCTGGAATGTAGGAAGTCGGAAGTTTGTAACGGTTCCGTAGTAGAGCAGAGGTAAGCGCTGCTCTCGGGAAAGACAGAATTGTTGTTGCCCTGTAGGTACACAGGGGAAACGTGTGACAATTGAAGTTGCACGGCGCATTGTCTGGGTTCGATTCGGTAGCATCATCGTGTGTTGCCGTTAGAGACGTTTTTGGTGTGAAAGAAGTGTGTATGATAGCAAAGGTTACCTGTGAAGTTCTGGTCTTAGGTACCAGGGATCCGACTGGCATTCCGATAACGTTTATCACTGGAAAGGTAATAGGTACTCTCTGAGCTTGTTAGAAGGACAAAGGAGAGGTAAGCACTGCTTTGTTAACGTATGTCATAATTCTGTGGTAGGACAGATTGTTCGCTGTTCTCGGGAAAGACAGGATTCTGTGTGAATGTACTACATTTTCTGGTGTGAACGAGTGTGAATGCAAAGGCATTTGGGTTGATTGCGAAACTCTAGGTTTATTTCTCAGGAGCATTGGGTCTCCAACCGTGTGTCTTAAATACTAGAGAAACAATTAGCTGATGCTTGTTAGAAGGGTGAAGTAGAGGGATGTGCTACTTTATCAATGGAAGTAATGATTCCGTAGTAGGGCAGAGGTAAGCGCTGCTCTCGGGAAAGACGGAATTCTCGTGAGAAAGGTCTTTTTGCTCTTTGGTTAGCGAAGCGGACAATGGAAATGTTTCTATGTTGTTACTAACAGAAGTGTAGAAAATTGAAACAAAAACTTACTGAGCGGATTTGTAAAGGAGGGGTAGACAGAAGCAGGAGCAGGAGCTGCCGCAGTGGCTGCTGACGTCAGAACGACCCCGCTGGGATTGGACAGTCGGTCAGAACTGTGAAACGCCCCGGATTGGTGCGTTAGTGTACGCCACGCTAGGATTGGAGAAGAAACAGGGTGACGTAGACGCTCCTTATTGGTGCGTTAGTGTGAGTCGCGCTAGGATTCGAGGACTGTGACAGTGACGTGGACACTCTGAATAGGTGTGTTAGTGTGAAGTCGTGCTGTGATTGGACAGATTAGCGGTACAGTTGTAAGAGGGACTAGCATTGTGCGAAAGACAAGAAAATGTATTACGACCCTCCAGAGAAGGAGAAGAAGACCTGGTTAGGGAGAATTAAGAAGTGGTTTAAGAAAGACAAAGCAGTTAAGACTAGGGAAGGACAGTTGCTTCCTCCACCGAAAACCCCTGCATCCTTTATGATTGCGAAATATGGGTATCATACTTGTATTTGGTTGGATAACTGGGTGAGATACACCAAGGACGACGGAGTACTAGCTTTTCCAGAGTATGGTTCATTTAATTTGGCTGTTTTAAGAAACTTAAGGGAAAGAATGACGAATTTAGAGCCAAGACATAGACCGACACAGTTTGAGGCTTTGACCGAATGGGAAGACGAAATGCATGAACGAGAAAGAAACAGAAGTGGTAGAGGATATAGGTACTGGTTTGGAAGACCATACGGACACGAAACGCATAGTGAAAAGAGATTGGAAGGAAGAACAGATGGAGAAAATTCCATAGAATTGGCAAAAACAACTCTGGAATTAACTGAGAAAATAAGAGAATTGACCAAGAATCTAGAAGCAGTAACTGTTCCAGTAACTATAGGTCCAGTAATGCCCATTTAAAAACAGAAGGACAGTGAGCATTGTTTGACAGTCCCTTACAGAAACAGTAACCCTGTAGAACAACCAAGAGTGAGACAGAATGAGAATCCATGGAGGCAAACTATGAGTGTAATGGAACCGAATTTTACAAATAATCCATTTGTAGATCAGAATTGTGCAGAAAGACGTATGACAATGATAGAGACAGTGTCAGAAACACAAAATGATTTTGGATATGGAAGTGTAGAAAAACCAGTAGGACCATCAACAGACGAGTTAAGTGAATGGTTGAGAAGCTTGCAGAAGAAAGACAAAGAATCCCAATCAATTGATGTGGCCAAGTTACGAATGATATTGGAAGAATTCATTGTAGGGACGATCCCGACAGAAAAATTGAAAACCTATCACGATGAAGAATTATTATTTCTGTGTAAAAGTGCAACCTGGAGAGCGAAAAACTTACATGAAAGGTTAGAAGAAGTAGCAAATGAGATGGGCATTGATATTGAAAAGGTAAAAGCCTTGCAGAAACCACATCGAATAGAATTCACTGAAAAGGACATTGAGAACATGAACACCACAGGACGAATAGGTCAAATTAAGGATATAATCATTTTGCTGAGAAAGTGGGGAGACGTGGATAAATGGAGAAGCAGGTGGTATAGAAAACGCGATGATGCCTCAGATAAGACATTTTCAGCCTTTCCTGTGAAAGAAAAGGAGAAGGTAGTGACAGAGTACCCTATGAAAGAGATTCCAGGAGGAGGATATGTACATGTTCCATGGACAAGACAGGATATTTTGTCATTTACGAATGACTTCCCTCGACTACGCGAAAAGCCCGTTGAGTGGTACAGACAGGTAGACAGATTTGTAAAATTGTCTAAAGTACTATGGATTGATTTGAATAGTCTGTTTGATATAATAGTACCAGCAGACCTATGGTCAGAGTGTAAGTTAATGATAAATTGGCCAACCAAGGAATACCCTAGGGATCCTAAAACAGGAGCACCAGACCCTGAGGTAATGAAGAAGTATGAGCAGGTTGTGGTATTTCTGAAAAATAAAGTGCCCCCCAAAGAAACAGACTGGGTAAAAATTGATCGAACACACCAGGAAAGTAAAGAGTCAGTACATGCATACTATGAGAGGCTAATACAAGCTTTTAAGTTAGCGGAGACGAGAATCTGAGTGAAAAGGATTTGAGCCATTTTGTATACAGTTTTGTATATGGTTTACGACCAGAAATTGGTGACATGATTAAACAGCATACGGTAGATTGGCAAAACAAGAAAATAGATGAAGTATTGAGACATGCTAAATACTTCAGTGATGAAATTGAAGCAAAACAGCGAAAGTTAAAAGAGAAGGCAATGTGGGCACAGGTAAAGGTAGCGGAGAGACAGGAAGCACAATGGGAAGTACAAAGGGAACATTGAAGTAGCTAAAAAGAAATTTCCGTGTCATAATTGCGGCAGGATAGGGCATTGGAAATCCGAGTGTAAATTTCCCCCGAGTACTAACAATGAAAATCCATCATTGAACCCACAGGTGCAGCATGAGGTGAGTGGTCAACTGCAGCAACAGCAGCAAGTTGTTCCCCCACAGAATCAGGTGCCAAAGCCGCCTTTTCCGCAGAGCAGAAACACACAGAAGTATAGTAGTCAATCAGGATTCTACAATGAAGAACAGGTAAATAAGCTACCGCGCACTAGCGCTGTTTCGCAGTATTGGCTGCAACGCGATGAGAGTGATGCAGAAGAGAGCTATTGACGGTGCCGAAGGGAGGAAGAAGAGTGTGTACTTGGCGCAACTCTAGAAGTAGACCAGAGAGGACCTTTTGTAGATGGGAGGGTTAATGATGAAAATATTACTTTCCTAGTGGATACTGGTGCTACTCGATCAACTGTTAGATCAGCTGATGTTAAGAATCTTCCTCTCTCGGATGAAACGATCCAAGTAGTTGGTGTGTCCAACAGGCAAATTAAGACCTATCTTACAGAACCAGTGAAAGTCAGCATAGGGAAATTTTCTGAAATGCACCGCTTTGTGGTGTGTGACAACAGTCCTGTGAATTTATTAGGTAGGGACCTGTTGTGCAAAACGAATTGCACTATATTTTGTACTCCGGATGGAATAGCTTTTGAAACGCCAGATGAGGATGTATTGTATAAGATGACCCTAGCTAACAGAGAAAGTGAAGTTACTGAAACATATGCTGTATTCAACCCTGATGAATTACCAAAGGAACTGAGAAACTCTGTAAAAGCAGAGGTTTGGGATTTTACTGGAGAAGATGTAGGGTTAATGAGAATTATAGGTCCAGTCAAAATAACTGTAAAAGAAGGAGTAAAGTATCCAAATGTTCCACAGTACAGATTGACACCTGAAATAATTGAAGGTGTAACTCCTATAATAGAGAAAATGATCAGACAAGGAATCTTGAGAGAAATAATGAGTAGTCCATGTAATTCACCGATAATGGGACTGAAAAAGCCTAATGGGAAATTCAGGATAGTGCAAGATTTGAGAAAGGTGAACAAAATTGTGCTATCATGTTGTCCCATTGTACCAAATCCATCAGTGATTTTATATGAGATTCCTCATGATGCAGAATGGTACACAGTAATTGATCTGTGTCATGCTTTCTTTTCCATCCCATTGCACCATGACAGTCAGCAAATGTTTGCATTTCGTTTTGGTGAGCGTATTTTGGCATGGTGCCGAATCCCACAGGGGTATACAGAGAGCCCCTCAATATTCAATCAGTTGTTAAAGAGATCTTTGGAGAGTTTAGAAATGCCAGAAAATTCTGTACTAGTGCAGTATATGGACGACCTTTTGGTGGCGTCAAAAACACGTGAAGCCTGTGAGGTAGATACAATTGCCTTACTGAATCATTTGGCAGACGGAGGACTTAAAGAGTCACCTGCAAAACTACAGTTTTGTAAAAAGGAAGTGCAGTATCTGGGACACAACATTGAGAAAGGACTAAGGAAAATAACAATAGACAGAATCAGAATAATAAACGGAATGAGAGCTCCCATGACTCAAAGAGAAGTGAGAATGTTTTTTGGAATGGTAGGGTATTGCCGTCAGTGGATAGGGAACTTCTCCTTGATTGCAAAACCTTTGGTGCGATTAACGAGAAGTGATGTAAAAGATCCCCTTGAATTAAGCAGAGAAGAATTGGCAGCATTTAGAAAATTGAGAGATGGTTTGTGTGAAGCACCTGCATTAGGTATGCCTGACTATGAAAAAGAATTTGAGTTGTATTGCAGTGAGAGAAATGGATGTGCACTTTCTGTGTTGACCCAGAAACATGGAAAATTGAGAAGACCAATTGCATATTTTTCATCAATGCTAGATCCAGTAGCTGTGGGTTTACCTGGATGTCTGAAAGCAGTGGCTGCAACATGTCGAAGTTTGGAGCAGAGTGAAGGAACTGTGATGGGATATCCTTTGAAAGTGTTTGTATCCCATGATGTAGCAATTCTGTTGACAAGGAGTCGTACTCAGTATATGACACACAGTCGGCTGACTAAGTATGAAAAGGTCATATTGGGTGCAACCAATGTGAGTCTTGCGAGATGTGTGAATGTGAATCCCGCAACATTGTTGCCTGATAATGAGATTGTGGAGGTAAGAGATTAAGTTGATCATGATTGTCTGGATGTACTTGATTTTTGAACCAAACCACGACCAGACATAAAAGAAGTACCTTTGCCAGAAAGTGATTTTGTGATGTTCGTTGATGGGTCATGTTTGAGAACAGATGAAGGAGTGCTGAGTGCAGCGTATGCAGTATGCACAGTTGCAGCAGTAATTGAAGCCTCATATTTGAAAGGAGTGAAATCGGCCCAGGTAGCTGAACTTGTGGCTTTGACTAGGGCATGCAAGATTGGGAAGAGTGTGAGAGTGACTGTGATAACTGACAGCCAGTATGGCTTTGGAGTCGTCCACGACTTTGGCCAACTATGGCTACAGAGGGGTTTCCTGACCTCGAGTGGAACTCCCATTAAGAATGCAGAAGTGGTTGGAAAGTTGCTTGAGGCGATACAGCTGCCTAAACAATTGGCTGTTGTAAAATGTGCTGCACATAGTCAAGGTGGTGATTATATTGCCACCGGGAATAGGTACGCCAATGACATGGCGCAGTATTGTGCACGAAATCAGAATTCGGTCAATCGGGCTAAGGAAAGAGAAATGTCTTCTTGCTCATTGATGTTCACTAACATTGTGGGAACTTGGGAAGAGGTAAAACAATCGCAGGGTGAGGCAGGTGATGAGGAAATGAGACAGTGGGTAAAAGCAGGATGTGCCCCAAGGGAAAAGGATCATGTGTGGGTCTATAGAGATGGAAGACCAGTTATGCCTGATAGCATGATGTCTACCATGGCACGGATGTATCATGGCCAGGGACATATTGGACGGGATGCTATGATCAGGTCATTTCAACAGACCTGGTACAATGCAAAATTCAGACTTGTGGCAGAGAGTCTTTGTCAGAGATGCTTAATATGTCAGCAGTACAATCCTGGCAGGAAGACAGTAGGGAGTCTGGGAACAATAGGTCGAGAAGGAGGGCCTTTTACCAGAATGCAAGTAGATTTCATTGAGATGCCTCCCTGTAACAGATTGAGGTATGTTTTGGTAGTGGTCTGCCTATGCTCCAGGTGGGTGGAAGCATTCCCAACAAGAAGAAATGATGGGTTGACAGTAGCCAAGCTACTGTTGAGAGAATTCATCCCCAGGTTCGGGTTACCAGTGACAATTGAGTCAGACCGAGGAGGACACTTCCAGAATGAGATTGTAGGATTAATTTGTGAAGCATTGACTGTACAACAAAAACTACATTGTGCCTACCGACCAGAGGCTTCTGGTGTGGTTGAACAGATGAATGGTACTATCAAAAATAGAATAGGGAAAATGTGTTTGGCTACAGGTATGAAATGGCCTGATGTCTTGCCTCGTGTACTCATGACAATTAGGGCCATTCCAGACAGAACCACAGGATTGAGTCCTCATGAAATAATTATGGGACGTGCAATGAGACATGTGTTTATACCAGTCAACAAGCTGATGACAATTTCTGATGACATGGTGTTGGAATACTGTAAAGGCCTGGCTGACGCAGTTCATTCTGTGTTTCATCAGGTTGGACCAGATGCCCCCACACTTGAAAAGAAGCAAGCCCATGATCTGAGCCCAGGTGATTGGGTAAGGATAAAAGTCCACAGAAGAAGAAATTGTCTGGTTCCAAGGTGGGGAAAACCACGACAAATCATTTTGACCACAACCACAGCTGTGAAGTGTGCTGGACTGAAAAACTGGATCCATGCCAGTCATACATTGAGAATTCCAAATCCAGTGGACAGCACAGGAAAAGAATACTTTGATGAATCAGAATCAAGCACTGAATACGATGACGAAGGGTCAAAGACACAAGGAAACTCTGAAAGGGGGGAAACAGAAGAAAGATCAGCTTTAGTCCACAGAAGTGTCGCTCTGAGAAGAAGATTGCAGATTTCCGGATCTAGTGATTCTGGAAACGAGCAAGAAGCGCAGGGTTCCAAGAAGGAACAAAGGAAGAGAAGAGGAAAGAGTACTGAAGATGCAACAAAAGAAATACGTGAAAAGGAAGTACCAGATGAGAGACAGAGAGAAATTCCACCTGAAGTAACAAATCTAAGTGAACAAGAGACAGGTACAGAGAGAGAGGGACAGATTTCTGCGGAAGACCCCCGAGGAGGTGTAGGGAACTCCAACATCCAGTTAGGTGAAGGGACAAGTAGCCAGAAGGAAGATTGCGTGCCGGGGACCCGAGGAGGGACAGAAGTAGGGAAAACAAAACAAGTTGTGGAAGAAGAAGTCGCTGAAAAGACAAAGCAAGTTGAGACAGAGTCTGAAGAAAGTGAAAACGAAATACCTGAAGGTCGAGTTCTAAGAAAGAGAGCTTGGAGGAATGAAAAGAATGACAAAGGAAGTAAAGTAAAAAGGGTTGCAAGAGATGATGTTTGGCCCAATAAAATAAGGAAACTGAGATATCGATTGACAAGAGTGAATTCACCGAGAGCTGAACAGGTGAATGAAGTGACCAGTCAAGAAAAATCAAAAGAAGACGAATTAACTGAAGACAAAGAGAGTAGAAGAACAAGGAAACCTAACCAGAAGTATAAGTCACCAGAATGGACGTACGTGGCTCTGCCTGAACAGGGAGAAGAGGCAGATAGTCGAGGAAATCCAGAGGAGACTGTACTGAAAGTGGTTGAGGATGAAATTGAATCGGAAATCCTGAGAGTTCTCTTGTCCGACATTGGAGAAGAAGAAACGAAAGTTCAGGAAAATCCATATTTGGAAGACGAGAGGAGAGTGAAGAACGATGAGATGCCAAACTGAATAAGTTAAGAAAATTATTGATGAAGAAAACAAGATATTGAAGTAAAAATAGTAACTGGTAGAACCAAATAGGTGTTAGAACCTTAGGTTAGAAAAACTAGTTGTGAAGTGAAAGAGGCTAAGTCAAAAGACACGGTCCATTTTAACAAGATGGCTAACATAGAAAGTAGTAAAGGTAGATGTACATTCATGAAAAGATGGTGTAAAATGTGTTGTTGTTGTACAGGATTATTAATGCTTTTATGGAGCATCCTTGCTCTTGTCATTTCTTTTAAAGCCACTATAGACACTTTAGAAGGACATAGTGAGAACAAAACTAATATAGGGAAAATTCCTAAGGTAGTTCCAACTAGAATAGATAAAAATAATTTGCATAAAGAGAGGTCAATAACAGATTTTTCTAATAATGTGTTTTCAAAATTATTGTATGAATATGTAAAGACAATGGACGTACAGGACTGCTACGTATGTATGCAGTTACCTGCATCTGTTTCTGAGAGAGTGACATATCATCATCTCCCAGCAACGTATGGAATAACATGTAGTGTAATAGCTAGTTTGTTTTATGAGACAGGGAAATTAGAATATTATTTTTCAGATGTAGATAACATTTTTGCACTAGTGCCTTTCATATAACAAATTGAACAAAGTAAAGCCTGCTAAGGTATTAGGTGAATTTTTCTTAGAAACTAAGGAACTAAAATTAGAGTATATTTTTAGAAACAATCTGACATGCAGTTTGAAGAAAGAGGAAAAGACATTCCTAGACATGGTTCAGGAAAGAAGATTGAAAATGCAAAAGAAAGCAGCAGAAGGGAAAGTGGAGAAAACAATCTGGGATATAGAGAAAGAAAAACATTTGAAAGGAGAAGCTAGTCCAACTATAGCTTTAGATTGGCCTCAGAAAGGGAAATTTTGCATTCGAAGGAATCAAACGGCGTATGATAATTATTTTCTAGGTAATAGTGAGTGCCATGATACATATCGAATCATGGGTGGATGGGGATTAAAAGGTGGAAGAGATCCAGTCTTTCCTAGATTATATTTTATTTGTGGGAACAGGGCATATTATCGTTTGCCAGACCATTGGTATGGCACATGTTACGTAGGCCTGGTCTTTCCAAAAATCTTTCATATGGATAGAGGAGAAGATGGTGTATATAGCTTAAGTAATCATCTAGCTAGGACCAAGAGAGAATCTTGGGCAGAAATTGTAGGTGATATTTTTCAGGCATTGATACCAGCAGTGGGAATAACTCTGAATGCAAACAAAATTAGAAAATTGTCAACTGTAGTGGATCGCTTGTCAACAAGCACCGCTGGAGGATTTTTATTGGTTAATACTGAAATGGTTGCCATGCGTGCTATGGTAATGCAAAATCGACTTGCCCTTGTTATTTTATTGGCAAAAGAGGGTGGAGTCTGTGGAATGCTGAAAGTCCAACATTGTTGTACTTACATTCCTGACGAAAGCAAAGATCTGAAAATTTATATTAAGAATATTACTGAATTGCATGATGAACTTGCCCCACTGGAGGTTGAAAGTGTTTGGGATAGAATTGGAAAGAAAATAGCTGCTATTAAGAATTTCTTAGTGAAAATAGGTAGTACTCTTATAGGTAAAATATTGTTTCCATTAACATGTGTAATCTGCATAGTTTTAATGATAAGATTGTGTTGTATGTGCTATAGAAACAAGAAAAATAAGAAAAGAATAAAAAGAAAATTCAAAAAGAAAAGATAAGAAACAAGATAGAGATTTGGAAGAGATAACATTAGAAGAATGGAAGGAGAGTATTTATAAAACAGCAAAAAGAGAAGACGAAGGTGAAACTGAACTATGATTAAGAGCAAGAAAACATTTTAAAGATTCCGTAAAGACAGAACAAAATTTTGGGTGGTGTGGTGATAAAATCACCAAAGGGGGGATTGCTGGAGCGGGTTCTGCAAAATTTTGTATACCCTCCCCATTTTGCATGCCGTTTTATTAATTAGATTAATTAATTAATTATAATCGTACTGATGGTTTGGAGTGATATGAAAATAACTAACCAACCTTATTAATGACCGAAATACACGTGGGATTTGCATCTGCATGGCCTAATTAATGACGTGAATTAAATTCCGTACGCATACTAATGGTAGATAAATAGAACATTGCATGATATATGTTTCTTTGGTGATGTAATTGTGATTCGTGCTTTAATTTGTAAGTATAACCCGCAATGAGTGTTGCTTTTGCTAGATAAATACACACACAGAAGGGTTTTAGCGAGGGAATAACATTTAATTAGTCATTTCTATGTATTAATTACGTCTTTGTGTTTCTTTGCTTAAGTTGACCATTTCGAGTGGCCACAAAATGGCTAACTCCTGTATCCGATGAAACCGGCTCCATTGCTCAAGTCTCTGGGTGAAGTGCGCATGCGTCACCATCAGCAGCAGTGGCCTTCCTGTGACCCTAACTCGACTGTGCCCCTCAAGGACACTCTGGACTGCCAGCCAGATGCCCGAAAGAAACAATAAAAGATACCTTTGACCGGGGAAATTATGAACTACATCTAAAGAGACATTTTGCGCATGGGAACCCTGTGAACAAATTTAACTGACCAATCAGAGACATTTAAAAATAATATTCGATACTTTTGGAATGTGATTTTACTATAAATTATGGTAGAATAGAGAGGTGATTAGAGTCGTCGGATCGCGCTTTTCGATTTCCTGATGATATGCTGACGGAGAGGACGGTGACACTGCAGGACAGCTGTTAGCCTAAATCTCTGACGGACTGAATAAATGCCCAAACTCCTGATGAACTTAACCTGCTAAATTGATGGGCATAGAATTGCGAGACTACCAGATTTGACATAGAGGAAAACTTTAGCCAGAATAGGTAAATATGAATGGCAACTTGATCAAATGAATGATTTAATCAGTAATATTAATATAAAATTGAATTTGAATATCTACAGAAATGAGTTGGGTTGTTTATTCATTGAAATGTGTTAATATAAAGTTTAATTAGAGTATTAGTATTTCACTTAAACTGCAACTAGCAGATCCGTCCCGGTTATGAGGGTAATACCAAATGTGGAATCTAGGGCCTAATGAGTATAAGAAGGGTTTGTAGGTTTGTTGCTCATTAGGGTAAAGTGGTATCTTCCTCCCTCATTATTTAGCGCTTAGGAGGATAATCGCCTCTTGCACGGATTAATGGTAAGTGTGTGTTGGTGCTATGGGCCCCACCAGCGAATGTATGGATAGTGTGCGTGTGTGAGATCTGTTGGTCCGTGGCAGTAGGGAGGAATTTTGTATTCAGCGCTGCATCAGTTTTTCTGGTAGCAGAATGATGGTTTGTTATTGTTTGGTTTAGTGATTATTGCTTGTACATTGCTTATTGGTTTTGGTTATTGATTGGTATTGATTTATGTACTAACACTCTATGTTGAGTTACGTTGAGTTTAATGTTGTTGCACGGCTTCTGGAATGTAGGAAGTCGGAAGTTTGTAACGGTTCCGTAGTAGAGCAGAGGTAAGCGCTGCTCTCGGGAAAGACAGAATTGTTGTTGCCCTGTAGGTACACAGGGGAAACGTGTGACAATTGAAGTTGCACGGCGCATTGTCTGGGTTCGATTCGGTAGCATCATCGTGTGTTGCCGTTAGAGACGTTTTTGGTGTGAAAGAAGTGTGTATGATAGCAAAGGTTACCTGTGAAGTTCTGGTCTTAGGTACCAGGGATCCGACTGGCATTCCGATAACGTTTATCACTGGAAAGGTAATAGGTACTCTCTGAGCTTGTTAGAAGGACAAAGGAGAGGTAAGCACTGCTTTGTTAACGTATGTCATAATTCTGTGGTAGGACAGATTGTTCGCTGTTCTCGGGAAAGACAGGATTCTGTGTGAATGTACTACATTTTCTGGTGTGAACGAGTGTGAATGCAAAGGCATTTGGGTTGATTGCGAAACTCTAGGTTTATTTCTCAGGAGCATTGGGTCTCCAACCGTGTGTCTTAAATACTAGAGAAACAATTAGCTGATGCTTGTTAAAGGGTGAAGTAGAGGGATGTGCTACTTTATCAATGGAAGTAATGATTCCGTAGTAGGGCAGAGGTAAGCGCTGCTCTCGGGAAAGACGGAATTCTCGTGAGAAAGGTCTTTTTGCTCTTTGGTTAGCGAAGCGGACAATGGAAATGTTTCTATGTTGTTACTAACAGAAGTGTAGAAAATTGAAACAAAAACTTACTGAGCGGATTTGTAAAGGAGGGGTAGACAGAAGCAGGAGCAGGAGCTGCCGCAGTGGCTGCTGACGTCAGAACGACCCCGCTGGGATTGGACAGTCGGTCAGAACTGTGAAACGCCCCGGATTGGTGCGTTAGTGTACGCCACGCTAGGATTGGAGAAGAAACAGGGTGACGTAGACGCTCCTTATTGGTGCGTTAGTGTGAGTCGCGCTAGGATTCGAGAACTGTGACAGTGACGTGGACACTCTGAATAGGTGTGTTAGTGTGAAGTCGTGCTGTGATTGGACAGATTAGCGGTACAGTTGTAAGAGGGACTAGCATTGTGCGAAAGACAAGAAAATATATTACGACCCTCCAGAGAAGGAGAAGAAGACCTGGTTAGGGAGAATTAAGAAGTGGTTTAAGAAAGACAAAGCAGTTAAGACTAGGGAAGGACAGTTGCTTCCTCCACCGAAAACCCCTGCATCCTTTATGATTGCGAAATATGGGTATCATACTTGTATTTGGTTGGATAACTGGGTGAGATACACCAAGGACGACGGAGTACTAGCTTTTCCAGAGTATGGTTCATTTAATTTGGCTGTTTTAAGAAACTTAAGGGAAAGAATGACGAATTTAGAGCCAAGACATAGACCGACACAGTTTGAGGCTTTGACCGAATGGGAAGACGAAATGCATGAACGAGAAAGAAACAGAAGTGGTAGAGGATATAGGTACTGGTTTGGAAGACCATACGGACACGAAACGCATAGTGAAAAGAGATTGGAAGGAAGAACAGATGGAGAAAATTCCATAGAATTGGCAAAAACAACTCTGGAATTAACTGAGAAAATAAGAGAATTGACCAAGAATCTAGAAGCAGTAACTGTTCCAGTAACTATAGGTCCAGTAATGCCCATTTAAAAACAGAAGGACAGTGAGCATTGTTTGACAGTCCCTTACAGAAACAGTAACCCTGTAGAACAACCAAGAGTGAGACAGAATGAGAATCCATGGAGGCAAACTATGAGTGTAATGGAACCGAATTTTACAAATAATCCATTTGTAGATCAGAATTGTGCAGAAAGACGTATGACAATGATAGAGACAGTGTTAGAAACACAAAATGATTTTGGATATGGAAGTGTAGAAAAACCAGTAGGACCATCAACAGACGAGTTAAGTGAATGGTTGAGAAGCTTGCAGAAGAAAGACAAAGAATCCCAATCAATTGATGTGGCCAAGTTACGAATGATATTGGAAGAATTCATTGTAGGGACGATCCCGACAGAAAAATTGAAAACCTATCACGATGAAGAATTATTATTTCTGTGTAAAAGTGCAACCTGGAGAGCGAAAAACTTACATGAAAGGTTAGAAGAAGTAGCAAATGAGATGGGCATTGATATTGAAAAGGTAAAAGCCTTGCAGAAACCATATCGAATAGAATTCACTGAAAAGGACATTGAGAACATGAACACCACAGGACGAATAGGTCAAATTAAGGATATAATCATTTTGCTGAGAAAGTGGGGAGACGTGGATAAATGGAGAAGCAGGTGGTATAGAAAACGCGATGATGCCTCAGATAAGACATTTTCAGCCTTTCCTGTGAAAGAAAAGGAGAAGGTAGTGACAGAGTACCCTATGAAAGAGATTCCAGGAGGAGGATATGTACATGTTCCATGGACAAGACAGGATATTTTGTCATTTACGAATGACTTCCCTCGACTACGCGAAAAGCCCGTTGAGTGGTACAGACAGGTAGACAGATTTGTAAAATTGTCTAAAGTACTATGGATTGATTTGAATAGTCTGTTTGATATAATAGTACCAGCAGACCTATGGTCAGAGTGTAAGTTAATGATAAATTGGCCAACCAAGGAATACCCTAGGGATCCTAAAACAGGAGCACCAGACCCTGAGGTAATGAAGAAGTATGAGCAGGTTGTGGTATTTCTGAAAAATAAAGTGCCCCCCAAAGAAACAGACTGGGTAAAAATTGATCGAACACACCAGGAAAGTAAAGAGTCAGTACATGCATACTATGAGAGGCTAATACAAGCTTTTAAGTTAGCGGAGACGAGAATCTGAGTGAAAAGGATTTGAGCCATTTTGTATACAGTTTTGTATATGGTTTACGACCAGAAATTGGTGACATGATTAAACAGCATACGGTAGATTGGCAAAACAAGAAAATAGATGAAGTATTGAGACATGCTAAATACTTCAGTGATGAAATTGAAGCAAAACAGCGAAAGTTAAAAGAGAAGGCAATGTGGGCACAGGTAAAGGTAGCGGAGAGACAGGAAGCACAATGGGAAGTACAAAGGGAACATTGAAGTAGCTAAAAAGAAATTTCCGTGTCATAATTGCGGCAGGATAGGGCATTGGAAATCCGAGTGTAAATTTCCCCCGAGTACTAACAATGAAAATCCATCATTGAACCCACAGGTGCAGCATGAGGTGAGTGGTCAACTGCAGCAACAGCAGCAAGTTGTTCCCCCACAGAATCAGGTGCCAAAGCCGCCTTTTCCGCAGAGCAGAAACACACAGAAGTATAGTAGTCAATCAGGATTCTACAATGAAGAACAGGTAAATAAGCTACCGCGCACTAGCGCTGTTTCGCAGTATTGGCTGCAACGCGATGAGAGTGATGCAGAAGAGAGCTATTGACGGTGCCGAAGGGAGGAAGAAGAGTGTGTACTTGGCGCAACTCTAGAAGTAGACCAGAGAGGACCTTTTGTAGATGGGAGGGTTAATGATGAAAATATTACTTTCCTAGTGGATACTGGTGCTACTCGATCAACTGTTAGATCAGCTGATGTTAAGAATCTTCCTCTCTCGGATGAAACGATCCAAGTAGTTGGTGTGTCCAACAGGCAAATTAAGACCTATCTTACAGAACCAGTGAAAGTCAGCATAGGGAAATTTTCAGAAATGCACCGCTTTGTGGTGTGTGACAACAGTCCTGTGAATTTATTAGGTAGGGACCTGTTGTGCAAAACGAATTGCACTATATTTTGTACTCCGGATGGAATAGCTTTTGAAACGCCAGATGAGGATGTATTGTATAAGATGACCCTAGCTAACAGAGAAAGTGAAGTTACTGAAACATATGCTGTATTCAACCCTGATGAATTACCAAAGGAACTGAGAAACTCTGTAAAAGCAGAGGTTTGGGATTTTACTGGAGAAGATGTAGGGTTAATGAGAATTATAGATCCAGTCAAAATAACTGTAAAAGAAGGAGTAAAGTATCCAAATGTTCCACAGTACAGATTGACACCTGAAATAATTGAAGGTGTAACTCCTATAATAGAGAAAATGATCAGACAAGGAATCTTGAGAGAAATAATGAGTAGTCCATGTAATTCACCGATAATGGGACTGAAAAAGCCTAATGGGAAATTCAGGATAGTGCAAGATTTGAGAAAGGTGAACAAAATTGTGCTATCATGTTGTCCCATTGTACCAAATCCATCAGTGATTTTATATGAGATTCCTCATGATGCAGAATGGTACACAGTAATTGATCTGTGTCATGCTTTCTTTTCCATCCCATTGCACCATGACAGTCAGCAAATGTTTGCATTTCGTTTTGGTGAGCGTATTTTGGCATGGTGCCGAATCCCACAGGGGTATACAGAGAGCCCCTCAATATTCAATCAGTTGTTAAAGAGATCTTTGGAGAGTTTAGAAATGCCAGAAAATTCTGTACTAGTGCAGTATATGGACGACCTTTTGGTGGCGTCAAAAACACGTGAAGCCTGTGAGGTAGATACAATTGCCTTACTGAATCATTTGGCAGACGGAGGACTTAAAGAGTCACCTGCAAAACTACAGTTTTGTAAAAAGGAAGTGCAGTATCTGGGACACAACATTGAGAAAGGACTAAGGAAAATAACAATAGACAGAATCAGAATAATAAACGGAATGAGAGCTCCCATGACTCAAAGAGAAGTGAGAATGTTTTTTGGAATGGTAGGGTATTGCCGTCAGTGGATAGGGAACTTCTCCTTGATTGCAAAACCTTTGGTGCGATTAACGAGAAGTGATGTAAAAGATCCCCTTGAATTAAGCAGAGAAGAATTGGCAGCATTTAGAAAATTGAGAGATGGTTTGTGTGAAGCACCTGCATTAGGTATGCCTGACTATGAAAAAGAATTTGAGTTGTATTGCAGTGAGAGAAATGGATGTGCACTTTCTGTGTTGACCCAGAAACATGGAAAATTGAGAAGACCAATTGCATATTTTTCATCAATGCTAGATCCAGTAGCTGTGGGTTTACCTGGATGTCTGAAAGCAGTGGCTGCAACATGTCGAAGTTTGGAGCAGAGTGAAGGAACTGTGATGGGATATCCTTTGAAAGTGTTTGTATCCCATGATGTAGCAATTCTGTTGACAAGGAGTCGTACTCAGTATATGACACACAGTCGGCTGACTAAGTATGAAAAGGTCATATTGGGTGCAACCAATGTGAGTCTTGCGAGATGTGTGAATGTGAATCCCGCAACATTGTTGCCTGATAATGAGATTGTGGAGGTAAGAGATTAAGTTGATCATGATTGTCTGGATGTACTTGATTTTTGAACCAAACCACGACCAGACATAAAAGAAGTACCTTTGCCAGAAAGTGATTTTGTGATGTTCGTTGATGGGTCATGTTTGAGAACAGATGAAGGAGTGCTGAGTGCAGCGTATGCAGTATGCACAGTTGCAGCAGTAATTGAAGCCTCATATTTGAAAGGAGTGAAATCGGCCCAGGTAGCTGAACTTGTGGCTTTGACTAGGGCATGCAAGATTGGGAAGAGTGTGAGAGTGACTGTGATAACTGACAGCCAGTATGGCTTTGGAGTCGTCCACGACTTTGGCCAACTATGGCTTCAGAGGGGTTTCCTGACCTCGAGTGGAACTCCCATTAAGAATGCAGAAGTGGTTGGAAAGTTGCTTGAGGCGATACAGCTGCCTAAACAATTGGCTGTTGTAAAATGTGCTGCACATAGTCAAGGTGGTGATTATATTGCCACCGGGAATAGGTACGCCAATGACATGGCGCAGTATTGTGCACGAAATCAGAATTCGGTCAATCGGGCTAAGGAAAGAGAAATGTCTTCTTGCTCATTGATGTTCACTAACATTGTGGGAACTTGGGAAGAGGTAAAACAATCGCAGGGTGAGGCAGGTGATGAGGAAATGAGACAGTGGGTAAAAGCAGGATGTGCCCCAAGGGAAAAGGATCATGTGTGGGTCTATAGAGATGGAAGACCAGTTATGCCTGATAGCATGATGTCTACCATGGCACGGATGTATCATGGCCAGGGACATATTGGACGGTATGCTATGATCAGGTCATTTCAACAGACCTGGTACAATGCAAAATTCAGACTTGTGGCAGAGAGTCTTTGTCAGAGATGCTTAATATGTCAGCAGTACAATCCTGGCAGGAAGACAGTAGGGAGTCTGGGAACAATAGGTCGAGAAGGAGGGCCTTTTACCAGAATGCAAGTAGATTTCATTGAGATGCCTCCCTGTAACAGATTGAGGTATGTTTTGGTAGTGGTCTGCCTATGCTCCAGGTGGGTGGAAGCATTCCCAACAAGAAGAAATGATGGGTTGACAGTAGCCAAGCTACTGTTGAGAGAATTCATCCCCAGGTTCGGGTTACCAGTGACAATTGAGTCAGACCGAGGAGGACACTTCCAGAATGAGATTGTAGGATTAATTTGTGAAGCATTGACTGTACAACAAAAACTACATTGTGCCTACCGACCAGAGGCTTCTGGTGTGGTTGAACAGATGAATGGTACTATCAAAAATAGAATAGGGAAAATGTGTTTGGCTACAGGTATGAAATGGCCTGATGTCTTGCCTCGTGTACTCATGACAATTAGGGCCATTCCAGACAGAACCACAGGATTGAGTCCTCATGAAATAATTATGGGACGTGCAATGAGACATGTGTTTATACCAGTCAACAAGCTGATGACAATTTCTGATGACATGGTGTTGGAATACTGTAAAGGCCTGGCTGACGCAGTTCATTCTGTGTTTCATCAGGTTGGACCAGATGCCCCCACACTTGAAAAGAAGCAAGCCCATGATCTGAGCCCAGGTGATTGGGTAAGGATAAAAGTCCACAGAAGAAGAAATTGTCTGGTTCCAAGGTGGGGAAAACCACGACAAATCATTTTGACCACAACCACAGCTGTGAAGTGTGCTGGACTGAAAAACTGGATCCATGCCAGTCATACATTGAGAATTCCAAATCCAGTGGACAGCACAGGAAAAGAATACTTTGATGAATCAGAATCAAGCACTGAATACGATGACGAAGGGTCAAAGACACAAGGAAACTCTGAAAGGGGGGAAACAGAAGAAAGATCAGCTTTAGTCCACAGAAGTGTCGCTCTGAGAAGAAGATTGCAGATTTCCGGATCTAGTGATTCTGGAAACGAGCAAGAAGCGCAGGGTTCCAAGAAGGAACAAAGGAAGAGAAGAGGAAAGAGTACTGAAGATGCAACAAAAGAAATACGTGAAAAGGAAGTACCAGATGAGAGACAGAGAGAAATTCCACCTGAAGTAACAAATCTAAGTGAACAAGAGACAGGTACAGAGAGAGAGGGACAGATTTCTGCGGAAGACCCCCGAGGAGGTGTAGGGAACTCCAACATCCAGTTAGGTGAAGGGACAAGTAGCCAGAAGGAAGATTGCGTGCCGGGGACCCGAGGAGGGACAGAAGTAGGGAAAACAAAACAAGTTGTGGAAGAAGAAGTCGCTGAAAAGACAAAGCAAGTTGAGACAGAGTCTGAAGAAAGTGAAAACGAAATACCTGAAGGTCGAGTTCTAAGAAAGAGAGCTTGGAGGAATGAAAAGAATGACAAAGGAAGTAAAGTAAAAAGGGTTGCAAGAGATGATGTTTGGCCCATTAAAATAAGGAAACTGAGATATCGATTGACAAGAGTGAATTCACCGAGAGCTGAACAGGTGAATGAAGTGACCAGTCAAGAAAAATCAAAAGAAGACGAATTAACTGAAGACAAAGAGAGTAGAAGAACAAGGAAACCTAACCAGAAGTATAAGTCACCAGAATGGACGTACGTGGCTCTGCCTGAACAGGGAGAAGAGGCAGATAGTCGAGGAAATCCAGAGGAGACTGTACTGAAAGTGGTTGAGGATGAAATTGAATCGGAAATCCTGAGAGTTCTCTTGTCCGACATTGGAGAAGAAGAAACGAAAGTTCAGGAAAATCCATATTTGGAAGACGAGAGGAGAGTGAAGAACGATGAGATGCCAAACTGAATAAGTTAAGAAAATTATTGATGAAGAAAACAAGATATTGAAGTAAAAATAGTAACTGGTAGAACCAAATAGGTGTTAGAACCTTAGGTTAGAAAAACTAGTTGTGAAGTGAAAGAGGCTAAGTCAAAAGACACGGTCCATTTTAACAAGATGGCTAACATAGAAAGTAGTAAAGGTAGATGTACATTCATGAAAAGATGGTGTAAAATGTGTTGTTGTTGTACAGGATTATTAATGCTTTTATGGAGCATCCTTGCTCTTGTCATTTTTTTTAAAGCCACTATAGACACTTTAGAAGGACATAGTGAGAACAAAACTAATATAGGGAAAATTCCTAAGGTAGTTCCAACTAGAATAGATAAAAATAATTTGCATAAAGAGAGGTCAATAACAGATTTTTCTAATAATGTGTTTTCAAAATTATTGTATGAATATGTAAAGACAATGGACGTACAGGACTGCTACGTATGTATGCAGTTACCTGCATCTGTTTCTGAGAGAGTGACATATCATCATCTCCCAGCAACGTATGGAATAACATGTAGTGTAATAGCTAGTTTGTTTTATGAGACAGGGAAATTAGAATATTATTTTTCAGATGTAGATAACATTTTTGCACAAGTGCCTTTCATATAACAAATTGAACAAAGTAAAGCCTGCTAAGGTATTAGGTGAATTTTTCTTAGAAACTAAGGAACTAAAATTAGAGTATATTTTTAGAAACAATCTGACATGCAGTTTGAAGAAAGAGGAAAAGACATTCCTAGACATGGTTCAGGAAAGAAGATTGAAAATGCAAAAGAAAGCAGCAGAAGGGAAAGTGGAGAAAACAATCTGGGATATAGAGAAAGAAAAACATTTGAAAGGAGAAGCTAGTCCAACTATAGCTTTAGATTGGCCTCAGAAAGGGAAATTTTGCATTCGAAGGAATCAAACGGCGTATGATAATTATTTTCTAGGTAATAGTGAGTGCCATGATACATATCGAATCATGGGTGGATGGGGATTAAAAGGTGGAAGAGATCCAGTCTTTCCTAGATTATATTTTATTTGTGGGAACAGGGCATATTATCGTTTGCCAGACCATTGGTATGGCACATGTTACGTAGGCCTGGTCTTTCCAAAAATCTTTCATATGGATAGAGGAGAAGATGGTGTATATAGGTTAAGTAATCATCTAGCTAGGACCAAGAGAGAATCTTGGGCAGAAATTGTAGGTGATATTTTTCAGGCATTGATACCAGCAGTGGGAATAACTCTGAATGCAAACAAAATTAGAAAATTGTCAACTGTAGTGGATCGCTTGTCAACAAGCACCGCTGGAGGATTTTTATTGGTTAATACTGAAATGGTTGCCATGCGTGCTATGGTAATGCAAAATCGACTTGCCCTTGTTATTTTATTGGCAAAAGAGGGTGGAGTCTGTGGAATGCTGAAAGTCCAACATTGTTGTACTTACATTCCTGACGAAAGCAAAGATCTGAAAATTTATATTAAGAATATTACTGAATTGCATGATGAACTTGCCCCACTGAAGGTTGAAAGTGTTTGGGATAGAATTGGAAAGAAAATAGCTGCTATTAAGAATTTCTTAGTGAAAATAGGTAGTACTCTTATAGGTAAAATATTGTTTCCATTAACATGTGTAATCTGCATAGTTTTAATGATAAGATTGTGTTGTATGTGCTATAGAAACAAGAAAAATAAGAAAAGAATAAAAAGAAAATTCAAAAAGAAAAGATAAGAAACAAGATAGAGATTTGGAAGAGATAACATTAGAAGAATGGAAGGAGAGTATTTATAAAACAGCAAAAAGAGAAGACGAAGGTGGAACTGAACTATGATTAAGAGCAAGAAAACATTTTAAAGATTCCGTAAAGACAGAACAAAATTTTGGGTGGTGTGGTGATAAAATCACCAAAGGGGGGATTGCTGGAGCGGGTTCTGCAAAATTTTGTATACCCTCCCCATTTTGCATGCCGTTTTATTAATTAGATTAATTAATTAATTATAATCGTACTGATGGTTTGGAGTGATATGAAAATAACTAACCAACCTTATTAATGACCGAAATACACGTGGGATTTGCATCTGCATGGCCTAATTAATGACGTGAATTAAATTCCGTACGCATACTAATGGTAGATAAATAGAACATTGCATGATATATGTTTCTTTGGTGATGTAATTGTGATTCGTGCTTTAATTTGTAAGTATAACCCGCAATGAGTGTTGCTTTTGCTAGATAAATACACACACAGAAGGGTTTTAGCGAGGGAATAACATTTAATTAGTCATTTCTATGTATTAATTACGTCTTTGTGTTTCTTTGCTTAAGTTGACCATTTCGAGTGGCCACAAAATGGCTAACTCCTGTATCCGATGAAACCGACTCCATTGCTCAAGTCTCTGGGTGAAGTGCGCATGCGTCACCATCAGCAGCAGTGGCCTTCCTGTGACCCTAACTCGACTGTGCCCCTCAAGGACACTCTGGACTGCCAGCCAGATGCCCGAAAGAAACAATAAAAGATACCTTTGACCGGGGAAATTATGAACTACATCTAAAGAGACATTTTGCGCATGGGAACCCTGTGAACAAATTTAACTGACGAATCAGAGACATTTAAAAATAATAGTCGATACTTTTGGAATGTGATTTTACTATAAATTATGGTAGAATAGAGAGGTGATTAGAGTCGTCGGATCGCGCTTTTCGATTTCCTGATGATATGCTGACGGAGAGGACGGTGACACTGCAGGACAGCTGTTAGCCTAAATCTCTGACGGACTGAATAAATGCCCAAATTCCTGATGAACTTAACCTGCTAAATTGATGGGCATAGAATTGCGAGACTACCAGATTTGACATAGAGGAAAACTTTAGCCAGAATAGGTAAATATGAATGGCAACTTGATCAAATGAATGATTTAATCAGTAATATTAATATAAAATTGAATTTGAATATCTACAGAAATGAGTTGGGTTGTTTATTCATTGAAATGTGTTAATATAAAGGTTAATTAGAGTATTAGTATTTCACTTAAACCACAACTAGCAGATCCGTCCCGGTTATGAGGGTAATACCAAATGTGGAATCTAGGGCCTAATGAGTATAAGAAGGGTTTGTAGGTTTGTTGCTCATTAGGGTAAAGTGGTATCTTCCTCCCTCATTATTCAGCGCTTAGGAGGATAATCGCCTCATGCACGGATTAATGGTAAGTGTGTGTTGGTGTTATGGGCCCCACCAGCGAATGTATGGATAGTGTGCGTGTGTGAGATCTGTTGGTCCGTGGCAGTAGGGAGGGATTTGGTATTCAGCGCTGCATCAACATCACTGAGAGAACAACATGACGTCAGCTGGCCCAGTAAGAGCACAGGTGCTCTCGGAGCCCGATCCCTGAAGGCATCTTTGGATGTGTGCAACTGATGGATGAAATATGTACCCCATTTGTAGGGTGAGATTAGTAAGCATAAAACACCATTACAGGTGCAATTTCGTGCAAAACCAGGTTTGGTGAACTACAACAATGAACCCCACTCTTAAATCCAGCCATTTCCGCATGCAAGGTCAGGTTAACCTAGTTTTTAAAGCGGTTTGTGTATCAGGAAAGAGTGCAACCTTAGAACAGGAGTAAAAGGACCCGCAGGTGGAGGGCCCCTTGTCCTTGAACACTAGGGGTTGCCACTACACCCTGTAATGCACGCAATTCATCCTTACTGTGAGAAGAAAACGCTTCTTCTGTCCCTGCATCGGCACTATAATGTGTAATGCACACATTTCATTCTCACTGTGAGAAGAAAACAATTCATTTATCTGCCCCTGCAGTGACACTCACCATGTAATGCACGCATTACACCCTCGCTGCAAGAAGAAACAGGAAGTGAGGCCGCTGGCCCCTTACCTTTCGGTGAATGATGGAGCAGGCTGGCTACTTGATGTGCGCCTGTGTTGGGAGACTGAGGACAGAACTGGCTCCTTCAGAAATCAGCGCCGTGCTGTCAAAATGCACAAGCTTGGCGTGTAAATTACATTTTAGAAAAAGGATTTTGGTGGTGTGTAATATAAAAAAGTTGCACAGCCGCCATGTACGCTGATTAAACAAATATAAAAAGCATTGGCTGCGCGGACATAACAGTAACGCCGCGCGGCCGTGAAAGCAAAAGTGATCGCGATCACAGTGAAAGCGAAAGTGATCGCGATCGCGAAGATGCGCTCTGTGTAAAGCAGGCGAGGGATGCGCGCACAGCAGTTATTGGAGAGGCGGAGCGTGGCGCGCGCGCTTGTGTTCGTGACCGCAAGCTGGTGGTCTCTTTGCTAGCACTTCGAGAAGCCGCTTACTAAATGTCTCGCCAGGGCAGCGCAATCACTGGCTCAGGCGAGACCTAAAAATGAAGTTCTCCGGTTCTCCTTATTGGATTTTGCCATTTTGGTATCTTTTTGTGTTTTTTACACTTTACTCTACTTTTTGTTGTTTTGCATATGAATTTATTACTGTTTTGATACAGTATAAAGACTACACATCGCTATAAGTTAAGCATGTCTACTCTGTTCCATTGCCACCAGGGGGTTGAGCTCATGTTAATTTAATGACTTTGAGGGTTCACCCTGACAAAGGTCGTGATCATTCCTTGAGCTGGGTAGTCACCCACTCTTAAATAATAATGCAGTTTCTTAAATTGTAGATCAGGTTTTGGAATAGACTGATATTGACATAAGGTACTGACTGACATTGAGATTGCGAATTTACTTGCACTGGGACAGTAAAAGCGCTGATATAGAACAGGAAATCAAACGGACTGGACAGGAAACAAACACTCTCTGCTAGATATTAAACAAACAAAGGGGCAGAGAGACACATACATTGGAACTTGGAGACATCCACACTGTGAGATGAAACACCTGTACAGTTGACGGACTGGCAATAAACAGAAACCAGGACTGGGACTCTAGAGACACTAACTCGTGGAATCTATTTACAATGAGTAAAGGAATGTACACATACTTGGACAGAGAGGCAAGTACTTTGGAACTGGGTTGATTAAGTGAGAAGGAGAAATGTGTGATAAAATAACACTATTGGATCGATTAAGAATGCCTCATGGTGGATGCAATAATCTGTTGCACCAAATAGAATCTGACACTGCATTTATACGGTGTGATAATTATCACTTATTTTGGGTTAAACCCTTCTAAATGGTGCATCAAATGTGCATTTCTGTGCTTTCGTTTTTCCTAACATAATTTGCATTACATAGTCATTGGTCTTCATCACTGAACAACACAACCATAAAAAGCCTGTTAAAATAAAGAGAGAGCCTGCACTTGGAGACTTAAACAGCCATTCTCTCCTGTATTAAATCAGGCAGCATAGGAACAAACTATAGTGCATGCTCGTTTATATACGCCCACTTTTAAAAAACATAGAAGACATACTTTCGTGCTACCAAGGCCAGCATCAATTATAACACAAACAATTATGGCAGCAGTGCGCTCTGTATCATTAAGAGCTTGTGCAACCAAATATACAAGAACGCTCCTTGGTAATAGATGGATAACTCGAAGCGCACATGCATTTCAAATATGTACCTTCAGTTCATTTACGTGCGTGGCTGCTATGGAAAGCGTCATTTGCTTTCTAATTTCCAGGGTACGAGCAGGCATGGCGAGTTCAAATATGATCCAAAGCTACCCCCATACAAGCATCCTCTATTGATAAAACATTTGTGCATAAAATTAATATAACATATTGAGCACGCTATGAGTGCCTGCATTGGTTCAGGAAAAATACCAATACAAGGGACAGCATATGTATATGTCAATATCAAAGTCCAGTCCGATGGATTAGAAAGTTTGCAGTCCCTGTCGTGTGTTTCTCACATGGCCAATTGTCGTTCTCCCTTTGTTAGCCAGATTATGCATGTTGTAGGCCGTTATGGCTTTGCACACATTACTAAATATCATGCTTGCTTTGTGCCATGTTGTATTTTTACGCAGAACCAGCACGTTTTCGCATTTTATTCTTTTCTTGAGATTTAATCTGAACAGCCTAAGCAAGGTCAAACAACATTGCCCTTTGTTACTTTCTCTGGTCAGACATTAGCACCTAGACAAAGCGGGAGAATGCAGCTGCTGTTTTGAATACATATATCTTGTCATATAACCAGGGACAAGGGGTTCTGAAAAATAGCATGACTCAATGATAGAAGGTCTTGAGACAAGAGCGCTGTGTCAGCCCGAGATGTACAACATCCTCCTATGTATGCTAAGGTACGGGGTCGTCATGAACCCAGAAAGCTATCATCTGTTATCGCTTAGCTTTAATAGTGAGGGAGTGTTTAGGCAGATCTGTCAGATAACATTACACAGCTCTTTATTGTATATGGTTTATTAACCAAGTTTATGACATTATTGATATATATTTATTTAATAGTTGTGTCACAATAATTGCATCTTAGAGCACGATAGTTTAAATAAACATTGTAAACTTCCTTCATGTCTCTTTTTTATCTTAGTGTGGACAAGTACGAGTGAGAGAGTGAAAGGGTGTGCCCTGTTACTGCGATCCCTGAGAGGGTCACATGTGGTGTTTTCTGGGGTGCCAAATCACTTTCTCTCTGGAAAGGCTAGGAGGGCAAGTGAGGCACTAGAGCTAGTCAGACTCTGGCTCATAGATACTGAGTTGGTATGGTATCTCAGTACCCTACATACTGATGTTCTGTGGTCCGAAGTATAATTCAGTTCCTGAGCACAATCCCTGGAACATGGCAACGTTTGACCAGGCACTTAGTTGTGGAAACCTTGAGTAGTGCTTGTGCTTGTCTGCAATACCCATGCACCTTTTCCCAGAGATGTCCATGGTGTTGGGGAATTATCCTCTATAGAGTTTAGGGATCACCCAGTTCTGTTAGTTTTTTAAACTTGAATATTAAAAGGTTAAAACCCAGCTCGTGTTACACTTTGAATCCATCTCTTTTTTCTCAAGGCACAATCTGTAAATATTGTTGCCAACGGCAGACCAGCAGTCTATACACATTTAGTACAGCATGGAGTTCCTAATGCGGGAGCTCCTGTAATCTTTGTAATAGAAGCAGGCGGGGCATACCGCTTTGAGGTTTTTTTTCTTGGGTCACATCTCAAGCTGTGAATGCTAACACTGACACTTTCCATGAATACACTAATCGTGAGGAAATTCCATTTTGGTTTGCCCCAAAAAATTGACAAGCTCAGAATTTTAACTATGTGCTTACCCACTGGGATAGTTCTGCTCTTGGAGACTGTAAAACCTGGGGACAATTTTTGCCACAGTCTATACTATCTGTAATGGCACTCTCTCAGTGTAAGTTTTACCAAACGTTCCTAAAAAGATACAGAATGCACATGGGGCAGGTCCTACCCTAGATTTGGGAATGAAGCTAATTGGTAATTTTCCTGTCTCCTAAATAATTTTTTCAATTAATAAAGGTGAAGCAGCATCTCTGGCTTTACTCTAGCGACTTACTGTGGCGGCGGTAGCCGATCGCGAATGTAAGTTGCCTATAACTATTGCAAATGTATAATTAGCTTTAGGACCCAATGATTTGAGAAGCAGACCTTCAGAATTGCTACTTGGCAAGCCTACCACTGAGAAAGATGCAAGAACAGCCTGTGAGTTTGTGAAAAATTCATCTAATCTAAACAACAGCAAAAAGATAAACCTCCCAGAGATTTTCCACACTGGGAGTCCTCAGACAGCAGGTACGATTTTCATGATCACACTAAAATTAAGACTCCTGGGGCGTGGCCAAGATGGCGAGCGGATAAGACGTGTGTCACCTCGTCTCCCCGCCCGCCCTGCCTGTTCTGGCCCCAGATGCTGGACTTCAACCCCTAGAAAGCGCCTGGGGTGTTCCCAACGGTCTCCCAGCCGCATCGATGCAGTGCAGCAGAAACATCGGGCTGGGGGATATGATTTGTGGCTGTTTTGACCTTACGGACGGAGAGGCTGCACCTGACAAGATGGCGGTGGAGCGCAGACTGCTCCTGGTGCTGCGCCCTTAAGCCCGGACCTGTGGAGCGTGACTTCGGTGCCGGCAGCGGGTGAAGGCACCGGTGAGGAAACAGCTGTGCGCTGCTCGACCCTGAGCGGGTGTCCGCTGGTGCGGGGTTGGACCCCGAGAGAGACAGACAGTGTGCGGTGAGTGGAGCCGCCGAGGAAAGTCTGCAGCCCGGGCTGCGGAGGGGTGTTGCTGTGTGCGGCCGCGAGTCGGGGCGGGAAGGTTCCCCTCGGCGGCGCTCTGCGGGCCATCTGATTCTGCACAGCACTCAGCCCGGGTCTCCTGTGAAGGCCGGGGTACAGACAGCACAACCACAACAAGAGGGGTAAGACCTTCGGCCCCATTTTGCCGGTAGCGGCCAGCACCGGCCCAGGGTCACACTGAGCGTTGGGCCTCACAATGAAGGGGGAAGAGGTCTAACGCTTCTGGGGACCGGGGACTGCGCAGGCTCGTCCAGGGGAGAACGACTGGCGCCGGGGAGTGGATAGAGGCATCTTGTTCGGCGCCGGTCACCCCTTGAGGCCCAAAGGAGAGAAGTGCCGGTCAGAGGATGTGGGGCCTACTGGCGCGCACGTACCTAGAGCCCTTGAGGCAGTAGCAGCGAGCATCTTTGGACCCTGCGGGCGGGAGACGGTGCCCAAGAATTGGTGGCGTGTCCGCCAACATTGTTGGTGGCATCTTTGGACCTGGCTCTTAGTTCCTTCCTTACACAACACCACTACTTGACCTGCACCTAACGGATTCTTTGACCGGCGGCCGTCATGTCTACCCAAAGGTTGCGAAGGGAGCGTACCCTGAAGGATATGCCAACTAAGGGCCCCAAGACAGCCGCAGGTCACGACGAGTAGGATACCCCATCACCAAGCCCTTCCTGGAGTCTCTGTTTAATACTCTCCGCGAGGATTTTCACACCCTAAAGAGCGAAGTAGCGGGTGAGGTGTGTGAATTGCGGAGAGAGGTGGACATGCTCGGGGACAGGGTGGAGGCCATCGAGGATCAGGAAAGGGCTAAGGACAATGAAGTTACTCAATTGCAGCTGGAGGTGATCTGGTTGAGAGATCAACAGCTCGACCTGCAGGCTCATGCGGAGGACCTTGAAAACCGCTCTCGGCGGAATAACATTCGGGTCCGGGGCGTTCCATCAGACTCCGAGGGGTCCGATATCACCGCTTTCCTGCAGGGATTGCTTCGGGACATACTAGCAGCGTCCCCGGAGACGGAGATCCGCATTGACAGAGCTCATAGAATGGGCCTGCGATGGCGGGCCAATGCTCCCCCACAGGACATACTGGCATTCCTTCCGGACTATCCTCTAAAGGAACGTATCATCAGGGAGGCTCGCTCCAAGCACCCAGTTCAATACCAGGGTATGACTGTCACCCTGTATCAAGATCTCGTGGCCAGTACCCTGCAGAAGTGGAGGGAGTTCAAGGGGGTTACTGCGCACCTCTGAGACAAAGGAGTGGCATATTCCTGGGGGCACCCCTTCTGTATTATCTTCAAATGGCAAGGTCGACTACGTCAGATCCCGTCCCTTTCCGAAGCGTGCAAGTTGTTGGACTTGCCGCATCAAAGCCCCGCACTGGAAACCTCGTCGGATCGCCATCAGTCCATGGCGTGCTGGCAGACAGTTGGGAGCAGGCGTTCTGGGGGTGCAACCCATGGGCCTGATCCGGCGGTGTTGGCGCAGGAGCGACGTGCAGCATTTGAGGCAGTTTCAATGGACACCTCCCCGCAGGAAGCCCCTGAAGATGACTGGGGCATTGTTGGTGTTCCTTAATGCTGGGGCTGGGGGACGGGGCGGGTGGGGGGAGAGGGTCTGGCCGCATCGCCCTTGCCATGGATGATTCACTGTACCACGAACACACTACTGGTGTGGTGTGTACGAGACTATGTTGGGGGGTGGTTTTGGGCATTGGGGTTTGAGGGAAAGGGAGGGGAACTGGTGTGCTCTAGAGGGGAGTTCGTGCACTATCACTAGGGGTCTTGGGTGGAATAGCAGGCGAGTTGGGGATCAAGGTTTCCTACATCGAGTAACATCATGAGCCTGGGGGCGCCTTGTTCTTTTACCCGAAGATGCACGGGGCTGACCTAACCGTCCTCACACTTAGGTGCCGATTCCGATCCTGTAAATCCCGGGTATGAACCGTTGGACGGAGCGTTTTCTCCGTCCGACTCGTACCCGTGAAAAACACCTTACAAACCCGCAAGTACGATCCGTACAGAAACACCATTTCCGTAAGGATCGTAAAAAACACCGACCGGCAAAAAAATACATACAAATCGGATCCGGGACACTGCGTACGCGACATTCACACGGAGTCAGGCACAGTTTTACGGATCAGCAAGTACGATTCGTACCCACAGCACTTCGCACGGCAACATTTTTACGGGACCCAAAAAGTGCGGTAAAAGCTAAGTACGCCGCGATGCACGACGAAAAGGGGGCCTGGTACGCACCGTACCCCCATCCCTACACGTCCGCACCGTACCCACAGACCCCCCCCCTTGTACGCGCCGTACCCCCACCCCACCCCCGTAGGTACGGAGCATACCCCCACCCCACCCCTGTAGGTACGGAGCGGACCCCCACCCCCGTAGGTACGGAGCGTACCCACACCCCCGTAGGTACGGAGTGTACCCCCACCACCATAGGTACGGTGCGGACCCCCACCCCCATAGGTACGGAGTGGACCCCCACCCCCGTAGGTACGGTGCGGACCCCCACCCCCATATGTACGGAGCGTACCCCCACCCCGTAGGTACGGTGCGGACCCCCACCCCCGTAGGTACGGAGCATACCCACACCCCCGTAGGTACGGAGCGTACCCACACCCCGTAGGTATGGTATGGACCCCCACCCCCGTAGGTACGGAGCGTACCCACACCCCCGTAGGTACGGTGCGGACCCTCACCTCCGTACCTACGGGGGTGGGGGTACGCTCCGTACCTATGGGGGTGGTGGTCCGCTCCATACCTACGGGGGTGGGGGTACGCTCCGTAACTACGGGGGTGGGGTGGGGGTACGGCGCGTACATGGGGGGAGGGCTGGGGGTATGGCGCGTACTTTGGGGGGTGGGCTGGGGGGGTGTTCGGTGCGTATGCGGGCACATGTTTGGACGTCTCCATGGTTGACATGGGAGTTCGCTCCGTACGGTGTTTTTTCCATACGGTTGGGCATTCGGACGGACAGGACGGATCGTACTTGCGCGCTCGGACTTCAGTTTGCCGATTCGTACGTAAAACTGTCCGGGGACGTGTCGGACACTTTTTCCGACCCGAGGACGTGTTGGGGAATTTTCCCAATGCGATTCGTATGGATTTTTTTACATACGAATCGTACTTGCCAGTTTGTACGGGACTTGTACGATTCGTACGTAAAAAAATCTGGATACGATTGGTACGGGGAATATTTTTAACGGATCGGAATCGGCACCTTAATGTTAAGGGACTTAATAGCCCTAATAAGAGGCGTGCTATCCTATCCTATTTAGAGAATGCGGGAGCTGACATCTGCCTCCTGCAGGAAACGCACCGCGATTGGCACAGATTGAAATCCAAGGCTTTTCCCTACCAATACCTCTCTTCTATGGCTGATAAGAAGGCGGGGGTGGCGATTTTGGTGGCAAGGAAGTTTTGGGGGTCAGTGGGAGATAAAATAGCAGAAATTAAGGGGCGACTACTGGCATATCGTTATTGGATTAAAGGCCTCGCTCTAACGATTGGATCGCTTTCCGCTCCAAATACCGGTCAGGAAGTGTTTCTTAGAAAAGCCATGTCGAGCGTCCTGGAATCACAGGCCTGCTTCATCCTGGTGGGGGGTGACCTGAATCTAGTAATGGATACAACAGCGGACAGATCTGCTAGTCGACAGTCCCGGGGGGGGGGGGGGAAGTGGTTAGTGGACAGAGGCCTGATCGATCTATGGCAGGCGTCTCACCCTCGGGCCTCCCAGTTCTCTTACAACACGCACGTTCACCGTACTTACGTGCGATTGGACCATTTTCTGGGCTCCTCGGAGGTTCATGCTGCGGTTAAATATGTTTGGATTATGGTGGCGGCCTTGTTGGACCATGACACAGTTATGGTCTCAGTGGGGGTCCCCCGGGTTGCCCGGCCTGCCGGGTCCTGGCATCTGCGAGAGACCATTGTGAGACCGGCCTCGTGGCGTGGGCCCTCCCGACTCGCAAGCCACCCTGCAACCGCACCGATCCCTGATGTCACAGACGTCCGGCCACCATGGCCCAACATCCCGATGGCCGGCCAGAACCCAACACGCATGCCCAGCCGAGGGAGAGAGAAACCCCCCAAGCCAGACCGGGAGGCGCCGTCCCTGTCACACCTCTGGTCTCTTCCCCAAGGAAGGTTTCGATCAGCAACCAGGCCCCCGGTGAGCGGGCGCCTCGCCTGCTGGGTGTCTGGAGTCCCTCTCGGACCCACCTGAACGGATCAAAGGGCCGAGCGACAGGAAGTCCCGACACACCGCCCCCAGGCACCAAGACCCCTCTCGGCGAGGACTCCGGACTTCAAGGAGGAGGGGGAGTATAACAAGGGGTGCTGAAGGGACGGGAGGCAGAGAAGACCTGGACTGACGAGAGCCTGCTGACCTGGTCGCGGCTCGATCGCTCCCCGAACCGAAGAACGCTCCCCGAACTCTGAACCACCTGAGCCCTGCTGATGCTGTCACGGCTCCCCGAACTCTGAACCACCTGAGCCCTGCTGACGCTGTCGCGGCTCCCCGAACTCTGAACCACCTGAGCCCTGCTGACGCTGTCGCGGCTCCCCAAACTCTGAAGCACCTGAGCCCTGCTGACGCTGTCGCGGCTCCCCGAACTCTGAACCATCTGAGCCCTGCTGACGCTGTTGCGGCTCCCCGAACTCTGAACCATCTGAGCCCTGCTGACGCTGTCGCGGCTCCCCGAACTCCGAACCACCTGTGCCTGCTGAGTGACTCGCGGCACTCTCCTCCAAGGGAGTCGGCAGAGATTGCCGAGAGAAGCACCATCCCCCCAGCTCGAGGATTGAGAGCTGTGCGCAGGATACTCCGCAGAGACACTGACTCAAAGACTGTCCCGCTACCCCCATACCCCCATCACAAGATCGCCGCTGATTGTGGCGCTGTAGCTGCATTTCGGATCATAAAGGTCCCTTACGTCTACGATAAAGTACACTGTCTTACGAAGAACTACTGTGTGGTGTCCCTCTGTCAGAGAGTGCAAGCGCAGTGTGTGCAATCCTAGGTACGAGACCCTTCCAGGAAGGGTCTCCCCGCCCTTGCTCGGCCTAACTCTGGGAGAGGTGGGTCAACGGGTGGTCAGGAACGTATTCCGAAGCCCCCCCGGAGAACGCCTTCCAACATTTGGTGGCAGACGACGGGATCCAAGCCGACACCTAGAGATCGTGCAGTAAACGACTAACGCACTACCGGAAAGAAATGGAAGGAGAAACCTCCCTAGGTGCCGCAGGTACCAACACAAGCACGACATTCTGAGAGGACCAGTTGGAATATTATACGCACCGAGAACTAAAACAATTCTGCAAAGACCTTGGAATCGCTACCACCGGATTGAGCACGAAAGAGGATTTCCAGGGAGCATTGAAAACCTGGGTCGAGGCAGGAGCTTCCCGGGCACAAACAGAAGGAGAGCCGCCAAACGAACCACGAAGCATCCCGGGGAGGAGCAGCGCCCCAGAGGGGGGCCTATCCCCAGAGGAGCTAGCGGACCGAGAAAGGGGCCGCAACCACGAACTAGAGCTAGCAAAACTAAAAATCGAGGGAGAGCTAAAACTGGCCGAGAAGAAACTGGCAGTAGAACAATTACGCCTACAAGGAGAACTCGAGGTAAAGAAGCGACAGAGAGAGCACGAAGAAAGAAAACTCCAACTAGAACACGAACGCAGCCTGAAAGAGATCGAGCTCAAGGCTAAAAGTGAGGAGGCCAGACCCTCGGGAACTCAACCCCTCTCCTCCGTTGTGGAACCAAAGGTCCACATCCCCAAGGATGTGGCGAAAGAATATTACAAGAACGACGACATCCAGCAATGGTTCAAGGCCTACGAAGTTGCCATGACCTCCCACCGAGTCCCGCAGAAAGACTGGGGGGCTGAGTTGTGGGGCCGGTTCCTGAGCGAGGGGAGAGATACCCTGCTAGACCTACCCTCCACGGTGCTGAACTTCTACAGTCACATGAAAGAGGCCCTAGTAGCCAGATATGGGCTCACCCCCGAAATGTACCGGCAACGGTTTAGAGACTGCAAGAAGATACCCGGTACCACATGCGTGGAGTACGTGAACTTTTACAGCCGGGCCTTGGACGGGTGGATCAAGGGCAGCAAAGTCTCCACCTTTGAGGAGCTGTTCGACCTAATCGCGTGGGAACACTTGTCCACCAATTGCTTTGTGGAGTTACGCCAGCACCTCCTGGACAGCAAGCTCACTGACCCTCGAAAACTGACCGTCGAGGCTGACCGATGGGTGAACACCCGGGCCTCACGGGGTCCCGTGGGAGACTACGGTCGCCACAGTCAGGGACCCCCCCCAGAGGGGCGGAGGGAATCAAGGCCGACCAAGAGAATTCCCGGGGGGCTCCCAGCACAGTCCCCCCAGAGGACAACCTCCACACTTTCCAGCCCCACCTCCGGCCAGCACCGGGCCACCGGGGAGGTCGGGACCCCGAGTGAGGATCACCTGTTTCCCCTGCCAACAGACCAGACACTATGCCAGTGACCCTCAGTGTCCCATGTACCAACGACCCGCCACGACAACCCCTCCGGCTCGACAAATGGCCTCCGTAGCCCTGGGTGAAGAGATGGAAGACTCCGAAGAATGGGAGCCAGCCGCCATGGCCCTGGTCTCCCTAGGGGACCAAGAGATGGTCCCCGGAACACCCCTGCCCGCCAACACGAAGAAGTACCGACAGCAGGTGACGGTCAACGGTCACCGCGGCGAGGGCCTCCGCAACACTGGGGCGAGTGTCACAGCGGTCCACTGCCACCTGGTCTCCGAAGACCAGATCCTGCCCGATGCCTTTTGTCCAGTCATATCGTCGGACAATTCCGAGAGCCTATGCCGGATGGCCCTGGTCCCCTTCAAATGGGGGGGAGTCACCGGCAAGTTGAGGGTGGCAGTCCGAACCTCCCAGCCCGTAGACTGTCTCCTGGGCAACGACCTTGAGAGTTCCCCGTGGGGACAAGTGGAACGAAGAGCCCATCTAGAAATGATGGGCCTACCCAAATGGGTATGCGCCACCACGCGCTCTATGACTCTCAGATTGCCTTCCTCCGAGGGAGGGGAGGCCATTCCGCTGAACACAGTTGCCGTCCCCGAGGTCCGGGACGCACTACCCTAGCCCGACGACCCTCTTCCGGAAGAAGCAACCATTCCCGATGACGGGTCAGTGCCTCCAGATCCCGAACCACTGACCGAGCTCGGGGACCTGCCCGAGATGGCCCAGTGGCACTGCGAGGGAGGTCCCTCCCGAGAAGAATTCTGCCAGGAACAAGCCACCTGCCCTTCTCTCATTGGACCCCGACAGCAGGCCGAGGCCCAATCAGCCGGCGACCAGTCCGGAACCCACTGGGTATACTGGGAAAACGGCCTCCTGTACAGCGAACAGAAGTCGGCAGAGTTGGGATCGGCCCGAGTACTGGTGGTACCCCTGCGCTTCCGAAGTCTCCTCCTGGGCCTGGCCCATGATGTACCCATGGCCGGACACTTAGGCCAAGATAAGACCTACCAGCGACTCGTTACCCACTTCTATTGGCCCAAGATGCGAGCGAATGTTGAGGCCCACTGCAAGTCATGCCTTACGTGCCAGGCCAGTGGAAAGAGTGGGGGGAAGCGCAAGGCTCCGCTACAACCCTTCCCCGTTGTCAGTACCCCTTTTGAGCGGGTGGGAATAGACATCGTGGGACCCCTGGATCCCAAGACCGCCCAGGGCCACCGGTTCATCCTCGGCCTGGTGGACCATGCCACCCGCTACCCCGAAGCCATTCCCCTCCGCACCGTGACGGCCCCCGTGGTAGGCCGGGCCTTGATGGGGATCTTCTCCCGCGTGGGGTTCCCTCGCGAAGTCGTGAGTGATCGTGGCACGAACTTTATCTCCAAATACATGAGGTCCCTATGGCAGCAGTGCGGGGTATCATACAAGTTCACCACCCCATACCACCCCCAAGGGAATGGCCTAGTTGAGCGATTTAACAGGACCCTGAAAGGGATGATCATGGGCCTCGAAGAACCCCTACGCCGGAGATGGGACGTCCTCCTCCCTTGCCTCCTGTTCGCCTACCAAGAGGTTCCCCAAAAATCTCTGGGGTTCAGCCCGTTCGAACTACTGTACGGGCACCCCGTCCGGGGACCCCTGAGCCTGGTCAAGGAGGGTTGGGAAACTACACTCCGGGGGACCCCTCCGGATGTGTTACGATACATCCTGGCGCTTCGCAACCAGACCCGGAAATTCCGAGAACTCGCAGAGACAAACCTCGAGGCTAGCCAGGAAGAGATGAAGCGCTGGTATGACCAGAATGCCACGCTGGTCAAGTTTCAGCCGGGCCAACAAGTCTGGGTCATGGCCCCGGTGAAACCCTGCGCCCTCCAAGACAAATGGACTGGTCCCTTCAAGGTGGTCGAGCGGAAGAGCCAAGTCACCTATCTAGTCGATGTGCAGTCCCCGCGGAACCCCCTCCGGGTCCTCCACGTGAACCGCCTCAAACCTCACTTTGTGAGGACCGAGTTGAGTTTGCTCCTGGCCACCGACGATGGGACTGAAGAAGACACCGAGCCCCTTCCAGACCCCCTGGGAGCTAAAGAGACCGATGGCTCCGTGGAGGGGGTGAGACTGTCAACCGCCCTCACCTCCCAACAGTCCGACGACTGCCGCCGGCTACTAAGGCAGTTCACGGACCTCTTCTCCCTAACCCCTGGGGTCACCGACTGGTGTGTCCACGACGTAAACACCGGCGACAGCCCGCCAGTGAGACACCGAGCCTACCGGGTCCCTGATCGGGTCCGAACCTGCATCCAGACCGAGGTAGCTAAGATGTTGGCCCTAGGGGTGATTGAACCCTCCGACAGCCCCTGGGCCAGCCCGGTAGTCCTGGTCCCGAAAGCGGCTGCCCCTGGTGTCGCCCCCGAGCTGAGGTTTTGTGTGGACTACCGAGGACTCAATGCGGTCACCCGAGCGGACGCTCACCCTATCCCCCGCGCCGACGAGCTCATCGACTGCTTCGGGCCGCTCGCTACCTCAGCACCTTCGACCTAACCTGCGGATACTGGCAGATTGCACTCACTGAGGGAGCCAAGGAGCGCTCCGCCTTCTCCACCCCGGATGGGCACTACCGCTTTAGGGTGATGCCGTTTGGAATGAAGAATGCCCCGGCCACCTTCCAGCGACTGGTGAACAGGGTCCTGTCTGGACTAGAGGGGTTCAGCGCAGCGTACCTCGACGATATAGCAGTATTCAGCTCCCAATGGACCGAGCACCTCCAGCACCTCTGACAAGTCCTGCTGGCTCTGCGCCAGGCCGGCCTCACCATCAAAGCCAGCAAATGTCAAATTGGACAAGGCTCCGTAATTTATCTGGGGCACCAGGTGGGAAGTGGGCAGGTCGCCCCCCTCCAGCCGAAGATCGACGCCATCCTGTCCTGGGAACCCCCAACGACCCAAACGGAAGTCCGGGCCTTCCTGGGCCTCACCGGTTACTACCGGAGGTTTATTAAGAACTATGGCAGCATCGCAGGCCCCCTCACAGAGCTAACCTCCAAGAAACACCCGAAGAAAATACAATGGACTCCCCCGTGCCAAAAAGCGTTCGACGCCTTGAAAGCCGCTATATGTACTGCTCCGGTACTCAAAGCCCCCGACTACTCTCAGGAGTTTGTGGTCTAGACGGACGCCTCGGAACACGGCATCGGGGCAGTCCTCTCACAGTTCAACGACAAAGGCGTAGATCAGCCCATAGCCTTCATCAGCCGAAGGTTGCTACCTCGAGAACAGCGGTGGAGCACCATTGAAAGTGAGACCTTCGCAGTAGTCTGGGCCCTCAAAAAGGTACGGCCCTACTTGTTCGGAACACACTTCCGAGTTCAAACAGATCACCGACCCTTGCGGTGGTTGATGCAGATGCGAGGAGAAAACCCCAAGCTGCTACGCTGGCCAATCTCCCTCCAGGGGATGGATTTCACTGTGGAGCATCGCCCCGGGACGGACCACGACAACGCGGACGGCCTGTCCCGATTCTTCCGCTTCAGCGAGGAGAACCCCCAAGTGGATGGGTAGTTCTCCCCGCCTTTCAGCTGGGGGGGCACGTGTGAGACCGGCCTCGTGGCGTGGGCCCTCCCGACCAGCAAGCCACCCTGCAACCGCACCGATCCCCGATGTCACAGACTTCCGGCCACCATGGCCCAACATCCCGATGGCCGGCCAGACCCCAACACGCATGCCCGGCCGAGGGAGAGAGAAACCCCCCAAGCCAGACCGGGAGGCGCCGTCCCTGTCACACCTCTGGTCTCTTCCCCAAGGAAGGTTTCGATCGGCCACCAGGCCCCCGGTGAGCGGGCGCCTCACCTGCAGGGTGTCTGGAGTCCCTCCCGGACCCACCTGAATGGATCAAAGGGCTGAGTGACAGGAAGTCCCGACACACCGCCCCCAGGCACCAAGACTAGGCCTGGGCGAAGCACTACGCTACGCTCGCGTAGATTGCGAAGTTCGCGCTACTTCGCACTAAGCGAACTGCACGTAGCACAGTGCGAACACGCGTAGCGTAGTGTTGCGTAGTGCTGCGGTCATTTTTTGCTTGCTCGCGGTCCTCAACGTCAAGTTGGCGACCGCGAGCAATCAAAATGACATCCTGGCGAAACTTTTTCCTTGTTCGCGATCGCGAGCATGGAAAATAAACCTCCCGGCAAGATTCCCAACGCGAGGAGGTCAGGTTTCTCATTGCGAGGGCTCGCGTATGCTCGCGACCGCTCGCGATGAGAAACTACCAGTTCGCGTTGAGAAAGCTGCCGCTCGAGTAAAAATCTACTCGAGCAGCAGAAAACTACAGCTCGCACTGTGCAAGATGCCATTTTCAATGATTGCACAGTGCCGGTTGCTTGTCCGCACTGTGCAATCATTGAAAACAACATCTTGCACAGTGCGAACATGTTACTACGCAGTTCGCGAAGTGCTACGCGTAGCTCGTGTAGTGCGAACTTCACTTTGCGTAGCTTCGCGAAGTGCTACTTCGCGAACTACGCCCACCCTTAACCAAGACCCCTCTCGGCGAGGACTCCGGACTTCAAGGAGGAGGGGGAGTATAACAAGGGGTGCTGAAGGGATGGGAGGCAGAGAAGACCTGGACTGACGAGAGCCTGCTGCCCTGGTCGCGGCTCGATCGCTCCCCGAACCGAAGAACGCTCCCCGAACTCTGAACCACCTGAGCCCTGCTGACGCTGTCGCGGCTCCCCGAACTCTGAACCACCTGAGCCCTGCTGACGCTGTCGCGGCTCCCCGAACTCTGAACCACCTGAGCCCTGCTGACGCTGTCGCAGCTCCCCAAACTCTGAACCACCTGAGCCCTGCTGACGCTGTCGCGGCTCCCCGAACTCTGAACCATCTGAGCCCTGCTGACGCTGTTGCGGCTCCCCGAACTCTGAACCATCTGAGCCCTGCTGACGCTGTCGCGGCTCCCCGAACTCTGAACCATCTGAGCCCTGTTGACGCTGTCGCGGCTCCCCGAAATCCGAACCACCTGTGCCTGCTGAGTGACTCGCAGCACTCTCCTCCAAGGGAGTCGGCAGAGATTGCCGAGAGAAGCAACATCCCCCCAGCTCGAGGATTGAGAGCTGTGCGCAGAATACTCCACAGAGACACTGACTCAAAGACTGTCCCGCTACCCCATACCCCCATCACGAGATCGCCGCTGATTGTTGCGCTGTACCTGCATTTCGGATCATAAAGGTCCTTTACGGCTACGATAAAGTACACTGTCTTACGAAGAACTACTGTGTGGTGTCCCTCTGTCAGAGTGCAAGCGCAGTGTGTGCGATCCTAGGTACGAGACCCTTCCAGGAAGGGCCTCCCCGCCCTTGCTCGGCCTAACTCTGGGAGAGGTGGGTCAGCGGGTGGTCAGGAACGTATTCCGAAGCCCCCCCGGAGAACGCTTTCCAACAACCATGCTCCACAAGCCCACGGTGCAGGAACATATCCTTAAATGCATCAAAGAATATTTAGAGATGATACACCGGCTGTCTCTGTCGCTACACTTTGGGGCTGCTTAAGGCGGTAGTGAGGGGGGAGCTCATCGCTGTGTCAGCAGCGGAGAATAGGGAGCGCCAGGCAAAAAGGGAAGAGCTCACGGCCCAAGTGCTCAAGCTGGAGAGGGCCCATAGTCGTACCGGTGCTCCCCAGATTTGGCGATACTTGAAGAATGCTCAAACCCTGCTAGCGGGGCTCTACCTGGACCGGGCAGAGTATGCGGCTCTTCGCCTGAAGAACTCTTACTATGTGAGGGGGGACAAAACAGGCTGCTTGTTGGCTTGCAAGTTGAGAGCGAAGGTGCAGCAGGGCAGGGTCAAGGAGCTCGCAGACTCGGAAGGACGCCAGATTACTGATGATTTGGGCATAGCGCAAGAATTTAGAGGTTTTTATGCAGCTCTTTACGAGAGGGAATCAGCGCCAGTTTCACAGATAGATGCCTACCTCTGACAGGCACACATAACAGCATCGACCCAGGCAAGTAGCGATGCGCTGGATGACCCCATTCGAGTCGAGGAGGTGATAGGGGCCATCTCCCGTCTTAAACCCCTGAAGGTTCCGAGACCGGATGGTTTTTCGGCCGGGTTTCATAAGAAATTCTGCACTGTCCTAGCTCCAATACTTACTCGACTCTTCAACTCTTTCACAGGCCCAGGCATGGTTCCTCCAGAGATGCTGTTGGCCTCGATAGTGGTGATACCCAAACCGTGTAAGGGCTCCTCCCAGTGCGGCTCTTACAGGCCCATCTCGTTGCTCAATGTTGACCTAAAACTGTTCATGGGGATCCTGACAGCGCGTCTGGCCCCCCTCATGCCGGGCATCATTGACCCCGATCATTCTAGTTTTATCCAGGCTCGACAATGCAGCGACAACACGAAACGCATCTTATCGATAAGGCCCATCGCACTAACTTGGACTCCCTTCTCTTGTCGGTGGATGCCGAGAAGGCGTTTGACCGGGTCGATTGGCGTTTCTTAGATAGGACTCTGGTACAGTTTGGATTTGGGGACAGGTTTCGGAAATGGATATCGAGCTGCTACACCAACCCTAGGGTGGTGCTCAGGGTAAATGGGGTCACCTCTACACCTTTTGAAATACAACGGGGGACCAGACAGAGGTGCCCGTTGTCCCCCCTTCTCTTTGCCTTATATGTGGAACCACTGGCACAGAGGATTAGGGACCACCCGGAGATAGCGGGCATCCCCTTTGGTGGAGAGAGGCATGCAGTTAGTCTATATGCTGATGACATCATCGCCTCCCTGGAGTCCCCAGCTCGATCGGTCCCGGCCTTTCTACTGGAATTGGAAGATTTTGGCCAAGTTTCGGGCCTGTGCATCAATATTGGGAAGTCCTTAATCTTATGGTTTCAAGAAGAGAGTCCAGATATAGCATCTGGGAGGGGGCGTTACACGGTCATACCTGTTCATTCCTCATCCCATATTTGGGCACAGAGCTCGCGGCGTCTGTGTCCCAAACGGTTCATCTTAACTACTCTAAGTTTTTGCAACGCTCAACCGCAGACCTAAATACATGGAAGGGTCACTCGCTCCCTCTACTGGGCAGAGTGGCAGTGGTTAAGATGTCGCTCTTGCCTCGAGCTCTGTACCTCTTTCAAACCATTCCGGTTTGGCCACCCCCGGGCACGATACAGGCTCTGCAGAGGGCTATTAATCTATTTATTTGGGGAGAGAAAAGACCCCGGATGCGCAAGAACCTGGGATATCTGAGGCCGGATGAAGGGGGACTGGGCATCCCCAATGTTTTGGAATATTTTCGTGCTGCACAATCGCGGTATATGGTGGAATGGGAGCGCCCCGAATCTGAGAAAAGCTGGCTTTTCCAGGACCGCGCGATAGCACAATTGGATCTTTGGAAGGTCCCCTTTCTTAATCGAACTCATCAACCCCCCGGCCTCCAGGGCTCGCCCGTTGCACAGTCTTTGTTGTGAGCGTGGGATGGGGTGCCGGTTAAGCAGGGCCTGACGACATTCCCTTCCCCTATGACACAGCTCTTTGACAATCAGGAGTTTTCCCCAGGGGTGGACGCTACGGCTTTTTCGGCCTGGAGGGCATCCGAGTGCCAGTCAGCGGGCGATTTCTTTGGCCTTGAGGGTATCCTCTCTTTTCACGATCTTAAGAATGTTTTTGGTCTGCCGGACGTGGAGCGCTTTCGCTATTTCCAGCTCAGACACTGGCTTCTTCAGGCTGAGGTTTGCCCAAAGGTGTCTAGGAAATTGACTACGTTTGAGAAATGGCTGTACCTCAAAAACACGGACAAGGGACTGATAACTGATATATATATATATAATATGCTTAGAGAGGAGGCTCCCAAGGAGACGATTGCAGGCCAGAGGAGATGGGAATCAGAACTAGGGAGGCATCTAACGAGCAAGGAGTGGGCGGACATTTATTACCGCGCAAACCACACAGCGCGTAATACAGCTTGCAGGGAGGCTGCGGTTAAAGTGGCTATGTACTGGCACTTGACCCCAGCCCGTCTTCATAAGGGGAATCCAACACGCAGCCCGTGGTGCTGGCGAGGATGCGGAGAAGAGGACACCCTGATTTATATTTTATGGGAATGCAGAGAGCTCCAGACATACTGGGGGGAGGTCCTAGACGATATAGACCACCACTTTGACACTGAGCTCCCACGTCTCCCTGCCTACGTGATCTTGGGTCTGCCTAACCCCATTACATACCCACTTAAATCTAGGAGGGGCAGATTGATGGGGATAGCTTTAGGAGCTGCCACATGGTACATCCTATCACACTGGGGTTCACCTGTGTTACCAACAAGATTGGGGTGGTTACATAAACTATGGTATGTCCTGGGTATGGAACGCATACAGGCCTCCCTCTCCCACAAAATGGATGGCTTCCCCAATGCCTGGCAGCCACTGATTGCTTTACTATCCACGGAAATGCATGAGATTACATGCCCTATCTATCTCCGACTTCTTCGGCTTCCAAGTCTGGCCACCACGTCTTCGCTTTCGAAGACTTAGGCAGAACTTTCCCTCTCTTTGTAACACACCTTGGTACTCTGGGAAGGCACACCAGTTCGGGGTGGGGGAGGGTGACAGGTGTTTGGGGAAGCGGGTGGGGGGCGAGGGGGTTTTCTTCCTTTTTGTAAATGGCTATATAGCGATCTCCTTCACCGTTTGGCTGATTGCACAGTGGTTAGTACATCAGCGCCGGGGGGGGGTTATTGAGGCAGATTTGTGCATCGCAGACTTTGGTCACCAGGAGGGGGCTTCCCTCTGATAGGTTATGCTTGAACAGTATGCTGGTCTGCCTTGAAATGAATGTATTTCTTTGGCTGCAAATGCCAATAAAATAAAGTTATATATGTAAAATTAAGACTCCTGACAGGTATTAGGTTCCTGATGCACGTTCTCCTCATTCCTTTCAGGAATCATCTGATCAGCGATACAACAAAGGAGACCAATATGAACGCAGACAAGAAGAGTACGTGAAAGCAAAAAAGTAGCCACAACGCTTGTCTGAATGGAAGATAAAGAATCCCATTTCAGAAAAAGAAAGTTGCGGCTTTGACTGCTAGATATGCCACAGACAGTGAGAACCTCCTCCTGAACAGGATCTGAGGGGGGACTCTCCGTGACAGCGTGGCAGAAATCACAATAGTACGCCAGAATCTCCAGAACTTCCTGGTAGTGAAACCAAATGATACCTTTGTTACAGTTGAAACTTCACCATAGTACGCTGAAATCTCCAGAACTTTCTGGTAGCGAAAGCAACTGATACCTTTGTTGCAGTTGAAACTGTGGATACACACCTGGCCCCTACAGACAGACTGTATCACTTAGATATTCAAATTGAAGGTAACATTAAACACACCACTAAAGCAATTTTCCAGGAAAATGTGGCTTTGTTCTATGACATCCTGTTGGTGGAGGGTGATTGGCCCCCACCATTTGTACTTGCATCTCCCCAAGGAGAGGATGCGATAATTCCTTCGCTTTCTGACGTTCTTGCTGACAAAGTCAAATAAGCTGATGCAGCTGATTGGTCACTTGCATTAGCCCCTGCACTTTACTTCAATAATGTAGGCTGGGATACGGATTCTCCTTATCATATCACACCCATATGATCTAGCCAGCAAGTGCAGCCACAATATCCCATTAAACAGGATGCTAGAGCACCTGTTAAAGACATTCTCTCCCAATTGGAGGACCAGGGAGTAACTGAACCTTGTGCCTCTGAGATGAATAATCCAATTTTTCCTCTTTTAAAACTGTATCATTCCTATTGTATTGTCTTAGACTATAGACATTAAAATAGTGATACACGCACACTTGTGGTGCAAAATATCCACTGTATGGCACTCATTCACAATGTAGTATGTAAAAAATACAAAACCACATTGGACATTTCCAATGGTTTTTTCAGTCACAATTTGGCACCTGAAAGTAGACACTGGACCACTTATAGTGCACTTGGATTTCAAATGTGATACTCATGACTTCCTATGGGCTATAGGAATAGCCCAGGTGATTGCCAGCAATTATTGTGATATTTCTCCATGATATGAACCCTGATGCACTGTCCTACATATGTGATTTCTTCTTACAGATGATGAATTGAATCCCCAGCTAGCCAGAGTAGATCGCATTATATTGGGATTTGCTGAGCTTGGTTACAAGTTGAACTTCAAGAAATCTAATATAGCTTTTTTGAGTGCACTGTTCGTAGGATATGAACTTATATGTGAGGGAAAGAGCCTAGCCCCTCATTTTTTGGAGAGGTGTGCACAGTTGCAACCTACAGAAACGGTGAAAAACATGCAGTTCCTATTGCGATTTATGAATTTTGGCAGGACTTACATCCCTGACTATGCACAATGCATTAAACCACTTTATGAATTGATAAACCCTGACTTGCCCACTACATATTGGACATCAGAACACACTCAAACACTCAGAAAATTGCAAGCTGACTTGCTTGAAACATGCCACTTGCAGACACGTGTCAATACAACTAACCTGGTCATCCGCATTTTACTGGGTGCCGTTGGATTTATTTATATCACCTTTAACAAAGGTGAAACAGTGCCTATAGCATATAAATCACATTTATATTCTGGAGTGGGAATGTATTTTGCTTCCACTGAGAAAATACTGACTGCTGTGCAGATGGCTATCCTTAAAGAATGGCCACCTGCTCAAGCGAAGCACATTATTGTCGTTAATCAGTGCCAGCCTTAGAGTATGTCACCAAAGCAAACTTTTCAAACATTAAAGCCCTACATTCTAGATGGAAACAATGGGCTACATCCTTAACAGCTTTTGATGTGGACTTTGTTTTTTACCCTTCTCTGCAGACCCAAGACTTTCTATAGTATGAGCATATCTACCCTTTACCCTCTACTGTTTTGCCTCTTGATCAGTATAAATATATTATTTACACTGAAGGGTAAGCTCAACCTGCTTTAGATTCTAAACAACAATACTCGGTGGCATGCACCATTGTTATTGGTCTTATTTTGGAGGGCATATTCCAAACTCAAGCAAGTCATATGCAGTCTTTGGGTGACTGCACTAGCAAAGTTGGCTGAACTGAAGGCTTTTCTTCTTGCATCTGAATGTACGGATCCTAAATTCCCCACTCATATTGTGTGATACATATTACTGTGTACAGTCCTTGAATAATAATCTACATTATTGGCAACAACATGGATTAAAAGGTTCTAAAGGTAGCACAATCAAGCACAAACACTTTGGGTTAAGGTGGCAGACCTCAAAGATGGGAGAACGCAGCACACCTGCTTTTTTATGAGCATAATGATCGGCACCTTGCAACGTACTTCAAATTGAATGTAATGACTGCAATGTCCCCACATAGAGGAGTAATGGAGAACAAATTGCAGTTAAATGAATAATGTAAAACGATTGTCAAGATGCATTTTGGGGATTGCAGTACTATGAGACTTCACTGAGAGACAGTAGTCTCAGTTGGGTGTATAAAAAACATGAAGTTATGCCGCAATCACATAGGTGGCTCACCTGTGATCAAGCCTGGATAGAAGCTGAAATACATCAAGACAGATTAAGATCTTAAGCAAGCTGCTCTCTCTGTTGTTTATTGAATAAAGCGCCTGATTCTCTAATGTCCGATCTGCGCCATTCTTCTTTGAGAGAAGACAACTGATTTGGTTGTTGGATATATGCGGGGTACGCCAAGGCCACTGTGCTGAGGTCAAGGCTCCCTTGCGTGGACATGGAGGTGGATGTTTAATTTGTTGGTGCCTGACCCGCCCGCACTACACCAGGATTACTGAGGTATGGGGTATGTCCCAACTATTGCATAGGAGGTGCTGGCTTGGCAAGAGAAAGTGAAAAGACAGTGGGCCATATGTACAAGGACTGGCGTTAACTACCGCAAATGCTAGTTAGCTGCAGTTTTCTTAAGGAATTCTGGCGTTAGCGGGCAAAAACTAATGAAAAGTCCATTAGCGGCAAAAAACGCACGTTAGTCAGCCAAACGGGAGCTTTTTTCCCTCTATTGGCAAAAATAACCTATTAGTCCACCTCCTGGCAGGCCTAAGGGTGACACAGTGCAACAGGGATAGGCTAGCCCCGTGCATTGCTGGTTTGCATCATGCTTTAGACACAGCTGCAGCAATGCGTGACTTTAGCGCTGACAGATACGTCAGGATTCCAGACGTATCTGTCATTACTTGCGACATGGATTGCTGTCCAGTGAATAAAGCGCATTCATGGTGTCGCAAGAAGGTCGTAGTGAAAAGTGTTGCAATGCTGTCTTGTCACAGCGCTGCAACAATTTTCATGAATGAGGCCCAGGAATGCGCACTATCAGGGCCGCGTGTTGCAACATTCCTTGCAGCGCTGTCCAGTACCAAAACCTGCTAAACTGAGGCCCCAGCTATATTCTGGTCTTAAAAAACTGCCTCTAGCTGTAGTTAGAGGCAGTTTTTTTGTTCTTGCTCCATACAAGGATTTCCTTTTAAATTTCGTGAAGTGGGGTTAGCGGCCTTTTTTGTATGGGAACACCTCCCTTGCATCTAATTTTCGTTAGCTGTCGCTAACAGAAGTGGCGATCTTTAAATGCACGTTTTCACCGGAAAACTGCCGCTAACTGAGGTTAGCGACAGCTTATAAATATGGCGATAAAAAAATTGCCACCGTCCCATCAAAAAAGTGCCTCTACGGTGGCGTTAACTCCTTGTACATATGCCCCACCGTGTCTTTTACGAGGACATTGGACTATTGGGCACTGCAAGGTATGGTCACATTTGAGGCATCAAGGTTTTTTTATGAGCACAATGATCAGTGCTGTGGAAAGTACTTCAAATACTATGTAATGACTGCAATGCTCCCACATGGAGGAATAATGGAAAATGAATTGCAGTTAAAGGAATAAAGTAAAACGTTTGCCAAGGTGCATTCTGGGGATTGCAGTACTATGAGTCTATGCTGAGATAAAGTAGTCTCAGTTGGGTACATTAAACGTGAAGTTACGCCGCAATCACATAGTCTGTGATCCTGGGTGGATAGAAGCCCATCAGGACAGATTAAGATCTCAATCAGCTTCTCTCTGTGTTGTTTATTGAATAAAGTGCCTGAATATCTGAGACAGGGGTGTGTGTGTGTGTATGTGTGCGTGCATGTGTGTGTGTGTGTGTTTGTGTGCGTATATATATATATATATATGAGTGTTTCAATAGTCCTCTCAGCTGCAGTGACTTTATGCATACGGCCAGTGATCAAGGGCTTATGAGCCCGAAACTAGTTTGGCAGTGTTACCGATGGAGGGTGTACTTTGCTGCTACTGCTACCCACAATAAAGAAAGGACATTTCCTTACCTGTGATGGCGTCTCTTTAGCAGGGCAACCTGGAGTTTATTTGCATTAATAGCGGCGCGCCTCGCCGCAGAGATGCCCCGCCTCTAACCCCAGCGTGCCGGGCACAGAAACTTAAGTTTGTTGTACGGAGGTGAGGAGCCACGATTGCGGGACTTAAATATGGGCAGTTGCTGTGATGTTCCCCCTACTGAGGACCCACTATGGGGAATGAAATTGTTGTGCACGGAGCCCGTTTTAATAATTATGCAGCATCCATTGTGCAAAGGTTAAAGGACTTCAAGACCCAGAAAGCATACCTGCAAGGAAATCCCAAGAGGGTGGGGTCAAGTGTTTAAATAGTCCTCTCAGCTGCAGTGACTTTATGCATACGGCCAGTGATCAAGGGCTTATGAGCCCGAAACTTGTTTGGCAGTGTTACCGATGGAGGGTGTACTTTGCTGCTACTGCTACCCACAATAAAGAAAGGACATTTCCTTACCTGTGATGGTGTCTCTTTAGCAGGGCAACCTGAAGTTTATTTGCATTAATAGCGGCGCGCCTCGCCGCAGAGACGCCCCGCCGCTAACCCCAGCGGGCCGGGCACAGAAACTTAAGTGTATTGTACGGAGGTGAGGAGCCACGATTGCAGGACTTAAATATGGGCAGTTGCTGTGATGTTCCCCCTCCTGAGGACCCACTCTGGGGAATGAAATTGTTGTGCATGGAGCCCGTTTTAATAATTATGCAGCATCCATTGTGCAAAGGTTAAAGGACTTCAAGACCCAGAAAGCATACCTGCAAGGAAATCCCAAGAGGGTGGGGTCAAGTGTTTAAATAGTCCTCTCAGCTGCAGTGACTTTATGCATACGGCCAGTGATCAAGGGCTTATGAGCCCGAAACTTGTTTGGCAGTGTTACCGATGGAGGGTGTACTTTGCTGCTACTGCTACCCACAATAAAGAAAGGACATTTCCTTACCTGTGATGGCGTCTCTTTAGCAGGGCAACCTGGAGTTTATATATATATATATATATATATATATATATATATATATATATATATATATATATATATATATATATATATATATATATATTACCTACTGGCGGTCGCCAGTAGGTAGTTATAGTTAGGACCACGTTTCCATAGGAAATCCGCAACATTCTATTTTGAATAACTTTGGCGCCGGTCGACGAATCCTCGCGAATTTTTCAAAATAGGGGGGGCGCTACGCTCCGCTCCTACCCTGAAAGTCTCGGGGGGATTCGTCAAGCGGGGGCTGAGATAAAAGGGGGGTCCCAAAACGCGTTTTTCCCATGCATTTTTCCATAGGACCTTTAGACAGGGCTACAGCCCGAACGGCTGAACAGAATTACTAGAAATTTGGCAGAGAGGTAGTCCTCAGGTCAAGGAAGTGCCTTTTGTAGGTTTGGTGTAAATCTGTTCAGTAGATTCTGAGAAAATAGCCTTTAAATCAATATATATATCTGAGCCAGCTTACGGTGCGCTTACGGTACGCTTACCGTACGCGTACGGTGGCGTGCGCGAGCGCGATTCTGATTGGCTCTTAGATCTTAGTAAACATTCGAATCGGCCGAAACCAGGAAGCGGCGGCCGCCATTTTCTCTCTCGCACTGAGAGTGATGTTTAAAATTTAAAGCACAAAAACATGTAAAGGGGCTGTTTAGATAGCTCCCACACACATAGCAATGTTGAGGGAGTCCCCAAAGATCCCCCAAGGCCAACAACGGAATTTTTATTTTTTCGCTAATTTCGCCGATTACGCTTACCGTACGCGTACGGTAAAAAATAAAAAAATAAAAAAATTATCCACACTCTCCCCACCCCGTGTGTAATTGGAGCCCGAAGGGCACCAATTGTGCATGGCTTATTAAATATGAGTTAATCTAAAATATTTTTTTAAAAAAATAAAACAAAAAAAAAATTATCCACACTCTCTCCACCCCGTGTGCAAATGGTGCCCGTAGGGCTCCATTTGTGCATGGCTTATAACATATACGAAAAATTAAAATATTACCTTTCAAAACGAAGTGCATCATATGTCCTTCATGTGCGCACGGTGCGCGAAGCGCATCGTGCGTACATGGCCCATGTAGCGTAACGTGGGCACGCGTGCCCACCGTGCGTGCACGGCACTAACTGCGTAAAGTGGGCGCGCGTGCTCACTGTGCGCACACGGTGCGCGAAGCGCACCGCGCGCGCACGGAACGAACTGCGTTAAGGGGGCGCGCACGCCACGAATGGCGTAAAGGAACTTAGCATTTAAAAAAACGTACAAATTCACTGAAAAAACCATAGGTTTCACACACGTTATAGTTAGGAATTAGCATTTAAAAAACCTTGCAAATTCACAGAAAAAACCATAGGTTTCACACATGTTATAGTTAGCGGAAATTTTACTGATAAAAAACCAATGAAATTCCCCCGTTATAGTTAGTGCAGGCAACTATAACTCACGCGACCGCAATCTTCTGCTGATGACATATGTGTCTTTATGAAAAAAAATAAGTGTCTAAATACAGTATTAGCATCAGCAGAGGATTGCGGTCGTGTGAGTTATAGTTGCCTGCACTAACTATAACGGGGGAATTTCATTGGTTTTTTATCAGTAAAATTTCCGCTAACTATAACATGTGTGAAACCTATGGTTTTTTCAGTGAATATATATATATATATATATATATACATGTTTAACCCAGGATAGAATCCGAGTATTTCTCCGAATAAATCCAGCGGCACACCAAGGACAACACAATATACCTTTATTGTGTCACAAAAACAGAACTACGCGTTTCGGCGAAGCCTTTGTCAAGTTACTGACCTGTGCCCAACTTCCCCTAGAAATACGGGTCAAGGTTTCATTAACATAGAAGAAACACTTTGAAGAAAAACTTTACGAGCGCTCTGTTCGAGACAAGAATTAATTGTCAAAAACATTCATAAATTATGACGTTTCATCAATATACAGTTGGAATTCCCCACTATATGAAAATGTGCAAATTCTTTACAGTTTAACATGGTAAACACAAGTTATAATTGTTTCAAGGGCAAGTGCCTATGTCATACATTTTTTTTAAAGAAACACAGAGCCGTTTCGTAATCCACTTAATTATAAGGAATAATTCGAGATGAACCTTGATACATGGCACCATCAAATTCATTTCAAGTACGGAACTACTCACGAAATAAATGATTATTTTATCGGTAATGGTAATGTACCCACAATATTGACTTTCGGTAGACCAATGTCTTTGTTAAATAACAGCCCATACTTATTATAACAGGATTCCTGTGGGTAATGTACCCATTCAATTTTCAAACGATCAAAGGTTCATTATGCGTCGGGCTATTAAAAGGTGCAAATATTGTGCCAAACTCCGATTAATAAAACGTTAGGACACGTACATAAGATTACGGTGCCAATCAAGCTCAAATAACCTTCCAAGTCATATAGGGGGAATATACAGGTGGGCATGTCGGTCAAATGCTGTTAGTGAAATGTGAAGGGCGACCCTAGTGAACCCAATGACCAATGAAAGAAACTAAGTGAGAAAATAATAATAGTAACAAAAATAAAATAAAATAGAGATAGGTACAGATGGTCTCTGTTACTATGCTAAGCCTAGCTAATAGTCTAGAGAGACTGACAATATTCAATTGATCAGGACACTTTTCCCATGCCATCCTAAATCTGTTCACTCTATAATGTCAAATTAAAATTAAAGTGATTTTTAAAAAAGAACACTCAGTATGGTAATACAGAGAGAAACGAAATAGCACCATGCTGAATCAATCAACCTATGTGGGTTGCTAATTCTTCCCCATAATTCATCCCATTGGGAATTTTAGCATTAAGTTCGATGATGTACTTTGATTCGGTAATCCTCAAGAGTTTTTCCCGGTCCCCTCCTCTAGGAAGGGGTAGGATTCTATCAATGCCAAAGAATTTGATCAGGTCAGCGTTGCTCTGATGTTTATCCTGATAATGCCTCGCTACGGGATAATTAAGATCCTTATTGGTTACAGCTCTCATATGCTGTAATATTCGGGTTTTTAACTGCAGTTTGGTACTGCCCACGTAGTTTAACCCACAAGGGCATTCCAGGACGTAGATTGTATAGTCGCTGGTGCAGGTGATGAATTTCCTGATAGGCTTTTTCAATATCCTATTCTTCCCCACTGTGTAGCTATCACGATTATTGCTGTGTTTACACGCCTTGCAGGAACCACATTTTCTGAAACCCCTAGCTGTTCCCAACCAACTTGTGCTGTTAGATACATTTTGATAACTATGTACCAGTTGGTCTCTCAATGATTTGGATTTTTTATATGTTATCGCAGGTGTTATGCCTATATCTGAGCCTATTATGGGGTCCGATTCCAGCAATCCCCAATGTTTTTTCATCAGGTACCTTAGGGTATTGGATCTACGATTATATGTTGTGATTAATCGAGGTGTCCCTTTGTTTTTCTCTTCTTTTTTGTTTGATGAAAAAAGTGCTTCGGCTCTTGGGATATTTTCCACTTTCTGACTAGCAGAGGCAATCACCTTGGGTGCATAGCCTCTCTGTTCAAATCTCCTCTCCATGACACGTTTTTCATTTAAGAAACCTCCTTTGGTATTACAATTCCTACGGGCTCGTAGGAATTCCCCATAGGGAATACTATTTAGTAAGGGTGTAGGGTGATTACTGGTTGCGTGTAGCAACGTATTCCCCGAGGTCTCCTTTCGAAAGAGGGTGGTCACTATTTCGTTGTTTACTATGTCAATGGAGATATCCAGGAATTCACAGTGGGAATTACTGATAGAGTGTGTGAAAGTGAGGTTGAGATCATTCTTCCCCAGAATGTTAATGAATTCTTGTGCTAAAACCAGGGGTCCATCCCAAATCAGGAACAGGTCATCAATATACCTGATCCAGATTGGGATGTGTTGTACAAATCTTTCGTTCTCCTCCACCCACACCACACATTCCTCCCACCATCCTAGGAACAGGTTGGCTAGGCTAGGTGCAAAGGATGTTCCCATTGCTGTACCAGACTTTTGGCGATACAATGTTTTGTCAAAAACAAAAATGTTTTCCTCTAGGCAATAAAGCATCATCTTCTTTAACATCTGAGTATGTTCCCATAGTGACACGTGTCTTTCTTTCAGGAAATGCATGCAAGCCTCCACACCTTTTTGTTGTTCTATACAGGTGTATAGGGAACAGACGTCTAGTGCTATCATGAGATAATTACTTTCCCATGTGATGTCGTGGATTCTTCGCAAGAAGTCGGTACTATCCTTGCAGAATGATCTTAATTTGGAGACAAAAGGTGCCAGAAACAGATCTAAGAATATCGATGTATTTTCTAGAAGTCCTCCGTTGGAAGACACAATAGGTCTCCCCGGTGGTCTAGTAGGATGTTTATGCACTTTGGGGAGCAGATAGAAACAAGGGACCCGTGGATTTTCATTCTTAAGCCATAAGAATTCATCTTTAGATAATAAACCATCCACCCTCCAGCTTTCCAACAGTGTATGATACTTGGTAATTGAGGCCCTGTAGCTTTCCCAAGTTATCTCCTCATAACATGACGTATCCTGTAGTTGTCTTAGAGCCTCCTGGTTATACTGGGAAACATCCATGACAACTACATTCCCCCCCTTGTCAGAGGGTTTGATAATTATGCTGGTATCATTACTTAATGCTCTTAGTGCTTCCCTTTGTGTCTTAGTTAGATTATCCTTATATTTTCCAGTTTTCTGTTCCTTTAGTTTGTTGATTTCCCAAATCATGGTCTGATTAAAAGTCTCAATGTTATCATGCGGAACATTTGGATTAAATTTGGACTTAGGTCTTAGTCCTGTACAACAAGTTGCATCAGTCCGGAATCCCAGGTCCATCAATGTTTCACTTTTTTCCTTCATTGACATTTCCGTCACGTCTTGCTCCATATAATGTAAATTCATGATCAGATTTGCATCCTCAATATTTAAGTTGTAGTTGTCTTCTCCCAGTACGCCGTTTATTCTTGGTTTTTTAGTTTTAGTGTTTATTTTGAAAATCTTCATCAGTTTCAATTTGCGAATGTACAGGAATAGATCAATACGTGTGTTGACAAAATCCATATCCATCGAGGGACAGAAGGAGAGTCCTAATTGCAATAGTGATATTTCCTCCGATGTTAGAACCCTAGAGGACAGGTTGATTACTGACATGTTGTTCTGCCCATCCATTGTGGATATATGCAGTCTTGAGTTCGTTCTGCCACCACGTCTCTTCCTTAATCTGATTCTTTTCTTGTTCCTGTTCCTCTCCCTCTTTTTGCGCCCCTTCCTCTTCCCCTTCCTCTCTTGGATTGTGGTCTTTCCTCCTGGTCCTTTCTCTGTTTCAAAATCTGAAACTCGTGTAGGAAGGTTAATGGTCGTGCTCCTAAAGGGACACTTTGAACCTCTGTGTCGGAACTTAGTTCAGAGCTAGAACCAGTTGATATTAGGTCTTGCTGTCTCTGTCTCTGGATGGTATGTAGATTTCTCTGTGCCCAATCAAAGCGCTTAGCATATGTTAGGATGCGGCCATCAGCATAATCCTTCTTATCCCGTAAGAAATTCCTCTGTTTTTTGGCCTTGATAGTATCTTCATAAGATTTTAAGTTATTTTCCAGCTGTTTCAAAAAATCAATAACAATTTTTTCAGATTTGAATTTGTCCAGTTCTTGTCTTAATTCTGATAATTCCTTCCTGGTTGTTTCTAGGTCAATTTTGGCATATTTAACTAGCATTTCTAACATGCCTTTCAGTAATTCCGGGTTTGGGTTTTCGTAGGTCGGAATAATGGCAATCCTGAGTCCTCTAGGTACTCTATTTACTTCTATGTAGTTGGTTAATGATGTTATCTCCCACCATTTATTAATCTCTCGTTTTGATAGCTTTTCAAGTTGGAACAACTTCTGTTTTAATGATGATTCTGCTGTGTTACCACTGACACTTGTCGCTGTTGGGACACTTATATTATCCAAGCCTTCATCGAATAAGGATAGTGCTTCGTTCCTTCTCTGAGTTTCCCATTCATTCATGTTATAAACTGTATCCAAAGTCTATTCACAAACGAGTCCTACGGCACCCTGTACAAGATTCTGTGCAAAGGTGCTGCGTCTGCTTCCCAAATGTTACAATACCGGTAGCGTAGGCGGAAACGAGACACAAACAGAGATACTGCCCCAAACCCCACCCTCCGGTGTGAATTTTAGGACACCTCCCCGCCTGTTCCCGAAACACGCCCGCTTACCCAAAATATTGATGTCACTGTAGTGGAAGCGGTGGGAGCAGCTCGATCCAATGTTTCCAAAAGTTCGTTGTGAAATCACCGCTCTCCTCCCTCGCGACGCCGGTGCCAGCAACGGTCACAACTCCGCCTCAAATGTTTAACCCAGGATAGAATCCGAGTATTTCTCCGAATAAATCCTTGAAATGAATTTGATGGTGCCATGTATCAAGGTTCATCTCGAATTATTCCTTATAATTAAGTGGATTACGAAACGGCTCTGTGTTTCTTTAAAAAAAATGTATGACATAGGCACTTGCCCTTGAAACAATTATAATTTGTGTTTACCATGTTAAACTGTAAAGAATTTGCACATTTTCATATAGTGGGGAATTCCAACTGTATATTGATGAAACGTCATAATTTATGAATGTTTTTGACAATTAATTCTTGTCTCGAACAGAGCGCTCGTAAAGTTTTTCTTCAAAGTGTTTCTTCTATGTTAATGAAACCTTGACCCGTATTTCTAGGGGAAGTTGGGCACAGGTCAGTAACTTGACAAAGGCTTCGCCGAAACGCGTAGTTCTGTTTTTGTGACACAATAAAGGTATATTGTGTTGTCCTTGGTGTGCCGCTGGATTTATGCGGAGAAATACTCGGATTCTATCCTGGGTTAAACATTTGAGGCGGAGTTGTGACCGTTGCTGGCACCGGCGTCGCGAGGGAGGGAGGAGAGCGGTGATTTCACAACGAACTTTTGGAAACATATATATATACATATATATGTTCACTGAAAAAACCATAGGTTTCAGGCCTGATACAATTAGGATTTAGCATTTAAAAAACCTTACAAATTCACTGAAAAAACCATAGGTTTTAGGGGTGTTATAGTTAGCTGGACATTTCACTCGAACAAAACCATTGAAATTCCTCCGATATAGTTAGATGTACTATCTACATCTCGCGCACCCGCAATCCACTGCTGATGATGTCACATATGGTAAACACCCAAAATATCGATTCCAAAATATTGACTGCCCAGAATATCGAAGTTAAAATATAGAGTGGACAGAATATCGACTCTACAAAATATAGATAGGTCAGAATATCGAAATTGGGTACAAAATATCGATTACCAAAATATAGACCTTAAAAATATCGAATACCATAATATCTAATTTTAAAATATAGATTACCATAATATCGATTTTTTTTTTGTGTTATGTATGGTAGTATATGTGTTAAAATGATGTATTATTGTTGTAATGTATGTTTATTTATTTAAACAAATGAATGTTATGTAATTTAATTATTGCGTAATTTTATTCCGTAGCGGGTTGTGGGTTTATAGGGGAATAGGGTGGGAAGTAATTTAATTATGGTTAATTAAATGTTAATTATATTTATATGTTTTGATAATTAATTAATTGATAATTAATTATTAATTGGTAATTTATTTTTATTAATTGGTAATTAATTTATATTAATTGATTAATTGATAATTATGTTAATTGTATTTTTTATTATTGGGAGTGGGTTGTGGGTTTGTAGGGGAATTGGGTGGGAAGTAAATTAATTGTAATAAAGTAAATATTATTTTTTTTATTTATGTGTATTGATAATTAATTTGTAATTGGTAATTAATTATTATTAATTGGTATTAAATTTTTATCAATTGATAATTAATATTTTTAAATGGTAATTAATTGTTTTTAATTGGTAATTATTTTTAATTAACTTTTTATCAGTATTGATAATTAATGTCATCCTATATTTAATTTAAATCATTACTTTCCCTACTTTTGCACTCTCTGGAGTGGGAATAGTAATTTTTACCTCTACGCTATCCAACGCTTTCCCTACTGTTGCACTGTTTGGAGTTGGAATAGTAATTTTTACCCCTACGCTATCCAACGTTTTCCCTACTGTTGCACTCACTGGAGTGGGAATAGTAATTTTTACCTCTACGCTATCCAACACTTTCCCTACTGTTGCACTCTCTGGAGTGGGAATAGTAATTTTTACCCCTACGCTATCCAACGTTTTCCCTACTGTTGCATTCACTGGAGTGGGAATAGTAATTTTTACCCCTACGCTATCCAATGCTTTCCCTACTGTTGCACTCTCTGGAGTGGGAATAGTAATTTTTACCCCTACGCTATCCAACGTTTTCCCTACTGTTGCACTCACTGGAGTGGGAATAGTAATTTTTACCCCTACGCTATCCAACGCTTTCCCTACTGTTGCACTCACTGGAGTGGGAATAGTAATTTTTACCCCTACGCTATCCAACGCTTTCCCTACTGTTGCACTCACTGGAGTGGGAATAGTAATTTTTACGCTCTCAGTATCCAACAAAATCTCGACTTTTTTAAATTACTTATATTATGTTTACATTTTAAGCTATTTTATATTATATTATGTATGTTTTATTTAATTGTTTTTAATATTTAATTAATTTTATATTATTTTTAATACATTTAAAAAATTCGATATTTTGGCTAACTATATTTTGACCGTCTATATTTTGGAATCGATATTTTAGTACTTACCTGTTTGTAGATAGGGAGTCGATATTCTGTCCCTCGATATTTTAGTTTCGATTTTTTGTATAGTCGATATTTTGTCCCTCGATATTTAGTCACTGAACCGTCACATATTACATCATTCATGACATGGTCAGTGACATCACTGATGACATCTCAAATGACATCATCCACTGAATGTGGTTTGCCTCGTTATTTAAATATGTATTATATATATATAGCAATTTGCATTGAAGAATGAGTGGATATATAAATATAAAAATCTGGATAGAGGATTTAGTAGCAGTGTGATTGACTTTACTTGACTAATTTATAGTGTGTCACTAAATATATTGGATAGTGACTAAACTGTGTGAATATCTGTATCACTTTGTCAGTTGTTGTGCAAACTGCTGCACCAGTTGGTTACTAGCTACGTGAAAGTCTATATTAGTTATTGATTAGTTAACTGAGTATTTGTATGGGAGAGTGAATGTGTGTGTGGTTCGGTGGAGGGTGTGTGACAGCCCAAAGATGTGTGAATAGTTGATTCAGTAGGTACATGAAGTTAAAACTACATGTTATAACAGTTGTTTGGGTGAGTGAATATCTTTATGGGTGTGGTGATGAGCAAATATATGTCTCAATGGTACATGTCAAACAAACTAGAAAAATAAAAGCCAGTGTATGTGTCAGTTGTTGTATATAAATAAGTATACATAAGACCCAGTGATTGTATGAGTGACTGTATGGATAACTGTATACTGGTAATAGTGATTTTATAACACACTAAGTAGGAGTTATTATCTATATGAATAGATGAAGTGGTGTTTTTATAAGTGTATAGCTAAGTAAAAGTAAGTATGATCCATTGTTTGCATAAGTGAGTAGGATGACTTCATAAGTGAGTAGGATTTGTGCTGGTGTGTAATGTCGATATAGGTGTTTAAGTATATTTGATAGTGTTCTATTGATCATTGACAGCATGTATGAGTGAATCTATAGGTAAGTGATTAGATGTGTGTATAGATATAGGAATCACTGAGTGGGTGTTTAGAAATATGTATTGGTGTGTCAATTGTTTTAAATCTGGCACACTGTATTTTACAGTGAGTGATGAAAGGTTATACTAGTGTATGATGAGGTGTATCTGATTGTCACGTGGATGATGTCATCAGTGATATCATCAGTGATGTCATTTGAGTTGTCATCAGTGATGTCACTGACCATGTCATGAATGATGTAATATGTGACATCATCAGCAGTGGATTGCGGGCGCGCGAGATTTAGTTAGTACAACTAACTATATCGGAGGAATTTCAATAGTTTTGTTCGAGTGAAATGTCCAGCTAACTATAACACCCCAAAAAACCTATGGTTTTTTTCAGTGAATTTCTAAGGTTTTTTAAATGCTAATTCCTAACAATATCAGGCCTGAAACCTATGGTTTTTTCAGTGATTTTCAAAGGTTTTTTAAAAGCTAATTCCTAACTATATCAGGCCTGAAACCTATGGTTTTTTCAATGAATTTCAAAGGTTTTTTAAATGCTAATTCCTAACTATATGAGGCCTGAAACCTATGGTTTTTTCAGTGAATTTCAAAGGTTTTGTAAATGACCATTTTTAATGTATTCATTGTTATACTGATTTTTTTGATACTGATTTACTAAATTTTTTAAACTATTTATTTTTAGATATTTTATTTTTTTAATTATGTTATAATTACATTATACATTACAATACAAAATATACTTTCTCAGAATGAATTACTTTAGTTTAAATACTGTGCAAATAGGCAATAGACTTTTAAGTACAGTAGTTACAGTTGTTGCAATGGGCAACACAATTTCAAACACAATGCAACATTGAGCTCAATGTGAATTTCTAGTCAAATGCAATTAGTTACGTTAGGGATTACTTTTCTAAACACAGGACTGGATCCTAGATTCAGTCCTTGGACATCTCCTGTAAACAGTTGAGTAAAAGCGTTTTGGTTACAGTAGTGATTTTTAAGGAATATTATTGTATTTTAAAAGCTGACAGAGAAATCTTTTCACATAGAATCACCTATCTTATATTATGGCAGAAAATTCCCTTAGCAGGTAAGTAGTGTTATCGTTACTTTTTCTTACTCAGTGGTGGATCCTGGATCCAGCACTGGTGCATCTCCTGTAAACAGTTGAAAGAATGTGTTTAAGTCATACAGACGATTTTTTAGTTATATTTTTAGTTTGTGGAAATAGACACTTAGAAACTTTTCTGCTGAAAACCACTCAATGGATTCCTATGGAAGGAAATACAAGTTACTGGTAAGTACGCTTAGAATTACTTTTCAGGGTCAGTGCTGGTCTAAAGGCTGCAGCACTGAGGTCTCTCCTGATAACAGGTGAGTAAATCGGAATTCGTAGTTAGGCTGATTTCAGAGGAATATTTGTATGTTTCAAAAATCGACACTTAGAAACTTTTCACATAGAATCACCTATGTTATCCTATTGCAGAAAATTCACTTAGCAGGTAAGTAGTGTTATTGTTACTTTTTCTTACTCAGTGGTGGATCCTGGATCCAGCACTGGTGCATCTCCTGTAAACAGTTGAAAGAATGTGTTTAAGTCATACAGACGATTTTTTAGGAATATTTTTAGTTTGTGAAAATAGACACTTAGAAACTTTTCTGCTGAAAATCAAACAATGGATTCCTATGGAAGGAAATACAAGTTACTGGTAAGTATGGTTAGAATTACTTTTTAGGGTCAGTACTGGGCTCAAAGAAGCAGCACTGAGGTCTCTCCTGATAACAGGTGAGTAAAACGGAATTCGTAGTTCAGCTGATTTTAGAGGAATATTTGTAAGTTCCAAAACTCCACACAGAAGAATTTCCAAGTGAAAGCAGTCAATGTTAGCCTATGGAAGGAAATTCAAGTAACTGGTAAGTACGGTTAAAATGACTTTTCAGGATCAGTACTGGGCTCAAAGTTGCAGCACTGTGGTCACTCCTGATAACAGGTGAGTAAATCGGAATTCGTAGTTCGTATGATTTTAGAGGAATATTTTTATGTTTCAAAAATCGACACTTAGAAACTTTTTCCGCAAAAAGCAGGCAATGATATCCTATGGAAGGAAATTCAAGTTACTGGTAAGTACGGTTAGAATTACTTTTCAGGATCAGTACTGGGCTCAAAGATGCAGCACTGAGGTCTCTCGTGATAACAGGTTGAGCAAATCGGAATTCGTAGTTCGGCTGATTTTAGAGGAATATTCGCAAAATGGTGAAGGAAGGGGGCGGGGCCTGAGGTGACATGTGTGCAAACACGCCCTGTGGCGCGTTTCAAGTTGGGGAATTAATTCCTCTTCAATCTTGAGGTCCCCTGGGGGCCAACTAGTCCACCAGGTACCTCCAGTATGCGCCAGGGAGCTGCGTTGCAGAGAGGTGTTCACAGGCCATGCCCCTTTTTACAACACTCTGCAACGCAGCTCCGTGGCGCTTACTGGAGGTACCTGGTCGGCTAGTTGGTCCCCAGGGGACCTCAGGATTGAAGAGGAATTAATCCCTCAACTTAAAACGCGCCACAGGGCGTGTTTGCACACATATCACCTCAGGCCCCGCACCCTACCTTCACCACTGTGCAAACGCGCCCTGTGGCATGTTTTAAATTGGGGGATTAAATCCCTTTGCATCCTGAGGGTCCCTGGTGTCCAACTAGCCCACCAGGTACCTCCAGTAAGCACCATAAGGCTGCAGTGCAGAGAGGTGTAAAAAGGAGCATGGCCTGGAGCACCTCTCTGCAACGCAGCCCTGTGGCGCTTACTGGAGGTACCTGGTGGACTAGTTGCCCCCCAGGGACCCCCAGTATTGAAGGGGAATTAATTCCCCAATTTAAAAAGCACCACAGGGAGTGTTTGCAGACTGTGCTTGTGAGGGGGCGGGGCCTAGGGACGATCGCGTCTTTATTTTATTTATTTTTTAAAGTGGAGCTGTGTGGCCCCCCTTCCTTTAACTTTTTTGTGGCCCTGGGGACCCAATCCCCCAAGGCCTCACCCCCAAATAATTTTTTTTTTTTTAAATTATGGGAAGGGTGCCGCAAGGCCCCCCTCCCGTGGCAATTTCCGGGCCCCAGGGACCCCATCCCCCGGGGCATGGCCAACTTTTAAAATATTTTTATGGAGGGGGGCTGCGTAGCCCCCCTCCTCTGGCCACTTAAGGCCCCGGAACCCCATCCCCCAGGGCCGGCCATTGATATTTTTATTTTTTTCTTAATGGGGGATGGGGCTGCGTGGCCCCTCTCCCGGGCCACCTATGGCCCAGTGTGACCCCATCCCCCGGGGCCTGGCCTCTCGTTGGGGACCGTGGGGGGTCCCCAATCCCCCAACGGTCCCAGCCGGCTCCCCGCTTCCTGCGGGAGCCGGCATTGCTTTTCCACATGGGGAGCAGCTAACATGCTGCTCCCCATGTGGAAAAGCAATCTGCTTTGCTTCATTGAAGCAAGATCAGGTTTCCCTGCTCTCGCTTCAATGAAGCAAAGCAGTTTGCAATGGCAGGGTGGGAGCTGCGAGACTCCCGCCCTGCATTGCAAACAGCAGTGTCCCCGGGGTGGACACCCCGGGACACTGCAGGAGCCGGCCCTGAAGGGTGGCAGTCCCCAGGGCCTATACAAGGCTCCAGGAGGGGGGCCGGGGGTGGTGGCCCCGGGTCTGGGGGGGCCTGTCAGCACCCCCACCCAATTTATAGTAACCCCGGGGGTTGGCGGTCCCCTGGGCTATAGGGCCTAAGAGCCCCCATACATAATTTCATAAAACCCAGCGCTTAATATGTTTTTTTTATCGGCAGGATGCGCGCATCCAGCGCGCATTCTCCCGTCTTTTAAAAAAAAAAATAATAATAATTTTTTGGGGTCTTGGGGGTCCTTGTGGGACCCCCTGAGCAGGCCTAGGGGGTCAGGGTGTTTCTGCCCTGCCCCCGTTTCGCATTTTGAGACTTTTTGGGGGGGTTTCTTGTGCCTTGATTCTACATATATGTATATATACACATATATATATTACCTACTGGCAGTCGCCAGTAGGCAGATGTAGTTAGGACCTATTTTCCATAGGAAATCTGCAACATTCTATTTGGAATAACGTTGGCGCCGATTGACGAATCTTCGCGAACTTTTCCAAACTTTTGGCCAGCTCTGGTCGGCTCCTATCCTGAAAATTTCACGGTGATTCGTCAAGCGGGGGCCGAAAAAAAAAAGGGGTCCCAAAATGCGTTTTCCCCATGCATTTTCCCATAGGACCTTTTGACGCAGCTACAGCCCGAACTGCTGAACGGAATTACAACAAATTTGGCAAAGAGGTAGTCCTCAGTTCAGACTCATGCCTTTTGCTTAAATGGTGTAAATCCGTTCAGTAGTTCCTGAGAAAATTAGAGTTAAATGTACATATATATCTATGGCCTCGGAGGATCCGCGCACCCTCCCCGCACCCTCCCGAGCACGAGCTGTATGCTAATTGGCTGTCAACACTCCAGATCAGGAAGTGTTGGCAGCCATCTTGTGCCTCGGTAGAACCGAGGCACAAGAAACCTAAAAAACAAACATGAAAAACGCAAAAAGGGGGCCGGGTAGAAACACCCTGACCCCCTAGGCCTGCTCAGGGGGTCTCACAATGACCCCCAGGGCCAAAAAAAGATTATTTTTTTTTAAATCGGCGAGATTCGCGCCCCCAGCGCGAATTTTGGCCAAAAAAAAATAAAAAATCAGAGCGGGCTCCAGCGCTGAATATGCTAATTTGCCCCCGGGGGGCCAAATCCCAGGGGCAGAGTAAAAAAAAAGTGTGGGGGGATCCCAATCCCCCCCACACTGCCCCGGCGACCGCCACCCCCGGGGCACGCACATAAAATAGGCGGGGGGCTCACGGCCCCCCCGCAGCCCCGGGGACCGCCACACCGGGGCACGCACATAAAATAGGTGGGAGGGACCACCACCCCCCTGGGGCAACTTTAACATGTGTGATATCTGACGTCATCAGCAGAGGATTGCGGTCGCGTGAGTTATAGTTGCCTGCACTAATTATAACGGGGGAATTTCATTGGTTTTTTACGAGTGAAATGTCCAGCTAACTATAACGTGTGAAACCTATGGTTTTTTAAGTGAATTTGCAAGGTTTTTTAAATGCTAATTCGTAACTATAACGTGTGTGAAACCTATGGTTTTTTCAGTGAATATATATATATATATATATATCAAAGCTCCAAAAAGCACCAACATGAAGCACTCTCGGACGGGTGCTAGTAATGTGGGGGTGCTCCCGCATAACAAATTATCGTTCCAATTTCCGCCTGGAATACACCAAGGGAACAGCATTGACGGGGGCAGGTTCATAAGCTTTATTATTCGAACCACAGGCACAGACGCGTTTCGGCAACAGCCTTTCTCGATGTTTGCCAGCAAACGCCAAAGCCACCATTATAAGGAAATCATACACCTCCCATTTCCTATTGGCAACACAAACAAAGGACTTTCCGTGTTTGGATGGTGTTCGACCACACTAAAGGTCCCACCATATTAGTCTATTTTCAGATATGGAATATACCAAGTAAACGTTACAGGACGAATATAAAACATAATTGAGGAATATTCCAAAGACGTTGGGCTACAGAGGATTCTGAATACAATCATACCCTGGATGGGTATTTACTTCCCAACATCGTGTCACACTGGCTAGTTGTATAACATCATGTCGTAAATACAATCATCATGTGCACATTAATATCATAAGGAGAATATAATTTCTTTGTCAGAGGTGCAAATATGGATGTGTTGAATTCGTTTGATGTATGTAAATAATGTATATGTTTGTATATATATGAAAAAGAAAAAAGAAAAAACAAGATATAGATATGGGAGATGAGTAAAGTATGAAATAAATATACATACTATCACTCAACCTGAGAGTATAACTATTTTTCTTAGTGAAACTGTTTTTTGACTTCTATGTGGAAATAAAAATTTAAAAAGATTTCTCACAGAAAAAGAAGATAATTCATAGGAGGAGGTAACTTAGCTGTCCCCTCTATTAATGATTACACTATTGATCCCGGGGCATTATTTCTATATATCGCATTAATATCATGCTGGCATTCACCCGTTTTCGAAAAGTAACGCTAACCTAACAAATTTAAAGCGGTCAAATCACACCCTCAATCTCGCCCTGAACAGGCCCATGATTCCATACACATCTTGTCCAATAATATCTAGCCCTGGATGAGCACTTTGTTATAGGGATACCTTGATGGGACAATACATCAATTAAAATATGGTGGTTAAGCAGCTAAATGCCGATTACAAATTCCATTTCTACTTCACATTCGTGAAATAATCAGCTCAAGTTACAGAGTATAAATGTTATTCATTACAGTTCAATAATATATAATAGAGAATAGGTTCAGAGACAAATCAAGAGCTAATCAAATAATCAAGAGACAATAAACATCAGAGTGATTAACCAGTGTATGGGACAGTGTATTCAGTCACCTAAGTGTATGGCCAATTCTTCGCTACTATTTAACCCCAGGGGAGTCTTAGTTTGGAGGTCAATAATATAACAGGATTCCAACCGTCTCATACGGAGGACTCTGTCTCCTCCCTGTAGGTTGACTGGTACATGGTCTATACAGTAGTAGCTCAGGAGATCTCTGTTGCAGTGATGTTTCAGATCAAAATGGCATGCAACAGGATAAGCTTTATCACCATTGGCTATCGCCCGCATATGTTCCAGGATCCGGATTTTAGTTGGGTGGATCGTACTGCCTATGTATTTGAGGCCACAGGGACATATCAGGCAATACACAGTGTAGGGAGTAGTACATGTAAGGAATTTTCTTATTTTTTTAGGGCGGTCCATTGACGGGGTATTGTAAGACAGGACCTTTCTACTGCCTTTACAAGCTTTACATTTCCAGCATTGGTTTATTAGTCCTTGAAGGTCCTCGCTAACGCAGCTGCGCCGCGCCAGAAGAACGATGCCCGCACTCCAGGTAAGTCCAAGATAAATTTATTAGAATAGCTATATATAAATTCCCGGTCCTCTGAGTTGGGACCCTGCAGCCACGGTTCGGGTGAGTTGCCAGTATGTACCAGGATATACTCTCCAGCCGGAAATGGAGACTAGCACTCCAGTGGAAAGAGGGTTTCAAGCACATCCCAGTTTATCGATGTAATCAGTGCAATCGTGAACCATACAAACCCCCAACGCATTTCGGTATCTTGTGCGCCTTGATCACGGATCAAGTTTTGCATTACCAACACCATTGAAATAGACATAGTGCAAACATAGATGGCCGCCGGAGGCTCGTGAGACAACAGTATAGCAGGAAAAAGTAGTGCCCATTTTGTAAAGGTTTTGAACATACTGTAACCTGATATTTTATTGCATTTCTCTTTGTTAAATGCTCCCTTCCCAAAACAATAGAATGAGTCACAGTGGACTTCTTGTGTGGAATAATACAAAATAGACAATCTCACATCATTTGACGGCAAAATTGCATAACTGCATGACTGTTAATGCAACATTGAAGTGTTGTGTCATATATTGCCTTGCAATTTCATGCGTAAATTACGGAAAATATCATTGCCCTTGTGGGAGCACTAAACAACTGATAAAGCCACATAGAGAAATAGCCACAAAAAATATAGCTTGTCACATCGGAACAAGTTCCGTTGTATAATCTGTGGGACATTGAGACAAGCATTTAGAATGGTTAAAGACATTTGGAAGTCCTCAAAGGAGAGGAGAAATGATAATTAGGACACATGACTGTTGCAAAGCATTGAAAATTAAAATTGCCACTTAGTCCTGATCATACACAGAGTAGGATGCCACAAATCAAACAATACTTGTGATGCTTTCCCTATTTTCTCAAGAGACCTCGCCAACAGTAAAGTTGGATGCAGCTCACAGTTGTTCTCATCGCTTGATACAGCGTGATTGGAAGTAGAGCTCTGTAGATGGTCTGCTTTAAAGGACCGTAATCTCCTCGAACTCAGGGGCGTGGTTTCCTTTGGTGCAGCAGGTTCAGTGGAACCGGGGCCCAGAGGCCCGAAAGACCCACTGTGACACACTGGCTTTGCAATATACTGCTCGAACTTGTGTTTCAGACTTCATAGGATAGAGCTGTATTTCCCTTGCATATTAGAAAATAAAGACGCAGCTTTCTCTATCATGGAGGGACGTGTGCAAAGCAGGGTCGGATGTCTCAGTAATCTCACTGGAGCAATGCACGAAACTCCACGGTGGCCTCCCAGAAACCGCGGAGCCCATGAGTCAGACTGAGTGGGCTCTATTAAATTGAAGCAATTAAAGCTATGATTATAAAATGTGTTCCAAGTGTGGCATTTCCGTTCCCCGCTGTGGCTTCCGATACAGTTGGACTCCTGTTCCAAAGAAGAAACCTCACATGAGCAGTGGCGTGACGCAATTCGCAATATGATGGGCCCTCTTGCAGGTTGTGATTAGGGCCCCCCGAATCTGCCATATGTCACAGATATCCACCGGTCTCTGGCTGAATAAGAGGCCCCTTGAGGGTATGTAGGTTCACTAAAGGGCTGGGGGCACCCTTTGCTGATTGGGCTGCAGGGACATCTGTTACTCCCCTGCACATGAGTATCTCAGACAGCACTCAGTGCTGTACTGTGTCATTGAGAAACTGAGGGCCTTATTTACGAGAAACTAACGCAGTGCGGTGCCGCAAGTCATTTTGCGGCGCAGCGCTGTGTTAGTTTAGAAGCACAGGTATGCAACATATTTACAACAATGTGTCACATCTCTGTGCTTTTCCCTGCGCTGGCACACACACTGCTACCATGCGCTGGCGCAGGCACCCTTGCAACATGGTGCAAGGATGTCTGCGTCGTGGGGAGCTTTCTTTTGTGCAGGAAGGGGCATCTTCCTGCACAAAAACAATCAAAGGAGGTGATTTTGTCTTTCAATGCGTGTTGTAGAATGCAGCCTGCATTGAAAGAGGGAAGATCCAAAGAGAAATGAAAACATTTCTCCTTGTTGCACCTTGCTACACCACCCCAGGGGTGGCGTAGCATTCTGATGCATTGCCAGGTTTACTATTGCTCGTAAATCTGGAAATGCATCAGTGGACATGAGTGTTGCTTGGGGACACCCACAGCAACACCCATATCACCCCCCTAACACGCAGTGTTGCATGAAAAGGGGCGATATTCAGAAGAACCCATAAAGCCACGCAGGGTGGCTTTATGTGTGGTTGTAAATATCGCGCAGCAGGTTGCACTGCCGGTGCGTCATGCAGCGTGATACACCAGCTGCTCAAGGGGCTTGTAAATAAGCACCATCGTGGGAGTGATTTACCAACATTTTGCGCTGGGTTTGCATCATATGATGTGATGAAAACCAGCACAACATTTTTTTAATGATTTACTTTCCAGTGCAAAAATGTTTGTGCTACAAATTTACTACAATTAACGCAAAGTAGCATCAAGGGGGCGCTAGTTGGGCGTTCCCATGCAATCACCCACCCTTTCTGACAGAAAACCCTATCTACCAAAACTGTGAGACAGGGTTTTGCGTAAAAAAATAATGCCTTTTAAAACCAGGCATTAAACGAAGATACCGCACACATACAAAGTAGAAAGATGTGTGTGTGGAGCATGGCATCAATATTCTGCGCAAAGGGAGGAGAGTGCCATATCTCTGTAGATATGGTGCTCTCCTGCTCCCTCCATGTCATGCAACGCAGTGGTTTGAAAAAAGAACAAGGAAACCCTGAAAGTCTGAAGAGACCAAGGGTAGACGTATGCTAAGGAAAACAGTGGTCCCATACAATTTAAATTAGTACAATACCACAATTAAGAAATCAAAATTGGGTTTACAAATGTATAAAGGAAAACTAAGGAGTTTAATAAACAGTTAAGTTCAACGTGAGGATAATATACAAAAAGTGAGTGAGCCAGACGTGAAAGGGTAATAGGAAATCTGCCGATTTCCTTACCACAGGCAATTGACTTAAAAAGTGACTTTTCAATTTGTGAAAATTAAAATAAGCAAAAAGTCACAATCAGGGTTACAGCTCATACTCCACAATTAGATACAGATAACAGTATAGAGTTGAAGATGTATGTGTCGCCGACATTTTGATCCCAGTTTGGGTATAGGGATCTCATCAGGACTAAGTGATAAACAAGTGCCTGGAAAGTTGCCTGGATAAGTATAGGGGGTAAAAAGGGAGAAGGTAATGGGGAAAGGGTGTGGAGAAAAAGGGAGAAGGAGGAAATTAGATTATGAAGGGTATAACAAAAGACAAGGTCATGAGTAGTTTAAAAGAGTCAATATAGATTTAAACAATAAGTTTGACCGTTGTTAGGATTAACAGAAGGGTCAAAACTTGTACCAGAGACATAATTGTAATATCTAACGCACAAGACATATTAGAGACCAGTAGACTAGCGAGCCCTAGTTGGTGAGGGGATAGGGCCTAATTATATAATCCATATAATTATTGGATAAGGAATTGCAAGGTCAAGATCAATATCGCTGAATAATGGTAAATTGGCTACAGAATTGCGGAATAATTGTGCAACCAAGTCGCAGGCACAGTGAGAATTGCAGACAAAGCTTTGGTGACCAAGAGAAGACTACAGTGAATGTATGCTATGCGTGAGCGCGCAGTGAAAGTCAGGAAAGGTCAGTCAGGGATACGAGCGTGCAAGGGGGCAGTGATGGTGATGAGGTCACTAACCTCAATCTGCTAGAGATGGCAAGTAATGTGCCGTGAAAGGCAATATTACTGTGGACTTACTGGAAGGGTCGATCGAATGAGACCTCGAAAAATCCAAAAGTGGGGGGGGGTACCGGGGAGACGAGCTACCTGGGGAAAGGAGGGAGAGTTAGATGTGTAGCCTAAGGGAGATCAATTAACCTGAATGGAAAAAGTGGGAGTGAAGGGTCCTACTGGTCGGTAATGAAAAGGATGCGGGCCCGCTCCGATGGCCGTCAGAGACAAGGAAGGGTAGGAATGGTCCCATCCGGGAACCAAAAGGCGCGAGGCCAGTGAGGAATTGTGTTTACCAAGCCTGAATCAAGGGGATGACTGTGTTAATAGGCACAGGGGTATGTGGTAACCAAAGGGATCAGTAAATACCCAGAAGCGCTTACCTAGATAGGCAATGTTGAGTGGATGACGGGCAGCAAGCTGAGACCTCCATGTGCTAGAATCCGCGTGATCTGCCGGTGTGCCAGGATATGAATGATTGTGGAGGCATCTGAAGGCTCTAAATAGAAACAGCGCCCGGATGTGAAGTGCATCATGGGTGCGAGCAATACTCGGAGGGAATTAAGGAGAAAAGGTCAGCCATCTTGGAAGGGAGTAAAATGCCACGGGATGTGCATGGGAGGTAATGGGTCCAAGATATTGAGGAGATGTAGTAAGTCATGTGATGATGGCCGGGGCGCGTAACATGGGGAGAAAAAAAGGGAAAGAGAATATAAAGCGAGGCTAGTCTTGCAATTGCGTTCCAGGGGGACAATGAAGTAAGGGATACATAATGGGTATTAAACCAGACGAATCTCTAAAGGGGTGTTGACAGGAGTTAGCAGAGTTTGTGTTACAGGATTACAGTAGTTGAAGAAGGGCTAGAGTACACAAAGGTAAGATTAAATAATAGTAGATCGAGCAAAAGAGCACCGAAGAATGGTGATACCAAGCAGGAGCCGTCTGTAATAAACAGACACCAGGATTAAAAGGGTAAATAAGAGCCAAAACTTGGGTGTGTAATTAATACAGTTGTGCAGTCAGCAACCAGTAGCATAATATTGGAATAACAATTTTGGGAGGTAACAGGAATCATAAACAGGGATACCAGCGCAAAAGGGATCCCGGATTGGGTGGTGCCAACCCAGATGGACAGGGAAAGTGTTCGATAATTATACATAAGAATGAGGAGAACACATATTAACAGTTGTGGTTATAAAGTTATAGTAAATTTGACCAGTCCTTCAAGCGATTAAGTCCTGTGTGGAGACTGTCACTTCGTATGATCCATTTTAGTACCTCTTTGGTGGAGATGCCCGCAATGTTCGTATTTCTGAGGGGCTGATGAATTACTGTAATCACTTGCCACCTTATATCATCTTCAGTGTGGTTGAGGGTGGTAAAATGTTCCACAAGTGGTGCATTCGGTGTTCTGCATCGCACCCGGCTTCTGTGCCGACAAATCCGGATCCTGATCTTTTGTGTTGTGTGACCGACATAGATTAGGTTGCAAGTGATGGCATATATAACATTTGCAGTGTTACAATTAGAGAAATTAGTCAGAGTGACATCAATGTTTGCATGCACAAATTTCTTAGTATCTGTGGTGACGTGGCAAACGCTGCATCCACCGCATTTGAAATGGCCTATTACAGGTGGCAACTCCCAAGCATCTCTTAATGTCTGATTACTTTTGTTGCTAGGGAGGGAAGCCATTAACAAGTGGTCTTTTATACTCTTGCTTTTCTTGAAAGCAAAAAGAGGGCGTTCTAAATTGAGGTTACCTGCATTCAGTGTAGGCCAGTGTTTCAGGATGCATTTCCTAACGTCATTGGAGATAGGTGAAATTTAGTGACACATACTATTTTGTCCCCATTGCTTTTTTCTCTGGGGCTCAGTAATGTCACCCTGGGGCAATACCAGGCTCGTTTGAGTGCTGTTTTCACTAATTTACGTGGGTAGCCTCTACTTGTCAGTTTTTTGGATAAGATTTTAGCTTCCATGAAGTAGTCTTCTTTGCGATAGCAATTGCGGAGTATGCGAAGCAATTGTGAATATGGAAGGGAGTCACGAAAGGCTCTTGGGTGATGGCTACTATATGCCAATAATGTATTTTTCTCTGTAGGTTTACAGTAAAGTATTGTGTACAGTGTCTCATTGTGTGCTATGATAGTCATGTCAAGGAAAGCAATCTCTTGTTTGCTTTTGTTGTGGGTAAAATTGAGGCCATTACAGTGTGTGTTCAACCATTCTTTAAAGTTCACCAAATTCTCATCTGTACCATTCCAAATTAGGAAGATATCATCTCTATAACGCTTCCATTCTAGGATGTTAATTCAAGTTTCAAGCCAGTCCATAGATAGTATGGCAAAGTTTGGAGCAAAAACTGCTCCCATACTGGTACCCTTGATCTGCTGGTAAAAATTGCCATTAAGGGAGGAGCCTAGCGCGCAACCAAGATGGCCGCGTAGGTGCGAGGCTCCCGAGGACCTCCGCGACCTCCTACATTTATCCTGTCTTCATCCTGATTCGGTTGAGGGGACTGTGTTGGTGAACCTGAGCCAAGGTGGTACCCGTTTTCCGTATTTTAATCGGACCCCGTGTGCCGTGCTGGGCATCGATTGAAGTTTGCGGCCTGCTCCTCTCCTGACCCCGGACTTGAGTTGGGGGGTGATCCAGTGGAGAAGTGAATAACAACGGCGGGACGAGCCTGGCGATACGCGTACCCCACACTTTCACTTTCGCTTTTGATCCCTCTTGCCATTGTCGTGAGTGGGATCACAGCTCTTCTGTGTGTGGTGGTTGCCTCGCTGGGGGACCCTGCCTGCCCTGCGGGGACCTGCTCCGCCTTTCTGTGGCGACCTCTGGGGTCCATGGCCTCGACTGTTCGCTCTCCGCGGTAGGACTCGTGGGTGTACGGGATACAGGACGATGGCGACGAAGCAGGATGGCGAGAGGCCAAGGGCCAAATCGACCCGGCGTGGCGGTGCAACTCAAGCCAACATTATGGATCGCTACACCCTGCCGAAGGGTTCTCCCGGCGGGTCGCATAAGTCTCCTGAGTGCCCCGCAGATGCCCCAGATTTGCCGACAGATCTGACTTTGCAGGACATCATGGGCGCCATCGCGGAGATGAAGACCTCGGTGGGTCAACAATTTGATACCCTGGCGCACAAACTCGACGCGGTTCTCATCGATGTTAACCTTGTCAGGGCAGATCTTTCCAAGACAAATGACAGGGTGGATTCTTTGGCTCACACCGCGTCGAGCCTCGCGACTGAGGTGGCGGCCCTCCAGACGGAGGTACGTCGGCTCCGGCAGGCCAGTGCGCTCACGGATCGGCGACTGGAGGATTCCGAGAGTCGGGCCCGGAGGAACAACGTTCGCATTATCGGGGTGCCAGAGGGACTGGAGGATTCGGCGACGGATCTCTTTGTGGAGGATCTGATTTCTAATCGTCTGCAGCCTCGAGGTTTGAGTAAATTCTTTGCGGTGGAGAGGGCCCATAGAGTTCTTGGTGGCAAGCCGAAGGTCGGAGCTCCCCCGCGGCCTCTTATTGCCCGTATCTTCAACTTTCGGGACAGGGATGCGATTTTACAAGCTTCTAGAGTGCAGGGGCCGCTTAAGCTGGAGAACGTGGAGGTGAACTTCTATCCTGACTTTACTCAAGCGGTCCAGAAGCAGAGGCTGGGTTTCATGGGCGTTAAGCGGCGGCTCCGAGATATGAACTTGAAATACACCATGCTTTTCCCGGCCAGACTGCGTGTGGAGTCCGAGGGTCGCTCTCATTTCTTTGACCGTCCGGAGACGGCCGGGGACTGGTTGGACACTTTGCCTAGGGGACATGATCGAGAGGGTGTGGGGGCCGCGGGAGGAGACTGCCCACTGGACCGGGCCAGCGGTATTGATACTGGGGCTAATTCCTGATGATGCCACTTTTCGGCTGTGCTCAGGGTTTCTTGACTGTCGTGCTTTGCTCCCCCTCCCGTGGAGGTTGTGGTGTGTCTCGAGGGGGTTCTCTTTCCTCCTCTAGGGGGTCTTTGTAGTTTAGTTCATGCAGGGGCGACAGGCACACTGCAAGTTGGGGGGGCTGTTTGGGCTCATGCAGGGGTGCAGGGAGGGGGGAGTTTTGTTTGGAATGTTGGGTTGGGGTTGGGTATTGTTTGTTTGTACCACAAGGCAGACATATTGTTGTGTTCTATTCAAGGTGCTCTCTGGGAGGGGAAAGATTGGTTTTGGCTGTGATGGGGGGTAGGGGACTGAGACTTCTTTCCTGGAATGTTAACGGACTGGGGGACAGGATAAAACGGGGGGTGGTCCTGCAGTTCTTAAAACGGATTTCACCTGATATTGTGTTCTTGCAAGAAACACACCTTATTGGTAATTCCTTCTGTGCTATGAATAGGCGGGGCTATCGCCTTGTGGCCCATTCGGGCTTCACCTCTGGTTCGAGGGGTGTGGGCATTATGGTTAAAACCTCGCTCCCGTTGGAGGTTGACGAAGTGCTCCATGATGACAGGGGGCGATATACGGCTCTGGTGGGGAGATGGGAGGGTAAAGTAGTTGTTTTGGTTTCTGTTTATGTCCCTCCAGGGTTGCAGACGACTACTTTTGCTGATTTGGGGCGCCTTCTTCTTGGGCTGCCGGAGGGTATCTTAGTGGTTGGTGGGGATTTTAATGCTGTGGTCTCCGGAACTGAGGATCGTCACCCACCCAGGGATCTCCCCCGGGCCCAAACTTGGTTGTCTGGCCTCTTAGATACCCTGGGTCTGGTGGATTGTTGGCGGCTAAAACATCCTGCGCAGGTACAATACACCTTTCATTCCGGGGCTCATGGTAGTCTTTCGAGACTTGATTATGTTCTGATGCCAGCGGCACAGGCGGGGAGGGTCGGGGAGGTGCGGCATCTTGCTCGGGGTATTTCAGACCACTCCCCTCTCTTGTTGCACTTTGATATTGTCCCGGGGATGGAGGGGAGGGTGGTCCCGATCAACCCCTGGTACCTGCGTAATCCCGCAATCCGCGCAGATTTGATTAAATCCCTTGAGCAATATTTTGGAGATAATGTGGGATCAGTGTCGTCTGCTGTTTTTCTGTGGGAGGCGTTCAAAACGGTACTCCGGGGGGAGGCCCTGTCTCTCATTTCCCATTCCAAGAGGTGTGAGCGGGAGGAGGTGACCCGTATCGAGTCTGAGATAACTGAGTTGGAGGGTGACCTGGATTGTGGTGTCACGGACGACAAACTTCATGCTCTCAGGATCAAACAAGCGGACTACAAGGCCCTAGTCACCGAGGCGGCCAGGGGCCTGAGTAGGGAGCAGCAGGGGCGACTGTATGATATGGGTGATAAAGCTGGAAAACTGATCGCGTGGCTGGATAAAAAGGAGAGAGCGAGTCGAGTTGTTCCGCTGGTTGAGAGAGTGGAGGGTGTGTATGTTACTGATCCGGGTGAAATTGTTGATTGCTTCGCAGAGTATTTTCATGGGGTGTATTCCCCGGTGTCTTCTCGCTCGGAAGAGGATTCCCGCGACTTGCTTAAAGATATTGCGTTGCCCTCCCTTTCGGAGGAGGATAAATCGTTGATGGACGCGACTCGGACGTCTGAGGAGATCGCTCTGGCCATACGTTCAGTCGCCTCTGGCAAGGCCATGGGTCCTAAGCGCCTTCCCATTGAATTGTACAAATTGCGGCCGGATACATTGGCGCCGCATCTTCGTGATATGTTCCTCGCGGCCCGGGCGGCGGTTTCCCTCCCGCTGGACCAGCGTCTAGCCACTATTGTGGTTATTCACAAGGAGGGGAGGCCGCGTGATCGGGTCACTTCTTATAGGCCCATTTCGCTTTTGAATGCGGAACCGAAAATTCTGGCCAAGGTGCTCGCTAATCGGCTGGTCAGCGTGGTGTGCGACCTGATCCATCAGGACCAGTCCGGTTTTATCCCTCATCGCAACACCGCGCTTAACCTGCGGCGTCTGCATGGGGTGCTCTCGAGGGTTCCGTTCATACGTGAGCCAGCCATTTTGGCGTCCCTGGACGCCACTATGGCATTCGACACGCTTGAGTGGCCATATATCTGGGCGACGCTGGAGAAGTTTGGGTTTGGCCCGGGATTCATTGGCTGGGTGAAATTGTTGTATTCCGGACCACTAGCCCAGGTGGTGGTGAATGGTAGAGTGTCGGCTCCTTTTGAATTGGGTAGGGGCACGCGACAGGGTTGCCCGCTGTCGCCTCTCCTCTTTGCGCTCGCCTTGGAGCCCCTGGCGGAGTGGCTGCGGTGGCACCCTTTTATTCGTGGTCTCCGATGGACTCCTGAGTATGAGGATCGAGTCTCTCTCTACGCGGACGATATTCTTTTGTATCTTGCTTCCCCGCGTGAATCGTTGATTGTGTTAGTGGATGTGCTGAATTCCTTTGGCCGTAACTCAGGCCTAGTCATCAACTGGGCTAAATCCTGTGTATATGTCCTCTCAGGGGAGGCCCCTATCCTCCCGCGGGGCTGTCCTATCCAGGTTGCTCAACAGGGATTTAAGTATCTGGGTATTTTTATTACCCTGGACTCTGCGGCCCGATACACACAGAACCTACTCCCCCCCCTCCAACGTTTGAAGGCGGATGTGGCGCGTTGGAGGCGCTTGCCGCTCTCGCCGCTCGGCCGGGCGGCGCTGTTTAAGATGATGTCGTTGCCACGGTTTTTATATGCCTTGCAAAACACGATGGATGTCGTTCCGGCTAGTTACTTTCGGGAGGTGGAGGGTTTACAACGCCAACTGTTTTGGGATGGGAGGCCGCGGATCGCCCTCGCGAAGCTGACGCTCCCGTGGTACGATGGGGGGGGTCGCCCTCCCCGACATCAAACGCTATTACTGGGCCTCCCAGCTGGCTGCGATAAACCACGGGCTTTATGGGCCCGCCCTTAATCCGGCTTTTGAAATGGACAAATTGTTGTTGCCGGGTGGCGACTACAATCGTGCGCTCTACTCTAGATCGCTCGACGCACGTTTGACTGGTCCTACACGGGTCGCGGTACGGGTTTGGCATGCGGCAAACTCGGCGATGGGGTGGAAAGATCGGTTGACCCGGGCGACGCCACTGTATGCCTCTGAACGACTGGGTTGTTTGTGGACGACGAAAGGCTTCGAGAAGTGGGACACGATTGGCATTAGCAGGGTGGGCGATCTTTGGACGAAGGGGGGATTTAAAACGTTTGATGTGCTCAAAGTGGAATACCAGTTGCATGACAGGGAGTACTTCCGGTATGTACAGGTTCGCCACGCGTTGTCTTCCGTGTTCCCGGAGGTCGCGTCCATCCCGGAGTGCTCCCCTTTGGAAGATAGAGTGCTAGATGGGCATGTACCGGATGGCACTATCTCATTGATCTATGAAAAGCTCATCAACGATCGCTCGGGACTGCTGGCCACCCTCCGTGAGGCATGGGTCGCTGATGGATTGGAGCTGGACGACGAGGATTGGGTATCTGCGGTGGCCTCCCCGAAAGAGGTGGCCATACCGGCCCGCCTTCGTTTCGTCCAGCTCAAAATACTCCACAGGGTTTACGTTAAGGGACCGGGCCTGATGCGTATGGGATACGCGGTGGATGGGATGTGTAAGCGTGGGTGTGGCATGTTAGGGACCTTCCTCCACATTTTGTGGGAATGTCCGGAGGTGACTCGATTCTGGCGTGGTGTGCATGAGGTGTTGCAAGCGGTCACGCATGTTGCGTTGCTCCCCGAGGCTAGGAGGTGTCTGCTGAATGTGTGGGAGCCGACTGATTATACGGTGACGCAAACGTGGTGGGTGACATTGGGATATATGGTGGCCAAGCGTGACATTGCACAATTGTGGGGCTCCCAGAGGTCACCCACGATTTCGGTATGGAAGGAAAATATGGATTGGTGTATGTTCCGAGAAAAGGTTGTGTATGTGGCGAGAGGAAAGCCTGGGAAATGGGTAAAGGTGTGGGGCCCCTGGAACTCCTACCGCAGCGGGATCTGTACCCCGCCACTGACGCCCGACTTGGCGGCGGCCCTGTCTCCCTAGTCTGCACATTCTCTTGATTCTGTGTTACCGTAACCACTTTGTTTCTGCCCCTGCCCTTCCCCCCCCTCTTATTCTTGTAGGTTGGTAGAGCCCTCCCGAGGGGAGCACATACTGTTGCCTAGATTTTTGCCGCCTTGTGGGTTTGTTTCTTGTTTTTCATTTAAAATGAAACCGCCATTTGGGATGTTAACCGCCATGAACATGCGGACGGAAAGGGATTTCATAATACCAAAAGCGTTGCCTGCGCAGGCACCGCCGCAATGCTGGCTAATGTTGCTGCTCTGACAGGCATTCGGAAAAGGTCCGCCTGTCGGAACCATGGCAGGCGGTCTTTCCGACTGCCACGCTTCACCAACGCTTCCCCCCACAATCATAATATGGCAGGCGGAAAAGCGCTGTGCGATGGCGGAGGGCCCGCTACCGACAGGCTGTCGGTGGTGGGCCTTCCCCCATCATAATCAGGCCCTAAGTGCTCAATACCTATTTAAAATGCCATATTACAAAAAATAAAAACTTTTTAAAATCCATGGTTTGAGACTGGTGTTAAAACATATTTAAGATGACATGTGTGTAGTTAAGTATAACGTTTACATTTCATGATCCACATCTGTCTCACTGTCCCCTATGGATGGGCATTGCTATTTCCTAATTGAGTGAAATGTAGTAAAGTACAGAAGCAGTAAATGCAGCCAGAATTATAATTAGACTGTTTTTGTTCAGGGTTTAGGAGATGTAATTTATTCACAGTCCATGGGTGGCATTTATCTCAGCAAAACTGGGTTTTGTGCTGTGTTACAAACTTTTCTCCATCTTCAGCAAAAATTTGACAAATCAACAGTTCAGCTTGAGGTCCCTGAGATCAAAACAGGCCAGCACCCCCTCTCTTTTTGTGCATATTCCTCTTGGTTGAAGGCTCTTATCAATAGCTGTCGCCATTTGCACTGTAATGCTTTACAGGAGCAGACTAGATGGAGGAGGTCTTCCTTCCCAGCCCCACGCAGGCGGCAGGTATCAGGGAGACTTCCCCATAGCAAGGGTGGAAGATGGTCTTTTACAGGTAGTAAGCCCAGCTGCTTACTTAAAAACTGCAACTTGATAGTGACTGGGTATCCGGTGGAAAGTATTTTTGAAGAGCAACATTTTTATAGTTGTTTAGCGCAATCCACATATGTGCTCTGTTTCAATAACAGAGCTTATTTTTAGGGCCTTCCAGGTCATCTGCTTGAATACCTGGTGGCTGGTGGCAGCATCCCAAAGTTGTGTAAGTCCTGTCAGTTCAAGTGATTCTTGTAGATAGGCCCTCGCCGGCGACGTGTCATGCTCCTGTAACTCTTTCCATAGCATGTGGTTCAATGTCTTTGGTTCTGCTTTCCGGATCTTGTTCCAGCATGTTAAGTATGCCCTGCACATGGCTAGCGACTGTTTCATCAGCCCAAATTCCAACCAGATCCTTGCCGGTGAAGTGAAGCGTGGCAATGAAAAAAATATTGTGTAAGCATGAACCATTATAGTGTCTAGGACACTGGCGTCTCGGTCTCTTAATGATTCACTCCCATAAGTAATCGTCGGCAGGAGTTTTGCTCGTGCTACTTTGAGAAGTGGCATCAGAGGAGGCCCTGCCAGTTTTGTATTTAGGTTTATATGAGTAACCACCAGTGCCAGCCCTTTCCTTTGTGTCAAACTTCTGGGCTATAAAGGTGCCTTTCATGTCAATGATTGCCCCTAGGTATTTAAACTCGTCTGTGCTTTCTATCCGGGTCTCGCCCAGAAAACCATGTCTGAGTTTGTGTTTTCTGATTGTTGTCTGCCGTGTTTTATGTTTTGCCAAGGCTAATGGTCAGACCATTGGCAAGGGAGTAGGCCTTCGTGATGTCTAACAGCTGCTGCAGCCCCACCTGGGTGTGACTGACCAGAACCATGTCGTCGGCATAGGGAAAGCTGGATATTGCCTTGCCGCCTAATTTAGGAGCATGGGAGTTGCAGGATTGCAGTTGCTGTCAAGGGATGTATGTCGTTACAACGCACACTTTTACAACGCATGCACTTACAACGCATTTTTTACAACGCAAAATCCATTACAACGCATTGCATTACAATGCATGACACTACAACGCATTTTTAAAAACTACCTTTACAACGCATTCCATTACAACGCATACTACCTTTACAACGCATACCATTACAACGCATAATATTAAATTGCATTTAAGGTAAGTATTAGATAGTATAGGGGTAAAAATTACTTTTCTAACTCCAGGGGGTGCAACAGTAGGGTAAGTGTTGGATAGTATGGGGGTAAAAATTACTATTCTAACTCCAGGGGGTGCAACAGTAGGGAAAGTGTTGGATAGTATAGGGGTAAAAATTACTATTCTAACTCCAGGGGGTGCAACAGTAGGGTAAGTGTTGGATAGTATAGGGGTAAAAATTACTATTCTAACTCCAGGGGGTGCAACAGTAGGGTAAGTGTTGGATAGTATAGGGGTAAAAATTACTATTCTAACTCCAGGGGGTGCAACAGTAGGGAAAGTGTTGGATAGTATAGGGGTAAAAATTACTATTCTAACTCCAGGGGGTGCAACAGTAGGGTAAGTGTTGGATAGTATAGGGGTAAAAATTACTATTCTAACTCCAGGGGGTGCAACAGTAGGGTAAGTGTTGGATAGTATAGGGGTAAAAATTACTATTCTAACTCCAGGGGGTGCAACAGTAGGGTAAGTGTTGGATAGTATAGGGGTAAAAATTACTATTCTAACTCCAGGGGGTGCAACAGTAGGGTAAGTGTTGGATAGTATAGGGGTAAAAATTACTATTCTAACTCCAGGGGGTGCAACAGTAGGGTAAGTGTTGGATAGTATAGGGGTAAAAATTACTATTCTAACTCCGGGGGTGCAACAGTAGGGTAAGTGTTGGATAGTGTAGTGTAATATTATGCGTTGTAATGGCATACGTTGTAAAGGTAGTATGCGTTGTAATGGAATGCGTTGTAAAGGTAGTTTTTAAAAATGCGTTGTAGTGTCATGCGTTGTAATGGAATGCGTTGTAATGGATTTTGCGTTGTAAAAAATGCGTTGTAAGTGTAGTGTGTTGTATAAGTTGCGTTGTAAAGGTTGTTCCCCCTGTCAAGTCAACCAGAAACGCAACCCTATTTTAACACATTGGTGGTTGGGATTTTCCTGGAGCGGTGCGTTCCTGCACCTACCTTGACTCTTTCCCATTTGCCATATGGAACATGATGAACATGTTCAGCAGGCTTTGGGGTATTTTCCAACTTACGCTACAGTCTTCCCCTATCGACGTTGTAAAAAGCGGCTTTAAAAGCAATGCAAATTGATATAGTATACATTACAGTTCTTCTTTCTCACAAAGAGAATATATGTTGACAATTCCATCTGCATCTAGTGTTCCAAACCTTTTCAGTGGACTGACGGGGGCTAAGCACGCATTAGCCACATGATCTACTAAAATGGGCAAACCTGTCTGTGAGAACCGCAAGCTGGTACTGGAATTGCCAAATTCTGCTCCACGGGTGGACTTCAGAAAACAATGTATTTCATGCCCAGATACAAAAGTCGTCCAGTGTTCAAGATGACAGAGCCTCCCCTGACAACAAAAGGCAGTCCAGGGAGGCACAATTTGTTTACAGATTTTCTGTTTGGCTGACAGTAGTAAATTAGAATGGTTTTAACTAAATGCCTCATTCTGATTGATTGAAAAAATGTCCATCAGATTGCTTCTGTCTCAGCAATCTGATTTTCCACCCTGCCAAATAATCAAGGACCATTCTGATTTGCTCTTGACAGCTAATCAGTGTATTTGAGGATGAACTAACCCTGACTCGCAAGTTGATGATAATCAAACCGGAGTTCCTGTACCACTGCAGGACACAACATGATAGTGACAATTGTTTTTTCAATCTGTGGCAAATGAATGTGGAGCACCCAAAAAAGGTGGATGATGCATGAAATGTATTCATTTCTTTAGACTGAACAACAACATTTGTTAGGACTTCTTACCTAAGTTTGGTGCTCTGAACTTTTGACATTGACAAACACCGCTATCACTAAGGGGCATATAATCAAGGCCAGTCGATAATTTTCGCTCAGCGCTCTTCGCGCGAGGATAATTATCGCCGTCCAACACTGAATTTTATCGTGGAGATAGCGTGCTATCAGCAACACTTATCTCCAAAGCGATAAAATTCAACTCTCAAGCTGCCAACTGTGCGATTATCGCTGGAAATCCAGCGATAAATGCACAACGTTTGGTGATAGCTTGCTGATAGGGCAAGGCAGACTTAGCCATAATATCCACCTTCCATAGGATATCATGGCTAAGTCAGCTGAAAAGCAGGCGTAAGGAAAGTAGCGATAACCATGGTTAGCGCTACTTTTCTTATTGCTATGCTTGTTAGCGATTCCCTTGATCATTGGAAAAATGTCGGTTAGCAACATTTCTCCAAGTTATTTCAGGAAGGAACGCCCACTTTGCATGTCATTAGAGATACAAACCTGGGCGTTCAGAAAACAGGGGCTAAGGTAAGGATTCACGCGATAGCGTGACCTTGCTGATATAGCGATAAAATTATCGCATCTTTTCGGCTGAAAATGGCCACAAAAGCTGAGATAATTTTTTATCGCTGCATTGTAGATGTGCCCCTAAGTTGTTTTGAACAAGATGTTCACTTCAGCCTCTCTGTCTTCTCTGCTCTGCGATCTATCCAGCAGTGGGTCCTAAAAGCCTCAGCAGCATCTCTAAAAGTGTTTTTTTTTGGGGGGGGCAGGGACATAAGGGGCAGCAGGTAAATGTGGCGATCATGAAGTTCTGCACACTTTTGTATGATAGATAGATAGAAAAACACATACAAAGCAATTTATCATTTAAATATTTTAAGCAACCTATGAATTAAGCCTTCCTAAGGTCTGTAGAAGGGATAGTGGTCGTCAAAGTGTCTCAATCACGCCAGGTCTCCTCTTCACACCACTTTCTTCTGTAGTCTCTGGGTTAGACACTTTCACCCTTCTCGTATATATCTCAATTCTCATCTTTTTCAGCTTCAGCACCCTCTTTTCGCCAGCACATTCTTCCTTGCATCTCCTTTCCCTCCACACACACAACACACTCTTTCACCTGTAAGCATGTGAGCACAGCCTTTTCTTTAATGTACACCATGTCAATAGTTTGGCAGCTGTGTACGTCCTTCACACACTTTTGCATAGAATCACATTTGCATTTGTCACACCTGACCATTGCTCTATCTGAACTGCCGAGAGGCCAAGGATTGGATGAGCATTTGTTCTGAACCACTTTATGACCTTCTGACAGGCACTGTGTCAAATTCAACTGCCTTCGGCCTTAACTCCACTGTTCTCATTTGTTGTCAATTACAAACTTCCACTCACAACCTGAACTCATAAAAACTCATGGAGACAACTGTTTTCACAGTAAGCACATGAGTAATATATTGCAAGACAAAATAACAGGAAGGCATCCTGGAAAAATCAGATACTCAGGGAATTCGTGAGTAAGTGAAATGTTTAATAGAAACAGGAACACCATCACTCTTCCCAAGCTTAGAGGCCGCTATCTATGTTTGCTGGCTACAGTTATCTCCCAGTGGTGTGTCAAAGGAGGGTGGGGTAAGACAATTACAGATATGGCACCAGTCCCAATAACTCTTCCCCCCCACCGTGACACCACACAACAGTCTGTGAAATAAATTAGTCTGAACTGGATTAGAACTGGATTTGATGAAACAGCTTTTATCCCTTTCAAAACTTAAAGCCTGCAACTTGTTCCACATTGAACTCAGTGCTTAATTTGAGCCTGTGGCTTCCAGTGCTCGGCAGTGGCACTTGATTGTTGACACCGGCACTTGTTGGCGATGTCTTGCAGATTTAGAGATGACCACAACAACAGTTAATTATTAATTTAATATGCATTAAAATATTAAAATGACTATCACTTGCTGCACGCGCTATTCTTATAGCTTTGGGGACCTGAAATAGTCCAAAGTTTCACACTTGCAGGAGCGTGATGGTTAGTAGTTGTGTTGTTACTATCATTGGCAGCTTGGCAAGGGCAATGTGTGGTGCACACTGCAGTGGCCTCCTGACGAGAGCCCTGGCACTGATTGAACTGGAGACAAATTCAAAATATCACGCTTTCCACCTTAGTAACACCTGATTATCCAGCTGTGTGCATGTTAATGTGACTTCAATCAATGGGTATTACAACAAATTCTTACTCACTATACTGTCAGCCATCAGGACTCCTCCAGTAGAAAACTCAATATTTTTGAACCAGAAATTCAGTGCCTGTAAACTGGTAAGTACTGACCAAATGCTGGTTAGACCTGAACCCAAAAACATCATGATTAGTCTTTGATCAACGCCATTTACCTACTGGGCCATGCACCTGCATCGATACCTGTTTCAACAGGATACCAAGCCTCAGGCATCCAATTTCAGTGATGGTTGGCAGGCACAAATGTGGCAGAGTACCCTATCTACCAAACTCTCAGGCTGACCCCTCTGTTTAGAGCCAAGAGAGCCTTAATGTTTTCATTGATGGGGCTTCTTATGGCTTCAACATGGCCCCACGGCATTGGGTTGTTGGTCTAAGTACCTCAGACTGTCCAGTAAATAAAGAGGATGTTCTAACTCCAATTTTCATGTTTGGGACTGCAAGGAAACTCCTGGCCCTGATACCCCAAAAACAAAAACCCTTAGCAGGCGATTTCCCAATTCTCAGTGCAACTAGATACTGTCAGAGGCCCAGACTTTAACAGATTGGGACATTCCATTTCTTCTTTGGGAGTAGATATCTGTTGCAAAAAACAGCAGATGGGCTTCAGTATCAGGTGCTCAATTTCACACTGGATGTAAGTTGGATGTACACTTAGAGCTTGACCACTTATTACTTAACTAAGCAAATGGTGGGATCCTAATTTTAAATCTAAGATAAAGAGTTTTGGCGTGCATGGGGTAATATTGTACATCAAAGACTCGAAGTTTAGAGAACACTTAAAATCTAAAAAGATTCAATCAATATCTCACTAGGTGAATCAGCAAGACACCTTTCCATAACAAAAGTCCACTATTTGGGTTTAAGTGTTTTCACACTTTGTCTAGAGATAGACTCTGGGTTGTCCCAAAATTCATTTATATCTGGTGAATAAAACCATGTCTATACAGATCTAAGCCATAGGATATCAAAAGCATTGCTCATGTCTTAAACCACAATTATTTGTAACCTACGATGCTACAAGGCATCTAGAGTCCAAAGATGCAGACAATATAGAAGCAGTTTAAGGTTGGCAATATAACCAATACATTATTACCAAGATCAAGATGGATCAGGATACTGGGCGCACATTGCTGTAATTTAGTGCCACTTTAATCCCTTAACCTGGTATGCTCCTATAGTTGGGCATACAGGTTTTCCTTTTAGTTGCTTTGCCATTTTTAGAACACCAGTGCTCTGTGTTGTAGGTTTAATTGACTTTCAAAATATGGAGAGGACCAAGAAAGGGATTTAGCCAGTCTAACTCCCAGATTATCAAAGTTTCATAGCATCTCAATTGGGGTGTCACCCATTTTTAAAGAACCCTGGAAGGATTGATGGTAATTAAAGCCTTTAGACTTTGGGGCTCATTTATAAGAGGCATGTGTTGCCAGTGCATCACTTTTTTCTGCACAAAAACAATCATGCCAAAAACACACACACCCTTGTACCATGGTGCAGGGATGCCTGTGTTGGTGCTCGGCTGCAAATTATGCACCAGCGCTGGCTGAAAGGACAGGAATGAACTGTTTCTTGTAAATACGGTGCTTTGCTGCCATTTTGAATTGGCGTCGGACAGTAAAGCAAAAAGACTTATGGCGCTGCCCTATGCTTATTCTTTGTAAATGAGACTCTTAGTTATGAGAGTCCTGCATCACTTTTGCACCACATAAAGTGGTACATGTGTGACGCAGGGATCTCAATATGATTTATGAAGCCACACAAAGCCACCAAGCACGCATTTGAGTGGCCTCATAAATCGTGAGTAAGGCAACGCAATGCAACGCAAATCTCTGCATCACCTTGCTCTCCGCCCGAGAGGAGTTCCATAGGCGTTGCAGAGGGTTTTCCCAGGCATTACCCATAGATTTTGACACTGCTCCAGATTTACAAAATCATGTAAACCTAGGGAAGTGCCAAATCTGTTTATATCATCAGGCTATTGTCTATGAAAATCAACTCTGGGATCTTTTGGACTACTAATTTCGGTGAGTTAATGTCGCAATCAAGCAAATGTTTAATTATCCCAATAAAAAAGAGGGTGAATAGGGTAGGATCTCATACACACTCTTGACACATACCTCTATTAATTTTATAGAGTCAGTTAGCTCCCCGTTTGCCCCCAGCGGACCAGAGAATAGTACAAGTGCATTATTAGTATCAGAAGATTTTACAGGACCCCTTTATTTGACAGTGCTTCCCAAAGCTTTGTTCCAGGAACCAAGCCAAAGGCTGCCCTTAATTCACTGATTGTCATTTATAAGTGTACTGCTTAATTACTATGGTTTTTCCACAGGAGGAGTAAAAAGCAGAAAACATGATAAATTGGACTGATACATGGCCTTAATTCAGCCCGTAAATTAGATTAAACTCAAGATTCAGCAACAAAATGTGTCAATCAGACGTATTGGGCAGTAATTACCAGAAATGGTGCAACATCCTTTCTCGTAATTCTCGTAAATGGGAATGATTTCCGACCCCTTCCAGGACTCTCCTACTCGAGCCCAAGCTAAAATAAAGTTGGATACAATATTAATATATAAAGACCAAATAGATGACTCTGAATGGAAAGCTCCCCTGGGAGTCCTATCCAGTCTGAGAGCCTTTCTAAGTTTCAGGCAGTCTATTGCTTTCTGTGTGTCCAATAGCGAGAATTCAACGTTGTAATAAACTGATAATGAATAAGATTTCCAGTTTTCAAAATTGCTTCAGGGGCAGGGTCTCTCGGGGGAGGGTCGGCATTAAGATTTGAAAAATATTGAAAGCAGGCATAGTTGTAAGACTCTGGTTTATTGACTGCTCCACGACTACTGAGGACTATGATGTGCCACTACACACTATTATCTTTTAGATTCACGGCCACAAGTAGAGCTTGCCATATTGATTCTTCCTACATTTTCTTACTCGATCCCTGGGTAGACTTATACGCTCTTCTTTCTTCTATAATTTTCCCCCTACTATAGCATTTGATAACAGTTCGAATATCAGATTTGACTAGTGTGCAAGGCTTGTCATACCAAGAAGATTGTTTATAGAGAAATAGCACAGAAATAGCTCAGGCTCTGCTTCCTTGTGGAAACATTTCCCAGAGACTTGAATAAACAACTGTGATTGCCTAATAGAGGGTGGTCTATCAAGGAGGAAACCTCAAACTGCCACATAGCTGCCCTGGCTTCACTGTCTGCAACAACATCATGTTATTCTGAAATATTGATCCGTTTAGCATGTCTGTGATTGTTATCCAAAGTAGTAGATTTGGCAGCAGTGTTTTAGGGAAGGGCCAGTCTGTTAAAACATTACTTTTCTTCGACAAAGAGTGGTCATCGCGATCACGATTAATTCCAGCCACAAATTTCATATCATGCATAGAAAACCACAATTGTAGATCAAGTGAACTATAGTCAAATTTACTGGTGCTATTACTTCGTGTACATGTAGATCTGCCATCCCTCTGTGGAGGGGTGTGGCTCTTGCAGAAAAGTAAACCATATGCCAGGGTGAAGGAAGCCAACTGGAGACCTATTTCGATGGGAGAAGCAGTCAGCCCCGGTATACCCCTCCGCTTATCCTCCTGCTCAGTGAGAGCACTCACGAAACTCAGTGGTGCAAAGGTTACATTAAAATCACCCGCCAGTAACAAAAAACAATGTTCTATACAGGATTCTAGTAATCCTCTCTGAGATGCAAAGTTGAAGGTTCATGTTTCTTGGAGGTGCCTCTGTTCCAAATGTCAAATAGCTCCGCAGATAACCAAATGTATAAACCAATTACATCTGAAGACCTTAAATCAGTCCGCCTAGTTGAACAATTAAGGTTTGTGAGGCTTCCAGAGGGTCGCCCAGCTCCTGAATGGATTGCCTTTACTCTGTAATTAGTATAAACAGATCTAAATATAGGGGATGTGGCTCAGGTTTCCTAAAGGAGACCGATATGATAATTAGCAATAAACTTCCCCCACTCTGGGTCCCTTTGTTTTGTATTAATACCCACCACAGTCCATGAAAGACATTTAAACAAGGCAGTACAGGCTGCTCACAAGGGGTGGAACTAATATGAGGCCCGGGTCAGAGGGCTTGGGGAGTGTAAAGGACAGCAGAGTACCAACGACCACGGGTGACCCAGGACTACAACGCGTTCCTTGGAATGAACCCTCTGTACCAAGGCCTGGGGAGCCGGCTCGGCAAACCACGGGAGCAGTGGACAAAAGTCAGGATAACCAAGACCATGAGCACAGTGAAGAGAAGACACCATCCCTCGCTGATAGACCCCGTGCAGAGAGACAGGAGGTAAAACAAGGCCCGCCAAGGGGGGGGCTGGGGTCCGTGTACACTGAGACGTGGGAGACAAGGAAAGACCAGAGCGGGCCAGACGCAGCCCCAAAGAAATAAATAAAACTGAGCCCTGGGATTCAATACCACACATATACTACCATGGGCAAAGACAAAGACCCTAAAATCCCCAGACAAGGCAAGATGCATCGCTATACAAAAGCTGTTATCACACCTCCTGAAACAACACCACCACTGCTCGCAGACACGGCGATATTGCTACAGGCAATTTAATCATCCAGGTCCACTCAGACTTGATATTAAGAGGAGCAAGGAGACTGGGCGAGATCAGGCACGACAACTCTAAGATCATGATCATCCTGGACCACAGTTGAGAAGTACAGCGCCCGAGACGAACCTTCGATTCTGTTAAGGTGAAGCTGAGGGCCCTCCAAATCCAGTACATGCTTATGTTCCCGGCCAAACTCAAAGTGATTTACATGGGTAAGACACATTTCTTTCAGTCTCCAAAAGAAGCGTGGTCCCAGATGGAGGAAAGACCAGGCCTTTGAGCGCAAGGGAGGTCACAAGCAGAGGGAGGTATGACTCACAAAACAGATATCAGGTCTAAGGGTCTGCCAAGCAAAAGGAGGAAGGCGGAACAACAGAAGAGACGTTTGACAGGGAAGACCCCCTACACGCTACGAGGGACCGAAAGGCGCAGACAGCGAACCTTGTATACAAGGCAGTCTGCCAATGAGGTGCTACTAAACGACAGTCCGAGAGACTTGCACATGGAATCGGAGAGTGGAGAGCTGTCCTCTGGAGATGAAAATCAACACCCACTGGCTATTGAAATAGCAGCCCTGGAAAATGACAAGGAGACAGAAATGCATCCGACACGGGATGTAGAAACCGACACAGTCTGACGGAACAGTTGAACTGCCATAATGCTTCAACCATAAGGGTGACGGCTACGCAAGATGCACCCCAGCCATCTCCTAGCTCTGGACTGAGGCACACAACCAGAGCGGACACGAAGGTGACAGGTCCCAAGAGGGCCTGATAAAAAGATTTCCTTCTTTTCTACAAACTGGTTAAATGCTGTGAGAGTTTGAACTCATTGCTTAAATTTCCAAGTTGGGAGTGGGCGACAGGCCTCTTCTTCTCCTCTTGCACACAAACTAGAAGATGATATTGAGACTGAAGATGTTGAGAATGTTGTGGGGGGTGGGGTGGTGGCTTGGTTTGGAAGGGAAGGGGGTTGTTATATATACAGTAGTTAAGGCTCAATTTGGTCACACAGGACTAGACGGCGGGTCAAATCGGAGACTTCAGCGGAGGCTTAGAGCAATGACACACATACCCCCATGCATTGGTACACAACATCAGACACATAGCATCCCCCATAGATAGTCACCCACTTGCCGTCTTGACGTGGAATGTGAACTCCTCGAGACAAGATCAAACGGGGACTGGTCACCAGATATATTAAACACATGCACCCAGACATAGTACTACTTCAAGTGACGCATCTGCAGGGTAACATATGTGAATTTCTTGGTAGAGGGGCATGTGCAGTACTGCCACACGGGGGATACACATCAGGGTCCATGGGAGTGGCAATATTGATAAAAAAATCACCTCCCTTTATAATATTGTGTAAATGGGCGGATTCACAGGGCACCTATGTGGGAGTTACAGGCACATGGTCCAGACGTGAAATGACTTATCAGTGTAGATGCCCCACCCAAACTATAAGCTCGTACATTGACCAAAGTGGCAGAGATCTTAACCAGAATCCTTGACCTCCCTTCATATTGTAGGAGGTGATGATGTGATGAGCATACCTATAGATTGCACGGGGGCATGACCAGTCAACAGAGATTACCCCACTGGGTTGATTCACAGATACGATGGATTGATAGATGTCTGGAAAAGACTGAGCACACAGGCCAAACAATACTCATACTACTCTGGGGCATACAAAGTCTACTTCAGACTAGACTACATTTTCGTCCTGGGAGGGGAGTTAGGTGAGATCGGCAAGGCTGATTACCTTGCCAGGGGGTTGTCCGACCACTCGCCACTATGGGTACAGGTGAGACGCAGAGGCGGAAATATGCCGGCCCAATGGAGACTCAATGCATGGGACCTACAAAAAGAGGATGTCATAAGGGGTATCAGGGCCCACACTGAGATTTTTTGCAAAGCAAATAATGGTACAGTATAATTTAGGTTCATGCTGTTGGAGGCTTATAAAACAGTGTTGACGGACAGAGCTCAAAACTGGCTAGCGTGGGAAAAAAGGAAAGAAAATGAAGCTCTGGAAAAACTAGAGCACCAAATACTAGAACTGGAGGAACAAGATGTCTCACAAAGGGATCCACTGCTGATCCGACAGTTAGCAATACTACAACAAAAATGTAAAGACCTTGCGACGGATGCCTCCAAAAGCCAGGTCTTAGCTACCCTCCATAGATTAGAGGAAGTAGGAGATATAGCTGGGAAATTACTAGCATGGCTTAGTAGAAAGGAGAGGAAATCTGGATGGGTGAGATCCATCGGCGATCTACAGGGACTGATATACTCCAGAGACAACCAAATAGCCGGGGCCTTTTCTGCATATTACAGGAAGTTCTGTGAGGCTCAAGCCCTTAGCACCAAACCTGAAATTCAAGACTATCTGAGTGCAATATCTACCCAGATACTGGATGACACTGAAAGACTGGACTTGGAGGAGGGCCTGTCCATTAATGAAGTGAAAGAAACCATAGCTACATTAAGATCTGGGAAGAGCCCAGGGCCAAATGGCTTACCAGCCGAATGATATAAACTATGTATAGACCTCTTGAGTCTACATCTACTGAATTTTTTTCAGGATGCCTATATTTAGGACATTCTTCCCCATGACCTGCGTCTGGCCACAATTATACCAATACACAAAGAAGGTAAACCGAAAGACAGATGTGAATCCTATCACCCAATCTCCCTCCACAATATAGAGGTGAAGATACTGGCGACCATTCTGTCCATAAGACTATGACGGTTTATAACAACATTTGTCCACAGTGACCAATCGGGATTCATGCCCAGCCGAGCGACCAGATGGAACTTCGTAGAACCCATACCTGGATGATTTCAGTTAGAGACCGAGACAACCCGCATATTCTTTTGTCCCTACACACAAAGAAAGCATTCAATGCTATACACTGACTCTTCCTAGAGGCCGCCTTGACCAAATTTGGGATCGGACCAAAATTTAGGAAATGGGTGGCACTGCTATATAACTCCCCTAGGGCCACAGTGCGAGTCAATGGATGAATCTCTCATAATTTTCCTATTGCACTGGGGATGAGGCAGGGCTGTCCCCTATTCCTGCTACTATTTGCACTGACGGTGGAGATCCTGGCATGCCAGATTAGACAACAATCGGAGATACAGGGATTCAGGGTGATCCCGGGAGATACCTCGGAAGAGAAAATCGCCCTATATGCGGACAACATTCTCTTATTCATAATATGTTCAGACATCGGGATATAAGGTCAAGTGATACAAATCGCAGATATATAGCTTGCGCCCAATGACGGAATGTCCGCCGCTTCTGAGAGTCCTATAGGTGGCGACTAACGGGTTAACATATCTGGGTATATTTCTCACCACAGATAGTAGAGTATGTCGCCAACGCAAAGTACAATGAATATTGTCTAAATTTAAAGTGGATGCTAAGAGGTGGGAAAATCTCCTGCTAATGATAATAGGCCGGACGGGCATGTTTAAAATGATAACCCTACCACAATTCCTATACATGCTACAAAATACCTACCAGCCACTCCCATGCGTGATTTCCAAGAGATAGATGCCGAATTGCGCTCGCTATTGTGGCTGGGGAAGCACCCACAGATTGTACTGTGAACATTGCAGTGCACCAATACAATGGAGGGCTGACTTTCCCAGACGTAGAAGCCTACTATTGGGCTGAGCACCTTACCCCGATTAATGACTGGATACATGTAGCCGGCAATCACCCGAAATACAGGTAGGAGCAAGAAACATTGATGTCATGCACATTTCTCCAATATCTATATGGAGGTAAGGGAGTCAAGGGGCTGCTTCCAGACACACAAACCACTCTAGAGGCATGGGGGACCGCATCTAAAACAATGGGATGGGCTCACAAACTCACTAAGGCAACTCCACTATGGAAAGGGAATTGGCTAAAGGAGATGAGTAAACTAACGGGATTCTGAGAATGGGACACCATAGGGATCTCAACGCTAGGGGATATTATAGATAATGATACCCCTAAAACCTTTCCTGCTCTATGTAATGAATTCACACTTCAAACACCCCAACTCCTCAAATATGCCCAACTTACACATGCATGGGGGCAGAGGGTATAAAAGGGGCTAACCTACTGGAATTTGCACCACTAAGGCAGTATCAGTCACTTATAAAACCCTAAATAACAACATGCCAGACAACCTAGGGAAAACGTAGGAACACATGGGAGGAGGACCTGGGGGAAATGGAAAATGTGGATTGGGAGGCCACTTTGATGCATCCTAGGGAGGTGGCAATCAAGACGTGACTATGCCTTATCCAATATAAATTCCTCCATAGAGCCTACTGTGACCGGGTTAAGTTAAACAGGATCGGGAGAGCTGACAACCCGAACTGCCTCAGATGTGGACAAGACCTGGGTAACTTTCATCACACACTATGGGGCTATCCAGCCATATAGACCTACTGGAATGAGATCGTAGGAGAAATAAGTAGAGTAATGCAGGCGACCATCCCCATGGACCCAAAATTGATACTGTTAGGGATTCCTAGCGAATTAGACATAGACAGATCACAGCTGCTACTCAGCACACTTGGAATAGTGATTGCGAAAAGAGACATAGCAAGGCATTGGGGTGCCCAGACACCGCCAACAATACACAAATGGAAGGCAGGAACGAACGTATACACGGCAGCGGAAAGGGTCACATATAAGGGTAGAGGCTACCCAAGAAAGTTCCATAAGCTATGGGACAGATGGATGAAATACTAAGGGCTGGACATACCAGATAATGGCACACAGACAACATACACCAGGGAATAGATTAGATTCCACCACGATATGTACCTAGTGATGATAAGATACTCCAAAATAATGACAACATGGACAATGTTTATATGTACTGGGCATGGGCTAGATAATAACGACATAATACAGTTAAATAATACAGAATATGTATTATGTTTGTATACACTCCAAGGATCATGGGGACTCGAGGGGGGCCGCCTATCACTATGTGTGATGACAGTTGTTTTTCTTAACCCCTTCGACGCGCATGACGGAACGGTTCCGTCATGCACGTCGGTTGCGCTGTGCGCATGACGGAACCGTTCCGTCATAGCCCCGCCCGCGCACGGAATCTTCAGCGTGGCGCGGAAATCCGCGCCACGCTGAAGAGGTTAAATGGTTTGTTTACACTTTATTCCTCTTATGGAATTGAAAATCATTAGAAACTCATCGGATTCAGGGTTAGTGCAAACAAAGCGTCCTAGCCATCGGTATAACAAAACTGGCTGTCAATCAGTCTCATGCAAAACCCACTAAGCAGGGCAGGTGCGATTTGATTATCAGGTTTATCACTGCCCCCGCGATGATCAATTAAAGCTCATAAGTTTGTCTGGGAAGAAAGGTAGAGCTTAAACAGAATTTCTGACCCATTGGAGAGAGAGAATCGATGAACAAGTGGCACTAGATTCTCAGCTAGCCTATCATTGGATCGTCATCAATTGATTTAATCATGAGAGTCAATAGAGGAGGAATATTGTTTCACTGAAATTAGAACCGAGCAGATTACAGGGTGGCATTGTCTAATATATCATCTTGGGGCCGATTCACAGAACTAATCTGAGACAAAATCCTAAACTTACTACTTTTGGTATTCACTGAAGGCATTTAGTAGTAGTAAAGTTAGGATTTTGTCTTAAATTTGACTTAAGACAGACTTAAGACAGACTTAAGACAGACTTAAAACAGACTTAAGACAAACTTAAGACAGACTTAGGACAAACTTAAGACAGACTTAAGACAGACTTAAGACAAAATCCTAACTTTACTACTACTAAATGCCTTCTGTGAATACCAAAAGTAGTAAGTTTAGGATTTTGTCTCAGATTAGTTCTGTGAAGCGGGCCCCTTGTTCTTAAGGCAATCGCCTTCCTTAAAAGCAGACTTATGACACTTTGGGGTATTCCTCATATTTAATCCAGCACAATTTCTTCTTACTAGGGATGCAGATTGATTACTCTGCCTATCATTAAAGCATCAAGTAAGTACCAGAGCCTCCCTGCTCTTGAGTAGCATTTGAGTTCGCTCTGTGTATGACTTTGGAGATGTTGGTCTCCATTTAATAATGGTCTACAAGTTCCGTACTGTGTGTGCAAATGGTTCCAGGGAATTCACTGGTTTTGGGACTAATACCACTCTCTGCAATCTGGCAAGTCCTAAAACTGATAAATAACAGTAATAGTTGCCAGAGGTTGGGGAAAATCTAGACGTGTGGTTAGCTCCTTGGCTCTGTACCCCTGGTTTCTGACCTCTCCCTTATATATTTTTTGACCACCTCTTGGAGCTTGCTGTTCAGAGTCACCCCCAAAATGTTCAGTTCAATAATCTCATTTTTTTGAACATTGACTGTATAAAGGAGGTCCTTGGGAGACATCGCTCTCCGCTGGAAGAGAACAGGATTGCTCCACGTTGTTTATTTTATTTGGTGCTTCGTTAGATCGGGCTCATTCTGGGCAAGAGGCGTAAATCCATTATGACACAGTACATTAGGCACACTATGCAGAGGCGTATTTGACTGGGGTCCTTGTAGGTTGTTCCAAAACACAGTAGTGCTACCTGTTGCAGGCTCACTCTTTGGCTGAGCTAATCTGCGGCCTTTCCCGGGTTGCTCCTTTATCTTTTTTATTTTTTAAAGCTTGGTTATGTTTGGGACAGACTTTACACCCTCTCTCAGCCATTCAGAGCCCATCATAGATTCAACCTCCTCAGCAAGAACATCATGTTCCCCTAGAGTGCTGTCGCTGCTGCATGTTTGACAGGTTTCTTTGATTTAACAATGTCCTGTGGACTCTCGGCAGCCTTCCGTTTGCCCTTGTTTTTAATCTTGGGAAGTCATTACTCTTTATGGGGGAAGGGAAGCAGGCAGCACTCAACAGGAATTATATCAGCCACCACACAACAGCAAAACGTCCAATAATTAAAAGCCAAGTGTGGAACACAGATAATAATAATGACACCCTCCCAGCCAGAAGAAACAATTTAGATGAATAAATAGGACTAAAAGAGATTTCATACACATAAAAGACTAATTGAAAATTGTATAATCACACAAACCCATTTGATTGTGGCTGGCGAGTAGCAAAAGGTAATATTGCATGATTCCATACTAGGCAGATTTGTATAGTGTTCCGGCACAAGGGTGGAGTTAGAAAACATCCAGAACTTCGAGGCCAGATCCATGAGTTCCGGAAGCCCGCAAGCGTATCCACGCTTGCCCGAAGAACGAATGCACAAGCGTGGTTAAGGCAAATGCGCTCTAGTGTTCGGAATGGACTGGGAAACAGGAGTGTCTGGAAGCGGACACGGGAGGGTAAGTGGGCCTGGGGCTGGGTCTGGGATTGGGGTAGTTTTCAGTGGTGGTGGGGGTTTGGGATAGTTTTATGCGGTGGTGGATGTTCGCAGTTGTTTTAAGGGATGGTGGGTGTTTGGGGTAATTTTAAGGGGTTGTGGGGGTTCAGGGTAGTTTTCGGGGGTCGTGGGGGATCGGGGTAAGTTTCAGGAGTGGTGGATGCTCGGGTTAGTTAGTGTTCAGGGGTGGTGGGGATTTGAGGTAGTTTTAAAGGGGTGGTGGGGGTTCAGGGTAGTTTTCAGGTGTGTTGGGGGTTCAGGGTAGTTTTCAGAGTTGGGGTGGGGGTTCAGGGTAGTTTTCAGTGTTGGGGGTTAGAGGTAGTTTTAAGGGGTGGTGGGGATTCAGGGTAGTTTTTAGGGGTGTAGGGAGGTCCGGATAGATTTCAGGGGTGGGGGTGTACGCTGTAGCTTTCAAGGGGAGGTATGTTTAGGGGTTGTTTTTAGGGCTCAGGGAGGGGGATGGGGTAGTTTTTAGGGATTAGGGTAGGGCGGGCCCTTTTTAGGGCTCAGGGGTGGGCGAGAAGTATTTAGGGCAGGGTTTTAGGCATTAGGGCAGGGGGGACACAGTGTCGGGGTTGAGTGAGGGTAGGGGTATTTGCACTTCAGGGCGGGGGAAAGGGGGAGTTTGTAACTTAGGGCAGTGGGGAGGGGGTGGTAACCTTAGCCACACATACCCCTTTACCATGCATGCGTTTACCACAAACATTTGTGGTAAAGGCATGTGTGGTAAAGTAATGCGTGGTTAAGACGTGGTCGTTATACAGACCACGTTGTTTAAGTATGCAGGGTTAAGGAACTAGTTGTTCCGTCAACCGTGGAGTTACTGTAGGGAATTGCAGGGCTGTAAGGGAAAGATCCATTCGTACATAATTCAACCCTGCACCATTACAAATGACGCAACCATTTACTGTGCCTTCGACAGGGATACGTAATAACAAGAAGGGTGGTGGTCCTGCCCTCCCTCTCACTGGCTACGACAGGGGACGACTGGCCCGCCCTTAGCCAGCTTTGTCCAGGCACAGACTGCGCACATTCTGCACAGAGCGCCAGCAACTTGACCTTTAAAGCACCTGAACTGTAGAAGGAGCCTGCCTTCTCCTCGCCTCCATGTTGACCCTAACAGATATTCTGGGGTTTGTAGTCCGCCTTGCTGGAAGGAAAGTGTCCCAAACAGAAACAGCCCAGCCGTAACTCGTGCTATATATCGCTTGGAAGCTGAGGGGAGCCCCCTCCTCTTTCCCCTCACAGGAATTCTGGCGTGTGTTGACCGCCTTGTTGGCGGCAAAAAAACTGTCCCTACTGGAGAGGCAGCAACTCGCACTATATAGCGCCTGGGTTATGGGAGTAGCCTACCTCCTCCTCTCCCTTCACAGAAATTCAGTAGTCCCCCTTGCTGATAGCAAACAAAGTGCCCTTATTTCTTTGTTACACCAATTACTTTGCACATTTTCTTTAGGAACTGTCTCTTTGCCTGTGAAAAATGTAAATGGTTGAGTCAAGGTTTTCCTTTTTGACAAGAAAGAGAATGTTGCCCTTTGGTGAATTTATTTCTTGTCTGGTTAGGGCGGGTGCTCAGGCACACCTCCTGTCAAGACTGTGACGTCTCTCTCCTAATCCACGTTGTACATTCTCCTAAATTCAATGTGAGTACTTTAGTTCAGTTGCTCTTTCATGTAACAGATTTTAAATTGTAAAAAGTATACTGTATATGGCATGAAAACACAGGTTTCCATAGATTTCATTTTTGGTAGTTCAAAATCAACCCCTTGTACATGTATTTTGTTTTTAGGTTACTTTTCTTATGACTGGTGAAAAGAAATATATTTCTTAAGTTCAAAAGATCTTTATTAGAGAAGTAAAGGTGTCAATACATAAGAAAGACTAAAGCATAACAGCAATATAATAAGTAGAAAAAACATGTCTGTGGAAATAAACATGAAACTAAGAGATAACAAATAATTGAGGCTATATAACAGAAATCAGTACTGGAAATAATATGCAATAAAATGATTTATGGAAAATGCAAAGGAACAAAAAAGGTCAATCAGGGAGGCTTGGGGACCTCCTGCTGAAAGGGAGGCAAATGAGACGAGCGCTTAGCGCAAATATCAAGGTACAAAGTCACAGGTAGCCAAAGGTCATGTCGTTTTTTAGCCAGACTAAGGGGATAGATAAGAACGGTATCTAGCCTGTGATTATGGCATACATTGTACTACCATGCTCTAAAAGAGATATTAGCAACATTTTTCCAATTTACAGTAATTTGCTGGAATGCAACAGCTAGCAACAAGTCAACAATCTGCACATTAAAATCCACATCTGCCCAGCAGGAAGAGAGGCTTCCTAAAAAAACATTGACAAAGGAAAAAGGAAATGCAGTGTGAAATATGGCATTAATCTGGGCCCAAACTTGTTTCCAAAAATTGTTCACAGCAGTACATGAAAAAAGCATGTGAAAAAGAGTAGCCTTGGGTGTCGAGCAGGACCAACAATGGTCAGTGATTAAAGGAAACCTCTTATTCAACATATGGGGTGAAAAAAGAAGTCTGTTATAAATAAAGAAAAGGGTTTGCGTAAGGGAGGCAGCCCTGGATGATTTGCGAAGTTTGGTCCACACTTTATCCCAAAGAGAGATGGGCCAAGAAATATCAAGATCAGATTCCCATTGTTCCTCTACCGTGGATTTTGGCCTGGGGGTGAGAGTCTTGTGAAATGAGCGATAAATTAATGAGGCAGTATTATGAGTGCGAAGCAAGGAGTGAAGGCATAGAGTGGGATTGGAAGGATCGGGCTGGGCGGGAGAGTTGGAAAGTTGGATATAGGTGGACATTACTGCATTTTTGAGCGTGAGGTACTTACGGGCAAAGGAGGAGGGGAGGTTGAAGTTATGGCAAAGAACAGAGAAAGGTAAGAAATCAGAGCCAGAAAAGAGGTGGGATACCCAGATCAGTCCTTTTTGTCTCCAAGATTTCCAATAAAAGGGCTTGTGATTAATGAGGATGCTATTGTTATACCAAATGGTGGTATTGAGAAAATCGGCTACAGAAGAAGGAGGGCTTGGGGAAGTGGAAAGAAGAAGCTTGGTGGTGAATTTGTGGATGGGAGTGGAAATGAGCTGGGGTTTGCGAGAAAATGAGAGATATTCAGCGAAAGTAAAGGGGGATAAAGAAAGACGCTCAATAACAAGCCATAAAGGGGGAGAATCAGCAGGCTCTTGCAACCAAAGGGAAGCTTGTCGTAGAAGGAAAGCTTTGTGGTAAGTGGGAAAATCTGAAAAATTGACCCCACACTCTAGTTTGGGAAGTCGTAGTCTGTACAAGGACATACGCGCTTTTTTGCCTGACCAGAGGAAAGAAGAGAGAATAGTGTTGAATTTCCTAAAAAATTTTGCTGGAATAGGAATTGGAATGTTGGAAATAGTTTAAAGAACTATTGGGGAGAGCATCATTTTAATCGTGTCGAGGCGACCTCACCAGGAAAGGTAAAGTGGATGCCACCTGGAAGTAAGGTCAGACAGTCTCTGGGTACACTTGCTAAGACATAGTGAGACAGTGTCTGAAAGGGAGGGGGTAACATGCAAACCAAGATATTTGATATGCGAGGCATTCCAAGTGAAATTGGGCGTAACTAAATCAGATTTGAAGGTGAATTTTGTGAGGGGTAAAATTTCACATTTGTCATTGTTCAACTTATAACCGGAAATTTGGGAGTACTCATGGACTTCAGTTAGAAATGCAGGAATGGAGATGGCAGGGTTGGAAATAAAGAGAAGGATGTCATCCGCATAGGCAGCAAGTTTAATGTTTGTTTGAGAACAATGGAAACCGTGCAGATTAGGATTTTGGAGAAGTTTTGAGAGGAAGGGTTCTAAGGCCAGATTAAAAAGGAAAGGGGAAAGGGGACAGCCCTGACGAACTCCTCTACCTAAGTTGAAGAAAGAGGAGATTAGGCCATTAGCACAAACCGCCGCTCTGGGATTGGAATACAGGAAAGAAACAAAGGAAATAAAATTAGGACCAAACCCAAACCATCTGAGGGCGGAAAAAAGAAAAGTCCACTCTACTCTGTCAAACGCTTTTTCTGCGTCCAAAGCAATTGCTGCTAACGAATCTTGAAATCGTGAGGATTTGGACAAGACATTAAACAGAAGTCTGGTATTGTCTGTAATGAAACGACCTCTGACAAATCCAGATTGCTCTGGGCCCAATAATTCAGGAAGAAAGGGGTCTAGTCTTATGGCAAGGGATTTAGCGTATATCTTGTAATCAATATTGACTAAAGAAATTGGTCTATAATTCTTGCAATACTGGGTATCTTTCCCTTCTTTGGGTATTATGCATATGTGAGCGTCTGAAAAAGTGCCAGATGAAGTACCACTAAGGACAAAAGAATCAATAAGAGAGTGTAATCTGGGTAGTAGTAATTTAGAGAATTGCAAATAAAATTCAACGGTAAATCCATCCGGACCCGGAGCCTTATCCTTCTTAAGTGACTGAAGCGCAGTGTATAGGTCGGAACTGGAGATGGGTGTTTCAAGAGTGGATAAGTCAACAGGAAAATTGGGGGGAGCCTGAATGCTGGAGAAGAAGTTAGCAAGGGATTGGGGAGTAGGGTGAGTTTCAGAAGAGTAAAGCGTAGCATAAAAGCGGGAAAATTCTTCTAAAATATCAGCATCTGTATGCCTTAAAACAGAATTAGCATCAAAAACAGACTCAATATTCAGTTTGTGTTGCTTAACTTTTAAATAATTGGCTAAAACCTTCCCCACTCTGTTCTTACCCCCATAAAATTTTGAGCTAGATTTCAACAAATATAACGAAGCATCATCAGTGGATTGTTTGTTAAATTGCATCTTAGCTTCAATAAGAGCAGTCAAACTTTCCTGCGAATGGGAGGTATAAAAGGAGTGCTCCAGTTTTTTAATCGTAAGGAGGAGATCACTAGTACGCTTGCGAGCGGTTTTACGCTTTTTAGCCACAAAATCAATGATGAAACCCCTGGCTGCAGCTTTGTAAGCGTCCCAAATAACATGCTTGGGCACATCGGGCGTATCATTAATGGCAAAAAATTCTGTGGTAAATTTAACAAAGGAGGTAGTGAATTTGGGATCAAGAAGGAGAGTGATATTAAAGCGCCATCGCTTTGGCCCAGTGGCCTTGGGTAAAACATCAATGTTAACCAGAACCGGGGCATGATCAGAGAACAAAATGGGGCCAGTATCGGAGTGAGGGACTGAGAGATATGATGGGAAAGAAAAATATAAGCAATGTGGGACTGGGATTGGTGGGATGGGGAGCAAAAAGTAAACTCTTTAGTAGTAGGATTGCATAAACGCCAGGCATCAACGAGTTTGTGCTGGGAAACTGCCTGAACAAACAACTTGTGAGACTTATTAGGGACATAGGATGCTTTGGAATGCCTATCCAGAAAGGGGTCATGGGGTAAGTTGCAATCTCCTGCCATAATAAAATTATCATCAATGTATTCAGAAATACGGGAAGCCATTGTGCGCCAAAAGGCGGGGTCGCCACCAGTAGGTGCGTAAATGTTGAGAAGGGAGATGGGAATACCCTTCAAGAAAAGTTTGACATACAACCATCTGCCCTCGGGATCTAACTCAGAAGACAAAAGAGAGTGAGAGAGAGATTTGCGAACTAACACAGCCACCCCATTTCTTTTACCATCCCCAGGGGCAGAGAAAACCTCACCAACCCAACTCCTTTTGAGCTTAACAGCTTCAACATTAGACAAATGTGTTTCTTGCAAGAAGGCAATGTCAACATTCAATTTGGCTAGATGAGAAAGAATTTTTTGCCTCTTAATGGGAGAATGAAGACCTTTAACATTCCAGGATACAATACGCACTGACATTAAAGATTATTAAAAGAATAATACATAGAAGGAATAAAACATGGAGAGAAAGCCTCGTGAAAAATAAAAGACGTAGGAAAAAGAAAGAAAGAAAGAGAATAGAGAAGAAATGAAATGGACAGAAGCAGGAAGAGGAAGAGAAGACTGAGAAATGCCATAAAGATAGAGGAAAACCAAAGTGTTACTAAGATCAGTGAAACGAACAGATAAAGTCCGAAGATAGTAATAATAAAGGTCCAATGAAAGAGAAAACAGAACATGCGCAGAGAGATCAATGAAAAAATAAGATGAGAGTAAGAACGGCCAACAGGAAAGGAAAGTGAATATAAGTCATAGGAGAGGTGAAGTGACAAGTGAATGAAGTGTATAATGAGAATGAAGCATGACCGAGGGAGCCAATAAAAGGTGAGGAGAAAAGGGGAAAGAGAGAGAGAAAAGGAAAAAGGTCGTAAAAAAGGTAATGACACCAATAAACCTGAAGACATGAAGGGAAAAATCAAGAACAATAGAAATAGAACAAAAACAAACATATCATAAAGGATATGAGGAATACTTACAAGGGGTAAATTAGGAGAGGTACGGTCAGGAACAGGAACATGCAAAAACGTATGTGGAGACGAGGGGAGGGAGGTAGGGCCAACTGGAGAAGGCAGGACACTCGTGGTCAGCAAGACATCCGACCAGAGGAACAAGGCGGAATGCGGAACATTGAGCTACGAGGGAAGAAAAATAACAAGGTTAGGCAACGGCAAACGACAGAGACATTAGACAAGCAAAGGATGGGGCGGACCAAGAACCTCTGACGTAAATAACAAACATTTCTGTAAAAAGTGTAAACTCATCAAGAACACACACAAGTCAAAGAACATTTGAGTTAGAAAAATCAGCAACAACTGAAAACTGGAACAGCATAGTATAACTACGGAAAGAGTCACGGTGGGAGAGAAGAGGAAGGCCCAGAGAGCTCCATGTCAGACTGGCTGCAAGAGTTCAGGAAACTTCGAAGTCGCGTATGTCGTGGTTTTATTATTGTAGGTGACTTTAAATAAGCAAGGGTGGAAGAGACCGTATCGGGCACCAACGGAGCGAAGGTCAGGTCTCATGTCCAAAAAGGCCTTACGTCGGTTCTCAGTGGCTCTGGCGTAATCCTGCGCGAAGAACAGATTGGAACCCGACCATGTGAGACGGGGAGAGGCTCTGGCTGCTGAAAGAACTTTCAGCAGATCTGTATACTCCAGAAAATACATTATTACACCTCTGGGCTTCGCTGGCGTGGATAGAGAGGAGGAAGCTCTTCCAAGCCTGTGGGCGCGCTGGATATTGAGCGGTGGGTCTTCGGGTAAGTGTAAAAGCTTGGGAAGAAATGACTTGAAAAAATTGATGGAGTCACTCCCCTCGCATCCTTCCACCAGGCCTTAAAGGCGACGATTGTTGCGCCTGTTTCGATTTTCCAAGTCCTCCATCTGCTTCTGGAGAGAGGAGACTTGCGCATGCAGATGGGTGACTTTGGCTGCGGAATCCTGAAGAGAAGAGACATCACGCTCCACTGACGACACTCTTTCATCCATTGAAGCCCAGTTATCAGTAAGAACCTGCAACTTAGCGTTGGTTTCTTCCATAAAAGGGCGCAAGGTCCTTATCTCTTCAAGGAGTAACTCCATCGAGATGGTCGAAGAGGACTTGGGAGGCGAAGGTGGATCTTTTTTCAACCTCTTAGGCATCGTTTTTGCTGAAGGCTGTGAAGCGGCTTCCATATGTGACGTCATCTCACTGGAAGGTAGAGACTGGGAGGCTTCTAAATGGGCCAGTTCCGTGAAAAGCCTGGAATTCTTAATATAATTGCGCTTATGGACCTTGCTGGAAAAATCAGCCATCGATTCGTCTATGAAGTGCAGGTTCACCTGGGACACACCGGAAGACTGGGAACGAAACAGGCACCTTGCGGGAGCAAAAGAGCGTGAAAAATAAAATAAAAATAAAAGAGAGGCAGCTAAAAAGAATTGGCGAAAAAATATGCCAGGCCAGAAAGAACAAAAATACCAAGAGCCAGGAAAAGCAGAATAAAGTCTCAAAATGGCTGCCGGGTTTGAGGAGAAGAAGAAATGTCCATTAATTCATAAAAAAGCCGTACGAGTCAAGAAAAAGTCACCTGGAAATACTTGGCTGTGGCATCTGTGTCACCCAAAGTGCTGTGATCAATGTAGGTCCGTAAAAACATCCAGGACTTCAAAGCGCGCTAGACGCGCTGCTGAGGTGATTTCAGGCATGCAGGAAACAAAATGGCGGTCGCGGCCGTTACAGAGCCGCGACCGGGACCAAAAGAGACAGCAGAGTCAGAGGGAAGACCATCACGGCGGCAGAAGAGGGCTCAGGACATGCCCGTCACCTTTAAACTGCCGAGGCTTCCCTACAATGGTCGCGTGTGACGCGCGAAACCGCCGGTGAACCCTGGCTTGGACGGAGCTCTACTCCGGCGCCGCCATTCTCCTCGGGCGCCTTGCCACGCCCCAAGAAATATATTTCTGATGCAAATACTGAATCAGGTTTTACAGTCAGATTAACATTGCCTGTTATGTGTATCAATGTAAAACATTCACAATTTCTTTTCACTGAAATTCTTCCCATGGGTGCAGAGAAAACAATTTGCTTTGACAAGTAGCAGCATCTTGGGGTGGGACTCTTACTAGCATACCTTTAAACGTATATATCTGCTCAAGGTAGCTTTCTTCATAAATATGGTTTGAGCGAGGTCTTTAGGGGTGTGACAAAACTCAGCATGCCTGAAACGCTGATGGGTTCTTTTCCCTTTTAATACAAAAAAATATTTTCGTGATGGTGTTATCTGGCGAACTTTCAGCAAGGGTAACTGCAACTTTATCTGACATTATGTACATAGGAAAAATGAGTACTTCATTGGATATGCATTTGAACATCCGCAAAGGTATGACTTTGTGGGCTTCACTACTTTACCATTAGCATCCCATCCCCTACACTGGAAACATAAACAATGCCACTCCTACCTCAAAGAGTAGTGCTTAAAAACTGTCATAACTGTAGATATTCTTTATTCAGCAGTTGTAGTTTCCATATCTGAGAGTAAATGTCTGCTCGTCCTAATTTGGTGAATAGGGGTCCATTTTCAATTGTTGCTGATTCTACACTTAGATTGAACATAGGTGGACAGAACTAGTTGAGTATAAGGTCAAAAACTGAAAACATGCCCTCCCCTGTGATAGTTTTACACAACAGTTGATGCAAAACAGTCAGTGTTCCATGCAATTCTATGTTATGCGGCACTTACCGTGCTATAACCAGCAAAGAAAAATGCCTTTATTTTATCATCATTGTCAGTGTCAACCCCGTCTGCACTGTCTCCAACACTGCAGTATCAATTCATCATCATTATGATGTCATTATCATGTGTGTCCCCGCCCTTTTTCCCCGGAACGCATTCATGTCTCTGAATGAGCTCTGAAAGGGGCGGCTAACCTGACACTGACAGATGTGCGTGTCTCGCCCTGAGTGATGGCCGTGAGACCTGCTTCACTCCTCACCTGAACCAATACACCTGTGTTTTAGCTAACTGCATGTCACGATGGACTGACTAGGTCTGCGGGCACAGACCGTACACCACTCTCACGCTTTAAGGTCACACTTTTATTTCTCTGATGATCATGGTCTTAGGCTGAGAGCAACGAACGAAACAGACACTATTTATTAGAGACCACTTACAATAGTCTGATTTTACAGGCACATCAAGGGACAGAATAAATGAATTAGAAAAACAAAGCAGCTTCTGTTTACAAGACAGGTTATAGGTTGGAGGACTATTTGGAATATGGACCTCTCATTAAAGCGGATTACCAGACTTTGAGGGTCATGGAAGTTTTTGTTTTGCTTATCCCTGTGTTAAGAATACAGACAAGGATTATAGATCAGTTAGGTATTTTAGGGCTATATGAGATCAAAGTAGGCGGTGCTTACTGCTCCCTCTAAGGTGTGCGCCTGGGCGGCCGCGCACTCAACAATCACAGCTCTGCCAAGTACCACGCATCAGGCGTTAGACTAACGTATTTCAGTGTGGTAATCCACATCAACGCACTGAAATGGATAGTCATGTATTTATAGTGCCTCAGTATCAAGCCAGAGCACACTGTTAGAGACTGAAATGCAGCGTGCAGTCCGTGCTCCTTGAGCAGCCTTGTGGGGGGGTGGCTCAGCTCGTGACTGGACTGGCATAGGCAGGATGAGAGCAGAGGCTACAATTTATAAACTTTCTCCACCACCTCAATCCATTCAGGTTCACTGTCAGACTTGCCACATGATGGCAACTCACAGTCCATCCTAAAAATATGGCCAATGGCTGCTATCGACAGACTCGCTCTCTTCATACAGTATCGGGATAGCGCAGTGCAAGCAGACTAAAGGGAAGACTCAAGTTTGTCAGTCACTCAGCTTTAATAATCTGACAGTCTTTTTAACCTTTAACCTGTGGCGGGTCCTGTCCCAGTCCGGACTGCCACAGGAGTGGTGGTGTCTTACTGGCAGCACTGAGCTGCAGCCAGGCAGCCGAATCTCAGAATGCATGCTCTGGCGCAGTCGGCATGGAGTCGGCGACTATCCTCCTGAAGGAGCATTGCTGCAGCCGTGTCCAAAGACAGCAGCACCCCGGAGGGAGCGAGCGAGCCTACACCTGCAGGTTAGGAAACCCGCAACCCACCTTGGAACTGAATCTCTCTCCACGTGGGCCTGTAACTTCCAGGTCGGTTTGGTCTAGTATCCCCACAGACCAGACCAGGAGAACAAGTTAGGGATTATACACACGCCACCCTGCATGCAGTCAGCAGGTAATAGGCGCCACAGGGGGTGAAAGGGTCTTCACTAAGCTCCTAACCGCAAATGGCATGCTGCCCCACCGGTGTTTCACAGCAGAAAACCGGCAGTGATCTGCAACGCCACAGAAAGTAAGGGACCCTGCGTGACACCTGCCTACATCTGGCATCTTTCCCCCACACCAGAGAAACCCCTCTCCACCCAGCATCCCACTTCCATACTTCCCTTCTGCATAGGACTTCCTGGGCATGCCCCCTGCACACGAGGCTGCAGCAGCTGACTGCGGCCTACTCATAAACAAGCTGGAAGCTGAGCCCTGTGGAGCAGTCACCAGTGGATGCTGGCTCCCCAGAGCCTCTCTACGCGCCTGCCTAGCGGAGTGAGTCCAGCCCCTAGCATCGACAATTTGATAACTGGCTATGGTAATGAGGGGCAGCCGTTCTGGTGCCGGTCCAACTTTCAGCGCTGCCAGCAGCTGTGTCACTTACGAGCCTGGTGTTTGTAGTAGCTCTGTGACAGCTGCAGCCTGCTGGTGTGATCTTGTGCTGCGGTGTGGGGGAGGTAATGTTGCGCCGACCAGGGCTGACACTGCTCTGCTGCATTCTTCAGTAATCATTATTATTAGGGTAGATTAAACCGTACGGTCTTTAAAATAAACAGCGTCCTAGCTGGCTGTAATCTGTGTGCCTCACTCTCCTGAGACTTGCCAATGCCCTTGATTCTGTCTACGGTGGTTCATGAGTATTAGGTTAGTGCCCTTCCATATCTGGTGTTTTGCAGAAATTTTAAGATCTTCTTAGAGTTTCTCTTTGCTGAAATGGGTGTAATTTCTGATATTTATATGCTTCCCTCATCTTCATTGCTTGATTTTGTTTGAGAGAAAGTGTCACTCATAGTTGTTGAAATGTCACTGAAATTCTGAAAATGTCACACACTAATCTAAAACCTTGGCAGGTATTTATTTATTTTAAAAGATTTATATAGCGCGAACATGTCCCTAGTGGGTATCGGAGCGCTTTACATGACGAGAAGTATTGTAACATTTGGCCTGGAAACAGTAAACACATGCGTGACAACCAAACAAATCATAAAGTGAAATAGGATAACACGGATTGGTCTTGAATAAAGACAGTAAAAGGAATGTCAATCCCCATAAGGGTTTGCTAGCTATACATTTTCAATGTGGCTGATATATTGTCAGTAGAAAAGATTTGGCTTCTTTTTTGAAGGAGGAGGTAGGTGGTAGAGAGTTCCATAACTTGGGTGCAATAACCGAGAATGCTCTGGCACCTGTTTCTTTATGGATTCAATATCCGCGCAGGGGGCACACTGTAGTGCAAATTTCAAAGGAGAGTTCTTTAACAATTAAGGGGCACATGCACAACCGTATTTATCAGTCGCAAATGGAGAATCAGGCCATTTGCGACTGCTAAAATGATTTGTGCAATGTACCAACCCTATTTTGCGATTCTGTAACTTATTACCAACTCGCAAAATAGGGGTTGTGAGACGCTATTATGAAGGGGCATGCCAAGGGCATCTTTTCCTAATAGCAAATCACAAAGGCATGTACAATTGTTTTGCGACTGGAATGTCGTTGTAAAATAACCGCAGTTTAACACCTACTTTAAGTAGTTGGTAAACTAGTTTCAAATGGAAAGGGGCCCCCAGGGGTCCCCTTCCACTATTTGACTGACAGCACCTACTCTCAAAAAATGAAACAGAAACATTTCCTTTTTCTTTTTCAAACACATCCTGTTTTCCTTTAAGGAAAACGGGCTGCATTAAGAACCCAAACACAGAAAGTGTGGTCTGTAGTCCCCAGCAGTCTACAATCTCTGTGTTATTGCCCATTCCCAATGGATCACAAATTGTGACCTGTCTCCTGAATATTGATATGGCAGGTCCATTTCGACCCTATTGGAAATTGCTAATGTGTCTAAGACACATTAGTACATTTTCATTTTGCAAGTTTAATTGGGAGTCATAAAACATTGCAATTAAAGGTTCACAAAATGAAATGGTCACACGTCTGGCCCTAGGGCCAGATGTATGAGGCATTTTACAACTGGTAAAATGCATTTTCCTATGTACCAACCCTATTTTGCAACTTGGTAACCTATTACCAACTCGCAAAATAGGGTTTGCCAGTTGCTATTAGGAAGAGGCTCGTAAAGGGTGTCCCTTCAAAATAGCAAGTCTCACCGGGATGTATGAATGTTTTGTGATCTGGCATGCAGTTTAAAAACATTTGTGTATTACCACCAATTTCAAGGGACCCCTTCCCCTTTGTGAATGGGGGCACCAACATTTTTTCAGAGCAGGCAGTGGTCCCACTGAGCACTGCAGGGGCGGCTCCTCCATGTGGGCGGAGGTGCTTCGACTCACTGCTTTCTCGCAGTGCGAGAAGCAGAAACATAAAATGGTATTTTAAATACCATTTTATGTTTCTGCTTCTCGCACTGTGAGAAAGCAGAAGGGTTTGGTTGGGAGCGGGCGGGTGGGCGGTCCTGCTCATTGGCAGGAGAGGAGTGGCTTGCCCACTCTGAGGGGGCTGACTGTTTGTTCGGCCCCAGGGCTGACCAAACAAGTCATGCTCACTCTCCCTTTTCTACATATGGGCTGCATGTAGCCTACATGGAGTAAATGGCCTCCCCATAGACGCCTGTGTGGTCAGCGTCCCAGCCAATCACAACGCTGCCATTGCAGCGTTGTGATTGGCTTTGAGGAGGGGAGGGAGACTACCTGCTTCCTGTGAGGAGCAGAGAGAGAAGCAGACGCGGCACGGGACTGGACTGGGCCAGCAAAGATACGTCAACATTTTTTATTTTATTTTAAATTAAACGCCCCCCCATCTGATCCCCTCCACCCGCGAGTCATGCCGTCCGCTACTGGAGCACTGCCCACTTGAAAATAACTAATGAAAAGAACTCTTTTTATTTTAATTTCTGATATGCATCCCATTTTCCTTCAAAGAAATCGGGCTACATTAAAAAATTTAAAAAGCTGCTTTATTTAAAAAAGCATTCACAGACATGGTGGCCTGCTGAGTCAGCAGGCCACCATCCTTGTGAGTGCCGACCATTCCCAATGTGTAAATAATTGTGACCTGCTTCATGTATATTAATGAGGAAGGTCCCTTGCGACCCATTTGGGAATCATAAACAGTGTCTGAAACACTGTTGTACATCAGGTTTTGCGAATCGCAAATTTTGAGTTGTTAAAAATTGCAACTTGTGAGTCGCAAACCCTGTTGGTCGTACATGTCGCCCTTAGAGGAGTCATCCAGCAGACGAGAAATGAAAACAAACTAGGTTAATTAAACCTGACAGGCAATAATTTGCATTAATGTATGGGGAGATCTCCATCGTTTTTGGCAGTATTTAACTTTTATTGCCAACAGATCAGAACACAGACAAACGCTGTGAAATACAATGGAGATCACCCATTCACAGATATAAATGGTTACTTTCAAATATTTTCAGGGTTCGGCTCTTGCAGGAACTCTCCCTGTGAATTTGTTCGATTGCCCACATGTACAAAGCTTTGGAGTTTAATGGCACATCCCACGTTAAAAAAAAAACTATGTGAAAATGGAAATCTCAATGTAGCATGCAGTGAAGATGAAAGAAATAAGCAAATTTGGCAGATCTCTTTGGGCATAAGGTGAGGAATCTTGCAGATGCCTTTTCCAAAAATGTGATACTTTGTCTTTGTGTTCTATTCTGTTGGCAATAAAGATGAAGCATGACATTTTTGGAAAAGGCAGCTGAAAGATTCCTCACTGTATGCACAGAGAGGTCTGCCAAAATGTGCTGATTCCTCTCTGCACGCTTCAGTAAGATTTCCATTACCACATAGTTCTTTTTTTTGTTCTCCTTTTTTCTACATGGAATGGGTCATTAAATCCCAAATTTTTGTACAGGTGGGCAAGCTAACAAATTAACAAGAATAGCCAGTGCATTAGGCAAGGCCTGAAAATAGTTAACAGGTAATCTCTACACCAAATATCACATAAATATGATAAAATCTCTACAAAACTCAAAAAGTTTATTTCTTTAACATGTGGAAGCTTTGACATTAATACATCACATTATAGCATTGAATTTGAGAAGTACTTTTTTTAAACATGAACCAAGAGGCAAGACAATTTTCATGTAAACCCTGTTTGTGGCCTAGGTTGTGGCAGCTCTAGTGCTCCTGGACCTCAGTGCAGCCTTCGACACTGTAGCACATCATACGCTGCTGCAGTGTCTGAAGAAAGGAGGGGTGACAGGCATGGCCTGGTTATGGTTGGAATCTTTTCTCACCAACCGTAGCTTCTCGGTAGAGCAAGGAGGAGCACGCTCCGATACCTTTGACCTTGGTCAAGGAGTGCCGCAGGGCTCAAGCCTCAGTCCAACCCTTTTTAATTTATATGTCACCCCCGTGGCTACCACTGCGGAACGATACGGGGTGGAAGTAGTGACATACGCAGACGACACACAGTTGGTGGTCGCTCTGACCCAACCTGCTGAACAAGCCGCCGCTAACTTCTCAGCATGCCTCCAGGATATGGCGGGATGGATGGCGAAGAATTGCCTCCGTCTTAATGGTGACAAGACTGAGGTGCTGATTGTTGGAAAACCCCCCTCAGTCTGGTCATCTGCTTGGTGGCCGCAGACCCTGGGGCCCCTTCCTACCCCTAGTGATCAGGTCAAGAATCTGGGAGTATGGGTGGACTCAAAGATGGACTTCGACTACCATACTAGACGGGTAGCCGGTTCGTGCTTCTCGATTCTACGGAAACTCCGCAAAACCATCGACCTGCTCCCAGAATCATCTAGGAAGACCCTGGTCCATGCCCTTGTCACGTCAAGACTGGACTACGGCAATGCCCTTTATCTGGGAGCCAATGCTACTAGCCGGCGGCGACTGCAGACAATTCAGAATGCTGCCGCTCGCCTGGTCCTCCGGCTGCTCAGAAGAGCCCCTTCAAAAAAATCCCTACGAACTCTGCATTGGCTGCCGATCAATGAGAGAATTGATTTCAAAGTCCTTTGCATTGGTCACAGGATCGTACATGGCAAGGGCCCGGCCTTCCTTCGGAACCTTCTTTGCCCCTATACGCCCACTCGACAACTCCGCTCGTTAGGAGCAGGCCTCCTCGCTGTCCCCAGACACAAGAAAGCCAGAATGGGAGGTAAATCCTTTCGTATTTTGGCGGCACATAAATGGAACTCTCTCCCCCTGAGCTTAAGAGTGGAAACCTCGGAGCTCATCTTCCGGAGAAAGCTCAAAACATTCCTCTTCCCTAAAGACTAACCCGTCTTGTCTGACTGACGGAGTAGATGGCTCTTCTGACAGCGCGGGGACACACTGTAAGTGTAACCATGCGCTTTACAAATTCAGAAATAAATAAATAAAATAAATAGGTTATTAGAGAGCAATAGCATAGTCTATTAAATCAAACATCAGTATTTGTACAACTAGTATTCTGAACTCACATATTTGTAAGTGCTTTCTTATTCGATAATGAGGAAAAAAGTTTTGCTAAAATAAAATATTTGTCCAGGATCACACAAGCGGGGAGCCATAATTTATCCAGGTTTCCTAGTGTCACTCTGTACAAATCATACAGGGAAGGGGTATCTATTTGACTTTTCTTATGTTAAAGCATTCTCATTACTTCTATGGGCACTTTTTTTCAGTTAGTATATAGCACAAACACCACCCGAAGGTATTGGAGCAATTTACATGAGCACCAGTTACATTTCACAAGGTCTCCATTCACTGAATATAGGCAATGGGATTGCCCAGATTCACACAAGGTTGCGTTTACTCTGAGACTCTATCCTGGTTCCCCTGCTCCAAAGTCATAAACTCTGGATTACACAACATCCAGGGTACAGGGAGGGAGGCAGGCAGAAGCCAGTTGAAAGCATGTCTCATTACGCCACGAGGTTCCAAATGGACCTTTAGCTGAGCCAGAGTCTCGCTTCAGGCTTGAACCTGGCTTGAACTTTCAGTGGCTGGCCCACCTCTAAAGTTTTGTAAACATTTAATTACAATGGAAGCTACTGTTCTAAATCTAACTAGTCCATAAACAATATATTGGGATAATCATATTTAAAAATGGGTACAGATAATCATTTGATTTTCATGAGAAGGTAAAGAAAATGTTGCATATAAATGTTGCAGTCACCAGTAGGTAGTTATAGTTAGGGCCATTTTTTCACTTGCCTATAAATTTTGCGTTGTTTAACCAATAATTCATAAAACTTTCCCCAAAAAGTGTCAAGGTAGGTTCTGGTTGTTATGGAAAGTTTGGGGGTGATCCAGACAGTGGTGACCGAGAATTTGGTGTGCAAATTAAGGGTGTGTTTGTAATGTTAATTCCCAAAGGAAACTTTAGCCACACCTACAGCCCAATCCGCTAAACAGACTTATACCAAATTTGACAGGGAGGTAGATGTTTCCTAGAAATTTAAGCTGAGATTCATAGTGATATCTCTCGCTGCAGCTATTTTGAGGTGGTTACGCGTTTCCTCGCTAATGCATGCACCAAGAGGAATGCTCCAATTGGCTGTAAACAACCTTGATTAGAAAGTTGAGGCTGCTATTTTATCTATTAGTAAGGGTTCCAGGCTGACAATATATGTGAAAGCCCACATAAGGGGTTGGGGTGGAGATATTCTGACCCCATGGATGAGAAATGGGGGTGTTACTAACTATGTTGTGCCCAAAGTAGATTTTTTAATCACGTGCTATGATGACGTCGTCGTGAATATTGGTGGAAATACAACAAATGTCAGTGAATCAATAATACGCATTATTATAGAGTGGTTGAGATTCTGCTAAATGTTTTTATAGAGTTATTTATATAATGAGTTATCTACTGTGATGGTTAAAATTAGATATATAGTTTAAATTTTTGGATGTGTTAGTGGTCATTGAATGTCTGCTTTTGTTTCTGTTTTCGTGACGTGACCGGGGGAATCGCAACTACTGACGTCATCGCAATATCTGGAGTCAAAATATAAAATTGGTTTTAGAAATGTTTTTTTATCGAAAATCTCTAGAAAAACATGACTTTAGAGAATGCTGTAACAAACCCCTAGTGTGTCAAATACTGTATTCTGTGTGGATATATGTATTTTAGACTTTATGGAAAAGGCGCAATCATCGCGGTTAACACCGCATTGCAACGTCCCGAATAACCATGAAAATGGAAAATAGGTCTTAAAGATGTTTTTTAAAGAAACTTAGTAGAAAAATATGAGTTTAAACATGCTTTGAAAGGATTATGTATATAGTAAAATGTGTAGGGCAAAGTTCAGACTGGATTTTTTACATATTATTTTTTGATGTGTTGGTGGCCATTGAATGTCTACTTGTGTTATCTGTTCTCTCACCGTATTCCTAGGAATCATGAAGTTGTCGCTCAGATCCCCAAAACCTGAAAAAAAGATCTTTTCAAAGAAAATTAACAATGTTTCGGGTACCAGGGTGGCTCTGAATAGAGCCTTTCTGTTGCTTGTCTGTATATGGATACTACACGAGACCGTGTCCGAGTTTCAGGTTACTTAGAAACACCCTGTTTCCTCATCTGTAATGTGCACTCCATCATTTCCATAAATTCCATGCATGTCAAAACACAGATTGTTGTTATAGATACAGCTCATTCAATAGTCTTTTAGGAATGGAGAAACAGTTTTGTTGACATGTTTCCTTGTTTTGTCAATCTGTGAACAGAATTGATTTAACAGCTTCCGTTTTTGTCCTTGGCATATATGTGAGTACACCAAGACATTGTCAGGGAAAAGAGACATCAGTTCTGCAAAGGAATCTTTCATTAGGATTTCCAGCTCTACCCCAGTCAATGTGCCTAGATCAATGCCACCACAGTGCACAATAATGAGGATAGGAGCTTGGGAATCCACAAAGGATTTAACCAAAGCCAGCAAATGATGAAACTTTAACCCTCTCTGGCCAAACCAAGTAATCTCCACATTTGGCAAACCCAAGTCCCTGTCAATACCCCTGTTTTTTGCAGCTTCTTTAGCTCAATAGACATAGCTGTGGCTCACCGTCCACACTCTAAGCATTTTGAAGTAAAGGAACAATAGCATCCAGGAGAATACTGGAGCTGAATGAGGTCGTGTTCCAAATGAAAAGCAGTTAAAATAGAGATTTAAAAAAATATGTATTTCATTGGATGTAAAAGGGACCTTGAGGATGAAGAGGCCCTCCTGGTACTTTCTGTAAGCCTTACACAGCGGAATTCCGGTGAGCAGGTCGGAGGGCCCACCCCATTTCCCCACCATTTTGTAAACACCATTGCTACTTAAAAAAATAGAAATCCATTGAAAAAAACCAAAGGTTACAGGGACGTTATGGTTAGGTTGACATTTTACTGATACAAAACAAGAGAAATTCAGCAGTTATATTTAGCTGAGCTAACTATAACTCACACCCCCACAGTGCACTGCTTATGACCTCACATATCACAGCACTCATGACATGGTCAGTGACATCACTCATGACATCTCAAATGACATCACTGTTGACATCATCCAGTGACTGTGAGTGGTTTTAAAATGTTTATGAGAGTTAAATATATATACCAAAGTGTACAGATGAATCAATGAGTGCATGAGTGCCCGAATCGATGATTCAGTAGGTGCATGATTAGCTGTGTCTCAATTAATGTATGGGTCGCTGACTAGGTTGTCTAAATGTCTGTCAGATGGTGTCTAAGTGGCTGCATGGGTTGGTAAGTGGGTACATAAGTGGGTGCATGGGTGATTGATTGGTTGTATGAGTACCTGTATGGGTGTATGAGTGTCTGTGTGGGTGGGTGAGAGGGTGTGTGAGTGCCTACATGGATGAGTGAGTTGGTGAGTCAGTGGGTGTATGGGTTAGTGAGAGTGGAAGAGAAGGACTGTATAGTGACTAAGTGTGCATGGCTGTGTCAGTAAGTAAATTGATGTATCAGTGGTTTATGGGTGAGCAAGTAGATATATGAAAGGCAGTATAGGTGTGTGTTGGAGTATATGAGTGACTGTATGTGTCAGTGAGGGATTGTGATAGTTGCTGTATAGGTTAGTGAGTACATGTGAGAGGGCCTGTATCGGTGAGTGACTGTGTGTTAGTATCTGTATGAATAAGTAAGTAGGTGTGTGTATAACTGTATAGGTGAGTAAATAGCTATCTGATTCACTCTATAGGTGAGTGAGTCGGTGTGTGAGTAGCTCTATGAGTGACTGACAGTGTGTCAGTTGCTGTGTGGGTGTATGGGTGGATATATCAGTGGCTGTATTAGTGAGTGAGTTGGTGTATGAGTGGATGTATGGGTAAGTGAGTGGATGTATGTAAGAACTGGTATGGGTGTGTCAATGGATTTGAGAATGGTAGAGTGGAAGTTGGAGTGGGTGTTTGAAAGGATATATTGGGATGTGAGTATGTGTCAGAGATTGTGTGGATGATGTCATCAATGATGTCATCAGTTATGTCATTTGAGATGTCAGTGATGTTACTGACCATGTCATGAGTGATGTAATATGTGAGGTCATAAGAAGAGCATTGCAGGACTGCAAGCTAACTGTAACTGCTGAATTCCTCTGGTTTTGTATGAGTGAAAAGTCAGCCCAACTATAACGTCCCTGTAACCTTTTGTTTTTTCAGTGAATTTCTATGGTTTTTTAAATGCTAATTCCTAACTTTAACCTCCATGTAACCTTTGTTTTTTTCAGTGATTTCTAAGGTTTTATTATAATTCTCTTTCTTAAATCTAATGTTCAATTTCTTTTAAGTGAGCCTCTAAGATTTTCATATTTTCTTTCTATAATTGGATATTATATATTCTTTTCATTTTATATACCACTCATTTATTGATTTGATATGTGTTTATCAGAAAGTACATTCATTACTGGTATCAATTTAAAGAATGTTTTGAGTCAGCACAACATTTTACCAGTTACTTTGGAGAATCTATGATCAGCAAATACACTTAAAGGCATTTTTAAAATAAAGTTTAAGTCAAAATATTTAGTGAGATATTGTTTTAACTTTTCTTTCTGTGATTAATATAGGAGAAAACCACCTTTAAAATTATTTTTATCTTCGTGACTACCAACGTCGTTGCAGTGACGTCGGTAGTCACAATGAGCGTGTGGTTTGTACAAAGTGTAAAACACATATATAGACACATTCTACAGTATATTTAACAGGAGAGATAAAAAATTCATTCTAACTATTACAATACACACATTACTAACCACATCACTGCTTTAAAAATATATTTGTACTCATAATTTTCTAGTAAGTCTTTAAAAAGCTGTTTAAACCCTACTTCCCGTGTCGCGATTACACCTAGAGTCGCGATGACTCCGGTAACCGCGGCAATCACACCTTTTTTATGGGTTGCATCAGTCTATCAATACTTCTGTAACAAAATGCATGACTGCCTCAGTACATCTGTGGGTCAGTGAATCAGTGTCACAATGGGTCTGTCATTGGTTGAATAAGTGTCTCAGGTAGGTGCATCAGTACCTTTGTGCATTTGTAAGTAAGTATATGACTGTCTGACTGGATCTGTGAGTGGATACATGAATACTTAAGTGTGTTTCTGAGTGGATGCATGAGTGTCTGAGTGGATCTGTGAGTCAGTGCATGATTCTTTCAGAGGGTCTATGACTGGCAGCGTGAGTGTCTCAGTGGTTCTGTCAAAGGGTGCGTAGGTCTTTGAGTGTAACTGAGTGCAACTGCAAGTGGGTAAATTAGTCTCTGAGTATATAACTGACTGGGTGCATAAGTCTCTGAGTGCGTCTTTGATTTATTTGGGTGTGTGAGTGTCTGAGTGAGTCCTTGAGTGAATGTCTGAAAGTCTGAGTGGATCTGTGAGTGGGTGTCTGAGTGTATTAATGGGTCTGTAAGGGGGAGCATAAGTCTCTGAGTGGGTGCATATATGTGTGTCTGTGACTGGGAGGGTGAGTGTCTAGGTGAGTTTGTGAGGGATGAATGAGTCTTGACTGGATGAGTGAGGGAATGCATGTATATCTGACTGAGTTAGTGAGTGGGTGTGTGAGTTTCTGAGTGTATGAGTGACTGACTGAGGCCATAAGCCTCTGAGAGGGTATGTGACTGAGTGTGGGAGTGACTGTATGGGCATGTGAGTGTGTGTATGAGTGTCTGAGTGGATCAGTAAGTGGCTGCATGCGTGTTTCAGTGGGTCTGTGAGAGCATACACAAGAGTATGAGTGGGTCTGTAAGTGGGTGCATGAGTTTCTGAGTGGGTATGTACATGGGTGCGTGACTCACCAAGTGAGTCTGTAAGTGGATGCATAAGTATCTGAGTGGGTCTGTGAGTGGGTGCATGAGTGCCTATGTGGGTCTGTGAGTAGGTGTAAGAGTCACTACATCGGTATGAGACTGTATGCATGAGTCTATGAGTGGGTCTCTAAGTAGGTGAATGAGTCTCTGAATGTGTATATGAGTGAGTGCATGAGTATCTGAGTGGGTATGTGACTGGATGCATAGCTGTGTGAGTGGGTATGTGAATGGGTGTATAAGTGTCTGAGTGAATTTGTGAGTACGTACATGAGTGTGTGACAGTGATCGGCGAGTGTGTATAAATATAGATATATTTTTTAATGTATTTTCACTTATGATCATGATGTCGTCATGATATTCGCAATGTCCCTGCAATGATACACAGGGGCTGCACTGGCAGTCGTCTTGTCATCACAAATATCGTGTGCAATTTTAAAAAATCCATTTTGGACACATAACTTGTATTTCTAACATACCCATTTCTTAAACATGGGGTCAGAGAATCTCCACCCTGACCGCTTTTCAGCCCCGGGAACCGTTCCGAATAATAAAACAGTGGCAGCAACTTTCCGTTCAGGTTGCGTCCAGCCTATCACAGCATTCCCGATGGTGTGCGCACCTGCAATTATTCACAAAACGACTGCGAAATATCCACGGCCAGAGATGTATCTATATTTTTGGGCAGCAATTTCTCAAAAACTACTGGACGGATTTGCACCAAATAAGGAAAAGTACAATCTGCATAACAACATCTACCGTTCTACCAAATTTGGTTTAATTCCGTCCAGTCGTTTGGGCTGTAGGTTTGACAATGCGTTTCTATAGGAATTAACATTACAAACTCACCCTTTTTTTCATGCCTTTATTTCTCAGTCCCCAGGGCACGAAACAACCCCGAATGAAACAGAGAACCTACTTTGACACTTTTTTGGGAAAATGTCATGAAGATTGGTCAAACGATGCCAAAGTTATAGGCAAGTCAAAACAAATGTGTATATATATATATATATTCACTGAAAAAAACATAGGTTTCAGGGGCGTTATAGTTAGCTGGACTTTTCACTCGTACAAAACCATAGAAATTCCCCCGTTATAGTTAGTTCAGCTAACTATAACTTGCGCGCCCGCAATGCACTGCTGATGACGTCACATATTACATCACTCATGACATGGTCAGTGACATCACTCATGACATCACTGATGACATCTCAAATGACATCACTGATGACATCACTGATGACATCATCCAGTGAATGTGTGTTTTTCTGAAAATTACATATGTTTTATATACGTATATCTCAAGGTCGATGGAAGAATAAATGGGTATATAAGTGTCTAAATGGATGATTTGTTTTTGAAAAATTGATTGTATAACTGACTGATTAAGTGTATCTTAGTGAATACATGGCTTAGTGAGTAATGGTTAAATATGTAAATATCTGTATCAGTCTCTCACTTTGTGTATAAGTGGCTGCATGGGTTGGTGAGTAGCTACATGAGTGTCTATATAGGTTATCAGTTGGTTTTTTGAGTATCAGTATAAGTGTCTGATGTCTGTATGGTTCGGTGGGGGGTATTACATAGTGCATAGGTGCATGAATGAGTGACTCACTGTTTGTATGTGTTGAAGACAGCATGTGTGCAGGACTGTATGAGTGTGTGCATGGGTGTGTTAGTGAGTGAATGACTGTCTCAATAGTGTCTCTATGAGTAACTACATATGTTTTAAACTAGTATATGTGACTATTGGTGTATATAAGTGAGTATATGTGAGAGTGAGAGATTGAAAGAGTTCCTGTATGAATAAGTATGTGTTTCTATAAGTGATTGTTAAACAGACTAAGTATGTGTAAGTTATTGTAGAAGTAAGTGTGGTGGTGTGTGTATAACTGTATATGCAGGTAAACGGATGTTTGATTCTTTATTAGCATGAGTGACTATGTGTGTGAGTAACTTTATGGATGAGTGGCGTTGTGTAACAGGATGTATAGGTGTATGAGTACATATGATGAGTGAGTACATGAATGAGTGACTGTATAGGACTGTTGGTGAATGAGTGGATGTGGATGTGGATCTTACAATTACTGAATAGGTTGTTGTAACTGGTATTGGTATGTCCATTGTTTTGAAAATTTTAATATCTATTTTTGAATGTGTGTATCAAAGGTTATATTAGGGGGAGAGGAGGTCTGCCACTCTATCACAAGGATGATGTCATCAGTGATGTCATCAGTGATGTCATGAGTGATGTCACTGACCATGTCATGAGTGATGTAATATGTGACGTCATCAGCAGTGCATTGCGGGCGCACGAGTTATAGTTAGCTGAACTAACTATAACGGGGGAATTTCTATGGTTTTGTACGAGTGAAAAGTCCAGCTAACTATAACGCCCCTGAAACCTATGGTTTTTTTAGTGAATTTCTAAGGTTTTTTAAATACTAATTCCTAGCTATAACGTGCCTGAAACCTATGTTTTTTTCAGTGAATTTCAAAGGTTTTTTAAATGCTAATTTCTAGCTATGCCTACAGAGATAGGACATGTGAAGAAAGAAGGAAAAAGCACAGAAAGAAAAAAAAGAAATGCAGAAAGAAGCAACAGAAGTCCTCAAAGACGAAGAAAAGTGCAGGAAGAAGTATAACGTGCAGAAAGAACAAACAGAAGAGCAGAAACAAGCCTTGTTGCAAAATCATCCTGTACCCTCAACTTTTTCAGACGGATACTGGTGGTAACTGAGTCTGACTAACCAGTCCTAGAGCCAGTGCTATGTTAAAAGACACTCAGAATACAGTGAAAACACCTACATACACTAGGGCACACTATGTGTTGGGGTCCCCCTGTGATTAGCATGACCTCCTCTGTAAGCCCCTAGTATATAATAGGGCACGGGATTAAAACTACCTCTTAAAACGCACAACAGGGCGTGTTTGAACACGTCACCTCATGCCCCGTCCCCTCCCTTCCCCACTGTGTAAACACGCCTTGTAGCCGTTTTAAGTTGGGAGATTAAGTCCCCTTGAATCCTGAGGGTCCCTAGGGTCCAACTAGACCATTAGGTACCTCCAGTAAGCGCCACAGAGCTGCGTTGCAGAGAGGTGTAAAAAGTGGCACGGCCTGCACCACCTCTCTGCAACGCAGAGCAGTGGTGCTTACTGGAAGCACCTGGTGGGCTAGTTGGACCCCAGGGTCCCTCAGGATTGAAAGGGAATTATTTCCCCAACTTAAAAACGCGTCACAGGGCCTGTGGGCGTTCTGAGTTGAGAGATTATGTCCCCTTGAATCCTAAGGGTCCCTAGGGTCAAACTAGCCCACTAGGTACCTCCAGTAAGCGCCACAGAGCTGCGTTGCATGGAGGTGTAAAAAGGGGCATGGCCTCAGAACACCTGTCTGCAACGCAGCTCCCTGGCGCATACTGGAGATATCTGTTGGGCTAGTTGGCCCTCAGGGACCCTCAGTATTGAAGGGGAATTAATTCCTCAACTTACAACTGGCCAGGGGGCGCGTTTGCAGAGTGCTTCAAGGAGGGGGCGTGGCCTCTGGCGCGATGCCGGTCTTTCATTTATTTATTTTTAAGAAGGAGGGCTGTTTGGCCCCCTTTCTTTTTCTAATTTATTAGCCCTCGGGACCCCATCCCTCAGGGCCTGCATCCTAATTTTTTTGATGAAAAAAATTAATTTGGCCCTCCCAAGGCCTTAATCGGCCCCGGGGACCCCAACCCCCAGGTCATGGCCTTTTTTAAATTTTTTTATTCTTTAGGAGGGGGACTGTGTTGCCCCCCTCCTCAGGCCACTTATGGCTCCGGGGACCCCATCCCCCGGGGCCGGCCTTTGTTTTTGATTTTTAGTTTTTTTAAAATGTATTTATAGAAACACCTAGGACATGCTGGACAAACCGTATGTACCTCTCACCATGACGATTTGCGTGATATTCATTAAAAGGCGACTATGCATACAATGAATCCATGTAGAATGTATTCACACCGCTAGTGAAGCTCTGACATGTCTGACACCCTACCGTGCCTAATCCCGGCACCCCCGCTGGTGGGTACTCTCCAAGTAGACACCCTTGTTGTTTATTTATACAAACATGGGTAGCTATTGACGGGCACATTTAATGCACATGCACACCAAGCCATTCAAAGGGGATTCGACAAAAATTCGACCAAACTATGCAAGAAACCACCTCACGGTTAATAAAACACACATCCACAGCCGGATGTGTAATACTTTTTATTTTCCTCCCTGGAAAGGAGACAAACCTCACTTGAGAGTCACAGCGTGCTCCTGGCTGAGCCCAATGCTGTGTTACACCCACCAGTGCCCGCCGAGTGCCACACACCTCTGTGTTGTATTCCACCAGCTAGTGCGTATGCTTTGACACTCTCTAGCCCATGTGCACTGTAACACCACCCCGTGAATATGTCATGCCACACTTGCCTTCGCACGGGTTATATTGCCCCATCTAACGTGCCTTCCTCGATGCCTATGTTATAAAGCACAGCGCTATGCCATACATATTACAATCTGGGATCCATATCTTTGTCACAGTGCATATGCAATGTTACACTACCCAGCACATATTTTATATTACAACTTTAGAGACTACTTAGGTTACACAACACTGCCCTGTGCATATTACACTCCAAGGCGCATATCACATAGCAAGCGCTAGTGCCTGTGCTATCTTGCGCTCTCCAATGAACCTGTCATTGCGCACAATGTATTGCATATTATATTTCACGCCCCGGTTCATCTTATATCACACTTTTTGGTGCATAGTGTATACCATATACTATATCTAGTTTTCATTTTCAATCGTGCTCTCAGGACTATGTTCTATATACCACTGCGTCCACCTACCCTTTTCACGGGCATTACATTTTGCGATGGGCCGTAGAGGGTCAGGGGATGTTTCTGCCAAGTGAGCCCGGAGTCACAGTCCCAAACGTCCTCTTCTTCCTGAATAAAAGTGAGATTATGCTGCATACTTGTTCATATTTTAAGTAGTTCGTACAGACACACATTTTAAAAACAATAAAGTTACTAATACCCACCTTCTATGAACAGTTAGCTTGCTGCCCCATCCACCTCCTCCCTATCCTCTGTTGTCTGAATCCATGGACTAGCCTCCTCCCTCCTGACATGTATGGTCTGATGTGCTGCCACTGCCCTGCATTTAGCATGATGTACCAGTCCACTCATCCTGCCCTCCATTGCCCAATTCTATGGCCCATTATTGACCTCCTGCTTAGCCTCTGTGCTTTGCTTGCTGCCCCTATTCTCCTTCCCCCTGCCCTCCGATGTCTTTGTGCATGCCCCTGCTCCATCCCTTTTGACCACCATGTTCCATGGACCTGCCACTCCTATCTACTCTGAGTGTTCTGTTGAGCTGCCACTCCCCTACCACCTGCCTAGCATTGTCAGATGACTGTAACCTGTCCCTGCCACCTCCACCCTGCCTGTCCACATGCCATGCCCCTATCCCCTTCCTCCTGTCCTCCATGGTCAATTTTACTGCCACACCCTTCTGCCCTCCCTGGTCTGTTGTGCTGCAACTGCTCCTCCTGCCTGCCCCGCACGGTCTGTTATGAGGCCCCTTCCCCTGAACTCTCTTGTCTGTGCCCAGGTCCTGACCTTCCCTTCTATCCTCCATGGTCCTTTGTGCATGCCCCTGCACCCTCCTTCTTGCCCATCATAGCCATTGTGCTGCCACTAACCCTCCCGCTTGCCATGCACGGTCTTCTGTGCTGCCATGGCCCCTCCCACCTTCCCTGTGTGGTCAGCTAGCTGCTCCTGACCCCCTCCCACCTTTCCTCCATGGTCTGTGTGTATGCCATCATAGTCTCACTGTTGTTCTCCATGGTGTGTCTTGTTTCTAGTGCCCATCCTGCCTGACCTCCATGGTCATCTTGCTGCTCCTGCCCTGCCCCCTTGCCCCCAGCCCTCTGTTTCCATGTGCAGACCCCTATTTACTCCCTCCTGGCTTGTCGGTTCCATTGTAATGCCCCTGATCCGTCCCTCCTGCCCTTTATGGTCTGTTATGCTGCAGCTTTCTCTCCTGTCTGTCCATTATGGTCAGCTAGCTACCATTGCCTCTTTCCTCTCTGTTGTCTGTTGTCCATGTGCATGGTCCTGTCCCCTCCCTATTCTTTCTATGGATTGTTGTGCTGCACTCCCGTCCCGCATGCCCTGTGTGGTGTATTGTGCTGCTGCAAACCCTGATGCCTGCCCTGTAGGGTCAGTTTGGTGCACCTCTCAATGTCCCTCCTGTCCTCTGTTATCCGAGTCCATGTCTGTACCCCAATTCCTCCTGCCTACCATGATCCAATGTACCATACTTGCGAACATTTTGAACTTGGTAAGAGGGAGATTTTGAAATAAAACTGGGGTATTGATTTTCCCCTTTGAGTTACATTGAAAAAGAGAAGATTGTAGACAGGAAACAGATCAAGTAAAGCCCATTTGAGCTTAAAAACATTGGACGTTTCCTGGCTGAAACGGGTCTGTTGGCATGTATGGTTGTATGACCACTGCCTCTTCCTTCTGCCCACAATGGTCTATTATATTGCCACAGCCTCTCTTGCCAGTCCTGTATTGTTGGTTTGTTGCCCCTGCCCCCCTTTCCACTGCCCTCCATAGTCTGTTGTGCTGCCACTGCCCTTCCTGCCTGCCTAGTGTGGTCAAATTGTTGCCTCTGCACTCTCCTACCTGCCTTCAATTTTCAGAGTCCGTGCCCCTGGCCTCTGCCTCTCAACAGTATCCCAATGAACAACTAGATTGCTAACATTCTATATTTATTACAAAAGTGTGGAATGCCTGACGTCATCTTGATGTAATCAAAACTGTAATGCCTAGAGCATTTCCTTTAGAAATTACATATATGAGAGGGTCTTATTTGCATCAAAATTATGGTTAGTGCTCTAAAAAACTAAAATGAGGACATATTTTCTGAGTTTTCAAATAGCGACAAAGAACTTTTAAATTATTTGTAATCTTAGTTTTTTTATCCAGTTGACCACTTGATTAAATGTTGCATCCAAGGGGAGAGGGTGTGGTGTTACTTCCAGAGCTGCAGACTTTGCAACTGGGGAACCAGGTTGGAGTTTCTGCTTCAGCTCAACATTCTGTGATTCTGGTCAAATCACTTAATCTCCCCATGTCTACAACCAAAATGAATTTGATCTTGTGTGATGTAACCAATGTTCATGTAAAGCACTCCAATACCTGACAAGTCTGCACTATATCAAACTGCAAATACACAAAAAATAAGTGTTTTGCACACTTCTGTCATTGGGCTACATTTGGGCTACATCTGGGTGATATTTGGGCTACATTTGGGCTCTTTTGTCTCTGGTGGCCATTTTAGGAGATTTATTTGTTATGAAGTTTCCTAATTTCCTCATTTACTGCAGTCTCCTCAGTAGAAAATGCTTTCAGTTTTTTACTTTGATTCCATCAAGAAGGTATTCAGATATGTCACACATTTGCCATAAATTCTGAATGTTAGCACTCTAGTTGCTCATTAGATCAGTGTATTAAGCTACTGCTCACCACGGAAGTCTGCTGCTAGTATTAGAAGTGCATGTTTCAGTCTGCATATCAGAATTTTTTAATGAAATAGAAGAGGATTTGAGAAGTCACTCAAAATGTGCCCTAATTTTTCTTTCTTCATCACTAATCATAATTTCTATGGCAAAATGAACCCCCTCATTGTGTTCCTTTTTAAATTAAATGTGTTAAGTGTTACCAGTTTATTCCAATCAAGATGGCTTCAGGTGTGCCATACTTTTGTCATAAGTAAGACAGTAAGCGCTCTAGTTGTTCTTAAGAACACTCTGGGACATTCTGTCATTGGGTTATACTTGGGCTACATCTGGGTGATATTTGGGCTACATTTGGGCTCTTTTGTCTCTGGTGGCCATCTTGGGAGATTTATTTGTTATGAAGTTTCCTAATTTCCTCATTTACTGCAGTCTCCTCAGTAGGAAATACTTTCAGTTTTTTACTTTGATTCTATCAAGAAGGCATTCAGATGTGTCACACATTTTCCATAAATTCTGAATGTTAGCACTCTAGTTGCTCATTAGATCACTGTAGTAAAGCTACTGCTCACCAGGCAAGTCTGCTGCTGGTATTCAAAGTGCATGTTTCAATCTGCATGTCAGAATATTTTTATGAAATAAAAGAGGATTTCAGAAGTCAAAATGTGCCCTAGTTTTTCTTTCTGCAGCACTAATCATAATTTATATGGCAAAATGAACCCCCTCATTTTGTTCCTTTGTAAATTAAAATGTTTTAAGTGTTACCACTTTATTCCAATCAAAATGGCTTCAGGTGTGCCATACTTTTGTCATAAGTAAGACTGTTAGCGCTCTAGTTGTTCTTTAGAGCACTCTGGGAAGCTGCAGTAGAACACAAAGGAATCAACTGACAGTCTCTGCCCTTGTTGGATGTACATGTTTTACTGAGAATGTCAGACTTCATTCTTACATGACTGAGAAAGATAATGTGAATTTACAGAAAATATGCTCTCAGTTTAGCTTATAGATCACCTTCCAAACCTCTGTGGGAAAAGTATGAGAAAATAGTTTTCTCTCAAACATGGTTCGTGATATCACAGCAGAAGGCTTTTTCACATGGTAAAATCACCTTAGAACACACCACAATTCCTAAAATGAGTATGGTACCATCAACAAATGATTTATAATGTAACTAAAGTCTTAAAACCTTCTATTAACTGCAATGCTTTTTAATGAGGTGCTATCATGTATATTGGTCCCAAGATGGCTGCCAACACTTCTTGGATGAAGTACTGACAGCCAATCAGATCTCACGATGAGATGTGTGGTTAGGCTCCGCCCAGATATGTATGTGATTTTACTTTTGATTTTTCAGGAACTACTGAACAGATTGACACCATATATGCAAAAGGCACATGCCTGACCTGAGGACTACCTCTTTGCCAAATTTCAAGTAATTCTGTTCAGCCGTTGGGGCTGTACCTTGGACTAAAGGTCCATATGGAAATTTGCATGGGGAAAACGCGTTTTGGGACCCCCCTTTTTTCTCAGCCCCTGCTTGACGAATCCCCCCCGAGACTTTCAGGGTAGGAGCGGAGCGGAGCGCCCCACCTATTTTGAAAATTTTGCGAGGATTTGTCAACCGGCGCCAAAGTTATTCCAAATAGAATGTTGCGGATTTCCTATGGAAACACAGTCCTAACTATAACTATCTACTGGCGACCGCCAGTAGATTATATATATATATATATATATATATATATATATATATATATATATATATATATATATATATATATATATATATATATATATTCACTGCAAAAAGCACAGGTTTCAGGGATGTTATAGTTAGTTGGACATTTCACTCGTACAAAACCATAGAAATTACCCTGTTATAGTTAGTTCAGCTAACTATAACTCGCGCACCCGCAATGCACTGCTGATGACATCACATATTACATCATTCATGACATGGTCAGTGACATCACTGATGACATCACTGATGGTGTGAGGGCAGAGGTTTCGTTTAATTTATTTTTCATTTTCAGAGTCTGAACCGCACCATACACTGCTTCGGACACTTCATCGCCACGGGGGCCGCGATATGGGCCCTGGAGATACGGCCTACGTGATAGGAACTGACACACGGGCACTGCACGACCTTTTAACCCACGGCGGTGAGAGACGGCGTTACAAAAGAGACATTTACCAAGGAAGGAGATAACATTTAGAACCAAAGATGAGAAAACCTGATTTAGACTGTCACAGGGAACTGAAATCGATTTCTCGCCGAAATAAGGGTGATATACCCTAATTTTTCATCATTTCCCGAATGTGTAAAGCCAACAAATAAAAACACAAATGGAATGAAAAAAGTTAAATCACAGAAAACAGGAAAGGGCTGGCCGTTTCTTACTTTGATGTCTCCGCTTTCCTCTTTTTGGGGCATGTCTGCTTTTCATTTTTAGATTTTTTGTATATTTGTAACTGGCCAAAGTGGGCCTCTTGAGAGCCGCTGCCGACATAAAGCTGCGTAAAGGGCGTCCGCGTTGCATTCATGACTTCCTTTCAACAGCCAAGTTGAAGTTCTGTTGGGTCATTAACCACCTGCCTGTGGTGGCACATATAATGGGGGGCTGTGACTCGCAGGGCCCTGCCTCTGAAATGTCAGCCGGGGCCCGGCCCCCCACTCGGGAGCCGGCGACATGCCTGGGTCCCCATGCCAGGGCCGTAGTATCCAGGAGAGAGGCACAGGCCCACGGACCGTGCAAATCCGTGCCTTATAATGACAGCTCTTCCCTTTATACATGCTCACCGAGGGGGAACACACGTCACAGGGGGGCAACTGCTGAACGACTCCTATTAAAGCAATGATACTATCTGTCCCGCGCTACACTCACAGGAACCTCTTCAAGCTGGATTTGTCGTGAGAAATCGATACATTCACTGCAACCAGCAGTTATATATCTTTCGAATTTTTACATAGAAGACAAGCGGAAAAAAGCAAAGTTATTAGCCAGTCCAACTATCAGAATTTTTCAGGAGAGAGAAAACTTATATTCAATAAACTAGTCTCAATTTGAGCCCAATTTGTGCGTAATAACGGGGCGCTGCAATAGGCGTTCACTTTAAAAAAAATCAAACAAACAAAAACAATAGTCTCGAACTTGTCATTGCAACCATAAACAACTCTCAATTGTGCAAGGTGCTAAAGAGAGTGTTGTCTGTGTGCTTTTGAGCAGGGCGTGGGTCTGGAATAACTGGATTTAAATGTGTTTATTGTGCAACCCACCGACCATAGACAAGCGCATAACCAGGTATACAATTACATGAATTATTAAAACATGAATTCATAAGAATCTTGAAAAAAAGGCTTAGATGCACTGCAACATGGTGAGTAGATACTTCTAAAGTTAGAAGCTCGGCGCTCCAAGGAGTCGAGCAGGATCTGAGAGCCACCCACCAAGGTCTGCAACAAGAACAAATGATTCAGTCAAACACGGACATATGAATTGGGCAATGCCCCCTGGACCTGGCCCACCCCGGGGCATCATTTAAATGAAGCTTCATTTTTTTAAAATAATTTTGGCAGATTCGTGACCACAGCGCAAATTCTGCCAAAATTATTTTAAAAAGCTTTTTTTGGCCCTGTGGGACCCCCTGAGCAGGCCTAGGGGGTCAGGGTTTTTCTACCCTGCCCCCTTTTCTTGTTTTTTAATGTTTTTTCTACTGTTGTCTTGTGACCCGGTTCTACCGAGTCACAAGATGGCTGCCAACAGTTCCTGGTTTGGAGTGTAGGCAGCCAATTAGAATGTAGCTCGTGATAGGCAGTGTTCGCGAATCCACTGCTGCCCTAGATATTGATATTTTTTCAGGAACTACTCAACGGATTTACACCATTTAACAAAAAGGACTCTTTCTGAAACAAGGGCTAACTTTTTGCCAAATTTGGTGTAATTCCGTTCAGCAGTTCGGGCTGCAGCTTAGTCTAAGTTTTCCTATGGAAAATTACATGGGGAAAACGTGTTTGGGACCCCCCTTTTTTCTCGGCCCCCCCATTACGAATCCCCCCAAAACTCCAATGTGAGAAATGAAGCTGGCACTTGAAGTCAGGGAGATAAAACCAATCTCAAATTGAGAAAGGCAGTGATACTGCCAATAAGCGTCTTCCTTGTGTTCTAATGACAGAGGTGACCTGATTTAATAAACAGGATTAAAACCCCTGATTTTGAGTGCCAGCTTCCTTTCTCCTATTGGAGTTTGGGGAGGTATATATATATATATATATCATCCAATCGCAACACTCCAACAGTTGAGACGCCACACGCAACGTGATTTCTTCCTTTTATTCAGTAGGTTAACAGTGCAGTTAACATCACCCTTCCCTCACGATGATGTTCACCAAACGCGTTTCGGGCTACTCAGCCCTTGCTCACTGGTATCTTCACGGGGGAGTCGCGGCCATGTTCTTGCCGCCCTTGCAGCAATTGTTTATAGTCCCGCCTCAGTGGGCGTATCCATTCATTGCATTCTGGTCATGGTGGTTCTTAAGCATGGGCTTCCTCAGGTAGATATCGCTCAACCCCCAAGTGTCTTAATCTTAAAAAATCTTTGCTGGAGACAGGTAAGGTTGCAGCACTGTTCATAAAACCTCACCGAAACGGTCACGCTGCTCCACTTGCACCCTGTAGTGATGGGTACTCAGGATTCGCATCATCCGCGATGGGGCGTCTCGCGACCAGGAGCCCGGCCGCTATACATCCAATATATATATCACCAGACTTCTCCTCCCTTCAGAGTAGAACAAAGGACACAGCGGGGTTTCACAGGTCATTTATTGGAAATAGGGCATGACCGGTTTCGGCAAACAGCCTTTTTCAAATGCCACAGTTCAAAACGTGATTTCCCACTGAAAGTCTCTTTATGGGCTCCTCCTTCCCCAGTGGTAGGGGGGCTCACCTGCACCACATTATCCTGCATCACCTCCGTAGTTCAATGTCCCAAACTACTTCTCCCATCATTCAGCAGGTTGGAAATCCAATGCGGCGCTGGGGGGATCACGATGAAAATGCAGGGGATAAGTGACCTAGTGTCCCCTACTCTCAGCCACCCAACTAACAGGACAGCGAGTCTGGAGACATAAGTACAGTGACAGCGTCTCACCAAGAAGTCTTGGTCCGCCAAATGACAGCAGTTTCTCGGCACCCAGGAGTATAAGCGGCGGGTTCACGGTAATCCGATACCTCGGCAAAAATACAGTTTCCAGTTGCCCATGTGTCCGTGACCACTTCGTGAGAGGGTCCTTTGTGCGTGCCACAGGCAGCAGGCCAAAATATCACCAGACTTCTCCTCCCTTCAGAGTAGAACAAAGGACACAGCGGGGTTTCACAGGTCATTTATTGGAAATAGGGCATGACCGGTTTCGGCAAACAGCCTTTTTCAAATGCCACAGTTCAAAACGTGATTTCCCACTGAAAGTCTCTTTATGGGCTCCTCCTTCCCCAGTGGTAGGGGGGCTCACCTGCACCACATTATCCTGCATCACCTCCGTAGTTCAATATATTTATATATATATATATGAAGAGGAGGACGAGAAGTGGAGGCTGGCACAAGTGCCAGCAACGCGTTGCCAAGGATAACAAGGAGCAAGAGGGGAGCCAGACGTCTATAAATAACGCTGACAACTTAACTATTGTAAATCTCATGCCAAGAATTCTCACGGATGATGAGAGGTCAGTTTTGCAACTGGGCTTATCGTTCTGTCCGTCAAAAAAACTGGAGTACACTCAAACGAGAATTGATCTCCTTAAATTTGCTAGGAAGATCAAACTACGGAAATTCTTGAAGTTACAAGGCCCCAGAAATTCCATTGGCTTGACAGAGTTTCCAAGTACGGGAATAGATCTCCTGACCATTCATGATCCCAGCACAGTTGCAATCCTGGAGGAGTTACAAATGGAGGGCATGACGTCCACACAGGCTGCAAATATGAACCTGAACACCGCACATGGTATTGACAGCGAGGTGATATCTCAAGAAAGCCCCAAGAGTCCTTTCAAAGCAGCCTCCAAATTTGTCCCCCAGATGCCACATGATGCTATTGATCTGTTCACGGACCAGGTGATCAAAGGTCTGATGAAACTCCGATCAAGAGAAGATCATAAAGACGTCAATAACATAACACAGCAACAAAGAAAGGCCGTCCAGAATCTACAGGGAGATCACACAATCGTCATCCCGACTTTTTATCACCTCCCTAAGCTGCACAAGGACAGTATAAACCCCCCAGTGCACCCTATTGTGTCCTCAAAGGGAGCAATAACTGAAAATATGTCTACTTACATTGATTTCTATCTGTTTAACTTTGTGATTGAACTGACCTCCTACATCCAGGATACTAAAGACTTTTTAAAAAGAATTGAGAGCATTACCTGGGAATCAGATTTTGTTATGATCACCTTAGACATTTCAAGTCTTTACACTAGTATTCAACACTATAAGGGCCTCAAAGCCATTGAGTACTTTTTGAAAGGACGTTCTTTGAAATATATGGACCATAAATGTATGATTCTGGAATTTTTCGAGTATTTTCTAACCAATAATATCTTCCTCTTTCAGGAGCAATTGTTCCGACAGACACAAGGCACGGCCATGGGCACCTGCTTTGCCCCCAGTTAAGCAAATCTTTTTATAGGCTGGTGGGAGAAGCAGGTGGTCTGGTCGGATGCTAATGAAATATGGACCAATAAATTGGTCAGTTGGAACCGATACATAGATGACTTATTCATCATATTTAACGGTACAGAAGAGTCAGCTAGTGATTATGTCAAGATTCTGAACATGAATGATCTAAACCTTAAGTTCAGCGGTGAGATAAGCAAAATCTCCGTAAACTTTTTGGATTTAAAAGTTTTTGTTTCTGAAGGGAGATTATGTACAGTGCTCCATAGAAAACCGACGGCGGGTAATTCTGTCTTACATTCCAGCAGCTGCCATATAGATAAACTAATCCATAGTATTCCGTATGGTGAGCTGCTGAGAATCAAGAGGAACGGTACCCTAGAATGCGATTTCCAAGCAGCAGCAGATGAGAGTTCAGCCAGATTCCACACACGAGGATACTCAGCGGTTACCCTACAAAGTGCTAGGCATAAGGTCGACACAAAGGATAGAACGGAACTAATATGTGGGCTATCGAGAACTAAACAGAGGGAAGAGCGAGCCACATTGTCCCAGAGTACAGATTGTAGAATGATTACCAACTATTGTAGCAATCACAATGACCTCAGACAAATACTGAGGAAGAATTGGCATATTCTTAGATCGCATCCTGTTATAGGAGAGGATCTGGCCAAAGCACCTCAATTGTCATTCAGAAAGGCCAGATCTCTACAAGATCATCTGGTCCAAAGTCATTATTCTTCAAGGAAAAGGGACTCACGTTTTGGTCCAATAAAAGGCTTTCACCCTTGCAGAAAATGCAAGGCGTGCAAAAATAGCAACAACGTCTTGTCGTATGATGTGCCAGGTGTAAAGAATCCTAAGAAAGTTGAAAAGTTCATGAATTGTAACACAACACACACGGTGTATTGCCTAATCTGTCCGTGTGGACTTAGGTACATCGGCAGCACTATACATCTTACCAAACTAAGGATCTTGGAACATCTGCGAGCCATTGGTACTGAGGATGTTAATTATCCAGTGGCTCGTCATTTCGAAAGTCATCACAGTAGCAACAGGGAATTGTTACGCTACTTCTGTCTAGATCACGTACCAGCAAGTATCCGAGGGGGAGATAGATTACTTAAACTCTGAAGACTTGAGTCCTGATATATAATGGATATACAAACTAAAATACCCCAAGCCTCAATAGTGGTGAGGAGCTAACTGTACATCTGTAAATAACTGTAAATATTCTGTAAATAATAATGATATTCAGCAGAGGATTCTGGAATTATTATTATCTCTGACATGATGTAATAGAATAGGCAGTGGGGCTATTTAAACTCAAACCTTCAAATAGCCTTTTTTTATTAAAACAATATCATTTTTTTCTTTTACAATTTTGTTGTAAAACAGTTTGATGTGGTTTATAACTCCTTGATTGACATCTTTGATCCCATTTGTAGTAGTCTCCCCACATCATTATTATTTTTTGGTTACATGAAATAACTTTTTTCGTGTTTTTTTTTTAGCTCATGAGGTTGAGTTAGAAATAGCATATTCTAATTGATTATATGCTCAATGAGGTTAAACTGTCCTGCAGGAACGGGACAGTGGTTAGCCCATTCAGGGCGGAAGTGTGGCAAAAACATATTTTTTATGTTTTATATGTGAAATTCGAACAAAGGACTGTTTGATAGCAGTGGCATGTTTCTATTGATTACTTAATTAATTTTCTGTCTATTTGTATATATTTGTACATATACATAGTTGTTAGAATGTATTCAGCGGTAAAAACCTGCATAATGATCTAAAAATGCATGTTTTAAGACGGCCAAAAGGATTTCCATGTCCATCTGTCATGTCATTTGTTTGTTTTTAACCTCAATCCAAACAACCAATGAATGCTATGACATTGATTTAAATAACGCTATCTCGGGCTGCCGTGTGAAACTGACAAAGGCAGTCGCCGAAACGCGTCTTTTTGTGTTGTATAACCCAATAAAAACTGGGTGATCAGTTTCCCGGGAGTGCTGTACTTTGTGTACTCTGCAGCAGCAATATATATATATATATTACCTACTGGCTGTCGTCAGTAGGTAGATATAGTTAGGACCTATTTTCCATAGGAAATCCACAACATTCTATTTGCAATAACTTTGGCACCGATTGACAAATCTTCGCAAAATTTTCAAAACTTTTGGCCAGCTCCGGTCCACTCCTATCCTGAATGTTTCAAGGTGATTCGTCAAGTTCAGACTCGTGCCTTTGGCTTAAATCGTGTAAATCTGTTCAGTAGTTCCTAAGAAAATGAGAGTTAAAAGTACATATATAACTATGGCCTCGGAGGATCCGCGCACCCTCCCGATCACAAGCTGAATTTTAATTGGCTGCCAACACTCTGAATCAGGAAGTGTTGGCAGCCATCTGGTGCCTCAGGCACAATAAACCCCACAAAAAAGTCGCAAAACGTGAAAAGGGGGCAAGGTAGAAACACCCTGACCCCCTAAGCCTGCTCAGGGGGTCCCACAAGGACCCCAAAGGCCCCAAAATTATTATTATTTTTTTTAAACGGGAGGATGCGCACTGGATGCGCGCATCCTGCCGATAGAAAAAAAAAATCAGCGCGGGCTCCCGTGCTAAATATGCTAATTTGCGCACGGGGGCCAAATCCCAGGGGGCATAATGAAAAAATAGTGTGGGGGGGTCCTAATCCCCCCCACACTGCCCCAGGGACCGCCACCCCCAGGCCTCTAACATAATATAGGTGGGGGTCACGGCCCCCCCGCAGCCCCGGGGACAGCCACCGCCCGGGGCTTCTTTAAAATGAGTAGGGGGGCTCTCAGACCCCCCAGCCACGGGGACCTCCACCCCCGGGGCTTGAAATCATATGGGGTGGGGGAGCTCTCAGGCCCCCCTAGCCCCGGGGACCGCCACTTCCCAGGGCAACTTCAAAATGTGGGAGGGGGCCACGCGGCCCCCTCCTGGAGCCTTGTACAGGCCCTGGGGACCGCCACCCCCCAGGACTGGCTCCTGCAGTGTCCCAGGGTGCCCATCCCCCGGACCACTGTAGTTTGCAATGACAGGGCGGGAGCCTCGCGGCTCCCGCCCTGTCATTGCAAACTGCTTTGCTTCATTGAAGCGAGAGCAGGGAAACCTGCTCTTGCTACAATGAAGCAAAGCAGATTGCTTTTCCACATAGGAAGCAGCATGTTAGCTGCTCCCCATGTGGAAAAGCAAAGCCAGCTCCCGCAGGACGCGGGCAGCCGGCTGGGACCATGGGTTGATTGGGGACCCTCCACGGCCCCCAATGAAGAGGGCCAGCCCTGGGGGATGGGGTCCCCGGGGCTAGTAGCAGCCCGGGAGGGGGGCCACATGGCCCCCCCTAAAAAAAAATGAAAACATATCAAAGAAACGGCCCTGGGGGATGGGGCCCCTTAGGCCATAAGTGGCCACAGGAGGGGGGCAAGGCAGCCCCCCTCCAAAATCATTTTTTTAAAGAAAAGGCCATGCCCCGGGGGATGGGGTCCTCGGGGCAAATTATGGCCTCGGGAGGTGGGCCACACGGCCCCCTTCCCGATTTATTTATTTATTTTAAAACAAATTGGGGGCAAGCCCTGGGGGATAGGGTCCCCAGGGCCAATAAATTAGAAAAAGAAGGGGGGCTACACCGCCCCAGGGACTGCCACCCCCAGGGCTCTAACATAATATAGGTGGGGGTCACGGCCCCCCCGCAGCCCCGGGGACAGCCACCGCCCGGGGCTTCTTTAAAATGAGTGGGGGGCTCTCAGACCCCCAGCCACGGGGACCTCCACCCCCGGGGCTTGAAATCATATGGGGTGGGGGAGCTCTCAGGCCCCCCTAGCCCCGGGGACCGCCACTTCCCAGGGCAACTTCAAAATGTGGGAGGGGGCCATGCGGCCCCCTCCTGGAGCCTTGTATAGGCCCTGGGGACCACCACCCCCCAGGACTGGCTCCTGCAGTGTCCCGGGGTGCCCATCCCCCGGACCACTGTAGTTTGCAATGACAGGGCGGGAGCCTCGCGGCTCCCGCCCTGTCATTGCAAACTGCTTTGCTTCATTGAAGCGAGAGCAGGGAAACCTGCTCTTGCTACAATGAAGCAAAGCAGATTGCTTTTCCACATGGGAAGCAGCATGTTAGCTGCTCCCCATGTGGAAAAGCAAAGCCAGCTCCCGCAGTACGCGGCCCCCTTCCCGATTTATTTATTTATTTTAAAACAAATTGGGGGCAGGCCCTGGGGGATGGGGTCCCCAGGGCCAATAAATTAGAAAAAGAAGGGGGGCTACACAGCCCCCCTTCTTAAAAAAAAAATACGGGATCAGGCAGGAGGCCACGCCCCCTCCTTGCTCCACTCTGCAATCGCGCCCCCGGCGCGTTTGCAGAGGGGGGACTAATTCCTGTTGAATACTGGGGGTCCCTGGGGGCCAACTTGCCCACCAGGAACCTCCAGTAAGCGCCAGGGGGCTGCGTTGCAAAGAGGTGTAATGAGGCCACGCCCCTTTTTACACCTCTCTGCAACGCAGCTCCGTGGCACTTACTGGAGTTACCTGGTGGGCTAGTTGGCCGCCAGTGGACCTCAGGATTCAAGGGGACTTAATCCCCCAACTTAAAACGTGCCACAGGGCGCGTTTGCACAGTGGTGAAGGTAGGGGGTGAGGCCTGAGGTGATATGTGTGCAAACATGTCCTGTGGCGTGTTTTAAGTTGGGGAATTCATTCCTCTTCAATACAGAGGTGCCCTAGGGGCCAATTAGCCCACCAGGTACTTCCACTAAGCGCCAAGGAGCTGCGTTGCAGAGTGCTGTAAAAATGGGCGTGGCCTCTGAACACCTCTCTGCAACGCAGCTCCCTGGCGCATACTGGAGGTGCCTGGTGGGCTAGTTGGCCGCCAGGTGACCTCAGGATTCAAGGGGACTTAATCCCCCAACTTAAAACACACCACGGGGCACGATTGCACAGTGGTGAAGGTAGGGGGTGGGGCCTGAGGTGATATATGTGCAAACACGCCCTGTGGAGCGTTTTAAGTTGGGGAATTAATTCCTCTTCAATCTAGAGGTCACCTAGGGTCCCACTAGCCCACCAGGTACCTCCAGTAAGCGCCACGGAGCTGCGTTGCAGAGTATTGTAAAAAGGGGCGAGCCTCTGAACACCTCTCTGCAACGCAGCTCCCTGGCGAATACTGGAGGTACTGCAACATTCTATTCCCAATAACTTTGGCGCCGGTTGACGAATCTTTGAGAAATTTTCTAAACGTTTGGCCAGCTCTGGTCTGCTCCTATCCTGAAAGACTCGGGGTGATTCGTCAAGCGAGGAAAGAGAAAAAAGGGGGGTCCCAAAACTTGTTTTCCCTGTGCAATTTTACATAGGAACATTTAGTCGAAGCTACAGCCCGAACTGCTGAACGGAATTACACCAAATTTGACAAAAAGGTAGGCCTTGGTTCAGAGTCATGCCTTTTGTTTAAATGGTGTAAATCCATTCAGTAATTCCTGAGAAAATCAAAAGTAAAATCACATATATATCTATGGGCGCGCAGGATCCACGCACCCTCTCGATGACAAGCAGTATGCTAATTGGCTGTCAACACTCCAAACCAGGAAGTGTTGGCAGCCATTTTGAACCGAGGCACAAGAAAACAGAGAAAAAAACACATGGGTGCGTGATTCCTGCTGATAGAGAAAAAAAAATGAAGCGCAGGCTACCGCGCTTTGAAGATAATTAGACCCCAGGGGAGCCAAGTCCCGGGGGCATGCTCAAAAAAAAAGTGTGGGGTGGCACAATCCCCCCACACTGCCCCGGGGACCGCCACCCCCGAGGGCAAACCATTAATAGTTGCTGAGGGGCACACGCCCCCCCACAGCCCCGAGGACTGCCACCCCCTGGCACTTAGTAATGTAATGTTGGGGGGCTCTAAGGCCCCGCCAAACACCGGGGACCGCTAACCCCGGGGCTCAACTTAATTGCTATTGGGAGGCACACTGACCCCCGCAGCCCCGGGGACCGCCACCCCCCAGCACTTTAAAAAAAAAATTCCATGTGTGGGGGGGCTCAAGCCCCCCCCACACGCCCCAGGGCCCGCCACCTCTCCGGGGCTCTAAATATTTAAATTGGGGGTCTGTGACGGACCCCCCAGCCCTGAGGACCACCACCCCCTGGGGTTTTGTAGATTGGGACACTGTAGTTTGCTATGGCAGGGCGGGAGCCTCGCGGCTGCCACCCTGCCATAGCAAACTTGGTTTGAATTTTGAAAGAGAGAGCAGGAAAACCTACTCTCTCTTTCAAAATTCAAACCAAATTTCTTTTCCACACGGGGAGCTGCATCTTAGCAGCCCCCCATGTGGAAAAGCAATGCTGGCTCCCGAAGGACACGGGGAGCCGGCAGGACCATGGGGGGATTGGGGACGCCACCATGGTCCCCAACAGAGAAGGCCAGCCCCGGGGGATGGGGTCCCCGGAGATACAAGTGGGCCGGGAGGGCGGCCACGTGGCCCCCTCCCCAAATTTTTTTTAAACAAAGGCCAGCCCCAGGGGATGGGGTCCCCGGGACAGATTTTGGCCTCGGGAGGGGGGCCACGCGGCCCCCTTCCTAAAATTATGAAAAATAAAAAAAATAGGGGGCAGGCCCTGGGGGATGGGGTCCCCAGGGCCAAGAATATTAGGAAAAGAAGGGGGGCCACACAGCCCCCCTTCCTAAAAAAAAAAAAGGACCGTCATCACGCTGGAGACCAGGTCAACTCCTTTGAGCACTCTGCAAACATGGCCCCTGGCGCATTTGCAGATGGGGAAAGAATTCCCCTTGAATACTGGGGGTCCCTGGGGGCCAACTAGCCCCTCAGGAACCTCCAGTATGCGCCAGGGGGCTGCGTTGCAGAGAGGTGTTCTGAGGCCACGCCCCTTTTTACACTTCTCTGCAACGGAGGTAGCTGGTGGGCTAGTTGCACCCCAGGGACCCTCAGTATTCAAGGGGAGTTAATCCCCCAACTTCACCAGTGTGCAAACGCGCCACGTGGTGCATTTTAAGAGGTACTTTTAATCCCCCTGACCTATTATATACTAGGGGCTTACAAAGGAGGTCATGCACAGCACTGGCTAGTCAGAGTCAGTTATCACCAGTACCCATCTGAAAAAGTTGAGGTTACAGGGTGATTTTGCAACAAGGCCTCTTTCTGCTCCTCTGTTTGTTCTTCCTGCACTTTTCTCTGTCTTTGAGAGCTTCTGTTGATTCATTCTGCATTTCTATTTCTTCTTTCTGTGTCTTCTTCCTTCACATGTCCTACCTCTGTAGGCATAGTTAGAAACTAGCATTTAAAAAAGCTTCACATAAAAAAACCATAGGTTTCAGGGGTGTTATAGTTAGCTGGACATTTCACTCGTACAAAACCATTGACTATAACTCGCACGCCCGCAATTTGAGATGTCATTAGTGATGTCATGAGTGATGTCACTGACCATGTCATGAGTGATGTAATATGTGACGTCATCAGCAGTGCATTGCGGGCGCACAAGTTATAGTTAGCTGAACTAACTATAACGGTGGAATTTCAATGGTTTTGTACGAGTGAAATGCCCAGCTAACTATAACACCCCTGAAACCTATGTTTTTTTCTGTTAATATATAATTAGCACGTAAACTTAACTTACCTGCTTACCTGTGAACATGCTACTTGAAAAAACTAATAAAATAGTATAATATTAGGATTTTTAGCAAACAAAATAAAATTATTACTCACCAAGACCCACAACCTCAAAACCTAGCAGGTTGAGCAGGTCCTGTTCCCTGACTAGGATGTCTTCCCAGGGGTGTGTCAGCTGCTGCTGGTGGCTCTGGATGCCGGGGCTGCGGTGCACACATTGTCTCACTTGTCCCCAGAGCACTCGATGCTCATGCAGGGCGTAGCCTTACCAGGCCTGTCACCTGCTACCAGAATGCAGGGGAGATGGCGCTGCCTACCTTCGCCTTGCCGAAGACGGGCAGAGGTTGCACCCCTGCACGCCTTCCTCACCTACAGAGGTTGCGGGTGGCACTGCCTGTTTCTGCCATTACTGGACAGGAGGGACTTGGATTGCGATGGGAAAGAAACAGGAAGACGGAGAGGACAGTTCAAAAAAGGAAAACAAAAAACAAAGTACATAAACATATACAGAGATATAAATACACACAGGGAAAGTCAGACAGTAATAAAAATAAGTGGTGATCAGGTGGGGTAAATTGGGTTGCAATGGATTGGGAAGCACAAGCAGGAGGGAGAAATGCTACAGGAGTAGGCAAAGCAAAATGACTGAGTGCTTGCGCACCACGTGCTGCCGTTTGTGATGAGATTTTCAGTGCAGAATGCGCGATTGGTGCTAAATAGCAGCACGAGCTGCACAACGTGCATTTTCTGCCCGTCTGCAGAATCTTGCAGAGTTTTTATGGAACTCCGTGGAATTCTGTGGAGTGAAATTTTACGAGTTCCGCCCGCTCTTATCTATAACAAGGCAGTTTTTTTTTTATAGAGTCGACTTTGTCATGTTTCACTCTTCTCCCATCTGTGATACCGCAATCAGGATGCTGGGGAAATAGTTCAATAAGTTGAATGTTCGTTCTTTGCTGATATTGTTCATCATAAGGTCACAATTTTAAATCCTGGTATAGCCCATCCAGCTTTCCATCGTCCTAAGGATCATAAACTGTGTACTGTGAACAGAGAAATGTAACATCTGGAATTTACATCATATGAAGTGCTGTACAAAACACAAGTTATTGGACCCATTTGCACCTATCAGCAAGGCGGGTAATAGGCCCTACGCGGACATCACCCCTCAGCAGTGGCTGAGTTGAGAGGTACGCAAATAGTGTAGTGGCCGCCCAGTGTGCTCTGGGAGGAGCTTGAATTACTGAAAGTGAACCTTTGATGACTCTTTGCATATTCAGCAGTATTTGCAGAGTGTTAATCAGAATGCCAATGCATATCGACTCTCTTTGATAAATACGCATGAAGAAGCAACCATTGCCGCCAGTAGGGGAACACTGCTATCTCAGGGGGATATTATCAACGCTTCGCGTTAAACATCGCAAATCACGCTTAGTGCGGTTTTGAACATCGCCGCCTATCGCTGGTTTACATCGCCGTGTTAGCGGCGTATTTACAACACCTTGCTCACAGGCGATGTACAAACATGCGATAGATGGCGATATTCATCATTAGCGTGCGAAATGAAGCGATGATTTAACACGCTAATAAAAAGCTTGATAATAGGGGAGTGTGAACGTAACCAAACAATCCACCTCCCATTCACAGCTTGCCTAAGTCAAGTTTTGACCAGGCGTTAAGGATCGTGCGAAAACCGCAGTTAACGCGGCTTTCATCATTGCTTCGTGGTTCCAGGGCCGCGTTGTAAATAACGTGATGTCCTGTTCGCGACCTTTTGTCATGTTGTTACAGGAAGGTACGCCTACTTTGCATCTCATTAGCGATGTATATCACTAAGATGCGTGGCGTTACAAAAACGGCAGCTAACATGCGCTAATGCATGTTAGCGCCGCCTTGCTAATAGGGCGATGAAATTATCGCCGTTTCAGCAGCAAAAAGTGCTGCTAAAGCGGCGATAATGTCCTTGTAAATATGCCTCTCAGTTTTATACGCTACTCGTTACTATGGAGGTGTTGGTATTTAAGTTTACTTTCACTGGTTTACAAATTTGACATCACTGTAGGCATCATATTAAGGACGGAGAGGCAAACCAGTCAAATAGGTTCAACCCAATACAAGCTGCAGGAAGCTGTGACTAGAATGGGGCGTTGGGGGCATGTCTGGGTCATAGCAGCCCAGACAGCTCTGAAAGCAGCCCCGTTCGCTGCAACCTGCTAGGGAAATGCTGGGGTTTCAGAATGGCCAATCTGACCCTCAGAGAATTAATTTAATTTTCTTGCAGTTTTTACCACAGCTTCTTTCCGCACTGTAATATGTATGACTGATATTATATACTTACATGAACTCTAAATAAAGTTTACGTTTCACAGATTAAATAACACGACATATCGCAGTAGCCAAACTTGTTTTTTTCTATACGTCATGACTATGCATTTGTGAAAAAAAGATTATATATTTTAGAAATGAAAAATAAATGCAATGAACCATTCGCACATTCGTAAAGCCATTACTGAATACATGACCTGTAAAATAAACCGGTCCCGTTCCCCGGAAACCAATAGATCTCTTTCTTCAGTGTCTTCTGTACGTCATTTAAAATTACGAACGTCACTGTGGAAACCATAACTCGAACTTGCAATATTTTGTAATGGATTGTTGAGCTGATTTCCCCGTTTTGAGGCCCACAGTAGTAGTTGACATTGTAATCTAATAATTATACCTCTGCCGACTTCTTCTTGGTACTTAGCTAAACTCTTCAGCCCTCATGTAACACCGATTTAAGAGCAGTGATGGCGCGGAAGAATGCTGAAAACTCGCAGTTGTTAGGCTGGTATGCGGTCACACACAATTATTCTGACAGCCTCCGAAAAGATTTATGTTCCACCTCTCGGCTGCTAATTCTCACGTACATCCAAATAGTCAATGAAGGGTACAGATGCGTTTAGTAGCAGACATCAATGAACGCTCGGAACATACTTCATACCTTTAGACATTTAATTGTGAGTTCATGTAATCTGCGTTTAGAGTAACACATTACCTTGTAGAAAAAAATCAAATTAAATAACATGTCACGGGCGTTTCCGTTCAAAGTAAGAATTACTGTTTCACATAAAGGGGAGTGATTTTCTTTTCCCTGCAGTTTGAGGGAGATTGATGTTCCGACTTAAAGTGCTTGACGTAAAGCCAATTAAATACCAGGAGAAACTTGGTGCCTTCTGGCTACAAAGACATTCAGATCTCAGACACGATTTGGAAGTAAACTGCCAACTCTAGCTTGCCATTAGCCAGACTGCACAAGGTCAAAACTATTTAGACTGAGTGAGAGTTGCAGGGAATGCCATTGAGATACATAGAAAGGCTGCCTTTAGCTCTGGAGTTAGCCATGAACTTTAGATTTGGGTAAAAGTATATATTTACTTATAGGGGATTTCAGTCAACCCTTTTCATATATTGGTCTATTGTGTTATTTGCATTTTTCTTCCAATCACTACAGCATACATCATGGGACAATTGGTCAACCCACTTGAACAATTGGCTTACTTCCCTATGAGGGAAGGCATTCTCCATTTCAATATGAGTACACCCATACACAAAGTAGTTCCTTTCAGTGCCAGGGACTTCTGTAAAAATGTGTTCCTTATGAGGCCAAAAACTATTTTTACTCTTTTCAATTTCTTTTTTAAATATTGGCGAGGGCTTGGCAGCACTCACAACAATTTTTTATTTAAAGAAAAGTACCACAAAGAAGCAAGCATAAACAAAGCCAAAAGGCTTCCAAGCCAATGCCAGAACGATTGGCTTTGCCAACGCTTGTTTGGAATGAGCTCACAGATTAACCTAGACACACTCACGGTTTTTAGAATTTCCATACGTAATGCATCAAAGCATGTTAGGCAAAGGTTAATAGGTTTAAATATCAGTTTATGTTGATCTATACATGTTTTTCAATTAGATTAATGTTGAAGTTCATACAGGCATATGTTGTATATTAGGCATGCTGCCATGTGCATGTGTAACACCTATGCATTCCAAACAGTTCTGCACTGATTGGCTGAACATGTCATACGTAACCACCAGTATTATTTTTTCTAGAGCTATGCTATGTAAAATGATCAATACACCACAATAGCAAAAGGATAATGCACAAAACTACTTGTAGCGTGCTGGGTCCTGACTAAAACCAATTTTGTCCTGGATGTAGGAATGTTCAAAGCATTTCTAATAAATACCTATAATAATAAACAAAAATATAGCTTGCTGTAACAGTTTTTGCAGTTCTGTTATATGTCAGACTTGGTGACCTTCTGACAATTTAATTCCACTCAATGAAGGGTTGACTCCGCCCTGTTCTGTGAGATACACGAAGAAGTCAGCAAGGAGCACACAGGGTGCTCGCCTTTCTCGCTGGCATTTACCATAAGATGTTATCCTTGTGAAAGATCTTACATCAGACTTATTGGGGGGTTTCATTTTTACCCAACCTGTGTTTCTGTTTGGTGAAGTGCCGACTTGGATAGAGTAAAACAGTTTTATTTCTTTATTTACATAAACGTTTAACACCATGCCTAATGATACTTTCCCTCAAAAATATAGTTATAGAGCCGCGAATGACTCACTAAAGCATTTATGAATGTGGGAAATAGTAATACAGGACTACTCTTTTATGGACTCTTACATTGCATTGTGAATCAGTCCCAGAACATTCAAATCGCTATCAGTAAAAGTAGAAAGAGAGCGTAGTCCTTTCTTGTCCTAACTGTACATAAATATTTCTTGACTATTCCCATATTAAATCTTGTGGGGGGTGTTTCATAAAGGCATGTCAGAGTAAAAGAGTCCTACTGGGTAATACTTTGTGTACTCCAAAATGCCTTTGTGAATAGGCACATTTTTTTGTAGAACTCGAAAGAGTATTTTTTGTATAAAAACACAAAATGTGGCTACATTGTTTAAAGATTTAGTGATGTCATAATTTGGGACAGACTGTCCATTCAGCCAGTGTGGCGATTCCCCAGTTGGCTGCAGACTAGGGGCTGCTTTCAGAGCAGGATGATCCGCCATGACTGAATTATGAAAGCCCGGTGACCCCAAATGTTTGCCAGTCCAACTGTGCCTTCAATCCATGCAGCTCAGTATTTCAGTGTGGTTATTTGTAAAGGCAGAGAAGGGTGTTTTGAAAACAGGTCCCATGGCACCTCACTTCTCCTTTCCTCAAGAAACAACTCACCATAATTGAGTAGAACACTCAGGGGGCTTTATGACAGGCATTTTGGAGTATATAAAGTATAACTTTTTTAGTACTCTTTTACATACTCTTACCTGCCTTTGTGAATTGCTCAAAAACATCTATAAAGGAAAAGAAATGGGAATTTTCTGTGGATATTCATGTGGAATGAGTAAAAATAGAATTGACTGTGTCCTCTTTACAGATTTGCTATTCAGGAGTTGAATGCTTCAGGGCTGATTTACAAAAGCATGTCAGAGTACTCTCATCTTGTTTATTAAGCAAAATCTGAAAATCTTGATATCACAAGATAAAGCAGCACTGGGGCATATTATCTACAAAAGGCGATAATGATCGCCAGCGCAAGGTATCAGCATTTCTTTTATCGCTTCTTTTCCTGGACACTTTTCGCATTCTTATCGATGTATTATGAACACATCTGTAAGATGCGATAGTGTCCGGGAAAGGAAGCGATAACTCTCGCTAACACGCGATAGGCATTCATGCGATAGCATGGGATCAGCGCGTTAGTGGTGCGTTAGCGTCAATATTATTTCAGCTAACGTGATGGAGTGCCTGAAAACCCCTGTATGACCCGATCAATGGATGAATCATGCAGCAGGAACAACAGTGAATGTTAACATGTATGTAATGCTGTGAAAGGCCGGATCAGGACAACATAGTGAGGGCCTGTGATGTGATGCACCATTTGGACATGAGTAGAAGCAATGGCTGTAGCTGGCTAAAATGTACCTTCATACAAGCTATGGGGCTAATATTGAAGCATGACCTGTACCTCTTTGGTGTTTGTGGCACCTCAGAAGGAGATCAGGGCTAGTCTCCCTTTTGTACCTCCATGTAGCACCATTTTTAATAATGTTTTTATCAGGTGTTAAATTCATGCGTTACTCGGGGCTTAGCGCAACTTTTGTTATCGCGGGACATCTTTGGTAATAGAGCGAAGTGGTGATAGCGACTTTTACCATGTCATTTTTGTAAGGAACGCCTACCTTGCATGTCATTAGCGATAATTATTGCTGGCATGCAAAGCGATAGGAAAACCGGCAGCTAACCCCAGAAAGCTGTCTCTAACACATGTTAGCGCAGGCTTGCTAATAGGGTGATAATAATATCGCCACTTTTTCAGGAAAAAGCATCGCTAAAGCGGCGATCAGGCACTTGCCAATAAGCCCCACAGTTTCTAGCTTATTTGCAGTGAGCATTCAATGATAAATTTCTCATCCCGTGCTCAGAGTTTTTGGAGACTTATTCATACCAGTACTGACTGAAGACCAGCAGTAGAAACCCAAACAGCAAGATGATTGCAGGTTTACAATGTTCTGATGAGAAAAACATCAATAACGTTCAGAAAAGATATAAGAGATGTAAAAGTTTAGATGTTGAATTGACTACTTGTGAATCTTTGCTTGGGGCTGCCAAGCATGACTATTCAGGTTAAAAATGGCAGATGTGGCATGGCCTGTATGGCAATCCTCAACAAGGACAAACAAAATAGCGTCAACTACCACTCTAATGTAAAGAATACATGTGAGCAGTCTCTGAGTATGTAAAAGTGTACTCCTATAGAACTACTTCCCATAGTCTTAAATGATTCTGTGAATTAACACCTCTTTTGCCAAAGGCTCAGTTCGTTTTCAACCCATTTAACCAAATGTGCTACCCAAGGCTGTTTAACCTGAGTATTGTTATTCTTGTATTATGATTCTTTATGGAACAGTATTACATGATTTGTAGTCTCATAATTCAGACTTAGCTAGAATGTTTGAACAACAAATCAGTGATTAAGGATTGATTCTAGTTTATGCACAGATGAAGGATAGACGGGAGATAGGATTTGTGCTTTGAGGCATGAGTGCCTTGTGTTTCTCAATCAATGTTTTTTGGCCTTGAAGAGGTGAGTCTTCAACTCATTGCTTAATTTTGGCAAAGAGCTGGTATTCATTTCATGGGTAAATATATTAAGGATGCATATTTCCTGTTTTAATTTTTTGCATGCATAATATTTGAGCAATTGCAGCTCATCACTAGTTTTTGGCCTTTACAGTTGACCACAAGCCGTTCCTACCCATGTAAAGAACCCAAAAAAATATAGCTATATTAAGTAAAGAAATAAAAGAAACAGAATTAAGTGCACTAATAGTCAAGGAAAATATGCATCATACTGAAGAAAATGAAACAAAAGCTTTCAATAATGCAAATTAATGTATTCATGCTTTGGCATAAAGTTGTGCATTGTCCCATTGTCAAAAAACTCCCAGGGTTCCTAGAAGGCTAGACAGATTCAAAGAGCACAGAGTGAGGTACATGCATTGCAGAGATCATGTGGATACAGTATATACTATAAACCCTCTCTCCATATCTCCATGCAGAATCATCACAAAGTAGTAAGGCATATTTTTCTGTAGTGTTGGTGTGATGAAACATTTGGTAGACTAGCTCAGAACTTCATTTAGAGGGCCACAGGGCAAGCAGGAGCCACTTGGCCAACCATGTAGGTTGAGGCCTTTTACATGAGATTTCCCATGGACTGGCACACTAGGGGGAAGATTTACAAGCCCTATGCGCCACATTTACGCCGCCGCTGCGTGAACCATGTGCCTCGTTGCGCCTTATTTACAACGTGACGCATCTAGGGAGATGCATCACGTTGTAAAACTGTGCGCCACATGAAACCTGATTTAGGTTTCATGTGGGTGTTCCGGCGCAGGGTGGGCGTTCCGTCGCAGGAACTCCTCATAAAAGTGACTCAGTGAAATCTACAAGTTTTCACTGAGTCACTTTTACGTCCATGCTGCGTCAAAGCCCTGCGCCTGCTTGAAGCAGGCGTAAGGAGTGACGCAGCATGTTAGGCGTAGGGCGCACCTGAGCATTGCTGGCGCTGGGTCACGCTTGCAACATGACTCCAGCAATGTGCAGCTCTTACGCCACAGGATTCGACACGCATCACCCTATCCTTGTGCCCCGATGCGCCGCATTGTAAATTCGGCGCATTTGTGGTGGTGCAGGGAGGGAATTGCGTGTCACATCTTTTTTGGCGCCTCCCTGCTGATTTGCAGAGATGCGCCAGAACTCGTAAATCTGCCCCTAGGTTTTTTGAGCAACTGGGGCAAGTACTTCTTCAGCATTTGGCACTCAGTGTTAGAGTGGGTTTAGTAGTCCAAGGCTTCTCTAGAGGATGTAGACACAGGGGAGCGAACACAGGCCCACAACTCAAAATACGTTCAGTAGCAGCAATATAGGATTGTCCAGTTAAATACTTGCTTTTATGAAACAAGGCATATTTATATACCAACATAAAGTAAAATACAGCAATCACAAACAATTCACACAGTCCCCTGTGATCGGGCAGTAGTGTTTTAACAGGAGGGTTCCTGTGTTCCACTCCCCTCCCACCAGCAGTAGGGGTTATTCCTGGGGTGGGCAGAACTTGTTGATTTTCACTCCGCAGAATTCCACAGAGTTACATAAAAACTCAGAGAGATTTCGGTAGAGTTCTGTGAGCCAGAGGAATTCAGTGCAATATAACATCGGCTAACCGCATGAGAGTAAAAACTCTGCCCCGTGGCGGTCGACACTGTTTTGGCAGAACTCTGCACTCCAAGTGAATTGTGGAATGGGCAAACTTCACAAACTCTGCTGGTGGAGCTGAATTTTTCTCCCAACCCTATTTATTCCCCATTCACTATAGGCGACAATCAGATTAAGTCCCACTAGTAGTTCGAGTCTCAGAAGTCCCACCACAACTCCTTTTAAGTCAAAAGTGTTCAAGCCCAAAGTGCTATATGGCAGGCAAGTACCCCATGTGCCGTATGGCCCATAACAGTCTTGTCTGCACCAGCAGGACATGCATGACTGGAGTCTCCAAGCACACCCCACTCATGGGCACTAAAGTTGCACCAGCTGTCTGTGGTGAGTTCCTCACATGAGGCCCTGTGGGGCAGCAGTCACGAGTCCTCAAGTTCTTCACTTATAGTCATGCAGTTGTCGGGGGTCCTCAACACTCCTCCGATGCTGGTAGGTTTCCTTGGATCCTTCCCAAAAGTGTGGGTGGAGGGGGAATTTGCCTTTTCCTTACTACCCTAAATCAGTGCTTGGGGCCGCATGGGTCACCATGGTTACCTCTTCCTCTCAACGACATCTTGACCAGACCATGCTCTTTGCCATTTCCTGATGGCCCCACCTGGCATATGGAGTACCTGTCTTCACTCTGCACATGGGCTATGATCTGATTCGCACAGCAGCACTCTTCACTTTGGGGCCATCTGGGAAACGGGATTGCAAACTTCACTCTGCTCATGGGCTATGGCCTGGTTAGTACAGTAGCAATATTCACAGTGGCCCCACCTGACATAGAGGGTTACCTACTCCGCATAGGGCTAAGTTCCTATTGGTACAGCAGCAATCTTCAGGACAGCCCACCAAGCATACTGGGTTGCCAACTCCCTTCTGCACACTGCCTATGACCCGATAGGTTTGAAAACCATTCACCTCACACCTCGCTCCAGACTTCAACTAGACCTCACTTCCTCCAGCACTTTCGTCTTCCTCACAGGGCACACTGGTCTTAGTAAGCAGGCAGACACTGGTGTGCCAGGCCCAGGGTTAGGTGATCTTGAAGCCCCTGGTCAATGTTCCCTCACCAAGCTAGAAGACTGCCAGGCATTGGCCCCCAGTCCTGGCCAAGCGCAGAAGTCTAGCAGAACTTCTCCTCCTAGCACAACCTGACTGGCTTCTTCACAGTTCAAAATTATGGGGGCCTTGAGCTCCCCTCCTTATAGACCATTTCCAGACACCAAATGTGAAATCGAGTGTACGTCTTTGAAGTTTATGATGGGGTTTTGCTTCCTTTTGAGGTACCCTCTCCCCTGCCCTGCCATTCTTCCAGAAAGCAATCTGTCACAGCAGGGGCTACTCTGAATCCGATAGCCCCACAACACAGGCCGTGATAGTGACTAGAGGTTCACATGTGGATGTCAGCAACAGTGATATGTATATCAAAAAGTTACCCCAAGGTCTCAGCCCTTCTTTTTCAGTCCCATCTCTTTCCTGAAATGTGCACAGGCCCCTTCCCAGTGACCTCTCAGTGAATGAAACAGCACTGTTTTAAGTATATTGAAGAGCCTGGCAGTCCCTTTTTCGAGTGTGTCCCACCCTGCTCAGAGAAATGCAGCAATCTACAAATCTGTCTGGGGGATTTATCTACCTCCTTATGCTCTGCCAATCAGCCCTGCATCTCCCAAAAGGGAACCCAGAATCCTCCATGTATTGTACCATTCACAAGTGCACACACACATTTAGCACATGCTTGTAACATTCATGCACTTTACTGCTATACAGCTTCCATGTATTGTGCTATTTGCAAGCACATATACACCCAGCACATGTATATAACACACGCACTGACCAGCACTGCATCATCCCTGTATTGTAGCATTCACTGGCAAGCATAGCCCCAGCACATGTATATATAACACACACGCATTGTGTAGTACTACACACCAGTCTAAAGTAGGCCAAGAGTGAGTTAAGCACACAGCAGTGGAACTTTAAAAAGTGAATGAGCCTGTAAACCTCACTTCAGTGACACAGGTGAAAAGGTCTGTTCACTCATTTTGATCACTACATGTTATGGTGCCACACTGTGCTCATGCTCCTTAGCTCCTGTCAAAGGCAGTAGCCTTTCACCACTATGAGAGTAGCCTTTTGGGCACCCCTCTCAGTCCAAAAGTCTTCAGGCCATGAGATGGGCCTATGTCAGGGCGCACAAGCATTATCTGTGTTCACCCATGAGTACAAAAGTTAGCATCAGGGATCCTGACAGCTTTACAGTTGGGGCACTTAGGGCACAGGTCAAGCACCATGTGGGGGACTATTCTGTGACCAACACTCCTTTTTTAAAATGATTTCATTGGTGTGGAAAAGACATATTGTAAAAAAACACACTGGTAATTCGAATAAGCATACCACTATTACAAACAAGAAGACATTTGTGTACAAAGAAGGAACCGATGTGATAAATAGAGGATGTAATATATTGGGTTGATGGCTGACTGAGGTGTGAGCCCTGGTCAAGCAGCAATCACAATCCTTGTCAGGGTGCGTACAAGCCAACCAAAAATGAACCTGTGCTCAACCTCTTGGTAGCTTGTCACAAAGCTGTGAGGCTTAACTTGAAGGCAATTATAAAGTATTTGTGCGACACTTCAGATAGTAATTTAGAGAAAAAACACCACACAAAAAGGATCCCACACCAAGTTAGAAAATAGAGTTATATTTAAAAAATAGAATATGACCAAAATAACAAGGATCCAATTGGTAGAACCGGAGATATGCAATTTTAAACATTTCAGTAAAAATAGAGCCTAAAAGTACAAAGTACCAACTGTGGACATCTGGTCGCACCAGACAGCGACAAAGTTACCAGTTCAGGCCAACTGCGATGGAGCATTGGCTGACTACAGGGACCCAGTTTGACCCACTGAAAAAAGTACCTTAAATCCTGGTTTGTGAGGTGTTGCAAGGTCCGTGTTGAAGGTGCGTCATGCAGCCAAAGCGGTGCATGGGTTCTAAGATGTGGCAAGGCTACGATGCAAGGTCCTGCGTCATCATCGAGGATCCTGTCGACAGGGGCTTGAAATGTGAATCCCGGCATTGAGAATGCGTTGAGCAGTTGGGCAATGTGCCGGTTCCAAAGAGCTCAGGGTCTGCAATGCGGAGCCTGGCTTCTTCATCGAGGCTGACGTCGATGAGGGATGCGAGGGTCTGCACTGAGGATGCATTGTGCAGTAGCAATTCCAATAAGGCAATAAGCTGCAATGCGATGGCGGTCTTTGTGACAAAACTGATCAACGCAGCAATAGTGTACATTCATTGTTTTCGGGTTTGTGCCACACAGCAGAGCAGATGCGTTAGTTTTGCTGGATCCGTAGAGGCTGGCAGAGCACCTTAGGCCCAGTTCCAAGGTTCCAGGACTAGGGTGGCACCACTTGGCAGGGTAGACTCACAGATGTCAGAGACTAGATGCTGAGGTCAAGGTTGCTGGAGCCTCCTTTCCCTGAGGCTCAAGTCAGGAGGCCAGCCCTTGGAGCCACTTTTGTGTCCTGGGTCCAACAGATGCAGGTTCAGTCCTTCTCACCCAGGCAAGAGGTCAATAGGCAGCCCTTACAGCATCAGATCATTCTTTTTTCTAGGCACTGTATTTACAGGTCCAGAAGTGTACTGTAGAGTTGGTGCCTGAGATCCAGTATTGTGCTTTTGAAAGTAGATAGAAGGAGCTAGAGGTTTTCATTTGAAGTCCCCAGGCATTCTGTCTTCCATGTCCTAGCTCTAGCTCAACTACAGGGGGTATACATCCCTTTGTGTGTAGGTAGGAGACAACCTATTCAAGTGTAAGTAGGGCTGTACCCAAATTCATCTAATGCAAGCTGCATATTTCCAACTCAAGTATCATTTACTAAAAGGAATGTATCAAAACACCTTCTACGACGGATTGTTTCAAAATCTTCTATAAATAGCTTGGTCATCACAGCTGAATAGTCAGAGACGCTGCTAGCTAAGATATATGCCTTACCATGATGAAATTAACGTGATATTTGAAAAACGTCAATTTGAGGGGCTGAATTGAAATGTTTAAAAAAGCAAGTGTATTGTTTGCATGTGCATGATCAACTCGACATGGGTCTCTCAGGGCTCCTCCATATTTACAGGGAGAGGAAAAGCTACCCTGCGTGACTTTTCCTCTCCTCGTAAATATGGCCCCTTCACACGCAGCACTGTGCGTGGAAGGGACGTTCCATGGGTGTTGCTGTGGGTGTTCCCACGCAACACCCATGGAACAAGACACATCTCCAGATTTACGAGAAATTGTAAATCTGGAGATGCGTGTGAATGCTACGCCACCCTAGAGGTGGCGTAGCGAGGCGCAACGAGGAGAAATGTTTTCATTTCTCCTCGTTTTTTCCTCTTTCAATGTGTGCTGCATTCTACAGCACGCATTGAAAGAGGAAAAAGCCTCTTGTGATTGTTTTTGTGCAGGAAGGTGTCCCTTCCTGCACAAAAACAATCTCCCCACGATGCAGGCATCCTTGCACCAAGGTGCAAGGGTGCCTGCGCCGGCGCATGGCTGCAGTTTGTGCACCAGCGCAGTGGAAACACAGAGATGCAACATATTCTTGTAAATATGTCGCATCTCTGTGTTTTTCAAACTAACGCAGCACGGCGCAGCAAAATGACTTGCTGCACTGTGCTGCGTTACTTTGTTGGAAATCTGCCCCAAAGTATTTTGGGAGCTGTTGTAATTTAAAGAGAGAATGTTGGATGAGATAATTTCTTTTTGCACTAGCCCAGAGGGGCTAAAGAGACTGCCATCATTGCCCCGTTCATTCAGTTGTGGTGCGGCGATTTCTGTGAAGACAGCCTTTGCAAATGGAGAAAAAATCGGATATGTTGATTTGGAAAAGGGAGTTGGAGCTGGTTGCAAGCTTCGCTTTGAGGCCCCGGCTGCTGGACCGAGGGGCTGAGAGGTTTACTTGCATTCCTGCTAGCAGAGGGCTATTATCCCTTGGATCCAAACTTGCCGCTATGCTTCTGAATGAGGAAGTCTCAAATGCTCCTGTTAAAGCTAGCACTGAGCTTGTTGGCTGCTGGCGCGCAACACCCATTGGACTCACAGGGCTTCAGCCCCCCCCGTCGTGCGTGGCAGCCCGGGCTGAGACAGCTTCCCGGCGCGCACACAGCCGCACCCAAGCACTTCACAGGTCTTTAAAAAACCATTTGCATGTTAATGAGGCCTCGCTTTTGTTTAACCCCTTCTAAGAGCTCCTGCAGCTCCACTCTGCCTATGGCTTAAAAGATTCAGCCCCCCCCCCCCGAAATTTTTTCTTAGCCCCCCCCGAAATTTGGCTCTAGTTGCGCCTCTGGTTGGCAGCGTTATCTGATGATCAAGATTTGTATCGCCTTTGTCACGTGAATTTCCCGCTTCCTGAAGAAGGTTTTTGTTCTGAAAAGATAGTCACTGTTCATAAACTGGGGACACATTTACAACTGGTGCTGCTGATGCCATTGTAGGCATGCAGTGCTTTGAGCCCTAGGCTGACTTAACAGGCAGCATGTTTTTGCTGAAACGTCACGTGATGAGTGCTGCTTCATTGAATTGGAATTGGAAATTATCGTTCAGCAAGGATTAACTCTCTTTTGATTTCTCTCTGTATTGTTTTTTCTCTTCATGTGAATGTTAAACACAATAGGAACTAATACATGAGTATGTGCGGGTGCTCGCAGGGAAACTCAGGATGGTTGCAAGCTGCATGGGCTGTTAGGTGAACTCATTGCAGAGAACTGGGTAACCCAAATTAGTCAAGGACCTGGGTAATGTATGATACAAAAAACAATGGTCCTAGACCTATATTTAAATTGAATTAATCAAAAGAATTTTGATTTGTATATGTTTCGATTAACCATATCATTGAATGAAGCAAACAACATAAAAAATGCAGCAACCGACCATGAAATGGATCACCATATATTTATTTAAAGCAATTTGGTGAGAACCAGACAATTGATATTATAGACAATTTAAGAAAGGTTGCTCCAGAAGAGGGCGTGCAGTGAAAAAGGGGTGCTCAAGTGTAGAGTGATAAAAGAGAATACTTCAACAGAATATATATAGAGAATTTAATATGTCAAAGCAAAAACAAACGGTTGTAATTCACTGTCCTTGGTAGTCTGGCCCAAGTATATTCACATAAACGTGTATATCGATTCTCGCTAGAAATCAATTCTAGGATGGCACATGAAAAAAGTTAGGGGTCCAGACTGAATAGATTGGGCGTCGACGTTTCGATCCGACTTATGGCCAATTAGGGTTTTTTGACTTCCTCGGCCTTGCGGATCTTCATCAGGACTAAACTGGGCAACCTAAAAAACAAGTGGCGCCAAACGTCAGGTCGTTGCATTAAAGAGTTTAAAATACAATTGGTATAGTTAACCAAGTGATCTCACCTATCAATTAGGGGTGAACAACGAAGTCCGTGGTTCCTTTAATGAATCCATTGCGGGGGGGGGGGGGTTTATTCTCCAAGTAAATCTTAAGGAGGAACAAAATAATTCAATCAAAATAGGGAGTAAGGTTATTGAGTCATGTGATTTCCCAAAAACTTATTTGGCTAAAATGTGCGGGCTGGTATCGATAGAGAAATTACCTTGACACTTAATGTCCAGTCAATGCAGCCCGGAAGGTTCAGGGTGATGCTAATGATTCCAACTCAGCTGTATAGAGAAGAAAGAGCTTGATTCACCCTCGAGTTATACACATAAATGCTGCTTGCATGAATGAAGGGTAAAAGTTCAATTACCACATTAAGATCGAATTAACCACTAAAATCAGCATTACTCCAAAGGGGCAGAGTAGGGCTGCTGGTCTCGCCAGGTAAGGAGTGTTGGGATTAGCTTAATCCCAGAGCGTGCTTAAAAGAATAAGTTTTCCATAGCTCACTTCAGTTGCAAGAAAAGGGAACAAATGCCTGTATTACGCGGCCGCTAGTATGGTAATGTAATAATGAGGGATTAAGTCACGGAAAACTCCGCGTATGCAATTGACCTGATGTCACTAATTAATTACATACGGATTGATGGATAGATTCACTTACTGGTATAAGTCATAATTTCAAAACGGGCTCTGGGGGTTATTTGTATACGGCAGAACACGCCATCCAGTACGCGGCCGTCTCCAGGCTTGTTAGGGAGGCCTAGTGAGAGGCGGTCGGCGCTCGCGCGCAATAAAACGTTACCGACAGCGTAACGCAGTACGTAGTCGGTATACGGGGAAGAAAAGGGAGGAAAGACTCTCTCGTTGTATGCCAAAGTGAAAAGAAAAGGGGAATAAGGCAAGAATGCCGAAATACAAAAAGAATCTATACAGAAAATATTTTACAAAACAACAGTTAATTACATTGTGAACCGCATAGTGGGACCACTTAACATGGGCAGTACTCTATATACATAATGCCCGTGAGCATAATAAATACACACATAATTAGACAAAGTGATCACAAGACTTTTACATTATTAAAACATTTACGAGGTCCACATATAGCTTAACCCAGTGGTGTCGCACACTAGATCCCTAGTGTGCCTTCAGGGAGAAATTATTGGTCCCCTAAATACAAATTGAATCTATACAGGAAATATTTTTCAAAACAACAGTTAATTACATTGTGAAAAGCATAATGGAACCACTTAACATGGGCAGTACTCTGTATACATAATGCCCGTGAGCATAGTAAATACACACATAATTAGACAATTTGATCAGCAAGACTTTTACATTATTAAAACATTTACGAGGTCCACATATAGCTGAACCCAGTGGTGTCGCACAATAGATCCCTAGTGTGCTTTCAGGGAGAAATTATTGGTCCCCTAACTATAAACACATATATCGAGGATAATTCATATCAGCTTAAAGGGGGGGCTTCATGTATTAGTGAGTACAGAAACTTGTCTACTGATCTCTTCAAATTCGTTTAAACCCCGTGTCACAGTATTCAGAGAATGTATCCATTTACACTCACGTTTGTTGAGGGTAACGCTAAAGTCACCCCCTCTAGGGTTGGGTTTTACCTTCTCAATGACCCACCATCTAAGACTGTCGGCCGCATGGTCGAACATAGTGAAATGTTCCACTAAAGGGGCACCTTGTACTCTACAACGTATGCGGCTACAGTGTTGTAGAATACGGCACTTGACTCTCTGTACAGTTTGCCCAACATACATGAAGTCGCAGGGGCAGGTAATGGCGTAAATGACGCCACTGGTGTTGCAATTACTGTGTTCATTTAAGATGTACGTGCAATCCACGTACACCCAAAGGTTAGAACGGAGAATAAGGATGAACGTCTTGTATGTGTCACTACCTTTAACACAAAAAGCAACGCTATAAAGAAGGCCATCTGAGGAAATATGAATTTTGTGATCAGTTATGTCCCATATCGTAGACCCCAACGGCTCCATGTACATGCTATAAGTACATGTATGTTCCCTCCTGCTCCAGTTCTGAAGATGCAAATATATGTGCGTCCACCGTCAACATGTCCTCTTTCAGATCCGCCATGAATGGGTCAGATATTCCATTCCTAAGTATGAAAGGCCACCGACTTTATATGGTTCACTTTCCACATTTTACAGACCCAGGCGAGTAGGCCCGAATCCTGTCATCAAGCCTTTTTCTGCCTTCTGCCTCTGAAAGCTCCAGTCTGAGCCTGCATCTGTGACCATGAACTTTGTCTTACTCCCTGCGCGGCTAACGGTGCCTGATCCAGCCAGTTGCCTGCCAAAAACTGTATTTCACCTTCAAGATTATCTGCTTCGCCCCTCATCCGATGCATTCCTGTCTAGTAGTTTAGGTAAACATTCCTCCAGCTACCGTGCAAAGGGGCCAGGCCTCGCTGTCCTCATGCAAGTAATTCATAGCCCCGTTACCATGGAATATTCCTACCCCCTCGCATCTAGTGTAGACACTTAGACGCTTGTACACGCACTAACAGTCAGTATAGTCAGTATAGAATAAGATTCTATCCTAAGAGGCCTCTCTTTTTGGATAACACAGTTCTTTAAACATAGGATATTAGATATGATTTGGGATTAGGTTGACATAACCCCAGACTTCTGTCTCCACACGTAGAACTAAATGTCAAGTCCCCTTCACTCTCTAGTTGCACGTCAATCACACGTCATGCGGCTGCGTGCGCATCTCTGACAAACATTTCTGCTGACATTGCAGGATTCTTTTATGGATCCACCCACTTGTGACATCATGTTTAGTGACGTTTCTTGAATTACGCCCTCTATTAGTTACGTATGCACCTTTTATCAGCTGTTACGCCTCTTGCATCTGTTTCACTGTAATGTATTTTCTATAAAACTGCCTACCTGTCAATAATATATGCGCCCTTCCTTCCTGAACTTTCGTGGTGATGGAACAGAAGGCCCACAATTCGAATTGTCTTCCTTTTTATAAGAATAAAGCCCTTTAAAACCTCTAATACCACGGATTCTGCCTCTTATATTTACTGAGTTATTCTTATAGACTTTACCGCATAAAAAATAGTACCGGTAATGAAATATTTACCACATAAATTGGCGCCCGAACAGGGACACTTTCTCATCTCACGCGCCGGCGGTGCGTTGCAGGCCCGGTCTCCTGTCACAGCTGAACGGACAAAAACGCGTACCCGCAGGATTTCCTGTATCTCCCTCCGGCCAAGCGGGGACGACTGAGACTGCGATCAACACCCAGACGAGGCGGTGAGAAGTGCGAAGTATCACGACCAGAGCCTAGCTGAGAGAGCAAGATCCGAGGTATACAGAGTCCCACCAGGTTCCGAAGTTCCGAGTCCAGTCGAGTCGAGTCCAGTCCGGTCCAGTTTCAGTTCCGTTCCGAGGCCTTCCGTTCCGAGCTACCCGGTGAGTACCATTACCGGGGAGGCACTTTACGTGCACATAGTCTGTGCCGGTCAAGACGGGTTTGGGTACACAAATCCGGTCTGCACTGTTTCAGTAGTGTATCTGTACTGTTTAGCAGTATATATAGTATGTCTTGCATATAAATAAGTATTACCTAGTATCAGTATAATGTCAGTAACTAGTTTTCTATTTAGTTATCATTGTTCGTAAAACTGTTAAGCGTTAAATGTTTTAAATAAATTCTATATATTGTGGTGTGAATGATTGTTCATTATTGTGTTTCTTTGTATAAAGTGTGTTCCAGTAATAAGGTCTAAAAATGCCGCTCTTTTCGAAACTAAGACAGATCAAAACTAGAAAAGGGGTACTCGAAGAAGCTGTTCCCATTCCACCTAGGGACACTCCAGGATACTTTATGTATCATAAGCATGGTCTAGATGCCGTATTATTTCTTGATTTATGGGTGGACTATACCAAAGAATTGCCAGAAAATCAGAGATGGCCCGCAGCAGGGACCTGGGATGCAGATTGCATCATGAGAGTAGAAGAAGAATTATGGAAAAAGAAAGCCAGACAGTCACAGAAAGATGCCATTGAATTATGGCGTAAAGAATCATACAGACGTACAGAAAAAGCACACAGGCAGGAAGAGAAAGGTAGAGAGAATTCAAATAAAACTCGAGAAAATCTATTACTTGAGGAAGGTACCCGAGTAAACTCAGAACAAGTAGACAGACAAAGAAACGCCCTTATGAATGGTATGTATCCACTTCTGGCCGAAGGGTTACCTAAGGCTACTCAGGAAATACCAAAAGACTTGCCACCTCCATTGTTTCCGATAAAAGCACATCCCAAATCACATCCCAAAACAGCAAAGGACGTTTTTCTTTCCTCCTATTTAGACGACGCAGCTCCCGAGTATGCTAATGCCATACCACCCACATCGCTTGCCGATGGTGTTCAACACCAAGAGCATCCGTCTGTATCCCCGCAACTACAAACTCCTACACAAGTTCCAACAGGCCCGTCCGTCTCTACAGTTTTTCCTGCATCTACAATCTCTGTTTCACCTTCAACAAATCCTTTCACGTCCAACACCCCAGACGGTGCTACAGGAGGTACGACAGACATTTTTTTTACGCCACCCAGAGGAAATAAATTTTCCCTTAGAGAATTAGCACACCAACGTACGCCCAAACTAGCAAACCCCGACATGCTTAAGGAACTTCTAGTAGATTGTAGATATGATCCTGTGCCCGGTAAACGGGACGAAATGCTGCTGTCATCATTACGTATTCGACGAGCTGCAATATATTTAACGAAGCTACCAGGAATGACTACACATTTAGAAAATATATATCACTTTGTCCAGTCAGGGCGAGGTCCTGAAAGTATTAGCAGAGCCATGGAGTACCAGAAAGCGGAGGTACAAGGACAACTGTTACGTTTCCTCATAAACTGTGTAATCAGAAATCAAGACCGGCCTGGGGTAAATCCGGAAGAAATGCAAAAACTTGTCACTTGGGGTCAGAATATATCAGAAGGGAGACATGATAAACAGTTATGTATAGTCGCCATGTATCGAAAGATCCGCAAAGAAGTAGAAGGAATACACGAAGAAAGATTAGAGGTAGACGCCGCTGACCTAAACAGAGAAGAGGAGGAGCAAGAGTCAGAGCAAGTAGAAACGATAGCTTATGTAGGTAGAGGAAAACACCATAACAATACCAGAGGTTTTAATGATCCGGTACGTCCAATACGTCCAGAATATAATAGACATTTTCCAAACCCTATGCTAAATACAAAATCCCCTGAACACTTATTCCAAGCCGCTGATAAATTACTCCGAGATCGAAGAGGGTACCATATGCTCGATTCCATGGACGAACAAGAATTAGCCAGGTCAGCCATACAATGGGCTGACAGTCCCGGCGAATACAATGATGATGTACTTACACACACGTTTCTGAATCTAGACCCATATGAACAGCGTTTAGCTAGTATATACATGATTCAACACCTCCTTATATTATATAAAAACCAACACTCCGATCCAGGACCCTTACCTGACATATTGACAGAACTACTCACGAATATATGGAGAGGGTCAGGTACTGATTTGATTAAGGAAATTCTAGAATCCCGAAACCAATATTTGAATTTCGTATGCCCAGAACACGTTCCAGTTCCCATTATGGGAAGAAAAATGTATCACATAGATAGACAGAACCCGTTACGCGAAGTACACCCAATTAGAGGTGCCGGTGATAATTTCACACGCGTGTTTGTGTACACACCTATAACTAAATTAGAATTATTAGAAATGAAGAAAGTAGTACCCAGCCATGACAAGGACCCAGCAGGTTTCCACCGTGAAATAAAAGACATGTTACTCATGGGAGAGTATACCTACCCCGACATTATGAAAATATTAAAAGTCCTCTTACCCGCCGGTGTTTATGAAAAACTCAAAGAAAAAGAATGGGAGGTGGGAGACCAAAAGATAGATTGGACAGCATTAGAAAACGAAGAAAAGGCCCGAGCTGCAGGAGCAGGGCTTGGGGAAAAGACTACAGCACTAGCAGGATTATTAATACAGGTACTGCCACGTTTATTAACTACGAAAAAGGAAGACTGGGGTGCAATCTCAGCCTGTAAACAAAAGCCAGACGAAGACACTAGTGATTTCTATTCCCGATTTGAAAAATGTTTTGGTATAAATAGTGGTATAAAAGCCAGTAGTGAGTCATATCCACATCTGTTCGTGACAAAATTAGTTGAAAATTCTCTGCTACAAGTTAAGAATAGAGTATTGAAATTCGAAAGTACCTGGCAAGGTAATACCCCATCACAGATGTTACAGATGTTACAATATCACCACAATAGAATTAGAGAAGAACAAGAACACGAACAAAGACGTATGAAAGATACAAAAATGAAAATGCTTGTTGCACAGTCAGTTCCAGCCGATAGTCATCAAAAGGGTGATTCCGCAGGCCCTGCGAAAGGGACATGCAACTATTGTAAACAACTAGGTCATTATATACACGATTGTCCAGTCCTGAAACGTAATATTGCTACAGGTAGAACCCAGGAGAGACCACGTCCACCTAGACAGGATCAGAATCAACAACAAATTCCTCAGCATGCACAACCTAGGTTAGCTCCGCAACAACTAGCTCCGCAACAAGGAGCTCCACAACAGATCGTAGCACCACCGCAAGCGCAGCCTATTGCTGCAACACAAGCAACAACACAACAGATGTATCAGTATGCACAAGCAGATTATCCCGATTATCAGCGATACTCATGAGACAGCCTAGAGAGGGAAGTTGGCTTACCCCTTATTGAGGTTCCTGTAGACCAAGAGGGACCTTATGTACATAGTGAACTATTAGGGGAAGACAGAAAGTTTTTACTTGATACAGGGGCAAGCAGAACGACTATACGACGCAGTGAAGTTCCAGGGGCACCCCTCTCAGGCTTACAAAATATTTCCCTTGGATTCTCAGGAAAACCCATAATTAATGACGTAACACAACCTCTTCCACTTACAGTCGGTCCATTGACACGTACTACAGATTTATTGCTTACTAAATCATGTCCAGAAAACTTGTTAGGCATAAAAACATTGAAAGCTCTAGGAGCTATAATATGTTGTTCTCCGGAAGGAGTACGACTATTTTTACGTGACTTTAAAGGTCACTATGTATCCAGAGACATGGATCACCGACTGCAGAATTTACCTACACATTTATGGGCACAAGGCCCCACTGATGTTGGTTGCATGAATATTACACCATATCGTGTCACACTAAAAACAGGAGTAATACTACCACGAATACGACAATACAAATTACCACCCGATGCTGTTGTGGCTTTACTGCAAATCATTGACGAGCTCATTGCACAAGGAGTGGTTGTCGAAACTAACTCCAATGTATGTAATTCTCCGATAATTCAGATTCTTAAAAGAACGGATCCAAAAGCTTCACCAGTATATCGATTAGTTATTGATCTGCGCGAATTAAATAAATGTATTGTGCCACAATACCCTGTGGTCCCAGATATCTCTTCATTACTCACAGCTATTGACTCAGAAGCAACGTTCTTCACTGTAATTGATCTCAAAAATGCTTTCTTTAGTGTCCCAATCGATCCGGAAAGCCAATATTTATTCGGATTCAGTTTAAATGGACGAAGTTTTAAATTCACACGCGCACCTCAAGGATTTACAGAAAGCCCCAGCATCTATAGCCAAGCACTGAAACGAGAACTTGACAGTATCCACATGCCAGTTAACACTGCATTGCTTCAATATGTCGATGATCTGCTGATCACCGCCCGAAGCGAACATGAATGTGAAAATGCGTCACTGACGGTTTTACAATTTCTGGCCGACAAGGGGCACAAGGTGTCCCCTTCTAAGCTGCAATTCTGTGTCCAGCAAGTTGTTTATCTTGGGCACTCGCTGTCCAAGGAGGGAAGGCAGCTTACATCCGACCGCATCCAGTTAATCGCTAACATGCCACCACCCAAGACACAAAAGGAGGTGCGGGCTTTTATAGGCCTCACTTCATACTGTAGGCAGTGGATCCCTCAATATGCATTTCTAGCAAAATCACTCATCCAGTTAACAACACAGGAGGCAGCCACATCGGCTGTCCTCCCTTGGACTCAAGAACATACACACGCTTTTGAAAGCTTAAAGAAAGCTTTATGCCAAGCACCTGTCCTAGCAACACCATGTTACAATAAACAGTTTACACTCTTCGTTACAGAACGCGAAGGTACTGCTTTGTCAGTACTCACTCAGGAACAAGCAGGATCACACAAACCATGTGCTTATTTCTCTAGTACATTAGATCCAGTAGCTCAGGCTCTTCCTGCGTGCCTGAAATCAGTGGCAGCAACAGCTTTAGCAATCAGACAAAGCGATGCCATAGTGTTAGGACATCAATTGACAGTACAAGTACCACATGCAGTAGAGGTTCTTTTGAACCGCACACAGACACAACACTACATACAGACACATGCTACACCAGAAGAAATAAAGAAATGGACTGAATTAGGAGGGATCCAAACAGATCAGGGATGGATGACGAAGGAAAAATCTATATGGTTTCTTCCCGACTCTATGGTCCAAGTCACCATTAACACAATACATAGTCCAGCGCACTTAGGAGAAAAAGCTATGCTAGACAGCATTCAACACATTTGGTTCAACAAACACTTGCGAGCAGCAGCTAAACAAAAAGTCTGTACCTGTATGATATGTTGTCAGTTTAATCCAGGTAAAAGCACCCCCGTAGAACAGGGTGGATTTCAAACTCCCGATCATGCTTTTGAAGTCCTCCAGATGGATTATATCCAGATGGAACGATGTCGAGGATTCAAATATGTTCTCGTAGTTGTTTGTGCTCTTTCCCGTTGGACAGAAGCATACCCGGTTTCAGATTACACTGCCCCGACTACTGCCAAACAGTTAGTTCGAGAATTCTTCCCACGGTACGGTTTACCACGTGTTGTCTACTCAGATAACGGCCAGCCGTTCTCATCCGAACTAATGAAACACGTTTCCCTTCTATTAGGCTATCAATGGAAATTTCACTGTGTCCGACATCCCGAGGCAGCAGGTCTCGTGGAACGCCATAATCAAACTCTGAAAATTAGATTGTCCAAAATATGTAGAGAAAAAGGAGTCGATTGGATAGTAGCCTTACCAGTTGCGCTCTTTTACATGAGAATGGTAGCACATTCTCGAACAGGGCTATCCCCGTATGAGGTGATCTTCGGAAGACCACCAAATATGTGGGGGACGCCTATACCTCGTAAAATCACTGACGTTGACTGTAATATGCTGACAGATTACCTGGCTTCCTTGATGTCTGCACTACAATCTTGTCGTTCACAGGTATCCGCAGCTTTTCCCGATAATACTGAGGTGAAGCCCCATGACGTAGTTCCTGGTGACCTGGTGCTGGTCAGGAACTTTGACCGGAAGACCCAACTGGATCCTAGGTGGAAGTCACCGAAGTTGGTTCTACTCACCACAAGGACAGCCGTGAAAATCGAGGGAAGAAAAGGGTGGTTGCACTCGAGTCATATCAAGAAATTTTATGGACTACCATCCAGTATAAATACTGAACCCTGTATTCCCTCAAAGACAGACTCCAAGCTCCCCTTGGTTGAGCAATCGAACTCAGACATTTATAAACTAAAATTGAGGTCTAATAAGTCAGACAATTTGATTGTTTAAGTCCTCTCCAAGGTGAATCGGTTGAATTTGTCTCTGACATGTATCCTCTAGACCGGAATAGAGAAAGAAATCAGCGAATGCAGCTGAAAAAGCATGCGTATTGTAAATCACTTCGTAGTCACTGCACAGTAACATTATTAATTTTGTTTTTTCTAAGTCTTCTGATCATTATTTTTAGCATACTATTACATATGTATTACGCTATTCTTAAACATGCTTACAATATAACTGCAGAACATTCTTTTAGCGAATTTCCTCCACATGAGTTGTCCTATAGATTTGCGCTGCGCAACAACACATTCATTAGTATGTTACATCATTCCCATCAGACCAACAATGCCACAAATTGTTGGATATGTGGCCGACTCCCTCCCTATCAAAACTATAAGGGAGTTTTGCCCCTCTTTCCATATCCGTTCACACACAATGGCTCCTGTGGAGCATGGTTTAGTTTAATTAATTCCCTAGATTCAAATTCCGCAGTTTATCAAGACAACTGGGTATGGGGAAACCTGAACCTAGTTCTGCTTAAAGTCTGCTACCCTAACAAGGAGGGACTTCCCAAAAGAACAGGAACTGATCTAGAAAATGAAGTATATGGATTAGGTAATTTTACACTTAACCTCATGATCCTGAACGTCGAATCCGAAGCTACACCAATCTTGCCCGCCATGTCAGTATTCCCAGTGAAAGGGGAATTATGTATAAGAAAGAATGGTTCCATACACATGGGCCATAGTAAATGCACCACTGTAATAAAATTCAGTGATCAAGGCAAGTCTACATTTAGAGCTTCCCATCATTCCTACTTCATATGTGGTCAGACCGCATATATATGTCTACCTTTAGATTGGGATGGTACCTGTTACATAGCATTCCTTCTGCCACCCGTTTTCCTAGCTCCTCCTGATTATCATAGAAATACCCATTTAGTACACAATAGACAGCAGAGAGATCTCCCAATTGTCGATTACACTGAAACAGCATGGGAAAAATACACAGATTTCAATAAAGGATTCTTTCCCTATATAGGTACAGTCACTAATAGTAAGCTGATACGTAGATTAACCAGAACCCTTGAAGCAGTAGTGAACGAAACTATTTCTGCCTTAGGCAATTTAACAGAAGAGCAGTCTGCTATGCGGATTGTTGTGCTTCAAAATCGTCTTGTCCTTGACGTCATCCTGGCCGATAGGGGCGGAGCTTGTAGGGTCATCGGATCAAGTTGTTGCATTTTCATACCAGAAAATTCGCCGTCAGTATATAAGGCCATAACTCGCCTTCATAAGATTGTAAGCCAGATACACCAGAGTCCAGGCACCTGGACTTGGTCCGGTTGGTTCTGGGGCGTGTTGTCAGCCTGGGGATGGAGAATCCTATCCTTCCTAGGTATTGGCTTTCTCATACTATTCAGTTGCTGCTTATGTCTACAATGTGGGCCAGCGATTTGTGGTCTGTGTGCCACCTCGTGTATCCCACATCCAAATTTTCGTTCAAAATCTCGGAAGAAGAAAGAAGAACAAATGATGCTATATGAACAGATCGATGGATTGATGAAGATCGATATCTCCTAAGGGTCCGAAGGGGACAAGGAGGGAATGAGGAAATATGAATTTTGTGATCAGTTATGTCCCCTATCGTAGACCCCAACGGCTCCATGTACATGCTATAAGTACATGTATGTTCCCTCCTGCTCCAGTTCTGAAGACGCAAATATATGTGCGTCCACCGTCAACATGTCCTCTTTCAGATCCGCCATGAATGGGTCAGATATTCCATTCCTAAGTATGAAAGGCCACCGACTTTATATGGTTCACTTTCCACATTTTACAGACCCAGGCGAGTAGGCCCGAATCCTGTCATCAAGCCTTTTTCTGCCTTCTGCCTCTGAAAGCTCCAGTCTGAGCCTGCATCTGTGACCATGAACTTTGTCTTACTCCCTGCGCGGCTAACGGTGCCTGATCCAGCCAGTTGCCTGCCAAAAACTGTATTTCACCTTCAAGATTATCTGCTTCGCCCCTCATCCGATGCATTCTTGTCTAGTAGTTTAGGTAAACATTCCTCCAGCTACCGTGCAAAGGGGCCAGGCCTCGCTGTCCTCATGCAAGTAATTCATAGCCCCGTTACCATGGAATATTCCTACCCCCTCGCATCTAGTGTAGACACTTAGACGCTTGTACACGCACTAACAGTCAGTATAGTCAGTATAGAATAAGATTCTATCCTAGGAGGCCTCTCTTTTTGGATAACACAGTTCTTTAAACATAGGATATTAGATATGATTTGGGATTAGGTTGACATAACCCCAGACTTCTGTCTCCACACGTAGAACTAAATGTCAAGTCCCCTTCACTCTCTAGTTGCACGTCAATCACACGTCATGCGGCTGCGTGCGCATCTCTGACAAACATTTCTGCTGACATTGCAGGATTCTTTTATGGATCCACCCACTTGTGACATCATGTTTAGTGACGTTTCTTGAATTACGCCCTCTATTAGTTACCTATGCACCTTTTATCAGCTGTTACGCCTCTTGCATCTGTTTCACTGTAATGTATTTTCTATAAAACTGCCTACCTGTCAATAATATATGCGCCCTTCCTTCCTGAACTTTCGTGGTGATGGAACAGAAGGCCCACAATTCGAATTGTCTTCCTTTTTATAAGAATAAAGCCCTTTAAAACCTCTAATACCACGGATTCTGCCTCTTATATTTACTGAGTTATTCTTATAGACTTTACCGCATAAAAAATAGTACCGGTAATGAAATATTTACCACACATCAACCATCACTGGCATTTGGTATCTGACGAATTGGGTAATATACCAACTCCCTTACATGCTTTTAGAAAAGCCAGAAACATAAGGGACTCTGGTTAAATCCCTCCTAGATACACCAAGGACCCATGTATAGACTACTCTATGGGGGCTCCCACCTATTAATGGCCATCATAAGTGTGGCACTTGTAAAGCCTGCCCCATGTCTAAGGAAATGACTCAGTTTGTATACAATAATTGCACGTACTTAAATGAACACAGTAATTGCAACACCAGTGGCGTCATTTACGCCATTACCTGCCCCTGCGACTTCATGTATGTTGGGCAAACTGTACAGAGAGTCAAGTGCCGTATTCTACACTACTGTAGCCGCATACGTTGTAGAGTACAAGGTGCCCCTTTAGTGGAACATTTCACTATGTTCGACCATGCGGCCGACAGCCTTAGATGGTGGGTCATTGAGAAGGTAAAACCCAACCCTAGAGGCGGTGACTTTAGCTTTACCCTCAACAAACGTGAGTGTAAATGGATACATTCTCTGAATATTGTGACACGGGGTTTAAACGAATTTGAAGAGATCAGTAGACAAGTTTCTGTACTCACTAATACATGAAGCCCCCCCTTTAAGCTGATATGAATTATCCTCGATATATGTGTTTATAGTTAGGGGACCAATAATTTCTCCCTGAAAGCACACTAGGGATCTATTGTGCGACACAACTGGGTTAAGCTATATGTGGACCTCGTAAATGTTTTAATAATGTAAAAGTCTTGCTGATCAAATTGTCTAATTATGTGTGTATTTATTATGCTCACGGGCATTATGTATACAGAGTACTGCCCATGTTAAGTGGTTCCATTATGCTTTTCACAATGTAATTAACTGTTGTTTTGTAAAATATTTCCTGTATAGATTCAATTTGTATTTAGGGGACCAATAATTTCTCCCTGAAGGCACACTAGGGATCTAGTGTGCGACACCACTGGGTTAAGCTATATGTGGACCTCGTAAATGTTTTAATAATGTAAAAGTCTTGTGATCACTTTGTCTAATTATGTGTGTATTTATTATGCTCACGGGCATTATGTATATAGAGTACTGCCCATGTTAAGTGGTCCCACTATGCGGTTCACAATGTAATTAACTGTTGTTTTGTAAAATACTTTCTGTATAGATTCTATTTGTATTTCGGCATTCTTGCCTTATTCCCCTTTTCTTTTCACTTTGGCATACAACGTGAGAGTCTTTCCTCCCTTTTCTTCCCCGTACACCGACTACGTACTGCTTTACGCTGTCGGTAACGTTTTATTGCGCGCGAGCGCCGACCGCCTCTCACTAGGCCTCCCTAACAAGCCTGGAGACGGCCGCGTACTGGATGGCGTGTTCTGCCGTATACAAATAACCCCCGGAGCCCGTTTTGAAATTATGACTTATACCAGTAAGTGAATCTATCCATCAATCCGTATGTAATTAATTAGTGACATCAGGTCAATTGCATACGCGGAGTTTTCCGTGACTTAATCCCTCATTATTACATTACCATACTAGCGGCCGCGTAATACAGGCATTTGTTCCCTTTTCTTGCAACTGAAGCGAGCTATAGAAAACTTATTCTTTTAAGCACGCTCTGGGATTAAGCTAATCCCAACACTCCTTACCTGGCGAGACCAGCAGCCCTACTCTGCCCCTTTGGAGTAATGCTGATTTTAGTGGTTAATTCGATCTTAATGTGGTAATTGAACTTTTACCCTTCATTCATGCAAGCAGCATTTATGTGTATAACTCGAGGGTGAATCAAGCTCTTTCTTGTCTATACAGCTGAGTTGGAATCATTACCATCACCCTGAACCTTCCGGGCTGCATTGACTGGACATTAAGTGTCAAGGTAATTTCTCTATCGATACCAGCCCGCACATTTTAGCCAAATACGTTTTTGGGAAATCACATGACTCAATAACCTTACTCCCTATTTTGATTGAATTATTTTGTTCCTCCTTAAAATTTACTTGGAGAATAACCCCCCCCACCCCCGCAATGGATTCATTAAAGGAACCACGGACTTCGTTGTTCACCCCTAATTGATAGGTGAGATCACTTGGTTAACTATACCAATTGTATTTTAACTCTTTAATGCAACGACCTGACGTTTGGCGCCACTTGTTTTTTAGGTTGCCCAGTTTAGTCCTGATGAAGATCCGCAAGGCCGAGGAAGTAAAAAAAACCCTAATTGGCCATAAGTTGGATCGAAACGTCGACGCCCAATCTATTCAGTCTGGACCCCTAACTTTTTTCATGTGCCATCCTAGAATTGATTTCTAGCGAGAATCGATATAGACGTTTATGTGAATATACTTGGGCCAGACTACCAAGGACGGTGAATTACAACCGTTTGTTTTTGCTTTGGCATATTAAATTCTCTATATATATTCTGTTGAAGTATTCTCTTTTATCACTCTACACTTGAGCACCCCTTTTTCACTGCACGCCCTCTTCTGGAGCAACCTTTCTTAAATTGTCTATAATATCAATTGTCTGGTTCTCACCAAATTGCTTTAAATAAATATATGGTGATCCATTTCATGGTCGGTTGCTGCATTTTTTATGTTGTTTGCTTCATTCAATGATATGGTTAATCGAAACATATACAAATCAAAATTCTTTTGATTAATTCAATTTAAATATAGGTCTAGGACCATTGTTTTTTGTATCATACATTACCCAGGTCCTTGACTAATTTGGGTTACCCCGTTCTCTGCAATGGTCACCTTTGTGCAGGCAAGTCCTGCGAGGGTTTTGTTTGTTATTTGTTAAATGTTTGTTGATTAATTATGTTATTTTTTCTATGAATTGTATAATAGACCTGATATTCCGTGTCACTTTGCAAAGTATCATTTAGGCCGACATTGAATATACTATGTCTGATAAAGAAACTTTGTCGTACAGTGAAGACTACATAGAGAAACTCCTACAAGCACAAGGCGGTGGTACTTTTCTAGGTGGAATTACTCCAAGCATAGATTTGACACTCAATGAAAAAGTATCAAAATTAGAAAGGCTTGAGAAAAAACTAATTAGAACGAGACTACATGGTCATACCTTAGCTAAATATTTGCAATCCAATGTGATACCTGTGGGTCTACAAGTTAGAAATGAGCCAGCAATTTTTCTAGATAACCCCAAATTCAAAGAGAATTTCAGCTTTGTGTCCAATAATTGCTCTAGACACTGGATGGTGTTGGGGATTGAAACAGCGGTTGAGGAAGTACAACGCCTGACCAAAGAGATCCTTGACCTTAAAAAGGAGATTATTGAGGATAGAGCCCTCATTAACGCTAAGGAGGCTTTAGAAAGGCTGGAGAAAACGATCCGTGATTTTGATATTTACACCGAGGCAACTAAATTAGATAAGGTAGCAAGGGACATCAAATTCTATGATAAGAAAAATACGTACCCATATTTACAGGAGGGCTACTACACGAGAGAACAACAGGGCACTTTCTCCAGTAGAGGGAGGAGTGGATATAGGAGATATACCACCTTCTCAGGATCATCACTAGGGAGTGGGTCTGATAGTGAGACTGAGCGGCCAGGCCCCAGTACAGCTGCACCAGCCCTAGGTCATACATACACTGAGCAGCAGCCCCCCACGACCCCTTTTTTAGCAGAGGACCCATGGTGGGGACAGCGAGGTCGAGGACGCCCCTGGGGCAGACCCAGGGGGACCAGGGGCCCAATGTGGAACCAAGGCAGAGGGAGGCAAAACAAACAGATTCACTTCCAACAAGAGACACATGGAGACATACAAACACGCCGCCAGCATTACAGATGGTGATCTACGAACCTGTTAACCCTGTAGTCAACCTTTCCAACTATACATTAAAACCCAATGAACAAAAAATTTTGGAGAAAGGTTTATCTTTCGTACCTACCAATATGCCCAATAATTTCAATCTCAAGGTTGAACTCCATCAATTTTTTAGGAAAATTAGGCTGAAACATTATTTTTTAAAAATTCCATCCAACCCAATTTTCTCCGGTAGTGGACTGAAACCTCCCTCTAAATTCAATCCCCCTACTCATTCACTACCTCACGAACTGGTGGCCTTTGAACAAGTGGTACTGAGGGACGTGGACAAAATACTGACCAATCAACAGTATGTGAAGTACAATTTAAGCAAATCCGAACGGGAAGGCTTGGACTCTCTTAAAGCCAATACCAATATAGTGATAAAACCAGCTGACAAGGGGGGTGCTATTGTGGTACAAAATGTGGATGACTACAAGAAAGAAATTCTTGGACAATTGTCTATTGTAGGCAACTATGAAAAACTGAGAAGGGACCCTACACAAGAAATTACTAATATGGTAAGGCGTGTCACACATGAGGCCTTTGAATCGGGTATTCTCAGTAAACCTGAATATGAGTATCTCAACAATAAACACCCCAGGATACCTACAATCTATACCCTGCCCAAAATACACAAGCGCATGGAGTGCCCACCTGGTAGACCAATAATCTCCAGTTGTGGCTCTATTCTGGAACCACTCTGCAAGTATATTGATGTGTTCCTGAAACCCATCGCTGAAAGTACATCTACCTATTTAAGAGACACTATGCAGACGATCCAATTAGTTGATGAACGTCCACATGACCCCACTACTGACATTCTGGCAACAATGGATATAGCATCATTGTATACTAACATCCCGCAGAGCACCGCCCTGATATGTATTGAGTCAGTACTTAATAAACGGCCTACACCCCACAGAGTCCCCACTGAATTTATCATTGAGCTTTTACGGATTGCCATGACTCGTAATTATTTCACATTCCTGGGGGATTACTACGTACAAACTAAAGGTGTGGCGATGGGAGCCAGCTTCGCTCCGAATCTGGCGATCATATTCATGCATGAATATGAACAACGTTTTGTTCTTAATGAGTACAATCCACACAGAGACTGCATTACACTGTGGCGGCGTTATATCGACGACGTCTTAATGATTTGGAAGGGGGATGAGGTACAACTGACAGTTTTCCATCAGTGGCTTAACACCTGCTCTTCAGATATTCAGTTCACTCTTGATTCTAGCAGAGAAACAATTCATTTTCTGGATATCAGCATAAATGTTCAGTTGGTTAAATTATACACTAGTTTGTATAGAAAAAGCAGTGAACGCAACACCTTGTTGAGATACACGAGTCATCACCCTCGTAACTTAAGGGACAATCTGCCCTTTGGCCAATTTTTGAGGGTAAGGAGAAATTGCTCTAAAAAGGAGGACTTTTTTGAGGAGTCAGCGGGCCTCCTAGCTAGACTAAGTGAACGAGGTTATCCCATAAGATTGCTTAAGAAAGCACGAAAACGTGCGTGGTATAACCACAGGGACTTCCTGTTAAACCCAAAGGTTAGAACGGAGAATAAGGATGAACGTCTTGTATGTGTCACTACCTTTAACACAAAAAGCAACGCTATAAAGAAGGCCATCAACCATTACTGGCATTTGGTATCTGACGAATTGGGTAATATACCAACTCCCTTACATGCTTTTAGAAAAGCCAGAAACATAAGGGACTCTGTGGTTAAATCCCTCCTAGATACACCAAGGACCCATGTACAGACTACTCTATGGGGGCTCCCACCTATTAATGGCCATCATAAGTGTGGCACTTGTAAAGCCTGCCCCATGTCTAAGGAAATGACTCAGTTTGTATACAATAATTGCACGTACATCTTAAATGAACACAGTAATTGCAACACCAGTGGCGTCATTTACGCCATTACCTGCCCTTGCGACTTCATGTATGTTGGGCAAACTGTACAGAGAGTCAAGTGCCGTATTCTACAACACTGTAGCCGCATACGTTGTAAAGTACAAGGTGCCCCTTTAGTGGAACATTTCACTATGTTCGACCATGCGGCCGACAGCCTTAGATGGTGGGTCATTGAGAAGGTAAAACCCAACCCTAGAGGGGTTGACTTTAGCGTTACCCTCAACAAACGTGAGTGTAAATGGATACATTCTCTGAATACTGTGACACGGGGTTTAAACAAATTTGAAGAGATCAGTAGACAAGTTTCTGTACTCACTAATACATGAAGCCCCCCCTTTAAGCTGATATGAATTATCCTCGATATATGTGTTTATAGTTAGGGGACCAATAATTTCTCCCTGAAAGCACACTAGGGATCTATTGTGCGACACCACTGGGTTAAGCTATATGTGGACCTCGTAAATGTTTTAATAATGTAAAAGTCTTGTGATCACTTTGTCTAATTATGTGTGTATTTATTATGCTCACGGGCATTATGTATATAGAGTACTGCCCATGTTAAGTGGTCCCACTATGCGGTTCACAATGTAATTAACTGTTGTTTTGTAAAATACTTTCTGTATAGATTCTATTTGTATTTCGGCATTCTTGCCTTATTCCCCTTTTCTTTTCACTTTGGCATACAACGTGAGAGTCTTTCCTCCCTTTTCTTCCCCGTACACCGACTACGTACTGCTTTACGCTGTCGGTAACGTTTTATTGCGCGCGAGCGCCGACCGCCTCTCACTAGGCCTCCCTAACAAGCCTGGAGACGGCCGCGTACTGGATGGCGTGTTCTGCCGTATACAAATAACCCCCGGAGCCCGTTTTGAAATTATGACTTATACCAGTAAGTGAATCTATCCATCAATCCGTATGTAATTAATTAGTGATATCAGGTCAATTGCATACGCGGAGTTTTCCGTGACTTAATCCCTCATTATTACATTACCATACTAGCGGCCGCGTAATACAGGCATTTGTTCCCTTTTCTTGCAACTGAAGCGAGCTATGGAAAACTTATTCTTTTAAGCACGCTCTGGGATTAAGCTAATCCCAACACTCCTTACCTGGCGAGACCAGCAGCCCTACTCTGCCCCTTTGGAGTAATGCTGATTTTAGTGGTTAATTCGATCTTAATGTGGTAATTGAACTTTTACCCTTCATTCATGCAAGCAGCATTTATGTGTATAACTCGAGGGTGAATCAAGCTCTTTCTTCTCTATACAGCTGAGTTGGAATCATTACCATCACCCTGAACCTTCCGGGCTGCATTGACTGGACATTAAGTGTCAAGGTAATTTCTCTATCGATACCAGCCCGCACATTTTAGCCAAATAAGTTTTTGGGAAATCACATGACTCAATAACCTTACTCCCTATTTTGATTGAATTATTTTGTTCCTCCTTAAAATTTACTTGGAGAATAACCCCCCCCCCCCGCAATGGATTCATTAAAGGAACCACGGACTTCGTTGTTCACCCCTAATTGATAGGTGAGATCACTTGGTTAACTATACCAATTGTATTTTAACTCTTTAATGCAACGACCTGACGTTTGGCGGCACTTGTTTTTTAGGTTGCCCAGTTTAGTCCTGATGAAGATCCGCAAGGCCGAGGAAGTCAAAAAACCCTAATTGGCCATAAGTCGGATCGAAACGTCGACGCCCAATCTATTCAGTCTGGACCCCTAACTTTTTTCATGTGCCATCCTAGAATTGATTTCTAGTGAGAATCGATATACACGTTTATGTGAATATACTTGGGCCAGACTACCAAGGACGGTGAATTACAACCGTTTGTTTTTGCTTTGACATATTAAATTCTCTATATATATTCTGTTGAAGTATTCTCTTTTATCACTTTAAACACTTGAGCAACCCTTTTTCACTGCACGCCCTCTTCTGGAGCAACCTTTCTTAAATTGTCTATAATATCAATTGTCTGGTTCTCACCAAATTGCTTTAAATAAATATATGGTGATCCATTTCATGGTCGGTTGCTGCATTTTTTATGTTGTTTGCTTCATTCAATGATATGGTTAATCGAAACATATACAAATCAAAATTCTTTTGATTAATTCAATTTAAATATAGGTCTAGGACCATTGTTTTTTGTATCATACATTACCCAGGTCCTTGACTAATTTGGGTTACCCCGTTCTCTGCAATGGTCACCTTTGTGCAGGCAAGTCCTGCGAGGGTTTTGTTTGTTATTTGTTAAATGTTTGTTGATTAATTATGTTATTTTTTCTATGAATTGTATAATAGACCTGATATTCCGTGTCACTTTGCAAAGTATCATTTAGGCCGACATTGAATATACTATGTCTGATAAAGAAACTTTGTCGTACAGTGAAGACTATATAGAGAAACTCCTACAAGCACAAGGCGGTGGTACTTTTCTAGGTGGAATTACTCCAAGCATAGATTTGACACTCAATGAAAAAATATCAAAATTAGAAAGGCTTGAGAAAAAACTCATTAGAACGAGACTACATGGTCATACCTTAGCTAAATATTTGCAATCCAATGTGATACCTGTGGGTCTACAAGTTAGAAATGAGCCAGCAATTTTTCTAGAAAACCCCAAATTCAAAGAGAATTTCAGCTTTGTGTCCAATAATTGCTCTAGACACTGCATGGTGTTGGGGATTGAAACAGTGGTTGAGGAAGTACAACGCCTGACCAAAGAGATCATTGACCTTAAAAAGGAGATTATTGAGGATAGAGCCCTCATTAACGCTAAGGAGGCTTTAGAAAGGCTGGAGAAAACGATCCGTGATTTTGATATTTACACCCAGGCAACTAAATTAGATAAGGTAGCAAGGGACATCAAATTCTATGATAAGAAAAATACGTACCCATATTTACAGGAGGGCTACTACACGAGAGAACAACAGGGCACTTTCTCCAGTAGAGGGAGGAGTGGATATAGGAGATATACCACCTTCTCAGGATCATCACTAGGGAGTGGGTCTGATAGTGAGACTGAGCGGCCAGGCCCCAGTACAGCTGCACCAGCCCTAGGTCATACATACACTGAGCAGCAGCCCCCCACGACCCCTTTTTTAGCAGAGGACCCATGGTGGGGACAGCGAGGTCGAGGACGCCCCTGGGGCAGACCCAGGGGGACCAGGGGCCCAATGTGGAACCAAGGCAGATAGAGGCAAAACAAACAGATTCACTTCCAACAAGAGACACATGGAGACATACAAACACGCCGCCAGCATTACAGATGGTGATCTACGAACCTGTTAACCCTGTAGTCAACTTTTCCAACTATACATTAAAACCCAATGAACAAAAAATTTTGGAGAAAGGTTTATCTTTCGTACCTACCAATATGCCCAATAATTTCAATCTCAAGGTTGAACTCCATCAATTTTTTAGGAAAATTAGGCTGAAACATTATTTTTTAAAAATTCCATCCAACCCAATTTTCTCCGGTAGTGGACTGAAACCTCCCTCTAAATTCAATCCCCCTACTCATTCACTACCTCACAAACTGGTGGCCTTTGAACAAGTGGCACTGAGGGACGTGGACAAAATACTGACCAATTGACAGTAGGTGAAGTACAATGTAAGCAAATCCGAACGGGAAGGCTTGGACTCTCTTAAAGCCAATACCAATATAGTGATAAAACCAGCTGACAAGGGGGGTGCTATTGTGGTACAAAATGTGGATGACTACAAGAAAGAAATTCTTGGACAATTGTCTACTGTAGGCAACTATGAAAAACTGAGAAGGGACCCTACACAAGAAATTACTAATATGGTAAGGCGTGTCACACATGAGGCCTTTGAATCGGGTATTCTCAGTAAACCTGAATATGAGTATCTCAACAATAAACAACCCAGGATACCTACAATCTATACCCTGCCCAAAATACACAAGCGCATGGAGTGCCCACCTGGTAGACCAATAATCTCCGGTTGTGGCTCTATTCTGGAACCACTCTGCAAGTATATTGATGTGTTCCTGAAACCCATCGCTGAAAGTACATCTACCTATTTAAGAGACACTATGCAGACGATCCAATTAGTTGATGAACGTCCACATGACCCCACTACTGACAGTGTGGCAACAATGGATATAGCATCATTGTATACTAACATCCCGCAGAGCACCGCCCTGATATGTATTGAGTCAGTACTTAATAAACGGCCTACACCCCACAGAGTCCCCACTGAATTTATCATTGAGCTTTTACGGATTGCCATGACTCGTAATTATTTCACATTCCTGGGGGATTACTACGTACAAACTAAAGGTGTGGCGATGGGAGCCAGCTTCGCTCCGAATCTGGCGATCATATTCATGCATGAATATGAACAACGTTTTGTTCTTAATGAGTACAATCCACACAGAGACTGCATTACACTGTGGCGGCGTTATATCGACGACGTCTTAATGATTTGGAAGGGGGATGAGGTACAACTGACAGTTTTCCATCAGTGGCTTAACACCTGCTCTTCAGATATTCAGTTCACTCTTGATTCTAGCAGAGAAACAATTCATTTTCTGGATATCAGCATAAATGTTCAGTTGGGTAAATTATACACTAGTTTGTATAGAAAAAGCAGTGAACGCAACACCTTGTTGAGATACACGAGTCATCACCCTCGTAACTTAAGGGACAATCTGCCCTTTGGCCAATTTTTGAGGGTAAGGAGAAATTGCTCTAAAAAGGAGGACTTTTTTGAGGAGTCAGCGGGCCTCCTAGCTAGACTAAGTGAACGAGGTTATCCCATAAGATTGCTTAAGAAAGCACGAAAACGTGCGTGGCATAACCACAGGGACTTCCTGTTAAACCCAAAGGTTAGAACGGAGAATAAGGATGAACGTCTTGTATGTGTCACTACCTTTAACACAAAAAGCAACGCTATAAAGAAGGCCATCAACCATCACTGGCATTTGGTATCTGACGAATTGGGTAATATACCAACTCCCTTACATGCTTTTAGAAAAGCCAGAAACATAAGGGACTCTGTGGTTAAATCCCTCCTAGATACACCAAGGACCCATGTACAGACTACTCTATGGGGGCTCCCACCTATTAATGGCCATCATAAGTGTGGCACTTGTAAAGCCTGCCCCATGTCTAAGGAAATGACTCAGTTTGTATACAATAATTGCACGTACATCTTAAATGAACACAGTAATTGCAACACCAGTGGCGTCATTTACGCCATTACCTGCCCCTGCGACTTCATGTATGTTGGGCAAACTGTACAGAGAGCCAAGTGCCGTATTCTACAACACTGTAGCCGCATACGTTGTAGAGTACAAGGTGCCCCTTTAGTGGAACATTTCACTATGTTCGACCATGCGGCCGACAGCCTTAGATGGTGGGTCATTGAGAAGGTAAAACCCAACCCTAGAGGGGGTGACTTTAGCGTTACCCTCAACAAACGTGAGTGTAAATGGATACATTCTCTGAATACTGTGACACGGGGTTTAAACAAATTTGAAGAGATCAGTAGACAAGTTTCTGTACTCACTAATACATGAAGCCCCCCCTTTAAGCTGATATGAATTATCCTCGATATATGTGTTTATAGTTAGGGGACCAATAATTTCTCCCTGAAAGCACACTAGGGATCTATTGTGCGACACCACTGGGTTAAGCTACATGTGGACCTCGTAAATGTTTTAATAATGTAAAAGTCTTGCTGATCAAATTGTCTAATTATGTGTGTATTTATTATGCTCATGGGCATTATGTATACAGAGTACTGCCCATGTTAAGTGGTTCCATTATGCTTTTCACAATGTAATTAACTGTTGTTTTGTAATTGCGCCTCTGGTTGCCACAATCTTGGCATCTAGGTTGGCTGTGATTGCGCCTCTGGTTCTCCATCCGGACCAAAAGGGTTTCGTTAAGGGGCGACAATTATTTGAGCTAACCTATGATTTAATAGGTGCCATAGATATAGCATCGGCTCGGACCCTTCCTTTGGCCGCCCTCACGTTGGATGCGACCAAGGCCTTCGATAGAGTTAACTGGGTGTACCTGTCGGTGGCCTTGGCTAAGTTTGGCGTGGGGGATGGGATACGTAGGGCAATTGGCTTGTTATATCATAATCCTGTAGCACGCCTCTTGGTCAATGGAGATCTGTCTGACCCTGTTACCATCACTAGGGGGACACGGCAGGGCTGCCCACTTTCCCCCCTTTTGTTTGATTTTTATATCGAACCCTTTGCGCAACAACTGAGGGAGGAGACTTCTATTAAGCCATTCTCGTATAAAGGGTGGGTGAGGAAAGTAGCCCTATATGCCGACGACGTGCTTATTCTTACCTCAGATGTTGGCTCTGCACTCCCTATAATTTTAAGGATTGCTCGTTCATTTGGTCAAGTCTCCGGTTACGAAATTAATGATACTAAAACCGAGATGCTTGTTTGGAATCATGAAGGGCAAGCTATAGACTTACAAACGGGCTCCTCGATGAGATATTTGGGTTTACAGATAGGGAAGGACATAGAAAAAATAGCTCAAGTTAATTTAACATCGGTAGCTAAAGAATGCCGTAGGTTACTACACTCATGGTCTCATATCCCACTATCTTTAATTGGGAGGGTCAACTTAATCAAGATGTCGATCCTTCCTAAAATTTAGTTTTTGTTTTGTACCATTCCCTTGCACTTTGATTATTCTTGTTTAGTTAAATTGCAGTCAGACATAACATCTTTTATCTGGAACAACAAACAGGCAAGGATTTCTTGGAAAAAGCTTAGAAGGCGAAGGGACAAAGGGGGCTTGGCAGCCCCGGACTTGAAATTATATGCTTGGGCCTTCCAGTTAACTCATTCCCGCATGTTGTTAAAAATACCTACAGACTACGGGGTGGGTTTAATGTTTTCAGCCATGTTAGAAGGGGAAGAAGCTAGTCAATCAGCCTTTCTATTTAAATTCGGCAACCCCAAGTACTTCAAAAAGATTAAACTGAAGGTACTACAAGGCTTGGCAAAATTATGGGCCGAAGTTACAAGATCGATAAAAGTAAGCTACTTTTGTGAAAGGACGCCGCTATGGGGTCTCCCTGAAAACCCTGTTTGGCTTGAAGACATTCTAGCGGCTCCAATAAGAGACGCAGGCTTAGAGGTCTGGGGAGAGCTTTTTTTTGACGGGGAGCTGCTTTCATGGGAACATCTTTTGGCTAAGATCGGCCCTAATCTGTCAAGACTTAAATACCTTCAAATACATAGTTGGACTCAGGCCTACAAATCTCAAGCCTTAGAAAGAAATAAGTTTCCACTTGGAGGATATAGCCTGCTCATAAACAACTTGATGGACAACCCCGTGGGAAAAAAGGAGACCTCACAGTGGTATAATCTTCTGTTGGAGGAAACGGATGGAGTCTTTGATCTGCCTGATTCACTTTGGAGCCCTTCAATCTCTGGCCCAAACCTACAAAATCTTTGGACAGACTCATTCGGCCTTTTGTGCAGCATAGTTAAGTCTTCTTGGTTACGGAGGAACCACTTGCTAACACTGCATAGGGCATATTATTCTCCTCTTAGACTATCTAAATTTTCCGAGGGTAACTCAATTGCTTGTTCCAGATGTGGGTTTCTGGCGGCACCAGACACCCATATGTTTTTTGACTGCCCCAGTTTAGGGTCATACTGGGCAGCTATCAGTAACTTTCTAACTACTTCAGTGGGTGTTAAAGTAAACATTGACTTACCTCTTGTGATCTTCGGGATTTTGGAAGGAGCTCAAGGTGCAGCCAAAAATTTAGTGTTCTATACGATTTTGTTGGCAAGAAGGGAGATCTGCAAGAAATGGAAGGACGTGTCCCCTCCTTCCTTCGGCGAATGGCAGGCCTCCGTCATATATACATCACGTATGGACCTGGCTAGGGCTGGTAATTAGAGCAAAAGAGCTTTTTGGTATTTGTTGCCATGGGTACACTGAAATACCCGGGGTTTTTTTTTTTTTTTTTTTTTCCCCGGGTCCGATGATTACCCTATTATGGTGTTCTAGCCATTTGTACCATACCTGGTCCTAGCCCGGGCTGACTTGGTTGCCACTTACACCAAGGTGGTTTACAAGAAGGGAAATGCCTGGTTCTTCGCCTTCCAAGATTGAAACTGCAATTGCTGAGGGATATTTTCTATTTACTTCCTTGGTCATATATCCCTGCCAGTTCTTTTGAACTGAGACAGCTGACTGTAGGGTAATCTGGTATGGCACTGAAACCATGGTAGCAATGAGGACAAAAAAAAAAAACTGTTGTTTTGTAAAATATTTCCTGTATAGATTCAATTTGTATTTAGGGGACCAATAATTTCTCCCTGAAGGCACACTAGGGATCTAGTGTGCGACACCACTGGGTTAAGCTATATGTGGACCTCGTAAATGTTTGAATAATGTAAAAGTCTTGTGATCACTTTGTCTAATTATGTGTGTATTTATTATGCTCACGGCCATTATGTATATAGAGTACTGCCCATGTTAAGTGGTCCCACTATGCGGTTCACAATGTAATTAACTGTTGTTTTGTAAAATATTTTCTGTATAGATTCTATTTGTATTTCGGCATTCTTGCCTTATTCCCCTTTTCTTTTCACTTTGGCATACAACGGGAGAGTCTTTTCTCCCTTTTCTTCCCCGTACACCGTCTGCCGTATACAAATAACCCCCGGAGCCCGTTTTGAAATTATGACTTATACCAGTAAGTGAATCTATCCATCAATCCGTATGTAATTAATTAGTGACATCAGGTCAATTGCATACGCGGAGTTTTCCGTGACTTAATCCCTCATTATTACATTACCATACTAGCGGCCGCGAAATACAGGCATTTGTTCCCTTTTCTTGCAACTGAAGCGAGCTATGGAAAACTTATTCTTTTAAGCACGCTCTGGGATTAAGCTAATCCCAACACTCCTTACCTGGCGAGACCAGCAGCCCTACTCTGCCCCTTTGGAGTAATGCTGATTTTAGTGGTTAATTCGATCTTAATGTGGTAATTGAACTTTTACCCTTCATTCATGCAAGCAGCATTTATGTGTATAACTCGAGGGTGAATCAAACTCTTTCTTCTCTATACAGCTGAGTTGGAATCATTACCATCACCCTGAACCTTCCGGGCTGCATTGACTGGACATTAAGTGTCAAGGTAATTTCTCTATCGATACCAGCCCGCACATTTTAGCCAAATAAGTTTTTGGGAAATCACATGACTCAATAACCTTACTCCCTATTTTGATTGAATTATTTTGTTCCTCCTTAAGATTTACTTGGAGAATAAACCCCCCCCCCCCGCAATGGATTCATTAATGGAACCACGGACTTCGTTGTTCACCCCTAATTGATAGGTGAGATCACTTGGTTAACTATACCAATTGTATTTTAACTCTTTAATGCAACGACCTGACGTTTGGCGCCACTTGTTTTTTAGGTTGCCCAGTTTAGTCCTGATGAAGATCCGCAAGGCCGAGGAAGTCAAAAAACCCTAATTGGCCCAATCTATTCAGTCTGGACCCCTAACTTTTTTCATCTGCCATCCTAGAATTGATTTCTAGCGAGAATCGATATACACGTTTATGTGAATATACTTGGGCCAGACTACCAAGGACGGTGAATTACAACCGTTTGTTTTTGCTTTGACATATTAAATTCTCTATATATATTCTGTTGAAGTATTCTCTTTTATCACTCTACACTTGAGCACCCCTTTTTCACTGCACGCCCTCTTCTGGAGCAACCTTTCTTAAATTGTCTATAATATCAATTGTCTGGTTCTCACCAAATTGCTTTAAATAAATATATGGTGATCCATTTCATGGTCGGTTGCTGCATTTTTTATGTTGTTTGCTTCATTCAATGATATGGTTAATCGAAACATATACAAATCAAAATTCTTTTGATTAATTTAATTTAAATATAGGTCTAGGACCATTGTTTTTTGTTAGGTGAACTCAGGCGGGCAACTAGAGCCAAATTTCGGGGGGGGGGCTGAAAAAGATTTCAGGGGGGAGGGGGCTAAGTCTTCCATCCATAGGCAGAGTGGCTGTAAAAAGGGGTGAAAACACAACAAAAGCCTCATTAACGAGTAAATGGTCTTTTAAAGACGTGTGAAGTACTCGGGTCCGGCTGCAATTAGACGGACGCCAGCCCGCGAGGCTGTCGCAGCCGGGCTGACACACATGACGGTGGGGGGGCTGAAGCCCGGTGAGCCCAATGGGTGTTGCGCGCCTGGGTGAACTGCCTCCGCTACTGCCCTGGGAATTCACTGCCTTTTAAAGCGCTGCCTGATGTGACGCTTAAAGTCGCCCAACCTCCTTCTTCCAAGACCTTATGGATGGATTTTTGCTTCAAATAGTTTGCCCTTGTCTTAACCGGCTTAAACTGTCCCTAACATCCCAGCATTTAGTATACATTTAAGATACCCTGTCTATGAAAGAGCAATGTAACGCAACGCAACATAAAATAAGCAACTCACTTCGGGGCATATCAACAACAACCGGCGATAATTATCGCACAGCGCACTGAGCGCTAGGATAATTATCGCCGGCTAGCGTGGATTTTTATTACTGAGATAGCGTGCTATTAGCAACGCTTATCTCAATAGCAATAAAAATCCTCACGCTAACTGGCTAACGTGAGATTATCGCTGTAAACCCAGCGATAATCTCACGTTAGCTTGTTGAGAGGGACTCACAAACTTAGCCATGATATCCTCCTTCCATAGGATATCATGGCTAAGTCAGTCCTGAAGCAGATGTTAGGAAAGTAGCGATAACAGGTGTTATCGCTACTTTTCCTGACGCTATGCTTCATAGCGTGGGGCTAGATGATAGGAGAAATGTCGCTTAGCGACATTTCTTCTGTCATGTCAGGTCAGGAACGCCCACTTTGCATCTCATTAGAGATGCAAAGCTGGGCATTAGACATCCCCACGCTAAAGCAAGGTTTCACGCGTTAGCGTGACCTTGCTAATATAGCGATAACATAATCGCCGCTTTTCGGCCGAAAACGGCCGCTAAAGCGGCGTGAATTTTTTATCGCCTCGTTGTAAATATGCCCCTTTGATCCTCCTCTACTGGCTCCAGTTTGCACTTTCCCGGGGTTTAGCGTGCTCGCCATCCTGCACTGAAGTCTTTGTCACAACCCTTCAAATCCTCTCAGTCGACTACCGCAGAGGATGTAGATTTCATTGCCTCGAACTACAACCCAAACTTGGTATTGAGAGCCTTCTCAGCTAAGTCAGCTATCAGCAGTCTGTCTTCAGGCCTTGCATGCCTCCATACCAATCCGAAAACAGTCTCAGCCACAGAGCATGACGGTGCTCTACATGACGGGAATTGTACATGGCAACCAGCATTCTTCAGCACTCGTAGGGAATGGGAATGGTTTGCATAGGTTGGAGTCATATGCTAGTGGGGCCCACCATCATGCATATTCAGTATTGGTTTTCATCCCATGATCCCTGTCCCTGGAAACAGAGGAAATTAATGAGTGCTTTTAAGGGCCACCTGTGATTCTGGATGCCCAAGGAGCGTGTGGCTTCCCAGGTGAAAACACTCAGTGGAGCACGGATGAAATGGCACATGGAGCCCTGAGGCAGTGGAGAGTCCGGATTATGGACCTGCAAACATTAACTGCTCCCTCTTTGAAGGGGGCCCTCTAGTGGCCTCACAAAATCATAGGCTGCAGATTTACAAGCCCCTTGCGCTGCCAGTATGTCACTTTTTGTGATGCACTGGCAGCGCATTTCCCTGCCCCTTGTTTACAAGGACAGGAAAAGCCACCCTACATGGCTTTTCCTGTCCTTGTAAATATAGCCCCTTTACACGCAGCACTTTGCGTGAAAGGAGTGTTCCATGGTTGTTGCTGTGGGTGCTCCCACGAAACACCCATGGAAGGAGACACATTTCCAGATTTACGAGGAATTGTAAATCTGGAAATGCGTGTGAATGCTACGCCTCCCCAGGAGAGGTGTAGGGAACTGCAGCGAGGAGAAATGCATTAATTTCTCCTCGTTTTTGTGTCATGTTTCCATGCGTGCTGCATTCTGCAGCACACATAGAAAGAGGAAATCACCTCTAATGATAGTTTTTGTTCAGGAAGTGTTCCCTTCCCGCACATAAACAATAATTGAAACAATGCTGTTTTTCAACTTCTATGTGTGCTAATGCAGCACACATATAAGTTGAAAAAGAGCATTTCAGATTGTTTTTGTGCAGGAAACAATCTGAAACAAAAATCTGTACAAAAAAAATCTCCCCACGACTCAGGCAAGGGTGCCAATGCATGGCAGCAGCAGTTTGTGCGCCAGCGCAGAGGGAAGCACAGAGATGCGACATATTGTTGTAAATATGTCACATCCCTGTGCTTTGAAAGTGACTCAGGGGCATATTCACAAGGATCTATCGTCGAGTCAACGGCACTTTATCGCAGCCAAAGTTGCGATAAACTTATCGCCCCAATCACAAGCTGGTGTTAACATCCCACAGCACCAGTTTACCCGCGATAGTAGCCGCAAAAAACATCGCCACAGATGACCCCAACTATCGATAATGAGATGCAGAGTAGGCGTTCCAGGCCAAAAGCCGTGACAGCACAACTCCGCAACATTCACAACGACCAGCCAGAACTGCGATAAGAACACAAAACACGTGATATGGTGTGTTAGCAGCAGGAAAATAACACCTGCTCTGACCTGGTGCAAAGTCGGACCACAACCTGCCCCACAAAAGGGAGCCCAGCCCAGAGCCACACCTGAAGAACAACAGATGCACCCGGGCAACTGAACATTCAGCCCGGAGGGCCAAAAGGGCAACAACACCCGCCGCCACCACCCCCAGGATTCCCCCTCCTCAGCACCCCCGACCAAAGACATGCCACATCATCTACACCTAAACATGTACAAAATAATTACTTGATGTCGCACAATCACAACTGGTGACATGCATGTGTCGTCACAAAAATGAGCATCACACATTCACTTTCGGAGCAACAGATGAAACTTTATTAAAATGAACACTGAAATGAAATGAACACACATGGCGGCTCCCCTCGGGACAATCCATAGGTCACAGTCTGCAAGACAAAAATCATGATGAGAAGGTGTGTCCTGCGCACATCAAAGGAAAGAGAGAGAAAGGAAGAGAGGGTGAGAGAGAGAGAAGAAGAGAGGGGGGAGAGAGAGAGAGCGAGAAGAGAGGGGAGAGAGAGAGAAGAAGAGAGGGGGAGAGAGAGAGAAGAAGAGAGGGGGAGAGAGAGAGAGAAGAAGAGAGGGGAGAGAGAGAAGGGAGAGAGAGAGAAGGAGCGAGAGAGAGAAGAAGAGAGGGGGAGAGAGAGAGAAAGAGTGCCGCCCCTACGCACCCAGACCACACTGCTCACCTGCTGCCACCGGTGTGTCTCCAACCACTTGCCGGTAAGTAAAGCAGTTCACCAGGTCACACATCAGAGACAGACCCGTCATCTGAAACAGAGTCCTCCAGATACATGATTGGCACAGTACACAGAATTGCACAAGACGACATCGCCTGCCCGCCCATGCACACCCAGACAGAGGCACCCCAGCCCCTCCTGCAGCCCATCGGAGCATGCCTGCCCATGCCCACCCAGGCCTCACTGCTCACCTTCCGCCACCGGCGTGCAGACAGGAGGTCCCACCACATGCCGCTGCAAGTTACAAGCCCGGGGCCCGCAGACATGGCACCCTCCACACCATGCAGCCCTGCTCCGCAGGCCACCAGGTCTCACGTTTGGTGCTGGGTCTTGATTACTCCATGGCAGAGGACATACCAGTGCACCCGGCCTCATCACAGGCTGCACAGCCACTCAGCCCGATAGTGGCCACAAACTCTGGGATCCCGGAAGCGATGCCACGTGGTGGTAGGCCCACGCTGCCCGCTGGCTCTGGCCTACACTGCTGTCCAGCAGTGCACACAAAACCTGACCTGTCTGGACCAGCAGGACGGGGCATCATCGCAGGCTGCACACCCGCTCAGCAGCTTAAGGTACCCCTACCTCAGTGCATCCAAAGTCACCGTCCCGTGGCGGGGTGCCTGTGCCAGCCGCAATGCTCCAGGTGCCACTAACCCTGTGCAACCCCAGTCAGCGCCACGTGGTGGTAGGCCCGTGACGGCTGCAAGGCCTCGGGTGCCACTAACCCTGTGCGCAACAACTCATGGGCCCTTTATGATTGAGAACTGTGGAGCATCTGTCATTCAGTCACCACCGGCAGAGGGGAATGTGACATCGGCTGCCCCTTATGTTGGCAGAGTCACATGGCCTGTGACGCCTGTGCTGGATGGGTGTGATATGCGTGCAAACCTGCCCTCAGGGAGTGGCTGTGACATGCTGACAACTAGACCAGTGACCTGCACACCACCAGCGAGTACTCCTGCGACGGGAAGCAATAAGGCCCCCCCCTTGGAGTGTAAGCGGAGTGGTCTGGCCTGCCGTACACCAGACCAGCGCAGGGCTTGCAACAATGACTCGTGGGCTCTGGGCGTGGTCCAGTCCATGTCCGGACATCGAAGGGACTGATGCGTGTGTCCCTGTTGTAGTGTTCACGGGAACCGGTACACAATATGCAATGTAGCACCCTCTGACTGGCATCCCAGAGGATGACCATCATTGACGCAAGGGAAATCACTGTCCCTGCATTCATCCACACATTCATACATGAATGATGAAAGACATAACACAGCAGTGCGTCACTGGATGTTTATTGCAAATCCAGTGCAGTTCTGCAGCTGGAACGGTACAGGGCAATGCTGAGCACACTACACAATATGGGACCGTGGAGGGCCAGCCAGAGTTCATCCGGGGATGACAAGTACTGCGGAAGAGGAAGGGTACAGTCCGAAGTCTGGTCGCCGTGTCATTGGTCATCAAACAGGATATGGCAGTCCATGTCGCTGTCCAAAGTGAGTGCATCGGAGTGTATCGGGGTCAGTGGAAGGTCATGAGGCCATGTGCGGCACCATGCAGAAACAGGCCAGGTGGCAGAAATGAATGCTAGTGCCTCCTGATCACAAACCCATTCAGGTCCTTGTTCCCGGATATGTGCTCAACCCTGTGGGTGTTGCAGTACCGGCTGAGACACTGTGTGCCACTGACACATCAGGTGCCAGAGTGGATACGTCTGCTGCACTGTGTGCCACTGACACATCAGGGGCTGGAGAAGGATTGTCGGCCGCACTGTGTGCCACTGATACATCAGGAGCCGTAGGAGGATTGTCAGCTGCACTGTGTGGCAGTGACATATCAGGTGCCTGAGTGGATACGCCTGCCGCACTGTGAGGCACTGACACACCAGGGGGCGGAGATGTGGATGGTTTGGAGTCAGCAGCATTCATCATCGCCAGGCATTGTGGCAGCAATGCCATGGTGATGATCTTCAGGGCATGGTAGATCTCAGCTACATTTAGCTGGTGTGCAGCGGTGGCTGCCATCCTTTCCGCCTCCATCCACACTATGTCCTCCATGAGCCTCGCCATGTGTCCCATCTCACGGCTGGTATCGCTGGTGCCCCTCTAAGCGGACAGGTGTTCTTCTCTCCGCATCAGGACTCCAGCGATGTCAGTCAGGGTTCGTTGGAGACCTTGTAGTGAGCCTAGACACCCATGGATGGCGTCCAGTTTGGTAGCCATGAGGTCGAACCCCACCCGCACCTGCTCAGCCGTCTCCCTCTGGGCCTCCAGCACACAGCGCTGGAAGGCCGTGTGTAGTTCCTGGGTGGGTGGGGTCTCCTTGATGCAGCTGGTCAGCCCTGATCGTGGAGGTGGGTCGTGGAAGATGTCAATGCTGTTTAGGAAGGCTTGTTCATTGATGCTGGGGTTATCCTCCTCGTCATCAGTGAAATGTGACTGGGACTGCTCTTCAGGGGGTGTTGACGGTGGCCCTGCAATGTTAAGGGGAGAAGGTGTATTGCAATGTGTCCACATGTATGTAGCCGCATGGGACTTGTTGTCATTCAGACAGCATGGCATTGTACATTGTGACAGTCTATAGATCTGGGCGATGTCCCAGAGTCATTGAGGGTGTGCACTGTGCTCTGCCTTATTGTGCATGTGTGCCATCGTGGCCTTCTCCACCCGTACCCCCAGTACCTGGTGGTCACTCATCCTGTAGCTGTTGTGTTGTGTCCTGTCGAGCAGTGTGCGGTCCCCCGACTCCGGCCACAGTATCCACACTGATGACTGTCGACACCAGCTCCTGCATGTCATCCAGCACGAGCTGCGGCGCTGGGCCCCCACCTCCAGTCTGCCTTGCTCCCTTCTGGTTGGCTGCGAGTTTCTCCTTGGTCTTTCTCTTGATGTCATTCCATCGCCTCTTGACCTCGTCCATTGTCCTCTTGTGGTCTCCGACGGCATTCACCTTGTCCACGATGTCCCGCCATATTCCAGTTTTTGTTTCCAATGACACGTTGGAGGTGACGAACAGTTGTTGATGGCGTTCCATCACCTCCGTGACTATGATCCTGTTCGCCCACAGACTGAACTTCGTCTTCCTCTTCTTCTTGACCTTGCCATTCCCTGTCCCCGAGGTCCTGGGCTGGTTGTCCGGAGTGCTTGTGGGGTTGCGCTCGTCCTCTGCGCCTGCTCCGGCTGCCTCCATGGTGCTTGGGTTCTGGTCAGTTTGTGTTTGGGTGTTTTTTCTACTTTTCTGGAGATTTTTCCTGCCTGCCAGGTGTGTGTTGCAGGCCTGGCGCAGCTTATCGCTGATTTCCTCATCATGCTTTGGCCCATCGCAGGTTTTTTTGAGTTGTGGTTTGTGTTTTTATCTCTATCGAGGTGGTTTCAGCAGACTATCGCATGGTACCGCCGTGTTGTGAATTCCACGTTGACACGGGGTTATTTTCCCGTGATAGGCTGCGATGTGGAAAGTTGCGTTAAAATATTTTGGTGATGTTTGGCACACGTTCTTGTGAATATACCCCTCAGTGCGGCGCAGCCAAATATCTTGCTTCACGCATTGAGTCACTTTCATTGTAAATCTGCCCCTAGGTTTTCATATGATGCACAGCCTCAGGCTAATACTGAACTATTATCCTAACAAATGCTGTCACTCGAACTCACATGAGCTCTATGCACCAGTATAACATCTGAGGACTCTAAAAATAAACTAACATGATTTTGTAGATTCTGCACTGGGTGCAACAACACAGGGAATTTTCTGGAACAAAACTACCCAATGCTTGGGTTTTTGTGATCCAAACCACGGAGCCTAAAGAAAGGCACCAGTAAAAGGCAATGTGCAACCTGTATTAAGCAATTGTAACCCTATTTGAAACACAGGCATACACATACAAAATACAGAAACTAAGGTCCTGAACTGACATGCAGATAGAAAGAAATATTCACGGAATGCCAAGGTGACATTGGGATTCCGTTTCGAAGCAGCACCAGAATGTATATGAAAGGAATGAAGTAATTTCTACTTGCAACAAATCATGTCAACACGGTAAACTTGTTTGAAACCTGCCTTTCATAAAAATATGGATATAAGGTAAAATACAACAGCATTGGAAACACAGAAAATAAAGAATAAACAGCATTTAAATAATAATAATGTTGCTTGTTACACCAAAGTATTTTTTTTTAAAGGCAGCTAAAGCAAATTAATCAATGGTCAATCCCCTCTGTCAGGGCACATTGTGGCATGGTCAAGGGCGTCACAATATTGCCTCCTGGCTGTCCCCGGATAAACTCTTGTGGATGCGGGTGGATAATTTTAGATAGAAGTTCATTAAATCTCTGTGAGAAAATGATTACAAATATTTTAGAGAGAGTTCATCAAAGTTATCAGTTGAAATTGTAAATATAATGTCACAAGGGAGGGTCTTTGTTCTTTTTAAGACATAGTGCACTGGTAAATTCTCTCTAGTAGTGTAGAACTACTTTCTGCTGCGAAATAAATGGAAAACGACCTGTCAAGAAACTGACAAAAACAGGAGCACATTTATTATATCACTTATATCACTTATAATCCATCCCAATAGGAGCGCATCTGGAGATTTGCACATTTAAAAAAAAAAAAAGAACAAGGATGTCATTTAGAGTTTTGAGGAGTAGAAGCAATGCCCCTGTTATACGGATCCTACTATGGAAAGTAGCACTGTATGTTTGGAGGACAGACCATCAGGATGTAGGAACTGCGTCCATCTACCCCCTCAAAACAGTTGCAATGCATGCTTTTACCACGCTTGCGTTACAACGGAATGCTATTTCCACGCATAACCTTTACCACGAACATTCCTTTACCACGCATACCTTTACAACGATTTTCGTTGTAAATATATGCATCGTAAGGGCTTACTCTTGGTAACTCTCAAACGACGCCGATTGCCTCCACTTCGCGACGTGACATCAGGTGCGGTTTTTTGGGGGGGAGACCCTCCAAGCCCCTTTTTTTCCCCACGCTTTATTTTTTTTATTTTTGGGGGGCGACGCCCCCAAGCCCCCTTTTTCTAATTTTAGCCTTTACCACACTTGCCTTTACTACATTGCTCGTAGTAAAGGTATACGTGGTAAAGGCTTTCGTGGTAACCATGCATGCGTTGTGATGCATGCGTGGTTTAGGTTTGCATGGAAATGGCCGCGCTGTAGTGGCCGTTTCCCCTCAAAACCTGCCTACCCAATTACTGCTTACCTGACAGTACCTCACCTGAACTCCTAACCTTCCCTGATCGCAAGGGAATCGTGGAAACAGATCTTACTCCTTTCGTTGTTTAGTCAAGCATGCCCAGGGTAAACACAAGAAGAACACGAAGAGAGTTTATAATACATTTATTGTAACTATCATAATCTTGTGCACAATATATAAGCTGCGGTTATTAGGCACACAAAGTAGAATAATATAGCCAGCATTATGAACATGGTAAAGAGAATGAATATTCCAACCATTGTAAAAGTATTTCCCTATCCATATCTACCCCTAATCTGCGAGCATGGTGATAACATTATCTGCGTGATCTCTGAGTTCAGCCTTAGATCCCCATACCTAAAGCGCAGCTTGCAAAGGGCTTCATGTTGATTACTGTAGGTTTTCCAGAACGGTCATCACTACCGTAATGCTCCTCTCGGACCCAAAATGGGACAGAGCACTTTTTGTATATTAAAAACCACTATATTAAAAATACAGCCCACAATGTTGTGTCTGGATGTTAGAAGCTGTGCTGTCTTTGAGCGAACAAAATAACAGTGCACCATCTTATTTTGTAGGCCCTGGCCTTGTACCGAATAATCAGACAACATGAGGGAAAAGGCTGGTGAGAACAAACAACATGTATGGCTTATTCCTAGAACAATATCCTACAAAGAAAATATTTATAAATAATAAGAACTTGCTAAACAAGGTCAGCCTGAAATATCTAAAACATGAAACTAGGAGAACCAAAGTTGGTCCAAAATGGAAATCACAACACCCCTTCCCCCAAACTTGTGATTTCCTGCTGAGTCTGAGTTTCCAACAACATAGCCCAGTGGCGGCTGGTAACATTTGAAAGAGGTGTTCCGTAAAAGTTTAGTATGACTTTCATGTAGTGACCGATGAGGGCAAACTTAATGGACAAATGGGGAGTCCAGGCTGGATCCTCCTCCAGAAAAACAAATTGAAAAAACATATGCACATCTTCAACCACCTCTCTTTCCTCTTCAGCACCCTCTTTATACTCTTCCCTGAATGCACTTCCTTGCCTCTCCCTCACTTTACTACGTCCAAACATACACTGCACTCACTCACAATTTAGCAATGTATTTATTTTTGCTTTTGCCCTGTAAATATTTTTCCATCTGTGCACCCCCTTCACACACATTTTCACAAAATTGCAATTACAACTGAAATGCATGACCATTGTTCTATGCGCTCTGCAGAGAGGCCAACCCACTGACAGGCACTTTGCTTTGGTGTCAACGTAAGAGCTCTCAATCCAAGCCCCTCAAATGCCTGCGCAGCTTAAAGTATGCACAGAAACAAAATAGAGACAGAAACACAACATGATTAAGTAGTTAGCTCTTGAGGAAGGCACGATTTAGTAACACTTGAAATAAGAGAGGAACTAAATCACTGACATGTATTGCCCTTACGTTTTTAACACTCATTGTTTGTAAATAAATCCATGTTTTTGACATGTTGTTAAGGGCATGAAGAAGATTGGGCCAGTTTTAATGTCATACAGCAGATAACATTCTACTGTAAGCACATATCTCTCGCTTTGCGCTGCCTGCTTGTCTTTTGGATCCGTTTTGCGGGGTATCAAATGTAGCAGCTCCACTTCTAACGGTACCAGTGACGTGCCTGGTTTGCCAACGTGGAGGAGGTTAGCGTGGCAAGGGATCTCAGCACAATATGCATAACAGAAGATTCGCATGCTAACACTTACCATTTCCAAGGGCAAGGCATCAAAACACACGGGCTTGCATCCACTCCGACATGTGAGTAATGGGAATGGGTGGTTTCAATGCCTGTGAATGTCAGACGGCTGCTCGCACACAGGGACGGAGACTCTATCACCCAAAACCGTGATGCTGAAAGTGTCACTGGCCAAATGTGGATACTGCCATAGCCTACAATGCCAATGATTCATTATGAAAGGCTTTAGAACAGTAAGTCCCGCGTCACGCGTCACAGTTCAGAAAGTTGATTTACTGTCTGGCTTCCGTCTCCTGCTTCAGAGCAGGAAGCCTGGGACAGACAGCCTAGACTTAAATACATTGATTTGGTTAGAGAAACAATCGTATCTCTAAATAAATCAACCTATTTAATATTTGTACAGGAATGTGAAGGAAATAATTTCAGGGGGGCGCAGCGTCAGAGCCCTAATGGAGAATCCACACCCGGCAAAGCCGCTGCTGGCTCTTCCATCAGCAACCTCTCTTCTGATGCCCGGCTACCACAGGACTGACACAGGTCAGTGCAGTGCATTCAGTGGAGTACCTGACCCAGTAGCTCTACTGAATGTGCAATAATCGCTGCCCCCCTGCTGTACCTTGTCTGCATCCTCTGATACTTAGCTTTTAAGCCAGTGGATCACCCTCCAGAGGTTAAATAAGTCTAAGATCCCACTGAGCCATATATTTTCTATTTCTTATTCAAACAAAATGGGACAGATTAAAAAGTTTAGGGGCAGACTTATCATTATTTTATGTAGCACAAAAAGCCACCTTGCTGCACTGTGTGAAAGGGAAAGGGAAGGAATGCATCATATGTAACATGACACGGTGCAAGGGTGCCTGCGTTGAAAACAGGATTATTTTGGTGTAGGTGGGGACACCTTCCTACACAAAAACAATCCTTTGGGGCATTGTCCTCTTTCCATGTCTGCTGCACAATGCAGCACACATGGAAAGAGGAAAGAGCAAGGATACATAAAGATATTCCTCCTTGTTACACCTCACCTGGGGAGCCGTAGCATTCTTACGCATTCTCAGGTCTACCAGTAATGGTAAATCTGGGAATGCTCCACAATCCATGGGTGGATGCGTGGGAACGCCCATGCCCCATTCATGGAAAGCCTCCCTGGAGCAGAGTAATGCAACGCAGTGATTTGCTCTACATTGCATTACTCTAGATTATCAAGCCTCACAAGGTGGCCTTGCATGGCTTGATAATTCTGACTTAGCAGTTGCATCACCCTTGTCCCCTTGCGTGGTGCAAGGGTGACACAACTCAATGATAAATCTGCCACTCAACTTCTACTACAGAGCCAATAATTTAGCCTCTGTAAAGCTAGAAGTGTTTAGTTTATTGAGTGAACTATCAGAAAGGCAAGATGGAACCCTAGAGAGTGATTGATTAATGCGCTGTATTCTTTGGGTCTGGTTCCATTAAAGTGATGCCTGCATGCTATTACCCATTGAAGTCCTCAACAGGTGAAACTGCACACAACTTAGAGAGTGCAGCCAAGGGCAAAAATGTACTGGGTGGAAAGGGAAGAACAAGTTGGGGATCCAGTCTGCTGCTGTGCACAAGTTTGAGTGGATATTTCCGTTAAACGGGTATGCAGATTGTTACAGTGCAAGAATTAGTACACGCTACTATTGAAATACTGAAGGACTGATTTAGAGTTTGGTGGATGGGTACTCCATCAGAAATGTGACGGATGGCCCGTCTGACTTTTTACAAGTGCATTATATCCAAATACACTTGAAATATGTGGACGTGAAATCTATCATGTTTGGCACAGAGCACCCATCCACCAAACTTTAGATCTATTCCTTAGGGGATGATTTATATGTTGGTGCGATGTATACTTCATCACAAGGGTGATGAAGTATCCAGACTGCCAACATGAATGCCCACACTTATGATTTGAATGCTGGTGGACCTTCAGTTTGGCCATGGTGAAGACTACTCTGTCTCCGCCATGGCCAGCTACTTCGACTGCCCTGGGGAGTAAGGACAACTGGCTACATTTAGATGGGCAGACATGTAGCAATTTCTTTTTACTGTTTCTTACTGCCAGGTAAAACCTGGTGGCAGGGAGCAGTAAAAACACTATAATGCTCCTTCTGCCATGGGAGAAGACTCCCATAGTGAGAGTAGCATTATATTTTTTATTTACAAAAATAAAATCCTGGTTCAGATTTTCTTTTTGTAAAAATAAACTGTTCAATGCTAAGGGCTGTGTCCCATTGATGCAGTTCCAAAGCACAGCATAATATGCATTGCCAGGAACCACCATGACAGCAGTTTCTGCCAATGCTTTTATAAATGATCACCTGCTTGGCAGTCATTTATACATTTGGCGTTCGGTCCCACCGCCATGGGGATGGAGTATTTACTCCATCTCCATAGCAGAACAGCATGCTGTCCGCCTATATATAAATCACCACCTTGGTCTGCTTCTTATTAAGGCACTGTTTACATAACTATCAATTGCTATACCTATTAGCAAATGCATTATTGTATGCCATACCTTGTTTGATTGTGACTGTCCTATAGTGCCTTAAGTAAATGAAAGATCAAATTATTAATTAAGCCAGTGTTATACTTGGCTCTAATCCTTAATTGTGTTATACAGTGCCTACAAATCTAGTAGGACTGTGTACTTAGAACAAAAAAACTTTGTAATACAGAAATTGAGTCTTATATATTCAGTAAATGTTGGTCTATTTTGGCTAGCTCACAGTACTGCATCTAAACCCCTAGCATTACAGAGGTATAGATGTTTTCAGTATCCTAGAACATGCCTCTCAAATTCCCAAGGAAATTGTGGAAACCCTTTTGTTTGTCACTTTTGCATGCCCAAAGTGCCACAAGGAAAAGATGCAATATTGCATTTTCAAATGTTTATTGAAAAGTTCTAATCTTTGTATATAAAATATGAACTGCGATTAATAGAAAGATGAGACACATTATAAGCACAAATAGAATGGTGAAAAACACAAGCAAATGAACCATGTTAGTTGTGCATAATATTGCTGAAATTACTCCTATCTATTCCAAATGTCTATATGCTAAATAGAGCCTATCGGGAGTACCCATCTGCCAGGTCTGTTGGAATGACCTAACCCCATCCCTTAGTACTGTATGTCAGGAAGCCAGACTCAGTGCATCCACGAATGCACCTCCATCTATGTGTACAGTGATCTTCCTTTGCGGGATGAAGGTCAGGGACAGTGGAACTGCATTTCAGTCACCGCTCTGCAGCAGCGTTCCATGATGGCTTTGGCTCAAAGTGAACCTCTCACCAACTTCAGCATGGACACTGTTTTTACAATAAAAAGGTAAGCTTATCGCACTGTGCCAGAGGTGCAGATAAATGTTTTAATTTAGACTGAAGCAGAAGAGTCATTTCCTACCAACACAAAAATAAAACAATGCATCATGTTCTGAGTTGTGCAACCCTGGAACTAACTGTACAGACTACAAGGCAACACGTTTTATCAGAAATAAATGCTTGCATAGCACATTCTCGCAAAATAGAAAACATGTGCAAACCATCATTAGAAAAAGATGCTAAGTTAAAATGAGAAGCTAAAATAGAGACTATATGTAAACCCTACACCAATTGCTCATGCTGGTTTTAGTGCATCTTTATTTTAGTTTGTAGAGGACTTATCAAGAGACTGGATGTTTCACAGGTGAGTATGTCTAAAAACTGTGTTTACTCCTTGTTTGCTCACAGTGAGGGGTCGCCAATAGATGCCTGTTTCCAAACTGAAATTTCTTTCTTGGTCTTCTTCAGTTGTCCCAATTTCAAGAGTTCAATTTATCAAATTCTTTAAACCTGTTACTTTCCACACAAATTTCTATTGTTAAATATACCAATTTCTGGTTTGGCTATTTTCAATTTATATACACTGAAGCAATTACATTAATTTGGAAGTCAATTTAGTAATCGCAATACCACTGATTACCTAGCCCTTTTATTGTCTTTTTCATTTCAAATACCCTTGCCATCAGTGTTGATATGCTGATTCTGAATCTTAACTATCAAGGGGGAGTTGCAATGACACAACTCAGCACATCAAGTAGATAAGCATGCAGAGTGGTTCATTCCACCTCTCAAATGCATCTCAGAGCAATCAAGAAAAGGATGTGCCTTTTATTGATGAGTCTTCCAAAAAGGCTGCAGGGACTTGGTGTTCACCCAATAATTCGGTAATCCAGGGTCTTGCAGGAACATCAGTTGCCAACCTCTTGCCATCTTGGGTAATGTACTCCTCCGTTCCCAGGACTGGCCCAGCAGCAGCTGCCCTAGCAAGTAATGCCAAACCTGTACAGCCTCTTGCCACCAGTGCAGTCTGTTATTACCTTTCTTTCTGGTGCCAGCTGACACCTAGGATGGGGACTGGCTTCCTGCAGGTGAGGGCCGCAGGTGTTATAGAAAGAGACTCAAGGGACAATGGTGGAGAGGCCATGAAAGAATAAACAACCTAAGATTAAAAAAAGTAGGTCAGGCAAGCCAGCTTTTTATCTGTAATTGAAAAACGGGATTAACCAGGATTATTTGGAAAATGCTTATCCTATACAATGATGACACCTAATTCCTTGTTTAAAGTTGTCCTTATTTTGCAAATCTTGTGCAGCCTTTCTACGCCCAGATTTGTAGATGTATTGAGAGCCTTTAGCATGATATTATAGTTGCCTGCTATAGTGTACAGCCCTGCCATGCCTAGCAATACTGGTAACAGGTTCTGCTGAGCTATAGTGTCAACTAAGTTAGGCCATTATAGGAGCCACCTTTTTTTACAACATTTTATTTAGCAGATTCTTATGCGTACACATCATCACAACAAGTAGTCAGTGACAGAGACATGCCCAACATGAATTAGTACAAAACTACTTCCGATATCTCCCCAAATCATTAGCCAGTACAGCAGTTACAATCTTTAATACATTTGACCCACGATGGGGCTGTGTATTGGTAAAAATAAAAGCCGTCTTGACCATGAATAGTTCTGCACATGCAAGGTGTGTGGCTCTGTGGTTAAAAAATAATAATAAAAACATGAACTCAAGTTTTAGACAGTTCTGCCAAGGAGGAGACACTAAAAGCACTGCCAGGCATAATGTATCAAGCTCAACAGGAGGCATTTGTTATTTAGAAATGGTCAAAGGCCATTCAGACAGTAAAGCAGGTACATGTTAGATCAGCCTTGATTCAAAAATAATTTGATCTCCGATCTTTGAGGGTACGTATGGCAGTGCCATCCACAACACCAGATCGAGAGAGAACAGAAGTGATTATTCAGACAGCAGCCCCTTTTGACTAAACAGACTGTGGGAAATCGTGTTTAACAATTCTTAATAATAAAAAATGCCTTCCTTTTCAACCTACTAGAAAGACGATTTACATTTCGAATGTTTAGATTCAATATTTTAAAATATCCGTCTAGACAGAGAGAGAGAGTAGGAGGGAGTGTGTGTGTGTGTGTTTGGCAGGTTAAGGGTACACTTAACAAGAAGAGGAACATAGACACAGCTAGCTCAAGAGCACAGACATAGACTCGGTCAGTAGAAAAAAGACAAAAATGAATGTCAATCAACGGGTGTGGAAGAGCATCAGAAGCAAAGGCTATGTGATGAGGCTAATTGGGCAGGGACTGGGAAGAAGGTAAATGAAAAGTATGTTGAAAGTATGCAGAAATCAGAAAATGTTTTGTTATTTGCAGACCCATATGGAGGGTCCAAAGCAGGCAGGGGATGCTGCCCCTTGACCGTGGTGACTTAGGTAGTTTGCCACTTCTGTCCCAGGGTCCATCCAAATATGGCTATGCAAATTGGCCAAGTACAATCCTCTCTGCAATCATAGCTTTCTCACGGAGTAACCTTGAGGTGTCCGAGCTCAGAACTAAACCAGTGGTGGATGGCATGGATCGGGGGTTGGCGAAAAATGTCAAAAAAAAGAAAGTCCCTCCAGTCTCTCCTCTGCGTCTGAACTCAGGACACAGGAACCACGAGGCACCCAGACTTCCCTGAGCAATCACAATGCTGCAATGCAGCGATGTGTTTGGTCTGAGCACCGTGGTTCGGCGCTCAGCCAGGGAATTGGGGCCGGGGCATGTTTGCCACTCAGGCTGTAATGCACCTGCGTGGGGAACATGCAAAGTGTGCAATAATGTTTGACCTGCTCGAGGGGGCCAGCCAAGCATTTATTCACACTTTGAGTGGGGAAACCACTCCTACCATGCAATGCTCTGAAAGCAGAGCAACCCCACATGCCCCGGGCGCAAAGCAGCATAAAATGATGATAAAAATCAGTTATTATCATTTTATTTTTCTTTAGTTACACTGCTTAAAAGCAGTAGGGCGATGCTCCTCCGCCTTAGTGGAAGAGCCGCCACTGAGCTAAACGATCAATCAACAGACACAATATTTCCAATGACCAGCCCAATACTTGTGTTTTCAGAAAAAGAAAGCACTTTTTATCATACAGTACTGAATACAGCGCAATCGGATTGGTTATAAAAGTTAGTGCCTCTTAGTGTGATTCTTCTCTATTGCATTACACCCTTTTGATACCATTTACAAATCCCTGGGAGGGCAACAATTGAATCTTTGGTTATTTCTTTTAGCTTGGTGGTACCTCAGTACATCTTGTTGCAGGGGCAGGGGCCGTGGTGAACATGAAGCTAAATGCATGCCACATTTGACTACACATCCTCCCAGCTTCAATCTTGTGAGGCTACTATGCTCGTGCAGACCTATCTGCAAGTCTCTGGCAGTTGTGGTGTTGCAGCTCCACCTGTGTCGATGACGATCTCAACTCCTCTTGGGTCAACGGTGGTTACGGGAGTTGCAGACTCAATCATTCTGAAGGTTGGTGTAGCCTAGATTAAGCATATGATGATTACAACTTTGCAGCCCCCACCTTCACCGATGATTGTTTTGGTAGTTGCAGTCCCCATCTGAGCCTAAAATGACCATGACAGTTGCAGTCCTCATCGGAACCAATGATAATAAAGCAGTTTCAGTCTGTCTCCATTTGTATGATAATAATGCAGTTGTTGTATCCTCTAGGACTACAATACTCATGCAGCTGTAGCAGTTTCTCCCAGGAACTGAAGTGAAAGGCTAAGAGGATCTACGGCAGTTAGCTCGCTCTGGATGTCCCACAGCCACCATGGGACATGCTGGACCAATTTCTTTCAGGATAATCTCTACTCCTGCAGGACCTCGTAGACTCCTTCCCTCTCTCAGCAGGCATGCTGGCTTCTAAGTGCTTCATGCAGATCCATAGCTCCTCCAGACAAAAATGCAATTGCAGGTTATATCCTCTCGTCTCTGGGATACTGATCATCATGAAGGCACTAGCGCCAGTTGCATAGTACTCCCAAAGGTACTCTGCATTGCACTCCCTCCCCTGGTTATAAGTGACTTGGAACTGGAACAAAGTGTGGTGGTTTAGGGTATCAGTTTTATATGCAACTTCCAGACAAGGGGATATGGATCCTCTGTCTCAAACTTCAAAGCTCATTTCGGGTGGCTCTTCTTTCAAGGATCCACCCCCTGATGCTTTAAACTAGGGATAGAAGAAATGTGCATAATGTTGATAATTTTGTGTTATGCTTGTCACACTAAATGATGCTGTTATGCTTAATGCCTGCTTGCAAAACTAAGAGTAATTTTGGCCAAAACGAGAGCAAAGAGTGTGTGAGTGGTTGCAGATGCATATTGTTCATGTTCTGTTGCTTGTAGTGCTATTGTCTTAGTGCAAATAGCACCCTTGCATCCATTTTTGGGTATGAGGGTGCATTATCCAATAACAAAATAGTGCTAAATTCTGGATTACACTTATTATGTAATTATTCATCGTTTCACATAATTTGTCTGACATTTCACAGAATTACATGGGGAAAAATAAACAATTACACACACCCCTACTTGAAACATAGTCTTTGTGTAGAGGGATGCTTCGCACAGCAGGTACCACTGTGGTTGTCCCCGACAAGGAGTGCCAAAATAAAGGGAGAATGAGGTGAAAGGTGCCTTTTTGCACCTGGATGTCATCAACCCAACTTCAGGTGTATTCAGAGACAGACAAAAGAGTAGGCCTCACCTATAAATGTCCTCACCTCACACAATACAGACTGCAGTCCTACATCTTAACCTTAAATCCAACAGTTGCATTGCTCAGGGAGTCTAAGCAGAAGCTCCTTGCTAACAAAAGGTGTCATGGAATTTGTAAAGCAACCCTGCCTCCAACCTCCTCACTTCTATGTCTGGTTCTCCTCCTGTCATTTGAGAATGCTTTTTAATGGACAGTGCCAAATTCAGGCCAATAGATGTGATTGACAGCTTATCTAGGGAAGTTCTTCTTTAATTCGTTCCAAAGGTCAATCTCGTCATTTGTTTGGCATTGTCTCCATCCTTACACACTTCTCTGTATCCATATACCTTCTATCCATTCTTTCTCTTCATCCATCACCCATCCTTTTCTCCATCCACCCCTCATCTCCTCCCATCCATCATCTCTGCATAAATCCATCCCTCCAACTCATCATCTATAACCACTACCATCCATCCATCACTCATTGCAACTTCTCTCATCCCTCCTTTCCTTCCTTGAATTCCATGCTCTTTTGTGCCATTTCTTCCCCTATCCACAACTCCATCATAATACCCTATTATAGTGGCATTTGTGAACTTATGTTTAGAGACTAGCAGCCACAAATCAAAGGAAAATTAGCTATAAAGGCTAGCAGGGCACACACACTTTCAGACACGTTTGGATTAAACAACAGGCTGATAGGAAAACAGCAGGAAAAGTTACCCCGTGGTCCAGGGTGAGCCTAATAGCCAATATATATTCTCTTGTTGTTTTTGCAGAAGTTAGATTCGTAAGGTTTTTCAATTCCACGAGCTTCTACAAACTCAGTGAACCCCACCTAGCCACTGTGTAATCAAGAAATGTGTTAAGAGGTTTCTACTCAACCTAACACCCACGCTTGCTTCAAAACGTCCTCCCCAAACTCTGAGGGAGTTGGTTTCAGGCTCCTAGATTCACATAGACTATTTCCTCTGACCTCATAGATAAACAGAGCATTTTGCTTATAAGAGCTGTGCAACCTTCTCCCTTCTTTACTTTAACAGCCAATGATATGGTGATTCTCACAAAGGAAGGGCCCCCTCACTGGGCCCACTTTGTACTAATGACCCAATATTCCTCTTTGTGGTAGTTAAAACTAAGAGCTTATTTTGTATCATAACTGCTGTTGCTAGGCCTCCCACATAGGCCTAGCAACAGCAGTGGTGTAAAGACACTTGAGGGGGCTCCCCTGCAAAGCACATGCAGAGGGTCCCCCACGCTCTGGACCCAGTCTGGAGCTCTAACGCCAGGGACCTGCCAATGCCTTAAGGGGCCCTCAGAGCTCGCCCCGACCCACACCACAGGGGAAGTGGGGCTTGCATTATGCCATTAAATAATAAAAAGAAAAATTCAGTTTAAGTCAAATAAGTCAAATTCATCCACAGCTGCATTTCATTCTTTAATAAATTTAAAATTAATTAAATGAAATGAAAAACTAATGTATAAAGTGCGACACAGTTACCCGAGGGTGTCAAGGCGCTAGCTCATCATGTGAGAAAATGCAGAAGGTTCTTCACCCAGACTCAAAGGTTGAAGAGCCAAGTCTTCAATGCCTTCCTGAAAGCCAGCAAGTGTGTTCCATCTTTTAACTTCTGAGGAAGCGAGTTCCAGAGTCTGGCCATATTGACCAGGAAGCTTCTCCCACCCCAGGAGCTTTTCCTGAACCTGGGGATCACCAGATTGTAACCGTGAGCTGAACGTAAGTGGCGGGCAGGAGTTTATAGCTGAAGGTTCTGTTTAAAAAAGACAGGTCCTATATCATGAGTTGCTTTAAATGCTATACAGAGAGCCTGGTACTCAATCCATCTCTTTACTGATAACCAGTGTAATTCTTTTAGTGCCACAGAGACAGATTTGAACTTAGGAATGTTCAACAACAAGCGTGCGGCAGCATTTTGCACAATCTGCAACTTAGTTTAACATTTCATCTGAAGGTTGATGAACAGACCGTTGCAGTTATCGGCTCTGGACAGAACGGGAGCTGAGACCACTAACTTCCGTAAATTGACAGGGAAAAATGGAAGAATCTTTCTAAGTAATTTTAGAGTGTAGAAAGATACAGAGGTGACCTGGTTTACATGGCCTTCAAAGGAGAGCCTGGAGTCAAAAGGGACTCCCAGGTTTTTCATCTTATTTGTAGGGATGGGTAGCGTGCCCAGCTCCGCAGGCACATAGACAAATGATCACAGCGAACTAATGTCAACATTTTAATTTATACCAAATAGTTTTATTAAAGTAGCAATTTCAATAGTATTAGTGGACTGTGGGCTCAATAGTCTGCTTTCTTTAAAAAAGTATTTTCTTGATCTCTTGCTTTTGTACTTGTTCATGATTTTGTTAGTATATGTTAACACAATAATGTCAAGATTTCAGTTTTGTTAAACCTCTGTTTAAGTTAAAAGCAACCGTTTCTAAACTCTCTTTGGTGTCAGTGACATTGTTTCATAAGTGTATAGCATTTGTAGTTATGACAAAAACAGACTATTATGCTTTGGTTATCCAGTCACACTCATTATAACAGCATAGTTTGAAGGTGGCTGAAAAGCAGAGTCTCGATTGCAAAGCACATGAGAGATGATGCAGGCTTGGTACTCAATAAAGGATATTTGAGAATGAAGTAGCACAAGCTGAAATGTTGGAAGTTTGGGCAAGGCAGATAGAATTCCTTCAATAAGTGCAGGGAAAAATTGATGATACCATGCAGTTTTGAAAGTTGCTACAGCAACTTTTAACCTTCCCTTTTACTAATCTGGTAAAAGCTTCTGCAGTGAGAGTCAGGTTAAATTAAGTAACTTGGTTTAAAAAAGCTACCACTCTAACCCTTGCTCGGTCAGGCCTATGGACCTTGGCCACTGAAGCGAGAAGAGAAATCAAATTATTAATCATGTAATCAATTTATCATCACTAGTCAATATTTGGTGTGTTAATGAAGAGAGTTTTAAGAAGTTTTAAAGGTTTTATTTATTTAAGATATTTTGCAGCTTCTCTTTAATTAGTCAGTTTTATCGATCAATCAATATTTCAATGCGGGTTAATCAATACAATACATAAACCATGAATAAGCATGTTCCATAAAGGAAATGATTCCTATTCTAAAAATTTAGAGAAATGAGGCAGGTAGAAACTCATTAAGAGCCCTAAGTCAAGAGCAGCATAAAGCTTCAATAAATTCAGTTCAATAAATGAGAAGAGTCAAAGCAGAACATCCCATAAAGAGAATTTCAAGAAACTCAGTCGTGTCTCAGCACAATATAGCACAGGGTCTGGGGCAAATGAAAAATAATTGTCAATCAAAGCTCTTCGGCCCAAAGTCTGCTAATGTAAGCTAGCATGAAGTTAGCAAGGGAGGTAAAGAGCAGAAGTCTCAGAAGTCAGTCTTGAGAAGTCCCGAAAAGGATTCCGACCAAATCTAGGGAACACACACATATAAAAAATAGATTTTGTTAGAATTTTGCAACTTTTGCATCTGTCGTCTTCTTCCATCCAATGACCAGCCAAGGTTTTCCAGGGAACCTGATTAGTCTTCACCATATCTTCAAGACGACAATGAAGTATCACATATGTTAACTAAATTTGCTGCAACTAATAACGAACAGTGTTCAGCTCTTCTTAGATCTAAGCTTTCCGGCGTCTACTTCGGAAAAGTAAGTTCTGTAGAAGTTGAAAACTTTTTGGGGAAAAATAGAAATATTTTAAATTACATGACCTACATAGGAAATATTACTTAGCTTAAGGGGTTGGCAATTCACATTTTTTGATGATTCTTCATTTTAGGTTTAAAAAATCAATAACAAATATCTGCTATCTTGTTGACATCTTTCAGCCGCTCTCCATCACCCAACTAGATCATTCGGCCTTCTTCAGGACTAGAGATCCCACTTACATTACCACACCCTGACTTTTAGTCTTTGCTTCGGAGATGGGGATAAATTCATCTGATACGCAACGATCTTACGTGTCACTCCTATGTAGCCACACTATGGGTGATTCTTCATGGGGTAGCGAGTGGAGTGTAGTAGCGGTGCCCTTTCCTTGACAACTGTGTACCTACAGAGAGACACTCCCACTTGCACTCCAGTTTCAGAGAAAGTTTCCTTGAAACTTGGATTTTGTTGACAAGATAGCAGATAGTAAGGATGAAGAGGCACTGAGGCAATGTGTAAAGTATTTGTGCAACACATAAATTACATTAACTCAACTAAAAAACTTCACACAGGTTTAGTAAAATAGATAACATTTATCTGATTAAAACAAGACTAGAACAACAAAATCCAATCAGTAGAAGTCGAGATATGATTTTTTAAAGATTAGATGTGAAAACAGTGCTTAGAAGTCACTAGCAGTCAAAAGGTTACTTGAGGTCGCGAGGAACCAGTACAAAGTCAAAGATCAGGCCAACCGCGATTAATGGTAGGCCGGGTACAGGACTCAAAAAGGTCCTGCTAAAGAAATACCTTGGATAGGGCTTTGGTCAATGTTGAAGACTCGAGGCGAGGTTTCACCAATCTGTAGATGGAGGTGAGCATCGGCACCGATCCACACTATTGATGGATGCTTTGGTGTTGAACCGCTTTGTAGTGTAAGCGAGGCATTGATGTTGAGCCGTGCTGTCTGTTGGTGTTGAACTGCGCTGACTGTAGAGTTGCTATCGTTGAGCAGCCCCTGTGTTGGCATTGAAGGAACATTTTCTGGTTCTGACTAGTGCAAGGTGACTACTGCATTAATGTCGAGGTAGAAAAAGCTGCAAAAACCCACTTCTATGGCACTGGACTGGAAGCGGCACCTTAGGCAAGGGTCGGACTCACAAGATGCAGAGTCCAGCAGCGCCAGCAAGATTGTAGGAAGTCTGTTGTGTCCATCAGACCTCAGAAAACAGGAGGCAATCCAGCAAGCCCTTGGTCCAATTCTTGTCCTCAGCAGAGCAGAGAACAGCAGGCAGTGGGGCAGCTCAGGAAAGCAGAGAAGCAGTTCCTCAGAACAGTCAGACACATCAAAGTGGCACTCTTTTCAGCACAGTCTTTACTCCAGTAGAGTTCTTCAAAAGTCAATTAGTGTACTGATTTGATAGGGCCAGGGCCCTAATACTAATACTCAACAGTGCCTTTGATGTAGGGGATGACGTCAAAAGAGCCATCCAAAGTGCACAATGATCCCTTCAAGCCCAGCCCCGGCTCCAGGCTACCAGTAGGGGGTAAATCAACCTTTTGTGTGAGGGCACGACACAACATATTCAGATATAAGTGTGAATTACCTCTTCCTCTCCCTGCTTAGGATGCAGATGAGTGCAGATGTATCTCCTGTCACACCCAGCCCTTCCTGTGTTGTGGCTGTCTAGACAGTATGCACAAAGTATAGCTGTCACCGAGCCATGACGTGTTTTTGAGGCAGGCTGCAGGGACACAGAGCTAAGATAGTAGCAGAGAAATGTCCACTTTCTAAAAGTGGTATTTCTAAAATGGTCACGTCAAATCCAACTTCACCACTAAAGAGGATGTATCACCACCATTCCAAAGATATTAAACATTATTATCTACACCTTGCCAATCAGGAATTTCAGCTTAAAATGTATATGAAGGAATCCCCAGTGCTCGCCTATGGAAGGAGTAAGCCTCACAGCAGTGGGGAAAAAAGAATTTAGCTGTTTGTCACTGTCAGGACATGTAAAACTTACAAGTATATGTCCTGCCTTTTAGTTACACAGCACCCCGCCTTTAGGACTGCTTCGGGCTTACCTTACGTGTGTTTTAGGTGTAATAAAAGGGGAGTTTGAGGATTGGCAAGTGGTTTTAACTGCCATGTTGAAGGTGCAGTAAACTGCACGCACAGGATCTGCAATGGCAGGCCTAGGACATTTTTGAAATGCTACATGTGGGGGTGGCACAATCTGTGTTTCAGGCCACTAGTAGAATTTAGATTACAGGCCCTGGGTATATGGTATACCATTTTACATGGGACTCACAGGTAAATTAAATATGTCAATCAGATGCACACCAATGCCACAATGTTTAGAGGAGAAGCACATGCACTTTAGCACTGGTTAGCAGTGGTAAAGTGCTCAGAGTCCTATGGCCAACAAAACGATTTCAGCAAAAAGAAGAGGAGGAAGACTAAAAGATGGGGGTAACCCTGCCAAAAAGGGCCATTTACAACACTGAGGTATGGCAGGAGATTTGCTCTACATCTGGTGGGATTGCCCTAAGATTAAACCAAACTACATAGATATTCTGCAAGCACATAAAAGTAAATTGGGATACCCACATCCAGAAGATCTATTGATTGTCCCAATGTGGAACCTGGCACATAACCTTCAGCCTACAGCAGGTAAAATCCTGCTCTGGAATTGGTTAGGGGCTGCAAACATTACAAAGGCAGTCCCACTGTAGAAAGCATAATCCAATCCTCATTACACACTGGCACCTGCAGTTATGGAATATCATGGCTAAGGAATATTAGCCAAGTATGGTGCTGGAACAACCATAGATTTTAAGACCGTTTGGGGAGCGCTCTTGGCATATTTTTGGCATGGGTACACTCTTTTTCATGTTCAACTAGATTGAAAGCATTAGACATGTATACATTCTAGAAACTAGAAACATTCAAATCAGCCAATGGCACACAATCCTGGTTGTCAACAAAAGACGGGGACACTGTTCCAAAGCGAGTAGTGCAAGCAGTCACTATCTCATTACAGAAGGAAAGGGTAAGGAGGAAGAAAGAAGGAGACATGAAACAGAGGTCTCCTAGGTCTTGGACTCAGTGGGGAAGAACAAGTCTTGCCTCTTGTAGCCCTCACACACCCCGAAGGATGTCATGCTTCATCATCGGGCAGTTGCTCCTTGTCGGGCCTGCACTGCAATGCCCTACGGGTCCCCTGAAGGGTCACTTTTTCAGAGATCTTTTGAGAACTGTCGTTTGGTGCATGTGGGTGTGTGGAGTGATTCCTATGTGGAGGGTGATAAAGTGCGTGCAGAGTGATAAAACCGTCTAAGGGTTGCCAGAAGCAATACTTTTACAGTGGTGGTACCCTTGGCAGAGTAAAAAACCCATAGGTTGGAAGTTACCCCTGTAGGTGCAATGTGCCCAGTTAACTATGAGGTCGACATGTTTCACTCCTCTGTGGTCATAAAGATCCCTGGCGTTTCATCAGGACAAGAAAAAACTGTGAATGTTGTGTGATGCACGTGAAAAATAATGAAGGGCTAGAATGAACCCTCTGGACGATCCGTGTGGGCCATAAACTAAGAGTCCTTTAGTTAAGGCTGCAACTAAATAATTGAGTCCACTTCTGATCGTGACCTAGAAAGAAAAAAAACAAAACAGGAGAGATACATACTTCAGGTAAGTAGGGGAGGCTAAAAGTTATGCCTCAGTAAACATATGTCGAGGAAACGCATCTTCTGTTTGTGAATAAGACAAGAGAGAGACAGACCAGGTATGCATAGTACCCTCCATTCCAAGGACCCTGCGCATGAAACAGCCAGATGCGGATGACGGAGAGTCAATACAGCCCCGCCTGGTGAGCGGCGGCCATGTCGACTCCCCGCCCGGCACCTTGGAAGCATCAGCGTCGGGGATGGTACTTGAAAGACGTGAGGGGCCCATAACTTAGGTCTCGCAAAGCGCTGGTCAAGCATCAAAATGGCCTGCTAAAATTGATGCTAACATCAAGCGCAGTGTGGAAGAAACGGATGGTGAGGGCTCAGGTTAGCTCCCATGCGCAGTCCAGTTTCAAGGGGAAGAGAGAAGAGAAGAAACGTGCCAAAGGACAAGGTATGTATAGGTTATGCTGCTGTGACCCTGACCTAGTAGGGGAAGGAGAAGTACTCCATAGGCTATTGGCGTAGGTTGCCCGCAGCTTGCCGGGCTATAGAGAAGACAACAAGACATGACAGGGAAACAAAGTGAACAAACTTGCATGCCCCACGGTTCTTGTTGCATTCACTTACTTATTTAAACACTGTCCATTGCCATGACCAAGGCTCTTTTACTCACAGTTTAGCTTGGGTGTGGGCTCCTATACACCCGCCCCGTCCTGACAACTGCCTGAAAGTGAGAGGGAGCAGGTGGGGGCCATCTAGAAATACTCTCGTTGATTGAACGAGGACAGACCCTGTTTCCGGTATGCTTCGTAATGGTCTTACCGTGCTGCACCTGCGTGCGTTACCAAAGTGTATCTGTAGCACGCATGTGCACCTTGAAAGAGCATAAAGTAGACTGCGCATGTATTCAGGGAGGGACGGAGGTTCCTCCGATTGATGTGCCCTGATCTCGAGCACATAGGCACAGTGAAGCGGATGCGTGCATGCGGACTGTGGATATCTGTGCAAGCGTATAACAAAATGCCATAGCGCTGAATGCGCTTACTTTATGATAGTATGTCTATAGAAAAAGGTCCTTAACCACTAGTTATGAGACCAGATATGGGAGTAGTTTACCATTTATCAGTCCCCTTAGAAACAAGGGGATGTCAGAAATTACTAAGATATGAGCTATTTCATGACGTACACGTGGCCAAAGGGTGTTTAAAAACTGGTTCTGAGCCCAAATATAAGAATAGTTTACCGATTATCAGGGCCCTCAGAAACACGGGGATGTCAGAAATGACTGAACTATGAGCTATCTCATGCATGCATGCGGACTGTGGATGTCTGTGCAGGTGTATCACAAACATGCTATAGCACTGAATGTGCTTACATTTTTATAGTATGTCTGTGGCAAAAGGCGTTTATAAAACTGTTTATGAGCCCAGATATGGGAGTAGGTTACCACCAATCAGGGCCCTCAGAAACACGGGGATGTCAGAAATGAGCTATCTCATGGCGTGGTTGTTACCAGTTTCTCGGGTATAGTTGGCATGTGCTCAGGTCTAGATATTTGGCACTAGTGAAGCCAGTGGCTTAGCGTGTAAGTTGGTGAACGGGAAGGGCCAGCTTTAGGAAGGTGGTGTAGATGTGCCCCTATCCCTCACCCGGTACTGTCATTGGATTCTAGTAAGGGGAATCAGGTAGTAATGCCTGCGTGAATGTTTAGAGCATATGTGAAGACCAGTGTACCAGGAGATTAGAGTTCAGTCCATGGTATTTCGGCATTCAGGCCTCGTTCATGAGTACGGAGGAGGTGCACCCACCGTTGTTCTTGGCGCAGAAGTGTGAGCTAATCCACCCTGGGTCTGCCTCTTGAATAGTTCATTGTATGGCCTTTCAGGGATGTCCCTTTTCGATGAAGTGATTAGTCATTTTTGTTGCCGTCCGTCCGAGTCTGATGGTACTCTTGTGCTCGCTGATCCTCACCTTCACAGCTCGGGTTGTCATCCCCAAGTGGGCATGGACAGGTAATCAAGTACACACAGTTGGTGGTGTTACAATTAGTGTGTTTACGCTGTTCCCACACAAAGTCATCCAGTTGTAATGATTTAGTGTGTTTTGTTGATGAGCAAGCCCCACAGGTACCACAAGGGTGATGTCCTGTTACTCCAGGTAGGTTCCATAGTGTAGTTTCCTGGGGTTTCTTTTTTTGCTCGGGGACGTGTATTCACCAGCTGATCCCGGAGGTTATAGTGCGTTTGAACGCAAAACGAGGGGGATCCAGATCCAGAGAGTCAGCGTTAAGGATCCTCCAGTTGCGGTTGACAATCTTTTTTATTTTATTGGATAGCGGGGTAAATGTGGTTACACACGTGATCACTTCACTAGATCTTGGTTGCCTGGTCTCCAATAGTCCTTGCCGGTTATTATTTCTGGCACGTTTTTTAGCCTTCAAGATCTGGCTGTTTCATCGGGCAGGGTCCTTGGAATGGAGGATACAATGCATACCTGATCTATCTCTCTCTTGTCTTATTCACAAACGCAAGATGTGTTTCCTCAACATATGTTCACAGAGGCATAACCTTTAGCCTCCCCTACTTACCTGAAGTATGTCTCTCTCCTGTTTTGTTTTCTTTCTTTCTAGGTCACGATCAGAAGTGGACTCAATTATTTAGTTGCAGCCCTAACTAAAGGCCCGCACTGATCGTCCAGAGGGTTAATTCTACCCCTTTACTATTCTTCATGTGCACCACACAACATTCACAGTTTATTCTCATCCTGATGAAACGCCAGGGATCTTTATGATCACAGAAGCGTGAAACATGTCGACTTTACAGTTACCTGGGTACATTGCGCCTACAGGTGTAACTTCCAACCTACGGGTTTTTTACTCTGCCAAAGGTACCACCACATTAAAAGTATTGCTTCTGGCAACCCTTGGACAGTTTTATCGCTCTGCACGCACTTTATCACCCTCCACATAAGACTCACTCCACACACCCACATGCACCAAACGGCAGTTCTCAAAAGATCTCCCAAAAAGTGACCCTTCGGGGGACCCGTAGGGCATTGCAGCGCCGGCCTGACGAGGAGCAACTGCCCGATGATGAAGCATGACATCTTTCAGGGTGTGTGAGGGCTACAAGTGACAAGACTTGTTCTTCCCCACTGAGTCCGAGACCTAGGATACCTCCTGTCTCCTTCTTTCTTCCTCCTTACCCTTTCTCCCTGTAATAAGATAGTGACTGCTTGCACTACTTGCTTTGGAACAGTTGTTGACTTCATGGTTAGCCTGGAGCACGGGCACTGGACCATTAACTAGCTCCTGGTCCCCCCCCTTTTTTTGACACTATCCTGGTTACCAACACACTATTCCCAGTGTAATAACACATTAGTAGGAAGGCGTTTGGAGACATTGTGATTTATAAAAGTAGATGAACGTGGAGGGTTTGATGGAGAGAAGCAAAAAGAAAAATTAATTGAAGGTCTAGATTTCTTTTTTTAGGGTGGTTGGAGGAAGAGAAAGCAGTGGCAAAGCAAGGTGGCAGGGCGGACTGCTCTTGTCTTGGGGTGGCAATTACCAAATCACCCAGCTCTACAATGCTGCCGTTGAGGGGCAGCAATCAGTGGAATCTGGCCAGCACCCTTCACCCACACCCCTCTTCAATGCGGCCACAGGCAGAAAACCGCAGGGACCGCCACCGGCGGCAAAAGGGCCAGCTACGCCACTGAAAGAAAGCTTTGATAGAATGATGAAATACTGAGATAGGGATAGAAATGATGTTGTCCTAAATTGACAATGTGAGAATTATTTATACAAATTGTCTTCTGATGCTCAACTAACTGTTGTATCATTAAAACTCAATAAAAGTGTTATGGTCACAAAAACATTTACCCTAAAAGATCTGGGGCTGTGGATTGAGTACTAATTATGCCTGTTCCAGAAAACACTGAAAAGTTCTCAGTTTCTCATAATCAGGTACATAATAAAGCAGAAGGTTTATAAAGACTAGAAACTCAAACGATCATTGTAAATATTGTATTGCTTCTTCACCAACAAATTGCTGTCCTAAAAACACCAACAGGAAAAAAAGCAGCTTACAAGGGCATATCAGCAGTGGTGCCCACCAGAGTAATAGAAAAGGTACTGTTTGACATAGATATCTACATCAGCATTATTGGCTACATTTTGTTTGGATTAGGTCCATGGGCATACTTCTGGCAATATTCATGTAAGTATTTTCCACTAATGCTGATATTTTGCCTGCGAGTCATGGTGCATAGACAGGCGTTGACAACATTTTAGAAATCACTTGCTTTGCCAAACAGGAGCATCCTCAACCTGAGGTTTTGCGTGACATATTTCATAAATTTTACGGAGCCAGATTTAAAGAAAAGTTGACAAAAACGGTGGAAGTTCTTTCCATTCTGCTTTTCACTTTGCACTTTCCAGAGTGGGTGAAGGCTGATGGACTCTATTAAGGAGTCCCTACTTGCCAGGCATTTAAGTCAGCTCTTAAGAAGCCTTGACGTCACATTAGAGGTTTTCGGATCAGCCACCCATTTACTCCTGCCCACATAATGACCACTGCCAGTTTGTAAAGGATAGGTACTTGCTAAAAAACACATGCCTCGAATACATCTGCACCGATCTGGGATAGCTTTGATTCCTTATGAAGTTAGTGAAGGAGCCAGGAGCACAGCCAATCGAGATGCATCAACTGCTGGCAAAGAACTCCAGTGAACATAGATGTAAGAATAGTCATTAAAGGCATTCTCTGTTAATTATCACACACTGGCAATACAAATCATATGGTTCTAAGCTTTATACAGTTTTAACTCGTTGATTGTACATTAGTTCACCCACATGTTTTTTGACCTCATGCATATGTATTTTTTCAGTGTGTAAAGTAAGTATCTTGTTACATGTATGTCACACATATTTTCAATAATGAGACAATGATATTTTAGGTAGTGTGGGTATGGGGTTTCTTGCACTGCTCCCACAGAAGTTCACTCCCTTTTGGCAGACTTCGACTTTGCTCATGCTGTTTTCCCTTGTGTACCCGACATTAGTGAATCCACTGGAGGTGCTAAGTTTGTTTTTGTGTTACTCTCCGTCGCAGTAGAACAATACTGCACAGATGATACACCAAAAATATACCCATAAGCATTGTTGAGGGGGCTTACTGTGCCTTCATGTGGGTATGAAAAGACAATTGGTGAATAGCCGCTGAGAACCAAGTGAAGGGCAAGGTTATATTTCGGTGAATCCCTGGGGAGGAGTCACTGGGTAAAACATGTTCATTTTCCCATAGCTGGGGTGTTACTTTTGCCCATGAGTGTAGGTTGTATGTATCACTTGCATGCAGTGTGAATTGAGTCTGAGAACAATATGATTGGTGATGTCTGCGAGTACATTGTTCATGCAGCATGAAACCTGCACCCTCCAAAGAATAAAGCCATTCCAGCGTACCTGCTCCTGAACGAGCAACTGTGTTTGTGCACTGCAGTCCCATTAATTTTTCTCACCTATCTCTTTTTTTACTGCAATTTGAATGTACCCATTAGTGCTGCTTGAATGTAAAATGGCACTTGCTAAGTTGCTGAAGGTATGGATTTTGAGTATCATCCCCCATCTTGTCTGGACCTGACTTCATACCAATCCCCCTATTTATACATAAACACTGGTCACCTTGTATCAGTAGCTTGTAAGTACTGCATTTTTGGGTCAATACTGGTACCCGTCAGCCAGTAGGTTATATTTGTCTGGACTTCTGGACATGAGCTGCTTCAGCAGCACAGAGGGATGTCTGTCCAGAAGCAGACTTCTGGAAGATGATGTGTTCCTCAATGCTGGGAATAAACTAGTTTCTTCAGAAGGAGCTGCTATCCATATCCAAATGGAAGATAACTGATTTTCAAAAGAGTTAAGGACTACAAGAGACACTTAGGGCCTCATTTATGGCATTTTGGCATAGGGCAGCGCAGCAAGGCAGGAATGTACCGCACTTGAGCAATATAGTGTATTCCTGTCCTTTCTGCCTGCACTGGTGCCATTTTGGCACCATGGTACAAGGGTGCCTCCACTGCAGGCAGTGTTGTTTTGTGCAGGAATGGGCACCTTCCTGCACAAAAGCAATCCAAAAAGGCGTTTTCCTCTTTATATGTGTGCCGCAGAATGCAGCATTCATGGAAAGAGGAAAATACAAGGAGAAATACATACATTTCTCCTCATTGCGCCTCACCTCAGAGAGGCGTACGGATATGGCGCTTCCCTAGATTTATATCACTTTGTAAATCTAGGCAACTTCAAATACCATGGGTGCTGCATGGGAAAACCCACCGCAACACCCATGGAACTCCTACAAGGCACAGAGTAAGGCGACACAGCGATTTGCGCTGCGTCACCTTACTCATGGTTTATGAGTCCACTCAAAGCCGAGCAAGGTGGCTTTGCATGGTGTCATAAATCTTTATGAGGTCTCTGCCTCAAGCAAGTACCACTTTTCGTGGTGCAAAATAAAGCACGGCACTCATAAATAAGCTCATTAGTCCTTTCAATGGAAAATATAATAGTAATTAGGACCAGTTCCTTCATACCATCCATCTACCTTTGTATGTGGGTTATAATTCCAATTCAGGCATAGATAGGTTTTGTGGCTCTAAGCCTAGCTTTGTGATTCACAAAGGTTTTGATAAACTGTCAGCTTTGTGGTATCAACCCCATAGACGACAAATGAATTACGATGTGAACGTTTCTTCATATTGACTATCAAGACTTCCTCCTACTGTTCTGTTTCTTCTTTTAGCTCGATAGTGACCAGGTACTCTCCTCCCGTAACATCTATTTAAGAATCATTATCTGCACACCCCTCCTCAATCTCCTTTCCAAATTCTCTCGTATCGCTTTCGCCATACCTTTCCTTGTTTTGTGACTGAACCTTTCTGTGCTCGGATAAGTGGCAATTCTTTCAAGCACTGTATGAAATCTCTTCATGCTAGAACTGACAACATTAGTCAAGAGCCACAGTGTTTGTCCACGGTCAGTATTTGTTTATGCACATCTGGTATAGTCAAAAAAGTCCCCACAACTCAAAAGTATGTATTTTTGTTTATTAATATTGGATGCATAATGCTTAAAAGATACAGGGCTAAATAATATAAATTCAACACGTTTTCACTGGTGCTGGGCAATATTGCACCAGTCAGGAGCAAACATTTGTACCAACCGTCTAATGAGAAGTTTAACTTTTTAAATTAGTGTCATTATTTCACTGGTCACTCATGCAATGTTACTGTGAAATTACTCGCACACTCATGCAAAGTTGCCCAAACCCGACCAAAATTACCCGCCTAATGAGCAGTTTAGCTGATGAGGTAACTGCTTATATTTCCCCTATCTACTTCCGTCCTGAAGTTGAAAATGTCATGTATGCATTGATTTTCATCGGTCTTGCCTAATTGACCCACAGACAACCACATTCTGCTTTTAGGTTCAAGTTTATAAACCATACTTTGTAATGACATAACATGTTTGGCGTGTTTAGCCTTAATACTTCTACATGTAAAGAATAAAGGTAAGACAATATCAAACTTAAGGAGATAGGGTTCATATTAAATGTAAAATGTACTGTAAAACCTATTGGATTTTAGAGATGCTACCGACTTTACAGCAGAATAAAATCCTAAAGGCTGCTCTGACCTAATTGGAATGTTAACCAGAGAACCCCAGGCAATGCAGATGTGTTTCTGGGAGTCACTTTCCAACTTGACTTTTGACCGTGACTTTTGCCTACAGACTGTTTGACCTTGTAGGAAATGACGAATTCATTTTTCAGCCAGACGAATGGGTCTTTGCAGCGCTGAAGCAACCCGCCCATGCACATTTTTCTTCATCGAAGTGGCCAGCTATACCTTTGGGACCCAAGAGTCCAAGACAGAGGGACTTACCAGGGAAAAAGGAACGAGCGAAGAACTTCCTGTTTTCTCTTCTGACGGATATCAATGCAAAATAGTGAATGACTTATGGTACACTCTTCTGCAACACAAGGCATACACGTTTTTGTTTCGTTTATTTATGAAAAGAATCTTTTCTATATTAATGTTAATGAAAATGAATGCTAATTTGAGGAATTATATATTAGGTATGTAGGTCTCCGAAATCTTTTACGTGTTTCAGCAAAGGTGCATTTCAAACTTACAACTAACTTTGATGTGCAAGCGGCATAATAAGCAAGACTGAACATTGAACTAGAATAACTTCTAAGTCAGTGCATTCAATCACAAACACAAAGTAAATACATCACTGAGAATGTGCTATAATGTGGTCAATGTAGGTTATTAACCCGTTAAGTATTAATATTATTGTCAAATAGGGCTAGCGAGTGTTAGCAGGAGCTACCCCTGACTTGGCATTTGGTACACCTCTGACACATCCTTTCAAGTGGTCCTAAAATAAATTAAGCATGACCCGAAAAGCCCAGTTCATTTCCTGTAACTTCCACTCCTTGCCCTTCCCTTACCCCTGAACACTAAACAGGAGTCCGTGCGTTGTGGGGCTAAACTTGTAACATGGGGCCAAAGATGAGATGCCTTCAAGATCAAAGAGGTGAGTGTTATGGCTTCTGGTATCCCTTCATTTTAAGTAATCGTCATCCATGGCTAGTAGAAAGCAGTCAGGTTTCTAGGCATTGGAGGGGCTGATGTGGGTCTGTTGCCTGGTTTTACCCCTGCTGAGGTACAAACTTAAGGTTTTTGCACAAGTATTAGTTATTGTTATCACCCACTAACATGCATCATACATGCTAACTTAAACAAAAAGTCACCGAGAGGAGAGGGTGGGGACTTGAAGTGGGTGGGGCCTCTTGCTGAGAATTACTTGAGGCCCTTTTGCCCTCACCCTGTCCCCAAACCCCATCCTCCAAAAACAAAAAAGCTTGCTAAGGCTGGTGCTTATGTCCTGGGGTGTTTTCACGCTCTTCAAAGTACGTCTGTAGTTCAAAGCCTCTGAAAACGAGCTGGAAATCCACTATTTATATTGGTTTGCAGCTCGTTTTCCCTGCCACCGTCTGAAATCGGCTCCTCACAGGGTTATGTTTGATGGGAGCTGATATCGTGTGTCACACTGTGGCACCACACCATGGGCCTCATGTAGGAAGCCAAATACCGGTCGGTAACGGCCGATTTTCGGTAATTTTACCGTTACCGACCGGTATTTTGGCTAATGGTATGTAGGGGGACAATGTTTGCTTTCGGAATTTACCGATTCGGTAAAATTACCGAATCGGTAATAATACCGAATCGGTAATGTTACCGAATCGGTAACTTTTCCGAATCGGTAATTTTACCGATTCGGTAAATTCCGAAAGCAAAATCGAAATGTAGGGGGAGTGTGTGGGTGTGTTTTAGAGTCGGTATTTACCACCAACTTTTAGTTGGTGGTAAATAATTAATGTATGTATTCATGCATTTTTACCCGCGTAGCAGTGTGCAATGTGGCATGCATACATGCCCTTAGGGCATGTATGTGTGCCACATGTGCACACATGGCCGAAACAGGGGTGCAACAGGGTGTCAATGTGACACCCTGCCACCCTTGTATGTGTTCCCCCCATTACCGAATCGGTATTTACCGATTCGGTAATGAGGCATACCTTCCCATCAATGGGAAGGTATGCCTCATTACCGAATCGGTAAATACCGATTCGGTAATCACCGACTAGTAACGAATCGGTAAAAATTACCGACTCATTACCTACATACGAGTTACCACTTCTTAAATACCGAGTCGGTACGGCTCGGTATTTAAGAAGTGGTAACTGGTACGCTACCTACATGAGGCCCCATGTGAGTTGGCAGGTCTAATACATGCATTTGGTCATCCTCCTGTTGCATTTTCTCCCTCCCCTTTTCAATAAACCTATGAATGTACTATCTGGATTCTCTGGCAGATTTTTGCATTCGATGGCAAAGAATGAAAGAGAAGCGTCAGATGGACCAGGTCCAGCTCATGAGGACATTTGAATATGGCTGCTTTATGCACAGGTCGGGATTCTAGGGTGCACACTCTAAATGCTGTTAGTGTTTTTTTTATTTTTGGTGCTAAAAATGCAAGATGTTTTAGAGTCTTGCAGGGCTGGAAGGGCCTTTTATTTAACCAGGCATGATTTCCCTGGTGGGCTGGGCCCCTGGACGCCAGTTTTGCTCTCCCTGACGCCACTATCACTTTCACCAGCTCCCCTAGTTTAAATGCCGCAGTCTCAGGAGGCTTTAAGTGGAAGAGAAAGAGTGGGAGGGAGGAAGAAGGTAGAGAGAAATCAGAGTGGGAAAAATGAAAGGAAATAGAGGATGGATGGAACTAAGGGGCATATTATCAAGGTGCGGCGATGATATTATCGCCGCTTTAGCGTCCGTTTTCAGACGCTAAAGCGGCGATGTTTCCTTGATTCTGCTCCCGTTTTGTGAACGCCTCGCTTTGCTTCTCTAATGAGATGCAAAGTAGGCGTTCCCTGGGAAAACAGATGGGAAATTATCGCTAACTGCCCTTTGCCGTATTTACAATACGGCCCAGGACACCCTTAGCGATATTTAAAGACGTGCTAACAATGGTTATCGCCGTTATTGTACGTCTGCTTTTTTCCTGACTAACATATATTTTAGATGGGAGGTGGATTGAGTGGCTAAATCCACATCTCCCTATTATCAAGTATTCCTCTATCGCTGCAGGATTATCGCTGGATTCCCAGCGATAATCCTGCATTTCGCGGCCATCGCCGGATTTCACATCGCCATGGAGATAAGGATTGTAAACTACGCGATATCTCGGCGATCTGATCCGGCGATAGCCTGCGTTAGGCAAATCCTCGCCAAGCCCGCTCAGCGCTATTTAACGCTGTTCTTTGATAATATGCCCCATAGTTTCTAGGGCTGCTTTTGACTACCCTGCCTGGTCCTCGTGCCCTGCGTTTAAAATTCCAGCACAGTGCTAGAAGTGTAGAAACGTGATCTCAGATGTGAACATTACCGCACCTTCAGCACATCAGCCCCCAAAACTCCAATGTATTTTTTCTTGTGCCCACATTATGTCCATTTGCCATTTGACCGGCCTGGTCAGTTCTCTTGAGAAAGTATAGGTGTGTAAATATTTGCATGAAAAAAATAATGGAATTGTTTTAGGAGAATTTCTGGAAATCTGATGCCTGGAATTCTGCCACTGTTGCTGGGTTCTAGACATAATCTCGAAAATGGTTTTGGAAAACAAAAAGTCAGAAATTTGCAACCGTGCAGTTATGACCGCTGGGTGGAGATTTCCTAACATGAACCCATTACTCTTTGATTTAGAGGCATCTGAATCCATAGACGTACCATCACTTTTTCACTCACCTTCTTTCTTTTTCAAAACTTGCAGGATTTTTTACTAGTCATTTAGATATGTTAGATTGCTTGTGAGAGGCTTAAAGAACCTCATTACACCACTGAGATCTCTAGACCAATCACATAGACATTGGTCTCGTTACAAAGGATGCGGCCTGATTAAGCTGTGGCAAAATCACTAGCAACAACAATAAAGATCAAACATTGTTTTCTGAATGAGAAAACTAAAGCGAACTCGAGGCCTGGATATTATCTTTTCGGGTGTGATGGGGGTTAGCCTTTATTGACATCAGGCATCTTTTAGCCATAGACACATACATCTTCATAAGGAGTTGATCAGTGCCTCCATTTGAGGTGGATGAAAATTCAAGTTTCTCAGAAGCCCCATCAAATTCAAATTCAGGATAAGTATTCAGAACCTTAATTTTAGAATCATGCGCTATATATTTGGAAGGATATGTACCGGAGAAATCTATCAATATTATCAGTTATGTAGAAAACTCTGCCTGTGTTGCGTTGAGAACCCTTCAAGTACTGGAACAAACCAATCCCCGTGATGACAAGTTCACCTTCAGAACTACTGTGCTGTCAACAGATTTTCCAGATTAAAATGCTTGCAGTTTTTCATAATTTGAAGATTATATTGTTCTTTGCAGCTCAACTGATAATATGGAAATATGGTCAATGCCATATTCCTTTTGTTGGTGGATGGGTATTCGTTGCAAACATGATGGATATCTCATCTGCCTTATTTTAGGTGCCCTAGGATCTTTGCACTTGTAATAAGGCACATGGTATATCCGCCATGTTTGTGATGGAGTACCCTTCCGCCAAACTCTAAATCAGGCTCAGGGTTGAGTCTCTCTCTTAATCCGGATTTAAAGCTAACATAGCAAGCCGAAAATCAAAATAGCTCCAGTAGTTCATTAACCACCAGAAGGCTACTTTTGCTTGCATAGTTTAGATTTTCGGGCTGTGGCCTTCTCTTTATCCTTACCTCACATTTTAGGTCTCGCCTAGCGACGCAGTGCATGCGCAGCTCGCTTGTGAGACTATTGTCGTTGTTTTTGCTTTGGAAGCAGGGTGGAAGCTCCACCCATGCTTCTCATTGGTGCGCGTTAAAAATGCGCACTTTTGATTGGAAGGGAGGCATGTTTGTTCCCTCCCTGACTCCTATTTGCCGTGCCTGCCCGGACAGGAGATGTGCATGCATATGGCTCGCTGCATTTCAGCACAATGCGCGCATGCCGTGCTTTCACTTTCTTTTGTCAGCACAATGCGCGCATGGCGCGCTTTCACTTTCCCTCCCTCCCCCCATTGGGCCGTCACGCAGCAACCCTCGCTGCTAATCTCTAATGTGGTATGTGGTTTAGAACTGCGTGTAACATCGCCAAACTGCCTGACACTACTCAGCAGGAGCAGCGGTGCCACCGAGTCACAAACGCCGTCTTGCAGGAAGAATAGCGGTCGGCAACAGCAAGGTAACTGCTGCTTAAATGGTTGAATTGGAACTTGGTCTCTAAAGTTGGCGGTGTGTGTTTTATCTTCATTCCATTTTATTTATGTAATTAGCGCAGCACAAATGGGGGTCTTGCTTTTCATTTGTTCGTTGTTTAAATTTTGGACAGTGCACCTTCATAGTAGCATGCACACCGCGCTTAATAAGTAAAATGGAGACTGTGCTTTTGTTTTCTGATGTGGATCACCAAACACAACTTTACAAATTGATGCCAGGGTACCGGTGCCACGGGGGACGTCACATCCTATTCCTGCTGCTGGAGCGGGGAGTTTGAGTTCGGAATAGATATGAATACAACCTAAGGTACAGGGAAATAAAGGTTTTAACTGTAATTAGACAATAGTTTTTCCACAAGTCAACACTGGGCGCAGCCCGCAGTGTCCATAGTTCGGAAACTGGCCACTAACCCACATCACTCTCTCTCTCTATTCCTGGCACTTTCTCCATTGCTTTTTGCTGCACTCCCCAGCGCCTGGTACTGTGTCCATCTCTCCCATCTCCTCTACATCCGTGCTCCCTGCCCTGTCCCCTCGATCGCAGTATCTTTGTTCCCTTTAGAGTCCTATCGCATCGGTGCTATTCCCCCCTCTCTTTCTTCCTCTCTGTCCCCCATTCCCTCCCTCCCACTTGCTCTCTCTTCATCCTTACTCTCGCCCTACTTCTCAGTCTCTCTTTCCCCATGGGTCTCTCTCTTACTTCTCTCTCTCTCTCCCCCTCTTTCTTGACTCTCCCTTCCCACCGAATCCGTCTCCCCGCCCCACACCAAGTCTTCCTCTGTTTCCTCTCTCTCTTCTTCCTCCTCCTCATCTTGGGGCGGTGATAGGGAGCCCCGAGGCCCTCTCTAAAAATGCGAGCTGGAGGTGACGGTAAGTGTGAAAGCACCAAGGTGTGAACCCGGGAGAAGAAGCGGGGGTGGGGTGGGAAGCAATTAGAGGGTCAAAGGGGGCACTGGCTCTCAGAGAGGTGAGAAGGGGCGGGGAGCAGTCTGAGCTCAAAAACAACACCAGAGCAAGAGGCATTCGCTCCGCGGGGAGCCTGGTGTAAACCGAAGAAACGTACACTTCTTAGCACTACAAAGCAGCCGAAGTGTGCCTTTCACTAGAGCCAACTAGCGGCTGCCATTGCCGGCTTAACAGACGGGGAGCAAAGAAATACAAGCATTTGCAATGCAATAGGTCTCACAATTACGCGACTTTGAGCTATTCACATTGCAAATAACAATGCCTTTTATTTTTGTTTTCGTTTTTAAAACATAAATAAAAGGCATTATCATTTACAATGCCAATAGCTTAAACTCGCGTAAATGCGAGACCTATTGCATTGCAAATGCTTGTTGGATTGAGACAAGGTGCATGGGTGACAGCATGTCAGATTGTCTTCGTGGTCATTGTGGTCTATGGGTGCCTATTTGCCAGCTAGTCTGTGTTGTTGGGTATCAGTGCGTGAATCAGTCTTTGAACTGATGTTTGTGGGGTTAGTGCTCTCTGTCTGCTTATTTTAATGCAGTGTCATCCATCGCAGTCTTTGTAATGATGATTCATTGCTACATAAACATAACCTAATGTCATTGTAAACGCTTGCTGTATAACCAATTCTAGGGTTTGTTCCATTTAAATTTGCTCCAGAGAAAAAAAAATGAACTGAATTGGAACTTTAAAGAGCACATTTTGACAGGCATAGTCTTCTATTCGGATAATGATTTATGTTTGTTTTCAATTGAAAACTGCTGCAGCAGCCCCTTAACAGCACAGCATGCTAGTATGTCAACACTTGACAATAAATACACATCCTGTCACTTTCAGTCTTTACATCATGATTTATCATCTCAAGGTAAAGGAAAATATAAAATGAAAATTTGGCAGTCTTATCTTTTATTGCATGCATTTTGATATCTCTCAATCAGGCCGAATGATTAGCCAGAGCTAATTGGATCATTTATTCAGTATTTAAGACTTGCTTTGGTGTATTTTTTAGTCTGAAAGAGCAATTTATATTACTTCCCATGCAAATTCGTAACATTCATGTTACTGTCAAGAACTATATTTCAAATCAGCACATTAGAAATTAAATTAAATGTGTATCCCTTAGTTAGCAGCCCGCCTTTATCCTATGACCTAAGTATCTGGAGAATGTAATGCCACTAAAGCAAATGCTGCAGAAATACACCACCTTCTTACTGACACGGTGCTATCAACTACTAAAGTTCCATATTTTAAATAAAACACACACACTTCAGGCTGTCCATTTTTGCAGTTTGCTTGTTTATGGATTTGTCTCTGTGCTCCCTCACAGAACTAAGCACTTCTGTTCTTCAACTTCTTCAGCACAAAAAAGTGAAATCATTTTATATATTCTTGTAGTTAATATACTAATAGGATTAAGGTCCTGTCCAGATTTTTCGTGTACCTAAATTGAACTCGCGCACATAAACTGCAGGTTTACATCTATTCACGAATGAAGACATTTCACACGTTTGGCAGTCTTGCCATATTTGCAAGTTTAGGATTAGGGTGGAATTGTGTTCGGTTCTATATCTGGCACTGTGTATATGTAGGCGAAGACACACAACCTTGTAGGTTTGTGGATATCCACATACCTCTTGCTTTTATTGTCCTACTCTGGAAACCGTACTGATTTGATCCCATCGAGGGCAGCAGTTAAGTGCCTTTTACAAGTATACAAAGGGGAGTGAACACCCTTGAAACTCAATGAGGGTGTTAGCAGAGGGGTCCCTCTCTATCTAACAGATTTTCCTTGTGAAGACAAATTTTTGCAGATCTAATGTTCTGTTGCTCATTATTTGTGTTTGCAAAATGTATTATCTGGTGGAAATCCTGCTTACACTCGTTTTACACATTGGAGTATTTCAGTACATCTTCGACTGTGATAGACTTTTTGAATTACCCATAAGGATTATTTATGAATCCATAATTGGATAGAAATCTACTACGAATATGGGAACAACATGACAGTAGCAGGTTCCCAACTAATAAACATGGGTCTTTGTGGATTAGGGCCTTGGCACACCCTTGACTCCTCATTTTTAAAAAGTGTCCTAAAATCACGGGGTACCATTCACAGAGCTATTTGTGACCTTAAAACAACTTTTAAGCTGGAATGAGTTCAAAACGTACCTGTCAGGTATCCAATCATGGATACTTTCAAAAGTAATTAGTTAAACTTTGAAAAACACTTTATTTACTGCTTTTTAGGATTGTATTGTCACCCACAGCATATATATTTCTTTTGAATTTTTTCAACGTAAAGTGGTTACATCGTTATTTAGCATGCATATTATGTACATATAGAGAACGGATCATACACGTCCTTTGCTGTACATTTTTTGTTGGTAGCAATATAGGACCTATAACCAAACTTTTTTTTTTAATGAACTTGTTTGATTGAATTCAGGTGTGACATATAGACAACAATCATTACAAACACACATTATCGTAGTGATACTGCAAGAAAGTGCCAGAGGAGGTACACCTTCCACGAGCAACATCAGCCATATTTATTAAAGTTGCAGTGTGCTTAGTCGTTGTGCGATGGTATCATCCTTGGACAACGGGGGTTCGCAGATCCCACCCCTATATGTGTTCCAGCTATCACAGATCTGTTTCCACTTTTTGGGGCACCCTCTAGCCACATAAATTGTTTTCTCAGTGATCATGCACCTGTCTATGTCCTTGCTCCAATCCACTAATCTGGGCAGTTCCTGGGTCTTCCACAGCCTTACTATGTTACGTTTCGCTACCATCAGTACCAATGTAACCCACAGGCGCCATTTAGCGGTAAGGTCCGTTGGCCTCCAGGCGTTCAGAAGAGCTAGTTTTATATTTCCATCTATTTTTTGGCCCAATACACTTTCCATAAGTCCCACAATTCCCTCCCAATATCTTTGAATAACCGTGCATTCCCAAATCATATGTATAAACGTGCCTGCCTGTCCACAACGTCGAGTGCAAGTCTCATCAGAGCTATACCCTATTCGGACCAGGACTGATCTGGCAAGGTACGATCTATGCAGGATCTTGAGCTTCACTAAATGCAACCTAGAAGAGATGGACAGGAGAAGCCACCGCTGCTAACCATTCATCATCATCGTCCAGACCAGCCACATCATGGTCCCACTTAGCACACACATGGTCCAGTGGGTCCGGCAAGTTATTAATCAGCTTTTTATAAATGAGCAATATGGCCCTTTCCGGCAGGTCCCCATGTAGAATCTGTCTTCCAATGGAGAGGATTCAGGGAGTGGTTCTTCTCTGGGGAGTTTTGCAAGTAGGGCATGCCTTATTTGCAGGTATCTAAAGTGTTCGGAGCGTGCCATTTCATAGTCCTGTTGCAGCTCGTCAAATGTGAACACATACCCGGATCGCCACAAGTCACACACCCTGGAGATTCCAATAAGATCCCACCGATTAAAGCCCTTCGAGCGAATCAAGCATCCTAGTTGGTCACATTGCCAGAGTGGCGTGGCCTTCGTGATCCTGCCTTCCCACCCCAGGCTTTGCAAGGCAGTCTTCCATATTCGCACTGCATGCACAGTGGGACCCGTCAAGTTGGAGCCCAGCGTGCGCTCATAGATTGCTCCCTCAAAACTCCCTCCCAGCAGCAACCACCTGTCCATCTGAAAGGCTGGATCACCCTGGGGTCTGTACATGCATTGATTGATAGCTGTAAGGTGAGAGGCTCAATAATAGCGCTTTATATCTGGTAACCCGATTCCCCCATCAAACCATCCCCATGTGAGTTTACGGAGAGCTATGCGCGGGGCCTACTCTCCCAGGGCAGGTCTCTCAGGAGGCTGTCGATTTCTATGAAATACAACGGGCTGACGCAGTTTGAGGTGTTTAGCTGGACGTAAAGAAAGCGGGGAAGGTACATCATCTTAAAGAGGGCAGCACGACCTAGTAGAGAGAGCGGGAGCGTCTTCCAATGCCTGATGTCTGATTTGAGACGTGTCAAAGGCGGTAGGAGATTTAGTTCATAGAATCAGGTGGGATCCTTAGAGACCCTAATCCCCAGGTACTTGAAACTGTAGACTGCTTCGACCATTGATAGTCCGCACGGGAACGGAGGTAGCCTCCCACTAAGGACGTAGATCACTGACTTGGACCAGTTGATCCTGTAGCCGGCAACATTTCCAAAGACCCAAAGATTTCGAGAATCACGTTGAGGGAGGTAGCCGGCGAAGCCAAGTAGAGCAAGATGTCATCTGCATACAATGAAATGCGATCCTCCCATCCCGGAGCCCATTTAAGGCCTCTGACGATGGGATCGGTATGGATCCACATAGCCAGTGGCTCGAGCGTCAGGGCGAAGAGAAGCTGGGCAAAGAGCATCCCTGCCTGGTGCCCCGGCTAAGAACAAAGGTTGAGGAAGTCCTATTATTGACTACTACCCGGGCCAGAGTTTTATGGCAGAGAAGTCAATCCCATCCAATGAATTCCAGTCCCATGCTCAATTTACACAGCACGGCAAACATCTAGTGACACTACTACTGCATCCTCCTCTATCGTTTCCGCTCGACCGAGCATGCCGTGAAGTCGGCGCAGGTTGAGGGCGGTGTTTCTTGCGAGCATGAACCCTGACTGGTTCGGATGGACCCGGCGGGTAATGACCCACAGCAGTCGGGAGGCCAGAATATTCGCCAAGATCTTAGCTTAGCCATTCAACAGCGAAATTGGTCTGTAAGAGGAGCATTTATGTTTTGGCTTGCCCTCTTTGTGAATAACAACGATGTTAGGTAGATGTTGGTCAAACGGTAGTAGTCCCTGTTCTTTGCTTGGCTAAAATATGTTAGTAAGATACTGAGCGATTTTACTCGAAGTGAGTTTAAATAGCTCTATTAGTAATCCATTAGGGCCCGTCGCTTTTCCACCATGCAAGTCGTGGATAGCTTTCCCCACCTCACTGTCCATAATTTCTAGATCAAGTTCAAGGCGTTCTTCCTCAGTAAGAGACGGCAGTAAGATGTCCCTCGAGAAGGAGGCGGCCTCCTCCTCCGAGTGCGGGGTTTGCGCTATGTAAATGTAAAATGGACTGATAATATTGCCCAAATGCGTCTGCTATATCTTGAGAGGCTGTTAGGTGGGTGTCCGAGTTAATCTCGATCTCAACCACCACCCGGTGTGCCTGCTCCCGTCTGTCTAACTAAGCCAGCAACCGACGTGCTTTATCGCCGACATTGTATATTCTGCTAAGTGTGGCTCTATGATACAGTTTGGCGGCTTCTGTTGCAATGTTGGCGTACTGTTTAGTTTTAATGCGGAGTTGCTGATGTGTCTCACCCTCCTCCCGCTCTCTCAGCGTCTCCTCCAGTTGCAAGATTTCCCCCTCCAGTCGGGTCAGTGCAGCCCGCTTCTCCTTTTGCTAGCCCGCTATTTGGGACAAGGCTAACCCCGGATAACTGTTTTATTATCTTCCCATAGCACCACAGGTGACTCAACTGATCCTTTATTGTCCTGGAAATATAGTTTGTAGTCGCCTAATATCTTGTGACTGACTTGGGGATTCTTGAGGTGCCAGGGATTAATCGGGGCCATGCGGCCTACCATAGGTTCCCCAACCTCCAACCGACAAAGTATCGGAGAATGATCAGAGATGCCTCTGGCTAAGTGTCAAATCTCTTTGACGCTAACAACTTGGTATTCTAATGCTAGGACATAGTCCATTCTAGACATACTGCAGTGGGCGCCTGAATAATCCGTGTACTTTTGCTCAGTGGGGTGCAATCTCCGCCAAATGTCAACCAGGCCCATGGCTCCAAGGAAGCCGTGGATTTGTGTTCTAGAGGGTGGTAATGCCCTCTGGGGCCATCGGTCCATCGCGTCTGAGACAATCGAGTTAAAATCGCCCTCAATCCATAGTCTGCCCTCTGGTAGAGCTAGGAGGAGATGTCCCTGATCCCTAAAAGCCTGGGCCTGCAAACCCGGTCGAATATAAACAGAGAGGAGGCTCAGTGTTTCCCCCTCCCAAGTCCCAGTGAGGACAGCGAATCTGCCGAGGTTGTCTGTATGGACCTTATCTATCACCATGGGGAACGACCTCTGCACCATCACACCCACTCCCCGGGAGCCAGACCCAAACGCAGAGTGTGCCACTAATTTGAAACCCCACCTAGTCATGGCTTTGCATGCGCTACTCTGCAAGTGTATTTCCTGCAAGAGGACAATGTCTGGGGAGTGACGTTTGAGGAACTGCAGGACCACACCCCACTTGATCTCGCCCCTCAGTTCGTTAACATTCCTAGACAATAATTTAAGCCCAGGCTGAGCTACTTTGTCACCCATTGTCTAGAGTCGGTTAGCATGAGCACAGGGGGCCCCTCTCCCAGGTGTTGTCAGGCTGAGTCGATAGAGCGAAACCCCCTCCACTATCTGGCTCAGTAGCACAAAACAGTTGCATAGTGTCTGTCAATGCTCGATTGCGCACATTTTCATCACACATACAAAATGCAAAACAAAACTGAACAAACCCCCCTCCTAACCCCCCCACCTGTGCCAGAGAGAACAAACAGAATAGTGATCTGGCATTGAGTCACAACGGATCGACACTTGGCACAGGAACCCATCCCAAATGTGATAAACAGAAACCCCTCCCTGCCTCCCTACATGGCGGTGTCATAACTTCCCGCCCACCCAAACTTGCAGAGTGCCTATCGACCACCCCTTGAACTTGTGGGTGCATGTGTCTAACCGGGCCCCCGTTCCAAAGATCAAGTTAACTGGTAGACATATTATAGACTCGAGATAAGGGCATACAACAATGACTCAGTGCCCAATTCACAGTATGTCCATTGTGAAGAAGTCCCAAAACAACAGTTCCACAAGGAGTTCAAGTTCTAAGAGGGCAGGAATCCCACCTCAGTCAGTCGGCAAAGAGGCAAATCTCCCCCAGTGATAAAGGCAACTTACGGACCGGTTATTCAGACCCTCCTGTCGCCGCCTCCTCTTCGCCGGCCGGGGAGCCCCTGCCGTATTCTTCAGCGCCCCTCTCGTTCTTGTCTCCCGGACTCGGTTACCCCTGCGGCCTCCAACATGCCATCCGTCCAACCAGTCCCAGGCCTCCTCAGGGTGGTGAAGAACTAAGCCTTTCCATCGGATTCCACTCTCAGCTTGGCCGGGAAAAGCATAGCATATTTCAGATCTCGCTCTCAAAGTGCCTTCTTGACATCGAGGAAGCTGCATAGCTGTGGCTGCACCCTGAGGGTGAAGTCCGGGAAGAAAGTGATTCAACTGTTTTGGAATTCCAATGGGGGTGCTGATCGGGCCGCCTGTAGGATGTTGTCTCTATCTATGAAATTGAAAACCCTAGCCAGCAGGGGCCGAGGGGGGGCTCCTGGTTTCGGTCTGCCGCCTGGGACCCGGTGCGCTCTTTCCATGGTGAAGAATTTGGATAGACCATTTGGCTTGAGGTAGGTGGCAAACAGTTCTTCCAAGAACAAGTCTGTTGCCGGCCCCTCTGCTTTTTCTGGAACCCCCAAGATGCGGACGTTGTTGCGTCTAGAGCACCCTCCATACTCACGCAGCTGTGCTTCAAATTTGGAGGTGTGGGCCTGAAGATCGTTCATCTTGCACTGTAGTTCGGAGGTGTCGTCAACCAAGGAGATTGCCTTTATTTCTACCTCTTTTAGGTGCATATTCATGGAGCGCATATCCGCCTGGATGAGGGAGACTTCCGTGGACACAGAATCGATTCGCGACTCCAGCGATGTGCGAACGGTCGGGATGGCGGTGAGAATGTCTTGTAGCGTAGGTACCTTCGCCTCCTCTCCAGGTCAGTGCTTTTCTGAAGTTGCCTTACCTCCTTTCGGACTTGCACCTGGGCCCTTGTGCCATGCAAACTTGTTTCATTTGGCCTGGACCGCCGCCTTGGAACTATGACCTCCAGCCATAGCGAGGACACCTTGGGTAGCACGTGCTTTGGAGGAAAAAATCAAGACAGCTCTGCGCCACCAGGTATCGGCACAAGGCGTTGGTATTGATTCTTCCACAGGACAGGGTGTGCTGCCGTGGGCCGTGAGCCTCCGAGGCCCAGACAACTACCACCGTCCTGTGCACCACTCCCCGAGGGACAAAGTCTCGAGCCTTCCGTCGTTCCACTGGTTCACAGCCCCAGCCTGGACTGAGTGGCATTTGCGGCAGTAGCACGGTAAGCGTGACGGCGGCATGATCTCTCTTATCAATGTCCCATAATTATGGGCTCAGACCCCCATCTGGTAGCAAGGCCTCCCACTTGCCTCTATCTTAGCTACAAAAAGGGGTGGGGGGATTCCTCTCCATGCACCACAGCTAGCAGCGGCAGCCTCTAAGTGCGCCAACGGCATCAGATGGGGAATTTCCCACTAAGGGTGACAACAAGGGGGTCCCAGGAGACAAGGGGCGGCAGGGGGCCGTTGCAGTTTATTTAGCTCCTGCAGGTGATTGCCAGTCTTTTCCTGGGGTCTAGTTGTTGGTTTCAAGGCCTCCCTCCAGGGACGGCGGGGCCGTAGGCTGTCGCATACACCAGCGCCAGCAGGGGCCTCGCTCCCCGGTGACTGCAGCACTCGGCACCGCAGGGGGTGCCCCAGATGCTGTCATGTTCTGTAATGCTCTGAGGCTCATGCAGCCTTCTATCCCAGAGAGTGCATCTCACCTTTCGTCTGGCTTTCCCCCGGCTCCGCACGCCGCAGTCCTTCACACAGGGGCACTGCTTTGGTTCAAGAGGATCACCGGCTCCACAGGAAGGCAGAGACCCGGTCTCCTCCAACAGGAGCAGTCACGCGGGCCTGAGCCCCAGGCAGCAGTCCAAGCCACCACGCAATATGTGTTGCGCATCACCGCCCCCGAGCCGCAGAGTGGAGCAGTGGGCGAAATGCCGGAACCACTAGAAGGAATCAGCGGTGACTCGGTTAATTCGGCTCGTGGTGAGTTCCGGTGCTTCTCATCGATTTTTCAAACCAGTTACAGGATTTTGTTGAACGGATATTGCTGGGAACGGGCACACTCGGAAGGAGCCGCCTTAGAGAGTGGCCATTTCTTTCGGCGGTTGGCCACGCCCCCACCTATAACCAAACTTAATGAGCAGTGAGGCTCAAAGGCTTTTGCCTGGCCTAGTGTATTATCCTATGACATGTCCACACCTCACGGGGCTGATCCTCCTCCTCGCTATTAAAACGAGGCGCCTACCACATGTGAGCGGTGTCTGAATCATGTCAAGGTGTCCTAGGCATTTCACAGTTCCTTGGGTCCAAGGGTGGTGCAGAGCATCTGGAGGGCAATCCATGCTTATGGGGAAGCAAAGCATCATGCAAATCACTCCAGAAGTCAGGTATAGGATGCTTATGTTGCCCCCCTACGCTCCTCACTAACTACGATGGCACTCTCTGCTGCTGTCCATTTTATGACCTCTGCTTTCCATCTGCACAGGGTGAGGGACCTTCTGTGGATTGCCAGTGCATTACTATGGCGCAGCTAGTATACACCAAGGCCAGGTCTGTGAACCTGGCATATGCCCTCTCTGACGTTGGGCAAGCATAGATGCCCACCCGGCAAGCCTCTACTCAAAACAGTCAGTTTTCCCCCAGTGCATTCCCCAGGCTCGTGGTGACCTCCTGCTAGAAACCTGTTATACCCAGACATGTGCATGTCATATGTAAGAAGTCAAGTGTGGCACATCTTAGTAACAGCCTGTCTGTGATATGGTTGATGACATTTAGCCTGTGTGGTGTGAGGTAGGTGGTGTGCTATTAGTTAAACTGGCTATACCGGAATCAGGTGTTCCTAGACACTGTATGGGGGTGAGCCACAGCAGATTGGTACTCATCTCTGAGGTCTCAGCCCAGCGCACACTCCTAGCAGGCCCTCAGCTTTGTCAAGGCAGTGCCAGACACAAAACTGGAGTGATTAGTAGAGCCATGAGATTGTGCCTTCCTCCCCAATTGTGAGCAGGGTCTGTAGTACTCCACGTGCCTGCGGCTCCTTGTGAATGTCTCCCCACTGTGCTCCCATCACTCTCATCAGTGCCCCATATACTAAAAATTGGGATGTGGGTAGGCCATCCTTGACTACAAGAGAAGTCTAAATCCCGTAGTGTGCTTTCCATGTATCAATTGCCAGCTGTCAGGATTCCAGCATCAGTCCATTCCCACAACATCTGGGCTGTGAAGTAGATATAACTACTAAGGGGATCACAGGTGTGTATAGTGATCAGTGCGACATATGATGGGCAGCCCTTTGACAGCATCTAATCCCAATGGCAAAGAGTTTGGTGAGTTTGGGTTCGTGGATTTTCACCTCCAACATTAATGGAATTAGGATTCCCTCCTGCCGTACATCTCCAATTGGCCCTAGTTCCGCCTGCCCAGCCCCATCCACCCACCAGGCAAGCCACTACAGCTGGGCTGGCAGATAGCATAGCTTCTAAGTCAGTGGCACCAAGGCCTCCTTCATCCACAGGACATTGCAAGGTTGCCAGGGACACTCTGTGCCTACTGCAGCTCAAATTAGTTCCCTCAACAACATGTCCAATGCCCAGAACCAGGTTCATAAGATCCATATGGGGAGCATTGCAAAACAGTATAAGACGTTGGAAGCATCACCATCTTAGACAGCGTTATCCTCAGCAATAATGGGTAGTTGCAGTGAGTGCCAAAACTCGATGCTGCCCTTTAGTGCCCTCAGTCTGCCCCATGTTTCCCTCCCAGATGTGCTCATCTGTATGGTAGACCTTACACCCAGGTATCTAAAGGTTGTAGGTGCCCATTTCAAACCCATGAGAGACACTGCTGTTGAGGCGTGTTGCATGACTGGAGCCACTGGGAACATGCATGACTTAGCCCAGTTTGTCCATAAGCCCGAGACTTGGCCCAAATTGTGCAGGAGGGGCACACCCCAAGGGTTACTCACCACCATGTCTCAGAGATATAAAAGCATGTCGTCAGCATAGAGCGGTAAGCCATGCTTGCCACCTCAAAGTGGGATTTCCCGGCCCAGGCCCTCTATTTGAACAATGCTCGTGAAGAGTTCCCCTGCCAGCGCGAACAGCTTGAGGTGTAGGGGGCTTCCCTGCTGGGTTCCCCTGTGGACCCCAAACAGCTCTAAGATGCACTGACCTGTTCGAACTCTCCCAATTGCCTCCACCCACAGGAGCACAACCCACCATTCGCATCCAGTTCCCATTGCCACTCGCCCAATCACTGTCCATAGCTAGTCCCATGATAATGTGTTGAAGTCTTTTTGCAGGTTTACCAACAGCACTACTGATGCAGAGTGTTGTTTGCAGTCGGTCTATGTTCAGGGATGTATTCCTTGCAGGATTAAAGCCGTTCTGGTATGCATGTATCGGGTTTAGCAAATAGGGGCCCAGTCAGTTTGCCAGTAGGCGGCTGAGAATTTTGCAGTCAAAATTCAGCATTTCCGGGGGTCTATAAGAGGACACATCCAAGGCCTCCCCTCCTTAATTGGAAATAGATTCTATCAGCACCTCCCTTATAATCTGTGCCCAGCAAATCCCGTTACAGCTCCATTTTGTGAGGCATCAAGAACAATCTGTATGTCTGGTAGGATTCAGCCGGGAGGCTGTTGGTGCCTTGTAATTTATTGCTCACAAACTCCCTCAATGCTATTTTGATCTTGATCTTAGTGATGGACCCACCCAAGGATTCCTTATCTGCCTCCCGCACCCTGGGGAGTCTTTCCCTATCCAGGAAGGTGTATTTGTTGCATTATGTGGTCTGCTCATGTGATGATTGCAATGTGAATTAATGTTTTACAAATTCTTCAAGAATTGCTATTTGGGCTGTTTTCATACCTTACAAGCCAAGCGAGCAATCGTCCTGCTCTACCCCCTTCAGTATGGTTGTGCATAATGTACTTTCATCTGCTGAAAGAGCGGAGTCACTCAGTTGTTTATGCATGTTTCTTCCATTCCCCTCTGAGCGCCTCCTTTGCCTGCACTAGTGTGGTGGTTGCCTTCTCCTCCAAGGCCCTAATGCAGCAGTCAAGGGATCTCAGTTCAGTATCTAGAGCTTTCTGTGAAAACAGCACCTTACAAAGGCTGTGACCATGCACCACCACCTTAAAGGCCACCCATTCTGTGCGATGGGGGTCTGTGGTGTGCCCATTTATGGTGTAGTAGTTGTAAATGGCACCCTCTAGTGGATCCTAAAACACAGGATAGTGCAGCAACTGCACCTTAGCCGCCACATTGGGATTGGGACTACCCTGTGTTGCCACTGTAAAGTCAAGGATAGTGGGTTGTGATCAGAGAGCATGGCGCAGAGGTATTCTGTGCGGACAATTACTTAAATGATCCTGTGCGAGCACAGTTTCTTGTCCAAAAGCACACACAGATTATGCCTTGAGGAGTAAAAAGAGAATTCCATACCCCTGTCTCTGGTAAGGTGCCATGCGTCCCCCAGACGTGGAAGAATATTCCATGCTCCTGTATCTGGTAAGGTGCCATGTGTTCCCCAGACATAGTCATGTGTCAAATTCAAGTGCCAGTCTGATCATCGGTAAGTCCAAACGTGAGGGATGGGTGGAACAGTCTGCATATACATCTGCAACACAGTTGTAGCCTCCCCCCAGTATCAATGGCATGTGTGCCCCATCAGACAGGATCAGCGCCAAGGAGTCAAGGAATGGTATCTATCCTGTGTTGGGTGAATATATGCTGCCCAGAAGTACATTAGTGCCATCCAGTTTCCCTGGCAGTATCACATATCTATCATCATTGTCCATGTGTGTGACTATAGATTCAAAGGGGACCCCCTCTTATCCATATTAAGGATCCCCTGGCATACGAGGAGCAACCTGTGGCATACACCTAGCCCCTGTATCTCCATTTCAGGTTTGATGGCTCCAAATACACCAGTTGTGTCTCTTGTAGAAAGCCACATCCATGCCACGGTGCTAGAGGAATGCCAATGCCCTGTATCTTTTGGCCAGTGTGCCCATGCCTTCTTTGTCATAGGTGAGGAACAAATAGTTTGTTGTTTTATGCACAATGTATTGGAATTATGTCTACTTCCATGTGGGGCACCACCTCAGACCACCCTCACCGTCTGTGTCCTTATAGACCGCCACAGGGACCAGAACCCTGTACTCTGTGGACCATGTAAAAGCGACACCCAGGGAATCAATAGCACTACAATGCACAAGCCAGGCAAAAAGAAAACTGTAATCCCAACTATCAAATCCCTGGGTGGAAAGGCAGCGGTCTTCTGCCCTATAATCAAAACTTGAAAATGAAATTCTGTCCATGTTTTCATGTTATATCCAAATGTGGAAACAGTAGGGATGTGACGCAAGAGTATCAAAATCCCACCTCCCGCTGCCCACCATCCAGATCAATAATGAGAATCATTGAGGGACCCTTGAGGGTTGCCAGGTATAGTTGAATGTCGCTGAGTTGTATGCCCCAAGTACCTCACTGTGTGTCTGTCACATTGCCTATGTCATGTTCTGCTGCAGTCACACTTCTGCAGTCCTTGGGTTCAGTGTGGCCTCCCTGTTGTTCCTTCAGGGGGTTGTCTGAGTCCGAGTTACACTGCGAGACCTCGTAGGCACTACCATTGAACTCTTTTGTCTCCAAGACTTTGAATGCATTTGCCATTTCCGCTGTGGCTGTCCTTTCCTGTGCTGCTGTTGTCTAGTGGGCCCCAATAGGGATCATCTTCTCTATCTCCTTTTCTTAGGCAGTGGTGGCCAATGCCATTTCGTGGCATCTGTGCCTGACTTATGGTGCTCCAGCCAGTTCCAGGAAGCAAGGGGGCCTCAAAGAAGAAGGTATCAAAATCAGCTATGACTTTCAGCCTGGCTGGAAAAAGCAACATCTACTTGAGTTTAGTGTCCTGCACTTCCTTCTTTACAGCTAGAAACAGTGCTTTCTATCATGTAGTCAGGAAAGATTGCCACCTCTGTGTTTTCAACTTGGAAACATCCTTGAGCTATCCGCCATTGCAGGATCATATCTCTGCCCCAGTTGTGGTGCAGGCAGGCCACCACCGGTCAGGCCAATCCACCTGGTGGAGGGCACCAAGCTACGACTATGTGCGCCTGTCCCAGCACAGAAAAGGGAGAGAGCTCTTGCGGGTCCACCTCCTAATCAAGCCACTTCTCTAGATAACCTATCATGATGGTACCCTCCACACCCCCCTGTAGGCCCATCACACTAACATTGTTCCTCTGGCTCTAGCCCTCAGCATCTTCAGGACTATTGTCAAGATAGTCCACTCTGTGCATCAGGGTCTCCACCTGGCTCTTCAACATTGCCACCTCCGGGCTTGTCTCCCCCAGCATCTCCTCATGTTGTTGACTTTGTACAAGCAGCTGTTTGGGGTGATCCTGCAAGAGTCCAAGTTATACAGATATCTTATCAATTTTAGCTTCCAAGGCATCCCTAGAAGTGTGAAGAACCAGAACCTTTTGGACCTGGCGGCGCAGGGTACGCCCTCTGTCTCCGGAGTTCACCTGCTTCGCTACACAGAGACACGGGACACTCTGTCGGCGTTAGAAGATTGGATTTATTTAGCTGCAGCTAGTACAGTTATCCTAGAAGTACACAAAGTAGGTTCTCAGGAGACTGCCACTTCACTCTGTGGCGCATCAGATTAAATACTATACAATACATAATTATTAACGAGATACACTCCCAAAGCATATAAGGAAAGAGCCAATAGGGAAGGTTGGAAAACAAAGCGGAACCAATAAGAAAGGTTCGCAAACAGAAATATCAGATGACTCGAAGAGACCTCTCCTCCAACTGTGTTTGTCACCCCACCCCCGAACTAATTCATTAACAGATTATAACTAATTTGCAGGTGGTGAGATACGTTTGTGTGTATTGGAGGACAGTTGTGACACAAGAGAATGCTAGCAGGAGACAGTGAAGGCCAGTCGATAAGATATGATCAGGAAAGAATAGTGTGAGCCAACAGATAGTTGAAACAGGGATTAGGAAAGCCAGACAGGGATTAGTGTACTCGGCTAGTTCTAACACCAGCTTCGTAAATAAAGGCCGAGGACGTATTTTGACACCGGGCTACAGAAAACGCAGAATAGACTTTGTTCGCCGTGCTGCCTGAGTGATGGCAACACAAAATGGCGGTGGGTCACAAAATGGCGGGTCGATTCGATCGTGATCGAAAATCGAAGTTCCTCAGACCCTCCTTTTGCCAGAACTCAGGCAAGATAGACTCACGTTAATCTGAGTCCACGTCAATAGCCATGAGGTCATCGAGATGTTGCTGTAACATTATTCTTATGTTTTCCGTTACTTGTGGCTTGGGTTTTGGGATGCACATAGTAGCACAAAGGTAACAGATAGCGGGACCACAGTGCATACAAAGGCAGCAAGAAAATACAATGGTCAAGATTATTCCAAGGAATGTCAATGCTTTCCAACCCCATTTGGACAGTAGTCCCCAAAACCATTCCGTTAAAGACCAATCTCCTTCGTCCTAATGAATAGACTCGGAGATTATGTGCAACTTGGAGATAGCTTGGTATACTGTCGGAGCGTCATTAGGAATGAAAATACAGCAGCTTGACCCGATCAATTTACACACTCCACCACGATCGGCAAGAATAAAGTCTAAGGACACTCGATTTTCCAAGGTCATAAGACGATCCGCCTGTAGTTCTGCCGTGACATTGCTTAAGGCTCCTACAGTGATGTCTATTGTAGTCTCTACGACACGGACCAGTTGCCTTATATTTCTGCTGTTAGCCATTGGACCCCAGAAGGGAAGAAAACCTTTAAGGAAATCTCCCCCCTCTTGTCCCGCTGTGTCTTTTGAATCAATAATTCCTCTGCCGAAACGGGTTCGGTGATAATTGGCAGAAGCAGTGTAAGTAGGAGGAAGGAGAAAGGCTATATAGCAAGTACCAGAGAAACCTGTTGGTAACCAAGTATAAGCTCTAACATAGCAAATAAAATAGGTGCCTTGAGACGGCACTAGAGGAGGCAAGTTTTGAGAGGAATAAATGTACGTGTAGGAGCAGTTACTCTTTGGTGCAGTGTCAGAAGAGCGATCGTTTATCTGTAAACAGAAGTTACCTTGATGCGGTATAGTCCAGATTGGCGAGGACTTTCCCTTTCCCACTTTAATATTAAGACTCGACATATATTGGGTGACGTTCCAATTGGTGTATGCTTTCCTTTCGTCGATGGAAATTTTGCTGTTCTCCATGATTTTAGCCATAACTACCATACCCTTAATCAAAGAACTATGACTAAAATCCGGATAATTAATTTGTGAAATAGCAGACCGTCTGAATTTGCTTTGATAAGCATTGGAGAAAATGATGAAAAATGCCCAAGCAGAACCCTAATAAGAAAAAGGAAGAACTAGATATGGTATTCCTTTCTCAGTGGTATGTGGCATAAGACCACATACCCAACAATCAGTTGTGTTAACCACTAATTGATGCTGGTGTAATAGTTGGATAAAGGAATTGTTGTAATACTCGGTTCTTCTGACAAGTTCATGTGAAGGAAAAGTGTGAAAGAGGTGTGGAGAGATAGTAGAAGAAGGCAAAGAGGAAGAAGGGGAGGTATTTCTTGGCTGCAACACATAAATTATCCAACCAATAATCGCCAAAGCAATACATAATGATACAAAAACACATAAAGTTATACTAAAACGACTGTACATTATTTTACAGGGTGCTTTCTTCACTCCATCTTTTCTTTCTTTATTATTTAGTGTAGTTTCCATCTTTACTAGTGGATGCTCACGGCAATCTTCCTCAATCACTGAAGTCACGATGCTCTACCGTCCTATGACACTGAAAATCCTGCAGACCTATTGTCACTACTCAGGTCGTGACCTAGACTCCTACCGTGCCCTGCAACCAAAACAGAACACTACACAAGGGCGAAGAAAGTCTCAAATGTTCTTTTGTCTGGGCCTGAGATTATAGTGTTCCTTCCCCGGAACACTCTGATTTTGAAACAATGTTCTTGGTTCAGTCGTATTCAAGCGACGATGCGATGGAATTGCTTCTTGTAAAATGTCGTCGTCCTCTTTCTCAGACAGTGTCCCAATCAGGTGTGCATCGCTAAAGGGTACAAATCGTGGAACTGTTTCGTCTTCACAGTCACCAACCCCTCTACGAACCCACTGATCAAAAGGCAAAGGCAAAGGCACTTTCTTGCAATGCACACCGTGAATCCAATTCTTCTTTCCTTCAACTTTGACGGCTGTTCTTGTGGTCAGTAACACCACTCAAAGCTCCCGCCACCTGGGCTGCAGATTATTAGACTTTTGAAAATTCTTCACACAGACCCAGTCACCTGGTCGGATGGAATGACCTGGGCCTGTGGAGGCCTCCGGCAGAGCACTCTGAACCTGTTGATGAAGAACACGCAATTTAGTTGTAAGGTCATGCAGATAGTCAATCAACATTGGATAGGGCAAGTCTGAGAATTTCTTAGGGCGAGGTATTCCCCATACGTTGGCCGGACGGCCAAATACCACTTCGTAAGGGCTAAGTCCCAAACAAGAGTGTACTGCAGTTCTGGTGGATAGCAGAGCTAACGGCAAAGCATCAGGCCAATTAAGTCCCGTACTTGCTTGAACCTTTGCTAATTTCAACTTCAAAGTTCCATTGTAACATTCTACTAAACCCACTGATTGTGGATGATTTGCCGCGTGGAACTTTTGCTTGATTCCAAGACCTGCACAAACTTTCTGCATGACTTGGCCAACAAATTCACTCCCATTGTCACTCCAGACAATGCGCGGCAAACCAAACCTGGGAAAGAAATCTTTTAGTAGGATTTTAGCTGTAGATTAAGCTGTATTATCTTTCAAAGGGTATGCTTCTATCCACCTCGAAAAGGCACATATTACCACCAGAACATATTTGAGGTTGTTGCATCGATCCATATGAATGTAATCGATTTGCAACACTTCAAATGGGTATGTCGGAGGAGCAAAGTGACCTGCTGGAGTTGGGGTTCCCTTTCCTGGATTATACATCAGACAAACAATACAATGCTTTACTACATTGTCTGCACATTTTGGGATATTTTCGTTTTGCCAAACTGGAGCAAAAAGTTTACAAATGCCTTTTGCACTTCGGTGAGCTGGACCATGAGCCATAGTAACCACTGGGAGTACATAAGCATCTGGTAACAACCAACGTTGATGTTTGGATAATTCTACCCAACAACCCATCTCATCTAACATTCCCGTACTTTCTTTCCACTTGCTCATCTCTCTTTCTGAAGCCTCTTTCTGAATCGCTTTCACGCTTTACACTGTATTCTCACACATTCCTCTCTCTCTGACCCAATTCGCAGGACCTGCCACATACATTCGACTCGTTGAATCTCTCGCTGTTTTCTTTGCTATTTCATCAGCAAATGCATTTCCTCGTCCAACATCATCCATAATCTTCTTGTGTGCACTACACTTCACTATCGCTATTTGGATGGGTAAAGCAAGTGACTCAAGGAGATCAGTCACTAACTGACCATGCTGTATTTTGGTGCCATGTGAAGTTAGGAATCCCCTTTCCTTCCTGAGACGCCCAAAACTGAACGCTACACCAAAAGCATATTGGCTGTCAGTGTACACGTTCACTCTTTTCCCTTTCGATAATACACAAGCTCTCGTCAGTGCTATCAACTCTGCTGCTTGCGCTGAATTGTGTCTAATGCGTGCAGTTTCCACAATCGTATGTAAGGTAGTTACAGCATAGGCTGAAACTGTATCTCCATTAGGCATTTTAAAGCAAGAACCATCTACCCATAGAGTTCCATCCGGATTCTCTAGTGGTGTGTCTCTCAGGTCAATTCTTCCTTTTGTCTCTTCCTCAGTACGGAAGAAACAATCATGCTGATCCTCAATACTCTCCTCATTTGGAAGGGGCAACAAAGTAGCTGGATTCAGGGTATTACATCGTTTGATGTGTACGTGACTAGCCAAAAGCGTCAGCTCGTAACCAGTTAAACGTGCACTCGTAAGATGCTGTGTTTTTGTTCTGTTTAGCAAAGTATCCACTGCATGTGGCACCATGACAATGAGAGTGTAATCCAATACCATTCCAGCAGACTGTCGGATAGAAATTGCTGCTGCTGCTGTTGCTTTGAGACAACTGGGCAATGCTTTTGCTACAGGATCTAATGTAGCCGAAAAATAGGCACATGGCCGCTGTCTGTCTCCAAATTGCTGTGTCAAGACTGACAATGCACAACCTTCTCTCTCGTGAACATACAGCGTGAAAGGCTTACTGTAATCTGGGGTACCTAGTACAGGAGCAGAACAGAGAGCAGTGCGTAAATCAGTGAAACTTCTTTGGCACTCATCAGTCCAAGGAAGGGGCTGAGGCGTATCTTTTAAAGTGAGTGCCAACATAGGTTTGGCGATCAAAGAGAAGTTAGGGATCCACTGTCTACAATAAGAAGTAATACCCAGAAAGGCACGTACTTCCCTTTGTGTGGATGGTACAGACATTCGTGCAATCGCCTGAATTCGTTCTGGTGTCAATCGTCGTCCCTCCTTTGATAGGAGATGACCTGAGTAGGTAACCTCTTGACAAACATATTGTAGTTTGGAAGGTGAAATCTTGTGATTCAGTTTAAACAAGTGGCGTAACAGTGCAACAGTGACATCTTTGCAGATATCTTTTGTGTCAGCGGCGACTAACAAGTCGTCCATGTATTGAATAAGAGCAGCACCAATCCGCAAGTAAAAAGTATCAAGATGACATTTTAAAGCTTGGCTATAAATGGAGGGACTTTCACAATAGCCTTGGGGTGCGCGCTTAAATCGGAAGATTCGGCCTCTAAGAGAGAAACCAAAAATGTCCCTACTCTCTTCTGCAATGGGAATACTGAAGAAGGCATTCTTTAGATCGATAACAGAAAACCAAGTCGCTGTGGAAGGTATCATTGTCAACAAAGCAGTGATATCTGGAACAACAGGGAATTGTGGAATCACAATTTAGTTTACTTCTCGCAGATCAATTACAAACCGGTACACAGGAGGCTGAGAAGGATCAGTACGTTTAAGAACAGGAAGAATAGGACTATTGCATGTGTTACCTCTCGTTTCTTCAACCACACCCTTCCGGATTAAGTCATGAATGATTTCCAAAAGCGCTTTTTCACCTTCAGCAGATATTTTATATTGTGGGATACGTGGTAATTCAACATTGGGCTTGAGAGTGACAACATAAGGCGGAATCTCAAGACAACCCACATCGTTCAGACCCGTGGCCCAAAGTGCTGTTGGAAGAGAAAGCAACTCAGGAGGAAACTGATCTTTAGACAAATACATTGGGGAGATCAACTTCTGACCTAGAGTGAGATGTACGCCTGAAGGAGAACAATATATTGTAGCATGCATTCGTTTCAATAGGTCTAGACCCAACAGATTCTCACCGCAACCATTCGTCAACAGAAGTGGAGCTTCCAAATCATAAGGACCAACTGAAACAGGCAAAGGGCAAGAAACCGGATTGCGAACAGGGGCACCAGAGAATCCTACAGAAACATTTGTTAAACCAGACAAAGGTGCCCCAGGGAGTTTAGAATGAATGATATAACTTCTCATTGCTCAAGTATCTAGAAGAAATGGCTCTGATACACCCATTGTAGTGACGTTAACATAAGGACCATTTTGATCTACTGGGATTGGTACAACTCCCCTACTTTGTCCATGGCTGTCCTAGTTGGCATGAAGACTTTCATTCTCGCCTTCAACATAATGGTCTTCATTGTAATACTGTGTAGATCTCACATTCTGCTGATCAAAGTAGTTCATGGAATTGGGAGAAGGAAGGGCACGTTGTTCTTGAGTTAACACACCTCGACCTCTACCTCTGTTTGCTGACTGGAGGCCAGCACAACCTCGTTTAGCGGATAACGCTCCATTGCGCTGCAATAAAACCGGACAACTACTCTTAAAATGACCTTCCTCTCTACAATAGGCACATTGATTAGGACCTAACAAAGGTCGCGGAATGTATGGCTCAGGTTTTTGATACAACCTCTGAAACTGCGGTGGCTGCTGAGTCTGAGGCTGAACATAACGTGGCGGATAGGCTTGCTGCAAGAGAACCTTCATTTTTAAATCTTTCGTCTTTTTCTCTTGCTTTTCTTTTTCTTCTTTATCCCTATTCTCATAATATTGTGCAGTAGCCAATATCTGAGCAGAAGAAGAAACAGCCCAAGAACTTTCTGAATCTTTTAATTTGTGTGACAGCTCGGGAAGCAAATTGAATACAAATTTATCCACAAATAATCGCTGTCCACCTTCGGTAGCCATGTCCTGACCACTGTGGTCGATAAATGTCTCCTCAAAACGAGTAAAGAAGTCAGAAACACTTTTATCTTTCTTTTGTTTGCATGCTGCTAGCTTATCCCAATTTACTCTCAGTGCAGGCATCATAGTTTTCATTAATGTGATGATTCTACCAGGAAGTTCTGAGATCAAAGCGTCATGCTTTGCGCCTCCCACTTTGTCTCTATCTGTATTAGCTATAACAACCCAAGTAGCACCCAGTTCCTGTGCGTGATCCTCTCTACGAATCTTAGCCCATATTGTCTGTGGGACTACATTACCCATCAACATATCAATATCTGCTAAATTCATAATGCAAGCATCGATTGTCTGTGATAATTCTTTGTAATAACCTGCAGGGTTCTTACGAGGATCTGGTAGAGTCTGTTTAAGAGCCAAAACTTCAGACCTCTTCCAAGGGACATGTACCCATATATGTTGAAAATGAGCAGGAATAGCTGCATTAGCGCCTACAGCCGCAACTGCCTCCTTCCAAACTGGAGGAACCTCTCTCATAGGGTAATTTTTCGACGTCAGTTTAACCGACGGATCGGAATCAAGGAAAATCTGAGAAAACAATAAGGATCTATAAGAGATAAGTGTCCTTACAGCTTCCTCAACTTTGGAACCTACAATAAGTACTTTTTCAAAATCAGCTTGAACATCTAACAGATCTTGTGAGATCGGACTCGAACTCACATCTTCCCATTCTTTAATGAGAATGTCGCACATTACATTAAAAACATACCTCTGTGTAGGCGCATTCCATTGCAAAAAGGTAGGCATAATATCGAGCACACTATATTGTGGACCCTTCTTGATCCATCTTCGTGCAAGAGAGTCTAGCTTCTCTCGTTCCTCAAAATCTGGGAACTGACTACGAGATTGTCTTCGAGCAAAAGCCGGAGACACATTAAAAGCTCCAAAGAAAGGAGATAGAATACTAGTGACAGAATCTGTGAGACGCTTACGCACAGACGGTGAATTAGACATTGGAACTGGAGACAGAGTATTAGGAGAACTGACAGGAGAAGAACTGGAAATTACAGGAGGAGCAGAAGGCAAAGGAGAGCTAAGATCAGGAGATGAAGGCAAAGAAGTTGAGACTAATGGTAAAACCGGCAAGGGCGGTAATACTGGAGGAGGCAAATGCTGAAGAGCCGGAACCGGCGGAGGTACCACTAGCAGCTGAGCAGGCTGTAACGGCTGAGGTACACTGGCATTTTGCACATAGGGTGGAGGCAACCTTAATAAATGAGACATTAGGGGATCCTCTTCTATATCCTTCTTATTATCAGAAGGAGAAACAGGCAACACCGGATAGCATTTATCTATCGCCATACGATGTTGTCTTTCTGAAATTTCAGTCGCATTGTCAATTTCATCATTTTTGAACTGTTGGGCAGCCTGTATAATTGTCATTCCCTGTGCTTTCCTATCTCGTTTTGCTTGTTTAATTTCTTTCTGTTTGGCTTCCTTACGCCAAAGGCGGAAAGAGTCAAACATTGCCGGCCGGGCTTTTCTTTTGAACAAAACTGCTTCCAAATTGTCTAACACATCAGGGTCAAAACTACCGTTTTCTGGCCATTTAAGAACACCATCTTTCTTCGTGTATCGAGTTCATGTCTCGTTAAAGGCAATGGGGCCGATACCAAGTTTCGAATAGAGCTCATATGTGGAAGTTCCAACCGAAGGAATCGGACAAGAGTCCTCAAGTCGGGAATCCCTATTACAACCAAGACAACAAATTCTTCCAAACTTAGTCAGACCAGGCATCTCTAGATGTCTCCGGACTGTTCACAAACTTCAAGGGAGTAAAACTCAGTTTACGCAGCACAAATGCACTTACCCTCGGCTTTAGCCTTTGCAAACGCTAAATCTAAGAAACCTAAGGACATCAAACAAAGAACCAAATTGTGGGCGCGACCCACTAAAATACTTAACGAAGGACGTCTTTGTCCACCAACAGAGGCCCGTCTATCGTCTCGCCTTACCATACATCCTCAAAGGAATGGGCCAAAGCAGGGCGGCAGTCAGGGCAGCGGTCGTCAGTAGCCGCCGGGAAGGAGTAACCGTGCTGCAAAAGACCTTCGGACCACTTTCGACATACAGGGGTCGCTTTAGTGTGGCTCGCGAACCCTCCGGAATTTTCTTGCGGGGTTCCTCACGACCTTCGAGCAGAACCGGTACCACTGAAGCTGCCCCACGTTGGGCGCCAATTGAAGAACCAGAACCTTTTGGACCTGGCGGCGCAGGGTACGCCCTCTGTCTCCGGAGTTCACCTGCTTCGCTACACAGAGACACGGGACACTCTGTCGGCGTTAGAAGATTGGATTTATTTAGCTGCAGCTAGTACAGTTATCCTAGAAGTACACAAAGTAGGTTCTCAGGAGACTGCCACTTCACTCTGTGGCGCATCAGATTAAATACTATACAATACAAAATTATTAACGAGATACACTCCCAAAGCATATAAGGAAAGAGCCAATAGGGAAGGTTGGAAAACAAAGCGAAACCAATAAGAAAGATTCGAAAACAGAAATATCAGATGACTCGAAGAGACCTCTCCTCCAACTGTGTTTGTCACCCCACCCCCGAACTAATTCATTAACAGATTATAACTAACTTGCAGGTGGTGAGATACGTTTGTGTGTATTGGAGGACAGTCGTGACACAAGAGAATGCTAGCAGGAGACAGTGAAGGCCAGTCGATAAGATATGATCAGGAAAGAATAGTGTGAGCCAACAGATAGTTGAAACAGGGATTAGGAAAGCCAGACAGGGATTAGTGTACTCGGCTAGTTCTAACACCAGCTTCGTAAATAAAGGCCGAGGACGTATTTTGACACCGGGCTACAGAAAAAGCAGAATAGACTTTGTTCGCCATGCTGCCTGAGTGATGGCAACACAAAATGGCGGCGGGTCACAAAATGGCGGGTCGATTTGATCGTGATCGAAAATAGAAGTTCCTCAAGTGCTGGCCACTATCAATATTTGATCCAACTTGGTCGCCATTTTCAGACCCAGGATCCTCAATGCTCTGCCTTGTGCACTCAAATCCACAAAGACTTCTCCATGTGGCATGGTGATATCTGACCCAAAATATGCCCACCGCCCTGCCCTTTGTCAGGCAACTTTTACCCATGGTGCTCCTCTCTGGCATGTTTCCCAATAAAAATGGCCTCCCTGCCACTCACCTATGCCCTGCTACTTAATGTTCAGGGGGCCTAGTACCCTTCGCTCCCCAGGTGGGAGCTTTCTGTGTCCAGTACTGCCGACCTCCAATGAGTCTGATTGCTCGCAGGTTGCCTCCAAGTCCCCTGGTGCAGCCCACAGGGTCCACCTTTGAAGCACAAGGGGGTTGCCCCCATGCATCCTCCCAGCTAGTACAGTTATCCTAGAAGTACACAAAGTAGGTTCTCAGGAGACTGCCACTTCACTCTGTGGCGCATCAGATTAAATACTATACAATACATAATTATTAACGAGATACACTCCCAAAGCATATAAGGAAAGAGCCAATAGGGAAGGTTGGAAAACAAAGCGAAACCAATAAGAAAGATTCGAAAACAGAAATATCAGATGACTCGAAGAGACCTCTCCTCCAACTGTGTTTGTCACCCCACCCCCGAACTAATTCATTAACAGATTATAACTAACTTGCAGGTGGTGAGATACGTTTGTGTGTATTGGAGGACAGTCGTGACACAAGAGAATGCTAGCAGGAGACAGTGAAGGCCAGTCGATAAGATATGATCAGGAAAGAATAGTGTGAGCCAACAGATAGTTGAAACAGGGATTAGGAAAGCCAGACAGGGATTAGTGTACTCGGCTAGTTCTAACACCAGCTTCGTAAATAAAGGCCGAGGACGTATTTTGACACCGGGCTACAGAAAAAGCAGAATAGACTTTGTTCGCCATGCTGCCTGAGTGATGGCAACACAAAATGGCGGCGGGTCACAAAATGGCGGGTCGATTTGATCGTGATCGAAAATAGAAGTTCCTCAAGTGCTGGCCACTATCAATATTTGATCCAACTTGGTCGCCATTTTCAGACCCAGGATCCTCAATGCTCTGCCTTGTGCACTCAAATCCACAAAGACTTCTCCATGTGGCATGGTGATATCTGACCCAAAATATGCCCACCGCCCTGCCCTTTGTCAGGCAACTTTTACCCATGGTGCTCCTCTCTGGCATGTTTCCCAATAAAAATGGCCTCCCTGCCACTCACCTATGCCCTGCTACTTAATGTTCAGGGGGCCTAGTACCCTTCGCTCCCCAGGTGGGAGCTTTCTGTGTCCAGTACTGCCGACCTCCAATGAGTCTGATTGCTCGCAGGTTGCCTCCAAGTCCCCTGGTGCAGCCCACAGGGTCCACCTTTGAAGCACAAGGGGGTTGCCCCCATGCATCCTCCCAAGCTGGCTCACCACATCATACCTATCAATACAGGACATCCACCATTTCTTCGTGCTGCTCCCCTATGGGCCAGGACACCATGCACGCCAATGTGCTTTTTCACCTCCTCGCCATGTCAGTAGGCCCTGCCCCAACAGGCGCACCAGGCCTTACCAGCACCAGCACAAGCTTCAGCAGCTCGACCAGCCAGAGCCCGTGGCAGAGTCACCCCGCAACCACCAGGGCTCCACTAATCTGGTAAGAGGCCCTCCACGTCACAGCTCGGAGGCAATTGGCCTAGGCTCAGACAGCGGTTGCAGTCGCCATGTTGCAGCTGTAAGAGATCGTACCATCCCCATCTGGTGTACTCTCCTCAGCTGGTATCCAGGGCAATGACAGGTGCTCCCTGGACCGCTGCAGTGTCCACTCTCCGAGGGGGTGATCATTTTCCCCATGCTCCCAGTGCATCAGGATAAATGCTGATTTCGGACAGCAGTGCAGGAGATCGTTAAGATGCACCCATCTTGCACGCGGCCAGCCATGCCCCTGACTAAATGGTTTTACTTCTGCACAATTTTGCACCATTACTGCATACAATTACTCAGTAGTAACCCGCATGTAAGGTTGAGAAGTGGGCAGATTAAGGCATTATTTGAGCTTATGAATGCTCACAGAGTTGTGAGTTTGTTGAGAGCTTTTCTCCAACTCTTCCTCGCACTGGTAATGGTCAGAGATTTATTGTAACAAAGTGCTGCAATACATCTCCTTTCATTATGGAAAGGGGTACAGGGCACCCCTAACCTTCATGGGATCTTGGGTAAATGGATTCTCCACAAGAAAAACATGGTCTCCTTCGATGAACAAAAAGAAAGAAACAGTGGACTCTCTTTCCTGAATGAGGAGCTATACTGTGCTTACATCTCCATCTAAGGGAGCTGTCAAATGTAACATGAAAATCCCAATAGCACCCCGAAAAGCTGTAACTGGTGCTGCTTTCCAGGTGTACTACTGGGAATGTTTGCGACTTCTAAAAATTCGTAACCATCATGCCTGGGTAAGAACAAATAGCTAGTCAATTTATTCAAGAATCAATTGTTTGATGACTATGATTCCATTCCATTGCACATAATAAAATGTTTGGCAGTAACTCAGAAGGGAACTGTTGACTGATGCGTTTCCAAATATTTTTAAAGTTTTAAATTTGTTTAAGACACTAAAGTAACTTTTTCACGTTATATGAGTTTAAGAGGTTATTTATATCGTGTAAAGCGAACCGAGATGCATTGGAATACCTTTCAAAGAACAAAACATATAGACATTTAAAATAAAAGGAACAAGGAAAGTGGAGACAGTTCTAGCAGATATGATCTGAAAAGATACATTCTTCAAAATGACATGAGCATTGGGGCAAGACTTACATTTTCAGGTACGGTGTCCCAATGAAAGGGGCCACACTGGAAAAGGCTTGTTTGGCAAGTTTTGCTGTATTGAATCACTGGATTCTAGAGCGCATGCAGTTTTTCTTCTAGTTCGCCCAACTTTGAAGAGTTCTCTGTTTAATAAAGCTGATTGGTCAGATGCTTTGCTTTATAGGTGAGGCAGAGGATCTTGAACATAATTCGTGTTTCCAAAGTTGCAAGAGTAGTAGAGATGAGGTCCCCTTTCTTGGTTCCTGCTACTAGAGTAGCTGTGCACAAATTACTCCTTCTGCTGGAATTCAGGCTTTTTGGAGAGGCAGGTTGAAAGGACATTATCCCTGTCAATGAGTGAATGTACAACTGATGCACCCCAGGGTTTTTTCATTGTGGTTTCATGTTTTTGTTAATGAGATTGTGCATGTTGAGATTAGCATTACATGTGAAACAGACATTTTATGATTTTACTAATTATGGCAAGATGCCTATAGGTTTAGGAGATGACAAATTCTGTTTGGTTGGGCCCTGATGTCAACGTGAAGATGGAAATCAAGTTTTCAAATTCACACAGGAAGGTTTTCATATTTTAATTGTCTTTTTGAGAGGACAAATTGGGGTCCATTTGAGTGTCATGAACCTATTGATAAAAGATGACGCTGCATTCACCTAATAATTAGGTCAGTTGTTTAATAATAATGTTGGTGCTAATGTTAACTAAGAGCTGAGGGACCCCTCTTTTTGAAGAAAATGTTGTTAAGCAAGCTGCTTGTAACTGGACAAATTGTATTCTTCCTTTAAAGAAAGAAGAGAACCAGCTTAGTCCTTGTCATTTGCCCATGTGTCTGACCATGATATGAAGATTACTATCCTGGATGCAAATTTCTAAGCCTCTGAAAGGCCACGTAAGACACAAAGCCTGTATTTCCTGTGTTGAGACTGTGAAGTACATCTTCCAGCACATGCAACTTTTCGATCTTCATAATACATTATTTGAGACTGGACTTATTCAATGTTTGGTGGATCCAAACCATGAGGACGACCATCCACCATAATTAGATTGTATAGCAATGGGACAGAGATGACATCTGCCAATTTTGGAAGATATCCCGTATTCGCCAATCTGAAGGTGTAACTTCAGAGAAGATAGCTTAATTGATGTGTTTCTAGAGTTGGAGGTGTACGGATTTTAAAAAGTCCAGAAATGGTAACTTAGGGCCTAGTTACGAGTTTGGCTCCGCCGTACGCATTATGAGTTGGAAATGCACAATTCGCAATATGGTCGGCAGTTCTTTGCTATTCCCATGACGGTGCAGGGAAAACAGACACCGAAACAGGAACCGCAAAAAAGTTCCAGTACGGCATGGACGACAACGTCCATGCTGTGCTGGAACTTACTTTGTGGGGGTGCAAGTTCTACCTCGCTGAATGTATCAACTGGTGGGGGTTCCATAGGGGCCCTGTAGGGCCCCCTATGTTTCTGCACCACCAGCCTGATCATGGTGGGGCTCTGCCATGAAAAGGCTGGCGGGTCAGGAACTTGTAATATGCTGCACTTGACTATGTCCGTCCCCGCTCAGCATATTGCGTTGAGGAGCTCCTGCGCACCAGTCAAGGAATGACTGTTCCCTGGAGCAGCTGATGGTCCACCACCGCATCGACTTTAGAAGTCGCAAGGCGGCATAACAGTGACCGCCACTGCTGCGCCACCACGAGTCTGGCAGTCGGAAGACCGTCAAACTCGTAATCAGGCCCTTGGTAATCACTCTTAGGTGCTTTATAGTTTTGAGGTTTTTTCATAGTAGATGGGACACACAGGCAAGCTTCAGGAATGCAAACGTTTATCATATTAGCTGGCATGATGGATGGATATATATATATATATGCGCTTGTTAGATCTAATCCTGAGGTGATAAATTCTACTAATTGGCTATCTAACAAATCGGGTTTTCACAAATGTATTTCATGCAGGGCTTGCAAGTTCGGCATTAACACTACAGAATATATGAGCGTATTTGAGAAAAACCCTATCAAAATTCAAAATCTATTTACTTGCCGCTCTGACTATGCAGTATACGTGTTGGAATGTACTTGTAAAATGAAGTATGTGGGAAGTACTAAATTGCAGGTGTCCAATCGCATCCTGCAACATCTAAGAGCAATAGTCAATTCTGACGATACTTATCCGGTAGCACATCATTTCAAATTAGTTCATAATAAAAACTTGAATGACTTGTGTTACTACGTCATTGACTCTGTTAAAAAGAACATAAGAGGTGGCAATAGAGAGAAACAATTAAGACAATTGGAATCTAAATACATTCTTCTTTTAGATACCAGAATCCCGAAGGGACTTAATACAGGAGAGGATTTACACAATTTTTTATAGGGTCGTTTTATAAAGTACTTTATAGGATTTTAATTCTTTTTATGTATTGATATATAGGTATATCACTCAAGGGTAACTGCATTTAGGCCTATTGAATTACTATATCCATTGTAGATAGGAACTTCAGATCTGGGGGAATCTAATTTTATTTAATTTGATCATTAAGTATGTGATCATGAAAGTTTTTTAAGTGGATTATGTTTTATCATCTCAAATCCAATGAATAGATCTTCTACTTTGAGTTAGGAACTATCATTCTTCAGCATCGAATATATATTTGATTTTGTCAGTTATATAGATTTTTTAAGCACTATTTTTCATTATTATTGGGATATTGGATGTAATATGACGATATTATCATTTATGTGGTGAATATTACATTTGCACTATGTTTGCACAGTAAGAAATTATAGCACTTGCACTTTATGATGGTAGGTTGCGACGTGTTTGGCATTGTTTAAATTGAGCGAAATTCATATAATAGGGTATTTATCGTGTCACTATGGCAATAATTATACCCGTGATGTAGGCTTTAAATAACAGCTTATTCATCAAAGTAATTGTTTCATGCATTATGCACTTTTACTAAAAAAAATTGTTTACATATTTAACTATGAGAATTATATATATTTTTAAGTTATTTATATATTTATGGATTTTAACAGGTATTTCTGGAATTGAAGTATTTTGTTTAACTCTATTTTCAAATGCAACGTAATTGTAACCGACAACATCCAATCACGCACTGTATAAATATCATGTGTTTTACAGGGGGGTCATGTGATCAAGGCTGTGTGTTCACAGCCGAAACGCGTCATGCTGACTGTCGAGACAATAAATTAAGCACGTTATACTTTTGGCGCACTTTGTGGTCTGTACCTGTTCAGCAATTGAAACACAGGACTGTTGGAGAAAATAAATATATATATATATATATATATATATATATATATATATATATATATTTTTTTTTTTTTTTCCACAACACGGCCCGCTTTCAGGATCCCAGGCGCTCTATGGCGGTGCGAATGAGGTACGGCAGGGCCAAGCCGTTTGTAACTTCACCTTCGTTTCCCCAAGAGGATTCCTCACGCACTCACGGACAGAAGCAAGGCTTAGCCAAAAGATGTTTTGTAATAATCCATTTAATCACAGCGTGCCAGTTCTAACAAAGGACTCTCTACGCGTTTCACCTCCCCTGAGGCTTGTTCACGAGATTACCAATGATTCAAGGATTTTTTTCTCTTTTTTGAATACCTCTAAAAAAACGTAGGTGACATCACATCCTGTTATGGTGCAGCAAAGAATTATGGTATTCGTAGTTTTTAAACACTGTTTACCATGTTTTTCACTTGTTTGTGCATATATGACTAGCAATATATATGTTCAATTTATAAACAAGATTTGACATTTATACATCCAATTTACTTATTGGTCATCAGGTTAACCACAATTTTATCGTGCTTCTAAATATTCATTTCCTTCTATTTTTAACTTGTTGAGTCAATTTTACCCTCCAGTGGGTCAATGTAAAGAAGAAAGGCATATAATATATTGGCCAATACTGTATAGAGGGCCCTCCAGTGGGCTAAACCTGAATCTTGTTTTTTATGTAAATATAGAGCAATCATATACCATTCTATGACCACAGGTAGTTTGTACCAGATTAAGCTGCTGCCAATTATCACCCATGATTCATCAAAAAACATAAAAAGAAAAATGTGAAAAATAATAAAAATATCATACAAATATCAAAACCCTAAAATACAGGAGGCCAATATTAATGTCCTTATAGTTCTATGACCTTATCTACAATTGTGACAGTTCATAGATGATAATGGAGTTCTTCGTCTTGGTTTAATCCATGAGGGGTCAGAGTTCTAAAGTTCAAGATGTGTTTCGACTCTTTCTGTCTAAGAGTTCTCTCCCGATCACCTCCTCTGGGATGCATTCCCACAGCTTCAACAGCATAAAATTTGAGATCTTTCCAGTTGCCATTGTGTTCTTTTTCCATGTGTTTGGCCACCGCGTTACTTCTGTCGGTGTTTATCGTGGCCCTAACATGTTCCAAAATGCGTTTTTTCAGCTCGCACTTCGTACTTCCCACATATTTCAAAGAACAGGGACATTCAATGATGTAAATGACAAATTGACTTTTGCAATTGATCAACTGTTGGATTTTCCACATTCGTTTGTTGGCCATTTTGATTTCCTTCATGTTTTGAGCAATGGTACAGACCTTACAGCACGTGAATTTGAAAAAACCAATAGGTTTTAGCCAATTTTCTTGGTTTTTTTGGCCCATAAAGTGACTATGAACCAATTGATCTTTAAGATTTTTCGTCCGTCTGTACGTAATGTTAGGGTGATCCCCCACAATGCTTGAAGTTGTTTGATCCATGTGTAAAATGTGCCAATTCTTGCGTAATATTTTGATCAATTGTGGATTGTCAGTGGAGTGAGTGGTTATAAACCTTATTTGGTTATCATCATGTTTCTCTTTTTGTTTATCTTTCAACAGATCAGTTCTCTTAACACTCACAGTCCTTTGCAAGGATTTCTGGATTTATTTTGTGCTGTAATTTCTTTTCTTGAAGCGTGTTATTGCTTGGTTGCGATGTTATAACCATTCTTCTTCTCTTGAGCATATTCTTTTTATTCTGAGAAACTCCCCATAGGGGATGTTCTTTATCAGGCTCTTTTGATGGAACGATTCAGCATGTAGGACTGCGTTCGTTGCGGTGTCTTTACGATGTAAAGTTGTGTGCACCATATTGTCCAAGATATAAATGTCAGTGTCCAGAAACACAACTTTTTCTTCACTGATATTGTATGTGAATTTTAGTTTGAATTCAGAAGTGTTCAAAATCTCAAAATATTCAGCAAATTCCTTTTCAGTTCCTTCCAATATTATAAACAGATCGTCTATGTATCTAAACCAAGCTATGGTTTTATTTACATAGACGTCATGTTCATTGCTCCAAGCCCAAGCCTTTTCCCATAGGCCCATAGTTAAACAGGCATACGATGGACTAAAAGAAAATCCCATTGCTGTCCCCTTTACTTGACGGAAGACTTCCTCACCGAACATAAATGTATTTTGTTCCAGGCATATCTGTATCATTTGTAATAACATACCATTATGATCGGAGAATTGGATGTTTCTTTCTGAAAGGAAATGTTTGCATGCTTTCAATCCAATGTCATTTTGGATGTTAGAGTATAGTGATATAACATCCATTGTTACTAATTTGTAATTTGCTTGCCAAGGTGTATCCTGTAAATGTCTCAATAGGTCCCCTGTGTCTTGCAAATAGGAACTCAGACTCTTTACATATGGCAACAAGAATACATCTAAAAAGTTGGCCATTGGTTCCAACAAAGCTCCTTTCGCCGAGATTATTGGCCTCCCTGGGGGTTGCAACGGATTTTTATGTATCTTGGGAAGGAAGTATATGGTCGCCATTTTGGGATGCTCCATAGTCAGGTATTTTACTTCGTCATCATTCAACAGATTTTGTTTGTTCCAAGTATTTAGCTTGATATCCAGTTCTTCCTTCCATTTTTTTGTGGGTTTTTTTTTTAGTTTCTCATAATATTCTTTGTTTTGTAGTTGCGAATATGCTTCTTTGATGTATGCATCCTTTTCTAGGATAATGACGTTACCTCCCTTATCAGCCATTTTTATTTCAATGGAATCATCATTTTTAAGTCCAAGCAAAGCTTTGCGTTCTTCAAATGAGAGGTTATCTTGTTTTTTCAAGTGGTTTATTTTGTAAAGATCTTTAATAACACACTTGTGAAAAAGGTCAATTTTGTTCCCATGCGGCAATTGTGGGTAAAACTTGGATTGTGCTTTCTTATAACTGCAGCCAGCCCCCAACTGGTTGCAGTATGATCGTAGCTCACTTTCCTGTTGTCCTGGATTTTTATCCAGATCCATTAGTGTGATGAAATGTGTCGCATCTTTTGCCTGCAATACCATTTCTGGTGTTTCAATGGTTTTGTGATGTGAAGCCAGTTTGGGATTTTCCGCATAAAGTTTTGCTAATTTGATTTTGCGAACATATTTATATAGATCAATTCTTGTTTCAGCCAGGTCAATGCCAGTAGTGGGGCAGAAGTTTAAGCCACGTTGGAGTAGTTTTGTTTCAGTATTAGTTAAGATTTTTTTAGAGAGGTTTATAACCTGTAATTCTTGAGTGTCATTTGCGACCATCTCATCCGGATTGACTAGTTCCATTTCTGTCGCATGCTTCTCGTCGTTGTTCCCACTCGACTGAAAATAGGGTTTGCGTTGCCGCTTGCCTCTTCTTGTTGGTTTCTGCGGGCGTTTCCACGTCCCCTGCCTCTTCCTCGATTGTTGGTTTGTGGCACTCCCATATTCTTCTCCCAGTTTTTCTGTTGTAAAGCTAATCTCATTTCCCCTAAAAAAGAGCATTTGACTCTTGCATCACTTTGATCACCTTCCACATCACTTGCATCTGTTGATGTTAATGAGGATAGGCTACTGCTGTTTGTAGCCATATCCAATTTGTCTTGTTGTTTCAAGCGGTCATATTTCCTTGCATATGTGAAGATACGACCTTCCAAGTAATCCTATATGTCTCTTTGCAATGCAGGAACAGCACCCAGCTACATTGGACTCGGGATGGATTATTACAAAACATCTTTTGGCTAAGCCTTGCTTCTGTCCGTGAGTGCGTGAGGAATCCTCTTGGGGAAACGAAGGTGAAAATATATATATATATATATATATATATATATATATATATATATACATATATATTCCAAACGAAAAACACACACCACTTCAGTGCTGTGTAATTAGGCCCACCAGACGTGCTTCGGTAAAAGAGTGCTTTTATTCCAGGCAAGATAAAGATTTCCAGCATGACGCATTTCTGTTCCAATGGACCTTAATCATATGCAATCCACGGGCAGTTAGGTTCAACCCTATATTAGACAGCGAGAGAGGACCAGGTTTCCTGCATATTGCAATGCTATTTAAAATAACAGTTTGAATTTCTAATCAAATTAATGCATTGTGACAGCATATATATATATGCTTTGGATATATATATATATATATATATATATATATATATATATATATATATATATATATATATATATATATATATATATATATATATATATATATATATATTACCTACTGGCGGTCGCCAGTAGGTAGTTATAGTTAGGACCCTGTTTCCATAGGAAATCCGCAACATTCTATTTGGAATAACTTTGGCGCCGGTCGACGAATCCTCGTGAAATTTTCAAAATAGGTGGGGCGCTACGCTCCGCTCCTACCCTGAAAGTCTCGGGGGGATTCGTCAAGCAGGGGCCGAGAAAAAAGGGGGGTCCCAAAACGCGTTTTCCCCATGCATTTTTCCATAGGACCTTTAGACACAGCTACAGCCCGAACGGCTGAACAGAATTACTTGAAATTTGGCAGAGAGGTAGCCATAAGGTCAAGGAAGTGCCTTTTGCAGGTCTGGTGTAAATCTGTTCAGTATTTCCTGAGAAAATAGCATTTAAAAGCATATATATATGTGGGCGGAGCCTAACCACACATCTCATCCTGAGATCTGATTGGCTGTCAGCACTTCATCCAAGAAGTGTTGGCAGCCATCTTGGGACCAATATACATGATAGCACCTCATTAAAAAGCATTGCAGTTAATAGAAGGTTTTAAGACTTTAGTTACATTATAAATCATTTGTTGATGGTACCATACTCATTTTAGGAATTGTGGTATGTTCTAAGGTGATTTCACCATGTGAAAAAGCCTTCTGCTGGGATATCATGATTGAGAGAAAAATATTTTCTCATGCTTTTACCACAGAGGTTTGGAAGGTGATCTATAGGCTAAACTGAGAGCTTATTTTCTGTAAATTCACATTATCTTTCTCAGTCATGTGAGAATGAAGTCTGACATTCTCAGTAAAACATGTACATCCAACAAGGGCAGAGACTGTCAGTTGATTCCTTTGTGTTCTACTGCAGCTTCCCAGAGTGTTCCAAAGAACTACTAGAGCGCTAACAGTCCTACTTATGATAAACGTATGGCACACCTGAAGCCATCTTGCTTGGATTAAAGTGGTAACTCTTAAAACATTTAATTTAAAAAGGAACAAAATGAGGGGGTTCATTTTTCCATAAAAAGTATGATTAGTGCTGCAGAAAGAAAAATTAGGGCACATTTTGAGTGACTTCTCAAATCCTCTTCTATTTCATTAAATATTCTGACATGCAGACTGAAACATGCACTTTCAATACCAGCAGCAGTTTTCCCTGGTGAGCAGTAGCTTTACTACAGTGATCTAATGAGCAAAAAGAGTGCTAACATTCTGAATTTATGGCAAATGTGTGACACATCTGAATGCCTTCTTGATGGAATCAAAGTAAAAAACTGAAAGTATTTCCTACTGAGGAGACTGCAGTACATGAGGAAATTAGGAAACTTCATAACAAATAAGTCTCCCAAGATGGCCACCAGAGACAAAAGAGCCCAAATGTAGCCCAAATATCACCCAGATGTAGCCCAAGTATAGCCCAATGACAGAATGTCCCAGAATGTTCTTAAAAACAACTAGAGCGCTTACTGTCTTCATTATGACAAAAGTAAGGCACACCTGAAGCCATCTTGATTGGAATAAACTGGTAACACTTAAAACATTTAATTTAGAAAGGAACACAATGAGGAGGTTCATTTTGCCATAGAAATTATGATTAATGCTGAAGAAAGAAAATGAGGGCACATTTTGAGTGACTTCTCAAATCCTCTTCTATTTCATTAAAAAATTCTGACATGCAGACTGAAACATGCACTTTTAATACCAGGAGCAGACTTCCATGGTGCAGTAGTTTTACTACAGTGATCTAATGAGCAACTAGAGTGCTAACATTCAGAATTTATGGCAAATGTGTGACATATCTGAATACCTTCATGATGGAATCAAAGTAAAAAACTGAAAGCATTTCCTACTGAGGAGACTGCAGTACATGAGGAAATTAGGAAACTTCATAACAAATAAATCTCCCAAGATGGCCACCGGAGACAAAAGAGCCCAAATGTAGCCCAAAATCACCCAGATGTAGCCCAAATATAGCCCAATGACAGAAGTGTGCAAAACACTTATTATTTTGTGTTTTTGCAGTGTTATATAGTGCAGACTTGTCAGGTATTGGAGTGCTTTACATGAGCATTGGTTACATCACACAAGAACAAATTCATTTTGGTTGTAGACATGGGGAGACTAAGTGATTTGACCAGAATCACAGAATGTCGAGCTGAAGCAGAAACTTCAACCTGGTTCCCCAGTTGCAAAGTCTGCAGTTCTGGAAGTAACACCACATCCTCTCCCCTAAGTGCAACATTTAATCAAGTGGTCAACTGGATAAAAAAACATAAAGATAACAAATAATTTAAAAGTGCTTTGTCGCTATTTGAAAACTCAGAAAATATGTCCTTATTTTAGTCTTTTAGAGCACTAACCATAATTTTGATGCCAATAAGACCCTCTCATATATGTAATTTCTAAAGGAAATGCTCTAGGTATTACAGTTTTGATTACATCAAGATGATGTCAGGCGTTCCACACTTTTGTAATAAATATAGAATGTTAGCAATCTAGTTGTTCATTAGGATACTGTTGAGAGGCAGAGGCCAGGGGCACGGACTCTGAAAATTGAAGGCAGGTAGGAGGGTGCAAAGGCAACAATTTAACCACACTGAGCAGGCAGGAAGGGCCGTGGAAGCACAACAGACTATGGAGGGCAGTGGAAAGGGGGGCAGGGGCAACAAACCAACAATACAGGACTTGCAAGAGAGGCTGTTGGAGGGAAGATCTATTACGGGTCAAGGAAGCTAGGGGCGGTCCCCAGATCCCCGGGAGCCACCACAGAACTGAGCAGGAGAGTGAGTCAGGGACAAAAGGGGCACCTTAATTTGAGCCGGGGTGCCTAGGAACGCTTGCTCCAAAAATGAAGAAAACAGACATATGAGACATGGAATTGGAGGCAGAATACAATGGCAGTTTAATGAGAAGATGCAACTTCAAAGAAACCGCAGAATAGAGACATAAAGTACAAAATACAGAATCCAGATAATCATACAGCTGTCATAATATTCTCTGTATCTCAATTAATGTACTGACAGAGAGAGAGAGAAAACACATCTATAAATGCATCATGAGAAACAAGTTACACCAAGGAAAATGTTACCTAGGAACACTCACGTTTACTCTTAGAGCAAGCATTCCTGCAATTACAATACAAAATCTTTTAAATGCAAAAGTAAAGAGAACAATGGTTAAACATAACATGACATTTCATATAGGTAAAATAGAATAAGATACTTCAAGCAAAGCAGAGCAAGACATTTTAAGCAAAGGAAGACAAGAGCTCCCAGCTCTTGGGGAAAACCTGCACTGCCTGTTAACATACATACAGACGGCGAGGTAGTCCGTCGATATCTGTGGGTGCTCCCTTTTTATATCATTTTGTGGGCTCCTTTGCACGCTACATCTACCTACGTATGCTACCCAAAAGCTTCGTCTGCAGATTTTACCAGACATTTCGTCATTTACCCACTTAATGCTGACAATGGACTGGGTGAAAAGGTCAGTCTCTCAGGCCAATCGCTTATCGTAAGTTCCATAGAGCAAGCAGAAAATAATGGGTATTGTACGGGAATTCAATATATTCATGTATAAAATCTCCTCAGTTCTCCTAACTTGACGCTCTGCGGTTGCCACTTCCTTAAAAGCGGGAAACCTGCCCAGGAAGCAAGTACCAGTCCAGGATGCAGCCTACTGTATGTCGACAGCTTCAGGGGGATGTTAAACTTTGATACCGAGCACGGAGCACTCGGGTAGGGTGGGGGCTACTAGTTTGGATCAGAAGGCCTCGCAGACCTGCCTTCAGACTGCTATACACTAAAATTGCAGAGCTATGGTCAATTTAACAAAGAGGCCTACATATTGAACAGAAGGGCCTACACAGGGGTTTTATGCTGGCTGAGTGGTAAGGATGTCTCAGGATAATTATATAGCAACACAGGACCCGCTGGTCAATTTAATACGGCCTACAAATGCAGCTGGCAGGGCAAGGACAAGGGTCTCATACTTCAGGTGTGGACAGAACGGGCCAGGGGCCCCCTGTGATACAAAATCTACCCTCCTTCAAGGCTGTGGCAATGTAATAGACCATTGTGGGCAGAAGGAAGAGGCAATGGTAGTACAACCATACATGCCAACAGACCCGATTCAGCCAGGAAACGTCCAATGTTTTTAAGCTCAAATGGGCTTTATTTGATCTGTCTCCTGTCTACAATATCCTCTTTTTCAATGTAACTCAAAGGGGAAAATCAATACCCCAGTTTTTTTTCAAAATCTCCCTCTTACCAAGTTCAAAATGTTCGCAAGTATGGTACATTGGATCATGGAAGGAAATGGGATAGGGACATGGACTTGGATAACAGAGGACAGGAGGGACATGGAGAGGTGCACCAAACTGACCCTGCAGGGCAGGCATCAGGGTTTGCAGCAGCACAATACACCACACAGGGCATGCAGGACGGGAGTGCAGCACAACAATCCATAGAAAGCAAGAGGGAGGGGACAGGACCATGCACATGGACAACAGAGAACAGAGGGGCAAGAGGCAATGGTAGCTAGCTGACCATAATGGACAGACAGGAGAGAAAGCTGCAGTATAACAGACCATAAAGGGCAGGAGGGACGGATCAGGGGCATTACAATGGAACAGACAAGCCAGGAGGGAGGGAGTAGGGCTGGGGGCAAGGGGGCAGGGGGGCAGGGCAGGAGCAGCAAGATAGCCATGGAGGTCAGGCAGGATGGGCACTAGAAGCAAGACACACCATGAAGAGCAACAGTGAGACTGTGATGGCATACACACAGACCATGGAGGGAAGGTGGGAGGGGGTCAGGGGCAGCTAACTGACCACACAGGGAAGGTGGGAGGGGCCATGGCAGCACAGAAGACCATGCATGGCAAGTGGGAGGGTTAGTGGCAGCACAATGGCTATGATGGGCAAGAAGGAGGGTGGAGGGGCATGCACAAAGGACGATGGAGGATAGAAGGAAGGGTCAGGACCTGTGCACAGACAAGAAAGTTCAGGGGAAGGGACCTTACAACAGACCACACGGGGCAGGCAGGAGGCGCAGTTGCAGCACAACAGACCAGGGAGGGCAGAAGGGTGTGGCAGTACAATGGACCATGTAGGACAGGAGGAAGAGGATAGGGGCATGGCATGTGGACAGGCAGGGTGGAGGTGGCAGGGACAGGTTACAGTCACCTGACAATGCTAGGCAGGTGGGAGGGGAGTGGCAGCTCAACAGAACACTCAGAGTAGATAGGAGTGGCAGGTCCATGGGACATGGTGGGCAAAAAGGATGGAGCAGGGGCATGCACAAAGACATCGGAGGGCAGGGGGAAGGAGAATAGGGGCAGCAAGCTAAGCACAGAGTTTGAGCAGGAGGTCAATGATGGGGCATAGAATTGGGCAATGGAGGGCAGGAGGAGTGGACTGGTACATCACACTAAATTGAGGGCAGTGGCAGCACATCAGACCATGCATGGCAGGAGGGAGGAGGCTAGTCCATGGATTCACACAACAGAGGATAGGGAGGAAGGGGATGGGGCAGCAAGCTAACTGTTCAGAGAAGGCGGGTATTAGGAACTTTATTGTTTTTTAAACATTGTGTCTGTGCGAACTACTTAAAATATGAACAAGTATGCAGCATAATCTCACTTTTATTCAGGAAGAAGAGGACGTTTGTGACTGTGACTCCGGGCTCACTTGGCAGAAACACCCCCTGACCCTCCACCCCCTATCGCAAAATGTAATGCCCGTGAAAAGGGTAGGTGAACACAGTGTTATATAGAACATAGTCCTGAGAGCACGATTGAAAATGAAAACTAGATATAGTGTATGGTATAAACTATGCACCAAAAAGTGTGATATAAGATGAACCGGGCGTGAAATATAATATGCAATACATTGTGCGCAATGACAGATTCATTGGAGAGCGCGAGATAGCACAGGCACTAGCGCGTGCTATGCGATATGCGCCTTGGAGTGTAATATGCACAGGGCAGTGTTGTGTAACCTAACTAGTCTCTAAAGTTGTAATATAAAATATGTGCTGGGGAGTGTAACGTTGCATATGCACTGTGACAAAGATATGGATCCCAGATTGTAATATGTATGGCATAGCACTGTGCGTTATAACATAGGCATCGAGAAAGGCACGTTAGATGGGGCAATATAACCCGTGCGAAGACAAGTGTGGCATGACATATTCACGGGGTGGTGTTACAGTGCACATGGGCTAGAGAGTGTCATAGCATATGCACTAGCTAGTGGAATACAACACAGAGGTGTGTGGCACTCGGCAGGCAATGGTGGGTGTAACACAGCATTGGGCTCTGTCAGGAGCGCGCTGTGACTCTCAAGTGATGTTCGTCCCCTTTCCAGAGAGTAAAATAAAAAGTATTACACATCCGGCAGTGGATGTGTGTTTTATTAACCGTGAGGGGGGTTTCTTGCATAGTTTTGGTCGAATTTTTGTCGAATCCCCTTTGAATGGCTTGGTGTGCATATGTATTAAATGTGCCCGTCAATAGCTACCCATGTTTGTATAAATAAACGACAAGGGTGTCTACCAGGATTAGGCACGGTAGGGCATCAGACATGTCAGAGCTTCACTAGTGGTGTAAATACATTCCACGTGGATTCATTGCATGCATAGTCGCCTTTTAATGAATATCACGCAAATCGTCATGGTGATAGGTACGTACGGTTTGTCCAGCATGTCCTAGGTGTGTCTATAAATATATATTTTTTAAAAATAATAAAAAACAGTGGCCGGCCCTGGGGATTGGGGTCAAAAAAATATAATTAGGAGACTGGCCCTGGGGGATGGGGTCATCAGGGCCAATAAATTAGAATAAGAAGGGGAACCAAACAGCCCCCCTTCTTAAAAAACTAAAATAAATAAAAGACTGGCATCGTGCCGGAGGCCATGCCCCCTCCGTGCAGCACTCTGCAAACGCGCCCCCAACAGGCATCTCCAGTATGCGCCAGGGAGCTGCGCTGCAGCCAGGTGTTCTGAGGCCAAGCCCCTTTTTACACCTCTCTGCAACGCAGCTCTGTGGCGCTTACTGGAGGTACCTAGTGGTCTAGTTTGACCCTAGGGACCCTTAGGATTCAGGGGGACTTAATCTCTCAACTTAGAACAGCCACAGGGCGCGTTTACACAGTGGTGAAGGGAGGGGACGGGGCCTGAGGTGACGTGTGCAAACACGCACTATGGCACGTTTTAAATTGGGGATATAATTTCCCTTCAATACTGAGGGCCCCTGGGGGCTAACTAGCCCACCAAGTGCTTCCAGTAAGCGCCACTGAGCTGCATTGCAGAGAGGTGGTCCAGGCCGTGCCACTTTTTACACCTCTCTGCAACGCAGCTCTGTGGCACTTACTGGAGGTACCTAGTGGGCTAGTTGGACCCTAGGGACCCTCAGGATTCAAATGAACTTAATCTCTCAACTAAAAATGGACACAGGGCGTGTTTACACAGTGGTGAAGGGAGGGGACGGGGCCTGAGTTAACGTGTGCAAAAACGCCCTGTGGCCTGTTTTAAGAGGTAGTTTTAATCCCCATGCCCTATTATACACTAGGGGCTTACAGAGGAGGTCATGCTAATCACAGGGGGACCCCAACGCATAATGTTCCCTAGTGTATGTAGGTGTTTTCACTGTATTCTAAGTGTCTTTTAACATAGCACTGGCTCTAGGACTGGTTAGTCAGACTCAGTTACCACCAGTATCCGTCTGAAAAAGTTGAGGGTACAGGATGATTTTGCAACAAGGCTTCTTTCTGCTCTTCTTTTTGTTCTTTCTGCACGTTATCCTTCTTCCTGCACTTATCTTCGTATTTGAGGACTTCTGTTGCTTCTTTCTGCACTTCTTTTGTTTCTTTCTGTGCATTTTTTCTTCTTTCTTCACATGTCCTATCTCTGTAGGCATAGTTAGAAATTAGCATTTAAAAAACCTTTGAAATTCACAGAAAAAACATAGGTTTCAGGCACGTTATAGTTAGGAATTAGCATTTAAAAAACCTCAGAAATTCACTGAAAAAACCATAGGTTTCAGGGGTGTTATAGTTAGCTGGACTTTTCACTTGTACAAAACCATTGAAATTCCCCCGTTATAGTTAGTTCAGCTAACTATAACTCGCGCGCCCGCAATGCACTGCTGATGACGTCACATATTACATCACTCATGACATGGTCAGTGACATCACTCATGACATCACTGATGACATCTCAAATGACATCACTGATGACATCACTGATGACATCATCCTTGTGATAGAGTGGCAGACCTCCTCTCACCCTAATATAACCTTTGATACACACATTCAAAAATAGAGACTAAAATTTTCAAAACAATGGACATACCAATACCAGTTACAACAACCTCTTCAGTAATTCTAAGATCCACATACACATCCACTCATTCACCAACAGTCCTATACAGTCACTCATACATGTACTCACTCATCATATGTACTCATACACCTATACATCCTGTTACACAATGCCACTCACACACATAGTCACTCATGCTAATAAAGAATCAAACATACATTTACTTGCATATACAGTTATACACACACCACCATACTTACTTCTACGGAAACTTACACATACTTAGTCTTTTAAACAATCACTTATAGAAACACATACTTATTCATACAGGAACTCTTTCAATCTCTCACTCTCACATATACTCACATATATACACCAATAGTCACATATACTATTTTAAAACATATGTAGTTACTCATAAAGACACTATTGAGACAGTCATTCACTCACTAACACACCCATACACACACTCATCCACCCATACAGTCCTGCACACATGCTGTGTTCAACACATACAAACAGTGAGTCACTCATTCATGCACCTATGCACTACGTAATACCCCCCACCGAACCATGCAGACACTCAGAATGATACTCAAAAAACCAACTAATAACCTATATAGACACCCATGTAGCTACTCACCAACCCATGCAGCCACTTATACACAAAGTGAGAGACTGATACAGATATTTACATATTTAAACATTACTCACTAAGCCATGTATTCACTATGATACACTTAATCAGTCAGTTACACAATCAATTTTTCAAAAACAAATCATCCATTTAGACACTTATATACCCATTTATTCTTCCATCGACCTTGAGATATACATATATAAAACATATTTAATTTTCAGAAAAACACATTCACTGGATGATGTCATCAGTGATGTCATTTGAGATGTCATCAGTGATGTCATGAGTGATGTCACTGACCATGTCATGAGTGATGTAATATGTGACGTCATCAGCAGTGCATTGCGGGCGCGCGAGTTATAGTTAGCTGAACTAACTATAACGGGGGAATTTCAATGGTTTTGTACAAGTGAAAAGTCCAGCTAACTATAACACCCCTGAAACCTATGGTTTTTTCAGTGAATATATATATATATATATATATATATATATATATATATATATATATATATATATATATACTCTCCTTTTCCTCCTCCTCTTGTCAAGGAAAGAGCACTCACGGGGTACAATCCGTTTATTCAGGACAAACAGACGCGTTTTGGGTTGTGCCTTTTTCGATGTTTCACATGCACGCCAAAAAAGATTTCTTTTTATATATAAACAAACATTGTCACATGGTACACATGGATATCAACGATGGACTAACATACAGAGTAATCACAGCTGCCATGTTGGAACGGTGTCTGATTAGTGATATAATATAGTCCTTCAGATAGGCCATTAATATATATTCAATTAAATTCATGATAAATATCTTGCCCTGTATCGGCATGCCGTTTATCATGTATCTGATTAGTAACACAATACGGTCCTTCAGATAGACTCACTTTCTCTGCGTTTCCCATGAATATATATACAATTAAATTCATGATAATAAATATCTTGCCGTGTATCGGCATGCCGTTCATCCTGTGTCACATATATATATCTCACAATATCTTATAAGGAGATTATCATTTGGCACCATTGAATGTCGACAATGGACACGCGTTCCAAGTGATCTCATCCCCCATATTGAAATGGTATTATGTTAAAGATTTCAGTCCCTTACTTTCTCTGTCCATCACATGAATACATCTTCAATGAAATTAATCAATAATGACAACTACGTGGTTATGAGATCTTGCTGAGTATTGGCAAACCACTTATCCTGTACCACATATATATCAAATTCAATCACTTCCTTAATTCAAAAAGAATCTGCATAAGCACATTTACAATCCATTTCTATTTCAAAAAGTTCCTACCTCTACTTCTGCCATGTATTGGCTCACACATTGTCAATTCTTGACTTTATAGTTTGTTGCCCACAAAGACCCATATTCAATCCCCTAAGTGCATTGCAAGTTCTTCCCCACTATTCATCCCTTTTGGGGTTTTTGTTTGCAGGTCAATAATGTACCTTGACTCTAACCTTCGAAGTTTGGTAATCCTGTCACCCCCTCTCGCGTTTGGGGGTACAGAATCTATGCCAAAATATTGTAGTAGATCCCTATTACTCTGATGTTTTTCAGCAAAGTGTCTAGCGACTTGATATGCTGCATCATTTTTAACTATGTCACGCATATGTTCCAAAATCCGGACTTTAGTTGGGTGAATAGTGCTTCCTATATACGTAAGTCCACAAGGACATGTCAAGCAATATACCGCATAGGCGGTGTTACAAGTAAGAAACCTATTTATAGTTTTACGTTTTTTTAGGCCTGGTATTCCATATGATAATGTTCTCTTGTTGCTAATGCAAGCTTTACATTTCCCACATGGGAAAAATCCCCTCATTTCTTTGAGGGATCCCTTGTTACTTGACTTCTTTTCTAGGTAAATGTGCACTAGGTGGTCTATTATTGATCTTGCCTTCTTAAAGGTTATTTGGGAAACTGCTGGTAAATCCAGAACAATGACTCCATCCATCTTAAGGATGTGCCAGTTCTTTCTCAATATTTTCCTAAAATGAGAGAGATGACATATTTCAGAGAAAGAGCAAAATTCTGGATTTTTTTTATTGGTTGATTAGTCTCCTTTAGATGAGTTTGTGGGTGGGATTTGTTCATAGTAAATATTTCTTCAATGAATGTGACTATATTTATAACCTTTTACTAGAGGATTTGAGGATTTGCGGTGGTAATGGAGATTAATTTGAAAATAGAATTAAGGTTGTATGAATATGTTGGTTTGGATGATTTTAAGACTGTTTCTTTCAAAGACATGTGGAAAATATGCTCTTCTTTTTTTCCTTACTAGTTGTAAATTGTACAGGTTCATGCAGTCTTTCTAGAGAAGCACGATTTTAGTCAAAAAACAAGAATGATTACATTCACAGTTGTGATTGTGTACGAATGACCCCAAAGCACATACATGCAATGCAGGAACAGCACCCAGCTACATTGGACTCGGGATGGAACAATGATGTGTTCTCCAAGGGCGTGAATGGCCGATACCACAACATGGGTCCTTGAAAAGCAGTTCAGAGAGCTGGAAACACAACAACCCTGTGTATTAATTGAAGCCCAGCTCACTGATCTAAATAAAGGGCACTTTCCTCACAAATGGGAGCGTCTTTCCATCTGGTAAGAATGAAAGAAAGCACCACACAAATGTTCTTTGTGTGCCCTGTAGCACTACAAAACACCACACTAGAAAATAAGTAATATAATACCAATTCTTTTGACGTTTTAAGATTTTAATGTATTACACCCTTTGCAGATTAAATTTGACCATTTTCAATGGGAACCCTGATTGGCAGCATTAATAGATAAAACCTGCATTTGAGATATATGGATTTCTCAATTAATGGTGAGTCAATATGTCTCGCCAGTGGCTGCCATGCGTTGCAATCTATAAATAACGAGTTCATATCCCAGCGAGGACAGCTTTGCTCTCTAATCTTCTGAAGATGATCAATTGAGTAGCAACGCATTCGGTCTATGTTACCGGAAAGTCCGTTTAGTTCCTTAAACCTTCTGTCCATTTAGTGGCTTCCCAAATACCACACGTAATACAACCTCCCATGAGGTCACTTCCTGTGACCTTTTGTCTCGGGATGGTGGCTATGAGCTGCTTGTAGAGAGCTCAGTAGCCGGATGAGCACAATGTATATCTGGCACTCAGTCTTGGCATTAGCTGAGTAACGAGCCACACCCTGCCTTAGTTAAGAGTCGATACAGTATTTGGCCTGGAGCTTTTATTAGGGTCAATATTAATCTAAGTCGACTCGTTGTTCAACAATTATTGTTTATGGAGCCCTGACACTTCAAGTTTGTGAAGATTTTCCCCATGTCTTAGGTGAGGCAACCCGCAGTCAATAAGACATCCTCACATTGGCGGTTCAATGATCAACAGTAACCTTAGAACGTTCGGGCTGGACTGTTCCCATGAGGCACAGGGTCAAGACTGATTTGCATATGGCCAGGTCTAAACTGGGGTGGCATGGTGAGCAAAATGATGATGGATTTAACCCAGATCTTTTGACTGGGGGTGAATGTTTTAATTTGTTCTGCATTCCATCCATCAAGTGTGTATCTTTAGCTTTCTCATCCTAAGTGTGCCAGGTATGCCCAGATGTGGATCCTGGGCTCACTGTGCTATGGGAATCAAGCTATCCTGTCTGAAGACGGGTGAAACCCTGAAACCGGTCCTAGGATGCTTGTTTCCGGTCCAGGGAGGACCTTGCTTGGCAGTTCGGGCTGGACTGTTCCCATGAGGCACAGGGTCAAGACTGATTTGCACATGGCCAGGTCTAAACTGGGGTGGCATGGTGAGCAAAAGAATGATGGATTTAACCCAGATCTTTTGAACAGTGTCAAGACTGATTTGCATATGGCTAGGTTCAAACTGGAACGGTATGATGAGCAAGACAACGATGGATTTAGGCCCAGATCTATGTACTGGGGTGAATGTATGACATTGTTCTGCATTCTGTCCATCAACTGTTTTTGCATTAGTCCAAAGGGCCGCATTAATGCAAATCAGTACTAACCCTGCCCCACATGAGAATAGTCTATCCGGAACTGCCACACGAGAGCCCCACCAGAAGGGAACACAAGCAATCCCAGACCAGTTTCAGCCTAATTAGGCCTTGTCAGTGATGTATATCTTGGATCCTCGACATAACAAAGACATTCCATAACCTCTCTTATGCTAGAACCCTCAGTGACTCTTGAAAAATAATATTTTTTAATAATTTCATTGTTTAAAGTTGATATTGTGACCCTGATATTAAGGCATTTAAATGTGGTGGTTTGGACTGAATTCATGCTAACGGTACATTTATTCTTTATTTCACTACCTAAACACCGAATCATAGCGCAAGCACTGCTACTCAAAATATAACAAACTATGAGCTTATGTACAAAGTAATCAGAAGGTTTGGAAATTTAAAAATCCTTTTTTAAATTAATTTTACCCTTTAACGGAAAAGGTTTTCCAAATCATTTAAATGATTTTAGGTAACCATTAGGAATCGCTATGTGGAAGGAGTTTGTTAAGGATGTCCCTGCCAAAAACCAATTCCTTATGATATATATTATTGTTTTCCAACCACTACCTACTCTTAAAAAACAATTTTCCAAACTTTTCTCCTTTTTTTGGAGACAAATCCTGTCTACTTTGAAGAAAAATGGGCTGTATTTAAATAAAAAATATTACTTTATTTAAAAGCAATCACAAAGATAGTGGTATGTTGACCTCAGCAGGCCACCATCTCTGTGATGGCAGCAAATTGTAGTGGGTCACAATCTGAAACCTACCTCATGAATACTGATAAGGTAGTCCAAATCGTGACTTACTATGATTCTGTATTTTGTGAACCAGCCTATTAATACATGGGTCAGTTTGCAAAATACCAATACATTTGGTGGCAGTCAGTGAGCAAATTACAACCACTTTTATTGAATACATTGTAATGCATTCTGAATGAGAACCTGCAAATTGTAAATCTTTATTAGTCGCACTTTACGATTTCTTATTTGGAATCTTTTCACATGAGGCTCTCAGTGATGTATATCACACCACCCTTGATGGTCTATTGCCTAAACGGGATAGAATGAGTGAATTCACAGAGGCCTAAGACCTAATATCATTCCCAAAAAAATAAGAACTCCAGTGACTATCTGTGACCTGAAACCAATTCATAAATGCCTGTAACCAAAACATCCAGCAAATGAAAAATCCTTGTGTCAAAATAATCTTTTATTTGCACAATTTGCACAGTGCACATAGTCCAATTGAATAGGTTCTAGGTTCTACCGTGTGAGAATCTTGAGGAGCAACGGGTTTAGAACTAACTGGTGGGTGTTCAGTTTTTTTTTAGAGGCAAGGAGATTTCTGAAGTTGTTTATTTGCCAGACACAGATAAACACCAGTTTCTTCTGGATTTTCAGATTGTTTTATAGAATGTGAGGAAGCCATGGTTGTTTGCAAGTTAGGAGGATGAAGAGGGAGTAACTTTTGATTTTTGTTCTGTGTCTTCTAGGCACTTAAATGTGAGACTGAATTTTGAAGGTAACTTTCATTCGCAGCTAATTGAGGGTTCTGCAGTGCTGGTGGAAGTTTAATAAATAAATAAATGGGGCAGAATGCAGAGGTTTGTGCTTCCTGGAGCACATTTGTTTGGTAGGATTGTGGTGATGTTTTGCAATAATGAAAAGATGAATCTTCCTAGCAATTTTATTTGGTGCAAAGAAGGATTTAATTTTATTTCATTTAAAATGTATGATGTTCCTAGATCAAGGATTTCTTTCTTGGAGGTGTTAAATTCAAAGCTGCTGTGGCTCAGCCAAGGTTAACTTCCATTGGGGACATTTGAGACAGTGGAAAATGGGTTATCATCACGGCTGACTCCCAGGTATATGTGACTGAACTCGGTGGGACTGAAAAAAGTAGTTTGGAAGAGTTTAGTAGATCCTACCAAATGCCATCCCGGTATATACTGATCAGTCCAAAATTAAAGAATGAAATCAAATCTGGCTTAATCTAATAGTGTGCTAGTTTCACACTTCTGTTCCTAACATGTGTGCTTCCTAGTAAAAAATGGGTAGTTTGCCATGGCATTGTTAACCTTCTGGATGACCTGGACATGCAAAAACATCAGTGAGTTTCAAAATGCCCCATCGATAAATGTATCTCGCAGAACAATCTGAGCTCAGTATAGTGTTTGTACAAGGTATTTGACATGCCACCACACTATTCGCCATGTGTACCCAAAGACTTAGACATTAGACCATAGTAGCATATTCCTTTCCCTTTTAACTCCCATGTCAGCTGGGATGGCACCAAAGAACGGCAATCATATTCATCAATGTTGTTGTAGCAGCATTGTCGACACAGGAAGAAAGTGTGATAGAGTAGTCTAATGCTATTGATAGGATCTGTGATGTTGGGTTTGAGACAGTATTAGCTACAGATGTGTGTTAGTGGGGTAACATGAATGAGGTGTGCACTATCAATGTGGGAAATAGGGCTGGTAATTTTCAGGATATGAAGTTAAAAGGAATAACAGATGAGGGCTGGCAACACCAATGGTCTTCCATAGGGGATATACTGCTTATATATGAAGAATCAGAGGCAGAATACGGGGAAGAGCAACACAAATATGATGACAAAAATTGATGACAGGCAGAGACACATGAGGTGTGGGTTGTACATTAGAATATATAGAGATTGTGTATAATGGTGCATGCAGATGAGGTGCTTATGTCTATTTCTGACTAATGGCCTGATTAGGAGTTTGGCGGTGAGGTAGTGAGCTGTCACGCCAGTACCCCGCTGCCACACCGCCAAACCCGTACTGAGACCGCCTGCTGGATTCCTATTGGAATCCAGGTTGGGCATTGTGGTTTGGCGGTACCATGGAGATACCGTGCTAAGGCTCATATGTGAGCGTTAGCAAGGCATCGCCTTGGGACTGCCAAAGTGCGTTCCTGTACAGCATGAAATGCGAAGTCCATGCCATGCAGGAACTGGGGTTGCATACAGAGAGAGGGCCACAACATGTCCCCCCCACATGCATCACCTGGCTCTGAAAGTACACATTTACAAGTTTCATACCAAGTTGCTCAAGGTAGCACAGAGCATGTCAGCCTCTCTGGTGATGTAATTTTCCAGTTGCACCAATTGGTGTTCATTAATTATTAAGGATGGGAAATATCTTTATGCCCACTTGGTACTCCATGGTCTGAAGAAGCCTGCCATCATAAACTGTATAAAATGCCACCGGTAAATCAAAAAGAAAGAGCTGCAGAAACCCCCTCTTTCCAGTATGCAGTGAACATCATCCAGGACCTTTAGAGATGTTTGGGCCATGGGTTGATAAGGAGGTCTGGATCAGCAAGAACTTCTTATGGGCTATTTGACTAATTCCCTGGTTACGGGCAGCCCTTTAAAAGCTGCACACCAGAGGCTCAGCAGGAAATAATATAAGGCCCATGCTGTAGATCTCATTTATTAAGCCAAAGGACATAAGGAGTTTGGGGATTTGGCAGGGCTAGACTGATCCCATACCTATAATCACTTTGACTGTCCCCATTTCCTAGATGCTTGACTTTACAAATTCAAAATGTACATCATTTCCATCTAATACATTTGATGTCTGCGCAAAGGCATTTTAATCTGGATGATTGTATGTACTGTATAATTTTGATGTGCACTGCAATGGCATTGCATTGAAGATGTTCCCATTCCCACATTATAATGGGATTTGCAAATGCCTTTATGAACAATAAACCAGAGAGGGAAGGGATCAGACAATACCTTCAACTTACCAGTAACATCTTGCTCTGCAATGGTCCACTCCCCACCCCTTGAGTGGGATTTACTCACAAGTAATATTCCAACATTGTGAAGTGATATTACACATGAGTAAAATATACTCTACACTTGTTAATTGAACCACGTGCATATTTAGTAAAATTTGCACCTGCATATAGCTCTGTTAATTGGGCCCAAAGTAATAATCTCAACTCAGTTCTACTGAAATCCCTGATACCAAATCTGAACGTTAGCGATATCAGCATGAGCAAATTAGCCTTTAATGATGGGGTAGAGATACGCGCTACAACCTGGTTCATAAATTTGTCTTGGATTTGTGGATGTTTATGTGTGCTCCAGGGGTGGCGTCTTCATTCGTGACGTCCATGTAACTGATTAATGAGAAGCCCTTCCTTCATGGGTTGTGTCTCCCTTGGGCACTACTTTGCGATATTTTTTTATCAATTTGTATGATCAGAAATAAACAGATTTAAACATCAAGTTCTGTGTTGTTTTTATTCTTCATACTCCATATTGAGTTTATTCATTAATTTGGTAACTCATGATATATGGACTAATATTTATCCAATGCATTTCGGGTTATGTGGAAAAACCCTTCATCAGGGATTAGTCCTAGGATTTAAATAATAGCATGAGGAATTGTCATTCATTCTGTGTAAACGAAATATAGGTCTTTATACATGCATTCAATGCGTTTTCATAATTCAACTCATTATGTTCTATGTTTGAGGTTAAATAAAGCTTTAAGTAAACATTTAGAATAGTTGAAAAAGTTTGAAGGAGTTTAATAGTGTAACAACGTGATTAAATAGAAGTAATCAGATGATGTCTCGAAGGTTGCTTTTAAGCGGTAACGTGAGGAATTCTTGATAAAAACTATGGTGGTGCTCGCATGCTTAAGCAATATCTAAATAGTTTTTATAACGTTTAAATGGGCGGAATATTTATGCTGAAATGATAGTGTGCAACAAAAATAGTGCGAGTGACCAGATTCTTTGGTCTAAAGTAATCATGCAAAGGAATCTAATTAAAACGATGGTGGCGTGAAAGGTGAATGAAATTAACGACGTAGGAATAGTGAAGTTCGTACCTTACTCGGTTGCAATCGCTTCGTGAATCGCTTTATCCGTGTTTGGTCGCTGTACATGCGTTTCAAACAAAGTTAATATCAGCGTATAGCAAGTGAAGGTAGAAATGGGACTGTACTTGTTATTTAAGAAACGAAAAGGGTTGAAGTGAAGGTGGCCAAACTTGCCTTTAATAATTGACTCAATCTCTGCACCACCACACCAAATGTGGTGCAAATTTTAGAAAATTGTTGTGAGGGAATGTAAAGAGAATTTATTTTATGGGCGATATCAATTTGATTTAATTTTTGCTTGGGTTTCTAGAGGGAAACATGAAGTGTGCAAATTATTAGGTGAAATAAGCTGATCCTTCTTTGATATTTTGAGTATGGAAATGCTGCATGAACAGTACCATTCACCGGCCTTGAATTCCTTATATTTCTATTTCTGTTATTATATTATTCTGGGGTATGTATCTGGTCCACTGGATGATGGGCATGATGACATGAGGAAATATAAGTACATCTATTATGAATTTGTGATAAAATGTGATCAGGCATGCTCACTTACCTGTTTGAGGACAAATGTCTTGGGACAAATGTCAACAGGCCTATTCTATGATAGATTTTTAAGAAGCATATTGTTAGACTTGTCATCCTTAGGGTGGTCTTCCCCCAACTCTTTGCCTGCTTATCTCTAAATCCAAAGTGAGGCGTGCACTTTTTACGCAGCACAGGGCAGTCGCGATGTTTAGAATAATGTTATAGCTGTGAGTGGGAAGGAGACTGAATATAGCTCCTAAACTAGCACTGTGGCTCTAAGTGAACTACCAGGCTGGAGTCTGTTCGTTGAGGGATCATTGCTATTAAACGGACTGAATAATTAGCTTTCACCATGAGTATATATGAATATAAATGTGGAAAACCTGGTCGCTTGTGGTTCTGATTGTCAGAATAGACTCGTGGATATTGTTGTTTTGTACCTAGTTTGTGATTGGGGAGTATATCCTTGCCAGGTCTCAAAGTATTTCCTTGGACCCTTCAAACGTCATAGTTTTCATTGACATTGGTATGTACCTGATTGCCATATTTAGTTTAGTTATAAGTCCTTTATAAAGTGTTATAGCATACACCTAGGGCCGGCTACTAGTGGGCCTGCAGCACTGGTTGGGCCACCCACACAAGTAGCCTTTCAAACCTGTTTTAGGCCTGCCATTGCAGGGCCTATGTGCCTATGTGTGCAGTTTACTGCCACTTCGACTTGGTGCCTGAAACCACTTGCCAAGCCATAAACTCCACTTGTATTACCCATATGTCACCCCAAAGGTATGCCCTGTGTAACTAAAAGGTAGGAGATGTACTTTTAAGTTTTACATGCCCTTCAAGTGACAAACAGCTAAATTCATTTTAACTACTGTGAGGCCTACTCCTCTCATAGGCTACCATTGGGAATTCCATAAAACAATTTAAAGCTGCAATTCCTGATATGGTAATGATAAATCCTCTTTACTGGTAAATTTGGATTTGATATTATTGTTTTAGAAATGCCACATTTAGAAATTTTACTTTTCTCTTCTCTTACTGCTCTGTGTGCCTTGCAGGCTGTCTCTAATACACGTCTGGGATGGGAGACAGCTTCACTTGTGAATACCCTCTAGACAGCCACAAACACAGAAAGGGAGTGTGTGAGAGAGAACTCATCTGTATTCATCTACATTCTTCCTGGGTAAGAAGACGGAGGGGGACCAGACCCTTTCACCTGAATAAGCAGTGTCCTGTTTCCCCACAAAGGGTGAATTATCCACCACAGATGGCCTGGCAGACAGGGCTGGAATGAAAGGGGACCTGTGCACTTCAAGGAGCTGCTTTGAAGTCAACCCCACTTCAAAGGCACATTCCGGTATACGAACTCTGCTGGAGTAAAGGCTGCTGTTCTGCAAGGATTGCCACTTTGCCTTGACAGACTGTTATGAGGAACTGCTTCTCTGCTTTGCTGAGCTGCCCTGCTGCCTGCTAATCTCTGCCCTGCTGAGGACAGTGACTGGACCCATCTCACCTGAACCCAGCGTCGTACTTTAGAATTTGGGACCGCGTAGGAGGCAGGGCCCTACCCCTGTCTATCCCGGTATTAGTGAACCGCGAATGGTTAATGCGGTATGTACGAGTGCTTTTTGTAACGTTTTAGCTATGAATGCACTGTGTATACGCTATTTCACATCACTACGTGGGTTCCATTTTGTATCGGTGGCCATCTTATGGTTGCCCTCACATAGGCTATATAGCATGAAGCGAAAACGGGCCTTTTTGAGCACATGTGCCTTTCTTTGACTTTTCTGTGACCTGGGCAGCTTGGCTCCGCCGCCCCAGGTCAAACTGGTCTCACGAGTTCCCCGTCCTCTGGCCACCTGTGATTAACATCAGGGCTTGACACACCATAAAGTCTTTTCATCCTACACAAGCCTCCAGCTAATCTCTTTCACACCTGACTGTTCCTGCTTTATGGCTTGTTTCCCAAAACAGGAGATGCTCATGTTTATTAGGGCCCATCGATATCTGATGTGGGATCTGAGCCTTGCTGTGTAAATAATTGCGGGCTGGCTTAACTGGAATGTGGGATGGTCATCATGACTCTACCTTTTCGTTTTGTAATGTATACTTTAAATGACCATGCCATAAACCTAGGAATGTATGCCTGAGGCAGGATATTCTGTATTTAAGAAGAAGCCTGTTTCTGTGATTTTCAGCAGTCTCCTGAGAACATACACGCTGTTGTACTTCTAGGATACCTGTAATTGGTCTGCAGCCAATAAACTGATCTTTGACTTCACCCAGAAGACTCTGTGTTTCTGTAGGTCTGAAACAGGAAGAACCCCGAAGTCACAGGGTGTGTTCCCCTGCACCGCTGGGCTTAAAATACCCAGTACTTCACCAGAGTGACTTCAACGGCTTGCTGGCTTGCCTCCTGTTTTCTAAAGTCTCAGGGACACAAAATGCTTCCTACAATTCTTCTAGTGCTGCTGAACTCTGCCATCTGTGAGTCCTCCACTTGCCTGAGGTGCTCCTCCAGTCCTGGGCCTCAGAAGTGGGTTCTTGCAGTTTTTCCTACATTGGCATCAATGCAGTGGTGACTTTGCGCCAATCGGAACTGATGCATCGCCTTCAACGCCGAAGCAGCAGCCCCTTGACAACACCTATTCTACAGTCATCTCGACTAAATGCCGATGGACAGCGCAGATCGATAATGACACAGTGCCTGACGCCAAAGCTTCCATCGATGGTGTATACCGATGCTCACCTCCATCCTCACATTGATGACAATGCAGTGCCTCCTCGACTCCTCACCTTGAGTCTTCGTCATCGGCACTTTGCTCCTTCCAGGGTACTTTGTTAGTGGGACCTGTCTGAGTACTGTAGCCGGCCTACCCTCCATCGTGGTTGGCCTGAACTTTGGATTTGCCACAGTCCCTCGCGACCTCAAGTAACTTTTTAGCACTACTGACTTCTGAGCACTGTTTTCGCATTTATTCTTTAAAAATTAATATCTCAACTTTTACTCATTAGATGTTTGTTGTTTTGGTCTTGGTTTACTCTGATAAATATCCTCTATCTTCCTAAACCTGTATAGAGTCTTTTTGTGTTACTCTGAGTGTGTTTTGCACAATACTTTACACATTTCCTTTAGGTTTAGCCTGCCTGATCTGTGCCAAGCTACCAGAGGGTGAGCACAGGTTAATTTAAAGTATGAATCTAGCTTTCCCTGACCAGGATTGTGTTCCCTACTTGGGCAGGGGGAAAACCTCTGCTAATTAAAGAACCAATTTCTAACACACATTGCTGACAATGTTCTGTATGTAATGTATTCATAATCTGTTACAGATGCCATTAGAATGGTATCACAGCAGAATATCATGGCCTAAATATTGTCTGACAAAAGTATTATGGCCAAAATATATTTAACATTAACTTCACCAGGTTGAAGAAAACAACAGAAACTCTACACAGATAGTAGCAATACTTTGCAAATGATATTGAGACCACAAAATGTATGTCAGACATTTTTTCCATTATCAATATTCTGACATACATCCACTTTGAACATCTGTTTGATTTCCTTGTGTAGAATTATAAAAATGGTTATCGCTGCTCAATAGGCTGTGGATTTTAGGATGGTATTACTATGCAAACCATATAGGCCCAGCATGGCAGATGTATTGGTAATTTACAAGAAATATGATTTGACCTTTTGGAGAAACTGCGGGTTTTGCATGGAGGGAAGTACAGCAGATTTCAAGGATGAATAAAAAAAAAAGAAATGATGAATAAAATAAAGAATGAGAGGAACCTCTAATCATACTAGATTTACACTTAGCGGAAGCTACATCCAATTCTGCACATCCAGAGAAAATGTACTTCTATAGAAATGTAGGTTTTAGATCATAGGGCCTTATGCATGTTTTTCCAGAAAGCCTCCTGGAAAAGTATTGGAACAAGTTTGGAAAATATATTGGGCGGATAGCATTGAGTTGCAGAGCATCATGCAATTATCTACTCAAAATATTTCTTCAATTGGTGAATTATATTTTATATTATCTCAAAATGAGAACTGGCATCCATTTTTCCAGATGTACTAAAAGACTAGTCACAAAAGTGGTCGGAAAATATGCACTGACTCATTAGAAACCGTTTTTTCATTTTATGATGCAATTTATGTTTCAATGGATCTCATCGCAAAAACTTCACTTGTAGGGGGTTGTCGAGCTATCTGCTCAATGAATGTGAACTAGGAGGTCACTATTTGTGAAAACCCTGTCATGGGCTACAAACACAACAATGTGGTCTGCAAAGGACAGCAGCACACAGTCTCTGTGTTTATTTTCCCAAATAGGAAACTTTTTTTAAACGCAGTCCATGTTCCTTAAAGGAACCGGTGTTGCTAAAAAAATGATTCCCCTTTTGAAAAGCAGTGGGGGAAGCATGCATTGGTTCCCTGCTCACTTTCGGCTCCCCCTGTAGTTGCCTGGCACGATTCCAAAAGGAGATGCTGCCCAGTGTACAGATCTAGCTCTTGATGAATCTGCTATCACTTCCCTTGAGGAGTCGGTTCAATGGTTTGGGACTGCAGTTGCGATTGCAAACCATTCATACATTCCATGAATCACAATTTTTAGAGAACATCTCTTTCATGCCCCTTTCTTATTTGGGGAATAGAATAGGTCAGTAAACTCATTAGAGAGACAGAAAAGCTTTTAAGACTCACAAAATGGCGCGAGCACATACCAAAAGCCGTTTTGTGATTGCACACCTTGTGAGTAAGTGAATCTCAGGGTTTGCAACCACAACATGTCTTTGGACAGCTAAGCATTAGTTGAGTGAACTTTTTCCTAACTATCCTGTAGAAACAATAAATAAAGAAGATATTCAAAAATAGATATTTTCATTTTCAGAGTGAATATTTTTCAATTACAGGAAATGTCAAAACAGCAGGTGATGTAGCAACAATATTCATGAAATCAAAATCATGTTTGAGAAATGAAGTAAGGGAAAGGAACTGGCAGTAGAGCTTCCTAAATCCTTCTCCAATCTCCTGAAGCTTATTCTATGCAGCATTGTAATATGTTAATACTCTCAAAAAAGCCTATTACCTAATAATAATTATAATTTGCTCTCATATGGAGCTTCATTGCATAGAAATACAAAATGTATTTTACTCACATTGCCAGATTCCAACTTTTAAACTTGGCCCTTTCTGCAGGGTAATACCCAAACCTTTCGATTCTTCCTCCTATTTTTTTCCTTAGCTGTTTTAGGCGATAGGCTAAAGTGCATATGCTCTGTGTGTAAAATTATGATAATAATTGGTTATCCCTGATTGGCATATTTGATTGACTGGTAAGTCCCCAGTAAAGTGCGAGTGTGCCAGGGCCTGTAAATCAAATGCTGATAGTGGGCTAGCAACACCAATTGTGCCACCGGCATGAGTAGCCCTGAAAAGGTATCTCAGACCTGCCACTGCAGTGTCTGTGCACAGTTTGTGCACTGCCATGTTGACTTGGCAAGTGCACTCATTTGCCAGACCCTAACCTTCCCTTTTCAAACAAGTAAAGCACCCCTATGGTAGGCCCAAGGTACCCCACAGGCAGGGTGCACTGAATGTGAAAGGTAGGATATGTACTGGCGTGTGTGACATGTCCTGATAGTAAAGTACTGCCAATTCGTTTTTCACAATTGAAAGACTATCTGTCCCATAGGATAGAATGGGAAATACTCTGTAACATCTTACGAGTATATCTTCCCATTGGGTCAAGATAGAGAAATAAAGTTTAGGCTATCTGAAACTCAGAATTAATTAACACACCTTTTAGTAAAGATGTTTTTAAATTGTGTGTTTGAAAATGCTTCTTATAGAAAGTAGGCATTTTCATGGTTAACCATTCTGTGTGCCTCTGCCTGTTTGTGGATTGACTCTCTGGTTTTGGAGTGACAGGGGCTGGAGATGTACCTTCACTGTAGACAGCCACTGGGAGCTTGGGGTGTGCCTAGCCCTTCCTGGATGACTCAGAGCTGAGCTGAATAGACCATGGCTGAATTCAGAGCGTGGGAGGCGTTTTCCTTGCTCTTGAATAGGGCCTGTCTCCCTTGCACAATGCTGTTTCCACCCCCTGTGGTCATACTGCACCACTGAGGTCAGAACTGGTTTGGACTGGGCTCAGAGACCCTTGCACAAAGAGAACAAGGACACAATGGGGTATACATAGTAGATGTTAAACTCCAGAACTTTAGATCACTTCTGGACTCAAGAGGAACCTTTGTCAAGGAGAAGAGCTGAAGAACTGTATGTAGGAGTACTGCCCCTTTGCTTTGTGCTATGTGGGGTTGGACTACAGTTGCTGTTTCTGCAAAGTGGAGGACAAAGACTGGGAGTTTACTGTGAACTGGCTTGAAGAAGAATATCCAAGGGCCTGAGTGTGCTGGTCATGTTCTGAAGTCTCAGGGACACAAAGACTTCCCCCCCCAGCTCCCCTGAATTCTACTGATGAGAGTTCTGCCCTGCAAGGAGGTGCCTATTCCAGTTTTGGGCCTCTGGCGTTTATTCCTGCTGTTGGGAGCTGGATAAAACCTAAGTGAAGTAGGAAAATCTGCCTTTGAAACCATCAGCGATGCCGCTGTGACGCCATGACCTGCACCGAGGCCCGGGGCATCGCTCGTGAAGTGCATGACGCACTGCTGGGCCTCCACCACAGCTCCGACCCACTTTGATGGCTTCCGACGCCTGCATTATCGGCATTTACCGACACCAGCGCTCGCTCCAACACCGTCATCGCCGTGCCTGCATCCTGTTATTGTGGCACCGATAACCGCTGAGGGCGACTCCACAAACTCGCCAACTTCGCATCGTCACTGAAACCGATGCCTCACCGCCAAAGCAACCGTCTTTCCCTGTCCTGTACTCGACATGTCGCCTCCTCGCAGACACAACGCCTCACCTCCCCCATGGAAGCCAGGAAGCCATCCTTGACCTCGGCACCTATGCCATGCATCGTCATAGACTTCGTTTCCAATGTACTGTTTGTCTGGGGGTTTGTGTGACTCTGTGCCCGATGCTGTATTCATCGCAGTCGGCACCCTACTTTGGATTTATTGCTGTCACTATGTCGCAATAGCCCAGGAGGAGCTATTTGTTTTCTACAAACTTTATTTTTGCAATAACTGTTCTAAAGTCATATCATGTTATGTTGGATTTATGTCGTTTTGCTCTTGTTAAGTTTAGATAAAGATACTTTATTTTTCTAAACTGAGTTGGTGTCCATTTGTGGTGTTCTCACTGTATTACTGTGTATTTTGAGTACAAATCCTTTACACATTGCCTTTGGGATAAACCTGTTTTCTCGTGCCAAGCTACCGAGGGGTTGAGCAGGGGTTATCTAAAATGTGTATCCTCCTCAACCTGACTAGAAGCAAGGGTCCCTATTTGGACAAAGGTACCTACCTCTGCCAACTAGAGACCCCCATTTCTATGACCGACTTGCCCTTTCCAGAACTCAAAGTTGTTGCCTGCAAATCACAACAGATGTTAGCAGTGAGCTTTTAACTCATTGAGTAATTTTGACTGCTCAGTGAGTACATTTCATAGACTTTCAGTGAACTTGATATATAAGAAAGCTTTTCCTGAAAATACTCCTTGAAAATATGTTTTTATATCTCAATATTGATTTTAAATATTGGTGCTAAAACAAGCTTGGCCAAAATTATTAAATACAGTACAAAACAACCATAGGAAAGTGAACTTTCTCTCTGTTTGACACCTGTCTGTTCTGTTCTCTAGTTAAACCTCTCTGACCACCTCTACCCAGTGCCATCTGAGAGAATGTTTCATTCCTGCACAAGACATATTTCAGCTCTTTTTTTGTCCCCATGTTAAAGTTTCACATATAAGTCAGTATGGCTTGGCATGTGTTGGTTGACTTAGGAGGAAATAGGTAATAAACTTCAAGTTTGTTCCCTATAGGGGCCTTCAAGTCTGCCTGGGGCCCCCGAAATTCTTAAGATGACACTGTCCTCTTTACAGGTTTACTAAAAAGACCTTGGACTTTTTGGGTACAACTCACAAAGGCATGTAAGACTACTTAGAAAAAGTACTCTTTTTCCCCTACTCATAAATGCTTTTGTGAATCGACGAATCGACCAACTGCTACGATATATATGAAGCACTTACAAGGCTGCATCTTAACCACCATTACGTATGAACAGTTGATGGCTTGCAAATGCATAAGAAGATTGTTTTGACTGTTCTTCGTGAATTTGCTGGCGTTTGGCCTAACATTTGTAGAAACGTCGATCCATTCATTATTTAAGATTCCAAACTATCTGGACCAGAATGGGTATTATAGTTTGTTTGAAGGTACAAAGACTTGGATAAATAGACAACCCAGTGACTTCACGTATTCCAAATTCTACATTTAATGCAAATACCATTCAAGCCAGCAAACGTGAAGAATGAATACTTTTCTCAGCAATAGCATGAATAATTACGAATAATTTATTGAGAAGCTTTTTGAAACAGGTTGGGACTTTCGCTCCTGAAAGAACATTCATGAAGTGTGAGGTTTTCAAGCCCCAACATAGCGAAAGTCTGGAGAGCTGCAAATACTTTCATAGAATCTTCACATAATCAAAAAAATAATTTGCAAGCCCTATTAGAAATAGACATCATTGCATGAGCACTTATCTGTTAATGCGAGTTGCCTAAAGATTTCTTATATTTAAAGCTTGTGCGCATGACGTACAAAGTAATGGATTTAATAACAGCTCAGTTATTAAGTCTATCATGCAGGATTGAAGGCACCGATATAATGGCGGACATTTTTCAACATAGGAAGAAGTGCATGGGCTCGCTGAGTGATGAAGGAAGGACAGATAAGGCAAAACCAAAGGGGATGATGGACGGAGTGTTGAACATTGCAATTACTCACCCCCAGTCAACTGATCTGGGTTTAATCCATCATCATTCTTTAGCTCACTCCGCCACCCCTGTTCAGACATGGCCATATGCAAATCAGTCTGACCATGTGCCTCATGGGAACAGTCCAGCACGAACTGCCAAGCCATGTCTTCCCTGGACCGGAAAGAAGCATACTGGGACCGGTTTCTGGCTAATTAGCCGTCATCAGCCAGGCTAGCTTGAATCCAGTGGCAAAGTGAGCAAGGGACCCACGTCTGGATATACCCTGCCAACTTAGGGTGAACAAAGCAAAACCAAAGGGGTTGATGGACGGAGTGTTGAACATTGCAAGCACTCACCCCCAGTCAACTGATCTGGGTTTAATCCATCATCATTCTTTAGCTCACTCCGCCACCCCAGTTCAAACATGGCCATATGCAAATCAGTCTGAACCTGTGCCTCATGGGAACAGTCCAGCACGAACTGCCAAGCCATGTCTTCCCTGGACCGGAAACAAGCATCCTGGGACTGGTGTCTGGCTAATCAGCCGTCATCTGCTAGGCTAACTTGAATCCAGTGGCAAAGTGAGCAAGGGACCCAGGTCTGGGCATAACCTGCCAACTTAGGGCGAACAAAGCAAAACCAAAGGGGATGATGTACGGAGTGCTGAGGACAGATAAGTCATTACATAAGTCATCTCCAAGGACTGGTAAATTCGTATGGTGTTGACTTGCCATATGAAGGTTGACATTATAGCTAATACTGGCGCCGTGTTGCGATGTTCTAATCGGGCGACATTCGCTACACTCCTGTCTGTGCACAGGAAAGGAACAATTTAAATATCAGTCTACTTCTATTGTACGTTGCACGTTTTTGTGCTGAACACTGAACCCCTGCCTGCAGTTTGTGTGCTGGTCATTGTTGCATACACAACACTTTTCCCTCAGTGCACACTATAAGTAGCACTGTATGCTCATGACTGCACACTCCCTTGAGAGAAAGGTCTACTAAAACGTGCTGATGAGGACAGTAAACCTCTACACAAAATATCTTCGAACTACGCTGTTTCAAATGGGGGTCTCTATTTGGGAGAGAGAGGTGCCTTTGTCCAAAGAGGGACCCTTGCTTCTAGTCAAGGCAAGGGGGATACATTATTAAAATAACCCCTGCTCACCCCCTTGGTAGCTTGGCAAAAGTGGACAGGCTTATCTCAGAGGCAGTATGTAAAGCATTTGTGAACACACACCGTAATACAGTGAAAACACTACGAATGGACACCACACCAGTTTAGAAAAATAGTTAATCTTTATATAAAACAAAACAAGACCAAACAACAAAAATGCACAATACAGTATCAAAAATATCCTTAAAAATAGCTTATTCACTTAAATACAGTCTCTAGCAATAAATAACTCCACCTGGAGTTATTAAGACGTAATGACAGATAAAAATCCCAAAGTACGGCGCCGGCCACGAGGTGCGGGGCATCGGGCCTACAAAGAACAGTACCTTGGAAAAACGATGAAAACTAGGACGGCTCACGGCATCAGGGATGTGATGCTTCATTGGCACAGCGCGGCGTCGGTTCCTTACAACCCCAGTGGAGGTGAAGCCTCTGTTCCTTACTGCAGCGCAGGGAAGGCGAAACAACTGTTTCTTACTGTTTCGGGGAGGTGACATCATGATGGCGCCGAAGCCTCTGTTTCTTACGATGGCGTGATGTTGATGCATTCAGGGAGTCACCCACATCAAGGATCGGCTTCGCGATGATGAAGTCGGCTTCAGAGTCGATGCGGCACAGCAGCAGGCGTCGGGCCCACGTCGCAAGTCGGAGCAGCGCCCACAGCTTTGGGCAGGTAATGGTGTCACTCGCTGGCGTCAATGTGGCATGGCAACTGGCATTGGGCCTACGTCGCACGTCAGAGCAGTGCTCACGGCTTCGGTGCAGGTTACGGTGTCGCTCGCCAGCGTCGGTGTTGCAATTTCCTTCTGTAGCAGCTAAAACAGCAGTTTTAGATGCAGGAAGATAAAAGGGGTTCAGTCTTTGTGTTCCAGAGACTTCAGAACAGGAGGCAAGCTCAGTTTCAACCCCTTGGAGATCTTTTCTTCAAGCAGGTGACAAAGCAAAACAGCAAAGTCCTTCTTCTCCTTTCCTTGACTGCAAGCAGCCACTGCAGGCCGAGCCCAGGCAGCAACAGGCACAGGGGCAGTATTTCTCCTCAGCTTATCCGGCTCTTCTCCTTGGCAAAGGTGTCCTCTTGATTTCCCAGAAGTGATCTAAAAGTCTGGGGTCTGGGCCCCACTTTTTATACACACAAATCCTTTGTTCTCTGAAGGCAGAGAGTGACTGTACCCAGCGAAAAACAGTTCTGTCCTCACTGGTGCAGCTTCCATGGCAGGAGGTGGAGATAGCATTGCTGAAGGCTGACCAGGCCCAGGCAGGTGAAAGGAAATCTCCTCACCCTACTCTGAATGCAACCCAGGTCCATTCAGCCCAGCCCTGACTCATCAGACTTCTGGAGCCACAGCCCTCTCCAGCCCCCCTGTCATCCAAAAGCCAGACGTGCAATACACAAACCTAGCAGAGGCACACTGGACTGTTAGGAAAGAAAATGCCTACTTTCTAAAAGTGGTATTTTCCAAACACAGAATGTAAAAATCCCCCTCACTAAAAGATGCATCATAACATTCTGAGTTCAGGCATACTAAACTTTATTTTGCGATCTTGTTCCTCAGGTCAGTTATGTTTATAAGATGTTGTAAACTAACTTCCCATTCTGGCCTATGGGAACAGATAGCCGTGCAATAGTGAAAAATGCAATTACCAGTAGTTCACTACCAGGACATGCCACACACATTAGGGCATGTCCTACCTTTCACATACAATGCACCTTGCCCACAGGGGTACCTTGGGCCTACCTTAGGAATGACTAATATGTAGAAAGTGGAAGGTTTAGGGGCTGGCAAGTGTGTGCACTTGCCAAGCCGACATGGCAGTCCCCGACTGCACACAGGCTCTGAAATGGCAGGCCTGAGCCACATTTTACAAGCTGCTTCTGTGGGTGGCACAATCAGTGCTGCAAGCCCACCAACAGCATTTCATTTACAGGCCTTGGGCACACTTGGTGCACTGTACTAGGGTCTGACAAGTAAATAAAATAGCCACTCATGAAATCACTAATCCATAATAACAATTTACAAAGGGAGCACTTGAACGTTGGCACTGAACAGCAGTGGCAAAGGGCCCAAAGCATCTAGACCAGCAAACACACAGGAGGCAACAGCAAAGAAAATGGAAGGGAGACCCACGCCAATGATGCCAGGTATAACAGATGCACAACCCACACCCAGTGCAGTAACCAGCTAAATGGATGATGATCATAAGAACTACCATACCCGGGACCAGCAGAGCTGCTCAAAGCTGCCAACTCTCTGAAAACCATAATCTGCGTTTCTATTGCTCACAAGCCTTCTTCCACTGCATAGCTAAGCACTTAACATAATAAGCACTTCTCAGTGGTCATCACGCATGCCATGCAAAAGCTTCCCATATAGGATCAAAACCAAAGACAACACCATTCAACCCAACACCCTACATGTAGTGATTCGCTTCTGTGCTCCACATAGGTGTAGTAAAAGACACACAAGTGTAGTAAGCACTATATAAATGTTGCAATACAGTACAATACAAAAGTTAAAAAAGAGAACCATGCTGGACTTGTATGCAATTTTGTTTTCTCTCAAACCATGTTTTGCCGAAAGAGGGCTGAGATGGCATTGGAATGCAAGCTGAAGAGTGTTTCCTTCTATTGAATTATGAACTTAGAATCAATGCAGAAGTAATGTGAGTCTCACCGCCTCCCTCCTCAGAAAGTGCCATATGTCTGCGTATCAGAAAACGTGTAGATAGGTTATTCTTTTTAAAGTGGTTCAACAGGTAGAAGTTCAAATTGAGTACTTTCACTCTTGGGTTACAAATGCCCAAACATGGTTTATGTGCAATTGCCTCATTTTACATATCCTGGTTTCTAGCAAAGAAATACAACCTTCATTTTATCTCAGACCAAAACCTTTCAAGAAGAAAGGCAAAGGGAACAGTTCATTATTATGTAATTTCTGTAGTGATTTGGACACTTTTCTTTTACATATATGCAATTAAACTACATGTTTTCATTGACACAGACTTTCTTAAATCAACATGGAAATATATGGAACATGTAAGCATTTATGGATCGATGCATATCATCGTTGTTGGACTTGGCCCTTTTGGCAGGTTCACCCCGAAACATTTTGCGTTCTCCTAGCCTTTTTCTGTAACCTGGTGTTGGTGATTTTAGGCCTCTGAGCACTTTAGCACTGGGGTCCAGTGTAAAGTGCGTGTGCTCTCTGTGTATGTGTGGTGAGATGGGCCTGCCCTCCCATAGGAATGCATGGGGATGTGTGTGTCCCTGGTAGTTCCTGGTGTGAGAGGAGTGCAGGGTCGAGTTTGGCATGTGCGAACTCATGAGAATAAATGGTGCGCAATGGTGTGCGCAGATTTATGGTGACTAGTGGAGAAGTGCCACTTCTAGAAGTTGGCCTTTCTGTGTACTGTGTGTATGCCTGCCTGATGTGGAGTGCATATCTGGCTTGTGATTGACAGGAGCTGAGAGGGCTGGGGAATTCCAGGAGACAGGGTGAGTCTGCCCGGTGGTGAATGGAGAGATCTGCATGTAGATGGGAGGGAGGAGTTGCACCTGGGACCTGAATAGGACTCTGCCTTCCCTCCACAATGCTGGCTCAGCCCCCTGTGGTGCGTCTGAGCACCTAGCCCCCTCCTGAAAAAGGAGAGAGGAGCTGAGCAAAACAAAGTGCCCCAAAGCTCCCCTAAACCAGTTGCAACTGGTTTTACCCAAGCCCTGCACTAAAGACAAAGCAAAAGGGTGTATAAAAGTAGGGGCTGTGACCCCATAATGTTGTCCAGTTCTTGGTTGCTGTTCCTGCTGGGGTGTGCTGCTGCTGGGGCCCAGGGGAGGCTGCCATAAGGGCTTGCCTCCCTGGGCCCTGCACTGCCCCCTGATGCCTAAAGAACTTTTTGGGAACCCCTTTGCGTTTTCCTTCTTATTCCCAAGGACCTTCAGGACTTTTTGCTGACTTCTGCGCCCTGTGAGCGCTTTGCCCTGACTTTCCCCAAGGGAGAGGGAGAGCCTGGGGGCTGCGCAGCGCTGCAGCCCCTCTAGGAGGGAATCCCCACCGTAGGGATTCCCCCGTTATGCCCATAGCGGCGGGTGCCTACCCCGCAGTTTTCTTTGTTGCTATGCAGCGCGCCCTGACTTTTGGGACTATTAGGTTAATAGGGCGCCAGGCCCTAATGTGAGTGTGGTGCTAGGAAATGTTATTCATTTAGTATGATTTACGCACCCTGTGTTATACCTCTAAATGTGTTTTATGATTATGAGGTTGTTTTGCATATCATGGTTTATGCTAGTGAGATTATGTGTCACTGTGTGATCTAGACCCCTAATGTAGTTATACTTAGGGGGTTAGGGTCTAATGTGTTTAGACTTCTGAGAGAAGTGCATAATGTGTTTATGCTGGTGAGGTTGGCGCAGAATGTAATTCGAGCCTGATGTGATGCTGTGCATAATGTAGTTTATGTTACAGGCCGATGCTAAGTACAGTGATTACCAGTAGTTACTGGTTGTGTTCTATGTTTATGATAAATTCTACATTTACTAAGTTCACTTTGTGATGGTACTGACAGTGGTTCAGTTGGCCCTGTCAGGTGTAAATAATCCCTTGTAAATATTGCCCAGTGCCAGTTGGCACAGTGTATATTGTGTGATTACTAATCTAATGTGTTATGAGAATACAAAGGCTATTTTTGATATAACCTTGTGTGGAGTTCCTTTTGTGGTGTGCCTGGGATGTTGGTGCTGTGTGCGTGCTCAAATGCTTTACACATGGCCTCCGGGATAAGCTTGACTGCTCGTGTCAAGCTACCAAGGGGGTGAGCAGGGGTTATCTTTGGCGTGTAACTTCCTTGCCCTGACTAGAGTGGTGGTCTCTGCCTGGCTTTGGCGCAAGCCTTAGCCAACCGGAGATCCCATTTCTAACAATCGTGTTACCTACATTATAGGATGCATGTTTTCGTGGGGTTCCATTTTTATACAGGCACCCTCAGGCACGCAAATATAAGCATGACACTTTTGCAATTCCGTGCTTTTTTTTGCAGGAAAGTTTAGATTACCTGGTGTTTGGGCAATTCCAAGCCACATAACCTCTGTAAAACAGACGTTAGCTATTGCTAGCAGACGTGCTCGAATGTGGATGGCATGACATCACTTCTTAAGATCGGATATTCAGATGTTGAAAAAGGTAGTAGAGTTTATAGATGTGTGTAAAATTCAATTTCCTCCACCATTGATCCGACATTTTGGTCAGTATTTTTAATCTTTGTGATTGGCAGGTGGCCTATAATTGAACTCACAATGTACTCCACAATCAGATTGCTTTTTCGAGCGTTGAGATATCTGTTTTTTTCTTTCTATGAAAAGAAGTCATGAATCAGAGAGTTTGAGGCCTGGCTCAGATGTTCATGCTTTAACTGCAAACTATTTAAACAGTTCTCCTAAAAACAAATCTTCAGAAGTTTGCAGTAACTGATATGAAAATGTAAAACATCTGTCTGGCATCAGGATCGGAACTCAGCATGACCAAGTTCCTACCTACAAAACAAAGGGGCAGATTTACAAGGTCTGGCGCATCTCTGCAAATCAGCAGGGATGCGCCAGAACACTTGTGACCCGCAAAACCACCCGTGCGCCACCACTGATGCGCCGCATTTACAATACGGTGCGCCGTGGCGCATGGATGGGCAGATGCGTGGCGCATCCCCCGGCGGAAATGCGGTGCATTGCTGGAGTCGCGTCGCAAGCACGACGCGGCTCCAGCAAGGCTCGGTGGGTGCCCTATGGCTAACATGCTGCGTCAAGGGCTTTGACGCAGCATGGCCGTAAAAGTGACTCCGTGAAATCTTGTAGATTTCACTGCATCACTTTTACGAGGCGTACCTGCGAGAGAACGCCCACCCTGCGCTGGAACGCCCACATGAAACCTGACGCAGGTTTCATGTGGCGCAGGGGTTTACAATGTGACACATCTCCCTAGATGCGTCACGTTGTAAATACGGCGCAACATGGCGCAGGATTTACGCTGCTACTGCATCACAGAAGTGACGCATCAGCGGTGTAAATGTGTTGCAAGGGGCTTGTAAATCTGCCCCATAGTATGAAAATCTGTGAATCAGGTTGTACAATGAAAATGTGTAAGCAAAAATTTAAACTACAAAAAATAACTATAAAAAAGCAACATTTGTATTCAAGTACACATAAAAAATGCTTCGAAGCAGATGCATAATGTTCCACCTGTTTAAAAGGTGATACGGGACAAAGTAAAGGAAAATTTGAATAAAGTGTAAAAAAAAACAAAGAAAAAGACTGCAAAAACGAGAAAACTAGCCCAGCACTCATCTGTAAAACGCATATAGCATTCAAACAAAGGAAGACATAGCAAGCTTTAAGCAAAGATTACAAGAAATTTAACACACAACAATGGCAACGCATTTCTACATTTTTAAAATAATCACACGCACACTCAAGAAAAGAAAAGAAAATGACTTCAAAATATACTAGTATAAGCTATAATTTATAGCACATACATGAAAAAAGTGAAAAGGATGCGATGAAATGCACAATCGAAAACAGTCACAACACCAAAGTGTGTGGGCAATACAGCCACACTATGAAGTTATCAATAAAAAAACAGAAACACCTGTCCATAACCACAGAAATATACATCGAGCAGTCTATGTATTTTATATGCCCAGCGTCCTCCTACTTTCTACATTACTTTTTTTTATAGCCAAAAAAGCTAGACGTATTGGAGCATTGTTCAAATCTTTCATGTATCAAAATGATACTTTCCTAGAGATAGCATACCCCATTTTGTAGCAGAGTTATATTCGTCTTGGCAGCTTTAGCAGTCATGCCAAGCTTTCCTTGATTTCCAACATGACTGCTGGCCTCACTTTTTCCCCGTTTTCCAGCTCAAGGGCAGGCTTGCCCACTGGAGGTGTTGTTACTAGGCTGTTCTCTTGTATAGTACTACTTACCTCATTCTGCTGGGCTTCCAAGACCAGTAGATTCTAGAAACATCCATTAGCAGATAATATTCCCAGGTCACTGTCTTATTCGAGGATTGTGTATTCGAGTTCAGTGGAAGAAAGCATCAACGTGTCATTTATTTCTGTAGTGTCTGAAAAATATATCAGAGAACCAATTACAATTCAGTACTTTTTCAATCTTGACGGTACGATCAGGATAATGAATAAAATAATATAAAATGGAATATAATATTTATCCATAATCACCACAACAACACGCAGTGAAGGTTAGGCTCACTTATACATGATTCACATGACAGGCCCTTTTCCTCTCATAACAGTTTACTGTTTCTTACCATTTTTTTCAGAATTAATGGCAATATACCCGATGGTAATTTCTGTAGACAACAGTAGGCCTGGGCGAAAATTTCGTTCTGTTCGCGGAAATTGCGATAATTTGACATTTTCGCGTTCCGCGGAGAGCGCGAAAATGTCAAAAATTCCGGTTTCCGCAGCTTGGCGATAATTTGTTTCTTGCTCGTGCTGTAAAATAATACATTCTCGCGCGCGCGCGATCGCCTTACCTGAATCCCTGCGTTCGCCGACAAGTTTTCTTGATCCGGTCGCGTTCTCCATGAGATGTTGTATTGTTTTTAGCCATTTGCGCTGTCTCGCAACAGTTCGCGCCCGCAGTGACATCATGCGTCGCGCGATCACGTCTTTCTTCTCGCGATCATGCACCGCGAGACAACTCAAAACAAGATGGCCGCGCCCGCAAGCAACCACATGGGTAAGTTGGCGACCCACAACCATGCAGAAAATCTCGCGAACATGCCGGAAAAAAACTTCCGCATCTTCGCGATTTTTCCGCTTGTTTGCGATAATTTTAAACATTTTCGCGATAATTTGGGAAAAGTTAATTTCGCAAATTTCGCCCACCCCTAGACAACAGTACAAGAGAATAATTCTGACACTATACACTCTCCATTGGAAATATCTTCCCTATAGACATTGCAGAAACATTGGGATGGGCATGTTCCCTGCATGGTAAATGAGCTCTCACCCCTTGCCTGACTACAAGAACAACTGATAGCCTTACTTTTTACCTTGCCCGGGCATCACATTAATCTAGTGTGGGCACATAGGCCTAGGCATTTCCTTGACAATCTAAGATCCAAGACCAATCCTGTGACTACGAGGTGTGCACCACGCGTGCTCGTACAGTAGGCAGTGAGCTACCGTCCATGCCTTGAGTGTATCACTTTAAGTGCTGGTGGCAGTGTACTGTGTTTTTGAATCTCTTGGATGATCAGACATTTACCCTGTGTTAGTGTGAGCTCAGGCTACTGACTGACCAAGTATAAAATTCCACTGTGATTTAGAAATCAGAACTTGGTGCTGGCGTCCCATATTGGCAAGTCAAGTGCGTGTGTAGAGCATATGCAGTATATGCATGGCAGTAGCACTCTGTGTGTTTTGTGACTCTGATCCATTTTGGATCCCCTGGTGTAGCATGGCACAAGCTGAAAGATGTGTACAGCTTCGTCCAGAAATTGGTAGTCTATTGGCTATATTCCTATATTCCCTTTAGAAATTCCATGAGGGCCTTCTTATCAAAGTATTGCTGATGAATTCTTGCAGAGTACTGCCTTTTGATAAATGGTAAGGGTGAGGAGTGGAACTGTAGTTCCTTTTGTGCAAGGCAGGGCCTGCCCTTTTGTTTGTCTCCAATTGCTGAGATTACAGTTTGAATTGCCATTAGATGCTGACAGTCCTTAACAAACCTCTTGTGTTTACTTTCTTAGGGGCATATTATCAAGCACGGTGTTAAAATTATCGCCGCTTTAGTGGGAGAAAACTGCCGCTAAAGCGGCAATAATAGGCTTCATAATATGCCCTTGAGAATTCCAATAGAAGCCCATGTTGTCACCAGAACATGGGCTTCTCTTGGAATTCCCAAGGGCATATTAGTTTACCGTTTCTTGATAATATGCCCCTTTTTTGGGATTGTAGAGTAATCTTTCTAAATACTTCTGTTTGCACTTTGAGTTATGAAGATTATTTTTAAACCATGGGGCAAGGATGAGCTGTCAATAGACTAATGCATCTGTAAAGGGGCTATTATGTCAAGAGCTGATTTTATTCAAGCGTTTAAGTTAGCAGTGGCAGTAGATACATCATTGGAGAGAGGTACACTAAGGCTATCAAATAGGTTGGTAGATTTAGTATTGTCTTTGTTTTCGAGGTGAAGGTTTAAGTCACCAATGACAGTGAATTAGTAGAAAAAATGGAAGAAGACAATCTAAGAGTTTTATGAAAAAAAAATGTATTCCTGGTCCAGGGAGATGATTTATTAGGTAGCAGGAGAAATAGAATATTGGGTTAATTTCAAGTGATAGAGATCACATTATGCTTTCCGTATCCTTGGTATCGCTGAGAAACCACATTCAATTTCTGTCTAGTGGATTTTTGCTTTTCCACCTCCTGGCCTGCGAAGGAGATCACATCAATGGATGGCATATCCATGGGGGTTCAGCTAGGATGTTAGGACCAGAGATGTCTTATCAGGTTGGTGTGAGGTGAGAAGCATGACGATAAACTATTGGTGTTTAAGAAGGGACCTCACAATGAGTAAGTAACATTTTATAAAAGGAACAATGTAGATCGATTAAATCACCCAAGTAGTATCAGGATACAATAATGGCAATGGATCTTACCGAGGCTTAAAGCGCCTACATTAAAACATCCTAATGAAAGTGATAAATAATGCAAGTAACAGTGCATGTGCATAAACATTCGGTACCAGCACATGTATTAATGCCACCAACACATAATCTATTACAAAATCTGTGCACATTGCCAACGATTACATTAATAACATGTGTGATCAAATGACTAAATGGTGGAGTTTAAAGGTGATGAAAATCATGTTTTGAAACAAAACAGACACATATAACATACACAAAAATTCTCAGAGGTACATATGGGCAATGGACATTCTGATGTGTGTGCATGTGTTTTGTTAGGAGAAACTGCTAGTAACCATTAGAGGTAAATTAATGGGCGGAGCACAGCAGGTGCCCTAGATCAAGAAAGAGGGAGATTTACTATTAGTAGTAGACCCGTGAATACCTAAAAATGCCACATCTCCTCAGGTGAGGCATAATGAGGAGAAATATCTTTGTTTCTCCTTTTGTGCAGGAAGGTGTCCCTTCCTGCACAAACAAAATTCTGCCTACAATGCAAGCTCTCTTTCACCATGACGCAAGGGTGCCTGCATAGGTGCTAGGCAGCCAAAAAGTGTGCCAACGCAAGGATAGGACAGGAATGTGTTGCATAATGTTAAATATGGTGCATTCTTACCCTTTCCCTTTCAGGCAGTCCACCAAGGTGGCTTGCTGCATTATGCTGCATGAAAGTTTAATAAATATGGCTTCTGGCCCAGTGCTTAATTTGTAAAATATTAAGTGCCAGGGCTCTGACCAAGAGGCCACTGCAGCTTGCACCACCCATCACCCTTGTCATCGCTGCCAAAACAACTACTAACCATCTCTCTTCCATGCAAATGCGACAGTTCAGATTATTCCAGGGCTCCAATTTAAATATATATTATATTCCTAAACAACCGTTGTTCTGCTCATCTCTAAATTAGATGAGCAGTGCCACCATGTGGTAGACTGTTCCAAGTATGGTGTTGACAATTAGGTGCCGGTGCCGAGCATTGGAAACTAATTAAGTGCCGGTGCTGAGCACCGTAAAGCACCAACTCAAATTAAGCACTGCTCTGGTCTCTAGTGGAGCATAAACGAAGAGAAGGAAGAGGAAGGTAAAGGAAGAGAAATTCAGGCATGTGGCTTACCAGAAGGCTGTAGTGTTAATAAAGTTTTGTTGGAATATGTTTTTCGACTACTTTGATTAAGAAGGCCATAGATGTTGGTCCTGGTTGTGGTCGTAGAGCGGACAGGTGCAGAAAGGCTTGCCTTAGGTGAACCTTTGAAGCATAGTAGAAGTAGCCTGAGATTGATTGGTAGAGTGACTGAATCTAGAGAGGACACACCGCAGTATAAGAGAAGAAGCCCAGCATGGAGAAGGCAGTGTAGCCAGGTGTGAGACTAAAAACCTGCCTTTTGTGAATGCACACTACAGGAAAAGTTTCTTCAAGAGGTGAGAACATTTTAAACAGAAACTGGAGCTCAGCTGCTCTTAACTCCAGCATCATATTCGTTTGATGCAGGCGCGTACTAAGAAAGGAATACAAATAAAAACAAAAGTGCAGACAATTTGAAACATAAAATACAAAGAAACCAAGCACAAACTGTCTCTTGGTGAGAAAGACAACAATAGTTGGTCTAGCGATCTGTAATAGGAAGAGGGAGTACAGAGGAAGGCAGCTTCAGTAATATGTCTATGTTAAAGTCAGCAGCATTGAGTCAATTCCCTGTGTGCTTTATGATGTACCTGAAGGCTGCAATGGCCAAGTCAATCTGTGAAGCCGAGATCGGTCCAGGGGCCACATCATATCTACTAATCTTCAATATTAAAGTAGTGTAGATGTCTCTTACTTCAGTAAAAAATAAGGCATTTGTAGATAACTCCATCTGGGATTAATGTCATTGTGGTCTATTTGGCTCAGAAGTTCAGCCTGGGCTGTCTTGCAAGTTGGCAATATGAGGTTCATATAATCTTTGTTGAATAATGCAATTGGCCTATTCGAGCCTGGTTCACAGATGGGAGAAGACTCTAAGATACTGATAAGAAAAAAAAGAAGGGGAGCCCTTCCACTGGCAAATAGATTGTTGTAATATTTCAGAATCAACTTGTAAAATTCATCCAGAAATCTAAGGAAAGCCATTCATATCCAAAATACAGCTCTATAAATATGATACCTCTTGAATTACACAACGAGCAGAGCAGATTGAATGTATTATGTCTCAAAACAAATATATGTGGCATAATCAATATACCATGTAGTAAAGCAAATATGATAGACAGCAGAACGAATGCATCACCTGGCTAATTATATAAATACTACATAAGGTAAATTAAATAAGACTTCTACTACAATATATCTCAACCATATGGAAATGGCTATAGGCCTTACTGAAAAGAATATAAGAATATGGCATTTGCTTAAGTGACTGGCATGTGTTAAAAGGAATATGACACATGCTGAAATTACTATGATACACTAAGTTAAATATGATCTTTAAATTAAATGACTATGACACATTTTAAAATAAAGAGATTGATTTTTAAATTGACATGATGAAAATCGAAAAGAATGGCACACTTTGAAAATGGATACTACACCTACTGCAATGAATATGACTGGGGTTGTAATGAATAAGACCGGCATTGAAATGAATATGACACATATTAAAATACATACCACACATTTTAAAATGAATATAATACTCAGTTAATATGTGTCAAAGTAAAATTAATATATCACTTTGACACCAATATGACACATTTTTTAATGAATTAGACATTCACTGAAACGAGTAGGTCAAGTGTTAAAATGATTGCAACCTAAGCTAAAATTAATATGACATGCATTGGAATGAATGTGCTGAAAGGAAAATGACACACATTGAAAGTTGCATGTAATTTGATGACATTAATATTGGATTTACTAAAATTATATGAAGCACTTTAAAATAAATTTGACAATGGCTAAACTCAAGGTGATATATGCTTAAATGAACATGGCATGCATTGAAATATGTATACTATATAGCATAATGATTATGGTGGCTGAAATGAATATTCCTTCTAAAAGTTTTCATATTTCATTTCAGTGTTTGCTATAATCTTTTGAGTTAGGGCCATATTAATTTCAGTATTATTGGCATATATTGTATATGGTATTAAATACCATTCATTAACTAATATAATAATTCTGATATGTATGATATTTGTTTTGCTACTTGTCATATTGATTCCACCATTTATCATATTTGTTTTGAAACACATTATATTAATTCTGGTGTGTCATAGATTTCTTTTGCTCTGTGCAATGCATTTCAGAAGGTGTCACATGTGTGAAGCACATTTTACATTAACAACTTCCAATAATTAATTTAGTGCCTTTATCTAAACAAACAATATTCTAATTCGGTTTTCAGTGAGAATATATGATGCCATTCATTAATATACAGACAAAACATAAGTTGATACCCTCACGCAGAAGGGGCTTAGATATTTCCCAGAGAAATGTAAACACTGTGGCGTGTGAATTTTCTGCAGAAGACAAGTGGATAAATGATTTGTTTCATTCCAAAATTTCAGACTAACAAACATCTATCTAGGCCCATCTTTGGTGATTTGCACAATCAGCAACCTGTAGCGGCTCCTGGAGGGAGTGCTACCGGGTGGTGACGCAGGGCGGGGGAGGGGCAGGGTGGGGGGTAGTAAACTCCGAATTATGGCCGAATGGAGGTAAGTATACAAATAAATAAAATGAATTTCGTTGCACGAGCTGCATCGCCAAATGCGCTGCAGCGCGCACAATGAGTCCAGAAATACATGTCTGATTGCTGACACCAGAATCATAGTAATGTCAAATATCAGACCCAAATAATGGATACCCTGCCAGGATGATAACTTTTGGATCAAGTCAAGTAGGGGTGAGGTGTCATCTAATAATCACATTGCCCTCCTTGTGTCCCTCCTTGAGTTCCCTTTCCCCACTTAATGTAGATATTGCCGATTGCTCTGTCACTCCCACTTGCCACTCATACAATTACACCTAAAACAAAGGACTGCTTGTGTGTAGTTCTATGTCCAAGTGGTGGTAAACTCCGCACATAAGAGACAAGACCAATACAGAGGTAGATCTACCCCTAGATTAATTTCACAACATGATTTGTTTTTCAAAAACTTCTAAATTCCTTTGCGAGTGGACCCTTTATCTCCATGTTATTGTTATAAATTTCTGTTCTCTACAAGGCAAATAGAAAGTCACGCTAATGACACATAAAGACATGAAAATGTGTATGTTTGTGAAAGGGAGAGTTAGAGGTAAAGATTATAACTGCAAGTGAAATTAAAGAACCGTAAGCGATGATTCTGTATGTACATGAATGTCACTCAGTGCTATTTACAGAATAATTTTGAGCATGGATTATTACATAAAAGAGAAAATAAGGAAACAAAATTATTTGGACAAAATCAGCGAGCTATACTTGTCTAGAGCATACTTATGCAGAGACATGTGTTAGTGGCAGGCAATGTAGTTATATAATAAAACAAAACTCAACTTGCACAATAACAATTGTATTCAATGATTTCAGGCTACAGACACAGTACTCTTTATTCTTCTACATTTACAACTGGAAACTCAGGTGGTTAGGAGGTTATCCTAGTGACCATTCGACAGGGAGCGATGGACTGGAAACACCTCTTTTCACAATAGTGAACAGAACAGAAATATATTGGCCTGGTACGTGAGTCTTCACTATGGGTGGGCATAATTTGCATTATTCATTGCAGCGTAATCACGCAGAATTACCTAAGAACGCTGCAAGATTATGCATAATTATGCGAAAAGAGTAATTCTGCTCCTAGAGCTATTTCTTGGAGCACAAATGTCCCTTACATCCACAATGGGACCTTGAATGCATTTTGCACTAAGAAATAGCACTAAATGCAACAGAAATAGCACTTAATGCAACAGAACACGAATAGCAAGCAGCCGCCCCCCCCCCCCCACTCCCTAAATGTTTTCTTGTTGTAGGATTTTCTGCAAATGTACTCCCGGCATTTAGCACTATTTTCTTTGTGCAAATGACCCCCTTGTGTCCACAGTGGGTGCAAGAATGCATTTTGCGCTAAGAAATAGCCTTAAATACAGCAGACCAAAAATACCGGGCGCGGATGTGTGCTCCCATTCGCTGAATGTGGTCTTGAGGTAGGATTTTCCCCAAAATTAGTTATACGAGTAGAAGTAATTGCGTCATTCTCAATAATTACGCATCTAAGAGTAACACAACATCACCTAAATTACGGACAGATAATACGCTTTGAAGAAACTCTACCATCTTGCAGCGCTACCCCTAAAAATCCACTCTCTGAGATATTGTACAGTAGGCTGGTCATATGTGCAGATGAACAGTAACTACCATAGGATTTTTTTTTAGATGGGGTGGCTTATATGAATCCGATTTAGTTTAGTAATCATTTTTTTTTGTTCAATATCATTATTAGTTTAAAAACAAGAATTCATACTGTTGTAATAAAATGCAATACAAAATATCATTTTGATCTATAAATACGTGAAAAATTGAATAAACACAGACTTGAAAATAGAGTTCATATTAGCAAAATAATGAAGTCACAAGAAGAACAGAATATATATATATATACATAATATATGCTATAAATTGAGTTTCATATTGCCTGGGTAAGCGGAACTGAAAAAAGAACAGCTCCAACTAGATTTATACCAAACTTTGTTGTATTGCTCAGATACAAAAAATACCATAATTAAATGAAGAAGAAGAGAAAAAGACAGGATAGAAAGTAGTAAAGAGGGAAGAACCAAAGAAAGGAAGAGAAAAAGGAGGAGAGATAGATGAGGACAACTGCAACATTAAGGAAAACAAATTAAGGAGTGGAAATAAAAGGATATTGGGCTATCAACCCCTGAGAGGACAATCTCATATATTTATCCAGTGAACTCCAGACAGTATTAGAGATGGAAGGAGTACAGTGTTTCTCTTCAACAGAAATATGAGCCCCACGAAGATATGATACCCATGTCCACCAAGTATGATAAGAAAGGAGATGAAAGGATTTCCACTCTGTTAATATAACTTTGACAGCAATTGATATCAGGAGATATAATAGCTGCATATCAGTATCATCCAAGGATAAAGGAGTTAATGCAGCCCATGGGCCCAATAAGATCATATTTAATGAAAGCTCCAATGAAATATTAAAAATTAGTGATACATTTTTATGAACTAAATCCCCAAAGGATTGTAGTAATGAGCATTCTAAAAACATATGGTGATGAGTGCCTCAGACCAAATTGCAATTCCAAGAAAGATCATTATCCCTAAGCTTCAACTTGTGTAAGCGAGCAGGGGTCCAATGTAGGAGATTCAATGTAAAAAATGTAGATTGAATAGGAGAAGGAGCAATTTTATTCCGTAGGGAAAGCTTCCCAATCAACTGCCAGGTCTCTTGTGATATGCGATTAAACATATTGCTTTCAAAATGATGTGACAATTTATCCTGTGAAATTCTAGACTGTGATGTAAGTGGAGCGGATAAAAACTTATATATTTTTTAAGCATTATGACCTGAACAAGACCACATGGAAAGAAGTGAAATAGTAATCGAGTCTGTACAAAGAAATATTTTAGAAGGGCAGCCTTTAATTTTAAAAAGGAATAAAAATCCATATTATTAAGGTTCTATTTTCTAGCCAATGAAGAAAAGGGAAGAGGATCATAATTGGGATCATAAACATCTCTAGCCAAGACCTTTAGTGGCCCAGGAAGACACCGTAAGAGGATCAATATCTGTAACAATTTTAGGGTTATACCATAATGAAGACCACCTCGATTTATGAATGGGTTTGGAAGCCTTTTTGTCTATAAATTTTAGTGTGTTAATTGTGTCTGAAATAATACGGTCTGAATGAGGAAGCACAAGCTTAGAAGCAATTAGAAAAGAAGGAGTAGAAAGAGGAGTACATAGCTCTTGTTCAATATAAATCCACGGGGGGGGGGGTATCATGGGAATCCGATAAAAACCAAAGAGCACCCTGAGATGCTAAAAAGGCAACTTGATACACGTTCCAGTCTGGAAGATTACATCCACCCAGAACAGAAGGCTTTCTAAGATATTTATATGAGATTCTAGAACGCTTATCACTCCACAAATATTTTGACATCAGTAAATCAATCTCATGAAAAAAGGATGAGGAAAGCTTTACAGGCAACATGGAGGATATAAAGTTCATAATCGGAGTTATCATCATTTTAAGAGTTTGGAGTCTGCCCCACCAGGAGATATATTTCGGAGACCAGGAGTACAAAAGATCTTTAACCTTAGCTAAAATATGAGATTCATTATAAGAAATAGTATCTAAAAAGTTGTTACAAAACCAAATTCCTAAGTATTTAATTCAAGTCGATTGCCATTTGAAACCGGCCTCCCCCATTTGAGAAGGAAAACACAACGCATTAAGAGGGAACATTTCCGTATTCTCTTTGTTCAGAGTATACCCTGAGACTAGCGAAAACTCTTTAATAGTACTAGAGACGGCAGTAATGGCAGTAACAATATCTTCAAGAAAGAAGAGAACGTCATTCGCATAGGCAGTCGTTTTAATTGTGTGTGAACCAAATTAAAAGCCTTTGATATCCTGATTTAAATTGAGCAACTGAAGGAGTGGGTCTATAGACAATAGAAAAAGAAGGGGTGATAACGGACACCCCTGTCCTGTGCCCTGACGTAGATTAAAAAAAGAAGACGTAGCCCCATTGACTCTGATGTTAGCATTAGGTTGCGCATATAGGGACATTACCATGTTGATAAAAGAATCTACGAAGTTATGAGACTGGAGTACTGCTTGTAAAAAAGGCCAAGAAACTTTATCGAAAGCCTTTTCGGCATCAAGAGCAATCGCAGCCGATGGCAAGGCAGAGAGTTTCGCTTTCTCCAATATATGACAAAAAGGTTCAGATATTATCTCTAGCAAGTCTGCCTTTTACAAAGCCAGTCTGAAAACCATGGATAAGACTTGGGATATGGCCCTCTAAATGCTTAGCCAGAATTTTGGCAAATATCGTAGTTTCCATATTTAGTAGCGAGATTGGATGGAAATATTTAGGGTCATAATGATCCTTCCCTTCTTTCGGAATCACAACAATAGAAGCCTCAGAGGCTGAACCAGAGACTTTACCAGACAGTACAATGTTATCAAAAACTTTCTTGAGATATTTTATTATTGAGGATGAAAAAGTCTTGTAGAAAGCAATAGGGTAACCATCAGGCCCTGGAGTCACCCTAATGGCTTGAATTATTTCTTCAGAATCAATCGGTTGCTCCAGAGCAATCATCTCCGACTGCGAAATAGTATGTGTAGGAATCGAGGACAAGAACTGCTGACACACAGATAAGTCACATTGCTTCTTGGGAGTGTAAAGTTTTTCATAAACATTGCAAAATGCTTGTGAATTTCTTGAGCATGGAATTTCCTAGAACCATTAGTGTCATTAATATATGAAATCTGAGCAGGTTTGACATTCTCATGTTGATACTTTAAAGTTGCAGCCAACATCTTACCTGCTCTATTCTGTAGCAGCAAGCGTCCAGACTTTTAAGCATGTACACCAATATAAGCTCTCTTAGTGACAATGGAGTTAAAAGAGTATTTCAAATTCTTGATGTCCTGCAAGAGAGACTTATCATTGGAACTTCTATATAATATCTCTTTACGCTTGATCTCATCCTCTAAAGACTGCAGTGACTTTCTAATATCACTATTCCTTTTTGACATTTTTTTGATAATATGACCCCTAATAGTGCATTTAAATGCATCCCATAAAACTATTGGGGAATTCACAGAGGACTCATTATCTTTGAAGAAGTTATCAATTTCCTCAGATAATTCTTTAACTTCATCCTTATCATCCAAAATCTCTGTATTAAGACACCAAGTATGAGGCCCTTTTTTATGTGCCAGATTAAGGAGCGTGAATGAGACAGCTGCATGATCAGAAACAACTATTGGATGGATCATTACGTTACTAGTATGTTTTAAAAGAGCAGCATCAACTAGATGATAATCGATACGAGAAAAACTAGAATGTGGAGAGGAGAAAAACGTGAAATCACTACCCGTAGGGTTATGCAACCTCCAGACGTCAGCAATTGCTTTTGTGACCTAGGAAGACAAAATTTAAAAGCAGAGTGTCTATCTAAGATAGGATCCAAAGGCAAATTAAAATCACCACCAACAATTGTTCTAGCATTTTGAGGGATGTCAGAGAGCTTTTTATTTATGGATGCCAAAAGAGTTGATCATCAATATTGGGGGCATGAATATTCATAACATATAAACCATCCAAACCATTGGACAAGCTAGAAAGCAACCATCTACTATCCGTATCATGCTCAGCAGTAATAATAGATAGACCGGGGTTTTTAGAAATCAAAGTCACAACCCCATTCTTCTTACCAGTGGCTTCAGAGCAAGCAGCATCAAGAACCCACTCCTTCCGCAAAAGCAAAGCTTCCTTAAAGGCTATCTTAGTTTCCTGAAGTTGAACAATATCACCAGATAAGCTTTTGCAATAATGTAGGATCTTGGCCCTTTTAATAGGGTGATTCAGGCAACGCACATTAAGTGACATTACATTTAGACCAGTCATATATAGGCATCAGACAACACAGATAAAAACATCTGATAAAGGAAAAAGGTAGGACAGTCTAATAGGTCATCAGATATAGGGGTAAATGGAAAGCAAAAAAGACATACAGAATAAACCGAAGCAGGAGTTCCCAGAGAAGAAAAGAGAGAAAGAGGGGAAGAAAAGACTAAGAAGAAGAAAAGAAAAGAATACGATACTCCAAAGGAAAAAGGGGCATTAAAAAAAAAGAACCCCACCAGGGGATGTCTGTAATAGGCAAATTGCATTGGGGAAATAATGTGAAAGAGCAACCACAGAGGCCAACACACACAGTGCAGACCACTCAAAAAAGATAGTTCATTAAGCAATGGAACTGTGGTAAATAAAATCTTCTTTACCGGACTGAATTTCATACTGGATCTTTAATCAAAATAGCTCAGAATAATAAGAGGCAGAATCCGTGGTATAAGAGGTTTCGGAATGGGCTTTATTCCAAAATGGCCGACTCGAGTCGCGGCCTTCAGGTTCCGTCACCACGAGGGTTCAGGAAGTGAAGTACGATATTTTATTGACAGACATGCATTTTTATAATAAGTACATTACAATGAAACGAATGTAGAAGGCGTAACATTTGATAAGAAAAGTGACATAGTGGTACGTAATCGAAACTAGGCGTAATAAGGAGCAGAAAGAAACATGATTGGCTCTGATTATCATGCATAGGTGGATCTATAAGATAATACTTAACATAGATGCGCGCGCAGCAGCATGACGTGTGATTGACGTGCAACTAGGGGGTGAAGGGGACTTGACATTTAGCTCTACGTGTGGAGACAAGAAGTCTGGGGGGTCAAGTCAACCTAATCCCAAATCATATCTAACATCCTATGTTTAGAGAACTATGTTATCCACAAGAAGAGACTCTCGGACAGAATCTATTCTATACTGACTGTGTGCGTGTACAAGCGTCTAAGTGTCTATATGAGATGCGAGGGGCAGAAAACTTTCCATGGCAACAGGGCTATGAATTACTTGCAGGAGGACGGAAAGGCCGAGTCTTTTGCCTATGAGCTAAAGGAAATGTTTACCTAAATCACTGGACAGGAATGCATCGGCTGAAGAGCAAAGTAGATAATTCGAAGGTGAAATACAGCGTCTTGGCAGGCAGGCAAAAACTGGCCGAGGCAGGCACCGTTAGCTGCACAGGGAGTAGGACAAAGTTCATGGATACAGATGCGAGCTCAAGCTGAAGCTGTCAGAGACAGAGAGCAGGGAAGGCTTTGAGGACAGAATCGGGCCTACTTGCCTGAACTGTAAAAATGGAGTAACTTAGCCATATAAAGTCGGTGGCCTTTCATACTTAAGAATCGAATATCCAGCCCATTGATGGCGGATCTGACAGAGAACATGTTGACGGTGGACGCACATATGTTTGCGTTTTGGAAACTGGAACTGGAGGGAGCATACATGTACTTGTGACATGCACATAGAACCGTTGGGGTCCAAGATAGGGGACATAACTGACCAGAAAAATCCATATTTCCACATTCCCTCCTTGTCCCCTTCTTGCCCTTCACGAGATATCAATCTTCATCAATCCATTGATCTGTTCATATAGCATCATTTGTTCTTCTTTCTTCTTCCGGGATCTTGAACGAGAACCTTGATATGGAATGCATGATGTGGCACACAGACCACAGATCGCTGGTCCACATTGTAGACATAGACAGCAACTGAATAGTATGAGAAGGCCAATACCTAGGAAGGATAGGACCCTCCATCCCCAGGCTGATATCACACTCCAAAACCACCCGGACCACGTCCAAGTGCCTGGATTTTCGTGTATCTGGCTCACAATCTTATGAAGGCGTGTTATAGCTTTATATACAGATGGCGAATTTTCTGGTATGAATATGCAGCAGCTGGATCCGATGACCCTGCAAGCTCCGCCCCTATCGGCCAGGATGACGTCAAGGACAAGACGATTCTGGAGAACAACAATTCTCATCACTGACTGTTCCTCTGTCAGATTGCCTAGGGCGGCTATAGTCTCGTTTACTACAGCTTCGAGAGTCTTGGTTAGTCTACGTATCAGTTTACTATTTGATATTGTACCTATATAGGGAAAGATACCTTTATTGAAATCTACATACTTGTCCCATGCCGTCTCAGTATAATCGACAACTGGGAGATCTCTTCGCTCTCTATTGTGTACTAAATGAACATTCCGATAATAATCAGGTGGAGCTAGGAAAACAGGTGGCAGGAGGAATGCTATGTAACAGGTACCATCCCAATCTAGAGGCAGACGCATATATGCCGTCTGACCACATATAAAGTAAGAATGGCGAGAAGCTCTAAATGAAGATTTACCTTGATCACTATATTCTACTGTAGTAACGCATTGGCTATGGCCCATATGTATGGAACCAACTTTTCTTATACATAATTCACCCTTAACTGGAAATACTGACATAGTGGGCAGAATTAGTTCAACTTCGGATTTGACATTCAGAATCATAAGATTAGGTGTAAAATTACCTAATTTATACACTTCATTTTCTAGATCAGTTCCTGTTCTACTGGGGCGACCCTCCTTATTAGGATGACAGACTTTGAATAAAACTAGATTCAGATTTCCCCATATCCAATGTTGTTGATAAACTGCTGTGTCTGGGTCTATGGAATTTAGTAAGCTAAACCATGCTCCACAGGAGCCATTGTGTGTGAATGGATGTGGAAAGAAAGGCAGAACTCCTTTGTTATTCTGATAGGGAGGGAGTCGGCCACACACCCAACAATTGGTGGCATTACTAGTCTGATGGGAATGATGTAACATACTAATGAAAGTGTTATTGCGCAGCGCAAGTCTATAAGATAATTCATGTGGCGGTAGGTCACTAAAAGAATGTTCAGCAGTAACATTATAAACATGTCTAGAGATAGGATGATATATGTGCAAAATCACACTCGTAATAATTATTAAAACACTCAATAAAAACAAAATTAATAATGTCCTCATACAGTAGCTACGCAGTGATTTACAATACGCCTGTCGTTTCAACATTTCTCGGGTATTTTCTCTACTCAGGTCCAAGGGATACATGTCGGAGACAATTCAACCGCTTCACCTTGGAGAGGACTTAAACAATCAAATTGCTCGACTGTTTGGGCCTAAGCTTTAATTTATAGCACTGAGAGTCATTCTGTTCAGCAAAAGGAAGTTTTGAATCAGTCTGTGAGGGAGTGCAGGGCACAGTGTCTATATCCGAGGATAGTCCATGAAATTTCTTAATATGGCTGGAATGTATCCAACCCTTGCGGCCCTCCACTTTCACGGCTGTTCTTGTGGTCAGCAGGACTAGCTTTGGTGCTTTCCACCTGGGCTCCAACTGGGTCTTCGGATCAAAATTTCTTATAAACACCAGATCCCCCGGAGCAACGTCATGGGGTTTCACCTCAGTGTTGTCGGGAAAAGCTGCAGCTACCTGTGAACGACAAGATTGTAGTGCAGACATCAAGGAAGCCAAATAATCTGTCAGCATATTACAATTAACATCAGTTATTTTGCGCGGTATAGGCGTCCCCACATATTTGGTGGCCTTCCGAAGATCACCTCATACGGGGATAGCCCTGTTCGAGAGTGTGCTACCATTCTTATGTAAAATAGTGCAACTGGTAATGCTACTATCCAGTCAACACCTTTCTCCTTACATATTTTAGACAATCTGATTTTTAAAATTTGGTTATGTCGTTCCACGAGACCTGCTGCCTCGGGGTGTCGGACACAGTGGAATTTCCACTGATATCCCAACAAGAGTGAGACATGTTTCATTAATTCGGATGAGAAAGGCTGGCCGTTATCTGAATATACAACACGTGGTAAACCGTACCGCGGGAAGAATTCTCGAACTAACTGTTTGGCAGTAGTCGGGGCCGTGTAATCTGATACTGGGTACGCCTCAGTCCATCGGGAGAGAGCGCAGACAACTACCAGAACATATTTGAATCCTCGACATCGTTCCATCTGGATATAATCCATTTGGAGCACTTCAAAAGGATGGTCAGGAGTCTGGAATCCACCCTGTTCTACGGGAACACTTTTTCCTGGGTTGAACTGACAACATATCATACAGGTACGGACTTTTTGTTTAGCTGCTGCTCGTAAATGTTTGTTGAACCAAATGTGTTGGATGCTATCTAGCATAGCTTTCTCTCCTAAATGCGCTGGGCTGTGAATTGTAGCTATAATGGCTTGGACCATAGAGTCAGGAAGAAACCATACAGATTTCTCCTTCGTCATCCATCCCTGATCTGTCTGGATCCCTCCTAGTTCAGTCCATTTCTTTAATTCTTCTGCAGTAGCATGTGTCTGTATTTCAATCACGTCAAGTGCGGGATCCTTAATTGTCATACACTGTGTTGGTGTCTGAACTATTGGCTTTGTCATGTCTAATGTGCGATTCTGAGCAGTCTGTTTAGCTGTTCTGTCAGCTAAATCATTGCCTTGAGAAATGATATCAGTAACCTTCGTGTGTGCTTTACATTTCATAATCGATATGGCAGTTGGTAGATGTATTGCGTCTAACAAGGCATGAATGAGGGTTCCGTGCTGAATGTGGGCACCATGGGAGGTTAAATAACCTCTCTCTCGCCACAGCACGCCGAAGTCGTGTACAACTCCGAATGCATAACGTGAATCAGTGTATATGTTGACTTTTTTATTCGTGGCTTGAATACAGGCTTGTGTTAGAGCAATAAGTTCTGCTGCTTGGGCTGACAAAGTATCTATACAATTTGTCTCAATAACTTCAGTGTCTGTTGTGACTGCATACGCGGCCACTAAGTCTCCTGTACTTGCTCTCATGCATGATCCGTCTACATACAACGTCAGGTCTGGATCTAACAATGGAACGTCTGTCAAGTCTTGTCTAGGTTTCGTCTTTATTTCAATAATTTCAACACAATCATGAGCTAGTGGGTCTGTTCCAATCACAGGTAATAGTGTAGCAGGATTCAATGTATTACACCGTCGGATCTCTATGTGTGGCTGAAACAATGTCAGTTCATAACCGGTAAGTCTTGCTATGGTCAAGTGTTGTGTTTGTGTTCGGTTCACAAGAACTTCTACTGCATGTGGTACTTGTACTGTCAATGGATGTCCTAACACTATGGCATCGCTTTGTCTGATTGCTAAAGCTGTTGCTGCCACTGATTTCAGGCACGCGGGCAAAGCCTGAGCTACGGGATCTAATGTACTGGAAAAATAAGCACATGGCTTGCGTGATCCTGCTTGATCCTGAGTGAGTACTGACAAAGCAGTACCTTCGCGTTCTGTAACGAAGAGTGTAAAATGTTTGCTATAACATGGTGTTGCTAAAACAGGTGCTTGGCATAAAGCTTCCTTTAGGCTTTCAAAAGCTTGTGTATGTTCCTGAGTCCAAGGGAGAACAGTCGATGTGGCTGCCTCCTGTGTGGTTAACTGAATGAGAGGTTCTGCTAGGAATGCGTACTGAGGGATCCATTGCCTACAATATGAAGTGAGGCCTATGAAAGCCCGCACCTCCTTTTGTGTCTGGGGTATTGACATGTTAGCAATTAACTGGATGCGATCTGGTGTAAGCTGCCTTCCCTCCTTGGACAGCGAGTGACCAAGATAAATAACTCGCTGGACACAGAATTGCAGCTTAGAAGGAGACACTTTGTGCCCCTTGTCGGCTAGAAAATGTAAAACTGTCAGAGAAGCCTTTTCACATTCAGGTTCGCTTCTCGCGGTGATCAGCAGATCATCGACATATTGAAACAGTGCAGTGTTGACTGGCATGTGGATACTGTCAAGTTCTCGTTTCAGTGCTTGGCTGTAGATGCTGGGGCTTTCTGTAAATCCTTGGGGAGCGCGTGAGAATTTAAAGCTGCGCCCATTTAAACTGAATCCGAACAAATATTGGCTTTCCGGATCTATTGGGACGCTGAAGAAGGCATTCTTGAGATCAATTACAGTAAAGAATGTTGCTCCGGAATCAATTGCTGTCAATAATGATGATATATCGGGGACCACAGGAAATTGTGGCACAATGCACTTGTTTAGTTCACGCAAATCAATAACCAATCGGTATACTGGCGGAGCAGTAGGGTCAGTTCGTTTAAGAATCGGAATTATCGGCGAATTACATACATTGGAGTCTGTTTCTACAACTACTCCTTGGGCAATTAGCTCATCAATGATTTTCAACAAAGCCACTACAGCATCTTGCGGTAACTTGTATTGTCGCATTCGTGGTAATACCACTCCTGCCTTGAGTGTAACTCGGTATGGTGTAATGTTCATGCAACCAACATCAGTAGGGCCTTGTGCCCATAGATGTGCTGGTAAAGTCTGTAGTCGGGGATCCATGTCTCTGGATACATAGTGACCTTTAAAATCACGTAAAAACAATCTTACTCCTTCCGGAGAACAACATATTATGGCTCCTAGGGCTTTCAGAGTTTTAATTCCTAACAGATTTTCTGGGCATGATTTAGTAAGCAATAAATCTGTGGTTCGTGTCAAAGGTCCTATCGTAAGTGGAAGAGGCTGTGATACTTCATTAACAATAGGTTTTCCTGAAAAACCAAGGGAAATATTTTGAGAGCCTGAGAGGGGTGCCCCTGGAACTTCACTACGTTTTATAGTTGTTCGACTTGCCCCTGTATCGAGTAAGAATTTTCTATCTTGACCTAATAATTCACTATGTACATAAGGTCCTTCTTGATCTACAGGAATCTCGATAAGCGGTAAGTCAACTTCCCTCTCTAGGCTGGTTCATGCGTAACGCTGATACTCAGGATATTCATACTGTGCAGTCTGATACATTTGTCGTGTTGTGGTTTGTGTGGCAGTAACAGGCAACGGTGGTGCAGCTGGCACAAACTGTATTGGCTGTTGTGCGGCTGGCATGGCCTGGGAATGCGGCATAGCTCCTTGTTCATTCTGATCTTGTCTATGTGGCCGTGATCTTTCTTGTGTTTTACCTATGGCGATATTATGTTTTAGAACTGGACAATCGTGTACGTAATGACCTGGCTTTTTGCAATAATTGCATGTTCCTTTTACCGGTCCTGCTGAATCGGACTGTGTCGTACCCTTTTTATGTCCTTCAGCCGGTACTGTCTGAGACACTAGCATTTTCATTTTTGTATCTTTCATACGTCTTTGTTCGTGTTCTTGTTCATCTCTAATTCTATTGTGATGATACTGTAACATTTGTAGCATTTGTGACGGAGTGTTACTTTGCCAGGTACTCTCGAATTTCAATATTCTATTCTTTACTGGAGGTAAAGCATTTTCTACTAATTTTGTCACAAATAAATGTGGATACGACTCACTACTTGTTTTTATACCACTATTTATTCCAAAACATTTTTCAAATCGGGCATAATAGTCACTTGTGTCTTCATCATGCTTTTGTTTACAGGCCGTGATTGCACCCCAATCTTCCTTTTTCGTAGTTAATAAACGTGGCAGTACTTGTACTAGTAAACCTGGTAATGCTTTGACTTTATCCCCGAGCCCTGAACCTGCAGCTCGGGCCTTTTCTTCCGTTTCTAATGCTGTCCAATCTATCTTTTGGTCTCCCACTTCCCACTCTTTCTCTTTCAGCTTTTCATAAATGCCAGCAGGTAAGAGCACCTTTAAAATCGTCATAATATCAGGATAGGTATACTCTCCCATCAGCAACATGTCCTTAATTTCTCGGTGGAAACCCGCTGGGTCTTTGTCATGACTTGGTACTACTTTCTTCATTTCTAACAATTCAATTTTTGATATGGGTGTGTATACAAATACACGGTGAAACTCATTGTCTTCGCCTTTTATTGGGTGTACTTCTCGTAAGGGATTTTGTCTATCCATATAACACGGCGTTCTTTCTCTGCGGGGCAGCGAGAAAGAATCCGGATTTACAAAAAGGACATACTGTTTACGTGACACTAATATTTCTTTAATTAACTTGTTACTAGAACCTCTCCATCTGTTCGTGAGTAGTTCCGTTAATATATCAGGTAAAGGACCAGGGTCAGCATGTTGGCTCTTATATAGTATAAGAAGCTGCTGAATCATATAGATTCCAGCTAAACGTTGTTCATCTGTACTAAGGTTAAAAAACGTGTGTGCTACGGTCTCATCACCGTATTTTTCAGGACTGTCAATCCAGTGAACGGCTGATCTGGCTAATTCTTGCTCATCCAGGGAATCGAGGAGATGGTAACCCCTTCGTCCTCGTAGTATTTTATCTGCGGCTTGGAACAAATGTTCAGGAGACTTTAAATTTATTATAGGCGTCGGATACGTTCTGCTATTATTTGGACATTCTGAGTGTATGGGATCAGAAAAGTATCTAGTATTATCACAGGATCTTCCTCTGCCTACGTATGCTATGGTTTCTGACTGTCTTGCGGAATTCCCTGATTCGGATACTTCATCTTGCTCGAACTCGTCTGTTTCCAATCTTTCTTCGTGAATACGTTCTATTTCTCTACGGATTTTTCGGCACATGGCTATTATACAGTTTTTCTTATCGTGTCTCCCTTCTGATATATTCTGGCTCCATTTTGTAAGAATTTGCATTGTATTCGGGTCTACCCCCGGTCGGTCTTGATTTCTGATCACACAGTTTATGAGGAAACGTAACAGTTCCCCCTGTATCTCTACTTTCTGGAATTCCATAGCTCTGTTAATACATTCTGGGTCTCGCCCTGTTTGGACAAAATGATATATTTTATCTAGATGCGTAATCATTCCTGGTAACCTCGCTAAATACTCTGCAGCTCGTCTGATACGTAAGGATGCCAGGACCCTTTCGTCCTCTTTACCGACCACCGGGTCATATCTACAATCTATAAGGAGTTCCTTAAGCGTACGTTCACTTACGAACTTGGGTGTACGTGAATGCGCTGATTCTTGAAAAACAAGTTTATTTATTCTAGGTGGCGTAAAAGTATTGCTTGCACCTCCCGTGGCCCCTTCAGGGGCGTCGGGTGTGAATGGATTCGTCGAACGTGATACAGCAACTATAGGTGTCGATACCACTGTAGAATCGATTGCGGGGGCAGATGCGGAAACAGATGTGCTTGCCGGAGCTCGTGTCGGGACTTGTTGTTGCACGGGGACAGATACCTGATCCTGACGTTGAACCCCTCCGCCAGACGGTCTATGTGGTGTGGGGTTAGCATACTCGGGAGCTGCGTCGTCTAGATATGAGGAAAGAAAAACATCTTCTGCGGTTCTGGAATGCCCTTTTGGATGTACCTTAATTGGAAATAATGGGGGTGGCAAGTCTTTTGGCATCTCTGGAACAGCCTTAGGTAGTCCTTCGGCTAGGAGGGGGTACATACCACTCATAAGAGCGTTTCTTTGTCTATCTACTTGTTCTGATTTCACTCGGATACCTTCCTCAATTAATATATTTTCTTGAACTTCCTTTGAACTCTCTTTACTCCTCTCTTCCTGTCTACGTGCTTTTTCTGTTCGTCTATGTGATTCTTTACGCCATAATTCAACGGCGTCTTTCTGTGACTGTCTGACTTTCCTTTTCCATAACTCTTCCTCGACTTTCATGATGCACTCTGCATCCCAGGTCCCTGCTGCGGGCCACCTTTGACTTTCTGGTAATCCCTTGGTATAGTCTACCCATAAATCAAGAAATAATATGGCATCTAAGCCATGCTTGTGATACATAAAATGCCCTGGAGTGTCCCTAGGAGGAATAGGAACTGCTTCTTCAAGCACCCCTTTTCTGGTAGTAATCTGTCTTAACTTCGAGAAGAGCGGCATCTTGACAACTGATTTGATACTTACTCTTGAATTTACTTAATACGAAAAACACAATAATGAACGGTGAACAATGAACAATCATTCATACCACAATATGCAAGACATTTGAACACTTTAAACATTAAACATTAAACATTTTAAAAATGACCGACGATGATGACAGTCTGCATAACTAATCACCAAGCTGAATTCTTGACAATAACTGAATACTTCGGAATACTTGATATACTGCTAAACAGTACATATACACTGCTAAACAGTGCAGACCGGATTTGTGTACCCAAATCCGTCTTGACCAGCACAACCTATGTGCTGTCAACACGCCTCCCCGGCGATGGTACTCACCGAGTAGCTCCTTGAAACGGAAGGCCTCAGAGAATGAACGGGACTCGATGACTGCGGACAGCGGACCCTCTGGACATCGGGATTTCGAAAACCTGGTGGGCCTCTGTATACCTCGGATCTTGCTCTCTCAGCTAGGCTCTGGTCGGGATACTTCGCACTTCTCACCGCCTCGTCTGGGTTGATCGCAGCCTCAGTCGCCCCCGCTTGACCGGAGGGAGCTTACAGGAAATCCTGCTGGTACGCGTTTATGGTCCGTCCAGCTGTGGCAGGAGACCGGGCCTGCAACGCACCGCCGGCGCGTGAGATGAGAAAGTGTCCCTATTCGGGCGCCATTATGTGGTAAATAAAATCTTCTTTACCGGACTGAATTTCATACTGGATCTTTAATCAAAATAGCTCAGAATAATAAGAGGCAGAATCCGTGGTATAAGAGGTTTCGGAATGGGCTTTATTCCAAAATGGCCGACTCGAGTCGCGGCCTTCAGGTTCCGTCACCACGAGGGTTCAGGAAGTGAAGTACGATATTTTATTGACAGACATGCATTTTTATAATAAGTACATTACAATGAAACGAATGTAGAAGGCGTAACATTTGATAAGAAAAGTGACATAGTGGTACGTAATCGAAACTAGGCGTAATAAGGAGCAGAAAGAAACATGATTGGCTCTGATTATCATGCATAGGTGGATCTATAAGATAATACTTAACATAGATGCGCGCGCAGCAGCATGACGTGTGATTGACGTGCAACTAGGGGGTGAAGGGGACTTGACATTTAGCTCTACGTGTGGAGACAAGAAGTCTGGGGGGTCAAGTCAACCTAATCCCAAATCATATCTAACATCCTATGTTTAGAGAACTATGTTATCCACAAGAAGAGACTCTCGGACAGAATCTATTCTATACTGACTGTGTGCGTGTACAAGCGTCTAAGTGTCTATATGAGATGCGAGGGGCAGAAAACTTTCCATGGCAACAGGGCTATGAATTACTTGCAGGAGGACGGAAAGGCCGAGTCTTTTGCCTATGAGCTAAAGGAAATGTTTACCTAAATCACTGGACAGGAATGCATCGGCTGAAGAGCAAAGTAGATAATTCGAAGGTGAAATACAGCGTCTTGGCAGGCAGGCAAAAACTGGCCGAGGCAGGCACCGTTAGCTGCACAGGGAGTAGGACAAAGTTCATGGATACAGATGCGAGCTCAAGCTGAAGCTGTCAGAGACAGAGAGCAGGGAAGGCTTTGAGGACAGAATCGGGCCTACTTGCCTGAACTGTAAAAATGGAGTAACTTAGCCATATAAAGTTGGTGGCCTTTCATACTTAAGAATCGAATATCCAGCCCATTGATGGCGGATCTGACAGAGAACATGTTGACGGTGGACGCACATATGTTTGCGTTTTGGAAACTGGAACTGGAGGGAGCATACATGTACTTGTGACATGCACATAGAACCGTTGGGGTCCAAGATAGGGGACATAACTGACCAGAAAAATCCATATTTCCACAGAACAATACATATTAATATGTACTATATTCTCAATAATCGGTCAATAGGGTTAAGAATAAACTACATATATCATATTTGAAGAAGGACCAATATATTATCATTTCTTAAATATAAAAGTGAAACAATACTATCAGATAAATATCAAGTAAGGCATTATAAATAACAATAGTAGGTAATATAAATATTCTCCTAATCCATAATAAATATACAAAAGTGGCATAATAAATAACAAATTGAGGTATTATAAATACCAATAAAAACATTATAAGGTACGAACCACTAATGTGACAAACCTCTAGAAGTTAATAGCATCCATGAAAAAATACTAGATTTAATGAAAGGGTAGGAAGTAAATAATAAATAACTATACATGATACAAAATCTATAAGATATATCATAGTTAATGAGTAACCAACATATTAGCATCTAAGAATCAATACTAAAGTATATGATAAATGAAGAAGTAAATAGCATATCCAACATAAGATCTAGATCATTAAGTAAATACGTAGATAGTGAAAGCTAGGAAAAATCAAAGTACTAAATAAATTCATACATAGCATAAAGTCAGAGAAAAAGAGGAGCAAAAAAGTCAAACCAAACGGAGAGTAGACACACGTAAAAAATAAAATTATCACCAGCATAGGATTAAAGGAAGAGAGGAGGGACAAGAGAAGTAAAAACATAAATATACAGAGAAATTACATGAGTAATAAGAAAGAGCAAAGAAAGATAAATAATCTGAAGAGTAGAAAAGAGAGAAACATGTACTGCGAATAAGTAACAAGATAATACCAAATAGTACCAACATTTTGAATGGAAGTTCTCAAGACTCTGGCATATAGATATGATAAACCATAAGCCCTGTAAAGAAAAAGTTAGTGAAAAAAGAATAAACAACATAAAGCTAATAGCCTTGACAATACATAGTTATCATCACAACATGAACCAACAGAGCAATATTGACCAGATACTAGTGGTAAGGCACAGAACATATGGAACCAACCTATCCGGCAATAATAGAGGTTAAGAATGAGAGGTGCCAGGAAGAGACTTGGAATCCATCTGAGAATCAGACTGATTATCCAAAAAAGTGGAAAGATTTGAAGGTTCATAAAAGATCTGGGTGCGACCTCTGTAAGTTACTCTGAAACGTGAGGGACCTGTAAAGGAAAATGGAATGTTCATCTCTATAAGCCTTCTGCGCAGATTCAGAAAACCTTTCTGACGAATGACAGTATCTCTGGCAAAATCTTGTGATATAGATATTCTATGGCCTTCCCAGTGCAATGTTTTAATCTTCCTCATCTGTGCCAGGATTTGTTCAGCATATTGGTGACGCAAGGGTTTAAAAATCACTAGTCGCGGGGAAGACAAGGATTTAGGTTTAAAGGTGGGAACTTTATGAGCGTGTTCAGTTTCAAAGTCTTTTTGAAATGAAATGTTCAGCACAGTAGGAATCCAAGTAATCAAAAAATCTAAAACTGACAAAGCAGATTTTTCACAATCTTCCGGCAATCCAAAAATATGAAGGTTGCTTCTACGATTTCTGTCCTCTTGCTCAGTTAGATGTCTCCGCATTGAAGCCAATGAATGCTCCATACTTTGCCCATGTTTGGCTTGTTTATTCGTAAAATCCTCAACAGAATGTATTCGATTTTCGGTATTGGAAACACGTAATGAAAGATTTTTAAGATCATTCCAAATTGCTGCCACCTCAACCTGAAGTAAGTCAGTGTTCATTTTGGTACTCTAAGCAATATCATGAACTGAATTAAGTTTGAGAAGAATAGTGTCCAAGGTTGTAGTGGAATCCGGGTTGCCCTTAGATGGTGACTCCGTAGTGGGAGAAGTTTGTTTAAACCTCTTCAAATGCCCCGTAGACTCAAGTTTCAAGTTTCAAGTTTCAAGTTTCAAAGAATCTTTATTCAAATTATAGCAACTCATAAAAGCACATCTTATAACACACGAAAAAATCTAATTTCCTTAGGAACATACAGATTAGAACGCATTATTATTTACACATTTCCATCGTTCTGCGCGCATGGACAGCAATCTTTAAAAAAGTGCAAACACGAAGGATTATTTCCTCATTTTCAAGTGTTAACAGTGCCTGATAAGATTTGACCAAATTAATTGGTCTAAGTTTTTTAAAATAAGGAATTAAAAACCGTTTTGTATATTTCAAGTAAAAATTACAGAGGAAAAAGAAGTGCAAATCACTTTGTTTACTTTGCCCATTGCAAGGACAGCTCATCATAATCGTACTTTTCTGATAGCCCAAAGGAAAATTTAACAGGTACCTAATAGTTCCAGCCCTCAAACGACATAGAAGACTTCTTTCACAATTTGTCAATTGTAAAGTTAAATATAATGCAAGGGGGTATCTGGGTACTACTATATCCATGTACCTCGTAACTATGGGTTTCTCTTGCTCCCTCCTAAGTCTCCTTAAAGAGTACAGTGCGCTTAATGTCTCTTTTAATTCGAGTTTCTTAGTTTTACTGGCATGGCTAGGATTAATAAAGATGTTATCCATGCCTATTTCTCGCAAATTTGTGTATACATAAGAAATCCACGGAATCTTCAACCCCCTGTCACAACTTAAGCAATCAGTTAATATCTCTTGCGTAAGTGACGCTGATTTGTTCATCCAGACCGAGTGCCAAAATAGCACTGGTCGGGAACTGACAAAATCTGAGATAAAATTTAAATTTAATTCATGATGTGTGATAAAATTGGACGTAAAAATTGGCACATTTAATAGTCTCCTACAAAACCGATTCTCTACTTGCTGAATAGAGATGCTGTTCCCAGTGCCCCATACTTCTGCTCCATACGTTGCCACTGTGACACATTGAAGTTTAAAAATCTTAACAATCGCCTTAGTAACTCCTGATCTCTTTAGTTTAGGAATGCTTAAAATCGAGTTTGTGGCCTTTGAGAATTTGCTCGCGGCCTGGGCCAAATGCCCAGACCACGAGCCATTCGCAGCAAAGGTCACGCCCAAATACGGGAAGGTATTGGTTGCAATAAGTTTTTCTCCCCCGACCTGTATGGAACTCAATTGTCGTTTACCTAGACCACATGCCATTATAAAAGATTTTTTTAAATTGACTCGTAAGTCCAGGTCATCCATAAATGTGGTAAAATTAAGAACCAAAGAGCGAAGTGAGTTTGGCGTACGGCCCATTAACACCGCATCGTCTGCGTACAGAAGAGAGGGTATGGCTTTGCCATTTATTAAGGGTACGTCCGGTCTTGACTTTACAAGATAGTTACTAAGCCCATTTATATAAATAATAAAAAGCAGGGGTGCTAAAACGCACCCCTGCCTAACTCCTCTTCCAATTTCAATGGGTCCAGACAGTTCCCCACCTACGCCTATTCTCACTCTTAGGTCCGTGTGTAAAAAAGCTAAAAAATGGACCAGGTAGATATCCAAACCAAAGTTTGGACCGATTAACCAAATCAAAGGCGGATGACAAATCCATAAAAGCTAAGTAAATGGGTTCAGAACGGGCAATATTATATTTATCAATGATTCATTTAAGATTAAGGCATTGTTCCACTGTGCCAACCCTTGATCTAAATCCTAGTTGATAGGGGGATAATATCCCAGTTTCCTCTGTCCATGTAATTAACCTATTATAAATGACGCGACCTAATATTTTCAATGTATTGTCTAACAATGAGATTGGTCTATAATTTATAGGATCAGACCTATCCCCTTTCTTGTAAATGGGGACGATTATGCTGGTGCCCCATGTATCAGGCATTGTTGATTCGGGCAAACTATTGAAAACATTCACCAATATGGGTGCCCAAAGATCGGGTTGCCATTTGATGAGGTCTATCGGAAGCCCATCTGGGCCAGGAGCCTTATTGCCAAGATTCTAGACAATTGCCTCCTCCACTTCTCCCGCACCAAGACTCTGGGCAATTGCCTCCTCCACTTCTCCCATAGACTTTCTGTCCTTGGAAGAAATACCCATGGCAAACAGGAAAGGGAGATTAAACTTAGCTCGTGAAACTCCAAAATGATGAGACTTCCGTGACGGCCGCCATTTTGAATCGTCGACATAAGGAGAAAATCCCAGTGCAGCTCCGAGCAGCTACGCACACAAGGAAGCCATCAAAATCATCCACGAGCCATTCAAATTGACCCAGAAGTGTTCCGCCGCCGAATCTGTGTCTTGGTGACCAAAAATCACCCGAACATTGCTGAAAGCAGAGTGGACTCAACGGAGATGCGACGGAGCTCAAAAAAGCACGGCCATCTTGGTTGCGCGTTAAGCCACGCCCCATAGTTTAGTAATCATTTTGAGTATATTTTAACACAACAGTATATTTTAATGATTATATTTTCATTGATTACAATGTAAGGTATTTCAGAAAATATTTCAGACACATCCTACCTCTGGTAATATCGTAGTTATCAAATTGGAGTAAAAGCAGATTAATATGCATATGTTTCCAGTTAATATAATGCTTGTTTCTAGTTCATATTATGTTCTTTGCTGCAGCACGAGCCTGGAAATGAATATTGTGAATAGGTTAAAATGGAGCTTTTAGGGCAAATGCCTGGAGAACAAGACAAAGTGAATGAAGAGTAGCTATGGTGGTGGAAAATATTATTTATTGTGGGTTGACAGCATGTGCACAGAGTTAACTCAAGCACAGTCCTGCTGCCGAACTATGGAACACCTTGCCGGCTCATATTATGGAAATAGACTCTTTGACCGTCTTTGAAAAAACATCAGAAAACCCGGCTTTTCCCCTCTCAGTCCCTCTAGTATCTCGCATGGCACGTCAATAATACAGCACAGTGCTTCCCCTCAGCGCTTTGACACCTTCGGGTATACTGCGCTGTACAAACTCATTTCATTTCATTTCAAAGCGTTAATCCGAAGATCCTGTAATTTGAAGCAAAGGTACGTTTGTCTGACTTAGCCAGTGTTTTGTAAAATACTGTTGGCAAAAATATCTAGAGGCAGTTTTAGCATACTAAATGGTTGGTCTTAGAATCAGTCAGAATAAAACTGAACTGCTCATGACAGTTTACTCTGTCTCAATGTGTGGCCTTTGGCAAAACTTCTCTTCCATATGATTGAAAGGAATTTGCATGACAGACAACTTAGTGCTGTTTTATGTGACAGTCTGGCAAGGGGAGAATCTATGTGCATTTGGATGATGAATAACAATTTACCAGAAAAGTCTGACAAAAATTCTTATTCCTTGTTATGCTGTCTCACAAGGTCATGCATTAAAGACACCAGGCGCACTCTATCATGCTACTTTGTCGACAGAAGGACTTGGCTCATTAATAACGCTGTGCACAAATGCTGTTCCTTACATGTTATAAAGGATTTCTTGATTAAGCAGCACTTTAACAACACAAATCATACAAGTGACACACGGTATATTCATTTGCAGCCATCCTTCAAAGGCTTGAAATAATACAGCTGCTTTCTGAGGGTTTGCCTTCTTGTATTGTTATGGAAGAATATATTCAGTGTTCAGCAAGTTTAAAACAATAGTCGAGTGCAGAAACAGATAATAGCAAAGCCTGAGGTAAAAGGTTAGCAGGCGAGCAAGAAAATCAGTGAATGGGGACATGTATGATAGAAGTGCTTAATTTGTGAATGAATGACAGCCGGGGTCCAAAGTTCTGCTCAGAAGCCCATGGCCCATGCAATTAAATGTCCATGACTGAGTGAATAAGTGATTAAGTAGTGTGCATTTGCATTGGGTTCACCAGAATACAATTAACAAAAGATTAAACGGGTAGTATTCACGGTTTCATTCTGAAGACATATTTTTGTAATTAGACACATTGGGGGCACAAAAAAGTGAGGCAAAGCTGCGCAAATCATTTCCCCATTTACTTTCCAGTGCTAAACTTGTTTAGCGCGGGAAATAGTGCCAACGGGGAGTATCATGGGTTGCGCATTGGCGTTCCCATACAACCAGTCAAGGTTTCTCATGAAAATCCCAGTTAACTGAACAAAGTATCAGGGTTTAGCGTGAGACGAAATGCAGGAAGGAGCACACATACAAAGTGGGAAAAGGCTTCGAGTTAGTCCAAGCATGGTATTTTGCACTGGAAGGGTTCCTTCCAGTACATCACCTATGCTAAATTCACGGAGACACCCTTGCACCATGGCGCAAAGATGTCTGCGTGGTGAACAGCAGCTGCTTTTAGCGCTGGCGCAAGAGAGAAGGGAGGAAGTGTCCTATTTTAGTAAATTGATCGCTCTCCTCCTATCTCCTTTTCACGCATTGGGCATTTGTGCCATATAGGGGGCTTGATCCATACTCCTTTGGCTTGCCCCTGGGCCATATTGCAGGGGCAAAGACAATGTCAGAAGGCATACTCATTTTGTTCCACAAATAAGGCGGTGCAGTCACTGAGCCTATTGAGGGTGCCCAATTGTAGGGAGCACTGGGGCTCCAGTTATGCCTAGCAGAACTGCATTGCCAGGTGGCGGGATCCTGGCGCCTTCCTAAACATTTGCCTAGTTCTATTTCTAGTGAAAGGCGGAGCCAGGGTTCCAAATCACAGGTCTGTATTTAATTGACACGCAGATGAGCAAAATCAATCAAGGTAGTAAACTAGGGGAAATGTAATTAGTCACAAAATGAATACTTGCTAATTGCAACAATGTTTGATTCAGTCTGGGATCTTAAATAGAGTGGCAATTCTCCACATATTGGCTCACCATAAGTTAATCAATGAAACCCCAGGTGTTTTCCACCTGTGTGCTACTGTAAGATTAGCCGCATTAAGGAACTCACAGGGGCATGAAATATGTTCCCTCCACATCAACAATGATTAGTCAGCTAAGGTATATCTAACCGCAAGAACCAAATAGTCCTTTTCATGGATGTATTTCATGCATATGTTGCACATGGTGCCAATCTCCATTGCTCAACCGCCCAAGACCCAAAGAACCAAATTATAATGTCAAAAAGGGAGAGAAGAAAAACAGTTATCAACAATGTAAGTCTTGTCAGCCTTAGGTTAGTCTTCCCCCAAATGTTTTGCTTGGCCCCTCCTATCTTTGCTGAATTTGTTTTTGTTGGCCTTAGAACTCTGCGCACTTTGCTACTGCTAACTAGTGCCAACATGCTTGTGCTCACGTCCTAAATCATGGTATATTTGACATACACCCGATTGGAATATTTATTTTACTTATAAATCTCCAGTAAAGTGGTATAATATATACCTAGGACTGGTAAGTTAAAAGCCACTAGTGGGTCTGCAGCATTTCATGTGCCACTCACTTAAGTAGCCCCTTCAAACATGTCTCAGACCTGCCATTGCAGCTTGCATGCAGTTTTAAATTGCCAATTCAACATAGCACCATAACCCCCTTGCCAATTCTAAAACTCCTTTTAACAAGCCACCCCTGAGGTAGGCCCTAAACAGTCCATAGGGCAGGGTGCACTGTGATTGAAAAGTTTGACATGTAACTTTTATGTTTTACATGTCCTAGTAGTGAAAAACTCTTAAATTAATGTTCTACTTCTGTGAAGCCTACCTCTTCCATATAACATTGGGTTACCTTATAACATTTAAGTGCTAACTTTTGGTTTGGAGCAGATGGACAGTCATATTTGGTGTTTAAGAAATTGCAATATAAAATCTTCTTTAATGGTAAGGTTGGATTTGAAGTCACAATTTTGAAAAATTTAAAAGATGGCATTTTCCTGCCATAACTATTTACTGTCTGCAGCTCGTTCCTGAGTTACATTACTGGGAATAGTTGGGAGTTAGCTTTTGTGTATTCCTCCCAGACAATCATACAATAGAGGGATTAGGTCTGCCTGGATGGACCTTCTCAGACAGGATGAGGGGGCGGAGCTAAGCACAGTCACACTTGCAAGTCAATGGAGTGTGCCCTGCCTTCACACAAAGAACTTCACACTAGTGCCTGTACCCTGGAGTCAGGACAGGGAGGCACTTTTGATAGGAGAACTTCTAGAAACTTTATTTTCAAAGAAGGCACAAGGTATAAAAATAGTAGGGTTGGGCGGATCTCGCGGAATTTTACTCCATGGGATTCTGAGGGGTTACATGAAATCTCTGTGAGATTTCACAACGTTACGCCAACAGGCAGAAATCAGCACGTTGTGCTGCTCATGCTGATTTTTGGTGCCGGGAGCTTGTTCTACAGTGAAAAATTGGCACGAAAGGTACGACGTGGCACATAAGAGGGTGCTGCTTCTCGGGTTGGTTTTGCTGCCACTCAAGTAGATTTTCTACTCGTGTGACAGCTTTCTCACCACAAACGATCATGACCGCCCACGTTGGAAAAAACTCACTCGTTGCCCTCCTAGCACCTGAAAATAGCACTAGGGGGCACCAATTCTCACTCACCAATTCACCATCTGTGAGCTGTGCATGAGAAAAAAACTCTGCCATGCAGTGGTTTGCAGAATTTGCTGGAACTTTGCGTTATGTGCATAATGCGGAGTAGCCAAAACTCAGCCAACTTCGCCAGTGAAGTGAAATTTATTGCCCACTACTAAAATATAGGACTCTTAGATATGCTCTTCAGTTCAATTCCTGGATCTGCGGATGGACTCTGAGAAGTTTTCCTGCTACTGTGTTCTGCTATGTACTCCAGAAGACTGCTTTTCTGCACCAAGAAGTACTGTTTTGCTGCCCCTAGAGGTCTGCCCTGCAGATGTGCCATGTACTTCTCCTTGAACCCAGAACTACCAGAATGACTCCAAGGGCTAGGTGGCTGGCATGCTGGTCAGAATCTCTGGGACAGAAATGGCACCAACCATCTTGAAACCGCACCTCGATCCTGAATGAGTGAGTCCTAAGCCTCCAAGTGGTGCCTCTCCAGCCCTAGACCCTTGGAAGTGGTCCTAAAGGTGCCCAGATAGCCGAAACCCAGAAAATGTGACTTAAAAATGTTTTGACCAAAAGTGCTCTGAGAACTGAGAGAAGACTGGGACCAACCTGCTCCTCGATCTGCTCAAGGTTCATCGCTTGTCAACCTGACTTCGCGACAGCTCCCACTGTATTCTTCCCTGCAGCAGCAAATTTTGTTCAGCGACTCCTCGCAGAAGCTTTATACCACCTGAAGGAGCTCCCATTAGCTACAGCCTGCAAATTCATCCCACTGGTGATCTTGGACTTCCAAAAAAAGAGACTAAGGGCCTGATTTAGATGCTGGCAGAACCAGGACAGAGTGGGCTTTTATGGTCATCTTCTCGCCCGCCTACCTGGCAGTCCTCCCGCCTAATTTAGATGCTGCATTGCAACGGACAAGAATACCTCTGTGGTACCGCTGACTCCACCAGCAATTCACTCCCGCATCTTCAGCAGAATAGGCTGTAGGAGGCTGCGGCGGGACTCCAACCAGGGTTAGTGCCATCAGTATTTGGTTCTGGCTTGTTTCAGTGGGAATTCCAAGGGAATCCCTCCTACTTCGAGTCAGCAGAAATGCCTGAAAAGGGGTGAATATTCAACTTTTTTGGGGTTCAGGATGCGGTTTCCTCCTCTTCTCCTTCATTCAGGACCTCCTTGTCCTGCTGCACCTTGACAACTACAGACCAGCACCCTGTTTTGACAGACTGGAAGGTGAGTGTTGGTAGTAAATGAGTGTATGGTGTTGGGGTGCAGTGCAGAATGTACACATAATGCACACAACACATATCCCACAGACGCATATGTACACTTACACGACATATATGTGATTTATGTAAAAACAAAAATGTCAGGTACCTGTCTCCCTAACTCCACAGTCACCCCCTGTCAGTGCTCTGCTGACTGGACACCGCCAGCCCAACGGGAACATTCAGATCTGCTTGGTGCGACCCAGCCATCAGGATGGCAATGGCGGGTGGTTCGCCAGCACAGAAGACCACTGCCACAGTGGTCTTCTGTCTATCCCGTACACATCTAGAAAGATCAGATGGACCCCTGTCAGCTTGATGGTGTTTGAGAGACCGCTGCCACGGTGGGACGGCCGTCGTACTGCCAAGATCTAAATTAGGCCCAAAGTCCAAATTAAGGATTCTTCACAGCAACTTTGGCCAGTGACTACCCACAACGCCGCCTCCTCCCTGGACACCGCCAGCTACCTTGCCCTGCTGAACTTGACCTTTTCAGAACATTTTCTAGAAAATGTCTTCGAAGTCCAAATGTAAGTGGAGAGCGGGCCAAATCCACACCTTCCATCCGACCCATGCTCCATTGCAGTCAGCCATAAATGTAGTCTTTGGGACGGTCTAGCCTGACTAGATGCCCGCGGTTGGCTCTTTCAACTTTTAGATGCTAGTTTTCACCATAAACTTTAAAAATTCATAACTCCAGTTCTTCTGTTTGGATGTCATTTTAGTGTCAAACAATTTTAAAAAATGTAGTCTATTTTATTGTATTTGTGTGAGATTTTTCTTTTTTGTGTTTTCACTGTATTACTGCTTGTGTGCTGCTTAAATACTTTACATATTGCCTGTACGTATAGCCTAACTGCTTTTGTGCCAAGCTACCAGAGGGTTAAATACAGGTTAATTTAATGACTTTAGTAGTCTAGCCCCTATCCTGTTAGATAGGCTTTGAATGTTATTTTTTACAGGCATACTGTCTCCTGTATCAATACATTGTATCAATATCAATGGTTCACAAATATGTGAGCCCAGAGGTGAGGGAGAACAGAGAGGCAAAATGCTTCAGTAACTGGCGACAGTCCCTCTGTTGCTCTGGGGTTAGGGTGCAGGAGAGTTTGACACCTTCAACTGACCCACCCTACTCCTTGGAAGTTAGGAGGTCAGGGAGAGGTTCGATCTCCTGTTCCATCCCTTCATTGTTCATCAGAAGCATGGCTCCTTCAGACCTTTCTCTCCTTCACCTCATAAGGCCCTGACTATCAGTTCTGTAGAGCCCTCGGCTCCTATGGCTCTATAACTCACACTTTTTGTCCACACTCAAACACAACCTGAGAGGCCTTCTGGTAATGTCAGAGTTGTATTACCTCCTGGCTGAATTCCATGTTCATGAAGACTTCTTCAGAAGCATTGTATCTGGTTTCTTAGAGCCAGCCTGTAGCTAACTGCATCCTCGGGGGCTTCCTGGGAGCTTGCTCCTACACCTCCTTCATCAGACTTGGAGGTCCCTTCACAGAGAGGCAACAGATGAGCTCAAATGGGCTAAATCCAATCCCTTTCTGTGGTACCTCCATCTAGGTTAAACAAAGGCATGGCAAGAGGACATCCCACTTCCATCTCATGGCCTGTGGTAGACACATAGTCATACGTTTAATGGTCTTGTTGAACCTTTCAACAAGCCCATTGGTCTCAGGGTGATAGGGTGTGGAGAACTTGTAAGTTACTCCATACTCATCCCACATTGACTTTATTTAGGGAGACATGAAATTTGTGCCCCTATCAGACACTGCTTTTTTGGGAAAATCTACCCGGGAAAAATTCCCATCAAGCTATCAAGACTCTAGCCATTCCAGGTAAAGAGACAGTCCTCAAAGGTATGGCCTCTGGGTACCTAGTGCCATGGTCCCTAAAAACTAGTATAAATCTGATGCCTAATGCAGTTTCGAGCCCAGAGGTCCAAAAATGTTTATACCCACCCTTTCAATATGGGTGCCAAAGACAGATAAGTGTACCAGGGGAGCCGTTTTCCCTGCTTTCCCACTAGCCTGGTAAGTGAGATATGACCTACGAAATGTATCTGAGGCTATCTTCCTCTGAGGCCAACAAAAGTGGTGACAAGCCTTGCAAAGGTCTTGTCCTGCCCAAGATGACCTGCCAGGGGTATATTATGAGCCAGGCCCAGGAGAAAGGCTCTGTTGCCATGGGGGAGCACTAACACATGAGTTGCCCAAGGCTCAGGAACCTTAGGCTCACTATATAGTAGATCATTCTCCTAATAGATAAGGGGATCTGCACAGGTGTCTCTAGCTGCATTGTCTCAGCTTTTCGCCTTAAGCCCTCTAGAGTTGGACACTCTTTCTGAGCTCTGCAGAACTTCTTCCTGGTTGGACCACCATCATATTGCCATACAGCAAGCTCCCAGGGCTTCAAATTCCTCCACTGTGGGTTCCATGATGGCACGCTCAGGCTCGGCCTCCTGCTGGATGATGAGAGTTTGAGGGACTGGTTTCCCACACACCTTACCCTTCCTCTTTTTGGCAGCTGCCTGGGAAAAATTTACAGGCTCCAGGCCTACTTGAATTCCCTCCCAGGCTGCCATGAACCTTGTAGTCATGCACACCAACTCAGTTAACCATAACATCTCCGTATGGGACCTGAACTCACCTTCATTCCAGGCAGTGTGCTCAAATTCATTCCCTAGCAGATGGTCAACAGGCATGACAGGACTCACATCTACATTTACAGAACATGACCCCCGAAAGAGAACCACAGCCGATGGATAGTTACTCTCATAGTTGTCTGCTACCACAACCTGGTAGGATGTATCAGGGATTACCTGCTTTAAAGACACCAGATGCCACTTTACAGTTATTATACTGACCCCTGTTTCCCTCAGAGCCTCCACCCTCTCCCCATTGATAGTGACCCACTGGGACACTAAGGTAACATCTGCCCTTTCTTCCATACTAACTAGGGCAAACTTCTCCCCTAGCAGTTCAAAAGCCAACTCTTGGATATGCCCACCAGTCAAGGGCTGTGCCCTCTTGGGGCACTTTAAATCTCACTGCCTGTGCGGATATGTGTCTCATAGCAGTTGGGGACCTATTTTCATCTCTTTTTGTCAATGAACCCATTCGTTTTCTGGTCAGGTTGCGGCTGGGTATCCTTCCCCTGTGAACTATGCTGTGGGCCTTTGGAGAACTCCTTTCTTTTATTTCCCCTCCCTCTCTTTCTTTTGTTGGGTATCCTGGCCTCCCTTTTGGGGATCCCCCGACATGCCTCCTTGACTCTCTGCAGCTGACCTAGATGTCTGTCTCCTTTGCAAGGTCCCAGGGGTCAGTTATCTTGCTTTTAATCAGGTATTGGCGCAACTCTGCAAAACGAGTACTGAGAAAGTGCTCTCTCAGAATTAGGTCATACAGCCCATTGAAATCACTTTCTTCAGTGTCCCTCACTCAACCACTCAGTGCCTTGCTGAAGTTGTCTCGAAATCCACCCGAAACTGGTTTGGCAACTTCTGGCTATCCCTGAACCTTATGCGGTATTCCTCTGGTAATCCCAAACTTTGTGAGCAAAATGACCTTCATGGGAGCATACCTCATCTGATCCCCCACCTCAAGTGTAACAAGGGTGTTCCTCACCAGTCTGGGCATGTGTTGTCACAGGCTTGCTGCCCCTCATCCTCCTCTGGGACCCAGTGCATTTTTAGAGCTAGCTCATAGACAGAAAACATTTTGTCTATATCATCCTCCACCACATAGCTAGGCACCAGGTCTTTGGGTATATGGACCCTCACCCCTTCATGGGACACTGGATTTTTGCCACCATTGCTGTTGGTCTCTGCTGCTTGCTTAGCTTTAAGTTCATCTCCCTCAGATGCACTCCATGAGCCAGGACCAACTTTCTTTCAATCAAGGCCCTTTCAGCCTCAGCTTTTTCCAGGGAAATTTCTGCTTCCGCTCTCCTTGAAGCAGCCTCCTCCATGACTGCCTCCACCTTGAAATTGGCCAGATGCAGTCTGAAGTCCCTCTCTGCTTTGCTGTGCTCCAGCTGCTCTGGGTTCAGATTGCAGGTATAGATGCTGCTGGATCTGCATCGGACAGGTGACCACACTCCTGCAGCCCACCCCCTCTTCTTTGGGGCCATGATCACTGGGTTTCTATCCTTCCTCTCCATCTCCTCCTTCTGCTCCTTCATATCCACCTCTTGCTCCTTTGCTGTGGCTTGTAACTGCGGGCCTCCTCCCAGGACTTATTGGCCTTCTTCAGCCCCTACTACGTTGAGTTCTTGGATGTTTGAAATCCCCTTTCCCTGCAGGATCCTTTAAGATCCACTACAGTGTAGCTCTCCTGGTTGTTGAGCTCAAACTCCATGCTTGCAGGTAGAATCACAGATGCAGACAGGCAGGTGCAATTGAAATGAATTTGGAGAAATAAAAAGAGGCAAATGAAGAAAAATATAAAAAGAAGTTAAATTTGATGTCAGATTAATTTTGGGATTTTAGTATTACACAAATCACTGGATTTGGTGCACAAACATAAGTACTGAATTTCAACACTGAGCACCAATGTCGAAAATTGGGTTTTTCATTCAGGTGGGCAAAGACCCTTTTTACTCAACAATCACAGTCCCTGTCAAGGTGAACCACAAAAGTCACTAAATTAACTATGCTTAACCCTCTGGTTGGTTGGCACAAAATGCAGTCAGGCTTAACTTTGAGGCAATGAATGAACTACATCTCCCACCAATTTAGAAAAAAAACACTTGAATAAATAAAATGACATCAAAGTGAATTAAATCCAAATAGAAGTGTTTAGTGAAAAATAGCACCCAAAGGATCAAAGTGCCAAATGCAGGCATCTAATCTTGTGAAACTGGGACAAAGTCGAAAGTTATGGCCCACCGTGATAGAGCACAGTTCTGATACATGAAGTGGATTCAGCCCTGTCTTGGCTTGCGTTCAGACTCAAAAGACTTTATTAAGAACAAGCATTTGCAATGCAATAGGTCTCGCATTTACTAGAGTTTGAGGTATTGGCATTGTAAATGACAATGCCTTTTATTTACTTGAAGCAAATCCATTTTTGTGGTAAATGAAGCTAATGGGAAGAGAGGAGAGGATGTGAGGTGTAAAACTGTGCCCTGGTACAGGAGAGGAGATGCTAGAGAGGGGGGTTGGACTTGGAGGTGCAGGATGAAGGGCGAGGAGGGACAGTGAGGAGGAAGCAAACAAGGGTGAGCCATCACGGAGGGAAGTGGGGAGGAAACACACAGTGTGAGCACATGACGGAGGAAAGTGGGGAGGAAGCACACATGGGTGAGCACATGACAGAGGAAAGTGGGAGGAAGCACACAGGGTGAGCACATCACGGAGGTAAGTGGGTAGGAAGCAAACAAGGGTGAGCACACCACGGAAGGAAGTAGGGAGGAAGCACACAGGGTGAGCACATGACGGAGGGAAGTGGGGAGAAAGCACACATGGGTGAGCACATGATGGAGGAAAGTGGGAGGAAGCACACAGGGTGAGCACTTTACGGAGGGAATTGGTGAGGAAGCACACAAGGGTGAGCAGTTTACGGAGGGAAGTGGGGAGGAAGCACACATGGGTGAGCACATCACGGAGGGAAGTGGGGAGGAAGCACACATGGGTGAGGACATCACCTAGGGAAGTGGGGAGGAAGCACACAGGGTGAGCACATCAGGGAGGGAAGTGGGCAGGAAGCAAACAAGGGTGAGCACATCATGGAGGGAAGTGGGGAGGAAGCAAACAAGGGTCAGCACATCACGGAGGGAAGTGGGGAGGAAGCACACAGGTGAGCACATCATGGAGAGAAGTGGGGAGGAAGCACACAGGGTGAGCACATCACGGAGGAAAGTGGGAAGGAAGCACACAAGGGTGAGCACATCACAGAGGGAAGTGGAGAGGAAGCACAGAAGGGTGAGCACATCATGGAGGGAAGTGGGGAGGAGTACACATGTGTGAGCACATCACGGAGGGAAGTGGGGAGGAGTACACATGGGTGAGCACATCACGGAGGGAAGTGGGGAGGAAGCACACATGGGTGAGCACATCACGGAGGGAAGTGGGGTGGAAGCACACAGGGTGAGCACATCACGGAGGAAAGTGGGGAGGAAGCACAGACGGGTGAGCACATCATGGAGGGAAGTGGGGAGGAGTACACATGTGTGAGCACATCATGGAGGGAAGTGGGGAGGAGTACACATGTGTGAGCACATCATGGAGGGAAGTGGGGAGGAGTACACATGGGTGAGCACATCATGGAGGGAAGTGTGGAGGAGTACACATGGGTGAGCACATCACGGAGGCAAGTGGGGAGGAAGCACAATAAACATACAGGATAATGATACACACAAACTGAAAAAAATAGATTTTACCCAGAACAACTACTAAAATGCACAGTCCGATATTTATTAAAGTGTCGGAGTTAAACTGGAGCCTAGTCCCACAATACAGCAACATTGGCACTTACAAAACATTATTTCCTCAAAGAGTGCATGTAACTAGTACGTGACACAGGGAAACAACTTACCTTAAACCCCAAGTTTTCTTCAAAGTGATTTTACTGTAGTGCACAATGTTACTGTCTTTTATGATTTTATTATCGAAATAAAGACCTTAAAACCTGAAACCTACTACCTTGCATTGTGGTTTCAGTTAAATACCTACTGTTGAAATGATTACACATGAAGGAACACTACGGCAAAGCATTTATGCAGATGTGCAGAGTATGCATTTGTGTTCCCCATGTTGAGGAGAGGAGGGACATCATGGTTCACTCGAGGCTTGCCTTTCGTGAGTCACGGCCCCTCTGCACACACTACAACAGTTAAATAGTAGGTTACACTCTGCATACAGGCTACACATCTAAAAGCATTCACGCAGCCCTTTCAAGAAGCTCCATCCCGCTAAGGCAACGCCCACCTTAGTTAGGTGAAGGGGCACATTACGGCTCCTAGAAACACTACTCCGGTTAGGGGCCTCGTCCTCCAATATTAGAGGGGTAAAAGGGTCAGTGCATGGTTAGTAACATCGCTCACACTCTTTGCCCCTAGCTAGCCTTTGTACTATTTCCCAAAACGTTTGGAAAAAAGGCAAATCTGACTCCTATCCTGAGTGTTATAAAAATAAGAAGTCATTCCAGTTTGAAAACACCGACCTGTCAGCCCCCGTCCTCCTGATAGATTTACCATCCTATCGTATGTAGCCATTTTCCTATTCAGAAACCTCAGATTTGTTTTCTACATTTTTCTGTAGCACAACTGCACCTCACAGGCCTTGAGACACTTTAGATTGAGCTGTAATAAGGCTAAATTGCAACATTCTGAAACTGCACATTGAAAAATTCGTAGTTGCGAAACACTGCTGGAAATGGCAAAATGGTTAATGTGTAAATGGGCCTGAAAAGATTAGTTTCTAGAAGAAATTGTTGATCGATTGGGATCACAAATTGAGATGAAGGGATTTCTAGAGGTCGGGTGGTGGTCTCAGCAAAGACGCGGGAGGGATGGGGGGGGGGTCCCAGCAGCGAATCAGGAGGGATGGGGGTGGTGGTCCCAGTAGAGATGTGGGGGGGTTTGTGGTCCCAGCAGTGACACAGAGGGAAGGGGGTGGTGGTCCCATCAGCGATGCAGGAGGGATGGGAGTGGCCCAACAGTGACGTGGGAGGGATGGAGGGGGTGGGCCAGCTGCGACGGGGGAGGGATGGAGGGGGTGGGCCAGCAGCGACGGGGGGGGGCAGTGTTTAGCATATATTTGTGTTTCACCGATATGATGGGAAACTTTGCATTGCATATACTAAAAACACTATGTAAGACACATTAGACTTCGACGCGGGAGAGATGGGGGGGTGAGGAGTGGTCCCAACAGTGACGCGGGACGGATGGGGGGGTGGTCCCAGCAGCGACACAGAGGGATTGGGGTGGTGGTCCCAGCAGCGACGCGGGTGGGATGGGCGGTAGGTCCCAGCAGCAACGCAGGAGAGATGGGGGTGTGGGGGTGGCCCAGCAGCGAGGCGGAAGGGATGGAGGGGGTGGGCTAGCAGCGACGGGGGGGGGGCAGTGTTTGGCATATATTTGTGTTTGTCAGTTATGATGGGAAGCTTTGCATTGCATATTTGTAAAAACACTATGTAAGACACATTAGACTTCATTCATTAGGCACGGCAGTGTCGAGCAACTAACCCAGCCTGCTATGCAGAAACCTAACGGGAGCATCGTGGCGCCACAGGGGACGGCCTCAAGCACGGAGCGGCACAGGCAATGAGAAGATAATTTTTATTATACTGTCGCAGGCAAGAGGGGTAGCAGATGAGCCAACCTGCCTGCACCTTTCAGCAAACAAGCACTGCCTGCTGGAAGCAGACCCCGTCTTCTCACCCCCTGCGTGGCGCTTCCCAACACACGCAAAGGTCACACTTGCAAACGGTCGACTGCAAACGGGGAGAGCTTACCGCCATAATGGGAATAAAAAAACAAGAAGACCCCGTCTTCTCACCCCCTGCGTGGCGCTTCCCAACACACGCAAAGGTCACACTTGCAAACGGTCGACTGCAAACGGGGAGAGCTTACCGCCATAATGGGAATAAAAAAACAAGCCCGGAAGACAGTGCATTTCAGAAACAAGCCCGGCGGAGCGTGGTGCGCGCGCGCTTGGGGGCGGGGGAGCGGATCCTTTGAAGTGCTCCCTTCCTGTGTTGGGCACAGCTGTTCCGTGTTAATCCCCTCAAGTGTATTTATGACATTTTGATTGGATTATTTTCGTTAAACCACTCTTAAAGCATGTACGTTTTGCAGTAGACAAAGGAAGGCATACACTAGCTGGGGACCAGTGCCCTGCAAAGTAAAAGACGGTGAAAGAAAGACAGTGCATTTCAGAAACAAGCCCGGAAGACATTTCAGAAACAAGCCCGGCGGAGCGTGGCGCGCGCGCTTGGGGGCGGGGGAGCGGACCCTTTGAAGTGCTCCCAAAAGGCGGAGTGCATGGCGGCACCAAGCGCGTGATTGTGCGCGTGCTAGCAATGCAATCCGCTTTTTGGGAGCACTTTTAAAAGCCCCTATAGTCTCGCTTCGCGATCGCTTACGCGATAGCAAGGCGAGACCTAAAAATGACTGAGATGCTCAATTTCAACAGGGTAAGGCAGCCAGTGGTGTCCAAGGAGGAGGCATATTGGGAGCTACTGGACACAGTTGCAGTCAATATTTCTATGGTCCCAAGCTTTGGTTTTTAGCTTTCTGAGCACCTTTAGCAACACTTATAAGTGTACAGGTCTGGGCTGGCACAGGTTGGAAGGCTGGGCACTCTTCAGGGAGGGCCAGGTGCAGATTCAAGGTGGTGGGAGCTTTTTATGTCACTGTAGCTCAGAACAGGAGGTCAGTCAACTAGCTCTTGGGGTCACGCTGGTAGTCCTTGGATCAAGCAGCAAGGCAGGCCTCAAGCATGATGGCAGTCATCTGAGGATACAAGGCAGGCTTTAAGCAGCAGGACAGTCCTCTGGTCAAAGCAGGGCAGTCCTTTGAGGTACAAAGCCAGCCTCAAGCAGCAGGGCAGTCCTCTGACGTGCAGACAACCTTCCTGGGGATCCTCCAAAGGTCCAAAAGTGAATTGAAGAGTTGGTCTGAATTTCCAATATTTATACTTGGTGAAGTAGGAGAAACTACTAGACTTCCCCCACATCTGGTTCTGGAATTGTTCTTCTTCCTCTGCCCATGCTCCAGGATGTCTAGATTGACAAAAGATTAGTATGAAAATCTTTGTGAGTGTGCTGAGTCAGTCCCTTTGAAATTTAAGTGCAGCAAGATAGAGATCTGACCCTCCCATCCTGGGAGGATGGTCCATCACTGCCAACATTTAGTCCCCCTTTGTCTCACTGTTTGGAAGAAATATATAAAAACTAACTGCCACTCTATTCACTGTTAGGAGAAGAAAATGCCAAATTTCTAAAAGTAGCATTTTCAGAATTGTGACTTCAAATCTATCATTCCCATAAAAGTCGATTTTAAATTACAATTCTTTTTTGAGACTGCACATGACTTTTCGACCTGTTCCCTATCAACCATTAGCATTCATTAAATGTGATAAGGTAACCCAATGTTATCCTGTGGGAAAGGTAGGTCTCCCAGTAGTGAAAAATGAATGTAAGTGTTTTTCACTACCAGGATATAATAAACTCAAAAGTGCATGTCCAACTTTATAAATACACTGCACTCTCCCCTATGGGCTGTTTAGGGCCTATCTTAGGGGTGAGTTATATGTATTAAAAAGGGAGATTTAGGCATGGCAAAAGTGAATTTTTCCAAGAATAGGCATGTTTTACTTGTGTGGGTGGCACAATAAGTGTTGCAGGCCAAACAGTAGAATGTATTTACAGGACCTGGGTACATCTAGTACCACTTTACTAGGGACTTACATGTTTTAAGGAGTGAGCACAAGTACATTAGCACTGGTTAGCAGTGGTAAAGTGCACAGTCATAAATCCAACAAAAATATATTTTAGCAAACAGGATGTGATAAAGCAAAAGTTTGGAAAAAGACCACAGCGGAGGCTGTCAGGTCTACCAAACAGAATACTAACTAGCCCTGAAGAGGCTCTTTGATGTGTGTTTCTAAACGCACCTGAAAAATAAAGATCCTTGTTATGGTAATTCACATAATGCTTTTTGTGTGTTTGTAGGTATTCTCCAAAAGACTTTCCGATGTTTCCTCCAGTGACAAATCAGTACTATATTCCTTACTGAATGCAACCCTGCACAGAAAGGGGTGTAATTAGGGCAGATCTTATTGAGCATTGCAGGTGTAAGTTATCACCCATGTAAAAGCATAATGAATTCGTATTTTGAAACCAGGTATAAAATGTATGTGCCCCCATACATTTGTGATGCCAGTGCAGGATCTATGTCCCTCTCCCAAACCTGTATGCTCCCATTGTCTGCATTGTTAAGATATATTTGCAAGACAGACTTTGCAAATCTGCTTCATAAATATTTCATAATATTTTAGGCAAAATTAAATTGTACTGACATATCAATAATAGTTACAAAACCTATTGACAAAAAACAATCTTTCACTTCAGTATCTTTTCCGTACCTATATAAGGCATTTTGCTGTGTCAGTCACATAGAGGACCCAGAGTTCCCTGTCTAGAAGCATATATTTTCTGAATCTCTCTTCTCTTTAGAATAAGATCATTTGTTACACACTACCGTGATCCTGGTTGGCTAGCCTAATAACACTGTTGTATATGTTCCTGTTTTTTTTAGGGCAGTTTCCTAAAAATGGTGGATTTGCTAGGCTCATAAAACAGAACAATTTAAGCAAGACAGCTTAAACAGGTGACAGTCTTCCTGGCAACCACAGTGTAGACAGTCACAAAAATCTATTTAAGCTTTTAAGATGCGAAAAAAATCAAAAAATCATCATCATAAAGAAAAAACACCTGATCTCATCGAGGTGTGGAGATTTGAGGCACTGTTAAACCTTTTGCTAAGCTGGGTTTTTTCTTTGACTTCTCCTTGTATCTCTTCTTCTACTCACTGTGCCCAAAATATGTATGTATGTGTGTATAAAATATTTCTATAGAACAAACCTATGCAAGAGGCAGCTAAGCAATGTACACGGTCAAAGACAAGCATACGCAATAAATAATAGGAGAAGAATCTGGGTTGTGAAAGGTTAATGCATTTTTGATATATTGTGAAAATAGCTCTATCAAATCCACTTTCCATTCTGCTTCTCGCTACTTTCCTGGGTTTGATACACCAAAGCATGAGGAATTCTACATAGTATCTGACTTAATGTATGACTTCTATGTTATGACTTAAGGTAAGAGTCCCTTCTAGCACCTTTTTTGTTTAACATGTTAAAAGAATCTGCCTTATTAGCATAGCCACAGTTGACTTTTTGATTTTTTCTAGACCTTTTATTTTCTAGCATTAGAAACATGTGCACTGTATTGGTAAAATTAGTTTCATTGCAAAGGATCTATTTAATGTTCTTTTAGGCATTTAGTAGACGGCGCAAAAATTGCATGAGTGACGTGGAAGTTAAATGCCATATGTGGGTTGCAGCGTGCATTTACTACACCTACATATATGACAAAAATATGGATGCAAGAAGCACCACTGTGCTCTGGCTGAGTGGCACTTTAAAGGCCCTGTAGTAGTATGTGGCCTATGCCATACAAGAAAACTTAGGGCTTGATTACGACTTTGGCGCAGTTGCTCCGGGTCTCCGTCGACACAGCTGCACTCAAGCCATGCAAGAACCGCCGCGTTTAAGGCCATGGTCCTTTGCCTTTCCCATGGCGGTGCCTGGAAAACAGGCCCCACAAGGGGAACGGCAAAAAGGTTCCTGCACGGAATGGACAGTGACGTACATGCCATGCTGGAGCTTTGGGGGAATAGAGACATGGGGGCATATGTTATGCTCCCCTGAATGTATCCTAATGGAGGGCGTGGCATGGGGGCCCTGTAGGGCCCCTTTGTTCTTCCACCGCCGGCCTTTTCATAGCAGGGCTCCTGCCATGAAATGGCTGCCGGTGGCGGAACTCGTAATGTGCAGAGCGGGACTGCACCAGTCCTGCTTAGCAGGTTACATTATCACGCAGCTCCACCACTGCCAGAAAACAACTGTTCCCTGGCGCAGCTGGTGGTCCTACACCACAACGACTTTTGAAGGTGCAATGCGGCAGACGGACTACTGCCATTGTGAGTCTGGTGGTCTTACAACCGAGAGACTCATAATTCAGCCCTTAGTTTGTATATTATTAGTAAGTCACCCATGTAGGGCCTAAGTTACGAAGGTTTCCGTTTTATCCGATGCACAGCTCTTGAAGGGCTTACATATCCTCATACCATGTACTGTATAACTGGTGGGGGGCTTTTGATTAATCCTTAGTGAGTATGTTGATAAATATCGAGTAAGGATTTGTATATGTTTGTACAAAAAACCAATAAACTACGTTTTCAAAATTAGTAAGTCACCCATAAAGTGTGCCTTGTAATTGCTTAGGGAAGAGCACCTAATATATTTATAAATATTGCCACAGAGGAACTCCGGACAATTCTTGGTGAAGGCAGTTCTGCAGCCATGATAATGTTAGACCTTAGCATAGTCTTTGATGTTGTCTCACATCCATTCCTCATTCATGGAATAGAGGGTGCTGGAATATCATGGGGAGCACACAAATGGCTGGCAGCCTTCCTGGAAAACAGGAGCTTCCGGGTATGTGAAGGATTCTTCCTCTCAACCATTCACCCCATAAACTTATGCATCCCACATGGCTCCTCTCTAAGCCCCACACTTCAATTGAACTTGTATCTAAAACAGGTCACTAACTGGATGTCAGAAAATAGTTGAAAGCTTAATGGTGAAAAAACACAGGTGCTGGTTGTTGGTAGCAACCTCTCAAGGAGGAAGGAAATATCTTGGCCAGACTACCTTGGTGAGCTTCTTCAGCCCCACCATGTAGTGAAAAGTTTAGGCTTTTGGGTAGATGACAAGCTGTCCATGCGAACACAAACCAAGAAACTTACAGGAATATGTTTCATAATGCTGAGAACATGAAGGAAAGTTTATGCAATGGCTTCCACCATCTTCGGGGAGAGAGCTCATACAGGGATTGATCAACTTTTGACTTGATTATGGAAACTCATCTCTTCCTGTGAAGTTCCAAGTATGTTATAAAGAGACTACAGGTTGTCCAGAATACTGCTGCAATGACTCTCCAAAAAATCCCAAAACATCAATCGACCGCTCCTGCTTTAGCTGCCCTGGCTTCAGGTGCAGAAAAAAATTCAAATCAAGGCATTGTGTATGGCCCATCAGGCAATAAACAGGTATGGTCCACTCCTCATTCACCAACTTCTCACCCCTTACATTCCTAGGACGTCTTTACAATCTGGGAATCAGTGCCCAAGGTCAACAAGGTTAGATGCGGCTGGCGCTCATTTGCATATCTTGTCCCCAAACTATGAAACGACCTACCCATTAACCTCAGACTTGACCAATCTGAATCTACCTTCGGAAATCTCCTGAAGACACTTCTCTTTTAACCTCAAGCTATTCAACAACTTAACGTGCATTTAGAACACCAGCAGGTTTGTTGTCTTCAGCAATGAGAGGCCCGTTCGGGTAGGTATGCGCTATACAAAAACACCTTAATAGAATAAAATCAAATTGAATAGAATAGAATAAAAAGTGGAACATTATATGTTTAAAAAATGTGCCCTAAGAGGGACTAATTGCCTAAAAGCTGTATCCACTCTGTAGATTCAGCTATATTTTTCGCTGCCTGAACCAGAACTGGTTTCGATCCAGTTCTGCCACTCATAACACCTAGAGGGCAAGAATATACGTCTTTGTCTGGGAAAAAATAATTGGCTCTGGCTCAAAAGACAACAGCCTGCCTTTGAGCCCAGGATGTACAGGGTGATAATAAAAACTGACCACTTAGGAGGGATTAACCATCTTGCAGGTGTGTATGACAGCTGACAGGAAAAAATACTGCCTTAAGTCTTCTTATTTTAACTTCCTGATCCCACACAGGGCTAACAGATTTGCTTCGATACATTCCCATTGCCCTCCTAGACTCTTTGACTCCTACTCAGCCAACGGAATGGAAACCAATTCTAATTCCATCAGGTGGGAGAAGAGCCATCAGGTCGTACAATCCTCAAGAACAGTACCTCCCAAAATCCCAACTTTAGGCAACCTGACTGATTATTATCTAGACAGAGTATCAGAGTGGTCAGATGAAGGGAAAGGAATCTAGGGAGACAACTATGGGGAGGAAGATGTGGAACAGACATAAGATACGATAAGTCACCTTTTCATGTGAAGCATATTTTCTTTTTAACCTCAAGTTAAATGCTTTATTTATTAATTACCTTTAAAGTTTTTTTTGTTGCCTGCTTTATTTCTAACTCAACATAATAGTGCAAATTCACACTGAAAGGTTTCACCTTATATCTGGTCTCGTTATCACTTTGTTCATTCACCCCAGAACATTGTTTATTCTCTCAAATACCTTCTTTAAGTTGATTGTGTTCCTACAGTCTCTGTTTACTCCCACCAAATGTCTCAGAGTAAACCTCACACCTGAAAAATATAATCTCAAACGTAGCTGCATCTTTTTTCCTTCTAAATCTGTTAAAACACAATCATTCACATTAGTATTTCAGCATGTTCTTGGCATCAATGATATCCTTTAAATGCACAGTGTTTTTACAAATTAATAAATCACACTTTCAATAGCGGGTCCTCTTTTACTCAATATTCTTATCTTCTATCCAACTCTGAAGTAAACAAAAATATTCTTCTGTTTTAGCGCGGGGACACGCTTTGAGCGTAACCCAGCGCTCTATAAAATTCCCTTATTATTATTATTATTCTCCTACCCAAGCATTGCATTACTTCTTGTATGTCCTTTATCAGATGTCAATTGCTTTGCAAATAGCTTAAATACTAAACAGAATAGCCATAAATACTTTACCTAACTTGTTACGAGGATCACAGTTCAATAAAAGGCTATTGGCTGAGGTACAGTTGAACTTTACGGAAAGATGGCCGCCATGATTAAATATTCTCTTGCAATATTTTGTTGGTGGATTCTTATTGTGATTGTTCTGTCCTGAAAACCACCTCCATCCGTCTTTCATTGATGCTCATGATCACACAAAAGTCTTGGGCAACTGGGCATGTTCTTCTTCCAACGTCTTGGTGGGTGCCAACACGGAACAACTCTGTAATTCTTGACTTGTCTCATAACAAGAGCTCACCTCTATAGGGGAGTGGCTACGAAGCTAGAAAGAGGCCTGCCTCAAGGATGAAGGGTTCTATCATAGTGAAACAGGGGGTACTGGATAATTGTCTAGTAAAGTGAAGAGGAACTGCTGCAAAAGAAAGTATGCATTGGACGAAAAAGTAGCCAGTAATGGGTGGGGAAAATTCTCAAATCACTGGCTAGTGAAAAGGATAATACTGGCACCTCACCACCATCTCCTCAGATTCATTAAGAACATTCTTGCACCTGGGGGATACTATATTTGAAGAAAATAGCCTTGCTTGAAGAAAGGAGCCTATTAACTCCAGGCTCTCACTAGAAGAGGACTCAAGGACTTCTGACTCCGGCTGGCAGCCAGGGTGTCTCAACTGCTCTCTTCAGGTCAGGTGGTTTGCCTCTAGTTTGCCCGCTCCGGGCACACATAAAGCAGGATATCTCACTCCAAGAGGGCCCAGCTCACCACCGAGGACTAGACCCTGAATTTGACCTGAATGGAGAGATCCTTGGTGCCTAAAAGTCTGCTTTGAGGAACTGAGTCTTTAGGAGTTACCAGATTTCCATCATTTGTAGAAAAGTAGAACTTGGTAATTTTTTCCATCTCCAAAAAAATATGAGAAAGTGCTGAGGCTTGCCCAGGGCAGCTGCACCGAAGGCTTTTAAAAAAAAAATAGGTAAATCCTGCATAAATACTTTTGCCATCCTGAAAATGAGTTCAGTGGGACATTGTTATAATGGCATCCAACCTTGCAGCCTTATAGAGCGCTGCTCTGCAACAGCTTCCATCCAAGACCCCTAGAGAGTTATGAAAACTATAATTGTTATTAAGTATAAAGATGAAACCTCAGCTTGCAGAGGCAAAATTATCCAACATGCTAAGTGAACCAATTTTGTCAGGCTTCGAATATTTGGCATCGAAACAGATGGCTTGAACAGGAGCTCAAAGATAATGTATTTCACTTGAAAGGACCATTGCCAGTCACAGCCTTGGATTTTGCCCAGCAAAGGATTTTTAATTTACTTTTAGAGACGAAGTCTGAAGGCAAAAACTCTGACAGAGATGAACCACTTGATATATCTGATTTCAGGCCCATCACGGTTGGCCTTAGATTGTGCCTAGGTCCCATTTAACTACAACATGGTTTTTTTTCAATGTTGCTTTACTTTTTCTAGGCATTTTTGCTTTAAAACATTTTAAAATATCAAGTTTTTGGTACCCTTTGTTGAATTTTAATGATCGTTATGTCTTTTTGCTCATTAAATATCTCTCTATGTTTTTTCAGGTTGAATTGTGAATGCTATTGAATTGACCAGAAACCAATAAATACTTTATTTTTAAAGTGTTGTTACTGCTTGAACTCAATTCAATCTTCGTTGGCTGCTTGTGTCATAGCTACCAGGAGTTGAGCAGAAATTCTGTAGAAATGGAGTTTTGGCCTAACCAGATTGTGTTTCTTAACTTGACAAGGGTCTCCCCCTAATTTCTCACACATGTTCTTAGCATATCGTCTATGTACCCTTTCACATGTTAATTGCTTTCCTCCTAGAGTTGGTAATCAGCAAGTAACTTCATTACTTTGTGCTGGCAGTGAGATTACACCGGACCAAAACCAATAAGCTTATAATAAAAATGTAACTGATTATCAAATTATTTCAACAGTAATAAAAGATAAACATAGAAAAACCTAAAGTTTTGTTTTTAATAATCAGTAAAGTATTTTCCTGACAGCTTGCAGGAATCAATATGAGTGAGTAACCATTTATAAATACCTTGTGAGTTGCAACTCTTTTATGGAGACACTTTATTGGAATAATTCCTAGGCATTTTCTTCATTTGGAACAGCACTGGCAATATCTACTTTGTCCAAAAATATCTACTTTTACAAAAAGTTTGATGGCATATCCCACAAGCGGACATAAAGTGAAGATAGTCACTTTAGTACTTTATAGTGGCGAGATAGTTGATCTCAACTGGATTTCATTTTATGCACTTCTTCAAGGCAAGTGCCTGAGCCTATTCTAGGAGTCCCTTTAAGTTCAATGGTTTGGGTTATTAGCATGGAAATGGAACTTTCCTTACTAAAATCAGGGCAAAAACGTCCTGTCTGAACTAAATAGCCCGGGCTCATCTACAGTTGCAACTAGTTTCTGAAACAAACCATTTCAGCAGCGCTACCATCAACGGAATACTCACTGCTGAAACTGCAATGCCCAGAATGCTCCACGATGACGTAGCGGAGCAGTCCATACAGGACGATACAGCCAGTATTTAAATCAAAGGCAGTTTCACGCACACGTAAATTCCATAAGCCTCTGAGGAAGGAGGACGATATACTCCGAAACGCGTCAGGCGATTACTATATGGCTAAAGCTGCAATTATCGAGTCTCAGACTTGCGCGCATACCTAATAAATGCTTTCAGCACATCACCGGTGTTTGAGTGCTCCTTGTCAGATGGGCACTTTTGAGCACACATGTTAGGCGGCTGCCCTGCCGCCGAGGAAGCACCACCCCTGGGAGGAATGGGGGCCATGTGGATCGGTATTCACCGGTCTGCTGAACTGGAACGCTGGTGAAGGATTGAGCGTGCATCTTGGAGTTGAGGCCCATCCACGGGCTGAAACAAACCATTTCAGCAGCGCTACCATCAACGGAATACTCGCAGCTGAAACTGCAATGCCCAGAATGCTCCACGATGACGTAGCGGAGCAGTCCATACAGGACGATACATCCAGTATTTAAATCAAGGGCAGTTTCACGCACACGTAAATGCCATAAGCCTCTGAGGAAGAAGGACGATATACTCCGAAACGCTTCAGGTGATTACTATATGGCTAAAGCTGCAATTATTGACTCTCAGACTAGCGCGCATACCTAATAAATGCTTTCAGCACATCACCGGCATTTGAGTGCTCCTTGCCAGACGGGCACTTTTGAGCAGACATAAATATATATATATATTCACTGAAAAAACCACAGGTTCAGGCAGGTTATAGTTAGTTGGACATGTCACTTGTGCAAAACCAGAGAAATTCAGCTGTTAAAGTTAGTTAAGCTAACTATAACTCGCGCCCCCGCAATGCACTGCTGATGATGTCACATATTACATAATTCCTGACATGGTCAGTGACATCATTGATGACATCTCAAATGATATCACTGATGACATCATACAGTGACTGTGTGTTTCTGTAAAGTTTAAATATGTTTTATATATACATATGCCAAGGTGTATTGAAGTATGAGTGGGTGTATAAGTGTCTGAATAGATGATTTAGTAGGTGTGTGACTGACTGTATAAGTGAGTGATTAAACGTGTCTTACTGAATGCATGGGTTAGTGAGTAAACTGTGTAAATGTCTGTATCAGTCTGTCAGTTGGTGTGTAAGCGGCTGCATGAGTTGGTGAGTAGCTACATGAATGTCTATATGGGTTATTGGTTGGTAGTCTGAGTATCTGTATGGGTGCCTGAGTGTCTGTGTGGGTGGGGGGTTGTGACTCTGTGCATAGATGGGTGTATGTGTTCAAGAGTGTATCTGTGAAGGGCTGTATGGGTAGGTGAGTATGTGTATTGGTGTGTTGGTGAGTGAATGGATGTCTCAGTGGTACATGTGTGAGTAACTACATATGTGAAAGGCAGTATATGTGAGTCTTGGAGTATATAAATCACTATATGTGAGAGTGAGTGATTGTCAGAGTGGCTGTATGGATGAGTGTGTGCTTGTATCAGTGATAGTATGAGAGAGTAAGTATGTGTTAGTATCTGTATGAATAAGTGAGGTTGTGTGTGTATAACTGTATAGGTGAGTAAATGGGGGTGTGAATGATTCTTTGCATGATTGACTAGGTGTGTGAGTAACTCTATAGATGAGTGGCGATGTGTGAGTGCCTGTATAGGTATATGAGTGCAAATGATAGTGTTGCATAGATAATTGACTGCATGTATTAGTGACTGTATGGGTGAATGAGTGGATGTGTGTGTAGAGTTAGGAATCACTGAGTGGGTATGTAGTAACTGGTATTGGTGTGTCTATGGTTTCAAAAACAGTAGTCTGCATTTTAGAGTGGGTGTATCAAAAGTTATATTAGGGTGTGAGGAGGAGCATCAGAGTATCAGGTGGATGATGTCACCAGTGATGTCATCCGTGATGGAAATTGAGATGTCATCTGTGATGTCACTGACCATGTCATGAATGATGTAATATGTGACGTCTTCAGTAGTGCATTGCGGGGGCGCATGTTATAGTTAGCTCAACTAACTATAACGCCCGAATTTCTCTGGTTTTGTACGAGTGAAATGTCTAACTAACTATAACATCCCTGAAACCTGTGGTTTTTTCAGTGAATTTCAAAGGTTGTTTAAATGCTCAATTCCAACTATAAGGTCCCTGAAACCTATGTTTTTTCAGTGAATTTCAAAGGTTTTTTAAATGCTAATTTCTAACTATAACGTCTCTGAAACCTATGTTTTTTCCGTGAATATATATATATATAAACATACATACATATACACACACGTGCATGCATGCACATGCAGTGTTCGTGATTTCCCTTTGCAGGGTGCCCCACCAGTTTTATCTGTGACTCATTGTGTCCCCCCTTAAAAATGACTTCTAAGACGCCACTGACTTGTGCAGTATCCTAATGGTCTCCCTGAATAGAGGGTTCAGATGTACCCTATTGCCTTCTTCCTGCCTCCGCTTGCTGTTGAATGCTGATTTTCATTGGAACACGCCTTACACACCCCTCTTTCCTTCCTATTCAGTATTGAGCCCCAAGGGCTCTGAAGCAAGGTGGATGTTAGTTAAGTAGGAGAATAGGGACGGGGATGTGGTTCCCCTTGGCAACGTTTGCCGTGCACGAAGGATAAAACGTTCTCTCTGCCCACTTTGCATTGGTAAAATGCCAGTAGATAGATCTCGAGGTCCAAGTGTCCACAGTAGTAAGACTGGAGAACTGTGCAGCAAGGGTGCACCTGCTTAATTATATTGGATAGATAAAAGGGCAGAGCACACCAAAAGGACGTCTGTGTCTAACCAGCAAGCCATGTGTTCAAATCCCAGTGGGGCCTATTCGGCCTGCCATACTACCATGCACGGTAGATTAAATGAGTACTTTTGAGTTGCGTAAAAGAGTGTCTACTATAAACTAACCGTTCATACGTGTGATGTCACAAGCACAAAGCATACTAAAAGAAGCACATTATAGAAATCCCATCCCCAGTGCCATCTGCTGTCCCAGCAGTTGGAGGTCACGGGGAAGGAAACCATCTAAGAAAGGGGTCCTACCGAGATGTAAGAACAATGACCCTCAAGCCCTGGCCTTCACTTGCAGAAGAGATGCGAGTCTACATGGTGGGGAGTGGGACTGATGTTTACAGACGCACGCACAGCACAGACACAACGGTAGATTAAAGTGCTCTGAAATCTGAAACAACTAAACTTCCATGTTTGGAAAGTTGATGTTGACGGTTGTGGATTGGGTTTAAAAGGATTCTTGTTCTTTTCTTTTTGTTATCAGCATTGGAAATGGGTTTGTTGATAAGAGATGGTCATTTTGTTAAGAGATTCCTCTAAAAATTTAACTTCTTGACATGAACCCTCAATACTCTTAGGTATGTCACTTGCTTTATCTAAGGAAGGATTTTTACAGGTGAGAAGGAGTTCTTCAATTTTTTGGGAATTACATTTAACTACAAGGTGATCTCTTATTAGCTGCAAAGTGAACTCTTCAAATTTGCAAGTTGCAGCTAATACCTTCAGAGCAGTGACATATGTGTCAATACTCTCTGAAGGTTTTTGTAATCTTGTAAAAAATTTGAACTTATGAACAACAAGATTTTTTTATTTAGTAAAATATTTGTCAAGTTGAGCAATGGTAATGTCAAATTCATCAAGTTCAGACTCATCTCAGTCTTGATAATCAGGTAAATGGTCAAATATATTTTGCCCTTTAACTCCTAGATGGTAATACATTAGACCTTTCTTTCTATCTGGTTCAAATTTTGTGGCATCAATTGCTACTAAATACGCCTTGAAGGAATGAATCCACAATTTCCATTCTAAGGGAGGTTCGCCAGGTTCTTGCAGTAACGGTGCAGGTGGTGGAATGTGTGGCATGACTGTTAATTCTGACTGATGACCGTTGATGGGATGGTGTGAAGTGTGTAAATCACTGGGGAGTTGATCTGCTCAAAGTGTGCAGATTGCTGGCGAGGTCAAGCTCTGTAAAGAGTGTGCCGATCACTGAGAAGTAGGTCTGCAAGTTGCACTTTAAATAAAATGTGAAAATTGTTGCAGAAAAATCTGCTCAAAGCGTGCAGGTCGCTGAGAAGGTAATATATATATTTTTTAAAGTGTGCAGGTAACTGAAAAGTGGACCTGCAGAGAGTGTACTAGATGCTGAGAAAAAAGAACTGTACAAAGAAATCAAGAAACAAGGCGTGCAAATCACTGCTTTCCAAAGTTGCACAAATGAAGAGTATCAAAAACTCTAGATATGAAGTATAGATAGAGTGTGCATTACTGCTGAAGTCCACCGATGGTAGTATTGTAAAATTCAACTCTATGGTTGAAGCAGGAGAAAGAACACCGGAGAAGAGGTGTTGACTCTGCAGATCGTGAAGCAGATGTGTCTGGCCAGAAGAGAGAGGTAAGCTCCAGATAGCTTTATTTTATGTTCAATAATAGATGCACAAGGGCTGAAACGATTTGTGGCACTCGCGTTGGAGTTACGAGCTGAAGCACACTGGTACTTTTGAGCCGCTATGCCTTCTTTAAATGACGTTGGAACTAAGAGCTGGACACTCTTGTGCTCGAAGTAGCTTGGCTGTCGCTGGCTTACTGGTAATTGTTGCTTGGGAGCACTCGTGCTGTGAGATGCTCGTGCTCAAGGCTGCGTTGCCTTCTGATAATCAGCACGTGCAGGATTTTGAGACGAGCGGTCGCTAAGTAACAACGCAATGCTTAGACTCGACAGGAAAAGTCAATAAAAGATTTTTTTATTTTGAATCCTTGATGAGTGGAAGTAAAAAGGTGAAGAGTCTCACGTTCAGTACCCACTTACGACTGAAGCATTTAACGGTGTATTCGGCAGATTGCTCACTGGGCCCTTCTTCCAAATGATTACTGGAATAAAAGGATAGTTGGTCCAAGCAAATCCCGGTTCATCGCCAGCTTTGAAGTGAAGACGTTACGCAGTCTGTAGTTCAAAATGTAGGTTTAAACATACAGTACATCCTTCCATGAAGGGGCACTGGAGCAACTCACTACTATCAGAATGCAGAGCTCCCGTGACCTCATGCCATTCCAGCCCCATGACATTCCAAGCCACAGGCTTGCACAGTACCACAGTAATGCTGCAGGAATCCATCACATCCACCTAGGTGGGCCTGAGTGTGGGATGACGGGTGCAGGTCTTTTTATGTATTACCAAAAAAAACCAGTATCAGAGATAGGGACACGAGAATACTCACACTCCACAATCCGTCGAATTTCCAGACGTTTTCATTGCCAACGCGTTTCAACCTCACAGGGTCTTCGTCACAGCTGTGTACAAACCTGATGTGCCCAAAAACCTTTAAACTTTACATTCCGAAATTTGTGTTCGCTCACACAATTGTCAAAGTGTCAAAATCACATTCGAAAAATAAAAATCAAACTTGGTCTCCTTTAGCGCTAGGATTACCTTGCGCATGTCACGCTTAATTGAGAGGGCTTTTTTTCCCTTGGGCTACCTCGTTTCCATGGTAGGGAGGCTACTGAAGGAGAAAGTGCTACGATTGGCTGGCGACAACACAAACAAAAATGTTGCAGTGGGTATTACAGGACTTCAGGTACATAGTTCTCAGTTCTGAAAATAGCTATTTTTTTAAATATCAATATGACCCCAGGGTGGGCCAGGGCCCAAGGATCAATGCATATGTTCATTTGGTCAGGGGGATGTGTGTGGAAGTCCCCCAACCCTGTTTTGGTCCTAGGGACCCCATGCCCTACTGTGTAAAACAAATGAGGGGGTGTGTGTGACCCCCCAAGTCCTTCAATGCCCTGGAGACACCATCCCCCGGGTGTACATATAAACATAAAGGGGAGAGGGTGCATGGCCCCCAAAACCTCTATGAGGCCTGGGAAACCACATCCCCGGACTGCTATTTAATTACTGAGGAGGGGTGCATAACCCCCACCCCAAGCCCTGAAAGGCACCAGGGATCGCACCCTGGGACATTGTTTCCCTACCTGCGCAGGCAGGGAAAACGTGTCCACTCCCACCTGTCAGGAGCGGCCAAAATGATGCCACTGGGCGGGAGCAGACATTTGTTTCTCTGCCCAAGCTCTTGCAGGTTGGGAAACTCAGATTTCTCCCACACAACGGGAGCATTTAAAAACCCCTGCTCCCACAGGGCTAGCGAACTGCCAGCTCTCTCTGTACCTAGGATTGGTGCATGCAGGGAGCCGGAGGAGTTGCAGAGGCCCTAGGTACTCCTGAGACCCCAACATAGTATCTTGTGGGTGCCCCTTGTGGACAGCGGTACACTCATCTAAGGCCCCAGGGAATGGGTTTACTGGGGCCACTATTGGCTCAGGGAGAAGACTGTGTTCCTCCCCTTACAAAGAAAACACAGGCCCAGGAGATGTTGTCCCCGGGGCCTATAAAGGCTTGGGGAGGGAGCCACACACCTCCTCCCCTTAAAAATAAAAAACCTGCATGGATGATATCCCCAGGGCCCTAAAGGCTTGGGGAGGAGGACTGCTAGTTAAAAAAACATAGAAATTCACTTAAAAAACAAATGTTACAGCAGGGGGTCCCAAACATTTTCAGCGAGCTGCTCCCCTGACCTATTGGCAATTGGCCGTGGCTCCCCATTATGCTTCTTTTTTTGGCGGGTCGGAGGATGTAAGATGAACCTCGAGGGTACATCCATTTTTCCCCTTGAAAATAATTCGGATGAAGCTGATGAAGGTATTATAATCTTAGATGTAATTTGTCCTATCCGCTGCGGAGTTCTATGCAGTATTAACAACTGATTGAAGGGACACAGGGTTCTCGGAGAAGTTACTGCATTGTGATGTTGTGCCCTTTAAAGAGGTGTGTCTTTAGCTAGTTCCTGAGCAGGGTTTGTGAGGCCCTGATAGATACAGGAATGTTGTATCAAATCCTGGGTGCATTGATAGAGAAAGTCTGTGCCTGCTGTTGTGTTTTCTTCTATGCACATTATTGCCTTCTGTCTGATGGTACCAGGCTGTCCTTGTTTCCTTAGCAGTGTGGTCCTTGAGACTGGGGATGGTGTCTAGGTTGAATCCAAGTAACTTGGTTTTGTTCCCAGTTCATGCCACTGACTCAGGTTTGGACTGGTTATTGGTTGTTTTCTTGGCAAGTAGCCCTTTGAAGGACTGGGCTTCCGATCGATGCTGAACATCCAGTTCTGAATGAGGGGCAGGCACAGCTTGTGGTGTAGAATGCCTGGAGCAGGAGACACTTTCAAGTAATATGACCTTTCCCCAGCAGTGTCCTGTTAGTATTGACTGTACTCACAGACTGTAACAGTGACCTCTCCCTGAGGTGTACCCCAGGACATAAATGAACACACATTCTGTCTGACCACTAAAGATCACAACTAACTCCAATTAATCCCAATGAAGAAGCTGGAGTAAATGCAACTATTTTCTTCATTGAGGGCTGAAGATAAACTTGAATTCACACAAATGGTGCCTCTTATTGTACGCACATAAATAAACTATATACACATCAGTGCATAGACGTGCGTATTGTGAACTATATCCCTTGGTGTACAAATGTACTTGAAATAAGGTGAGCTAGTTATTAGGGTTCTTGGACTAAAAATAGAAAAGGGGCACATTCCACCATTCACAGTGCATCGGTGAAGTTAGTCCACTTTGTTAACAAAACACACAGTGTGTCATGATTTACCACTCTTTAAAACCCATATCCAGCAGGTAGCAACCAAAAGCTTACTCTACATATCAGGTTCTCTACCAAGCCCAAAAAACTGCACAGGTTAAAAGTAGAGATTGAGGATCAGTCAGAAAGATGTGGCTAATAGGTTAAACCTCCATGCCTTGAGCCATGTTATGTATACCGATGAGTGCATTAAGGAAAAATTAGATTTCCTTCAAGGTAGCAACATCAGACTTCACAGCCTCACTCAACTCGTTTGAGTACATTTGGCAAACATCTAGTTGTACAAAGACGTGTGCTCCTAAAATTCGAAAGCTTGCAGAGTTCACATTGAAAGGCTTGCATTAGTCACTGTGTGTGAAATGGGACATTTGAACTGGGCAATGCCAAGGGCCCAGGGGCCTCAGGACATTTGTAAAATAAACAGTTTCCTTTATGGAAAACAAAGGAAACTGTTTTAACCAGGTTTTCTTCCATAAAACTGATCATTTTTAAGCCATGCCAAAACAAACATATACCTGACCCAAGCAATTTCAAAGTATAGATCAGATTGCAAACATAACCTGCGGTTTTATAAGAAACCATTGGTACAGTGTGATAAAGTTCAGAATTATGGTTTTGCTAAAGAAAATCTGCTCTCAAATGTAAACAACTTATGGAGAATCGAGTCTCCCAGCCCACTTTATTACTGCACTGCACTAACCTAAGGACATTTGCATATTTATCTTGGCTAAAGTGGCTGAAAAAAACGAAACAGGTGGTGAACGTAACCTAGTGGTTCCCAAACTGTGTGCTTAGTGCGCGGTGCCCCTGGCTAGTATTGATGGCCCACCGAGGTGCCGTGGTGCACAGATTGGGTACCACTGCATTCAAGGGACATTATAGTAAGGAAATAGAATTTGAAAAACCTTAGAAATTCACGTAAAAAAACAATGGTTACAGAGACGTTATAGTTAGGAAGTATAATTGAAAAAACCTTAGAAATTCACTGAAAAAATACAAAGGCTACAGGGACCCTAAAATTAAGCGCAGATTTCACTCATACAAAACCAGTGAAATTCAGCAGTTATAGTTACCTGAGCTAACTATAACAAACTCCCAGTAATGCACTGCTTATGACCTCACACTTTACATCTCTCATGACATTATTAGACAGTGTTTTTTTTATATTTTATTTTTTAAATGTTGAAGTAAATGTTTCAAAGGAACACATTGGCCGGCAATAATTGTGCATTTATCCTTAAATCGGATGCAGGAATGAATCAGGGAGCAAAACTGTTAGACTTGGCATCTTTGGCGTGGTTTCCCCTGACTTTATGCTCCTACCTCCTGTATTTTTGACGCTGTGCTGGATTTTGTTTTTGCTTTCTTAGATGCTTTGGGCACTGTACCACAGCTAATCAGTGTCAAAGTGCAAGTGCTCCCTGTTTAAGTTGTTGTTACAATTGGTTCACCCTGATATTTGATTTACTGGTAAGTCCCTAGTAAAGTGAACTGCAGTATGCCAGGGCCTGTAAATCAACTGCTACTAATGGGCCTTCAGCATTGATTGTGCCACCCACATGAGTAGCCCTGAAAAGTTAACTCAGACCTGCCACTGCAGTGTCTGTGCGCAGTTTGTTAACTGCCATGTTGACTTGGCAAGTGCACCCACTTGCCAGGCCCTAACTTTCCCTTTTCTTACATGTAAGGCACCCTATGGTAGGCCCAAGGTACCCCCATGGGCAGGGTACAGTGTATGTGAAAGGTAGGCCATGTACTGGCATGTGTGACACGTCCTAATAATGAAATACTGCCAATTTCGTTTTTCATTATTGAAAGGATACCTTGTCTATGGGATAGAATGGGAAATGCTTTGTAACATCTTACAAGTTTAACTTCCCATTGTTACAAGATAGATAAATAAAGTTTAGGCTCTCTGAACTCAGAATCGATCACTGACGCATCCCAGATTTTCACTCATCGTACTTGTGCAGCAAATTTTCCTGATGCATCACCCGCGGACCAGAACCATCTCGGAATCGACTCATCACTTTCCCCTACGGACTGCATTTGATGCATCACTTCTCCTACGTGCAGCAGAACTGTTGCATCGCATCCTCATATTCTCAGGAACTGACGCATCTCTTTGTTTTTCGACTCTCCCCATCTCTGCGGTTGTTTGGCCATGGGAATTTTTTGCCAACTACAGATACTTTGAAAGAAATCACACATCCATAGTTTTCTATGGGCCAAGTTGTTTGAAACCTTTTTAAAGTCATATTCTTATTACAAGTATGTTGGATTTTTGTCGTTTTGGTCTTGTTGAGTTGAGGTAAAGATACTTTATTTTCTAAACTGGTGTGGTGTCTATTTGTGGTGTTATCACTGTTTTACTGTGAGTTTTGAGCACAAATACTTTACACATTGTCTTTGGGATAGGCCTGTCTGCTTGTGCCAAGCTACCCAGGGGGTGAGCAGGGGTTATCTAAATTGTGAATCCCCCTTTCCCTGACTAGAAGCAAGGGTCCCTATTTGGACAAAGGTACCCACCTCTGCCAACTGGAGACCCCCATTTCTAACAAAAACATACTGCATCACAGTCAATGCAGGTTTAGGGAGTGATTGTGTACAGAGGCGCAGTGCCTTAACCTCCACCTCATTGTGTGGATATATCCCATCACCAGGCACTGCCTGCTGTACCTAGCATTTATGGATCTTTGGACCACCTTTAATTGTGTCAACATACAGAACTGTGAGGATGCTATTGGACATAGTCCGAGGGGCAGCCTATTGAAGTTTTTTGCCTCAAAAGCAGAGTTAATCAAGGGTGTGTGATGGCACCCCGGCTGTTCATTCTTTATATTAACAACTTGACCCCTTCCTTACTGGCCACCTCGAAGAATATCCCCAAGATAGGTAGCATGGCCATTCCTGCTTTATAGTCTGTGAATGATACAGTCCTTATGGTCCCCACTCCTATCGCACTCTGTAGGTTGGTGGATTACTTTGTCACATTCATGGCAGATTTGGATTTAGTCACGAACTTCAGTAAGTCTCAAATTATGGCCTGAAGGCCTGGTAGACACAGTACTCCACACATAGCATGTGATGGACAATGTATAGACGGTGCCCCTAGCTTCCCTTATTTAGGTGTAGTGTTTGATAGGTCAGGGTCATTGTGTGCCCACATTTCAGCTAGCACCTTAAAATGATCAAGGGCAGCAGGTGTGCTTTGGAGTGCCCCAGCATGGAGCCCTACCTTACTTTGAAAATTGTTAGAAGGGAAAGGTGATTTAATTATGATTCAGGGACAACACTGTCCATCATCTACTTCGCTTTCTTCTGGGTTTTGCCTAAGATGATCATTGGGGTGCCTTCCCTTGTGACCATTCCTTGGTACATACTTGCTCCATGTCACCATATTTTGTAAATGTTATTCATGTTACATCAGGCACGTCTTGTTGCCACTTCTTAAAAAACTTTTTGGTGCAATATAGGATCACTTTGAGATTTTTGCACATGTTGAGTACAGTGGAAGTCTGCTTTCAGATGAATACATTCTTAAAGCTTGCGGTTCATTGTAGGAAAAGTATGGTTAACTGATTCCTCTAATAAGTGAACTCTTGCTTTGTTACATGGACTACTTAATTACCCATCCCTTTCATGGGCCATGGTTTACATCATTTATTATCCCATTGTTTGGTTGTTTTTAGCTTTGCTTTATATGCATACTTATGATATGTTTTGCAAAAAATGTATACACTAATTTTTACTATGGTGCATTGTATTCTGCTTTTGTGCCTTTTATGCACATACGGGCAAATACAGGCAAATACAGTCTTTGATTCGATTTTTTGAACATTCATTGTGTGGTGTTTTCTTTAACTCATGCCAATACTGTTAAAATTCTGTGCTTTTTGTTGGTGATATTATCATTAAGGGAGTAGATTCTGAATTTGTCTAGAAGTTCCGATCCACGTCTACACCCTGGAGGAGGGTGAGGTCCAGGACCAATTTGTTGAAGGGATGTAGCAGCTGTAGTGACAAGTGGTGTTAATCATAACTGATTTGTTTCTTAAGATATTCATTCCATGCTTATAAGTCCACAATCTGTTTTAAACTATCCACTGTCTCTGCCTTGCGGAAAATTCAACTAAAGGGTGAAGCAGGAGTGCTGCCCATTGCCCACTGTACCTGGCCAACAGATATCTACCAACACCTTCCATACTATCCCATCCTAACAAATGCCACATTTGTCCCACAACTTCTTCCTAAATGTATTTTTCTCTCAGGTAATTTCTTACACCTAGTGCATATTTTGCCTTCCATTAACTACATGGGTTGAGTCGTGTGACCTCACCTACCCATGCCCATACTTACACCTCATACAATAAGAGTTGAAGACAGCAGCTCCGCTGAACCTTCAGAAGATGTAGACCATAGTGATGGTCTTCCACTGGCTAGTGATCCTAAAGGAGGAGGAGGAGGAGGCAGTGGTCGCCCCTGCTTCAAGGTGTCCACCTGGCATAAGCCAGGCAGTGTCAGTCCACAAGCATATTAATTTTCCTGAATGTTCTAATCTCAAACCTTGACCATTAGTTCCTACATGACCAGAAATTGTGACTCGCCCCATGATAAGTATATTTCATGGTTAGCAGCAGCACATTACTAATAAAACATCTACAGCAGACTTCCAGCTGTGAAATAGTTCTTTCAGCAAGATTATAATGGATAAAGAAATAATATTGATTTAATTAACTTGGAATTACTATGGATCTAATCTCTAAATATTTCCAGTACTAGAGTCCTTGCCACTTTGCAAATACCACTGAGAGGGTACATTGTGTAGGAGGTTTTTCATTATGACTGGGATCTAAACTGTGTTACCCTTCTTCCATTTTCTTCTTTCTCAGCACCAGCTTGTATCAGTTCAATTTCTTCCCCTTTCTCACTATTTTTCTGAGGTGTTCTTCCTACATAATTGCATGTTGATTTTTCAGATGGGTCAATTACCCCACCCCACCCCTACCCGTACAGTAATGTCCACCTGGCTTACCATGACAACCTGGTTTTTGGCAAAGTGAACATTCTGTGATGTCGTGCTCATTTGGTCCGAGTATAAACAAGTGTCAAACAGAGGAGGAGAGCTCTGTTATCAAGCCAATTGGTGAAAAAATTGTAGCGCTGGAGCTAGGTGGTTGTGTTTGCCTTTCTGTAGATCAGGCTATGACTACAATAGGGATGGTGGTGATGGCTGCACAATTTTAGATTCTTAAAAATAAAGCAGATGGTGTTGGTGTTACTACTTGACTGATTTAATAGAGGCGATCCACCCTTCCTTTGTGCCACTTCCCACACAAACAATCACTAGCTCATCCGCTTCCTCATTTCCAAGGCTTTCAGGAAATGTCCTTGTTTCTCATGGTGAGTCTCATTCAGGGTCCAATCCATGCCAAGATTATCAGAAGGGCAGCATGGAGAATATGAGGGAGTGCTCTTTCTTTTCCTTGAAGGGCGTCGTGATCAGGATAAGTCTAATGGATGATCTGCAACAACAGGTTCTTGCTCAACAGAAATCTCAACTTCCTGCTCTGCTTCTACCACTGAAATATCAGCTGTATCATACTGTGGTTGCTGTTGAGGTTCCGGTAAAGAAGTTTGCTGGCAGAACAATTTGATTTCAAACTTACCGCAATCAGTAATGACTGCAGTCTCTGCAGGGCTGAGGAGACATCGTCTTTGATTTCGGTGTTGAAGGTTTTATCGTTGTTAATCCATGGGTGACCCCTGCTTCTTCCTGCCCAGAGGAGGGTGTAGCTTTATACGCCGCATTGCACGGGAAGAGAATGAGGGTTTGATGCCATTGGATGCAACAGACTTCTTCTTCTCCCTTGCCACTTTCTTGGCAGGAACCTCCACCTTTAGGGCCATCTTCTTTACATGTTGTATACATTAGTAGTACAAGCATAAACACTTAGTAGAGTGGAATCTGGGCTCTGGTATCAGCTAATTAACAGACTTATCTCTTTCTCAGTATCGGTAAGTCTTGTGTACCTGCAGAAAATAAAAAATAAACAGAAAGCCAGTGAGAGTTGGACAATCTAGTCAATTTAATACAAGTCATCACCATAAATGCTTAACAATAGAATAGCAATGCCTAAACTAACTTTTTGTTAGACAGTACACAGGAAAAGCTAGCATGGTGTCCCATGGGAGGTAGGCAAAAGTTGAGCAAATTAATAAGAAAAATATTGGGTGTCGCTCCAGGACCACGGGACATTTATGAGGGGAAGTTGGGGGAAGAGTCAAGCAGTAATAAAAAAAAAATGTTGGTGTTTCTCCCGGGTACAATGAGCTTCTTATGGAAGCAGCCAAAGATTGAATACATGACTGCAAAAAATTGTTGGTGTTCCAGGAGCTATAGGATGCCTAAGGGGGAGCAGTTAAAAATACAATAAAGAAATAAATAAAAAAGTGTTGGTGCCCCTCCAGTGCTGCAGCACAATGGATATCTACACCCTCCCAGAATGTCTTTGCCTGTGTTCCCCCCTAACGTTGTGCCCCTTTTAAATGACATCACTACAAAGAAGGGTCCTGAAAACAGGTTGTCTGACCATCCAAGGCCAGATCGCAGCTTTTGAGCAGCAGAGAGGCAGTAGGTGTAATACTTCTTTTAAATTATAACTATTATAACTATTTGTATAAGTATTGGGGAGAGGATGTAGCTTCATGGCTAGTGCCGTTGACCACAAAGCTGGGGAACCAGGTTAGAGTCTCAGCAAGGGCCACGCAAAATCCTGTGATTCTGGGCAAATCACATAATCTCTTCCTTTGCCTAACAAAATGAATGTGTCGTCTGTATTGCAACTGGTGCTCATGTAAAGTGCTCTGATACCTTCAGGTTAAGTATGCGCTGTATAAAACTCCAAAAATAATACATTTGTTTTTAATTTCTTATTCTGCCATGCCTCGAGTCTAATCGTTCCTTATAATGACCATGTTGCCTATGCCATTTGTTGTAATTTTATCCAAATTGATTGAATGTATATTCATTGTTTGTATGTTCTCTAGTTATAAAATCTGTTATGTTTATTTTTTATTTTAAATTTTATTATTCTTCGACAAAAAATGATGAACAACAAAAGAACAATCAACACAACTGCAACGGATATGAAAGTCCCCCCATCTTAACCTATTAAGCATTTTCCCCAATTTATGAATAAAACATTTTGCAAACATACATATCTTCAAATCAATTTGAATAATCCGGGCAAATAATAGTCTTTCAACCCGAAAAAAGAAAAAAAAGAAAAACTAAGGGGGAGGGATTGAATTTAAACACTTTTCAATTTTGTACATTGCAATGGAGAAACTAGATTATATGGAAAAAAACAAAGCTTCATTGCATAAGAGAAAGACAGTGAAGTTCCCCGTTATTTAATTGACAAGATTTGCAATTGGTGCCCAAATTCGTAACCCCCTCTCTCTTTTCTTACGTCCTTTTAATTTATAGATTGAAGACTCGATATTATATGCCAAAAATAAATGTGCCCGCCAATTGGAAAAGGTCGGGCGATCAGCACTAATCCATTGAGAGGTTATACACAAGCGGGCAATAGCCATAGCAATTAACAATAACTCTGTCTCTGGTCTTGCCCAGCAGCCTGATACATTATTACTAATACCAGAAATGAGAAGAGCAGGATTAATTCGAACTAGGATCCCAAAGGTCATAGATAGGTCATAGATAGGAAAGTTTCCATGCCATATATAAATTCTTTTAATTTTGGACATGAGTGAAACATGTGAACGGCATCTGCTGCATGGAGATTACATCTATTACACTTTCCACCCCTTGTACCCCCCACTTTGAAATCTTCGCGGGAGTATAATATAAATCAAATATTGACATAAAATGTTGACTCCTTACACTTCCCATAATCAAAATCTGGTTTGCTAGGGATATGGAGTCTTCAATATTCAGTTCTTTCTCCCCCAGCTTATTGGCCCACTTTTCTGTTTGGATCAGTAAATCATCTGGGAAGAAATCAAGCAATTTGATATATAACTTTCCCAGCCGGCCCCTTTTTTGCACCAATTCGACCAGGGGTATTTTTTTCAAAATTAGAAGCCTCTCGATGGGATCCTTTCCCCAAAAAGCTCAGAATTTGCAGAAATTTTAAAAAATGACCCCTGCTCAGCCCATACTCTTCCTGTAGAATTGCAAAAGATGCCATTTGTCCGTTACGATAAAGATCTCCCAATGTATGAATACCCTTACTACCCCACACAGATGTAACCTGATGGTGAAAAATTGGTGGTAAAAAAGGTGTGGTCACCAAGGGGGTATAAGCATTAAGGTTTGAGATCCCTAGTTTTCGTTGGACCTGTCTCCACACCATAAAAGCTGCTTTCACAATTTCAAATCTTGTCTTTTTATAATAGCTGGGTTCGCAAATTGACACAAAGCACCCCTTAGCTTGATTTCCCCAATCCAAATTCATAGATAGATGTGTGGCACGCCATTGGTATATCAGCTTTGGAACCAACAAGTAGTATAGCCATATGTTGAAGAATTGCAGCCCAGTAATAGAGTAAGAAGTTCGGAATGGCCAAGCCCCCACGTTGTTTGGGAAGAATCAGCCATTTGGCCACTCTTCTATATCTACAATATCCCCATAGGAACCTAGAGCATACCCTTCCTATTTTCAAAAAAAAAGAAGAAGAAAACTCAAGTGGTATAGTCCTAAATAGATATAAAAACTTTGGTAAAATCAGCATCTTTAAAAACGTTACCCCGCCCAGTCAGGGATAAGTGTAGATGATCCAACCTCTCCAGTTTCTTATTGGTAGAGTCAATTAAAGGGCATAAGTTCAAATCAGGAATCTTATCTATCTGTGCGGTAATTGTGATGCCCAAATAGATGGCCTCTGTAACAACTGGGAAATCAGGAGGACATGTAATGCCTGGGCATAAGATTTGGGTTTTATCAACATTTAATTTGTACCCTGAGAGGACACCAAACTGATCTGCTAAGTCTTTTAAGACTGGGAAGGCAGAAGCTGCATCACTCGTGAGGACCGCAATGTCATCGGCATAGACCAGCGCTCTATATTTCGCCCTCCCAGTCTCAATTGCTTTAATGTAAGTGTTAATCTCTAGTTTCTTTAAAAAGGGGTCAATATATAGGGCCAAAAGAAGAGGTGAACAGGGGCACCCCTGCCTTGTGCCTCTACTAATGATAAATGTTGCTGATTCCTCTCCTGCAATCCGAATCACCGCTTTGGGTTATGTATACATCACCTTGACCGCCCGTACGAAACCTATACCCAGCCCCATCCAGCTTAAGACAGACCAGAGGAACCCCCAGGAGACCCTGTTGAACGCTTTTTCGGCGTCCAAGAGGAGAACTCTCAGCGGTGACCTTGTGGCATGAGCCCAATCAAGAAGGGCAATTACCTGGCGGACATGAACCGTCGTATCCCTTCCTGGAATAAATCCATGTTGGTATTGAGAGACCAAAGGGGTTATTACTTTTCCTAGCCTAGTTGCCAGCAATTTAGAATATGTTTAACTGTAGCTATTAATAAGCGTTATTGGCCTATAAGAGGCAGGGTTTAGCTCAGGTTTCCCCTTTTTCTTAAAAACAATAATGGTAGTCTTCCGTCAAGAATCGGGAGTCTGGTAGTTGTTACGTGCATGTTTGAGTAGATGTGTGATGTCATGCTTAAGCTCTTGCCGAAATACTCTATAAAATTCCAGCGGAATGCCATCGGGGCCTACTGCTTTCCCTAAAGCTAGGGATGTCAAAGCCAGCTCGATTTCTTCCCATGTAAATTAAGTTTCCAATAACTCCTTTTGATCCTGAGTCACCTTTAACATTTCTATCTCTCTTAAGAATTCTTCCGGAGAGTCACTCTCTGTCCCGGCGGAGTCCTGTGCATATAGTTGCCTATAGAAATTTTGAAAAACCCTTAAAATTCCTGCTGGGGTATCCTGAACCTGCCCTTCATGATAGTGGATTTTAAGAATTCGGTGCCCTCCCGTTGTTGGGTTCGCTTGGCCAAGACTCTACCAGTGTTTTCGCCCAACTCATATGCCTCTGCCTTCTGTTCAGTATATCTCGCTGAAATCTCCATGCTGATATGCCCATGGATTTTGTTCTTTAATATAGCAATCTGTTGCTGGCAATCCTCTATACTTGCGCCCTGCAGAATTTTACTTATTAATTCACATTCTTCTTTCCTTAATAGTTCCACCCAATTTTTGATCACCCCCTGTAATTGTTTTGGGCATGCAATAGAAAAGCTCAAGGTTTCCCCTCGAACAGCTGCCTTGAATGCATCCCACACTATGCAGACTGATGCTGTGTTCCGATTGACAGAAAAAAACTCCACAATCCGTTTGGCCATGTGAGAGCAATATGCCTCATCCATCAGGAGTTTCCTTTCAAACGTCCAGGGCCTCCGTACCTTACCAACCCCTGCGTAGGGATCTCGATTATTAGTGGGTTATGATCAGATATCACTCTGGGAAAGATCTCGATATTGCTTGTGCCTACTAGTTGAGTTGAAAGAAAAAAATAATCTAACCAAACGTGTTTATTATGCGGGGCGGAGTAAAAAGTAAATCCTGGATCAGGTGATTTAAGTTTATGCCAACCATCAGATAGTCCATGTTCAATTACCATCCCTTGAAGGGCTCTGAAAACTCTGACTTTCTTGCCTTGATATGTGGAGGAATCATATAAGTCATATTGGCTATCTAAATGGATGTTAAAATCCCCACACAATATTAAGGGGCATGGCCATAAGGCAAGTTCTACACTTAAAAAATTCACCACCTCCGGATCATCTAGATTAGCCCCGTAGATGGAACACAAATTCAGGAATAAATTATTTACTGTAATTTCCGCAATCGCCCAGCGACCCATATTGTCTGCCTTGCTCCGTATGCATAGGCATATTCCATTTCTAGCTAATATAGCCACCCCCCTAATATTTATGCTTTGCCGGGTGCAAGTTAGGATCCAAAGCCAAAATCCCCCAGCCAGCTACGATTCTTCCACTGTATGTGTGTCTCCTGAAGGCATAACACATCTATATGCATAAACCGAAGTTGTTTTGCCAACATTCCCCGTTTTCTCCTATCATTGAGACCACAAATGTTGACTGAGCAGATTCGTAACCTACCCGTCATCCTTGTAATCAAAAGTCTCAGCAATCCATATCACACAGAGGAAAAAAAGCTTTATCCATGTCAAAGAGAAATATTTCAACTTCCCAAATCCGTATTCAAGCCCTGTAAAATATGTCGAAGAAAACAAAACAAAACTCCTCCCCCTCACCCCTCTCATCCACCCACCCATATCAGCACCACCGCCCCCCAACCAAACCCTCCCTTTCCACCCACCTCATGAAGCATAAGGACCATGGACCCTCAGTGATGGAGAGCAAGCTACACCCCCTCCAACTCCCCCACGTAAGCCCCCCTCCCTTTTACTACAGAGGGAAGAAAAAAACAAGAAAAAGACAAACCAGCACTGCATCAGTACAGTACAGCTAACCATAGCTATATTACTAGCTTCCCTTCAATGTGAGCAGAAATTCTTTTGCCTGTACTTCTGATGTAAAGAATTTAGCGGCCCATTAATGACCACCTTCAACTTTGCTGGGTTTAGCAAACACACTTGAACCCCTTTCTCTTGAAAACATGGAATTAATTGGCAAAGCTGCCATCTCTTCTCTACTGTTCCTTGACAGTAATCAGGTCTTACAAAGAATTCACACCCTTTTCCCTTCCGTTTCCTATCCGACCGTGCAAGATCGTATAAGGCTTCTCGGGCTAAGAAGTTATTGAGGCAGATCAGAATGGCACGGGGCTTTTCTTCAGCTTGACTGCTCTTATGCTGACTGAAAGGGAAGCGGTGGGCTCTCTGGAGCTCCATTTTCCAATCCCATTGTTTCAAATCTGGGAATGCTTCGTTGAACAATTCCACAACAAACTGATAAGTATCTTTACCTTCCTTGCCTTCCGGAATACCCAGTATTCGTAAGTTATTTCTCCTTGCCCGGGTCTCCAAATCCATCAGTTTCCATGTTGTATCCAACCTTTGGGCTTCCAGAGATTGAGTGCGGGCCTTTTGTACTACTAGTTCATCCTCTTCTGCAGATATACTCGTTTCTACTTCTCCCATTCTAGTGGTGAAGTCTGAACATGTCTTGGCCACCGTTCGGATTGCGTTCTGCACTTTTCAATAGCCTTCCTGGATTTGTGTGCTCTCGGCCCGAGTTTCCTCCCTATGAGCTAAGATGCTTTGGTAGATAGTGGAAAGAGTTACTTCACCAGGGATACTTTGAGTTTGGTTTTGATTTTGATCTCCTGGTACTGCCACTCTGCTTTCGTTCAGATTTGGAGTAAAGGAGTAATCCCAGACCATTGATCCGCCTTGGTCAGAAACTTTATCCAGAGCATAAGGGCCATGTTTTTTCTTTCGAACTGTTCCCCCCAATTGAGAGGCAAGCTCCCCCTCTTCATGATCCGGGCCGGGGCCACTAACATCACTTTCATCTTCTCCCCCATGCCCCCTGGTCTCTCATCCCCTGAGGAAATAGATGGATCAGATATTGAATAAAATGTATCCCCGGGATCTCCATCTATTCTGGCACAAAAAGCACCCAACTCTGAATCTTGTGAGTCAATAGGAGGCTGAATATGATGCTGTATAGCATTTGCATTTGAGTTTGAATTTAATGTTCCAGGCAAGTCATTCTGTGTAATATTTAAACAGACTTAATTACCCATAGGGCATTGTTCCTGAGGTCCAATGGCTTCACTAATCCCACCGGACTTGCCCTCGACAAGAGTCACAAAAGCATCATATCTAGCATCAGGGCAAGCAGGCACTATATCATCAACCGGTAAATATTGTATTGGACTATTGCCATCCCCACTAGGGTCTACCACTGTAGATACAGTACCTTGTGTTTCCATCTCCGGTGCTTTATGACTCTCATTCATTGTAAACAATGCTGTGGGCACCATAGTTTTCCCCAGGGAATTGGCCATCAGTTTAGCATCTTCAGTGTTTTTGGATTTCTGGTGCTGAACTTTAAACATTGAAGAAACTGTTTGCCTGGTGCGAGCAGGTACTTCACCTCCGCTCGCCCTGTCTGCGGCTCAGCCTTCTCCCAGCCGGGTACCGGCTTTTCCAGATGCTGCTCGAGTTTTTTCCGAGTCCCCTACTGATTTTGCGGGGCTGCCGGCGGTGGCCAGCGCCCCCCGAGGCTTGGCCCCCCTTGCCGATTGCCTTCGGAGACATCGGAGTGATTTGATGAAGCCGGGAAACCTGCATGACTGCCCGAAATACAGGATTCAAAGGAGCCAGGCGCGGGGATGCAGGTAGCTCGAGATGCCACAGCAACGAGCGCCAAATCATGCCCACAAGAGTCCGCAAGATACCAGGTATTTTACTTCTCTCACCACCTCGTACCACGAAGGAACATAGAGAGAGGGGGGGGAGTATTACTCGGGGAAGTGCCGGAGCTTTCTCAGTCAGCCGACTTGTCGACCGCCATCTCAGTGGCGTCACTAGGGTTGGTGTCACCCAGTGCGGTAACTCATGGTGACGTGAGGTCCGCATCCCCCAGCACCCTCCTAGTGACGCCACTGGCTGTATGCTTATGTGTGCAGAGTTCTCCGTACCCAGTGACTTCATATTCGGGGAGGGGAACTCCGCCCACGTAAGTATAGGGAGTGTAGACTAGGTAAACACTGCACATAGTTTGTGAATTCCACAAAGTAGTAAACTTACACAAAAGTGTAAGTTTACATTTGTGACTCGGGCCCTCATCTTTATAAACCATTAGTTATCCTGACTCCATAATGCCGAATTTGACAGTGATGAAGCCACATGCCCATCTCAACTGCATAACAGTGGGATATCACCACCTAATCCTAGAGCATGTAGAAACAGCAGCTGGGCGTCAGTGCTTCAGTCCAAAGTAATGCATGCCTCACCACATGAAGGGGAAAGATGCGAGTCTGCGCTCTGTGCCAAGGAGTCTTTCATTCCTTCACAGGCCTTTGCTTGAGTCGGTGTGTTGTTCATAGGGTCTCTCTGCCCTGTTTTCAGTGGTTACATTTCACCTTCCACTGGCAATGTTATTTTACAAAACCTGACTTGTAGTGTCACTCACAAGTACCTTGTTAGTACATTAATTGTTTTTGAAAACTGGTGTAACACTGATTTGGTACTGTGTTTTTACATTACTCCCCAGTCTTCAGCAGTGAGGTTACCATTTTATTTTACGTAAATCACACGCGTTTCAGAACATGCTACAGAAGCAGTTTTCTGACCCCTCTTAATTAATTGCCAGTGTCTGGGATTAATTCGACAATTCCACTAAACACGTTTTTGTTGGCTCCGTGCCCCCCTCACCCTCATAGTGACGCCACTGCGCCATCTTGCTTTCTATGTATTTTCAATATTAAAATCTATTATGTTTAAAATATACTATGTTTCCATAATGGAAAATAAAAATGCAACCTTAATACATAGGTCGCATACATCATCTGTTTTTATAGTTTGAACATTGACAAGTTACATTTAAATTCTGCAAACATTACTAGGCTGATGAGTAAGTCTTGGTCGCTACCACTCATTTAATTTCTTTTTAAACACCAATAACCTTCTCCAACAATCTGAGTAGGTCAATTACTAGGTATTATATATATTTTCAAATATATATATATAATCAAAACTGAAGAGGCAATTCTACCACAAAAAAATTATTTCCATAGCAGGCAACATACTTGCCTTCAGGAGGCTACTCAAGACCTGGCTGTTCGAGCAGCAGCAGCATCCTCCCCCCCCCCCAGCGCCTTGAGTACCTCACGGGTGAGTAGTGCACTTTATAAATACTCCGATGGATGGATTGATTGATTCTCACAATTCTATCTTTTTGCCCTGACTCAATCCTACATAAGTGTCCTATTTTAAGAAAGATGCAGTATATATTAGGCCTAATTAAAAGTTTTTGGAATTGTGTCTCACTTTTCAAAGCTATAATGTGCATTGTTTGTTAAATGTAAAAAATTGTAGTGTTCATCAAAAGATGTTTTACGTACATGAATTAGTAGTAGACATATGGACTCATCAAACCGACAGAGCTAGCCAACAAACCACATGGCAGGATCAGGGGGGAATAATAAGATCATTTGCTGACAAGTGGGCACAATAACTCCAAGCCACAAACAAGGAGGAGGAACCTCCTGCCAGCAAGGAGATTGCTCAGGAGACAAACTTGCTCTATGACCAAACACTTCCTGTCAGACTGTCAAGAAGACAGTAGGAGTTGAGGAGTAATATACATGAATCCAGTAGTGGGTAGACAATAGGGCACCTCCTGGCCGAAAACAAGACATCTCCGAAATGACCCAAGGGCAGGCCATGCCCTAGACATCGCCTGCATTCACTTCATTAACTCCTGCGGGCCCTATATAGCAGGGAAACCTCCAGCTCATCTCCATACTCAACTCATCTTCCTATTCCTGATCCAAGGGCCTATCCAGGACAGCAGCAGCCGTCTAGGGACACCTGAGCCCTAGTGTTGCCCACACCCTCCCCCTAAAATATGCCTCAGTGGCAGTTTATAAGGAAATAATGAAGTTCATAGCAGTGTCTGATCCTTTGGAATGTGCTGGATATGCTAGGTAATGCGTAGTTATGTCTAGATATATTATCTGATTAAAAAAATGTAACTAGCGTATATAAATCTTTAATACAACAGATGTTCCAATTGAAATCATTTAAGAAACACTTAATAAATAAGTAAGGCAACCAGGTACAAATAATCCTGTTGTCACAATAACAAATACGAAAAATTATTGAATTTCAATGATTGGATTACTCATTAAATTGCAATTCAAATTCAAATTGAAACACCTTCACAACTGTCCAACCCCAATGCTCCTTCAATGGGACCTCAACCACCAAGGCCTGTAGCGCAGAAAAACACATCACTGATGTGTCATGCTGCATGTCTCACCAATAGGACTGGTGCAATGTAACATGATACACTCTGGATTATCTACTTCTAAGATGGCTGACACGTCCAAACAAAATGACACTGTGGCATATGGAGAGGACTGGTTAGTGGTGTGATTCAGTAGACAAATGACCGAGCCACTCTGGTGTGCCCCATGATCCTTCCAAAGCTGATTTAATTTTGACCATTATTGTGCTTCCCCGTGAGCCACAATCACTACATTCCATTGAGCAATAACAGTAGTGTGTGGGGTCTATGGGGCACTAACCTAATTTATCTAGTGAGAGCCGATGGCAGTCTTTAGCGTATTGTATTGTATTGAGCAGAAATCATTTCACACCTCTGACACGGCAGTGAAGCACTCTAGCTTTTATAGTTTAGGAGCACTGTTTAATAGGTGCATGGTTGGAAGTGGTACGACAGATGCGGAAGATGTTGGCTGAAGTGCAGGAGACTTGAAATCTCGCTCCAAGCACAAGAAGTGTTGCATAGAGCTGTGCTAAGGTGCTTGCCATCTTTTATGCATCATAGTCTATATCTTGACTTTCCAATGAAGAAAAGAGCTGTGTTTTCCACACCGTCTGATAATATGATGTGATTTCCAATGCTTCTTCTTCAAAAAGGCATTGAGTTCCAGGGTTTGATACTCTGAAAAGAGATGGTGGATCCTCCAGTTTGATTATTTTTCGATGGAGGGGCATCAATAATGGGTTAAGCTTTGAGTTCTCGGATCTTGTTCGTTGATAAATCTCGATTTGTTTGCTGAACACATGATCTCCCTGACATGGTGTGCCAATTGGTTCAACAGCTATCTGGGTGCCACGTTTTTCATTCTCTGTTGTTTCTTCAGCCCTGAGAGTGACATTTAAAGACAGATTCCATTATCATAATAAAAGGAGGAGAATTCTAATGTGGTAGTGGCTTGGACTTTTTGCAAGAACTGTAGATATGAGAACATTCCTCAAAGGCATCTCTTCACATGGAAAGTTCGTTTGGCCTCTTGATTTATTATGGTATGAGATAGTGTAGAGGCCATAGACACCCCTAGGTTCCTCACATCAGGCAAATATGAAAGCTGAGGTCCTAGCTCCTGAGCTAGATGATGGGATGATGATTCATCCTGTTGCTACATGCAATAATCTTCATTTTTGCTGAAGTGATCTTTAGATGGTTAACGAACATACAGTTGTCAAAGAATTGTCACAAATTTCCCATGGTACATTTGTCAATGCAGTTGCACTTTTAAGATCTAGAATGATTTGAATGGTGTTAGCAAAGTTATAGGAGCTATAGGAGAGTAAGGGAGGATATGACGTATGGGCGCAGATAGGGGTAAATGTTGAACAGGAGGGGAGCAACGACTGATCCTTGTGGAATTCCGTCTGTGGAGCAGAATGAGCCAGAGGTGAAAAGGGGAAATGAAACGGTGAGCATTGAGTTATGTCGGGAAGTCGGGAAAATTGACTCCACCTTCAGTTTTGGGGCGAGTTAACCTAAGTAGAGACATTCTAGGTTTCTTCTTGTTCCAAAGAAAAGAGGAAAGAATAGAGTTAATCTTCTGAAAAAATTTTGTTGGGATAAGAATTGGGTTATTAGAAATGGTGTACATAATTATAGGTGATAACATCATTTTAATAGTATCAAGGCGGCCCCACCAAGATAAATAGAGAGGATGCCATTTAGCAGTGAGGTCTGAGATCTTTTGTATAAACTTATCGATGCACTATGATACCGTGTCTGAGAGTGAAGATTTGATATGTAAACCTAAATAGCGGATAAGATTAGGCTCCAAGTAAAGTGGGAGGCTGTGAAATCGGGTTTGAAAGTATATTTTGTAAGTGGCAGGATCTCACACTTATCATTATTTAATTTGTAACCCGAAATGTCGGAATATGCTTGTACCTCTGCCATAAAGGCAGGAATTGAGTCACTTGGTCGAGATATAAAGAGCAGAATATCGTCCGCATAAGCTGCTAGCTTAATATGCGATTGGGGTGTTTGAAAACCATGCACTCGTGGATTTTGACGCAGCTTTGAAAGAAATGGTTCCAAAGCCAAATTAAAAAAGAAGGGTGAAAAAGGACAACCTTGCCGCACCCCTCTCCCTAGATCGAAAAACGGGGATATCAATCCATTAGCACAAACAGCCGCTCTAGGATTGGAGTACAAAAGAGAAATCAAGGAAATAAAATTGGGACCAAAACCAAACCATTTAAGAGTGTAAAACAAGTATCTCCATTCAACCCTGTCGAACGCCTTCTCGGCATCTAACGCTATTGCAATCAATGAATCCTTAACATGCGAAGATTTCGACAACACATTAAACAAAAGACGCGTATTATCCGTTATATAATGGCCGTTGACGAATCTAGATTGCTCTATCCCTAATAGATCCGGTAAAAATGAGTCCAACCTCAAGGCTAAAGCCTTAGAAAAGATCTTATAGTCAATGTTTACCAAAGATATAGGTCTGTAATTCTTACAATGTTTAGGGTCTTTACCTTCTTTGGGAATTAAGCAAATATGTGCATCTGAGAAGGAACCTGAGGAATGCCCTGATGTGCTGAAAGAACATATTAACGAATGTAATTTAGGTAGTAAGAGATTGGAAAAGTGAGAGTAAAATTCGACAGAAAAATCATCAGGACCAGGTGCCTTGTCACGCTTAAGAGATTGAAGGGCAGTCGTCAGCTCTTGCTGCGATAAGTCTGATTCTAATGAAGATAAATCTGGTAGAGTATCCTGGGATTTGTGGATGGTAGAGAAAAAATGTGACAGGGCATGATCCGTGGGCTGCGCTTCAGAGGCGTATAGGGTTTTATAAAAAAGAGAAAATTCGTGCAAAATATCTCCGCCTTTAAACTTAGGATTTAAATTTGCGTCATAAATAGATTCAATGTTCAATTTATTTTGCTTAACTTTCAAGTAATTAGCCAAAATTTTCCCAGCCTTGTTTTTCCCCCCATAAAATTTAGCACTGGATTTTAACAAATAAAGGGATGCATCATCCGTGGACGTCTTGTTAAATTGCATTTTGGCCTTAATAAGAGCATCTAAACAGTCTTTTGAGTCTGAGGTATAGTAAGAGTGCTCCAGTCTCTTGATGTCCTGAAGAAGGTTTGTAACCTGTATACGCGCATTCTTACGTTTCCTTGCAACAAAGGTTAGTATGAAATCCCTAGCTGAAGCCTAGAGAGGGGCATGGAATCAGTTTGATTATTCATGTAAAATTCCTGAAAGAAAGAGGTAAAGGAGGCAGTAAATTTTGGGTCTAATAGAAGGGAATTATTAACCCCTTCGACGCGCATGACGGAACGGTTCCGTCATGCACGTCGGTTGCACTGTGCGCATGACGGAACCGTTCCGTCATGGCCCCGCCCACGCACGGAATCTTCAGCGTGGCGCGGAAATCCGCGCTGCACTGAAGAGGTTAAAGCGCCACCGTCTCGGACCTTCGGATTTGGCCAAAATGTCGATGCCAATTGAAACCGGAGCATGATCTGATAACAAAATAGGGCCAATTTCTGCGTGGGTAAGAGTTTGCGAGACGGTGTGGGAAACAAAAATATAATCGATTCGTGATTGGGAGTGATGAGCTGGGGAATAGAAATTGAATTCCTTGGCGGTCGGATTGCACAATCGCCACGCATCAAGGAGTTTATGTTGGGTTATGGCGTGTACAAAGGATTTATGGAGTTTATTTGGTATAAAAGAGACCTTTGAATGCCTATCGATAAATGGGTCAAAAACCTGATTGCAATCCCCAGCTAAGATAAAGTTATCACTAATGCAGTGAGAAATTTGCTTGGCAAATGTGGGCCAGAAGGAAGGTTCTCCACATGTGGGGGCATAGACATTTAGAAGAGAGACTGGAACACCCTTTAAAGATAATCTAACATTCAACCATCTACCATGAGTGTCCGACTCTTGAGATAAGAGTGAGAATGAAAGTGTTTTACGACAAAGTATAATCACTCCATTACGCTTACCATCTCCAGGAGAAAAGAAAACCTCTCCCACCCAACCCTTCCTTAACTTTAAGGATTCAACATCCGTGAGATGAGTTTCCTGCAAGAAGACAATATCCGCATTCAATTTGGCTAAGTGAGTCAAAACCCGCTGTCTTTTAATGGGAGAATTCAACCCCCGTACGTTCCAAGTTATCAAATTTAAAGACATAGTCTAATAGAGAGATGGTGAACCAATAACATAAGAGAAAAACCCAACTCTGACAAAGCAAAGCACACAACATAAAGAGAGAAAAAAGCGGTAATTAAACCATTCTCAAAAAAGAGAAAAGGGTGAAAGCCACAAAGTAATAGCCGAGAAAAAGGTAGGAAGTCAGAGAGAAAAGGTAATATAGTGACGGCCAAAAAGATAAATAGCACAATTGAATGAGAAAAAGGATGTAGCAAAATGATGTGAAACAAATAGATAAGGATAAAAAACGAAAGGAAATAAAGCAAAGAGCAATCAGAAAGGGTAATAGGAACAATAAGAAGGCAAACAGAAATAAATTGTGGATTATATTGAGCAAATACAACAGGTGTGACACAAAAAGCAACAAAGAACACAACAAGGAACATACCTAAGGAGGGAGATTACGGAGGAGGGGGAGGTGAGGCCACAAGGACATACGGGGCATCCGAGCAGGGACACACAGGTAACCAGGGAGGAACCACGCCAGAAAAAGAAAGGATCTGTGGAAGTAAAGAACAATCAGTTAAACAAATAAATAACACAACAAGATACGCGGCTTGAACTAAGGCAAAGCCCTAGCTGGCCATAATCTTCAGACAACCATGTTAAGAAAAATAAGCCATAACATTAAAATATAAAACTCTCGTAAAACTTTAAAAGATGGTGGCAAGACAATAGTAATAGCAAAACATTAAGTCTTAAAGGACGATGTAGAAGCGGAGGAATCCATGCTGACTGGTCTACAGGAGTTAATGAAGCTCTGTAATTTCACCGGATCCTCATTAGTAGTGGTCTTGTTATTGTAGGTGACCTTGAAGAGGCAGGGATGGAAAAGTCCATATCGAGCTCCCAAAGAGTGAAGATCAGGTCTCATATTGAGGAATGCTTTACGTCTAGTGGCGGTCGATTTAGCATAATCCTGAGCAAAAAATAATGTAGAACCGGACCATGTGATTTTTGAGATGGCTTTAGCAGCTGATAACACTTTGATCAAATCAGTGGATTCCAAGAAATACAGGATTACGCCTCTTGGCCGTTGGGATTGCGCAATAGTAGAAGCAACTCGACCCAATCTGTGTGCACATTGGACATTAAGCACGGTACCCTCCGGGAGGCGAAGCAACTGCGGAAGAAAAGATCTGAAAAAAGAAACAGCGTCCGACCCTTCAAGTCCTTCAACCAGACCGTAAATTCGCAGGTTGTTCCGTCTATTCCGGTTTTCAAGATCCTCCACCTGGCGCTGGAGCTCAGAATCTTGGGAGTGGAGTTGAGAAACACTTGCGCTCTAAGCCCTGAGTGAAGAAACATTTTGCTCGACTGCCGAGACTCTAGCGTCCAACTGAGACCAATTATCCGTGAGGACTTGCAGTTTAACATTAGTCTCCTCCATAAAAGGGCGAAGAGCTCTGATCTCCTCCAACAAGAGCTCCATGGAGACTGGCGAGGCAGATTTGGGCAGAGAAGGAGGGTCCTTTTTCAATCGCTTCGTAATAGACTTCCCTGGCATTGCAGAGGGAGGATCCATTTTAGGCTCAGGAGATTGCGACACAGACGACAAAGTATCCTCTAGTTTAGAAAATTCTGTAAAAATTCTAGAGTTTTTAACAAAAGATTGCTTCACTCCCGAGGAACCTCTGGACCTGCCCATCAATTTAATGAGAATGTTGAAAAATCCATAAAAAGCAAAATGATCCAAAGAATGACCAGTCCGACTATAACCTCCGCAAAATGGCTGCTAGCAATTTCCTCTCATAAGGGAAGTCACATCCTCTTGTGATCACCTTTAAGCCAAAGACGACGGTGTCCAGAAATCAATCGTGCTGAAGAAGGAAGGTGATGAAAAAGAAGGGGTCATTTACCCATGAGAGCCAAGTTACATGACAGTGGGCATAAGAACAGAATCTCCTCAGAAGCATCATAAAGTGGCTGCCCAAAAATAATTCAGCTCATCCTGGAGGAAATCATATAAATAAAAGTACAAACAACTGAGGAGGAGCAAGTACATGTAAAAAAGTACCTATATCAGAGCCCACATTGCCATCCTGTAACCACTTGAGGCTGTAGACAGTAAGGAGCGAGCCGCATTGCCTGAGGGCTCCGTTCGCGGCAAAAGGACAAAATGGCGGCCGCTACGGAGCGTTATTCTTCTAGCGGCAGACGAAGAGATGGAAAGCTGCTCCTCAGCGTGCGCACACAAGTGAAAGCACACGCGCCGCAGCCAGCGTACCTTCAAACGTTCATTCTTCCTTTGCAGCTTCAGCAGGGACGGCGGAAAGCGTGGTTTCGCTGAGGCGAGCCCGGGAGCCTCACTCGGGCACCGCCATATTCCGCGGGCGCCAAGCCACGGCCCCGTGAGCATTGAGTTGGAGAGGAAAGAATCCATTTAAGTATGTTTTTACAATTACCAGGTCATGTAGACTCAGGAGGAGATTGTTGTGTGGCATACACTGTCTAATGCCAATCCAAGATCAAGTGGGATTATAACCACTACTCTGTCACAGTCAATGTTTGTTTTGATATTATTCCCTATTGCGATCAGTAAAGCCTCAGTGGCACAACCTGTGCACAATTCATTTTGGGAGTCTGACAGCAGGATCTTATAATTCTTCACTCATCAGAAGCTTAGCACTACTCAAAGCACTTTCCCACCTTTGACTCTGTAGCAGTCTTTCACTAACAAAGCACTTTCACATCTCTTATATGACCAGCAGACACACAGTACTGACAGCACGTTCACACTTTTCACAGAGTAGCAGCCGCACCAGAACTCTGACATTCCTACATACTAGCAGTCACACTGTACCAACAGCCCTCTGACCCCTCACAGGCTAGCAGTCACACACAGCCAGAAGCACTCGTACACCACTCACAGACTTGTGGGGGAGGCAATATATCTGCCAGACAACTCAAAGTGACTCTTTATTGATTGACGAGTTTGTGTTTGTGGTATTGTGAGTGAGTGGTGGGTGGGATGGAAGCATCCAGGCACTTTCAGTCATATCCCGATCTGTTGGCTTTGCAATGCTTGTTACTTTTTGTTCCAGTGACCTAAACCTTACATTTGCCAAACTACTTTTCTTCATAATAGCTTCTTCATAATGATATAAAACCTGCTAATATAAAAGAGTTACTTTCTTAAGAAGAAAAAGACTAGTTCAGATATTTGGAAGAAATGCCAACAGTTGAATTTGAGTTGTTTAATTTAAATAGCGATAATTGTACACTGATTGAATGCTTATGAGCCTTACATACACTCCTGGGGCGCACCACAGGGATCTTCCCTCAGTCCATTATTGTTCAGCATCTACATGACTCCCCTTATTTCTTTAATATCATCATTTTACATTGAAAGAACCTCATACACTTGTGATACCCAGTTGATCTTAGTCTTAGACAAAGATCCCAGTGAATCAGAGCATAACTTCATGTCATGCCTAAAAGAGGTCATCCGGTGGATGAGACTCAATCATCTTAAATCTAATACGGATAAGACTGAGATCATATTAATAGGCAAATATAATTCCTTTTATCAGGCCCTAAGGTGGCAAAAAGATGCCCCTGCTCTTCCAAACACTGTAAAAGTATTAAACAATCTTGGTGTCAAATTTGATGCATTCCTTTTTCTTTTGCCCACATGCCCTTGCAGTGGCAGGGATGTGTTTTAGTTTAATCAAATCCCTTAAAAGGGTATTTGATCTCATTCCTGTTCTGCAAGGAAGACAGCAGAGGTAGCACTTACATTATCTAGATTAGATAACTTTATTGGCACAAGTGATTAAAAAGTTACAGCCAGTACAACATCCAGCGGCCCACCTGGTATTGAAATTGCCCCGCTGCTCTTCGGCCTCCACAGCCCTTACAAGCCCACATTGGCTGCCTATTCAAAAAAGAATAATCCTCATAATCACTTTTAGAGCCTTCAGAACATTTGGGCCAAAATATTTAACTGTCAGGTTAATGCCGTATGTCACTGCCCGGACACTCACATCCTCACAAACCTGCTTAAACACTTTACAGTAGCGCTCAATAAATAAATAACTCCATAAATACATAGGAATTGTGAAATTATATTCTTACAGTATGAAGTAATTAAGGTGAAGCAGGCCTTTGTACAGAGTATTGTGCTTCTCAACTGAATATGACGTATACATTTTGAATCAGCACACTGGTGGTTTCAACACAATCTGGGTCAGATAATACATTCTTTATTGCATTGACAGACGCATCACTTTGAACTATTTCTTTGCCATACGGAGGAGCCATATTATCCTGCAGTGAGCTGTGCATGACTGTATAACTTATTGACTGTTCTATCTACAAGACATTTTGTAACCAATTCTTTAAAATGTGCATAGCAGCGGCTTTGGCTCCACCCACAGGTGTATTACTCTCTCACCTTATGATATTTGTTATTTAGTGAATCAATGGAAGCCTTCAGATGCTTCTAATGGAATGTATAAGGTACAATTTTACATCTGAAAAGTATGCTCAATCATCACTCTTTTTGTTACAATCAATTTATTATCTCATATAAGCCTTATATACAAAAGGCAATTATTTTTTTGCTGCTGTTTTCCAGCATGTGTAATGCCCAAAGGCAGGCTTTAATGTGAGAAATGGCATTTGTGCATGAAGAGCAGGTAACCAACATTTTGTAATGTCTGTTTGCACATTAAAGCCAGTTCTATGTTTTTGCCAATGCTGTTTCACATGAGTCTTTTCACATCCTTGTTCTTTCTTGAGCATTAGTAATCGAATCCTTTAGATCAGATACCGTATCGAAGCCATTTAGTTTCTGTCGTATTAAAGGGACCTGAAGAAACGACCTGTAATATGATGCAGGATTTTCTTTCTCTTCCTCTGCTTTCTTACCGTCACAGTCTGGGGTGTGCTGGTGATAGCACATACCTCCTCGAAATATCTCTAAATGTTTCCAGAATTGTAAGCCTACGACAATCAGAATGCAGAGGTGACCAGTAGAAACAATTAAATATATTTCCTCTAATTAGGATAGTAATGACTGATGGCACTGCTATTAAAGATGCAGGCACTCCTATCACACTCCAAAATACAATCCTGATAGGGCCACTTTTCATTTGGGTGTGTGCCCATTCTAGAGTGTTTTGTAAGAAATGGGGCTATTAATTGTGCAAAATGTGAGGCCTGCACCAGAAATAGGTCCGCAATTGTCTCTTTTCTAAGTACCAAGCACCCTAATGTAGCACTCACTCAAGGTATCGAAGCAGAGCAGTGCAAGCCCTACTCAGGGGAGGTGGTGTGGGAAAGCAATCGCCATTTGCTGGCACAAAATAATAACACTCAATAAATGATTATCCAGTCAGTATATTTCCTTGAAAACTGAAAAGTATGTTTGTGGCACACACTCTACTAAATCCTAAGCATTCATTAAATATATACATCAGACAGATGGAAATAAATGTGTTGACGTTAAAATCACATTTTACCCCTACTAGGTCCTGACCCACAAAAAAATCCCATTACCACCCCCTCTTTCACCGATACCAGATAGAACATATCAACATAAGGGGTACCACATTAAATAAATAAAGCCTATTGGTTTCATCAAGGAGTTATTACATCAATAATATAAGACTAACCTTTTGGCTTTGTCAAGAGGTCACTACATTATAAGAGCAATTATTACGTTAAGAAATCACCATCATATCACTGAACTGAGGAACTATATTGAAATGCAATTATTATTATCAATAAAACATTGAATTGTTTATCAAAAATCACTGTCGGGCGTGGCCAGCAGCCGATCTCAATGGCCGCACTCTAGAGAAGCTCCGGGGAGAGACGCGGAATCCCCAAAGCATCCGATAACCCATCCGAGAGTTTATTGTGCCTCAGTGACACCAACAACAAGCGCCACGCAAGGCGGATCGATTGCGCCGCTCCATGTCCGGTGGGGGCGCGTCGTATGCCGAGGAAGGAGCACAGCGGAATGCGGCCTGGTGGACCGTTGGCAGCCGGGGAGTAGCGTAGGCCATGAGCGGCCGGCAGCGCCTGTACTCCAGGGGGCGGCGGAAGGTACGGTGGGCGCCCGAACTGTCGGCGAGCGCTAAAGGAAAACCGCGGCCCGCACCGGTGCACGCTCCTGGTGAGTGATCCTTCGTCCCCCCCCCCCGTCGGGGGCCTACAGGAGGCACTAGCGGTACAGGTGCGCGCCTCAGGCCTCGAGGCGCGCCTGAGAAGCGGAGGTGGGGGCGAAATGCTGACAAGGACCCAGCCAGCACGGACACGGTACAGCTGAACGGCGAGGGACAGGAGAGCTCCATTTTGACTACTCCGGAGGCTACTGGTGCAGGGAGAAGTCTGTGGAGCCATACAGGACGCACTGGATGTCTGGGGCCTACGGGGCTCACTGCCAGATATATTAGCACACCTAAGGACCGTAGCAGTGCTCTGAATAGTTGGAGAGGGGGACAAGTAGAGGCATCAAGATCAGCCTAGCTGGGCTGGAGAGCCCCTGCCTCAGAGGAGTGACTAGAGGTCAATCTGGCCCTGCAGCCCAGACTGAAAGGGAGTACGGCAAGGATAAAGGTGCCACTTCCCCCGACGGCAGAATCAACGGCTGGCGAACCGAGCGGCTGTCAGAGGGCAAAGCAAGGCAGGGCGGTGGTGTGCCCTTGGTGCCGCGAAGTTTCATTATTGGTCCAGTCTGAGCGACATAGAGCCCCACTTGCACCAGGTCAGCGGCGCGGCGGGAAAACCGACAGGCCGCGCGTGTTAAGTGCTTCCGCGGCAGGCGGCGGCGACTACCGGCCGGAGCTGCATCCCTGTGGCAGAGATGGGGGGCAGGGGCCCGCGCACGAACTCGCAAACCAAACTGGACAAATACGGCTAAAATAAGGATACTCCTGCGGTGCCTGAACGCAGGGACATCTCTCATAAAGACTCCGAGCCGCCGGGGGCGACGAAAGTGACACTTGAAGATATCATGGCGGCCCTCACCAGTGTACAATCGATGGTGGGCACCATCTCCGCTGATGTTTCCTTCCTGAGAGCAGACTTCCAGAAAATGACCGCCAGGGTCACCGAGGTGGAACAACTGACGAAATCGCTGTCGCGAGACACCGCCGCTCTACTCAGTAGGGTCACCCATCTAGAAGCAGAAAATTTGCTTATGGCAGAGAAGTTGGATGACCAGGAAGGGCGCCCTCCACGTAACAACATATGAATCACGGGCATTCCTGAGAGCGACGGGCATCCGGCAATGGATCTCTATGTCGAGGAGCTCATAAAAACCAAACTTCAACCCAGAGGGCTTTCGCATTTCTTCTCTGTGGAAAGAGCACACAGGGTGCCAGGGGGCAAGACCAAACCCGGAGCTCCCCCCAGGCCGGTCCTGGCCCGCATTTTCAACCATCGCGACAGAGATGTAATACTCCAAACAGCGAGGGTGGTCCCCCCACTGCGAGTCCAGAACGCGGTGGTGTCCTTCTTTCCGGACTATACGGCAGCGGTGTCGAAACGTCGCAGGAGCTTCCTTGAAGTGAAGAAAGAACTTAGGCGCAGAGAACTAACATACTCCATGTTGTTTCCGGCAAAACTGCGCGTGGTGGCGGGTGGAAAACTTGTTTTTTTGAATCACCAGAAGAGGCCCACGACTGGCTCAAAGGATGGCGACGAATGGAGGGATCCCGGCGGAGAGAGAAACGACAGCGGCGTCCTGAGGGCACCGACGGCTCCGTGGAACATAGCCCGGGATGTGAGGAGGCCGGACTGGAGAAGAGGGCTGAGGGGCAGCGACGTCTTCAGATCAAGAGACGCTATGCTAGAGCACGGCTTACACGACCTGGCCAAATGTGAGAGGGGAATTGAGTTAATGGTCACGATGCACACGATGTACTCCCGCTCGGTGGTGCTGGGCTCTGACCCAGAGTGGTGGGCCCGGCCAAGGGAACGCGGCATACTCTGACTACCAGACTGTGTCTCAGGAGGGGATAGACTGCGGTATCTCACGGACTTCTCTTTCCCCCCACACGCAAGTACTGTTGAAGGGGTTGAAGCACTCTGCTATGTTGGGGTGGCGGATAGTTGGGGATCCGTCTGGCAGGGAGGCAGGGAGGGGGGTAGGTAAGAGGGGAAGTTCTACGTTCTTGATTTTGAATGGTTTATATCTTATTTTGATGGTTACCCTAGCCGAGAAGAATGTGCAGACACAGGTACACGGGATAGAGACTTGTCTTCGCCCTTTACTGGGGGTGATGTGTGAGAGGCACGTAACTCCTGTGGATTTTGAATATCTTAGGGGCACCGAACACTACACTATGATGATCGCACAATTGCAACTTACTCTTTAATAAGGAATGATCCGGGGTTAGGGACGAGGGAGGAAGGGAGGAACAGGAAGAATCAGTATTTTTCGTTTGGGAGGGGGGTAAGGTTGGGGGAGGTAGGGGTGAATATGTTATGTTGGTTTTGTTTATATTCTGTAATTGTTCTTAAGGAAGCTCTTAGGCAGAGGGCACTTTTCCACAATACCCAGCCGAGGCAGTGCACAGGTGACTCTTCAATCTCTCATACACCTAGCATCAGGTATGGCAGCACAAAATCAGACTACCCCTGATCCTGAAACGTACCCTATGACCCAAGTGACACCACTGTCCATGATTACCTGGAATGTCCATGGTCTCGGCGACAAAATAAAGAGGGGTTGGTTCTACAGTACTTAAAGCGGTGCTCCCCAACGGTGGCCCTGCTGCAGGAAACACACCTAACTGGCATCGCATGTAGGGCAATGGACAGATGGGGGTTTAAAATGGTAGTACATTCTGAATTCTCCTCAGGCTCGAGGGGCGTGGGTATCCTAGTTAAAAAACGATCACCACTGATAGTGCACCATACTAAAACGGATGACCACGGCCATAGTAGGTCAATGGGAGGGGCGGTCTATAAATATAGTATCAGTTTACATTCCCCCTGCGCTACACCCAGTGGCACTCCCAGCTCTTAGTGAGTTCCTGCTTGGTCTCCCGGAGGGGGAACTCTTGATTGGAGGGGACCTCAATGCAACTATAGATGGCACCCTAGACCGCCATGCGGCGAGGGCGCCCATGTCGGGCACATCCCGCCTTGGGAGCTTTCTGGAGGCGCTTGGACTTTCCGATGTGTGGAGGTGGCACCACCCCGCAACACGGAAATTTACCTTCCACTCTGGGGTACACCGCAGTTTATCCAGAATAGACTACTTCCTAGCTCCAGCGGATTGCCTGAAACACGTTGACAATATAGAGATAACACTCAGAGGGATCTCTGACCACTCCCCGGTGCAGATGACGTACACATACCATCATACAGCTTGGCGACGAACCTATCCCATTTACCCTGGTTACTTGCAGGTCCCAGAGATCAAGAAGGCTGTGATTACGGCGACAAAGCACTACTTCCAGGAGAATGCTCTGACGGTAGACTCCCCGACTACTCTGTGGGAGGCATATAAGACTGTCCTTAGGGGACAGGCCATAGTTTTGATCGCAGGGCATAAACGGGGAAAGCAGCGGGAACTACATGATATAGAGCTGGAGTTGCATGACGCTGAGGCCCAGCACACCAGCGCCCCAACGCCGGATACAGCCCAGAAATTACATCTTAAACAGCAACAACACAGGGGATACCTTGAAGGTATGACCAGGTCACGTCTAACGGCCACGCAACATAAGACATATGAAACTGGGGATGAAGCTGGAAAACTTCAAGCATGGCTAGAGAAACGGGAACAGGGTAATAAATGGATAGCGAGGATCCGGACGAGGGAGGGACAAATCACAACGGATCCACGCACAATAGTGAACACAGTGGCGCACCATTTCCAGCAAGTATATGAGTCGTCTTCGGAGATGACACCAGAAGTAGCGCTGTCTCATATACAGGATATTGCCATGCCTAAGCTCGCCCCAGAGGCGGCCCTCACGTTGGAGGCGGACCTCACGGTAGAGGAGCTGCAAGTAGCGATTGGGTCATTGCAATCCGGCAAAGCAGTGGGACCATACGGCATACCGGTTGAACTCTATAAAAAGGTAGCAGGGACCATTGCCCCGCACTTGTTACACATGTACACCGACTGCTTGACGATAGGCGAGTTACCACCAGATCAGCGAACGGTCACAATAGTGGCACTACCCAAACCAGGCAAACCTGCTGAGGACTGCACCTTGTATCGCCCACTATCGTTAATTAATGCAGAGGCTAAAATTTTGGCAAAGCATTGGCAATTAGGGTAACGCCGCATCTGTTGACCCTGATCCACCCGGATCAGTCCGGATTTATGCCAGGTAGAAGTACGGCATTAAACTTGCGGCGCCCGCACAGAGTAATGGCCCGTATCCCATATCTCCAGGAACCGGCGGTAAAACTCTGCTTGGACGCCAGAATGGCATTTGACATGGTCGAGTGGCCATTTCTATTCGCAGTCCTTCGTCACCTGGGCTTCGGCCCTAAATTTTGTGCATGGGTCTGCCTTTTATACACCAAAACAGTGGCGCACGTTTCGGCTAATGGGCACATCTCAAATGACTTTCCTCTAGCGCGGAGCACACGTCAAGGCTGCCCCCTGTCCCCGCTGCTCTTTGCCCTGGTACTGGAGCCGTTGGCGGCATGGATCAGGTGGGAGTCAATGATAAGAGGACTCAGGTGGGCAGCAGGATGGGAGGACCGCATCTCTCTGTATGCGGACGACATCTTATTATATATAGCCTCCCCCAGACATTCCATACTGGTCCTCCTCAATATATGCGAGCTCTTTGGATGGGCGTCCGGGTACACCATTAACTGGTCAAAATCTACCCAGTATGTGCTACACGGCCCCCCACCCCAACTTCCTATAGATTGCCCGCTCCAGATCACGGTTGACACGTTTAAATATTTAGGTATCTATGTCACAGCTAACTCAGATGACTTCTTCAAAAGAAACCTGATGCCTCCACTGGAGCGCCTAAAAAGGGATACAGCACACTGGGGGTCATTGCCGCTGACTCTTCTAGGGAAGGCAATGCTTTTTAAAAGGATAGCGCTTCCTCGATTCTTATATGTGTTGGAAAATGCCCCGTTCCCGGTACATCCAAGCTATTTGAAAGCAATTGCAGCCCAGGTCTCCAACTTAATGTGGGGGAACAAACCGGCACGTATAGCGCAGGCCAAGCTGGTACGGGGGTGGTATGATGGGGGGATAGCGCTTCCGAATATACAATTATATTACTGGGCGGCGCAATTGAAGGTGATTAACCAGTGGGTACACGTAGCACAAGCGGATCCTGCATTTAGGCTGACAGATTTCTATTAGGAACTGGAAGTATGCTGTCCCCCCTCTATAATAAGAAGCAAACTCGTACATTAATAGGGCCCACGAAACATACAGTTACCATATGGAACGCAGCACAGGCAAAACTGGGCTGCCACGGAGTCATAACTCAACTCACTCCTCTATGGGACACGGGGAAACTGGGACGACTTAGGAACAGTAAGGGCTTTGATCAATGGGATGCCATCGGCATATCCACGATGGGGGACATGTGTCATAAGGGGGGAGTGGCCACCTTCGAGCGCCTCCAGCAACAGTATGAGTTAGCGCCCACTGTAATCTATCGGTACACACAGATAAAGCATGCACTGACAACGGCCCTGCCGCCTGGTACTGCGGTCCCGGAAGCTTCCCCTCTGGAGGATAGGTCACTGACAGACTACATGCATAAGCGGGCTACGTCATTCACTTACCGTAAGTTAGTTAACAACCTACCGGACCCCACGACGCCACTTAGGGACCAATGGACCCGCGACGTAGGTGACCTGGATGATACAGCGTGGCAGGAGGCACTGTCCTCACCAAGGGAAGTGGGTATACCCTCGAGACTCAAATTGGTACAGTTCAAAATTTTGCACCAAACCTATTACACCAGATACATCATGTTTAAGATGGGTAGAGCCTCGCACCCATATTGTCTTAGGCGATGTGGGGAGGAGGGTACCTTTTATCATACCATATGGCAATGCCCGAAGATTAGGGTCTATTGGGCGAAAGTGATGAGGATGATTTCGCAGACAGAGGGGGTGTCGCTTTTACCAGAACCCAAGAGTTGTCTACTAAATGTATGGTAACCAAATCACCTAACACAGTCGGCGCAAGACTGGGCAACACTGGGGATAATGATGGCTAAGCGCAACATAGCGCAGAAGTGGGGGGCGGTGGAAGTACCGTCGCTTAGCGCATGGTGTAAAGATAGGGACAGGGCTATGGTAGCAGAGAGAACAGTGTTCATTAACCGCGGCTGCCCCCAAAAATGGAACAGGATCTGGGGGGCGTGGAATAAATATAGGGGCAACATCTGTGACCCGCCAAGAGAGCAGGTGGATGGGAGCTTTGATGGGGACCAATAAGGAGGGAGGAGGATTTACAATGAGAACTGCTGGGTATGAATTTGTTATATTGCGCCTCAACACAGCAAAGTACTGGGATTGTGATCTACTGCTTAATACTATGCATGTCTAACATATGGAAAAACTCTGCCTTGATGATGTTAAGTTTGATAAAATAAAAAGATTTAAAAAAAAAAAATCACTGTTAATATATGGTCAATAAAGCATTAAACATCAACATAACCTGTGTCTGGGCTTTTCTTGTATACATTTAGACCACATAAAAAGAAGCCATCGAACCAACCACTAGAGATCCCTGCACTGTCAAGCTGTAGAACAGAAGTTCCAACCTTAGGAATACTTACAAATTATGAAAACATTTCCCAAGGTCATGCATCCTTGCACCCGGGAGACAAAGGGTTCATTTTAGAAGTTCGTTATGGGGAGCTGCTGCACTTTCTGAAGCCCAAACAACACTTGGTGAATACATTGGTGGTGCCCCTGCCTCTACTTGGAACACCACAGGAGAACAGAATAAGAGGCAAGCCCTTGCTGCACATTATGGGGTGTTCCAGCAATGAAACATTGAATATTAGAGCAGCAGTCTTCTGCTGTTTCTCTTTGTGTGGGTTTTTGTCACTTATGGTTTCTTTTTGGTTTTTATTTTGGAAGGGTACCCTGATCCCACCCGGTGCATCCAAGCTCTGTCTCCAGTGTCAGGCACTGGAGCAGGCAGCGATTTCCCCTGCTCATGCTGGGTGAGAGCAGAATTTGCTTCCTGCTCTCACCCTCAGTACAAACAATCTTGGTTCTTTAGTATTCAGAGTGCCAGTGATGGGGTCCTTGGACCCGATCTTTGCCCTGAGGCCTGGTGATGTGGACCCAGGCCCCATTAAGTTGGCACTGTTCAACGGGGATGTGGTCCCCAGGCCAAGTAAGAATCTGAGGAGTAGGTCCCACACACTCCTCTCCCTGGTAATTTAGTAAAGTATGTTGCATCATCCCCAGGGTTTGGCCCTCTCTGTGGGAATTTATGAAGTTGAGGTGGAGCCCCACTTGCTTTGTTCCATGGCAAAAGGGGGTTTCAAAGGTCAAATCCTCAAACAACCATATCTCGGCACCCCATTGGGCTGATTCCTTTGGAAGTGCAATCAGGGTAGGGTACAACTCCTTCCCAGCTATCCTGTCAGGGAAACCCATTCCCTCTACACCCACGTCCCTGTTGGTCATGGTCTGTCTTCAATTCACATTTCTTAGTGGGAGAGTCATCACCATCCCAGGCAGTTGCCACTCACAGAATGGCCACAGAAACCTTAAGCTGGAAAATGCCAACTTTCTAAACGATTGCTCAACCTAAATTCAGTGTGATTGAAGTCATCAAATCCCACAATGACCGTGACATGAGCAAATTCATTGTCCAAAGGGAATCTTTTTGGATTCGGTATCTCAATACCTTAAGTCCCTAGGGCCTCAATGACAAAATTGAGTTTGCATGTTTCTTGTAACTTCCATTTTCCTTCTTGACATTGAATAGTAGGAGGTCAGGGTCGTCCTTCAGTGCACCAGAGCATTCATCCCACAGCGTTCACCATTTACTTTAGTTCACACTTTATCTGTTTGATCTCAGTTTAACTCATCACCTAGTCTGGTAATCACAGTTCTCGCTATTAGTTTTGTGTCTCAAGTTACTCCCACCATAACACATGGTGGGTTGGTCCCATCATGTACAAAGCATGCATCACCGTCCATTTGCATTCATCAACACATTCACACTCACATAGGGGTAATCAACAGGACACAACATCTTTAGCAAACCGCAAGAGATAAAGTCTTTTTAGCAGTATTGCACACATTATGCTTGTAAATCTCCAAAGTCATTTGATTCTTATCCATTTATGCACTTATACTACCTGCGTGTCTTATCTTTTTTACGTTTTCACCGTACTTTCAAAGACACTATGCCTGCATGTTAACTTAACAAAGGCTGTAAATAGGCAGGATATTACTTGGTGGCTACTATCACCATTAGAATGTAAATAGGCAGAACATTGTTTATTTGTTTACAATTATGACTTGGATGATATTAAGTTTTTTGTATTCTGTCATTTTGCGATATAGGTGCGATTCATTTCTGGAGCATTACTTAGTGGCTACTATCACCAATTAGAATGTAAATAGGCAGAACATTGTTTATTTGTTTACAACCATGACTTGGATGATATTAAGTTTTTTGTATTCCGTCATTTTGCGATAGAGGTGCAATTCATTTCTGTAGCATTTCCGGTGTTTGGACTGTATAAGCCTGTTCTTTTACTCGGTAACTCACTCACGGTTTCCCTTGTGCACTTCTGACTTTTTCATTAACCTATCCTGTTGGACAGAGCTCATTTCCCAATACAAGATGGCCGCCCACGTTTTCAAGTAACACTCTTGCGAGTCCTTTCTTTATTTTATCTCTTTAACACTGAGACCTCCCCACGTTAACGCGATCCGGACGCCGTCGCTATTTGTGAGCGGTTGTTCGATTGAGCACTTCACACAACTTTTGGATCCAGAACGTGGAGTTAAAGAATAACGTCTCAGGTATTTTTTATTCCCGTGATTGAATCGACAGGTCTCCTTACACACACCACATATCCTCTAACTTTTGCTTTTACATACTGCCCGCAGGTTTCTTCGTTTCAACCACACCGCCCTGTTCCTGAGCGTCCTCTCGTTCGGGCACATCGCACATAGTTGTTGTTTACCAGTTAAGTGGTCCTCAGCGTTCAGCGAACGCTCGGTGAGTCTCCTCGATATGTTTCTTCCTCGCACTCCTGATTACCGTCAGAGCGTTCACACTGCTCTAGAGCTCCTCTCCGAACACTTTACGGGACACGTACCTTCTTTTTATTTCTACAGACAACCCCACTCTATCGTTTTTATCTCCAAGCAGAAATTAGCATCGCTAGCTTTCCAGGTATTGTTTTCTCAGTTACATGGATACGTGCTGGGTCTAACCTCCTACACACGGTGATTTTTAAATTTCCTGTACACGATCACTTCTCTTTTTTCGCTCTCATGCTCTGGACCACCCTTTTGCCTCCCTATACGTGCAGCAACTCTCCTCCGCACTCTCTGGTGACGTGCTTTCATGTTCCAACTTAACTGCTTAATCTCTGATCTTGCCTAAAAATTCTGTACGGAGCCGCATTGCCTCCCCATTTTCACCTTTGTCATTAACTTATTCCAAACCACTGAATGTAATTGTTTGATGTTTTACTTATAGATAACCCCTGAAGAAGGGCGAACATCACGCCCGAAATGCATTGGGAAAAACAAGCTATGCTACAATTGATATCGAATTTTGCATTATGAATTTTTTCATCACGACAGAAGTGTGATTAAACAACACTTCAACAAGAAGAAGCTCTGTATTCGTTTTTCAAATTCGTGCATGCTTTATGATTGTCTAGATACACACATCAGTTTTGATGATGATTACAATCTCTAGTTATTTTAAGTAAACCACAAATTGCGTTTAATTTGTTACATACTCTTCATTGAGTGCACAGTGGTAGTGCAGTCCCTGTCTAGAGCAGTTTTGCTCCAGTTACTCACGCATTTTGAATTAAGGTGGCAGGGTGGAACCACCTCAGGGTCAGCACACCAAGCTTTGAACATTTTTGAATACGACATTTATTTGATTGAGCTGTTCAATCCAGAGTGCACGCCAGCTGTTTCTCTTACTCACTTTCTAAAAGTGGCATTTCTAAAATTATAATTTAAAAGCTGACCTTACCATTAAAGAGGATTTGAAATTACAATTAAAATGTGTAGGATTTCCTATACCAAACTGAATTTGGCATTTAATAAATGTAAAGATGTAGCCCAATGGTTCCCTGTGGAAGCACCCAGCCTTGCTACAGTGAAAATCTTTTTGGGGCATATTTCACTGCAAGGACTTGTTCATCATTAAATTCTACATACCCTAATTTTAAAAATCATGCACCCGGCCTTACTGGGCAATAAGGCCTCCATATGGGTGGCTTATTAATATTTTAAAAGGCGGATTTAGGCTTGTCAGAGGGGGTATTTTGACTAGTTGATTTTACAGGCAGGTTACCTGTGTGCAGCTACAAGGCTGCACACAACTGTAGTCTCTTATGCACAGCGCACACACGTGTGCACATGCGTATGGATACGTTTTCTCATATAACCATCCCAGTGCCCCTTACCTAGCTGTGTCAAAGTGGTCTCATCATTAAAGGCAGACACAGGCGGTAAACGCATGGTCCAATTACCATGCAATTATAGAGAAACTCGGGTAATGAGACTTACTCTCAGAAAAGGTCCTAAAACCGGGGTGATCAAAGAAAAAAGTCCTGGCACACTAAATGGGCGGGACCCATTTGCAACATGTTTGCTTATATTGACTATTAACGGCATTTATATGTATGGTCTTTTGTGTTTGCCTGTTCTGTGTGTGTATGGAATTACTTTCTTAATAAATGCATACTTACCCAGCGTATGACAACAGACAGCTGACAGAGGGCAGTTGTGTGTCTGGTCAGCACCTGGAAGTGATCCTCAGTATAAATACACTGGGACATGTTTCGAAACATCAACCATGTAATGAATACATCTGGAATGCACCAAAGAATTTCAGCGCCAGTTCAGCTAAGGGTGTCTTTAATTTATAATGTACAAAAACTGAGCACTTCTGAGTATTGAGTTGTGGGTACCCGCTCATTTCTTAAAATATTCACACTTCAAAGTAATGGCAACAGTTCTATGCTCGCTACCCACTGTGCCATGCACTTGGAAACCGCATTTCGAGGAATTGGTCCTTCCCTGGACAACTCTGCCCTGGATTCCGAACTATCCATGATGCGACAAGTTATCCCATCTTTAGTGGTTATGTTCCCTTTTAGAGTACATCCATGGGCTAAAATGTTCCAGTGCATTTAAAGCACTGGTTTAATCCAGCTCAGATTATCGATATTTATTCTTGGATGTCCAACCATAGTAAAGGATGGTTTAGCGGAAAGGTTTAACTGAATCAAACCAGTGATGCGACAGTTTCACTGGTCTATTATTTCCCGCTAAAACAATTTTAAGATGCCATTTCTTTATTGTAGACATTTTTTAGCAGACAAGCTGAGAATTGTGGAGGTTATGAAAAGTTGCAGAGGATGTTTGTCCAGCTGTTTGACACCCCAACATTCTAAAATATGTGCCATTGAAAAATGGCACCACAAGGCAATCCACGCTGAAACCTTTAACCCCTTCGACGCTTGTGACGGAGCGGTTCTGTCACGTGCGTCGGTTGCGCTGTGCGCATGACGGAACCGCTCCGTCATGGCCCCGCCCGCGCACGGAATCTTCAGCGCGGCGCGGAAATCCACGCCGCGCTGAAGGGGTTAAGAACGTAAATTGCACAACACAACACATGATTTAAAATCTTTAAGCAATTCATTGAGCATCTTTGGCCAGCTGTCATGTTGCATTCCTTTTTGATGAAGGGAATACGTATAACGTATTAAATAGTTTTCATTACTGATATTTTCACACTCTGGTTCAGTTTTATTTTGAATTTCTCCATATTATTTTGTTACACTTCCATTTTAGTTTGTAACATATTATAATAAAAACATAGTAAAGCAGGCAGTCCAGCATAAAGTTAATATGTTTAGAGCAGCCCTTAATTATCGCGTCGGGCGTTGCTGCCAAATTGGGAATAACAGTTGACTTCACGCGGCAGAGGTGTTTTCAGGGGCGAATATCGCTGTGCCACATCTGCAGAATGTTTTGCCTCGGAAAATGCCAAAAATAAGTGAATGAAAAGTGGAACATGTGTGATGTTATTCCCCATTCCGTCGAGCATTTCTCATAATCTTTGGGAAATAATGCGTTTTGATTTTACCAATGCTCACTGCTGTTGGTAATTCCAAGGGTAAAATTACGCAATGGATTATCAATGAATTTATACTGAGGGCCGAAGTGTTTCTCACAAATTAGAATATTGAAATGTTGAGAGCTCGATTGAGACAGCAGCGGCTACAAACTTTGGCATAGCCCTGTGGCTCTCAACTTTCCAATGTCCTCATCTACACCCTCTGACTATCTCTTTCCCCTGCCTCTCCACAGAATATGCGGATTGTGTGGGGGAAAGGGAGAGGCAGGGGTTCTGGCCAAGGGCCCACAGTGAGTCATCCGTCCTCCGTGGCTCACAGTGTCACCGGGGCTGTGGCGGGAGTGGCGGGGTTTCTCCTCAGCGCCCGCCTCTCTCTCGGTGCTGCTGAGATAGAGACGTTGCGAAAACGGGCGATACGGCTACATTATATTGTGTTTTAAAATGTTAAACTGGAACGTAGAGTGTTATTCGAGCATTAATAGTTGTGAATGCTTTTCCTTTCTGTTTGTGAAATGTCAAGCGAAAGCGGCATTTAAAAACGTTTATAAGCTTTCTCTTTGAGAAATACCCCTGTTTCTGACATCTGATTATAAAACGGGACTTGCTTATTGACGCACTGGCAGTGATAAATGTCTTAAAAGTGATTCTTTTCCCCTGTGTATACACTTCTAGCATGTCACACATTTATCTCCAGTAGTGCTCTGACTACTGTTTGAGCGCTGCCTGTCCTGGAGTAACATTGTGATGCCCATGTGTCACAATACAGGAAAAACATCCTGAACCGGAGTCTGAGAGCCGCCAGCACGCTGGATCTTGTCTGAAAATCCCTGTGGGATTTGACTAATGGAGGGGTCTCTTCCTTTCCTCTGAGATGTTTACTCGTTCAGCGCCTTTCTTCTCAGCTTATGTCTTTCCCTGACATCTTTGAGAATGAGTTTAAACCAAAATTCTGCTAACCATGAGGACTGACATTAATGGGGGGGGGGGGGGGGGGAGGGGGGGGGGCATCTGTAATCATACTCCACTGCAGAAACAAAATAAAATACTTAAACATATTTTGCCATGAAAGGACCCACAAGCCTCCACAAACTAGAGGGTTATTTACATTTGGGCAAAGCATTTTTTCTCTGTTAGCCTTCTAACTCAAAAAGCCAAAGTCAGTGGTAAGCGTCATGCACTTCCATGCAACAGCACTATAATTATACCAGCATGGCCTTATCATTGGATTGTCTATGTCCAGTAGTTTGCTGCGGTTTTATTGCCAACTCAGGATGGAAACCATACTCAGCATTATCAAGCTTAATGAGCTTCCGTGGCAATTTACCACTTCCTTCATTTCAATTATTAAGTAGTTTACTACTCACATGGAACTTATTTGTATGCTTGCATCACTGTCTTAACGCACATCCATCACATTAACAGACTTGCGTATTAGGTTGTCTGCAATTGCATTTAATTAATCTACTCAATTTGGCACTCAACTCCACCGTGACACAAAAAACTGAACCCTCGACATCTGGACCTGTTGATTACTGCAGAGAGCAGTCACAACTATAGCATTTAATACATAGTTATGGCTCCTATACTTGCTAATTTGTTGCTGTTTAGCTCGTATATCATCATTGGCAAAACAATCATTCTACTGGGGCCATTTATTATTATTATTATTATATATGAATTTATTAAGCGCGCAGCTACCCGTGGGTTTCCCGGCGCTAGGAGAACAGAAGTAAAAGAGGGCAAACAGGAGTGCAAGGAACAGGTTACAAAGAGAACAGCCAGGTTTTCACTCCTTTGCGGAACTTAAGATAGCATGTTTCAGACCGCAAAGGGATGGGAAGCGAATTCCAGAGCGAGGGCGCCAAGTAGGAGAAAGAGCGCCCACCAACTCTAGCACGCTTGAAACGGGGGACAGAGAATCTGCATTGAGTGGAGGATCTGAGAGTGCGGGAGGGACAGTATTGATGGACTAAGGTGGATAGATAGTGAGGGGATTTTCCAGCTTTGATACGGTGCATAAAGCATAGAGCTTTGAATTTGGACCTAGATTCTATGCGCAGCCAATGCAGGCTGCGCAGGGAAGAGGAGACTGAAGTCGTTCTAGGCAGATTGCAAAGTAAACGGGCAGCCATGTTCTGGACCACTTGAAGCTTACGGGAGACCTCCTTGCAGGCACCCAGAAGAAGTACATTACCGTAGTCCAGCCGCGATGTCACTAAGGCCTGGACCACTGACTTCTGGGTGTCTTGGGGAAGCATCCATGTGATCTTCCTCAGCCACCTGATGATGGTAGTACAGGTGGCTGAGACTTTAACCACATGTTGCCTCATGGATAACTGATTGTCAAAGAGGACCCCGAGATTGCGTGCTGTTGTTGCTGGGACCGGCAATGGTCCCATTTGCTGAGGCCAATGTTGCGGGCCCCAGAGAGCGGAGTCCGGCCCGCACAGGAGCAGCTCCGTTTTGTCGCCATTCAGCTTCAGTTTGTTAGTCAGCATCCAATTGGCGATGTCAGTAAGCCCAGAACGAAGAGAAGAGGAGGGGGAGTGCTGATTAGAAGAAAGAGAGAAAATGATTTGAGTGTCATCAGCGTACGAAAAAATAGATAGTCCGGACTGTTCGGCAAGAAAAGCAAGGGGTCTAACATAAAGGTTGAAGAACAAAGGACTGAGAATAGAACCTTGGGGGACACCATACGGGGAATTATGAACAGTGGACACCGAAGAGGGGGAGAAGACCTGGAAAGTGCGATCAGAAAGAAAATTGGAGATCCAAGCAAGTGCGGAGCCACAGATCCCAACAGACTTCAAGGCAGAAAGAAGGATGGTGTGGCAGCTAATGACATTTGAAAGTGGTGAAGCCAGTACAGAGAAAGTGCTTGCCCATGCTTTGTTGAAGCAGGCCCTAAAATTATTCCTACATTTTATTTCGTTACCTAGGAGTTTTGTAAGGCTACATGTGCAGTGCTTACTTCAGAGTAAATCATTATGTTGTTATATCAACTGTCATGGAAGAGAACTATTATGGGAGGATGCATCCTTTCAGGGAGGGTGGAGCCACGTGATTGTGTCCCGAAGAGTCGGAGTCGACCCTTCCTAAAAGAAGTCCAGATACTTCAGCTTTAAGGAGTTTCCTAAAGTGAATGTAGTTGGGCTCTGGTCTCAGGCTGAGAGCATTCAACCGTGTTGGGCCTTGACCTCCCTGGAAATTGCTTCTGTGCTTCGTCCTGTAGAACAGCCATTGCTGGATTAGGTTATCAGAGGACTAGAAAGGTTTCTATCCGGGAGGATTGGCAGGAATTCTGGGCATTTTTCCCATTAGTCCTTGTGAATGACACAAAAATGGATTTTGATGCTGATTTGCCTGGTGCAAATGGAGAGCTTTTATGTAGGGTGGGTGGAAATGGATTTCTTGATCCACCACACTGACTTGTGGAATGAATAAGTACTTTTCCAGCTAGAGGACTGATGGAAGTGTGGTCCCTAGACATGGAGTCAAGTCAAAAGTAAATGAGATGGCCTAACTTTCTTATATTACAATGATTTTAGTCTTAGCTCTGTTCATGCAAACTTAGTCTCTCTTTCTTCCAGTGGAGGGCACAATCCAAGCACAAGGTGATATTTGTAGAGTTTGTTTTCCTGTAGTTGTCTAGCCAGGAATGACTTTGAGTATTATCTGAATACATTTGGAAGTGTAAATGATATTGCTAGAGAAGATATTTCAAGGTTCTTGAATAAATATTGAACAAACGACAGGCAAGGGAAGAGTGTTGAGTGATGCTGCATGGCGCTTGGACAGTGGATGATTCACCTATTTTGATCATGACATTTTGACTGCATTTGGAGAGTCTATTTTTCCAACTCTACCCTGTGTAACAAAGATCATCATGGACATAACTGTGGTGCAGACATTGGACAGATCAAAGAGATTTCATTTTCTTCATTCCTTGAACAGAGGTGCTCCTCTCTTATCTATTGCTGTTTCTATGCCCCTTGAGTGCCTAAACCCAGACTAGTAGTGGTGGAGGTGATGCTTTAGTACTGCATACTCTTTGAGCTGTCTCGTCACTTCCTTTTTCAGGATCTTGCTAAGAAAATTGGCTGGATATGGGCCGAAAGACTGCTTATAATTCTTTCCGTGGACCCCTTCCTTACTGCAGTTGTCACAAACAGAGATTAACCCCTTCAGTGCCCATGACGAGATGGTCTCGTCATGGGCCGCGGTTGCACTGTGCCCATGACGAGACCATCTCGTCATGAACTCCGCCCGCTAATAGAAAGCCCGGCACAGGTCGGGGAAAGGGCGGGGCACGCAAGAGGTTAACAGTCAGTATCAGGACTAGGACAGGACTACAGTACTGCAAGTCTTATCGTAGAGGACAGTAAGGATAAAGCAGTGTATGTTAGACACTTCCCAGTTAACATCCAATTAAGCCCACTGGTCCACAGAACTCTATTAAGACTTTTGTTAATGATGCATTCTAGCCAAAACCAGGGCCATTATTAACCTGGGAAAGACCTCCGATAAAATTACAAAAAGTTTGAGTCATTCATATAGCTCTAATGAAAGGCCCTTAAACTGACTTATTTTGCAAAAATATTAGACTTCTGCAACAATACTACTTCTTAGGGTGATCAAAACTGCTTCCGATCAAGTGTGCTACGTATAATCAATTGACTCTTTTACCTGTAATACATGCAGCGTGGGAGTGTGGGAACACTACAGGTAAAAGTAATAACCCCGTCACCTAGAACGCAGCTTTAAAATTTATCTCACTTATACCACTTTGATGGTTTCCTGTGACACGGGTAATGGCATTGCACCCCCCTTAGTACACACAACTGTAAAACTCGTTGTTTTATCAATAAAGCCTCCTGGTGGAAATGAACCTCTTTGATTTGGAGAGGTCATTGTCAGAGGGCACACACGCCTCTTTGTTCAGCCTCAAATAATCCTGTGTTAAGAGTAAGTGTCTGTGGACCAGTCTGAGTTGCTGCAGGTGTGTACTTGACTGTTGAGCTCCTCCTGTCTGAGCATCTTCTGAGCACCCACTACAGCTTCTTATTATGACTTGCTCTGCCCCAGGCCACACTCGTCCTTCCAGCTCCAGATCCGCTTCAGGTCATGTTCTTACAACATCAGGGCGTGGGCTCATTACTACCTTTTGCAGATGTTTGTTTTGCACAAGATATTTCTCATTATTTCTTTGCAGTATATTCCCTTAGACTCACGCTTTGTGTTATTTATGTTCCTCCACCACGCGGACTAGCACACGTGTGCAGATCAAAGTAAACACAGCAAGCATATTTCATTCCTTTACCACTGACCGGAACACGTATAAGAATTCACACGTATCGTGCATGCCATCTCATGTTTTATTATTACACGGGCACGTTCAAAACACTGCTCTTTACATCGAACATATGATAAAAAGTGAATCACTGGTTTATACAAATGTAGTACAGAAATCGAATAAGATGTAGTTATTTGGGAATATAAATACTAACATATTGGTAACAAGAGCACTGTAATGTACACCCCACTGCACTAAATGTATAATTATCAGGCCCCTTACTGACAAAGGCGCTCCCAAGAAACAAACCTTCGGCCTTGTTTTATCTCCTCCATCACTTCCAGTGAAGCAGGTGATTTTAAAAGACTCTATTTTCCACAGCGGAACCTGCATTTTCTAAAGACAGTATTTCACTTAGAAGAAGTAAAAAAAGCAGCCGATGAAATATAGACAAGCGTTTCGAGGCCTCCCGGGATTCCTGGGCCAGGCTGTTGGGCTTCAGTGTTTGTTCTGCACATCAGTTCGCTGACAGCGAACAGGACAGGCCTGGACAGGACTCCAGGTCCATTGTCTTGCCTCTGCAGCAGGCTTTTCTGAAAGAAGAAAGTTGTTATACAGCTGAAAGAAGATTGTATAGAGGGCCTGTTGGGCTCCCTAGGCTGCAAAGATCTAAAGACATAGGGGTGGGAGGCTCTTTCAGAAAACCGTTCTCAAAAAGATTATTTTCTTTTACATTTATAAAAATGAAAAGACACCGCAAAGCAGAGACATTAAACGTAAGAAATACCTCCCTGCACATAAAGGTACCTAAAAGAATACAACTATAGGAGATCATGAAAGCCAGAGATGAAATAAAAATGCATGGGGAAAGAAGCACTGACTCAGGTAATGGGTTTGGCTTTCATATAATAGCGGCACAGACAACACCACAGGGCCCCTCAGAAGCACACAGAAAATGTGCATTCGAGAATATGTGCACTCATGTGCAACAGAAAAACGCCAGCCTGAACATGGGGGCAGAATACCCACAGAAACACAAGCACACATACATGCACCAATAGACACAAACACGCTCACCTTCACTGAATGCGCACATGTACTTTGAAAAGACACATTCCGGGCACCAGCACGCGTTGGCGACTTCTGCACACACATCACTAGGAATGATGAACACAAAACACGGCAGTCAACGACATCTACATTTAAGCTGGGCCATTTACAAAAGAGGAAACAAAGCTATACCTGGATTCCCGACCCAACTTGACACTCAAGGGGTTAATTAAAGCGTCTTAGAAAGCAAGGGGCATATTATCAAGCCAGGCGATACAATTATCGCCGCTTTAGCGTCAGAAAACTGCCGCTAAAGCAGCGAAAATGGGCTTGACAATATGCCGCAGAGAATTCCAATAGAAGCCCATGTTACGCGTCCTTCACATCTAACATGGGCTTCAATTGGAATTCCATAGAGCATATTATCAAGCCCATTATCGCCGTTTTAGCGGCAGTTTTCTGCCGCTAAAGCGGCGATAATTTTATCGCCTGGCTTGATAATATGCCCCCAAGATCTTTACTTCCAGACGGCGGTAGGGTCGCACACCAGCACTCAGTTGGGGGCATATTATCAAGAAACGGCGCTAAAATTATCGCAGCTTTAGCGGCAGAAAACTGCCACTAAAGTGGCAATAATGAGCTTGATAATATGCCCTTGAGAATTCCCATAGAAGCCCATGTTCTGGTGTCAACATGGGCTTCTATTGGAATTCTCTGCGGCATATTATCAAGCCCATTATCGCCGCTTTAGCGGCAGTTTTCTGCCACTAAAGCGGCGATAATGTTAGCGCTGTGCTTGATAATATGCCCCTTAGGGGCATATCAACAACAACCGGCGATAATTATCGCAAAGCGCACTTAGCGCTAGGATAATTATCGCCGACTAGCGTGGATTTTGATCGCTGTGATAGCGTGCTATTAGCAACGCTTATCTCAATAGCGATAAAAATCCGCACGCTAACTGGCTAACGTGAGAATACGTTAGCTTGTTGATAGGGACTCACAAACTTAGCCATGATATCCTCCTTCCATAGGATATCATGGCTAAGTCAGTCCTGAAGCAGGCGTAAGGAAAGTAGCGATAACAGGTGTTATCGCTACTTTTCCTGACGCTATGCTTCATAGCGTGGGGCTTGATGATAGGAGAAATGTCGCTTAGCGACATTTCTCCTATCATGTCAGGTCAGGAACGTCCACTTTGCATCTCATTAGAGATGCAAAGCTGGGCGTTAGGAATCCCCACGCTAAAGCAAGTTTTCACGCGTTAGCGTGACCTTGCTAATATTGCAATAAAATTATCGCCGCTTTTCGGCCGAAAACGTCCGCTAAAGCGGCGATAATTTTTTATCGCCTCGTTGTAAATATGCCCCTTAGTGCTTTATGTCTGCAGATACCGTGGGGTCCTGACTCTATTTTGCAAATGAGTGGCCAATGGCACCTTTCAGCAGATCTCACATCTAGCAGGACAATGCAGGCTCTTGTTAGAGAGAACGTTGTGTGAGAGTAGCAGCAGCCATGAGCAAGAATGCTTTAATGTAATGAACGCGCCTGCAGCGGTGCATCTTAGCAATTGCTTGATACATCTAATAAAGGAATGAAAGCAGTTTGCAATGGGCTATTGAACCTTTTATTAGGTAGAAGTGGAACTGAGGAAGGAGCATATTTTTTACAGCCACTGGGCGTTCTAGGAACATCTGGATGTCTATCATTTTAATGAGACAGGAGTGGTTACCTTCTTCGGCGCACCTGCACTTTCATTTCGGAATGAAGGACACTTTCCAGCGAGTATTTTAAGCAATCACGTGGGCAGTAGAGAGCCTCACCTGTCAACAGAGGTGCCGCGGTGCTAACACCGCAGTGCTCCCATTTCTGAGAGGGCTTATGACCATTGAATGGGAGGGATTGAACTTTTGTCAAAAGTGCTTTCTAGTTTACTTAACTCAGATTTCTAAGCTTACATGCACAAGCAGGTCCCACCCGATACTTATAACTAGTGGAAGCCTCTCAAACGGGTTACAAATATGCTTTTCTGAGAAGTGACCTCATGTCTATAGTTACTTAACCTCTCTGTATTTTTACATTTATTTTGTTCTGTTGACTTAAAGGGATACAGGGTTTACATTTTTCCTTTGTTGGTAAAGTTGAATTCGATGGTCGGTGAAAAAAGAACATTCAGACAACCTTAATGCAACTCAAGGTGAGCTTCACAGTACCACAACGTTTACAGAGGAGATGTAGGGCGTTGGTAAAGTTCGAGTGGTTATGCTACAATAAGAGAGATGGTATGGTAGTAGTTGCAGCCAATAGGCTCTCTGGCTTTCTTTCTTGGTGATGCACCCATCTGAACCTGCCATATATAGGATTTCTCTTTCCCAGACGCCACCTCTTGCCCCTCCACTCTATGAGACTGCGGTCAGTTTTACTCTGTGCCAGCTATCTTGCATTGGTTTACCTGTGTAGCGACAGCTCAGGTTTCTTTGTGGAGTAAACTGAAAACTACTACTTATTTCTTACATTACCCTCTCATATGTCCTCCTCGTCCCAGTCCTAACCATGTGAGGCAATCCTGCCTCACGACAGCCAATAGAAACGCAAATATTTTTTTTATAATAAAAACCCCTCCCACACACCGCTATGCCTGTTTTTTCTGCTGTTCGACATGTTGGTCAGAGTGCTGGTATGCTGTACCATGTTTTCCTGTTTCTGCATTGTTTGAGCTGACCGGGGACTACGGTGCAGTGAGTTTGCTCTTTTCTTACATTTAAGTTCCGTACTTTGGGCGCGGCCATAACGGTATTCCTGTCGGATGCGTTCCTGTTCCGTTGTCATAACGCGCTCCCCGCGCATGTGCTTGGCTGGGGCGGGGAGCTTTCCTTGGCGTTCTGGCCTCGGTCGTTCCGGTGCTGGAGTCTACTAGCAGCATCCAGCTCCTGCGTCCATGGTTTGTTGTTGTGTGGCTGTGGGGGAGGCGGCAGGGCTGTCCCTTTTGTATTTCCAAGTCTCGTGCTGCTCAGGACTTGGTTGCTTGGTGACAGTATTTAAAAGGAGAGTGGCTGTGCATTTCCTGGTGTGTGCTGTGGCTTGCTGTATGGTTTGCTCTACCTGCTTGTGGCCATGGGTGATGAGGATTCCTCTCCGGTGTCTGCAAAGTCTTTATCCAAGCAGAACAATGTTCAGGATCGGCAAGAGGATGACCTGCTGCAAATTTTCAGGTCTGATTTGCAGGATTTGATTAAGTCTGCAGTGCAGGCTGTGCTGCTTGAACCTTCTGTTAAGAAAGCTAAGGAGGATGATGAGGACATAGACAATTCCCCTAAGGGGAGTAAGTTTTTTTTGGACATGTTGGTCCATATTCGTGAGGTGATGGGGTTGGATCCTAAGTCGTTGTCTAGTGATGGATTTTACTCCCAGTATAGTTCCTCGTTGGTGGATGACCTGCCTTTTCATGATGTCATCAAGGATATTCTGGCTAAAGAATGGCTTGAAGTCGACAAGCAGGGGATTCCTCGCTTTCTGGGGAGGAGATATCGCCTGGTGGACTTTGATACCCAGTTCCCTCAGGTTCCTAAGGTCAATTCTATTTTGTACTCCATGGCTTCTTCTTCTTCCTCTTTGTCTTCGGAGGAGGCTTTCCTTGCTGACCCGGTTGAGGGGAAGGTGGAGTCCGCTCTCAAGCATTCTAATGCTGCTTCTCATTTTGGGGTTCATGCTAGCACTTATTCAGCCTATGCTTTACAGGTCCTTATCAAGGATTTTGAGAAATTGTTTGACTGTCTTCAGGATCAGGGGGATCCCACTCCAATCTTGGCACAAATTGAGGTCTTGGCTCAGTGTCTGTCTGATGTGACTTCTGATTCCATATGGGCCTTCTCCTCGGCTGCCGGGGCCTCAGTAGCGGGTAGGAGGTCTCTCTGGATCAAGCCTCGGTGTCTTGGTGCTGCTCAGAAGGCCTTGGTCCATAAACTGCCTTTTGAGGGTTCCCGGATTTTTGGGGATGATTTAAACATCATGGTGCAGCAGTTTGCGGAAGAGAAGAAATTGTTGAAACCTTTTCAGAGTGTGCAGAAGAAGAAATCCTTTTTCCATAAGCAGGGGTTTCAGGGTGCTCTGTCTTCTTCTCAGCCCTTTCGTGGTTGGGGGGTTGGATGCCATTATAAATCCCGGCCTCAGCAGCAGCATCCCCAGGTTGCTGGACAAAAACGACTATGCCATGGTGGGAGCCCGTCTCCATTTGTTCTTGTCCCGTTGGTCAAGTCTGATTTCTGACTAGTGGGTCTTGTCAGCCATAGATCTGGGTTACCAGATTCCATTCCAGGGCCTTGCCCCTTTGGACTGTTTTTGCATTACCCTGTTGTCAAAAGACCCTGTGAAACGGTCTGCCATGTTGTCAAGTGTCGGCCTGTTGTTATCAAAGGGTGCCGTTGTGCTGGTTCCGGTGAGGGAGCAGGGCTGAGGGTTCTATTCTAATCTGTTTCTGGTCCCAAAACCTGATGGTTCCTTCTGCCCGATTCTGAATCTCAGGTCTTTGAACAAGTTGGTGCGGCTGGATAATTTTCGGATGGTCACCTTACAGTCCGTCATTCCCTTCAGCCAAGAGGGCAATTTTTTGGCTTCTCTGGATTTGGAAGTAGACTATTTTCACGTTCCCGTCCATCCGGAAAGTCAGCGGTTCCTGAGGTTTGCTGTCAACGGGATCCATTACTAGTTTCGGATGTTGCCATTCGGCCTCTCTACTGTACTCCAGAATTTTACCAAGGTATTGGCTCCTGATGTGGGGGTTTTGCAGCGTCAGCGTCTGTCTTTCCCTTTACTGATGATTGCCCGATTCTGAATCTCAGGTCTTTGAACAAGTTGGTGCGGCTGGATAATTTTCGGATGGTCAACTTACAGTCCGTCATTCCCTTCAGCCAAGAGGGCAATTTTTTGGCTTCTCTGGATTTGGAAGTAGACTATTTTCACGTTCCCGTCCATCCGGAAAGTCAGCGGTTCCTGAGGTTTGCTGTCAACGGGATCCATTACTAGTTTCGGGTGTTGCCATTCGGCCTCTCTACTGTACTCCAGAATTTTACCAAGGTATTGGCTCCTGATGTGGGGGTTTTGCAGCGTCAGTCTTTCCCTTTACTGATGATTGCCTGGTCTCTGCTTCCTCTCTCCCTAAGGCTCTTCAGGCGGTGGATGCAACGATGGCCATGTTCCAGGGTTTGAGATTCAAGTTTAATCTGGAGAAGTCCCATCTGGTCCCTGTTCAGAGACTTCAGTTCATCGGGGGATTTTTCGACACCTTGCAGGGGGCGGTGTTTCTCTCTCCTGCATGGATCCTTTTCCTGTAGACTCTACTGCGGTACCTGCTTGGTTGCCCTGCTGCCCCGACTCGGGTTTGGTTGTGGGTCCAGGAGTTGTTAGCTGCCACCACGGGGGTGGTTCCTTGGCTCGCCTGCATCTCAAACCCTTGGTGAATCATCTGTTGGCTCGGTGGGACCCCTCCAGGGTGGATTACGAGACTCTGGATCCTCTAGACACCAGTCTTTGGGGTTGGGGGGCCACTTTGGGGTCCTTGGAGGCCAATGGTCAGTGGTCTCAGGGGGGACAGCGCCCGTTCCTTGAACTGGCAGGAGTTGGTGGCAGTTTGGCAGATGATTTTGTTCTTTCAGGTTTGTCTCCAAGGTGCAAATGTGTTGGTTCGTACCGACAATCAGGTGGCTTGTTGTTACTTGAACCACCAGGGGGGAACCAGGTGCACGTCCCTGAATCTGCTGGCTTCTATAATTAGTGCCTGGTGGAATCTCTCCTGCTGGCGTTGAGGACTGTTTGCATTCTGGGGCATCGAATTTTCATGTGGACAGCTTTAGCCGCAACCTCCCGTCCTCTGTGCTGTACCATCTGTCTGTTCCTCTTTTCGGGGACCTTTGTCTTCGGTACAGGACTCCCTGGATCGATCTTTTTGCTTCCCCTCACAACACTCTTCTCCCCCCGTTTTGTTCCGAGGTGGTTTGTCCTCAGGCTTGGGTGGTGGATGCTCTCTCAATTCCTTGGCCTTCGGGCCTTCTGTATGCCTTCCCTCCCATTCCCCTCCTCCCGAGGGTGCTGCAGAAGATTCGGGGTGAGAGGGTGTCTGTGCTGTTGATTGCTCCTTTTTGGCCTCGCCTCCTTTGTCTTCCGCTCCTGATGCAGCTGGCGGGGGAAAGGTTTGTTCTGCTTCCCTTGGTTCTGGCTCCACTTCAGTATCCGCTCCTGTCTTTGCCTTGTCTTCGTCGTTTGCATCTGACGGCCTGGCTCTTGAACGGCTGACATTGGAGTCTTTGGGCTGTTCTTCTATGGTGGCCTCCGACATTCAACAGTCGCGTCGGCCTTCGACTCTTAGGAGGTATGGTAAGCATTGGGGCTCTTCTGTCTCCTGGTGCTCTTCTCTTGGGGTGGATCCTGTGGTTGGGAATCCAGCTTCTATTCTTGATTTTCTTTGCGATGGGTTTTTTAAGGACCTTTCCCCTTCTACCTTGTCTGCTCAATGGGCTGCAATTCAGACTTGCAGGGGTCCCAGAGCCTCTTTGGAGGTTGTTGCTCCTTTAGTGAGTCGGCTTCTGCGTAGTTTTAGGCTTCATCATCCGGTCACTCCTGTGATTGTGCCTTCTTGGGATTTGCCAACTGTTTTGCGGGGTCTGCAGTTGCCCCCTTTTGAACCTTTGTTGGATGCCGATTTGTTGTGTTTGTGTGCTAAGGTCGCTTTTCTGTTGGCCATCACCTCCACTAGACGGTTGGCGGAGTTAGGTGCTTTGCTTATCTCCTTCCCTTATTTGCAGTTCCTGCAGAATAGGATTGTTTTGTGGCTTGATCTGGCCTTTCTCCCTAAAAGTTCCTTCAAGTTCCATTTGCAGCAGGCGGTAGTCCTGCCTGATTTGCCTGGCGATGGGAATTTGCTTGTTCCTTCGACTTTGGATGTTCGCAGAGCCCTTCAGGTTTACCTCCAACGTGCCCTGGGGTTTTGTCTTTCCCCTGCCCTGTTTGTCTACTGTGGGGGGTGTGGCTAAGGGGAAGAAAGTTTCTACTTCCACCATCAGTAGGTGGGTGTGTTTGGCTGTCTGCCAATCCTATAAGACTGTGGGTCTGCCTCCTCCTTCTCAGGTGCAGGGACGGTCTATGCATTCTGTGTCCACTTCCTGGGCCTAGGCGGCAGGGATCTTTATCCAGGAGATTTGTAGGGCGGCCACTTGGGAGTCCCTTCACATGTTTGTTCAGCATTATCACCTTGATGTTTTGCATGGCTCTGTGGACAGTTTTGCTGTTGGCATTTTGAACGCTGCTGTAGCTTAATCATATGTTTGATTACATTCTTGTACTTTTGCATTGGTCCCTGATGTCCAGCGTTTTTCTTCTTGGTTTTTTGCTTGTGAGTTCCTCACATGGTTAGGACAGGGACGAGGAGGACATATGAAGGGGTAATGTCTTCTTACTTACTGGTAATCTTCATTACCCCGATTAAGGTCCTCCTGGTCCCTGTCCTGTTCTCTCCCACCCTCCCCCTGTGTTTGGACTTGTTGATAACAGGCATAGAGGTGGGTGAGAGGGGCTCATATTATTTAAAAAAACAATGCTAGTGTTTCTATTGACTGTCGCGAGGCAGGATTGCCTCACATGGTTAGGACTGAGGTGAGGAGGACCTTAATTATGGTAATAAAGAATACCGGTAACTAACAAGACATTTGCTGACACCGTGAACAATAGTTTTTCTTGCTGATGCGTGGATGACTTCTCATTCTCTCCTCCTAATGACATATAAGACTTAAATTCTATTCTTTACAATTACCAAGTCTTCCTCACTGCTTCTGTTGTATTCTTTTATCTGGCATCTTTCATGTCTTCTACTTCCACCAACAACCTGGGTATCATCTTTCACTCTAAATTAACCTTTTAAAAGCAAATGTCCATAGTTGCCTGTAATGTTGCATTCAATTGTGTACCATCAAGAAGATTCAGTTCTTTCCTCCCCTTTTGCATCTAAGCTTTTGATTCAATGCTTTTTCTTTCTTGTCTAGTATATTGATGTTCTTTAAAAATGTCTTCTTCTATTTCAGTCTATTTTTAACTCCGCTGTGTGCATTTTATTTGGCCTTAGTAACATTGTCCTTATAAGTCCATATTTGTTCATACCTGGTTCACCAGCTCCCTATTACATATTAATTTCAATTTCATTAATGATGCATTGCTTTCAAAAGTATTATCTCATTTGAATCTTTGTTCAGTGGGTCAAAGATTTTTATGAAACCTTGGCCTCTCTGGGGTCCTTCTGGTGTTAGGTCCTTGTATGTTCTAGACCCGCAGTTTATAACTTGTGGTCCAGGAACCTCTGGAGATCTGTGATGCCTACTCAGGGAGTCCGCGACAACTTAGAGAATTGCATAATATTAACAGATTAGTAAAGTGAATATAAATAGAGAAGCAAAATTGAAACTTTCAAAACGATCTGTAAATTTGTGGGACAACTGCAAGTACATCGAACCGAATAAAGCATGGAGAATGGGTGACCTCAATTGAATTTAGAAAAGCTCCAACCTTCCCAATAAAATTTTGATTTTTTTATATTTGTTTGTGAAGCAAATATTTAATCATTTGTGTATTTGTGTGATGAATGCTTGTTTACATATTTTTGTGCATTGCTTTTGAGTTCAAATGATCAAAATTGCTTAGGCCAGGGTCCCCGCAGTCCAGTAATGACTCAGTGGTGGCCTCAGGATTCAAAAAATGATTCAGTGTGGGGTCCCTGGATTCCAAACATGATTCAGTGTGAGGTTCCTGGATTGCAATAATGATTAAATGGGGATCCATGGAGGTAAAAAAACGTTAAGAACCACAGTTCTGGACACTAATCTATGGAATAAGCTACTTTAGGCTGTTTTTCTCCACATTTTTTTGTGTAATGCCTTAAGATTCATCTGCTTAGTCATCCATTTCCTTATATTTCTATATCTGAATTAATAAAGATCATGGCTGCCCCAGAGGGCTTCTCAGTGATAGCATAAACAGAAGGGAGCTAGATCGGGCATATAGAAACTGCCACATCTGTGAATGCTTTCCAAAACCCTCCATAGTAGTGCAGATTCTTAGCTTGTGGGGCATTGCGTTCCACAGTTAGGGACACAGATATCTGAAAGAATGCCCTCTTTATCTGAGCAACTATTGGGGAGTTGCTGCTAAACTCAAAAAACCAGAGCAAGACAGATGCTTGGGGACACATGGAAATACTGGATGTTTTGTGTATTGGAGGTCAGTCTGAGCCATGGCTTTATGCATGAAGCATTGCACTTTGAACTTACCTGACTTATCAGTAGTAAGCCAGTGCAGGTTCCGCAGATGGGTGGAAATCAAAATATGCTGTGGGACATGACAAATCAGTCAGGCCACAGCATTCTGAACAATCGGAAGCCTTTTCAGCTGATACCTGGAGGCTCCCAAGTAAAACACATTGCCATAGTATAGGACTCGTCTTTGGCCTTAAACAAGGGAGCAGGCCTTTAATGGCCGGTAGAGCACGCTACGAAGGGCTCCAAGGCTATTAGAACATTCTGCCTCTAAAGGGCAGAGTGTTCTAATTTGTAAAACAAAGGCCTCACAGAGCCAAGGGGATTGAAATCCCCTCGGGCTTTGTGAGGCCTTTTGTACACAGCAGCAGCTGTGAACAAACATTGGAAGGTTGGAGCTCCGGGCTTCTACCGGCCATTAGAAGCCTGGAGCACTACATTGTTTTCAATGGAGCTCCCAACATTCCAATGTCCTAATGCCATTTAGTTTAAGCCAATTTTCTCTCATCCTTTGAGCCACATCAACTAGGCATGGTCCAAGATTAAAACGTCTATTGTCCTCCAATATAGACAAGTAAAAAGGCAATTTATGTGTCGTCAGCATATGAAAACAGTGCAAAGCCGAAGGACTCCACTATGTCCACCAAAGGACGGACATAAATACTGAAATATGTTGGACTAAGGGAGGACCCCTGTTGGACCCCAAATGGCATTAGGGAAAAGGTTTCAATATGACTTGAAAGGTGTGTCCTTGCAAAAAAGAAAAAAAACATTGGAGAGTGGCGCTCTGAATTCTGCTGTCAAGAAGCCTCCCAAGAAGCACGGAATAGGAGACTGTTGGACTTCGCCCTTCTGGGCAGGTTGACCCCTAAACTTTTTGCCTTTCCTGTGACCTAGTATTGGTGGTCCAGTGTAAAGTGCGTGCGCTCTCTGAGTGCATGTGGTGAGATTGGCCTGTCCTCCCATAGGAATGCATGGGGGATATGTGTGTCCATGGTAATTCCTGGTATGAGAGGAGTGCAGGGGCGAGTTTAGTATGTATGAACTTGAGAGAATAAATGCTGCGCAATGGTGTGCGCAGATTTATGGTGACTGGTGGAGAAATGCCACTTTTAGAAGTTGCCATTTCTGTGTGCTATGTGTCTGCCTGCCTGATGTGAATTGCATGTCTGGCTTGTGAGTGACAGGAGCTGAGAGGTGTGGGTAGCTCCAGGAGACAGGGTGAGTCAGCCCAGTGATGAATAGAGAGATCTGCATGCCGATGGGAGGAAGGAGTTGCACCTGGACCTGAATAGGACTGTGCCTTCCTTCCCTCCACAATGCTGGCTCTGCCCCCTGTAGTGTGTCTGATCACTGAGCCCCCACCTGACAAAGGGGAGAGGAGCTGGGCAAAACAAAGTGCTCCAAATCCCCCTAAACCAGTTCTGACTGGTATCCCCAAGCCCTGTGCTGTGACACAAAGGGATTTACTGATATAAATATAGGGGTTGTGACCCCGTGAAAAATGTTCAGTCTTGGTGTGCTGTTCCTGCTGGGGCGTGCTGCTGCTGGGGTCCAGGGGGGGCTGCCATGAGGGCTTGCCTCCCTAGGCCCTGCCTTGCCCCTGGACCTTGAAGACCTTTTTTGGACCCTTTTGCTTTTCTTGTCATATCCAGGACCTTCATAATATTTTGGCTGCACTTTTGCGCCCTGGGAGCGCTGTGCTTTATTTCCCTTATTTTCCACAATAGAGGTGAGCTTGGGGCTGCGCAGCATGGGGCTGCGCAACGGTGAGCTGCAGCCCTTTGTGAGGGAATCTCCATCATAGGGATTCCCCCGTTATGCCTACAATGGTGGGTGCCTACCCCGTATTTTTCTTTATTTTGCGGGTGCCCACCCTTCTTTGATGCTGCGTTTTGCTGTTAATTACCGGCGGGTGCCCACCCCGCATCGTGGTGCCTTTCATGGGTGCCCACCCCGCTTTATGCTTTATTTTTATGGCGGGTGTCCACCCCGCTTATGGCACAGAAAAGAAATCCCCGCCACGGCCCGAGTGCAGATGGAAATCTCCGGGCCGCTGCCAAATGCGACCCGGAAGACAGGTACCGTTGCCTGGTTGTGGGCGGGACTTCTTCCTGGTGGGCGGAAGTCAGTGCGGGGCTCCTGTGAGCCTGGGAGAGCCCCGCACGCCTGAAGATAGGAGTCCCAGGTCCCAGGAGGGGGCCTGGGCGAGGAGGGAGAGCAGCGCCGGGGGCACGAGGCACATTGTCGGTGCCTGCCCCTGCCACCTGGAAGAGGACACTCGCCGGTAAGAGAGGGCTCGACGTTGTCCCTTTTTGGTTAATTGCTGAGCGGACCCGCCGTTGTGGGCCGCTCCATCGTGGGGCAGGTGTTGGGTCAACAGCCTGGATGGCTCCAATGTTGGGGGCCATCTCTGCTCTGTAAGAGTCCCGCAGGGGGACTCAGATGGCACGTGTAGTGCTCGCACCATTTTTCCTATGTGGGGGCACCATTGTCTAAAATGCCCCAGTGGAGCCCCGAAGGCACAGATGTTCCAGGGCCCCTTAACTTGATTCTCAGTTGTACCACACCAGCGCGGGCAGCTGCAACGTCCCACATGTTCTAAGGGCACCAGGAGTGTCCAGGCCTCAATTTAATATTCTCAGCGGCCCAGCAAGTAGTGGGCAGCTGCATTGTTTAGGCCACAGTGCTTTAGGCCAGGGCATGTCTTGTGAGTTAGGAGTGAGATGCAATCCTGTGCCCCATACTTTCCCAGCTGCGCAGCACTTAGTGCCAGCTGCAACGTTTAGGTCTGCGAAATTGGGCACCCCTGACTTCTGCTGCATTGGCAGCGTGCCCTGACTTTTGGACATATGGCATTTGAGCCCCTTTCAGTTGGCCAGGGGGACTGTTAGGTTAATAGGGCGCCAGGCCCTAATGTGATTTATGTGGTGCTAGGAAATGTAATTTATATACAATGATTTATTCACCCTGATTTATGCCTCTAAATGTGTTTTTATGATTATGAGGTTTTCCATACTGTGTTATGTTTGAGTTATTCTCTACTGTGGTTTAGGTATAAGTTATTCCCTACTGCGGTTTATGTTAGTAAGAGTATTTCCTAATGTGAGTTATGCTTAGGAGGTTATGCTCTACTATGCTTAGGCTTATGAGGTTGGTGCAGAATATATTTCTCACCTGATAGGATACTGTGCATGATATGATTTATGTTACAGGCTGATGCTGAGTATAGTGTTTGTCAGTAATTACTGGTTGTGTTCTACGTTTATGATATGTCTACATTTATTATCTTTACTAAGTGATGATTCTGACAGTGACCCACGTGGCCCTGTCATGTGTATATAATCCCCTGTAAATATTGCCCAGTGCCAGTTGGCACAGTGTATATTGTGTGATTAGTATCCTAATGTGTTTTATGATAATACAAAGGCTATTTTTGATATAACCTTGTGTGGAGTTCCTTTTGTGGTGTGCCTAGTATGTTGTTGCTGTGTGTGTTGCGCAAAAGCTTTACACATTGCCACCGGGATAAGCCTGACTGCTCGTGCCAAGCTACCAAGGGGGTGAGCAGGGGTTATCTTTGGCGTGTAACTCCCTTGCCCTGACTAGAGTGGTGGTCTCTGCCTGGCTTTGGCGCAAGCCTTAGCCAACCAGAGACCCGATTTCTAACGCAGACCATACCAAAAGCCGCACTCAAATCCAAAAGAATAAACGCAGCTGTCCCTCCTACATCCAAAATCACTCTGAGATGCTCGGTGTACCCTGAGACGGCAGATTTAATGCTATAAGCAGGCGGAAGCCCGATTGAGATCTATGAAGAAGATTACAGGATACGAAATGAATTGACAATAGAGAATTATTATGCTCTTCAAGAAGCTTTGCTACCGAAGGCAAAAGTGAAATTGGCCAATATTTTTTAAACTTTAACTCATACAAGGACAGCTTTTTAAGCAGGTGCGCGAGCATAGCATGTTTTCACACTGAGGGAACGATGGCCTACACAAAAGACAAGTTCAGGAGATCAATCCAAATTGGGGAAAGTATTTTGTTGCCCAGTTTTAAGATCCACAGAGGCACCAGGTCAGAAGATGACCCAGGCTTAATAACAGCCAAACGAGACTTGAAATCTAAATCATTGAGTAAACTGAAAGAAGACTCCAGAACAGAGCTGATGGCAGAGGAAGTCTTATCCTCAGCTGGACCGTCAAAGGAGACATAGAAGTCAGCTACCTTCTTAAAGAAATTGGCATGTTCATTGCACCTGGCTTTGAGAAAGAAAAGGCAGTGATCTCAGGCAAGTCAGTGACTCTGTTTTTGGTTTTTATTTTTTATTGTGTGGCAACATCTGACCTCCTGTCCCGCATTGTTGCCATTTTTATGGTGCCATTTTAGAGACTCCATCTTAGAGCTATGATCTAGTTTCATCCTTTACCTCTTTGAAGCAAGCCTATTCCTTATATAAATGGATGTAGTGCTAAGATATGCACGGTGGGTGCACCGGATGTCAAAGGCGAGCCTGTCTAGGCCTGGCCACGCCTGAATGGGCTCATGGGGCAGGAACCCTGGCTCTCCACCTCTCAACCCAAATCCAGGCTTGGCTATGCTGCTTTTCATCTGCAGGACTGCTGCGCTCCTGTCCTAAAGAGTGTTGGTGCAGTGTTCTTCCATCAGAATCTGAGAGTCACTGTAAACACTATGAGCCTCACTACGATGTCAGGCGGACTTGCGTCCGCCCGACACCGTTTAGGACTGACTGTAGATTCCGACCACCTAATTATAATAAGACCACACATGCTGCAGTCGCAAACTCCCATTTCTCTAAGTAAGCTTTTGCTGTGCGGGGTTTCTGCCCGCAGCACAAGCTCCCATAGAGAAATGGGAGTTTGTGTAAATTCCAGCACCATGTGGCAGGCACCTCACGTAGCCTGCCATACAGTGCAGGGATTTACATGGGGGACCATAGGTGCCCCCTAGGCCCCAAATTGGAGGCAGCAGTAGAAAGGGGGCCCTGCTAGGGGCCCCCAAAGTCACTTTCTGACAGACTTTTCATGCCGGAAAGCCCAACATGAAAAGCCTGTGGGAAACCGATATCGCAATCCCAATGGCGGAAACGAGCCGGTTCCCACTGTCCAATGGGTTCTTTGAGCCCATCGCGGAATGAACAGCCGGTTTGACTTCCGACCGCCTACATTGGTATTAGGTAGTCGGAAGTCAAACCTTAGATGTACTGCGGTCGGAGGTTTTCCAACGGACATCCAAATGAGAATCTATATGATTATGTTTACTACTGAAAACTTGGAGCATGGCCATAGTGCTCCCATTCAGTCTATGCTACTTAGACAAGGTCTATTCTGATTCATGTTCAGTCTCATAGTCGACTACAAACGTGAGGCATTTTTCTAACAGAAATGTGGTTTAATGAGTGAACCACACTGACATAGCCCTGGCTCTCCCTGACAATTTTGGTATAGTGAACTGTGATCACCCTATTCTTTTACTGTTGACGTATTATTTAGCTATTTTGGTGGTATTGCCTGGCTCAGCCACAGCCGTGCCGAGCAAGGCTTCTGGCACATTAGTTAGGCATTAGTCTAAGATTAACTGTACTGCCTTTTGCAATCTTCCTTCGAACAGTGTTTCTGGCTGGATGGCTCCCTGGACAACTGCTTGAGGCAAGAGGATCACTAGGTTACAACAATGCTAGACGTAATTTCACCGGAGACTCTAGCCTCAAAAGGGAAAGCTCGCCTACCAACCCAGTAGTTTAATCAGGAGCTCTTAGTTCGGAATAAGATCTGAAAGGGCCTGAAGAGCATCTGGTGGAAACATTATAATGATGATGATAAGGCAAAATATCAGGAGGCCTTGAAACTTTATCACAAGGCCTGTCATGTCACTCGTACCGCATGTTATGATGGATTTCCATAACCATATTAAATAAATATTTACAGAACCACTGAGGCAAGTGGACAAAAGGAAGCTGACCGGGATGAGATCTAGGGCCTCATGTAGGTAGCCAAATACCGGTCGGTAACGGCCGATTTTCGGTAATTATACCGTTACCGACCGGTATTTTGGCTATTGGTATGTAGGGGGACAATTTTTGGTTTCGGAATTTACCGAATCGGAAAAATTACCGAATCGGTAATAATACCGAATCGGTAATGTTACCGAATCGGTAACTTTTCCGAATCGGTAATTTTACCGATTCGGTAAATTCCGAAACCAAAATCGAGATGTAGGGGGAGTGTGTGGGTGTGTTTAAGAGTCGGTATTTACCACCAACTAATAGTTGGTGGTAAATAATTAATGGTTGTGTATGGGCATTTTGAAGCGCGTAGCAGTGTGCAATGTGGCATACATACATGCCCTTAGGGCATGTATGTGTGCCACATGTGCACACATGGCCGAATCAGGGGTGCAACAGGGTGTCAATGTGACACCCTGCCACCCTTGCATGTTCTCCACCATTACCGAATCGGTATTTACCGATTCGGTAATGAGGCATACCTTCCCCTCAATGGGAAGGTATGCCTCATTACCGAATCGGTAAATACCGATTCGGTAATTACCGAATTGTAACGAATCGGTAAAAAATACCGACTCATTACCTACATACGAGTTACCACTTCTAAAATACCGATTCGGTATCGTTCGGTATTTTAGAAGTGGTAACTGGTATGCTACCTACATGAGGCCCCTAGTGCCTAAATTGCTCACTCAAGAACCTGATGATCCTGAATCTAACCTCAGCTTTGGCACTTTAGATGGATCAGTACTCATCCCTCTGATCCCTGCTTTGGCACTTTAGGTGGATCAGTACTCATCCCTCTGATCCCTGCTTTGGCACTTTTGGTGTGTCAGTACTCATCCCTCTGACTGCTAAAGCCGCACTGCCCTAGAATGATTAAGCCCTCCATTTTTGATGTTGCCAATCAACAAGTTTGCTTTTGTTGTCTGAGGAGAGTGGACAGATGTTCCTCTGAGGCCGAGGACATCTGTTTGCCAGCATCATTTTAGTCACAAGCCATACAGCAGTTGCCACTCTGGCTGGGCTGGCTCACACTACTAGGCCCGCTGCCCACAAAAGGAAGACTTGAGCAAATCATATTCCCATCTGAACTGAAAGACAAAAACACATTTTAAGCTGAACATTTATATTTCTTCATATACTAGAAACTAGGTCTTGGCTAAATTTACCCCAACAAAGACTTTGCTGAGCAACGCTTGCAGGTAACTACATCTCTCAAAACACAGAGTAGTCAAATTGCCCCAGATGTTATTTCAAGTCGAAAAGTAACTTTCAGTATGGCTCTATAGTTTGATTTTATTTTACTACTGAACCTGTAAGTGAATGCAAGTATAATTCTTTTAACTTTCTGGGCACTCAAACTATTGTGTACAGTTCATGACTTGTCTGCGTCTGATTCTCTAAATATGCACCACACTGTAGGAGTAAGCAGGAATACGGACCCTCGCTCATCCCGTAAATGTAAAGCTTAGAGTGCATGTTCCTGTCATTTGGCTGGGCTCCTGATGATATTACATCAGTGAGATTCCAAGAATATCTAGTAATATTTGTAAAGTAAATGTCTCAGTTGACCCGGAATTACCTAGGTCTTCAAAAACTAGTCTGATACTGCGGGCAAGTAGTGAAAGAGCTGGAGTCTAGGCTTCAGGGAGCACACAGTTGCAAACAGAAAGCACAGAACAGAGCAACGGTGAATAGCCAGAGCATAGAGGACAGTGAGCTCTAAAGAGATGAGATCTGCGAGTAGAGTCAGCGTAGATTAAATATAGAGTGCTGGATGCAGACGTGTAAGCTGCTGACCTTAAGTGACATGTTAACCTTTAACCACCACAGAAATAGTGTTAAACTGGACTAGGCATAGTTACAGAAAACACAGAACCGCTCTAGTTCTGCTTCTGAATCTCCATTATTCCTCGCTAAGTGCCTGTCTGATTCTGCAGATATCAAAGTGCCCTCAGACTGCACCCCACTTTTGCTTAGAAGGATATAGCTGGAGAAGTAGCTGCAGAGGCCAAAGGAAGATATAACGTCTCAGTGAGAGAAACTAAGCTTAGAAGAGTCATACTTGCAAATGAAGAGTAAGAGGTGACAACGGTGAGGATATTTCTAAAAAGGAAAGATGTAGGAGATTAAAGAAAAGAAGCTTGCTAAGGCCACGGAGTGAAATAGCCATGAACTTGACATTTCAAAGGTAGAATATGCTATAGCAGTGGGGCCTGTGCTTCAAGATAGTACCCTCCTACCCTGATAACACATAGGCGTTTACAGGCAGAGACATGCTTCGGCATGGTATGATTTTCAGTTTGAATGTTTGTGGACTGGCATGTGAGATGCACTAAATAAGTAAGGATGAGGAAGTGAATGCTTACTGAGCACATTTCTATAAGTAGGAAATTAGGCTTTTATGAAATCGAGTGACAACAGAAAATACAGTACTTTTATAAAGGATGGTATCATGGATGGATGGATGGATAGCGCTGCTGCCGCATGTTAGCTGTTTTAACTTGTTTTAACTTTGCCAAATTGTCATGAATATTGCTCCGGCCCATTTTAGTATCTGGCAATTATCTACTAGAACCCACTCTGGTCGGATGGAACTTTTTACTTGCCCAATAGCGTGGCGGGAATAAACACCATTATCAAAATTACTGTCCACCAATTGTCATAATCAAGCACGCGAGACTTAATCTCTTGGCTCTCTGGCTTTTATTATCAGCATAAAGATTTGAAGATACAAAGTCCTCAATACGAGGCACAACAAGTACATAGGCACTAACACAAATGCTACTCTACGAAGAATCCGCATACGGCTAAAAATAACTAAAAGCACAATCTCTAAAAGCATGAGGTAGAAAACTACCAAGCCAATGTCGATGTTAGGGACACTGGACCATACCATCCCTGTCCCTACTCTGTACTAGATGACATCCCTACTTAGCAATCCCTTGAGACCCTCAATCGAAAGGTGTCAGAGTGAAACTTCCTAAGAAGTCTTCACTTAGAGAGCTTGGTCTAAGTTGCCCCCTCTATCTCTTCGCCTAGCCTTTCTCTGCTCTGGGCTGCTCTGATCTGCTGTCCACCCTCGGGGTGCTTTCCCTAATACAGAACCCCAAGTCTCAGAACACGCCCTTTGCACCTCCTCTTCTGCGGGGTCGGCTTTCAGTAATTTTCCACAAAGCGCTGTCCAGTTCCATCGTCCATCGCTTGGCCTTGAGTCCCAGACGCCATCCGCACTAGGAGTTACGATTGGCACATTCCAATGCACTCCCATGTCTGGCTTTTACTACATAAGTCAATTCATGAACAAAGAGCTTCTCTACTAACGAGCAACTGTCCTTGCACCTGGGGTGAGATAATGCAAGGCAGACATACTTCACATCTTTTAACTTGCAATTTACTACAGCCTAAAACCTCTACTGGAATAAATCCTTTTGGCCTATTGCCCTTGGCTAACATAAGAAAATACCAGGCCTTTCGCCTCAACGATATATGCAAATTCTGGCCACTACTACGGTTACACAAGCATGTCTAAATCACAGTATTGACATTTACGTCTTTCTTTCATGTGTGGTCAAACTAAACAGTCTACAGACACGAATTCTAATCTACACGTTTTAACATCACATTGTTCAAATGACTGAACTCTGTGCATTTCTCTAATACATTCACAATATGCTTGTACATAGCTAACACTTCTATTGAAATCGATATAGATTATACAATTCTTAATACAATTGCACACAAAATACCTGAGTACACATTTGATTATATGCGGGTGCCGACTAACAGTGAATATAACGCACCCCTACGATTTTCAAACTTTTAAGCGCTACATCAGTTCCCCCCTTTGATGACATCTGTCATCACACCATTACAATCTTCCTTTCTTTAGAACTGATTTAAACCGCACTGGTCATGACTGTACCATGTCGAACTCCCTCCATTCTCTTAAGACTCTCATATTGCTGCTCCTGAAACTTCGCTATTCTTTTCTCGTTTGCTCTAAGAGCTCTTTCAACCTTGCCTCCTTGATACCATTTCCACGCTTTCACGCATCCCCACAAACAAATCACACAAACGGCAGCAATGATAATTGGCTTCAACACTGATCCAAGAAATCCTCTTCCCAAATTCGCAAACCACGTTCCCTCTCTTCCAAACCCTTGTCCAATCTTTTCCCACACATTCTCCTCCGTCAAGTCCATAATCTCCTTGTGAATAGTTGTGATGTTATCTATGTACTTCCCTATCTCCTTCGTGTTGTCTGGAATATATGTGCAGCATTCTTGAACCTTCAATAATTTGCAGACTCCGCCTTCCTTGGCTAATAACACGTCTAACGCAAGGCGATTCTGCATAACCATATTCCGTATCGACAACATCTCTCCAGCCACCAACAACAAAGACCTCGCCGTATTCATAGACAGCTCATCAACCACAGTCGCCAACCTCCTGATCTTCACGTCATTCAACACCACACCCATACTAGGTATCATTGCTCCATATATATCACCAATCACTGCACCTGCATTTACAGCCCTACGTCTTCTAGAATGTTGCTTTGTCTCTAACAACTCCAAGTCCTCTGTGTGATAAATCTTCGGGAATATGATAGCCAAATAGCATATGCCATACCAATTTGCGGGTAGCCTGACATACGCATTCTTCCCACATACATAATACACTGTCAGAATCACTTCTACCGGACCTTGCATAAAACCCTTAACAGAAGCTTCCAGAGTGAAGGTCTGAGAACAGGTACTATGTCCTACTGCAACCTTCTCCGTGGCCGATTGAGGCCGCCCAATACACAAATTCCCTCTCTGCACTTCATCTAACGCTATTGGTCCATAACTTCCCTTGGACTTGTGAGCCTTCTCCTCCTCTGTCCAATCTACTGGGCTATCTCCGGTGTCTCGGGTCTGGGTCAACTTTCTATATCTGTCCTCCACTTGATCAATGAATTTCTTCTCCGTCCCCGATAACGCACATGTCAGGTTATGCCTGTGAGCATGCGCAGTATCCAACTTCACAGTCGGTCTAAAATACTTCAGGAGTCTGTCCTCTTTCTTATAATAATCGTATTTATTCAAATGCTTGATTGCTGGAACTTCAGGAAGTACCGTGTCAAAATTCGAAAAGAAATACTCGAACTGTCTCCTATCATAAAATAGACTGAGCAATAAACTACAAGAAATCCCATATGTCAATGGGAGATGATGATACTTGATACCTTCATCCACTGAAGCAGGCAACTGCATACACACATAACAATCCTTCACATCCATCGCATCAACATATTCATACAATAACTTTGCATAAGCATTAAGCTTAAAATCACCCTTCGACAAATCCATGTGGAGTCTGCGATCCTCACTTAACTTGGATGTTCCCTGTTCTCTAATACTGACGCCTCTCTGTTCTGGAGTAATAGGTGTGGGTGCTCCCTGAACCTCCCCCTCTTGCCTGTGAGCCACCATATATGAACTGATCACTACTGCAAATATAGTGGTTATCACAACCCCTATCAATGTACCTATTATCACTTTAGCCCTACGATGTGTGGTTGCAGGATCTGCCATCTTCGGAATATACTCAAGGTCCAATACAGTTTCTGAAATGGTAAGTCTCTTTCTCATTAATGTCTCTTTCGTGAACTTAGGCAAACCCTCCCTAACTTTTCTTCGTTCTATAACGGAAAAATCCCTAATTTTGTTCTTCTTCCGCTCGGATCTAGGTTATCTTCTCTGCTTGCAACCCTCTCAAATCAGTCCAACATAACTGCTGGTCCCAACAGTTCCAGGACTCCCTGCAATATTTCGAGCTTAAGGATGATCAGTTCTTGTGGGTCTGGCACAGTAGTGAACGTCGGGAACTCCAAATTGTCCAAGATCATACCTCGAATGACACTCAGGAAAGGTAGACTCGGAATATGAATTGTCAGAATTCCTTCGATCTCCAATCCCGGAACTTTCAGCAACACTTCCACTCTCTGGAGCGGGACACTGTTGACCAATGTCATTGACCTCAATCTCCCTGTGCTCGGTAACCCTGGCATCAGTCACTGGATATGCCCACTCTGGTGAAGCGTACTTCCGACTTGGAACTCTAGTTCTCTTTGATCTTCTCACACCTTGAGGATACTCCTCGTCGCCTGATTCTTCTTCTGGCTCCTCTGAAACTGGTGCAAGAGCTGTGTCCGGTACCAACCTCAGGTTTACCCGTTTCTGTCTTGCGGGCCAAACCCTTTCTGCTTCTGTGGCACCCCCGGTCTTCCCTTCGATACCCTGTGCACTGACCTCCTCCAGTACTTCTTTCACGTCCTTCCTCAGCTCGGTTCAGTGCACCATCAGCCGCTTCAGCAACCCTTACAGCTTGACTGACCCCCTCAGGTGGTTCTGTCGGCTCAGCTGGATTTTCGTTCTCGAGAGGGGCTGTATCTTCTAAGGGTGCTGGAACTCTGCGGGTATGGGAAGCATGCACCCAGTTCGGTAAACCTCCACACTTGACAGCTGTGTTCATAATGAGGATCACTTGAAACGGGCCGCGCCACCTTGCATCCAAGCAACTCTTCCTCACGTGCTTGCGGACTAAGACCCAATCGCCTGGGCATAAGTCGTGGCACAGGTCGCTCGCAGCTGGAACCGTTGCTGTCTGCACCTGCTGAGACACAGAACGGACCACGTCAGCAAGGCCTTTACAATAGTCCAGGATCATATCATCAGTGATATTTATCAGCGCAGTAGCAGGTATTGCAGGCAAACGCATCGCTCTCCCCATGAGGATTTCATGGGTAGACAACCCAGTCCTTCTATCAGGCACACTTCGGAGGCTCATAAGGACCAAGGGTAATGCATCAGGCCATTTCAGAGACGTAGACGAACATACTTTCGCCATCCGAGCCTTCAGAGTTCCATTCACCTGCTCCACTATCCCTGAAGCTTCTGGTCTATAGCTACAATGTAGTCTCTGATCTATATTCAGGGCAGCACAAAGCAACTTCATAACTTCGCTATGGAAATGAGTTCCTCTGTCCGATTCAAAGGACGTCGGGAACCCGTACCTTGGAATGAGTTCTCTCAATAGTAGTTTAGCTACCGTGAGTGTGTCACATCTGCGTGTAGGGTATGCCTCCACCCACCTGGAAAAGACACATACTATCACTAATATGTACCTCAACCCATTACACTTCGGCATTTCAACAAAATCCAGCTGCATCCTATTGAAAGGTCCTCCTGACCTCCCTATGTGGCTCAACGTCACAGCTGTCCTCTTTCCTACATTCATCTGTTGACAAGTGACACACCTCTGGCACACGGTTTCAGCCACTGCCCGAAACTTCGGGTTGTACCAAGTCTGACGAAACACTCTCATCATTGCGTCTCTCCCAAGATGCACAGCACCATGTATCAGCCTCGCCATGGGGTTCAACAAACTTTCCGGCAACACTGCTCGTCCATCATTCGAAACCCATATATCCACATCTCCTTTCTCACACCCCGCTCGTATCCAACTGTCTCGCTCCTGATCCGAGACTCCTTCCTGAAGCTAATTCAGTTCTTCCCATGAGTCTGCCATTGCTAACATCTGATCATACACCAATTCCTCCTCGGTTTCTTCAATGTGAGTCTCCGTAAAATTGCATCCCTGCTCTGCACAAAACCGAGCTACTTCATCTGCATAATTGTTACCCAATGAAACAAAATCATTTCCCTTCGTATGAGCAGCACATTTAACAACGGCAATTTCATCAGGGCCTTGCAAGGCTTCAAGCAATTTTCGTACATGGTCACCATTTCTTATAGGAGAACCTGAAGACGTCATAAACCCTCTCTGGGACCATAGCTGTCCGAAGTCATGAACCACACCAAACCCATACTGGCTGTCCGTGTAAATAGTTACACGGATCTTCTCGGCTGCCAAACAGGCACGAGTCAAGGCAATGAGCTCAGCCACCTGCGCGGAGTGTACTCCTTCCAAACAAGCGGCTTCAACCACCACCGTGATGGTGCATACAGCAAACGCTGCTCTCAATCGACCGACACTGTCTCTTAAACATGAACCGTCCACAAAGAAAATCTCATCTGACACTGGGAGCGGTTCATCGACAATGTCAGGTCTCGGTTGGTGCATAGTTCCGTAACGTCGAGACAATCATGGTCCTCACAATCTTCATTATCATCTATATTTGGAACAGGTAACAATGTAGCAGGATTTAAAACAGCACACCTCTTCAATGTCACATTATCGGCTGCAAGGATAACTTGCTCATAACGAGTCAGCCTATTATTCGTGAGGTGCTGTGTTTTAGTCCTAGTCATCAACAATTCAACAGAATGTGGCACATGTACAGTAAGAGGATGACCCATCACAATGCTCTCACATCTCTCGATGCTGACACCTGTTGCCGCAACGGATCTGAGACATCCGGGCAACGCAGAAGCTACTGGATCTAAAGTAGCTGAGAAATAGGCAACTGGTCTACGGACACCCCCATGATTCTGAGTTAACACTGCTAATGCGCAACCTTCCCTTTCGCAGCAGAACAATGCAAATGCCTTGTTGTAATCTGGCATTCCCAACGCAGGAGCGCTACATAAGGCTTCTCTCAGCCTCAGAAATGATTTCAAGCAGTCGTCGTCCCATGGTACTGGATCACTTACATCCTTTCGCGTCAGCCGCTGTAAAGGCTTCGCTTCAAAGGAAAAGTTTGGGATCCACTGGCGGCAATAGCCCACCATTCCCAAAAACATTCTAACTTCCCTCTGTGTCGAGGGAACTGGCATTCTCAGAATTGCATCAATGCGATCTGGAGACACCTTCCTTTTACCCTTTTCAATTCTGTGCCCCAAATACTGTACCTCAGGTAAACAGTATTGCAGCTTGTTTGGAGACACCTTGTGACCGTTCTCTCCCAGGAAATTCAACAGCGCAATGGTATCGGCCCTGCAAGCGTCCTCTGTCTCTGACGCGACAAGCAGGTCATCAATGTATTGCACCAAAACAGAGCTTCGCGGCAACACAAGACTTTCAAGATTCTTCTTTAGGAGCTGATCGATGGGCTCTCCGTATACCCCTGTGGGATACGACACCACGTTAATATACGATTTTCTAGCCTAAATGCAAAAAGAAATCTGCTCTCTTCGTGTAGGGGAATCGAAAAGAATGCCTGACATAAGTCAATCACTGTGAACCATCCAGCTTCACATGGAATCTGAAACAGTATCACAGATGGATTCGGTACCACTGGACAACATGGAACAACTATGTCGTTTATTTTCCGCAAGTCTTGCACTATCCTGAACTTTCCACTTGGTTTCTGCAGTCCCATAATGGGCGAGTTACATGGACTACCCATGATCTCCACCAATATTCCCTGCCTAATCATAGACTCGATCACAGGTTTAATCCCTGCAATCGTTTCAGGGGATAATTTATACTGAGGTGTTCTCGGGAATTCTGCGTTTGGTTTAACCTGTATCTTCACCGGTTCCACTCCCCTGACTAAGCCGATCTCCTCCCCACTTAGGTCCCACACGTCAGCCGATACTGACTCCCTCAGATCCTGTGGAAGCTCCTCCACTGTCAAAGCTGGGTACATTTCCACGCACACCCGCTGATTTGCAACCTTAAAGGTTGCATCATCATCTCTTGTCTGCACCTCTACTCCTTTCGGGGTACAGTAGATTGTGCAATTGAGCTTGCACAATAAGTCTCTTCCCAACAAACAAACAGGACTAGAATCGCACACCACGAACTGATGTCGATCCCTAAAATTTCCTATCCTGACTGGAATCGGTTCTGTCAAGGGGCTAACTAGCCTCTTGTTCGCTACTCCAACCACTTGTATGCTTTCTCCAGAAAGGGCTACACCCGGAACTACTGCTGATCTTATAGTTGACCTGGTAGCCCCCGTGTCAACCAAAAAGGTAGTAGGGTGTCCGTCGAGTTCTGCTTCCACAAAGGGTCCTCGCTGATCTACTTCTAAAACGGCCCTAAGTATGCAATTATCAACTTGGCCTAAACTCAACTGAGCCAGTAAGTCCATCCCCTTCTCTTCGCTTACTTCAAACATGGCATCTGCAAGTAGGTTCGAGCTCCCTGCTGTATGTTCTGTATCCTGGGTGGCTGGGGAATCTGCACTTGCGGGATGCCGGTCCCCCCTTGCATCATTCTCGGTACAGTCACCGTCTGTACCTGTTCCGCCCCAGGGACCTGACCCATTCCTCCCTCCATCTGTGGCTGATTATAGGGGTTCAAGGGACACTCGCGCCTCCAGTGTCCCACCTGATGACACTGGTGACAAGCTGTCGTCTTTTTCAGTATTGCTACGTCTATACCTGTCCTAGGGTCTACGGGCCTCGGCCTCCCTTGACCCTGCACGTTCTGATTCCCTGTCTGATAATTTCCCTGTCTCCGCCCCACTGGACCCCCATTCGGCGGTCCCTGAGCAGCTTGCATCTGAATGAGCAATAGGTTATCCTTCATCTTCTTGTGCTTCGACTCAATCTCATCCGTGCAGTACCTGGCGTACCGCAAGATTTCATCTACGGGCTTATTCTGCCAACAGATTAAATGCTGCTGTATCATGAGACTAACCTCGGGCTTCAGACCCAGCATGAACTTAGACACAAACTGTCCCATATCTTTCGTCTCTAACTTGTCTAGACCACTGTACTGCTTGAAAGCCTTCAAGAGTCTCTCATAAAATTCATGTACTGTCTCCTTTGGCTCCTGCACCGTCCTGTCTATTTTCACCCAATCAATGTCTTGGGGTGAAACATTCGATTTCAACCAGGTAATTACTTTCTCATACAGCTTCATCACCGCTGGCGACGGACCATTTGTTATCATATTCCTCTCAGGCTCATAGTCCGGCCAATCAATAGCAATCTTACATGCGTTCCACAGATCTCCCGGAACCACAATATCGAATAAGGTATTTAGGTCTATCCACAACACCTTGGAAATCTTGACAAAACGCTCAACTTGCTTGTACCACTCTGCAGGCTTCTCCCTGAGCCTGGGAAAATCATTCGTAAATGATGCCAAATCCCCCCTGCTCCATGGTACATGCACATATCCTCCATTTGCCACTTCCCTCAGGGGAAAGGTCTTTGCTAATAACAACCCTTCACCCGGGGTTCCTCCTTCCGCTCCCTTAGAGGTCTTTTTCTTAGACCATTTCTCTTCCCATTTATCAAGCGTCAGCCATGGCCGCATGGCTAGAACCAGTTCTCTGGCATGTGACCTCAATCCAACAACCCTCTTCTCCTCCAACTCTCGCTCGGTATAATGCATCCTATGACTTCCTTGCAACACCCTAGTCTTGGATAAATCCACATCATATTCCTTCGCCAATCCCCTCAATTTCTCGTGTGCCATTCGTGCCTTCCGAGTCACATCTTTCGCTACGAAAAACAGCTCATCCGGATTGTAGGATACTATCCTCTCAAGAGGTAGACTTCCATATATGATTTCGTCTACCTCTGCCTTGAGCCTTACTATATCTATCATGCCTGCCTTCAAGGCTCCTTTCAACACCTGACAACTGGCTCCGCGTCCCTCATCATATTCACATTCTGGTTCCTTCTCTCTCCTCTCTTCCGGTGCTTCTATAGGAGCAGAATAACTCCTAAAGTTATCCCGAGCTTTCTCCGATTGGCCCACATTCCGGTTCAGGTGCCTCTCTGACGGTACCCATGACCTTAAATCTGATCTCGACTCCATCAGAGTCCTCGGCCTCACCGATCTCTGGTCCTCTTCGCCCCTAGATGTGTCTGATACCGCTGCCAATGGTGTACTCCATTGTACAGGGCTTGGAGGTCGGGCCATTGCCCCTTCCAACCCACTTTCCTCGCTTTCTCTCCTCGTTCTTTCTGCCACTTGTTCAGACCTCTCTCCTTCCTCCGATTCTGGACTGTATATCAACACAATCGGTCCAATGGTGACCGGTACCCTCAATGCATCCGGTAACCTCATCTCCCTCTCAATCCTCCCACTAACTTCAGACTGACTCCGTGAACTCTCTGTTCCACACGAAACCAACCCTTCCACTCGGGTCTCGGGTTGGATTGTTACCCTTCTAGTTTCTCCCCTCTCACCCCACCTATCATCCGCTTCATCTAGATTAGAAGGAGGTGGTCTCTCGTCTAACAATCTTTGCAATACCCCATCATTGGAGTCACTCTCTTCATCCTGTGCTTTCACATGCCTTATCCCCGTCGAGTCTATCAGTAAGGGATACAGTTTCTCTTCCTCAATTGTCTGCACTCTCCATCTTTTCTCCGCTGCGTCCCACTTGGCATCCTGAAATGCCCTGATCGACTTCCTCATCCTTTCCTGACTTCTTCCCTTTTCCTTATCATGCGCTGCTCTAATCCACGCATGTAATGCTTCGAACTGTGCCGGTCTTGGCAAGGGTCTTAAGGACCCCATCACCGACTTCAGTTAGTACAACACCGCTAGTCTAAATGAGCCATACCTCGGGAAAGCTAGTTCCCCTTCACCTTGTGTAATCTTGTGCCAATTCTCGATCCAAACTATAGTATGTAACCCCACATTCTTTGCCATGTAATGTGCTGGGGTGTCCTCGGGAGGGGCTTCTTCTCCCTCACGAACAACCACATGCTTATCGCCTCTACACAATTCTCGCAAAACCCTAAGACACTTCATGATGAGCGAATTTGATCTCGCGCTCTATTTACTTCTTGTTCTTAAATCCTTCAATAACAGCGCGACTTACACCAACCGGCCTATCACAGCGCGACACTCTCTGACGTCACCTTCCTCCGTTTGCAGCAGTTCCCTTCTCCAAACACGTTTCACGCCTACTCTCGTCCCATTCGTACACTGAAATAACCGATTAAGTTACTTCTCTGGCTGTCCGTCCACAGCCTCTGACTGTTCGTCCACAGTCTCTCGACCTTGTTGACCTCGATTGGCGCCCGTCTGCCCCCGTCCGGCCAGACAAATCGCCACTGATAGGTTACTGACACTCCGATCCGCACACAACAACCCACGACCAGCGTGAAGTTGCCATACACACACACGTTCGCTCCCCCTATCTCGGTCCAGGTGATCGATGGTACCTCACGATCTCCTTTAGGTGGTCAACAAAATCTATCCCAGGTGTCTTCTACACCACAATTCCCGGGCTGCGCGCGCTCACAGCCTGATCTCACAATCACACGTCATACACATCAACTCCGCAAGACATCACACAACAAATCAACACCGCAATCTACAACATCTCATTATGTTCATACTCACTCCTGGAACTGCTGCTTTCTGCCGCACTGCTACTCGCCGTCGATGCTCGTCTGCTGCCGTCTGCTGCTCGCCATCTGATGATTCAGCATCACTTATCGTCTTTTGGGCCTCAAGGATCACTTATCCTTATCTAATCTAATCGTCCCTCGCTATCGGAAGTAACCATCCGTCTCTGCTACCAACTGCTCCGGCCCATTTTAGTATCTGGCAATTATCTACTAGAACCCACTCTGGTCGGATGGAACTTTTTACTTGCCCAATAGCGTGGACGGAATAAACACCATTATCAAAATTACTGTCCACCAATTGTCATAATCAAGGACGCAAGACTTAATCTCTTGGCTCTCTGGCTTTTATTATCAGCATAAAGATTTGAAGATACAAAGTCCTCAATACGAGGCACAACAAGTACATAGGCACTAACACAAATGCTACTCTACGAAGAATCCGCATACGGCTAAAAATAACTAAAAGCACAATCTCTAAAAGCATGAGGTAGAAAACTACCAAGCCAATGTCGATATTAGGGACACTGGACCATACCATCCCTGTCCCTACTCTGTACTAGATGACATCCCTACTTAGCAATCCCGTGAGACCCTCAATCGAAAGGTGTCAGAGTGAAACTTCCTAAGAAGTCTTCACTTAGAGAGCTTGGTCTAAGTTGCCCCCTCTATCTCTTCGCCTAGCCTTTCTCTGCTCTGGGCTGCTCTGATCTGCTGTCCACCCTCGGGGCGCTTTCCCTAATACAGAACCCCAAGTCTCAGAACACGCCCTTTGCACCTCCTCTTCTGCGGGGTCGGCTTTCAGTAATTTTCCACAAAGCGCTGTCCAGTTCCATCGTCCATCGATTGGCCTTGAGTCCCAGACGCCATCCGCACTAGGAGTTACGATTGGCACATTCCAATGCACTCCCATGTCTGGCTTTTACTACATAAGTCAATTCATGAACAAAGAGCTTCTCTACTAACGAGCAACTGTCCTTGCACCTGGGGTGAGATCATGCAAGGCAGACATACTTCACATCTTTTAACTTGCAATTTACTACAGCCTAAAACCTCTACTGGAATAAATCCTTTTGGCCTATTGCCCTTGGCTAACATAAGAAAATACCAGGCCTTTCGCCTCAACAATATATGCGAATTCTGGCCACTACTACGGTTACACAAGCATGTCTAAATCACAGTATTGACATTTACGTCTTTCTTTCATGTGTGGTCAAACTAAACAGTCTACAGACACGAATTCTAATCTACATGTTTTAACATCACATTGTTCAAATGACTGAACTCTGTGCATTTCTCTAATACATTCACAATATGCTTGTACATAGCTAACACTTCTATTGAAATCGATATAGATTATACAATTCTTAATACAATTGCACACAAAATACCTGAGTACACATTTGATTATATGCGGGTGCCGACTAACAGAATATAACGCACCCCTACGATTTTCAAACTTTTAAGCGCTACATCAATATGATGTGCTTTTAAAAACGTTTTGTATCGTCTCACTCACCTCGGTCAGCACCGGCTCGGCTCCTTGCTGCCGCAGAGCTGAGCTGACTTCCTGATGACACTCAATGAGGAGAAGTGTGGCTCAATGATTAGAGTGGCAGACCCTAATGCAGAGGTCTAGCACGGGACCAGGGTTCAATTCCACGCCTCGGCGGGTCTTGGGCTCAAAAATTCCACGGACCTGATAATTCTCCCCTCGGTGCCTATTCCAATCATGGAGTCCCACTCTGCAACTCTGGGCAGTAGCTTGCTTAATCTCCACAATGGCCCCCACAAGGCTAAGGATGCCTGGCCTCCACCTTGGGGGTGCCCAGGAGTGGGCGCCTCACAGGGAAAGCCAGGATGGGTTCCACAGTGGTATTCGTACAAGTGCCTTGAGACCTTTGTGGGTGAGTAGTGCGCTATACAAGTATCAAATTTACATTTTACATTTACTCCCATTAGGGGCGGTCCCATGGGAGGCAGGGAGAAGGAGCCAATTGGCACATGCCATTTAATGGTTGCCGCAGCGCGGGAGCGCAGCGGACGCGTGCAGTGGGCACGCCGGAAGCACGCCGTAGGTGCGCCAAAGGCAAGCCCATGCCAGTACGGGGCTAGGGGCTAGTCACTATGCCCGTTGTTTGAACTATACACAGTCCAGTCTAAAGTCCCTACGAACAGGAGATCAGCCACTTGAGCCCTCTGTCAGTCGTAGACTGACCGAGCTGGGAATCATGGCGGCTTGGTCAGTCTTCCCAGAAATCATATCTACCCAACAAAAGACAGAACTTAACCAGAATAGACCTCATAGGTGCTTAGACCATGCAAATCGTCTGAGCTAAGCATCATCTACTTAAATACTCACTCCTTGCCTAAACACAAATTGGACATCTTCCATTTACTGGATTTGGCACACCCTGATATTCTTCTATTAACAGAGACATGGTTAACTCTAGATTCTGCCCCTGACATTTTGGCGGCACTCCCAAATAACTATTATATCCTGCAGGCAAACCGCCCCTTAGGAAAGGTGGGAGGGGGAGTAGCTGCCATCATACGTCAGGAGTTAAAATTTACCTCATTAACACCATTAGCCTTAAACACGGTGGATAACATATTTATCAAACTATAGTCTGCATCGGCTCCACTGATTTGCATCTTATTATATAGACCTCCCCAGAGTATGCCCCTGTTCCCCACTCTCTGAGCGAACAGATGGCTCACCTTACAATGAACCATGCTAATATATTGCTGATCGGCGATTTTAACTACTGGGCCAATGATGCTCTGGGCGGGCCATACGCGGAAGAGCTGAATGATCTACTCAGTGGGCTGAATTTTACTCAGTGGGTAATTCTGGCTATGCCCAATACGGGACATATTTTTTACATGTCTGGTCGGTTAACACCACAGTGTCTGCCTTGACAGTCTCCCTTCGCACATAGTCTGACCATCATTTAGTACAGTTCACAATCAACAATATAACGAAAATCACTCCATCAGTAGCCAGAGGGACTATGGCCAGGAACATGAAGAGTCTGGATAAAACCTCCTTCTTGGTCACACTGACCAATACAGCTCCCGCCATTCAGTCCTCTGTCACAGCCAGTGCAAAAAATCTGACTGCTTGGCGTATAGCTGTCTGTAATGATCATGCCCGCTTAGGAGGGTGAATTCAGTCTGGCTCCATGAAGCCCAGAAATGGTTCTCAGCGAACTTAAAAATTCAAAAACTAGCCCTCCGCCAAGCGGAAAGGAATTGGAGAAGTAGCTACTCCCTGGCTAAGAGAGAGATCTTTCTAGTTAAACTTCAACTTTATAAAAAACTTATATCTACAGCTAAGAGCACATACTTTTCTGCCAAAATCTGGAACTCTTCAAACAAGTCGAAAGACATTTTTTCCATCATTAACGAACTTTCTAACCCCAATCAAGTCACAGTGAAACCTACACCATCTCAAGCGCTGTGTAACTCTCTCAAAACTTTTTTAATAAATAAAATCGTCACAATCATGGAAAGTATTTTAAAGGACACTACGCCTAGGGCACCTTCAACTAAATTGGAAAACACCCACTCTTTGGAGCAGTATCCAACAATCGACAGTCTGGACTTCCCAGACCTCCTATCCAAAGTAAAATTAGGATCCCCAATGGACAGCTGCCCAACCTATGTTCTAAAAGAGGTTTTATCTCTACTTCCTACGCCTGCACTCTCTCTCTTAAATGAGTCATTGACTCAGGGCATCGTCCCGAGTGCCTTTAAAGAGGCTATTATTGTTCCCCTCTTGAAGAAACCAGGGGCTGACCCTGAGACACTGACTAATTACCATCCAATTTTGCTGCTTCCGTATCTGACCAAGGTACTTGAATCTCATGTAAAGATAGAGATGTGAGCATTCGTCCCTCCCTTCTAAAGAATCAATTTTAGCCAATAGGATAATTCCTTTTTATGACACAGAACAATAGTCCAGATTGGTTTAAATGGGGGTAGTTATTTCATTTGCATTCACCGCTTTGTAAATCCATTGTGCAAAATTTCACTCCTGATCCTGTTAGGAGGCACCAAGAACCCTTGGAGTCCTAAGTTCTGGCCAAACGCGTTGGGCGCCCCCATTCCATCTTCCTCAGCAAAAAGTCTTGGGGTGATAATAAACATTGACCTATCAATGAAAACCCAAATCACATCAGTAAGTTTGACCTGCCATCACCAACTAAGGAAAATTAGGAAAATCAGCAGACTGCACACGAGAGAAGCGCTAATACAGGCTGTTCTAGCCATGGTGATGTCCCACGTAGACTATGCCAATTCGCTATATTTTGGTATACCACTGTCTCTCACTAAGAGAATGCAATTGGTTCAAAATCAGGCAGCTAGGCTGATCTTCCAGCAACCCAGGTGGGAACACGTCTTCCCCTTATGAGGAGTTTGCATTGGCTACCCATTCTACAATGCTCTGCTTTCAAAGTGGGCGCATGATTTTTAAGTCCCTACATGTCCCAAGCCCCAAATTCATCTCCAACCTCATTCAAAGGCACATACCTATGCGCAACCTGCGCTCATCTCATATGAATCTGCGAACCATACCTGCTTATAAACTGAAGCAACAAGGTGATGTAGATTTACAGTGTTGGCGCCTGGCTTTTGAAAATCTCTTCCACCTAACATCAGAGTATGCACGGAACTCATGAAATTCAGGAAGCTTCTTAAAACCTGGCTATTTGCTCAAGCCTAAAATTAATTCAAGTACATGACAGATTAACGCAGCTCCAGCCTATCCTAGACCAAGCGCCAAGAAACCAATCGGTGAACGCACGCTCTATAAATAATTGTTAACATAACATAAAATCATTCAGAGATTTGTGCTTCCATCTGTCCAGTGATGCAAACGTGTTCAGAAACTTTAGACTGTAAATTAGTATACATTGCCTTCACAACGTTTCTAGTGGGTATGTTAGTTGAAAGAAAATTACAATCTATAACAGTTTATTTAGTCTGATGTAGGTACAGCAACATTTATATGAATGCCTACTATAGCTGTGTCAGCAATAGCAAAAGTCATAGATTGCTAACTTTTAGGGCCTAATTTATATCTAGGCATTATTTATACTCTGTTACAACATACTACCAACATAAAAGTCCACCCTTCCGACTTAGGGGTCGATTACGAAAAGATGTTAAAATTTTCAAGAATGCTGTTAAGACTATGGATGGTAGGATTTGGAATAAGAGCAGAGTTGTGTTAGTCGATACTAAGTCAATTACTGATGCCAGTCAAAGTGGTTACACTCGCTCTTATTCCTCAACAAGTGTTGACGTTTCAACACCTTCAAGGATACATTCTCTGCCTTCTAATGTTAGAGAGAGGAGTCAGAGGCTACATAGATTACCTTTGTACATGGAGGATTATGTTTGTTAAGTCTTTTCCCTCTACATTTTTCTTCTTCATCTTATTATGTTTCTACATTTATTGTAATTTATCCCTCACATTTATGTTCTCTTAACTTTCATTTGTTGTAAAGAGTGAATATGTGTGACATCTTACCTGGTTCTGTGTGGAATTCCACTAGGGGTTCCAAGTAGAATCTGACGATGTTATGAGTTCTGCTGTTGTTAGTTGCTCTCCAACCACTGATGGATGAATTGAATAAACCGGACCAGTACTTAACATGAGAGTCTGTACTTTCTTAATGTGGTACACAAATCAATGATTAAAGTAATTATGTTTCTAGGAAAGACAAAGTTTCATGAGCACTCACTCAGTTCTTAGGGCTGGAACACAGACACATTTTAGTAGCCTGTGTACAGATTAGCTCTTATCAGGAAAACACCGCACATGCATAATCTAGGGTAGTCTCTAAATAATGATGGTGTTTTTTATGGTTGTGCCTCAGCATGCGGAGGTTTTCTTAACGCATTTGAATAAACAGTGGATGTGCCCGGCTGTACGGTAGTAGAAGTGCTGGTCTGAGAGAGATATGTCGTAACCTCTCTTGGTTCTGCCACTGGAATATAATGATTGCACAGATGATTAATCGTAGCTACACCTCAGTTAAAACATTGGTGGTAACTCAATTTTATTTACTGTGATATATTCTCTAATATTTTATTAGTCTTTTTTTGTAAGCCTTAAAATGTGTCACTTTCTGTAAGGTCACCAGGTTCAAAGGTCACATGACACAACATCTTGTGATGTCATGAGGGGGAGGGTCAAGGAATGCTACCCCTGCCATTTTGGTGAATTCACGTCCGTGTATTTCACGTCTTTTATGGCAATTAAAGGCAGTGTAAATTTAAAGCACTTTTGCCCCTGCATTTGGAAAGCAGGGTTCCAAAGGTGGTAATGTGTGATGGGAATGTTTGTGCGTATTTGTTTTTTGGTATTTTGATATCCTGATGTTTTATGTAGTTTTGTGTTGCATTATTACAAAGTGATGTTGTATTGTACTGTGGTTTATCTGGTGTGTTCTTTTTCAATTATTTTTTTATGTTGTCCCCTGATTTGTTTTTTGTTTGGTTTGGTATGTTGCTTTGCAGTGTTATTGTGTTTGTCAGTTGTTTACTTTAAATATTTAAAAAATGTTGCTACATATACAGCCTAAGTCGGCACATGCTCTTGAAATCCTGTGACAAGCGTTTATCACTATCTAAGTTAATAAAATAGTCGTGGTGTATCTCCATAACCAATGGGACACCACTCTGCCCAAAAACCAGCAAAGACAAAGGCCCAAAAGTATATTATAATTTTTGTTGCATCCAGCGCAGCAACAATAGCAGCTGCGCTGTGTTTCAGGTGGAGAAGAAAACAGCATGTTTTTTTCAAATGTATATTTGTGGATGATAAATAACTTGTGAGTACTAATAGCTTTTTATGATGAATGTAGTCGTAACCAATAAATTAATGATGTTGCACTTAAAATGATTTGAGTGTAATGTTTAGATGTGTGTTTAATTAATGTAGTTTAGTTATGCTACCTTTTCTGAATGACACCATTTTATTAAAACAGATGCAGCTTCTGGTGTTCTGCCCAACCAGCTCCTGCTCATCGCCCCTCCCAATCAATGTTGCCCTGCAAGTGTTCTCTCCCCGCAGTTTCCATAGATCACAGCGCACTGTGACGTAAAGTAGTTATTTTACATAGAGTGCATGTATAGTGAATTAAACGTCCCATTGTGTTGCCGATGTATCTTTGTGAAGTACACTCCCACTGGAAGTTCTGATGTAGTCCTGCTAAAATACTGATGTATGAGAGAGCCTTTGTTTGATTGTAATTTACATCTCCAGACTGCATTTGCTTTGGAAGCTAACAGAAGGAGTCTTTTACCTTAGAAATAGGTTTGTGTTATGAAACCATAAAACCTGAAGCTAATGGTGCAATGAATATGGGAGAATTTTGGGTGGAAAATGTCAAGCAAAAACTTGAGTAAACCTAGCGGGCCATTTGAAGCTAGAGGCAAACTAGAAATGGCATGCAGAGTGATAGCGAGTTTAAGAGTACAAGAGGGTAGACTATATCCCGGAATAATAACAGCTGGTTAATATTCTAGGATGTGGAATATTTATCCTGGTCAGTTCGGGTATGAAAATGTATGACATGAGGATTGGGGTTGCAGTGTCCTAAGAGACCCATTTACAAATAAATGTTCAGGGATCCCATATATTTGCTTCAATGCTGATTCTGTATCCCAGTTATAGAAAACCCAAGAAATATGACCTGTCTGATATATATATATACATTTATATATATATGAACACCGACATTGCAAGATACACTCGATAAACATTAGTTTTCTCCCTCCCTTGATGGATATAACAGCGCTCACAGAAGTACAACATAGCTCCACATCCGATACTTGCCGGAGAAATGCATGCTGGGATTTGGTGTTCTTCAGCATCGAACTGCAGCTGCAAGCAATTGGAGCCTGCCGCTCTCCAGCCAATGGGAGTGCGGTGGAACATACAAAGGAGGGAGGTAGTGTAATCAGGTGAAACCAGGCATCTGAGGAAGGCGAATGCGCCGAAATGCATCATGCCCATCACCGTGAATAAAGGACTGCCAATAGAATCCACGCTGTGTCCTCTGATCTTTTCTTTGAAGGGATTTTGTCTGCATATATATATATATATATATATATATATATATATATATATTATCTACTGGTGGTCGCCAGTAGATAGTTATAGTTAGGACCGTGTTTCCATAGGAAATCCGCAACATTCTATTTGGAATAACTTTGGCGCCGGTTGACGAATCCTCGCGAAATTTTCAAAATAGGTGGGGCGCTCCGCTCCGCTCTTACCCTGAAAGTCTCGGGGGGATTCGTCAAGCGGGGGCTGAGAAAAAAGGGGGGTCCCAAAACACATTTTCCCCATGCAATTTTCCATAGGGACCTTTAGTCCAAGGTACGGCCCGAACTGCTGAACAGAATTACTTGAAATGTGGCAGAGAGGTAGTCCTCAGGTCAGGGAAGTGCCTTTTGCAGGTCCGGTGTCAATCTGTTCAGTAGTTCCTGAGAAAATCAAAAGTAAAATCATATATATATGTGGGCGGAGCCTAACCACACATCTCATCCTGAGATCTGATTGGCTGTCAGCACTTCATCCAAGAAGTGTTGGCAGCCATCTTGGGACCAATATACATGATAGCACCTCATTAAAAAGCATTGCAGTTAATAGAAGGTTTTAAGACTTTAGTTACATTATAAATCATTTGTTGATGGTACCATACTCATTTTAGGAATTGTGGTATGTTCTAAGGTGATTTCACCATGTGAAAAAGCCTTCTGCTGGGATATCATGATTGAGAGAAAAATATTTTCTCATGCTTTTCCCACAGAGGTTTGGAAGGTGATCTATAAGCTAAACTGAGAGCTTATTTTCTGTAAATTCACATTATCTTTCTCAGGCATGTGAGAATGAAGTCTGACATTCTCAGTAAAACATGTACATCCAACAAGGGCAGAGACTGTCAGTTGATTCCTTTGTGTTCTACTGCAGCTTCCCAGAGTGTTCCAAAGAACAACTAGAGCGCTAACAGTCCTACTTATGATAAACATATGGCACACCTGAAGCCATCTTGCTTGGATTAAAGTGGTAACTCTTAAAACACTTAATTTAAAAAGGAGCAAAATGAGGGGGTTCAATTTTCCATAAAAAGTATGATTAGTGCTGCAGAAAGAAAAAGTAGGGCACATTTTGAGTGACTTCTCAAATCCTCTTCTATTTCATTAAAAAATTCTGACATGCAGACTGAAACATGCACTTTCAATACCAGCAGCAGTTTTCCCTGGTGAGCAGTAGCTTTACTACAGTGATCTAATGAGCAAAAAGAGTGCTAACATTCTGAATTTGTGGCAAATGTGTGACACATCTGAATGCCTTCTTGATGGAATCAAAGTAAAAAACTGAAAGTATTTCCTACTGAGGAGACTGCAGTAAATGAGGAAATTAGGAAACTTCATAACAAATAAGTCTCCCAAGATGGCCACCAGAGACAAAAGAGCCCAAATGTAGCCCAAATATCACCCAGATGTAGCCCAAGTATAGCCCAATGACAGAATGTCCCAGAGTGTTCTTAAAAACAACTAGAGCGCTTACTGTCTTCATTATGACAAAAGTATGGCACACCTGAAGCCATCTTGATTGGAATAAACTGGTAACACTTAAAACATTTAATTTAAAAAGGAACACAATGAGGGGGTTCATTTTACCATAGAAATTATGATTAATGCTGAAGAAAGAAAATGAGGGCACATTTTGAGTGACTTCTCAAATCCTTTTCTATTTCATGAAAAAATTCTGACATGCAGACTGAAACATGCACTTTTAATACCAGGAGCAGACTTCCATGGTGAACAGTAGTTTTACTACAGTGATGTAATGAGCAACTAGAGTGCTAACATTCAGAATTTATGGCAAATGTGTGACATATCTGAATACCTTCATGATGGAATCAAAGTAAAAAACTGAAAGCATTTCCTACTGAGGAGACTGCAGTACATGAGGAAATTAGAAAACTTCATAACAAATAAATCTCCCAAGATGGCCACCGGAGACAAAAGAGCCCAAATGTAGCCCAAAATCACCCAGATGTAGCCCAAATATAGCCCAATGACAGAAGTGTGCAAAACACTTATTATTTTGTGTTTTTGCAGTGTTATATAGTGCAGATTTGTCAGGTATTGGAGTGCTTTACATGAGCATTGGTTACATCACACAAGAGCAAATTCATTTTGGTTGTAGACATGGGGAGACTAAGTGATTTGACCAGAATCACAGAATGTCGAGCTGAAGCAGAAACTCCAACCTGGTTCCCCAGTTGCAAAGTCTGCAGTTCTGGAAGTAACACCACATCCTCTCCCCTAAGTGCAACATTTAATCAAGTGGTCAACTGGATAAAAAAACATAAAGATAACAAATAATTTAAAAGTGCTTTGTCGCTATTTGAAAACTCAGAAAATATGTCCTTATTTTAGTCTTTTAGAGCACTAACCATAATTTTGATGCCAATAAGACCCTCTCATATATGTAATTTCTAAAGGAAATGCTCTATGTATTACAGTTTTGATTACATCAAGATGACGTCAGGCGTTCCACACTTTTGTAATAAATATAGAATGTTAGCAATCTAGTTGTTCATTAGTATACTGTTGAGAGGCAGAGGCCAGGGGCACGGACTCTGAAAATTGAAGGCAGGTAGGAGGGTGCAAAGGCAACAATTTAACCACACTGAGCAGGCAGGAAGGGCCGTGGCAGCACAACAGACTATAGAGGGCAGTGGAAAGGGGGGCAGGGGCAACAAACCAACAATACAGGACTTGCAAGAGAGGCTGTGGCAATGTAATAGACCATTGTGGGCAGAAGGAAGAGGCAATGGTAGTACAACCATACATGCCAACAGACCCGATTCAGCCAGGAAACGTCCAATGTTTTTAAGCTCAAATGGGCTTTATTTGATCTGTCTCCTGTCTACAATCTCCTCTTTTTCAATGTAACTCAAAGGGGAAAATCAATACCCCAGTTTTTTTTCAAAATCTCCCTCTTACCAAGTTCAAAATGTTCGCAAGTATGGTACATTGGATCATGGAAGGAAATGGGGTAGGGACATGGACTTGGATAACAGAGGACAGGAGGGACATGGAGAGGTGCACCAAACTGACCCTGCAGGGCAGGCATCAGGGTTTGCAGCAGCACAATACACCACACAGGGCATGCGGGACGGGAGTGCAGCACAACAATCCATAGAAAGCAAGAGGGAGGGGACAGGACCATGCACATGGACAACAGAGAACAGAGGGGCAAGAGGCAATGGTAGCTAGCTGACCATAATGGACAGACAGGAGAGAAAGCTGCAGCATAACAGACCATACAGGGCAGGAGGGACGGATCAGGGGCATTACAATGGAACAGACAAGCCAGGAGGGAGGGAGTAGGAGTCTGCACATGTAAACAGAGGGCTGGGGGCAAGGGGGCAGGGCAGGAGCAGCAAGATAGCCATGGAGGTCAGGTAGGATGGGCACTAGAAGCAAGACACACCATGAAGAGCAACACTGAGACTGTGATGGCATACACACAGACCATGGAGGGAAGGTGGGAGGGGGTCAGGGGCAGATAACTGACCACACAGGGAAGGTGGGAGGGGCCATGGCAGCACAGAAGACCATGCATGGCAAGTGGGAGGGTTAGTGGCAGCACAATGGCTATGATGGGCAAGAAGGAGGGTGCAGGGGCATGCACAAAGGACGATGGAGGATAGAAGGGAGGGTCAGGACCTGTGCACAGACAAGAAAGTTCAGGGGAAGGGGCCTCACAACAGACCACATGGGGCAGGCAGGAGGAGCAGTTGCAGCACAACAGACCAGGGAGGGCAGAAGGGTGTGGCAGTACAATGGACCATGTAGGACAGGAGGAAGAGGATAGGGGCATGGCATGTGGACAGGCAGGGTGGAGGTGGCAGGGACAGGTTACAGTCATCTGACAATGCTAGGCAGGTGGGAGGGGAGTGGCAGCTCAACAGAACACTCAGAGTAGATAGGAGTGGCACGTCCATGGAACATGGTGGGCAAAAAGGATGGAGCAGGGGCATGCACAAAGACATCGGAGGGCAGGGGGAAGGAGAATAGGGGCAGCAAGCTAAGCACAGAGTTTAAGCAGAAGGTCAATGATGGGGCATAGAATTGGGCAATGGAGGGCAGGAGGAGTGGACTGGTACATCATACTAAATTGAGGGCAGTGGCAGCACATCAGACCATGCATGGCAGGAGGGAGGAGGCTAGTCCATGGATTCACACAACAGAGGATAGGGAGGAGGGGGATGGGGCAGCAAGCTAACTGTTCAGAGAAGGCGGATATTAGGAACTTTATTGTTTTTAGAACGTGTGTCTGTACGAACTACTTAAAATATGAACAAGTATGCAGCATAATCTCACTTTTATTCAGGAAGAAGAGGACGTTTGTGACTGTGACTCCGGGCTCACTTGGCAGAAACACCCCCTGACCCTCCACCCCCTATCGCGAAATGTAATGCCCGTGAAAAGGGTAGGTGAACACAGTGTTATATAAACATAGTCCTGAGAGCACAATTGAAAATGAAAACTAGATATAGTGTATGGTATAAACTATGCACCAAAAAGTGTGATATAAGATGAACCGGGCGTGAAATATAATATGCAATACATTGTGGGCAATTACAGATTCATTGGAGAGCACGAGATAGCACAGGCACTGGCGCGTGCTATGCGATATGCGCCTTGGAGTGTAATATGCACAGGGCAGTGTTGTGTAACCTAACTAGTCTCTAAAGTTGTAATATAAAATATGTGCTGGGGAGTGTAATGTTGCATATGCACTGTGACAAAGATATGGATCCCAGATTGTAACATGTATGGCATAGCACTGTGCGTTATAACATAGGCATCGAGGAAGGCACGTTAGATGGGGCAATATAACCCGTGCGAAGACAAGTGTGGCATGACATATTCACGGGGTGGTGTTACAGTGCACATGGGCTAGAGAGTGTCATAGCATATGCACTAGCTAGTGGAATACAACACAGAGGTGTGTGGCACTCAGCAGGCAATGGTGGGTGTAACACAGCATTGGGCTCTGCCAGGAGCGTGCTGTGACTCTCAAGTGATGTTCGTCACCTTTCCAGAGAGTAAAATAAAAAGTATTACACATCCGGCAGTGGATGTGTGTTTTATTAACCATGAGGGGGGTTTCTTGCATAGTTTGTCGAATTTTTGTCGAATCCCCTTTGAATGGCTTGGTGTGCATGTGTATTAAATGTGCCCGTCAATAGCTACCCATGTTTGTATAAAGAAACGACAAGGGTGTCTACCGGGATTAGGCACGGTAGGGCATCAGACATGTCAGAGCTTCACTAGTGGTGTAAATACATTCCACGTGGATTCATTGTATGCATAGTCACCTTTTAATGAATATCACGCAAATCGTCGTGGTGATAGGTACGTACGGTTTGTCCAGCATGTCCTAGGTGTGTCTATAAATATATATTTTTTTAAAATAATAAAAAACAGTGGCCGGCCCTGGGGATTGGGGTCAAAAAAATATAATTAGGAGACAGGCCCTGGGGGATGGGGTCAGCAGGGCCAATAAATTAGAATAAGAAGGGGAACCACACAGCCCCCCTTCTTAAAAAATTAAAATAAATAAAAGACTGGCATCGTGCCGGAGGCCACGCCCCCTCCTTGCAGCACTCTGCAAACGCGCCCCCTGGCGAATTGTAAGTTGGGGAGTTAATTCCTCTTCAATACTGAGGGTCCCTGAGGGCCAACTAGCCCAACAGGCATCTCCAGTATGCGCCAGGGAGCTGCGCTGCAGACAGGTGTTCTGAGACCAAGCCCCTTTTTACACCTCTCTGCAATGCAGCTCTGTGGCACTTACTGGAGGTACCTAGTGGTCTAGTTTGACCCTAGGGACCCTTAGGATTCAAGGGGACTTAATCTCTCAACTTAGAACAGCCACAGGGCGTGTTTACACAGTGGTGAAGGGAGGGGACGGGGCCTGAGGTGACGTGTGCAAACACGCACTATGGCACATTTTAAATTGGGGATATAATTTCCCTTCAATACTGAGGGCCCCTGGGGGCTAACTAGCCCACCAAGTGCTTCCAGTAAGCGCCACTGAGCTGCATTGCAGAGAGGTGGTCCAGGCCGTGCCACTTTTTACACCTCTCTGCAACGCAGCTCTGTGGCACTTACTGGAGGTACCTAGTGGGCTAGTTGGACCCTAGGGACCCTTAGGATTCAAATGAACTTAATCTCCCAACTAAAAACGGACACAGGGCGTGTTTACACAGTGGTGAAGGGAGGGGACGGGGCCTGAGTTAACGTGTGCAAAAACACCCTGTGGCCTGTTTTAAGAGGTAGTTTTAATCCCCCTGCCCTATTATATACTAGGGGCTTACAGTGGAGGTCATGCTAATCACAGGGGGACCCCAACGCATAATGTTCCCTAGTGTATGTAGGTGTTTTCACTGTATTCTAAGTGTCTTTTAACATAGCACTGGCTCTAGGACTGGTTAGTCAGACTCAGTTACCACCAGTATCCGTCTGAAAAAGTTGAGGGTACAGGATGATTTTGCAACAAGGCTTCTTTCTGCTCTTCTTTTTGTTCTTTCTGCACGTTATCCTTCTTCCTGCACTTTTCTTCGTCTTTGAGGACTTCTGTTGCTTCTTTCTGCACTTCTTTTTTTTCTTTCTGTGCATTTTTTCTTCTTTCTTCACATGTCCTATCTCTGTAGGCCTAGGTAGAAATTAGCATTTAAAAAACCTTTGAAATTCACAGAAAAAACCATAGGTTTGAAGCACGTTATAGTTAGGAATTCGCATTTAAAAAACCTCAGAAATTCACTGAAAAAACCATAGGTTTCAGGGACGTTATAGTTAGCTGGACTTTTCACTTGTACAAAACCATTGAAATTCCCCCGTTATAGTTAGTTCAGCTAACTATAACTTGCGCGCCCGCAATGCACTGCTGATGACGTCACATATTACATCACTCATGACATGGTCAGTGACATCACTCATGACATCACTGATGACATCTCAAATGACATCACTGATGACATCCTCCAGTGAATGTGTGTTTTTCTGAAAATTACATATGTTTTATATATGTATATCTCAAGGTCGATGGACGAATAAATGGGTATATAAGTGTCTAAATGGATGATTTGTTTTTGAAAAATTGATTGTATAACTGGCTGATTAAGTGTATCTTAGTGAATACATGGCTTAGTGAGTAATGTTTAAATATGTAAATTATTGTATCAGTCTCTCACTTTGTGTATAAGTGGCTGCATGGGTTGGTGAGTAGCTACATGAGTGTCTATATAGGTTATTAGTTGTTTTTTTGAGTATCAGCAGGAGTGTCTGTATGGTTCGGTGGGGAGTATTACGTAGTGCATAGGTGCATGAATGAGTGACTCACTGTTTGTATGTGTTGAAGGCAGCATGTGTGCAGGACTGTATGGGTGGATGAGTGTGTGCATGGGTGTGTTAGTGAGTGAATGACTCTCAACAGTGTCTTTATGAGTAACTACATATGTTTTAAACTAGTATATGTGACTATTGGTGTATATAAGTGAGTATATGTGAGAGTGAGAGATTGGAAGAGTTCCTGTATGAATACATATGTGTTTCTATAAGTGATTGTTTAAAAGACTAAGTATGTGTAAGTTTCTGTAGAAGTAAGTGTGGTGGTGTGTGTATAACTGTATATGCAAGTAAATGGAGGTTTGATTCCTTATTAGCATGAGTGACTATGTGTGTGAGTAACTCTATGGATGAGTGGCATTGTGTAACAGAATGTATAGGTGTATGAGTACATATGATGAGTGAGTACATGTATGAGTGACTGTATAGGACTGTTGGTGAATGAGTGGATGTGTATGTGGATCTTAGAATTACTGAATAGGTTGTTGTATCTGGTATTGGTATGTCAATTGTTTTGAACATTTTAGTTTCTATTTTTGAATGTGTGTATCAAAGGTTATATTAGGGGGAGAGGAGGTCTGCCACTCTATCACAAGGATGATGTCATCAGTGATGTCATTTGAGATGTCATCAGTGATGACATCTCAGCTTTACATCGTTGCATCACTAAAATTACATACTGTCCGTATTCCTTTAAAATTAACGTTGAAAACATGTCTGATTTACACTCACCGCATTCCATGCTATGATTAGCATCTTTAACTAATTTAGCAAAAGTGACTGTTTTACTGTCTGGCAATGTTAAATAAATAAACCTTTCAGAATCAACATTAGAGCCACATGTATTGAAACAGTTTTCACAACTATGTTCCCATTTATAAGAGACACCAAACATATTTTCAATTGGCACCCCTTCTTCTTCCAGTACCTGAAGAAAATACATCAAGAATTCCTGTGCGTCTTGCTGTACATTTTGAGAAAACTGTGTTCGTCCTGAACATACATCTAAAAGTTTTCTAATTTCAGTAGCACTTTCTATTTGAGTTTTATCATTACTCAGCTTTTGTAAAAGGAGACTCAACTCAGAACAGAATCTTTTTCTCTGATTTACTATTATCTGTTCTTGCAAACTTTCCAGATAAAATGCAACATTCAGCACTACATTAGCGTAGCAGTTGACACCAGAGCTATTTTCAAAATGACATCCTACAACCTCTTCAACATTTTCCTTTTTCTTTTTGCTTGCAATTACATCACTCCTCTTTTTTTTCCTCCTCTCTACATCCTCATTACAGATATTCTCAATTCTCCTTTTTCGAGAAACTACACGTTTCTCTAACACAGGATACTGACCTAAATGAGGAGCATAGGTTCTTCTTAATCTATTATACTCCTTTACACAGTTTGTATCAGCACTAACTTTTGAATCATCAAAGTCTATCATGAATAAACCAGATAATGTTTTCACTCGTGACAAAGCTACATAAGCCATACCTTCTTTGAACACAGTTGAACCAATGTTTACAAATGCACAATCTACAGTCAATCCTTGAGACTTGTGAATAGTTACAGCATATGCTAGAGAAAACGGAAACTGTTTCCTTTGTACATATAAGTCTTTCACAAGCATGAAACGAACTGTACAACGACAAATGTCTATAACTTCTTCTATCTGATCAAATTTGATTTTTAAACATTCAATTCCATCTTTTTTCTGATAATTAATAAACCCCACAACTCTTCCCATAGCTCCATTAACTAAACCTTTTTCAACATCCAAATTTCTCCTTAAAAATACTCTACAGTTCATGCAAACATATAGATTTTTTTCTAATCCAGCAGTTTTGGAAATGTTCTTCTCTAGTGAATCCAATTTATTTTTCAGTTTGCCTGTTAATGTGATAGTAATTCTTCCATCCTGAATTTTGTCCACTGCTTCCAATTTCCTGATATCTTCCTTTTCCAATTTCAAAAGCTCCTCATTGAATATTGAGCATTCACGTAGAGTTGGCATTAAGCAGATGACACTTTTCTTTTCTGCAATGTTCTTGTATATCGTCTCTGCAACTATTTCTTCCTTTGGAAATAAATTATGTAGCAACCGACTCTGTAATGCTTTTGTGCCAGCTTCAGTGAGTAGTCCAATTCTGATATTTTTCAGAATACTTCCATATTCTTCATCGTTTGCTTGCCTCATATTAGTAGTAAGTTCCTTGTACTCAAAGAAGGACCAAATATTTGCATTACCAATGCTTCACAATGACTTCTTTGTGTCTTCATGTGTCACAGTATTAAACACTGGTTGTCCTTTAACTGGAGTAAGCTGTAGAAGATCCCCAAAAACTATGACATGTTTTCCACCAAATAACACGTCATAGTCTGTCCTTAGAATTTGCTGCATTCTTAAATGCACAAAGGCAAGCATTAAGTTTGATACCATGCTCACCTCATCAATAATGAGAACTTGCATCTTCTTCAATACTCTTGAAACTTCCAAGCATGCTTCTCCAGTTAGCTTGTGGTATTGTATTTTGTTCTCATGCTCCACTGGTAACATTAGCAAACGATGTACGGTGATTCCTTTTATGTTATATGCTGCTAACCCAGTTGGAGCAGTAACCACACAAGACAAAGTTGAATCCGTTTTTTGCTGTAGGTAGCTTCTGATGACTTTTATTAAGAAACTTTTTCCAGTTCCAGCTTGACCGCTTACATACATCCTGATTGGATGAAATGATGTGCATGAGCACTCTTTTTTTTCATGTAGTAATCCGTGATCAATTTTGTTTCTGATCTCTTCATAAATTTGTTGCTGCTCTTCATTCAGTTGTCTTTCCAAATTTGGTAAGTCTATAAATTCTTCTTGAGCTTGATTCATAGCCGTTTCCACTTCATTCATGGCTATTGCAGCTTCATTTTCTACGATCGGTTGTCCTAGGGGATCTTGACTGAGTGTTCCTGAACTTTGGCTGTCTTGAGAACTGTCTCTAGCTACTTCAGCTGCAATTGTAGTTTCCTGTTCAATTTCTTCATTTAACATTTGCACATAATTTGTGAATGTACTGCATGCTATGCTGTCTTTGCAAGCATTAAATGAATCTTCATAGCTTTGAAATTCTCCCAGTAGTTCATCCTCTGTACGCCATGGTTTAAACAGCTGTAAAAGAGCCAAGTAGTAAAATTCCTTTTTGTCAGTAGTGTCGCAACTCAGCTTCCTGTGATTTATCAAACTTCCTTTTGTTTGCTTCACCAAACATCCTTCCTCACCAATGACTTTATATTTTCCATTGTTGATGTCTTCTGTGGCTTTCCGTGAATAAATGTAGTTCTGCAGCACTTCATACAGACACATGTTTTCTAGATGAAGACTTCTCTTGGGATAATATGTGTCCAACATGTTTGATTTCAAAATATCTGTACTTTCTGGGTCATTCTCGGCCAAATATTCAATTTCTCCAACAGATTTCAGTACCCGATTTCTCATTGCTGCAAGGCCTAAACTTACCCAAATTATTCTTCTTGATTTCGAGTAGAGACTTGCAGAAGATAACCTATCTGAACATTCGTAGGATCCAATTTCTCGATGCGATAACATCTTTAAACTGAAACTGTACAGCTTCTTACTGACAGTCTTCTCGTGAGAAATCTCTTCCCACATTTCTTTCAATTCAGTTTTTTCTGATTTAGTAATGTAAGACGTTACATATCGAGCAACAGCAATGGAATTGTCAGCTACATACTGTATATCCATGTTAGCATTCCACATGGATAAAATGACTGGGTTGTAGTCATTTATATTTTTTGATTCTTCTTTTCTTTTAAGGTTGTAGGTATTCTTAGGTGATTTTCTTGTAATAGTATGTCTCACAGATGACATAAAACTGTTTACTCTTCCATTTGAAAGAACAGGTCTAGGAAATCCAAATCGACATTTTGGTGCCGATTACGATCCGGCAAAAACTGGGTACGAACCGTCGGTCGAAGCGTTTTCCCCGTCCGACTCGTACCCGGTCGTAAAACTTTACAAACATGGAATTACGTTTCGCACGGAAACACCATTTCCGTACGAATCGTAAAAAACACCGACAGACGAAAATATACATACGAATGTGATCCGGGAATGCTGCGACGTGACGTCGGGACGCTTTCAGGCAGTGTTTCACGACCCAGGAATTACGATTCGAACCGACAGCAGTCCGGACGGCAATATTTTCACGGCACCCAAAAAGTGCCGGAAAAGCGAAGTACGGCGCGAATCGACCAGAGTAGGTGGCCCGGTACGCACCGTACCCCCCCCCGCCCCCGTACGTACGCGCCAACCCCCCCCAGCCCCCGTACGTACGCGCCGAACCCCCGTGTATGTACACCCGTGTACGTGTCGAACCCCCCCGTGTACGTTCGAGTCGAACCCCCCCGTGTACGTTCGAGTTGAACCCCCCCGTGTACGTTCGAGTCGTACCCCCCCGTGTACGTTCGAGTCGAACCCCCCGTGTATGTATACCCGTGTACGTTCGAGTCGAACCCCCCGTGTATGTACACCCGTGTGAACCCCCCCCGTGTACATTCGAGTCGAACCCCCCCCGTGTACGTTCGAGTCGAACCCCCCGTGTACGTTCGAGTCGAACCCCCCCGTGTATGTACACCCGTGTACGTTCGAGTCGTACCCGCTGGGGGTACGCACCGTACATACACGGGTGGGGGTACGACTCGAAAGTACACGGGTGTACATACACGGGGGGTTCGACTCGAACGTACACGGGGGGGTTCGACTCGAACGTACACGGGGGGTTCGACTCGAACGTACACGGGGGGTTCGACTCGAACGTACACGGGGGTTCGACTCGAACGTACACGGGGGGGTTCGACTCGAACGTACACGGGGGGGTTCGACTCGAACGTACACGGGGGGGTTCGACTCGAACGTACACGGGGGGTACGACTCGAACGTACACGGGTGTACATACAGGGGGGTTCGGCGCATACGTACGGGGGCTGGGGGAGGGTCGGCGCGTACGTACGGGGGCTGGGGTGGGGTCGGCGCATATGTACGGGGGCCGGGGGGGGTCGGCGCGTATGCGGGCACGTCTCCATGGTTGCTATGGGAGTTCGGTGCGGACGGTGTTTTTTCCATACGGTTGTAACCTCGGACGCACGGGATGGATCGTGATTCCTCGGTCGGACTTCACCTTTCACATTTGTACGGTAAATCATACGAGGACGTGTCGGACACATTTTCCGACCCGAGGACGTGTGGGGAATGATTCCCAATGCGGTTCGTATGGACTTTTTACCATGCGAATCGTGATTGCCAGTTCGTACGGCACTTGTACGATTCGTACGGTAAAAAGACCGGATACGAGTCGCACGGGGATATTTTTTACCGGATCGTAATCGGCACCTAAGTGTAGTATTTATCTTTGCTCTTGTATTTCCGTCGACAGTATTTTCCACACCGATGACTTTGGAAACGTAAAATTTGCTCCTTTAACTTTTTCTCTTCTGTGCTTTTTGGTATAGCACATGTTGCATATTCTTCAATGAAAGATAACACTGCTTCATCAGTATCTGTTTCAAACTTTGGGGCATCCTTGATCCACAACAGCATATGAATATGAGGAGCACCTCTTGCCTGGTACTCTTTTCTCCAAAAGAAATCCACTACTTCTCCAAGAGGTGGATTTTTTTTATTGCAGATGAAGGACATCATAGCCTCAAATCTATGATTGAAATATCTGCAAACATTAACCGGATCCAATGAGCACAGTTCTCCTGCTGTCTTGTATTCGATGTTTTTAATGTTTGAATTTGCCTCTCGTAGAAAATCCAGTAAATCATCCCAAGTGTACTCAGCACAGCTTAGGGTAAGGAACCATGTTGGTGTTCCTAAATTCCGAAACATGCATTTTAATTCACCATGGCGTCGGTACCAATATTCATTTGTCCCACGCTGACAAGCCATCAGATTGATCAGTTGTGTTTCCAAATGATCATCTCGGTGCTGCACTTTCTCCATAAAATCCTTAGCAGACACATTTTGTAAATGTACTCCACTTTTAAAATGTGATTTACTGCATATGATAATGCAGACAAGTCGCTTTCAAATAAAAGATGGAACAAATAAGGAATACTTTGTCGAAATCTGGGATCTTCTGCATATAGTCTTGTAGTTCGATACTCAGAAGCTGGAATCTGTTCTGGACGTTCATCGTATCGTCCTCCTTTTCCTGTAGGAAACAGCTGGGGAAAACATCGAGCTTCCAAGCTCTCCTCCCATACACTCACGGGAGTTCCTTTTGCTTTCTTCATCTGAAACAGATCAATATTGTCTCCCATAACTTCTTTTGAATGAAGAAGATGTATGCTAAAATGTTCATAAATTTCTTCTTCCTTTGACTTGTCCACTTTTTCAATTTGTCCAGTTGGTGTTTCTGTGTCTTCTTGTAAATCTTCTTCTTCTTCTTCTATATAAATTGATTCATACCATTTGTTATTCCTTTTCAAATACAAATTTGCTCTTTGTACTTTCCGTACATCTACCAGCTCCTGCCAAATCTTCTTATTCTTTGTAGGTACACCATTAACCAGAATAACTAATGGTTCAGTTTCCAAAGTATCTGCATCAATAGTTTCCATGGGCCCGATTCACAGAACTAACTTAAGACAAAATCCTAAACTTACTACCATTTTGGTATTCACAGAAGGCACTTACTCATTTTGGTATTCACAGAAGGCACTTACTCATTTCGGTATTCACAGAAGTTAGGAGTCCCAACTTTAGGACTCCTAAATGCCTTCTGTGAATACCGAAAGTCTTAAAATTAGGATTTTTCTCAGTTTAGTAGTAGTATAGTTAGGACTCCTAACTTTAGGACTCCTAAATGCCTTCTGTGAATACCGAAAGTCTTAAAATTAGGATTTTTCTCAATTTAGTAGTCCTAAATTTAGGACTCCTAACTTTAGGACTCCTAAATGCCTTCTGTGAATACCGAAAGTCTTAAAATTAGGATTTTTCTCAGTTTAGTAGTAGTATATTTAGGACTCCTAACTTTAGGACTCCTAAATGCCTTCTGTGAATACCGAAAGTCTTAAAATTAAGATTTTTCTCAATTTAGTAGTCCTGATTTAGGACTACTAAATTGAGAAAAATCCTAATTTTAAGACTTTCGGTATTCACAGAAGGCATTTAGGAGTCCTAAAGTTAGGAGTCTTAACTATACTACTACTAAACTGAGAAAAATCCTAATTTTAAGACTTTCGGTATTCACAGAAGGCATTTAGGAGTCCTAAAGTTAGGACTCCTAACTTCTGTGAATACCGAAATGAGTAAGTGCCTTCTGTGAATACCAAAATGAGTAAGTGCCTTCTGTGAATACCAAAATGGTAGTAAGTTTAGGATTTTGTCTTAAGTTAGTTCTGTGAATCGGGCCCCATATTTTTTTTCAAATCCAAGGGCAAATACACCACTCTACCTTTTAAACCTCTCAGTAAATCTGAAGGAGGTAATTTACCAGTTTTGGGCTCCATACGTACTATGGTCTGGAACGGATGAACACATTGAATAAGTATAGACTCATATGTATTTAATTCAGAAAGTTCAGCAGGAATAGCATCCAATTCTAAATTATTATGTACAGCTCTGGTGGGCATTCTATTTTCCTCTAACTTGTTGTAACAGTATTTACAAATACGCTGATCTTCACCCAATTCAAAACAATTTTCAAGAAATATATATGTGGCAAAATCCTTCCACTTATAATTATCCTCATTTTCACTTTTTCTGTAGAGATCAACATTCCTGGTTTGTTTTCTATAATGAGTTCTGCGGCAACAAATACAAGTAATATTTGGTCTTTCATTAGAGATTATTGCAAATTTTGTTATGTGATCATTAAATGTCTTACTTACAGAGGGTTCTACATTCTCTTCCACTTCTTCCTCATTTACTGTGTCCTTTTCTGCACTGTCTTGTTCAGGACCAAAGTAACAAAACTGAATTTCATCAGTAACCTTCTCTACATCTGATACCGATCCACGGAACAGAGCCCTATTCAATTCATCTAACTTTATTGCTGGACTTTTAGCAAAATACAACCGTCTCACAAACTTTCTCATTTCAGTATGATGAACAGCCAGCATCCTAAAATGATGAAAAACACTTTTACACACTTTTCTAGATAGACAAGCCAGAGAATGTCCCTGCAAACCAGTATTCTCTCTCACTCTGCATGGATCTAGACTTTGAAGCACCTTAATCTTCTGTTTAACACTTTTTTTACTATATTCTCTTAAAATCTCACGAAATTTATCAATAGATTCCTGACGCACAGTGCAAATACTACTACAATTCCAAGTGTACACTGGGGCTTTAGGACGTCTCCCCATAGCCTCATCCGCCATCACTTGTACCTCATCTCTTGGAACCATTTTCTCCTTCTCCATTATACAACCATTTTTCACTTCATAAGCACGACCTCTGGTGTCAACTGCATGCAGCAAACTATTACTTTGAAAATAACTCTCTTCATTAAAAAAAGGTTCACTACTTGAACTATGCATCCATTCTCCTAAAAACACTTTACAAAAGTTTGTTCTTTTCACTACTCTTTTCCTTTTGCTTTGTGATTTCAGTACATTGACCATTTTATCTAATGTACGCATCCTATTCAAAATTAAAATGAATAGTTTCCTTTTTAATTCTAATGCCTTTGCTGCAATGGCTTCAATTTCTTTTTTTCTCTTATAAAATTTAGCCTTTTGCTTATATTTCTTCACATCCTTTATCAAATTGGACATAACTCTTCTCTGAAACATTTTTCTACGTATCTCTTTAACCCCTTCGATGCTCATGATGGAACGGTTCTGTCATGAGCATCGGTTGAGCTGTGCTCATGACGGAACCGTTCCGTCATGACCACGCCCGCGCTAGAACCCTTCAGCACCGCGGGGGAATCCGCGCAGCGCTGAAGGGGTTAAACGCTGTTTTTCTTTTTAAGTTAATCTTTATTGTTTCTGAAGGTATATTTGCATTAACTAAATGCTCAATTTTTTCCTGTTGTTTTCTTTTTAAAACATTCTTTCCAGTACAGACATTTTGTACATTTTTCCTTTTTTTGAAAATGTTGTTTAAAAAATCTTTTGTCTGCTTACCAGAAGACTTTCTCTTTTTCCCAACATGAGCATCTCCAACTAACTTAGGTCCTCCAGTTGTCTTCAAATATATTTCTTTTTGTGGTTTTTCCTTAGTCTGGATTTTGTAGGCATCTTAAATTTTGTTCACTGCTCTTCAGCAATACCTGAAAAAAACTAAAAAAAAATTCCTTTATTTTATTTAAATATATTACTACATTTTTTATGATCTTTTCAAATCTTAAAATACTATGTACCCCTTTCCTACAAGTGAAAATCACAATAACACCTTCACAAATTAAATATCTAAAAACAATTCCTGTGTGCACACAGAGTCATGCTTTGATATTAGTCAGAAAACGAAATTTCTTTGCCATTTTGAAAGCACACTTACTACTCTTTTTTTTGGCAAGTGATAAGTACTTTACAGTCTGACACATTTTCAATCCACTTTTCAGATTCTTAAAAAAGCACATGTCCAAACAGCTTTTTCAGACCAGGAACATGTGTAACCTGGGTGACTGACTACACTCCAGCAAGGGCAACCAGCCTTAGTGATGCTGAATGTATTTGCATTACTGACTGCAACCTCAAACCCCACTCGGTTGTGAATACTGTGCATGATTCCACAGGATAAGCAGCTGGGTGTGTGCTAAGAGTCTGCTTCTGCAGAAAAAATAGCTCCCCCTTTCCTACTAATGCAACTGTAAAATTACCAGAGTAATACGCAATAAATCTCTGTCTATAATTCCTCTTTGCACACAGAGTCATGGTTTCATATTAGTCAGAAAACGAAATTTCTTTGCCAATTTGAAAGCACACTTACTACTCTTTTTTTTGGCAAGTGATAAGTACTTTTACAGTCTGACACATTTTTAATCCACTTTTCAGATTCTTAAAAAAGCACATGTCCAAACAGCTTTTTCAGACCAGAAACATGTGTAACCTGGGTGACTGACTACACTCCAGCAAGGGCAACCAGCCTTAGTGATGCTGAATGTATTTGCATTACTGACTGCAACCTCAAACCCCACTCGGTTGTGAATACTGTGCATGATTCCACAGGATAAGCAGCTGGGTGTGTGCTAAGAGTCTGCTTCTGCAGAAAAAATAGCTCCCCCTTTCCTACTAATGCAACTGTAAAATTACCAGAGTAATACGCAATAAATCTCTATCTATAATTCCTCTTTGCACACAGAGTCATGGTTTCATATTTAGTCAGAAAACGAAATTTCTTTGCCAATTTGAAAGCACACTTACTACTCATTTTTTTGCCAGTCATAAGTACTTTTACAGTCTGACACATTTTTAATCCACTTTTCATATTCTTACAAAAGCACATGTCCAAATAGCTTTTTCAGACCAGAAACATGTGTAACCTGGGTGACTGACTACACTCCAGCAAGGGCAACCAGCCTTAGTGATGCTGAATGTATTTGCATTACTGACTGCAACCTCAAACCCCACTCGGTTGTGAATACTGTGCATGATTCCACAGGATAAGCAGCTGGGTGTGTGCTAAGAGTCTGCTTCTGCAGCAAAAATAGCTCCCCCTTTCCTACTAATGCAACTGTAAAATTACCAGAGTAATACGCAATAAATCTCTGTCTATAATTCCTCTTTGCACACAGAGTCATGGTTTCATATTAGTCAGAAAACCAAATTTCTTTGCCAATTTGAAAGCACACTTACTACTCTTTTTTTTTGCAAGTGATAAGTACTTTTACAGTCTGACACATTTTTAATCCACTTTTCAGATTCTTAAAAAAGCACATGTCCAAACAGCTTTTTCAGACCAGAAACATGTCTAACCTGGGTGACTGACTACACTCCAGCAAAGGCAACCAGCCTTAGTGATGCTGAATGTATTTGCATTACTGACTGCGACCTCAAACCCCACTCGGTTGTGAATACTGTGCATGATTCCACAGGATAAGCAGCTGGGTGTGTGCTAAGAGTCTGCTTCTGCAGAAAAAATAGCTCCCCCTTTCCTACTAATGCAACTGTAAAATTACCAGAGTAATACGCAATAAATCTCTATCTATAATTCCTCTTTGCACACAGAGTCATGGTTTCATATTAGTCAGAAAACGAAATTTCTTTGCCAATTTGAAAGCACACTTACTACTCTTTTTTTTGCAAGTGATAAGTACTTTTACAGTCTGACACATTTTTAATCCACTTTTCAGATTCTTAAAAAAGCACATGTCCAAACAGCTTTTTCAGACCAGAAACATGTGTAACCTGGGTGACTGACTACACTCCAGCAAGGGCAACCAGCCTTTGTGATGCTGAATGTATTTGCATTACTGACTGCAACCTCAAACCCCACTCGGTTGTGAATACTGTGCATGATTCCACAGGATAAGCAGCTGGGTGTGTGCTAAGAGTCTGCTTCTGCAGCAAAAATAGCTCCCCCTTTCCTACTAATGCAACTGTAAAATTACCAGAGTAATACGCAATAAATCTCTGTCTATAATTCCTCTTTGCACACAGAGTCATGGTTTCATATTAGTCAGAAAACCAAATTTCTTTGCCAATTTGAAAGCACACTTACTACTCTTTTTTTTTGCAAGTGATAAGTACTTTTACAGTCTGACACATTTTTAATCCACTTTTCAGATTCTTAAAAAAGCACATGTCCAAACAGCTTTTTCAGACCAGAAACATGTCTAACCTGGGTGACTGACTACACTCCAGCAAAGGCAACCAGCCTTAGTGATGCTGAATGTATTTGCATTACTGACTGCGACCTCAAACCCCACTCGGTTGTGAATACTGTGCATGATTCCACAGGATAAGCAGCTGGGTGTGTGCTAAGAGTCTGCTTCTGCAGAAAAAATAGCTCCCCCTTTCCTACTAATGCAACTGTAAAATTACCAGAGTAATACGCAATAAATCTCTATCTATAATTCCTCTTTGCACACAGAGTCATGGTTTCATATTAGTCAGAAAACGAAATTTCTTTGCCAATTTGAAAGCACACTTACTACTCTTTTTTTTGCAAGTGATAAGTACTTTTACAGTCTGACACATTTTTAATCCACTTTTCAGATTCTTAAAAAAGCACATGTCCAAACAGCTTTTTCAGACCAGAAACATGTGTAACCTGGGTGACTGACTACACTCCAGCAAGGGCAACCAGCCTTAGTGATGCTGAATGTATTTGCATTACTGACTGCAACCTCAAACCCCACTCGGTTGTGAATACTATGCATGATTCCACAGGATAAGCAGCTGGGTGTGTGCTAAGAGTCTGATTCTGCAGAAAAAATAGCTCCCCCTTTCCAACTAATGCAACTGTAAAATTACCAGAGTAATACGCAATAAATCTCTGTCTATAATTCCTCTTTGCACACAGAGTCATGGTTTCATATTAGTCAGAAAACGAAATTTCTTTGCCAATTTGAAAGCACACTTACTACTCTTTTTTTTTGCAAGTGATAAGTACTTTTACAGTCTGACACATTTTTAATCCACTTTTCAGATTCTTAAAAAAGCACATGTCCAAACAGCTTTTTCAGACCAGAAACATGTCTAACCTGGGTGACTGACTACACTCCAGCAAGGGCAACCAGCCTTAGTGATGCTGAATGTATTTGCATTACTGACTGCAACCTCAAACCCCACTCGGTTGTGAATACTATGCATGATTCCACAAGATAAGCAGCTGGGTGTGTGCTAAGAGTCTGCTTCTGCAGAAAAAATTGCTCCCCCTTTCCTACTAATGCAACTGTAAAATTACCAGAGTAATACGCAATAAATCTCTGTCTATAATTCCTCTTTGCACACAGAGTCATGGATTCATATTAGTCAGAAAACGAAATTTCTTTGCCAATTTGAAATCACACTTACTGCTCTTTTTTTTGCAAGTGATAAGTACTTTCACAGTCTGACACATTTTTAATCCACTTTTCAGATTCTTAAAAAAGCACATGTCCAAACAGATTTTTCAGACCAGAAACATGTGTAACCTGGGTGACTGACTACACTCCAGCAAGGGCAACCAGCCTTAGTGATGCTGAATGTATTTGCATTACTGACTGGAACCTCAAACCCTAAAAGTATTCCTCATTTATACCAATACACCTTATTTTATGGTGAAAACATAGTCCATATTATTTTACATGTTCCTCACATTTAAATTTCTCCCAAAACACAAAACGATAAACACAACTTCAACAAAAGGAATTCCAATTCTATTATTCATTTCTTAATTTACCACATACATCCCCTCTCAAACTCATAACTCACCTTTAAAATTAGTTAGTTGTGAAAGAAATGTGGCACTCAAACAGCAGATTATCAGAGCCAGGATCTCTGTTCTGTACACCTCTCTCCTCTCAGCAGAACCAGATAATGGCAATGTTTCCCTCTCTTTTTCCACACATATACATGTTAATTTCAAATCTCAGTGCTTCCCCCTTTTTTTCAAATGTAATCACACATTTCTATTGGTTGAAAACCAACCCTTTTCCAAAAGTACCCTTCCCCCAACTTGACTTCAGCCTAGTACCCTTCCCCCAACTTGACTTCTGCCTGCTACCATAGCAACAGCTCTTGAAACACTGCTGTGTAGAGTTAGGTCAGAAGTTCACCACACAATGTTTCATTTCCAAAGAGCAGGAGTGCTTGACTTTTCAAACCTAACAGCAAATCCATAGTACTGTTCTTTGGTAACACATTTTTCTGTACCAATACAAAACATGCTTCTATAAATTTACACATACAGCCTAGTTTTTAGTGTAGAATGGTATGAAACAGCCAATCAGTTATTTTTTTTAAAAAAAGTATGTATGCCTCCATTTCCAAACTGTCTTTCATTTTTTTTCCCATTCTACTGAAAGACACCTCCTGAGTGCATCCAGATCTCCTTTGAAGATGTTCACAGTGTGGATTGTAGGGCACAGCTATGTCTTCTGGAGTGAAAAGTATGCAGAGAAAACAGGTATGGTGAGAGACCTTGCTTTGCCAAATGTAGACATTAAATGGATTGGTCAGAGAGGGTTAAAGTGGCACCAATTGATGCCATTGGTGAAATCCTTCATGCAAATCCAACACCCTGACCTCATAATAGTGCACTGTGGTGGCAATGACCTAGGCACTTTGACTGGGGTAGGTCTGGAAATGCTTATGAAGGAAACCTTTGCACAACTGTTTTCACTTTTCCCTAAAACTGCCTTTGTGTATTCTAACATATGCCAAAGGCAAAAATGGAACTGGTCCAATCATTTTTGTCCGCAGATTGACAAAGCAAGAAAGCACGTCAACAAATCTGTTTCTGCTTTCCTCCGAGACTATGGTATGGGTTCCATTTACCACAACAACTTGCGTTACAACATGCAAGACATTTATAGAGGAGATGGTGTACACTTCACTGATGAAGGGAACAGAGTCTTCCTCTTGAACCTTAGACTCTGCATCGGTACTTACTTGTAGGTACCACTAAAAAATCAAATCACTTCATAAACACAACGGCTCTTTTTAGAGCCCCCTAATATCTAAACACTTAAATCTGAATTTTATTTCTTTTTTTATTTTTTTTTTCTACCGTACGCGTACGGTAAGCTTACCGTAAGCTTACCGTACGCGTACCCCGCGATTTTTTTTTAAAATTAATAAATGTTTTTTTTGTACTTTTCTGTCCTTCTTTGACCCCCTTTCAAATGTTAGGGGGTCTGTAACTCTCTTCCTTGCCCCCTTTTCAAGTTATCACCCTTTTTTTTTCTGTGTGAAACACACAAAATGGCGGCCGCCGCTTCCTGGTTTCGACCGATTCGAATGTTTACTAAGATCTAACAGCCAATCAGAATCGCACTCGCGGACGTCACCGTACGCGTACGGTAGGCTTACCGTAAGCGCACGGTAAGGGCACCGTAAGCTGCCACAGATATATATATTGATTTAAATGCTATTTTCTCAGGAACTACTGTACAGATTTACACCAGACCTACAAAAGGCACTTCCTTGACCTGAGGACTACCTCTCTGCCAAATTTCAAGTAACTCTGTTCAGCCGTTCGGGCTGTAGCTATGTCTAAAGGTCCTATGGAAAAATGCATGGGAAAAACGCGTTTTGGGACCCCCCTTTTTTCTCAGCCCCCGCTTGACGAATCCCCCCGAGACTTTCAGGGTAGGAGCGGAGCGTAGCGCCCCACCTATTTTGAAAATTTCGCGAGGATTCGTCAACCGGCACCAAAGTTATTCCAAATAGAATGTTGCGGTTTTCCTATGGAAACAGGGTCCTAACTATAACTACCTACTGGCGACCGCCAGTAGGTAATATATATATATATATATATATATATATATATATATATATATATATATATATATATATATATATATAAATGTCTGTCCTAAAACTCAATTTCCCCATGCTATGTCTATGGGGATTTTGTTTTTTTGGAACATGACTATAGCCCGAACAGCTGAATGGAATTCCACCAAATTTGGCAGAAAGCTAGATGTTGGTACAGAAAGTGAGCTTTTTGTGATTTGGTGTAAATCCGTTCAGTAGTTTTTGAGATATTTAAGTAAAACAAATATAGATATCTGACAGCACAAAATCCTACTGAAATTTGAGTGGCAGCCAACACTTCAACCAGGAAGTTTTGGCAGCCATCTTGGGACTCAGCTTCAAGCTGAGTCCCATAAAAATGTAAAAAAAAAGAAAGGGGGCAGGTTGGAAATACACCACAGAGCCCAAAAAGAAACTGTTTGACGGAATCCGCACTTCTTTTCTAATAGGCCCCTGTGTGGGCATGGTCCTGGGGGCATTATAATAAAGGAGGGGAGTGCATGCCCCCCTCCTGAGGCACATTGATGCCCCGTGGACCACCAAGTCCCCAGGGCTTATTTATTTAACAACGGGGGGTTCTTGGGCCAGCTCCAGCCCTGGCTTTAAGTTGAAATAAATCAGGGGGGGCAATGAGGACCCCCTCACAGCCCTGGGAACCACCACAACCACCACGGGGCAAAATAGAAGAATGAAGGGGGGGCGTGCGGCCCCTCGCCTGGAGCTGTACATGACTCTGGAGACTGCCAACCCCCCAGGGCCAGCTCTTGCAATATTCTGGGGGTGCCTACCCCAGGACCCCAGGACATAACCGTTTGCTGTGGCTTGGTGGGAGCTTCCTGCCAAGCCACAGCAGATGCTCCACTTTCAGCATTTGTCTGTTTCCCTGCCCGCTGTCAAGTGAACAGGGAAACAGGCAAATCGCTTTGAGATCCATGTTTAGCAGCTCCATGGGTTTCAAACCAATGCTGGCTGCCACAGGAGGCGGGGAGCAGGCAGGGACCGTGGGGGCCTTGAGGCTCCCCTCGTGGTACCCAATGGAGAGGCCAGGCCCTGCCTCGCACCCCCGCCATGCACAGTTTTCTCATCAATAATTTGATAGCAAATCCCCCGGGGTGTGACAACATATTTCAGGGGAAGGGGGACACATGGCCCCCCTCCCCAGGCTGATTTTGGGACTAGGATCCCATCCCTGAGGCTTGGTATTATATTTAATGGAAAGGGCGGCAAACTGCGCACCTCCCTGGGCTGATGTTGGACCTGGGGACTCCATTCTTGGGGCCTGGCACATTTTGTGGGAGAGGGGCACGTGTCCCCTCTCTTGTTTTCTTTGGCCACTGGGACCCCCAACCCTTGGGCCTGTTACTTGGTTTAGGGGGTGGGGGCATGAGCCCCCCTTCCTGGGCCACTTTAGGCCCTGGGACCCCATCTTCCAGAGCCCTGTCATATTCCAAAGGGGAGGGGGTCATACAGCCCTCCTCACCTGGCCGATTTCAACAAAGGATGGGTGTCCAGGTGCCTACCCACGACACCTAACACAGTATGGATGGGGGCCAAGGGAGGAGTCTCAATGCCCCCATGGCCCCATCTGGCTAGCCACCTCCAGCAGGAGCCAGCATTGCCCCTGCCCACAGGGAAAATCTAAAAATGCTGCTGGCTGCAAGCAGGAGCAATCATTTCATCTGTATCCCTGCCCGCCTCATTGAGGACAGAGAAACAGATAAACAGTCCACTCCCAGCGGGCAAGAACATTTTTCATGCTCCCACCCACCCAGACCATACATAATGTTTGCTCTCACTTGGTGTCAAACCACACTCGATTCGATGCACAGGAGCAGAATGTCGCAAGTTCCCAATGCCACCCCAGGGTTCTTCAGCAACCCGCAAACTGTAGCGTGTGTGCAAAACAAATCCCAGGGGGGAAAGGGGATGGGAGAGAGAAGAGACAGTCACACTGCTACTAATCTTCTCCTCAGCTTTGGAATCTTCCTTCTTGTCTTCTTCTGGCTAACAAGAGTTCTTTAGACTGTAAGATAAATAACACTAATTAATTTATATCCTAACTGCTAGCCTTCTTCTCAAGCTTAGTCTAATTAGTTCACCTACCCCGTCTTGGTGTGACCCTTGCCTCTCTTCTATTGTATTTTTACTTGCTTCTGTGTGCTGTAACTAGAGGTTAAAATATATGTTAATTCTTGATGTTTGTTTCCTCCCTTTCTTATTTTATCTTTTTTTTCTTTTTACAGCTTCCTCACCTAATCTGGCTACAGCAGTGGCGTTAATTGGATTCTGTGATGGTAAGTATCTTTTTAATCTAGTCTTGCTTCACCTTACTTGTGTTTTTTCTTCAACATTCAATGTGTTGGTCTTATCTTGGTATAATTGCTGCTAATAGTCTTTTCTTCGAATTGTTATTTAAGATCCTTTCTATGTTTCTTCCACAGCCAGTAATTTATCTCAAAAAATGTTCTGTCAGCATTGATTCTTTTCTTTGAATAACTGTAACTGCAAGCGCTACTACTGAGTGCGCGGAAACAAAGTATCTCGTAGCTAGCGCTGACTCTGCCGTTACTCTCTCACTCTCAGAATGGCTCACGGTTAACTAGAGTTCACTCAAAACTCACGGTGTTCCTTTTAACCAAAGCGCAAGAACGCACAAGCGACTCTTTTTATTATTCTTACGCCTGACTCCCAAAACTTCTTAAGGAACAGTCTTACCGCGCTTCGATGAATACACAGGAATTCCAGACTTGCCCAATGACACTGGTGCTTTTGCGCGACTAAGTAGTTTTTTCCCTAACTAACTTTCGTGGCGCTCTTCGAATGCAGCTTCTCTCCTCCTCAGTTCTCAGGTGAAGTGCGCCACAGCACGGGTGCTTCACCTGGTTCTTCACAATTGGTAGCGAGTGCTAGGGCGCTAACTTGCTGACCTGACTGTGGACTTTCGGCGGCCATCTTAGAATTAGAATTTGCCTGTAATTTGTATTGCCCCTTAGCCTTCCTGATTCTTCCTCTGGTGTTAACCACCACAGCGTTCACTGACTGCCTTTTCCTTACTAGAAACCTGACAGACCTGACACTTGGTGGGAGTTTTGAGATTGCTCCTGCCACGCAGGTTTTCCTGCTTATGACAGTGCAGGCAAGGAAACCGCTATGTCCTGTGGGTGGGCTCCCAGGACATAGCCTGAGCTAGTCCTAGGGGATGGGGCCCTCAGAGATAATATCTCAGGGAGTGGGGCAACACAGCTGGGACCTGGTGGATGGGGTCCCCGGGGCTGAACACAGCCCAGGTACGGGGGGCCAAGCAGCCCTTCTACCCATTAACATAGCTGGCCAAGCCCTGAGGATGGGGTCACGGGCTAGAATCAGCCTAGGGAGGGGGACCCCCTCCCCCTTTCCTATTGTGGCTGGGCCCTAGGGGATTAGATCCCCAGGGCCAAAAGAGGCCTGGGCATGGGGGCCATGTGGCTCCCTCCATCTTATTTAGCGGCCGGGACCTGGGGGATGGGGTTCTTGGGCTGAAAGTGGGTCAGGGAGGGAGGTCACATGCACCTCCTTCCCTCATAATATGATAAAGAATTCCCCACTGAGACCTGGCCCACTAGGGGGGGCACAAAATTATGTTTTGCTTTCAATTTTGCCAATGATCCTCCATAAATTCATGGCAAAATTAAAACAATAATTTTTTTTGTCTTAGGCGGGGCCCCTGTGGGACACCACCACCAGGCCTAGGGGATCAGGGTATTCCTACCCTCATCCTTTTTGGCATTTATTTTTAGCTTTTCTTGGGACTCCAGCCAATTCCCAAGTCCCAAGATGACTGCCAAATCCTCCTGGTTCAAGTGGTGGCAGACAATGCAGCATTGCAGTTGGCTAGTGGATTCACAGGTGGATTTAAGGCATGCAATAATCTGCATTACTAGCTGGCTTACCTGTAAAAAAGACTGAATTCTAACAGTGAAAAACGGCAGAAAATGCTGCCACTTTGAATATTTATAATAAACGCTGGTTCATCATAGAATTTGGCTGCAACACTTTGCACAGTGTGCGCGAAACACGTGTTGGTTGTAGGCTGTGTAGGCAATATAAAGAGATTCACAATGAGATCAAATAAAGAAAGAATATAACAAACCATTGAACGATTGTTCTTTATTTGATATTGGAACTGTCTCAGTACTGTTATTTATATATTATTATTATTATAACACTGATGAAGCCATGTGAACTGAGATTTTAGCGCGGGACAGTTCTCCTTTCACCCATAAATCATTAAATATATATATATATACCTATTACCTAATGGTGGTCACCAGTAGGTAGTTATAGATAGGGCCCAGTTTCCATAGGAAAAGCGTTTTATGTTTTGCCAATTACTTTGGCATTGTTTGACGAATCCTCAAAAAATTGCCAAAACTAGTTTGATAACTTCAGCTGCTATCTAAGTTTTGGGGTGATCAGTCAAGCAGGGGCTGAGAAAAAGGGAGATCTCACAGCAGGTTTTCCCTGTGCAATTTACCATAGGGATTTTGAACACGACTTCAGCATGAACCAATGGATGGATTTACAGCAAATTTCGCAGAAAGCAAGCTCTTGGTCCAGAACGCATGCTTTTTGTGATTTGGTCATAATCAGTTCAGTAGTTTTAGAAATATTAACTGAAAACCACGTTTGTATGTGTGGGAATGCGGACTCCACAAGGATCCATCTGCAGGGAATTCGCGGCTCCACGTGCCAAAGCAGTGTTCTGATTGGCTGGCTGCACCTTAACAGACAAGTTGTGGCCACCACTGTATATCTCGAGAAATGGTTACTGGGGCTGAAAGGATTCTTACATACTAGTTGAAAGGGTCAAATTAGAGCTTTCCTGACCCTTTATGTATGTTATAAATGAGGTGAAAGCAGGTTTAATGGGCAGCAAAATGGCAGAAACATTTTTTGGGGTCACTTGCGACATCCAGAGAGCCATTGTTTTGCCCAGCGTGGCCCCCTGTGCAAATCTGAGAATCTTGCCACTAAGTTACACGGGGGACGAGGCAGTTCTGAACGTCACGTGGATCCGTGGATTCATGAAAAAACCCAACCAAATTGGGCTTCTTCACTGGAAACATGGAAATGATTAATGACATACTGACCATTTAGTAGTGGTATAATAAAAAAGAAAGATTAAAGAAAATATGTAGCTTCTAGACAGTATACTAGAAGTTAAAATAGAAGGGTGCTTAGATGAGAATATTCACAAAAAATACAGTGAGCAGGAAAGGATAAAGAAGAATTGCTATACGGAATGTATATTAATTCTGATATGCTAGTATGAATGAATGTAATTAAAATTAGAGGTGGGTGTTTGCTTACATAATATGCAATTTAATAGTATGTAATTTGCACATGCTCACACAGTCAAGGAGGCAGTTACAGACCCAGTTACACTTACACAAAAGCAGTTACCGTCACTCATATGGACAGACAGTGACTGCCACATTCACTCACTCACCCATAAGACCATTCATACACCCATTTGCTCATGTGTACGTCCATGTTTGAGTATTAGTTCGCCCTTAAAACCTGGGGGGCATCCGCAGAATGGAACATGCACCACAAGAGGCGTTTGAGGTGGACTTCTTCAGCATTTTAGTAAAAGGAGAACTCTGATTGTAGTTGACCTCAGAATCAAAGGGTAGTGGGTTTCAGAAGAAGGGTGTGGAGTGGAGAAATTAGTAGGTAAATTCTCCAGCTGAGAGAGGGGATCCCCAGAGAGAGACTTCTCATTTGGATAAGATGCAGGAAGTACTATCCCCTCCCAAACCCAGTCCCCTGAGGACCTCAAGGACAGACAGGCTGAGTGGGACCTGAGGCTGCACCTGGCCCAGCCGCTTACCGAGGAGAGAAGAGCCAAGGCTAAGAGAGCCTTGGAGGAGAAAAGGGCCTTGTTGGCTAGAGTGGCAAGGAGGAGCACTTGAAGGCCAAATAGTTGTTAGAGTCTAGCAAAAATGGTGAGAACACAACTACTGTGTCCAGTGCAGACCAAATATTTCATATATTCAGAGACTGTGTGCCTGACTTTAAGGAGGGGGTTGATAGAGACAGGTTATTTCTGACATAAGAAGTAGCTGTTGAGGTACAGAGGATCTCTGAGGAGGATTGTAGAGGTGCCTTTGGAGTCATATTTGTGGTGATGGGAGGGACAATGTACTAGCTCTAGAGAAGGGGAAGAGGTGAAGGTATCCCACTATAAAGAAGGCCCTTGTCAGTAAGTATGTATGAATTAACCCCAGAGAAGTGCAGGTTGAAATTCAGGGTTAGTCAGAAACAGTGTCACTAATGCTCAGAGGATTTTGTGGGGTACTTTAGAAATTTTTATTAAAGTACTGTTGTTTTTAATAAGGTGTTTCTAATAGTTTTATATTTTTTCTTCAGTTCAAGTTTATTAATGTTTAGACTCTTGTCTTTAAAACATGAATACATAAAAGCAGATTAAAATTATGTATTAAAAATTCACCTCCTTCCGGTCAACCCCCCAATCCTTCAAGTACAGGCTCAATCTACTGATCATACCCCAGTACACAGACACATGAGTGAACAATATCACTACTTATTCCTTCTTCCTTAGCCCCCTAGGATTCAAGAAAATCCAACTAAATAGTCTTAGTTCAAATATCCTTACATTACTCACCCCAAAAAATGTTTTAAATGTTTTGCCAAGGCAAACACAACATCTAAAAATTCCATGTTCAACAAAAGTGCAAGTACATTGTTGCGATATCATATTATATCATGTTTTTAAAAAAATGGTTTTAACATCAAGCTATGAATCCAATAAAAATGATGACAATCATTTAAAAGGTGAACATTACAACTTTTCAACCTCAATCCACATGTGCAGTTATTCTCCTCATCCAGAAAAGCATTGAATTTCTTGGCCCTTAAAAACTGAACATTCAAAGCCACATGAAATTTTAAAAATAATAAGCGTAGAAGGGCATCTGGAAGTGCTGATACGTATTGGAACACCCTCTGATTTTCCCAGGATTCCAGCAAATAGTTTGGTGAGGGTTTGTTCCCTACATACACATCAGCCAATCTTGACTTCCTTCTACTGGCCATATTTAATTCACCTGTTGAAAGGTGGAAGGCCTTACATTTTTCCATGTTTAGAGCCCCAGCGATGTTACCTAATCTATTTCTGATCTACATCACCCAACTTAACTCACTCCTTCCCATGTCAGAAGCAGAGAAACCTGTACCTCCCAAGACCAGAGTTTATCCCAAAATCACAGGTTTGCTTTAAAGGCCTGCAGATCCTCTTTCAGTCTTTTTGCCGGGTGGGCCCATCAGGTGGGCCCATCCCCATTTTTGGGAGACCTAACATTTTTTCAGACCTTGTTGTTACACCTCTTCCAACTTCTCTCCATACTTAGGGATAATACCTCGGACCTGCAGAGACATTGAGTAGGTACCATTGCATTGTAGGCTGTTAGAAGGGGGGACCAAGATGGACCACCAAAGTTATTCTTAAAACAAACTGGGCCCCCTATAGTTGCAGCTGCCCGCGTCTAAACCAATTCTTCATATAGGGCCCAGTTCAACTTTTTTGTAAACGTCATACCTAAATATTTGTAAGAGGATACCACTCTCACCATCCCATTACCGCAGGGACAACTTAAATGTTTGGAGTTTTTCCTAAAATTTTCCAAATACACCTTTAGTTTGTTGACCTCACAGTAGCTGTTAAATCCATTCAGTTTCCTCTTTAGGCCTACTTTGGTCAAGTCTAAAATCACTAGATTGTCTGCATAAGGGAGGCACGGCACATTTCTGCCCCCTATTTTTGGCGAAAACGACTTGGTAGCTGCCAGCACACCGTAAGGTCTGCAATGAACAAGGCGAACAAAGTGAGGGCCAGTCCTGCATTTTTCAGCCCTTTCTTGACCCATTTCCTAGAGGTATTCTTTCTGACAGGGTGCCGTCCAAATCAAGCTCCACTTGGGCCCAATTCTGAGAGTGTAGTTCCTGCAAGATTACTAATAAATTTAGGGAAATATCCTGCTGTCATAATTTAGCACAGAGTATACTTCGATCTACTGAATCGAAAGCCAAGCTAAAATTGACAAAACAACAGAACAAACTCCCTGTTGTTTCATTCGCCTTTTGTCCCAGGGCCCACAAGTTGCAGCAATGATCAGTCGTTGAGTTCTCCTGTATGAAGCCCCCTTGTTCCATTGGGACTATTTCATTGCACTCAATCCAATTCTTTAATGAATATTGAACCAACACCTAGCAGGCTTATTAAGCGGTACTTACCAGGTGCATCCATCACCACTTTTTTATGAATCAGTTTAAGGATTACATCTTTCCAGCTAGACGGAAAAATACCTGACTTAGTTATGTCTATAAAAACCTTTGAAGAAAAAGTTGTCTACCACAAAGGATGAGCCTTAATTACAATTGTGGGCAGATTATGTGGACCAGCTGCTTTGTTTAAATTTAGGGAGGTTATGAACTTGGCTGTAGATTGAGCATAGAAAGACTCCAATGCCTCCTTCCCCAATTTTGGCCCATTATCTCTCACAGTTATCTCACTGGCCTTATAAGTATTGCTTAGAAAGTTTACCCATGCCGTTTCTGGAACAGTACACCTTGCCAGGGGAATCACATTGCTACACCTCCTCTGGATTAGCTTCCAGAATTTTCTCTTATCTTTATCCTGGAGGGTGTTAATCATGAGGTCCCAATTTGACTGCCAAAAGGCATGCTTCTTAGTCCAACCAGGGGCTCATAATCCCTTTTTCTTTTTACAGTTATAGCCCTCAATCTTATTTGTAGGATCCAAGGAATGCCTGGACCTTCCTACTATCCTTATTTCCTCCCTAGTTGGTAAGCACACCTTATCAAACCATGGCTGTTTAGAAGACCAGCACAACTTATTCTTTTTAGCCTCATTATTACATGACCTTCTAATGGGATCAAATGATTAACTGCCTCAGCAATAGTTCTGAGTACCCTTCCAGAATTGTGAAACCTGCTCATTAAGGATTTGATAATGTGTCAGTTGGACCATATACCTTTTGGCTATTCTTGTAAATAAACGTTAGGAAAAGCTACTTCCATCAGGATCACCACTCCCTAGGTGGTGGACCTGCAACTCTGGCTATTTTTAAGCCCCAATGACCACTGCCTCCTATTCTTAACACCTCGAACCATGTGCAGAGATCAAAGAGCCACACCTATATAAACATATAATCTAGTGGACTATGCTGGTTCCCATGCAAAAACGTTTGAGATGCTGGTATATTCCCGTTAAACCGGCAATTAAGGCAGATGAATCCTAACACAGAAAGCCATTTTATAAATGTCCCTTCTAACTTGGATTGAGTACAAACTGGGATAATTTCATTGGGGATACCATAGCTTTCTAACTTGTCAGAAACCCAGACCTCTACCTGCGCTGGGACAAGGTGAAGGTTAAAGTCCCCTTTTTCTATTTTTTTAAAAGAGAACTGAGAAGAAGTAACGTGTTTCAAACAAAAGATGGTATACCTATTGAATATAAAACCTAGGGTCCTCAGAATATAATCGTGTTGACCTGTACTCTGTGGCAATGTATTTTCACAGGGCGGACATTATAACGTCCTCCTACTCCTGTTCCAAATAGTTGAGGAAAACATTGAGGGCCCGATTCACAGAACCAACTTAAGACAAAATCCTAAACTTACTACTTTTGGTATTCACAGAAGTTAGGATTTTGTCTAAAATTTGTCTTAAGAAAAACTTAAGACAGACTTAAGACAGACTTATGACAGACTTAAGACAAACTTAAGACAGATTAAAGACAGACTTAAGTTAGGATTTTGTCTTAAGTTTGTCTTAAGTCTGTCTTAAGTCTGTCTTAAGTCTGTCTTAAGTCTGTCTTAAGTCTATCTTAACTTTGTCTTAAGTCTGTCTTAAGTCTGTCTTAAGTTTGTCTTAAGACAAACTTAAGACAAAATCCTAACTTCTGTGAATACCAAACGTAGTAAGTTTAGGATTTTGTCTTAAGTTAGTTCTGTGAATTGGCCCCTAAACCTTTCTCCAGATACTCAGATACTAGTTTTTTTCATCTGATACAGTTCAGTGGCATCCCCGTAACCTCTTTTTTCATATATTTTTTCAGATCTACTTCTACCAATTTTGCAAACTGTCCATTTGAAGCTAACATTTCTTCCTCCATGCATTTTCCATGTTAGACAACAGCTACATATTTATAGTGCACATTATTGTCTTTAAATTATAATGTTGCTTTCTTCAATTTATTTACATTCACTAGTTCCTGCCAGATGCTTTGGTTTTTTGTGGGCACACCATTCACTAGAACATTAGGCCTTTCTTCCAAATCTCTCTCTGCACCCGCAGTTTCAATATTGAGTTTAACATCTAAAGGTAAATACACAACTCTACCTTGAAGCTCTTTCTGAAAATCAGTGGATGATACCTTTAATGTTAGCATTTGTTACTCTCAGAACGTAATGTAAGGGATCCCATGGATATTCTGCACAACTCACAGACTTACAGATATAAATAAAGCAGGTGCCCGAGTTGAAGGTCAAATGCTATAAGTGCTTCCTGTTGGGGTGTAATTTTTGTGACAGGAGCATCGTACCAGAATGAATCCTGCCCTGCATATTTATCCAAGAAGATGCCACCGTTTTGTGCAATACCTCTACTCAACTGTAAGGGTGGGCGACAATTTCCGTTCCCTCGCGGATCGCGGAAGTTTTGACATTTTCATTTTCCACACGGAACGCAAAAATGTCAACTTTTCGCAATTTCCATGAGCGGAACGGAAATTGTCGCCCACCCTTAATCGTGAGGCCAATGGAGTAGCTATGGGACCTTCCTGTGAAACCCTTTACTGTGTGTCAGGCACCGTGGAGTGCCCGCGACAGGGTGCATGGTTTTACACACACATCCTATTTCACCATAGGAGCCTGTGTTGTCAGGTAGAACACAAGCTCCCATAGGACACAATTGGACTCCGACCGAACAGTGTTCGGTCACATCGTAATTGGTCAGGCGGAACCGCCGAGCGTGAGTCAGTTGGTCCGGATTCTGAGACAGTGTCAGGTGAAAAGTTTCCACCTGACATTGTAATGAGGCCACAAGTTGGTGTTACTAATTTTCGCAAGATACACTTAAGCTTAACATGACGACGACATTGGTACTCATTCGTCCAAAATGTTCAGGGATAAAGTGAATAGACAGCAGCACTGGGTGGGGTCCTACTCTATCAATTTATTCCTGGTAAATACTACAAATGGTACTGCACTCCCATTTATACACATGAGCATGTCTATGCCTTTCTTGTACTTCTTCACTTATCTCTTCCTTAACATTTCTAGGAACTATCTCCTCTTTTGTAATGTGACTATTGTCTTTTACTTCATCAAATCAGTCAGTTGGTTCAATTGCATACACTAATTCATTTTCTTGGAAGTAGCTTTCTTCATTAAAGAAAGGCTCAGTTCTGGACATATACGCTCCCATTCTCCTGTGAAAATTTAGCAAAAGTTACTTTTATTAACAAGCCTTTCTGTTGGCTTTTTTCTTCATAGGCAACACTGTTTTATCCAGTGTTTTCATTTTGTTTATGTATCAAAATAAATAGTTAGTGCTTTGGACCAAACACTTTATCAAACAAACTCTCAATATATTATTTTTGTTTGAGTACTGCTCTACTCTTCTTAGTGTCCCTATTTTTTTGTACCAAATTCTATATTACTCTGCTTCTAAACATTCTTATTTGTATTTCTTTCAATTGTTTCCGCCTCCTTGTCAAATTAGGTGTTTTTTAATAAATATTTTACTTTTAATCTGACTTATTCCTTCTCCGTTACAAGGAGGTAAGGTAAATAGACAGCAGAACTGTAAGTACATGAGTAGGGCACTACAGTAGTTAATCACACGTTCAAATTTCAGTGTGTTTCTGTATTTGTAAACAGTTAAATACGTTTTGTTATATTTGCTTGTTATTTGTTTGGTTCAAATTGTAGTCTAATATGTTTATAACATGTACTTGTAAAGTTGTAAATATATGTATTATTAATTTAACTTAAGGGTCACAAGCATCCATACAGGTACTCATACATGTTCTCAAACACCTATACAGTTATTCACTCAGGTACTGACACACCCACACACTGTCACACACACGCTCAAAAACACATACAGTCAGTGACAGACCTATTTACACATGCAAACATCAACGTACATACACATTTTGTGCAATTTTTGTTTTTTACTACAATTCTTATGGTTGTTGTTTGCCAACTGTTCAATTATGATAATTTCAACAGCACATCATTTGTGGTGTATGAGTATACAACCTGAGAACAGTAGAAGGGAAAATGGACTCACAGAACAAATGTTTCCATGACAAAAGTGGCATTTTGCACATTGAGTAACTATCTCACTCAAATATTCACAGGCTGCTAGTACTGTGATGACTGCATCTGATGAAGGTTCTCCCGAGGGTGCTGTAGAGGTGGAATATTTGGCTGGACCTAGTTTCTCCTGCTTCACTCAGTGGTACACCCTTTCATGAATTGCTCTTAAGTGCTTCCAATTGGAACTTGTTCCATAGGAATGCTTCTTCGCAGTGCTGCTCGGAAAATGTATGCTGCAAATATTAAACTGCACATATTTAGCTGTAATCTTCTTTTCCCCAGAACGTATTCTAAAATGCTTAAAGACATCACTTTCTTTTGTGCTTGCTGGTGTAAAGATATACCTGCATGTGCTTAAAGTGGTTGTACACAAAACTGTCTTTGTAAATAGTTAAATAAGTTGTGTTATGCTTATTTGTTTATTTGTAGTGAGTGCAATGCACAGTTTTCCTAACTTACAATGCGATAGTGTGTGGTTCTGGTTTCCTTTTCTACAATCTTTATTATTGGTTTTTCCCACTGTTCAGTGATGACTGCTTAAAAAGTACATTATTTACGGTTTATAGGTAAAGAAGCTGAGATGACTAAAAAAGGGAAAATAAAATGCTTAATACAATCCTTTACAGTGTGAGAAATGTCTACTCATTTCTTTCAATTATGTCTTTATGCATTGTTGAAATTGTAAGTTACTTTTGTAGTTCTATTAATTGTACAACTAATACATATTTCAGTTTTATCTTTTTCTAATGATCGATGGCACCATATATTGGAATAATGTACTTTATTATTTACTTCTTGCAGTGTCATTCCATGACTTTAGATTTTAAGGATGCACACCCAAGCATAGATTGCTACAGTTACTAACACACCGCGGCACATATCAGTACAGCAACTCACTCAACCAGCTACATAGAGGTATTAGCACACACAGGCTCACACTGATACAGCCACTGACACCCCTAGACACACATCTATACAGTCACTGACACATCCAACTACACACCGATACAGGCACAGACACATCCAGCCAAACACTAATCTATCCAATAACATATCCCGGCACACAATGACACACCCAGGAACTTACCAATGCAGGCACTGACACACACAGCCATACAGCAATGCAAACACTGACACAGCCATCTAAACACTAATGCATCCAAATACACACCTAGACACACAATGAGACAAAAAGAAACTTACCAGTGCAGCCACTGACACACACAGGCATACATCAATGCAGACACTGACACACCCAGTCAAACACTAATGCATCCAATGACACATCCAGGCACATACTGACACACGCACTGAAGCACCCACAGAGTTACCAATGCAGCCCTTGACACACCTAGGCATACAGCAGTGCAGGCACTGACACACTCAGACAAACACTAATGCAACCTGTAACACATCCAGGCATACACTTACATACAAAAGCATACACCAAAGCAGACTTTGATATACCCAGGAATACACCAATACAGACACTGACACACCTAACCCATCACTTATGCATCCAATAAGACACTGATGCATACACTAACAAACATAGGCACCTACGGAAGTTGACTTTGATATTCCTAGGCATACATCAATGCAGACACTGGCACAGCCAGCCAATCACAAATGCATCCAATTACACACTGAGGCGCATACTGATGTACACACTGAGATACCTAAAGATTTACCAGTGCAGACACTGACACACCCAGGCATACAGTAATGCAGACACTGACATACACAGAAAAACACTAATGCATCCAATAACACACCCCGGCACACACTGACACACACACTGATACACCTAGAGACTTAACAAAGCAGACACTGACACACCCAGGCATAAAGCAATGCAGACACTGACACACCAAGCCAAGCACTAATGCATCCAATGAAACACCCAAGCACACTCTGATACACATACTGACACACCCAAGGACTTACCTATTCAGACATTGACACACCCAGGCATACAGCTAGGCAGACACTGATAAACCCATCCAAACACTATTGCATCCAATAAGACACCCAGACATACAATGATGCATACACTGACACACTGAGGCATACACCAAAGCAGATTTAATATACCCAGTCACTAGAAACAAAAAGAAAAAAGTAACAGTGATACATCTTCACTGTATTCAAGAATGCACGCACAGAAGAAATATTTACAGCAACAAGCACGTAGCATTTCGAGCAGTGAATAACAATGTCACTCAATTCTTTGGAGGTAGCTGGTATTGTAATGATTGCAGCAGTTCTCCCAATGCTGCTGTAGAGGTCACCTGTCCTGCACCTGCTTTCTCTTGCATCATCTGGTTGTAGATCCTTTCATGAATTGTTCTTAGGTTCTTCCACATGAAACTTGTCCCATGTGAATACTACTTTGCAGTGCCTCTGGATTACTGCTTGCATGAAATATTGCACTGCATATATTTTGCTGTTACTATCTTCTCCCCAGAAGGTATAGTAAAGTGCTATCACACATAACTTTCTTTTCTGCAAGGTAGTGTGTCTTTCTCCTCATCCTTAACAGGTTGTGGGTGCTCATCTTGGACGGACAATACAGCTTCAGCCATTGTATAAAAGCAGAACACCACTGGTTCTCAAACCTCCTTTTAGAGACTTCACTGGGGAAGTAACTGCTGTTGGATGTGGTTTTCCATGTGCAAGGGTAAGATCTTAATATATCCAATCAGAAGGCAAGGTCTGGGTGTGCTTTCGAGTAAGTTTGGGAATCCGGTTCGTAAATTTGCAGATTTGCGAAGGTTGTAAAATGGGTAATTTTATTGAAAAACAGATATAAGGTGGCTTATATATACTTCTAAATATGGTCACACTGATGTAATAAATGACAATGTACATAATTGCAGTAATGTATAACATTTTCGCCAAATCTGCGGATTAGGACTCATGGATTTATTCTGATCATGCGATCGGGATTTAAAACCATAGGGTAGTAGTCAGTTCATGTTTACGGACCCACGAAGGTACCACAGTACCCAATAAATATTTTTTTAAATAACATTTATTTAATAACATTAAAGAAACTTCATATACTTTACATTAACTACATATATGATTTTCATGGTTTAAAACAAATAACAAGTATATTTATAAAAGAAAAGAATGTCTACAGGAAAATGTGTTTTAAAAAATCTAAATAAATTGTAATACACTTAGTATTAAAATTAAACTCCACAAATTAACTGAAAAAGTCTAAACATTAGAAGGACATAATACTTTAGAAATGGAATTTGAAAAACCTTTGAAATTTACTGAAAAAAACAAAGGTTACAGGAAAGTTATAGTTGAGATATAGTAATTAAAAAACCTTAGGAATTCACTGAAAAAACAAAGGTTATAGGGACGTTATAGTTAGGCTCAGATTTCACTCGTACAAAACTGTAGAAATTCAGCTGTTATAGTTAACTGAGTTTACTATAACGTACGCCACCACAATGCACTGCTTATGACCCCACATATTACATCGCTCATGACAGGGTCAGTGACATCACTGATGACATCACTGGTGACATCTCAAATGACATCACTGATGACATTATCCACAGAAGCACTCATACACCGACTTGTTTAGGAAAGGGTCTTAGGCACTAATTACAATTGGACAAATTAACATCAGATTCAGAAGTAGGAACCATATTTTTACCATTTAACAATATCAAATGCACTGAACTTCTTGTTTTTAGGTTTAAAAAAAAAGACTTTTAGTATGAGTTCTCATTAACTAAATAAATAAAGATTGATTGATATATGAATTAGCATAGGCTGTTCGCACATTACAGGCTCCATCCTTCTAGGGACATTAGCACTTTAACTATGCTGCTTGACTCGTCGCAACAGTTTTTAACTAACCTTGCTGCTCGCGTTCCACAAAACAGTGACCGTTCGCGGTTTCTGTTTATGACTCTTCATTATGTCATTTGCACTTAGAAAGATATATGCCTTCAGGCACAGTACTTCACACTTTACCCTCGGTTTTAAATATGCATCATTCATTTTTATATACTGTCTGCATTTTACAAACCGTACATTGTTCGTCTCTGCCCTACAAATACTTATGTCATGGTTCTTATTGTGATATTTGCAATTTACGCAACTTGTAATGATTTTAAGTAATCACACAATAAACTTTGAACTATGAACACTCACAAACCGACTCCAATCCCCATAGAGCCTCTCACATACCCATTCACATACCCATACAACCACTCACATACCCATTAACAGGCCCATACAACTACTCAAATACCCACTCTCTCATCCATGGAGCCACTCACATACTCACTCACTAATAGAGCTATTCACACACCCACTCACTCACTCATATACTCACACAGCCACTCACACACTGATACAGTCACTCACCCAGCCACTCACTCACCAAAACAGCCACAGATACAGCCATCCACTCTCCCAAGTTGTGATGTGGACAAGGTTTATAGATGACATTTTCATAATCTAGAAGGGTGATGAACAATCTGACAGGAGCTTTATTTCCACTCTTAATGACAACACAAACAGTTCATAGGACAAATGAGCAAGAGCAACATTGTGTTTTTGAATGCTCAAATTTCGGTTAACAACAGGCAATTGAATACTAGATTATACAGCAAGATGGCACCAGGCAATAGCCTTTTGAGTGTTTATGATGCCCACCCATCCAGCTTTAAATATACAGCATCTTCTACGAGGAATTATTGAGGGCCAAGCATAACTGCAGCACCACTGATGTATTTGAGAGGGAGAAGCAAGTGATGGCTAACAGATTCAGAGAGAGAGGGAACAGCACTAAAACTATAGCTTGTGCACAGGTAGATTTAGTACCAGGACATGCCTCTTACACCCCAGCAGAAGCCCAGTGTCAGATGAATCTGACCAAGTCAGATTCATCATCACAACCTACTCCAATCAGTTATACAAAGTTAGAATTTATTTTTAACAAATACTTGCATATACTAAAGAATGAAGCAAACACAAGGAGATGATGGACGGAGTGCTGAAACTTTTCAGACACTCACCCCCAGTCACAGATCTGGGTTGAATCCATCATCGTTCTTTAGCTCACTTTGCCACCCCAGTTCAGACACAGCTATATGCAAATCAGTCTTGACCCTGTGCCTCATGGGAACAGTCTAGCCCGAACTGCCAAGCCATGTCTTCCCAGTGGCAAAGTGAGCAAGGGACCCACATCTGGGCATACCCTGCCAACTTAGGGTGAACAAAGCACTTTGCCACTGGATTCAAGCTAGCCTGGCTGATGAGGGCTGTTAGTCCGAAACCGGTCCCAGGATCCTTGTTTCCGGTCCAGGGAAGACATGGCTTGGCAGTTCGGGCTGCTCTCCAGGACAGCCAAACATTACTGCCAGAATTTCCCTCCATTTATTCAAGTCACGCCCCAAGTGGGCCGGCAAATCACATTGCCTGCAAAGCATGATGGGGCTGGTAGTTCCTTACTCATGTGGGTCTGTTTGTAGCCATCACTGGTTTTCAAAGTTCTTTAAATGGTGCTTTAAAACAAGGAAAAACAGCTCTCTTTACAGGCCGCTCCTCCTGTTCCACCCGCAGCCAATATAAAACAGCAGGCGGCCCTGCTTGGGATCTTGCGGTGGTGCTTCTCTCGACCTAGGCGGTCCGAATTATTGATTTGAAAAGGTTTGCAATCTTGTGAGATGTACTCCCAGGAAGTAAGCAGACTCAGGAACTGAAATGTTAAAACACACTGACCAGCAGTTTAATGCGACGCGTTTCAGGCTTACGACCTTCTTCAAAGCCAACTGCTCTCCAGGACGGCCAAACATAACTGACAGCATTTTCCCTCCATTTATTCAAGTCACGCCCCAAGTGGGCCGGCAAATCACATTGCCTGCAAAGCATGATGGGGCTGGTAGTTCCTTACCCATTTGGGTCTGTTTGTAGCCATCACTGGTTTTCAAACTTCTTTAAATGGTGCTTTAAAACAAGGAAAAACAGCTCTCTTTACAGGCCGCTCCTCCTGTTCCACCCGCAGTCAATATAAAACAGCAGGCGGCCTCGCTTGGGATCTTGCGGTGGTGCTTCTCTCGACCTAGGCGGGCCGAATTATTTATTTGAAAAGGTTTGCCATCTTGTGAGATGCACTCCCTGGAAGTAAGCAGACTCAGGAACTGAAATGTTAAAACACACTGACCAGCAGTTTAATGCGACGCGTTTCAGGCTTACGCCCTTCTTCAAAGCCAACTGCTCTCCAGGTCGGCCAAACATTACTGCCAGCATTTTCCCTCCATTTATTCAAGTCATGCCCCAAGTGGGCCGGCAAATCACATTGCAAAACAAACTAAAGGAACTGGGGGTCTAGCAAAATCCTGCCGTGTGAGCAGAAGTGTAGGTAGAAGGCTAATTAATCCTAAATAGCAAAAGAGGGAGTAAGAAGAAAAGAAAGAGACATCCAAATGAAATCTAAAAGGACCTCAGAGCAAAGCTTGGATACCCATCAATTGTCTGAGTGATCAATCCTATCATCTGGTCATCCAATCCAGGATAAGATGTATCTCTTGATCATAGAGAACATCTAGTGTGGAGTGATTTCACTCAAAAAGGCCCAAGATCGTCAAAGGATTGGAGCGAGGAGACCAGCAATTACAAAGTGATAGAACAATTGAAAGGAGTGCAGTGCTGAAAACTGAAATGTTAAAACACACTGACCAGCAGTTTAATGCGACGCGTTTCAGGCTTCAGGGTGGATCAGGAGGAGCGGCCAGTCAGATTGTTTTAATATTTCAGTTCCTGAGTCTGCTTACTTCCTGGGAGTGCATCTCACAAGATGGCAAACCTTTTCAAATAAATAATTCAGCCCGCCTAGGTCGAGAGAAGCACCACCGCAAGATCCCAAGCGGGCCGCCTGCTGTTTTATATTGACTGCGGGTGGAACAGGAGGAGCGGCCTGTACAGAGAGCTGTGTTTCCTTGTTTTAAAGCACAATTTACAGAACTTTGAAAACCAGTGATGGCTACAAACAGACCCACATGGGTAAGGAACTACCAGCCCCATCATACTTTGCGAGCAATGTCATTTGCCGGCCCACTTGGGGCGTGACTTGAATAAATGGAGGGAAAATGCTGGCAGTAATGTTTGGCTGTCCTGGAGAGCAGTTGGCTTTGAAGAAGGGCGTAAGCCTGAAACGCGTCGCATTAAACTGCTGGTCAGTGTGTTTTAACATTTCAGTTCCTGAGTCTGCTTACTTCCTGGGAGTGCATCTTACAAGATGGCATACATTTTCAAATAAATAATTTGGCCCGCCTAGGTCGAGAGAAGTACCACCGCAAGATCCCAAGCGGGGCCGCCTGTTGTTTTATGTTGACTGCGGGTGGAACAGGAGGAGCGGCCTTTAAAGAGAGCTGTGTTTCCTTGTTTTAAAGCACCATTTACAAAAGTTTGAAAACCAGTGATGGCTACAAACAGACCGACATGGGTAAGGAACTACCAGCCCCATCATGCTTTGCAAGCAATGTGATTTGCCGGTCCACTTGGGGTGTGACTTGAATAAATGGAGGGAAAATGCTGGCAGTAATGTTTGGCAGTCCTGGAGAGCAGTTGGCTTTGAAGAAGGGCGTAAGCCTGAAACGCGTCGCATTAAACTGCTAGTCAGTGTGTTTTAACATTTCAGTTCCTGAGTCTGCTTACTTCCTGGGAGTGCATATCACAAGATGGCAAACCTTTTCAAATATATATCTATATGTGTGTGTGTGTGTGTATATTTATATATATGTGTGTGTGTGTGTGTATATATATGTGTGTGTGTGTGTGTGTGAGAGAGAGTGTGCGAGTGTGGTTGTGTGTGTACATATGTATATATATTCACTGAAAAAACCATAGGTTTCAGGGGCGTTGAAATTCCCCCGTTATAGTTAGTTCAGCTAACTATAACTCGCGCGCCCGCAATGCACTGCTGATGACGTCACGTATTACATCACTCATGACATGGTCAGTGACATCACTCATGACATCACTGATGACATCTCAAATGACATCACTGATGACATCATCCAGTGAATGTGTGTTTTTCTGAAAATTACATGTTTTATATATGTATATCTCAAGGTCGATGGAAGAATAAATGGGTATATAAGTGTCTAAATGCATGATTTGTTTTTGAAAAATTGATTGTATAACTGACTGATTAAGTGTATCTTAGTGAATACATGGCTTAGTGAGTAATGTTTAAATGTGTAAATATCTGTATCAGTCTCTCACTTTGTGTATAAGTGGCTGCATGGGTTGGTGAGTAGCTACATGAGTGTCTACATAGGTGCTTAGTTGGTTTTTTGAGTATCAGTCTGAGTGTCTGAGTGTCTGTATGGTTCGTTGGGGGGTATTATGTAGTGCATAGGTGCATGAATGAGTGACTCACTGTTTGTATCTGTTGAAGACAGCATGTGTGCAGGACTGTATGGGTGGATGAGTGTGTGCATGGGTGTGTTAGTGAGTGATAGACTGTCTCAATAGTGTCTTTATGAGTAACTACATATTTTTTAAACTAGTATATGTGACTATTGGTGTATATAAGTCAGTATATGTGAGAGTGAGAGATTGAAAGAGTTCCTGTATGAATAAGTATGTGTTTCTATAAGTGATTGTTTAAAAGACTAAGTATGTGTAAGTTTCTGTAGAAGTAAGTGTGGTGGTGTGTGTATAACTGTATATGCAAGTAAATGGATGTTTGATTCTTTATTAGCATGAGTGACTATGTGTGTGAGTAACTCTATGGATGAGTGGTGTTGTGTAACAGGATGTATAGGTGTGTGAGTACATATGATGAGTGAGTACATGTATGAGTGACTGTATAGGACTGTTGGTGAATGAGTGGATGTGTATGTGGATCTTAGAATTACTGAATAGGTTGTTGTAACTGGTATTGGTATGTCCATTGTTTTTAACATTGTAGTTTCTATTTTTGAATGTGTGTATCAAAGGTTATATTAGGGGAAGAGGAGGTCTGCCACTCTATCACAAGGATGATGTCATCAGTGATGTCATTAGTGATGTCATTTGAGATGTCATCAGTGATGTCATGAGTGATGTCACTGACCATGTCATGAGTGATGTAATATGTGACGTCATCAGCAGTGCATTGCGGGCGCGCGAGTTATAGTTAGCTGAACTAACTATAACGGGGGAATTTCAATGGTTTTGTACGACTGAAAAGTCCAGCTAACTATAACGCCCCTGAAACCTATGGTTTTTTCAGTGAATTTCTAAGGTTTTTTAAATGCTAATTCCTAACTATAACGTGCCTGAAACCTATGGCTTTTTCAGTGAATTTCAAAGGTTTTTTAAATGCTAATTTCTAACTATGCCTACAGAGATAGGACATGTAAAGAAAGAAGAAAAAACGCACAGAAAGAAAAAAAAGAAATGCAGAAAGAAGCAACAGAAGTCCTCAAAGACGAAGAAAAGTGCAGGAAGAAGGATAACGTGCAGAAAGAACAAACAGAAGAGCAGAAAGAAGCCTTGTTGCAAAATCATCCTGTACCCTCAACTTTTTCAGACGGATACTGGTGGTAACTGAGTCTGACTAACCAGTCCTAGAGCCAGTGCTATGTTAAAAGACACTCAGAATACAGTGAAAACACCTACATACACTAGGGAACACTATGCGTTGGGGTCCCCCTGTGATCAGCATGACCTCCTCTGTAATCCCCTAGTATATAATAGGGCAGGGGATTAAAACTACCTCTTAAAACGCGCCATAGGGCTTGTTTGCACACGTTAATTCAGGCCCCGTCCCCTCCCTTCCCCACTGTGTAAACACGCCCTGTGGCCGTTTTTAGTTGGGAGATTAAGTTAATTTGAATCCTGAGGGTCCCTAGGGGCAAAATAGCCCACTAGGTACGTCCAGTAAGCGCCATTGCAGAGAAAAAGGGGCACGGCCTGCACCACCTCTCTGCAACGCAGAGCAGTGGCACTTACTGGAAGCACCTGGTGGGCTAGTTGGCCCCCAGGGTCCCTCAGGATTGAAAGGGAATTATTTCCCCAACTTAAAACGCGCCACAGGGAGTGTTTGCACACGTCACCTCAGGCCCCGTCCCCTCCCTTCACCACTGTGTAAACGCACCTTGTGGCCGTTCTAAGTTGAGAGATTAAGTCCCCTTGAATCCTAAGGCTCCCTAGGGTCAAACTAGCCCACTAGGTACCTCCAGTAAGCGCCACAGAGCTGCGTTGCATAGAGGTGGAAAAAGAGGTGTGGCCTCAGAACACCTGTCTGCAACGCAGCTCCCTGGCGCACACTGGAGATACCTGTTGGGCTAGTTGGCCCTCAGGGACCCTCAGTATTGAAGCGGAATTAATTCCCCAACTTACAACTGGCCAGGGGGCGCGTTTGCAGAGTGCTGCAAGGAGGGGGCGTGCCAGCCTTTTATTTATTTTATTTTTTTAAGGAGGAGGGCTGTGTGGCCCCCCTTCTTTTTCTAATTTACTGGCCCTGGGGACCCCATCCCCCAGGGCCTGCACCCTAATTATTTTTGTTGAAAAAAATAAATTTGGCCCTCCCAAGGCCTTAATCGGCCCCGGGGACCCCAACCCCCGGGTCTTGGCCTTTTTAATTTAAATTCTTTAGGAGGGGGCTGCGTTGCCCCCCTCCTCAGGCCACTTATGGCTCCGGGGACCCCATCCCCCGGGGCCGGCCTTTGTTTTTTATTATTTTAAAAATATATATATTTATAGAAACACCTAGGACATGCTGGACAAACCGTATGTACCTATCACCATGACGATTTGCGTGATATTCATTAAAAGGCGACTATGCATAGAATGAATCCACATGGAATGTATTTACACCGCTAGTGAAGCTCTGACGTGTCTGACGCCCTACCGTGCCTAATCCCGGCTCCCCCGCCGGTGGGTACTCTCCAAGTAGACACCCTTGTCGTTTATTTATACAAACTTGGGTAGCTATTGACGGGCACATTTAATATACACGCACACCAAGCCATTCAAAGGGGATTCGACAAAAATTCGACCAAACTATGCAAGAAACCCCCCTCATGGTTAATAAAAAACACATCCACCGCCGGATGTGTAATACTTTTTATTTTACTCTCTGGAAAGGAGACGAACCTCACTTGAGAGTCACAGCGTGCTCCTGGCTGAGCCCAATGCTGTGTTACACCCACCAGTGCCCGCCGATTGCCTCATACCTCTGTGTTGTATTCCACCAGCTAGTGCGTATGCTATGCAACTCTCTAGCCCATGTGCACTGTAACACCACCCCGTGAATATGTCATGCCACACTTGCCTTCGTACGGGTTATATTGCCCCATCTAACGTGCCTTCCTCGATGTGTATGTTATAACGCACAGCGCTATGCCATACATATTACAATCTGGGATCCATATCTTTGTCACAGTGCATATGCAACGTTACACTCCCCAGCACATATTTTATATTACAACTTTAGAGACTAGTCATGTTACACAACACTGCCCTGTGCATATTACACTCCAAGGCGCATATCGCATAGCACGCGCTAGTGCCTGTGCTATCTCGCGCTCTCCAATGAATCTGTCATTGCGCACAATGTATTGCATAATATATTTCACCCCCGGTTCATTTTATATCACACTTTTTGGTGCATAGTTTATACCATATACTACATCTAGTTTTCATTGTCAATCGTGCTCTCAGCACTATGTTCTATATAACACTGCGTCCACCTACCCTTTTCACGGGCATTACATTTCGCGATGGGGGTGGAGGGTCAGGGGGTGTTTCTGCCAAGTGAGCCCAGAGTCACAGTCACAAACGTCCTCTTCTTCCTGAATAAAAGTGAGATTATGCTGCATACTTGTTCATATTTTAAGTAGTTCGCACAGACACACATTTTAAAAACAATAAAGTTCCTAATACCCACCTTCTCTGAACAGTTAGCTTGCTGCCCCATCCACCTCCTCCCTATCCTCTGTTGTCTGAATCCATGGACTAGACTCCTCCCTCCTGCCATGCATGGTCTGATGTGCTGCACTGCCCTCCATTTAGCATGATGTACCAGTCCACTCCTCCTGCCCTCCATTGCCCAATTTTATGGCCCATCATTGACCTCCTGCTTAGCCTCTGTGCTTAGCTTGCTGCCCCTATTCTCATTCCCCCTGCCCTCCGATGTCTTTGTGCATGCCCCTGCTCCATCCTTTTTGCCCACTATGTTCCATGGACCTGCCACTCCTATCTACTCTGAGTGTTCTGTTGAGCTGCCACTCCCCTCCCACCTGCCTAGCATTGTCAGATGACTGTAACCTGTCCCTGCCACCTCCACCCTGCCTGTCCACATGCCATGCCCCTATCCCCTTCCTCCTGTCCTCCATGGTCCATTTTACTGCCACACCCTTCTGCCCTCTCTGATCAGTTGTGCTGCAACTGCTCCTCCTGCCTGCCCCGCGCGGTCTGTTGTGAGGCCCCTTCCCCTGAACTCTCTTGTCTGTGCCCTGGTCCTGACCCTCCCTTCTATCCTCCATGGTCCTTTGTGCATGCCCCTGCACCCTCCTTCGTGCCCATCATAGCCATTGTGCTGCCACTAACCCTCCCGCTTGCCATGCATGGTCTTCTGTGCTGCCATGGCCCCTCCCACCTTCCCTGTGTGGTCAGCTAGCTGCCCCTGACCCCCTCCCACCTTCCCTCCATGGTCTGTGTGTATGCCACCATAGTCTCATTGTTGCTCTCCATGGTGTGTCTTGTTTCTAGTGCCCATCCTGCCTTACCTTCATGGTCATCTTGCTGCTCCTGCCCTGCCACCTTGCCCCCAGCCCTCTGTTTCCATGTGCAGACCCTCTATTCCCTCCCTCTTGGCTTGTCTGTTCCATTGTAATGCCCCTGATCCGTCCCTCCTGCCCTTTATGGTCTGTTATGCTGCAGCTTTCTCTCCTGTCTGTCCATTATGGTCAGCTAGCTACCATTGCCTCTTTCCCATCTGTTCTCTGTTGTCCATGTGCATGGTCCTGTCCCCTCCCTATTGCTTTCTATGGATTGTTGTGCTGCACTCCCGTCCCGCATGCACTGTGTGGTGTATTGTGCTGCTGCACACCCTGATGCCTGCCCTGTAGGGTCAGTTTGGTGCACCTCTCCATGTCCCTCCTGTCCTCTGTTATCCGAGTCCATGTCCCTACCCCAATTCCTCCTGCCTACCATGATTCAATGTACCATACTTGCGAACATTTTGAACTTGGTAAGAGGGAGATTTTGAAAAAAGAACTGGGGTATTGATTTTCCCCTTTGAGTTACATTGAAAAAGAGGAGATTGTAGACAGGAGACAGATCAAATAAAGCCCATTTGAGCTTAAAAACATTGGACGTTTCCTGGCTGAAACGGGTCTGTTGGCATGTATGGTTGTACTACCACTGCCTCTTCCTTCTGCCCACAATGGTCTATTATATTGCCACAGCCTCTCTTGCCATTCCTGTATTGTTGGTTTGTTGCCCCTGCCCCCCTTTCCACTGCCCTCCATAGTCTTTTGTGCTGCCACTGCCCTTCCTGCCTGCCCAGTGTGGTCGAATTGTTGCCTCTGCACTCTCCTACCTGCCTTCAATTTTCAGAGTCCGTGCCCCTGACCTCTGCCTCTCAACAGTATCCCAATGAACAACTAGATTGCTAACATTCTATATTTATTACAAAAGTGTGGAACGCCTGACGTCATCTTGATGTAACCAAAACTGTAATACCTAGAGTATTTCCTTTAGAAATTACATATATGAGAGGGTCTTATTTGCATCAAATTATGGTTAGTGCTCTAAAAAACTAAAATGAGGAAATATTTTCTGAGTTTTCAAATAGCGACAAAGAACTTTTAAATTATTTGTAATCTTTATGTTTTTTTATCCAGTTGACCACTTGATTAAATGTTGCACCTTGGCGAGAGGATGTGGTGTTGCTTCCAGAGCTGCAGACTTTGCAACTGGGGAACCAGGTTGGAGTTTCTGCTTCAGCTCAACATTCTGTGATTGTGGTCAAATCACTTAATCTCCCCATGTCTACAACCAAAATGAATTTGATCTTGTGTGATGTAACCAAATGCTCACGTAAAGCATTCCAATACCTGACAAGTCTGCACTATATAAAACTGCAAATACACAAAAAATAAGTGTTTTGCACACTTCTGTCATTGGGCTACATGTGGGCTACATCTGGGTGATATTTGTGCTGCATTTAGGCTTTTTTGTGTCTGGTGGCCATCTTGGGAGATTTATTTGTTATGAAGTTTCCTAATTTCCTCATTTACTGCAGTCTCCTCAGTAGGAAATGCTTTCAGTTTTTTACTTTGATTCCATCAAGAAGGTATTCAGATATGTCACACATTTGCCATAAATTCTGAATGTTAGCACGCTAGTTGCTCATTAGATCACTGTAGTAAAGCTACTGCACACCACGGAAGTCTGCTGCTGGTATTAAAAGTGCATGTTTCAGTCTGCATATCAGAATTTTTTAATGAAATAGAAGAGGATTTGAGAAGTCACTCAAAATGTGCCCTAATTTTTCTTTCTTCAGCACTAATCATAATTTCTATGGCAAAATGAACCCCCTCATTGTGTTCCTTTTTAAATTAAATGTTTTAAGTGTTACCAGTTTATTCCAATCAAGATGGCTTCAGGTGTGCCATACTTTTGTCATAAGTAAGACAGTAAGCGCTCTAGTTGTTCTTAAGAACACTCTGGGACATTCTGTCATTAGGCTACACTTGGGCTACATCTGGGTGATATTTGGGCTACATTTGGGCTCTTTTGTCTCTGGTGGCCATCTTGGGAGATTTATTTGTTATGAAGTTTCCTAATTTCCTCATTTACTGCAGTCTCCTCAGTGGGAATACTTTCAGTTTTTTATTTTGGTTCCATCAAGAAGGCATTCAGATGTGTCACACATTTGCCATAAATTCTGAATGTTAGCACTCTAGTTGTTCATTAGATGACTGTAGTAAAACTACTGCTCACCAGGGAAGTCTGCTGCTGGTATTCAAAGTGCATGTTTCAGTCTGCATGGCACAATTTGTTTATGAAATAGAAGAGGATTTGAGAAGTCAAAATGTGCCCTAATTTTTCTTTCTGCAGAACTAATCATAATTTCTATGGCAAAATGAACCCCCTCATTTTGTTCCTTTGTAAATTAAATGTTTTAAGTGTTACCACTTTATTCCAATCAAGATGGCTTCAGGTGTGCCATACTTTTGTCATAAGTAAGACTGTTAGCGCTCTAGTTGTTCGTTAGAACACTCTGGGACATTCTGTCATTGGGCTATACTTGGGCTACATCTGGGTGATATTTGGGCTCTTATGTCTCTGGTGGCCATCTTGGGAGATTTATTTGTTATGAAGTTTCCTAATTTCCTCATTTACTGCAGTCTCCTCAGTAGGAAATACTTTCAGTTTTTTACTTGGTTCCATCAGGAAGGCATTCAGATGTGTCACACATTTGCCATAAATTCTGAATGTTAGCACTCTGGTTGCTCATTAGATCACTGTAGTAAAGCTACTGCTCACCAGGGAAGTCTGCTGCTGGTATTCAAAGTGCATGTTTCAGTCTGCATGTCAGAATTTTTTTATGACATAGAAGAGGATTTGAGAAGTTAAAATGTGCCCTAATTTTTCTTTCTGCAGCACTAATCATAATTTCTATGGCAAAATGAATCCCCTCATTGTGTTCCTTTGTAAATTAAAGGTTTTAAGAATTACCACTTTATTCCAACCAAGATGGTTTCAGGTGTGCCATACGTTTGTCATAAGTAGGACTGTTAGCGCTCTAGTTGTTCTTTAGAACACTCTGGGAAGCTGCAGTAGAACACAAAGGAATCAACTGACAGTCTCTGCCCTTGTTGGATGTACATGTTTTACTGAGAATGTCAGACTTCATTCTCACATGACTGAGAAAGATAATGTGAATTTACAGAAAATATGCTCTCTATTTAGCTTATAGATCACCTTCCAAACCTCTGTGGGAACAGCATGATATATTTTTCTCTCAATCATGATTCATGATATCCCAGCAGAAGGCTTTTTCACATGGTAAAATCACCTTAGAACATAGCACAATTGCTAAAATGAGTATGGTACCATTAACAAATGATTTATAATGTAACTAAAGTCTTAAAACCTTCTATTAACTGCAATGCTTTTTAATGAGGTGCTATCATGTATATTGGTCCCAAGATGGCTGCCAACACTTCTTGGATGAAGTGCTGACAGCCAATCAGATCTCACGATGAGATATGTGGTTAGACTCCGCCCAGATATATATGTGATTTTACTTTTGATTTTCTCAGGAACTACTGAACGGATTTACACCATTTAAGCAAAAGGCACATGCCTGACCTGAGGACTACCTCTTTGCCAAATTTCAAGTAATTCTGTTCAGCCGTTCGGGCTGTACCTTCGACTAAAGGTCCTATGGGAAAATGCATGGGGAAAACGCGTTTTGGGACCCCCTTTTTTCTCAGCCCCCGCTTGACGAATCACCCCGAGACTTTCAGGGTAGGAGCTGAGCGGAGCGCCCCATTAGTTTTGAAAATTTCATGAAGATAAGTCAACCGGCGCCAACGTTATTGAAAATAGAATTTTCAGATTTCCTATGGGAACTCGATCCTAACTATAACTATCTACTGGCGACCGCCAGTAGATAATATGCTTGGATATCGGGCACTTCATAAATGATTTGTTGGTAAAAAGTGTTTTGAAACTGCCAACAGCCCACTAATTCCCACTGAACACCATTCTTACCAAAATAGGAAACAAAATTAATTTGAGCCTCATATAGAGTTTGGCATTGGTATTAATGATGTTAAGAATCAACACTCAGTCATATTGATTTTCTTTCGTTTCACATTGATTATAAATGTTCTATTTGCTCTTGTTTTTGTTTTTTGTAGATGATAATTTGTATATGAACACGTTTCTATGATTATGGACTAATTTATGAACTAGAAAAACATATGTGGTAATTTAGACTCTTGAGAGTGACTCACCAGACCCACAGGTCAACTAAGTTCCCTGCCACGCTCAATCGGCAGGGCCCTCCCACCAAATTATGAGATCCTGTGCCATATCAAAAGATGTCACAGACTTTCAGAGCACATGATGGTGCAGCAGATGTGCTGAAGTTGGAGATGTATGCCGTCACCAAGTTGTTTTTTGCCTGCTCTGCATACATTTTTGGTTTCATTAAATATTATGATGGACAGTGACGCTAAATGAGGCTATGCTATCAGACAACCAGTGGGCCTCCCCTTCTAAATAGGTTTGGCAGATCCATGAGTTACTGGGGCAGAAGAAGTGGCAATTATGGAAATGAATGTTTCCACCGAACGCTAAATGACACACTTAGAGACTAATTAACAAAAAGAACATGTTTTTGCAAAGAGTGTAGAACTGCCCAGCACAATGCAAAGGATCTTAATCCTGAAAAACGGGAGTCATTAAGCCAAAGCAACACAGAGTACAAACCTTGGTAATGAAAAAGCTTATGAATGAACAAAGCAGAAATGTAGAGCCCTGGAAGCAATCTCCAAAAATTAAAGGTTTATAAACTATAACACCTGTAGAGGGCATATGGAGCACCACCCAAAAGTAGTGGAAGTGCAACCTACTGACACCTCAGTAGTCAGCTGAAAAAAAATCATCACAAACAATTTTTGCCAGTGTGTTTTCTCCTTTTGTTTGACATGCATGCTGGGGGAAAATAAAAATGCGTGGCAGAGTCTACTGGTCAGGTTTTAGCCCATGGAAGAGAGTGCATGAAGTACAACCCAGAAACATTAGAACTGGCTCTTCAGTAGAGGATTAATGATATCGACTATGTAGTGGCAGAGATACAATTTTAGGAATTTCACAAACACATGAATAGAGGGGCTAAGTTGTACCATAAAGAAGTTTTGATGGCATAACCCAAGGCAACTCTATAGAAGGTCTTTTGAGTGCCACTCAGCAGTAGTGGGAGTGCAATTTTAGGAAATTAACAGCCATGAGTAGGAGATCTTTGAAGTACTACCATGAACTACTGAAGGTGTAATCCAAAGAATTTCATAGGCACCTCTGTAGATAGCTTATGGAGTGCAAACCAGCAGCATTTGAGGTGCAAGCCAAGGAAATTCATAGACACATCATTAAAGGGTCCATGGAGCACCACCCAGTGTTGATGGAGGCACTTCTGGGTGGTACTCTGCTGCATTTGACTTTCCAATTAGGAGTGGTGCTCAGATAAAATGTATTTTGTTAATTAATTTCAATATTTATTCTTTATTGTGTGCATTGATCTTTCAATTGTTTAATGCGCAACCCAATATAACGAATCACATAATATTTACATGACTAATATTTATACCTAAAATTACTATTGTATGTTCTGCATAGCAGCATGTGTGTACACATTATCACATAATTCATTTTTATAAAACACTGTGAAATCTTTAAAACGTGATAGGCGCATGTTTAGCTTTTTTCCTTGCATGTGCCAGAAAAGATAAACTCTTTTGCAGATGTCAAATGAGGTGACCTCCACTGTCACATATTTTGTGTTTCAACTTGTCTTATGGTATTTTACTAGTTCTGAGCAGAGAAATTCACTCCGCTTGTGCGGTTTGCAGAATTCTGGAACTCTGTGCTACATTTTGATTTCCCAATAAATTCCGCTTTGTGCCACGTAGCAAAGATTTCTTTCTGTTGGCGCTGCCATCAAGTCAATAGGATCTATCCAGTACTAGTCATGGGTGCATGACACAACTCTTTCTGTGGCATATGATGCCTTAAAACATAATTTAGGACTTGGATGGAATGGATTAAGTTAAAAATGTAGTGGTCTTTTTTGTATTTCACATTTTTTGTGTGTACAAAAAGTGTATATGTGGGGAAATATCTGATGTCTTGGGAGGATGTGTTGTGACTAGGCCTGGGCTAAAATTCTGTTCCGCACGCGGAAATTCCGATAATTTGACATTTTCGCGTTCCGCGGAGAGCGCGAAAATGTCAAAATTTCCGCAATCCGCATTTTACCGGAAATTTTTGCTTGCTCGCGCTGTAAAATAATACATTCTCGCGTGCGTGCGATCGCCTTACCTGAATCCCCGCGTTCGCCGACAAGTTTTCCCAATCCGTTCACGTTCTCCACGAGATGTTGGATTGTTGGTAGCCATTTGCGCTGTCTCGCAACAGTTCGTCCCCACAGTAACGTCATTCGTCGCGCGATCACGTCTTTCTTCTCGCGATCATGCACCGCGAGACAAGTGAAAACAAGATGGCTGCGTCCGCGAGCAACTGCATGGGTAAGTTGGCGAGCCTCGACCACACAGAAAATACCGCGAACGGGCGGGAAAAAAACTTCCGCATCTTTGCGATATTTCCGCGTGTTTGTGGAGATTTTAAACATTTTCGAGATAATTTGCGAAACTGAATTTCGCAAATTCCGCCCACCCCTAGTTGTGACTTGTACATTTTTATAGCTTAGTCAATTTTCATTTTGGCATTGCTGATTAATGGTATTGTTTTCTTTAGTGTTACCAATGCCTCCTTTGTCTGGCCAGCGTGTGTGTGTTTCCCATGTCCACCATTTGCCTATGTTCGCCATGCCATGTGGCCAGGGGCCATTTTCTGTAGTGAGTGTATATAGGCCTGCATGTGTTCTTTGTTGTAGCCATGCCTCCTTGCTAACTTCTTGGCCATGTGGTCGGTGGCCATTTTTTGTAGCCAGCCAGTGTGTTTTTGCCATAGGCCTGCATGTGTGCTATGTTGTGGCCATGCTTCCTTGCTTGCTGTTGTTGCTAGACCATGTGGTCAGTCACCATTTTGTATTGCCAGACAGTGTGCTTTGCCATAGTCCGGCATGTTTTCTTTGTTGTGGCCATGCCTCTTTGTTTGCTGCTTGACCATGTGTTTGGTGTCTATTTTGTGTAGAAAGCCAGTGGGCTTCCACCATAGGCCTGCATGTGTTCTTTATTGTGGCCATGCTTCCTTGCTTGCTGTTTTTGTTTGACCATGTGGTTGGTGGCCATTTTGTGTTTCCAGACAGTGAGTTTTGCCATAGGCCTGCATGTGTTCTTTGTTGTGGCCATGCCTCCTTGCTTGTTGCTTGACCATTTGGTCAATGGCTATTTTTTATAGCCAGCCAGTGTGCTTTTGCCATAGGCCTGCATGTGTTCTTTGTTGTGGCCATGCCTCCTTGATTGCTGCTTGACCATGTGAATGGTGGCCCTTTTGTGTAGCTAGCCAGCATGCCTTTGCCATAGACCTGCATGTGTTCATTGTTGTGGCCATGCCTCCTTGCTTGCTGCTTGCCCATGTATTCGTTATACATTTTGTGTAGTCAGCCAGTGTGCTTTTGCCGTATGCTTGCATGTGTTCCTTGTTGTGGCCATGCTTCCTTGCTTGCTGTTGTTGTTTAATAATGTGGTCGGTGGCCATTTTGTGTAGCCAGCCTGTGTGCTTTTGCCATAGACCTGCATGTGTACTTTTTTGTGGCCATGTTTCTTGATTGCTGCTTTACAATGTGTTTGGTGTCCATTTTGTGCAGCCAGCCAGTGTGCTTTTGCCATAGGCCTGCATTTGTTCTCTTTTGTGGCCATGCCTCCTTGGTTGCTGCTCCACCTTTTGGTCGGTGGCTGTTTAGTTTCATCAACCAGTATGCTTTTGCATGTGTTCTTTGCTGTGGTCATGCCTCCTTAATTGCTGCTTGACCATGTGCATTTTGTGTAGCCAGCAGTGTGCTTTTGCCATAGGCCTGCATGTGTTCTTTGTTGTGACAATGCCTCCTTGATTGTTGCTTGACCTTGTGAATGGTGGCTGTTTCGTGTAGCCAGCCAGTGTACTTTTGCCATGGGCCTGCATGTGTTCTCTTTTGTGGCCATGCCTCCTTGGTTGCTGCTCGACCTTTTGGTCGGTGGCTGTTTAGTATAATCAGCCAGTATGCTTTTGCCATAGGCCTGCATGTGTTCTTTGCTGTGGTCATGCCACCTTAATTGCTGCTTGACCATGTGCATTTTGTGTAGCCAGCAGTGTGCTTTTGCCATAGGCCTGCATGTGTTCTTTGTTGTGGCAATGCCTCCTTGATTGCTGCTTGACCTTGTGAGTGGTGGCCATTTTGTGTAGCCAGCCAGTGTACTTTTGCCATAGGCCTGCATGGGTTCTCTTTTGTGGCCATGCCTCCATGCTTGCTGCTTGACCTTTTGGTTGGTGGCTGTTTAGTGTAGCCAGCCAGTGTGCTTTTGCCATAGGCCTGCATGTGTTCTTTGTTGTGGCAATGCCTCCTTGATTGCTGCTTGACCTTTTGAATGGTGTCCATTTTGTGCAGCCAGTCAGAGTGCTTTTGTCATAGGCCTGCATGTGTTCTCTTTTGTGGCCATGCCTTCTTGGTTGCTGCTCGACCTTTTGGTCGGTGGCTGTTTAATATAATCAGCCAGTATGCTTTTGACATAGGCCTGCATGTGTTCTTTGCTGTGGTCATGCCTACTTAATTGCTGCTTGACCATGTACATTTTGTGTAGCCAGCAGTGTGCTTTTGCCATAGGCCTGCATGTGTTCTTTGTTGTGGCAATGCCTACTTGATTGCTGCTTGACCTTGTGAATGGTGGCCGTTTTGTGTAGCTAGCCAGTGTACTTTTGCCATGGGCCTACATGTGTTCTCTTTTGTGGCCATGCCTCCTTGGTTGCTGCTTGACCTTTTGGTCAGCGGCTGTTTAGTGTAGCCAGCCAGTGTGCTTTTGCCATAGCCCTGCATGTGTTCTTTGCTGTGGCCATGCCTCCTTGATTGCTGCTTGACCATGTGCCTTTTGTATAGCCAGCCAGTGTGCTTTTGCCATAGACCTGCATGTGTCCTTTGTTGTGGCCATGCCTCCTTGCTTGCTTCCCGATCATGTGGTCAGTGGCCATATTTTGTAGCCAGCCAGTGGGCTTTTGGTATAGCTCTGCATGTGTTTTCTTTTGTGGCCATGCCTCCCTGCTTGCTGCTTGACCATGTGTTCGGTGGCCATTTTGTGTAGCCATCCAGTGTGCTTTTGTCATTGGCCTGCATGTGCTCTTTGTTGTGGCCATGCCTCCTTACTTGCTGTTATTGATTGACTATTTGGCCAGCGGCCATTTTCTGATGACACCCTTTTTTCCCATTTTCATAGGACGATTGATAGTCGAGGGCTATGCCTTTTTGTAATAGTTTATTTTGTTTTTGCTTTTCCCTGATATCAATTTAATATTATGCTTGAGGATTATTGTAGGATTTGTATATTAACCGTTGTATATTATATGGTTTTTGCATTTTTTCTCCTGCACCCCCCTTCCTCTAGATGGGTTTCTCATACTCCCCTAGTATTCCCCAGTACACAAGCAATTAGTGTTGCTATTTTTATTTTAGTTTAATAATTTAAAAAAATTTATTTACATTTACAATTTATTATTTTATTTTATTTACTTACATTATTTTCAGTTATTACTAATTTTTACATCTTCCCATCATTCATCCACCAATTATCCCCTACAGGTGCACAGCTGCACAACAGCATTAATTCTTTAAGTATTATTCCATATTCCCCTGGACCCCCTGCCTGCAATAGGAGCAAAATAAACCCAAGCATTCATTTTTGAGGATTATTCGATTTTCCCCTGGCACCCTGCCTGCCATAGGTGCACAACACACACTAGCATTCATTTTTTAAGGATTATTTCATTTCCCTCTGGACCCCCTTGCCAGCCATAGACACACACAAGGTTTCATTTTTTAAGCATTATACAATTTCCCCCTGCACCTCCCTGTCTGCTGCAGGTGCCTCCCATAGATGCAGACAAAGCATTCTGTTACATCTGTATGTTGTTATGCTGATTAAAAATTAAATGTTATGTTCTGGTGGTGTAGTTTGACTTTGAAATGCACTGTTGTTAATTTTTTGAGAAAATAACGATAACTAACCATTATAGTAACCACACTAAAATATATTGTATGTACTAATTCAAACTGCACAAAATGCCATATTTCACAAAATGTTTATTGTTTTTCTTGTATGATTTTAGGTGCGCACAAGACATCACCCACAGTACTGCCAGACAGTCATGATGGATCTTACTGAAGAAGGAGCAGAACATGAGTTTGAGCTTCCTGCTGAGCAAGAACCTCCTCATTTACAACCATTGTCTTCCTGTTATCAAGCAAGATAATGAAAGTGTACTCCACCATCTTCTCCAAGCCCCTCTTTCTAATGATCTGGATATGGAATAGGCCCCAGCTGAGTCCAAGACACTCAGGCAGAGGCTCAGGAAAAATATAGTTCCTGAAATCCTTACAAATATGGAAGGGAGTGAGGCTGACTACGAGCCAGTCATTGTGGAAGCATTACCCCCCTATCTAACCTGCTCCAAAGGATGTGGTATTGCCACCACCACCTGTGCCAGCACTCATATTTGTGAGGCTCATACTGAGACCTACATCCACCACTCATTAGAAGTATGTACTACAAAGAGCCGTCATCACACCTGCCTACTTCCAGTTCTTCGGGCCTTGGTAGTGGCAGTAGTGGCCCAGTGTAAAGGTACAGCTCCCAAGTTTGGGCATTCTTTATGGTTAGCATGCAAGAGGCCAAAATTGCAATATTCTCAATTTGAAACGCTAGTGTTCATCAAGGTAAGCTTGGTACACACTATGGCACTGGACGCCAAGCTACCCATTTGAAAAAACATCACGTACTCTGCTGGGAGGCACACCTTAATAAACTCTCTGCAAGCGGTGGTGACCAAGGTGATGTGAGAGGGTAATCAGTTCTGGAGCCTTCGACCAGAGTGGGAAGTGTAAGTGATGATGAGGAAGAACAGGGTGATGTCTTTATGGAAAGCAGCCCTGTCTCCATCAGTACACCAGTATCACTCGCCTCAGCAACTAAGTAATAGCACAAAAGTCAGATGGAGACACCACAGCAACAGCATACAGTGACTGCCCCAAGACGCAAATTGAGTCTACCACCTCCTAGTCCTCTCTAGAAGTCCCGTGCGTCAGTGGCTTCACAAAAAAAAAATCCAGGCTACTATTAGGAGCATGTTTAGGCAGGAGGGGCCCTATGAATAGAACCACCCAATGGCACTTTTGCACAACGGGAAGTTGGTTAACCCCTTCCCCACTCATGACGGAACCGCTCCGTCATGAGCCACGGTCGCCATGTGCTCATGACGGAGTGGTTCCATCATGCTGCGGCCGTTGGTGGCCGTGCCGCCCAATCGGCGCTAATTCCCCGCCTGTGCGGGCGATTAGCGCAGTGGGCAGAGTCATGACGGAACCACTCCGTCATGAGCACAGCTCAACCGCGGCTCATGACGGAGTGGTTCCGTCATGAGCACCGCGCCACCGCGCTGCCCCCCCACACCCCCCAGCGCTGCGGCGGAATTCCCGCCGCAGCAAAAGGGTTAAAATGTTAGCGCTGGACCTCCTCCCTTTTTTGGAGGGAGGGAGTGGGTGTTTTTGCCTTTTTGTTTGGCAGCCACCTTCCTGCAATGGAAGGTTACCATCAGAACCTACTTTGCCATAGTGACTTTTCCAGTGCTCCATCACAATATGCTGGAATTGGTTGGAAAAGATTTGCAGCAGTGTGCTGTTCAGACTATCCACCTGGAAACAGGCATGGGGGTCAGTTGTCAAGCCACTGATTACATGTGTATCACTGCACCTTGGATCTCTTTTGTGGGGGTTAAACAAAAGATAGCTTCTGGTCTCAGCACTGAAAATACTTTTAAGGACATTAGGCGGCATGCAACATGACTTAAATACGCAAAGTGGGTATCCACTTACTGAGATTTAGAATGCTGGAGAGAGAAAAAGGGAAACAGTAAGTATCTGAGATATTACCACCTAAAAGAGGTGCGAAAAGGAGAGAGCCTCTTTTTTATGTATGTCCCCCACACACTCTAATAGTGGCATGCTTGATCATCGGGTTGACCCTGACTCCTAAAGGTCAGGGTGGGCTCGACTGTATTCCAGGGAGTACTTAGAAAACAGGTTGACTTACTGTTTTGGGGGGGGGGGGGGTTAGCATTAAGATGAAACTCCCTAGTTCACCCCAGTATCCCTTCATTTGTGGGGTGAACGGGGATAATAAAAAACAAAAAAGGAGAGGGGCAATCAGGATGTTGTGGTCTTATGACCCTAAGCTCCATGTGCCAACATGTCACAACTTTCCCCAGATAGACTTTCCAATCCATTCATCACACCCATAACCCTCTTTCCCCAGGGCTGTGTAATTTATTTAAGCGTGACTTAATTTACACCATAAACAAATGACACACTTGGTGGGGCGATATGGTGAAAGCAACACCAACTCACTGCGGGATCTTCCATTACCTGAGAAATAGCCCATGCCTGCCTCCATTTTACTCACCCACGCATAAAAGTGATCCATGTTTTAGATTTAGTAGAACATCATTCCTCAATACCATCATTCAGGCCTTGTGTTTTTTAAATGCTTAACCTTGTCCACTCCTGACTTGGACTACTGTCCCCCTGACCAGAAGATTTTGTAAGTTTAATTTTAATGGCTTCCCATTGAACAGAAGAAGTTACTATTGCTAGTTTTTGTTATCATATCAGGTTTTTTTTGTTATGTCATGGTGGTAGTCTGGTCTCAGTCTTTCTAAGTTATGATGCAATTATAATATAACCCACTAACTGTGTTTTCGTTCAATCTAGTTGCCTGTGATGGATAATACTTTAGTTAATCCTACAGCTGGAGTACACCTAGGTGGGAGTGGGACCTAGCTTGTGATTCCTTCCTACTAGCACCATGGCACATTGGGAAACCCTCCAGTGAAAAGAGTGAGAGAGGTAGCAGCCCTCGCTACATCTATTCAGGTAAGAGAACTATGGAGCATTGTTGTAGGCAATATAGGCAATGACAATCCCCCCCAGAGATCAATATAGTTACAGAGGGTTCTAGGACAAGGGAACCGCATAACCAGGGCCACTGAAATTATGCGATTGTGCAGCTGCAGTGATTTTTGCATAATTATACATTTGCCACATCATTCATCATCTGCTGCATAATGTGCAGATATAAAAAAGAAGAATTTTGTTTCTAGCTCAAATGGTTCAAAAGGTAATAAAAATGCAGCAACACATGTTGCCGCATAGTGAAAGGCACTTTCCAAAGCTGGAATGGTCAACATTCTGTTGCTTATTGCTAAATTTGGGTGTTGAATTAGTACTATTGGGGTGCAACCAATGCCCAGACAGTGTTACCAAGTTTAAAAATGTCAAAGAAATGAAGTAATACCATCACAAAATGTGCTGCATTATGCCGTGAAAATTGCCCCTTTTTTGCTGTATAATTTACTCAACCCTGCAACATAATTTGGCCCTCTCCTGCCGCATAATTCCAGTAGCCCTGCATATAACTAACTGGTATACACATTTTTAAGCAGATTTAAAAAAACAGACTACACAAAAAGGCAGCAGTGCAAAGTAAAACACCCCAAAAAAGCATTGAGACATACATGAAGGAAAATAATTATTCATTACCCTTTTTGAATAATAAAACTCACCCCTTCCAAACAAAACAGGCTCACCCCTATCTATCCCCAAACATATCTCCCCATCCCCAACCAATGTCCAAATTGTCCAATGCAAAAGTCCAAAAAACAATCCCAGTTCTAATACCCATCATTCCCACCCTCTCTACCCACAACAAGCCCCTCCCATCAAAACAAATATTTAAAAATTTGGCTAAAGAAAAGGGCACTACAAGCAGGTCAGAATCTTTTTGAGGGGCACCTTATGCCATTCAGCTTCCAAGATGCACCATGATCAGCAGGACGCGGTGCTGAAAAATGCAGTCTGAGCATGAGGGGGGCAGCAGTGGTGGTGTGACAGCAGCTGCCGGCGGCACTGGTGTTGTTCTTGCTGGGAGGCTGTAGGCACTGGTGGCTGGCTAGGGAACTGGGCAGCAGTAGATGCCTCATACTCCTCCTAATCAAGGACCACCAGCTGCGCTGAAATTTGGCCCGTATGGTCTCCAGCCTCAGCTGCTGCAGACGGGTTGCTATCTCCTGCTTAGTAGCTGGTCGACCAGCAGGAGTTGCTATATCAAGAAAGAAAAAAGACAGATTGTAAACAATGCTCTGTGCAAAGCACTTTTTAAAAATAATATAATAGTAGTACATTTATTTATTTATTTATTTATTTTATAGTTTTATATAGCGCTGAATCACCCAGAAGGGTATCTCTGCGCTTGCGACAGCTGACTATCTTGGGCTAGAAGAGGTATGTTTTCATCAGCTTTCTAAAACAAAGAAGGGACATATCCGTACGAAAATATTGGGGAAGTCTGTTCCAAAACAAAGGGGCAAGGTACGAAAAAGCTCTGCCACCAGAACGGGCCTTATATATTCTAGGAACAGCAAGCAGAGCTTTTGATCCTGATCTAAGTGAAGATATAGGATTGTAGGCTTTTAGTTTCGTAGTTAGATAACGGGGACTCAGCTCATTTAGAGCCTTAAAAATCAAACAACCTGTTTTAAATTGCACTCTTTTCCTAATAGGCAACCAGTGTAATTCATGCAACAGAGGCAGAGAAGGGGTTCTGGCCGGAGAATCCGTAACCAGTCGCGCAGCTGTGTTTTGAATAATCTGCAATTTATCCAGAGAGGCAGCATGAGCAGAGAGAAGAAGGGCATTGCAATAATCAATTTTGCTCATGAGCAAGGCCTGAATTAGAGTCTTCCTGGTGGATAATGGAAGCAACGGAAAAACTCTTCTAAGGAGACTTAGAGTGTGGTAGCAAGACCCAGCCACAGTGTTAACATGGGTCTGCAATGTGAGTTTATTATCAAGCTTAATGCCCAGATTTTTAGCCACCTCTTTAGGTGCAGGGGCTTTACCCAGCTCCTCCGGCCACCAGCTAGGTGACCAGCAAATGTTCGCCCCTCCGAACAACAGAATCTCAGATTTCTCAGAGTTTAACTGGAGATAGTTGGCTTTCATCCAGGAGGCAATAGCCATCATACCCTGAGAAAAGATGGTTTGTGTGTCTGACCTCCCTTTGTCGAAGGTGAGGAGGAGCTGAGTGTCATCTGCGTAAGAGATGGGATTAAATCCCAAGTCCCTCATCAGTATTGCCAGGGGTGTCACATAGATATTAAAAAGCGTAGGGCTCAAACAAGAGCCCTGCGGGACGCCCCTGGTAACCTGTGAGCGGGCAGATGTGAAAGGACCCATTGACACTGCCTGAGTGCGGTTGGACAAGAAGTCTGACAGCCAGCTTAGTGCGGATCCGCAAATGCCACACTCTAATAGTCTATGCAAGAGAACCTGGTGAGAGATGGTATCGAATGCCGCTGAAAGGTCAAGGTCAAGCAGCACCAGGAGTGCCGCTTGACCTTGATCCAGGGCCATTCTGATATTATCCGTCACCTCCACCAAGGCAGTCTCTGTGCTATGTTTTGCTCGAAAGCCGGACTGCGAAATGTCCAAAGCACCAGAAGACTCAAGGAAAGCAGATAAGTGTTTGTTGATGTGCTTCTCCGCAATCTTGCTCTGTAGAGGAAGCAATGAGATCGGGCGATAATTTGACACTTCCCCGGGAGAGATGTTAGCATTTTTGCGAATAGGCAAAATTTGTGCGTGTTTCCATGTTTGGGGGAGGCAGGCAGATCTTAAAGAAGTGTTAATTATGGAGCAAAATGGGGGCGCCAACTGAGCAGCAAATCTGGAGGAGATTTTAGCGGGAATGGCATCCAGAGGGGATCCGGATTTGGTGGATTCCAATAGAGTTTGCACTTCTGAGATGGTAACAGCAGGAAATGAAGTCAAATAAGGTCCATCCCTATTGGGGTGAAGAGTAGTCTCCGCGGGAATAGAGGTAGGAGTATTAGAGAGGATGATATTTTGATAGATTTTCTCAATTTTTTGTACAAAAAAGGAGGAGATGTCATCACATAGTGTCTGAGAAAATCTAACCGTAGTCTGACAGGATTTAGGGTTGGTAAAATCCTGTACTATTTGAAAAAGCATCCTAGCACTATTACCAGCCTGTTGTAGAGTTTCAGCAATGTGGATTTTACGGGCCAATTTAACATTTTTATGATAAATTGCCATGGCTGCTTTATAAGAAATTTTAGCTTGCTCATTATGTGAGCGTCGCCAAATTCGTTCCAATTTTTTGCAGGCACTTTTCTCCGCCCGTAAACTAGACGTGAACCAGCCTGTGGCAGACCTTTTAGGTGAAAATCTAAGAGGCTTAAGAGGAATTACTCTGTTGAGAAAGTTAATAACTGTAGAATCGAATAATTCCAGCTGCTGGTCCACATCCCCCTGCATACTGCTCCAGTCCCACCCCTCAAACAAAGAAGAAAGATGGTTGGCCGTTAATTTGTGCCAAGGTCTGTATTGGCGAGTTCCAGAGTTGTTAATAGTTGCCGGGAGATGTCCAATTGGACCCAACAGTTGGAAATTAATCATAAAATGATCAGACCAAGTGAGTGGCAAAGTTTCACCACATTTAATGTCTGGAGAATTGGAAAAAATGAGATCCAATGTGTGACCAGCAATGTGGGTGGGAGCCGTATTAATAATCTTTAGTCCCCCTACAGCTAGATCTTGTAAGCACAGTCTGGCATCTTGATTGGAAGCATCTTCACTGTGGATGTTAAAATCCCCAATTAGGAGGAATTTACGCGTGGTGATTAAATAGGGGGATATAAATTCAAGCAGTTGGCCAGTGAAGTTAGATGTTGATCCCGGCGGTCTATAAACTAAAGCACCTTTCCAAGTGCAACCTACAGATAGGTCCAATCTAAAAACAATACATTCAAAAGCTTCCGTCCCAATCTGATCGAGAATAGTGGCAGTCAGTTCCTCTTTATAAATTAAGGCTATGTCCCCGCCCGTTTTATTTATTCTATCCCGCCTAAGAATCCGATAGCCCTCAGGTATAGCAAGAGCGATAGCCGGAGTGGAGGAGGGTTTAAGCCAGGTCTCAGTAATGAAACCCAAATCTGGCTTCAAGTCAGTTAAAGCATCCCATATATCTGCAGAATGTTTGACCAAAGATCTAACATTGGCTAAAATACAGTTCCATACCTGGTGCTGTACAATAGGAAGAGAATACCTGTGATGGGCCAACTGAGGGGAATCAGGTGGGCATAAGCAGTCAGGTGATAGAGTAGAGAGTACTGTGGGACTGTAACAATGTAAACTTTGGTATTTGCAGCCCGGGCATGAAAAGGGACCTTCAAAAGGGCCATTGCACACAGTTGTACAGCACTTCTTATTTAACGAAAACAACTGCTCACGTGAATAGTGCAGAGCTGGATTAATCGCGAATCCTGATCCTATCAGCAAATTAGCAAGGTGTGTGGCGGCTGGCGGCGACCTGGCGCGGACGGGCGCAGACGGGATTGCCTCTGGCGCGCCTCCGGCGCGCCATCGGCGCGCCCGCTGCGCGCGTGCGCTGTGCGCTAGCATGGGACCGTTCTTAAAGCCCCCGTGATGTGAGCACTAGAGCGCTCACAAAGATGGCGCCCAATAATGTCCCAGCCTTGAGGAAACCCCGGAAGTGCTCGCTAAGCAGCGAGGATGAAGCCAAATTTTATGTGCAGGTATGAGGAGGAGCAACGAGGTAAGAACACACTTTTAAAAACACAATATTAAAAAAGAATACATAAACCTCCTATGAATACATAGACACGCAATTATAGGCAGTTATATCAGCAATCTGCTTCCCAACGTATTAGGAGTGGGGAATGCAGATAGTCAAGGTAGAAACAAATATATAGTAAACAGCTATCGGCGTTCAGTCAGCAAAACATGATTCCTCCAAGAATCAGCTATCGCGCTGCGCGCTAGCATGGGACCATTCTTAAAGCCCCCGTGATGTGAGCACGGGGGCTCACATCACGGGCTCCCCCGTGATGTAGTACATTGTTGGTCCCCCAGAGCCATTCAGATTTGATGTGATTAGAGTCACAGCCATTTTTTACCCACCCATGCCTCACATAAAAAGCAGAATAACAGCATACCTGATGAAAAAAATATTTTTTTAAAGGATTTCCTAGTAAACAATTAAACAGGCACTTTGGGTGACAAAAATAAATTACCTCTCATTAATGAGTATCACTTTATGCACTATGAAGTACCAGTATTCTTGTTAATGTAATATGGAGGCATGCTAACTAGCGCGTCGGCAGCTAGTACTTTGCTATTCTCCGCAGTCTGCAGCGGGGGCAGCTGTAATGGACAAGTATCTTATTCAAATGGTCCTGCTCTTCTTCAAAATGCCTTTCAATCTTACTCTGACTCCAAGGTAGATGAATAATAATGATACAACATCACACATGTCACATATAAAATGCGGATATCCTGCCATAAGTAGAGGGTGGGAAGAAACTATGCACTGCAGTATAGGGAAAGGCTTAGGGAACGGGATGTATAGATTGTCTTTGGCATGTTCGACACAGATTATCCCATCTGCAAAACTCAAGGCACTTCGTCCCACTTCACACCCTGACCTCATCCTCCACCAAAATGTATAATTATTTCCAACAACTATGGACCAGATGTAGGAAGCCAAATTGCGATTGCGTTTGCGATCGCAAACGCTGAAATTCACAGAATTTCAGTGTTTGCGATCGCAATTTGGCTGTGAGCAATGTAGGTAGGCAAATACCCTCTCACAAAATAAGGAATCGCAAAAACTGCAATTCCTTATTGTGTGCAAGCATTTAGAAAATCTCAATTAGCGATTCCCTAAATGCTATGCTAGTAGGCATTGCAAATTGCGATTTTGACTTACGGAATCGCAAATTGCCACCAACTTCAAGTTGGTAGTATTTTGCGATTTCTTTTAAAAAAGCACGTTTTTTGCTTTTTTTAAAGCGCCATGTGGCACACATACATGCCTTTAGGGCATGTATGTGCGGCACATGTGCACACATGCACATTTCAGGGGTGCAACAGGGTGTCATTTACAAACCCTGGCACCCTTGAAATTGCGCACGCAATTTGCGAGTACCATTTGGTTACTCGCAAATTGCGTGCGCAAATCCCATTCATTCTTATAGGCCTCTTGGCTCATAGGAATGAATGGGAAGGTATTCCTTGATTGTGAATCTCAATTTGCGATTCACAATTAAGGAATATTAAGGAATCGCTATTATTTTTGCGATTCCTACATACATTCCATTTTGCGAGTGCTTAATAGCGATTCGGTAGAAATCGCTATTAAGGACTCACAAAAATGCATTTAGCTACATCTGGCCCCTATATTCGCTTGGCAGTAAGGAAAGAAAGCTTAACTTGCTCTACTGCAGGGTATGTTAGAGGGATTAGGCTGGGTAAGTAGACATTTTACTAGAGAATAGTGGGGTGTCGCTGATCATCATTATGTGCCTATGCTTTGGCTTACTCAGTCGACAAATGTTGAAAGGGAAACATTTAAACAGGTGTAAATCTGTTACGGAAGCCATGAAACATATAAATCACTTGGCCAGAAAAATGTGGCGCATGCCAAGACAGGATTTTTCAATACTTTAAGCTGGCTGGAACAGAAATTAGGGAAGAAAAAAGGAATGAAGAACTAGGAAGTGACTGAGTGGGCACTGGGAGGGAAAGGAAGCGCACTTAGGGGCAGATTTATATTGGAGATGCGCCACTTTTACGCCACCGTTGCGTCACTTTTGTGACGCAGTGGCGGTGTCAACCCTGCGCCACGTTGCGCCATATTTACATCGTGACGCATCTATGGAGATGCGTCACGATGTAAAGCCCTGCGCCACGTAAAACCTGCGTCAGGTTTCACGTGGGCGTGTCGACTGAGGGGGGGGCGTTCCGTCGCAGGAACGCCCCTGAAAAGTGACTCAGTCAAATCTATAAGATTTGACTGAGTCACTTTCCCAACGCTGATGCGCCAAAACCCTGCGCCTGCTTGAAGCAGGCGTAAGGCTTGACGCACCATGTTAGGGATAGGGTAGGTTGGAACAGTGCTGGAGTTGCGTCGCGCTTGCGACGCAACTGAAGCACTGCGCCGACCTTACACCATCGGATGCGTCACGCATCTGTTTATTCCTGCGCCATGATGCGCTGCATTGTAAATGCGGCGCATCATGTGTGGCGCAAGGGTAAACTTGCGTGACGCATCATTCCTGGCGCATCCTTGCTGATTTGCAGGGATGCGCCAGGAAACATAAATCTGCCCCTTAGTTTTTACCTTGCCATGCATTGAAAACTTTGTAAATGCGACATTAACTCAAGCAGATGCACATTGCACAGCCAACACTGCAGTTCCCAATTGAGCCATGCAACAGCTAGGTCATGGGTGGCACTGATGAAATGCCATGGGAAGGGAAGGGATGGTTTGGTTACATTGTATTGTATTGTAATTGCATTTATACAGTGCTTACTACCCCTGACGAGGCTTCAAAGCACTTTTTCGGCGAGTAGAACACTATTCCGGAACCCATAAAGAATTAGTGTTGCATTAGTATAGTGAAATATGAAAATAATTTGAGTGGTGGATATGTTAGTCAGTTATTTGGAATCAGAAAGATAGTGGAGGGATAGAAGAGGGAAAAAGATTTGCACTTATAAAGCGCTTGTTACCCCTGATGGGGTGTTGAAATGTTTTTTTAGCGAGTAGCATGCTACTCCGGAACCCATAAATGATTAGTAGTGAATAAGTATAGTGAAATATGAAAGTAATTTGAGTTGTGGAAATTAGTCAGTTATATGGAGTGAGAATGATAGCGGAGGGACAGAAGAGAAAGAAAGGGTTTGCATTTATATAGTGCTTCCTACCCCTGATGGGTTTTGAAGTGTTTTTTCGGCAAGTAGCACACTATTCCAGAACCTATAAAGGATTAGTGGTGAATTAGTATAGTGAAATATGAAAGTAATTTGAGCGGTAGATATGTTAGTCAGTTATTTGTATTGAGAAGGGTAGCGGAGAGAAAGAAGATGGAAAAGGTTTGCATTTATATAGCGCTTGCCACCCCTGATGAGGTGTTGAAGCACTTTTTCAGCAAGTAGCACACCACTCTGGAACCTATAATGGATTACTATAGTGAAATGAGTGGGCATGTTAGTCTGTTATTTGGATTGAAAAGGATAATGAAGGGATAGAAGAGGGAAGGATTTAGACTTTATTTAATTTATTTATTTATTTTTTGCGGAGGTCATAGCAGTAGGAGTAGGCTTGGGAGGAGTAAAAGGGATGTGGAGGGGAAGAGTCAGAGGGAAGGATTTAGAAAGGTTTGTTTTGAGGGATCCTGCACCTGTATCCATATGTTCTCCTATAATGAAGCAGTCACCCTAACAGCGACTGACTGGAAGATTTCCTAATAAGGTCCTGAATGTCTTACTCATTCAATGAGCGAAATAGACTGTATTGGAAATCGAACATGCATGCACTGTGCCCCACAGATTGTTATGGATGGATTTCAAAGTAGCAAGACTGCAAGCCCTCGCAGTTCTAGCAGAGGCTCCTTCCTCCCTGAGATTAGAAGCATAGCTAGTACCAAATATACCAAGAGCTATTTCTATCATCGTGAGAACTAAAGGAACTAAAGAGAACAGCATATAATGTACAATTTGGGTTGCAACAGGGCACTAGCCATGCTTTTAATCTCAGGAAGGTTTTTGCTTAATTTGTAAAATTGTAAGTGTCTGTGCTGAATGATTACTCAGAGGCTTGAAGCTAGCACAGATAAATATCTTAATTGCTAAATATCATGCCTCCTTTGTCCACCACCAGACTCTCCCTGCCCCTTTATCTCACTCTTGCAGGTTCTTTTTCATTCCTGCTGTCTCCCACTGTCACTGTTTTTCTTACCTTTCTCTTCCTCCCACTTAGCTCCTTTTTAGGTTGAGCCTAAGGGCAGTGTGCATGTGCTGCTCGCTCTGCGAGGCATTCTGTATTAGGGTATGCACTGGAAGCCCTGCCCACTCTCCACCCATATTTGTCATTGGCTTGTGTCATTGTCCTTCATAAATGCTGGCTTCTGATTCGTAAGTAGGCTTGTTAGTTCCTCCTTGGTACCGCCTTGTCCACATTTGTTACCGCCCATAACAACTGGACCTTTTACTTGGCTTGTAACACAGTCGACGTTATATGTGGGTGAGCACTAATTTGTTTATGGCCTATGGGGACAAACACTGGCGCTGCTTTTTTGTTTGTATTTGCAGTGTGCCGTATAGAGCTATGCAGCTCTAACTTTAAAAGCAGCTGCCCCCTACCCCCACAGTACTCACTTCAAAATGGCAAGGCTTTTTTTTTAATTATTTTTTTTATTATTACTACAACTTATTACTACTTTTTAAATGAACGTAGCGTCCGCTTCATGGACACTGCGCATTATTTCACCTTTTGTTTTTTTTAAAAGAATGTGCAATCTGAGCTCGGCGCCTGCTTTAGGGATACCGCACTGTTTCTTTTTTGAAACTTTAATGGTGAGCGCGGCGCCCACTTCATGGATATTGCGCTCTGTTTCTTTTTATTCTTTTTTTTAAACTTTATTTGTGAGCGCGGTGCCCACTTCATAGACACCGCGCGCTACAATACAATAGGTCTTGCTTTTGCTAAAGTTTGACCTATTAGTATTGTAAATGACAATGCCTTTTCATATTATAAAAGGCATTGCCGTTTACAATGACAAAAGGTCAAAATCTCGCTATTGCGAGACCTATTGCATTGTAAATGCTTGTTTGTTTTTCTCTCTATTGTTCTGGGTCGAAGTCTGATGAGGAAAAGTAAGTGCTGGTCCCCCAAAAAAGAATGTCGGTGGGCCACAGATGCAACCACCGGCACAAAAGTAACTTCCGGTTTTAGCACAGGTGTGGAAATTCTGGCACAAAGTCTACAAAAAATGCTCGACTATCCCCTTTACCCTGATGATTTTATTAACATGGCTTGTTTATATCGCCTGGCTCTTTCACAATGCGACTGATACAGGTATCATTAAGAGGTAATGGGATCAGAGGCAGACAGTACATAATCCTTCAGACAAACGATGTGTATCTGGACAATGTTGACTCGCGACTGCCAGAGTGGGTCTGGCTTTCATCACCGCATCTCTGTACTAAAACTTGTAAGTAAGTCAAAGGGCCCACCTGCGCAACGACTCCTGCAAAACATATCAGAACCGAGGATAAATCCGCCGTCCTCCTCCACACCCACCCGCCACACACACTCCCTCCCAAAGGATCTACTTCTCCACTACCAGGAGATTGTTAAAAACTATAAAGCCTGAGTCACAATAAATAGGAATTTCGACAAAGGTTAGACATGCAACACTTTATCTTGACCTATTTTTGTTCTTCTATAATAATAAAAGGAGCAAATAATTGTGTGCGACATATTGAATGTAAACCAGGTATTGTATTGCCCACTTACTAAAGGCACATGCATCAACCAAAATTCCGGTCGCAAACGGACCGATTTGCAGAATCGGCCCCTTTGCGACCGGTATTTTGTCATTTGGGTTGCATCAACCCAAATGCAAATTGGCAAAATAGGTAATCATAAAATTTGCGATTACATAAATTGTGAATGCATTTAGGGAATCGCAAATTGTGATTCCCTATTTGGGATGCAACAAGCCTTTCCATGATGCAATTTCGCATTTAGGAAACGCTAATTACCATCAACTCCAAATTGATGGTAATTTGCAAAAACTTAGAAAAATGCACAAAAGTGCATTTTTCAAAGTGCCATGTGCCTTGGGGCATGTGTGTGCCCCACATATGCACACATGACAATTTTGGGGGTGCATCAGGGTGGCCTTTTGGCCCCCTTGCACCCTTGAAATTGCATCCCGAATTTGCGAGTACCTATTTGGTACTTGCAAATTGCGCATGCAATCCCCATTCATACCTATTTATTATCTTAATTGCAAATCACAATTTGCTATTCGCAATTAAGGAATATGTAGGAATCGCAAATATTTTAGTGAAACCTACATGCATAGGCAATTGCAATTTCATAATTGCGATTCCTTAATAATCGCAATTTAGGAATCGCAATTGTCTACCTTGATGCATGTGCCCCTAAAATTCTAAAACAACGAAAAGCAAGCACAGTCCACAATCCACATATTGAATCTGTTCTCTGTGCAAATTTATATGAGACTGGATGACAACATGCTGTACTCCATGCCTGCTGCTTAGAAAATGTTATTGATTGAAATACGTGTCTGCTGATAGCGCTATCAGTAGAAAAACGTACATTTAGTGAGTGTGTATTTTCTTTGAAAGATTAAAGGTTCTACTCCAGACTGTATCTTTTCAAATGATGATGTCTTAATATCAGATCGGGGGTGATGATTGACTGGAATTTTGACAGAAACCTCCCCTTTGAAAGTTTAGAAAGGAAATGCAGACGTTCTGCCAATATTAAGGGAAGAGTCATAGTTTTACAAAACTTTGTACGCCTGGGGCAGAGCAGCTGTGAGAAATCGAATGTCAGAATATGAGAAAGAGTGTGAAAAGCGCTTGAGGTACTTGGGCAGGTCGGGTAACCATTATACCAGTTTATCACCATAGTAAATCCACTTTAATTATAATTATTTATGGTTTATGACTTTTGGGGACAAAGTGCATCGGTTTTCTAACGCCAAGCTGAATGCCTATAAAACAATAACACATCATTTACAATGTTCTATTGATTCAGAAAATTACTAGCTATACCACTCAATGTCAATGAATTATTGTCTCTTTTGTCGACTATTAAAATGCATGACATTATTTTTAGTTTCTAATGTATCTACTTTGTTTTCCTGTTGATTTTGGGAGAGATTTACCATTTTTTCATGCAGCGCACTGCAGTAGCCGCAAATGCTGTGCTGCACTGCGTGAAAAGGAGAAAGGAGGAGAGCGCCAAATTTACTAAAATAAGGCACTCTCCTCTCCCTTGCGCCTGCTCTGAAATCAGCAGCTGTGCGCCTCGGAGACACCCTTGTGCCAGGGCACAAGGGTGTCCCCATGAGAGTAGCATAGGTTTTGTACTGGAAGGGTACCCTTCCAGTACAAAATACTATGCAGAGACTCACTTCAAACCTATTACCTCTTTGTATGTGTGCTGTACAGTGCAGCACACATGCAAAGTTGCAAAAGGAAGGAGAAATTAAAGTTTTTCTCCTTCCTTGCACCTAGTTTGAAAGGGCGCAGTTTTCTCACGCTAAACCCTGTTTACTTTGTTTAGTAAATTGGGTTTAGTGTGAGAAACCTTGGGAGGTTGTATGGGAACACCCATGCTCCACCCATTGTACACCCCTTGGCGCTAAGTAATCCAGAGCAGCGCATAGCGCTACTTTGCATTACTGTCCCATTGTTTCCTGCGCTAAACAAGTTTAACACTAAAAAGTAAATTTGGAAAAAAGATTTTGTGCTGATTTGCATCACTTTTGTGACACAAATATGATGTAAAATCTTAGTAAATCTCCCCCTTTGAGTCTAGTTGCGGCTTCCAGTGGCCGAATTGGTACGCTCTAGAGGCCTCAATTATGAGGTTTTACCGTAGGGCAGCCCCACAAGCCTTCCTGCAGTGCTGCCCTACAGTAAAAGAAAAGGGCAGGAATGCGTCATATTTATCAGAAATGGTGCATTCCTATCTTTTTCGCTGGCACACAATAGACTGCTGTGCGCGAATACAGGCACCTTTGCACCATAGTGCAAGGGTGCCTGCGCTGCGGCAATGATTATTTTTGTGCAGGAAGGAAAACCTTCCTGCATAAAAATAATCACAAGAAGCTTTTTCCTCATTCTATGTGTGATGCAGAATGCAGCACACATAGAAAAAGGGAAGATGAGGAGAAATAAAGATATTGCTTCTCGTTGTGCCTTACTTATGCCTCCCCTGGGGAGGCATACGTTTTTGCCACTGCCTCAGATTTACGATTTCTCGTAAATCTGGGGTGGTGCCAAAAAGCCATGGTTGTTGATGGGAACGCCCCCAACAACACCTACTGCACACCCTTTAACGCAGAAAACTGCATTGAAGGGAACGATATTTAGGAGGCAGCATTAAGCCAAAAAAAGTGGCTTCGTACTGCCTCATGAATAAGGAGTAGGCTCCTGCGCCAAGGAACATCACAAAAAGGGATGTTCCAGCAGTGCAGAGGTCTCATAAATGAGACCCTAAGTGAACAAGAAAAGCAGCGTAGCCAATAGGTCTCGCCCAAGAGATATCAATTGGCTTTTTTTTTCTTCTTTTTGTCGTGTTTTAAAGCAGTGCAGCAGCTGTGCAGAATGGCTGAAAATTAAAAAAAGAGCTCTATGAGGTGGTCAACGCTGTCCATGTCATAGAGCTTTTTACGGCTCTGTATAGTAATATAGTCCCCTTGGTGTGAGTGCCTCACAAATAAATACAGAATGAATACTTGCTTGTTTCCCCCTTTCGAAGGTTAACAAAATGTTACTTCTGGTTCAGGGGGTGGGACTTCCTTGTATGCTTGAGTCAATGCAGGACTATTCCGGAGCAGTTGATTCACTACTTTACATATGAGAGTGAAGAAGGGCTGCACTTTACATATAAAGAAAGATTTTGTTTTGTCATTTAGTTCAAAGTTTTTATGACCTGTATGCCTCCATAATTGAATAGCAACTACAACACCGACAAAAAGGACCTAAAAGCCTATCCTGAGGCAGCTGAATGTTTGTTCAGCTGCAGGTCACCTTTAACAAGTCCAATCGTCTTGACTCCATTTTGAAATCTCAGCCCCACAGGGCATTATCCTGGTTTCATGATTTATGGCCATATAAGACTAAGGGCCTGATTTCGATGTTGGGCTGAATTCCTTACGCCTGACACTGACTCAGTCCTGGGACCGACTGACACCCTTCGGCGGTCCCGACCACCTCATTAGGATGCGATTGAACACTGTTCAGTAGCATTCCTACATTCCACTAAATTCCGTAAACCGTCCATAATGCATACTCCCATAGTGAAATGGGAGGTGTAGTTCATCCTCGAACCCCGTGGCAGGCACCTCAAGGTGGAAACCATGTTGGAAACCATGCATTGTAATCTCAAGGGCGGAAAAGCCCGCCCTTGAGATTACTGGCAATATTCCGACTGGCCGATGGGGCCTCCAAGCCCATCGGAACCCAGCCAGAATGACCGGCCAGTTTACTTTCCAGCCACCTATATCTTAATTAGGCGGTCGGAAAGTAAACAAGATTTACCTTTATGATCGAGGGGTTTTACCCTACCTGGTAACTCCTAAAAATCTGCAAAACTGTTTAACCTGGAAATAAGAGTTGATGAGCAGAATAGAATTACTGTTTCGTGAGGGATCAAGCCTTAGGGAGGGGGGAAAGAGAATGACTCCTGTGCAGGGGAACTGTCATAACTTTATTGCTGTGTGGACTTTTTGTCCCAAAGGGTTGAGGAGGCAGCCCCTAGCATCGCCATCACCTGTCCCGAATCCTAAAGCACTATATAGTCCGTTTGATGGTCCGGCTTCACGGGACATGCCCGGGCAAAGCCCCTGCCGAGGTAGGCCCATTCTGCACCCATCAGCGACAGGAAGAGGCGAGGCAGGGCCACCTCACTTGGCTTGTCTTTTTGGTGTGTGGGTGTCTGTTGTTGTTGGAACTGATCGAACAGCTGTGAACATTCGCCTTGACCCAGGACTCATCTGGAGGTTTTTTCTTCCTCATTATTGTGAACTTGTTTTTTGGGGACCGCTGAGCAAGCTATTAACTTTGCCCTAATCTCAACAGTTGCTTTTGTGAATGTCTCTTCTGGATATGGACAGGGTTTTAGTTTGGGCCTGCTGTTGTAGGGCTTTGTCTTAGTTGTTGGAGTCTGGTTTTGAGGGCTCACCTTCCATGCTGGTGTGGGGCGTATGGTGATAAGAGGTTCGAATAAAATGGGGAAAAGAAAAGTGTCTTCTGCTACAGTTCCCCCCACCCCCACGTTGTTCCTTGTGTTTCAGCTATAGAATGCTTTTTAAACCGTACGGTGGCTGTGGTATCTAAAGAAATAGAGCTGGCAGAAAGAAGGCTTTCCTTGTTCAGGGAATGCCTTTCCATTTCCACCACACTGCTCACCTAATCGTAGTATGGCCCCAGGAACACCCCAGGGTTTAAGTATCTCAGGTGATTTGGTATGACAAGGGGAGGGTTAAAATGGGGCAGGGGGCACTCTACTTTATTGTAGGGAGGGAAGGTAATGTTATAGCTCTAAAAAATACTAATCGGGCAACAAAAAAAAATCACACTTTGTAATCATGACAGGGCAAATAAAAGACATGTCAGCAACCTTGCTGTAATTCATGCAGGCACCAGAAATGTAAAAATGTGATGTGCTGTTTTCCTGCAGCAGAGTAGCAAAACACAGTTTCTCTTTACTGACTTATCTGCTGAACTGCCACAGAACCAAGAAAGTGAGTGGAGGGGGCAGGGGGATCAGCGGCAAGACTGACTTTAGGGTCTACCATTGTTACTAAACGTTGTTCTTTACACAACCTCTGAGAGTAAAATGGGTCCGAGTCCTCAGTGCTGGAAGGGAGGAGATGAAAGAAGAATGTCTGTGTGGGGGAGTATTGGGGTGGTTGTCTTTCCACCCGTGGCTGATAACGGAGGGTGGGAATCAGCTGTACAAAGAGACATTTTGGATAAATTCACAGCTGCTCAAAGGCATCTACAGAAAACGCCTTTATCTGAAGGGCATTCATCAGGGAGGCCTGCCGTGCCCAGACCATTGTCCCCCGATCCCCCATCTAAGCAGGGGGAGGGGCAGCACCCTGACACTTCACTGCTTTCTGAGAAATCAATAATACAACGCCACCTCACCGTTGAGGCGCAGACACATCGACTAAAATAAACACCAATATCTTGCATCTTGTACCAGGAGAAAGGTCAAAGGTCAACCCGAAGATAAAACTAAATTCGTAAAACAAAAAACGTCCGCGAGGACAAAACTCACACTTTTATATGGTGAAAACTTGCTTCACTGACACACATGATCTTTGTTTTTAATCAATTAATCACATTTTAATTAAAACCAACAGAAACAATGTTCATAAATCTAAGTACCTGAGCTGGGGCAGCAACACGAGGAGTGCCGTGGCTTGGATTTCAGTTGAAAGCATCAGGGATTGGTCGATAGGGTGTGTGTAACTCTCCCCTCCAGAGTTACTGTACTAAAAAAACTAAATATTAAAACAGCTCATGGAGATACGAAGAGGGCTCAGAACACAAGCAGGAAACTAACAAAAAAAAGTCCCCCAAAATGAAGAGATAAGCACTAAAGTGGAACAATACCAGAAGTTGACCCTGCTCCGTGGGAGGAAACAAATGAGCACAAGGCGGAGCAAAGAGGAAAGACTGCCTTCTAGCAAGCAAGCCTTTTTAAAGGACAATGTAAGTCACAAATCAAAAGTCAATGGGTGGGATGTAAGCCCACAAAGTCTATACAGCATGTCTCGAAGAGACAGCGCAGGCACTGCCTATGCTTGACCTAAAAAGATAGAGTCACTGTTTTCTGACAACGATTAAAGGGAGCTTCCAAAAGCAAAACATGTGGGCTTGGAAAAACAGCTACCCTTCAGAAATTGTACATTTAGAAGCTAGACAGAATGGTTAGTGAAGGTGAATGACCTTGTAGGTCAAACAAGTAGGAATGTCTATGTGTAATGGAAGTGAACAGAGGATGCCCAGTATTGGGGACACATGAAAAATCTTGGTAACAAAAGTTACCAGCATGGCAGCAGATTCAAAAATAGGCTTTAGAGAGATGAGAAAAGATTTATGCGCTCAATGAGAAATAAGGTCCCACCTAGATAATATATGGTAGCAGTGCCAACATTGCTGTTTTAAATTCATCAGTTAAATACACCACATATTGAGATTGATGTCTATAGCAATTTAGTGGTGCCAAACCCCAAATTACAGGGGTTGTGACTGCTAAATCACTTTTTCTTATGTGCTAACCCCATTTTTTTATTTCCAAAATGGGTTTAGAAGCCAGTGCCAAAGTGTCATTTGGAAGGGGCACGTTAAAGGCGTTTCTTCCAAACTGCAAATTGGAAAGGTATGTGTCAATGGTTTGCAACTGTAATTTCAGCCACAAACTATTCCTCTGTTACTGACTACAAAGTTAGGATCGTAACCGATTCGTAAAGGGAAAGCGGTCCTGTTTGGACCCCTTGCCCTTAGGGAGTTGGTATGGCAGTTTCAATTGGAATAAGATTTTTTCTTTTTAATGCAGCCTGGGTTTCTTTAAGGAAGTTTGACTGCTTAAAAAACGCTTTGTAAACCAATCACAAAGATGGTGATGTACTGTCCTTGTATAGAATAATTCCTCTGATTGTAGTCAGTCACAGAGGCTCAAAAATTGTGAGGTGCCTAATATTAATTAAGCAGGTCATACTACTACCAGGGGTGGGCGTAGTGGGGCTACGTGGAGCAGCGCGTAGTGTGCCCAAATCTACACACGCTCGCGCGCTCCGCGTAGCACCACTACGCGCCGCCCGCCTCCCGCCCACCCTCCTTTTAAAATAATGTCATGTATGCTAAAATAATTAAATATAAAGACTTACCTGCAGCGCGACGTCTCCGGGGCTCCCTCTTCCTCGTTCACAACTTCTTGTCACAAATGCGCATGCGCGGACGCCCGCGAATGCTCATTTCTCGCATGCGCAACTTTTCCCACAACATCTTTTTTGTGACAGTTAAAAGCCAGTTGTTGCTGGGCTACAGAGCTCAGCAGTCAAAGCAAAAATTCTTGGTTGAGGATAGTATGTCTTTTGTTTAACAAATCTGGTCTTTGATGATACTCCCAGGCCCAGCAGACTCTGGTACAACGTTTGGCCATCGTGGATTGGTCACTTTGGGTGCCTGGCTGCAGATAGTGGCAAAACATCAACAGTGGCTACCAACTTGCCGGTTTGGGCATCTTCAGCTCTTTTGGCCCTGGAGCTGGTTCCAGGGGATCAGCCATCAAGTCACTGCTTCAAACTGGAGCCAGGAATCAACTTTTCCCTGAGCCACATGGCACAGTCCAAACTGTACTAGCCCAAAGTGCAGCATGTTCTATCCTTCCAATGGTGCACCCTCTCTTCAATCAATCAATCAATCAATCAATCAGTGACACTTATAAAGCGCGCTACATACCCATAGGGTCTCAAGGCGCTGGGGGGGGGGGGGTGCCGCTACTGCTCGAACAGCCAGGTCTTCAGCTTCTTCCTGAAGGAGAGGTGGTCTTGGGTCAGGCGCAGGTCGGACGGGAGGCAGTTCCAGGTCTTGGCGGCCAGGTAGGAGAAGGACCTTCCTCCTGTAGTCGCTCTTCGGATGCGGGGGACGGCGGCGAGGGCGTGGTTGGCTGATCGGAGGTGGCGTTTGGGAGCGTAGAAGTTGACTCGGCTGTTGAGGTAGCTCGGGCCTTGGTCGTGTAGGGCTTTGTGTGCGTGGGTGAGGAGGCGGAAGGTGATTCTCTTGTTGATGGGGAGCCAGTGAAGGTCTCTCAGATGTCCTGAGATGTGGCTGGATCGTGGGATGTCGAGGATGAGTCTGGCTGAGGCGTTTTGGATCCGCTGGAGTCTCTTCTGGAGCTTGGCGGTGGTCCCGGCGTAGAGGGCGTTGCCGTAGTCCAGTCGGCTGGTGACGAGGGCCTGGGTGACGGTCTTCCTGGTCTCAGTGGGGATCCACCAGAAGATCTTCCGTAGCATGCGTAGGATGTTGAAGCACGCCGAGGAGACGCTGCTGACTTGCCTGGTCATGGAGAGGGAGGAGTCCAAGATGAAGCCCAGGTTTCGTGCATGGTCTGTCGGTTTGGGTGCGGTGCCCAGGGCGGGAGGCCACCAGGAGTCGTCCCAGGCGGAGGGAGAGGAGCCCAGGATGAGGACCTCCGTCTTGTCCGAGTTCAGTTTCAGGCGGCTGGTCGTCATCCACTCGGCTACCTCTTTCATCCCTTCGTGTAGGTTGGCTCTGGCGGCGGCGGGGTTGTTGGTCAGGGAGAGGATCAGCTGGGTGTCGTCGGCGTAGGAGATGATGCTGAGGTGGTGTTTGCGTACGATGGCCGCGAGGGGGCTCATGTAGACGTTGAAGAGGGTGGGGCTCAGGGATGATCCTTGGGGGACGCCGCAGATGACTTCGGAGGCCTCTGACTTGTACGGTGGTAGGCGGACTCGCTGTGTTCTTCCGTCGAGGAAGGAGATGATCCATTCCAGCGCCTTGTCCTGGATTCCGATGTTGCTGAGGCGCCGTACCAGGGTGCGGTGGCAGACCGTGTCGAATGCCGCGGAGAGGTCTAGGAGGATGAGGGCCGCTGTTTCTCCATTGTCCATCAGGGCTCGGATGTCATCGGTGGCGGCGATGAGGGCGGTCTCGGTGCTGTGTTTGGCTCGGAAGCCGGACTGTGAGGGGTCGAGGGATCCGTTCGTCTCGAGGAAGGCGGCCATCTGCTTGTTGACGGTCTTCTCGATGACTTTGGCTGGAAACGGGAGAAGCGAGATGGGGCGGTAATTCTTGAGGTCGGTGGGGTCCGCTGTTGGTTTCTTGAGTAGAGCGCTGAGTTCGGCGTGTTTCCAGCTCTCGGGGAAGATGGCGGTGTCGAAGGAAGTGTTGATGATGTCTCGCAGGTGGGGTGCGATGACAGCGTCGGCCTTGTTGAAGATGTGGTGAGGGCAGGGGTCGGTTGGTGATCCGGAGTGGATTGAGTTCATCGTGCGGATGGTGTCTTCGGTGCTGATCGGGGTCCAGGCGTGGAGGGTGGTGGTGGGGGGGGGTGGCTGGTCGGTCGTGGTGTGCGTTGGCTGGTTGTTGAAGCTGCTGTGTATGTCTGTGATCTTGTTGTGGAAGTAGGAGGCGAGGGAGTTGCAGAGGTCTTGCGATGGGGTGATGTCGTTGTTTCCTGCGTTGGGGTTGGAAAGCTCTTTCACGATGTTGAAGAGTTCCTTGCTGTTGTGTGCGTTGTTGTCCAACCGGTCCTTGAATGCTGTTCTCTTGGCGGCGCGGATCAGCTGGTGGTGTTTCCGGGTGGCAAGTTTGTAGGAGGTCCTGTTGTCCGGTGTCGGATTCCTTTTCCAGACTTTCTCGAGGGCTCGGCAGTTCTTCTTGGAGCTCTTGAGTTCGTCGGTGAACCATGGGGCCTTCTTGCTGCCGGGTCTGCTAGGCGGGGTCCTCAGCGGGGCGAGTTCGTCCGCGCAGTTGCTGATCCACTTCGTGATGTTATCGGCGGCCTGGCTGGGGTTCGCTGAGCTGGCCGGAGGGTGTTGGCTCAGGGTGGTGGCGAGCTGGTCTGCTGTGATCTTGTTCCAGCTTCTGCGGGCGGTGTGTTGCTGGTGTTGGTGGGTCGTCGTTCTCTTGAAGGTGAAGTGGACGCAGCTGTGGTCCGTCCATTGAAGCTCTGTGGCGTGGCTGAAGTCGATGTCTGTGCAGGATGAGAAGACGGCGTCGAGTGTGTGTCCGGCGAGGTGGGTGGGGGTGGACACCAGTTGCTTGAGTCCCAGGTTGGCGAGGTTGTCGAGCAGGGTGCTGGTGTTGTGGTCGTTGTTGTTCTCCAGATGGAAGTTGAGGTCTCCGAGGAGGATGTAGTCAGCGGAGGGGAGGGCATGCGGGCTGACGAAGTCGGCGATGTCCTCGCTGAATTGCGTGCGTGGTCCAGGGGGTCGGTAGATCAGGGTGCCTCTGAGGGTGGTGTTCGGGTTGGTGTGGATCTGGAAATGCAGGTGTTCGGCGCTGGTCAGGGTGTTGTCGGTGCTGGTCGTGACACGGATGGTGTTCCTGTGGATGATGGCGATGCCTCCTCCCATCTGGTTGGCGTTTCGGTCCCTCCGGACGACCTTGTAGCCCTCTGGGATAGCGATGGCGATGTCGGGAGCTGAAGAGGCGTTCATCCAGGTCTCCGTGAGGAAGGCAACGTCAGGGGCTGTGGTGTCTAGAAGGTTCCAGAGTTCGATGGCGTGTCTGTGGACGGAGCGGGTGTTGAGCAGGATGCACTTGAGGTGGGTGCTGCTGGTGTTCGACTTGGCGGGTGCTGGTGCGGGGCTGGTCCGGATGCAGGTGAATTTGCAGGCGTGGCAGCTGAAAGGTCCGTGGGTATGTCTTGGAGTGGCTTGATGGCATTCCGGTAGTCGGCCGGTGTTGAGAGCGAAGAGGGTGGCGGCGGAGTACGTCTGGCGGGTCGGTCGGGGTCTTCGGGGGCCAGGGGTCCTGGCGCTGGTCGCGATCCGGTCGCGGACGGGCGCAGACGGGCTTACCTTTGGCGCGCCTTCGGCGCACAATCGGCGCGCCCGCTGCGCGTGACCGCTGCGCGTTCGCACGGTCGCCATATAAGGCGAAGTGCGCGGGTGGGCGGAGCAGCTGGGAGGCGGGAGCGGGGAGGGAACAGAAGAGAAAAGGGGCGGGGCTGATGGCGGTGGCGGGAGGCGGGAGCGGGGAGGGAGAGCGGAGGGCGGCGAGGTAGGCGGGCACACAGGAAGGAGACAGGCACAAATGAAAAAACACGAAGAAAAACGGGGCACTGGGTACAGGCAACAATGCAGGTCAAAAACAGAGGCAAAACAGTAGACAAACGCTCTTACGGCAACCAAAGAAAAACAAGCACAAATTTCCGACAGAAATCGGCAAACCAAGGGGAGCGCTCAAGGCGGCAGCGAGGCCGGCGCTGGGGCAGAGGCAGGCACAGGGGCACACGCAGCAGCTGGTGGCCGTGCGGCGCGGGGGTGTCCCACAAGTGGGTCACACTCACCTGCGTCGCACGGTCGCCATTTAAAGGCCAAGTGCGCGGGTGGGCGGAGCAGCTGGGAGGCGGGAGCGGGGAGGGAACAGAAGAGAAAAGGGGCGGGGCTGATGGCGGTGGCGGGAGGCGGGAGCGGGGAGGGAGAGCGGAGGGCGGCGAGGTAGGCGGGCACACAGGAAGGAGACAGGCACAAATGAAAAAACACGAAGAAAAACGGGGCACTGGGTACAGGCAACAATGCAGGTCAAAAACAGAGGCAAAACAGTAGACAAACGCTCTTACGGCAACCAAAGAAAAACAAGCACAAATTTCCGACAGAAATCGGCAAACCAAGGGGAGCGCTCAAGGCGGCAGCGAGGCCGGCGCTGGGGCAGAGGCAGGCACAGGGGCACACGCAGCAGCTGGTGGCCGTGCGGCGCGGGGGTGTCCCACAAGTGGGTCACACTCACCTGCGTCGCACGGTCGCCATTTAAAGGCCAAGTGCGCGGGTGGGCGGAGCAGCTGGGAGGCGGGAGCGGGGAGGGAACAGAAGAGAAAAGGGGCGGGGCTGATGGCGGTGGCGGGAGGCGGGAGCGGGGAGGGAGAGCGGAGGGCGGCGAGGTAGGCGGGCACACAGGAAGGAGACAGGCACAAATGAAAAAACACGAAGAAAAACGGGGCACTGGGTACAGGCAACAATGCAGGTCAAAAACAGAGGCAAAACAGTAGACAAACGCTCTTACGGCAACCAAAGAAAAACAAGCACAAATTTCCGACAGAAATCGGCAAACCAAGGGGAGCGCTCAAGGCGGCAGCGAGGCCGGCGCTGGGGCAGAGGCAGGCACAGGGGCACACGCAGCAGCTGGTGGCCGTGCGGCGCGGGGGTGTCCCACAAGTGGGTCACACTCACCTGCGTCGCACGGTCGCCATTTAAAGGCCAAGTGCGCGGGTGGGCGGAGCAGCTGGGAGGCGGGAGCGGGGAGGGAACAGAAGAGAAAAGGGGCGGGGCTGATGGCGGTGGCGGGAGGCGGGAGCGGGGAGGGAGAGCGGAGGGCGGCGAGGTAGGCGGGCACACAGGAAGGAGACAGGCACAAATGAAAAAACACGAAGAAAAACGGGGCACTGGGTACAGGCAACAATGCAGGTCAAAAACAGAGGCAAAACAGTAGACAAACGCTCTTACGGCAACCAAAAAAAAACAAGCACAAATTTCCGACAGAAATCGGCAAACCAAGGGGAGCGCTCAAGGCGGCAGCGAGGCCGGCGCTGGGGCAGAGGCAGGCACAGGGGCACACGCAGCAGCTGGTGGCCGTGCGGCGCGGGGGTCGTGCAACTTTAAAGCCAGCAGGGTAGTGCTCATCAGTTCCCTCTCTTAATCCACCATGTACTAAGGTCCAGGGTGCCAGGGGTACCCATTTGTTTCTGGGAAAGTGACCAGTGGGGTCAATGCAGTAACTAGCCAATGGGCTAGTACGTCCCCTCTTCTTTGGTGACAAAGTTCTGGTGATACGTAACACTTGGCAATCCTAGAGTGCAATATTCTTGCCACTCTCAAAATTTCAGGACCTTCTCCTGACTGTGAGGTACTTGATACCAGCACCAGAGGTGTGGTTAAGTAAGGGCTACACGACCACAAGAAAACCAGCTTGGGGACAAGTTTTACCTCTCTGTCCCTGTCTCCAACTTGTCTACATGAACAATGGGCAGCCTGCTCGGAGTGTTATCATGAGCAGCCCTTCAAATGTGGCTTCCCAATTGAAGCTCACATTTTCCGTTAACACTCAGAGTGGTCTTCCTGGGTGAGGAGGTCACACCACATTCTGCGGCAACTGCCTTTGATCCTAAACCTGGGAGTTGTTCATACATCTCCCCAGGTTGGCAGAAAGCCGTCGTGTGCTAGAGACCCTGCGTGAGGCCACTGGACTAGCTGGGGCACAGAGCGGCTGCTTTCTCAAGGTTTCTTAACTTTAATAGTGGCATTAATTTCGACCTGGGCATCCAGTTGGATTCAATGCAACAATTAATTTGTTAGCTTACAGTACCATAGTTAGGTAGTCCCATTCAGAAGTTATCCAGGCTGGGATGCCATCCAGTAACCCTGAATAAGCCAATGAGGATACTAATATTTCCTCAGCAAAACAACAACTTTAAGGGTTTTGCTGCTAATACATATATGAACTTATATGTCCTGCTTAACAATATACAACTTCCACCAGAGCTCTATAGGCCTTCCATAGGGAAGACTTACATATATTACTAAGGGAGTGGTGACTTTGCATTAGGTTATATGGCAAAGTCAAACTAGCAGTAGAACCACTGCCCTTCTTGTCCTTTGTCACACTCAGGGTGGCACAGGCAGTGCTGCATCCCTGGGTGTACAGTATGCCTTACATGCCCTTAGTACCCAGGGTACTATATAGTAGGCTCTTATATGTAAGTCATCACTTGCCAGTTAGGGACATCCAATTCGACATACCTTTCATAATGGAACAGAACACTGGCACTAATGTCTGGTTAGCAGGCTTCAGTGCAGACTCAGAGCCAAAACACCAGCAGCTACTTGACGCAATGGGGAGAAAAACTTTGGGAAGCCTGCAAAAATCCTGCTTCCTTACAGTATAGGTTTGATGCCACCTATTGAGGAGCCAGCAGCAACCCCATTACCATGAGAAGTCTTGTTAATTGTCCTAGAAGAAACAAAAAACTGAGAATCAATCTTCCGGTGATAATCTTTGCACTAAATTGTGCTATTTTACTTGAAGATTATATAGTTATAAAAATAAAGTATTGCCCCAGCCTAGAACACAGCCTGCTTAAGTCACATGACCAAACACTTAACCTCTTCACCAGAACAATGGGCCTTTTTGGCCTGTCCTATGAAATTACAGTCTGCAATGTGATGGTCTTTATTTTAGTTTGTTTTCTTTTATTTAACTTTTTGTAAAGTACTTCTAACATATTTATTTATTGTTTTATTATATAGAGCAAAACAAGGCCCAAATGGTTGGCAGCATGGTTCACCAAAGAGCATTTTATTTTTGCAAGAAACCTGTGATAACGAGTAGACAAATGTATATATCAAAATATATACAGCGCACTACAGAAGAATCATAGATAGTCATTGTCGGGGCACGTGGCTTCACCGGGCTGCAAAATGGCTGCTCTTTAGGGGGATGTGCCAGCTGAACATCCATTCTGCCAACTATCCGGCAAAAGGAGGACCACCCGATGCTGATAAATGAATGCACAGAGGTAATTTATGCCCAGGACCATGATGCCGTAGTTTGGAATTCAGAGATTGCTCCTGGAGCCTGCTGCAGAGGGCTGCAGGGTGAGGTCTATGAATGCCCTAATGTGGCCTATCCTGTGGAGCACCATAGGCTGAGGTGGATTGCTCCAGGCTGACCTAGCCTGTCTCGGCTTGGGGGGTGACCACGGCTACCGGCTGCTGCTGATTGCCACCTGTTCCTGACCACATTTCCCTGGGCGCATGCCACTGTGGGCCTGGTGGCTGCTCCTGGGCCTGGAGGCTGTGCTGCAGAGTGTGGCCCGCGACCCTCCTGGGCATTTTGGAACTACAGCTGGCGTGCGGCCACTGGGGCTTTCTCGGAGCCCGAGAAGGGTTGAGGATGGCTGCATAGGCGGCCGGGACCAACACGGGAAGAATCGGCATGCCTGAGCCTACCTGTGATGGCCATTAAGTGTGCCAGGCTCTGGGCATCGGGCCTTCCACTTAGACTCCCCAGGAACCGCAAGGCTGCTTGCTGTTCTCTGGCTGGCGGACAGCCTTGCTGGCTGCTAAGCCCCTTGGCTGCATGTCTTCCGGACCCCGGAGAGCTGTGATCACCTGCTTGTGGGGGACAAGAACTGTGTCGACCCAGCTCCTGCGGGCCCTGTTACATGGTGCAAGTTCTGAGCTGGGGGGTAGCCTCCAATGCCTGTGCTTGCTCGCTGTCATGAACAGTGCCTGCCAAATTGGGCACTGTGTCCTGCTTGGACCCCATTGCGTCTGCTAGGCCATAATATGATGCTGCCATCACCCTTGCAGCTGACAACCTCACCAGGCACCATACACCATCACAGGGCACCAACTTGGTAATCTCGATTTTGTGGCATTGCCTGACCACTGTCCTTTCTCTACTTTGCGGGCCTGAGAGGAGGTGGACCTTCTGGTGCTCTGTACTGGGGAGCCCCCACCTCCTGGAGATCCCAATGTTCATCAACCCGCCTTCATCATTTCACACCGCCACCTTGCTTCAGCCTACGATTTCCATGGGAATTCTACACTAGCCCTATTGCAGAGCCAGCTGGTGCCCACTGGCGTAGAGAGCGGCCCAGGGTATGGTGGGGCTTTGCAGTCCATCCGTTCAGGGCTTCCATCAGATACTCTAGGTCGCCTACTACTGAGGGCTGATGACCTGAAGTACCCAGTGGCCTGACCAGCGACATCTACCACAATGTGCTTCCTCTTGCCACTGAGAATTTGCTCATTGGTCGCCCACACCGGCTGTGCTGGCTGTCATAGATACTAGCAAGCACGACGCCAAACAGTCTAAACTCTCCGGCACCTCGCTTGCCACGCAGAGCAAGACCATTGCTCTGAGCCCTGTGCGGTCTGCCAAAAGGATGACGATCCACACAATATTTACCTTAGAGAGCTGCATGCAGATGTGAAGACAGGCCTAGAAACTATAGATACTAAGCTAGATCTACTTACCAACCAATTAGACTACATAAAGCAACACGTTGAAAAACATGTAATTAGACTAGATCATCTGGAAAACCGGGTTTCTGATGTGGACGACCTTCATGAGTTCTCCAAGGAGCACTTGCTATGTATGGACAAGGTTCTTGACCTCATAAGAGGCTAAATAGAGAGTTTGTAGGCGAGATCCAAACGCAACAATCTCCAGATCACTGGGATCCCAGAATCAATCGCAATTTCCAAAATGGAGGATTTTGTGGAGACCTTGTTGAGAGATCTCTTTGGTGAGGCCCCTCGGCTAACCCGGGTGCACTGGCTCATCCAGTTGGTGCCTGTTTATTAAACTACCAGGACAACAATGGGGTCCTACTCTTGGTGCAGGAGCATGGCTCGATCCAATATCAAGGTAATACCATTTCATTTTATCCAGACTTCATGTTGTCAGTGCAGGCTGCCTGCCGCGACCTCTTGCCCGCTAAGAAACCTATTCAAAAGGCTGATATATCATATACACAACTATACCCAGCCAAGCTGCAAGTCTCTTTCGAGGGCAAAATGCACATTTTTACAGATGCCAGATCTTCGAGGAAGAGGTGTGGCGCAGCGGCCAGGGCGACTGACTCCGGAATCTGGGGATCACGGTTCGATCCACGGTGCCGGCACCATGTGACTCTGGGCAATGGCTTGTTTAATCTTCCCGACGGCCCCAGCGCCTAGAGACTCTTACGGGTGATTGTTCTCGCTTTACAAATGTGGATTATTAATATTATTAAGTATGCTAAACATGTCACAAGTGACGGAGGTTCCCAGAGAGCTCACCCAGTGCCTCTGCAGAGGCCGAGGTTAGTGACAATGACTGAACAGCTGCCGCAGCAAGCTGCCCTCATCACCTCACGCCCCGTTGTGGGTTCTAGGAGGTCCAGATGCCACCTTCATTTGACAGTGCTATGCAGGATGCCTTATGTGTGTCCCACCTGATATTTGATTTCATTATTCTGTATTAGCAGCCATGCCAATTCCATTGCTAGGGTCACCCTTGAGGCCCTCTGTTCGACCACCCAGCTGCTCTTGGCAGGGTTGGACACCTGGTGTTTTCCTGTCCCCAGAGATGATTCCCATACTAGCCATCCAATTGAAAGGGGTTTGTTGGGTAGGGAGGTGGTGTAGTTTATCTCAACCTAGTTGGTGGGTTGGAGTAGGAGGGGGGAGGACAGGGTTGCTCATTTGGTTTGTTGCTTGATGTTTTACTTGCCTTCCTTTCCCTGCTTCCGGCTAGGCCTGGGCAAAGTGCACATATTTGTGCTCCGTGCAACTCTGCGAAATTGGAAAAAAAAACTCTGCTGCGCTACGTGGAGTTCTTCTTGTGGCACAGTTTGCCGGTGCTCCCGTTCAATTTGCGATGGGAACACAGAGTACATTCTCGCATTCTAAATAAAACACTAACGGCACCACACAGTTCTCATTTGTGTCCTCACTTGCCAAATAGCGCACAAACAGCACCACACGGTCCGCATGGGTGCGGCCATCTAGTTTTTCTGCTCTCTGTTATGGTGCTGGGCCTAAATCTTAATCCATCTTTAATACCTTTAATCCTCCACCATTGAAACTTATCTACCCTTCATTTTTATTTCTTATATTAGTGTGTGCTTGTGTATTTTATTGGGGTGTTTTTGAGACTTTTTGTATTTTGTTTATTTTTCCCCTTATTTCCTTATTTATTCTTTCCTTTCCCTTCCTTTTCGTTCTTTTGTACCCCACTCCGCACCATGGCACAGGACGCCATCCTTACAGGTGGTGCCGTGCCCAGGTGTGCTGCCCCACACACTCCTTAGCGAGGAGGAGGTAGCAGCACTCGTTTTTTTGTGCATAACCTCCTCCCCTCCATGCTGGTAGCAGCAGCAGGCAGGTAGCGGATCCCCCTGCAGAAGCATGTGCTGTGCTCGGTAGTTGCGCGGGTGCGTGCAGCACACCAGCCAGGTTCGTGCTCCGTCCAGCAGCTGACACACTACTGGGTGGATATCTTGAACCACAAACAGGACCTGCTCGACCTGCTAGGCACCGAGATTCTGGGGCTCGGTGAGTACTAATTATTTGTTGTGTTTGTATTCTACAATGCTAACATTTTCTTTCTGAATAGCATGCTGCTCACACTCAGAGATAAGTTATGTTTAGTTTATGTTGGAATTTTACTATGTGATCCAGTTTCTAGTTTCTGCTAGGTTGGTGCTGTTCAGCAGCACTACCTGATCATACTAATCATTGATGCTCGGTTTGGCTGAATAATTATGAAGCCATTGCTGACTGTCCTCCTGTCACCATAGTGAAACAGTGATCCCAGTGAGATAGGGTACTCTCTGTGAGTTTGTTTATGTTGCTCGTACAGCCAGAAGCTAACAGGGATGTGTAGTATGCATCTATGCATTTCAAAGAAGGGAAACTGAGTTGGTCCATCAAGGGGGCTGGGGTTGAGAAATGACAAAAGAATCAAAGATCATTCACTGCAATGCATTAGTTCCAAATGTAGTTTTAGTAAATAAGTTTGGAATTGGGATTTTACGATTATTATGGGCAACTCAGTGATTGTCTATAGACTCAAAACCAGTGCAATAGGTGACATGTTTTAGAGAAGTACAATTATGTGACTGCGTTTGCCTGACAAAATAATTTTGTGGAGATTTAACTGGATCACAAATCTTTTATTTTAATCATCTTGATTTCTCACATCAGTAGCCCAGGGCAGGAAGAGGGACATTGTTGAGGTCCGGGAGTAGCTGATGAGGAGGTGTCCACTACCAGCTCCGCTGCCAAGGGCTCTGCTGACTCCAGTGTTGAGTTTTATCATGATTGTTGTGGGCTTAGGGTAGACTCTTGGGGTATTGGAATGTTGGTAGTGGATTCCAGGATGGGAATTGCTGCCTTGAGGCTGGTGTTGCTGGTGAGAAATAAAGTTTCTCTGACACCCTTACCCCCTGCATCTTCCTTCGATGTGGCAACCAGGACGGGATACAAACCCACTTATACAAAGCACAATGGATTACATTTTTGTTTCATTCCTGTCATCCCTGCATTATCTTTTTTCCCTTATATGGTTTTCCTTTTTGCTAGATGACTTTTTCCAGTTTCTAGTTCACTTATCTTCTGCTTTGTTGGTAATTGTTCCCTCTCTCCTATATATCTTGCGGTAATGTAAGAGTAAAAATAAGAATAACACTTTTTGTTTGTTACTCTAAGTATGCAAGTATTATAAATAATATTCACCATGTAAGGTTTTTGGGAAGGCTTTCTTTTTCCTTCTCATGCTCTAACAGTTGAGTTCATGAGATAGATGCCATGGTCATGGAAACCCCCCCCCCAAAGTTGTGTGCTGTCTCATTCATTTTCATTTATACAGTATACTAGCAGGATTTTATGACAGTGCAGCATGGCTGGAAAAAGTATGATGTCCCACTCCCATTGCATTTGCCAACCACCAGCATATGTATAACCTTGACCATTATTCCAAGCCAGGCTTGTCTAACGTTGTGTGAACCAACCAAATACCTAAAGTGATATTTTTGTTAGGACATACTGCAGTGCTAACCGAACTGTAGTGATGTATTGAGGTTGTATTTTTTATTGAAAAAATAAAGGGTAGCGTATCTGGCATCTAAAGTATGTATTATGTTTTATTCTAGCCACAAAGACCATCCGTGTCACCAGCTCCAGTGCTGTTGCAGGAGGCGAGTCAATTGGAGGGGAGAAGCAGCAGCAGGGATGGGCACTAGTAAGTCATATAATTGCTTGCTTATAGAAAATATGCTCACTATCTAGTACCAGGTCATCGCCAACTCCTGACCGTAAACCCCCCAGCTTTACCAGCTGCAAAGGTGGTTGAGTTATTATGGCCTTTTCTATCTGCAACTCACCAAAAGTGCACATGATGAGCATTGATGGCTTGAGGGAAACGTGAAATAATGGAAGGTTAAAAGAAACGAAAATGGTATACGAGGAAAGTTTGAGTATGTGATAGGGTGCGTGGTTGGGTAAAGGGATGGATGGGCGAAAGGATGGTTGGAAGAAAGGGTGGCTATTGAATGGATGGATAATGGGTTTGAAATTCTGGTGAAAGACTGGATGACAGAAAGTAAAGCTTAATCATGGTGGCTATGGGTGAGTTAGAATGAAAGGATGAATGAAAATGTGTATTGTTTTGATAAATAAGCAAGGCAGCTCTTCTCATGGAGAGGGGCATGCTGCTCAACTACTTCACTTACTTTGTTTATGTACGGTTTTCAAAGCTATGGTTCAAAGTGGTGGGTATGTACATTTTTTGTTCTACTTCCTTGTACTGGACTACCCTCTCCCCGTCTATCTGCTATGCCTCCACCACCCTTATCCTTCCCACCCCACCTTCTCTTCCCTCTTCTCTTTCTTTCTCCTCCCTCCTCCCCTTCCCCTCCTTTTCTTTCTTATTATCCCTCCTCCCTTTCCTTCCCCCTCTCCATCCCTTCCTGGGAAAGGGAACTGGTGCAAATCTCCCCCTCCATCCCCACTCCATACCATTACAGACAGCTATTTTTACACCCCCCACCTATTGCACTCCTCCCCATTCCCCACCCCACCCATGGGGTGCATCTTTGTTATAGGTCCACTGTGTACATCCTTACATCTGTTGATACCAGCCCGACACCAAGTTTCTCCCTCCCCTCTTCACGCCCTACCCACTTCTCCTCTTCAATGTGGTGCTGCAGGACAAGACACAGGACATCTTCCCAGACTGGACAACCAGTTGGGAGACCTACGCAGATACGTACCCCCGACACCCCTCCCACAGTTAGAGCACTCCACCACCAGCACCCATCATGTAGCTATCACGGGGACCTGGTCGCACAATAAAAGGGACATGTGATGCCCTGCCTCAATGTACTGCATGTTACCTGTAACCTTAATGGACTGCACCAGCACAACATAAATGATGATGATGAGAACAAAGTGTAGAATGCTTGTTATGCCCTGACCCTCCCATTTCCCCTTCCCCATCCACCCTTGTCCCGGGTCTTACTGCAGTATAATTGTATATGTGATATCGCATCCCATATGGGTTCATGCTGTATACTGCATAATGCTCTCCGTTATTTGTACTACTGTGTTTTCCCTCAATTTCAATTAAACAAAATTACAACAAGAAAAAAAACACTGCCCATTTGGGAGTTGAAGGTGGCACCCCAGAACTGCGAGGTGGAACTATAAGTTCCAGCTGTTCTCCTTCCAGGTCTCCAGCTTGCTCAACAATCAACCTCTTGTATTTTGAAACATCCCCTTCAGAAAAAGCAATTCAAGTGGGCAGAATTTTTTTGTACCTTGGATCCAGTAGTGTGGCACAGATGTACTGTTTGGATGACATGATGTCATGTTTCAGCCTTATATTACAAGACAAGTGAAGAATTAAGGTCCCAAACAAGGCATGCATTTCTGTGTTTTCATTCACACCTGCAGGAGCAAACTTTTTTACCTGGTCTTGTAGCAGAAGCAACAACAGGATAGCTTGGTCCTCTTTGCAAACTTCCCGTGTGAAAACCTCAAAAGGGAGTATCATCTTTCTATGCCCCATTTGTCCACATACATGGTCATAGCTTTCCCAACTGCATTCCCTCTTCTTTGAATGAAATATTCAATGATCTGTTTGTACTGCTCAAACTGATGTTGAAACATGTAATAGGTCGAGTTCCAACATACTGGAACCTCCTGTATAAGGGCTTTAACTGGTGCTCCAGTAGTATGCTGAAAAGTCCACAGCTGCCTCTGGTCTTTATAAGAGTGACTGCTGAAATGAGTGCACATTCTTCTGTGGGTGGTCATTATGTTGCTGACAATGTCTTCTTTTTTTAGAATGGGTGAAACACAGGACCCTGAAATAGCCTCCGTCTGACAAGGCCATGACTATGTTCCTGCCATTGTTTGTGGCAACATAATCAATTCTGAGACCTGTGGGTCACAGCCATTCATACACCTTACTGTTAAATTCCTTACAGGATGTTTACAGCTGTATGTGATTTCGCCATGGGGAACTTGGCCACTGTTGCATGCCACTGAACGCTCTTAAAACTTTCTTCAGGGACAAGACCTGCACATATCTTTTGCTTTACCCCTGCAAAAAAGATCCAGTGTACAGTGATGCACATGTAATCAGTCACCTGGCAACTGGTCCACATGTCTGTCATCAGCTGGATAGTGTGTACAACAATTTGCTGCAAAGCTTGTGCAACCAACTGCAGCACATCATGATGCAACGCTGGAACAGCAACTCTGGCAAAATATGTCTGACTTGGTACCTTCCATTTCGGGCAGATGGCTGCTACAAACTCCAAGAATCCCACGTCTTCCACAAAACAAAAAGGGACGCTTCCCATTGTACAAACGTGCAGTTGGGTGGTTACGCTCATAGGGTCCCTCCTGCCTACACATTCCTGTATTGTTTTCTTTTCTGGGGCCACTGACACAGGTGTCTTTCGAGAAGAAGATGATGGTGGTAGACTCAATGTGAGTCATGGTGGGGAAGTCGCTGCATTGCAGAAAATACTGGGACCCCCTTTATACGAGATAATTTTCCAATAGGTCAGGGAGAAAAGGGGAAAATGAAGCTAATCTACCTAATAATACTCCCTCTTGACCTAAACAACAGTTATTTATATATAAACTAGCACACAAAGCACAAAAGTGTATTCTTAATATTTATTTTATTTTTCGTATTTTTATATTTTCATTTTTTCTATATAAAAATATAATCAATTTTGAACAGATAAATCAATTTTTCATAAATGAACGTTTTCACTTATACTTTACACATTGTTCATGTCAATTCGATAAGACAAAGATATTCTTTTGATTCATGACAAAAAAAGGAAAACAAAACCCAGGGAGAAAGAACACTGCACATACAAACTCTTCATTCATGCAGACACATATCAGACATTCCGTACACATATATCTCAGTAGCTTTACCACTTAACACATAATGAGTGGTAAGGTAGTCCTAATAGCCCCCAAAGAAAGGAGCTGCTACAAAAATTTTTTGTAGGATCTACAAGAAGATTTGGTCAACGCGTTTCGGTGGTATAAGCAAACGTGGAAACCACCTTCTTCAGGACCAGCTACTTCTCTTAGCGCAAGTTCTCAAAATATGGGGTATCTAAAGAAAAGAGAATTTTTACATACAAAAGACAAATTAGTCACTAGTCTCTAAACATTATTATTGTCAATACTGTGTGCTATAATAAAAGACACCGGTTGGGCCAATGTATACAACTGAGCATTCAAGTAAAAATGAGAAGAAGAAAGAATAATAAAGATAGTCTGAGAGAATCAACACACAAATTAGTACGATATGAAGTACAATTTCTAATGAGAGAGAGTTACCTTAGACAGAAATTAAAAAGAGAAAGTGTGTGAGTGGAAATAATCCCTATAATACTCTACTCTACTCTGATCAGAAAGGTATGGATCTATGTAAGGAAATCCTGTTTTTTTGGTAATAGTCCTATAAATACAGTAAAGGAGGATACTTACTATTTAGGGGGACAATATCACCCTACAAAGCCTGCTGTTTGTACTGTAAGACGTAATCACAGTGGAAATTCTTCCTCTTATTTGTCTGTTTATCTGTAGATGTCCTAGTGAAATTTAAGGCAGAAAATACCTTGATCAAGATTATAGCATATTTTAATTATCACTCCAAGTTCTCTATTTAGGTACTGCTAGTTCTTTTTATATTGGCCGAGGGCAACGATATCCACATAGAGTTTACATACCGATAGTGGTTAGACTCTAAATCCCACTAAATGCAGTATGCGGCTAGGAGACATCCAACAATGATTCCGTAGTACTCCATGTATCTGTGTGGGGAAGTTTAAAATATACTGCATCATGTGTGGCTGAAGGACTTAGATGTTTTGAACGCTGGTGAGTTAGGAGTAAAAAGCTTGAATTTTTGTTTCCTTTTTTTTTTTTAAACTGGGGCAATTGTATGTTTGCTCCTTTATTCCTTGTCAGTAATCCAAGCTAGCGCCTACCTCACTATTACCTTTGGTTAGTTGGGTACCCTATTTCACTAACAAGTTTTGAATGACTGCCTCTTTCACAGATGATACGGCTTTGACAATCTTGACTACGGAGGGAGGAGTAGAAGTAGATACACGCATTTGGGTGCAGGCTCACTTCCTGACAGCAGGACGATCTGAGGATGCTTACGTGTGACTGAAGGACTTAGATGTTTTGAGCGCTGGTGAGTCAGGAGTAAAAAACGTTTGAATTGTTATTTTTCTCTTTAAACTGGGGTCATTTGGGTCTACTATTGCTTGTTAGTACTCCAATCCAGCGTTTGCCTCACTATTACCTTGGGCTAATTGTGTACTTAGCTTTATATAAGAGTTAAGCATTGTAACTTTCCACCAAACGAAGGTAGGCTTAGACCTATATAGAATGGTGAAAAATAGCAGGTCTCTATCGAAAGTGTACTTACTTTTAAGTAAAGGGTGCATCTTGACATACCCCCTTATACTCATCCCCACTATTTTAGTGAAGCACAGTCATGATCTGGGACATCCGCTGACTTTACTATTGGTCCCATGCTTTGGGACACAGACTTTATATATGGGTCATTAATATTAATTGACCGTTATCGTTTTGGCTGTCTCTCTGTATCTCTTTTAGGGACACCGTAAAGAATTGCAACAGCGTGTATTTGTACGGTTGAGACTCTGCCTATATCTGGTTATGGATGGAAATAATATACTTTGGTGATCTTTAAACAAACTTTCTTTTAAAGGTATTTACAATCATTTAAATCTGGTGATAGTGAGTAACAATTGATAAATAGTAGACAGACTATGATGCAGTATATTTTAAACTTCCCCACACAGATACATGGAGTACTACGGAATCATTGTTGGATGTCTCCTAGCCGCATACTGCATTTAGTGGGATTTAGAGTCTAACCACTATCGGTATGTAAACTCTATGTGGATATTGTTGCCCTCGGCCAATATAAAAAGAACTAGCAGTACCTAAATAGAGAACTTGGAGCGATAATTAAAATATGCTATAATCTTGATCAAGGTTTTTTCTGCCTTAAATTTCACTAGGACATCTACAGATAAACAGACAAATTAGAGGAAGAATTTCCACTGTGATTACGTCTTACAGTACAAACAGCAGGCTTTGTAGGGTGATATTGTCCCCCTAAATAGTAAGTATCCTCCTTTACTGTATTTATAGGACTATTACCAAAAAAACAGGATTTCCTTACATAGATACATACCTTTCTGATAAGAGTAGAGTAGAGTATTATAGGGATTATTTCCACTCACACACTTTCTCTTTTTAATTTCTGTCTAAGGTAACTCTCTCTCATTAGAAATTTTACTTCATATCGTACTAATTTGTGTGTTGATTCTCTCAGACTATCTTTATTATTCTTTCTTCTTCTCATTTTTACTTGAATGCTCAGTTGTATAGATTGGCCCAACCGGTGTCTTTTATCATAGCACACAGTATTGACAATAATAATGTTTAGAGACTAGTGACTAATTTGTCTTTTGTATGTAAAAATTCTCTTTTCTTTAGATACCCCAGGTTTTGAGAACTTGCGCTAAGAGAAGTAGCTGGTCCTGAAGAAGGTGGTTTCCACGTTTGCTTATACCACCAAAACGCGTTGACCAAATCTTCTTGTAGATCCTACTAACATTTTTTGTAGCAGCTCCTTTCTTTGGGGGCTATTAGGACTACCTTACCACTCATTATGTGTTAAGTGGTAAAGCTACTGAGATATATGTGTACGGAATGTCTGATATGTGTCTGCATGAATGAAGAGTTTGTATGTGCAGTGTTCTTTCTCCCTGGGTTTTGTTTTCCTTTTTTTGTCATGAATCAAAAGAATATCTTTGTCTTATCGAATTGACATGAACAATGTGTAAAGTATAAGTGAAAACGTTCATTTATGAAAAATTGATTTATCTGTTCAAAATTGATTATATTTTTATATAGAAAAAATGAAAATATAAAAATACGAAAAATAAAAAAAATATTAAGAATACACTTTTGTGCTTTGTGTGCTAGTTTATATATAAATAACTGTTGTTTAGGTCAAGAGGGAGTATTATTAGGGGGAAGTCGCTGCATTCCATAGTGTCTCCATCTCACTCCGAATCTTGTGCAATTGTGAAGTCACAGAGGTGGGTGATTCTGCTGGTGCAATGCTGAGGACAAGGCTGCTATGCATGAAGATGTCACCCTCTTCTTCCTCTTCATCACTTTCCACCATGATTCGACTTGTAGATGAAGTTCCCTGGCTTTCCTCACAACCACGACCATGTTCAGCAATTTTTTTAAGGTATTCCACCCACTTTATTATGTGGTGTATTTTCATATGGGACGTTTGGCCTCCAGTACCATAATGTGCACCAGGATTACCTCGACAAACATTTGTAGGGCAAATAGTGCATAATGCAATGTGCTCCCCCTCTTTGCTAACCACAAACAAGTTTCCAACTGGGCAGAAGTCCTTTTTTTCTGTGCCACTTCCAATGCCTGAAGACGAAATTAAGGTAGCTCGGCGTGTCATGGATTCCGATTGCCTTTCTGCAGTGAATACTGAGGTAGGAGTTGGTGCAGGTCTCAGCTGGGGCTTTGCAAATATGGGAGCTGGAAGTGCTACCTGTACCACATCTCTCATAGCAGGTTGAATTATGTCACCTTCCACAATGACTGCCTCCTCCTTGTTATCCTCCTCATCATCCCCTTCCATAAGTCTAAGTCTTTTAGGAACTTTTCTTTTCCTTTGCCTCTCTTGTTGTCTCCTGGACTCTGCCGGGGTCCAATCTATGTCCCTCATCATCATCATCATAAGTGGTGCTTGGAGAAGATGGTGAAGTAGTACCCTTCCTTTTCCTTGATGGAGCTCTCGGAGCCAATAATTGTAAAAGAGGAGGTTCTTACTCGAAAGGAAACTCAACCTCCTGTTCAGCTCCAACATCAGGAAGATGTAATATTGTTGGATGCGGCTGTTGTCCAATTAGCTCTGTTTCCTGAAATGATTGTGTACTACTTTGCGAATGTAAGAAATACAATTCAACGTCACTGCTTGTCAGCATCGAGATGATTGCAGTGTCTGCCTCACTGACAGACATGGTTCTGGGCTAAGGTTGGGGTGGTGCTGTTGATGTAAGAATGCTACTCTCAGCTTGTTCCCTGAAGGCTGGTGTGGCAGGCACACAACTTGGTCCAAAAAAGGTTTGGGCTGGCACGCCACTGGTGGGAAGTTGCTTCTTCTCACTGACCTCTTTTTTGGAGGCATCTTTTTTTGGGGCCATGTTAATGCTCTCAGTTGGCAGTTGAACAAAGCTGCACAAACAGAAGAGATTGGAGGACTGATGTGTGATGTCACTGCACAGTCCTTCTGTTTGGCAGTACATCAGGTGATGCCTCTTCTCTTGTGCACCTGAAAGCAAACAAGCAAGAAAAACATTTAGGGACTGATTGGGATGGCGTGCGGACTCTTGTCCGCCCGCCACCCTAACAGAGATGGGACCACCCGCCATATGTGCGGAGGTCCCGTGGGGAATATTAGGATGCGCCCGCCACATTGGCAGGCGCATCCCACATTTCTGACATGGCGGCGGGCGGTGCTTTCAGCAGCACCTGCCGCAATGTCAAAAAGGCATGTTGTGCATTTGCATGCACAACGTGGCAGGCACCGCGCGGGGCCTGCCACGCTGTGCATGCAAATTCAGGGGGGTACCATAGGTACCCCCCCATGTGCACCCCCCAATATCCTGGGGGCCTGCAACAGACCCCCGCATGCAGTTACCTCATGCCTTTCCATGGTGGCAATGCCGCCATGGAAAGGAATTTCACCGCATGTATTGTAATATGGATGCAGTCCCTTTTCCAGCGGTCGACTGGTCGACCGGCAGAAAACCGGCAGACGGTCTTTCTGTCTGCTGGGGTCCCCCCCGCCATACTAATATGGCAGGGGGAAATGGGTGGCGGGTGGAGGAAAATGTAGGGCGGATCGCCCTACATCCTTATCGGCCCCTTAGTGTGAAACATGGCATTGCTTGCAGTTTGAATTAATACAGACAAAGGCAATATTAGCATAGTTGTTTTGTTTACTTAAGGAATAATAATCTCTTTAAAGTCAAACCACACCACCACCATACCATAATTCCCCATCACATAGCACACAGTATACAGAATGATAGAGCTCTTTCCATTATGTCCATATATTCTAAAGGAGACACCTGAGGTACTCAGGGTACTGAATGGGTAAATGGGATTATAATCTTTAAAAAGGAGGTTAAAGTGTGCATCATTGGCAGGCAATGGGATGCAGAGGGGAAATGGAGTAATCATCATCATTACACAAATGAATGATGCTCATATGTCTTCTCTAGTCTAAAGTGCACCGCAGCAAGTGTGTCCAGGAGAAAATGGAATTATATATCTAAAAAAACAAATGCTGCTGTGTGGCTGTGCACTTATGGTGGATGAATGGATGGATAATGGATCAACCAATGCAAAACATAAAGAAATACTCCAAAATAAAAAATAAAAAAAATTGATTAAAAACTATTTTATAAAAAATGTAAATAAACTAAAAAAATGAAAAATATGTTAAGCAAAAAATGAACAAAATTCGAATAAAAAATTTGAATATTCTTAAATTTACTACAATGATCCTCAAGCATATTATTAAACTGATATCTCATCCATCCATGCAAGCCTATGGAAAATGCACACTGGCTGAATGCACAATATCGCTGCCAGCCAGTGCCACATGGTCAACAACAACACTGAGCAAGAAAGCATGAGGAACAAAGAGACATGCAGGCCTATGGCAAAAGCACACTGGCTGGCTACACAAAATGGGTGCCAGCCACATTGTCATAACAACAAGAATGAGGCATGGCCACCACAAAGAACAAATGCAGACCTAAGGAAAAAGCACACTGGCAGGTTATACATGTGAACACCAATAACCAGCAAGGATTTATCACCACCACAAACTACACATGCAGGCCTATGGCAAAAGCACACTGGCTGGCTACACAAAGAGGACCACCAGCCACATGGTCACAACAACAAGAAAGAGGCATGGCCACCACAAAGAACATATACAAGCATATACCAAAAGCACACTGGCTAGCTACACAGAATGGGCACCAGCCTCAAGGTCACAACAACAAGAAGGAGGCATGGCCACTACAAAGAACATATGCAGACCTATGGCTAAAGCACACTGGCTGGCTACACAAAGTGGCCGCCAGTCACATTGTCATGGTCACAACAAGCAGGAGTCTTGGAAAACAAACAACACATGCAGGCCTATGGGCACTGACTGTGCAAATGTCCAATGGCCACATGGCATGGGGAACAATGACAAATGGTGGCTATGGCAAACACTTACACACTGGCCAGGACAAAGGAGGCATTGGTGACACAGGGGAATACAGCATTAATTCAGCAATGCCAAAAGCAAAAATTACCTGGGCTAGAGATAAAAAAAATTACAACAACACAGGTCCTCCAAAGGCAATAAATATATTATCTCACCTCTACACTATTTTCACGAAAAATATGTGAAATCCCCCCCCCCCACAAAAAAAACACATTTTGTAATTCAATCCAATGCATTTCATGGACTAAATGATGATTCAATTCAACAGACATGAAATAAACAGTAGTTTCATGTACCCATGACTAGTACTGGGCCTACTGTCTGGAAAGCCAGTGGCAGAGTAGGACACATAGGGGCATATTTACAAGCAGGCGATAAAAAATTATCGCCGATTTTGCGGCCGTTTTCGGCTGAAAAGCGGCGATAATTTTATCGCCTAATTAGCAAGGCCACGCTAACGCGTGAAACCTTGCTTTAGCGTGTGGATTCTTTACGCCCAGCTTTGCATCTCTAATGAGATGCAAAGTGGGCGTTCCTGACCTAGCATGACAGGAGAAATGTCGCTAAGCGACATTTCTCCTATCATCAAGCCCCACGCTATGAAGCATAGCGTCAGGAAAAGTAGCGATAACCCCTGTTATCGCTACTTTCCTTACCCCTGCTTAAGGACTGACTTAGCGATGATATCCTATGGAGGGTGGATATAATGGCTAAGTTTGTGAGTCCCTATCAGCAAGCTAACGCCACATTGCGTGAGATTATCGCTGGGTTTCCAGCGATAATCTCCCGTTAGGCAGTTAGCGTGAGGGTTTTTATCGCTGAGGAGATAAGCGTTGCTAATAGCACGCTATCTCAGCGATAAAAATCCAACATACCCGGCGATAATTATCCTCACGCTAAGAGCGCTGAGCGATAATTATCGCCGGGTGTTGCTGATATGCTCCTTAGTGAGTTATATGAATATTGCAAATGTATTACAAAACAAGAGAAATGTATTAAACAGTGCAAAATTTTCCCTTTAAAAAAGAAGAAAAATTACATGCAAAAAAATAAATAACTAGGCCCCTACTAAAACTGCATGCCCCACCGCAATAAATTTTAAAAATTGAAAAAAAGTAAAAGGAAATTTTGATGCATGCCTCCAATCAAACAAACAACAACCTTACACAACAGTTACTTGTGAAATTTCAAATACAAAGTCCTTAAATCCAATGCATTTATGCAGCAGAGAAGGACAGTGATTCTTCGAGTTCCAAATCCAAATGAAAAGTGCACAGGAGCTGGACAAAGCACTGGGAGGAGCCTGCTGGACATGAGCACCAAGTTGGAGGATCTGGGGCACATCATTCCTGTTGGAAAAAAAAGTTAAGAAAAAAAGCTTCTCACACAAAAAAAACCAACATTAATTGCCCGCTGGAGAAGGAAACCCCTTTGAAAAGCCTCTCAGCTGCTTCTTGGACACAAAAGCTGCTTGACCGGTACATTCGCCCTCGGCACTATAATGGTGTCGTCATGGCGGGAATCTGTGCAAGCAAGCACGCAGTATCGCACTAGCCCGTTAGTGCCCTGAGATTCTTGTGGTACTCGTGAGTGGGCTCCAAATCAACTCAAGCATACAAATGGAAAATAAACTCCGTCTCACGCCCGGAATGGCAGAATTCAGGAACTACACGTTTTTCGTGGAGCATGGAGTACCCGAATTGTGCATACTCCGAGAGTGGTGTTTTACACTCGGGCCTTGTTACTACCATGGTACTCCAATTTCTTGGTCTAATTTTGCTCACTACATGTCACATGTCACACGACATAGACCATTCATGTGCACTAGGTAAAACCCCTCCCTGTAGGTAACATGCCCAACACCACTTGCATCACATGAAACATACGCGGTCTCAACGACTACAGAAATATATGCCTAGTCCACATCTACCTCAACAAACATAACATAGATATCTGCTTTTTAGAGGAGACACACGTGCAGGGCCCATCGGCCCTTGGATTGCACGCCCGGTGGTGGACGGAAATCTACTCATCTGCTTATTCAAAGTATGCTAGGGACGTGGTGGAACTCTTTCACAAAAGGGGCTCCATTTGCAATTGTCTCACTCTCTCGTCTGACCCCAGTGATTACATGGCCCAACATCAGTGACTTCATATTTCTACCACATGACTGCTGCTTTCTGTCTATCGCCCGCTGCCGACATCAGGAATCTGACATTATAGAGCATTTGCTACACTAGTCAGGTAGAGTTAGTACACGACCCTGCTGTCTTTTAAAACAACCTTTGTGGTGACATGATGCGATACGATAAATACAATGTTTATTTAGACCTTGGTCTTTAAACAGTAATAACCAGTTAAAATTGACAGTTAAAAGTGACAGTTCAACAATACAGATTTATACCTTCTCAGCGTTAAGACTTAATACATTTTCGGAGTGGAGTGCAATAGTAACTTTTCTATACAAATCAGCTGGAGCATTTATAAAAATTATACATAATTTAAAACTCAATTTAAAATATTGTGCGATTCATCCATTTTTTAAAAGGTTAATATTAACCTTATTTAGATTTTAAAACAGTTTAAAATTTCTGGAATTTACAGCTAAATCTCTTTTAGATAACTTTTAATTACATGATGCTTGTAGGGTGCCTTTTCTATCTGCTCACAGCCTGTTTTCCTCTTGTCCTCTGACCTTCATAGAATATAGACCTGACAATCAAAACAAGAGATAACCTGGTAAGTTGAATTCGACTTACGCCTTGCAGTCTGACTTAGGAATTGATTCATGTTTCTGTTTACTCGCTCAAGTACGCATGTATTAATTTTGTCATTAGTTGATTAGGTGTACCTAAGAAGAGGAACTGCCTTGTGAATACCCCTCCACTTCAATATACCACCTTTTCTCTTCATCAAAAAATATTTTCACATTTACATTTTGACTAATGGGTTGATATCCTGTCTATCATGACTTTATCTAACAGTATGTGTACAATACCACCCATGTGTCACTATTCATGAATAGTATTTGCCTTATCTATGTATATTTCTTTCTCTATTTACCCTTCTTAATCCCACCTTTACAAACATTCTATTATCACTGGTGCTTGTCTCTTGGATCCATTTCGGTTGGGGATTTTCTACTTTTTTCTACTGCACTTTCTGACCTTTTCCCCATATGACACCATTCTTTCCGGGCCACAACTTGAGACCTTGATGTATCGATATGTCTAGTCTGTGGAATATTCTTCTTCACTACTGTTTCTGGTCTATATGTAAATTCACATTTATAACCAGCCTTAACAAAGCCCTGGCCAGCTGGCCGTTTGGGCAAAAAGCGTGCTGCCCGTTCTTTGCGTTTCACCTGTTTTCAAATAAAAAAGAAAAGATCATTACAACAGAGTATTCAACTGCCTGTATCTACCACGTCCCATACGGAATTTGGGATCTAATTACCCTGCAAACCTATATGATATTGAGGGCACAAACCTATCACACACGTGAAAACTTACCTCATACTAGGTGGTCTCTGGATGTAACCACCGCATTGGTATGTGCTATAGCCTAAATTGGGTCCTGACGAATTGTGTGTGAACCCTGGTTGCACCCATTACCTGAAAATGCTATTTATCACAGGATACCAGGTTAAAATCACACCAATAAGACCCATAAATATTACCCTCGAAGATTGGAGCTCAGATCACTTAACCAAACTCACCACCAATTAAATTGGATCAAATCTCATCTGCCTATAGGAAATCCATGGCAAGCTACAAGGATCAGAGAGAACATCGTAACTTAAGGATACAAGTAGTCTTCTCTTATCCAGGAGGCCCTTTAATATACAGTAAACCAAAACCTCAATTTGCCAAATCTACTTTTCAAGCCTTGGAAAAAGCATAAAAAAATGAAACCACCAAATGGTGGGAAGTAGCAAACCTTAAAAAATACTTGGAAGTGGACCGAATACCCAGAGGATTACGGATTCTCATTTTTCCACCGGTTGAAACCACCAACCCCAACCAAATCGCTAAATGGAAAGAAAAACTGAGGGAAGCTTCCAATAACATGATAAAACAACTAATAGATATAGCTGAAGAGGAACACAATGAATATAAATTAGAGGTGGATGACCTAGCTGAGAAAATGTGGGGAGACATTACCCCTAAGAATTATGAAATTCTGAATAGGGAGATTGATGACTACGAAGAAGATCTGATACAATGAAAACAAGAGAAAATAGCGATGCAATCAATTAGACTACCAACTGGGTAGGGTATACACATCTGCCATGCATTACGACAACATTACAAGAGGGTTTTTGGGCGCACCTACAAGACATTAACCTGACTCAATCTCAACCTCTGAAGCAGAATCCTCAGGCAACAAAATAACAGCCACAACAGCAAAATTAGGGGTGGATTTTTTAGAAGAAGTTTAAGACTGCCTTGGATTTCGCAATCAAACACCTAAAGATACCAGAACCCAATCAGAAAACACCCCAAATATCTCAATACCAAACCGGACTGTAGGAGTGACAACACGAGCCAGGAGGAAACCAACCCCAAAAACAACCTAATGATCAATATATCTGGATTCGAAAGCACACAACCGCAAGAAATGATCCTCATCAGACGCCTGACTTTCTGTCCTACTGCCTTTCGGGACCTGACTAAGACTATGATCGATCTTCTCAAGTTCACACGTAAACTCAAATTGACCTCGTTCTTCCATAACAAACCACCAGGACAAAGAGAACCTAGACCTGCAATCACCACCTCATTATCAGAACAAGACCTGGAGAATATCCATCTAATCACAACACTATTGGGTGATTCTGACAATGAATTGATGATACTGCTCACGGTTGCCCAGGAACTAGGCATTGAAAGAAACTATATCACAGATACTAATGCCAAAGCCTAATCAATCTTTTGCCCACAATTATCACCGAGGAACACCATTGATCTCTTCCATACAGCTGTCCCTAAAGACTTGTCTGCGGAATTACAAAAATACCAGAAAAAGAAACGTTTTCTCCCAAGAAATCTGAAGAACATCAAGATGTCTGCACTAAGGGAACTTGAACTCAACCAGGATATAGTAAGAAAGGTTAGGACAAAGGGGGCAAGGTCGTCCTAATGCACCCAGATCACTATATCACTGAAACTAAAAGACAGCTTAATCAAGATTGCTACAAAAATTTGGAAACCAGCCCCACCCAACAGTCCCTTACAGACCTGAAAGTGAAACTCGACAAATGGTATTACAACAGTCTTCTCACTTTGGAAGAACGCAACAACCTGGTTGTTGAACATTCCACAATGGAAACACTATATCTTCTCCCTAAGATACACAAGAACAGTTACCCCCCCCCACCCCGATAGACCAATCATAGCGAGGATAAACTCAATTTGCTCTAAAGTAGGAGAATAGATTGATTTTCATCTGCCACCCCACATGAAAGACCTTCCATCATACATATGAGACACCGAAGACATTCTGCTTAAATTGGACAACATCCCTTGGGACTCAGATTGCATACTGACTACCATTGACGTGGTAAGCCTATGCACGTCAATCAGACATGAAGATGGCATAGAAGCTGTAAGGAAGGAGCTAGCAATCAAACCAGCACACTTCCTTGAATCAAATCAAATGATACTTGAGATGTTATGTTTCTGTCTAACCAACAACTTGTTCTCATTCAACTCATAATATTACCTAAAACTACAAGGAACTTCTATGGGGGTCAAATTTGCACCACCACATGCCTGCCTTTTCATGGGAGAAGTTGAAAAATACTGGCTGTGGGATGAAGCTTTTTCAGAATACACCTCCCAGATAATGTATAGGGGATATTTCATAGATGATATCCTGTGAATCTGGCAAGGATCACAGGATACCTTACAGCACTTTTTACACAAACTCAATGAGAACAAATGGAACATCAAGAAAACATCACATTTTTCAGCCTGAGAAATAGATATCCTGGACATAATAATCCATGCACAGGAGGGGAAATTGCATTCAAAGGTATTCCGTAAATTGACAGCGGCAAACTCAATATTGAGAGGAGACAGCTGCCACCCATGGACAACGATCAAAAATATCCCCAAGTGGGAATTTCTAAGCCTACGACACAGCTGTAGTAACATGGATACATACAGAGAAAAAGCAACCTACCTGACTAACAGACTAGAACAGAGAGGCTATGACGTAACACAACTTGAAAGAGCAGCTTCAGAGTGCACAAGAATGTCATGCAAAGAACTGCTACAACCTGAAAACCGGGGCAGTGAGACACAAAGGAAATATAAAATCAGATTTTTTACAGATTTCCACAATGGTCACAACCATAGCCAAAAAATCCTCAAAAGCACTGGTTTCTCCTGACAAATAATGTGACTCTCAATGATCATATTCAAACCTTCCCACAAATAGGCTTCAGGAAAGCAGGAAATCTAAGACAGACACTGTCGATCTGAATATATTGACAAAAGGAAAACCTCTGGAGTACATTTCATGTCCAGACCTCGTGGATTCTACACCTGTCACAATTGCAAAGCCTGTAAATTAGGCATTAATAAACAGATGGAATTCACCATGCAAGGGAAATAAACGAACAAAATCAAAGATTGGATAAATTGCAACTCTAACTATGTAATCTATGTCATCATTTGTCCATGCAATAAAATATACGTATGAAGTACCATCAGACCACTGAAAATCTGAATTTTGGAACATTACTGGAACATTCACAAACCTGAAACAGGACAACCACTTACAGATCATTTTCAGGAATACCATCCCCACAACAAAACTTTCAAATTCTTTGGATTGGAACACAGTAAACCACAGACTAGAGGTGGCAATTGGGAACTTTGAATGAGGCGAAAAGAAAGCAAACTTATCTTTCATAGGGACACTGTCAATACAGGACTCAACAATGATGTAGAAATGCACTACTGGCTGTACAAATAATCAGACCTGTACCCTTATTGTTAAAATCATACAAGTAACTATGTCATACATATTGTTATTGTTAATTTTGATTTGTATAGCGCTTAATACCAGAAGGTCTCTAAGCGCTTCAAGAAGTTCAGCGTCAGTTCCAGGGAGAGTGGTAAACAGTAAGGTCCAAGCTTCTGTGAAGAGAAGGGTTTTCAGTTTTTTTCTGAAGGGGAGAAGGCGGCTTTCCACGCGAAACTGGCTAGGCAGCCTGTTCCAAAGTGTGGGTAGGAGGACGGAGAAGGCTCGACCACCTTTGGTGGTATAGTTGAAGCGTGGGTAATTTAAGAGGCCCTCCGTGGAGGACCTTAGCTCGCGACCTGGGACGTATTTCTCAAGTCGTTGTTTGATATAGATGGGTGCCTGACCGTGAAGAGCCTTGTGATCAATGCAGATGCCCTTAAATTTGGCCCTCTGCTTTATGGGCAGCCAGTGGAGTCGTTGCAGAAGGGGTGAAGCCCGCGTACGCCTAGGTAGTTTGAAAATTAGCCTGGCGGCGTCATTCATGGCTATCTGAAGTTTACCCACTAGGGAGTCTGGCATACATATTTAATTTATGTATTCTTCCAGGAAATGACTGTTTTCCTATGCCCACCTCCAAGTCTTTATGACACTCTTACCATTGCAATTATTACCATGGGTTAATTATTACATGATTATGGCTTGACATCCGCATTGGACTTGTTCTAGAAAAATGCTTCACTCTCCATGCCCTCCGCCTAACTAAGGTGGTCCCCTTCTTCCCGACCATACCATCTGAGTCTGTTTTTTCACTACGGCTTTAAACCCTACCTTGCTCATGCAGCTGTACCAAACTGGCTGGGTCAGCGCAGTGATTTGGCCATCTTTATGGCAACCGGCTGTCACCGATACTCTTTTTCTGGCTCCCAGTTGACTTAACGCAGTCAACCGAGCTGCTGCACAGTAATCAGACCGCAGAGACTCAGCTCATGCATCATGCTCGAGTCTGCCTGGGAAACCGTCTTTTCCCTGTCAGTGACACAGGCAAACCCATGCTTCCACCACATTCCCCTGGCTTCACATCAGCACAGGCCACATAAAATGTGCACTTTAGATAATCATGATTCTGTCTTCTTGACTTTACCCTTCGGTTTTCTGGGTAAACCCTTCGCTCAATGAATATGCGTGCACCTTTTGTTTATCCCTTATGGATCGTTTGAGCAAGGCGTCCCTACCTTTTATTTATTTCTGTGATAGGCCTCTGACCACGGGCCACAACTTGACACCTTGATGTATCGATATGTCTACTCTGTGGAATATTCTCCTTCACTACTGTTTCTGGTCTATATGTATATTCCCATTTATAATGAGCCTTGAGAAAGCCCTGGACTGTTGGCCGTTTGGGTGAAAAACTTGTCGGCTCTCCTTTGCGTTTTATCTGTTTTCAAATTAAGAAGAAAAGATCATTACAACAAAGTATTCGACTTCCTGTATCTACCACATCAAATACGGAATATGGGATCTAATTACCCTGCAAATCTATATAATATTGAGTTCACAAACCTATCACACACATGAAAACTTACCTTATACTAGGTTGCCTCTGGGTGAATCCACTAGATTGGTATGTGCTACAGCCTAAATTGGGTCCTGACGAATTGTGTATGAAACCTGGTAGCACCCAATCCCTGTAAACGCTTTGTATTTCTCCTTGTTTTTTGCTCTTTCTATGTGTGCTGCAGAATGGAGAAAAATACCATTAATTATAGTTTTTGTGCTGGAAGGTGTACATTCCAGCAGATACCTTTTAGTGCCGGCCCAAGGGAAAACACAGGGGTGGAGCATATCCTTGTAGATGCAGTGCATCTCTGCATTTTTTAAATGATGTAGCATGGCACAGCTCTTTCTTTAAGTGCTGTGCCATTTTGATCTAAATAATGCGTCTTTTCCGATACGATTTTATGGCCATTATACTGTTACCTTTGGCACTGTGTTTACACTTGTTCCTACATATGACAATCTGCGCAACATCCGATGCACTGTGCTCTGCTCAAAATTGTTCACTTGTGGAAATGTTCCTTTGTGCTCCCCCTGTCTCTTTCCACTCTTCCTCCCTCCTTTCCCTTCCTCTTGCTTTTCTACCTCTCGTCCTGCTGACTTTGTTGTTGTCTTTTTTATAATGACAAATTCCAATAAAAATAATTAAAAAATATATATATAGTCATGGCCCAATAGAGGTAGGATTATGCCACATTCTGAAATGTTGTTGAAAATGATATGACTTCAGTTCTATTTTTAAACTCATATAGGGTAGGATTATTTAAATGGATGGAGAAATGGCAGCCTAAATCTTTAGTGCACTTCCATAGAAAGATTGGTTCAAGGTTTTTGTTTTCTTACATCTTAGTGTTTCCAAGTGGAGGTTTTCTTTGCTTCCAAGGAAGCATTGTGAGCCTGAATATGTATGTTTTATATAAATAGCTTGGAGTGCTATATACCATTATGTGTGATACATGTTAGCTTTAGGATGTTTTGTGGTTCAATGGGGAGCCATTTCAGTGAGACGTGAATCAGTAAATTGTGGTTGAACTTTCTAGTGCCAGTAGTGCACTTGGCAACTGAATTTAGGGCAAGGTCATAGCCTCACATTTCCTCAACATCGTTTGATATCCTGAGGAGGAGAATCTGGAGATTCGGAAAGTGAGGTGTGTCAGAGATACCTTTGGTCGGGATAGAGTCAACAACATATCATCGGCATGGAGCAATGCTTTGAGGTCTCCCACCAGGGTGGGTATGCTGTGAATCTCTAGCTGCTGGTGGATGTCTGACAAGTGGGCCAAAGGCAAAGGTAAAGAGCAGAGAAAAGAGCAGACATCCCTGCCATGTTCCGCTAGACATGTTGAAGGGTTGTGATGTATGGCCATTACAGGAGACCACTGTCGATGGTGTGGCATAAAGCCGGTTTTGTGATAGAAGCATGCATGGTTAAACCACGCTTGCCTCTACCACGCAGCTCAAAACACGAATGAGTAAATATGCATACAATGGGGTTTGAAACAGTATAAGGAGGCTATTCTTGAAGCAAAACGGGCATATTTTACGGCAAAGATTCAAGAGGCAGGAAACTCGGCCAAAGAACTTTTTAAATCAGTTACATTTTTAGCTAAACCACAGCAGGCTAATACGTTTAAACATGACCAGGCTTTTTGCAATCAGCTTGCTACCTTCTTTCAGAACAAGTTGCAAGTGATATACAACAGTCTTGTCAATTGATCGAACATCCTGACAGATAACAATCAATTTTCCTCTGCGGCTGAGACAGTGCAGTCTAGGTTGACATGTTTTGACCCACTCCCCGAAGATGAAGTAATCAATCTCTTTAAATCGATAACATCCGGGGCACCTAATGACCCCTGCGCCCCTGCTATTATGCATCTGGCCGCCGAGGAGATCAGCAAGATACTTACCCCCCTGATTAACCAAGTCTTTGCATTGGGGACCTACCCTACAGCCTGGAAGACTGCATGTATTAGGCCAATCCTGAAGAAGACCACGTTAGCCTACTGAGTATAAAAACTATTGTCCGATCTCGGGCTTACCCTTTGTAGCCAAGGTTCTTGAAAAGTTGGTCAACAAGACACTGACCAACTATCTAGAGACTAACAGGCTATTGGATCCTACTCAACATGGCTTTCGACCAAGACACTCCACTGAGTCTGCTCTGATTGCGGCTTCAGAGGGGATCCGGAGAGTAGTGGACGGAGGGGGCAGGGCGACTCTCGTTCTCCTCGATTTGTCGGCCGCATTCGACACTGTGAATCACACGGTGTTGGTGCAGTGACTGCGGGAGGTAGGAATTGGGGAGTCAGCCCTGACCCTCCTCTCCTCTTTTTTAGAGGGCAGGAAACAGAGTCTGAGTTGGGATGGCTTACAATCTGACAGCTTCTATCTGCCCTGTGGTGTCCCACAGGGATCGGCTCTGTCCCCGATGTTGTTCAACGTCTATGTGAAGCCACAGGCAAGACTTGTCAGGAAACATGGTTTCACATTTGTGTCCTATGCCGATGACTCACAATTGGTGATATCCCTGTCGGATAGGCCTGAGATTACAGCTGCCAGTTTTCATGCTTGTCTAAAGGACATCATGAACTGGATGAGCCTAAGTTTTTTGAAGCTCAATACAGAAAAAACGGAAGTGATAGAGCTCAACAATGGGACTTCACTGTGGAACAATTCTTGGTGGCCGCCGGAGACTGGGGAATGTCCTCGCCCCTTCGGGAAGGTTAGGAACCTTGGAGTCATCTTCGACGACAAGCTCAATTTGTCAGCGCAGGTTAACAGTTTAACGTCAGCCAGTTTTTTCCTATTAAAGACCCTTCGTAAGTTCTTTCCTTTTATCCCTCCCAAACTACAGAAGACGGTAATGGTTGCCCTCTTTCTGTCCAAACTGGATTATCGTAACGCGCTGTTCCTGGCTATTGATAAAACTCAGATAAAAAATTGCAATCATTACAGAATGCCGCGGCACGATTAATTTGAAACCTTCCTAAGGGCCATTCTACGTCACAGGGAATAAGGGCACTACACTGGCTCCCCGTTCAGAAGCGAATTGAATTTAAGGCGCTCTGTTTGGTGCACAAGGCACGTTATGGAGGAGGTTCAGATGACAGTCAGGAAATGTTCAATCTATACGACTCCCCACAAAACCTCAGATCGGCCAGTCTTGGCCTGATCTTTTCCCCCAAGTTTCGAAGGGCTAGATGGGGGGGATGGTCCCTGTCCATTTGTGCAGCAAAATTGTGGAATAAACTGCCAGTGGCTCTGAGACTGCAACTTAATCTATTACTTTTCAGGAAAGCTCTGAAAACCCAGTTGTTCTCACCTGAGTAGACCCAGATTAGTCTCAGCTCCTGCGTATACACACTAGCGCCAAGACGCCTCAGCATTCGAGCGCTTAATAAGCCCCATATCATCATCATCATCATCAACTATGCATTCCTTTACCACACACGCCTTTATTACATCATTTTGTGGTATAGGCATAAATGGTAAAGAGGTATATGTGGCTAAGGTCAACACTGCCTTACACCCCCACCACCACCCCCAACTGCCACCCTCAGCCCCGTGCTGTTCCTAAAACCCTGCCCCTTTACTAACACTACCCCAATCCCCCCAGCCTCTGTGCTGACTTTACCCATTCCCCTCCCCCTGCCCTAAGGTCTAAATTCCTGCCCCTTTACGTACACTACCCCATACCCCCTGCACTGTCCCTTAAACTTCCCCAGCTCCTTCCACTGCCCTGAAACCAACCTCGACCCCAGCCCTAAAAACTACCCTGAATACCCATTCCCCTCCTGCTGCCCTAAGGCCTAAAACCCTGCCCCTTTACTTACACAACCCCCGTGCTGTTCTTTAAACTACCCTAACCCCTTCTACTGCCCTGAAACCTACCCGAGCCATGCAGCCCTAAAAATTACCCCCACTACCCATTCCCCTCCCACTGCCCTAAGGCCTAAAACCCTGCCCCTGTACTTACACTGCCCCTCACCCTCACGCTGTCCCTTAAACTACCCCGACCCCCTCCACTGCCCTGAAACCTACCCTGACCCCCAGCCTTAAAAACTACCCTGACTACCCATTCCCCTCCCACTGCCCTAAAGCCTAAAACTATGCCCCTTTACTTACAGTACCCCGACCCCACCACCCCTGCACTGTCCCTTAAACTACCCCAAACCCCTTCCACAGCCCTCAAACCTACCCGACCCCTCCAGTCCCACTCACCTCGCCACAGTGTTTTCCTTCTTCCATCTTCACTGTCTTCCATCTTGCCAACAGCTAGACGGCGCACTGCCTTAACCACGCATATGCGTGGTTTAGGCATATACGTGGTTAAGGCAAGCATGGTTGCGCTTTCGTAGTTGGAATACCTGTGATTAAGACTGCTGTGTTCCAATCGTTCCCCCATAAGCCATTCAAACTTGAATATAAATCCGGACACTAGCCTATCGAGGTCAGTAGTAGGAAGAGGTAACCTCACTCCACACGGTAGAAGGCCACTTTGGCATCTAGTGAGACCATGGCTTTGTCATCTACATCATCACGCACTTGCCAGATTATGTGTACCGATGTTCAAAGGTGAAAGGCCGATGAATGGTGAGGGATAAAACCTACCTGTTCTCTGTGGATTTTCGTCGGTAGGAGTTCCTTCAATTGGTTGGCTAAGATTTTTTCTACAAGTACAAGGGAGGGGCACAGGACAACCATTTACAAGGACTAAGGAGAGGCACAGGGCTGCTGGAATGTCCAGCAAAACAGATACCAGCTCGGCTCGCATTAAACACACTGAATCACCATTCTCACCCAGTAAACCCACCAGCTTTCAAAACACACATCCCGGATATGATTGAGACAAAATGAACCCAGGTAAAGGAGACTGCACTGACTATATCATGAGAGAGCTGGCAGGCAAAATCAAGTGAGGGGTTTAGGTAGTGCTGGGTGTAGATTAATGATTCCACTACTGTCAGTCTACTACAGACTGGGTAGAGAGGGCAATAGCCACTTTCTGTAAAAGAGTTGTGCCCTAGGCATGCTACCTTACCCTCAGAGCCAAGCCCTACTGTCTCAATCTATGAAAGCAATGAGAACCTCTGTGCACACATGTAATTGTTAATATCAGTGCGGCAGAAATCAAGAAAACCTGCAGCAACTTTCTAGTGACTTGCCAGGAGATCACTAAAGGGCAGTGTAGCATGTTCTCTGAGGACATGAAGAAGACTTCCTGTCCCAACAGTAAGTCTTGGGGTTCACACCAACCATATGTTTTGCCTTGAGATGTTTTTAGGTTTCTGGTAATTAAGATCCTCCGGTATAGCAGATTGGGATGCCAAAGCCAGCAAAGGTCCCTCAAAGTCATAATTTGTGTGAAAATGTAGTTTTAGTTCGGCTATGAAGAGCTCCCAACAGCATACAATTTCACAGCCAATGAGGTTGCTTCACTGTGACTTTGAACTTGTAACCTTACCTCACCTGGTCCCAAGTCCAATATTTTGACTTGGTTACATTTTAGTTTTTTATCTTTTTTTCAGTCGGGAAAGACAGGAGGTTGTAACTGGTGTGGGTTGCTAAAGAATGGTCGCTGTTTTGTGGCTGTGCCACAATTGGCTTGAAAAATAATATGTAAGTAGCAAACTGGCACCTGTTGCCGGCTGGATTTTAACCCCCTCATGGAGATTTGGTGCCTTATCTCAGTCCTGTAAACGTCGGAAAAAAATGCCTAAATTCGAACATTTCGTAATGCTGGTATTGTCACTGCTGGTCTCTTCTATAGTTCCCAGGCTCCCAGGGTTGGCTTCTATGGTCCATAGCCTTCTGCAGCCAGGGCTCAGAAAGTGTGGATTTTCAAGGCGTAAGGCTTTCTGTTTGACAAATGGCTAAATGTGGAAAAGAGCCTCGACTCTTGTTATATTTGTGTGATACCGTGTGCTAGTTCCAAACTTCTGCAATACATCTTTGTGAGTCTAATGCTGCTGAGGTTGACATATTTGCATTCTGAATGTGCATCATAAAACTGCTGGGTTGATTTATTTCAAACTCGAATGAGGAAGTTCACAAAACATGATAAGAAATTTCACTAGTAACATGCATCATACAGAATTATCTTCACCGCACACCAAAGATCACCATCATGTGTGACAATGTGAGCTAGTGGTCCACAATTCCTAGAAACACAAGCGTAGACGAATCTCTCAACTCACCCGCATTTAGTGGATGTCAGCAGCCATCATTAGCATCTTTTTACCCTCTCATTTTCAAGCTCATGCTTTACACCCACTAAGAAGAAAAGGAGCTGCACACCGGCCAGATTGCCTCTTCTCCATACCCATTGATCCCATTGTATGCTTCACTGTAAAGAAAGCAGCCTGTCTGTCCTGAAGGGTTATTCTTCATCTGACTGCACGAGCAGCGTTCGTCTAATGTTAATTCTCATATTTGCTATATCCTGTCAGGAATTAAGTTTTGTAGTGTAGGTGGTCAGTCACATTATTCCATATATCTCCCTGATTCCCCATCCAAGCTGCACCTTAGCGATTCCCACCCCATATGCCAGCATGAAAGAGAAGTCCAGAACAATTTTGACAGGCGTCAGCTCGGGTAAGAAAATTCAGGTCCTTCTATTTCTGCCTCTGATTTATCACAGTGAGGAGGCTGATTGTCGGTGCCCCCCGAAAGGGACCAACATGTCCGTCGTATTTGTGGATCTGTGGTGTCTGATTCCTTTTTAAAAGTAGTGGGGCGATCAGGCAGGCACACCAGGAATGCCCTTGGGCGCAACCCCAAAGCTCTCATTCTTGGCTGTTATAAACAGTGGGGCAGATTTACAAGCCCCTTGCGTCATTTTTGCGCCGCAGTTGCGTCACTCTTTGTGACGCAGCAGCAGCATAAAAATGCGGCACATTTACAACGTAACGCATATAGGGAGATGCGTCACATTATACCTGCGTCAGGTATAATGTATGCAGAGAGGGCGTTCCAACGCAAAAAAGCCTCGTAGAAGTGACGCAGTGAAATCTACAAGATTTCACTGCGCCACTTCTAGGACGCCGCTGCGTCAAATTCTGACGCCTGCTTGAAGCAGGTGTAAAGAGTAACGCAGCAAAATGAGGATTGACATCCACCTGCATTGCTGGAGTTGCGTAGTGCTTGCGACTCGACTCCAGCAATGCGTGACTTTTCCGTCAACAGATGCGTCACAATTTCTGGCGCATCTGTCAATCCTTGCGCCATGGTGAGCCGTATTGTAAATACGGCGCATCCATAGTGGTGCAAGGGTATCTCAAAGTGGCGCAGGGAAAGTGACGCATCTTCACAGATGCGTCACTTTCTTGTAAATCTGCCCCAGTGTTTATAACGGGTCACGTTTAAGAGCTCTGGAGTTGAGGCTGAAGGGAGTGCGAGTTTCCCACACTGCCTGGCAGTGTGTAAAAAAAAACAGTATACTAAATTAAAAGAAAAAATAAACATACTTACCTACTCCAGTTCTCTCCTGTCCGCAGTTCGGCAGCAAGGGGTCTCTGAGTCAACTCCCCTAATCAGTCCATACGCTGCTCTCATGCTGTTAATCAGCATGAGAAAAGCGTCAGGATTGGTTGGAGTGGGATGCCTTAGTGCTCCTACAGGCACTGGAGGCCTGTGTCTGCTCTCCACCCAGCTGTGTAAGACAGCTGGGGTGGGGAGGTTTAAAGTGCTGATGTCAGGCTGGCCGTTGCAAGACAGCAGGCCAAGGTGACATGCACACTTTAAACTTAAAGGGGCAGATTTACGTTCCCTGGCGCATCCCTGCAAATCAGCAGGGATGCGCCAGGGAAGATGCGTCACGCAAGTTTGCCCTTACGCCGCCGCAGATGCGCCGCATTTACAATGCGGTGCATCGTGGCGCAAGGACAAGCAGATGCGTGATGCATCTGCCGGGGTAAGGTTGGTGCAGTGCTGAAGTTGTGTCGCAAGCGCGACGCAACTCCAGCACTGTACCAACCTGCCCTATCCCTAACATGGTGCGTCACGCCTTATGCCTGCTTTAAGCAGGCGTAAGGATTTGACGCACCAGCGTCGGAAAAGTGACTGCGTGAAATCTTGTAGATTTCACTGCGTCACTTTTCCGAGGCTTTTTCCGAAGTAACGCCCACCCTGCATACATTAAACCTGACGCGGGTTTAATGTGGCGCAGGGCTTTACAACGTGACGCATCTCCCTAGATGCGTCACGTTGTAAATCTGTCGCAGCATGGTGCTAGCTCTGCGCCGTCGCTGCATCACCAAAGTGACGCAACGGCGGCGCAAAAGTGGCGCACGGGGCTTGTAAATCTGCCCCTAAGTGTGCAATAATCCTCCTCCCCTGCTGCCAGCCAGCAATGATGGCTCCGCCCAAACACTCGGCTCAGACTGGCTGGCTCCACTGAAAAATAAAACAGTAATAAAAGAGATCAGAAAAAGTAATTGGTCCAGAAATATACTTTTTTTATAGCCTCAAAAGGATGTCACTTGCTATGACCTCGTTGAGGTCAAAGGCTATGTGATGTCACTTCCTGTGGTGTCATCGGGCTAAAGGAGCATGAAGCATTAAGGAGCCTTGGTCTCACCCTCCACGTTCTCCAAGATTAAGAAGTATCGAATAGACCGAAATTACGTTTTTCAATTTTCGGTTAACCTGATAAAAAAGTGAAAGCCTTTATCAGACTTACATTTTTACTATAGTTCTATTGCCTTAAACTTGACATTGTGAAGCAGTATGTTTTATTTCAATGCAAATTTTTAAAAAAATATTTTGCTTCACATAAATATATACTATAAAAATAAATTTCGACTGGTAATAAATATGGGATTTCCCAATCTTAAAATTTTTCTTTATGGTTCTGCGACAGTCACATTAAAGGGAAGATTTCTTCTTTCTGTGACTAGGCCTGAAACAAAGCATGATTCATTACTGTCAGCACTAGTACGTCAGATACCATCACTTCCGGCCATTCAATCAAAGCATTCCTTCCACAAGTAGAAAGATTTACACATGCTTCAAAACATGTGTGCTGCAGACCCTTTAGCCAGAGGGAAAATATGTTCTTAACAGAAGTGATGAGTCTGCAAGGCATCAACAATGAGGACATTTACCCTTCCATCGGGCCAAAATTAACATGAATATATCAAACCGGCCTCACCCTGGGATCGCAAATGCTGGTAAAACATAGTAAAGGGCAAACGTCTGTTGTTGTGGTCCGGTTGCCCTTCAGGGTTCAAGGTCAGTACAGAAGTGCATTTCAGCACATAGGGGACATCAGAGGACGACATGCATGTGTGAGAAGCTCATCAATGTCTAACAAACCCAATGCATAATAGATCATAATAATCCATCATTGAACTTTTTAACATCAGACACGCCATTCCTTCTTCTGCTCTCATTACGAGTGCCTTGTAAAAATCCCCCTCATTATTACCTTGTCTAGGAATTACTTTTATCAGGAGTTTCAGTAATTTTGAGGTAGGAAATAATGGAAGTTATGTGTTATTGCACAGTAACATGAAATTCGTGCTCACAGTGACATTTTCTGCATGTTTTTTCCCACTATTGCAGCAGATTAAGGGCCTTATTTATGAGGCCTTACAACACTTTGGCGATGCCATTGCATCACCTTTTTGTGACACACCTGCAGCGTAAAAAATGCGCCATGTTGCAACCTATTTACAAAGTGAGGCATCTAAGCAGATGCGTCACTTTGTAAACCCCTGACCTACATTATACCTGCGTCAGGTATAATTTATGCAAGGTGGGCATTCCCCCGCAATATAGGGTCATAGAATCTATGAGATTTCACCGCGACACTTCTAGGACTAATGCCTCACAGCTGTCGTAAAATTGATACAGGCCCTTTTGTCATGGGGCTTGCCCCATGTGAAAGGACACAATGATGAAGTTGCATCTGTTTTCAGACACACCCTAGCAATGAGCCACTTTTACGCCTGCAGAGGTTCACTAACAAAACATCAACACCCAAAACATTCCCATACCACAATATCGAGTCATGAATATAGATGTCAAAAATATCGACATCCTATATTTATAAAGGTAGGTACAAAATATTTTAAAAAATATATTGCTGACCTAAATATAGATGTAAAAATCACCGTTTTATATATATATAATATACAATAATAAATATTAAATAATAAACAATTAACAAAATAGATGTAATATACATTTTAACCAAAATAACAAATAAACTTAAGATAAAAATGTTAAACACACATATATAATAATTATTATATATATTTACTGAAAAACAATTAATAAACAATTAGTATAAATGTATTTTATAAATTTAAAAATATATAAAAATGTAACGAATAAATATATATCTATGCATATACCAATAACATAAAATGTATGTTAAAAAAAATTCCATTAATTAAAACTTCAAACTATTTACAATTATTTAAACTTAAATATCCCACTCCAGTCAATGCAACAGTAGGGAAAGTGTTGGAAAGAAGAGGAGAGAAAATTACTATTCCCACTCCAGTGAGTGCAACAGTAGGGAGAGTGTTGGATACTGGAGGGGTAAAAATTATTATTCTCGCTCCAATGAGTGCAACAGATAGCAGAGGGATAAATATTACTATTCCTACTCCAATAAATGCAACAGTAAGGAACGTGTTGGATAGCGGAGGGGTAAACATTACTATTCACACTCGAGTCAGAGCAACAGTACGGAAAGTGTTGGATAGCGGAGAGGTAAAAATTACTATGCTCACTCCAGTGAGTGTAACAGTAGGGAAAGTGTTGGATTGCGGAAGGATAAAAAATACTATTCCCACTACTGTCAAATCAAAATAAAAAACAAACAAAATATCAACAACAACAAATATTTGGTAAACAAAATAAATAAAAAAATATATATAAATATGTTAAAAATTAAAATAGAAATATATTTAATATTATAAATTAAAAAAATAAAAACATATTATAATGGTAAAAACATATCACCAATACCTACAAATATTATATTAATTAAAATATAAACATATTTTTTATAACAAACATATTTTTTTTAGAAACTATTTATAAACAAAATTCTTTTTACATACATTTATTTTATTTACATCCTACCCTATAACACAACACAATTCACAACCCACATCTAAATTAAAAATAAAATATACTTTCAAAGTAAACAAATTAAAACATATAAACATTAATTAACTTCCCATACTTTACCCATATATGCCCCACAACACACACCTAAAATTAATTACACGATTCCCATATTTAATTTTCAAATAATGAAATAATATTAATTAACAAGTACTTATCAATTAATTAAAAATAAATTACTCCCCAACCTTTACCCTTATAAACCCCACAACCCGCACCTAAAAATAATTACACAATTTCCATATTTAATTTTCAACTAATTAATTTATATTAAATAACAACAAATTATTAATTAATTACAAATAAAATACTTCCCACAGTTAACACTATAAAAACTCAATTAAATAAATAAAAATATCATTAATTTATTATAATTAAATGACTTCAAACCCTATTTCCCTATAAACCTACAACCCGCTACGGAACTAAAAAACACAAAATGTAATCAAAATAAAATTTAACACATATATTAAAAAACGTAAACAATACTATACAAAAAAAGACATCACATACATTTAAAATATATACTAAAATAAATATCTCTAATTAAAAAATCAATATTTTAAACAGCTATATTTTTGCAAACGATATTATTGACTTCTTTATTTAAAAAAATGATATTTCTTACCTTTAAATCGATATTCTCGACCACTATATTCTTGATGCGATATTTCTTACTGACGATATTTAGGACTCAATATTTCTGTCGTTTGAAATTTCCAACTCGATTATTTTTATGCACACCTCTGCAGATACGTCAGAAGTATTGAGGTATCTGTAAATCCTTGCGACATGGAGCACCGTACATTGAATACGGCACATCCATCCTGTCGCAAGGAGGGCGCAGTGCAAACTGTTGCATCGCTGTTTTCACGCAGCGATGCAACAGTTTTCATAAATGAGGCCCTAAATCTCCATGTTAAACCCTGTAGAGCTGCCGATCACTGAAAGAATATCTTAAACACAAATATTGTGTGGACAGAATTTTCGTCAAAAATGTCGAGGACCAAAATATTGAGAAGGTAAGTGCAAATAGGTAAGAATGGATTTACTATTCTTAACTCTACATCTACATGCCTTGAAGGTATATATAGGGCCTCCTCCTCCCTTGTGCTTAAATAATATAATGCAGGGGGTCTGTTGCGGACCCCCGCCGACCACCATCTCCCTGGGGCTTTGTAGTCTAATGAAGGGGGGACGAGCGGCTCCCTTCTTGAAGCCATACTTGGCCCGGGGGACCACCACCCCTCAGAGCCGGCTCCAGCAATGTCCTGAGGTGCCCACCCCTGCGACACTGCAGTCTGCTATGGCTAAGCTGCAGCATTACAGCTCCCAGCAAGCCATATCAAACTATGATCTGCCTCTAGTAAGTGAGAGCAGAAAAATGGTCTTGCTTACTAGAAGTAGGGCAGAATTGCTTTTGGACAGAGGGAGCTGCATGTTGGGACCAGGGCACCCATTATAGAGGCCAGGCCCCGGGGGATGGGGTCCCTGTGTCCAGAATCAGCCCCGGAGGGGGGCCCCATGACCCCCCTCCCATGTTGCTCCACTTTATTTATATTTTATTTTTAAAGAAAATGCTGGTTCTGGGGGATGGGGCCATAACCAGCCCGGGTAGGAGGGGCACGCAGCCTCCCACGCCATCCTTGTCCTGGAGGATGGGGTCCCCGAGGCCAAAATTGGCCCACGGTAGGGGGGACACACTTCCTTTATACTTTAAAAAATAATAAAAGGCTACCGGCACATAGCCTAAGGCCCCACCCCCTTTCTCCACCACTCTGTAAATGCTCCTTCTGGTGAACTACTGGTTGGGGAATTAATTTCACTTTACTCCTGAAGGCCTCAGGACTATAGTGGACTTCTTCCCCCAACCAGTAGTGCACCAGGAGGTGCAGAGCAGAGTGGTGGAGAAAGGAGGCGTGGCCTCTGACAACCTCTTAGCAATCCAGCTGTGTTCCACTTACTGGAGGTAACAGGAGGGGTAGTTGGCCCCAAGGTTCCTCAAGAGCCAATGGGACTTCATCCGCTAACTAGCAGTGTGCCAGGAGGTGTGTTTGCAGAGTGGTGGAGAAAGTGGGCATGGCCACCTAAACCTTTTCAGGAATCCCACTGTGTGGGACTTACTGGAGGTAACAGTAGGGGTAGTTGGTCCCAAAGAACCCTCAAGAGTCAAGGGGACTTCATCCCCCAAATAGTAGTGCGCCAGGAGGTGCGTTTGCAGAGTGGTGGAGAAAGGGGGCATGGCCACCTTAAGCTTCTCAGCAACCCCGCTGTGTGGGACTTACTGGGGGTAACAAGAGGGGAAGTAGGCCCCCAAGGACCCTCAAGAGCCAAGGGGACTTCATCCCCCAGCTAGTAGTGCACCAGGAGGAGCATTTGCAAAGTAGCTGAGAAAGGGGGCATGGCTTCTGACTACCTCTCAGCTGACCTACTGTGTGGGACTTCCTGGAGGTAACAGGAGAGGTAGTTGGCCCAAGGACCTCTATGGAGTTTATGAGTGTTACGTATATATTCCAATGTGTATTGGTGAATCAGTGGGTGAATGAGTGCCTGTTTGGATGATTCAGTGGGTGTGTGACTGACTATAAGTGAGTGATTGGGTGTCTCCTTGAATGTATGGGTGAGTGACTGGTTGTGAGAATGTCTGTATCAGTCTGTCAGTCGGTGTCTAAGAGGGTGTATGGGTGTGTGAGTGGAAAAGTGTGGCAGTGAGAAAACTAGTAATATGCTTGATGGGGCAGCAGCATTCCTGCCAAGCATACTGCTGCCTCATGACCACTGCGCCACTGCCTGGGATCTCTGATCCCTGGCAGTTGCGGTGGTCCCAGGGCAGCCTGACTGCCCTGGTCCTAATAGGGTGGTCAGAAGATCGCCTTGCCCCCCATTAGTCTGGTGGTCCCTGGACCTCCAGACTCGTAATATGCCCCTAAGCATAGTATTTTTTACAGAAACGGTACCCTCCCATTGTAAAACTTATGCTATACTCATGCACATATCTTTCCACTATGTTGCAAAGGTGACTTTGGTGACTGATAGGGAGGGAAACAGGGTGGCGGGACATAGAGGAGGACTTGCACCATATACTCCCTCCTGGTAGATTGAGGATAATATTTTGCCTTCTTTGTGAGTACAATGTAAGAAAGGAATACAACTTACCTACAAGGTGTCGGAGTTTTGAAACTTGATGTTGTTTGTACTTCCATCGATCACACTCCTGGGTACTCATTTGTGCTGTGCACGTTCTCCCCTGAGACAAGGAAGCAAGAATTGCATTCAATGGGAAAGACAGCAGAGTCAGCAACTGCTGATCAGGACCCTTGGTACGCATCTTGGTGGATTTACTAGACACAACCCCATTAAGACTTTTGAGGAATCCAAATACAGAACGATATATGGATGCTGAAGCAACCGCAATGGAACTTTGCTGTCTAGGCAGACAGTGAGGCATTTCTTCAGGCTCTGGCAGCACGAGCAACCGCTGAGGCACTGAAGGCCCATAAGGGTTCTAAAGCTGTTAGGAGTTTTGATATTTTTGCCACCCAAAACCCTGGCATTAACTCTACCTCATTAAGACAGGGTGGGGGAGGTATGCATATATTAACTAGACCCTTTTTTAGGTAGCAGGTCAGATACCCTTGCAGGCAAATAAATACTCATTGTGCTCCACAGAAACTAAAAAGACTAAAAAGTCACTTGTGGTTGAGGAAGTTCCACCAGAGGTGGTATGCACAAGTAAGACTTTAAACCTGAGAAACGAGGCCTGCAGGCCTTCAGGTCTATTTGGGTGGTCTGTTCACAAAAGTAAAGGGACCATTCATACAGATGTGAATAAGAGGCCTTCATTAAATTATTTTTTAAAGACACTGAATGCAAAGCAGAAGGACGCAAGACGCATGTCAATACAATTAACAAGAAGACCAATAGAGCAGCTGGAGCCCACCACACAGATGGAATGGACTCAGAGCGCAGGAGGGAAAGAGGCCAATGGTGAGGGTGAGGTAGACCTAGCCTCAGATATAACAAAAACCAAATAGGTTCGAACCATTGACCAGTCTCAGGAATCAGGAAGCCTAAAAGAAATCATCAGAAATACCAAAAGTGGCATCAGGAACTGATCCAGAACAAGGAGTAAGTATAGAGAAAACTGGTCTAGTAAATGTTTTCTTAGATATAGCCTTCATGGGATCTGTCCTCTTAAACTTGAAGGTTGAAATTATAACGAGAGTTGAAACCTCAAAAAGTAACGCTTGAAGCTAAATGTATGAGCTGTCAGAAAGAATTAAGACCTTGGAGGAAGGAAATGATTTGAAAGGAGTTGTGATAAAGATCCTGCAGGAGGACGTCTTGAAGGGCAGCACTACTAATAACCTGGAAATCGAAACTGAAAGGGTGCATAGAGATCCTTTCAAACCCAATACAAAGCGTAAAGGTCAAAGGAAAATAATGGTCAATTTTTTGACTTACAGTCTCGCCAGAAGAGAAATCTGTACCAAGTGGATCTCCTCAGAGACCCTATTTGTCTCAGATTGACTTACCTCAGTTATATATACAAGCAGGATGGACATGGAATGCAATCCTAAATCCCAACAGAAAACATGTTATTGTTTTCTGAACTGGCAAGGGAGTTTGGATGTCCAATGATTACACCAATGGCGTGCTACATAAAGTCCTATCTCAAAATCAAATAATTTTTTTTTTTAACTTTATTCGGTTTTTGTTCACAAAACCATAAAAGTTACACAGATAAAAATACAAAAAAACAATTATATATTAATACATGATTTAAAAAGATATCCTGTACCGCAATATAAATCAGCTCAATTAAAAGACATGCCTAGATAGACAAACTTTACACATCCATACAGATCCTGGATGTCATAGAAGCTTTTAAAAACCCTACTATAAAACAGATACAATCCTCTTTCAGCAATTGAAGATACACAAGGATCGGTCAAACCTGTCGAAAATTCAATCTTTTTAAAATAGGAACCAAAAAATGCCTATGGGGAAATTCATACAGTTTGCATAAAAACAAGAAATGCAGCAAATCCTGCGGAGACTGTCCGTCGCAGCCGCAGGGAGCTAGTACTTGACCTCTGTGAGAACCCTTCGGTCTGGCTAGCAAAAGGTGGAAGAGGTTCAACCGAAACCTGGTTAACAAAAATTCCTCATGTGTCGACAGAGACCCCATAAGATAAGGTTCCATCGATGGAGTTGTCTTGAGTGTGAAATACATCCGAACACTAGGTTTCAGCACCTCTTCAGCCTCCCTATCTGCTTTCCTTAGGGTCAAGAAGACTATCTTAGTTAATTTCACATCCTTCTTGACGATAATATCAGGTTTAGAAAATAGGTCACCCCGCCCTATCCCTTCAAAACTTCTTTTGATATACCTTAGCCAGGGAATACGAGCCGAGTTATCAAGGGACATACACTCAGGTGGTTGAGAGTTAGATCTTTGTTCAGCCAACACTTGAGCCAGAAGATCAGGGGTCGCAGAGCAAGAGCATCACTTAAGTAGGGGACCCCTAGTTCCTCATGGACCGCTAAATTAGAGGTTCCACGCGGAACATATAGTAAGCGTTTCAGAAAATCATTCTCTACTACCTGGAGGGAATCTGCGGCAGTATAGCCCCAAATTTCACTACCATAGGTGGCTATGGCTAAGCTTTTGGCTTGGTAGACTTGCAACATGGCTCCTGTTGGTTTCTTCCCTATTTTAGAGGCAAAGTTAACAATTGCTGTATTTAGCTGAGCCAGATCCCCTTTTTTCCACAGGATTAGGGGACCCCATTTAAGTTGGTCGTCAAAGAGAACCCCTAAGTAGGAAAATACAGTTGTGCGGGGGATCTTGACAGGACCAACGCTCAAATGGAAACTTTTTTTCGAATCAATCAATCAATCAATCATTGTACTTATAAAGCGCGCTATTTACCCATGAGGGTCTCAAGGCGCTGGGGGGGTGGGTGCCGCTACTGCTCGAAGAGCCAGGTCTTGAGGAGTCTTCTGAAGGTGAGCAGGTCTTGGGTATGTCGTAGGTGGGTAGGGAGGGTGTTCCAAGTTTTGGCGCCCCACTTTCATGACGTAGGACTTGGAGTTATTAATTGCCAAGTCCCGATCAGTCATGTATCTGGGGAATGTGGATAAAAGGGACTGCAAACCCATTTCGGTCCTGGATAGGAGGACGGCGTTGTCCGCGTATAGCAGGACGGGGATACCACACCGTCCCACATTAGGATAATCAACTCCAGTTGCCGTTAATGCACTATCCAGTTCATTTATATAAAAGGTGCTAAAATGCATCCCTGTCAGACTCCCCTCTTAATCTCAAAGTCCCTAGTTACCTGCAAATCCTGTGAGAACCTAACATTGGCTTTAGTTGACATATTCAGGTCCTCAAGAAAATGAACAAAGCTGTTCTCCACCCCCATTGCTCTCAAGGCCTGCCACAGTTTGACACTTGTTTACACAGTCAAAGGCAGATGACAGGTCCATAAAGGAAAGATGGATAGTTCCGGGGCGAGCAACAGTATATTTGCTCAGTATCATAGATAAGTTAAGACACTGAGCAACAGTAGAGGGTCCCGGATGGAATCCATACAGGACATCCGACATAATCTTGTGCTCCTCTACCCATGTTGATAGTCTCTGTAAAATGATGCGTCCTACCACTTTGACCACTGAATCAATTATTGTAATCGGTCTATAACAGTGGGTGCTGTTCCTGTTGCCCTTCTTGAAAACAGGGACAACAGTAGAGGAGGCCCAAGACTGGGAACCACAGTACTTTGCAGCTGCATTAAATACTGTCTCCAGTATCGGGGCCCAGCATGCGGGGTCCGATGTAAATAAATCTGGGGGGATCCCATCTGGGCCTGGTGCTTTGTTACCAGATAGTGCTATAATACCAACCAGAAACTCACCCCTATGAAAAGTTATTACAGGGTCCTTCATGTCCCGGCTTTCTCTGTGGTTAAATTCAAGAGGGCAATCAAACATAGATTTAAAGTGGAGAACCCATCCCTCCTCTGTAATGTGTGAATCTAAGCCCCCCCCCCCCTTCCTGATCAAAAAGGGGCTGAATTACAACACTCCAGAACCTCGAGCTGTTCCTGAGAGTGCTTGAATCGATCAGCTCCCTCCAAGCCTCTTCCTTCAGGGCACCCTTCCGTTTGGCCAGGGCTGACTTGTATTCCTTTCGACATGCACATACCGCTGATTGAGTTCTTGGTTTGGCTGACAAAAGCTACCCTCAACCTCTTAGCTGCTTTAGAGCAGTAGTAATCAAACCATCTGGGACCATTTGAGGCATTTCTTCTGGCTGGAACACTTAAAATTTTACCCACTTTTCTCGCTATTAACTCGTATGCGCCAAGGATCTCGTTAGGGGGGGACCCCTCGGTTGTACATATTGTAAATTCATGAGCACAAGATGTTTTTACTTTAGTATAGAATTTTTACGGGGACACCTGGGGCCATTTCTATCTGCGCTTTCCATCCATCGTTCTCAGAACACCCCTGGTTGAAACATCACCAATCTTTACTGTTAGTGGGCCCGTCATATAAGCTGTTAATGGATTATGGTCACTAAATTCACTCTCCACAATCTTAAAACCATGAAGGGAGGATTGCAAGAAAGAAGAAATTCAAATGAAGTCAATAAATGACCCCCTACCGTGCCCTTTAAAAGTTGGCACAGGAAACTTAATGTACGGGTTAGCTAGAGACATCAGGGCGACCATATCCAGTTCATTTAACATGTTGTTCAACAGTTCTCCCTGAGCATGATGCTCAAAATGAAAACCCCTCATGCGTGGACAACCCAACTCAGAAATACAGGATATTCTAGGATTACCACAAGGGTGTATATTAAAATGCCCGGAAACCAAAAGGTTATGTAGACTGTGGCCCAAATGTTGTCTTATAGTCACTCCCAAGGTAGTGATGCTACAGGCCTCGTGTGGATAAGCCACCGAGTTGTAAAAGTTAACAATTCCCCATCTGGTATCCCCCCTTTTGGCTGACAACGCCAAAATTCCTGGGTATGTAGTTGACATCATTTGGAACTTACAATCAACAGCCACAGAGATGTATACAACTAGACCACCCTTTGGTCTTCCACTCGCCGATGGAGTGGCCGGGACAAAAAATGCCTCATAACCTTCCAAAAATAGATCACAATCCACTGTCCATGTTTCTTGGAGGCTAATTACCGTGAATTGCTTCACATATTTCACCCATGGTGGATCTTGGAACTTGTTGGCCAGCCCTGCAATATTCCAGGATAGGAAATTATTTGGCCTCACATCTGGAGGCCTTTCAACTACCTCCACTGGGGCCTGGAGAAGAGCAGCAGGCTCCGGCTCAGGGGGTGTGAGGTTCCTCAGTCAATCACAATCCTCCAGGCCTTATATAGCAGCAAATCTATTGTTTAACGCCAGTGAGGCGCCGGTGTCAAACTGCCTGTCTGATTCTGAAGGTAAGTAGGTCACAGAGGTAGGCTGATGCCTAGATGCTAGACTATTTGACCACCCACCTCTTGGAGTTGCCCTTGGGACATTTTCAGACAAATCCCTGTAAAGGGCTGGCTTGTTAAAGTAGCCCAGAGGTAAAGCTCTAATAACAGATCCCAGTAAGACGGTGAGGCTAATATCCCTGGATAAAATACAGCCCGCAGTGTAGGGATTGTCAAAATTTACAATAACGAAATCACCAGAAACCGTTTTGCGTGAGCTCCCAATCCAGCTAACCCTGAGTGCCATAAGGATGTTACTTGACACGCGGGCACCCAGGGTAGTACTGTGTGTAAACCAGTGAGTTAATTTATTTAACAGCTGCCCATAGTCTTCGTTAGTCCCTTTGGGGAGGGAAGGAACACTCCCCCAAACTACTACATATGGGGTGGATTTGGGTGGAAGGTCAATAGTTGGGAGACTCATTATTTGTAAGACCCTTCCTTCTGACCTGCTAGCCCTGGGAGGCACAGAAGGCCCTGCTCTTATAGGAGACTGGCATACGGTTGCTGGTGCATCTGCACTAGTGAGACTGATGCTATTTGAGCTGTTCTTATCTAGCACCACACTATTTACTGCAGGCCTCACAGAAGAGCTTACCCCTGCTCCTTTACCCCCGGTGGTTGGATGGTCTTTACTAGTGGTTGTGGTTGTGCTAGCTATCGGTGTAACGAGCGAATTATAGCTAGCCAACCCCTCTAGTTTTAATAAACTAACTTCTACTGAGCTTATTTTTTGAAGGATTGGATCCAGTAGAGTGGACATCATAGTTTCGAGCATACCACAGAAGTTCCCCTCCTGCATACTGTCAGAGAACTGCCCTAGCATTGTCTGATTCGTGGGAATAGGGGGACCCTCTTCGCAAACATTTGTAGTAAGGACAGCTAATGATTTCTTTCCAGATGTGCCCTGAACAGATTTGTTTGATTTCGGTAGACCTCGGGTCTTCCTTTTTATGGAGGGCGAGTCATTGGTGCAAGTTGATTTCATCTTTGCTTTCTGCCCTCTAGTTGTGTCTTTAAATTTAACAGGGCTGGGTTCATGCTCCGTAGATGAGCAGGAAACAGAATTTGTCACTGTAACTGGGACAACAAATGGGGACTGACTCAGCCAGGATGGGGATACATCCTGGTTGGAAGGCGCCATAGAATCAGAGATTGCGGGGTTTAGAGAGAGTCTATCTTGCGAGGGGTGGTGAACTGGAAAAGCGGTGGTATCAGGGAACAAATCGTACCTGCAGTTGAACTTCAAAAACTGCACAGGAACCCACAACTGCAGATGAAAGGGGGGTGGCCCTGCCTCTTCCTAGCAATGACGGGCATGGACGGGCCTGCCCTAGGCCCGCGAATGTCCCGCGCTTCGGAAGGGCTGATTGCTATTTAATTGGCTTCCGGCGCTGCGGTGACGCGATCTGCAAGCGTCACCCAGCGCCTGCTGGGAGTTGTAGTCTTTGGGGGCCGTTCCCCTAACGGCGTGGCCCGATGGCAAGTGGACCGATGAGCCGTTCCCCTCACGGCTGGGATGGCGGCAGAAGAGTTGAAGGTAAAAGCCGTTCCCCTCACGGCTGTAGCAGCAGACTGGTGAGCGCGTCCTATCTCTATTTAACAGCAGCAACATATTGTCAGCAGTCTGGCTGCAAGAAGCCCTGGCAGGCTTTGTGTACTAACTAAACTTAATGGCGATGAAGATTTTTTTTAAACACAAGTGCTAGGAATGAAGTGGAGGAGAGCAACTTTGGTTCCTGTGTTGAGTGAAAAAATAGTAAATTTGCCCCATGATAAATTATGGGGCCTCTGGAATACTTTGCAGAGTCTTTGATCTTTGTTATTGTGTAATATTAGATATTAATAGAATAAACATGTGATGTTAATGTTTAAAGGAGGCCAAGAGCTAGGAAAGGCAATAATATAACTATAAATAATCGTCATTAGACCTAATCTTAGTCTTCATTTTCACAACTCTTGCTAATGAGGGCACGCACACCTTCAAACAGCTGCCCACATTCTGCAATGCTAGTCTTTACCAAAAAACGAACGTAATCAAAGCCTCAGCATCACCTAGAATTCCCCTGGTAGTGTTCAAGTCCAAAAACAGGTGCTAAGGCATCAGAATCCTGTTATGGGGTTACGCGTAGAAAGACTATGGTGGCACATTCGTTGCATGTTTATCATCCTAGCCACATTGCTTACAATTGAGGCCTAAAAATTGTAATAAACATAACAATCTTTACTGCAAATGGTGAACATAATGGAAACAAGTGCAGAGTTCACTTGGCGGCACCTCAAGAACCCCAACTCCAAACCTTGACGCCCTCAGTTCTTTTTCTTGGAAGTGGTGATGGTGAACAAAAGAATACTGGACTGTCAACGTCGCTGCCTGTGAAATCATGGCTTGGCTTGTACCTCAGCCCAACTTTCTGAAACTTCCCTCTTTTAGAACATTGGAAAGACTGACTGGAGCAAAAGAGTTAGCAAAAAAATTATTATCGAGACCTTGACATGAAGTTCAAGACTATCAAACAAACTGCTTCTGAAGAGACTGGATTGCACCAAGTAAGCCCGGATTGGCCTCCTTACTACTGGTGGACGAAACAGCATCATTTTATTCACGTGTAATATGGATTCTTTTCATGAAAACAATGCATATTATGTAAATAATGCTTAGACGACGTCACAGTGGCTTTTTTATCATAATTGATTGTGAGATATGCCGTCACCTATTCACTTACTCAAATGAATGCAAGACACCTGTACTGTATTTTGCGTAGACTGTCTAAAGTGAAGCGGTGAAAATAGTTAGATTCATGGCACTCACAGCTACAACTAAGCAACTGCTGCTCAGAACAGTCTCCCGTGACCTGAAGGGCAGAGAATACACAAGCTCTTCCTTCCCAGTTGGAGATGAAGAAATAAAGGCTGATAACATCTCTTCAGCTCTATGAAAGAAAGAGAAATATTTTGGCTGACTTGTTAGAATGAATGCAAGACCAAACCATCAGGCCAAGTCAAGATGGAAAAGTACCTGTAAGGGGCAGAAAGACCAGTTACTCCACCCTAACTAGCAGACTTTCTGAGTACGATTAAAGTCACCTTAATGGTTAATTATTAATCTCTTTCTGTCATCTGAATCTAGGGTTTTGAAGAAATGAGCAGAGAGGATTCCAAAACTCCAGGATAAATCCAAAGAGGGAACAAGAGGACTCTCAGGAGGATTAGAGAGAAGAAATATGGAAAATCATGCATGCTGCAAATACTTTGTAACAATTATACTGGCTTCCTCAGACCATGGAACCCAGAGCATCGTAATTGGTTTAATTGATAGTGACCATTTCCTGACTGACCTGCAGAATAAAGTAAAGCCCGCAATGCAGAAGGTGAACAGTTCGGACATCCAAAAGAAGGGCCAACCAAACAGTCAGGGCCCGTAACATTGGGCAAGCCACTCCTCCCCGACCCGCCCGCCCCAACCAGGCATACCGTTCTGCTTTCTCGCAGAGCAAGAAGCAGAAACATAAAATGGTATTTAAAATGCCATTTTATGTTTCTGCTTCTCGCACAGCCAGAAAGCAGTGGGGCGACGCTCCTCCATCCTAATGGAGGAGCTGCCCCTGCTTATCAGGGAAAAACAATCGACACAGCAGATGCAGCTTGGTCACTCCAATGGCATAACAAACGTGAAGTGGTTTCTGCATGGAACTAGTGGTGAGAGACTAAAAAAACTATCTGTATTCCTAGCTTGCTTTCAGGTTGTCAGCTCTCTCTAGTCATTCTGAAGTCCCCAGAGACATGCTGGGCTTTCTTCTCCTGGATACTCTCTGCTGCTTGAGGACCATGCACACTCCTTCCCACACTTAAAAGGCAAGTCGGCACTTCAGACAAATACTCTGCACCTCCAGTATGGAATCAGGTGGTGCCACCACAACTCTGGGAGACAGGCAGTCCGGTTGCTCAGTAGTCCTTCAAGTACTCTGTGAAGCACTAGTTTCTCTGGTCATGAAGGACCAGAAATTGCAACACAATGGGGCAGTTTGGATCCACTTTCATACAATGTTTCCAAACAGAAGATATGGATCCACTTTCTCAAACTGTAGAACTGGTTTGAGGTGGTTCTTCTTTCAGGTGTCCCTGCTTGGCTGTTCTCCAGACACACCCTCAGTCATACCGTCACCCAAATGTTAGTGCTTAGGAAGACTGATCAGCAGCCCTTGGTTAACAAAATACCTCATGGAATGCCTCTATCCTCCTCACACCAGTTCCTAGATCCCCTCCCTCTAATCACAGGAACTTTAGGCAATACATTTCCCGTGCCTGGGGGAACGTGTGCTGTGACAGGCCAATGGTATCCAAATAGGATTCCTCTGATCTCAGTACTAAGGGTCACTCACACATACTCAGTCCTAATACTAGGCTTGTGCTCACACACTACACAGCAGCATTTACTCAATGTTTACACAGGCTGCCAACAAAAGCTTCTGGGCATACGCACACCTGAACTTTACATGAGCATGGTTGGCGGGCCTCACACCTTGAGACAAAGGCTAAAAGGCCAGGCCACGCTATTAACCCTTCCAAAACTCGATATGCTGGCACCAGTGTTTAATGCTTTGTTCTCAAGGCAAGGCCAGTAATCTTCTGCCACAATGATGGCATGCTCGGCGAGTGCCTCCAGGTCACAGAAAAGTTGAGGTCAGTACCATGCCTAAACCTCTGCACACCCACTTGGATTAGTGTGACAGCATTGCTAAAATAAAAGTCAGGACACCAGATATGCATGCTGTTGGGCACTCAGGGCAGGGGAACTTGCCCATATAGGGGGCATTACCATTAAAAAACTGCTTTCAAGTACTTCGTGAAAATAAAATAATCCAATATTGTGTTTCAGAGCTTGTGGTCTGAGCATGCACTCACTCTGTTAACTATATACCAAACCAAAGTCAAATGGCAAGAGTTCCAGCACTTTGGGACTGATTCACAAAGGAAGCTTACACTTTAAATAAATTACACATGTGAGTAAGTTTACTACTTTTGACTGTGCACAAAACCTGATCGCAAGTTCCTATAAAAAAAACTGTAGTAAGTCCATCCTGCACCACACCTGCATAACCACTGGTACTACAGCTACATCCCATAGAAAATAATGGTGGTAGGGAACTAAAATAAAACCCCACAGGAAATAATATTAAATTAGATTACATTATATAAAATAGTTCAAATGTAAATAAATATAATTTAATGTTAAAGAATGTATTAAAATAGTACATATGTATTGTTTCATTACAAAATATGGTAACACCTTATTTAAATGCAACAATTCATGTAACAATATGTAAACTCAAATATAACTCACTTTTAATAATTATTCATGCATGATAACCAACATGTTTACATTTATATTTTAATTTAAACTTCAGAACAATAATTTTAATATGATATAAATGTAGCAAGAAGCACTGCATCTGCTATTGGGCATGAAGAAATAGATCAATGTTTATTGATTTGATTTTATGGATAAACTGTTGGGCTAGGCAAGAAGTGGGTCATGTTAGAATATGGCTGGCTGATTGTTTATTATTAGCTAATGTGCATGTATCCAGTGGCTTGTTTAAATTAAAAACATGTTTTATCAATTGGGTCTACCAGAATTGTATTCTAAACCAGGGGCAATTTTATGAGTTGTAAAGAAAAAAATCAAACATTGCTTCTTAGAACATCATATAGAGCTAAGGAGGGAACGAGTACCAACCTTGTCAAGTATTACTGAATATTCTACCATTTGAACAAACCATAGGACAAGAACCTTATTTATCATTTACAATAAATTCCAGTCAGCGCTTCCTCTTAACTCGTTTTACACTGACCACAATGCACTTTATTATAGCTTTCCCTCTCCAGGGGACTTTCTTCAGAACTTTGCCCCTATGTCTCTGTGATGGCGCATCTTGACAAAGCACATGTCTCTTTATGCTTTTTTGTCCATTATTCTCAACCCCCGCCACTCATTTTTGATTCCCATATTTCACAAAGCTAACACAAGCTGGCCCTCACATGCCTACAAAATTAGATACTCCTGCTATTTGCTTTGTTGTTTTAACTTTTATTTAAAGGGCTCTTATGTTTAGGAAAGGATATGAAACAGGATTGTGCATGTAATGCGGTTTTAATCTAAGATCTCAAACTAATTGCAATGTTTTCTTTCTGTATAGCACATGATAATATGTTTTTTATTTTGTGTTCTGTGTTCTTTTAGAGCTGTTTTGTGGCGGAATAAAAATTGAATGAACTGAACTGAATATATTTGTAATATTTAAAGAGTATCTATATTTAAAAGAATAAACTAAAATGGATTTACATTAATATATAGTATACAAATATGTTTTATATATTTTTTTTAATTCATTCTAGTTTTAAAATGTTCCCAATACTTTACACCAGGGAGAATCCACAGTGGGGAGGAGCTGTCCTCATACTCGACACCTTCATTGAACATCGTAATCTCCTAGCAGCATTTCTATCTGCTTTTTATAAATGCAGCAGCACTGCATCCCACAACTTTAAAATTATAGACGACATACATTGTCAGCCATTCCTCATCCTTCCAGAGCTTTCAGCAACCTTCAATACAATTCTTCATAAATAACTCATTCATATCTACAAAACGCGCATTCGATTTCGGACCAGGGTTCTATGGAGGTTCATCGCCTTCCTAACAAAACTTAAACAGCTGATTAAGATGGGAAATGCCTCCTCCATCCAAGACTTGGTCTTTTGGTGCATCACCTAGGGATACTTACACAGGTGTTACGTCCCGGTATGAAGCCACACTGCTCTTCATGCACCAGATGAGCCATATGAGCTGTCAATCGAGTAGCTGGAAATTTGCAGAGCACCTTCATGTCCAAATTAATCATTGTGAGGAGCCCGTACGCAGCTGGGTCAGCCTCGTCCCCATCTGGTTTGAGGAGCATGTGTATCTTTCCATCCCTCATAGTTGGAGGTAAGATACCCTTGTCGTCAGTCTCCAGGTATACCTTCAGAAGACTTTGAGTTAATGATCATGAGAATGCCTGATAAAAGTTGGGTGGGAATCTGTCTTTTCCTGGTGTCTTCAACAGTGGAAGAGCTTCTCCAGGGGGGCGTCTAGGGCTTTTGCCGCCAATGGACTGAGTGTAGGAATGTCCGATCCCTCCAATAAAGGAGTGTATTGCCGTGCCTTGATATCAGGGTCTGCAGTGTATACACGCCGTAGATGTTGTTTGAATGTGTGCCCTATGCCTGCCCTCAATGTGACCATGGTGCCCCCTGGTGTTGTTAAGTGAGTCACGAGTGGAGGGGCATTCTCCCTGTGCAGGATCCATGCAAAAGAGCCAGCCCGACTTGTCACCCTCCCGGTGCAGTCTCTGTCAGTACTGTCTTAATGTATATTTATATAGCCAGACCATACGCCTTCTATTCGCCAGTGGACCATGTGTTCCCACCTACATATTTCAGGGAAGGTCTGAGCATCTGCCTGTGCTCATGCCAGTTCGATTCCTTCCCTAAGGAGCTCCGCCTGTAGCTGTCGGCACACCCCACACGTGAGAGCCAGGCAGGTACCCCTCAATACCGATTTAAGTGTTTCCCATCAATAGACCTAAGGGCTGTGGATTCCCAGTTTGATGCCATGTAACCTGTGAGTGAGTATGCTACTGCCTCATTTCTCACCGGGTCCTCAAGGATGTCCACTGGCATCCTCCATGACTTCATGCCCTGCACGGCACCCCCCCAGACCACCATATGATGGGAGAGTGATCAGATAAAAACCATGCTAGGTGTTTGATCTCAACATCCTCCAGCCGTGGGGACCCGGCAATCAGAACTCTGTCCAACCTACTGTGTTTATTGTGTGTTAATGAGTAGCACATGTAAACAGTCTGTGTGGGGTGTTTCAACTGCAAAACATTTTGCAACCCAATGTTTTATATTACTGCTTTAATGGCATGTGTCATGAGAGTTTATGTGCCCAATCTTGGGAGAGTTCTGTCCAGATTGGGGTCCAACACACAATTAAAGTCACCTAACCACATTAAGGGCGAGTTGAGGTCCTGTATCAGCAGGTCCTGCATGGAATGAAATAACACTTGGGCGTTAGTATTAGGGGCATATGTATGCAGTATGGTCAGACCCAGACCATCAAGTGTGCCCTGTAACAGGACAAGCCTGTGCCCCACATCAGCATCTGAGTAGGTGAGGGAAAATGGGACCCCAGGAGCCACCCATTTCAATGTGCTCCTAGTGAAGGGTGCAAAAAGAAAAATTGATGGACAGAATGCAGAACAATATCATACATTCACCCCAGTACGGAGATCTGGACCTAAATCCATTGTTGTTTTGCTCACCATGCAATTCCAGTTTGAACCCAGGCATTTTCAAATCAGTCTTGACCATGTGCCCCATGGGAACAGTCCAGCAAGAATTGCGAAGCCAGGTCCTCCCGGGACTGGAAACAAGCATCCTAGGACTGGTTTAGGGTTTCACCCATTATCAGCCAGGATAGCTTGACTCCAGTGGCATGGAGAGCACAGGACCCACATCTGGGCATACCCGTCCCACTCGGGGTGACAAATGCAAAAGATCAATTGATGGACAGAATGCAGAACAATGTCATACATTTACCCCAGTACAGAATTATGGATTTAACCCAGATCTCTTGACTGGGGGTAAATGTTTTGATTTGTTCTGCATTCTGTCCATCAATTGTGTGTCTTTTGCTTTCCCACCCTATGTGCGCCGGGTATGCTCAGACGTGGGTCCCGGGCTCACTGTGTCAATGGATTCAATCTATCCTGGCTGACAAGGGATGAAACCCCGAAACCGGTCCTAGGATGCTTGTTTCCAGTCCAGGGAGGACCTGGCTTGGCAGTTCGGGCTGGACTATTCCCATAAGGCACAGTGTCAAGACTTATTTGCATATGGCCAGGTCTGAATTGGAGTGGCAGGGTGAGCAAAAGAATGATGAATTTAACCCATATGTCTTGATTGGGGTGAATGTTTTCATTTGTTCTGCATTCCATCCATCAATTGTGTGTCTTTTGCTTTCTCTCCCTAAGTGTGCCGGGTATGCCCAGACGTGGGTCCCGAGCTCACTGTCCCACTGGTTTCAAGCTATCCTGGCTGATGAGGGGTGAAACCACGAAAACAGTCCTAGGATACTTGTTTCCGGTTGAGGGAGGACCTGGCTTGGCAGTTGGGGCTGTACTGTTCCCATGAGGCACAGGATCAAGACTGATTTGCATATGGCCAGGTCTGAACTGGGATCGCATGGTGAGCAAAAGAATGATGGATTTAACCCAGATCTCTTGACTGCGGGTGAATGTTTTGATTTGTTCAGCATTCCATCCATCAATTGTGTGTCTTTTGCTTTCTCACCCTAAGTGCACCGGGTATGCCCCGATATGGGTCCTGGGCTCACTGTGCCACTGGATTCAAGCTATCCTAGCTGACGAGGGGTGAAACCCCGAAACCGGTCCAAGGATGCTTGTTTCCGGTCCAGGGAGGACCTGCCTTGGCAGTTCGGGCTGGATTGTTCCCATGAGGCACAGGGTCAAGACTGATTTCCATATGGCCAGGTCTGAACTGGGGTGGCATGATGAGCAAAAGAATGATGGATTTAACCCAGAACTCTTGACTGGGGGTGAATATTTTGATTTGTTCTGCATTCCATCCATGAATTGTCTGTCTTTTGCTTTCTCACCCTAAGTGCACTGGGTATGCCCAGACGTGGGTTTTGAGCTCACTGTGCCACGGGATTTAAGCTATCCTGGCTGATGAGGGGTGAAACCCCGAGACCAGTCCTAGGATGCTTGTTTCCGGTCCAGGAGGACCTGGCTTGGCAGTTCGGGCTGGACTGTTCCCATGAGGCACAGGGTCAAGACTGATTTGCATATGGCCAGGTCTTAACTGGGGTGGCATGGTGAGCAAAAGAATGACGGATTTAACCCAGATCTCTTGACAGGGGGTGAATGTTTTGATTTGTTCTGCATTCTGTCCATCAATTGTGTGTCTTTTGCTTTCTCGCCCTAAATGCACCGGGTATGCCCAGATGTGGGTCCCAAGCTCACTGTGCCACTGGATTCAAGGTATCCTGGCTGATGAGGGGTGAAACCCCGAAACTGGTCCTAGGATGCTTGTTTTCGGTCCAGGGAGGACCTGGCTTGGCAGTTTGGGCTGGACTGTTCCCATGAGGCACAGGGTCAAGGCTGATTTGCATATGGCCAGGTCTTAACTGGGGTGGTATGGTGAGCAAAAGAATGACGGATTTAACCCAGATCTCTTGACTGGGATTGAATGTTTTGATTTGTTCTACATTCTGCCCATCAATTGTATGTCTTTTTCTTTCTCACCCTAAGTGTGCTGGGTATGCCCAGACGTGGGTACCCGGCTCACTGTGCCACTGGATTCAAGCTATCCTGGATGATGAAGGGTGAAACCCCAAAGCCTGTCCTGGGATGCTTGTTTCTGGTCCAGGGAGGACCTGGCTTGGCAGTTCGGGCTGGACTGTTCCCATGAGGCACAGGGTCAAGACTGATTTGCACATGGCCAGGTCTGAACTGGGGTGGCATGGTGAGCAAAAGAATGATGGATTTATCCCAGATCTCTTGACTGGGGGTAAATGTTTTCATTTGTTCTGCAGTCCATCCATCAGTTGTGTGTCTTTTGCTTTCTCGCCCTACGTGCGCTGGGTATGCCTAGACGTGGGTCCCGGACTCACTGTGTCATTGGATTCAAGCTATCCTGGCTGATGAAGGGTGAAATCCCTAAACCGGTTCTATGATTCTTGTTTCCGGTTCAGGGAGGACCTGGCTTGGCAGTTCGGGCTCTATTGTTCCCATGGGGCACAGGGTCAAGACTGATTTGCATATGGCCAGGTCTGAACTGGGGTGGCATGGTGAGCAAAAGAATGATGGATTTATCCCAGATTTCTTGACTGGGGTGAATGTTTTGATTTGTTCTGCATTCCGTCTATCAATTGTGTGTCTTTTGCTTTCTTGCCCTAAGTGCGCCGGGCCAGACGTGGGTCCAGGGCTCACTGTGCCACTGGATTCAAGCTATCCTGGCTGATAAGGGGTGAAACCCCGAAACCGGTCCCAGGATGCTTGTTTCCGGTCCAGGGAGGACCTGGCTTGGAAGTTCAGGCTGAACTGTTCCCATTAAGCACAGGGTCAAGACTGATTTTATATTGCCAGGACTGAACTGGGGTGGCATGGTGAGCAAAATAATTATGGATTTAACCCAGATCTCTTGAATGGGGGTGAATGTTTTGATTTGTTCTGGATTCTGTCCATCAATTGTGTGCCTAGTATAGGTTGAGCAGGAGGAATGAAAAAATTAACCCCTCCATTTCTTGGGCAGTTGCAAGGCAAATAGGCAAATGCATCATCCAGATGGGTTTCCTGCAGGCAGGATATGTCTAGGAAGGTGAGCCCTCTATATATCTTTTAACATACGTGCCTAATCCCCTGAAATTACAGATTAGGACTCAGAAGTCACCCCACATCCTTGTCCAAAAATGCAAATATGTGTCTCCCCCTCTCCTGCTGAGCCAATGTCTTCTCTAGCTGCTGTTGAACATTACTGACAAGAAAACAAATCAAACCATACCCCCCTCAAACCCACAAGCAAGAATAGAGTAACCATTGAACTACCAATGCCCACCTGAAGCGTGTGCCAAAACGACCACAGCTACCCTGCCTATCCAACAGGGACCAGCTAAATTTCACAGCCAGCTAGTCTTCCAACCGCATCCACTAGTTTCTCATGTGATGTATCCCAATTTTAACAGGCAGCTCAGGCAAGGTCAAGTTGATGAGTACAGGCCCCAGCTAGGCCCGCAAATACAAGGGTTCGCCCTCCTATGTACGAAAACTATAAGGAAGTTGGCACGGAAACTGCAAATACAAAGACAGAGTTTATTAACCCTTAAGGGTGGTCCTACAACCTACACAACACTCTTCAGTATTGCATAGAGTAGCACACAGAACTTGCGTACATGGTCCCCTTTTATACACAACAGAGGGGCTCATAAGTGGGTGGATACAACATAGAGCAAAATTCATTACCATTTATGGACATTTTCAATACAGGATCAATATAAGGGCGGAGTTAACAATTTCCTGAGCCCGTGAAAACATGGTCAAACAAGGACTAACTGATAACAGATGTGGTCAAGTCTGGGCATGCGCCAGACGGACAAAGGAGCTATTTATAGACTGTTACTAGGCAGATTACAAAAGCAACTAGCGAAGAGGTAGGACTCTTCTCGTGCAAAGCACGTGGAGACATGGCAATACAAAATGGAGTCCGGACATTGGTCAACATAAGACAAGAAACACGTTTTGACTGAGAGAATTTATGTCTTCAGTGAATGCTTAATCATATCGCTGTTTTAGTTTTCAACAGACGACCCTTTCAGCATTTCCTGAAGACATTCGGCTTATTAGGCTCATCATCATAAATGTCAATTTTCATCATCTCTTCCACCTCCTTGTTTAAGTTTTTCTGATAGGTGACATTGGCAATAGCTTTCTTATCAGGAATACAAAATGACACACATAAAGAACAGACTAAGGGACCACACTGAACACAAATGCAGCAGGAAAACAGAACTGCTACAATAATACAGAGACCAGTTAAGACTTTCCATCCCCATGTAGTGATCAATGCCCAAAACCATCCAGAAAAGGTCCAAGTGCCATTTTGTGTATGAATCTCAGCTGCGATTTTATGCAATTTATTAATAGCGTTATAGACTGATGGCGTGTGGTCAGGAATAAATACACAACAACTACTTCCAATAATTCTACATGCTCCACCTCTGTCTGCTAACATAACATCTAATACCATACGATTCTGTAACGCAACAATTCTAGTGATTTGCAATTCTTCCGTAAGATTCCCAAGAGCAGCAGCAGCTTGATTCGTTACAGCCTCTACAACTCTTGTTAATCGTTGAACCTTCCTACTATTTAGGGCAGCTCCAACAAAGAAAAACAATCCTAAGTTAAAATCAACATACTGCTGTAAGCTAGTGTCGGTTTGGTCAACATCATCAATAGATAGAGTACGTTTATACCTATTTACAGTTACATTGTTCAGTATCAATCAATCAATCAATTTTATTATGTTTTGGCACTCCGAAGAGGTCCACATAAAACAAGATACACAAATACACATTCTCAAAGTAAAAATGACAACTACAACATTTTCCACTGAACAAAATAATCAGCGACACATACCTCCATATTTCATCAATAAATAGCTAAAAAACCTTTAAAAAAGTTAAAAATATTGAAGCAAAACATTTCATTTGGAGGAGTATATAAGGCCTGCAAAAAAGAATTCACATTGAGGATACCCAATTGCAAGCATATTGATCTTAACCACTTCGAACGAAGTGGACGCAATGCAGGACATATAAACAGTACATGAGAACGATCCTGAGCAGACATATTACAAAAGTTACATGTGGGAGAGGACCCATGCCATTTTGCCAAAAGAGTATTTAGGGGCAGCAAGTCCTGCCGTAGGAGGAACCAAAATCTCCGAACACCATGTGGTAGATTCCAGGTGACATAGGGTTGGGCAAGCTTCATTGAGTATTTGTTTGCAAGGAGATCACCTCCCCTCTTTACTAGCATGGACTTCTTGTCCAACGTGAAGCAAAGAGCCCAAGAAGCCTGTTTCAAGAGAGATTTTAGCTGGGAAGGGGAAATAGTAAAAAGGGTACTCTCTTCCAATTCAAGAAGTGCCACAGCCTTTCTAAAGTTCTTAACAATTAGGGAGTACTCTCTTAAGCTACCCAACAATTCCCCCTTGAGAAGGGATCTCAAAGTCCCTGTTTCTCCTCCAGCCAGGCTGGCAACCCATCGTACTAGAGCGGCCAGGCCCTGCACCCAACTACTACGGAGACTGAATTCAAGTCTACAGGCAGCCACAGAACAGGCGGGGTTGAGAGAAGTTATAGACCTTAATAATTTTCCTTCTACCGTCTGTAGAAAACCCCAGTGCTTTAAGTCAACCAGTTCCATTCCGTACAAGAGGGTTGATGGAATTTTTGCCCTATAGACCTCCAGTAAACAAGCAAAGTGTCTTCTCCCTGTGGCGGAATAAAGGGCGCTCAGACTTTTGCCTTGGGACAGGGCTTTACGGGAATTATTATCGATATGAGGCTTCTCGCTCAGGTTGGCAGAAATTATTTTTCCTAAGAAGGTATATGTCTTAACCACCTCCAATTTCTGACCACCAACTGACCAACCAAAATTCTCTGATTTAGATTTTTTCTTCCCTGTAATGCACATAATTTTGCTTTTTGTGGCATTTATCCTCATGTAGTGGGTCTCTGCAAAAAGATGTTAAGCCTGCAGACGATTAGCTAATCCCTTAGGTGTTAAATCTAGGATAAGGATGTCGTCTGCATATAGGAGGCAGGAAATAGAAGATCCCCCCACTACCGGGGCTATGCCAACACAAGATGAAAGCGAAGCTGGAAGGTCAGCAATGTACAGGGAGAACAGTAATGGGGCCAGTAGACAACCCTGTTTTAATCCATTAATGGAGGGAATAACCGGCGATAAACCCCTTTCTCCACCTTGTAACACTCGGCACCAAGTGTCCGTGTGTAAAGACCGCACCAGATCTAATAGAAGAGGGGGCATGCCCAAGTCAGATAGCTTTCTCCACAGCAAGGGACGATCAACTTTGTCGAATGCTGTGGAGAAATCAATGAAAGCCGCTTACACTCCTCCTCCCCGAACTCTTATATATTTGTCCGAAATAACCTGAAGGGCTGTGAGGTTATCCAATGTACCATGCCCCTTACGGAAGCCGGTTTGTTCAAGGGGTAATATCTGATTCGCATCAACCCAATCAGTAATTAGCGATAGGAGACATTTGGAAAAGACTTTTCCAATGGCATCGAGAAGGGCTATCTGGCGATAATTCATTGGCTTATCCCTATCGCCCTTCTTGAATAATGGAACCAATATGCTCCCCTTCCAAGAAGAGGGCACAGTTTTACTAATGAAGCAAGATCTAAATAATGGAAAAAGAATCTTGCTCCATAAAACAGGGTCCTGCTTCAATACCGATATGGGAAGTTCATCAGGCCCCATTGCTCCAGAGGAACGCATGTCCTTAATGGCCATTTCAATAGTTTTCTCCGAAGGGGCGTCAATAGAAAACTCATCTTCTTTAGTAGACCCCTTACATTCTACCCTTACGCCGTTCCCAGCATACAGGTTGGAAATGAAAGTGACCCATGACAATTCAGCAATGGGAATAGGGAGGAGGCTAACTCTTACTCCACAACCCTCCCCAATGAGTGACCAGAATTGTCTAACTTTGCCATGAACTACGGCCTCCCGTAGACTTATCCAGAGTGAATCTTCTTTTTCTTTTTTAAGTTTCTTCCTAATTCTGCTTCTCCTTCTTTTTAACAGGTATATTTTATTATTTATTTCAATAGATCTACGCAAAAATTGCTCCCGCACTAATTTATTTATTTCCTTATTTAGGAGGGTAATCGGTCTAGAAACATAAATCTTTTTTACAGAAGAGCTAGACCTTTTGGCAACACGGATGACCTCCTTCATAAAATTCTCAAAGTGAATTATTTCAGAACCCTGCCAATCATTCAGTTCTAGAATTGTTTTACCTAGAATACATTCCAGGCCCTTCTTGGCTTTAAAGTTCCAAAAACATCTTCCAGAGTCCTTATGAAAGTTAACTACATCACTGTTAAGGGACCATGAATCGGAATTAGAAGGTTGTAATGAGAGGCTTATAGTAATCACATTGTGGTCACTAAATGATGTCGGAGAGACCACCAGATCCTTCACTAAGGAGAAAATACAATAGTCGGTGATTACATAGTCCAGAATTGACTCAGTTTGGGATGATCTATGAGTATATTTTGCAGGGACATCAGAGGGAAGCCTACCGTTCACTATTAACCCCTCCGCCGCTGAAAGTTCTTCTAGCAACAGCTTCCCTCTCTTATTAGTTTTAATTTTATTAGGGAAGAGAGATTGAGGAATAAGATAGGCTTCTTCTTTAAATTTGTTTCTAAATAGCTCTAAGCTAGAGTTAGAAACTTTACAAGTAAAATCACCGACTAACAACACATAGGGGGGAGGTTCTAACTCTTTAATCTGTTTAATGTACGAAAAGACTTGCTTCAATAGAATATTAAAACATTCATCCGGGGGGATGTATGCGTTTATTATTACCAGAGGATTATTGTTTCCCATACTGGTTAGACTACAAAGGGTCACCGCCTGAAAGAGGTTGCTTGGGTCAGCATAATGGGTGAAGTTCCACTTTAATCTATTGGACAGAAGGCATGCATTTCCCCCTTTTGCATGCCCTATCTTCGAAGGAGAGGCCATTGCCTCAAGGACAAAATAATCTCTCCCTGCACACAATCTACTAGCACACCAAGTCTCTTGGATGCAAATCACACTAGCGTTCAAAGAGAACAAGTACTGTAATTTCTCGGGACTATTATTTATCCCGGCAGTGTTCCAAGAGAGAACTTTTAAATTACTGCTAAAGATGTTGAAAAAGTTTGGGGTTGTCTATGGATTTACTAGACAAAGCACCGGGCAGCCAATTCCACAGCTGGTTATCTTCTATTGGGAGGGTGTTCTGAATTAACGGGGCAGGCATTACATGCATCACCAAATGTGTGCTTTTCGAAACCCAAATCTTTAAATCATCAAATGAGGGAGGGGGACCATCTTGGCCAGTGCCCTGCTGAGAGAGTCTATTATAAGGGAAACTATCTCTTCCAGAAGATAAAACAGGTAATACATCAATTCCCCTACACTAGAAGTTCTCAGCCTGTTGCAATATAAGATTTACTATAAGTTTGGAATAGAACTTTACCCTGACATAGGGCGCGGCAACTGTTCCTGATATGGAGACTAAATCAATATCGTTAGATTGGATTAACTTTAGACTCTCTATGTCTTTGAAATACTTAAGTAACCATGCTCTATTTAAAGGCAGATCAAAATCAAATAACGATAGAAAATCCACAGTCAATGTATCTACAAAAACTTCTGGTACTTTTATAGGCAGATGATGAGGCCATACAACGCCATCACCTGAGGCATGAAAAGTAGGAGCAGAGGGATTAAGAGCCACAGATACAATAGGGACTGATCTAGTAATCTCTGCTACGGGGAGAGGGATCGTCAATCCTCCTATATCTAATAGGGGGCCTCCCACAGGAGAGATTGAACAATTTGAAGAAATTTTAATGCCTAATGCAGAGGGATTCAAATTATCGGAAGGATTAGTGGCCGCTTCCTGACTCAAGGACCCATTCACAGATTCTCCAGTGATAGGTTCATTGATATCAGGGACTTGGGAATCCTCAAACATTATTTGTCTCTGCCTTTTCTTCCTGTATCTGCGGATTGGTTTCCTCTTTTTTCCTTTGTTCTTTCTTTGTTTTCCAGTTTTTTCTTTTTCTTCCCCCCCTATCCCCTTCATTTCAGGCACAAAAATTGGGAATAGCTCTTTTTCAGATTTTGGAGCGGTAACATCAACACTTTCTTCTTCAATTTCGAGGTCAGAATTCCTTACACAGTTAGATACGGGAAGTGTGGGTACTAAAGATTGCTCATTTTTAAGAATAGCCACAGGTTTATTTTGAACTGAATTAACATTTCCAGCTAGATGGTCACTACCCGACTCAGGCCCCTGCAATCCTGCCTTAGGAACTAAGTCAGGAACCTTTTCCGGGAGCTTTAACAGTAAGACATTTAGTATCTGAGTGACTGATTCCAAAATACAATCAGAGCTTCCCACAAATTTACCCAATAACTGTAAAATAGATGCCAGCAAATGTTCCAATGCAATCAGGGATTCAGAAATCGTTTTTTCCGATTTATCCAAACCTGGAGGACCCATGGGACCAATGCCAGATATATTAAGCAGTGGGCTCTTTAAGATGTTATACTGTGAGGAAATATCTAACGATTTTAAAGAGGGGGTACTGCTATAAAGCAGAAGACCAGATGGAGTAGCGCCGATCGGGGACTTAATAGCTTCAGATGATTTCAGAGTACCATCAGCTAGGTATCGACCACAAAGCTCCAGGTCAATACTCGACAACTGTGAGTCCCCCTTACCGTCCACCTTTGGCTGTAAACCTCCCATGGGATCATTGGATAAAAACACTTTATGGTTTGCAGACACATTATTTTGTTGCCCACCCTCAGAATTGCAAGCAGAACACTTAATGTCACCAGTCATTTCCGGGGGCGCTGGGCAAGATTCCTCAGTAATCAGGGAGCCCGAATATTCTTCATTCACCAAAGGAAGGACCTTCTTGAGCACCATAAGGGCTGTGCCAGATGGAGAAGGTATGTCAAAGGCTTTATTTGCAACATTTAACAATTCCTTATCCTTGGGTTTTTCCCACAATTGCAGCAGCTGGCATTAACCCTTTAATAACAAATTACTGGCAGCCTTGTTTCTAAGGGGGTTGGATCTTGTCTTCATGCAAGACCTTCCCCCCAATAGTCTCCCTGTTGGACTTGGCCCTTCTGGCAGGTTCACCCCCGAGACTTTTCGCTTTTTATTGGTAACTTGGAGTAATGGATTTTGGTTTCTGCGCACTTTACCGCTGTGTCCCAGGGTAAAGTGCGTGCGTGTGTTGAGGTTGGCCTGCCCTCCCATAGGAATGCATGGGAGAATGTATGTGTCCCGGTAGTTCCTGATGCGTGGGGTGTGCAGGCCCGTGTTTGGTATGTGCGGACTCGTGGGAGTGAATGCTGCGCGTTGATGTGTGCGGCGTGCATGTACCTGGTGTGGAAGTGCCACTTCTAGAAGTGGGCACTTCAGTGTGCAGTCTGAAATGTGTGGCTTGTCTGGTGATTGGCTGGTGAGGTCAGGTGACGGACTAGGGAATTCCCCAGAGTCAGGAGGAGTCACCCAGTGGTGAATGGGGAGTTAGCATGTTGATGGCTGGGGAGGAGTGTACCTGGGTCCTGAATAGGACAGGGATTCCCCCACACAATGCTGGCGCCGGCCCCTGTGGTGCGTCTAATGACCCTAGCCCTGCCAGTGAATAGGGAGAGGGGCTGAGCAAAACAAAGTGCTCAGGAACCTGCTGGAACTGGTTCGCCCCTTCCCTGCACCTTAGACAAAGCCTTGTAATGTATAAAAAGGGGCTGTGTCCCCACAGAAGTTGTTCTCTTGCAGGATCCACTTGAGGGGGGGCCTGCTGCTGCTGGGCGCCAGGAGAGACCGCCACTGGGGACTGCCTCCCTGCTGGAGGGCCCTGTGAGCTGGCTCTGGGCCCAGCCTTTGCCCCCTGCTCTCTGAAGGACCTTTTTGGTGGCTGGACATTGCTTGTAGCGCCTGGGAGCGCTTTCTGGACTTTATAGCGCTGGGCGCGCTGTCTTCCTGAACTTAGCTACCTTTGTAGCGCTGGGAGCGCTGGTTTACTTTATAGCGCTAGGAGCGCTGTGATTCTGGTAGCGGGTGCCCACCCCGCGATTCTGCCGTGTTTGAGTCCGCTTGCGGGTGCCCACCCCGCTTATTTGCGTGTATTGCGAGGGAGCCTACCCCTCTTATCGCCGGGAAAATCACCGCTGCAGCCCGGGCTGAAACCGGAAGTCAGGCGGGTTGAGGGCGGGCCTCCGGGACACCCAGAACAGGAAGCAGGAGGGCGGGAGCCTACCCCGCCTCCTGCCAAGCACCGCGGTCGCAGCCCGGTCGAAGAAGTTAGGATCCAGGCGGGAGCCTACCCCGCGCTGGACTGAGAGGAGAAGTGCGGCCGGAGCTGATGCGGAGGGGGCGCGAGGCACATTGTCGGTGCCTGCCCCTCCGCGTTGCAGAGAAGCCTCGGAGCCTTCCCCGGAGAGCGGAGACGACGCGGGAGTCCCCCGAGCAGCCGGTGAGTGCCTAGAGGGCTGGGGGACTCCGCGCATCTGCTGGGGGGTGCAGGGGGGCTGTGCTCACGAGCCCCGTGAGGCTCCAACGACGGGGGCATTTCTTGTTTAGAGCCTGCGAGGCTCTTGGAGGCATTTCCGGCTGTCTTGGGCCCACGAGGCTCCAAACGAAGGGGAGCACGATTGTTTCTCGAGCCCAGTGAGGCTCCAACGTTGTGCTGAGCCACGAAGGCTCTAGAGGGCACATTTTTAATGGTCAGAGCCCAGAGAGGGCTCCAGAGGCACGCAGAGTGCCTGAAGTCCGTTTTCCAGCTGCCCAGCACTTAGTGGGCAGCTGCCACGTTTAGGTGGGGGACCATTCTTGTTCTAGTCTGCGCAGCTGGCGCAGCTTAACTTTGTTGGACACAGGGCGTCCTAGCCCCTTCCAGGCCAGTTGGCCCAGGGACTGCCACAGGTGGTGGCATAGGATTTTTGCGCAATTGTGTTCCTACTTGCACCTCTGAATGTGTGTTGATGCATCATGTGCCATTGCTTTTACACCTCTGAATGTTTTATGCATCATGTGTGTTCCTTACTTGCACCTCTGAATGTGTTTTGATGCGTCATGTGCCAATGCTTTTACACCTCTGAATGTTTTTAGGCATCATGTGTTTTTCCTTCCATACACCTCTGAATGCGATGCATCATGTGTAACGATCTATTACCCCTACAGGTATTGTGATACGTAGGTGGTTGTTGCTTTCTCCTAGTACAGGTGGTGCTAGTGAGGTTCTAGTTCCCTGCGTGACAGTCTCCTAAAGTAGTTAGGGTTACGTAGGTGGTACTGCCCCGATACCAGTAAGTACTGGTTGTGTGCTATACAGATTATTTTTGTGCTACAGTGATTTTATATATTTTGTGTGCTAAATATCTAAAAAGTGCTAATTCCTGACAGTGGTCCAGGTGGCCCTGTCTTGTACATAATCCCTTGTAAATTCTGCCCGTGCCTGTTGGCACATTGTAAAGTGTGTGTTTTTATCTAATGTGTTGTGTATAATACAAAGGCTATTTTTATAGAATACCTTGTGTGGAGTTTCCTTTGTGGTGGGCCTTGGGTGTTGTTGCTGGGTGCGCGCGCAAACGCTTTACACATCGCCTCAGAGATAAGCCTGACTGCTCGTGCCAAGCTACCAAGGGGGTGAGCAGGGGTTATCTTTGGCGTGTAACTTCCTTGCCCTGACTAGACTGGTGGTTTCTGCCTGACTTTGGCGCAAGCTTTAGCCAACCGGAAATCGCCAGGTCTAACATTGGTGATCAGCGGTGGGATTTGGACTTGCGTTTGCGCTGTACCGCAGCAGCGACTGGCCACACTGCAAAACTCTGCATTAGATAACCACATTTTAGGGATTATTGTTTTGAAGTTCCTTTATTTCCCCTGAAGGTATCATTGTGTTATTGTGTCCAGTACATTTGTCCCCCGCCCTGCGCCCAGAGTTTGGTACCTGTGTCACGTGGTGGTCAGGTTGAGGGATCAGGGGTGGTAGAAACTGCCTTACCAGTCCGAGGGGAGGGTTGTGTGTGGATGGTGTGTGGGGCACTCAACAGTGAGTGTGAGTTCTCCAGGATAGAGAGCTCACTGAAACCTTTTGTGAATTGTGTACTCCTGTGTAGCTCCAACCCCCAGGTTCCTTGTGTTGAACTCTTCTCAGGAACGTCCGCCAAAATGGAGCCTGCTTTTAACTTCTGTAGTCTGTTTAGGTACAGTAGGGGGGAGCTGGTAAGGTTCTGTGAGGAGAGGGACATAGAGGTGGGTGAGTCAGATACCCAGTCCAAACTGAGGGACAACCTGATCCTTTGGCAAAAGGAGGAGTGGGAGCGAGAGCGCAGCGAGGAAGATAGGGCCCGGGCCGCACGCCGAGAGGGTGGTGGGTCTGAGGGGAGCCCTGAGGAATCTGAAGAGGAGGAAGGTTACCTGACAGGGACGCCAGTAGAGAGTGAAGACCCCATAGATAGGGAGTCCCTTGCTGGGTCCAGTGTCAGGAGCAGCACCCCATCCCTTTCCCTGTCCCCAGAGGAGTGGGTAGATAGGAGGGAAGAGAGGGAGCATCAGCTGGCCATGGAGAAGCTCAGGTTGGAGCATGCCCGGGGGATGGCGCAGCTGACTATGGCAGAGAAAAAGCTGGAGACCGAGAGGGTCTTAGCGCAGGAGAGGATGGCGGAGGCTGAGAGGGCCTTCGCCAGGGAGAGATTAGCTCTAGAGGGTAAGTTGTCCCCAGAGCGCAGTGGTAGTTTTCTGGGCTCCCCAGGGAGGGTTGAGTCCAGTGGTGGCAGCGATAGAGAGACCAGTGCAGAGAGTCCCATTCCCAGTTCCCCCAGTATGGTACCTTGTTCCCGGGAGGAGGAATGTAGGTTGAAGTTCAGGGGCAGGAAGAAGCTGCCTCACCAGTCTTGGGAGAAGTTTGTGGAGGAATGCGAGGATGCACTGTTTGATTGGGTATGGGGTAGCACGAAGGAGGATGTTGAAAAACTGTATGATCTGCTCGTCAGAGAGCAGCTATCCAGTAGTTTTTATCCCGAGTTGCGCCAACACCTGTTAGCATGGGGGCACACTGATCCGTGGGAGCTGGCAGCGGAAGCAGACCGATGGGAACAGGCCCCCAGTTATGATGAGGAATGGGATAGTTCTTCCCACACTAGTGACTCAAGTTGTGGTTCAGGTACCTTCCAGCCCAGCGTGGTGGAAGAGGCTCCGTGTAGCCCAGCTAGGTCCCAGAGTAGCGAGGAGGGTGTAGGGGCTTACGGCCTGGCTCAGTGGAGCGGGGGTAAGTGGGTGACCGAGGGTCCCCAGACGTACGAAGCCCTGCCTCGGGACTTGGGTGGTTTCAGGAGGGAACACCCAGTTAGGGACCTAGGCTGTCCTGTTAGCCCATTTGAGGAGGATCACATAGTGAGTAGAGGACCTGGAGCGCCTGTAAGCAGGGCTCCTGTGGTTCTAGAGGCTGGCAGTACCGCTCCGGTAGGGAGGGTACAGGAGTCCAGCGTGAGGAGTGGTTGGAGGATGAGTTTCCCAGTGGATGCGCCAGTGGACCAGGGACTAGCCAGTTGGGCTAGATCTTCTTGGGGGGACCCGGGTGGCGCCACTTCTGTTCTGGGGGATCTTTGCGCACTGTCAGGTGGACAGGGGACGGGAGATCTGCGCCAGACAGACAGTCACACGACACATGGGTCATGTGTCAGCCTCGGGGGGATGGTGTGTAAATCCCCAGAAGTCCTGGAGTGCCAGGCAATTATTCCACCGAAGGTTTTAGACCGGAGGTTGGAAGGCCAGGTTCAGGAGCAGCCTGACCTGAAGGGTCTGACTACTGTAACCAGTGTCCTGACCGGTTCTTCTTCCAGAGGGGCCGCCCCAGTTGGTAGGGAGCAGGACTCTGGAAGGGGGTGCAGAGGGTGGGAGAGCCCACCTCTGACCCCGGTGCAACCTGAGGGGTTAAACCCTAGGTTGGTAGACCAGCTCTCAGGGAGGGGTCCTGAGCTGGTTGGTGAGGTATGTTACGAGGGTGCCTCTCAAAGGAGGAGAGGGCGGAACCCTAGGAGAAGAGGTAGGGGGAGGAGAGCCTCACCCGCGACTTCTGGTCAGCCTGAGGGCACGGGCCCTAGGCTGGAGGATCAGTGGCAGTTTAGAACTGCCCTGATGAGGGGTAGAGTGGAGAATGGCTGCTATGTGCCAGGGGTTACTACCCCCCACTCTGTGGTTAGGCAAGGACCAGTGGCACCTGGGTGGCCTAGGGCCTGGTCTTGGCCGCGGACAGCTTGGGAGTACCAGTGGGGTAGCCCAGTTGGTCCGGAGAATGGTTTGAGAAGAAACCCCAGGGGATCACCGTGGCGTAGAACAGGAGGGTGTCCCGGCAGTGGCGGGCCCGCGTCCGTGTTCTATCGCCCCAAGCAGGGAAGTCCATCACGGTGGTGATTGGTCTACCCTGCGTTTTGGCTGGAAGGGGGTCGTGTTGGACTTGGCCCTTCTGGCAGGTTCACCCCCGAGACTTTTCGCTTTTTATTGGTAACTTGGAGTAATGGATTTTGGTTTCTGCGCACTTTACCGCTGTGTCCCAGGGTAAAGTGCGTGCGTGTGTTGAGGTTGGCCTGCCCTCCCATAGGAATGCATGGGAGAATGTATGTGTCCCGGTAGTTCCTGATGCGTGGGGTGTGCAGGCCCGTGTTTGGTATGTGCGGACTCGTGGGAGTGAATGCTGCGCGTTGATGTGTGCGGCGTGCATGTACCTGGTGTGGAAGTGCCACTTCTAGAAGTGGGCACTTCAGTGTGCAGTCTGAAATGTGTGGCTTGTCTGGTGATTGGCTGGTGAGGTCAGGTGACGGACTAGGGAATTCCCCAGAGTCAGGAGGAGTCACCCAGTGGTGAATGGGGAGTTAGCATGTTGATGGCTGGGGAGGAGTGTACCTGGGTCCTGAATAGGACAGGGATTCCCCCACACAATGCTGGCGCCGGCCCCTGTGGTGCGTCTAATGACCCTAGCCCTGCCAGTGAATAGGGAGAGGGGCTGAGCAAAACAAAGTGCTCAGGAACCTGCTGGAACTGGTTCGCCCCTTCCCTGCACCTTAGACAAAGCCTTGTAATGTATAAAAAGGGGCTGTGTCCCCACAGAAGTTGTTCTCTTGCAGGATCCACTTGAGGGGGGGCCTGCTGCTGCTGGGCGCCAGGAGAGACCGCCACTGGGGACTGCCTCCCTGCTGGAGGGCCCTGTGAGCTGGCTCTGGGCCCAGCCTTTGCCCCCTGCTCTCTGAAGGACCTTTTTGGTGGCTGGACATTGCTTGTAGCGCCTGGGAGCGCTTTCTGGACTTTATAGCGCTGGGCGCGCTGTCTTCCTGAACTTAGCTACCTTTGTAGCGCTGGGAGCGCTGGTTTACTTTATAGCGCTAGGAGCGCTGTGATTCTGGTAGCGGGTGCCCACCCCGCGATTCTGCCGTGTTTGAGTCCGCTTGCGGGTGCCCACCCCGCTTATTTGCGTGTATTGCGAGGGAGCCTACCCCTCTTATCGCCGGGAAAATCACCGCTGCAGCCCGGGCTGAAACCGGAAGTCAGGCGGGTTGAGGGCGGGCCTCCGGGACACCCAGAACAGGAAGCAGGAGGGCGGGAGCCTACCCCGCCTCCTGCCAAGCACCGCGGTCGCAGCCCGGTCGAAGAAGTTAGGATCCAGGCGGGAGCCTACCCCGCGCTGGACTGAGAGGAGAAGTGCGGCCGGAGCTGATGCGGAGGGGGCGCGAGGCACATTGTCGGTGCCTGCCCCTCCGCGTTGCAGAGAAGCCTCGGAGCCTTCCCCGGAGAGCGGAGACGACGCGGGAGTCCCCCGAGCAGCCGGTGAGTGCCTAGAGGGCTGGGGGACTCCGCGCATCTGCTGGGGGGTGCAGGGGGGCTGTGCTCACGAGCCCCGTGAGGCTCCAACGACGGGGGCATTTCTTGTTTAGAGCCTGCGAGGCTCTTGGAGGCATTTCCGGCTGTCTTGGGCCCACGAGGCTCCAAACGAAGGGGAGCACGATTGTTTCTCGAGCCCAGTGAGGCTCCAACGTTGTGCTGAGCCACGAAGGCTCTAGAGGGCACATTTTTAATGGTCAGAGCCCAGAGAGGGCTCCAGAGGCACGCAGAGTGCCTGAAGTCCGTTTTCCAGCTGCCCAGCACTTAGTGGGCAGCTGCCACGTTTAGGTGGGGGACCATTCTTGTTCTAGTCTGCGCAGCTGGCGCAGCTTAACTTTGTTGGACACAGGGCGTCCTAGCCCCTTCCAGGCCAGTTGGCCCAGGGACTGCCACAGGTGGTGGCATAGGATTTTTGCGCAATTGTGTTCCTACTTGCACCTCTGAATGTGTGTTGATGCATCATGTGCCATTGCTTTTACACCTCTGAATGTTTTATGCATCATGTGTGTTCCTTACTTGCACCTCTGAATGTGTTTTGATGCGTCATGTGCCAATGCTTTTACACCTCTGAATGTTTTTAGGCATCATGTGTTTTTCCTTCCATACACCTCTGAATGCGATGCATCATGTGTAACGATCTATTACCCCTACAGGTATTGTGATACGTAGGTGGTTGTTGCTTTCTCCTAGTACAGGTGGTGCTAGTGAGGTTCTAGTTCCCTGCGTGACAGTCTCCTAAAGTAGTTAGGGTTACGTAGGTGGTACTGCCCCGATACCAGTAAGTACTGGTTGTGTGCTATACAGATTATTTTTGTGCTACAGTGATTTTATATATTTTGTGTGCTAAATATCTAAAAAGTGCTAATTCCTGACAGTGGTCCAGGTGGCCCTGTCTTGTACATAATCCCTTGTAAATTCTGCCCGTGCCTGTTGGCACATTGTAAAGTGTGTGTTTTTATCTAATGTGTTGTGTATAATACAAAGGCTATTTTTATAGAATACCTTGTGTGGAGTTTCCTTTGTGGTGGGCCTTGGGTGTTGTTGCTGGGTGCGCGCGCAAACGCTTTACACATCGCCTCAGAGATAAGCCTGACTGCTCGTGCCAAGCTACCAAGGGGGTGAGCAGGGGTTATCTTTGGCGTGTAACTTCCTTGCCCTGACTAGACTGGTGGCTTCTGCCTGACTTTGGCGCAAGCTTTAGCCAACCGGAAATCGCCAGGTCTAACACTCCCCAAACGTAACTTTTTAGCCGTCATCCTTATACATGGAGAGCAGGAGAGACCGTGACCCCGATGAATACAATTAATAACAGTTAATCAATAAAAGATTGAATATTTGGAGGTATGTTACGGTAAGTTCCTGGTCAGAGAGACAATGTTTACACCGTCATAATACAACGCGAAGTATGTAACACTAAGCAAATGAAGGAGTTCAATACAAATAAAATAAAAATATAAATTAGTAGGCCCAGCCCAGCCTACTTCAGCCTCTGAGGGCCACAGAGGGCCCGCCCTTTGCCCGGGCTTAGCCCCCGCGCGCGATCCCGCATCTCCGGAGAAGTGCCACTCCTTTTCTGCGCCTCCGGGCGCGGGCGCTGGTGTCAGGGGGGTGGAGCCACAAAGGATTGTGGGGCATGTAGTGCCCCCGCTCTGCGGTCGCGGTATAGAGTGCGACGGCGGGGGGGACCAGGCAGCAGGAACACACAGGTAATATCCCCCAAGTGCTCCGCGAGTCCAAAGTGCGGTAAATTAGCTCCAAAAACCGCGTTTAGGCAATGTAATTACCCCCCAATGCTCTGCAAGAGAAAGCACGACAAACTTTCTCCAGAAGTGGCGTTAAGCAATTCAGTCAACCAGACAGTCCAGACAGATCACGCAGATCATGCGGATCATATAGATATTCATTCAGCTGGTCAATTCCAATTCCAATTCCAGTGGTTGATCCTCCAAACAGCCCCCACAAACTCACCTTGACCAGCCAACATGCAGGGAGAAGGCGATATGACTCCTGCCTCAATCTAGCTGCACCGCTCACCAGATAGAAACAGGAGGGGGGAACACCTCTCCCACTGTGAAACCAGCAACAGCAGCAATGGCAGTGACAATGGCCAAGTCCGAGGAGTCTGAAGACAGAACCGCAGGAAATTGCGTCTTAACAAGTCCCACCAAGTCCCAACAATTAGCGCCACCGCCACCGCTGCACTCACGGGACGCCCGGGTATTCCCGCCCGTCCACTCGTCCGCTCATTGCTGCACACTACACACTGCACGCTGCTCAGGGGATGCCGCTCGGGACTTGGTCCACTTCAAAGTCCTCCGGAGATTGGAAACTGGAACACCCGGTCGGCGTTTTTCAGAACAGCTCAAACCGCTCGTGGCCGCTGTGGCTGCTGCTGCCGCACACACGGCTCACACCTCACTACTGCTGTGGCGGCTCACTGGAGCTCTGCTGCTCTCTGCTGCTCTCTGATGAATGTAAATTATCTTCCAACAGAATCTCTGGTCACTGGTAGACAACTGCGTTCAGACTCATACCTTAAAGTCCACAGCACATGGACCCCACATCTCCTGGTCCACTCGTGTTCATCAGCATCTTCCTCAACACACCGAAACAGAGCGAAAAGCATTGTTCAATAACTTCAAATCTTTATGATAGGATGCAGGTGCTAAGAATACAGGGGGTAATAGGAACGCTACATAACATACTCCGGACCAGCCGGCGGGTAAGCGGTAATAACCTTTATTCCCCCATACGAAGTACGTATTATGGGAAGCTAAGAAAGTACTATTATTTAATCCATCTATATTCAAAACAATAATACAATCACTAACACCAACAGGAATATGACCGACACTCTGGACACACAGGTCCGCTTGAGCTTGCGCCACTTGAATTACAAATTTCTCATTTCCAACAATGTCTCTGGTGTTCGTAAAGATGTAGGGGGTTGATTCATTATCTGGTCGATATTCTTCCCACTCCCATATTGTCCCATTAGCTTGTGGATAGCCTTGTTTATCTTGATGACATTCTTTATTAAGTCTAAAAAGTAGTCGTCCCACTGTAGGTTTCCGTGTGGCAAAAAGCAAAGTGTACCATGCTCTACAAGAGCCATTATGAGAGAAAGGAAGAGGTATGAACGGCGTTCCTCCTTTCTTCTGATGAGCTGGCATCATGCCACATATCCAACAGTTCGTAGCATTTGTAGCAACATGGGTATGATGCAACATCTGGATAAAAGTATTATTCAAATAAGACTGACGATGCTTCAATTCTTGATACGGAAGGGTGTAAAAGTAGTGCTCCTCAGGCACTGGAGTAGTCAAAACAAGCAACTCACGGGCAGGAGTCACATCCTCAACAAACCACGTGGTTATACCAACAATAGCTACAATGATAATAAAACTTGTCGCACAAAAAATCTTCTTCTTCTCCATTTTGTAGCAAAAGTCAATATCTTCCTGAAACTAAAAGGTTGTCAGAACTCTTCCCCTTAGGCAGCCGTTGATTTCTTCACCAGTGGGCCAAGACGGGTGTCACTACACTAATGCAGGGCTGATCCCCCCCTTGCCTCATTGGCTCTCCGTTTCACTAACCTAAGGGCCGTTCTGACAACGTGTCCTGATACAGGAAAAAAATCACTTCCTCAGTCTGAGATGATATCTTCTTGCTCCAGGAATCGCTTGGTCCGGGAAGAGCTCCTCAGTGTCGTTCGGTTCCACAGCACGGCCTTTCTCTGCAGTCAGGATTTCTCGATGGTCGGTCAATACAGCAGGCTCCACTAATCCAGGTGGCACTTTACGACAGTGCAGGGAGTGGATCCAGTTCTTCCGATTGGAGACTCGCACAGCTGTCCTCGTTGCGAGCAAGACTTGCTCAGGACCAACCCATATCGGCTCCAGACTGTTCGTCCTTTCAAACACCTTGAGCATAACATAGTCTCCAGGCCGGAGATTATGTCCTTCACCTGTGGACCGATCAGGGAGCGCTTCTTGAACCTGTTGATGAATAGAAACCAAATTATCAGTTAACTGTGCCAGATAATCATTCATCATTACACAAGGTACATCATACACTGACTTCGGTTTCGGTGGACCCCAAATATTCATTGGGCGTCCGAACACGATCTCATATGGCGTGAGACCAGTCCGAGAATGCGGTATCGATCTAATTGACAATAATGCCAGCGGTAAAGCGTCTGGCCAAGTCAAAGAAGTTGAAGCTTGGATCTTAGCGATCTTAAGCTTCAAAGTACCGTTATATTTCTCAACCAATCCCGCAGACTGAGGGTGAAACACTGCATGAAATTTCTGGGTGATTCCCAGTCCTTTCAGGACATACTTGATAACGTCTGCTATAAAATGAGGTCCGTTATCACTCCACAACAATCTACAAACACCATATCGAGGGAAAAACTCCTTCAATACCATCTTGGCTGTAGACATTGCAGTATTGTCTTTCGTAGGGTATGCCTCAACCCATTTGCTGAAGGCAAAAACCACTACTAGAACATACTTCAGATTGTTACAGCGCTCAAGCTGAATGTAATCCATCTGCAAAACCTCAAAGGGTGCAGTAGGTGTTGCAAATCCTCCTGCTGGAGTTCGTGTACCCTTTCCTGGGTTATACTTCAGGCAAATCATGCAAGTCTGCACTACCAATCTCCGGATGCTCCCAAACTCGTGTGAGTAATTTTACAATTGCGGAAGCTCCGACATGTGCTAGTCCATGTGCCATCTGAACCATAGGTTGTTCGAAAGCTGTGGGTAACTTCCATTTATCCATCTGCTTATTTCTCCAACACTCTTCATCATCCAATTCTCCATCATTGGACCATTGCTCCCGTTCCTTATCGGAAACGGTCCTCTGTATCTCTAGCACTTCTCTCCTAGCGTCGTGCCATCTTTCTGCCTGTGACTTCACAACATACATTGCAGTAAAGTCAGGCTGCATCGCAGTCTCTCGTGCCACCCGGTCTGCCAAAGCATTCCCTTTCCCAACTTTATCAACCACCTTTTTGTGGGCACTACATTTGACTATAGCAATCTTCTTTGGATATGTTAATGCAGTCAAAAGGTTGTGAACTAACTCTCCATACATTATCTGTGCTCCATGTGACGTTAGAAACCCTCTCTCCTTCCAGAGTAGGCCAAAATCGTGCGCTACTCCGAAGGCATAGCGGCTATCTGTATAAACATTCACACACAATCCTGTACTGAGCTCACATGCTCGTGTTAATGCTATCAGTTCCGCTGCTTGAGCTGATTTCTGCGGTATGCGTGCTGTCTCCACTATTGTTTGTAATGTGGTAATTGCATACACTGCTGAAGTCGTACCATCTGGTAGCCTCAGGCATGATCCGTCCACCCATAGTTCTCCATCTACATCTGTAAAGGGCGTATCCTGGAGATCAATACGACCCTTTGTCTGTTCCTCAGTCACGAGAATACAGTCATGTGCTTTTTGTGCTTCAGACTGAGTTTCCGGGAACGGCAACAATGTGGCTGGATTTAACGTTGCACACCTCTTCAACGTAATATGAGGAGCCAAAAGCGTCAATTCATATCCCGTTAACCGAGCACTGGTCAAATGCTGCGTCTTTGACTGATTAAGCAGGGCATCAACAGCATGGGGAACTAATACCAACAGCTTATGAGATAACACAATTCCCTCGCTTTGGCGTATTGACACAGCTGTCGCCGCAACCGAGCGAAAACAACCAGGCAATGCTCGGGCAACAGGATCAAGTACGGCCGAAAAATATGCACAAGGGCGCTGCTTGTCGCCGTGCATCTGCACTAAAACTGATAATGCACATCCATCTCTCTCATGTACATACAATGTAAAAGGCTTCGCATAATCAGGGGTACCTAACACTGGTGCTGAACAAAGGGCTTGTCGCAATTGCTGAAAGGCAATGTCACAACCATTTGACCAGGGAAGAGGAATTGGGGTATCTTTTGTCAAAAGTGCTAACAATGGTTTAACTATATATGAAAACCCCAATATCCATTGCCTACAAAAAGAAGCAAGACCCAAAATTGCACGCACGTCCTTCTGTGTGGAAGGTACTGGCGTGTCCAAAATTGCTTGAATACGATCTGGTGTAAGTGCACGCCCCTCCTTAGACAAAAGGTGACCCAAGTAAGTCACCTTTGGTCTACAGAATTGCAATTTCTTCTTCGACACTTTGTGATTGTGAGATGCCAAAAAGGAAAGCAAGGATAACGTGCACTTCTCACATAGCTCAGGAGTGTCGGCCGCCAGCAAGATGTCGTCGACATATTGTATAAGGGCTACACCATCAGGCAGAACAAAGGAATCCAATTGTCTTTTCAATGCTTGACTGTAAATGCTAGGACTCTCTGTATAACCCTGAGGGACTCTACAAAATCTATAAGACCGATTATTCAAAGTGAAGCCGAAAAGGTACCGGCTATCAGGATGAATAGGAATCGAAAAGAAAGCATTTTTCAAATCGATAACCGAGAATGTGGTCGCCGTTGGCGGGACCAGAGTAAGCAACGTCGTAATATCCGAAACCACTGGATACTGAGGTATCACTATCTTATTCACCTCCCGTAAGTCAATAATAAAACGATAAACCCTAGTATCAGTATCTTTCTTCAAAATGGGTAGAATAGGACTGTTGCAGACATTGTAAGGAACTTCCTCCACTACTCCCACCTTAATCAAATCCTGCAAAATCTGTATGAGTGCTTCCTCCCCCTCCTGGGAAATACGATATTGAGGGAGGCGTGGTATCACAGCACCCTCCTTGACACTAATGTGTACAGGCGGAACCACCATCTGTCCCACATCAGTATCCGAAGTGGCCCACAAAGTACAAGGGAGGGAAGCTAATACAGTATCCTCTCCAACCACACACATCCGTTCTGCCATGGGGTGATTATCATTTAATATCACACGTACTCCAGTGGGGGAGCAGCGGATCGTAGCTCTGAAGTGCTTAAGCATATCAAGACCCATAATGTTGTCAGGCGTGTTCGGAGCAAGCAAAAACGGACAGGGTGCAGAAAGTTGGTCAACATGAAATGCAAGGGGTTGGGATAGAGGGCTTCGAGAGAGTGTACCATCAAATCCTACCGATGTAACCATTAAGCCAGATGGGGGAGCCCTCGGAACCAATTGTTTGGACAGCGCGCTGCGAGTAGCTCCTGTATCAACTAGGAACCGATCAGTAGAACCCAGAACATTTGCTGAAACATAAGGACCCCTCTGATCAACTGGCACTTCAACTGGTTCCAACCCCCACCCAACGCAATCCTATGCATGCTGCGAATCATGGTACCCAGGGCGGTCATTCCCAGACATTTGATACTGATTTTGCCGATCAAATACATTAGGTCTATCTCGTTGCTGCACGTTAGGATCAAATCGAGCACGATCATTGGAATTCCCTCTGAAGTTCGAAAAGCCCCCTCTGCCTCTCGGCGGTCCCTGACCACGTCCCTGACGAGATGCATATAATACCGGACAATCCCTGGCCCAATGACCCAACTGTTTGCAATATGCACATTGATTTCTATTAACATCCGACCGACCCGAAGGGGAACCATAAAATCCCCCTCTACCTCTCTCAACACCCCGACGAGGCGGACCATACACTTGCGCTAACTTCACCTTAGTTTTCAAATCTTTCGATTTCTTCTCCTCATGACCCTTCGCTTCTTGTTCCTGACGCTCATAATACTGAGCCATAGTCAGGAGGGATGCCGGAGACGAGGTGGACCAAGAGCTTTCACTCGCTTTTAATCGAGCTGCTATTCCCGGTAATAAATTCGCCACATATTTATCAACAAAAAGATGTCGGCCCGTATCATCCGTAAGTGACTGACCACTGAAATCATGAAATGTTTCCTCAAAGCGCGTAAAGAAGTCTGAAACTGATTCATCAACCTTCTGTTTACACGAGGCTAACATATTCCAGTCAATCTTTTTAGGGGGAATAATCGTTTTCAACTTAGTCAAGATAGCAGCAGGAAGATCTAAAATAAGCTGGGGCGGTTTTGGCGCGGGCTTTCTCTCCCTATCCTCATCCTCAATCTCAGACCATTTGGCCTTAAAAACAGCTTGATCATCCACCTTCCGCACAGATCGCCACATATCCGGTGGTAAAATGAGCCCAAAGAACAAATCTATATCTGCTAAAGTCATAGTACAAGAATTCAAGGCCCCTTCGACCTCCTCATAAAAGGCCGCTGGATTCTTGCGGGGGTCAGGCAATGCATTCTTCAATGCCATAACATCAGTCCTATGCCAGGGAGTATAAACCCAATTATACACGAAATATCCCCTAGCATCGAGGGAAGACGTGTCTGAACAAGTTCCCGCTCCTTTAGGAGGGACATACAACGGTGCCGCCTCTCGCATCGGTTTAGCATGCACTAGTTCAATCTTATCTGACTGAAGGATAGCCGACTGTTTCCCACCGACATGTGGATTCGATTGCTCCTCCTCCCCTGTCTTTTGGCGCGCTCTCTCTTTGAGTTCAAACGTCGCGTCCCGCAATGCAAACAGCCGTCGAACCGCATCGGGTACCTGAGAGGGAGAAAAGACACCGTTACGTAATGCTTTAGAATCTAATACTATATCATCAGACTCAAGAACATCAGAATATTTACGAAAGGCAGTAACCACTTCGTCAGAAAAAGTTTCAGCAAAATATAACTTTTCCCTATCCTGCCAACTTTCCAAAGATGCCAATAATTCAGTAAGAGATAGCTTGCCTTTAAGCGCACAAAAATACATTTTCCGAAGCTCACCCATACGATCAGCTGATAACATGGACCGCGTGTCTACCTTATCCGAAACCGATCCAGAATCCTGTGACCTCGGGGCAGACGCGCCAACATAAGGGGGCGGAGAGCGATCTAATAAATAAAAATCATCTTCAAGATTAGAAAGGACAGGATAAAGTGGCTGGCGGACAGCATATTGACCCGATACTTGCAACCTACGCTCTTTCTCTTGTCTCTCCGCCAGTTCTCTTTCCTCCCGACGCTTCGCTTCCTGCGCTCTCACATGATCATTTTTCCGTTGCTCTGTATCAATCAGCGCTTTCTCACGTTTCTCCCGCTCACGCACTTCCTTCACCCATAACCGTACACATTCAAACATGTCTTGCCTAGCATGCCGTTTACACATACACTGTTCCACATACTCAATCTTACGCATATCAAACGATCCATACAAAGGCCATCGTAACTCAGGATCCTTTTTGGTGTATTTCCTCCACACTGTGCTGTACATTATAGAGGAAAGACCATGCTTCACATACATATCCCTATTAGGAGTCCCCTTTGGGGGGCTGGAGCAGATTCCTCAAGATTTAACCGGTTTCCAAAGCAGCAGCACCACTTACGGAGTGCGCTAAAAGCAGGCATGCTCAAAAATAATGCAAAATATGCAGTATTATCAAAAATGGCACTTAAACGTTGCGCCGTTCAAATTTAAACAACTCCGGAGAAATATCTCCACATTACCTGCCTATATGTGTTGCAACGCATATATTCCCACAGTAATCAATACAAAATATGACCGGTCATCACAAATCAAACTCAAATAGCCAACCCAGGCTTCAAAACTCGGAGCAAGTACCGTACAACGGTTCTTACCAATCAAGAGCGTCCAGATTCCAACTGCCAAATTCCAAAATTCACCCAAACGGCTATCACGCGGCAAACCGACAGAAGAGGTCTCAGTCGAGGACCGGCGCCACCCAGATGGTCAGCTCGGAAGGGAAGGAAGAAAAACCTCGGGATGCCAGGACTAAAAGACGCCGCTGGCAGTGATCACATCCCCAGCCAAATTCCTCACCTTCGTCACGACCAGTCCTTCGAGCATCCGAGTCGCCGATGAGCCCCACGTGACGGGTGCCAATTGATGAGTACAGGCCCAAGCTAGGCCCGCAAATACAAGGGTTCGCCCTCCTATGTACGAAAACTAGAAGGAAGTTGGCACGGAAACTGCAAATACAAAGACAGAGTTTATTAACCCTTAAGGGTGGTCCTACAACCTACACAACACTCTTCAGTATTGCATAGAGTAGCACACAGAACTTGCGTACATGGTCCCCTTTTATACACAACAGAGGGGCTCATAAGTGGGTGGATACAACATAGAGCAAAATTAATTACCATTTATGGACATTTTCGATACAGGATCAATATAAGGGCGGAGTTAACAATTTCCTGAGCCCGCGAAAACATGGTCAAACAAGGACTAACTGATAACAGATGTGCTCAAGTCTGGGCATGCGCCCGACGGACAAAGGAGCTATTTATAGACTGTTACTAGGCAGATTACAAAAGCAACTAGCGAAGAGGTAGGATTCTTCTCGTGCAAAGCACGTGGAGACATGGCAATACAAAATGGAGTCCGGACATTGGTCAACATAAGACAAGAAACACGTTTTGACTGAGAGAATTTATGTCTTCAGTGAATGCTTAATCATATCGCTGTTTTAGTTTTCAAAAAAGTGCACTGCCTGCTAAGGATGAATGGCAACTTCAAGAGGGCCTTAATGACCCTGATCCCACCCACAACCCACCCACACAAAACACACAGCCAAAACAATAACAGTCAAACCCCCAATCATGGTTGACTTAAAATGTCCCAGTGCCCTACCGGGAAACATTCTATGGCCCACACAGAAAGCTCTCATAGATACAAGTCACAATCTTCAACATTCAACCATTACCATCTCCCACCTCTAAGGTGGCCAAAGTGGGCAGCTCCACCCAGAGGCAACTGCGAGGCAGCACCTCCTACCATCTCAGGGAGGTCCATAGTGTCCAGAAGCATGGTGCCATCATCTCCGATCATCACTCTCTTGGAACCCGGGGGGGATAACTTTGGGTTCTTTCCACCAGTTCGGCATCAGTAGGGATTTTCATGCTGGCGAGTCCCCCAGGATTGCCATTGCTTGCCTCTGGAGCATGGCACGTGGGCATTGCCCTTAAGTTTCACCCATTACCACACTTCTTCCAGACTATCAAAGAAGTAAGCTTTGTCCTGAAAAATAGCTTTGAGCTTTGTAGGATAAAGAAGCATATCCCGCAGCTGCAGGGAGAGTGATTTCTGCTTGACTCCAAGAAACGATTTGCGTTGCTTCTGGACTTGCTTTGTGTAATCTGGGTATATGGCAGTGGTGCTATTGCCAAAAAAGGGAACCGTCTGCTCATGTGCAGCTCAGAGAATACGGTCCCTGTAGTGATAGTTAAGAATTTTGGCAATGATGGCTCTAGGAGGGGCCCCAGTCCACGGGGGAGGCACCAGAGCCCTCTCCATGACAAACAGTTCTGAAAGACCCCAGGGTTTCAGCTCAGTCCACACCCGATCTTCCAGGAATTGCTTCACAGGTACCACTTCTGCTCTCTCAGGGAATCGCAAAACTCGGATGTTGCTCTGTCAGGAGCAACTCTCTGCATCCTCTGCCCGTTTTGCAAGCTGCAGTCTCCACTGTCATCTGGGCCATCTGCTGTCCAAGGACCGTGACCACCCCCTACAATTCTGTGATGTTGGTCTTTGCAGTCGCAACTTTGTCTGCCACCTTCCTCAGACTTGGATGAAGGAGATTCACACCAATAGATACTGTTTCAATTTGGTGTTCAAGAGACAATTGAGACACCTGTATGGCTGCCAACGTTTCTGCCCTAGATGGCTCAGGGTCCCCATCTAGGTAATCTCTTGCATCCAGGGCACTCATTTGTCATGTTATCCTCTGGGTGGGTTGGTGCGGTATAGTATACTGGATAATAGTGTTTGAAGCATGAGGACGAACTGCTTTATCTTTGCCCATGGCGCTAACACTAGTAGCAGTGCACATCTGGAGTTGAACTACCTGTCGCAGCCCACACAACCTGCGCTATCCCCAGACCATGTGACTCAAGGGGGCTCACCAGGCCCACGACGAGGGAGAACCAGAGGGTTTCCGTCCCCGTTATGCAATACTGGGCAGTGGGTGCTAAGGCTTGTAGCTTCCAGTGTGGCCTGCTTTAAATACGTGCTCCTGAGTCACCTGCACCCATAGCCCTGGCTGGCAGGTTATGTGTTGTCTGGTTCTGGTGCAGGAACACAGGCTAGTCAGTAGCAGTGATCATCCTGAGGTGCATAGGGAGGGGTGTGTGTATGGCCCCCTAACAACAGTATGCACACAAAATTCCAAACTCGGACTTCTTAAAGGGATCCCGCATCTGCGACAGCGGAGGGCCTTCAGCAGGGGCAGAGAGGACCCAGTGCATCTAAGCATGATGCTTCAATAGGCATTGCAGCAACACATTCCCAGAATATGGCAGTCAGTGGGGGGTCACAGACTCAGTCTCTGTGGGGCGCATACCATCTACTCATCCCAGGCTCACCTCTCCTAGTTGTGTGGTGGGTCCCCTGAGCAGGGAAAACAACCTCCTACCCCACATGTCACTATTCAGGCACTCTGAGGTGCCAGGGTGGTTAGATTAGGGGCACTCTCAATCCATGGGGGCAGGCATAGCCAGCAACAGGGATGGTGGAGGACTGCACTAGGATCCAGTAAGGCTGCAGGGCCCATGCAGGAAGGATGGAGGGCCAATGAACTGCACCTCATTGTCTGCAGAGCAGGCCCCTCACTGCGGTCTCAGTGCTGCTGGCCACAGCAGCCCCACTTCCAGGCTGGGTCACTCCAGGGGAGCAGGCATTGGAACCCCCGCAGTCAGATGGCAACCCAGCAGGGCTAGGAGCACTCACTGGTTCTTATTGCAGGCTTCAAGGTAGCGAGCCCCCTCTCAGCACCCTCTAGTCACCATCCCGCCCCAACTGACTCTCCAGCACATTGTGCAGTACTCAGCTGGCAGCCACCCAAAGACCATCACTGGGGCATCAGGGATTGGTAGTGTTTCTAGCTCCGCAGTGGGACAGGAGGGCTCGAAATGCAGGAACTGCTGCCACACTGAGGAGCAAGTCGCTACAGTGGATCATCGGCACTGCTATGGTAGACCTCGGAACAACGGCGTGTCACCCCAAAGCCTGCAGTGATCATGGGATCAGGATGTGGCAGGATAAGGCAGGATTAGTAGGTGAAAAAGATTGGGCTGTAATGGAGCACAGGGGTTCATGTCCTGATGCCCATGTTCCCAGGTCACACCGGTAAGTTATAGTTAGCTCAGATAACTATAACTGCGGAATCTATGGTTTTGTGCGGGTGAAATCTGAGCCTAACTATAACGTCCCTGTCACCTTTGTCTTTTTCAGTGAATATTTATCTATATATCTTTTTATATACTATATATCTCTCTATATATGTATGCATATAGAGGGATATATAGCTATATAGATATATATATAAAATATTAAAAACTATCAAACTACATACTAAACATTATCAATAAAACCTAAATTAGCATTTATTGTGGAAGGACATAACTGATAAACAAATCCATGCTAAAACTAAACTAGCCAATAAAATCACACTATAAACAAACGTAACCAGTAGAATCGCACAAACAATTCAATCAACAATGTAAAAGGCACATCGATTTTATCACTACGTAAACTGCAAAAGGTGAAAGACGAGGAAACTGTGCCAGATTTTCTGACCAGAACCCCAAAATATATATATATATAAATCTGAATAATTACCTTGCAAAGTAAGTAAAATGTATATTTAAACCAAAAATCCAACTTCTATTTCATTACATGTACTTACTAAAAGAAAATAATACAACTTTGAAAAGTGCAAACGCGCCAAAAAAACAACACCAATCACAAACCAGAAAAAAGACATAAAAAGTAAATATATGTAAATGATTATAAGAAAAATCTCACCCCAAACCGATTAAAATAAAACCTAACAACCTCAACCTCTACAAACAACCAACAAACAATACCCCCAATGGAAAACTGTGAATCATCTAAGAAGAACATACATGTAAGTATATATAATAACATTATTTGCATAATTGTCTTTGTAAATAACAAATGTATAAACATTTTAAAACTGTATTTATTTATACTGTTGCACTACTTTCAGACACAATGAAAGAAAGAGCAAGTTACATAACATTCCAGAAAGAAATGCAATTACTAAGTCACATGGGCATCACCTACAACCAAGAAAGTACAGTGATGAAAAATTGTGAATTATAAATGTACCAAATATTATTCTAATGCATGCTATGGGAAGGACACTACAAAAGATGATGTTGTAATTAATGTAAGGGAACACAACCACCCCCCAAATGTGATAGAAATAGAAGTAAGGGAGGTATTGTGGACACAAAACATGCTCAGGCTATTAAAGTACAAGACGGTTGAAACAATTTTCATGAACAAAATATCTAGTACAAGTGACACATGTTTAATGCTCATATATGTTTAAGTACCATGTGTGAAAAGGTTTGCTGCAAAAGGACATGCCACTCTCCCATGGGAAGTCTTCAAGATCAAATTTTTCTTGAAGTAAAGGTTGTTCTAAAACGCTGTGAATTAGGAAGTATTGGCTTGCCGTTGTTAACAAATAACTCCATGCCGACAAGGAAGCAGTGTCTTGGTTAAGTTCAAATTAAATTGAAATAATAACAAACTTCTAAAAGATGATTTGTCACAGAAAGGTTTATATCTGGAGTATTGTGTCCTGGTGACCTGAATCCGTAAGGTAGCCTTTATATTGGTGCCTTAGAACTCAGGCAAGAGAGTTGAAGGAAAGCTCTAATGGAATCAAGTGGGCTTTAAAGGCAGCAGAAGAAGCTTAGGGATAGTCTAGACTTCATTGAGCAGAGAGTAGGCACACGGGGCAAATTATCAAGGACCGGCGTTAACATTATCGCCGCTTTATCGGCAGAAAACTGCCGCTAAAGCAGCGATAATGGGCTTGATAATATGCCCTTGAGAATTCCAATAGAAGCCCATGTTCTCGCCAGAACTTGGGCTTCTATTGGAATTCTCTGCGGCATATTATCAAGCCCATTATCGCCGCTTTAGCGGCAGATTTCTGCCGATAAAGCAGCAATAATTTTAACGCCGGACCTCGATAATATGCCCCTGAGAGTCTTGTTGCTCAAAGTGAGGGTCTGAAGGCTAAAACTAGAACTATATCTGGGTGATCAATCAAAAGGCCTTGCACAAATGATGTGGATCCCTGTTCCTCCTTTCCAATCCCCCCTTTGCTGAATTGTAGTACCTCTAGTGAACAAGTGGTCAAGATAATGGATGGGGAAGGAAGGAATAGTTGTGCTCCATTGTTTGTGAAGGACACAAAAGGAACTGCTTTTGGAATAAGGGTTCTTTAGACAGCAAGACAGCTCAAAGCTAGGGCACCACACTTCACTTGCAAAGTTGATTGCCTACACACCTTGCCCATGCACCTGGCTTCAACTGCCTAGACACCTTTAATCTCTGCACTACTCTCTTGGTTTTCACTATGGTTTTTGCCTACCTAGTCATGAGACAGGCCTCTTAGGTGTTACAGAGATCTATAATTGGAACATGAACCACCTCACTCTATAAGAACAGTTATGTTAATGACATTACTGGCATACAATAGCTGCAGCTCCTGCTTGGATGGCTCTAGGTTTCAAGACTTCATACCTCCTGTTAGGGAAACAACCAACTCCACCGTCCTACCAGAGGGACAACTGGAATCTCTCACTTTATCCATTCAGATCCTTGAACTTCTGTCCAATGAGAAGCCAGGATACAGCTGAAGGCAGACACTCTTTGACTATCCCACCTTCTAATAAGGCATGGGAGTTTATGACAGATAAGTCCCACCAAAAGCTACATTAGTTGACAGGCTGCATTTCCTGAGGTTGGTGCAGCATTTCAGCTATGTATTGTGACAGAAGTACAGCCTGACACATGCACAATATCCATGGGAGCAATTGAGACCTTTCTAGAGATGTCATGATGTTGTAGCACTTAAATGTAAACAAATGATCAGTAACTTGATTTGTTTCCATTTAAAAGCTGTAAAATGTTGCCTGGAGAGTTGGAGAAAGGAGCAATGAATTAACGGGGGACCACCCCAACACATCCTGAGGGTGAGTCACCACTGCAAAGCGAATGGCTCAGACATTGGCAAGCTGGTGCGATGGTTAATAAAAAAAAAAGATTACAAGGTGAGGCCTCAAAATGAGCAAGAAGAAAGAAGACATGCAACCACCTATGCATAGCCATCATATCCTTGCAAACATAATTTTGAAATAAAACAAGTTGAACTAATTTTGTTGTATTAATGGTGATGATTGTTAAAATAGCAAGCGTTTCAGTTGTACCATGAATGTTATTATTATTATTTATGAAGGGAACAAAAATAAATCACCACCCAAAAAATCACTAAAATCACAGGCAGTTAGAATGTGACAATGCTGCTTAAACACTTTTAAAAGCAACTTTAAAAAGTAGACAGATAAAATAAATGACCATGTAATTGAGCACCTGCAATGCAGGAACAGTAAATAGCTAGCATTTACAATTAATAGAAAACAAGATTTGTCACTGAAGATAAACTATTTAAGTGAATGTGAACAATATTCACAGGCCTTACACAGTCACTCAAAGTGAAAGGAGCAAGTGGGTAATGTGGGTGACCCACTGCCAAACATTGTGTGCTGTGATGGGTTGAAGCAAAAAGTGAATGACAACTTAACAGACCAATGGATCAAGCCCACTGACTAAAAGCAGATTTACAAGCCCCATACGCCACATTTACGCAGCCGTTGCGTCACTTCTGTGACGCAGCGGCGGCGTAAACCATGCGCCTTATTTACAACGTGATGCATCTAGGGAGATGCGTCTCATTGTAAAGCCCTGCGCCACATGAAATCTGCGTTAGGTTTCATATGGGCGTTCCGGCGCAGGGTGGGCATTCCGTCGCAGGAACGCCTCTTAAAAGTGTATCAATGAAATCTACAAGATTTCACTGAATATACAAGATTTCACTGAGTCACTTTTACGTTTAACGTCCAACATATCCAAGTCAAGATATTCATTTTGCAAGATTAAATCAAAATGCAGTGCTTAGAAGTCAATAGCTCCAACTGGGATTACCTGGTCGAGGTTAACAGGGTCAAATCTAAAAGTTCCGTCCGATCGCAAACGTTGAAAACAGAGGTGATGCATCGCTGTCAAATGCGATGCATCATTTCCAAATGTCATTGGTACAATGATGTCAGGAGTGCCGTGCATCGGTTCCGAGGTGTCAAGGTTGAACTGCTGGGCTATAGGCGATGCATTGGCACAAAGCTCCACAGGGCAAGGAATGATTCGGGGGATGATCAGTCTCAAACGTCAGCGATGCGTAGCAGCAAAGATTCGGAGGAACTGCGTTGGCAAAGTCGGGCTGCGTTGTAAGCTGAAGTAGTTGTTTCGTATAGTTGGCGAACGGAGTCCACGGCTTCAGTGCAGGCAGTGGTGGTGCATCGATGTCGATGCATTGGTTTCTCAGGTTAAAGCACCAAACACTCCCTTCCAAGGGACCAAACCTGGATTTGGCACCACTTGGCAGAGCAGGACTCAAAGCAGAGGAGCCCAGGTGCTGGTAGAAATATGCAGGGGAAGTCTTTGATATCCCTGAGACTTCAGAAACAGGAGGCAAGACCAACAAGCCCTTGGAGAACCTTTAGAGATTCAGAATGTAGAGTCAAGTCCAGTCCTCTCACTCCCAGGCAAGACGCAGCAGGCAGCTCCAATGCTAACCTACAGGAGAAATAGGCATTGTAGTGAAAAACAAATTTAGCAGTTTTTCACTACTGGGACATGTAAAACTCCAAAGTACACGTCCTACTTTTTAAATGCACTACACACTGCCCATTGGGCTACCTATGGCCTACCTTAGAGGTGACTTATATGGAATAAAAGGGAAGGATTGGGCCTGGAAAATAGGTGAACTTGCTAGGTAGAACTGGCAGTTAAACATTGCACCCACAGGCTCTGCATTGTAGGCCTGAGACATGTTTTAAATAGCTACTCAAGTGGGTGGCACAATCAGTGCTGCAGTCCCACTATTAGCATTTTATTTGCAGGTCCTGGGCACATGTAGTGCAGTGTACTAGGGAGTTTTCAGTAAATATGCCAGTCATTGAGATAACAAATGGCATTACATTTTAGACACAGAGCACATATACTTTAGCACTGGCAAGCAGTGAAAAAGTGCACAGAGTCCTAAAGCAAGTAAAAATGAAGTTCAGCACAGAGTCAAAACAGGGGTTCAGAAGGCAAAAAGTCAGGGAAAACCATGCCAAAGATGCCAGGTCTAACACGTGCGTACCCTCCATGCGGAAAGTGGGGGAACTACCCAACTCCTTGGGAATTCTCTTCACTAAGGCAGAATAACCTGGAAAGACCATCAGTGTTGGCGTGTTCTGCTACAGGACAGTGTTCCAGCGTAACGTCCAAACCCTGTAGGGAGATGGACCGCCTCAACAGTTTAGTATTCTCACCCCTCATCTGCATTAACTATCTGAGGAGCCTGGGGTCTGTCTAAATCCGGAAGTGAGTCCCTAATAAGTAGCGTCTTAGCTCCTTCAGCACCCAGACCTCATCAACTGTTTCCCTTTCTATTGCGCTCCACCGATGTTCCCAGGGAAGTAACCTCCTACTAATGAAGGCTACAGGTTGATCTAGGCCCTCTTCATTTAGTTGTGAAAGAACAGACCCCATGCTATGCTCTGAGGTATCAGTCTGCACTACGAATTCTTGGGAGACGTCAGGAGCCTTGAGAATGGGAGCCGCGCACATGGCCTCATTAAGGGTGTCCAAACTGGTCTTGCATGCCTCTGTCCAGATCATCTGACATGGCTGCTTCTTGGAAGTCAGCTCTGTTAAGGGGGCAACAATGGACTAGCTTCCCTTGATGAATCTCCTGTAATAGCTAGTGAAGCCTAAGAAGGCTCTCACTTCTGTAAGGGTCTTGGGGGTTGTCCAAGCCAGAATGGTGTAAATGTTTGGTTGTAGGGGCTGCACCTTGCTGCCCCCTACTTGGTGTCCTAACCATAGAACCCTGCCCTATCTGGCCCTTACTGGCCTTGATAATTAGGCCTGCATCCTGTAGGGCCTGCAGAACTTCTTCAAGGTGCTGCAATTAAATCTTCCAACTGGAGCTGAAGACTGCAATGTTGTCAGGGTATGTGGCACTAAAGTTCTCCAACCCAGCCAGGAACTGATTGATCAACCTCTGGAAGGTTGCAGGGCATTCTTCAACCCAAAAGTCATGTCAAGGAACTGGTAGTGCTCTTCTGGTATTGAGAACCCTGACCTCTCCTGTGCCTCCTTGGTCAAGGCAATCTGCCAGTTCCCAGACAATAAATCAAATGTGCTGAGTACCTTGGCAGCTCCAAGCCGATCAATTAGCTCACCAGCTCTGGGGATGGGGTGTGTGTTAGTCTTGGTGAATGCATTGAGTCCACGGTAGTCCACACTGAACCGAAGTTCGGGTTTGACACTGGGCAGGACAGCCTTGGGGACCAAAACCACTGGGCTGGACCAAGGACTGTTGAAGGGCTCAATAACCCCTAACTGTATAAACAAATCCCTAGGCAACTAATTATTTACTCTTCATTATATTTCACAATTGATAATCAATTTTTATAAGGTCCAAGCGTACGCATGAAGAAAAAACTAAAATACACTTTTATTATATCAGAATATATCTCTAAAATCAATTAAATTTACATTGTATATCCTGCCCTGGGTACTGATAGCAGTTGCAGGGGGTCCTTATATACACATTAATAACCCCTAACACCAGCATCTTAGAGACTTCCTCCTTGATGCTGGCCCTCACTGTGTCCTACAACCTCTAAGTTTTGTGCTTAACAGGCAGCCTATCCCCAGTGTCAATGTCATGTGTGTACCAATGGGTGACTCCTGGGGTGAGGGAGAACAGTGATGCAAACTGTCCCAGCAGCTGGCAAAAGTCTCTCAGCTGCTCTAAAGTCAAAGTAGGGAAGAGCCTCACACTCTCTACTGACCCATCTTGCTCTTTGGAAGATAGGAGGTCAGGGGGAGGTTCACTCTTCTCTTCCACCACACCAAGATAATAATAAACTCAGACCTCTCGAAGTGTGGCTTGAGGCAGTTCATGTGCAGGACCCATAAAGGGTTACTATGAGTCTGCAACTCCACCAAGTAGGAGACGTCACTCTTGCACTCTTTTACCTAAAATGGGTAAGAACCGCAATCTTGCAGAGCACGTGGCTCCATGGGAACCATTACCCACACCTTTTGACCAGGCTGAAACTCAACCAGAATGCTTTTCTGGTCATACCAGCATTTCATGTCATCCTGGCTAGCTTCCAGTTTCTCCTTGTTGAGTTTACGGAAGTGGACTGTCTGGTTTTCAGAAGGCCAGCATTTAGCTGCATACATTCTAGAATGGCTGACTGGGAGCTTGCACCTAGCCCTCGATCACCCAACTGAGAGGTCCTTTCACAGGGTGCCAATTTAAAAGGGCTGAAGCCAACCCCTTTCTGCAATACCTCCCTGTAGGCAAATACAAAACATTGCAGGAGGAGGTCCCACTTCCGCCTCATGGGTTCAGGGAGACCAAATATTATGCATTTGATGGTATGGTTGAATCTCTGAACCATCCCATTGGTTGGTGGGTGGCAAGGAGTGAAGAACTTGTAGGTTACTCCACACTCCTTCCACATGGCCTTCATGTACAGGGACATAGGTTGATTCCTCGGTCACATACCAACTCCCTGGGTTAACCCACTCGGATAAAGATTCCCATCAGTGCCCTGGCCACGGCAGGCACAGTCATTGTCCTCAGAGGGACAGCTCCCAGATACCAGGTGGCTTGGTCAACCAAGATCAGGACAAACCTGTTGTCCATGGCCGTCTTGGCCTCTTGCTCTTCTTCTTCTCTCATGTGCTGCCATGGACTATGGTGTGGTCAGGCAACCGCAACATCTCTAAGTGTAACCTGAGCTCCACCTCCATCTAGGTGGTATGCTCCAGGTCATTGCCCAGCAGGCAATCCACAGGCATGGACGAACTTGCAGCTTGCCTCAAGGAACCTCAGGCACAAAACATTGACCCTCATGGTTGTCTACAGCAACAACTTGGTGGACCACATTAGGGACTACCTGTTCTGAAGACACCAGATGACACTGGATGATTGTCATGCTGGTTCCTGTGAGTCTCAGAGGTTCAAACCTTTGACCATGAATGGCAACCCACTGTCAATGCTTCCTAGTATGGTCAGGCCTTAGGGTACTTTGTACCATTTGACTATTACCCAGGAACACTAGGGTAACCTCAGTTGTATCCACACCACTAGCTGGGTCCAACTCCGCACCAAGGTCTACACTAGCCATTCCTAGTGACTGCCCACTGGTAGGAATGCTGTGCCCACTTAGGAAACTTGGGATCCCCTTTGAAGTGTCCTTTCTGGTTATATTCAAAACAGTTTAGGGGTCCCTTTCTGTAGGCTTACCTGTAGGGAACCACTGACCCTGGGAACTAGTTTGAGGCCCTTTAGGAAACTCCTTACTTTTGTTTTGTACCCACTCCTTTTTCTGCTGAGGACCCTGCCCGCCCTTTGCTGGGTCTCACCTTTTTATGAATCCTGGTGCTGACCCAGCCATCCGCCTCCCTAGCAAGCTCTCTGGGGTCAGTGAGCTACTATCAATCAAGTGCCAGCGCATTTTTGTAAAATAAAGTCTAAATATGAACTCTTGTGCAATCCAATTGTACAGGTCCCGATAATCTGTCACATCACTGCCCCATGTCTGTGAGGAAAGCTGCACACCGTCCCTAAACTTCTGTCTGTATTTCTCTAGGGTCACATCATATTTCCTGGTAAGGGCCTCCTTCATGGTGGACTATCTCATCCTGTCACCTCCCCCTCAAAGGCCAGTAAGGTGTCCCTCCCTTCAGTTGGAATATTCTTCCACTAACCTGCCCCCCAATCCCCTCAGGGATTTTGTGAATTTGCAAAGCTATCTTGTAGGTCTCAAATCACCGATCTCTGTCATACCCCAATCCGTAATCAGGCACCAGTACCTTGTGTATATGTACTTTCTTCTTAGAGAACACTGAAGATATGCTGCCACCATCTGTGCTGGACTCAGCCCTCTTGGCTTTCAAATCCAGCTCTCTCAAGCTTAGCTTCTTGGCCAATTTATTTTTCCCCAAATCCAATTTGATTTTAGAAAGCTTCCTTTCATCCTTCCTGCCCTCCAGTTCCTCTGGGGACAGACCTCAAGAGGAAACACTGTTGCTCTACTATTTCTGTGCATGATCTTTTTGTGTAGTATTTATGTCCAGTCTGGTGGCTCTAGAGACTAATGCATCTGCTCAGATTATCTGTGTGAAACTTCATAGTCACACATTTGAATTCTAGTGTGGCCACTCTACTTTCCAAGTTTCCAAGGATGATAAAATGAGTACAATTGAGTTGGTTAATATTTTTTTTTTTATTTCAGCTGCAACATGTCCTTAGGGGTAAAGCTGAATGAATGAATAAATGATCATCTTGTAAATCCTGAACTTTGCCCAAGGGAGTCAAGGCGCTAGAGAAAGAAGCCAGCAGCCAAGAGCAGGAGTAATAAGACTTTCAGATACTAAAGTGCGAAAAGCCATGTCTTTAAGGACTTGCGGAAGAGAGGATGCGACTCTTGGCAAGAGATCGATAGGGAGAGAGGGTTCCAAAGAGTGGCGACAGCAAAGGCTCCTCTACCCTACCTAGCCCTCCTAAACCTGGAGACTACCAGCCAATTCTTGTTGGCAGACCGCAGCTGTGTGGTGGGAACGTACCATTGGAAGAGATGTTTGATTCCTTCAGGGCAAAAATTATCAAGAGCACTGTGGACTTTACATAGGGCCTTAAACAAAATTCTCTTTTTTAAAGCAAGCCAATGCAATTTGGGGATTGCCAGGGAGACAGAGTGAAATTCAGGAAGAGCCATAATTAGTATCGCTGCGGCATTCTGGACAAGTTGCAGTTTATGAATGGATCCCTTGTTAATGTCAAGGTAAAGAGCATTGCAATACTCCAGCTTGGACAAAATCAAAGCAACAACTGCCTACTTTCAAGAAGAGAGAGACACATGAGAAGATCTTCCTCAGGATCTTAATAACCCAGAAACAAGTTCAGACAGTTCTGTTGGCCTGGAGGACGAAAGAGAGTCAATTGTCAACTATGATACCAAGATTCTTTGCTGATGCAGCAGGGCAGGGTCATGGTCCGACCTTTTTTTGGCTACCATGAGTGAGACCATATGGATTGTTGGCTGCCAAAGACCAGGACCTCTATTTTGTCCCCATTGAGTTGCAAATAGTTGTTAACCATTAAAGCAGCCGTGGCCCGCATGCATCTGTTATAATTTGCTGCAGAGGACTCAATGCTGTTTGTGATGGACACAATTATTTGTGTGTCATCAGGACAGGACAGGGCTTCCAGCCCAAAGGATATAATTACCTTGGCCAGCGGGGAAACATATATGGTGAATAAGGTGGGACTCAATGAGGAGCCTTGTGGAACTCCACAGAAGATGGCGATGGAGTCAGAATATAATTGGTCCATCTTTACTTTCCGTGACCTATCTGTTATGAATGAGGACAGAAGCTCCAAAGCGGAGTCTGATACCCCAGTTTCCTGAAGACGGTTGATCAGCCTTGTTGGCAAGATGGTATCAAAGGCCGCAGATAGGTCCAGAAGTATTAACAGAGATGTATGCCCAGTATCTACTTGGATCCATATGTTATTTACTGCAGATATTAAGGCATTCTCAGATCCGTGGCCACTTCTGAAGCCATATTGGGAGCTGTCAAGCAGATGATGTTGCTCCAAGTAGGTGCTTAGTTGTGCATTTAGATGCTTCTCCAGAATCTTGGCAGGTACAGGTAGCAATGAGATGGGCCGATAGTTTTTAGGTTCTGAAGGGTCCTGGTTGGTTTTCTTCAGTAGAGGCTTGACAACCACTGTTTTCCAACTAAGAGGATAACGCACCAAACGGATGGTCGGTAAGTGTTGACGTTAGGTGAGGGACAATCAGCTCTCTTCCCAGTTTCATAATCTTCAAGAGGCAGGGTTCCAGAGGGGATCTGGATGTAATTCCCCCTGGGAGAAGATCAGCCTGCTTGTAGGATAGGGGAAGAAAAGCAGACAGTTTTGCTTCCCTCTTATCTGTTTTAGGAAAGTTGTAACACTCAGAACTGGTCATTAGAGCTGTACTGGAAAGTTCTGAGTTAAGGAAGTCCAGGGAGAAATGAATTTCTAGAATTTTAGAGTGGAAATATTTGGCCATCTTGTCACAAAAATCCTGCAAGCTATCGTTATATAATGAACCAGGTGGAGAAGAGAGGAGATTGATCACATTAAATAGTTCCCTGGGGGAGTAGAGCTATTCTGTCTTCCGATAAGAATTATTTAGTCCCTGTCCACCCTTATCTTCTGTAATACTTTGGGAATCATAGCAATCAAGAGAAAGACATACAACAGACCCCTTGGCCACTTGAATGACATGGAATCCAACTTCCAAGCCTCCTGGCAAGAAATAATTGTGCAGAACTGTGGCAGCTTGGTATTCTCCTTGAGGTGAACAAGTCTACCCTCTGCTGCCCAAACTTCCTCTGCAACTGCAGGAATACTTCCTTTGTCAAGGAAAAATAGCTTATTGGTGTAAAAACTCAACTGGGATTGTCCACTTACCAGTTCTCCTTCTATAGTACTTAAATTGCCATTAAATTAAAGAGCTGAGTTCCATTTCTGCCCAACTGCAAAATTCCTGACTCAAGCAACTGAGGGGTTGAACAATGCAACCACTCTGGGGATTTACATACCACATGACCACTCTGTTGTCCAGCCGGACCTGAATATGATGCTTCACAATCTGAGTAGCAAATGCAAGAAGACCCAACTGCACTGCCTTTAGTTCCCTGTAATTGGACGAGCAAGCTGATTGGACCTTTGACCATCTCCCCTGTGCTGGCAAATCCTCTAGGGATGCACCCAACCAAGCTTGCTGGCATCTGTGGTGGCAATTTATGATCACACTACATGGAAAAGTTGCCCTGCTGTCAGGTTCTCCTCATCCAACCACCAACTCAAAGCTTCCCTCAAATGTGCTGTCACCAGAGTCCTTTGTGTATAATTCAGAGAACTTGGTAACCAGTGGGACAGTAAATGATTGATCATTGGATACATATGCAGTTGAGGCCAAGGAAGAACTAAAAGGGAAGCTGACATCAGATCCTGAAGTCATAACCATCGCCTTAGTGGAGGACATTGTTGTTCCAATAACCTCCAAATCTCTAACACCAGAGTCTGCCTTCGCTCCATTGGCAGGAACACTTTCCCCACCAATGTCTTGAAATGTGTCCCAATGAAAGTCAATTCTTTAGAGTGAGATAGAACTTTTTCTAATTCAATAGGAATCTGTGATTCTGCAACACCTTGCAGACCTCCTTTACCTGATTCACTGCATTAGGGAAAGAAGATGCAGAAATCAGCAAATCATCACGATAAGGAAAACCCTGAATCCCCTTCACATGCATAATTCCTGTAAAGGGAGCCAACACCTTAAGGGATCTCTGATAACTCATATGAATTGGCACATGTAGATATGCATCCTATACGTCCAATGGGCTAAAACATGCCCCTGGTTTATATACAGGAAAATGTTTTGAAGCGGAAATATTTTGGATTTCACATGGGGTATGAAATTGTTTGACGACTTCAGATCCATCACCGGGCTGAATTCTACTGAATGTTTTTCCACCAGAAAAAGAATTGAATACATGCCCTTGCCTCTCTGTGAATGTTGAATAGGAAATATTGCTCCTTTTATTAGGAACTTTTGTATCTGTTCTTGCAAAGCTTGCCTTTTGACTCCATTTGCCAGGCACTGAGTTGCCTGGAAAACATCTGGTGGCAAAGTCACAAACCACTTGCAGTACCCACTGATCTGACACTTTCTATTCCCAAACATGGCAGAAAAGAGAAATATACCCTCCAACTGGAATGAGTGCACCAGTCATATAGTCATGGTTTGCAGTGGGCTGAGAGGATGAAGCCCCAAGTTTCTGAAACTGGGATTTATCTGAGGTAGTGGCACCCTGGCTTCACCCCTACCCTGAAAGGGCTGACTGGTCTTCCCCTGTCTCGATGAATCAAAAGCCCTCTTATTAATAATAAAAAAACTTGGGCTTCACCACCTTTTCTGGAGCCATCAGTTTGCGGTCTTCTGTGGACTTTTTAATCATCTTCTTCAAAGGATTCCCAAACAGCTTAATACTAGAAAAAGGAATTTTCAGCAGTAATGACTTTTGTGTTTCATCTGCCTTCCAATATTTTAATCACAACTGCCGTCTAGCCACTATGGATGAACTTGCAGTGGATGCTGCCGCTCCCAAAGAATCAAACAAAATGTCTGATAACAGTCTAATTTACTGTTCTATAAAGGCCAATGTGGAAGTAATATCATCACTTTGATAGGTTTCAGGTATGTTATAGTTAGGAATTAGCATTTAAAAAAACCTTAGAAATTCACTGAAAAAACCATAGGTTTTAGGGGTGTTATAGTTAGCTGGACATTTCACTCGTACAAAACCATTAAAATACCTCCGTTATAGTTAGTTCTGCTATCTATAACTCGCACGCCCGCAATCCACTGCTGATGATGTCACATATTACATCATTCATGACATGGTCAGTGACATCACTGATGACATCACTGATGACATATCAAATGACATCACTGATGACATCACTGATGACCTCATCCAGTGAATGTGGTTTGGTTCGTTATTTAAATATGTATTATATATATCGCAATCTGCATTGAAGAATGAGTGGATATATAAATATAAATATCTTGATGGAGGATTTAGTAGCAGAGTGATTGACTGTTTACTTGACTGATTTATAGTGTCTCACTAAATATATTGGATATTGACTAAACTGTGTGAATATCTGTAACACTTTGTCAGTTGTTGTGTAAACTGCTGCATCAGTTGGTTACTAGCTATGTGAAAGTCTATATTAGTTATTGACTAGTTAACTGAGTATTTGTATGGGAGAGTGAATGTGTGTGTCGTTCGGTGGGGGGGATGTGACTGCCCAAAGATTTGTGAATAGTTGATTCAGTAGGTATATGAGGTTAAGACTACATGTTATAACAGTTGTTTGGATTAGTGAATATCTTTATGGGTGTGGTGATGAGCAAATATATCTCTCAATGGTACATGTCCAACAAACTAGAAAAATAAAAGGCAGTGTATGTGACAGTTGTATATAAATAAGTATACATAAGACTCAGTGATTGTATGAGTGAATGTATGGATAACTGTATACTTGTAAGAGTGATTTTATAACACACTAAGTATGAGTTACTATCTATATGAATAAATGAAGTGGTGTTTGTATAAGTGTGTAGCTGAATAAATGTAAGTATGATCCATTGTTTGCATAATTGAGTAGGATGACTGTATAAGTGAATAGGATGTGTGCTCATGTGTAATGTTGATATAGGTGTATAGGTATATTTGGTAGTGTTCTATTGATCATTGACAGCATGTATGAGTGAATATATAGGTAAGTGATTAGATGTGTGTGTGTAGATCTAAGAATCACTGAGTGGGTTTTTAGAAACTTGTATCGGTGTGTCAATGGATTCAAATATGGTACTCTGTATTTTACAGTGAGTGATGAAAGGTTATACTAGTGTATGATGAGGTGTATGTGATTGTCACGTGGATGATGTCATCAGTGATGTCATCAGGATGTCATTTGAGATGTCATCAGTGATGTCACTGACCATGTCATGAATGATGTAATATGTGACATCATCAGCAGTGGATTGCGGGCGCGCGAGTTATAGTTAGCAGAACTAACTATAACGGAGGAATTTCAATGGTTTTGTACAAGTGAAATGTCCAGCTAACTATAACTCCCCTAAAACCTATGGTTTTTTCAGTGAATTTCTAAGGTTTTTTAAATGCTAATTCCTAACTATAACATACCTGAAACCTATGTTTTTTTCAGTGAAATTCAAAGGTTTTTTAAATGCTAATTCCTAACTATAACGCCCCTGAAACCTACGTTTTTTTTCAGTGAATTTCAAAGGTTTTTTAAATGCTAATTCCTAACTATAACGCCCCTGAAACCTATGCTTTTTTCAGTGAATTTCAAAGGTTTTTTAAATGCTAATTCCTAACTATAACATATCTGTGAGAAGTTGGCCTGGCATATGCTGGTCACTAGTTATAGTGGCCACCTTGCACCAGTCCAATTCGACTCTTATGGTAGATAGGTTTAAGACAACCTTTTAAAGAAAGCTATCCTAGTGGTAGCTGTGGAGAGCAGCCTTCAGGCTAAGTCTCAGAGGAATGTAAAGCAGCTTGTTTTACCTTATAATCTCTTGAATTACCAAATGAAAGGGCACCACACAGGTATATATATCAAATATATATGTATTTATTACTAGACACACTTTACTAATCTCTTTATGAGATTAGAAGCCAGATACACATTCAAATGTCAACGTTTCACAATAAATTAAGCACAAATATGGCTGGAGCCCTAGGGGTGTACCAGACCATATACTAAAAAAGTGGTACAAGAATGTCGACTTGCAAAATGACAAGGCCTAGGGCCTGGGGAATCGCTGGAGCTTCACTACTGCAGTGTTAGCAGGTAAGTAACAGGCCCACAGGAGACGCGCGCAGTGTGTGAACACAGCCGTGGGTTCCCTATTGATTACAATGGTACAAGTCGCGGTTTGATTTTTAAAGTTTTAGGGTACTTCGAGGAAGTCTACAAGCAAGCCACTTACAAGGTAAGTACTTTGAGGGCCAACACACACTAAGTCACCAGAGTGCACGAGTTACCTCACCCAGGGAAGCCGGGTGCATAGGTGTCTTTTGATGTCGGGTCGCGTCGCTGTTTTCTATGGAGACCAAAGAAGACTTGCTGCTTGCGTCGACTGAAGAAGTGTGCGGTGGAATCCAAGGGTGGATTCAAGATGCAGAAGACCTGAAAATTGAAGGGACAGTGTTCAAAGTCACTTGCCAGTGACCGGTGGCCAGGAAGATGGATGACCACAGATGTCGGGTGATTTCAGGTCATCGATGGTGTTTTGCCTCTTTGCTCACGAGGTCCAGGAGGGATCGATGATGACCAGCAGCTGGATTCTGAGTGTCCCATGACGTCTGCAGCTGATTGTGGTGTTGGCAACTGGATTGAAGCCAACAAGCCTTGGCAACTGCAAGTCTTGTGTAAACTAAAGAAAGTCGATGGTGCAGACCAGTAAGGTCTGAGGGACTCACCCAGCAAGGGTAAGTGACGGCATTCCTGGAGCAACCAGAGGAGTCATAAGAGTTGATAGGAAAGTCTTCGGGGGACCCACTAGCCAATGGGCAAGTGATCGTGAAGACGCCTCTTCAGGAAATGCTTCACAGGAGCCCACGGTCACTCGGGATGGGGTAGGCCTCTGATTTTTTCTACAAAACCTGCTGGAGGCTTGGACCACAAATGGTACAAAGCACAAGTTTGTAGACCATCGTGAAGGGATTGCACTTGACAATAGTACACGGTACCTGGGTATTGCTGAGGACTCACAATGGCCATCGAGAAGTCAGGAAGTCAGGAAATCTACTTCTGGGGCAGCAGGGACTTCGAACTACGGTGGGAGTGGGAAAGTTTGCAACCATTGATTAAGGTTTTTGGTGCCTGCCAAGCAGGGGAGTCACTCCTTGACTCCAAGGGAGATTCTTCTGTCTTCCAAAGGCAGTGGAACGCCGAAGGGCCAGGATTCTTCTTTGTAGAGTGTCGTCCAGGGTTATCTGATTTGCAATGGCAACGTTTGCTGTCTTATAGTGAAGATAGGGGAGGGACTAGCTCTATGACCACTCCTCTAAGAGGGTCAGGGGAGGGTGTGGTTACACCCACTTCCCTTTGTCCAGTTTTGCGCCAGAGCAGGGACAGGTAGCCCCTGAACCGGTTTGAGCTGGCATATGCACAGAGGAACCTACTGCTCCCCCAGTGCAGGACTTCAAAGCACTCTAGGAGTGCACCCACCCAGCTCCAATACACTAAATCCTGTCTGGAAGGTGGTGACACCTCCCTGTGACAGGATGCCTTTTGTTGGGCTTCTTCCACTACGAGTTTCAGTCAGCAGCAGGAGGGCAGCCCAGTGTCTGTGCTGGTGGCATCCATTTTGTGATGCCAGGGCTCTATAGGATTTCGATTGTTTTGCATGTAGTCCCCTCTAGAAGGGTGCGATCATGCTCCCACATCATGGACTGATGTGGGGGTATGATTTCAAGTTGTTTGACACCAAACACGACATGTGTTGATGCAGTCATTCCAAAGTTAGCATTTTAATGCACTTAAGAGTATATGGTTTAACCGCATCCACAAACATCCATAGAGAATAGACTCTGGTAGCTGCAGAGGGGCCCTGCTTAGGCAGAGGCACCCCTCACTTTGTAAACCAAGCACCCTGCCCTCAGGATTGATAGGGCCTGCCATAGGGGTGGCTGATTTATATGTGTGTGTACGGTGAGATATAGAAACCTATATCTCAGTGAGGAGTGCTAACACTACCTCACACAGGCTGCAGTAGCAGGCCTGTGGTGTCAGATTGCGAATGCTTCCCAGGGGTGGCATAATACATGCTGCAGCCCCTGGTAGGCCTGTGAAGTGCCTATGCCCTAGGTACCTAAGGTACCATATACTAGGGGATCATAAGGTACCACAGTATCCAATCACTAGGGCATCTAATATGCACACCAGTCATTTAAGGGAGTAAGCAGATAGGCTGGCGTCCTGGATAGCAGGATCCCAGCCAGACTAGTCAAAAACCATTCAAACACCAGGAAAAAAGTGGGGGCAACCATGGAGTCAGATTCCACCCTCCTACAATATCTGTAACCTATGGTTTTTTCACTGAATTTCAAAGGTTTCTTAAATCATAATTTTTAAATATATTAATTGTTATATTTAGTTTTTTTATTCTGTTTTTCTACATTTTTTAAACTTCTTATTTTTACATATTTTTTTTAATTACATTACATATTTTTAATGTAAATTTAAAAAAATGTTGTAAAAAATATTGAAACTAATATATATTTTTGTAATTTTATATTTTTTTAAATATATTTATAATAATATTTTTTATTGGTTTTTTTTCAATTTATTTTTGTAGTCGTGCACCCAATGCGTACCGTTCTTGATCACTGTGTGGAACCTAGTCGCCACTTTACGATTGTTGAGAAGGATCCGCGTAGGGTGTGCGATGGGTGCATATTTTCCTGTGCGATTGCTATGCGACCCGTACGCGACTTGAGGCGCATACGCGACGCATACGTATTACGTTACTCGGTGCTCGCACGCTTCCGCGTGAAGTCATATACGTGTTTGACGCAGTGGGTGCGCAAATCCCGAGAAATTTTTTAATGTAAAAAAAGATATATATATGTATTTAATATAAATATTAAGGCAAGACATAATCTGAGCTAATTATAAAAATAATATACTTTTACTTTTAATAAACCTATATTAGTTTTTAATGAGATTTCGCAAAGTCACGCTGGGTGCGTGCTGCCTATGCGCAGGGTTCGCGGACCCCATGTGACCTGAAAAAAAGAGATTTGATGGGTTCATTAGACTTCCTATTCCCAACTATTGAAGGACCCCACCCATTTCAATCATTCTTCTTAGACCTTCTTTGGAAGAGCATCTCTGAACTTTGAAGAACCTTTTTTTGCTAAGTGCACACTTAGTATTGATTTCCATTGCAAAACAGTGGCTTCAGGACAGCAGCCATCATCTGAATCTGATCATTCATCAGATGATGGATTTGTGGCTGAACCTCCACGCACTTATAGGTACACATCTATCGTGTGGAAATTTTTTACATTTCCAGAAGGACAGAATAAAACAAATGCCACAAAAGTGACGTGCAAAATCTGCGAAAGGATCCTGTCACGCGGCGATCCAACCAAAAAGTACTCTTGCGGGACTGCAAGTATGATGAAGCACCTAAAAACTCTGCACCCTGTCAACATGGCACGTGAGGAGTGCAGAAGAATGCGTGTAAATCCACCACCTGCAGTACCCAGTACTTCTAGGACATCTGCCTCTACAGAACATCTGGACATACGTCCACAATTTGCCAACCTGAAGGTGCACTGCATAAAGTGCAACAGATTGCTCTGTTACGGAGAGCAGTCCGTGGAATTAATTTGCAGGTTACAAGAAAACCATCGGTGCTTGAGTTTTATTTTTTTTCCCTGAAGTTCTCTTTTTTTCCTTTTGAAAAAACCCCCCAAAAATCCAAAAATTGTTCAGAAAATCCCCCAAAAATGTAAAACAAAAAAAAAGTTATTTTCAGAGCTAACTTCTCTGGTTAAAAAAGAGCTATATTTGTATGATAGTGTGTGAAAGTTTAGATGAATGTATGCATAGTGCATAATTGACTGAAAGAATGCATTGGTAGTGTATGGTGAATGTATAGGTGCAGAAATATAAGGAAGTGCTGCAGCATCACATTGTAAGCTCTTTATCTGTAGTGTGCTGTGGTACTTCTGAAGCACAGGGATGCAACATATGTACATAAATATGTTGCAAGTCTATGCTTCCCTCTGCACTGCTGCTTAAACTGCAGCCATGTGGTGACACAGGCACCCTTGCACCATGGTGCAAGGATATCTGTGTTGTGTGGAGTTTGTTTTTGTGCAGGAAGACACACCTTCCTGCACAAAATCAATCAGTAAAGGCATTTTTCTCCTTCAATGTATGCTGAGCTTTGTAGCATATATTGAAAGAGAAAAAATGAGGAGAAATGAAAACAATTCTCCTTGTTGTGCCTTGCTACACCAATTGGAAGATGGTGCAGCATTCACACACATGTTCAGATTTATGATTTATGATTTCTGATAAATCTGGAGATAAGTCTTGTTCTATGAGTGTTCTGTGCAATCACGCACAGCAACACCTATAGAACGCCCTTTCAACGCAAAGTGGTGTGTATGATGAGGTCGTATTTACATGGAGAAGAAAAGCTACACAGAGTGCCTTTTCCTCTCTTTGTAAATATGAAAGAGTGTCTTGCGCTATAACTATGTTACAAAAAGTGACATATTTTTGGCACAGGATGCTTCTAAAATTGCCCCATAAGTGCTTAGGTATTGGCAGACTATTACAATAAGAACATTTTGCCAGTACATTGTTTGAAAAATTGCATGAGAATGATAGGAGGTAAGCACAGAGTTATGTCTACAAAGATGCTCAAAGAAGAATGATTGAAAAGATTGCGGTCCTTCAATAGGTACAATGGGAAATATTATGAACCAATCAAATCTATTTTTTTCAGGTCACATGATATCCTATGTCAGGGAGATTCCAAAACTACATAGCTATAAACTTGGTGTTTTGAAGACTGTATTAATACTTTGTAGCTTCTTACAGATCTGCTTGCATAGTATATAAAGACATTAACTTGTACTAGGGTTAATGGCTAGGCCAATCCTTAACTATATGACTAATAAATAGAATAATTTCAGTACTGCAAAGAGAGAGGAAGATACATTTATAAGTACTTAGGTTTTGGCAAAGTGATAGGACATGTTTTTAGAGTGGTGAAGGGAAGGGATGGAGCCTGATATGACATCTGCAAACACACTCTGTGACGTGTTTTAAGTTGAGGAATTTAGTGTCTTTTAATTCTGAAAGTCCCTAGGCCCTACTAACCCACCATGTCTCTCTATTGAACACCATACAGCTCCATTGCACTGAGGTGCTCTGAAACCATGTTCCATTTTATACCTCTCTCCAATGCAAGTCTTTGGCACTTTCTGCACATATCTGGTGGGTTAGTTGGGCCCAGGGACACTCAGTATTCATGTTAACTTTATCCTGTAACTTAAAACGCCCACTGAGCATCTTTCCACACATATCTACTCCGTTCATCCCCCTTTCTTCACCAGTGTGCAAACACAGCCCATTGTGCATACTAATACTTAGTTAAACTTACCTTCACAGTAAAAGAAAAAACAAATGCTGCACATTTTTTTCAGTTGTTTTTTATCATTTAAATTGCTGGAAATTTCAAATTTTAGAATTAGTATCTGTGAAAGAGAAGAAAAAATACTGTTATAATATATAATAATATATTTTTTACAACACAACATATTTTTAACATTTTAGAAATTTTTTTCTTTGCCTTTTTTGTTGTTCTCAGAATATATTGAATTTCACTACAAACAGTGATTTCAATCGTACTCATCACATAACAGCAGGCAAAAAAAAACAATCAATTAGATTGTTTAAAAAAAAAAACTATATCTAACATATTTATCATATATCCAACTATTTTTGAACATTCCACAAAAACTACATCTTCAATAACAAACCATATAATACAAATCACCCATATGTAAAATGCTTTCTTCTAAGAATAATTTCTTACTTGAATATGAAAGAAATCAAATAATAAGTTGAACAATTATTCATACATCGTCAAAAACAAACCATATAATACAAATCACACATATATAAAATAGCTCCATCTAAGCAAATGTTTTTACTTGAATCTGAAAGTACTCAAATAATGATTCAATAAAGAATTCTTTTTATAATTTCTGCACACTGTAAATGATGTTTCTTAAAAATATATGCTGTGAGAATGTGCAACAAAAAGTCCATAATTAAAATGTATACCTTTCCTCTGGGCCAAATGGTATTGCTGAGCTCCTATAAACTGAAATAGTCCAATAGTAATCATATTAAGACATTTTAACATATTCCTAATACGCTGAATTATGTTCCTTAAACTTTGGCTTTAAAATTATTAGGTAGGAATTTGGTAATTCGCGAGGCAAACGTTGTTTAAAAACAAATTGAGCATCATTACAATATGTCCATCCGTTATCACATTTTTAAATAGGCAGTCTAATGTCCAAATGTTGTAGAAGGACCATCATGGAAAATTATTGCTACTGCTACAAAAGTTCTTCCTGATATTGATAATTGACTTGCTACAAAATGTTTTATTAAAGTTTCCAATATTCTTCCATCAGCTGTACAACGTTGTATCATTAAAATTATATATTCTCCATATCTTTGTATAAATAATGTAGATAACATTTCTGATTTGCATTCGCTACACTCCATGTTTTGATTTGCTGCTTTAACTAGTTTGTTGAAAGACACTGATTTACATTCTGGTAATGTCAAATATATAAATCTTTCAGTGTCTATGTCAGTGCTACATGTAAACATATAATTTTCACATTGATGTTCCCATTTATAACGAAGGCCAAAAAGATTTTAAATTTCTATGCCTTCATTTTCCAATACGGTAGGTATATACATTAGAAATTCCTGAGCATCTTGTTGGATATTCTGCGTAAATTGTGTAGAACCAGAACATATATCCAAAAGATTATGAATATCAGAAACGCTTTGCATTTTAGTTTTATCAGTTCTCAATTTTTCATAAACAGAATGCAACAAGGAACAAACTCTTCTAGAAAAAAAACAAAATTGACCACTACATTAGCATAGCATTTGATACCTGAACTATTTTGAAACTGATAACCAACAATCTCTTCAACAGTGTCCTTTTTCTTTTTGCTTGCAATCTCAACATTATCTTGATATTTTTCCTTCTCTATAACTTCACTACAGACATTCTCATATCTCTTTTTTTGACCTACCACACGCTTTTCAAATACAGGATATTGACCTAAATTGGGAGCATACGCTCTTATTAACCTATTATACTCTTTTACACAGTTTGCATCTGCAGTAATCTTTGACTCATCAAAATCAATCAAAAACAAACCAGATAAAGTTCAGACTCGGGACAAAGCAACATATGCCATACCCTCTTTATACACGGTACTTCCAATGTTCACCAAAGCACTGTCTACACTTAATCCTTGAGATTTATGAATAGTCACTGCATATGCCAAAGAAAGAGGAAACTGTTTTCTACGTACCTGCAATTCTTTAACAAGCAAGAAACGAGCAGAACAACAAACAATTTGTCTCACTTCTTCAATCTGATCAAATTTGATTTTTAAACATTCAATTCCATCTTTTTTTTGATAATTCACAAAATCAACAACTTTTCCCATTGTTCCATTCACTAAACCTTTTTCAACATCCAAATTACGCCGCAAAATAACCCGACAGTTTACACATACATAAAAATTCTTTTCTAAACTGCAGTTTTAGAAATAGTTTTTCTAAAGAATCGAATTTTGTTTTTAATTTTTCCACCAAAATAATAGTGATTCCTTCATGCTCTATTTTATCAATGGCTTCCATTTTTATTATTCGTTCATTTTCTAGCTTCAAAAGTTGTTAATTGAAGATAGAACCTTTAAGCAGATTATAGAATTATTTTCTGCAACTTTTTTATATATTTTTTCAGGAACTATATTTTCATTTGGAAACAAGTTTGTAAGTAGTCGACTTTGCAAAGCTTGTTTGCCATGTTCTCTCAGTACTCCAATTCTTATATCGTGAAGAATTCTTCCATATTCAGCATCATTTGCCTGTCGCATATTTTTAGTGAGTTCTTTGTACTCAAAATATGACCAAATGTTAACGTTTCCAACACTTCCCAAGGACTTTCTGGTGTCTTCATATGCAAGTGTTTTAAATACTGGTTGTCCTTTTACGGGAGTAAGTTGCAGTAGATCTCCAAAAACTATGACATGTTTTCCTCCAAATAACACATCGTATTCTGTTTTAAGAATTTGCTGCCTTCTTAAATGCACAAAAGCAAGCATTAAGTTTGAGACCATGCTTACCTCATCAATAATCAGAAGTTTCATTTTCTTTAGCGCTCTTGAAACTTCACAACAAGCTTCTCCAGATAGTTGTAATATTCCAATTTGTTTTCATGCTCCACAGGTAGCATAAGTAAACAATGCAATGTAACTCCTTTAATGTTGTGTGCTGCCAACCCAATTGGAGCAGTTACAACACAAGACAAATGTGAGTCCGTTGTTTCTGTAGATAACTGGTGATTACTTTAATTAAGAAACTTTTTCCTGTTCCAGCTTGTCCACTCACATACATTCGTATAGGTTGAAATGAGGTGCATGTGCATTCTTTCTTTTCATGAAGAAATCCATGGTTAATTTGTTGTCTCACTTGTTGATATATTTCTTTCTGTTCAACATTTAGTTGTTCTTCCAAGTTGGTTAAGTCCATAATATCTTCTTGAGCTTGATGCATTGCTGTTCCCACCACATTCATGGCGATTGCTGCTTCATTTTCAACAATTGGTTGTCCTAGTGGATCTTGACTCAGTGGAGCAGAGCTTTGACTGTCTTGAGAACTGTCTCTAGCAATCTCAGCTGCAATAGTAGCTTCTTGATCAATTTCATCGTTCAACATTTTCACATAATTTGCAAAAACAGTGCATTCTATGGTATCTTTACAAGCATTGAAGGAATCCTTCATAGCTGTGAAAATCTCCAAGTAATTCCAATTCTGAACGCCATGGTTTGAACAGTTGCAAAAGTGCTAAATAGTAAAATTCCCTTTTATCAGGAGTGTCGCAACTCAGTTTCCTGTGATTACTTAAATTTCCTTTCCTTTGTTTCACCAAACAACCTTCGGAACCAATCACTGCATATTTTGCATCATTGATGTTTTCTGTAGTATTCTGTTTAAAAGTGTAGTTTTGTAGTACTTCATAGAGATATGTTCTCAAGATGATGACTTCTATTTGGATAATATGTGTCCAACATATTTGTTTTCAGAATATCTGTAATTTCTTGTACAGATTTAAGTACTTGATTTCGTGTTGCAGCAAGACCGAGACTCACCCAAATGATTCTTCTAGATTTGGAGTATAAACTTATAGATGATAACCGATCTGAGCATTCATACGCTCCAATATCTCAATGGGATACAATCTTCAAACTGAAACTGTATAATTTCTAACTTAGACTCTTCTCGTGAGAAATCTCTTCCCACATTTCTTTCACTTCCGTCTTTTCTGATTTTGTTATGTAGGATGTTACGTACCGAGCGACAGCAATGGAATTATCCACTACGTACTGAATATTCATGTTAGCATTCCACATAGATAGAATAACCGGATTGTAATCATTTATGTATTTTGATTCTTCACATCTTCTCAAATTGTGGGAATTTTTGGGAGACTTTCTAGTGATGGTATGTCTCACTGCTGACATAAAACTGTTTACTTTTCCTTTTGATATTACAGGACGTGGAAATCCAAAATGACATTTGGTATAAAACTTTTCCTTAGACTTGTAATTTCGTCGACAGTATTTTCCACATCAATGGCTTTGGAATCATAAGATTTGTTGTCTTAAGTTGGTTTCTTCTGTGCTTTTGGGTATGGCACATGTGGCATATTCTTCAATGAAAGACAAAACAGTATCATCGGAATCAGTTCCGAATTTGGGAGCATCTTTGAACCATATGAGCATATGTATGTGAGGAGCACCTCAAGCTTAATACTCCTTTCTCCAAAAGAAATCCACAACTTCTCCACGAGGAGGATTCTTTTTATTGCAGATAAAAGACATCATAGCTTCAAATCTATGATTGAAATACCTGCATACATTAACAGGATCCAAAGAGCAAAATTCTCCAAGTGTCTTGTATTCAATATTTTTTATATTCGAATTTGCCTCTCGAAGAAATTCAAGTAAATCATCCCAAGCGTATTCAGCACAGCTCAGGGTAAGGAACCATGTGGGAGTTCCTAAGTTCCTTAGCATACATTTAAGTTCTCCATGACGAAGGTACCAATACTCATTAGTGCCATCAGATTAATCAGCTGAGATTCTTAATGATCATCTCTCTGATGTACTTTATCAATAAATTCCTTTGCAGAAACATTTTGAAGATGTACTCCTCTTTTGAATATGTGATTGACTGCATATGAAAGTCCAGACAAGTCACTCTCAAACAAAAGATGAAATATATATGGGATACATTGTCGAAATCTTGGACCTTCTGCATACAATCTTGTTGTGCGATATTCAGATGCAAGAATCTGCACAGGTCGTTCATCGTATCGTCCACCTTCTCCTGTTGGGAACAACTGCGGAAAACAACGAGCTTCCAAGCTTTTTTCCCATACACTCATGGGAGTTCCCTTTGCTTTTTTCATTTGGAATAACTCAATAGTATTACCCATCACTTCTTTGGAATGAAGTGGATGTACACTGTAATGTTCATAGATTTCACTTCTGGACATGTCCACCTTTTCAATTTGTCCACTTGACGTTTCAGTATCTTCTGCTGAAAGTATTTCATCTTCTCCCACGTACACATTTTTATAGTACTCATTGTTTTTAATCAGATACAATGTTGCCTTCTGCACTTTCCCAACATCCACTAACTCTTGCCAGATTGTCTTACTCTTAGTAGGAATGCCATTAACTAGAATAACTAGTGGTTCATTTTCTACATTCTCTACACCAATAGTTTCAATATTTTTCTTTAAATCTAGAGATAAATATACAATTCTTCCTTTTAATCCTCTCTTTCAATCTGAAGGAGGCAATTAACCTGTTTTAGGCTCCATACGAACAATAGCCTGAAATGGGTGCACACATTGAATGAGAATAGACTCATAGGTATTTAAATCTATCAGTTCTGGAGGAATAGTTACCAACTCTAGATTATTATGCACAGCTCTAGCAGGTATTTTATTCTCATCTAATTTATTATAAAAATATTTACAAATACGCTGATCAGAACCCAAATCAAAACAATTCTCTACCAACAAATAAGTTGCAAATTCCTTCCACTTATCATTATTTTCTCTTTCACCTTTTAAATATACATCAACAGTCCTAGTCAGATTTTATAGTGAGTTCGCCGACAACAAATACAAGAATAATTTGGCCTTTCACCTGAAATCATCTTAAACTTTGTAATTTGTCCTTCAAACTTTTTTGTAGTACTATGTTGCACATTCTCTTCAACATTTTCTTCTATTAATGTGTCAGTTTCTGCACTCTCTTGTTCAGGTCCAAAGTAACAAAACTCAATTTCATCACAAACCTTCTTCACATCTGATACTGATCCACGCAAAAGAGCACGGTTCAACTCATTTAACATTAGTGCTGGACTTTTTGCATAATACAATCTTCTGACAAACTTCCGCATCTGAGAATGATGTACTGCTAACATCCTGAAATGGTGAAAAACACTTTGACATACTTTCCTAGAAAGACAAGCCAGAGAATGACCTTGCAAACCAGTATTTTTTCTCACTCTACAAGGGTCTAGTCTTTGCAACATCTTAATCTTTTGTTTAACATTTTTTTTACTATATTCTCGTAAGAAATTGCTTAAAATATCAATAGATTCTTGTCGTACACTACAAACACTACTGCAATCCCAAGTGTACACTGGGGCTTTAGGACGTCTACCTAGAACTTCATCAGCTAACACTTCTTCTACATTTCTGGGAACCATCTTCTCTTTCTCAATTGGACAACCATTTCTAACCTCATAAGCTCAACCACCGGTATCAACTGCATGCAATAAATTATTGGTCTGAAAATAACTCTCTTCATTAAAGAAAGGCTCTGAACTTGAACTGTGTTTCCATTCACTTAAAAAAACATCACAAAAATTAGCTCTGTTAATTGCTCGTTTCCTCTTACTTTTGGCCTTCATTAAATGGATTGGTTTATCCAATGATCGAATTCTGTTTAAAACTAAAATGAATAGTTTCCTTTTTAGTTCAAAAGCCTTTTAAACAATGGATTCAATATGCTTCTTCTTTTTAAAAAATAGTGCTCTGTTTCTATATTTTTTCACATCTATGAGCAAGTTAAAAACCCCTCTATTATAAAAAAACTTTTTTACGGATTTATTTATACTGATTTTGCCTTCTTTTTAGGCCTGGGCGAAAATTTCGTTCCGTTCGCAGAAATTGCGATAATTTGACATTTTCGCGTTCCGCGGAGAACGCGAAAATGTCACAAATTCCGGTTTCCGCAGCTTGGCGATAATTTGTTTCTTGCTCGCGCTGTAAAATAATACATTCTCGCGCGCGCGATCGCCTTACCTGAATCCCTGCGTTCGCCGACAAGTTTTCTTGATCCGGTCGCGTTCTCCATGAGATGTTGTATTGTTTTTAGCCATTTGCGCTGTCTCGCGACAGTTCGCGCCCGCAGTGACGTCATGCGTCGCGCGATCACGTCTTTCTTCTCGCGATCATGCACCGCGAGACAACTCAAAACAAGATGGCCGCGCCCGCAAGCAACCACATGGGTAAGTTGGCGACCCGCAACCATGCAGAAAATCTCGCGAACATGCCAGAAAAAAACTTCCACATCTTCGCGATATATCCGCTTGTTTGCGATAATTTTAAACATTTTCGCGATAATTTGCAAAAGTTAATTTCGCAAATTCCGCCCACCCCTACTACTTTTACCATACATCGAATCTTTTGAATTTAAATTTTCTTTTTTACCTTTTCTGTTATTCATACTCTTTTTTGTGGTCGAACCATTCTCAGTAGTTTGCACATTCTGCACACTGCTTCTAGGCTTTGTAAGTTTTTTAATGAATGCTTTTGTTGTCTAACCGGAAGACTTTTTCTTTTTAGCCACATGATGTTGGTCATCCAATACTTGTTCTTTTCTCTTTCTTGATTTTTTCTGGCATGATAACTTTATTTTAATGATGATAAACAATATCTGTAAAAATAAACATAAATAAATGTATTTTAATAAATTTATAAATTATACTTTTCAATTATTATACAAACACATTCTATATAATAACCATTTAACCACTATTTTTTCTCATCACTAATTGAAATTTTAATTCAAGGTGTATACATAACTGTATAGGTGATTACAGTTCTGCATGTGTAATGGACAAAGGTTTGTACCAGTGTTTGTGTTAAGCCCTGAGACATTATATGATTACTTACGCACTGACTTTATGATTACAGTCCTGCAAGGAGAATGCTTGGGTGAATTTATAAGTGCTTGGGTTTTGGCGCAGTGAATGGATTAGTACATGGTGCTGAATGGGTCACTAGAGGAGTGCAAGGGGAATGACAGGGTGTTTGCTGGAAGTCTAGGAATACTGACTGGTGAAATGAAGGTGTGAAAGACAAGTGTGTAGGTGGTTAGAGGACTGCATACATAGTGGATAGGGGTTTGTAGCAGTCCATGAGTTAAGGCCTGGGTCACTGCATCAGTTCTTGGGTACTGACTCAATGATTAGAGTACTACAAGGAGAGTGCCTGGGTGAATTTATAAGTGGTTGGGTTTTGGCGCAGTGAATGGATTAGTACATGGTGCTGAATGGGTCACTAGAGGAGTGCAAGGGGAGTAGGTTTTTAAGCAGTTATGTGTCAGGAAAGAGATGAAGTAACCACATGGCTCTGTTAGAATTCTTGCACAAGTGCACAGAGACTCAGTGTGATTCTAGACAAGCAAGAATATTCCCTGGACTTTAGCAGGAGAAACTCACTAGTCAGGAAGGGGTAAGGTGACTGCATACATTCTACACATTTCACTACTGCACTCTACTGTGAATGCCTGACTCATTCTGCGAATGCATAAGCAATGACTGGGTTCTAATACTACTGAAACTTGATGACAGGATATATTTTTAAGCAGTTATGTGTCAGGAAACACATGAAGTAACCAACTGTTTCTCTCACAATGGTTGTCCAAATGCACACAGACTCACATTGTGATTTTAGACAAGCAACACTATTCCTTGGACTGTAGCAAAACAGACTCACTAGTCTGGAAGGGGTAAGGTAACTGCACACATTCTACATATTTCACTACTGCACTCTAGTGTGAATGCCTCACTCATTCTGCGAATGCATAAGCAATGACCGGCTTCTAATACAACTAAAACTTGAAAAGAGGATAGCTTTTTAAGCAGTTATGTGTCAGCAAAGACATGAAGTTACCAAATGCTTCTCTCACAATGGTTGCCCAAATGCACACAGACTCACAGTGTGATTCTAGACAAGCAACACTATCCCTTGGACTTTACCAAAACACATTCACTGCTCTGGAAGGGGTAAGGGGACTGCACACAATCTACATATTTCAGTACTGCACTTTAGTGTCAAAGTCTGACTAATTTTCCGAATGCATAAGCAATGACTGGCTTCTAATTCTGCCAAAACCTGAGAACAGGATAGGTTTTTAAGCAGTTATGTGTATACAAAGACATGAAGTACCCAAATGCTTCTGTCACAATGGTTGCCCAAATGCAGACAAACTCACAATGTGATTCTAGACAAGCAACACTACTCCCTGGACTTTAGCAGGAGAAACACATTACTCTTATTAAAAACAAAGGCACCACATTCAACCCCCTCACAAATGAATAACTCACCTTTCAAATTGATTTGTAGATTAAGAAGTATGTCAGTCACACACCAGATGTTCTTATATAGAATTTCTATACTGCAATGCTCTTAGTAAAACCAAAAAATTGCAAACTTTCCCTCTCATTCTGCACACATATACATGTAAATATCAAATCACATTGCTTCCCACATTTATTCAAAAGATAACTCACATTTCTATTGGTTACACATTTCAACCCTTTCCAATTGACATAAGTTAGAACCCTACCCCCAACCTGCTTTCTGCCTGTTACCACAGTAACAGTTCATGGAACAGTCAACTGAGCTCACAGGTCACAAGTTCAGCACACAATGTTGCTACTCCAAACAGCAAGTGTGCTTGACTATTCAAAATATCAGCTTATCCTATGTAATGGTACTTTCAAATAGTTTTTGTTAACCAATAAGAAACATGCTTTTAACAAATACAAACATGCACCCTACTTTTCAGTCTAGAATGTTCTCACGCAGCCAATCATTTCTTTTCTTTTTTCAAAACTGCATCTTATCCACCATTTTAGAAACATCTTACTTTTCAAACTGCGATTTCATATACAGACACCTTCTGAGTTCATCCAGACCTCCTTTCAAGATGCTTAGAGTGTGGATTGTGGGACACAGCTATATTTTCTGGAGCCAAAGGTATGCTGAAAGCAGAGGTATTGACAAAGACCTAGCTTTGCCAAATGTAGACATTAAATGGATTGGTCAGAGAGGATTAAAGTGGCACCAATTGATGCCATTGGTTAAATCCTTTTTGCATCTCCAACACCCTGACCTCATAATTGTGCACTGTGGTGGCAATGACCTAGGCACTTTGTCTGGGGTAGGTCTGGAAATGCTTATGAAGGACACCTTTGGAGAATTGATGTCACTTTTCCCCCAAACTGCCTTTGTCTATTATAACATATGCCAAAGACAGAAATGGAACTGGTCCAATCATTTTTGTCCACAGATTGAGAAAGCTAGGAAACATGTCAATAAAGCTGTTTCTGCTTATCTCCGAGATTATAGGATGGGGTCCATTTACAACAACAATCTGCGTTTTAATATGCAAGGCATCTATAGGAGAGATGGTGTACATTTTACAGATGAGGGTAACAGAGTCTGTATAGGTTCTTACTTGTAGGTACCAAAATCTCCCAATAAACACAAGGGCTCTTTTTAGGGCCACTCAAGATCTAAACACATAAGCTTGATGTATATCTGAAAAATATTACTTTTTTTTTGCTTGGAGTCGCGCACCGGACGTGTTAGGAATCGTGCACCCAACACGAGAGGAATCGTGCACCCAACAACGCGTTCACACCAGGGGGCCGCGAGAGGAGTCGCGCACCCAACGCGAGAGGAGTTGTGCACCCAACACGTGCACACCAGGGGGCCGCGCTGGGTGCGCGACTCCTAATTTGCCCGTAAAAAAATGTTTGCACCTATCACTAATTTCTATTCTTCCCGGGGACCCCATCACCCCGGGGCCTATATGCAATGTTGGGGACCGTGGGGGGAGCCCCAATGCCCCCATGGTCCCAGCCGGTTCCCCATGTCCTTCGGGAGCCGGCATTGCTTTTCCACACGGGGAGCTGCTAACATGCAGCACCCCGTGTGGAAAAGCAATATGGTTTGCATTTTGAAAGAGAGAGCAGGTTTCCTACTCTCTCTTTCAAAATCCAAACCAAGTTTGCTATGACAGGACGGGAGCCTCGGCTCACGCCCTGCTATATCGTAAACAGCAATGTCCCAGGGGTGGGCACCCCGAGACACTGCAGGAGCCAGCCCTGGGGGGTGGCGGTCCCCAGGGCCATTGACTGCTCCAATATAAAAAGCCCTGGGGGTTGGTGGCTTGGGGTGCCTTTGAGCCTCACCCACCCATTTGTTTTTAAAGCCCTGGGGGTAGCAGTCCCCAGGGCTGGGGGGGCCTTTGAGCCCCCCCACCCATTTATTTTGTAGCCCTGGGGGGTGGCGGTCCCCGGGGCTGGGGGGCTCCTCTGGGCCCCCCATCAAATTTAATATTTTTGCCCCTGGGATTTGGCCCCCCGGGGGCTAATTATTAAAGAAGCACGGGAGCCCGCGCTTCGTTTTATTTATTTTTTAAGGCAGGATCCACGCATCCAGCGTGCATTTTGCGGTTTAAAAAAAAAAAAAATTGGGGGGGGCCCCTAAGCAGGTCTAGAGGGTCAGGGTATTTCTACCCTGGCCCCTTTATACGTTTTGCACACTTGATCCACTGATTTCTTGAGCCTCGCTCTACCGAGGCACAAAATGGCTGCCAACACTTCCTGGTTTGGAGTGTTTTCAGCCAGTTGACAGCCAATTAGCATGCAGCTCGTGATCGGGAGGGTGCGTGCTGGGTGCACACAGGGTGCGCGGATCCTCTGAGGCGATATATATATCTATGATTTTACTTTTGATTTTCTCAGCAACTACTGAACGGATTTACACCATTTAACCAAAAGGCATGAGTGTGAACCAAGGGCTACTTCTTTGCCAAATTTGGTGTAATTCCGTTCAGCAGTTCAGGCTTCAGCTGCGATTAAAGGTTCGTATCGAAAATTGCATGGGGAAAACACGTTTTGGGACCCCCTTTTTTCTCGGCCCCCGCTTGATGAATCACCCCCAGACTTTCAGGATAGAAGCAGACCAGAGCGGCCCACCAATTTTGAAATTTTCACGAAGATTTGTAAACCTGTGCCAAAGTTATTCCAAATAGAATGTTGCGGATTTCCTTCTAGCATGCGCTCTGTTCCTTTGTAAGTGAACGTTGGCATAACATATTATTATTTAACCTTGTGTATTCTCGTGCACTCCAACTCCTCTTTGAATCACGATTACCACTAACAGTTTGAAGATCGTACATCAAGAAGGAAGGATGCACTCAACTGGTGTTCTCTATTAACGTTGAAAGAAACCTTCATTTACCTCAAGACGTTGCCAACATTAGATTTTTTCTCCCTTTTCAGACACTGGGTTAGTGGAGCCAAAATGGGCAGAGCAGGTGCTCACCCTGTGATGATGCCCTGGGCATTCTGATGCCTTCCACCATAGTATCAGGACACCGTCCCCGACTGGAGACCTGCTGGGCCACCCTGATAGAGGCACCCCGGAGTTGGAGCTCGCACCGGCACGTCCTTGGACACACCGGTTGTGGCAGGTGAGCAGTCAAGCCTCGGCACGCAGGAGTTGCAATTGAGCACAGTGCGGGGGAAGGGGCTGAAGTGCAGCAGCCTCGGTGCACAGGTGCAGGCAAGCGATGTTGCCATAGATAATAATGTAATCCCTGGTCTCATTCATATCTCGGTTTCATTTTAAGGACTTGCTGGACCGCACTCTTTCTCGCAGACCCCAGTGTCCCAGACACATGGGTGACGGGAGGTGAACAGTGACGGTTGGGTGCAGTCGGCCGGCGCTCTGTCTCCTCCTCCCTCTGTTCTTTTCACTCTCCCTCCCCTTCTCCCTTCCACCCACTCGCTCTCTGTCCCATTCTCACTTTCCTCCGTTCATTCGCACTACCTTTCTTTTTCTCTTAGACATGGCACACATACTTATGTTTCTTTTTTGTCTTGCAGGTTTTGTACGCTGCTTCCAGAGGAGTCCCACCCACTTCTTTCATATTTTACTGTTGTTCTAATAAAGTTACATTTCCATTTATTTGTGTTGTGTTAATAAAAGTTATTTTTTTTTACCAATAAATAACTGAGTGTATGGGTCTTCTTTTTCTGACAACATTGGCTGTAGTTTATTGTGAAAGTCGGCGGTTGATAGAAGGTTATAAGGGAAATTTTGTTCAATTTTCCGGTGCACTACCAAATATAACAGACTATTACATAAAGGAAGCCTGGGTATTTGTACAACGGCAAGAGTTCTATGCGTGTATCACTTTATAACACCATGAGTACTGCCCGTGTGATTTCAGAACCAATAAGGCACTGCCTAGGGCAACCGAGGCTTCAAGGACTGACGAGGCCCTCCCTCCATATTTAAATAAAGCCCCGGAGGTTGCCGATCCCCGGTTTTGAGTTGGCCTCGAAGCCCCGCAAACAATTCGTAAACAATACCCGGGGAGGTGTCGATCCCCTAGTCTGCGAAACGTCTCTGTGCCCTCCCGCGCCTAATTTACATTTGAGATTAAGATCCCCAGTGCTGCAGAGACCCCGCAATATAATAATAGGATTGGCCCCGGAACATTACCCACCAATGTGCTCATTTAAATGAACAGGTGAGACCCAGCTTCATTTTTTTTTTCTAAATTTTTACCATCCGGTTCCGCTTTATTGAAACAATACGAGGTTTTCCTCCTCCCGCTTCAACGAGACAAACAAGAATTTACTATCACAGGGTGAAAGCAATGCTCCCGCCCTGTAATGGCAAACATAAATGTCCCGTGCTTGCACACCCCGGGACATTGTATGACCTGCGCCTGGGAGGTGGCGATCCATGGGACCATGATGCTATGTTTAATGCATTACGCCAGAATTAGTATAAACGCATACTAACACTACTTGCACACGTGTGGTACAGCAACCAGAGTGTAGTGAAGAGGCAGAGGAAGCCCAAAATAAAAAAATATAAATCCTACCAGAGGTAGGATCACATAGTTCGATCAGCCAACGACCCTGGGATGAGTAGAAACATATTCACCAAGAAAACGGGTCTTCAGCACAACACAAGCAAGCACAAAATCTTGGTGAGTGCTGCCATCTTTTCACCTTCTCCTGCTTGTCGACAAATTTATGTAGTGAACAGGAAGACAGCAGTGGATACGATAAGTAGATTTATTGCAGGAAAAGAAGACAGCTTAAACAGCCACCAACAGGACCAGATACCAAGGCATCCGTCTTCTCCAGCACCGTTTACAAGCTCCCCAAGATTCCCCTCATGACAGCCCTACATTCTAACATTACATACTTACATTATAGTATCATTACATACTAACATTGTACTATGACTTACATTGAAATAGTACAAAGAGCACATCCCTTTACAGCAATGAGCTCACGGTTTAATCCCGAGTCTTCAGACCAGTAGGGGTGAGTAGTTCGCTTCCCACTCCCTGTATAGTATAAATGAATACTAACACTACTTACGGTTATACTACAGTGGCCAGTATGCATCAGCGCCCACAGCCCATCACTTTACAACAATCAGCTCGGTTTGATCCCCGTGTCTTCACACCGGTAGGCGTAGTACTTCGCTTCCCACTTCCGGTATAGTAGAAACGCAGTAGCGGTCCGTGGAGGGAGTTCGGTGGGGTGGTGAGGCGGGGGAGGGGCAGGGTGGGGAAATGTAAACACCGGAATAAGGATGAACGGAGGTAAGTACACATTTAAATAAATAAAATGAATTTCGTTGCGCGCGCTGCATCGCATTTAGCGATGCAGCGCGCACAAAGGAATTTGTTTTATTTATTTAAATGTGTACTTACCTCCGTTCATCCATATTCCGGTGTTTACATTTCCCCACCCTGCCCCTCCCCCCCCCGCCTCACTGCCCCACCGAACTCCCTCCACGGACAGCTACTGTATAAACACACGGTAGAGCTCAGTAGTTCGCTTCCCACTCCCTGTATGGTATAAACGCCTACTAACACTACTTCCACAGGTATCCCACAAACACCAGAGCGCATCACTTTACAGCAATGACCTCCCTGTTTAGGCTCTACGTTTCATACACGACTGTAGCACCATCTCATCTCAGAACCATGTCACTCTGAGCAACACCGCACTTTCAGACCGGTAGGTGTGACTTCTTCGCTTCGCACTCCCCCACAGAGGTTACAGTGCTCCTATCCTCCTGTTTCCTACTCTTTTCGCTCTTTTTCCCCCTTACTCGGGGGGGCTGAGAAAAAAGGGGTGTCCCGAAACGTGTTTTTTCAATGTTAATTTCCATAGGAAACTTTAGACAAGGCTACAGGTCGAACAGGTGAATGGAATTACCCCACATTTGGCAGGGAGAAGGGTCTTGGTCTAGAAAGCACGCTTTTATTTATTTGGTGTAAATCCGTTCAGTAGTTTTTGAGAAATATTGAAATTTACAGATATTGATATTTGGGAATTCTGTCATCTGATTGGCTGAGGCGTTACGAGCACGAGCTTGCTGCTGATTGGCTGCGAGCGCTGCGAGCATTTGCAACTAGGAAGTGTTGGCCGCCATTTTGTGATTCCGTTGAAGTGAGTAAGGGGAAAAAAGGGGAAAAAATGTGGGAAAGAGGAGGGTAGGAGCACTGTAACCTCTGTGGGGTGTTTAGGGTGTGTTATAGAGTGGGTGCGAAGTGAACTAATCATACCTACCGGTGTGAAAGTGCTAGGCTACGAAAATTAAGTGAGGTATTGCCTAGAGTGTGATGCTGCTAAGGTGAGGTGGTGCAGGACTCGGGGATTAGAGCATGAGCCCAAACTGTGTGTCTTATGCTGTGAAGTCATGTGCTGTGGACACTGCAGTACAGCTGTGGAAGTAGTGTCAGCATGTGTTTATAACTACTAGGACGAACTACTGACCCATACCGGTCTGAAAGTTCTCGGGTAAGGAAAATATGTGAGGTAGTGTGTAGAGTCTCATCCTGCTAAGCTGAGCTGCTGCCGGACTCGGGGATGAAAGCGTGAGCCCAAACTGTGTGTCATATGCTGTGAAGTCATGTGCTCTGGCCGCTGTGCCACATCTGTGCAAGTAGTGTCAGCATGTAGTTATAGCTACTTGGAGGAACTTTTGTTTCGAACATTGTAACTTGTGTATGGTGCTTAGGGGGTGTTATATAGGGAGTGCGAAGGTAAATGTGTGTGTATGAAATGAATTTGGAATTTGGAAAGTGTAAAGCACTGACTCCTACGGGTCTGATGGCGCTGGGGGCATAAGGTGAGGTGCTGCTGAGTTGGGAATAAAGCTGATGAACTACTGACCCCTATTGTGAACTTTTAACGTTCATGTTCCATTAAATGTTCAATAAAATGTTGCAAAAGTATATTGTTAGGATAAAAAAAAAGATGAACTTTTAACCTGCAGGTGTCATAGAAGGTTGCACTCTCCCTACTTCAACTTAAGACAGATGTTCGTAGCCTAGCTCACATTTCGGAGGATCTGTTAGTTAACTCCAGACGAAGTAGCTCCTTTGTGACCAATCTCCATCCAAGCTCACGCCCAGACTGTAGCTGCTCCTGGCACCCTTCCCCCCACTACCCTAAGCGAACTGCATCCCAGTGCACACACTCACCCTCTAGTTGGCCCTCCGCTCCGCACCCTAATGACCCCTCTCGACCCGCAAGGTATAGAGCCTCCCTGTCTGATAGCAATATTCATTCTTTACTACTTTCATACGAGCTGGCACTGCCCTCCCCCTCCTCAAACTCGCATGCAATTGAATCAATCCCTACGGATCCCTTCAGGGTACCTAGGTGAAACTTAAGAACTTTAAATGAGAACAACCTCACAAGAGTCACCCCCACTCTACCGCCGCTAAAGGACACCTCCGTCAGTCTCAGATGCACGCTCCTAAACTGCAGATAGGCTGTTAAACACGCTGCGGATATTGCCGATCTCATTCTGGCCCAGGATCTGGACCTTGTAATGCTGACAGAAACCTGGCTAAACGACTCAGCCGCTCCCATCCATGACCTTCTAATGCCTCCCAACTTTGATATCATTAGGTTGGACAGATCCAGTGGTCTCGGGGGAGGCATCGCATGCTTACATCATAGTAATCTTCTTGTGAAAGTCATTCAGGCCGATCTCTTGCCCTCTTGTGAATACCTTTATATTGTAGTGACTGGGGGAAACAATCACGCTTGTAAACTGCATACATTCTACCACCCCCCTCGCGACAACCTTCCCTTCATAGAGCAGATCATGGATATTATTTCGGCCAACGTGGATTTCCAGGGCACGCAGATCTTCCTGGGTGATTTCAACCTCCACTGCAATGATGTAAAAGATGTGCTGGTCAATAGCCTAAAATCCTTCCTACTTGACCTTAACCTTATCCAAATTTGTGACAGCCCTACACATATTAAAGGAGCCACACTAGAACTTGTCATTGGTAATCCCAAATCCTTCAGCTTGGAGGCGATCCTCCCTTGGGACTGGACTGACCACTATTGCATCACCTTCCTCGTCCTTGAATCGGTAAGAGCAAGCAGATCCCAACCTAAGAACCCAAAACAGTTAAAAAGATGTTTACGGAGCATCAACGTGCAAGACCTGACCGAGATCTGTGATAACATCTTGACGCCCCCTTTGAACATGTATGATGTCCATGACCTGACGGCCCACTATAACCATGCAATGCCTAATGTACTTGACTCAGTGGCACCACTTCAGCTTAAAAGAGTGTCTGCTAAGCTCTCCAAACCATGGTTCAATGATAGTCTTAATGCTGAAAAAAGGAATTTAAGACTTGCAGAAAGAAAGTGGCGATCGCATCCCTCCCTTGAAACATCTTGGTCACCTGAGATCCTTGCGAAGCATATACAACAAACGCATTAGATGCTTAAAGGCTACCTACTTCAGAACTCAACTTGACCAAGCCAAAAATTGTCTGAAAAAACTGTTCAGAATCATCAAGTCCCAATCTAATAATCATCCTAACCATCTCGGCCCCGGATCAAGGGACATTGTCGAACTGTGAAGAATTTGCTGCTTTCTTCACGGAGAAAACTATTAAGATCGAATCTGAACTACGCTCGGACCATGATCACATTTTGAGCGGGCCGCTGATCACCCTTTGTCCCTCAGCGTCTTTCATCACTGAACTATCACAGCCCTGCCGCCTCAAGAACAATGCATCCTGAAATCTGTTCCAAACAGTGGATGAATACACTATACACAAAATGCTGGTGACCTTGAAACCTTCCAATCATTACAACGACCCCCTGCCATCGAACCTGTTCCCGGAAGTGAGATCCGCCTTACTAACTCTTTGGACGACAATCGTCAATGCTTCTCTTATGCAAGGGGTTATTCCGGATTGCCTTAAAGCAGGTCAAGTCACCCCGATCCTAAAGAAACCAAATGCGGATCCCACGGACCATCTTAACTTTCGCCCAATCACTAACATCCCCACCTTGGCAAAACTCTTGGAGAAATGTGTGCTTGCCCAACTCTGTCATCTCATTGAACATTTCCAACTCCTGGATCAATGCCAATCTGGTTTCCGCCCAGGTCCTAGTACAGAGTCGGCGATAACGCACATCGTGGATGATGCGCTTAGAATGCTGGATCACAATGAGCCATGCTTACTGATCCTTCTGAACCTTTTGTCAGCATTGGATACTGTCAAACATGATCACCTAATTGACCTACTAGAGCACAGGATGGGGCTGTCTGGGCTGGTATTAAGCTGGTTCTCATCCTTCCTTCAGAACAGATCCCAAAGCTTCAAGGTGAACCAATCCTTGTCCCACCCTGCTCCAGTCACCTTGGGGGTGCCACAAGGGTCAGCATTGTCCCCCATGCTCTTTAACCTGTTTATGGAGCCTCTGACAAAAATCTTAAAATCATCCAGTATTCGCTATCATATGTATGCGGACGATACCCAAATATACCTGAAGATAGCCTCCCCTGAAGACATCCAGTCCCTCAATTCAGTCCTGCTGGAAACACAAAGATGGCTGACATTCAATCACCTGAAGTTAAATGCTCTTAAAACGGAATTCTTACTGATCTCACCCCACAACCAATCTCTAGTCATGGAGCAATGGTTGAATCAGCTGACTGACCTTAACTGTAGACCGCACCTGGTAGATTCGGCATCTTCTCTGGGCATCATTCTAGACAAACGCCTCAACATGCAGAAGCACATCAGTTCCATCACCAAAGGAGCGAACTTCCAAATCAGCTTACTTAGGAAGCTCAAACCCTTCCTCCCTGCTCATGACCTAAAGGTTGCAGTTCAAGCATTGGCGATCTCTAAGCTGGACTATTGTAGTGCAACACTTTGTGGCCTGCCCAGAGCTAGGACGGCTCCTCTTAGGGCTACCCTCAACTCCGCTGCGAGGCTCTTATCTGGCACTAAAAAATACAACCACATCTCCCCGGACTTGCAGGAATTGAATTGGCTGCCATATGAAGCTCGGATACAGCTAAAAATTGCATGCATGGCTCATAAAGCCATCCACTTCAAGATGCCGTTGTACCTTGCGCAGAAACTGGAACTCTCCTGTGGTTCTAGAGCCTTCAGAAGCGCCAGCTCCCTTTTGCTTAAACCTCAAAAATAAAAAATAAAAAGACCTATAACCGAGCGTTCTCAGGGATGGCTCCGAGGATCTGGAACGCCCTTCCCCCTGAAGTCAGGATGAACCCGTCTACTGTCTTCTTAAAAAAAGAACTCAAAGTTCTACCGATGAAGAAATTTCTGCCTTAGCCTGGCACCTTCCTCTGATTAGGGGATTATACTCTCTGTTCTGTTCCCCAGCCACCTGTTAATGAGTTGGGTGGACAATTCTAGACTGTGATCTTTTTTTTTTTTTTTTAACCCTCTGTTGTTTATGATATGTTTTCCTGTGCCTCCACTAGATTGTTGGTCAATTCTGACTTTGTATTTGTTGTTTAAGTTATTCTGTTTTGTATGTTCTGTACCTGGTGATGCATAATCTGTAAAGCGCTCTGATACCCTCGGTGGTCAAATTCGCGCTATATAAAACTTTCAATATAAATAAATACGTGAACAAACTGTGATCTGAGCTGATAACGTTTTCCTGCAGCTTCCCATTTGACCACTTGTACACTCCTGCAGTCATTTTCAAGCACAATTGCAATATTTATTTACGCCTTCCTTTCAACATAATTGGTATGGCCATGTACGGGACGCGCACTCTTACCTTTGCCTACACTCTTGGCGTCCTGTAAGTTCCGCATTAACATTTTTTCAGCCATTCACCCACAGACACATTTACAACCCATTAATTAACACTTTACTTTAAGACGCACACTTCTCATTCTTACACATACCTTAGCCCTTACACCCTGAATTGCGCAACCCCTATTTGCTCTTAATCATCCCTGATACCCCATCACCCACATACTCACTTCCCACTCCACACAACCATCAATCCTGTACCATCCAAATCAATCAGCCCCGTCCCTCCTCCATACAGCCTTCAGTCCCTGACAAGGCATTCCCGCACTCTGCTGCAAGAAGTACTAGGACCTCCCAAGCAGCCGCAGGCGCGGCATGAGACCTCTCTGAAAACCCCCCTACCGCATGAATTAGTTACGCTTTTGCACTGCCCGCCCTCCACAAGAGTAACAGCCCAGGTATATTCCCACACATAACACAGTATTGACTCAGGCTGAACTGAGTAACCTTACCTGGTCCACTTTACGCTGCACAAAGCACCAGCCGTGGTCCCCTGCATCCCCTCAATTGCACCCTTCAAAACTCTACAGCACAATCACTGATGTTTTACATTCTACATTGACTTCAGTCCGCCTGGCAAAGGCTCCCTGTAAGCACTGAGGCGCAACATGATTTCTAACACTAACTGTTTTGGCAGCTGTGAAAGCACAAGAAAGTCAACCATCCCACTAAATCCTGCTAAATAATCTCATCCGCTATGTGTTGCGCACCCCCGCCCCCCACCCCTTGCGCCGTTTACAGTAGCACCACATGTGCCAAAAGAACACCACTCTGCCTAGTATCCTATCCACCCCAAGGTCGTACAGCTCCCCTAGCACCCGCATGCAACCCCCACCCTTCACACTACGCCGCAGAAGTACCACCTTTCCCCCTCAGAATCCAGCTGTTCAGTAACTATTTGCTTGGCGGAGCCTGTAGTTTCAATTTACCTATTATAAGTATGGGCCTGCAAGTTCCAGAATGCATAGGACAGTCGGGTAAGCATCAGAACTGGCTAAAGGTGTCACACAATGCCACAACACACAAATCCACACCACATAAATCCACTGCACACAATGCATTTAAATATCTCATAATAACAAGCCACACAATTCAACTACACACACTTCCACTCCACATCCTTCCACTCCATACCACATACGTACAAACCAATAAAATACGCTCCACATAATTCCATTCCTCTCCATGTCACAAAATTCCACTTAATATAATACCACTCAGCTACATAATTCCACCGCAAACCATATAATTACACTCCACACAACACAATTCAACTCTAGATAATTCCATTACACATAATTCCTCTCCAGCATACATAATTACACTTCACACCACATATTTACTCTCCATATATATATCCACTCAATTCCAAAACACATATTTACACTCCACAAAATATGTTCAAATTTGCAACATGCCACATATTTACACTCCACACCATGCCACATATTTTCACACCATGCCACATAATACCAGTCCAAAGCATGCCACATAATGCCACTCAAAACCACATATTTCAACTCCACATAATTACACTCTACTCAATACCACATAAATCCACTATATGCCACATAGCAAAATAAATATACCCCGCACCATGCCACATAAATTCAATATGCATAATTCAACTCCACACATTTCCATTCCGCACCAAACCACACCATTAAACTCCACAACACACTATATACATCCAATTCACACCACAGAATTCCGCATCCTGCTACAAAATTCAACAGCACACCACATAACTCCACTACATGCCACACCACAACACACAATACAATTACACATAATTACACTCCATGACCCACAATCCCACTCCACATAATGCCATATAATTACTATCCACATAATTCCACAGGACACTATAACACATAATTCCACTCCACAACTCCACTCCACATCACACAGTTCCACGACAAACTATTCCAATCCAACCCACATAATTCCACTCCACACCACATACAGCCACTTCAGTCCAAACTTCCATGTGCTTATGTTGCTGATTGGACACCAGCATCTGGTTATCAGTCTGAACTGCTGGATACTATTTTATACTTTCATTGCAACAAAGCCTTCCACTCTAATAGCAGCTGTGGTGCCTGATGCATTTTGTGTGTCATGCATGTGGTGCGTGATGCTCAGGGATGATTGTGTCTGCACTTGTCTGTCTTTAAAGCAGATTTTATAAACTGTCTCTCCCCGTCTCATCTATATACAATATTAATTACGCGCACTATCAAAGCCCATTGGTCTGGCGTTGTCCACCATCATGTCTGCTTTGCCGGTGCTCGTTTTTGGCATGATTTATGCAAAACTTTATTGTTGCGGATAATTCCTGGCCCTCATGAATCTAAAACAACATATTGGTTAAAAGCAAAAAAACATGTTTTTGGTTTCAAAAAGAACACCTACCATTATTTATCAATACTTACCATTTGTGGTAGAGGCATGCATGCTACATGCTGGTGGTAAATGCATTGCGTCGTAAAGGCACCATTATAAACGTTGTTTCCCCCTTTACATATAATACTGTCAACTCAGACCCATGGGCTTCTAAAAGGCACTGACTTGTCTCACAATGTCAGTGCATAAGGGGTCCCATGTCTTTTCATGACTATGCTTTCAACTCAAAGTGAAAACACTAAAGTGAATTTAATTGAGCAGTCAATTCACTCCAAGAGATATGGACAGTGCTATTGAATTATTTGCAAAATAATTTAACTGACTCTTAGCTGAGCATACTTGAACCTTACTCAGTTTGTGTTTGAAAGATGCCATCTGTTTAAGTGAGACACATTTTTTTACTGTAAACTGCAAATTATTAACCACATCAGGGCACAAGTCCTAAAACAAAAAGTTGCGGAGACTAACCAAGTTAGTCAATATGCAAGTGACATCAAGATGCGTGACATTGCCTGTGACATCACAGGAATCTGCATCACACCCCATTACCACAAAGGAAGTGAAATCACAAGAAGTGACATCAGATCTTAAGACATGCCATAATTGGTCACAAAAGGTGCATTTAAAAATATTATATGGGTTTAAGGCACTTGCTGTGGATATCTTTGTGTGCCCAGTAAATCTCAGGGAATAATAATAATGATAATAAGATAACTAGTGGTTAATGCACTTGCTGGAGAGATCTGTGTTTTGTGACTACTAATAAATCAGCATAGAGGGTTAATGTATATTCTGCAAAGCACATCCAGTAACATGTAGATGAGATTTTTATTTTATGTAGATCAGTAAGGGCTTTTAACACTAAGACGTGTACGCAAACTGCAAGGCATAGGTTTTGCCACAGTCACTGGATTTTTGTGATTCCACAGCTGCAGCATGTGACATATAATTATGGGTGTGCCGCACGTTCCACATAATTCATCATCTGCTGCATACCCTGTTTCTAGCTTAAATGGGCAATGCAATAGGTCTCACATTTGAAGAGTTTCAACTATTGCCATTGTAAATGACAATACCTTTTATTTATGTGTTTGAAAACCTACAAGCAGTGCATAAACATGCACTTTGTACTTCTAGTCCTTGCTTTAGACAAACAAGGTTGGCAGTAATTGTGCCTCTTTTACTGCCAGCCTTGCTTCTCATAAGCAACAACTATAAGTACAAAGTGCGTGTTAACGCACCGTTTGCAGATTTTCAAAACACATAAATTAAGGGAACTGTCATTTACAATGCCAATAGCTCAAACTCATGCAATTGCGAGACCTATTGCATTGCAAATGCTTGTTGGCTTTGGAGTTTTCTGTTATGGAAGATAATGATCATTGTGTAAATACTGGGGCGAGGAAGACGGACTTGAAGGCAGGGACGGACTGGGAACCAAAACCGGCCCTGGCAAAGTGCTCGGCAGGCCCCCCTGGGGAGTTAGGAGTGCCGCCGAGCTCTTTGCCAGGGCCGGTTTTCGGCCGTTTTTGTTACAGGGCCGATTTTGCAGGTATGCTGCAAAAACCGCCCTGTAACAAAAACGGCCCCCAGGGGCCCAAAACCGGCCCCCACCCGTGCGGCGCACCGCCAGTCCGGCCCTGCTTGAAGGTAATGTATGTCGACTTTTTTCTTAGCAGTGTTCAGATTTAGTAGTGCAATGGAACTTTGCCAGAGAAGAGCACTGTTCTCTGCAAATAACATATTAAGCATCGTTAAAGGTTGTATGTGACCTAATCTGCCGCAAAACTGATACATTTCACTCAAACGTGGCACAGCAAAAAGCGTTCCAGATTCTGCCAGTTGCAATGTATAAATAGATCTTTACAAAGATGCAAAACATCTTATTTAACATATCTCTCAGAGCCCCTGTTTGCTTTGAAACCCTGCCCTTGACCTAAGTCTCAAGGTCGCTGACTCCCTTTTCCTCATCTGGCTTGCAGGAGACGCGCGTTATTTATCGCCAATGGAAATGAGCTGGTCGGGCTGACAGAAGCCACGCTGCTTGGTAAGCACTGACCGGGAGGCTTTGATATCCTGTGGGGAAGGATAGGGTGAGAACTGAGAATGCGGGTACAGGCGGATGACGTGCGACGATCAAACGTGTTTTGCTCTCTGCTCTCACAGTGGGAAATCCTTGATGTTGCGGCATGTGCCTGCTTTTGCGCAAGGGAACCCAGAACAACAACATTGCCGTCAGCTTAGTCACAAAAGATAATGCTGGACCTTATCGCACGTTGTCAGTATTTAATGCTACTTTCAACTAGATGCGAAAATGAATAAACAACACAAGAAGGAGGCAAGGAGAGTTCTATTATCTATGCCAAAGGTTCCTAGTATTAGGAAGTCAGACTATTTACAGTGCCTTTTCCTCTGTCCATCAGGGACAGAAGAGCAAACGTATCCTGTCTGTTAACTGGAACCTTTTCTCGCATTCACCCTCCGCTATCCAATAGAGCAATTGACCGCGTGACGCAAGTGTGGTTATTTTGGACTTTCTTGTAACTGTTAGGAAGAGAGGGAGATGATTCATTGAGAAAGGCCTTTCAGAAACCAGACTCTGGTACAGCAGTGAGATGGCTTTGTGTCTGAAAAACGGGATTCTACGTCACGAATACTGACCCACAGATGGCCTGGCCTTCACTCAATCACTTGCAACTCCGACGGACAGATGTTTTACAAAGTACAGACAGCATCAGCGTTTCTTCCGTATTTATTTTTAATATTTTCTTTCTTGATGTAAATCGGCCCTTCTCGAACACAATGGATTTGAAAGATTTTGTGGGATGAAAGGGCATTCCGAACAAGGAGCCACTTTACACCAGAAACATAAAATACATTTACAAAAAAGACGCGTGAAATTTCAAGACCGGCAAAAAATGTTATCTATGGAAGAGGAAATGATGTAATGCCTGGCAAGTGTGTAGGACATCAGAAGAACCCCATGCGCCAGGCGTGCCTTTCTCTGCTGCACTGCGTGGGAAAATGGAGGTCCCAACATTTCGAAAGTTGGTCTAGTTTGCTCGTTATGGAGTGTCTGCACATAACGAGTGTCTTTACATTTCAATCCTTTTCATGTGCAACTCTTAGATATACCACTGCAAGATCTGTTAAAAACAGCAAATAGGGACAAGCATTGGCATAGCCAATAGGTCCCACCTTTGGACCTAATAAGTGTTTAGCCATGCAGGACATTATCATGGGTTGTTCAATTATGGATTAATTCCTAAATATGTGTATGGCTATATCAAGCCCAAATTATATCCACGTACAAAAAACAAAATGCACACAAAATAATGTGTATGCCAAATTGCAGGCACGTCTTGTATCACTCAGTTTGCACTACTGGCAGTGACCCCAGGGATAGCAGAGCTATACTTAGTTTACATACATGTTGGTAGCACGAGAGCCAGCAGAGCTACCCCACAAAGCCTTAGACAGCAGTTCTACCTCCTTGGTTGCACATCTCCCAGTAACGTTTCAGACAACAGAGCTATCAATTGGGCATCGATTTCATTAATGCCAGAGCCAGCGGATACTGTAAGACCTTTCAGAACTCTGAGGAACATTTGGGACAGCAGGACTTCATCTTAGGTCACACGGATGTGGGCGGAGCCATGGGCAGCACAGCTGTTTCTTAGCATGCACACATCTCAGTAGCAATTATGATGACAGAGCCCGTCCCTCAGCTGACACACCTCTGTAAGGCCAGTGACAACAGAGCTACTCCTGGGGTTACAATGCACTCTGTGACTGCCAAGACTGAAGTTTCCATCGCCATCACTAACAACTGAGAAAGCAGAGCAATACTTAACTTACACACATGTAGGTAGTACGAGAGGCAGCAGAACTACCCTTTATGTGTCACAGCTCTCAATGTCTGCATCACCACAGATCTACCTCAGGCTACACTGCTCTCATCAAGGCCTTCAATAAAAGTTCCTTCTCTCGATGCACATGTCTCAGCAATGCTTAAAACAGCAGAGCTATCGACTGTGCCACGTCACTCTCATTAATGTCTGAGACAGGAGCGTTCTATCAGAGGCCCCAAAGCTGCCAGCAACAGTTGGGACAGCAAACTTACCCCACAGTTTACATGGATTTTTTGATTCCAGCAACGGCTGTCCTTAGCAGGCAAGCATGCACATGCAAAGATAAGCATCAGGGTACACAGCTCTCACTAGGCCGTAAAACAGCAGTGCTGTACTAATGATTACTCTCGGGCTACACACCTATGAGTAAGGGTTGAGATAGCAGGGCTGTCCCTCAAGCAAAACAGATTGTCATGTCCTCCTGTGTGAAGCGCTCAGAGACAGGTAAAGCTTGTGTTCCTTCAGGCTACACACCTCGCACTCAATGGTTAGATTCTAGAAACAATCACAAGGAGACCTATTAGCAAGTAACGCTTGAGACAGCAGAGCTGCCTGGTAGCCTATTCCAGGACTATTGAAAGTAATTGATTTTGTGGCAACAATGTTTTCCACATAATTATGGAATTGGCCTGTTCCCACATGATCCTTCATCTGCTGCATAATCAGCAGATTTTAATAAAACATGTTTCTAGCTCAAAAGAATGAAAAGTTTCTAAAACGTGGGGACACCAGAAGGGACACAGTGGGTGGCCCTTCACATAGGTTAACTGGTCACATCTCAACTTCTTGTTGTATTGGAGTGTTAAACTGGTACAAATTAGTTGAAACCTGTGCCCAGGCAGTGGTGCTAGTGTGCACAAGTAACAAAATAATGAATTAAAGCTATAAAAAATTGCCGCAGATATATGATCTGGCCTCAGATGTCAGAGATAGCCTGTGTTAGATTAACAATCTCTAAGTATCGAGTGAACAGCAAACCTAGCCACAGCACTAAGATCTTAGACATCAAAGCTATCTCTAATGTTCAGTGGCCCCAACTGACATCATCTTCATCTCAACACACAAAACCATTCCATTCAAGTTAATCAGACCTGCTTTGTTGTCACTTAATTCTGTTTATAACCTCTCGCCACTTTTTGAGGGAGTGCGGTTCTGAGCATTTCGCCCAGTGTGAAAAAGAACAGTCCTACCCAGGTCAAAAAGGAAGATAATTCTGGAGTCATCCTGAAGTCATCAGATGACTTCAGCTGAGCTATTCCTGTAATTATCCGGGGAAGTTATCCCAAGCCAATCTGAAGTATGCCTATAGAAATAAATATTTAAATGAGATGATTCTACAGAGTCATCACAAAAACTACTTTAGGATGATGTTCTAATGACTTCCACTGGCAGGGAGTGATTACATTTTACAACTCCACGAATACTAATTGATAACTTCAAGATGAGTGAGAATTACTCCAGGATGGGTCCTAGACAATTTAAGGATGACCGCGGATTACTTTAGGATTATTCTACAAGAATTTCAGGATGACTGTCGATTATTCCTGGATGATCCTATAACCGCTTCAGGATGAAAGTTGATTACTCTGGAATGATCCCATAACAATTTCAGGATGACTGTGGATTATTACTGGATGATCATATGACCACTTCAGGATGGCTATTGATTACTTTAGAATGGCCCCATGACATCTGCAGTATGAGTGTAGATTACTCTAGGATGATTTAATGACAACTCAAAAATGAGCATGGATTACTCAGGATTATTTAAGGACAACTACAGAATGAGTGTGTATTACTATCATCATCAAATTCACTTTATTTTGGTTGATACAAAAACCATAAAAGGGTACAGCCACACAAATCGAGTTAAAACGTTCTTAATTATAAAACAGTCAAGGAGAAAATTGCGCAAGTGAATGATGGAAAGTACTCTGTTGTACATAATAAAATGACATATAATTATGCTGTCGCCGGCCATATGGGGCAGGGGAATTGGGCCACATAAATAAAGTGCTAGTGCATTAGCAGCAATTACATAAGACAATCATCAGATTGTTAACCCCAACGAAATAAATAATGCATTATCACCCCTTTTGCCCCTTGTTAACACCCTTGTACGAGATCCAGCTGTAACAATATTACTGTAAATAAAATAGTCACATAAAACAGATATATACAATTTAAAAACATACATTTCAGACTACAAATTAATCCTCGCTTGCCGGGTCATCACGATTGCCATTTTATCTGTCAGGACGAGGGAAGGATTTCAACAATGCCCTCCTTCTAATTGCCCAGCAGTGACCTAAGAATTTCGCTGTTACGCAGGCAAACAGGGGTCTGGTATCTGATTTTAAAATGTGCATGGCGTCCTCTGAGTTTCGGGTCCCTAGTTGTCTGCACACAGGAGCTAACCATTTACTCCTTGGTTTCGCGTAAACTGGGCAGGTAAAAAGGACATGGCCAGTTGATTCGTATGGACAAGCACAAGAAGGACAGCCCTTGGATCGAGTTTTATTATTCATCCAAGAATTAGTAAAAGCATTAATAGGTAGGCTGCCATGCCTAAACTGGATGTACAATTTCCTATCGACTGGGACCTTGATGACATCAAAGAAACTTTCTAGGGAACAGTTGGGGTTCGGGTCCTTAAAGGTATCAGCTAAGGAACCCTGTTTGGATTGTACAAATGTATTCTGATCAACCCATGCCCAATAAAGTTGCTTTACGTGATCCCTAGTATAGGTCGGTGGGTGGCCTATGACCTGTTGTGGCAAGCCAATGCTTGTCCGAAGGTAATCTACATACTTGATCCAGCTGATCTTTTTGTTAGTGTCTAAGGCTGAAACCTCACTGAAGGCTGCGGCATACAATGCTAATTCTGGAATGGTGGCCAGTCTATGCAAAAAGAGCAATGGGCGAAGTCTCACCAGGTCACTAATCGACTTGATGCCCAGATCAAGTTAAAGAGGAAGAAGGGGGGTGCTTTGGGGGAGCGATACCAGGTTTCTGAGGAACTTATTTTCCACTACTGTGAGGTCACTTACATTTGTTGTACCCCATAGCTCCACCCCAAACAGAGCACTGCTCACAGCCTTACAGGTATACAGTTTAAGGGCAGGTGCTACCGGCTTGGTGTATGACAGACGATGCACCTGCCTTAGAGCTTCAGTAATCTGAGAGAATCTCAAAGATGGCTTCTTCAGACTTGATGCCCAGGTAGTCAAAAGAGCTAACCCTCTCAGGTGGAATGTTATCCAAGAAAAATTTCCCTTGAAAGGTCTTGTGGGGGTTCAACATCATTAATTTGGTTTTATCAGTTTTGATAACCAGGCCCCTTTCATCACAGAAAACTTTGAAATGATGTAATAGTTTTTGGAGGCCCATTGGTGTTTTTGAGACCAGAAGTGTGTCATCAGCAAATAAGAGTGTGGGGATTTTGTGGTTTGCTAATGACGGAGCGTCGGCTGGGATGGAACACAATAGCTCGGCTACTTGGTTAACATATAGGGAGAAAAGTGTAGTGGCTAGGGCACAGCCCTGGCAGACCTCCTGCTGGATTCTGAAGGGCTGAGTGTTTAGTCCCTGATCCCCTCCATCTCACATGGGCAAAGTTCTCTTCATGTAGCCTGATCAGGAGTTTCAGAATTGACAATGGCATCCCCAAATCACTGAGCACCCGCCAAAGTGAGTCCCTGCATACAAGGTCAAAGGCTGCTTTTAAATCTATAAAGGCAAGATATATGCTGCCATTGCCCAACACAACTACCTTCCAATACAATAAAACAAGACGTAACACCGTAACCCCACTTGGAGTGGAGAGAGGATATGATTCTCATTCATCCAATCCTGGTTCTTATTAGGCAGAAGACCTTTTGGGCACAGTCGATCAGGCTGATCGGACGGTAGTTGGAGGGCTTCGACCTATCCCCTTTCTTAAAAATCGATATCACTTTGGCCCCTTTCCATGAATCTGGAATCCTCCCCCTGTCAGCTATGTCGTTAGCTAGTGACATGAAGTATGAGGCCCAATTTTCCCTATCCGAACGAAAGAGGTCACCAGGAATATCATCCGGGCCCGGGGCATTGGCAGGTGAGATTGCGTCCAATGAGGACAGGATCTCCTCCCTTGTGAACGAAAGGCTAACTGCTGGGTGGCATAAGTCAATGGACATCTGGGGTCTAACTTGTGTATCTATGATAGAGTACAGGTCACTGAAGTGCTTATGCCATTCCACATGTGGGGTGTTATTGGCCAGGGGAGGTGATCTTTCAAAATTGCCCTTAGGCACAAGTGACCAGAAAATCCTGCTATCCGGGTGTCGGCTGGCCTCCCCAAGATCTTCCCAACTGCTCTCGTACCATTCCCTCTTGGCTTTGTGTTGTGCCTGCTTATATTCCTTTCTGACTTCACGTATCACAGAAATGTCCCTATTTATATTAACTACAGATAATCTCCCTCTCAGTGTCCTGTATTCTTTGTTGAACCACATGTTTGTTCCAGTTATTCTCCCCTGCTTTGGTCTACTCTTGTTACTGTAAACAAAGTAGGTGCTGGCCAGATGCTCCAAAAAATCTGTATGCAGGAAACTGCTCCTGGGTCGAGTAGTCAGATCCTCGTTCACTGCAGACAAGGACTCCGAATGCCTTACTATGTCATTTTCAATTAAATTGCTCTTCGATTCATCTACCATACTAGCAGGCCATTTGAGTCAGCGTTTGTCATTAGTGGGGATTCCCTCCTTGGTTCTTAGAGGAGTTGGAGGGACCCTCACCTTTTCGACCCATGGATGCTCAATAATCATACTAAGGGGACCATGGTCACTGTCGCAAGACGGGACAATGGCCATGTCCCTGACTATGGGCCATAGGGTCAGATCCACAAGTAAGTAATCAATCCTGCTTGCCCCATTTGGTCCTCTGAAGGTCAACCCCCCTTGTCAGAACTGGTTCTCCCGTTGGTGGCCCTTAACCTGTACTCCAAGGTTATGGCATTTAGCTGTAATTCTGCTTGCGATCACTTTTTGATTGGAGGGAGCTCTAAGGGTGGTACAATCTATCCGGGTCAGTCAAAGAGCCAGGTCTTGAGGTCCTTCCTGAATGTGTGCAGGGTGGGGGAGCATCTGATGTTCACAGGGAGCTTGTTCCAGGTTTTTGCTGCGATGTAGAAGAAAGCTCTCCCGCTGGTTCTCTTTCTGCACATGCGGAGGACCTCTGCCAGGGCAAGATCGGCAAAGCATGGGTACATGGAAGGATAGTTTCTAGCTGAGGTAGTTGGGTCCGATGTTTTTGAGGGATTTGGAGGCGTGGGTGAGGAGTTTGAAAGTGACCCTATTCTCGACGGGGAGCCAGTGGAGGCCACGTAGGTGTTGGGTCATGTGCTCATGGCGTGGTGTCCCCAGGACGAGTGTGGCTGCGGCATTCTGGATGGTTTGTAGTTTGCGTAGAAGAGTTTTTTTGATTCCGGCGTAGAGGGCGTTGCTGTAGTCCAGTCTGCTGGTTATGAATGCATGGGTGACGGTCCTTCTGTAGTCAGGGGGGATCCATTTGAAGATCCTGCGGAGGATATGCAGGCAGTTGAAGCAGGGGGGTGGCGACGGCATTGATCTGGCGGATCATGGAGAGGGAGGAGTCAAGGATGATGCCGAGGTTTCGAGCGTGGTCTGTAAGGGTGTGTGGGCTCCAGAGGGCAGGTGACCACCAGGTGTTGTCCCAGGCAGTGGTGCAGGGTGCGAGGATGAGGATATCAGTTTTCTCTGAGTTAAGCTGCAGGCAGGTGTCCTTCATCCAGACTGCCACATTCTTCATTCCTTCATGGAAGCAGAGTCTGGTGTCTTTGGGATTCTTCGTGAGCGAGAGGATGAGTTGGGTGGTGTCGGCGTAGGATACGATGTTGAGCCCATGCTGTCTGACGATGGCGGTGAGGGGGGCTATGGAGATGTTGAAGAGCATGGGGCTGAGAGATGATCCCTGGGGTACTCCGCAGCTGATTTCCCTGGGTTTGGAGAGGAAGGGCAGGAGTCTGATCCTCTGGGTCCTGTCGGAGAGGAAGGATCGGATCCAGTCGAGGGCGGCTCCCTGTATTCCCGCGTCATGAAGTCTGGCAGCGAGTGTGCGATGTGAGACAGTGTCAAAATCTGCAGAGTGGTCTAGAAGGATGAGGGCCGTGGTGTGTCCCTGATCTAGTAGCATGCGGATGTCGTCGGTGGCTGTGAGGAGGGCGGTCTCGTTGCTGTGTTTGCTGGGGAATCCAGACTGAGAGGCATCCAGGATGGAGTTCTCTTCAATGAAGGCGGTCAGCTGGGTGTTTACGATTCTCTCGGTGACTTTGGCCGTAAAGGGGAGGAGAGAGATGGGCCGGTAGTTTTTCAGGCCTGTAGGGTCGGCCATTGGTTTCTTGCGGAGTAGTTTTACCTCTGCCCGTTTCCAGTCATCTGGGCAGATGCCCAACCTGAGGGAGGCGTTGATGGTTCGTCCTAGTTCGGGTGCGATGGCAGCGGCGGCTTTGTGGAATATGTGTGGTAGGCAGGGGTCCGTAGGGGCTCCTGATTGTTTTTTTTTCATGGTCGCTGTGATGAGTTTGATGGTCACGGGCTCCCAGGATGTGATGGAAGGTTTGTCGGCGGAGGTGGGTAGGGGGGTGGTGTTTGTCACTGGTTCACTGAAGTTGTCATAGTGTGGTAAATATTTAAATTACCTGTACTATTTTTTATGCAGTAAAGTCTAGTAGGAATAACTCAGTCAAAATAAGAGGCAGAATCCGTGGTATTAGAGGTTCTGGAAAGTACTTTATTCCTTACAAAGGAATTATGGTTCGAACCAGGCAATCATATTCCATCACCACGAAGGTTCAGGAAGGGATCAGCAATGCATTATTGACAAGTAATCATATATATATGAAAAGCATTACATTAAGACAGATGCAGGGGGCGTAATAGCTGATAATACAGATAAGAATACACATACGTAATGAAAATAGGCGTAATAATAGGCGTATACTAGAAACGTCATTTAAAATGATGTCACAAGTGGGTGGATCCATAAGAGAATCCTGCAGTGTCAGCAGAAATATTTGGCAGAGATGCGCGCGCAGCCGCATGACGTGTGATTGACGTGCAACTAGAGGGTGAAGGGAACTTGACATTTAGCCCTACATGTGGAGACAGAAGTCTGGGGTGTCAGGACAACCTAGTCCTAAATCATATCTAATATCTTGTGTTTAAGGAACTATATTATCTGGAAGAAAAGGTCTTCGCGGACAAATCCTATTCTATACTGACTGTTAGTGCGTGTACAAGCGTCTAGGTGTCTACATGAGATGCGAGGGGGCAGGAATCTTCCATGGTAACAGGGGCTATGAATTACTTGCACGGAGACAGTAAGGCCGGGCTCTTTGCTCTGCAGCTAGAGGGATGTTTACCTAAGCTATTTAGACAGGAATGCATTGGATGAGGAACGGAGCAGATAACTTGAAGGCTGAATACAGTTTTTTGGCAGGCAACAGGCCGCGTCAGGCACCGTTAGCCACGCAGGGAGTAAGACAAAGTTCATGGATACAGATGCAGGTCCAGGCTGGAGCATTTCAGAGGCAGAAGCAGGAAAAGGCTTGATGGCGGAATTCAGGGCCTACTCGCCTGAACTGTAAAACGTGAAAAGTGTACCATATAAAGTCGGTGGCCAATCATACTTAGGAATGGAATATCCGGCCCATTCATGGCAGATACGAAAGAGGACATGTTAACGTTGGACGCACATGTATTTGCGTCTTCATAGCTGGAACTGGAGGGAACATACATGTACTTGTAGCATGTACATGGAGCCGTTGGGGTCTAAGATAGGGGACACAATTGACCATAAAAATTCATATTTCCTCATTCCCTCCTTGTCCCCTACGGACCCTCAGGAAATATCGATCTTCAGGAATCCATCAATCTGTTCATGTAACATCATTTGTTCTTCTTTCTTCTTCCGGGATCTTGAATGAAAACTTGAACGTGGAATACACGATGTGGCACACAGGCCACAAATCGCTGGTCCACATTGTAAACATAGGCAGCAACTGAATACTATGAGAAGGCCAATACCTAGGAAGGATAGGACTTTCCATCCCCAGGCTGACAACACGCTCCGGAACCAACCGGACCATGTCCAGGTGCCTGCATTCTGATGTATCTGGTTTGCAATCTTGTGAAGACGAGTTATGGCTTTATATACGGATGGCGCGTTTTCTGGGATGAAAACACAGCAACTTGATCCGATGACCCTACAAGCTCCGCCCCTATCTGCTAGGATGACGTCAAGGACAAGACTATTTTGGAGAACAACAATCCGCATCGCAGACTGCTCCTCTGTTAAGTTGCCTAGGGCAGAGGTAGTTTCATTCACTACTGCTTCAAGGGTTCTAGTTAATCTGCGTATCAGTTTACTATTTGAGACAACACCTATGTAAGGAAAGAGACCTTTATTGAAGTCTGTATATTGTTCCCATGCTGTTTCGGTGTAGTCAACAATCGGGATATCTCTCTGGGGTCTATGGTGTACTAGATTGGTATTTCTATGATAATCAGGAGGTGCTAGGAAAACAGGTGGCAGAAGGAATGCAATGTAACAGGTACCATCCCAATCTAGGGGTAGGCGTATGGATGCGGTGTGACCACAGATGAAGTAGGAGTGACGAGAAGCTCTAAATGTAGACTTGCCTTTATCACTGAATTCTATTACAGTGGTACATTTACTATGGCCCATGTGTATTGAACCATTCTTTCTTACACATAATTCGCCTCTAACTGGAAATACTGACATAGCGGGCAAGATTGGTGTAGCTTCGGATTCAACATTCAGGATCATGAGGTTAAGTGTAAAGTTACCTAATCCATATACTTCATTTTCTAGATCAGTCCCTGTTCTTTTGGGAAGTCCCTCCTTGTTAGGGTAGCAGACTTTAAGTAAAACTAGGTTCAGGTTTCCCCATACCCAGTTGTCTTGATAAACTACTGAATTTGAATCTAGGGAATTAATCAAACTAAACCATGCTCCACAGGAGCCATTGTGTGTGAATGGATACGGAAAGAGGGGCAGAACTCCCCTGTATTTCTGATAGGGAGGGAGTCGGCCACATATCCAACAATTTGTAGCATTGCTGGTCTGATGAGAATGATGTAACATACTAATGAATGTGTTGTTGCGCAGCGCAAATCTATAGGACAACTCATGCGGAGGTAATTCGCTAAAAGAATGTTCGGCAGTAGCATTGCAAGCACGCTTGAAAATAGGATAGTACATATGTAACAGCATACTTACAGTAATAATAATAAGACTTAGAAAAAACATAATCAACAATGTCACTATACAGTGACTATGAAGTGATTTACAGTATGCATGTTTCTTGAGCTGTTTCTGTCTATTTTTCTCTCTCATTCGGTCTAGAGGATACATGTCAAAGACTTAATTCAACCGATTCACCTTGGAGAGGACTTAAACAATCGAATTGTCTGACTTGCTAGACCTTAGTTTCAGTTTATAGTTCTCTTTTTCTGTCTTTTCAACCAAGGGAAGTTTTGAGTCAGTCGGTGAGGGAATGCAGGGCTGGACGTTTAAATCCGATGGTAGTCCATGAAATTTCTTGATATGACTCGAGTGCAACCACCCTTTGCGGCCCTCTATCTTCACGGCTGTCCTCGTGGTCAGTAAAACGAGTTTCGGTTGTTGCCAGCGAGGCTCCAACGGACTCCTCCTGTCGAAGTTCCTCACCAGTACCAGGTCACCTGGAACCACTTCATGAGGCTTCACCTCAGTGTTATCGGGAAAAGCTGCAGCTACCTGTGAACGACAAGATTGTAGTGCAGACATCAAGGAAGCCAGGTAATCTGTCAGCATATTACAATCAACATCAGTGATCTTACGAGGTATAGGCGTCCCCCACATATTTGGTGGCCTACCGAAGATCACCTCATACGGGGATAGCCCTGTTCGAGAATGTGCTACCATTCTCATGTAAAAGAGCGCAACCGGTAAGGCTACTATCCAGTCGACACCTTTCTCTCTACAGATTTTTGCAAGTCGTATTTTCAGGGTCTGATTATGACGTTCCACGAGACCTGCTGCCTCGGGATGTCGGACACAGTGGAATTTCCATTGATAGCCTAACAAGAGTGAAATGTGCTTCATTAACTCGGATGAGAACGGCTGGCCATTATCTGAGTACACGATACGGGGCAAACCATACCGTGGGAAGAATTCTCGAACTAACTGTTTAGCAGTAGTCGGGGCAGTGTAATCTGAGACGGGATACGCCTCTGTCCACCGCGAAAGAGCGCATACAACTACGAGGACATATTTGAATCCTCGACATCGTTCCATCTGGATATAATCCATCTGGAGGACTTCAAAAGGGTGATCGGGGGGTTGAAATCCACCCTGTTCTACAGGTACGCCTTTTCCTGGATTGAACTGACAACAAATCATGCAGGTACGTACTTTCTGTTTAGCTGCTGCTCGCAAGTGTTTATTGAACCAAATGTGTTGAATACTGTCTAGCATAGCTTTCTCTCCTAGATGCGCTGGACTATGTATTGTGTTAATGATGACTTGAACCATTGAGTCGGGGAGAAACCATATAGATTTTCCCTTCGTCATCCATCCTTGATCCGTTTGGATCCCTCCTAATTCAGTCCATCTCTTTATTTCTTCTGGTGTAGCATGTGTCTGTATGTCAATTACATCAAGGGCGGGATCCTTAACTGTCATGCAGTGTGTTGGTGTCGGAACTATTGTCTTTGTCGTGTCAGTTGGATGAGTCTGATTCTGAGCAGTCTGTTTAGCTGTTCTGTCAGCTAGGTCGTTACCCTGAGAAATAATGTCAGTCACTTTTGTATGGGCTTTACACTTCATAATCGATATTGCAGTCGGCAGATGTATTGCATCTAACAGAGCTTGAATAAGGGGACCGTGCTGGATGTGGGCACCGTGAGAAGTTAAGTAACCTCTACTGCGTGTGGTACTTGTACTGTCAATTGATGTCCTAACACTATGGCATCGCTTTGTCTGATTGCTAAAGCTGTTGCTGCGACTGATTTCAGGCATGCAGGAAGAGCCTGAGCTACGGGATCTAATGTACTAGAAAAATAAGCACATGGCTTGTGTGATCCTGCTTGTTCCTGTGTGAGTACTGACAAAGCAGTACCTTCACGTTCCGTGACAAAGAGTGTAAAACGTTTGCTGTAACATGGTGTTGCTAAAACAGGTGCTTGGCATAAAGCTTTCTTTAAGCATTCAAACGCTTGTGTATGTTCCTGAGACCAAGGGAGGTCAGTCGATGTCGCTGCCTCCTGTGTTGTCAACTGAATGAGTGGTTTTGCTAGAAATGCATATTGAGGGATCCACTGCCTGCAATACGAAGTGAGGCCTATGAATGCCCGCACCCCCTTTTGTGTCCTGGGTGGCGGCATGTTAACAATTAACTGGATGCGGTCGGGTGTAAGCTGTCTTCCCCCCTTGGACAGCAAGTGCCCAAGGTACACAACTTGCTGGACACAGAATTGCAACTTCGAAGGGGACACTTTGTGCCCCTTGTCGGCTAAAAAATGTAAAACCGTCAGTGATGCTTTTTCACATTCAGGTTCGCTTCGGGCGGTGATCAGCAGATCATCGACATATTGAAGCAGGGCAGTGTTAGCTGGCATGTGGATACTGTCAAGTTCTCTTTTCAGTGCTTGGCTATAGATGCTGGGGCTTTCTGTGAATCCTTGAGGTGCGCGTGTGAATTTAAAACTTCGTCCATTTAAACTGAATCCGAACAAATATTGGCTTTCCGGATCGATTGGGACGCTAAAGAAGGCGTTCTTGAGGTCAATTACAGTAAAGAACGTTGCTTCTGAATCTATGGCTGTTAATAATGAAGAGATATCTGGGACCACGGGGTATTGTGGTACAATGCATTTATTTAATTCGCGTAGATCAATAACTAATCGATATACTGGCGGTGCTTTTGGATCAGTTCGTTTAAGAATCGGAATTATCGGGGAATTACATACATTGGAGTCGGTTTCCACTACCACTCCTTGTGCAATGAGCTCGTCAATGATTTGCAGCAAAGCCACTACAGCATCTGGTGGTAATTTGTATTGTCGCATTCGTGGTAGTACTACTCCTGTTTTGAGTGTGACTCGATATGGTGTAATGTGCATACAACCTACATCAGTGGGGCCTTGCGTCCATAAATGTGCAGGTAGATTCTGTAACCGGTGATCCATGTCTCTAGACACGTAGTGACCTCTAAAGTCACGCAAAAATAGTCGTACTCCGTCCGGAGAACAGCATATTATAGCTCCTAGAGCTTTCAATGTTTTTATACCTAACAAGTTTTCTGGACATGATTTCGTAAGCAATAGATCTGTAGTCCGTGTCAATGGACCAACTGTGAATGTAAGTGGTTGCGATACTTCGTTAATAGTGGGCTTTCCTGAAAAACCAAGGGAAATATTTTGTGAGCCTGAGAGGGGTGCCCCTGGGACTTCGCTGTGACTGATAGTGGTTCTGCTTGCCCCTGTATCGAGTAGAAACTTTCTGTCTTTCCCTAATACTTGACTCTGTACGTAAGGACCCTCTTGATCTACGGGAACCTCAATAAGGGGTAAGCCAACTTCCCTCTCTAGGCTATTTCATGTGTAGCGCTGATACTCTGGGTAGTCATTTTGTGCATACTGGTACATCTGTTGTGTCGTGTTTTGTGTTGCAGCAATAGGCTGTGGCTGTTGTTGTGGTTGTTGTTGTTGTTGTGGTGCGGTCTGTTGTACAGCTGGCATAGGCTGTATATTCTCAGGTACTTGTTGTTGGATCTGATCCTGTCTAGGCGGACGTGGTCTCTCTTTCGTTATACCCGTAGAGATATTATGTTTCAGAACTGCGCAATCGTGTATATAATGACCTGGCTGTTTACAATAGTTGCATGTCCCTCTAACAGGACCCGCTGAATCATTGGACTGTGTCATACCCTTTTTATGACCGTCAGCTGGAACTGACTGGGCAACAAGCATTTTCATTTTCGTGTCTTTCATACGTCTTTGTTCATGTTCTTGTTCTTCCCTAATTCTGTTGTGATGATATTGTAACATTTGTAACATCTGAGACGGTGTGTTACCTTGCCAAGTACTCTCGAATTTCAGTACTCTACTCTTAACTTGGGGCAAGGAATTTTCAACTAATTTTGTCACAAACAGATGTGGATACGACTCACTACTTGCTTTTATGCCACTATTAATACCAAAACATTTTTCAAATCGGGAATAGAAATCACTAGTGTCTTCATCTTGTTTTTGCTTACAGGCTGAAATTGCACCCCAGTCTTCCTTTTTCGTAGTCAATAAACGTGGTAGTACCTGCACTAATAATCCTGGTAATGCTGTAGTCTTTTCCCCAAGCCCTGAACCTGCAGCTCGGGCCTTTTCTTTGTTTTCTAATGCTGTCCAATCTATCTTTTGGTCTCCCACCTCCCATTCCTTTTCTTTGAGTTTCTCGTAAATACCGGCAGGTAATAAGACTTTTAATATTTTCATAATGTCAGGGTATGTATACTCTCCCATGAGTAACATGTCTTTTATCTCACGGTGGAAACCTGCTGGGTCCTTGTCATGGCTAGGTACTACTTTCTTCATTTCTAATAGTTCAATTTTAGTTATGGGCGTGTATACAAACACGCGTTTAAAAGTATTGTCATCACCTCTGACTGGGTGCACTTCGCGTAAGGGATTCTGTCTGTCTATGTGATACGTTTTTCTTTCTTTGGGGGGAACTGAAACATGTTCTGGGCATACGAAGACAATGTACTGGTGTCGATACTCTAGAATTTCTTTAATTAAATCAGTACCTGAACCTCTCCATTCGTTCGTGAGTAATTCTATCAGTATATCAGGTAGGGCACCAGGATCGGAGTGTTGGCTTCTATATAATATAAGGAGGTGTTGTATCATGTATATACCAGCTAAACGCTGTTCGTCTGGGGTAAGATTCAAAAACGTGTGTGCTAGCGCATCATCACTGTATTTTTCAGAACTGTCAGCCCATTGTACTGCTGACCTGGCTAATTCTTGTTCATCCATAGAATCGAGCATGTGATACCCCCTTCGGTCTCGGAGTAATTTATCAGCAGCCTGGAATAAGTGTTCAGGGGACTTCGTATTTAGCATAGGGGCTTGAAAATGTCTGTTACATTCTGGACGTATCGGACGTATCGGATCAGTAAAGTATCTGGTATTGTTACAAGGTCTTCCCCTACCTACATAAGCTATCGTTTCTAATTGTCCTGTGGGCATTTCTGATTCTTCCTCCTCCTCTCCCTCTGATTCAGTTTTGTCTGCCTCCATTCTGGCTTTATGTATTCGTTCTATTTCTTTGCGGATCTTTCGGCACATAGCTACTATACACGTCTGTTTATCATGTTTTCCCTCGGATATATTCTGACCCCATCTGGTAAGTACTTGCATTTCATCCTGATCTACCCCAGGCCTGTCTTTGTCTCTGATCAAGCAGTTTATAAAGAAGCGTAACAGTAATCTCTGTATATCCACTTTCTGGTAATCCATGGCTTCGTCAATACTTTCAGGGCCTTGCCCTGTTTGGACAAAGCGATATATATTGTCTAGATGATTAATCATTCCTGGTAGTGTCGTTAAATATAGTGAAGCTCGTCGTATACGTAGTGATGATAGCAGCATTCTGTCATTTTTACCGGGCACTGGATCATATCTACAATCCACAAGATGTTCCTTAAACATGTCGGATGTTGCTATTTGGGGTGTACGTTGGTTTGCTAAATCTCTAAGAGACGATTTACTTCGTGACGGTGGCGTGGCAAAAATTGCTGTCGCACCTCCTGTCGCACCTTCTGAGGTGCTAGGCACGAAAGGATTTGTAGGATGTAAGGTAGAAACTGTGGATGCAGGGAAAGCGGTGGAAACAGATGGACCTGTTGGATTGTGCGGAGGAGTTTGTTGTTGCGGAGGTGGGGGCGGATGATCTCGGGGTTGAGCACCATCGACAGGTGGCGTGTGTGGTGGATCATTAACATATTCGGGAGCTACATCGTCTAAATAGGAGGAAAGGAAAATATCTTTTGCGGTCTTGGGATGTGCTTTAATCGGAAGTAATGGGGGTGGCAAATCTTTCGGTATTTCCGGGGTGGCCTTAAGTAAACCTTCGGCCAAAAGAGGATACATACCATTCATAAGAGTGTTCCGTTGTCTGTCTACTTGTTCTGTTTTTACTCGAATACCTTCCTCAACTAATACGTTTTCTCGGGCTTTATTTGAGTTCTCCCTACTTTTCTCTTCCTGTCTGAGCGCTTTCTCTGTGCGCCTATGCGATTCTTTACGCCATAGTTCAATGGCATCTTTCTGTGACTGTCTGGCTTTCTTTTTCCATAATTCTTCTTCTACTCTCATGATGCAATCTGCATCCCATGTCCCAGCTGCGGGCCACCTCTGACTTTCTGCTAGATCCTTGGTGTAGTCCACCCATAAGTCAAGATATAATACGGCATCTAGGCCATGTTTATGATACATAAAGTACCCTGGAGTGTCCCTAGGTGGAATGGGAACAGCTTCTTCGAGTACTCCTTTTCTAGTTTTGATCTGTCTTAATTTTGAAAAGAACGGCATCTTTAAACCTTGCTACTTGATTCTTACTCAAACTGGACTTGAATACAATTAATACGATAAACACAATAATGAACACTCATTCATACCACAATTTTAAAACCTATTAAAACATTTAACATTTAACATTTAACGAACAATGATAATTAGAAGAAAACTAGTCACTGACATAATACTAATACTAGATAATACTGAATTATATACATGAGCATACTAGATATACTGCTAAACAGTACAGATACACTGCTAAAACAGTGCAGACCGGATCTGTGTACCCAAACCCGTCATGACCGGCACAAATTAATGTGCACGTCTAAATGCCTCCCCGGCAACGGTACTCACCGGGTAGCACGGAACGGAAGGCCTCGGAACTGAACTGAACTGGACCGGACTGGACTCGACTGGACTCGACTCGACTCGGAACTTCGGAACCTGGTGGCCCTCTGTATACCTCGGATCTTGCTCTCTCAGCTAGGCTCTGGTCGGGATACTTCGCACTTCTCACCGCCTCGTCTGGGTGTTGATCGCAGCCTCAGTCACCCCCGCTTGGCCGGAGGGAGATACAGGAAATCCTGCGGGTACGCGTTTTTGTCCGTTCAGCTGTGGCAAGGGGACCGGGCCTGCAACGCACCTCCGGCGCGTGAGATGAGAAAGTGTCCCTATTCGGGCGCCAATTTATGTGGTAAATATTTAAATTACCTGTACTATTTTTTATGCGGTAAAGTCTAGTAGGAATAACTCAGTCAAAATAAGAGGCAGAATCGGTGGTATTAGAGGTTCTGGAAAGTACTTTATTCCTTACAAAGGAATTATGGTTCGAACCAGGCAATCATATTCCATCACCACGAAGGTTCAGGAAGGGATCAGCAATGCATTATTGACAAGTAATCATATATATATGCAAAGCATTACATTAAGACAGATGCAGGGGGCGTAATAGCTGATAATACAGATAAGAATACACATACGTAATGAAAATAGGCGTAATAATAGGCGTATACTAGAAACGTCATTTAAAATGATGTCACAAGTGGGTGGATCCATAAGAGAATCCTGCAGTGTCAGCAGAAATATTTGGCAGAGATGCGCAATATTTGGCAGAGATGCGCACGCAGCCGCATGACGTGTGATTGACGTGCAACTAGAGGGTGAAGGGAACTTGACATTTAGCCCTACATGTGGAGACAGAAGTCTGGGGTGTCAGGACAACCTAGTCCTAAATCATATCTAATATCTTGTGTTTAAGGAACTATATTATCTGGAAGAAAAGGTCTTCGCGGACAAATCCTATTCTATACTGACTGTTAGTGCGTGTACAAGCGTCTAGATGTCTACATGAGATGCGAGGGGGCAGGAATCTTCCATGGTAACAGGGGCTATGAATTACTTGCACGGAGACAGTAAGGCCGGGCTCTTTGCTCTGCAGCTAGAGGGATGTTTACCTAAGCTATTTAGACAGGAATGCATTGGATGAGGAACGGAGCAGATAACTTGAAGGCTGAATACAGTTTTTTGGCAGGCAACAGGCCGCGTCAGGCACCGTTAGCCACGCAGGGAGTAAGACAAAGTTCATGGATACAGATGCAGGTCCAGGCTGGAGCATTTCAGAGGCAGAAGCAGGAAAAGGCTTGATGGCGGAATTCAGGGCCTACTCGCCTGAACTGTAAAACGTGAAAAGTGTACCATATAAAGTCGGTGGCCAATCATACTTAGGAATGGAATATCCGGCCCATTCATGGCAGATACGAAAGAGGACATGTTAACGTTGGACGCACATGTATTTGCGTCTTCATAGCTGGAACTGGAGGGAACATACATGTACTTGTAGCATGTACATGGAGCCGTTGGGGTCTAAGATAGGGGACACAATTGACCATAAAAATTCATATTTCCTCAATAGAGGGCCTTGATCTTCAGATGAAAGTAGGAGCTGAGCTTGTCGCAGAGTTCCTGGGAGGGTGCTATGTCTGTGGATTCACTGGTCGGTTTGACGAACTGCTGTATGACGTTGAACAGTTCCTTGGCATTGGATACGTTGGTCTGTTTGGTGTCTCTTATGTGTTGGTGGTAATCCTTCAGGGCGCTCCTGTGGTTGTTCCGTGATTCCGTGGTTCTCAGGTTTCACCAGGATTTCTCTAGGCGTCTGGCTTCTTGAAGTTCTGAGGTGAACCAGGTGGCTTTTAGAGGGCGTTGTTTGGTGGGGGGGGCAGAGGGGTGCGAGCTTGTCGGCACAGTAGGAAATCCAGCGGTGAATTTCCCTGGCTGCGGAGTTGGTGCTGTTCGCGGTGATGGGGGGATTTGACAGAGGGTGGTGCTGAGGTGTTCCTCTGTGACCTTGCTCCAGTTCCGTCGTGGCAGGCGGGTTTGGGTGCGGTGGTGGTGTTGAAGGGGAAGTGGACGCAGTGGTGGCCGGTCCAGGTGGGTTGAGTAGTGTGGCTGAAGTGGATGTTAGTCCCTCCTGTGAAGATGGGGTCGAGGGTGTGACCCGCTCTGTGGGTGGGCATGTTGACAAGCTGCTTCAGTCCAAGGTTGGTGAGGTTGTCGAGGAGAGTGGTCGGGTCGTAGCTGTTGTCACGGTGGAAATTCAGGTACCAGAGTAGAATATGGTCCATGGCGGTGATGGCGCGGGGTGCAATGAGTTCAGTGATGGTGGTTGTGTGGTGAGTGTAGGGTCCAGGCAGAATGTAGATGAGGGTGCCACGTGGGATGGTCCTGGGGCTAGTCTGGATCTGGAAGTGGAGTTGTTCTGTGTTTGAGTGGGGCTCACTAGTGCTGGATGTCGAGAGACGGAGGGGGGTCTTGTGTGCGATGGCGAGTCCACCTCCTGGGTGGTGCCTGGATCTTGTAGCTGTCGGGGATGGCAGTGGTGTTGTCGGGTCCGGAGGTGGCGTTTGTCCATGTTTCTGTGAAGAACGTGACGGGTGAGAGGGTGTTGATCAGGTCCTAGATCTATATGGCGTGTCGGTGCAGGGAGCGCATGTTGAGAAGGATGCAGGTCAGGGTATGGGTGGTGCGTGTATCGGGCGGGCCTTCGGCAGTCATGGGAGCTTTGTCGATGGTGAAGGATCTGTGGCAGGGTATGCACGAGAACTGCCCGTGGGTGGTGTTTGGCGAGGATCTTGCGCAGTCGGCGCGTCTTCCGGGGTAGAGTGCGTGGAGGGTGATTGAATCATAGCGGTGGGGTCCGGGGGGACCAGGGGCCCTGGAGCTTGTCGTAGTCGGGTCACGGATGGGCACAGACGGGCTTGCCTTAGGCGCGACTGCACAGCGGCTGCCATTATGAAGGGGACGGGGTAGGGACGTGCAGCTGGGAGGCGGGAGCTGGGCGGTAGGGGAGGAGTCATGGGTCAGCGGCGGCAGGAAAAGAACAGAAGGTGGATAACAAACAAAGAGGAAACTAACAGTGGCAGGTACAATAAAAGTCAAATAAACACACAGTTTAGGGCAGGCACAATGTCGTCCCTTATTATCGATCTACAACCCCTAATATGTCTCAGCCAGTGTGTAGCTTTATTTTTTAGGGCTTGACCATCCTCATGCTTATAGCAGTTGTTGTCAACCTTAGGGATGTGTGTCATATAAATTGTGGATGTAGTTGTGGGCAGGGGAGCAGGATGCTTAGAATAAACTAGTGGGAGTAGTGCAGCTGTCCTCCTCCACCCTGTGTTCAAATTCTGGGGTGCCCGTTCTTTCTGAGTTTCATGTCCAATAGTGTCCCGTAGTGCATCCCATTGTTCCCATCCTTTGCCCTCCTGAAGCCTTCCATAGGCGAACAGGGGTGTGCCAAATGCCCTATCCTTGCAAAAGAGTGGGCCAGGCTGGGGCACTAAGCGGGCATTCGTGACAATGTGGCCTGTTTGCATGTGGGAATAGGGTACATGGTCTGTCCTTGGATTAGCATGTGTATTAGTGCTGTTAATGAAGGCTGGAGTCTGCAGCATTCTTCTAATTTAAGATGAAATGTTGTCATTAAGGCGGTCAAAGCCTTGACAGACTCTTTTAGGGTTGCTATTCCCCTCTGGATAGTTATAGTGAAGGTTGCTGAATTATTAGTGGCCGCCTTTTCTCCCTGGGAGGAAATTGTGTTTAGCACGCTTTCAGTTACGCCAGGATACTCTGGGTCACTATGTATATCACTTGCAGACAACGTCTCTATGAGAGTGGCAAAGCGGTTGCTCCGAGGGATGTCTGTTGAGATGGTACAAGCAGGGGTACAGGCTTCATAAGTGGGACCCAAATGGCTACAAATACATTCGTCCCGAGCTTCCGGGGGTGACATCGTGTGATTTTTAATTGCAGCTTTCTTGAATAGATTGGGTATTTTACCGTACCCTTTTTTGATGGGCCCAGTAGTGGTATGTGAGTATGGAACCAAAGTATCAGGTGCGGGGCTGAACAGTGGTGTTAATAGTTGAAGCAGTTGTCGTAAGCAGCCCTCCACACTCTGCGACAATATCTTCTATACGGTCTAATATATTCTGCCCTTGCACCCCTTCATTCGTAGTGAAAAGACCTTAAACCTGGGACCGTTTATTAGATCTTATTAGATGCCCCCAGTCCAGCCTCAGTCCCTTTCCGTTTCCTCATGCCAAGCAGTCAGTTCGAACTCTAATGATAGGGCGGTAGATCAAAGCTGGTGGTGGGATGGTTTGGGATATTTACACGACAAATAAAGTACAGTCAATGATCATAGATGTTTTGGGGTTATAGTTCGAAAAGTCCCTTTAGAGTAAAGCTGTGTGGAACTCCGAACTGGGGCTGACAGGGAGGTGGCCCAGCAAAGCCTCTTCCAGGCAATGAAGGGCTAGGACAGGCCTGCCCTTGGCCCAGGCGCGGCTCGCGTGCATCACGCGCCATGGAGGTTCTGACAGTGATTTATGTGCCGGCGGTGATAACACCTCACCCTGACTGTCAGTGGTGGCGAGCGTTTTACCCTGGGACATGAAGTCCTTCTTGTGGTGTTGCTGTGCGTGGGGTCAGAGGATAGTAGTGCTGGTCGGGCTGGGGTGGTTCCCTGGTGCTCTGGGACGACGGTTCCACCACAGCAAGCCTGACACAAAGTCTCACTCCTCTCTGCACAAGTAGCGCATGTGGATTACTAAATGATGACTACATAAGGACTTTCAGATGATTGTGAAATACTCTTGGATGATTTTAAACTAACTGAAGGCCAAGTGTAGATTACTCCCAGATGATTTCATTAATAATTTAGAATGCCTGTGGATCACTAATAAATCCTTACGGGTGGAGTGCACCTTGACAATTCCATGTTAGGAGCATATTAGCCGACTGCCAGTATTCCATTGCAGGGTCCCACTAGTCATTTAGGGCTATGAATTTGTTGGTAGGAAAACATTTGGCGAACCACCTCCTCAATGTACTTTCCTGTCGAAAACAGGCTACTTGGATGTAATATGCCTTTTTTTTTACACAATACCAAGAATTTTTTGCAATGCCACAAGTTCTAAAGTAAGGCCCAGATTTACAAAACTGTCACTGAACGTAGTGCAGCACCGTAATTGACTGTGTTGCATAACAGGGAGAGAGCAGGGAAGTGTCATGTCTATCCCTCTCTTTAGCACCACTGCACCATTAGGTAGTCGAGGGTCATGCACAAACATTGGCACTATAATGCAATGTTGTCTGTGAGAGTCTAGCTTAGGTTTTGTACTGGCAGGGTACCCTTCCGGTACCAAAAAAATACTATGTCTAGACAAATGTGAAACCTATCCCATTGCAGATGAGTGTTTTACCAAAAAAACAATTTGCTCTGGTTTGTAAATCCTGAAAATAATTTTTATTCAGGTCTGCATTATAAAACTTGAGCAAACCAAACACAAAAGTTCTCTAAATCAGGCCCTATTAATCAGATTAATTTTCTCCTGCTTTGGAAAAATTACTTTTTAAACTCTATAGTGAGAGGTAGACACCTGTATAAAATAAATATGTGAATGCTATTTTTGGCTATGTTTGTGCTGTAGAAATACCACAAGCACCTTCATACAAAAGAAGTGGTCTGCAACAGTGTTATACTTTGCATTCAGATAAGCTTAACAACATGTGCCACTACTCCCATACACCTGACTCACTGGGACTTGCCTTTTTTGAGGCATTATGTGAAGCTGTTTGACATGATGACCAGTGGCAGAAGACTAAACAAAACAGTGGTTAGAGGAAGAATTATCAAAAGGGATGTCTGAAACAAAGTAATTTTATTTGTCAAAGGACATATTTGGCTCCATAGGGCCCAGGATACCAAACAAGAGAAAAAGTCAAGGAAAAAAGGAGGGAAAAAAGGCCAGACTACTGCAACCAGAAAAAAAGGCTTAACGCAAACCAGAAACTTTGTTGTTTGATTCTAGATCGGGAGATTTCCTTAATCCTCTTCTAGCATTGCAAATCTTTAAAGCCAGCTTCCTTCTCATACTTCTGTTGTCCAGTGATGGTCAGCCATTGGTACTGCACACAGACTTCATAAACTCTGAAAAAACAAAATAACATACATCAGTATCATGTTACCACCACTATCTTTGGTTTTTAATAGGGCTGAGCCCTTTAAAAAGTTCCAGTTCCATTATTTCATATAGTGTACCAGATGAGATATGGTTAGGGTAACAGGGGTTCATAAGTGTAACATTAAGGGCACTTGGTCAAAGAGGCACAGGTGAGAGCAAGGCATTGATGAAGAGAGGGGCAGAAGGTAAAGAAAGAAAAAGTTCCTTTATGAACTTAAGAGTGAAGCAGAAAGTTGTGGATTCAGGAAATCTGTTGGAGTTTCAGGAAGAGGACAGAAATGTCCATCTTCAACACACGTCTTAACTTTTGTGCAATGAGACCCCTGATGATAAAAAGTTGGGTCCCCTCCAAAACGTTAGATAAAACATAGGGCTGCAGGAGTGGGCATGGCTCAGAGCAGGGGTACTTTTCTGTAGCTCAAAATCTGCACTAAATGTGAGAATTATAAAAGAGCAAACGTGACTGACAACAGAAATTGAACACAAAGCACCACTACATAACTGGTGTTTAGCCCCTGGTCCCTAATGACCGTTCTACCCCCGAGTAGCAGTCTGTCTTCTCTGCCTCTTTCACCCTTTTGAAATGCTGGGGTACTTGGAAGAAAGACTGTACCAATGTAGAGGAATTGAAACAAACATGTGCCATAGTCATGTTCACTAGACACTGTCACACGTCCTCTGCAAACAGAAAGTAATCAGTGCCAGATTTCTTTACAAAACCATCATGGAGGCAGCCACGGTGAGTCATAACTCTACTTGCAATGTTCATATTTGGAAAAAGAGGCTAAGAAACTAGTACAGTGACCAGAAATCAAAATTGGAGCTTACAATCAAGTGCTAGGAACAGGACCAATTGATCTAATTATTTGGAGACTTGATCATGTCTAAATAAAAGCTGCGAACACAGTATTTTATGAGTGCAGTTTGCTATCACAGATTCATCCAGTTTGAGCCCTTCACCTGGACCTAAAGATTTAGAAATAAAATCCAAACTCAAGGCTTTGCACCAGATTTGAATGCCATTTGTAGTAAAAACTCAGCACAAATTGTTAATAAATTACAAGCCACCCCCATTGCTCTGCTCGCTCTTTTGCAGACAGCTGTTAAGTAATGATGGAGTCATCGTACAATCATATGATACAAGCGCACATATGCAAACATAACTTAACACAATGTATAATAATACATTTTCACAATCTAAAATCGACTGAATGTTAATTGGAACATTTGTAATATCTTAAAAAATAATGCATCAACCTTCTCCTCATCAAGGACAGCTGTTCCAACATAAGTCTTCGTTACACCTTTTGCATTTGCAAGTTCTTTTAGAAAAAAAAGTATTTCACTGATACCATTGAGAAGAAAACCTGCACTGTCCCGATATGCGTGGGCTTCCTCCAAGAGTTTGTGTAATTTTCTATTTGGAACGGGAACATCTCTGAACCGTGAAGGATCATTTGAGTCCCTCACCAACTGCTGCATATCAGTCTGCAAAATAACACAACTATTAAGTGTTTGCATTCATGTTAGGTTATATACTAAAAAATATATATAGAAAGAGAGTGTTTTTTAAATTTTGATTTGGCATCTATACATGGGTAACAATGTAATATTTGCTAGGTTATCTCCAGGAGTATAAAACAGCCATATTTAAAAACATTGCATGCAGAAAAATCTCAAAGTCCTCATGCAGGAAATCTACAAGGTTTGTCCGATATAAACTTTAACTGTGCTAAAAGAGTGGCAAAGAAAACAAGAACCTTTCGTACAGTTAATGATCGACTGCATTTTTTTGATGCTGCTTCATCTGTTAAGTTCCTTGAATTGGTCAAAGCACACAGCGCAGCTTGCAAATGCTGTATAGCCAGCTCCCTATTACAAGTGCCTTGCTACTCTGCTATAAACAAATAACTACAGTTGTTAAAGGCAGGAGATAATAAATACAATATACACATAACAAGCATACTTTTTGGCAGTGCATGTATTTGGGTTGAAAAAAGGATTATTAATAGGAATTTGTTGCAGTTTACGTGGAAAGGTAGAATATCAAGCACGCACCTTTTAAGTGTTCGTTTTCGGCATGTAACCATACACACTTCTCATCCAGCCGACTGGATGAGGAACAGCCGACTAAAGCTGAACTCGGACAAGATGGAGGTCCTCATCATCGGATCCACCCCCTCGGCCTGGGACGACTACTGGTGGCCTACTGCACTAGGAACACCCCCAACATCCACCGACCACGCACACAACCTAGGGGTCATCCTCGACTCTACCCTCTCCATGACGAAGCAGGTCAACGCCGTCTCCTCCTCCTGCTTCAACACCCTCCGCATGCTTCGCAGGATCTTCAAGTGGCTCTCCCCCGAAACAAGAAGGACGGTCACCCAGGCCCTCGTCAGCAGTAGACTGGACTACGAAAACGCACTCTACACAGGAGCCCTGGCCAAACTCCTGAAACAGCTTCAAAGCATCCAGAACGCCTCCGCACGCCTGATCCTCGACATCCCTCACCGCAGCCACATCACACCCCATCTGAGAGACCTACACTGGCTCCCTGTCAACAAGAGGATAACCTTCAAACTCCTCACCCATGCACACAAGGCACTCCACAACACCGGACCAACGTACCTCGACAGCCGACTCAGCCTTCACACCCCCACCCGCCAGCTCTGGTCCGCAGACCTCTCCCTCGCCACCGTCCCCCGCATCCGAAGAGTGACTGCAGGTGGCAGATCATTCTCCCACCTCGCCGTCTAGACTTGGAACATCCTCCCCATCCACCTGCGACAGACTGACGACCTTCTGACCTTCAGAAGACTTCTCAAGACCTGGCTCTTCGAACAGTAGCAGCTCCCCCCCCAGCGCCTTGAGACCCTCATGGGTATGTAGTGCGCTTTACAAATGCCATGATTGATTGATTCAGACAGGAACCAGGGCCAACAGAATAGCTTTCATTTTGATTAATTATGGACAAGGAGTTATATACCCTTTCCTTAAAGAGAAGGTAAATTATAATTAGGCCATACAAGTGGAATTGCAATTTCCTCTGTACCTTAAAAAAAAAACATTACTCCAGTTTTGAATGATGGACTTTCCTCGATCATCAAATGAAATGATCCTTCGTTGTCCTGAGGAGGAAAAAAAGAAAAGCAACCATTAGGCCATCATTTATACTGATAATGTCCATCAGTTTTCCATTTGTTTAGTCACATTTTAATAGGTAGGTATGTGTGCCTTATTGGTGAGGAAATAAATGCACCATATTAATTCTATATTTTAATAAGTATCAAGGCTTTTCGCAGAGATAACAGGTAGAAGTTGTGTGGTTTTGGCAGCAAAAGGCATGTTACTTTAACCAAAGAAAGAAGGCTGGCATACAGGCTTAACAATATGCAAATGTGTACATTGGCAGCACTCATTTAGCTCTGCTTACATTATGGTCAAAGCTTTTGTTGCTTGCAAAAAGGTCATCATGGCAAGGGGTATCATTCACATGCACAGCTGTTGTTGCAGAAGGAAAGTCACTGTAGGCCAGGCTGTGTGACTGCGAGCCGTGAGACACAAAACCCAGTGGTGTCAAAATATGTGGTGCCAAGGGTACCATCATTTTGAGATCTTGTTTGCTGGGTCTAGTAGGTGTTACTTCATTGCTCGAAACAGCCAGCTCTTGAGTAGGAAATGGATTTTTGGGTAGTAACTGGTGAGGTGGTGAAGGGGAGGCATGTTTTTTTTTACGTTCTACCGCATCATATTTGCTTGTGGATTTTAAATGAAGGACACTAGCCTATGGGGCTGACAGTGGTCACTTTCTACTCTGAGAAGCATGTGATACAATGGATGAGATGGGGCATGGTTTATGGTGTGCACAGCTGTATTGCGCAACCAATTTCATTGCTTTCTGCATGATGGCAATGAGTCAGATTATTGCAGCTCCATAGGGATCTGCCTACCATTATATCATATGAATTGTAATCCCTTTACCACATACTGGATAATTATGCAATATCCTCAATGCTCTTCAGTGGATGACTAAACACTTTGTAGTCCAAAATTACACCAAGTCAGTGTACTTTTTGTGATGCTTTTCTCCAATTAAATATTCGGTGAATCAGTTCGATATGCTTTGTATTATACCTCTGAAACTTAAACCAGACACAAACTAATTCCTGATTTTAATATCTAGCAGGACATAATCATGGTTTCATTCACCGTCCTATTTTTCAAATGCCATTGTTCTGTGTGTGTTAGAAAAGATGTAGACTTTCTGCTTTTGGGCAATCCCGGTGAAGTTCTTTTTAAATGGCTGGTCGAAAATACAGATGAAACTGGTCGGCCAATCACCAAAGAGAGAGATTTTAAAGCTATGATTCTTTTCCAATTATCTGGTAAGCACAATAAGTAAACCTTTATATTAAGATTGCAACTCCAGGATAATGGTAGAAATTACCAAACTGATTCAGTAAAAACCTACACTTGGGAATAAATAAATCCAATAATGGCCATTAAAAATTAACATGCATGTCCTCAGATATGCCTTGCATTGCTCTCCAGAGACAAATTTAACACTTATGAAAAGGGATGACATTTTTAGCTCGTGGCACTACTATAACGTAGCCATTTGTGGATAAGCTATTTTATTTAGGCAACTTTTTTCAGGAGGTTCAAGTTCAGGCTTACAATGTGTACTGTCAATTAAGGAAAACTTACTTGCTTTGTTATGGATAGATTGTACATTTGTCCTTTAATATCAATACCTGTTTATTTATATATTCTGGCTAGCGTGTGAAGATATATTGCAAGTGATCAATGTGTTCTTATCTCAGTTTTGAAGTTTATATATATATATATTTGTTTTTTCCTGTTTTTTTAGTGAAGAAACAGTGTCTTATGATTCAAAATATTTTTGAAGACTCAATTGCAAGCTATTCTGGCACAACAGAGGGTCTAAAACAGGTGTTACTGCAAAGGGCACTGGAGGAAAAGCAGTTGATAATGGACTGTGGCAATCGGGGAAGCGCTGGAAGACTTAGGAGGGTGTTACGTGAACTCCAAGAGGAAGAAATTGCAGAGAAGAGATTCAAGGACAAAAAAGCCAAGCAGAGTGGACCGGATTATATAAGAGTTGCTAACCAAGCTCATGCCGAAAGCACAGCTTCTCAGCCTGGTTATGCGAGTTCATGGATGAATTTTCAGAAACTTGAGAACCTGGCCCTTTTAGCAGGAATGGCTAGTGTCCTTCATTTAAAATCCACAAGTAAATATGATGAAGTAGAACGTACAAAGTAACTTGTCTTGGAGTCCCCACTTAAATCCAAATATCAAGGCCAAAACATGCCTCCCTTTCACCACCTCACCAGTTAATACCCCAAAAACTATTTCCTACACAAGAGCTGACTGTTTCGAGCAATGGAGTAACACCTACTAGACCCAGCAAACAAGATCTCAAAATGATGGTACCCTTGGCACCACATATTTTGACACCACAAGAGTTTGTGCCTCACGGCTCACAGTCACACAGTCTGGCCTACAGTGACTTTCCATCTGCAGCACCATCTGTGAATGTGAACCATACCCCTTGCCATGATGACCAGTTTGCAAGCAACAAAAGTTTTGACCATTATGTAAGCAGAGCTATATGAGTGCTGCCTTTATACACATTTGTATATTGTTAAGCCTGTATGTCAGCCTTTTTTCCTTGGTTAACGTAACATGCCTTTTGCTGCCAAAACCACATAACTTAAACCTGTTATCTCTGTGAAAATCCTTGATACTTATTAAAACATAGAATTAATATGGTGCATTCATTTCCTCAACATTAAGGCACAGATACCTACCTAATAAAATGTGAATAAACAAATGGAAAACTGTTTGATATTATCAGTGTAAATGGTTGCTTTTCTTTTTCCCCCCTCAGGACAATGAAGAATCATTTTATTTGATGAGGGAGGAAAGTCCATCATTCAACACTGGGGTAATGTTTTTTTAATTTTTTTTAAGGTACATAGGAAATAGTATTTCCACTTGTATGGCCTAATTATGACTTGCTTTCTCTCTAAGGAAATGGTATATAACTTCTTCTCCATAATTAATCTAAATGAAAGCTATTCTGTTGGCCCTGGTTCCTGTCTGAACGAGGAGTGTGTCTGGTTGCAAGCTGAAATCGAACACTTAAAAGGTGCGTGCTGATATTCTACATTTCAGTGTAAACTGCAAAAAATTCCCATTAATAATTCTTTTTTCCACCCGAACACATGCATTGCCAAAAAGTATGCTTGTTATGTGTATATTGTATTTATTATTTCCTGCCTTTAACAACTGTATTTATTTGATTATAGCACAGTTGCAAGGCACCCGCAATAGGGAGCTGGCTCAACAGCATTTGCAAGCTGCGCTGTCTTCTTTGACCAATTCACGGAATTTAACAGATACAGCAGCATCAAAAATAAGCAGTCGGTCATTCACTGTACAAAAGGTATTTGTTTTCTTTGGCACTCTTTTAGCACAGGTAAAGTTTATATTGGACAAACCTTGTAGATTTCCGGCATGCGGACTTTAAAATCTTTCTGCATGCAATGATTTTAAATATGGCTAAATTAGACTCCTGGAGCTAACCTAGCAAATATTACATTGTTAGCCATGTATAGATGCCAAATCAAAAAAACACTTTCTTCCTATATGTATTTTTTAGTATGTAACCTAACATGATGGCAAATAGTTAATAGTTGTATTATTTTGCAGACTGTGCAGCAGTTGGTGAAGGACTCAAATGATCCTTCACTGTTCAGAGATGTTCTCGTTCCAGAGAGAAAATTGCACAAACTCTTGGAGGAAGCAAAGGCAGCTTGGGACAATATAGGTTTTCTTCGCATTGGTATCAGAAAAACACTTTTTTCTCCAAAAGAACTTGCATCTGCAAAAGGTGTAACGAAGGGCCGTGCTGGAACAGCTGTCCTTGATGAGGAGAAGTTTGATGCATTATTTAGTAAGATATTACACATGTTCAAATTAACATTCAGTCGATCTTGGATTGTGAAAATTCATTATTATACATTGTGGTCTCTATCATATATCATTTACAATGACTCCATCATTACTTAACAGCTGTCTGCAAAAGAGCAAGAAGAGCTTAGTTATTATGCAGTACCCATTCAGATATACATGCATCTGGCACTGCATCCATGCGCACTGGGGCATACCGTGAGGTTGAAGGTGTCACAAAAGCAAAACAATGAACAGGTCCAGGTGTAGATTAACTGATGCTTACGCCTAAAATCTGTGCGTAGCACAGTGCGCTGCCTCACTGGTATTTTGCTGCTTCTGTCCATTCATCTTGACATACAACACAACAGGTAACATTACACCTACAACAAGCCAGGACGATTGGCTTTGTAAATAGTTGTAAGTTGCTTAAGATATATAAGCAACAACTATCACTTTGAGTTAGGAAAACAGGTTCGAGCCTTTACCTCATGTGATTTAAAAAATGTATGATCTTTTGTCATTTTACTGGAGCTCGAATTTCAAGCGCTCCCAGTTTCCGCTATTTAAAAGTGAAAACCTAGCCCCTGTTACAGAGAAAGTGAGGGGTAGAGAAGGGCACCTGACGATTGACAGTGAGCACCGGCAGGACCCGGCCCACTTAAAGCCCTGGGGCCGAGAGTCTAGGACTGCCTGCTCTTTCTTATGAAAGGCCCTGTGCTAGAAATCAGGTTTGACCCTGGCCTGCAGGCTTCCCCTCATGAAAACAACAAAACATGAACGGGCCCTTCACTGAAGCCAAAAATCTGTGCTTAGCACAGTGCGCTGCCCCACTGGAACTTTGCTGCTTCTGTCCATTATTTTTAAATATAACACACGTACCACTACACCTACAATAAGCCAGGGCTATTGACTTTGTCGTTGGTTGTAAGTAGTTTAAGCTGAATAAGCAACAACTATCACTTCAGTGTATATAACACTGAACATGTTACTCGTTTTTGATGGCGAAGCTGTAGCCTATGGTTAGAGCAGCAGTTAAGCAACAAATATCACTTTGAGTTAAGAAAGCAGATTCGAGCCTGCACCTTCTGTGATTTAAAAAATGTATGCTCTTGTGTAATTTAACTGGAGCTAGAATTTTAAGCGCTCCCAGTTTGCGCTATTTAAAAGTGAAAAGCTAGCCCCTGTTACAGAGGCAGTGAAGGGTAGAGAAGGGCACCTAAAGATTGACAGTGATCACCGACAGGACCTGGCCCACCTAAAGCCCTGGGGCCGAGAGTCTAGGACTGCCCACTCTTTCTTATGAAAGGTCCTGTGCTAAGAATCAGGATTGACCCTGGCCTGCAGGGCTCCCCAGTGGCCCGGAATGGGTCACTGTGTGGGTGCTGCTGGAAGAACGGCGTTGACTGCAGCTCGATCCTGCACGATTGACAGTTTAACATTGACCGCCTTGAGGCAGTTGCAGCATATCTTACCTGAGATATGCTGGAATCCCTGAAGTTTTCCTGCTTTCAAAGTGTAAAGTTGGAAAATAAAGAGACGGAGGCCGATTTATCATGCCCCTTTTATTGCCCTTGCACTCTCACAGTATTGGTTATTGCAGCAGAGCAATGACGTCACTTCCAGCGCTCCCGGATGTGAGTAGGCTTTTGCGAGTCCACCTGATTAATTCAGGTGTATGCCTAAAGGTGAGTGCAAACCGGACATGTTGTAAACTTTAACATTTTGGCATTTTAATAGTTATATATGTATATGGATGCTACAGTTGAAGGAGTGGCGAGCTACTCTCTATTGAGGACCCAAGTTCGAGTTCGAGTCCCAGCTCCTGCAGGCTGAAATGGTTTTCATTGGGCAGAGGTGGGGTGGTAAAGTTATTTCAGTTTGTTTGATATGGGGAATGTTGTCTGATAGAATGTGTGATAAATATGGTGTGCAAGGCCTTGAAGTTGAGAAGAATTTCAGGAATGTTTTTCAGTTTTCCAGACTGTCATTGGAATTGTTACATATAATTGAACTGGCCATTAGGATAATGCTATGGCATATATATGCTATGGTCTTTTTGGTGTATTGAACTTCTACTTGGTTTGATTATAAAAAAGATATCAGGTGTCCAAGATTGATGACTCTGCCGAACATACGATTAACTGTGCAAGTAGAATTTATTAACCTGCTGGATCACCAAATCCTAATCATTCCTTCTATGCAAATCACACTGTAGAATATATCCAGGGGGCAAACAGCGCAGCTACTGTGTAATGGCAGAGAATTTTGTTATATTGCCACATCATTTGGTCCTCGCTTGTTGGATAATTTGAGTAGCCGTATTATATTGCAAAAGTTTAGCCTGCTATCGTACCCACACTGATCAGAGTGTATTGTGTTCTTATTTAGGCCATGGTTAGTAAAAGTGAAGATTATCTTGCAGTACTTGTGCCTCAAAATAATGAATCCGTCGCCTCCAAGTGTAATCTAGTTAACAGCAAGGGCTATTTTTGCCAAGATACTGTTAATATACTTTTGACATTACTGTTTTACAACATGCTGATTGTGCCACATTCTCAGCATGCCGATGTTTAATTACAACATCAGCGAACTTTTCAGCATTTAAAAATGCACTGTCTGCTGTGTCATGGTACTCCTCTAGGGCTTTTTAAATATCCTCAAGGATCTTTGAGTCACCTGATCTCAAATGTGATTGTTCCAGTTGTGCTATCTCTTTTTCTAATTTAGATAGTCTGTCTCGTATGGAACGTAACACTCATTTGTGATTCGAGATTGCCATCCCCCTTATGTACACTATGAATGCCTCCCAGACCGTTGAGAAAGAGGTCACTGAGCCTATATTGTCTCAGATAAGCCCTGTATGGATGTGGCTATATCCTCCCGAAAGACCAGGCCCAGTAAGGAGTATGGGGGAACCTCCAAGAGAAAGGGGAAAAGTGCTTGGTTCATAATTCTATGTATAACATAACCGATAATGACCTTAATATATTTTTGGAAGCGTGTCCCAGGTGAAAACCCGGGTAAGTAGACTCTTAGATATCAGCCAGTAATCAATTCTGGTGTGCGTGTTGTGGGGTGCAGAATAATGTGTGAAACCTGGGGTGTCATCAGAGCGCTGTCGCCACACATCTAGCAGACTTAACTAGTCAATAATACCTACTATTGCTCCAGCGGCAGCAGAAGGGTGACTTGGAGTGCCCTTGGAGCAGTCACGGGTAGTGTCCAATATGCAATTAAAGGCGCCTCCCCAATTTGTGGAAGATCAGTCGCTTTAAGTAGACGGGAGAAGAGTGAATGGCAAAACTGCGGATCTTCGTGGTTGGGGCCATATATATTCCCTAAGTTAACATTTAGTCCTTCTTTGTGGCAACAGACCATATAATGATTAAGCACACATGTGTGACCTTCATTTACAGGACACCCTGCTCCGAAGGGTTGCCTGGGGTGACCTATATGAAATAAAAGGGGATTTTGAGGCTTGGCAAGTAGCTTTAAATGCGGAGTCGAAGTGGCAGTAAACTGCACACACGGGCTCTACAATGGCAGACCTGGGACAGAATTGAAAGGGTACTTATGTTGGCGTCATCAATGCTAGAAGCTCACTGGTAATGTTTCAAGTACAGGACCTGGGTATATGATATATCATTTTACAAGGGACATATCAGTAATTCACGAAAAATGTCAATCTTGAAAATGCCGCTACAAGAGCCTTGTATGTTTGTCAGGTGTAAATACCTTTTAGCCGCCTTGCATTAGCCAGGAAGATACTGAACTGTGATATTTGGCATCACAAAATAATACCAAGCGAGGAAGTCAAAGTATTGTCTGTGCGAGAAAGACCCACAGCTCAATTTTTCATATTTAAAGTGTATTTCAATTTGTGCTCCACAGTATGTACATCTGTTGAATGTACAAATAATTATTTAAAAGTATTGAAAGCAGAAAAAGTGATGCCAGAGAATAAAGGAGGACATCTTGGAAAAGGAAAGAAACAAGGGCCATAGAAAAAATGGTTATTAGAGGTATGCCCACATTATAAAATATTACACCTAATCTGTACAGAGGACACTTCAATCTACAAAACAGATTTACTAACAACGGCCAGTAACCTCAGAAGACACTCTCTTCAATAATGACAATTTTTATTATAGTCTGCTTTCTACACCAGTCACTTTCAACTGAACATTTGCCTCAGATTGCCTAGAGGTTTGTGTTTTGAGATTAGGATGATATCAATTGTACAATTTAAAGAGAAACTAAGATGCAGTTTTTTATTTATTTAATTATTTTATTTAATTATTTAATTAACAGTTAATAGTACTTCGGATGGCTCTTCTTTCTTTTTGAGGCAGCAGTGTGAAACACGCTTCCTTGCAAAGAGTATGATCTGCTCTGCATGAGTTTCGTTTTACCCTGCTGTTTTCTTTCTTGTGATAGTTTAGTTAGGTAAGCCCTTAATAGAAGGAACATGTAAGTAATTCAATTATTGTTAGCTATGTACTTAATATATTACTGTAATCGGCTTCAAATTCATGTTCTGCAGAGACAAAGCATTGTGTTTTGGAATTAAATTGTGAAGTAAGTTTAACGTGATCTCAAAGTTAAATTGTTCAGTTTTAAGAATACATTATTAACCTAATAAGTCACCAAACCAGCTTCTCTGATTTGCATGAAGCCAAATCAATACCACCACACTCAACCATGTGGAGGTTATTGTACCAAGACACTATTTGTTCATTCTCATGTCCTATCCTAATAGCCATGCAAATGTGGTGAATGCACACAAGACACAAAATTATTAATGATGTGGGTACAAGAATTGCTTGAAAAGTGGGAGACTTTTAGACGTCTCACAAAGTCCTGTGCTACATGTTACCAAGTACAGAATTAAATTAATTGGTCTTATCTCTGCATTAGAGTAGACGGAGAATTTCATTAAAGAAGCAGTTGACAACATTATACAATATGTAGCACTGAACAAAGTAAAAGAAGGATCCTTGCAGACTTCAAGCTCAGCAGATTACATTATCCCCAAAGATACAGTATGAAATTATAAACTCCTTTTTATACCGCTTGCATTAACAATTTGATGCATGAAAGTATATATTTTGAAAGCACATCACTTGCAAAAATGAAGGTTATCATCAACCCATATTGACTTTCTGCCTCAGAAAATATAATTTGTTACTGACACGTAATACATTTACAATCTAATTAACATATTTTGCTTACTAAATGTACAATAAAGTACTTTCTTTTGTTATAGTTCTTCATAAATCACTTTCTGCTGAGCAGTGTACATTGCATTCAGACAACAGTACAGCATTACCAGATTATACCCCAACAGAGGATGACACAGATGAAGCTGCAATTAACGCTGGTTGAGATACGCTTTGTAGCAGCTTAAAAGTTTAAATGGATGCTCAACTTGAAGATGATTTAATTAATTACTCAGATTCTGGTTTTGAACAACTTATGGATCAAGTTGGATATACCATTCAAAATGAGTACGAAGAAATTCAAATTTGTTCAGATCAAACTAATACTACAGCTGAATCATCACCTATTTTTGAGGGCTCCAAAAAATGCATAGGGGTGGTCATACTATTGCTTTGTTGCTTTATTATTCGTTTTCGCTTGAGTGATGAGGCAGATGGCTATATGCTGATTCTCTTCTATTTGCTCTTGCCACGTGATAATTGAATGGTCAGAACTATATGTTACCTTCACAAATATATTTTAAAAAAGTGTTAAGGCCCCAAATATTACTTACTATTGTGCCACTTGCTATACACATGCTGATAAAAACACTCAGACTTGTCCTAAGCAACAATGTGTGAACGATTTGATTCAAAGTGACCCAGTGTCTTTTTTCATTCAGCATAGTCCAATTGCACAGTTACAGACTATGTTTAGATGAAAACATTTGACAGAAAAGGTGAGGAAACATCGATTTGATCATTATATGGAGAATGGGAAACAAACAATGAAAGATGTATATGATGGGGAAATGTATTTGGATTTATTTAAGAGTGGATTCCTTAAAAACCCTAACAGCCGTTCATTTGCAATGAACACAGATGGTGTTCCTGTATTTAAAAGTTCCAAAATATCAATGTTGCCAGTGTACTTAATGGTAAACGAGCTGCCTGCATCTCAAAGAAAGCTGTGTGAAAATATATTACTATATGGTTTTTGGGTTTCCGCAAATAAGCCAAAAATGTGGTCTTTCTTAAAACCATTATATAACGAACTTACACAGCTGGAAAGTGGAGTTTCATTTAAAGATCTCAACAAGTGTAGTTTTGCTTGCCACACTACACTTCTGACAATCACATGTGATTTACCGGCTCGTTGTCTTGTTTCAAACAGCACCCAATTTAATGGGACGTTTGGGTGCTGGCATTGTCTACAAGAGGGTGAAGTCACAGTTTCAGGAAAAGGGCACTGTAAAGTATTTCCTTACAATGCTGAAACCCAAAAGCCCCACCAAGGGCACTCAATACTGGTAAATCAGATGTAAACAGTGCAGTAGATAATCTCGAGAGTGGACTTTCTGATTACAGTGTAAAAGGGATCAAAGGTCCCCTGTGGTTCATGTTTTTAAAACAGTTTTGTGTAACCAGAGGATTTGTGATTGACTACAAGCATGGTGTCTGTAGTGGCATTAGGAAATTGTTGATGACTATCTGGTTCACTAGATCATATAAGCATCATTCATACTCTTTTTATGAAAAATTCAAAGTAATTAATGTCTATTTTAAACAGATAAAACCCACACTGGATGTTAGTAGAGTTCCAATGTCTGTTGATGAACTACCATATTGGAAGGCCTCAGAGTTTCGAAACTTTATTTTATTTTATGGAATGCCTGTGTTAAAACATGTTTTAGATAGATCATGCTATTCACACCTTTGTGTACTTATGAAAGCAATTCATAAGCTATCAAATGATGACATTAGCCAGGAAGATTTAAATACAGCAGAACAGCGTTTACTTTAGTTTGTGCAACTGTTTAATGATTTATATGAAACAATATTTTTGACACTGAATGTTCATCAATTGGTCCACTTAGTAGATAGTGTTTACTGCTAATTGTTTTGTTTTTGAAGATTGTAATGGTTTCCTTGTGCATCATGTGCATGGTACAGTAGGTATAAAAACACAAATTCTAGATGCAGTAAATATGATACAAATAATACCTGTGTTAATGGAAAATCATTTGCCTCCTCTTAGTGTTGAGGCAGAATTTTACCAGAGTATGATGTGTTCATATAAGAGAAAGAGACAACGATACTTAACAATAGAAAATTGCATTTACAGTGTTGGTTCTCCATACCCCTACAGCTTAACAGAGAATGAATATATAGCAGTAACTCAGATCACTCATATTTTAGGCTCGGATGTAGTAGCCTATAACAAAATATTTTTAGAACAAAGCAATCTTCTTGTTTACAGCACAAATTACACTCGTATTCAGAGGAGAGATCAAAGTGTAATAAAATATTAAACAGAATTTGGAGTGTTTGCCTATGGCAGGGTCACTCAATTGATTCTGTGTAAGCAGGCAAACGTGTCTGTTAACCTAGCACTCATGGTTCAACTTAAGTGTGAATCCTATGACATCAGGGAACCAGTTCATCTGGTAGTAGTAGTTAACAACATCACAGCTATCAGGATATTAATGATATAATGTCCCTGTTTTTACATTCAGGTGGAAAATGAATCATTTGTAAGTAAAATGCCAATTTGATTTGAAATAGATTAAGGCAAATCATGATAGAAAGTTCTCCTACATGCATGTCTCTTTTTATAGCGCATTTGATTAGAAATCATCTAGATAAGCATTCCTAACCTGTGCTCCAAGGACACCTAGGGGTCAGCGACACCTACGCAGGTGTCCTAGACTGCTCATAAAACATAGTAATGTTGGCCAAATAATAAAGTGTATATCAATATATAAACAAAATGTACAACTGAACATTCAAAAATGTTTTATAAATGTGCAGCAATATAAAATTGGAGCCTAATAATTCATTTGGTATCCTCACATTGAATTTTGGGAGCAGTGCAAGTACATCAAATACAATACAGTATGACCAATGGGTGGTCTCAATTGGGTTTAGAAAAGCTAAAACCTTTCCATTAAAAGGAAAATGTTGGGGGATTTTTGCATTTGTTTGTAAATGCTGTGAAATATTTCATAATTTGTGTATTTGTTTGATGGATGCTTGTTTCCGTCATTTGTTCTATTGTTTTGCGGTGCAAATCATCAAATATCAGATGGCTAGATGAAGATTCTACTGCATAATGTGCCTCCAGTGATTGCATAATGTGTAGCATTTATTTTTGTTACGTTATTTAGTTTATCCTTCCACATATTTTATTACTTCATTGTCCCTTAACTTCAGTGACCATGCATACAATGGCTAATGTTCATCTTTATTAACGTTAGGCATTGATCTGTTACAGTGGATGCTTATTTTACCAGTTTTGTACAAAAAGAAAGTGACAAAAATAAATAAATGTGTTAAAAAATAACCTTTGACTTACACACAGTTTGCTAAAGCACATTGTATGATCAGTTGTGTATAATAGAACACGTATATGTCATTTTGCGTTTATCTGTAATGTATCGTGCAATCATCCAACAGTTTGAAGTTTTCTAGAAAACTGAAACCAAAGTGATGGACATGCTCTTTAAATAGACAAGCATTCCTGTTAAAATAACCAGAAGCAAAAACATCTTATTGAAAGCACAATTGTACCTTTGAAGTAATCAGATACTTATTGTCAAATCATCCCAAAGTCACCAGGAACAATGTCATCTTGTACAGTTATCGTACAGTCATTTTCAAGTCATCCTTAAATCATCAGGAATAATGACACCTTCTGAAGTCATCGGATACTCATTTTCAAGTCATCCTCAAATCATCAGGCTGAGCTTTTCACCTTTGCTGATGACTTCAAGAGCTTGATGATGTCTGATGATGTGAAAATTACTTCTAATGTAGTTGGATGATCATCTGATGGCTCTAGGATGACTTCTAAATGAATCCTGTTTGACCTGGGTATGCTGCTGCCCATGGACTCCTCCCACCTCTGGAGTATTAGTGCCTGTGAAGCATGTTAATGCTACCTCTGGAGTTCAACCCTCTCTGAAGTATGTTAATCACGCTGTGATGTTTGAGTGTGGAAACAGTAATCCCACGCACACACAACGTTAAACAATCAGTCACTCACGTAATGGTGCAACTAAAACCCCACAGGCACACACAAACATAAAGACCCCTGACGCAGCTGACAGAATACAACTCCACTCAAAACATACAACATTTATTTTAACCTTTAAGAGCACATCTGAAAAGGAAATCAACATATAAAACTATTTAGAGGCAAGAGCTGTGACGTGCCAACGCTTCTGCCTCCTGCCCGATGTAAAATGCAAAGTGTTCTTACACTAAAACTACCTGCTATCAAAGACAAGTCTGCATTTGATTACTGCAACCTTGACGTAATTCACTGAAAAACGACACTTAGGAATGCACGAAGCACACATGGAGCAAAAGGCTACATAAATTGGTTAAAGATAGAGCGCAGCCGTGCCGCTGGCGCGCTGAAGGTGCGCATAAGGCAAGCCCGTCTGCGCCTGTCCGCGCCTGGACCTCACCCAGTGCCAGAACCCCCGGTTCCCACGAATGCCACAATGCCCGTCTCTGCTACGACTCCAGCACCCTCCACACACTCAATGCCGGACGATCACGCACCTGCTACCTGGCTGCCCCGAAACGCACCCAAGGACCCTTCTCCTGCTAGAACTGCAACCTCACCAGCATCCGGCCCACCAACCCACCTACCAAAGAACCCAACTACCTCAGATGCATCCTCCTCAATACCCGCTCCGCACGCAAACACGCAGTTGAACTCTGGGACCTACTCGACTCCAACACTCCAGATGTCGCCTTCCTGACGGAGACCTGGCTGAACCCCTCCTCGGCACCCGACATCGCCATAGCCATCGTCCACAGGAACACTCTCAACATCTCAACAAATACCGATGACGCCCTCAGCACCGCCGAACACCTGCACTTCTAGATTCACACCAATCCCAACACCACCCTCAGAGGAACCCTCGTCTACAGACCCCCCGGACCCCGACCACAGTTCAGCGACTCCATCGCTGACTTCATCAGCACACACGCCCTCGCCTCGACGGACTACATCCTCCTCGAGGACCTGAACTTCCACCTCGAGAACAACAACGACTCCAACTCCACCACCCTGATCGACAGACTCCAACTCCACCACCCTGATCGACAACCTCACCAACCTCGGACTCAAGACAACTCGTCAAAACACCCACTCACTCTGCCGGCCACACGCTGGACCCCATCTTCTCCGCAAGCCTCCAATTCTCCTTCAACCACACCACCGAGCTCCACTGGATCGACCACCGTTACATCCACTTCACCTTCCAGAAACCCACCAGGCACCACTGCAACAACCAACAGATGTCATGCCGCTGCTGGAGCAAAGTCACCGAAGACCAGCTATCCACCTCCCTCGCCCGGAGCCCACCCGCTGACCCAACCGACCCCGACGCCACCGCTCGCAACCTCAATCAATGGATCGACGACTGCACCAACACCCTCGCCCCGCTCAAGAAGCCCTCCAACAGCCACACAAGCACAAAGCCAGCTGGTTCACCGAAGACCTCCAGGCCTCCAAGCAAACCTGCTGAAAGCTACACAGCCCACAAGAATTCCATCCGCAGACACCACCACCTCATCAGATCCGCCAAAAGGACCTCCTTTCAAGACCGCCTAGACAACAACGCGCACAACAGCAAAGAGCTCTTCAACATCGTGAAGGAACTCTCCAACCCCAGCTCCAAATCCAATGACATCCCACCTTCGCAAGACCTATGCGACTCGCTGGCCACCTTCTTCCACCGCAAGATCGCAGACATCGGCGACAGCTTCAACGCCATGACCGCCCCAGCAACCACTGAGACCCCTGCCCCCACAACCACCATCCGCACCAACCGCCTGCTCTCCTGGACCAACATCAACGACGACAACATCATCAAGATCATGAACACCGACCACTCCGGATCCCCGTCAGACCCCTGCCCACACCACATCTTCAACAAAGCCAGCACTGCCATTGCACCCATCTCCGGAAAGCCATCAACATCTCCTTTGAGACAGCGACCTTCCCAGAGAGCTGGAAGCACGCAGAGATCAACGCCTTACTCAAGAAACCCAAGGCAGACCCCAAAGACCTCAAGAACTTCCGACCCATCTCCCTGCTCCCATTCCCGGCGAAGGTCATCGAGAAGGGCGTCAACAAACAACTGACCAGCTTCCTCGAGGAGAACAGCATCCTAGACCCCTCCCAATCCGGGTTCCGCAGCATCCACAGCACTGAAACTGCCCTCATCGCTGCCACCGATGACATCAGGACTCTGCTAGACAACTGGGGAAACCGCGGCCCTCATCCTCCTGGACCTGTCAGCCGTCTTCGACACGGTCTGCCACCGCACTCTACGAACACGCCTCTACGATGCCGGGATCCAAGAGAAGGCCCTGTACTGGACCACCTCCTTTTCGGCAGAACACAGAGCGTCCACCTACCCCCCTTCCACTCCGAAACCACCGAGATCATCTGCAGCGTACCCCAGGACTCATCCCTCAGCCCAACGCTGTTCAACACCTACATGGCACTGCTCGCCCACGTCGCCCAACTGCACGACCTCAACATCATCTCGTACGCCGATGACACCCACGTGATCCTCTCCCTCACCCAGGACCTCCACATCGCCACAACCAGCCTCCACGAAGGAATGAAGGCCGTCGTCGACTGGATGAGGAACAGCCTGAAGCTGAACTCGGACAAGACGGAGGTCCTCGTCCTCGGATCCACCCCCTCAGCCTGGGACGACTCCTGGTGGCCGACTGCACTAGGAACATCCCCAGCACTCTAACAGCACCTCCTGAGGCGGAAGCCGGGAGCAACGATAGCTTGACAATTATTTTAATCTAGTGTGAAATATTGTGTTTTTAACTCACTGATCCTCTGGGCACTCGACTCGTCAGTTACAGGCATCCCCGTACAGCAGATTTATCGCTGCCGCGGGTGAGTGTTTGTTTTTCTTGCTTGCCGCCATTTCCTGGTCCCAAAGGACACGCCCACTTGTGTTGGCCACGCCCCATCACCAGGCTATTTAAACACGCGCTGAGTTCTAGCGCTGCACTCTAACAGCACCTCCTGAGGCGGAAGCCGGGAGCAACGATAGCTTGACAATTATTTTAATCTAGTGTGAAATATTGTGTTTTTAACTCACTGATCCTCTGGGCACTCGACTCGTCAGTTACAGGCATCCCCGTACAGCGGATTTATCGCTGCCACGGGTGAGTGTTTGTTTTTCTTGCTTGCCGCCATTTCCTGGTCCCAAAGGACACGCCCACTTGTGTTGGCCACGCCCCATCACCAGGCTATTTAAACGCGCGCTGAGTTCTAGCGCTGCACTCTAACAGCACCTCCTGAGGCGGAAGCCGGGAGCAACGATAGCTCGACAATTATTTTAATCTAGTGTGAAATATTGTGTTTTTAACTCACTGATCCTCTGGGCACTCGACTCGTCAGTTACAGGCATCCCCGTACAGCGGATTTATCGCTGCCGCGGGTGAGTGTTTGTTTTTCTTGCTTGCCACCATTTCCTGGTCCCAAAGGACACGCCCACTTGTGTTGGTCACGCCCCCTTCCAACACTCTCCCCACTTCCATAAAAGATGTATACCTACCGGAAGCGCAGCGGGCGCGACGATTGCGCGCCGAAGGCGCTCTTAAGGCAAGCTCGTCTGCGCTCGTCCGCGCCGAGACCGGGCCTAGGGCCACCCCTCTTAGCCCTACTCCACCAAGCACTCTTTCAACCCCCACACTGATCAAATACACTTCAGCTCAACTCCGTAATATTAATCCTCCGGCGAACCTTTCACATCATGTACCACATCTGATATATATGGACCCCATGGTAGGTCCTCACAAATGTCCAACATGCACCTTTCATACCCCCCCTGCTAACACCCCTTCACAGGTCTTAGCAGCACTCATCAATGTCCGTTCCCTCCCTAAACATAAAACTGAAATCTTAGAGTTCATTGTGTCACATAATCTTGATCTCTTATTCATCACTGAGACTTGGGGTGACGACTCCTCCGGTCCGGATTTTAAGGCAGCCACCCCCGAAGACTATTGCGTGCACAGACTAGACAGAACTATAAGAAAGGGCGGCGGTCTAGCCATCATTTATAGGAATTGCTTCACAGTCAAAATTATCGATCTTAAATACAAAGACTGCGAGGCCTTTTCCTTTTCCGTCAGCCTCTCTGGCAACCAGTCATTTGTAGGCACGCTAGTCTACCGCCCGCCTGGGTCCAGATCTAAATTCCTCAACAACCTTAACAACTTAATCGAGGTCACAGCTGGAGCTCCACAATACACCATATTAGGAGACTTCCATTTCCACCTTGAATCCCCATGCGATACTGACACCATCGCTCTAATCAACGATCTATCAGCAGCCGGACTTCAGCAAACTGTTCATCAACCCACACACGAGGCAGGCCATACCCTAGATGGGATATTCACCAATAACCCTTACATTCTGATTTCAGATGTGATCCCTCTTATTTGGACTGACCACTCAGCAGTCTGCTTCTCCATAAAAATCAAATCTCCTTTACTTTCAATCAGATTATCTCCTCCTATCCCCTTTAGAGATTGGAAAAACATCAATACCTCCCTTCTTGCCTCTATGCTGATTGAGAGCATCATCCCCACTGAACCTAATCCGTCACTAGCCTCCAGTTACTACCTCAACAGCTTACATATGGCTTGTTCTCAATTAGCACCTCTAAAAACTTCCCAAAGTAATAGAAAGTCTCCTTCTGCCCCTTGGTTCTCGGAAACCCTTCGTCTTCAGAGACAACATTGCAGAAATTGCAGAAATTTGGAAAGACACTGGCGCCGTTATTACAATCCCATTGACAAAATCTCATACAAAAGCGCCCTCTCCAAATATAAAAACCTCATCAGGCAAAAGATTCAGCAAAAAAATTGTTTCAAGTGGTTAATCAACTCTCAAACCCCCCTGCCCCCCGCTCTGATCTATATCAATCTCTCTGCAACTCCCTTGCTAATTTCTTTAAAGACAAAGTCACCTTAATCTTTTCAGCCTTCACTCATAAATCTTCCTCCACTACCACAACGAATCAACCACCACCTTCTAACGCTCGTTCTTTCTCTGTTTTTAAAGCAGTCACTAAGGAACAAATCCTCCGCTTAATTTCCAGCACTAAATCAGGATCCCCCCTAGATCCTTGCCCTCCGGCTATTCTCAACCTTATTCCAGAAGCCATTGCCCCTGCTTTGACTAACATTTGCAACGCTATGTTCACTACTGGCTCATATCCCTCAGTGTGGAAAGAGGCTATCATCAAGCCACTTCTGAAAAAACCTACCCTTGATCCTTTTCTTCCATCCAGTTACAGACCTATCGCATGTCTCCCTTCCCAGCAAAAATATTTGAAAAAGCTATGAATATACAACTTTCTAAATTCATAGATGAAAATAACTTACTGGACGAAACCCAATTTGGGTTTAGGCAGGGACACGGAACTGAAACCGCTTTAATAAAAGCGGCAGATGAAATAAGAATTACACTGGACAAAGGAGGAGCGGCAGTATTAATACTGCTAGATCTTTTTGCTGCCTTCGACACGGTCGATCATGCCACCCTGATCGACCGTGTCTCAGCAATAGGCATTCAGAACAAGGCCAAAGAACTCCTCGCCTCCTTTTTGGTCAACCGCTCACAGGCAGTAAAAATGGGCCCTTTTACTTCCCATACCTTCACCCTTCCTTGCGGAGTACCACAGGGCTCCTCGCTAAGTCCGACCCTATTTAATATATATGTTTCGGACTTGGCGAGGGTGATTAAGTCCTACGGCATTGCCCTCACGACCTATGCCGACGATACCCAATTGGTCCTATCCGTACATGATGACGGAAGGACAGTTGCTGCAAACTTGCAATTAGTTCCTGGATGTCATCAAACTGTCTCAAATTAAACTCTGATAAGACAGAGGTGATGACATTCGGGAAACTGGAACCTATCTGGTCCCCTCGATGGTGGCCTACTGAGATGGGACCTCCACCTGAACCTGTCACCAAGGTTCGTAACCTTGGAGTTATTTTTGATAATAGACTGACCTTCCACCATCATGTCAACTCCGTAGTTTCCGCTTCCTTCTTCACCCTGAAAAAAATCAAAAAACTTCTTCCCTACCTTCCCATTTCAGCTGGTAAAACTCTAATCTGCACTTTGGTTTTCTCAAAACAGACTACTGCAACGCCCAGGAAAAAGTTCTTAAAAGGCTTCAGTTAGTACAGAATGCCTCAGCCAGAATCCTACTGGGCATTCCTAAGTTCACCCCCAGGTCCCCGTATATTCAACAGCTTCATTGGCTTCCCTTGAGGAACCGGACAAAATTTAAGGCATTGTGTATTGCCTACAAAGCCATCAATAACTTAGGCCCACAATTTCTCAAAAACGCTCTCTGTCCACTAGAAAATCCAAGAAAGCTTCGTTCCTCCACAGCTCATCTGCTTAGAGTCCAACGAACAAAAAAGGCCAACTGGGGAGACAGATGCTTCGTGATTTCCACAGCCAAACTTTGGAATACACTCCCCCTCTCCATTAAAACTGCCCCAACGCTTATTAGCTTCAGGAAGAAACTGAAAACCTGGCTTTTCCCACATTAAAATCTGCCATTGCTATCGTTCTGTTTACAGAGCGCCGAGACACCCCCGGGTAGTTGTGCGCTATAAAAATTGCCAAAAACATAAACATAAACATAAACACCCACCGACCACGCACGCAACCTAGGGGTCGTCCTCGACTACACCCTCTCCATGATGAAGCAGGTCAACGCCGTCTCTTCTTCCTGCCTCAACACCCTCCGCATGCTCCGCAGTATCTACAAGTGGATCCCCACCAAAACAAGAAGGACCGTCACCCAGGCCCTCGTCAGCAGCAAACTGGGCTACGGAAACGCCCTATACGCAGGAGCCTCGGCCAAACTCCTGAAACGGCTCCAACGCATCCAGAACGCCTCTGAATGCCTGATCTTTGACATCCCTTGCCGCAGCCACATCACACCCCACCTGAGAGACCTGCACTGCTCCCCGCCTACAAGAGGATAACCTTCAAGCTCCTCACCCACACACACAAAGTACTCCACAACACCGGACCAGCATACCACAACGGCCGCCTCAGCTTCTACACCCCCACCCGCCAGCTCCGCTCAGGAGACCGTGCCCTCGCCATTGTCCCCCGCATCCGAAGAGTGACCGCCGGCGGCAGATCATTCTCCCACCCCGCCGCCAAGACATGGAACACCCTCCCCATCCGCCTAAGGCAGACCCAAGACCTTCCAACCTTCAGAAGACTTCTCAAGACCTGGCTCTTCAAACAGTAGCAGCTCCCCCCCCAGCGCCTTGAGACCCTCAAGGGTATGTAGTGCGCTTTACAAATACTATGATTGATTGAAGATAGGTACATTTTGTCATCGTGTGACTTCAGCAAATACATTTATAGTTGGTCTTGATGTCAACAAGCCCTCACCCCCAAAATGTGTATTTTATAACACCATTAAAAGTCGTTTACATGACATACTTTTTTTGTGACGCAGAGGTCACATCACTTCATAAAATATAAATTTGCTTTTCATGGTACTTCAAAACTACAAGTTGCCACATCAACACTACGTTGACTATAAGTAAGTTAACACTTTGGCATGATGTCAACATTACCCAAAAGATTACCTTTAAATTATGAGGTCATGTCAAGGTTTTATCCTGTCAGAAAAAGAATTGTTTTACAACATTTATTGAAACAATTGACCCCCTAGTCATTCATCCTGTGTTGTTTATACAACGTAGTCACGTTCTACAAATACTGCAAACATACACGCATATGTAATATATGTCCACGTGATGCCAAAGCTGTCCGAACTCATAAAACTAGTGTATTTTGGCAGGATACAATGTTGCCACAGCACATAAACACACGCTTAGGCTTTTTCATGTCATGAATATCTCCTCACATCACAAACATGAAGTTTGCCACTTTAGTGACACTGAAAGCATGACTGTTAGACCTGACATCCTTGGCGTGGGTTTTATCTCCATCTTTTGCCTCTGCTACCTGGATTTTTGACGCTGTGCTGGATTTCGTTTTTGCTGGTTTAGATGCTTTGGACACTCTGCCACTGCTAATCAGTGCCAGAGTGTAAGTGCTCCCTGTGTAAAATATCATATTGATTGGATATACCTGATTGGCATATCTGTATCACCAAGAAGTCCCTAGTAAAGTGCACTGTGTGTTGCAGGGCTGGTGATGACAGATGCTACTAGTGGGTCTGCAGCGCTGATTGCGCCACCCACATGAGTAGCCCTAAAATGGTGTCTCAGGCCTGCCACTGCATGCCTGCATGCAGTCCCTGGACTGCCATGTCCTCCTGGCCAGTGTCCGCACTGGCCGGGCCTAACCCTTCCCTTTTTGTGCACGTCAGTCATCCCTATGGAAGGCCCAAGGTAGCCCCCTGGGCAGGGTGCAGTGTATATAAAAGGTAGAGCATGTACTAGTGCAGGTACCATGCTCTGGTAGTGAACAGCGGCCATTTTGTGTGTTCACTGCTGCAAGGTTATCTTGCTCCATAGGCTAACATGGGGGAGGCTGGTGCCAATGGCTATCAGCCTACCTTCCCATAGGAACAAGATAAGACATGAGTGTTTGATATCCCTGAGCTCAGCATTTAATAACACATCTTTTAGGAGAGGTTGTTTTTAAATCCTGAGTTGGAGAACAGTACTTTTTAGAGAGTAGCTGTTCTCTTGTCTGACCCTTCTGTGTGCCTGGGCATGCTTGTGGATTGACTTTCTGGTTTGAGAGTGACAGGGGCTGGGGATCCCCCAGGAGGTTGGCTGAGTCAGCCCTTTGCTGAATGACTGCATTTGCAAGTAGAGTGGAGGGAGGAGATAGCACCTGGGAGTGAATAGGGATGTGCCTGCCTACCACAATGCTGGCTCCACCTCCTGCTGGGCGGCTGACGACTCTGCCCCTCACTCTGAAAGGAAAGAAGAAGCCAGGAAAACAAAGTGCTCCAGCAACACCCAGAACTGGATCAGACCGGGCTCAGGACCCACTTGCACAAAGACTTCAAAGACTTTTTGGGGTATAAGTAAAGGACCCCTGACAACAGAAAATTAGATTCTACAATCAAGAGGAACCTCTGCTGAAAGACGGACCGCTGAAGGACTGAAGGAAGATTGCCTTGCTGTGTGCTCTAAGGGCTGACCTGTTCTGCTGTGCAACTGAAGCTGAGGAAGAGAAGGGGTCTTGCTGTGTGCTGTGACCCTGCCTACTTGACCTAAACAAGACTTTGCTGTGTGCTGTGTCTTCAACTTTGAATCTCCAAGGGCCTGAGAAGAGCTGGCCTCCTGTTTTGCAACCCAGGGACAGAAAGGTTGCCAAGACTTTAAGACTCTGCTGTGTCCCCCCTGTGCTGCTGTGTGCTGCAAGGACCGTGGGCTGTTTCTACCAAGTTTCCAAGCATCTGCCCCGGGAAGTGCGCTGGCTGCTCTCTGTTTTGCTGGAGAGTGCCGCGCTGATCTTGGCTTGACACCGGTTGCCCCATTGAGAAGACCGACGTGCTCATCGGCACGTGTATTGCTGTGGCCGCAGGATTGTGGGCGTCCCGTGCTAACCGAGCCGCTGTGAGGCTTGGTGGCGTCACGATCGATTCACCGCCGCGGCCCGGGGGCCCGAAACTGATCAGAAGCTGCACTTCCCCGCTCTGAGAAGCCGCGGAGGAGAGAACGAGGAGGCCGCGACCTGATTGGTTGCTGGTGGAGGCTTGGCCGGAGGAGCCGCGTTGCGAGTGGCTGACTCCGGTGACATCTAACATCGTCACTAGGGGCTCGTCGAGGGAGCCGCGACCGGATTGGTCCATCGCTCGGGAGCTGTGGAAGCCCTGCACCGAGCAGCCTGAGAGGAGCGCTTTAGTTATAAGCGCAGAGGCACCGCTAGAGGAACGTGGCTATTTAAACACTGAGAGCCTACGAACTTATTCTTTTTCTTTGAATACGAAGTCACACAAGAGACTAGAGACTATCTTCTTACGATCCTGACAACCCAAGAAAGCGATTAATGTGCAACCCTTTGATAATTGATTTCCACTGCTGAAACTAGATAAAATTATATTTTTTTGATATACTCACCTGTGTGGTCTACGTTTGTGGTGTACTAGGGGGGGTCATTGTAGTTGTTACGTGCAAATACTTTACACATTGCCTTGGGGATAAGCCTGTCTGCTCGAGCCAAGCTACCTAGAGGGTGAGCAGGGGTTATCTACCGTGTGTGTCCCTGTACCCTGACTAGAAGCAAGGGTCCCTATTTGGTCTAAGGTACTTACCTCTGCCAACTAGAGACCCCCAGATCTAACATTGGTGGTCAGCGGTGCGGATCAGAACCAGTATTTGCACTTGACCTGCAGTGATTCTTTGTACATCACTAGTCTAGTTAGCAGTTACATATTGTGCAAAGTTTTTGAAACCTATTTTTGGAGGACCTAGGAAGCATCATGTCTCTGAATGGAGTAGGCGAGGAGATGGAATTGCAATTTGAAGTAAAGGAGTTGCTCACATACAAAAAGGAGCAGCTGAAGCAATTCTGTAAGCAGCTAGGATGCCCAGTGAAGGGCAGCGCTAACAAAGAAGAGCTACAGAAAGCTCTAAGGGCCTGGTGGGAGGCCAAACATGTTGCGCCAGAGGATTCAAAAGTTGGTCGCACTCTGCTCGTCACACCAGCAAGTAGCCCCAAGGAACTGTGGTAGATGTAGTGGCGACGGCGAGTACGCCTATGCCACGATGTATGTAGAAAAGTATGTGTATGCATTAGCCATCCCTGGACACGTGTTTCGAGGTAGTTGCCTCTCGTCAGCAGGGAGCAGGTCAGTGTAAAGGGGTGCCGCGTGGACTGCCAAAATGTAATTAAAACAGGTGAAGTACCTCTCATGGCGCGCAGGTGCAGGTCCAAGGCTCGTCAGCCCGTTGGCTCAAGGGAGCCGTAATAAATGATTCAAAAGTTGGTCGCACTCTGCTCGTCACACCAGCAAGCAACCCCAAGGAACTGTGGTAGATGTAGTGGCGACGGCGAGTACGCCTATGCCACGATGTATGTAGAAAAGTATGTGTATGCATTAGCCATCCCTGGACACGTGTTTCGAGGTAGTTGCCTCTCGTCAGCAGGGAGCAGGTCAGTGTAAAGGGGTGCCGCGTGGACTGCAAAAATGTAATTAAAACAGGTGAAGTACCTCTCATGGCGCGCAGGTGCAGGTCCAAGACTCGTCAGACCGTTGGCTCAAGGGAGCCGTAATAAATGATTCAAAAGTTGGTCGCACTCTGCTCGTCACACCAGCAAGCAACCCCAAGGAACTGTGGTAGATGTAGTGGCGACGGCGAGTACGCCTATGCCACGATGTATGTAGAAAAGTATGTGTATGCATTAGCCATCCCTGGACACGTGTTTCGAGGTAGTTGCCTCTCGTCAGCAGGGAGCAGGTCAGTGTAAAGGGGTGCCGCGTGGACTGCCAAAATGTAATTAAAACAGGTGAAGTACCTCTCATGGCGCGCAGGTGCAGGTCCAAGGCTCGTCAGCCCGTTGGCTCAAGGGAGCCGTAATAAATGATTCAAAAGTTGGTCGCACTCTGCTCGTCACACCAGCAAGCAACCCCAAGGAACTGTGGTAGATGTAGTGGCGACGGCGAGTACGCCTATGCCACGATGTATGTAGAAAAGTATGTGTATGCATTAGCCATCCCTGGACACGTGTTTCGAGGTAGTTGCCTCTCGTCAGCAGGGAGCAGGTCAGTGTAAAGGGGTGCCGCGTGGACTGCAAAAATGTAATTAAAACAGGTGAAGTACCTCTCATGGCGCGCAGGTGCAGGTCCAAGACTCGTCAGACCGTTGGCTCAAGGGAGCCGTAATAAATGATTCAAAAGTTGGTCGCACTCTGCTCGTCACACCAGCAAGTAGCCCCAAGGAACTGTGGTAGATGTAGTGGCGACGGCGAGTACGCCTATGCCACGATGTATGTAGAAAAGTATGTGTATGCATTAGCCATCCCTGGACACGTGTTTCGAGGTAGTTGCCTCTCGTCAGCAGGGAGCAGGTCAGTGTAAAGGGGTGCCGCGTGGACTGCCAAAATGTAATTAAAACAGGTGAAGTACCTCTCATGGCGCGCAGGTGCAGGTCCAAGGCTCGTCAGCCCGTTGGCTCAAGGGAGCCGTAATAAATGATTCAAAAGTTGGTCGCACTCTGCTCGTCACACCAGCAAGTAGCCCCAAGGAACTGTGGTAGATGTAGTGGCGACGGCGAGTACGCCTATGCCACGATGTATGTAGAAAAGTATGTGTATGCATTAGCCATCCCTGGACACGCGTTTCGAGGTAGTTGCCTCTCGTCAGCAGGGAGCAGGTCAGTGTAAAGGGGTGCCGCGTGGACTGCCAAAATGTAAATAAAACAGGTGAAGTACCTCTCATGGCGCGCAGGTGCAGGTCCAAGGCTCGTCAGCCCGTTGGCTCAAGGGAGCCGTAATAAATGATTCAAAAGTTGGTCGCACTCTGCTCGTCACACCAGCAAGTAGCCCCAAGGAACTGTGGTAGATGTAGTGGCGACGGCGAGTACGCCTATGCCACGATGTATGTAGAAAAGTATGTGTATGCATTAGCCATCCCTGGACACGTGTTTCGAGGTAGTTGCCTCTTGTCAGCAGGGAGCAGGTCAGTGTAAAGGGGTGCCGCGTGGACTGCCAAAATGTAATTAAACAGGTGAAGTACCTCTCATGGCGCGCAGGTGCAGGTCCAAGGCTTTTACGCCCGTTGGCTCAAGGTAGCCGTAATAAATGATTCAAAGCTGGTCGCACTCTGCTCGTCACACCAGCAAGTAGCCCCAAGGAACTGTGGTAGATGTAGTGGCGACGGCGAGTACGCCTATGCCACGATGTATGTAGAAAAGTATATGTATGCATTAGCCATCCCTGGACACGTGTTTCGAGGTAGTTGCCTCTCGTCAGCAGGGAGCAGGTCAGTGTAAAGGGGTGCCGCGTGGACTGCCAAAATGTAATTAAAACAGGGGAAGTACCTCTCATGGCGCGCAGGTGCAGGTCCAAGGCTCGTACGCCCGTTGGCTCAAGGGAGCCGTAATAAATGATTCAAAAGTTGGTCGCACTCTGCTCGTCACACCAGCAAGTAGCCCCAAGGAACTGTGGTAGATGTAGTGGAGATGGCGAGTACGCCTATGCCACGATGTATGTAGAAAAGTATGTGTATGCATTAGCCATCCCCGGACACGTGTTTCGAGGTAGTTGCCTCTCGTCAGCAGGGAGCAGGTCAGTGTAAAGGGGTGCCGCGTGGACTGCCAAAATGTAATTAAAACAGGTGAAGTACCTCTCATGGCGCGCAGGTGCAGGTCCAAGGCTCGTCAGCCAGTTGGCTCAAGGGAGCCGTAATAAATGATTCAAAAGTTGGTCGCACTCTGCTCGTCACACCAGCATGTTGCCCCAAGGAACTCTGGTAGATGTAGTGGCGACGGCGAGTACGCCTATGCCACGATGTATGTAGAAAAGTATGTGTGTGCATTAGCCATCCCTGGACACGTGTTTCAAGGTAGTTGCCTCTCGTCAGCAGGGAGCAGGTCAGTGTAAAGGGGTGCCGCGTGGACTGCCAAAATGTAATTAAAACAGGTGAAGTACCTCTCATGGCGCGCAGGTGCAGGTCCAAGGCTCGTCAGCCCGTTGGCTCAAGGGAGCCGAGCAGTGTGCGGCCAACTGGATTTGTTATATAAAGGCTCCCTTGAGCCATTTGGGCTGACGAGCTCTGGACCAGCACCTGCGCACCATGAGAGGTACTCTACCTGTTTTTACGTTATTGGCAGTCCACGCGGCACCCCTTTACACTTACCTACTCCCTGCTGACGAGAGGCAACTACCTCCAAACACGTGTCCAGGGATGGCTAATGCGACACATACTTTTTTTCAACACTGTGGCATAGGCGTACTCGCCGTCGCCACTACATCTACCAGAGTTCCTTGGGGCAACATGCTGGTGTGACGAGCAGTGTGCGGCCAACTGGATTTGTTATGTTGCGCCAGAGGATTTGACTGGAGAGGAAGGTGCACAGGAGCATGGATTTGGATCCAGTGTTTTGCCAGTGAATAGGCCAGCGTCTAGGGCTGGCAGCACCCCTTCCAGTAGGGGCCTCTCTCCAGGGGAGCTGGAGGAGAATCAGAGGATTAGGGCCCATGAGATTGAACTTTTTAAGCTCAAAGCTCAAGCAGAGGAAAGAAAATTGCGCCTTGACAGTGAGAAGAAGGCGGAGGAGAGGAGGAATGCTCTCGCGTTGGAAGAGAGGAAACTCCAGTTGGCTCATGAGTTGAGCATGAGGGAGCTGGACATTAAAGCCAAACAGGTGGAGTCCAGTCTGAATGGTGGCAGCGCACAACCAGTACAGGCGGGTAAAGTATACATACCAAAAGATCTGGTACAGAATTATCAGAGGGGTGAGGATATTTATGCATGGTTTAGATCCTATGAGCTTGCCTTGAAGATGAATGAAGTGCCTGAAAAGAGTTGGGGGGCAGGTTTGTGGAAGCATTTTGAGGCCTCTGGGAGGGATGTCTTAGCACCCTTAGAAGCAGCAGGTACCTTAACCTACCCCACTATGAAGGAGGCCTTATGTCTCAGGTATGGGCTTACACCAGAACAGTACCGCCAGAAGTTTAGGAACTTCAAGAAACTTGATTCAAGTACTTGGGTGGAGTGTGTGAGTATGTACACGCGTGCACTGGAAGGTTGGATAAAGGGCAGCAAAGTTACTGATTATGTGGGGTTGTGTCACTTGATTAGTTGGGAGCACTTGAGTAGTCTATGTGTTCCAGAGCTGCGCCAGCATCTTTTAGACAGCAAGTTAACTGATCCCAGTGAGCTTGCTAAAGAGGCAGACCGCTGGACTAGCACCAGGGTCAACAAAGGGGTGGTAAGTATCCCAGCCAAGGGTGGACAGGGTCCCCAGCAGAAAGGTGGGGAGGACAAGGGTAACAAAAAGGAGTTCTCTAAAGGGCCCCAAAACAGTTCCCAGGAAAAGGAGTCCCAAGCCCCCAAGCCTAAGAAGTCTTGGCCCCATAAGGGCAGACAGGACAACAGACCACCGCCTACTTGCTATGCTTGTAGGGAAGTGGGGCACATCGCCCCTAAATGTCCCAAGAAACCCCCAGCACCAGCTGCTGCTCCAGTCCCAGGGTTAGCTAGTGTAGCTTTGGGAGGGGATTTGGTTTCCAGTGGGGAGGAGGGATTAGCTATGATGACCCTTGTCTCTTTAGGAGACCAAGAGATGGTCCAGGATACCTTGATACCCGCTAACACTAAAAAATACGGGCAGAAGGTGACCATCAATGGGAGGGAGATAGAGGCTCTGAGAGACACCGGGGCCAGTGTGACGTCTGTCCGGTGCCAGTGGGTGTCTGAAGAGCAAGTCATTCCCAATGTACTCCGCCCAGTAGTGGCAGCTGACACCTCAGTGCGCCTCTGCAAGATGGCGCTTGTTCCCTTTACATGGGGGGGAGTCTCTGGTACCTTGGAAGTCTGTGTCAGTGATGCCTTGCCGGTAGATTGTCTGTTGGATAATGACCTGGAGAGTTCTCCATGGAAGGACGTAGAGCACAGAACTCACTTGGAAATGTTAGGTCTGCCAGCGTGGATCTGTGTATCCACACGTGCCATGACAGCCAGTAAGGGTGGATCAGTAGAACTGGAGCCTGGAACAATGGCCCAGGAACCTGCCAGGAGAGGAAGGGGCAGAGGGCACGGGAAACCGGCCCCCACTGTTCCCACGGTCCAGGAGGAAGCAGAACCTGAGGGGGATGCCCTGGAACCTACAGGGGAACAGGTGGCCGAACTGGGGGAATTGCCTGAGCTGACCCATTGGCAGCAAGAGGGTGGTCCCTCCAGGGAGGAATTCTGCCAGGCTCAGAAGGAGTGCCCTGCTCTCATTGGTGTGCGGCAGCAGGCTGCAGACCAGGCAGCAGGCCTAGGGTCCAAGGAACATCTGATTTACTGGGAGGATGACTTACTTTATAGTGAGCCTAAGTTTGCTGAGCCCGGTGCAGCCCGTGTGCTAGTGGTACCCGAGCGCTTCAGGAACTTCTTACTGGGTCTGGCTCATGACGTGCCTCTCGCAGGACATCTGGGGCAAGACAAGACCTATCACAGGCTTGTCACCCACTTTTACTGGCCCCAGGTGAAGAAGCACGTCAGTACCTTTTGTAAGTCTTGCCAAACATGCCAAGCCAGTGGTAAGAGCGGAGGAAAGTGCGTGGCACCCCTCCAACCTTTTCCTGTGGTGAGCACCCATTTGAGCGGGTGGGCATTGATATCGTAGGGCCCCTGGACCCCAAGACTGCCTTAGGCAACAGGTTCATCCTGGTCTTGGTGGACCATGCCACCCGGTACCTGGAAGCAGTCCCTCTCAGGACAATCACAGCCCCCGTGGTGAGCCGTGCATTGATGGGGATCTTTTCCCATGTGGGGTTCCCCAGAGAGGTGGTCTCCGACCGGGGTACCAACTTCATCTCTAGGTACATGAAGTCTCTGTGGGAGGAGTGTGGGGTAACTTATAAGTTCACCACTCCTTACCACCCTCAAAGAAATGGGTTGGTTGAAAGGTTCAACCGCACCCTGAAAGGTATGATTATGGGCCTAGCAGAGCCCATGTGATGGAAGTGGGACGTCTTGTTACCATGCCTGTTGTTTGCCTACAGGGAGGTGCCTCAGAAGTCCTTGGGGTTCAGCCCCTTTGAGCTGCTGTATGGCCACCCTGTTAGAGGACCTCTCACACTGGTGAAGGAGGGGTGGGAGAAATCCCGTGGGAAAACCCCCCAAGATGTGTTCAGCTATGTGCTGGCCATCCACAACCAGACACAGCGCTTCAGGAAGCTCGCTCAAGAGAACCTAGAAGCCAGCCAGGAAGAGATGAAAAAATGGTACGACCAGAATACCACTCTGGTTGAATTTCATCCTGGGCAGAAAGTGTGGGTGATGGCGCCGGTGGAGCCTTGTGCGCTCCGTGACAAGTGGACCGGGCCATATGAGGTGGTAGAGCGCAAGAGTGAGGTGACCTACCTGATCAACATGAAGATTCCTAGGCAGCCCCTGAGAGTCTTGCATGTGAACCGCCTCAAGCCCCACTTTGAGAGGTCTGAAGTGACAATGCTCATGGCTACAGATGATGGTGGGGAAGAGGATAGTGATCCTCTCCCTGACCTCCTGGCACCCAAGGAGCAAGACGGGTCCGTGGATGGTGTGGTCCTCTCGCCCACCCTGACCCCAGAACAGCAGAGAGACTGTCGCCAGGTGTTGGGTCAGTTTGCCTCCCTGTTTTCCCTGACCCCAGGTGTCACCAATTGGTGCGTCCATGATGTGGACACTGGAGATAGTCTACCTGTGAAACAGAAGTTTTACAGAGTAGCTGACAAGGTCAGGGCCAGCATCAAGGAAGAAGTTTCCAAGATGTTGGCGCTAGGGGTAATTGAGCCCTCCAGCAGTCCCTGGGCTAGCCCAGTGGTCCTAGTTCCCAAGAAAGCTGCTATACCCGGTGGCCCGCCAGAACTTCGGTTTTGCGTGGACTACCGTGGGCTCAATGCGGTCACCAAGACTGACACGCACCCCATCCCCAGAGCGGACAAGCTTGTGGATCGGTTGGGAGCTGCCAGATATCTCAGCACCTTTGATTTGACTTCAGGGTACTGGCAGATTGCCTTAACTGAGGAGACAAAAGAGAGGTCGTCATTTTCAACACCAGAGGGGCATTTCCAGTTTCGCGTCATGCCCTTTGGATTGAAAAATGCCCCTGCCACCTTCCAGAGACTGGTCAACCGGGTACTGACCGGGCTGGAGCAATTCAGCGCAGCATACTTGGATGACATTGCTGTGTTCAGCTCCACTTGGGAGGAACACTTGCAACACCTCTGTGAAGCGTTGAAGGCTCTGCAGAAGGCAGGCCTCACTATCAAGGCCAGCAAGTGCCAGATAGGGCAGGGATCAGTGGTGTATTTGGGACACCAGGTGGGGAGCGGCCAGGTGGCGCCCCTACAGGCGAAGATTGATACCATTCTGGCTTGGGAACCCCCAAGACCCAGACAGAGGTGAGAGCCTTTCTAGGACTCACCGGGTATTACAGACGGTTCATCAAGGGATATGGCACCATTGTTGCCCCCTTGACAGAACTAACCTCTAGAAATCAGCCCAGGAAAGTGAATTGGACCGAGGCCTGTCAAACTGCTTTTGATGCCCTGAAAACTGCAATGTGTACAGCACCAGTGCTTAAGGCAACAGACTTTTCCAGTGAGTTCATAGTGCAAACAGACGCTTCAGAGCAAGGTGTGGGAGCAGTACTCTCACAGATGGACGACGAGGGCGGGGACCAACCTGTAGCTTTCATTAGTAGGAGGCTACTCCCCAGGGAACAGAGGTGGAGTGCTATTGAAAGGGAAGCATTTGCTGTGGTCTGGGCCCTGAAGAAGCTGAGGCCCTACCTGTTTGGGACTCACTTCCGTGTTCAGACCGACCACAGGCCTCTCAGATGGTTAATGCAGATGAGGGGTGAGAATCCAAAACTGTTGAGGTGGTCCATCTCCCTACAGGGAATGGACTTCACGGTGGAACACCGTCCCGGTACAGAGCACACCAATGCTGATGGTCTGTCCAGGTTTTTCCGCCTTAGTGATGAGAACTCCCAAGAGGGTGGGTAGTTCTCCCCACTTTCAGCTGGAGAGGACACGTGTTAGACCTGACATCCTTGGCGTGGGTTTTTCCCCTATCTTTTGCCTCTGCTACCTGGATTTTTGACGCTGTGCTGGATTTCGTTTTTGCTGGTTTAGATGCTTTGGACACTCTGCCACTGCTAATCAGTGCCAGAGTGTAAGTGCTCCCTGTGTAAAATATCATATTGATTGGATATACCTGATTGGCATATCTGTATCACCAAGAAGTCCCTAGTAAAGTGCACTGTGTGTGCCAGGGCTGGTGATGACAGATGCTACTAGTGGGTCTGCAGCGCTGATTGCGCCACCCACATGAGTAGCCCTAAAATGGTGTCTCAGGCCTGCCACCGCAGGCCTGCATGCAGTCCCTGGACTGCCATGTCCTCCTGGCCAGTGTCCGCACTGGCCGGGCCTAACCCTTCCCTTTTTGTGCACATCAGTCATCCCTATGGAAGGCCCAAGTTACCCCCCTGGGCAGGGTGCAGTGTATATAAAAGGTAGAGCATGTACTAGTGCAGGTACCATGCTCTGGTAGTGAACAGCTGCCATTTTGTGTGTTCCCTGCTGCAAGGTTATCTTGCTCCATAGGCTAACATGGGGGAGGCTGGTGCCAATGGCTATCAGCCTACCTTCCCATAGGAACAAGATAAGACATGAGTGTTTGATATTCCTGAGCTCAGCATTTAATAACACATCTTTTAGGAGAGGTTGTTTTTAAATCCTGAGTTGGAGAACAGTACTTTTTAGAGAGTAGCTGTTCTCTTGTCTGACCCTTCTGTGTGCCTGGGCATGCTTGTGGATTGACTGTCTGGTTTGAGAGTGACAGGGGCTGGGGATCCCCCAGGAGGTTGGCTGAGTCAGCCCTTTGCTGAATGACTGCATTTGCAAGTAGAGTGGAGGGAGGAGATAGCACCTGGGAGTGAATAGGGATGCGCCTGCCTACCACAATGCTGGCTCCACCTCCTGCTGGGCGGCTGACGACTCTGCCCCTCACTCTGAAAGGAAAGAAGAAGCCAGGAAAACAAAGTGCTCCAGCAACACCCAGAACTGGATCAGACCGGGCTCAGGACCCACTTGCACAAAGACTTCAAAGACTTTTTGGGGTATAAGTAAAGGACCCCTGACAACAGAAAATTAGATTCTACAATCAAGAGGAACCTCTGCTGAAAGACGGACCGCTGAAGGACTGAAGGAAGATTGCCTTGCTGTGTGCTCTAAGGGCTGACCTGTTCTGCTGTGCAACTGAAGCTGAGGAGGAGAAGGGGTCTTGCTGTGTGCTGTGACCCTGCCTACTTGACCTAAACAAGACTTTGCTGTGTGCTGTGTCTTCAACTTTGAATCTCCAAGGGCCTGAGAAGAGCTGGCCTCCTGTTTTGCAACCCAGGGACAGAAAGGTTGCCAAGACTTTAAGACTCTGCTGTGTCCCCCCTGTGCTGCTGTGTGCTGCAAGGACCGTGGGCTGTTACTACCAAGTTTCCAAGCATCTGCCCCGGGAAGTGCGCTGGCTGCTCTCTGTTTTGCTGGAGAGTGCCGCGCTGATCTTGGCCTGACACCGGTTGCCCCATTGAGAAGACCGACGTGCTCATCGGCACTTGTATTGCTGTGGCCGCAGGATTGTGGGCGTGCCCGTGCTAACCGAGCCGCTGTGAGGCTTGGTGGCGTCACGAACGACCCGCTTGACCGGAGGAGCCGCGCTGCGAGTGGCTGACTCCGGTGACATCTAACATCGTCACTAGGGGCTCGTCGAGGGAGCCGCGACCGGATTGGTCCATCGCTCGGTAGCTGTGGAAGCCCTGCACCGAGCAGCCTGAGAGGAGCGCTTTAATTATAAGCGCATAGGCACCGCTAGAGGAACGTGGCTATTTAAACACTGAGAGCCTATGAACTTATTCTTTTTCTTTGAATACGAAGTCACACAAGAGACTAGAGACTATCTTCTTACGATCCTGACAACCCAAGAAAGTGATTAATGTGCAACCCTTTGATAATTGATTTCCACTGCTGAAACTAGATAAAGTTATATTTTTTTGATATACTCACCTGTGTGGTCTACGTTTGTGGTGTACTAGGGGGGGTCATTGTAGTTGTTACGTGCAAATACTTTAAACATTGCCTTGGGGATAAGCCTGTCTGCTCGAGCCAAGCTACCTAGAGGGTGAGCAGGGGTTATCTACCGTGTGTGTCCCTGTACCCTGACTAGAAGCAAGGGTCCCTATTTGGTCTAAGGTACTTACCTCTGCCAACTAGAGACCCCCAGATCTAACAGTGACCACTTAGAAAAGTAATTTGGATTCTTTCATATCAGTATTTCTGCTCATTAAACAAGTTTTGAGGGTTGGGAAAGGAATGAAGTTCTGTACCATAGAGAATTGTTGAGTGGGAGGAGAGTTTGGAAGCAGCAACACTGCCGGCTTTGCATCGGAGGAACAAGGTGGGAAGGGAACGGAGTTCTGTACCATGGAGAAATGTTGAGTGGGAAGAGATTAAAAGCGGCAACACTGCTTGCTTTGCATCAGAGCAACAGGGTTCGAGTTTTGGCGTTGGCTCAACATCCAATTCTGGCAAATCACTCATTTTGCCCGTTCCTAATGTAAACAAATAATTTAACTGGCGCTCATGTAAAGCACTTCAATAGTTTTATATTAGTGCTAATAAATCACTGTAAAAAATACCGAAGACACAAGCAGGGCGCTCACGTGAACCAGCCATCCCAGTTGTTGCTATTATTTAAGGAGTGCAGGCGCTGCGCTGAGTGCAGGCAAGAGCCAGCTATAAACAAAATCACAATGGATGGTTTCAGTTCCTATAAGAAAAAGGAAGATACAGTCAACAGTTATGTGCTGTAACAAGAGGAGGGGATGTTTCCTAGGATAGGTGAGTGTGCTCGGAGGAAGAGAGGTACTCCTTTATTTGGTACGTGGTGCCCTCACACACCCTTTCGAGTGTATAGCATCATCATCGGGCAAGATTGCTCCTCGTGGGGGTGGCGCTGCAGTCCCTCACGGGCCCCGAGGGGCTCTCTGGCAGAGATCTTTTAGGAGTTGCCACAGTTGTGAATGAGGGTGTGTGGGAAGGAAGTGCTAGTGAGTGTAGATTAAAATGGGTCAGGAGGCCCTAACAACTTTATTAGTGGGACCACTGATCCAGGATAAAAATCCACGGGGATGGAGATGCACGATAGTGCCGTTAGGAGAGGGGAAACAAGACCAAATAGATTCCCACTTCTCTCAACCCGTGTGGTGTGTAGTGAAGTGCAGATTTAAAAGGGGGTCGACATGTTTCGCGCTATAATTAGGTCCCTAGAGGATCCCAGAGCGCTTCATCAGGACCAGGTGAAAAAATAGAGAACAGGAATCAGGAAGAAACAACCTGTATTCCTTAATATATCCTAAATAAGATTAGCGACAATTGTAGTCTAAGGACCAGTTTTTATACTGATGTCCTTAATCCAAACCTAAAGAGGAGACAAAAAAAGGGGGGGGGGGGGGGGGGAAGAAAAGAACAAAAAACAAAAAAACAAAAAGAGCCCAGTCATATCAGTTATATATGGTACTGTAGAATAAGCTCAAAATCACGTGTGCACAATCTGTGCCCAAGTGCCAGATGCATGCAACTAGTGACGCGTGGGTGCGTCTTCTGTGCGGCTAGCATCTCTAAAAAAAGGGGTGCTGTGGGGTCCATACTACCTAGGTAACAGAGAGCAGCAGGGTACTCAGTGTTCTACTATGACGAGGTATATCAAGGTGAGCTATGCCATATCGGGGTGATAGTGACAGGCTGATACGGATAGTGATGCTAGATATCTGTCACCTGGTGCAATATCATGGCGGACAGTGTGCAACACTGAACAATGAGGTTACTGAAGGCGCAGAGAGGGAGTAACGCTCATAAATATCTAAACCCAAACAATCGAGCTGGGGACGGCATGCCTGGAAAACAGGAACAAGTGTACGTGTAATAAAAGTGCTAAATGGGCATCATGTTAACGGTATACTAGTAACCAGTGTGGAAAAAAGCATTAAGTCAGAAGCAGTACTAGTAAAAAACAGACACCCGTAGACAGAAAGCATACCCTTCCTGGATCGGAGAAGGGCTCCGTCGGATGTACCGCGGGGTGAGGCTATGAAAAACAAATACATAAAGAGCCATGTTACAGGAAAAGACAGCGGCGGTGTCGACGGAGACAGCATCCTGTGCAAAACTGAAGGATTACTTACTCAGGATACAGCCTCACGTCTTCGGACACCTACCCGTCCAGCGGTACTGCCGGTAGCATGATGAACCGAGAAGCAGGTCTCCATATATACTGATCACAGCGCGGTTGTGGGCTGAGGCGGTAACGTCATAACGCTGCGTCAGGGGAGCTAATCAGTCTGTAAAGAAAAGGGGTGGCCATTTTGGAATGGTCTACGAAAGTTCCAAGTATAGGAGTAACTCTGTGTATTCTAAGTGTAGTACTCTAAAAAATAGAGTGAAAACTCAACCGGGGTTGGGTTTCATGGAGCCCAAACGGCAGGCGACTCTCTAACCTCTGATGGGGGATCGGTCAAGATAGCGTCAGGAGCGGGACCAAATAGCAGTCCAAAAATAGGGCGCTCATGTACTGTGTATGAGAACGAGGCTAGTGAGTATTATCGAAAAAAGGGGGGCGGCCATGATGGAATGGTAACGGAAGATACAAGTGTTAAAGTAACACTAGTATAGCATTAATGATGATCTATATCAATTCGCATAATACCCAACACAGGCGAGTCTCTTATCTGTTGTGAGGTATCGGTCACAAATAGCGTGGGGGGCGGGACCAAGTAGCGGTCAAGCAAGGGGGATATTCGTGTTCTGTATGTGAGTACGGAGTGTGCGTACTATAGGGGAAATTGCCAGTGAAGACAGACATGACAAAATTTACTGACCCCTATTCCATAAATTCTAACTTAGAATATCTACGCCTGAGATTAGCTAGGTATGGCAACAAGGTGGAAAAATGTGTAATCCTCCACTAGTTGGTATATGGTAAAGAACCCACAAAGAGTGTACATTTGTACAGGACCTCTCAAAGTATGTGGGATGTAATGCATAATTCTTTGTGAGATATGAGATAATTGGCATTCATTGCTAATAGCTGTAGTTGATAGTAAGATTCATAGTCTCGAGAGAAGTATGCATAAGATGTGTGTGCTTTGTCAGGATCATAATATCTCAGTCAGAGTGTCAAGGATTAATGTGATAGGTCGACCCAGGGTATATCTTCGTTCAGTCCACATTTGTTGCTCCTAAGTTTGAACACCCATCGTTGTTCCTGTTTGAATAGTGTGGTAGCAGTCCACTGGGCGTTGGATTCGATGATAGTCCAATGCAAACTTTCTGGCGGATGGTTCTTTTCCAGAAAGTGGCTTTGCAGTCTCGTAGCTGTACGTTTGCGACGGATAGTGCTCTTATGCTCCCCGATTCGGACCTTCACCGGTCTAGTAGTCATACCGATGTACTGAGAGCCACAGGGACAGGTAATCAAATACACGCAGTTCTTAGTGTTGCAGTTCGTGTGCCGTGTCTGTTTCCAGAGCCTGGGAAGTCCCAAGTCAAGTTCCTTGGTGGCGCTTGTCTGGGGGCATGCTGCACATGAGCCACATGGATAATGACCAACCACTGGTGGTAAGTTCCATAGTGTGGGTTGAGTCTGGATAGTTTTCTTAGGACGTGTGTGCACTAGCATGTCTCTAAGATTCTGGGTTCTTTTGAAAGAAAAGAGTGGTTTCGGACCTGGTTGGAACTGTCCAGATTCAAGGATCTTCCAATTCTACTTGATGATTTTCTGAATCTTATTCGAGTTGGGTGTATAAGATGTGACACATGTTAGTATGTCTGTGGTGGGTCTTTCTTTTATTTCTAGTAGGGCTCCTCTGTGATTGTTCCTAGCTCGTTTGCGGGCTTGTTTCACGATTCTTTTTGGATACTCTCTTTTGATCAGATTCTCAGTTAGAGTGTCTGCCTCTCTTTCATATTCAGTGATAGTATTGCAGTTGCGTCGTAATCGAAGAAACTGGCCCACCAGTAAGTTGTTTCTTAAAGACTTCGGGTGGTGGCTTTTGAACAGAAGGAGACTGTTCCTGTCAGTCGGTTTCTTGTAGTTAGTGGTCATAAGAGACCCATCTTTCAGAGATATGAGAAGGTCTAGGAAAGGGATGGACTCTGATGACAGGTTGCCTACAAAATTAAGGAATGGGTTAAGGGTGTTAATCCATGTGAAGAAAGCTCGACACCTCTCTTCGTCTCCTTTCCAGAAGATGATGATGTCGTCAATGTACCTTCGCCATAATAGAATGTTGTTGGTATAAGAGTTGGTGTCTGTCAGGATATGTTCTTCTTCGAAGTTCGCCATGTACAGACAGGCCAGGCTCGGCGCGAAGGTGCTCCCCATGCTGGTGCCCTGGACCTGATGGTAAAGTTGTTCTTCAAAAGCAAAGTAATTCTCTTTCAATGCTATTGTGGCGCAGTCAAAGATGAAAGTGACAGGTGTCTCAGATGGCCATGGGTTCACGTTACGGAGAACCTTGTCCAAGACTGTGAGTGTGGCATCTTGTGGAATGTTCGTATATAAAGCCTCCACGTCTAAGGTGACTAAGAGGGTAATCGATTCCGGTGTTCCAAATTGTTCAATGAGGTTCAGAACTTCTGTTGTATCTCTCAGGTAGGTAGGGGTCTTAATTACCAAAGGGCGTAAGAATACATCACAGAATTTGCTAAGTGGTTCTAGCAGTGAATCGATCCCAGATACAATGGGCCTTCCAGGTGGAGGGGTAATCCCCTTGTGAATTTTTGGTAGACAGTAGAAGTACGGAGTACGGGGGTACTTATTCATAAGGAATGAAGCCTCATCCTTGGTTATCCACCCTTCTGCCTCCGCTTCCAAAGTCAAGTGCTGTATCTTGGTGGTGAGACGTGTAGTCGGGTCTTCTTCAATAGGTTCGTAATACCTAGTGTCGGATAGTTGTCGTAGGCATTCGTCATCGTAGGTAACCTTATCCTGAATGACTATTGCACCACCTTTGTCCGCTGGCTTAAGAACGATGGTTCCATCCTCTGTCAGGTTTTTTAGAAGAAGTCTTTCTTCTTTGGAAAGATTGTTGAAGGGGCGGGTAGTAGTTATGTTCTCCACCTCTTTCAGAACAGCCTGTTCAAAAGTCAGTACTTCATTCAAGGTCATTGCTGAGGTGGGAGTAAATCTAGATTTATTCTTGAGACCTGAGCCGACAGGTGTAGTCTCTGGTTTGTCTTGAAAAAATGCTTTCAGGCGCACCTTGCGGAAGAATTGGTGGAGTTCTTGATGTAAGATAAAGTCGTCTTCCTTAGGTGTTGGTACAAATCCCAGGCCTTTTTCCAGTAGGCTATTTTCACCTTCAGTGATGGGTCTCGAGGATAAGTTCACCACTAGGGTCTTGTGGTCTTGCTTCGTAAGACCATCGGTTCCGGGTCCTGCCAGTGGACGGTCTTGTTTCCTCCTCTTCTTTTGCCTCTGCCTCTGCCCCTCCCTCTGTTGAAAAAAGGGGGGGGGGGATTCTGGTATTGCTGGTAGTTATGTATCGGGTTTTGTCCCATAGGGCCATGCCATACGGGTTGGGGACCCATCCATGGTCCTTGATACATTGGTGTAGGGAAAGGATGTGCAGGGAAGCCTTGGAACAGCGGTGGTGGTGGAGGTTGGTGCCTGTAGCCGCCTCTTGGTTTTTGGTGTCTATACTCATAGTTAGACTCATTGCTCGAAGAGCCAGAGCTTCCAGAATAGTTACTGCTCGTGTCTTCTGTTGAGGTGTCGATGTTTGGAAACACATAGTCATCTTTCGTATATGGATAGATTTTTTCTTTATCAAACTTCTTGACATCTTTTTGTAACTGATTGATTTTTTGTTTCGTGAGATATTCTTTGTGTTCATTCATTTCCAGATTTATTTCAGAGAGTTTCGATTTGAATGCTGTGATCGAGATGCCAGTTAAACAAACCAGATGGGAGGAGGGAGGTGGCCAACAAAAACATTCTCTTAGTGAAATCGCCTGGGGAGGAGCTCAGCACACAAGGGAGGGGCATTTCCAGAAATACAGCAATAATAAGCCAGCATTTCTAAATGCCACACTTAAAAACCAATAGCAATTGGGAGGTGTGCTAAACGGCCCATACAGAGACACAGCAGGTCGAGGCTCGACCTAAAAAGCACAAAGGCGGTAATATGAACACTTTAAACATGCTCTACTGATGTTTTGACAAGGCAATATAATATGAAGTAAAAAGAACACAAAACTTGAAGCGACATTTTGCGTGTGCTGGGGAATTTAAAATACATATTACTTTTGGCTGACGTAAAGTGGATATTTTTTACAGCAGAGGTTTTGGAACACTTTTCCGATGGGGGGTGCATGCCATCGAATGAAGTGATTCATTTGTAATTTCCATTCTGCTGCTATATTTTTTTAGATGTTTGAACCTTGTAAGGTAAGCACATATTTTTGCGATATCTGTTAGAAATCCTCAGGAATACTGTGATATTCACTTTTCACTGTTTCAGTAGGAGTGTCACTAGTTAAAATTACAAAATAAAATTGCAGTCAGAGAAAAGAACAATGAAAACAGATCACCAAACAAAAATTATTAGCAGCAGTTTGTCAAACAAAGTTCCATGTCCTGTTACAACTTGATCTTACTGTATATGCTCCAACTTTATTAAGCAATGTCTTCAATATTGTTAATTCTGCATCAGAACTTTATCAAAGGTTTCTGTGTGTGCGGCAGCACCCAACGTACCCCTACTTCCACCACCACTTCACAAAGGTAGGCAAGGTTTTCTGACTTTGAGGCAAAGTTTATCCCTTTTGCTCTCTCAAGCTTTCCAGCCGGAGCGTGATCTGACGTTGAAGGGTAGGAAAGTCTAAGGTTCAAAATGTTGGCAAGGTACAAAGGTTTGATTAGGATGACCAGATTCTCATAGCTGAAAACTGGAAGACATGGATTACAGACTGATGTCATAGAACAAGCATTGGGAAAGCCAGCAGGTCTCGCATATGCACAAGCTATTGGCTTTGCCAATATCCTTTAGCCATGTTTTACAGCAGCCTGGGTGCTCTTCAGCATGGCTAAAATCTAGTGGCATGGTGCAGAGTGGCAAATAGTAGAGTGGTGTTGAGGAGAGTGCAGTAGAGTGGCATTGAGTCGAGTGGTGTAAAGTGGAATGGCTTATAATATAGAGTGGAGTGCTGTAGAGCGTCATTGTTCAAGTTTATTTATTTGATTTAGTTCTCTACTGAGAACAACAAATAAATACAAAAGGAGATTAACAGACGTTTGTTATTAATAAGTAATAAATGATCATTCAAGTACAATTTTAAAAAAGTTTTAAAAAATTTTAAACAGATTATAACACACAAATTTATTAGGAGGTGACTCAAGAAACGAAATCAAGCTCTGTATGATTATACTATTACATCTTGTTTGAATTAATTTTAGGTACCGCTTTCTGGCATCTACCACTGTCGAATTAGGGCAAACAAACAAAACATGCTTCAAGTCTTGCACTCCTTCGTTACAGAGGTCACATAAACAACTGCCATTTTTGTTAAGATTCCACTTAGAGGTAAAAGATTTAAAAGGGAGAATCCCAAGCCGAAGTAATATTATGCATCACCAGACTCCATGCCTTAAGGTAAATCGAATATACTGTTGCAATTGTTTATATTCTATTGTCTCTGCATAAAGTTCATAATGGTGCAATTTAGAGCACTGTTGTATATCAAGGTCATAACTTATCCTCGGTGTTAAATGTTTTAGGAAGAGCCTCAAGTGCGCAGGAGTCCAAGATTTCAACAATTCAGTTGTATAGTTCGATAATTTGAGTGCAATAATTAGGTTTTGATTAAAGACGTACTTCGGTGATCCTAGACCGAAAGTCTCTGTTATCAGCAGAAATCTTAAGGTGCCTTGTTCTGCGTGTACAAGGTTGTAGGCCCATCTTATGATGTTGGCAATGCCTCTAGCATATGAGCTGACTAAAGAAAGCTTGAGGCGCAGAGCTTGTGCAGGAACTGCTAGATGCACTTGAATCAGTTTCCGAAGTATTTTCCCTTCTTTAAGTTGTATTTGTTTCCATTGTCTTATTGGGATATATTCAAGAGCGTACGATATGATAGGTGGGATCTTGGAGCTAAAAACCTCTTAAAGAGAAGAAAAATGCCTGTACCCAGTGAAGGGATATAATCATTGGAGAGCCCCAAAGTGTACATCTGCCTCACGGCCCAAGTGCTGAAGATGAGGGGAGTTTTGTAAAGTTTGTGTAAATCTAAGCCCTAAGTAGGTGTATTCCTTCACCACTTCTAGCGGTTTTCCCCCTAGGGTCCAGTTGTATTTTGTGTATCGTTTTCTTCCTCCAAACGGAACTATTTTCGTTTTGTTATATTTGGCACTAGAACGTTTTCATCAGTATATTTGGTAAGTACTTGTAGATTCCTTTGTAGGCCGAATGGGGTAAGATCTAAGATAACCACGTCATCGGCGTACATCATGATATGGATTTTGCATAGTGATATTTTTGGGGGGAAATTGATGACCTGTGTAAAACATTTCGGAAGATCACTGAGATATAGAGAGAACAGAAGGAGAGCTAAGAGGCAACCTTGCCTAAGACCATTTGGTGTAACTATTGGGCAAGTGAGTCCCTTCTCTTTCCCCATTTGTACTTGACACCATGTTTCCGAGTATAGTGACGTAATTATATGAAGCAGGTTGTCTGGGATTCCCAGTTTTCTAAGCTTGCTCCAGCGTGTGGGTCTATCCACTCTGTCGAATGCCGCCGTGAAATAAATAAAGACAGGATAGACGATCTGTGATTTAGAAACCATGTATTTGTCTAAAATTGTTTGTAACACTGCTGTGTTGTCGGTTTCATGGCGTTTTTGACAGAACCCAGCTTGATTTAGAGGGATCAATCCAGTTGAATAAGCCCACTCTTTAAGATGATCCAGGACACTTGCTGCAAAGATCTTCCCTGTCGGTAATTGCAGGAAAGCAACCGAGAATCCTTCTTATAGATTGGGATCACGGTGCTCCCCTTCCATGATTTTGGGATTTTATCAGCAGCATAGCAGTGGGAGCAAAGGGGGGCTAGATACTTACTCCATTCTTCTGTGTTACTTTGAAGTACTTTTGTTGGGATCTGATCCGGTTCCCATTGCAACAGAAGATCTTGCATTTTTACGTGGATCGAACTTTCTTGCCTCGAGTTTAAATTGTATAAGATATGTAGGTATGATTCCCATTCAGTTGGGGGAGCTGATGAAGCTTGGAGGGATTTTTTTGTACCTGTTTCTTTAGCAATTAGGCTCCAGTATGAGTGATTGTTTTTTTTGTTTGGCTGCAATCTGTATATCGACCCATTTTTGATCCTGCTGAGTTTTTCGATTTTTTTCTTTTTCCCTCCGGCGACGTTTTTTGAAAATGTTGGTTTCCTTTCTATTTTCTGAGAAATGGAGGAATTGCGCCCGAATTAATTTATTTAATGCAGTTGCTCTTTTATCTAAGTTCTTTCTTTTATGTTTTCCTGGTTGGGTACTTCGATGTTTTACAATATCCTGCAGGGATTGCACTATTTTATTTAGAACTAATTCAAAGTTTGTTGTTGGGTCTGAGGAATGAATGATCTGTAATGCTTGTGCAGTGACAATTGCAGAGTTTATATTGTTGAGTGTTCTCGAATCCCATGTCAGTCGCCCTTGGGCCTGGTTCACTAGTACAGTGCTGTGCAAGTGCATAATGTACCCTGGAGAGATAGGTTGCACTATTAGACCTGTTATAAGGTGTAGTATTGCATGGTCACTTCCCTGTGTGAATTTAGTGCTCAAATGTAATACTCTCCCAAACAGGCCTTGTCATATAGTCTAATATTGATGAATTATGGTTACCTTTTCTTGTACAGGTTGCAGGTATATCTCCTTCTCTGCATACATTTAAAATAACTCCATTTAATACTGGAAGTGAGGATTGTAGTATTTTCCCTTGTTTGTCTGCTATGATCCCTGGGGGAAATATTGGTGTTGGGATTGACAAGGCTTCCTCTTGTTCGCTGTATTCCCATTTTTCTAAGAGTTCCTTAGAGAATTTCCCTTTATAGTCTCCTGTAAGGAAAACTGAGGGGAATCCTTGACCTTCTACCACCTTTTCTATTTCCTCAAATATTTCGATCGTGAGTGTGTCCATTTTGGAGCCAGGTGGAATATAGACATTAAAAATGATTAGGTCATACGAAGTATCCATAGGATCGTTCCAGCATTTGACCTTAACGCAATGTATATTCATTGGATGCATAGGGATGATTTCCTGATCCCAGAAGAAATCTTCGTTTAGGAGAATTGCGATTCCTCCTTTAGCGTGAACCCAACTAACAGTTTCTGCTGGAATGTCGTATACGCAGTACTCATTTTGATCGAAGGCTGTTGTTATCCACGTTTCGATCCCCAGGCTATCTTTCAGGATTAGTGCAAGTTTCTCCTGATTTTTCCCTGCTATATTCCAGGACCCAATGCTCAAGCCTCTGTTAAAAAAGGAGTCTATTTTCCCTTCCCTGTTTGTGTTGCCATTTAAATTCTGCGCAATCCAGGATCAGTTGTTTTCTTTTGTTGTAATTTCCTTTTTGGCCATACTTTCATTCCAGATCCTTCTCTCCATTCCTAATCAAGATGGTTAGATTTTCATTAGGGATGTTGGCAGGATTATTAAAGCCAATATGTGCTTGTACAAATTGCTGATTTTTTATTTTGTTATTTTCCTTAGGATTGTCCTGTATTTGGTTTACATTGTTGTTTACGACTACAACATCATATCTGTTTTTATGGAGAATGTCACTTTCTTTTAGAATTAATGCCGGTATCACCTGAGACCAAAATTTGACGATGGCCACTGTAGTTTTGGACCTTATCGGGAAAGCTACTAGTTTTATTTGCGAGCTTGTTAACCCCTTCCATGCTCATGACGGAACGGTTCCGTCATGAGCCACGGTTGAGCTGTGCTCATGACGGAACCGTTCCGTCATGAGCCCGCCCGCGCTCGAACCCTTCAGCACCGCGGCGGAATTCGCCCAGCGCTGAAGGGGTTAATGTCTGTAACGGATGGATCTTTCTAATATGATTTGTTATTCTCTCTCAGTTGAGTTGATCATTACCCGAGAGGAATAAATCAGAAATTTCTAAGGAACATGGTTGAACCTTCTGTTCCTGAAGAGTCGAGGCCCCCAAGGTCTGCTCTATCAGTTGAACGGCCGAAAGTTCAGGCGGCTCATTGCCGTTTGCTGCGATGGAAAAACTAGAAGCCAGATGGTTTAGGTGATTGAAATTCGGTCTTGATTTAGGTATTAAGTGGTGATGCCCCTTATCGTTCAGATTAGTTCCAGATTTTAAAATTTGCTCTTTTTCTGGGGTTTTGTGTTTGGGAGATTGGAGATTCGGAAACTTTAACTTCTGAGACTTCTGTTTCACGAATCTTCTTGTTACTCTTTTCTTAATCCTTTTCCGCTTGTTCTTGTTGACTATCCTTTCCTTTTTTGATGATGCTGGATCAGGAAAGGGTGAAACTGAGGTTTCAATGGTTTTTGTTTCTTTTTTTACTTATCAAGGGATTGTTGGGTGGTTCAAGTGAGTCATTAGGTCTGTGCTGGTTAAAAATGGGATAATAGGGGGTGACCTTGTGTTGGGCTTTCTCATTGTTTGGTTCCTTAAATATATTTCTAAGGGAAAAGACTTGGTTATTGTCAGACTTTTTCTCTTTTTCTTTTTGTATGATCCGACCCATTTGGGTCGCTATTTGTTTCTTCGACGGATGTAAGTCACCAGTTAATGAGGTGACTTTAGGTGTGAGTGGATTTTCAGCAATTTTTTCTTCTCCTTTTGTGAGTAGTAATTGATATTTAAGTTATTGTTTCCTTTTCTTATCTACTAAATATTGCAGCATGCCTATTTGTGTATCCAACATCTGATCTGAGTTTTCCATTATATTCCCTAAAAGGTATAGAACTGATTCCAAAATTCTTTGAAAAGTAAATAAAGAATTGGACACCGGGGTATGTCCGTAAAGAGATTGCATATTCTTTATCAACAGAAAATCTGGTGATTGAGAAAGATTCCCTACTAGGGCAGGTGTTTTTTGTGGGGTACAATTATAGATTGTCTATAGATTGTCTATAGAGCGTCATAGAATAGAGTGGCGTAGAGTAGAGTGGCATGGAGTAGAGCAGGGGCCTAGTGTAGAGGGATGTAGAGCCGAGTGGTGTGGCGTAGAGTGGGATGGCATAGAGTGGAGTGGTATAGAGTGGAGAAGCATAGAGGAGAGCGAATTTGGGTGGCGTGGAGTAGAATAGAGTGGCATAGAGTAGAATGGAATGGCATAGACTGGAGTGTTGTGGGGTAAAGTAGAGTGTTTTATAGTAGAGTGCGAAGAATGGAGTGGAGTAGTATAGAGTGGAGTGGCACATAGTGGTGTAGAGTAGAGTGACATAAATGTAGTGGACTGCCATACAGCGGAGTAGAGTGGCGTAAAGTGGCATAATAGACTACAGTGGTGTAGAGTAAGGTGGCATTAGTAGAGTGGAGTGGAGTGAAGTGGCATAGAATGGCATAGGGTAGAGTGGCAAAGGGTGGAGTGGCATAAGTGGAATGGTCTAGAGTAGACTAAAGTCTGCAGAGTGGAGTGGCATAGAGTGGAGTGGCTTCTTCAAAATGAAGGTGCACCAGGAAAGAAGTTCAATTTCGCAAGATTAAGTCCATCATCTTAATTTATTAATCCTTTGTATTGTACAAATGTAAAAGTCAGCCAATGCGCTACTTTCCTTGATACATAGGAACTTCATCATAGCTTAAAACATAGTATGTCGTATTCACAATACTTTAAAATATTTTGTGTTGTACCACCCTAGGACAACCATCATATCAAGGGTTTAAGTTCATCCCGTCCACAGATGGTATACAGGGACCATATCTTGCCCCAACTCGCAACCAGCGTCCGTAGAACAGCAAAGATAACCTGCGGTCTGTATTCAAGGATACAGACCTCAGGTTATCTTTGCTGTTCATCGTGAACTTAACCCTTGATATGATGGTTGTCCTAGGGTGGTACAAAACAAAATATTTTTTTTCATTTTTCCAATCTGTTTTTTTCAGGCGCTTCTGAACTCTACTTGACTTTGAACTCTGTTTTAGTCTTTTGTCTATATACTACAAACCTACCAAGGGGAGGGTGTTATATGGCCATTAGGGTTATTGTCAACATTGCTAAATTAGCATGAGCTCTGCTGCCATGATGCTGCTTTTGCGCACGTTGCTACATTACATTATTTTGCAAAACTCTGTTTGTGACTTTCACATGAGAACTGTCCGCTTTCTGCATTCTCTGCCTGTTCCTGGAGTTCAGTCTGAACACAATGTGCAAGGTCGATAAACGATGCCCCTTGTTATTCTGTTCTGGTCACTCCCTCGCACCAACACAAAACATGCTAACACAACTGCACTGCTGGAAACTCATGCTTTGATATTACGGGAATGCATGTTGTTCAAACACTCACTTGGAGAGGGACCTTTCCATGGAGAAGCGCTATGCTGTTCCTATGATGTAAAACTTCCAGTTAGGCACTAAGGTATGGCGCTAGCCTGCTTCGCCTACTTCGAAAGCTGCGAAGCAGGCAGTGCTACGTACACTACGTGGGCAAAGCGTAGTATCACGCCCAGGGTTAATCTGCTGACAAAGCCCAGAGATCTTCGTCTAAATAATAAACTTCAAATTACCAAGGGGAGGGTGGTTAGGCCTTATAGTCCTTTTGCCACTGTGTTTGTATGATGACATCCCCCTTTATATTCTATGGAATTGTAACATTGCTAACTGTTTTAGGTTTATGCATTTTGCTGCTGGTAGTGGTGCGTATGCTGCATTATAGAGCAGGATAGTTAAAATAAACATTTTGAGCTATAACCGTAACTCTTCATATTCTTATTGTAGACAAGTATGAGTGAGTGAGTGAAAGGGTACGTCTTGCTACCGCGATTCCCGAAAGAGTCGAGAGTGTTATGTTCTGGGTTGTCTAATCAATTGTAGCTTCATGATTATGTAGGAGAACGAATGATACACTATAGCGAGTCGGTTTGAGGATTTTGGGTATTAAGGTGGTAGGAAGGTAGAACCCCTATACACCGAGGTCCTGTTTTCCTGCGCATGGTTCTGTGAATGTGCAGAATCCCCGCAACATGGCTCCAGATTTGTGTAAAGGATGTTGGAAATTCACAGAACAGCGGCTACCTAGCTACTGGGTGATGCCATGTTATGTTTTATATTACTGGCCTGTCCTGGCTCTCTCGCCAATTGTACTTTGCATTGCCGTGTTTAATTTTACAATTCCTGTCTTAAGGATTGTCCTAAAAATCCAAGCATGCAAAGTGCTCTGGGTACAAAGTCACACAGTGTCAGACAGTGTCCCACGTGACATAGGGGCTTTGGCAAGTATGTGACTACATCGGGAGTATGTGAATCTTTTTTCTAATTACTTCTTTCTATTTCTTAATTTGTTTATATGTATTTCTTGTATTGTGGGAGTAATGAATAAGGCGAAAAATAAAAAACGTGAAGGTGCATAGGAATATCCAAGTACACTTTATTTTCACACCCATCCCCTAGATTTCTTTAACATGCTACAATCTAAGCAATGTATGCAAAGAGTGTGTTTCTGCATTGTCTATGTTTTTTTATGAACAAGAAAGTAAGTGCATTTTTTAAGCTAGATGTGTGGAGGAGACAGAAAAGTTACTAAACATTACTATTTTTGATCAATTTATATTTGGAGTCTTCTACTGTTTTACTTTGCATTACTGATTCTGAATATTACTTTTTTGTTAATTTCACTGCCCTGACAATGGTTTCTTCCAAAGTACAGAGATGGGTAGGTGGTCATCTCTAAATCTGATGACCAGAGTGCCGTTAGGATGGCAGACTTAATGACCTCTGCCGTCCTGACTGATGCTACTAAACCCATCAAACACAATCAGGCTCTATATCAAGTTTATTGACCAATCTACACCAATATCCTTTCAGGAATACCGACTGTCAACATATCACAAAGGTAAGTGGTTGTACAGGTGAAAATATTATATCCATACTTACCTATCTATACTTACCTTGCAGATATATTGGTAGTCATGAAATAAGTGCAGGTCAATTTAAAATAACCCTCTAAATTGTGCCCTATAATCAAGCCATCATGTGTATTTGTTGTATGTGAATGGTAATTAACATGTCTTATCATGTTGTTATAAATGCAGCTGTTTTTCCTATACGGATTATTGCGCAATGTAACCAGCGTAAAGTGTTTTCCTAAGAAGCACAGTTTTATAAAGCTAAACAGCTGTTTAGCTTTCACACAGAAATACTGCCAAACTTTGCAACCCATGTGATATTGTGGAGTAGCGCCAAGCTCGTCCGAGAAGAGATGATGGACTACGGCTGATTTATGATGGGAAGCATTATTTGTATTTGTTCTGGGTGGAAATCCTTTGGGTTATTGGTTGGCTACTTCTGTGGCTGTGCCTTCCATGTAAAGAGTCCGAAGCGGCATCTTGCGAAACCGTGTAAGAAGTGTATTCAAGCCCATAACCATTTTCTCTCAAGGAGCCATGTTGGTTAAGTAAGCCAGCTGGCAAAGCTGATACATTATCACTAGGGAAGCGTGAAAACTTCTCTTTCTGGTTGATATGTTAAATAAACAAGCTTGACCTTCAAGAGCTACTGGTTAGATTACTTTTATAGTTTCTTAAAGATAACTGGCATACACAAAAACCTGGGGCATATTTACAATGGCCCAGTAGCACTTTTACGCTGCCAGAGCGCCACTTATGTGACTCTCCGGAGCATCAGGGTGCCGGCCCACATTTACAATGCCAGGTAAAGTCACCCTGCGTGACTTTTCATGGCCTTGCAAATATGGAGTAAGGCAATGCCTTACTCTGCGTGAAAGGGGTTTTACATGGGTGTTGATGTGGGTTTTCCCATGCAACACCCATGATTTTTGACACTGCCCTAGATTTGCAACCTAGAGTAAATATGGAGCACTGCCAAAACTAACACCTTCCGAAAAGCAGGCATAATGAGGAGAAATGTTTACAGTTCTCCTAATTTATTCCTCTTTCCACGTGTGCAGCATTCTGCAGCACACATACAATGAGGAAAATACCTCCTTTGATTGTTTTTGTGCAGGAAGGAACATTCCTGCACAAAAACAATCATGCCAGCAACACAGACACCCTTGCACTATGGTTCAAGGGTGCCTATGAATATAGCACAATACAACGCAATGTATTACTTTGCGTGCTTTTACAACACAGTCGTTACAACGACCACGATGTTAGTACGCGATGCATTCACATCACAAGTCATTACAACAACTTGCAGTAGGGAGCGTGCTGGACTTAGGAATAGTATTATTTACTATTCCTACTCCAGTTTGCGCAACAGTAGGGATGGTGTTGGAATTAATTTCCAATACCTCAGCGTCCCCTACAGCAAGTCATTGTAATGACTTGCGATGTGATGCATCGCGTACTAACAACACGGTCGCTGTAACAACCGCGTTGTGATAGTACTGCAATGTAATGACAGCGTTGTAAATGCTGTTTCCCATGCCTGCGTATGCACTTGGCTGCAGTTTGTGCGCCGCACTGGCAGAAAGGACAGGAATGTGCCATATCTTGAAGATACAGGGCATTCCTGCCCTTTTCTTTTGACATAGGGCAACGCAGCTAGGAGGCTTGTGGCACTGCCCTCCGTAAACATATTGTAACTATCCCCTCCTATGTTTTATCAGTCTTACAAATACACACACAGCTGACAGAAAACAGTGGTGCCTATTTACAAGGAGCAAGCACTGCCACAGCATAATTTTTTTTAATGCAGCGGCGTTGCAATCAGTGCTCCACAATGCTCCAAATTTACAAACTGACACATTGGACCCAATGTGTCAGTTTGTAGAGGTCTGCTTCACATATAATGTATGCAGGGTAGGGGTTCCCATGTTTAAAGATACATAGAGCTGACACTGTGAAATTTACAACTTTTCACTGAGTCATTCAGTGACATGGCTGCTGTAAAATCCCCATGCCTCTCCAACCAGGAATAAGGATTGACACAGGGCTTTTAACATGGGAACTGTGTCAGTCTTACCACCAATTGCAGCAATGCAACACTTTAGTGCCAAAAGATGCATCAGCATTTCTGACAGATCCGTGAGTCTTTGACCCATGGAGCACTGTATTGTAAATACAGAGCATCCATGATCTCGTTAGGTCATTTGCGGAAGGCGCAAGAAATCTGACGCATCGATGTCGATGTGTCAGTTCGTGTAATATGTCCTAGTATTTTTTAAGTCTGGTGTTAGCCAAGACCTTTTAATCCTCTACTGTATGTAAACAATGAAGCCCAAAACATTTTACACTTGAAACTACTCGGTTTCAAACTTCTTATAATCTGACACTATTAAATGCAGATTGCATTTAGCACATTTCTAGCACTTACTTCTGTCATTACCCTGTTTCACCCTGCCTATATGTTAAAACATACATTGTCGACCTGGCCAAACCGATCTGCATCCTGCTATGGCATTTTAAATGCCTGCATTTCTTAACAAGCATTGTCAAAGACAATAGGATTTTGTTATCAGTGAAAGTACTTCTTGATTTATTCTTTGTAATTGTGTTAGACATGAGGTTAGATGAACTCGAGAATAATTTACTACTTGAATAATTTGATAAATGAGTTCATTGATTGAGTGAGTGAAGGATTGATTCCTTGGATGGATGATTGGATGGGAAAGTAAATAGATGGCTGACTGAATGAATGTGTGGGTGCATGAACAATGCGTGGGAGGCAAGAGCAGTGCGGGGAAGGAAAGGTAGGGTAGTCAACCTGGGGGAGTTAGGGGAGTTGTGTGAGAAATGAGCACTGTGTGGCTCAGGGACAGTGAATATTTGAGTCTTTAGGTGCCTGGATTAAGAGTGAGTACACTGATGGATGGCTAGATTCAGTGCCATCTTAATGCATGGGCACGCTGGGCAGTTGCTCAAGGGCCCCACGGGCATAGGGGCCCCATGCAGACCTGAATTTTACACTCATTTTCTGTTAAACATTTTAATTCCTATGAGTGGTTGTGTAGGCAGGGCCCACTGCACTGCTTTGCCCAGGGGCCTAAAATGCTGTTAAGACGGCTCTGACTAGATTTACGGGTAAGTGCATAGACGAAAGGTGCAAGGGTGCATTGTGGTATAAAAGACAGTTTATGGACTATGGGCAGTGAATGGCTGAGAAATTGAGTGCATGGATAGATGAATGAGTGAGGGACTGCATGGGTGTGATGAATGACTGCATGAATTAATGAATGGATAAGGGCAATTTTTGGAGAGAATGAGGGGACACGGAGAAGGGTAGTGGTAGGGGAGCACAGGTAGTATGAGAGCACTGGCAGAGTTGAGAAGCTAGGAGTGAGAGTGAAGTGAGTGCAGCTATGCTCGCTTGGAATCCAGCTGTGGGCAGATACAGTGCAGTGAGTGATGCATGACGACTAGAAATGGCACATTGACACTTTTGAAGCAATTAAAAGAATCAGCACAAACCAGATGCAGCCTGTCAGACTGTCCTTCCTTTCCATTTGAACCCTCTCTTAATAACCTTTTCTGTGATAGCCATGACCATGAAGTGTAATCTGACAAAAACCTTCACTTATCTTTGATAAGTTGCTGCACTCAGAAACAATATCATAAACCAAAGTATTACATGGCATATAAAAAAGTAGAGATTTACATTTTATGGTGCACAAGTAAACTGATGACATTGAGGTCCCTGGGTAGCCCCAGTGTCATAAAAAAAGCGGACTCACAAAACAAGATACCTTCTCAAGCACATTTGTCTAAGTTGAAAAATAAACATGGTGAAATTCTCTTGCGCAGCTTGCTTGTCTGCTCCAGTGTTTCTCGTATTTTTCGAATCCGACAACAAAACAAGATCCAGATTCAATAGGGAGGCAATGAAGGAATGCAGTGGTACCCAACAATCTCTTTTCAAATAAGATGGGGAAATGACCCTAAGATTCTCCCTTTCTCCAAAGTACAAGAAACACCATCCAATCCATGCCTGGTAGACCCCCAAATCACTGGGGTCGTAATGGGAAGGCTACCCTTGCAAAGAAAAAAGGACACCTGAACTTATGAATACAAGTGGGTAATCAACCGTAACCAGATAAAGCCCTAACCTTAATCATTGGTCCCCTCCTGTGCTTAACCGTCTTTGGGAATCTAACTGAAGTGTCGCTTATTTTCCAACTTTTATAAAAATACTTCTGTGGACTAGAGTTGTGCTGACAAGTTCTCATTTACTTGTAAGCCACGATAGTCTCCTCTCAGTCATGGGTGGTTGTTTTTCTAATGCTAAAAAGCGATTTGTTTCAAACGAACAGTGTCCCTCTCATATACTTATCATAAAAATAATTTTCAAAGAAGAATTGTGTGTATTCAACTCAATTCAATAATTTAAAGATCCATCCTGCACATATCTTAAACTAAAATTACTGAATAGATTTACACCAAATTTATCTCAGTTTTTTAATGATACACTGAGTTCACCTCCTATACCATAAACCCAGTAAATGCACGTTGGCGGTTGTCATCAAGGCCTGACTTTTGCCCCGTACGCAATCCCCTATAGGGCAAACTCCCACTGCAGTCAGCCTTTTATCATGCACATAAGAGAACAACCACAACACCTGGAATATGACCTGTGACCAGACCAGCACACAACTTCAAATGAGGCCAACCACTGCTGCATCAGCTGTTTGGTCATGCACATCAGGGGTTGGCCATGAGTCCTATGCCCAACCTACATGCTCCTTACCTCCAGGTGCCCAACTATCACACACCCAAACTACATTAATTTTCTTGCTGTGCTATTTCTTGGACTTGTACACAAATCTTGCACCCAACTCCATTTGCACCTCACTTGTGATGGGGCCCTGTATCCACTCCTAAATATAAAATCACTGCTCATTGGCTTGTGCAGCGGGGATTGACTAACCTCCTGTGCAACCAAAAAATGGTTTGTCACCTATAGGACGTTGAGTATACGCCCTCGCCAAAGGCCAGGCCCTGTGGACAGCTCCCTGATGTTGACAGCTGAAGACTGTGCACAGAAGGAGGTTGGCCACCCTCATGGTGGGGTGAGCATGTAGGGGTTGGTTTGGGCCAGACTTGGGCACAATCTCCCTCTGTGTATGGCTGAAGGCCATGAATAGTGGGGCATTGCCTCCTTAGAGGTTGGGTGCCTGCAGGGTGTTGGGTTCAGGGCTTGGCCTGAGTACAACCCTCTCGTGACACAGCACAGAAGAAGGCCATGAGAGTAAGGGGTGACTGCTTGTTTGGTGGGGTGGAATGAGTGTTGGGGCATTCACTGCAGGTCTTAGCTTGGGAAAGGTCCTGTGCATTGGAGTCAATCCCCCCACTGCTTGTGGCCAAAGACCATACACAACAGCAGATTGGCCACCCACAGGGGTGTTGTGCACAGTACAGAGGATGACTGGCTAGCTGAACTGGGGCAGGGGTTGGATGCAGAGTCCTCTCACATTTTAGACTCTGTCCCCAACTCCCTCACTGTGGACAGTTAGGGTTGGAGTATAGTAATAAGGAGGAAGCTTTGGGAAAATTATCAAAAGTGGTATCATGGTACTCCTGCATTACCAGAATGGGAGCCACCCCAGAAAAGATGGTTGAAGTAGGTATTTTGCCGGTATTTCAGGAGTACTGTGATACAAATATTGTTTATATAAAGACTGAAATAGAAATAGTATGGTTAGTAGTAAAAATAGGATGGCGGGTGAGGTGAATGGGGGGCAGTTGGGTGCATGCCAGGCACCAGGCCAAGCAGCCAATCACCTGCTGTACACAGTGAAAGAGATTTTGTAGCTTTGTGGGGTTGGCCACAGGGCCTGACCTTTTAAGGCCAACCCTCTGACGTGCATGGCTGAAGGCTGTGTGATGCGGGGATCAGCAGTCCTCTAGGAACTAGGCACATGGTGTCACAACAAGTGGGGTTTGCTGCTTGGGGTGGCGTGTATGTGGGAAGATGGGGATGTTGGGTGCAGGGCCTGGCCTGAGGCCGGGTACTGTAGCCAACGTCCTACTGCACACAGGCCAACACCATGTGCACCTGAGGTTTGCCCCCCCCACATGCAGATTGTAAAAGGTGCAGTGGAGGGTTTTCTGGTGTGGGGGTATTGGGTGTGGCGGTTGGGTACCTCTTTATTTTCCTTTCTTACATCCTGAGAAAGAAATGAAAGCTTAACCAATGTGGAACACTATGAAAACACTCTTCTGAAAGTGTCAGAAAAGGGGTCTGCTGCTAGGCCTATCATAAGTGTGAGATTAATCTTTAGAAACTAGATTGAAAGCTCACTTTGCAGATTAGTCGTCCAGTGAACATGACTGTGGTACAGCAGTAAAATATCTGAATAAGTAGAAAAACGTATTTAACCCAGGCAAAATTATGTGGGATACACTGTTAATAACCCATGAAAACATGGAAAATGAAGTCTTCAAATAGGCCGGAAAAGTACTTCAAATCTTTAAATGTAGAAAAAGCTGTAGAGCCTTAACTTTCTATAGTCCCCGTGATGACTTGAGTAGGTGAGAAAGAGTAATCCCATTTCACGCTCAAGTAACTCACCTGTGCTTCGTAATATATCAGTGCGTAAAGTCATAATCAAGCAGTGCTCACCAGTAGAGGCCTTAAAGGACACTGAATTGTAGAAAGCCAATATTGAATACAAGTATGATGCAGCTGTCACATTTAAGATCTTCAAATATCTTTCTTGCATCATGAGAAAGAAACTGAAGATCAACCCACACAGAATCCTTTGGAAACACCCTTGAGAAAGTGGCCTAAAAATGAGTTGCTGGTAGGTGTACTGAAAGGGTGACATTTGCCTTTTGAAAGTGGACTTAAAAGTCATTTGCAGCTTACTCATCCACTGAACATGACTGAGGTACACAAATACATATCTCAACAAGTCGAAACAGTGGTTGAGCCTCAGAAAAAGTATGTGGGATACTCAGTTATTAACCTGTGAAAGCATACAAAATGAAGTCAGAAGTAGGCCTAAAAAGTCCTTAAAACTATTTAATCTGTATAAAGTTGCATAGCTTAATTTATTGGGATGTGCTTGATGACTGGAGTAGGTGTAAAAAGAAAATCTAAACTCAAACTGAAGTAACTTACCCATACTTCTTAATACATTCACCTGAAAACTCATAATTAAAAAGTACACACCAGCAAACGCCTTGAGGTAGAAAACTGGCAATGTAGAAAGGTTACAGGGCCTGACCTCTTGTGGGTCAACCCCCTGACTTGCAAGGCTGAAAACTGTGTGTAGCAGGGGTTTGGCAGTCCTTAAGGGACTGGGCACAGGGAGTCCCAGCGGGGGGTTTACTGCCTGTGACGTGCCGTGGACGTGGGGAGGTGAGATATTGGATACAGGTCCTGGCATGAGGCCAGGCTTTGCAGCCAACTCTCCACTGCGCACAGTGCAACAGGGGTTAGACAACCCCAGGATGGTGGTGCATAGTGTAGTGGAGGGTTTTCTGATGTGGGGGTGTTTGGCGTGGGGGTTGTGTGCCGGGACTGATCATAAACATCTTTATTGCCCCCGCTTACATCCTGAGAAAAAAAGCCTTAAACAACATGAAACCATGAGACACCCTTCCGAAAGTGTCCAAAAAATGGTCTGCTGTTAGGCCTGCCGAAGGTGTGAGATTCATCATTCGCAACAGGATTGAAAGCTGACTTTGCAGATTAGTCATCCAGTGAACATGACTGTGGTATAAAATTAAAATAGCTGAATAAGTGGAAAAATTAGTTTAACTCAGGGAAAGTATGTGGCATATTCTGTTAGTCACTCATGAAAACATGGAAAATTAAGTTTGAAAGTAGGCCCAAAAAGTACTTAACGACTTTAAATCGATAAACAGCTGTAGACGCGCTATAGTCCAAGTGATGACTTGAGTAAGTGGTAAAGAGAAATCCAATCCTATTTCAAACTCAATTAACTTGACTGTGCTTCTTAATATTTCAGTGCGAAAAGTGATAATCAAGCAGTGGACACCAGTATAGGTCTTAAAGGAAACTGTGTATTGTAGAAAGTCGATACTGAATACAAGTATGATGCGGCTCCCACGTTTAAGATCTTCAAACATTGTTACTATCCTTGCATTATGAGAAAGAAATTGAAGTTCAATCCACACAGAACCCTTTGGAAACACCCTTCAGAAAGTGGCCAAAATTTTGACTGCTTGTAGGTGTACTGAAGGGGTAATATATGCACCTTTATAAAGTGGACTAAAAAGGTGCTTTGCAGCTTACTCTTCCACTAGACATGACTCAGTTATACAAGTACAATATCTCAGAAAGTAGAAACAGTGGTTGAGTCCCAGAAAATATATGTGGAATACTCCTTTAAAACCCTGTGAAAACATATAAAAGGAAGTTGAGAAGGAGGCCTGAAAGTTCCTTAAAACTAGTTAATCTGCCTAGTTTACCTTCTTGTGGCATGCATGATGACTGGAGTAGGTGACAAAAGAAAATCTAATGGAAGTAACTTGCTCCTGCTTCTTAATGTATTCATCTGAAAACTTTCAGTTCCAGGTCATGCCCTTTGGGTTGCAGAACAACCCTGCCACGTTCCAGAGGTTGGTCAACCCACTCCTGTCTGGGTTGGAGAACTTCAGTGCCGCATAGATAAATGAAATTGCAGTCTTCAACTCTAGCAGGGAGGACCACATGTGCCATCTCAGGGAAGTGCTTCAGGCTCTGCAGAATGCAGGCCTGACTATCAAGACCAGTAGGAGCCAGATAGGGCAGGGCTCAGTGGTCCACTTTGGTCACCAAGTGGTAGGTGGCAAGCTGCAGTCCTTCCCAGGCCAAAATTGAAACCATTCTGGCTTAGGAACCCTCCACGACCCAAACAGATGTGAGAGCCTTCGTAGGCCTCACTGGATACTGCAGGAGATTTGTCAAGGGATATGGCATCATTGTTGCCCCCTTGAGAGAGTTGAAATCCAGGAAACTGTCAGAAATTCGACTGGCGTAAGGGGGGACTGTCTCTATATACATCACGTAGTCTAAAAGTTATTATTGAACCACAACATTTTCAGGAGAACTGGTTGCTCAGATTCAAAATTAATCCGTGGAGACATCAGTGCCCTCTGTTATTTCCTAATGCCTAAATTAACCCGATCCCTCAAACAAAACCGTTCAGTTAAACCGACTATTTACAGTTCTGCAAGACCTGGCCGGGGACTTTCCGCACTCAGATTGTCTCCTCACGGGGGACTTCAACACCAACCTCTTTCAAGGGACCGCGGAGGATTCAGAAAGTCTCCTTTTATTCCCTCCACTAGAATTGAAGGCACAGGTTAAATCTAAATTCCAACTGTGTTGCAGCCTGGGGAACACTGGATCCTCCAACTTTACAGTGCGGGTTTCATTGCAATGATTGATAAACTCCCACAGGACATTCCGCCAAACTGGTTGTGGACAAACGGCCAAAAGCGTTCCTACATAGACTATATTATCTGCAACTCCAAACTGTTACCATCCATAGAAAACTACAGCAGCATAGCGCACTCTGAGAGCGATCACCGCCCACAAGTTATCACTATTGCTCCAAATTCAGCTTATCACGATCCAGCCAAAATTACATACCAAGGAGTCCACTCCAAAAATCTAAAACAATTAAGATGAAATGATGATATCAGTTCAAAGATCATGAAAGAGTCTGAGCAACTCATCATAGGTTGTAATCCGTGGATTGTTTCTCCAATAACTGACTGGAAAAATATTTGCTCTCAAATTTTAAGTTAATTTGAAACACTGCTGAAACATTCTGTTGGCCATAGTAACAAACAGAACCCTATTTCAACTCAAACAATTGTGCTAAAGAAAATCAGAAATGTCACCCTTAGGGCAGCTAAAAGGCATCCTGAATCCAAAAAGCTATTGACCAACTACAAAATTGCTCAGAATAATTACATAAAGGCATACCAAAACGACAAACAACATCACCTCCAACAATTTTAGCCGGAACCCAAGAAACTTTTGGGCACTAGTAAACAGGCAAACTAAAAACACCTGCCAGGGGAGTGTAAAAATCACAGAGCAAGAATAAGTAACATTCCTGACCAGACATTTCCAGGAGGATGAGAGAACTGAATATATATTGATTAACAATTCTACACTTCCTAAAGCAGTCCACAGGGAAATTCTGGTCCAGCCGCAAGGCTTGCTGCAACCTTTAGGCGAGGAAATTTCTATCACTCCAATATGGCTGGTCAAAATATTAACCAAAGCAAGATCTGACAGAGCGCCTGGCCCAAACGGCCTGCCACAGGCCCTGCTTAAATCAAACATTCCTTTTTGGTCAAAACAGCTAGCTAGCCTTTTTGATTATACCTTACGGAGCTCAACTATACCTGACTCATGGAGCTGGGTGATGATTTACCCGGTTCACAAGTCTGGCGTGCATTCAGCCCCAAGAAACTACAGGCTGATAGCCTTATTGGATAACAAGGCAAAGTTCTTTGCCAGACTCTTACTCCAAGACCTGAGATGTTGGGCTGACTCAAAAGGACTGATCCCTAAAAATCAAACAGGCTTTGTGGCAAACTCAGGTACATTGTCCAACCTTCTAGCTTTAGCAATACTCACCCATAAAGCAAATGTATCCTCTACGGTGTTTTTTTGCTGCTTTGTAGAATTTAAAGCAGCTTTCGACCATGTGCCAACAGAGGCTCTTTTGGCCAAATTAATGAAACAAGGAATACCGGCCAAACTTCTGCAGCCAATCGTCCAGCTGCATACCAATACCTGGATTCAAGTCAGCTTGTCACTGGCTCTCATCTATCTAGGTAAAATACAGACGTGGAGAGGAGTTAAACAGGGATGTGTGTTAGCTTCCTTGCTCTTCAACCTGTTCTTAGCTGATCTCTCAGAAGAGCTAGACGCAATAAATAGCCATTCCCCCAAGATCAGTGATGCTCAGATCAGCAATCTCCTATATGCCGATGACCTTGCTCTTCTCAGTCTCACGAGAGTTGGGCTGCAATGACTGCTAAATAAATTGATCAGCTACACCACCACAAATACCTTGGGCCCGATTCACAGAACTAACTTAAGACAAAATCCTAAACTTACTACCATTTTGGTATTCACAGAAGGCACTTACTCATTTTGGTATTCACAGAAGGCACTTACTCATTTCGGTATTCACAGAAGTTAGGACTCCTAACTTTAGGACTCCTAAATGCCTTCTGTGAATACCGAAAGTCTTAAAATTAGGATTTTTCTCAGTTTAGTAGTAGTATAGTTAGGACTCCTAACTTTAAGTCTCCTAAATGCCTTCTGTTAATACCGAAAGTCTTAAAATTAGGATTTTTCTCAATTTAGTAGTCCTAAGTTTAGGACTCCTAACTTTAGGACTCCTAAATGCCTTCTGTGAATACCGAAAGTCTTAAAATTAGGATTTTTCTCAGTTTAGTAGTAGTATAGTTAGGCCTCCTAACTTTAGGACTCCTAAATGCCTTCTGTGAATACCGAAAGTCTTAAAATTAGGATTTTTCTCAGTTTAGTAGTAGTATAGTTAGGACTCCTAACTTTAAGACTCCTAAATGCCTTCTGTTAATACCGAAAGTCTTAAAATTAGGATTTTTCTCAATTTAGTAGTCCTAAATTTAGGACTCCTAACTTTAGGACTCCTAAATGCCTTCTGTGAATACCGAAAGTCTTAAAATTAGGATTTTTCTCAGTTTAGTAGTAGTATAGTTAGGACTCCTAACTTTAGGACTCCTAAATGCCTTCTGTGAATACCGAAAGTCTTAAAATTAGGATTTTTCTCAATTTAGTAGTCCTAAATTTAGGACTCCTAACTTTAGGACTCCTAAATGCCTTCTGTGAATACCGAAAGTCTTAAAATTAGGATTTTTCTCAGTTTAGTAGTAGTATAGTTAGGACTCCTAACTTTAGGACTCCTAAATGCCTTCTGTGAATACCGAAAGTCTTAAAATTAGGATTTTTCTCAATTTAGTAGTCCTAAATTTAGGACTCCTAAATGCCTTCTGTGAATACCGAAAGCCTTAAAATTAGGATTTTTCTCAGTTTCGTAGTTGTAAAGTTAGGAGTCCTAACCTTAGGACTCCTAAACTGAGAAAAATCCTAATTTTAAGGCTTTCGGTATTCACAGAAGGCATTTAGGAGTCCTAAAGTTAGGAGTCCTAACTATACTCCAACTAAACTGAGAAAAATCCTAATTTTAAGACTTTCGGTATTCACAGAAGGCATTTAGGAGTCCTAAAGTTAGGACTCCTAACTTCTGTGAATACCGAAATGAGTAAGTGCCTTCTGTGAATACCAAAATGAGTAAGTGCCTTCTGTGAATACCAAAATGGTAGTAAGTTTAGGATTTTGTCTTAAGTTAGTTCTGTGAATCGGGCCCCTTGGAGGTAAATCTAAAGAAAACTCAAGTGGTAATATTTGGCAGGAATTGTCATAGAGGCAGCGGCTGGTCGTACAACAACATCCAAATCTCTGTAGCAAAAACTTATAAATATCTGAGACTCAACATTGACTCTAGGGGCACCCTTGTCAAACATTCCAGTGAAATCACCATAAAAGGCACGGCTCTTCAAGTCAGTCTCTCTAAACTCTCCTAAAAGCTGACAGGCCAGAGGCTAGTTCCAATGCTGGAAGTTAAGCGAGGTAAGATAGGCTCCACTTTGTTGTGTGGCTTTGAAATATCCCTGGGCAAGCTCAGCACAGCATTAAACCAACATGAAACTAAAATCAACACTAGGGGATTTGTTTGCCAAAAACCTCATCCACAGTCCAGATTCGATTAGAGCTAGGTCTCCTTAACTACGAAATGCAAAGTGTAGGTGCTTTGTTTAACCTGTGCCACAAGTTAAGGCAGGCCAGAACTGTCTCCCTCGAGTCCCTGCTATGGTCAGACATTAGTTCTAATAACCCTGGTGGGTTCTTTAAGGCATGTATGCTGCAACTATCAGAAAGTGTACTGTGGAACCTTAATTCAAGGAAAAAAAGTTCAAATTAAGCATCAAGAAGCGTATCCAACTGTGCTTCTACTTGTCAGACAGGGCAATCCTTGCCAAATGCAAGCATGCATGGGCAGTAATCAACTCTTACCCGCTGGCCTCTCCATTGCCATACCTCGCTTGCACATATTCCCTGCAACTAAAACAGAGATTTTTGGCACATAGACTGGGCGAGTGGTGAGAATCCCAAACTGTAGATTTGGTCCATCTCCCTACAGGTAAATGGACTTTGCAGTGGAACACCGCCCTGAATGAGACCATGCAAATGCAGACGGTTTCTCCAGGTTCCTCTGCCTTAGTGAAAAGAACTCCCGAGGGGTTGAGTAGCTCTTCCCCTTTCAGCTGGAGAGGACACATGTTAGACCTGGCATCTTGGTGTGGTTCCTACTGACTATTTGCCTTCTGACCTCCTGTTTTGCTGACTTCATTTCTGCTAGCTTTAGGACTTTGGGCACTTCACCAGTGCTAAAGTACATGTGCTTTCTACTTAATCCACAATTGGCATATTTAATTTAATTATAAGTCCCTAGTCAAGTGCATTACCTGTTCCCAGGGCCTGTAAATTAAATGCTAGTATTGGGCCTGCAACACTGATTGTGCCACCCACTTCAGTAGCCCTTTAAACATGTCTCAGGCCTGCCATTGCAGAGTCTGTGGGTACAGTTTCAAACGTCCATGTCGAGCTGGCAAATTAACACTCTTGCCAGGCCCAAACCTTCCTTTTTTAAACATATAAGTCATCCCTAAATTGGCCTTGGATAGGCCCAAGAGTAGGGTGCAGTGTATTTAAAACGCTGGACAGGTAGTGTCAACTTTTACCTGTTTAAGTAGTGAACAACTTTTACATTTGTTTTTCAATACTGCCAGGCCTATCTCTCCCATAGATTAACATTGGTATTACCTTATTACATCTTATAAGTGTAATATCCAATTGAGAAGGGATGGGACCCCTAACTTTAGTGTCTCTAGAATCACAATTTAAAATCCTAACTTATGATGAAGTTAGATTTTAAATTGTAATTCTGAAAATTTCACTTTTAGATAGTTGTCATTTCCTTACTTTAGCCATTTGGTGCCTTCTGTCTGTCTCTCTATGCACGTCTGGTTTTGGTGACAGCTGGGCTTTGTGCATTCCCACCAGATAGCCAGACATAAAGGGAGCATAGATATTACTGATGGGCTATCCACATCCTGATGGGACGTCCTGGGCAGGATGGGGGAGAGGAGCTGAATGAGATGTGCCTATACCTGCACAAAGGGCTGCATATCCCCCTGTAGTGATTCTGGAGCCAGGAAGAGGAAGGACAAATACCTTGTGGACTTTAGAGGCCTCTCTTTGAAGTCTCTCCCACTTCAAAGGCACAACTGTGGATATGTGCTGCAACCCTGACACCACCAACTCAGCTCACATCTGGACCTAAGGATATTCTACTAGGGAGAAGGACTGATGTGCTGCTGAAAGGACTTTAATTCTGCTGGACTCTGCAGCACTTTGCTAGAGTCCTGCTCTGCTATGCCTGCCCTGCTGCCCTCCTTGCCTGGAAGTTGGAAGGACTGGATCTGCATCTCTACACCCCAGAACCAAAGTGACTCTAAGGGCTTGCTAGCTTGCCTCCTGTCCTGAAGTCTCAGGGACATCAAAGACTTCCAACAACCCTGCTACAGCACCTGGACTCTGCCAGGTGGTGCCAATCCTGTCCTGGGCCCTTGGAAGTGGGTTTTCTGTTCTGTAGCCACCAAAATCCATGCATCATCATCATTGTGCCAGTCAGAACCGATGCATCTCCCCTTGACACATCGCCAATACTTCCAAGGACAAAGGCATCGTATCACTGGCTGTGCGGCTCCATGACGATGCATCAAATACATCTGAAGGATCTGACGACAACGCATTTCGATTTGCTCAGCTCAGAACCAACACATCACCTAGATCCAGAGGAATCGACTATGATGGATCACCTCCTTTGCTCCATGCATCGGGCCTCGGCGATGGTGCAAGAAGGTACTTTTTCAGTGGGACAAGGTTGGTCCCTGTATCTGACCTGCACAGTCGGCCTGAACTTTTGTATTTGATGCGACCTGATAGCCCCGGTAGGCCCATTATGCTTTTAAGCACTACACTTGCAGATGTTCTTTAAAAATTATAACTCCAGTTCTTTTTGTCGTTTGGTCTCGTTTTGTTCATTAAATGAAGCTCTATGTTTCCATCCTGGTTATTCTTGTGTGGTGTTTTCACTGTTTTACTGTTTTAAGTGTTGCACAAATACTTTACATAGTGCCTCTTACGTTAAAGCTGACTGCTCTCTGTCAGGCTACCAGAGAGTGAGCACAGGTTAATTTAGGGTGTGTATCTGGCTTACCCTGGCTAGGATTGGTGTTCCTGTTTGGTCAGGGTGCATAACTCAGCCAACAAGAAACCCAATTTTTAACATTAGGTATGAGGTAGGTCTAAAATTTCACATTTAAAGACACCTTTACTTTCCTCTCTTACATCCTGCGAAAGAAAATGGATCTCAACCTGTGTTAAAACCCTTGGACATACTCCTCATAAAAGGGGTGAGATTTATATTTAGAAACTGGACTGAAAAATTTTGCACCTCATTCGCCCACTGAACAAAAGTGCGCTATAGAAATAGAAATAGAAAACCAGTTTAATCTGGAGAAAATAATGTTGAGTACTCCATTGCTGAAATGTGAATGAAAGAAAAAGGAAGTCTGAAACTGGGCGAGAAAAGTGCAGAAAATCACTAAATGTGTAAACAGATCTTGAAGTTTAACAGCTTGTGATTTTCATGATGAGTGGAGTATGCAACACAGGAAAATCCAGACTTTGAGTCAAGTAGTTTGCTTTTGCTTCCTAACAGATCCATCTGAAAACTCATAATCAAACAGAGCGGGTGTAAGTTAGTGGCACCGATCCCAGTCCACCAGTATATCATTAGATAAGGATGTGAATCAAAACCCATGAGTCATTATATAAAAATGTCCAGGCACTATCCATGGAATGCCGTCTTGACACAAAATAATGCAAAGTTGTGTATGCCAATACTCTGTATTATTTTGGGCAACTATGCCATCATTATCTTGGTTTGTGTAAAATTAAAATTAAACAATATTTTGCATCTTGTTTGTGGCTCATGTTTTTACTGTGCACAAGACGGTGTCTAAGAACATCAATTTTGCTCTTAAAACTCTAATAACAGAGTTTAGAACATTCCAATTGTAAGAGTTGCATTGAACGCAATTGATCAGCGACATTGTGGTACAGACCAGCTGTGTTCAATATTACAATGTCCTAATCCACAGCCTCTGCCTCTCTCTTTCTAATGCCTCATAGGGATATGTGGATTTCCCAGGTGAGGAAAGAGTCAGAGACCCTTACCCCCTCTGTCATCTTAATAGTCCGCGTCATTGTAGCATCAAGAGGAGGGGGGGGAAGTCCGCTCTTCCTACATCACCACGAGGGTCTCTTAAACGATGAAAAACAGAATTAGTGTATGTGTGTGTGTTAGTAACTGCTATGCGCACAAAGGAAAACCTGTGAAACAGACTCAATCCTTGGATACGTAAGAAGTTGTATACCTGAGTCTCCCAGTAAACCTTTTTAATTAGGACATTTTGCCCTCATGGCATGGAATGTTCTAATAGCCCTATAGCTGCCATAGTTGGATATACTGGCCATTAAATGTCTGCTCACTTGTTATAGGTACTTGCATTCAGCTTGGGTTTATAACTCAGGATCAGGCCTTTAATAACGGGTATAGCCTAGTATAACAGGCTATAAGTCTATATTAGGATATTGTGTCCTCAAGGGGCAGAATATTTTAACAGTGTTATAGCCTGATGTCTATTGCAGCCATTAAAGTCCCACTCCCTTGTTGTAGACCTTTCCTTTTAGCTTAGGCCTATCACACTAGAATGGGTCAGTTTTGTATTGAAAAATTGCCAGACCACAGACTCAAGACTGGTCCTGATGCCTTCCTCCTGCCCATCCATGTCCTGAGGTGGTTTTCTGAGTTTAATTCCCAAAAAAGAAAAACATTTTTTTTTAAATCACAGAGGGCAGCAGGTCTAATTAATAAAAAAGAGATGCCAAATGACTGTCAAGAGGGAGGAGGTAGTTCAATGTACAAGAATACAGCAATGAAACCCAGAGAAAAGTGACTTTATAAAAATACACAGGTACCATTCACAGGGAGCTTGGTAATGCCACACCTTAAAATGCAGAAATGTCACTAAAAAGTACAAAATGTCTTGCTTATTTGTGCCTGTGAGGAACCCCCTAAGCCCAAAGTCTAAATAAAATGATTCTTTAATAGTAAACACAACTTTTTTTAAATACATCTGGGTTATGTGGTACTCCTGTGGTATCCAGTGAAAGAAGTAAAGACTAGACCTAGGCAAATTTCAATTTGTCAGAATAATTTGCACAATTTTGCTTATTTTGCATTTCACTTACTAAGCAATATCCCCAAAACGTAGCCAGTACACCACTTTGCCTAATTATGCACTAATCATGGTAATAATTTACAACGAATGCACGTCAATAAAAGTACACAATATTCTGTCGTTTACAATGCTTCATTTAAATGCATCCTTGCACCAAAAGTTGACATGATGACGCATTTCGAGCTAAAATATAGTGTAAAATAACACATTTGCATTTCACATAAATTCATGTTATTTTGCATAATGTTGCCGAAATTATGTGCAATTGCACGAAGGAAAATTGCTTGAATTTTGCAAGCCCCTAGTGAAAACCCCATCTAAGTAACGTGACACTTCTTCATTGGTTCAATGGGTCCAGCGGGAGTTTAGTGATACCTTATCAAAGGTGAAAAAAAACATGAAAGGAGCCATTTGATTGTCCAGAAAGTTTAAAGGACTTAAAAGAAGTAATTTGTCAATGTTCTTTCACAGAAGCACCTAGAAAGAAATACAATCTAGTTCCTTCATGCAATCTAGAGAAGTAAACAATCTTTGATGAACAGAAGGGAACTAATCCAGGATGGAAGGGGAGGCTCTAACAACAGTGTCTTGGCTGGTGATACAGAGGAAGGTCCTGGTGGCTGGAGATTGGATGGAAGGGTTTGGAAGGTTTGGCTCCAGAGTCAATAAATACAGTAGTTGCCAGATATCTTTGGGTGGGGGGTTGCGATGTGGTATAGAGCTCGCTGGTTAGATCGCAATATGTCATACTTCTGAACCAGGCCTCAGTAGTGTGTTCGAATGCATTGCCCCAATAAGTAGGGAGGGATCAAGAACCAGCGAAGTCATGAGAGTATAAAAGACCAGCTAACCAATATGCAGTATTATTGGGGCAGGTCCATGTTATATGTGCAAAGTCTGAATTCGGGAATTTACATTGAGGGCAGAGGGAGGATCTGGAGAAGTCAATTTTGGCCAGGCTGGCAGGCGTGGTGTAAGTTCTATGCAAAAATTGAAAATGGAGTTGTTCATGATGGTGGTTGGGGGATATCAGTTTAGTAAACTCAATCTCCATTGGTGAGGGTTTGGCCAAGGTCCTGCTTCCATTGCCGTCGGGTTTTGCTATCTAGAATGTGTTTAGGAGCCATGCTGGCGCGGTAAAGCCTAGGGACCAAGTGTATCCCATCAGGGTCTGTGATTAGTCAAGTAAGGGGTGTGAAGTCCTCAGGTGCCAGTGGATAAGAGTAAAAACAAGAGCATGTCATCCCAAATAATCATCGGAAGATGAATTGATCCATATATGCGGCATCTGAAATAGTGTGGTCTGTGGTGAAGAATATACGGGAATAAGTCGCCGAACACGTTGAGCTCGTGTCTGGTCAGTGTACACTGTACTAGTTTTTTTAAGTGTAAAAGGTAACCAGGAATTTTGGGAAAGGTGAAGTGCAGAGGAATATAGAAGGTCAAAGTGCATTACGCTCCTAAGCTTTCGGAGGACCCAACATGTTGTGGATAAGGTCTGTGTGTCTGAAGAATCAAGTTTAAGGTCTTGTGGTAATAAAGCAGCCAGAGAAGTAGGGTGTGCTAGATAGGGCTCAGGTTCAGCATATCTTAGGCAGGCATGTGGGTGATAGCAATGGTGGGCAAATTGAGACTGTGCGACCAACATTTTATTTTTTAATTGGGTACGACGAAGCCTCGTTCATAAGGGGGGACAACGGTATCCCAAGCAACCCAAGGTTGAAGGCCAGCCCAGATCAGGCATATTATTAGACTGCCTGTCGTTGGAAATGCCCAATTTTTTGGGCGGGTGTACACTCCAATGGGGTTTAGACCCTTGATACCCTAATTGTAAATAAGTTGACGGTGAAGTAGGTTTGGGGAAGACACACCTACTTCACCTTCAACCTAAGCATTAATAGACTGCATAGGGAAACAAAATAGGAGGTTGTCAGAGGGATGATTATATTTTAAAAAGATACAGAAAGAGGGGGAGAACAATCATCTTTATAATGGCTTTGTAGCCTGCAATGGTTAGGGGAAGTTGTATAAAACGTTCAATATGTTCAGTTAATTTGCCTATGGCAGGGCCGTAACTAAGGCAGATAACTTGTTCTTTATCTCTGTGCAGGACTATACCCAAATATTTTGTGGAGTCCATACACCATGTGAGAGGGTAGTCACAGCAAGGAGGGCTAGTAATATCAGTAAGAAAAAAAATGTTTGGACTTCGTTCAATTAATGTGTAGTCCAGAAATACCACCAAATTTAATAATCTCACAAATGGGGGGGGAGTACATTTTTCGAGGGGTTTCTGATGAACAATAAGATGTCCTCGGCATACATAGATACGAGAAGTGGTCCAGGCTTAAAATAGAGACCCCGATGTGAGGAGAGGAGTTGGCCTAACGGCTAGGGCGGTCGACCTCAAATCTGGGGAACCGGGTTCGAGAACTGGCAATTACGCTGAACATCCTATGATTCTGAGCAAATCACTCAATCTCCCCGTGCCTAGCAAAAATGAATGTGTCCTCATGTAACGCAACTGGTGCTATGATACCCGATACCTTCGGGTCAAGTTCGCACTATATAAAACACCGTAAAAAAAAACAAAAAAAGAAAATGTCTTTCTTGGAGATGGCAAACCAAAGGGTCCATAGCAAAAATGAACAGTAAGGGTGAAAGGCGACATCCCTGCCTGGTGCCTCTAGCTACATACCAAATCAGATAAGGAGCCATTGACCTGTATACAGGCAGTAGGTGCTGAATATAAAAGGGAGACTAGAGCAATAAACTGTGTGGGAATGTCAAGTGGCATAGAGAAATAGCCATTCCAGAGAATCAAAGGCTTCCTCCGCATCAAGAAGGGCAACTATAGTGGGCGTACCTGGGGAGATCCGGTTCAAAACTGAGAATATAGTACGTAAGTTAAACGAAGTGGATCTATGGGGTAAAAATCCAGTTTTAATGGGAGAGATGATTTGTTCAAGCACCAGCAATAGTGTATTAGCCATTGCTATGGCCAAAATGTTACTGTCAAAATTAAGCAAGGACAAGGCCTATAGGACGTACAAAGGGTAGGGTCCTTGCTGGGTCTGAGCAGCAAATAAATCGCTGCCTTTCTCATAGTAGGAGGAAGAGTCCCTTTAATCCAGAGCTTTGGCATAGACATCTAGTAAATGGGTTTGAAGATACCTTTAAACACTTTCTAAAAAGCATTGTTGAGGCCTTCAAGGCCAGGGGACTTAGAGCCATCTAAAGCTGTAGCACTCTCCTGGGCCGTGAAGGGTTCAGCTAAAAATTGGGATTGACCAGTAGTGAGCCAGACCTTGGCTATTTCTTCAAAATAAGCCAGCTGCAATGTATCATCCAAATCGAGGTGTGTGGTGTATAAAGAATTATAAAATTAGACTAACTCTTGAATAATATCTTCATTTGCAGTGAAATGGGTGCCATTGTCAAGGCAAAGTTTAGTAATGCATCCCTGACCCCATGGGGGGTGTAGGAGATGGGCTGGAGTGCGGGCAGGCCACTTACCTTCACCATAACGGCGAGCAGTTGCATATTTACCAAGGTATGCTATCTCTCTCTCTTCAAGGCCCTAAAACTCTGCCAATAATATTGCTCATCTGTGTAAGTAGGTGGGACTAGAGTTGGAAGAATGTGTCCTATCGAGATTCACAAGTTCAGCCTCCATCCAAAACATACTGTTCCGTAGGTCCCGGAGGAGGCCGGTATGTTTTGAGATGCAGAACCAATGGATATACGCCTTGAAGGTGTCCCATAAAATGGGATGAGTATCGACGGAGCCATTATTTAGCATAGCGTATTCAAGGATTGAATCTCGTAGTTCTGAATAAAAGACAGCATCAAGCAAGGTAGTGAAGGGGAGGGACCACCGGTGCTCCGAACCCCCACAATATGGTAGTCTGAGATTCAGTCTAAGTGGAGCATGGTCTGACAGTGTACGTGGCAATATCTGTATAGTTTGTATCCACGGGCTAATAGTTTTGAATAGGTAGCAAATGTCTAGTCGGGTCCATACTGCATGTGGGGTGGAATAAAAGGTATACCCAAGAATGTTGTGTTGGTGAATACACTGACAGTAATTGAGGCTGTACGTGTTTGTGATGTCAAGGAGGGTGCACAGTGATTGGAGTTTGCGACAGGGGCAGAGGCTAGTTGTGTCTCGCCAGGGATTGACTATTAAATTTAAATCACCTCCCAGTAGCATGATGTCAGTGTCAAACATCCGAAAAGAGCAGCTAGCTCTTGATAAAAGAAGGGATCATCCATGCTAGGGGCATAGACATTCAGTAGAAGAAACTTCCTCACCAATAGGGTTCCTGTGAATAAGATGTAGCGGCCATGAGTATTAGTTATGGTAACATGGTGATGAAAGGGAAGATTTGTATGAATGAGGATACACACTTCACAGGAATAAGAACTGTAGGTGGCAAAGTATCTACGGTTTCGTCAGAATACAGCAAAGCAGGGTGAGGGTTGAGGGGGAATATGTGTTTCTTGCAAAAAATCTACTGTTATTCCGTGTTGATTTAGATATGATAACAACAGTAATTATCATGCGTGCCAAAGTCATACACGTAAAACCATAATTGGTTTGCTCAGCCAGGTAAAAGAAAGAAAAATGAAAAACAGAAACTAAAATCTAAATAAACCGATGAGACCCACCCCCCACCCACACCTGATATAAAAGAACCAGTAAATCGACAAACGTAAAAGCAATGCAATCATAGTCAATTCCCTTACTGAAACATACAAATTGAAGTTTAGTCTAAGAGATAATAAAGTTACTAGAGAGTAATTTGCAACAGGGGAGTGGGATGATTGGAGAGCCACGGGCTGTCATTATAGGACAATTATTATTGTAAAGACGAGAACCCTCACTCACCCAGAGGTGACATGCTTCATCATTGGGTTCCCTCTTACACACTGTGACTGCAAGGTACACAGTGTGGGCTACAACTCTCCCACAGGAGAGGAGCGAGAGGTGTTTTAATCATCCAATGGTGGTGAGAGTGAGGGGCAGAGTGCGAAAAAATATACTCATAAACATTGAATTAAAACTATTTCATAGGAGGACAAAAAACTTTAATAGGTGTCCTTGAAGGATAGACATAAAAACAGTGTGAAGATAGGGGTATGGATGTTCCCTATTTAGATTAGGTCAACATGTGTCTGCCTTGATGACCAAAAGGTTTGTGGCATTCTTCAGGACCATGTCATGTCACTCTGCTATTATTTGTGAAAAAATAATGAATGTAAAAATGACCATACTTAATTGGATGGAAATAACCATAAACGAGCTGCAGTCTGGTCCGTATCCGGTAAAAATAGAATTAATTCTATCAATCAGAAATCATTGATCGCACCAAAACAACCAAAAACACCAGTGTGCATACCAGCTTGTTACACACGTGACAAAAAAAGGAAAAGGTTTGTGTCATTTAACACAATCTCACCGATACTAGACACCTCATCTGCCTCCGCCTTCAAATGGTCCTTTACACGTGGATCTCGAGAATCTAGAGGTGTAGTATGTGCACACATCATAAATTATTACACATAAAAATATCCTATCTCAATATCTATTCCTCCATATTGTCCTCTTGTCACATGGTCGAATAATTAACTAGGTAGTGCTCCCAGTATTGTGCGAGCTCTGTTGTTATAAACACGTACGTCACAGGTATGTCATTTCGCCAGTGTAAGTACCATCAATTGGCAACATATGATGGCACCTAGTATGGACTAAAGCATACTGCTTCTGACTTATGTGGTTCTTATTTCAGATGCACAGAAACCAGATCATAGGGGTGTGCCACCCATACAGTATAAGCAATAAGCACTTATAAGGGACACCGTCCTGCACATAAACAATCATTCCCCTCAATGCAGGCACCCTTGCACTATGGTGAAAGGGTGCCTGCGCTGGTGCAGGGCAGCTAAATTAGTGCCAGCGGTGGGGGAAATGCAAGGCTGCACAGTATTCTTATAAATACGGTGCAGGCCTGTGTTTCAGAAGTTGTTGAGCTCGGCGTTAAGCCAAGGAGGCTAATGCTGCGATCCGCCACTTCCATGTAAATATGCCCCTTGGTCTTTAATGCTTGGTAAAGCTTGCTATGGCAGTCTATAAAGCTATTAGAACATTCTGCTCCACAAGGATACAGCTGCCTCACACCATTCCCCAAAGCATGCTCACTTTGTTGATTGCGAATTTTCAGAGAGATGTGTTATGAAGCAGTGGCGAATTTCTTTACTTTGAATTGGACTTTCCTTTATCACCTACTCCACTCATCACACTGACCACAAGTAGTTAAAGCTCTTTAGCTTGTTTACACCTCAAATGATCTTCAGGTCTTTTCTGGATCACTTTTAGACTTAATTTGTCATGTTTTCATGGGTTACTAATACAATATTCTACAAACATTTCTCAGGGTTAAATTGCTGTTTCTACTTTTTGAGATAAAGAACTGGTAGACCTTGAGTGGATGAGTTAGACGCCAAGTGAATTTTTTTATGTTGTTTCTAAAGGTGAATTTCACAATCTTGGTAGGCCTAGATGTAGTCTTCTCTTTGAAATGTTTGTGGAGGTTGTTTCTAAGAAGTTGCATGTAGGTTGAGGTCCAATTTCATACTCGGGGTGTGAGAGAGGAAAGTATAGATATCTCTAGATGCAAAATTTTGCAAGTGCCTGACACCAAACTCCATAGAATGCTGGCATTGTAGAATGTGCACTTTCCCTCTTAAACCCTGTCCTGGTTTGATTGTAAGTTTTCAGACCGATGTGGTGGGAGACAAGTTAATTCACTTTCAGTTTGTCTTCTTTTTTGTCACCTATGTCAGTCGTTGCACAGACCACACGAAGTTAAAGCTCTACAGCTTTTTACACAGTAAATCATTTTCAATGTATTTTACCCTATTTTCAGACTTCATTTTGCATGTTTTAACGGGTTACTGATGGTGTATTCCACAGGTGATTAAACTTCTGTTTCTACTTCTTTAGGTGTATTATTAGTATATTGTTGTCATGCTACCTAGATGAGTAAGGTGTAAAACGTCTGTCAAACTTACAATGAATTAGTGCTAGCAGTTGTAGTCTAAGAACAATGCAGCATATCACAGCCAGACTTACATGTCCACCAGACAGGAGTCAAAGAGAAAGATTTTTAGGTTCTTTCTGTAAAAAGTTTCAGATGGACTAAGTCGCAAACTGAGAGAAAGAGCATTACACAACTTAGAATCAAGGAAAACAAAAGATCTTCCACCTCTCCTAGACTTGTGAATCCGAGGCAATTGGAAAAGTTTAAGGTTGTTGGATCTCAGCGATTTGACTTGAAGATAGGGCTTAAATCTCTTCCTCACATAAAGGGGATCTTTATCGTTGAAAGCCCTAAAGGCAAAAGTTACTGCCTTAAATTGGATCAGCTTGGTAAACAGTAGCCAATGAAGTGGGCGTATGTAGGGAGCCACCGAGACCCAAAGTCGAGCCTTAAAGATTAGGTGAGCAGTGGAATTCTGCACCATTTGCAGGCACTGAAATTGGTACGGTGGCAGACCCAAATGCAAACTGTTCTCATTATCCAATTTGAATGTTACCAGGGCATGAACGATTGAGTCTTTCGGTATTAGATGGAGCATCCTTTTTAGGGACCTAAGTGTGGCAAGGCATAGGACTCTGCCTCTGCCCTGCGTGAGCTATTTTAACTCATGTTTTGATGTTATTGCCAAATTGAATGTGATTCTTTATTTTAAAGCTTTAAAAGCTTTAAAGCTTACCTCTCACTTGGTAGCCAAGGCTTGCCCCCGCTACGCTGCCCAAGTGCCGATTTCACTTCCTAGTGAACGCCCATTAGGGGTGTCCAATCACAGAGGGCGGGAGGAGGAGCTAAGGCTGCAGTCTGCCATTTAATGCCGGTAGCATCGCTGGAGCGCAGCAGACGCGTGCTGTGGGTGCGCCAAAGGCAAGCCCATCTGTGCCCACCCACGGCTGTCCGGGCCAGTCACCATGCCCAATTTTTAAACTACACCTTGTCTGAGTTAAAGCTTCTACACTCCAAAAACTACCCTCTCAATCCCTCCCTTGGCCCAAAACTGGTCAGAGCAGGGATTATGGAATCTAGGGTCTCCTTCCTTGAACTTGATCAATCTTCCTCTGTCGCCGGAAACACCCAGAGACAGGATAATCACTGGACATTTGAACTAACAATCACATATCTAAAGACTTGCTCCCTGGTAAGACACAAACTAGATATATTTCACCTACTGGACTCAACTAACCCAGACATTCTTTTATTAACCAAAACTTGGCTCACACAGGAGTCCGCTCCCCAAGATTCTGGCCCCCCTCCCCTACAACTACTACATCCTTCAGGCAAACCGACCAGCTGAGAGAATTGGTGAGGGGTAGCCGCCATAATATGCCAGTTACTGAAATTCCCCACACTTACTAAGCTAGACATCACCTCAGTGGACAATCTAGTTATTAAACTGAACTCGGCTCTGGTACCCTTAATTTGTGTACTGCGATATAGGCCACCTCAGAGCATGCCCCTTTCTCCCCATATATTAGGTGAGCAGATGGCCAATCTAAAAATCAACCATGCAAAAATGTTGCTGATCAGTGACTTTAACTATTGTGCCAATAATGTGATGGGTGGACCACATTCTGCATAATTGACCTATCTACTTAGTGGGTTGAACCGTACTCAAGATGTGACATGCCCCACACACATCAAAGGACACACACTAGATCAAATTTGGACATCTAACCTTACAGTGTCTGCATTGACAGTGTCCCCCTGCACATGGTCACTTTCTAATAAAGTTTGTGTTTAACAATATAACTACATTCAAACCCCCAGTTAAAGGAGGGCTCATCGCAAGGAAATGGGACAGCATTGATAATAATACCTTCTGTAGTTCAATGGCGAACACTGTTCCCACTAATCAGCCATTCGTTAACCTAAGCGAGGAAAACATCAAAGCTTGGTTAACAGCAGCTAGTAACGAACATGGCCCTATCAGAATAATAAAAACAGCCAGACGTCATGAGGCTCACAGATGGTTCTCAGAAGATTTAACGACTCAAAAACTAGCTCTAGGCAAACTGAAAGGAAGTAGAGACGGAACTACTCCCCTGATATAAAAAATCCATCCTATCCAATAAAGCCACTTATTTCTCTTCAAAGATTCTGAACTCCACCAATAAATCAAAATAAATATTTGTAATTGTCAATGAGCTGTCCAATCCTGATAGTCACAATAAAATCTACCCTTCCCAGTCGCTCTGCAACTCCTTGAATACTTTTTTTATTGATAAAATCACTACGATTAAAACCAGCGTTCCTGCCAGCCGTGCTTATGAAGCATTACCAACGGGGCTGAGAAACCCCTGCTCCCTTCATCAATTCCCAGAAATTAGTAGAGAAGCCCTCTTGAAAATACTTTTCAAAGTTAAATCTGGATCCACCTTACATTTTTAAAGAAGTCTTCACTGCAAACCCTGACACTGCCCTCTCTCTTCTGAATGAGTCTTTAACACAGAGCCTTCAAAAAAGCTATCATAGTCCCCCTTTAAAAAAAAACTGGGTTAGACCCCCTCATCCCGATTAACTACCTTTGCTTCCCTTTCTGATCAAGGTATTGGAATCCCACATAGCAAATTGCCTCTGGTCATTCTTTGAACAGTCTCATTACCTTGATCCACCCCAAGCAGGGTTTCGTTCCTTTCACTCAACTAAGGCAGTAATGCTGACTGTGTTGGACGAACTTAGGAAGGTTGCTGACAAAGGCACCCCACAGGCTCTGGTGTTATTGGACTTATCTGTGTTATTTGACAGGGTTGACCATGGCATTTTATTGGACCGTACCAGGGCCGCAGGACTTTAGGGCTCGGCACTCAGCTGGATTACATCCTTCTTGGAGGACCGTTAGCAGTCTGTTCGCCTTTCCCACTTTACTGCACCAAATACGAAGCCAACCTGCAGAGTGCCACAGGGATATTTATTCATCACCGCACCTGTTCAATCTGTATCTACTCCCTCTGATTGTGTCCTTAAGAGAAAGAAATGTGAGCACATTCATTATGCAGATGATCTGCAACTAGAATTTACCATCGAAAACACGCCCGATTCCACGTTTGAATTCCAAGCCATCATGCTGCACATCCGCAACTGGATGAACAGCAACCATCTAAACTTAAATCCGGTTAAAACCAAGCTGATCCTGTTAGGTGGTGCTCGAAACCCTTGGAGCTCACACTTCTGGCCAGCTGAGCTGGGTTTTCCCCAATCTCATCTTCTGCAGCTAAGTGCCTCGGGATTACAATTAACTGTTACCTGTCCATGAAGTACCAGATTGGAATGGTAGTTTCTACCTGTTTCTTCCAATTGCGGAAGATAAGGAAAATCAGCAGTCTCCTCACTGGGGAAGCACTGATGCAGGCTGGTCTAGCCTTGGTTATTTTCCCACATAGACTACGCTAACTCACCATACTTCAGTCTACTGCGATATCTAGTCAAAAGACTGCAGCGTGTGCAGAATCAGGGCGCGATACTGATTTCCCATCAGCCCAGGTGGCAACATCCTTCCCCTATATGAGGAAGCTAGATTGGCTCCCTATATCACAACGCTGTGCTTTTAAAATCGGGTGCCTCATTTTTACATTTTTGCATGGCACCTGCCTGAAATTTGTCTCCAATCTTATTCAGAGACACTAACCCAACCGCAATTTGCGCTCAGCCCACATGAACCTCCTGGTCTCACCGTCTTATAAATCAAAGAGGCTAGGCGGCTGTAGGTTTGTGGTGCTGGCCCTCCGCTTCTGGAATGCCCTACCCCTCAACAGCAGATCCTGTACAGACCTTCTGAGATTCAGGAGACTTCTTAAGACATAGCTGTTTATTCAGGCATATGAATAACTCACCAGGACTCAGGCTACTCCTATTCATAGCGCAAAGAAACCGACCGGTGTATGTGCGTTCTACAGTTTTTTCTAACATACCATAACAAGGCAGGTGGCAGAAAAAGTCTTGATTTAAGGCTCGAATGGAGTTGCCTGGTACCCAACTCCAATACATGCTAACTTTGTAGAATGTGTAGTTCCCCTAGTTAAGGCCTATGCTGGTGTGCACTATTTGCCTATGAGTTTTTAGGCAGATGTGTTAGAAAGTTTGAGTGTGGATTTTCCTTTCTCAATTATTACAGTCATCACATAGGCCACAAGAAGTTAAAGCTGTACTGCCATTTACATATCAAATTTGAACCCTAGTTTCAGACTTAATTTTGCATATATTCACTGGTTACTAACAAAGTATTCCATATACTTTTCCCTGTGCTAAACTGTTCTTTCTGCTTCTTAGGATATAGTACTTGTTTGCTGCAGTCATGTTCAGTGGATGAGTAAGCTGCAAAGTCAGATTGCTGTCCACCTTCTAAAGGTTGATCTCCCCCCATCTAGTACCCCTAATAGCAAACCAAACCACTTTTTGGACACTTTATGTATGGCGTTTCCAAAGGGTTCTATGTGGATTGAACTTCATTACTTTTTTCAGATTAAAAAAGAGGAAAGTAAATTTTCTCAACTTGTAAAATTTGGAAGCTGCCTCATACGTCACTACAAAGCGAGTTGACTTTCAAGAAAGTGCAGTTTCTTATCTTAAGGCCTAAGTTGGTATGTACTGCTTGATTATGGACTTTCACATGGATATATTCGAAAGCTCAGGCACGTTTCTTTAATTTGAGTTTGGATTTCTCTTTGTCACCTACTCAAATCATCAGGCAGACCATAACAAGTTAGAGTTGTACTGTTGTTTATAGACTTAGGGCCTTATGTAGGTGGGCTGGCATTTACCACTTCATAAATACCGAATCATACCGATTCGGTATTTATGAAGTGGTAAATGCTATGTAGGTAATTGGTCGGTAAATATTACCGATTCGGAAAAATTCGGTAATTACCGAATCGGTATTTACCGATTCGGTAATGAGGCATACCTTCCCATTGATGGGAAGGTATGCCTCATTACCGAATCGGTAAATACCGATTCGGTAATGGGGGAGCACATGCAAGGGTGGCAGGGTGTCACATTGACACCCTGTTGCACCCCTGATTCGGCCATGTGTGCACATATGGCACACATACATGCCCTGAGGGCATGTGTGTCTGCCACATTGCACACATCTACGGGCAAAATATTGCATTTACACACATATTCGTCATTTACCACCAACTATTAGTTGGTGGTAAATAACGAATCCCCATACACACCACACAGTCCCCCTACATCTCATTTCTGTATTCGGAATTTACCGAATCGGTAAAATTACCGAATCGGTAATTTTACCGAATCGGTAATTTTACCGATTCGGTAAATTCCGAATACAGAAATTCTCCCCCTACATCTCAAAAGCCAAAATACCGGTCGGTAACGGTATAATTACCGAAAATCGGCCGTTACCGACCGGTATTTGGCTACCTACATGAGGCCCTAAATGATTTTACTAACTTTTCTGGCCTACCATCAGACTTAAATTCCACATTTTTAAAGGTTACTAATCAGTATTCCTCATACTTCTTCCTGGGCTACACTACTGTTTCTACTTCTTTAAATGTCGTACTTCTATACCTAAGTCCTGTTTGGTGCAAAACAAAGGTGCAAAGCCAGTTTTGAGTCCAGTTTCTACAGATAAATCGCAACACCTTCGGCGGGCATACCAGCAACCCACTTTTCAGGTACTTTCTCAAGGGTGTTTTGAAATGGTTTCCTGTTGGTTGAGCTCCAATTTCTTTCTCAGGGGCAACAGAGAAAAGTAAATATCTCTCACCATCCCAAATTTCAGAGCTGACTCATACTTGACTCATGATGACTTTCTACAATATGCAATTTCCTATCTTGAGACCTTTACTGGTGTGCAATGTTTGATTATTACTTTTCACATGGATATTAAGAAGCATAGGTGAGTTACTTGGGTTTCAGGAATAATTTCTCTTTCTCACTTACTACAGTCATCATTTGGATCACAAGAAGTTACAACTCTGTAAGGTGGAGACTCGGCACTCAGGGTGGGGATCTCCACCCATTGCAACAAGCAAGTAGAAGGAAGTCAGCCTTTCTGTTGTTATTCAGAACACCATCCTCTTCCATCCTGCTGTTCCTTGCAATATTCAAGGCTGACAAACTTGATGAGACGGCCCCTCCATTATAAACAGGAGATCATTAGTCAGGTGTTAGTCAACAAGTACCCTAAGCTTTAAGAGTGCCAAAGACCCAGCTCAGCAATGCAGTGTGCGCACAAACCTGGAAAGACATTGTGCCGTGCTGCAGTGCAGTGCCTGTCTACACCCGGCAGGGGAATCTGTGTCAAAAGTGCTGGAGGGCCTTTGTCAGTGAGCCTGAATTAAGGCCAAGGACATTATGTACTTGTCCTACCAGCCATGTTCTTGCCACCTCCACATGACACTCTTTATACCGGAGGATCCTGAAAGCTGCCTGGCTGACCCTTGATATTCAGCTGGAAGAGTTTGAGAAGCAGAGAGATTGCAAGTGTATCTTAGAAGTAACAATCACTTAAGAGCCCATTCATTTTAAAAGTGGTGTCCTGTCATGTGCTCACTGTGAACTTTGTCGTGACCTTCCATGTTGTATTTGTCATGTTATTTTGTGTTATCCAGTGTCTGAAAATGAAACATTCCTAACATACATGTTTAGCGTTTGTTTCATTTAGATGGACTATTCCTAAAATGTTGACATTAGGTAAATACTATTAACATACTCAAAAGTAAAAGTTAAAACACACAATATGCATTTGTAAACTGCAACATTTCGATTTTGCCAATTATAGTTTATGTGATGCTGACATTTACTTTACTTCCTGACCACAATATAATAGTTAGCATTTTTCTTCAAAGTTTACCAAAATATTTAATTAATACATACAAATGGGTAGAGCAATTCAACATCTTTTACTATGCTTTTTACCTATGCTTAAAAATTCTCTCCTCTCAGGTAACCAGCATTTGGAACCTATTGATAATTAAAAAAAAATTACATTTAAACAGAGTTTTTCAGACAAAGCTCTTACTATCACTTTGTCCTCCCTTGAATCGCTGATTCTGTGGATATTTTGAACATTTTCAATTTTAACTATATGTAATTACCAAGATTTGAGTATGAACCCAAAATATAGTAGCAACGTTGTTAGTGAGACCACAGCGTCAGCACTTTCAAAATGACTCGGTTTTTCCCTTTTAGCTAAAGTTATGAATACAAGCATTATTGACCAAATTTTTAATCACATAACTTTCAGTAGGGGTGGGCGATACATTCCCCTCCGCAGGTGGAATTGGCAGAATTTTGTCCAATTCGAGTTAGGCTTCTAACGTGGAGTTCCGGCTAAATTCTGGTGGAGTGTTTTCTTGCACATGGCTCAAAAACAGTAAATTGAAGGGTGAGATCTGGTGTCCCCTCGAGTGATTTTCTGTTGGTAGGAGGTCACAAGGTGAAATTTTTCTAATGTTGGCAGTCACAGAAGGTCTCAACCATTCGGAGTCAGAAAGCTGCCGCTCAAGTAGAAAATCTGCTCAACCAGCGGCAAAATCAGCTTGAGAAGCTGCACTCTCTGGTACACCACGTGGTGCCATTCATGTAGATTTCTCAGCATGGAAAGAGCTCTCGGCGCTAAATCACAGCGTGAGCAGAGCTACGTGCCTATTTCCACCCGTTCACCAAATTCTGTGGAATCTTGAGGAGTTTTTTTTGTAATTCCTCTGTATCCCATGGACTAAAACTGCATTGGTTCCACCAAAGCCTTCTTTTCAGTCAGCAGCGATAATGCAATCACCTGTATACACACATGATTGGTCACCAACAGACTTCAGGCAGAGGCTGAACAGCCAAATGGGGGCAGTGGATATGGATAGTCCCTGCCAGGAGTAGTAAGATCTTGGATCTCTTCCTGGCCTTGCAGAAGAACAAGGATCTACCACAATATCATCTGGGAATGCACCCAGCCCCTCCCTAACTCCTGTTGCCCCATTCCATTGGGTCCACTAGCTGTACCCCCATCCACATACGCCACCTCTGACGCCCATTGTGCACACAAAGGAACTAGAGTTAAAGGCACTTCTGAGTTGACACCCAACAGCCCTCTTGTGTAGTCCAATGCCTTCCCCCTGAATAGATAGATACTCTCAAGGAGTTCCTGAGGTTAATCGGAGTGGTTCAAGCAGGGATCTCTTGAGATATCCAGGAATTGGTTGGTGAAGTCTAGATAGTCCTAGAGATGGTCTTTGAACAGCTTGCAGAAGATCATGAGGTCAGTTTATGTGACTTCATGACTTCTTTATTAGCAGGTCTTATAGTTTGTATTGTCTCTCCAACCCACCCTAACTCCTGTAGTGCTGTCTCAAAGTCCATCTGTGATCCCCGTTTCTCCTGGTACTCCTCTGTTTCACTCTTCCAATGGAGTCTGGTCTTGCCATGGGCAGCCATTTCGCATCTGTGTCTGGAGATAATTTTCACATTGTTGTGAAGAGTGAGATAGAAGGTGACCAGGAAAATTTGTCTCTAGCCAAGAACATGTTTAAGACACACTGTTCGGATTGGGGGCATGAACTTATTGTAATCAGGGACAGTGAACTCTTGCTTTTGGACTCTTTATTGAAGGTGGAATTTTTTATCTGCCCTTTGTGTATACATATGTACTCTTGATGTTTCTTGACCTGTTGTTATTATTTGCCCTTGCCCTTCCATTTAGAATTTCCCCTCTGATAAAAGACTCCATTTTTCAGTTATGAGTATTTATAGTTAGGATTGCTTTTCCATAGACAAAACGTTTTTTTGTTTTGCTACTAACCTTTGACATTTTGAAGAATCTTCATGAAACTTTAAAAAAAAAAATGCTAATTTACCTCAGCTCCTTCCTGAAAAGTGTTGGGGTGATCCATCAAGCATGCGACAAGTAAAAATCGGGGGAGGGGAGTCAAAAAAGCAAATATCCCCATGCATTTTCCTTAGACTGCTTTACTGCTAAACGGAATTACACTAAATTTGGAAGGAAGCTAGATCTTGGTATGTGGATAGTGTGTTTTGTGATTTGATGTAAGTTCATCCAGTAGTTTTTTAGATTAAAGTTTAAAAATATTTGTATATCTGAATGGTTAGGTCTGAGGGACACCTACAAAAGTCTTGAGGGAGTGCCAATTTAAAAATAGCCCAAGGAGCTTTTTTCCCTTGATCTATTCTGCTCCTGTGGGAGGCAGACTCCTGTGGGAGAGAGCACTCTGATTGCCTGCAAGCAACACAAGATAAATGTTGCTGGCAGCCACTACAGGACTCAGGGACTTAGTCCCCTGTCCTGATGTTTTTTTAAACGGAAATAAGGTGGCAGGGTACAGATACTATGCCCCCTAATTCCCAGCAGGGGACCCAGACATCAAGGCCAGAGAGGCAGAGTCCAGTAGTGATGGTGGCAGCTTTTCTTCAGTGCCCTCTGGAGACAAGAGGGTCCATATTCCCAATGGTCCAGTGCCGGACTTTGTTGTGGAGGGCAATATTGTCCAATGGTTTGAGGCTTATGAGATTGCCTTGCAGATGCACAAGATCCATGAAGAGGATTAGGGGGATAGTCTGTGGAGGCATATCCCTAGCGAGGGGAGGGGCACCTTACTGGCCCTCAAGAAGGAGGACAGAATGAGGTATCCTCCCCTTGTTAGGAAGTATGATCTGAGCCAAGAAAGTACAGACAGAAGTTCAAGGGCAACCAGAAGCTGGCCCAACAGACTTGTGTGGATTGTGTGGATTTCTTTTGCAAGGCACTGGATAGTTAGGTGAAGGGCAGTGAAGCAAAAGATTATCAGAGGCTGTACAATTTGATTGCAAATTAGCACATGCTCAGTCTTTGTTTTCCAGATCTGCGCCAAACCTAATTGATAGTAGGCTCACTCAGCCCAGGGAGCTTGCTAAGGAGGTGGACCACTGGTCAGCACCAGGGTCCATAAGAAGGTTTCCTTTGGAGATCAGCACAAGGGTGGGAAGGTTTCCTATCAGAAGGAGAAAGAGGGGGACAAACATAAGAAGAAGGAGTTCTCTAAAGGGACCCAAATGAGTTCCATGGGTCAGGTTTCCAATCCCCCAACTAAGAAAAAGAAGAGATGGTTCCCTGACAGTAAGTCTTCAGGGAAGGCACTCCCCCAGTGATATGAGTGTCAATTGCCAAATGTCCCAAGAGGGCACAGCCTCTCAGTATTGGACAGTCACTGGGGCCGGCTAATGTAGGACTTGGGAAGGTGATTGTACCAGATAGTGTGGGGACAAAGTAGAGTTTACCCTAGTGTCCCTGAGTGACAGAGAGATTGTGCAGAGGACTCACATGCCTAGTAATACTAGGAAGTACGGGTAGTGGGTCACCATCAATGGACAGAGGGTGGAGACTCTGAGCAACACTAGAGCCTGCATGACAACTACCAGATGTCATCTGGTGACCTTGGAGCAGGTAGTCCCTAATGCATTCTACCAAGTTGTTGCAGCTGACAACCATGAGAGTCACTATCCCGTGGATCTGGTCCCCTTTGAGTGGGGGTCTCAGGTTTGTTGAAGGTAGCTGTAAGTCCATCCATGCTTGTCGATTGTCCACTTGGCAATTGCCTGCAGCTCACCATCTGGAAGGTGGTGGAGCTCAAGTCTCACCTGAAGATGTTAGGGTTGTTTGAGTGGGTGTGCCTGACCACACAGTCCATGGCAGCCCAAGAGGGTAGTCAGGAGGACCTGGAGCCTGGAAGAATGACCCAGGCACCTACCAAAAAGAGGAAGGGCAAGGGGCATGGAAAACCTGCTCCTGAAACTCCCACAGTCCAGGAGGATGCTGACCCTGAGTGGAATACATCGGAGCCTACAGCGGAGGATGTTGCTAACCTGGGGAATCACTCGAGCTAGCGAACTGGCAGAAGCACGGGGGTCCCACCAAGGAGGAGTTCTGCAAGGTGCAGAGGTAATGTCCTACTCTTGTGGGCCTACAGCAGCAAGCGGAGAATGAGGCAGCTGGTGACACCTCTGGTGATCACCTGATTTATTGGAACCATGGTTTCCTGTATGCTGAGCCTAGGATTCCTGAGCCTGGTGCAACCATGTGTTGGTGGTCCCCCAGTGCTACAGCACCATCCTACTGGAGCTGGCTCAATGTACCCCTGGCAGGTATTTTGGGGCAGAACAAGACCCACTTTTACTGTCCAACCTGCCAGGCTGGTGGCAAGCCAGCAGGGAAGGACAAGGCTCCCCTGCAACCATTTCCTGTCACTGGTACCCCATTTCAAAGGTTAGACATCAACATTATTGTGCCTCAAGCTCTTAAAACAGCCATGGGTAACAGGTCCATCCTGGTCTTGGTGGACCATGCCATGCAGTATCCAGAGGCCATCCCTCTGAAAACAGTGGCTGCGCCTGTAGTGGCCAGAGCACTAATGGAGATTTTTACTCATGTGGGGTTCCCCAAGGAGATAGCGTCAAACCGGGGTACCAACTTCATGTCAGGGTACCTGAAGGCTATGTGGAAGGAATGGGGGATAACATACAAGTTCTGCATTCCTTGCCATCTTCAAAATAATGGGCTTGTTGAGAGATTCAACAGAAACCTGAAAGGCATGTTAATGGGCCTATCAGATTCCATTAGATTGAAGTGGGACGTCCTCCTGCCATGCCTTTTATTTGCTTACAGGGAGAGACCACTGAAGGGGGTTGGTTTCAGCCCCTTTGCACTTCTGTACGGGCAACCTGTGGGAGGACCTTTCAGTCTGGTGAAGGAGGGCTGGGCCAAGCTCCCAGGAATGCCCCCCAGGTGTGGTCAGCTACATGCTGACACTCCGTAACCAGATGAAGTGCTTCTGGAAGCAAGCATAGCAGAATCTAGAAACCAGGAGGGCATGAAATGAAGGTATGACTGTAATTCTACTCTGGTTGAGTTTCTGCCTGGGCAGAAAATCTGGGTTATGTAGACCATGGAGGCCAGGGCCCTTAAAGGCCACTAGTCTGGGCCTTATGAGGCTAAGGAGCGCAAGAGTGATCTACTTGGTGGACCTCAAGACACACAGGAACCCTTTAAGGGTCCTGCATGTCAATCACCTCAAGCCCCACTTTGAAAGGTCTGAGTTAACCATGCTTCTAGTCATGGAAGGGTGTAGTGTAAGAGGAGAGTGAACCTTTGACAGTCATCCTTTACTCCAAGGAGCAGGATGGGTCAGTGGAGGGTGTCAGCCTCCCCCCGACACTGACCCTGGAAAAACAGAGATCCTGCTGCTAGTTTCTGTGACAGTTTGTCTCTTAATTCTCCTTTACCCCAGGATGATTTACATAGTGTTCCCATGATATTGATACTGGGGACAGCATGCCTGCGAAGAGTAATATCTACAGGTGTAATAAGATGAGAGCCAGCATTAAGGAGGAGGTCTACAACATAATAGAGTTAGCGGGTATTGAGTACTCAAACAGCCCTTCGTCCAGTTCAGTGGTGTTGGTTCCTAAGGCTGCTCCTCCAGGTGTCACTCCAGAAGTTAGGTTTTGTCTGGACCTCAGTGGGCTCAATGCTGTCACCAAGACTGATGCAAACCACATCCCCAGAGTTGATGAGCTAATAGAACAGCTAGGAGCTGCCAAGTTCCTGAGCACATTTGATTTAATGTCTAGGTACTGGCAGATTGCCTTGACTGTGAGGGTTAAAGAGAGGTCTGCATTCTCTACCTCAGAAGGGCACTTCTCATTCTGGGTCATGCCCTTCGGGTTGAAGAACACCCCTACCACCTTCCAGAGGTTGGTCAACCAGGTCCTGGCTGGTTTGGAGTACTTCAATGCCACATATCTGGATGACATTGCGGTCTTCAGTTCTAGTTGGAAGGATCCTCCAGGCCACCTCAGATAAGTGCTTCAGACTCTGCAGAGGGCAGGCCTGACTATCAAAGCCATTAAGTGCCAGATAGGGAAGGGTTCAGTAGTCTGCTTCGGTCACCCAGTGGGAGGAGGCAAGGTGTAGCTCCTTCGGATGATGGTTGAAACCATTCTGGCTTGGGAAACCCCCAAGACCCTGACAGAGGTGAGAGCCTTTTTAGGCCTCACTGACTACTACAGGAGATTTGTCAAGAGGTATGGCACTATTATTGCCCCCTTGACAGAGCTGACATCCAAGAGGTGATCTGGACAGAGGCCTGACGGGAAAGCTTTTGACACCCTGAAGGAGCCATGTGCACAGCACCCATGGTCAAGGCCCCTGACTTCTCCCAAGAATTCATTGTACAGACAGATGCTCTAGAGCATGGCATAGGGGCCATGCTCTCACAGCTAAATGAGGAGAGCCTGGATCAACCTGTAGCCTCCATCAGTAGAAAGTTACTTCCCAGGGAACAGAGGCAAAGTGCCATATAGAGGGCAGTCCATCCTGTGGTTTGGGCAGAGAAGAAGCTGAGACCATACTTGTTTGATGATCACTTCCAAGTTCAAACAGACCACAGACACCCTCAGAGGGGTAATACAGATGAGCAGTGAGAATACCAAACTGCTGAGCTGGTGCATCTCCCTACTGGGAATGGATTTTATGGTGGAACACCACCCTGGAACAGACCACACCAATGCTGATTATCTCTCCAGGTTCTTCCACCTTAGTGAAGAGAAATCCCAAGGGTAGTTCTCGCCACTTCAATCTGGGGGGACATGTGTTAGACCTGGCATCCTTGGCATTGTTTCCTCCCTGACTTTTTGCCTCCTGACATCCTGTTTTTGGTGACTTTGTTTTTGCTGGCCTTAGGACTCTTTACACTTTACCACTGCCACCCAGTGCTAAAGTACTTGTGCTCTTTCCCTAAAACATTATAACTTATTATATTATTGGCCTATATACAATTGGCAATTTAATTTACTTATAAGTCCCTAGTAAAGTACACTACATGTGCCTAGAGCCTGTAAATTAAATGCTACCAGCCGAAACCTTCCTTTTTAACACATACATGTCACCCCTAAATTAGGCCTTAAATAGCTCCAAGGGCAGGGAGCGGTGTATTTAAAAGGTAGGACATTTACTTTGAAGTTCTACATGTTCTGGTAGTGAAAAACTCTTAAATTAGTTTTTCTCTACTGCAAGGCCTATCTCTCCTACAGGATAACATTGGAGTTACTGTATTACATTTTATAAGTATAAATTCCAAATGTGAAGAAAAAAACCCTTCAAGTTTGGTTTCTCTGGAATCACAATTTAAAGTCCTTTCTTTTGGTGAAGTTGGATTTTAAACTGCAATTCTGAAAATGACACTTTTAGAAAGTTGTCATTTTCTCGCCCTAGCTATTTGGTGCCTGCAGCCTGTCTGGTCACATGACTGGGTATAGTTGGCAGAAGGGCATCTGTGGACTTCAGGGCATGCCTCTAGAAGCTTCTTGCCACTTCAAAGGCACAACTGTGTATAAAAGAAGGACCTCAAACACCACCACTTCAGTACACTTCAGGACCTGTGGATATTTTTCCGGGAAAAAGGACCACTGTGCTGCTGAAAGGACTGTCCTCTGCTGGACTGCTACTCTGAAGGATCTGCTCCCTTGCTGTGCTGACCTGCTGCCGGCTTCCCTCTTGTCTGGGTGGAAGAACTGGACATGCAACTCCATCCTGAACCCAGAGTGACTCAAAGACCTGGTCTGCTGGCCTCCTGATGTGAACCTCATGGACATAACATGCTCCCCACAGCCGATGGACCTTTCTTCAGTGAGTTCCTGACCCCAAAGAGGTGCTTCTCATGTCCTGGACCTTTGGTGTGGCTATTGAGCTCTTACATTCAAGTTTTTGGACTCTACGCAACTGTGAACTGGTCCGTTCTCACCAGTACCGTGCAGCTGGCATGGAAAATCAACGGTAAGCCACCATACGTTCATCACTTTGCACAGCAAGCATTTAAAGCCTGCATGGACTGAAAAATTGAAGCACCAGCCTGCCCGTCCGTGACACCAGGCCTGCACTTTTCACCACGCCAACCACAGCCAGCGATGCTTTCCTTGCACCCGGCAATCTTCTTCAATGCGACCAGAATTCTTGGCACAAAAGTTGAGAAGGTAAACCTTCATCCGACCTGTGCTCCATTGCGGTCAGCATGAACTTTTGAATTTGCCCTGGTCTAGCATGACCAGATAGCCGCAGTTAGCACTTTCTGTTTCTAGGCACTATTCTTCAATATATTAGGCCTGGGCAGAGTTCATGGAGTTATCGCGGAACTCCACAAAGTGACAAAAAAACTCCACCATGCTACATGGAATTCTGCAAGTGGCAGAGTGCATTTGGTCATGCCGTTCGAATTGATTTTCAGCCGGTGTTTGTCAGCGTGAATGGAGCCAGGCACAGCGTAAGAGGGTGCTGCTTCTTTTCTTGCCACTTGAATAGATTTTCTACCTGAGCGGCAGCTTTCTCAATTTGAACGGAAGGTTTCTCAACGCGAGTGGTCGCGACCATCCGCGACTCTCCATGTTGAGAGATCTGACCGCCTGCGTTGAGAAATTTCACCGGGAGTACATTGGCTAAAGCAGAAAGAACTCGGAACTCCATGTGCTCCATGAGTACACCCCCAAACCGACAAAATATTCTTTAAAAATTCATAACTCCAGTTCTATTGATTGGATTTTTTCGATTTGGTCTTGTTTAATTTATTGAATTCTGCTTTATTTGTGCTTTTTGGCACTATTCTCGCTGCAAACATTAAAAATCAATATCTCTAGTTCTATTAGTTGGATTTTGGAAATTTTGGTCTTGATTTATTAATTAAAAATAACTTTATTGTTCAAAAGCCTGGTGGGATGTTTTGTTGGTGGGGGTTTACTGTTTTACATTTTGAAGTGTTACACAAATACTTTTCACATTGCTTCTAGGTTAAGTCTGACTGCTCTGTGCCAAGCTCCTAGGGAGTTGACACATGTTAATCTGGGGTTTGCTTGTACGTTACTCTGACTAGGACTGTGGTTTCTGCTTGACCAGGGCTCATAGCCCAGTCAACCAGTAATTCAGATTCTAACAACTACATACACTCTTCATATAAAGTACCAAAAATAACCATTTACACCTCATAATGTATATTCATGCCAAATTACTTCTACATCCATTCGCACACTTTCACTCCACATCATTTTCAATTAACACACTCCACTCTATACGACTCCACTCTATGCTATTACACTCTACACCATTCCACTGTACGTCACTCAACTAGACTCTATGATAATTAATTGACCATATGCCACTGCACTCCACTCTACTCTACTCTACACTATACAACCGTCTACCCTACACAATTATACTTTATGCCACCCCATTCAATGACACTCCAGTCTACTCCACTCCACTGTACACCCCTCCACTCTTCACACCACCACTGCATGCTATTTCAATGTATGCAACTCCACTCTACGATACTACCCTCTATGCTATTCTACTCTATGCCACATGACTGTGCGCCGCTTCATTATACACCACTGCACTGTCTTTGCTGCTTATGAGATAGTTGCTCTTTGCACATATTCTTTGTTTGAATTTTAATTGGCCCCATACTTGCACCGTAAAAACTGATGGATCATTTTTATCGAATTTTAACTTAAAACACAATTGATTGCTGCTTATTCACAGGGGACTGCTTGGTGGGGGCACACGCTACCTTACTTCCTGTGCTTCCGTGTTGCCTTGAGAGCCACCATTTTTCTGCTCGGTGGCGGTCTAGCTCTCAGGCACACGGGATTATTTAATGCGCGCTGATCGGATGTGCAGCGGACGCACAAGGCAAGCCTGTCTGCGCCCGTCAGCGACCCGGAAGCGCCCAGCGCCAGGCATGCTGTCCGTAGATCCGTGTTATTGGCGGCCAACAAAGGGTATACTCGGGGGGATTTGCTATCATTAAGACCCGGTAGTTGCTCAGCACCTTCCAGCTGGGATGTCGGCTCTGTTCGGCGTCCAGTCTGCCCAGAATGCCATTTCCATCTAGGCGCTGGCTTGAAGAGACCAGAGTTCAGGGATGCCCCCCTACCGAAAATTAAAAATCGCCCTTTCATCAGAGCTGGCTTGATCAATAGCAGGTCGCTGGTGAGACACTATCAAGATATTTTTGATCTTATATTGGACCATCAGCTGGATCTCCTTTTTATTACTGAGACCTGGCTGGTTATCTCTTCCAATCCTATTATTCAAATGGCTATTCCAGCGGGCTTCCGAATTTCTTGGGCGGACCGCCCTAGTGGTAGGGGGGGTGGTGTTGCCATTGTGTATAGAGATGTCTGGGAGGTGTCCCAAGGGTCTAACATTACATTAGGGCAGGGTGAATTTTTGGACTTTACCATCATTTTATCGGCCCACTCTACGTTGGGCGGGACATTGGTGTGTAGACCGCCCGGCTCTGCGGGTCCCTTTCTCAATGGTCTGGAGGAAGTTATTGTTCCTCGAGCCCTGCGTTTTTCCCAATATCTTTTTCTGGGCGACCTTAACATTCATCTAGATCAGACAGATTCGGTGACTACCCAGTCTCTTCTGGATTCTTTAGATTTAGCTCAGCTCTCCCAATGGGTTAGGCACCCAACTCACTGCGGGGGCCATATTCTCGACCCTATCTGCTCCAACTTCCCCATCCATATGGAGAGTCCTCTTTCAGTCTCCTGGTCAGATAATTTTTTCTCTTGCTTCACGTGGCCTCTGGGAGTTGAGGCTGTGGAGCACCAGGTTAATCCGCAGCTTGCCACTGCTAAAATTAATCCGGTTGCCTTTAAGAATCTTCTAGAAATTTCAAAAACGGTTCTTCCGGCAGATTTGTGTGGGGCATTGACCTGCTTTACAGATTGGATTGAGCGGGCTGTGGGTACTCTTTCTCCCCCCTCATGCCGCCATCGCGTGAGGAACACTCCCTCTAAACCATGGTTTTCAGCCGAACTAAGATTGCTCAAGCAACATTGTAAAAAGCTTGAACGGGGTTGGCCATTAGATTTTTGCGCCTCTGCAAAAAAGACCCTTAGAGAAGCACAGAAGGTGTACCACCAGGCCATTAGAAAGGCCAAAAGTCTCTATTACGTTGATCGTATCGAGTCGGCCAGTAATAACTCGAGTGAAATTTTCTCTATCGTTCAGAGCTTCATGGCCCCTAAGGCTATGATTTCCACATTCCCTGCTTCGGCTGCTTGGTGTGAACAGCTGTCAAATTACTTCATTGATAAGATACGGGCCATTCAGGGGACATTTGCTGGCCAGGACCTGTATTTGGGCGCGGCCCCTATAGTTGGCCCTACGCTGTCTGCCTTCGCCTCTATCGATCTGTCGGAGACCCTGAAAATTTTAAAATCCATGAAATCGGGATCTCCTGCGGATCCGTGTACAGCTAGATTACTGGCCTCTACCGCCGAGGTGGTGAATAATGAGGTTAATTTACTTATTAACCTCTCCCTTAAAGAGGCAGTTTTTCCTTTGGAGTGGAAACAAGCCAAAATCCTCCCCTTGTTAAAAAAGTCCTCACTTGATCCGGGAGCTCCAGGGAAGTATCGTCCCATTTCTCTGCTTCCCTGTCTTGCAAAAATTTGTGAAAAAGCTGTTAACAAACAGCTCTCTGACTTTGTAGAGGGGTCTGATCTTCTGCATCCAGCCCAGTCGGGGTTCAGAGCTGCTTACAGCACCGAGTCCGCCTTGCTTGAGGTTTCGGAAGCTATTCGCGAGTGTTTGGACTCGGGCGGTAGTGCAGCCCTCATAATGCTGGATCTGTCGGCAGTGTTCGACACTGTCCCTCATGCCCTGCTCCTGACTCGACTAGCAGACATTGGTGTCACTGGACGAGCCTTGAAGTGGCTGGAGTCTTTTCTGGAGGGACGGTCGCAACAGGTCTGGCTGCCGCCGTTTTCATCTTCCCCACAGTCGGTTTCCACAGGAGTTCCACAGGGGTCCTCTCTGAGCCCCCTGTTGTTTAATATATATGTCACCCCTCTGGTCCTTCTGGCGGAGGCACATGGCGCCAAGATTGTGGCATATGCCGACGATACCCAGCTTTTGTTCACCTGGGATAAATCGGATTTTTCCACCGTAAGGGTGCAGGAGTGCCTGACAGCCGTTTTTCAATGGCTATCGGCGGCTCAACTAAAATGTAACGAAGAGAAGACTGAGGGGCATATGTATCAAAAACCGATTTTGCGATTCTCAAATAGCGATTTTTTGAGAATCGCTATTTGAGAATCGCACAACGGGATGTATTTAAAATATCGCAAATATTTAGTGATTTCTTAAAATTCCTTAATTGCGATTAGCAAATTGCGAAATCTCAATTAAGGAATACCTTCCCATTCATTCGTATGGGCCAGGAGACCCATAGGAATGATTGGGAAGTAATTCTCAAATTGCGATTAGCAATTTGCTAATCGCAAATTGAGAATAATTTCAAAGGTGAAAGGGTGTCATGATGACACCCTGATGCACCCCTGAAATGAGCTTGTGTGCACATATGGCGCACATACATGCCCTAAGGGCATGTATGTGCACCACGTAGCACTTTGAAAAATTCCAAAACGTGCATTATTCAAAGAAATCGCAAATTACCACCAACTAGAAGTTGGTGGTAATTTGCGATTTCTTAAGGATAATTCGCATGATTTTGGTGCATGTTACATAGCATTTAAGAAATCGCAATTAGCGATTTCTTAAATGCTTACGCAAAATTAAGAAATCGCTAAATTAGCGATTCCTTAATTTTGCGATGAGAAATTGGCTCATACATACCGTTTAGCGAATTTTTATTCGCAAACGCTGTTTTTTGCGATCCGCAGCGTTTGCAAATAAAAATTTGTTTGATACATATGCCCCTGAAAACCTTCTCTATGGTAACTTTCCTCTTAGTTTTAGGGAATTACTTTGGCCTTCTGACTTTCCCCTACCCCTGTGCTCAGGTCTTCCAGCAAAAAATCTAGGGGTCTGGTTTGATGAGCAGTTGTCCTTCTCAACCCAGGTCAAAAAACTGACGGGGAGCTGTTTTGGGATACTTAAGTCTCATAAGAAATTTCTTCCACTGCTGCCAAGATCAGCGAAGGAAACAGTGGTTCGGACTTTGATCCTTTCCCGGGTTGACTATGCCAATGGGCTGTATCTGGGCCTTCCTGACTATACTTTTAAAAAATTGCAGGTGGTCCAGAATGCGGCAGCCCGGATGGTATTGAACATTCCGACGAGGATGAGTATGCATCATCTGTGCACGGTTCACTGGCTCCCGATAAGGAAGCGTGTTGAGTTCAAGGCTTTGGTGATAGCTCATCGCGCCTTATATGCTGGTGGTCCGCCATATCTCAGGAAACGTTTTGCTTTTTATGTGCCTACTCGGCATCTGAGATCGTCTTCTCAGTTGCTTGCAAAAATTCCTCGGGTGCGCCTCCAAAGAATGGGGGGCAGATCTCTTGCGGTCAGGGCCGCTATGGCTTGGAACTCACTTCCCGTTTCTCTATGTGCCATTAAAGAAATTAGTCAGTTTAAAAAACAGCTCAAAACTTTATTGTTTTAACTTTCCCTTCTCTGGATCCTCACAGGCTCGCGCCGGGACACTCCTAGGAGTAGCTGTGCGCGTTATAAAACTCAATAACATAACATAACACTGTGCACTATTCCACTCTACACCTCTCCAACGCTCTATGCCACTCCACTGCACACCACTGAACTATACACCACTCCACTCTACAACCATCTAGTGTACTCTATTACACTGTACATCATATTCTATGAAACTCCACTCTATGCCTCTTCACTCTAAGTCACAGCACTCTATGCTACTATACTCCACGTTATTCCACTGTACAACACTGCACTCTATGGTACTCTATCCTACTCCACTAGATGACACTCTGCTCTGCACCACTACACTGTACGCCACTAAACTCAACAGTATTCCACTCTACATCACTCTACTGTATGCTACCCCTCTATATGCCACTCTACTCTATACCATGCCACTCTACACCACTACAATCAATGCTGTTACACTCTATGACACTACACTCTACAAAACTCTACTATTTGCCACTCCATAGTACCCTATTACACGGTATGCGACTACAGTCTATGCCACTCCACTGTATGCTACTCCAATGTATGCCACTGCATTGTACCCAGTTCCACTCAATCAATCAATCACGGGTTTGTTAAGCGCGACTACTCACCCGTAAGGGCCTCAAGGCGCTGGGGAGGAGGGGAGGTGCAGGTTCCAGTCCATCAAGGAGGGGGTCTTTCAAAGAGCCAGGTTTCGAGGTTTCTCGTGAAGATGGGGAGTGATGTTGTCTGCCTGAGGTGGAGCAGAAGGGCATTCCATGCTCTGGCCGCGAGGAAGGAGAAGGAGTGGCCTCCTGATCTGGTCTTTTTGTTGCGGGCCATGGTACACCACTCCACTCTACCCCACTCCAGTGTACGCTGTGCCACTGTATAGCACTGCACTCAACGCCACTCAATTCTACGTTATTCAACATTACACAGCTATACTGTACCTCACTCCACTCTATGCCAGTCCGCTCCACACCACTGCACTATACACCACACCACTATATGCCACTCCACTGTACTCCACTCCACTCTATGCTATTCCTCTGTACACCACTCCACTCTACGCGACTGTGCTCCACTCCACTCTACGCTATTCCACTTTATGACACTTCAGTCTATGCTGGGTAATTTTTTAACATGAGTGGCATTGCAGGTAGATTTTGTGCTTAAGTGAATTATTCACTTAATTTTTTAAAACAACAAGTCTGAACGTGAGCAGTCGAGTTTTGAACGTGAGCAACTGAAAATCAGCATGTTTGAGATGAATTATTACCCGCACAGATCATTTGGTTAATTGTTTGAGTGCTAGATGCTTTTTATACTTCATTTTGCATTAGATAATTTTGCATAATTACGCAAATGCAAAATACACAAGTTTTGCACAGCCCTAGTTTGTAACATTTTGCCATATTATTTACAGCAAAAGCTGTACCCTCCTCAGGAAAAAAATTGCCTTCCATTGCGCGGCTGGTCTGCATACTGCTGCCACCTTTTATTGGTCATTTTAGGAGTGGCAACTGCACTGCTTGCAATACTAGCAACACGGTTAAAAGTTTCACTAACAATGGTTTGAATTTTAATCTGACACATTTTTCAAATTGCAACACACCTAATGTAAATACTGCATGGAATGCCATGTGGTTAACCGTACATTGGGAAAACAACACAACCTGTACGTTAATGCATATTGCAACACTAGTCACGTGTCAGATGCAAGGCGGAGCATGCAACCCTAGCAGAGCAATACATGCAATTCAAACATTCCGAGAAGGACATCAAGAGGTGGGTGATAGATGTAATCAAACCTATGGCTAGATTTAAAAACATTGACTGTTTCCTCATTGTCCGAGAGAATGAATGGATTTGGAAGGTGGACAGTGTCAGGAAAGGTCTAAGGGCCATATGTAGGTAATTTCTATTTACGGATTCCTAAATACCGAATTTTACCGATTCGGTATTTAAGAATCGGTAAATAGAATGTAGGTAAAAAAATCGGTAAATGTTACCGATTCGGTAATATTCGTTATTATTGATTCGGTATTAACCGAATCGGTAATAAGGAATACCTTCCTATTCATTCCTATCGGCCTGGAGGCCCATAGGAATAAATGGGAAGCCGTTCACTATTACCGATTCGGTAAATACCGATTCGGTAATAGAGGGGGCATATTCAAGGGTGGCAGGGTGTCACATTGACACCCTGTTGCACCCCTGATTCGTGCATGTGTGCACATGTGGCGCACATACATGCCCTAAGGGCATGTATGTCTGCCACATGGCATTTCTAGAAAAGCACAAAATTGCTTTTTAAAAGGTATTCAGTATTTACCACCAACCTGTAGTTGGTGGTAAATAACGAATCCTTAAAACAAAAATGCACTCACTTGAGTGCTCCCTAAATAGGATTTAAGGATTCGGTAATTTACCGATTCGGTATTTTACCGATTCCTTAAAATACTGATTCGGTAAATTACCGAATCCTTAAAACCTGCCTCCTACATTAGAAAGGGCTAAATACCGGTCGGTAACGGGAAAATTACTGATTTTCGGCCGTTAGCGACCGGTATTTAGCTATCTACATATGGCCCTAAATAACTAAATTGAATGGTAGACATTTGCATTATTATAGTCTGAGCCCTGCTATTAGCTGAATTGATGTGATAATTCGTCTATCAATATAAATGAGAAACCATTACTGTCCTTATCGGTTTAATTATTAGATATAATGTATGATCCTGCTTAGTGTTAATCTTATTTAAACTTGAAGCAATCGATTCATTCACCTAAGCCTCCGTTATTGCTTGTATTGTTTATCATGGGATTACTACAATTGTTTTGATCAGCTGATTTATCTGAGATTGTATTCTTTTTGGAAAAGTTGTCATCAAGATCGTAATGCATGACTTTCACCTTCTTTGTGTATTCTCCCAGCTGTAATTTTTATGAACCTATTTATCAGCATTAACGTTATGTACTTTCGGTTGAATCTGCGGGTGTATTTGAGATAGTATTTGTAGGAGAGTAGGGTCTGCTATCCTATGGTCACCCCAAATTTTTGCTTTTTGCTTCACTGGTTTTTGACATATTGAGGCTGTGGGCCTGCCAATCAGACCCCCAGCCTGCTGTTCTCTCTACTAAATTAAAACTATGCACCCTAGGTGCATAACCAATTGGAAGTGGATCACCCTGTCAGCCCCTGTACCAGTGTACACTAGGTACCCAGGGCATTGGTGTACCCAAGGCCTGCCAGGGGCTGCAGCATGTATTATGCCACCCCAGGCTTGGCCTAACAATCTGACACAACTGGCTGATCACTCAGCTGGGGTAAGTTGGTGTAATCACCTCTTACTTAGGTGTAGTATACCTATACCTAACCTTAAATGGGACACCTGGTAACCCCTAAGTCACTCCTATGGCAGGCCTTAACAATCCTGAAGGCAGAGTGCTTGGTTCCATGTGAGATGGTGCTCTGGCATGAGCTGAGCCTGTCTGCAGTGGTCGGAACAACTTCCTTCTGCTGTTTCCAGATATCGTCATACCATATACTCTTAAGTGCATTATGAACCTCGCGGTTAAATGCTATCTTTGGTTTGGCTTTATCAAAACATGTCGAGTAAGGTGTCATACGAATTGGAATACTAACCCCTCGCCAATTCTGGCGACGGGGTTAGCATTCCACCCTTCTAGAGGGACACGACATGTACAGTACCTGAAACCCGGGTAAAATCAGACATAGCCTCAGCTCCACAAAATGGATGCTGCCACCACAGACACAAGTCTGCCCTCCTGCTGCTGGGAGTCCTTCCAGCTTGGGAGGTGTGGACAAAGGGTTTCCTGCCAGGGGAGGTGCGTGCACCACCCCAGACAGGATTTTGTGTATTGGTCAGGTAGGGCTTGAAAGAAACCAGACATGCCTGTGGCTCACAAGGAGCCTCGGTGCATATGCCAGTTCAAACCGGTCCTGGGGCACACCAGTCCCGGGCCTGGGGCGAGCTGGACAAAGGATTGGGGGTGTAACCACCCCCCTTCCTGGTCCCACCCTTAGGGAGGGACCTAGCAGGTAGTCCGGCCCCTAGAATCCGAATAAAGGTAGGAGCTGTGTCCTAAGACTTCAGACATCCTGGAATCAACTTGAAACTAAGAAGAAGACGGGAACTTCGACATTCTGCTGCACAGAAGACTGAAGAAAATCTCCCCTGTGGTCAGGGAGTGACCACCTTGCTAACGCAAGCACCATCCAGCGAATCACCGTCTGCTTTGCCGCCGCCTCCCGCCGGAGCCCGAGCCCAGAGACTGACAAGACCTGGACCTCCAGACCTCTCACCGCCCGATCCACAGTCCCTGAAAAGAGGAGACCCGTGGAGGCACCGAGACACGTGGAGCCAGCCATCTTGGAACGACTACGACAAGCTGACAAGTGCAACAACCGAGGCTCCCTCCAAGTTGTGCTTTGGGTCCTGAGAAGCCCAACCCTCGAGCAGCATCTGCACCAAAGGTGAGCCCTCCAGCATCTCCACGATCTGCGTGGGGCCCTTCTGCATTTTGCCACTCGACGCGCCTAACCGGTTGCTGGCCCGCTGGCTAGTGGCCACCTTGGCGACGAAATCTACGACAAACACCGCTGGTCTGGTTGCTCCAGACTGGCCCTTGCTCCCCTCCAAAGGAACAATCCCTCTGACCTTGCTGGTCAGAACCAACAGCTGATTTCCGAATCCTCCTACAATTGCTTTTGCCAAGGCTTGTTTGCTTCGATCAAGTCGCCGACACCGCCGACAGCGAGAGCCTGCGTGGGACAGCTCGTGACTCGACTCCTGGACGTCGTCGACCTTCAGGGACCACGTGGCTGCAGAGTCAAGCTACACCTTCCTTCCTGTTTGCACCCGACATCGCCTGGTACCCACCTGGTGCCACGCTGGTCACTGGCTAGTGACTGTGAACACTGTCCCCTCTGCTTACAGGTCTTCAACATCTCCGATCCACTCTTGGATCCACCGCATCTCTCCCGGACCGACCGCCTGCAGCATCTTTGTCTTCAGGCTCCACGGAACAGATAGAAGAAACCCGACGCACTTCGAGGCCTATGCACCCGCTTCCTGTGGGTGAGGTAAAGCTGGCACTCCTGTGCCCAAGTGTAGTATTACATCTCTAGTGCCTGTGTTCCAAATCTTGAGTTCCTAGTCCATCCGGAAGATCCTTTTTGCAGTAACTTTGTACTTTTTACGCACCCATTGAAACCTATGGGAGCACGCGTGTGACTATTTGCTCTGCACACGCCACCCGTGGACCTCCTGGTCACTAACTGAAGTTAGCTCCTTGTAGGCCCAGCGATTCTAGAGGCCCTAGGCCTTTTTCCTTTTCTGTTCGTGGTACTTATACCACTATTTTAGTATATGGTTTGAGTGGCCACCAGGGCCTATCCATATAACGTGCAACTTCTGTGTATTCTGTGATAATCTTGTTTGACGATTTGTGCTCCTGTGCTCATAAAGAGACTAGGGGTTACTTTGAGAAATAAATACATATATATTTTGAATATATATCTGTGTGGTGTCCTTTCATTGGTATAAAAGGGGGTGCATTTGGTAAAACAGCTGGCTTAACACGCTTCACGAGTTTAGCCTCAAAGACTGCTTAGCCTACGCTACCACTAGGGCAGCTAGTCCGAAAAGGTTGACTTACAACCACACCATAAGGGTTGCTTGGCATGGTACAAGGTGATCACTAACTAGTGAGCATCATATACCAGGCCAACTTCTCACATTGGTGAGCAGCGGTTGGATTTGAGCTTGCTGTGTTTTACCATTGTAATCTCTTGGTTACCAATTGAAAGATCACATAGGTACCTGTAGGTACATATAAAACAAGATTAGATATACATAAGTTCTACTGAACTTAGTTGTTGTAGAGCAAAGGGAGTAGCACACCCTGACTACAACTACTAGATAGGTTTAGTAGGTAAACCCAAGTGTAGGTAGATTGCAACACATCCACCCACACTTAAGAGCAATGGCCGGGGCAGAGGGGTCCACTGTACCCATCTCTGTTGAGAGTGACCCCCAGAGGGCACCATCCAGCTTTGCTACCCTTAATCAGAATGAGCTCAGGCATTTGGCAACTCTTAGAGGCCTTAAACAGCCCAAGAACCCAAACTCTGCTGAGCTCAGAGAGCTCTTACAGAATGATGAGAATCAGAGAGCACTCAAGAAAGCTTCCCAGTTAGCCCCCTTAGGGACAGGAACAGGAGGCCCCCCTTCTAAAGATGCCACTGAAGTACCCCTTCCCAATAGTCACCCCTTAGATGGGATGCCTACCACAGAGGATGAGAGTGAAAAGGATACTGACAGTAGTGAGGATGAAGGGAGAACTAGCCCAGTGCCAAGTGTTATACTTGGCCCAGCTAAACCAAGGCTATTGGGGACTGACAGTGGGTTCAACCCACTGGATCTCCCCAGTGGACTTAACACAGGGCTGGGAAGGCAAAGGAATCGCTCAGGTGACTCCAATGCTTCCCATGGCTCTAGAGGCTCTCAAGGTCACTCCAGGAGAAGGATGACCACCCCTCAGAGGAGGGAACATGAGGCCAAGATGCAAGAGGCCCAGCTGAGGATCAGGAAGCAGGAGCTAGAAGTAGCCCTGATGGAAGAGAAACTTAGCAAGGCTAGACAGCATAAAGAGAGTGGGTCTATACCCACTGGTGGCAGCATTGTCCCTAAGGACAAAGATAGGGTTTTCGACAATAGAAACCTGTCTAAGGTTGTGCCCCCCTACAAAAGTGGGGATGACATCCACAAGTGGATAACTGCTCTTGAGAGAGCCTGCAAAGTACAGCAGGTTCCTGAAGATCAGTGGGCAGCAATCCTCTGGCTCTCCTTTGAGGGAAGAGGCAGAGACAGACTCCTCACTGTTAGAGAAGAGGATGTCAGAAACTACAGAGTCCTGAAGAGTGTTCTAGTAGATGGGTTAGGCTTAACCACTGAACAGTACAGGTTAATGTTCAGAGACACCCAAAAGACACAGACTCAGGACTGGTCTGAATACATTGAATGTGCCACTAAGGCTTTGGAGGGTTGGTTGCTGGGAAGTAAGGTATCTGATTTTACAGGATTGTATAATTTGATGATGAGAGAACAGATTTTAAATAACTGTCAAAACCAGCAACTGCATCAACACTTGGTTGACTCTGATCTGACCTCTCCCCAAGAATTGGGAAAGAAGGCAGACAAATGGGTCAGAACCAGGGTTAAGCAAAAGAACCAGAACCAGGGCCAAGGGGGTGATCAGAAGAAAACAGACCAAAAGGGTGGAGATCAGAAATCTAAAGACCAGAAGTCTTCAACAGGGCCCCAAACTACTGCTAAAGAGGGTGGGTCCCAACAGTCCAAGAAGAAGAAAGAAGGTCAGAAGAAACCCTGGTGCAATCATTGTAAAAATACAACTCACTGGACTAGTGATTGCAAAAAGGGTGGAGCCCCCAACACTGTTGCCCCTAAGGCACCTGCTCCCAGTACTACTGTTAGCAGTGTTGGTCCCCAGACAAAGGGTGTAGTGGGAATCACTATGGGAACTGAAGGAGATTCTGACTTAGACAGAACCCTTACACAGGCAGTCTTGATCTGTGATGGGGACATTGATTTGTCCCTGACTGTGAGCCCCAGTAACCTGGGCAAGTACAGACAGACTCCTTTAATTAATGACAAAGTGGCTCAAGCCTACAGGGACACATGTGCCAGTGTCACTATGGTGACACCAGGCTTTGTGGACCCTGGACAGTACATACCAGGTGAGAACTACCTGGTGACCAATGCCAGCAATGCCACTACTTCACATAGGGTGGCAGTTGTTAACTTCTCATGGGGAGGGGTAACTGGCCTCAAAAGGGTTGTGGTTAGTGCAGACCTCCCAGTAGAATGTTTGTTGGGCAATGACCTAGAGAGTTCTCTATGGTCAGAAGTGGAGTACAGGACTCATGCAGAGATGTTAGGTATATCATCACATGTCCTTGCTGTGACCAGGTCACAGGCCAAAAAGTGCCTCACTGAACCTCAGGTCTTGGATCCTGGAACAATGGACCAAGCACCTACCAAGAAGAAGAACAGGAGGGTCAAGGCTGTGCCTTCCCCCCTGCCTCAGAGTGATGATCAGCCTTCCCAGGAAGCTGATCTAGAGGACCCTGAAGGAACTGTCCCTGAAGAGCTTGAACCTGATCAGGTTGAGTTTCTGGGGACAGGGGGACCTTCAAGGGCTGACTTGAGGCAGGCTCAGTTATCCTGTCCCTCTCTTGAACCCCTCAGACAGCTGGCTGCTGCTGAGGCTGCTGGGAATGCTCAAGGTACCCATAAAGTGTATTGGGATGAAGGGCTCCTTTATTCAGAGGCTAGAGACCCCAAGCCTGGTGCAACCAGGAGGTTGGTCATACCTCTGCAATTTAGGGGCTTCCTTCTTACCTTGGCCCATGACATTCCTTTAGCAGGACACTTAGGCCAGAACAAGACTTGGGACAGGCTTGTCCCTCACTTTCACTGGCCTCATATGAATGAAGATACAAAGGAGTTTTGTCGCTCCTGTGTTACCTGCCAAGCCAGTGGCAAATCAGGTGGCACAACAAAGGCCCCCCTAATACCACTACCTGTGGTGGGGGTCCCCTTTGAAAGAGTGGGAATAGACATAGTGGGTCCCATGGATCCTCCCACTGCATCTGGGCACAGATTTATACTGGTGGTAGTGGATCATGCCACCAGGTATCCAGAGGCAATTCCCCTTAGGACCACTACAGCTCCTGTTGTGGCCAGGGCCCTGCTGGGAGTATTCTCCAGAGTGGGGTTTCCTAAGGAGGTAGTATCTGACAGAGGTACCAACTTTATGTCAGGATACTTGACAGCTATGTGGAAGGAATGTGGTGTCAACTACAAGTTCACCACCCCTTATCACCCACAATGCAATGGGCTTGTTGAGAGATTCAACAAGACCCTAAAGGGTATGATCAAAGGATTACCTGAAAAGCTCAGGCGAAGATGGGATATCCTCCTACCCTGCCTTCTGTTTGCTTACAGAGAGGTCCCACAAAAAGGAGTTGGCTACAGCCCCTTTGAATTGTTGTTTGGGCACCCTGTGAGAGGCCCACTGTGTTTGGTGAAGGAAGGATGGGAGTTACCTCTCAAAAAGCCTAAGCTAGACATAGTGGACTATGTACTTGGTCTCCGCTCCAGGATGGCTGAGTATATGGAGAAGGCATCTAAAAACCTTGAGGCAAGCCAGGCCTTACAGAAAGCTTGGCATGACCAAAAGGCTGTCTTGGTTGAGTATCAGCCAGGACAGAAGGTATGGGTGTTGGAGCCAGTGGCCCCAGCAGCACTCCAAGACAAATGGTCTGGACCCCATACAATCCTGGAAAAGAAGGGAGAGGTCACCTACTTGGTGGACCTAGGAACTCCCAGGAGTCCCCACAGGGTACTCCATGTTAACAGGCTTAAAGCATATGTTGACAGGGCAGACATGGGCTTGCTCATGGCTACAGATGAGGGACAGGAGGAAGAGAGTGACCCTCTCCCAGACCTGTTGTCTCAGAACCCTGAAGATGGCTCAGTTGAAGGAGTGACCCTTGGAGGCAACCTCACTGCCCATCAGCAGACTGAATGTAGACAGGTTCTACAATCATTTTCACATATGTTTTCCTTGATACCTAGTCAAACTGACTGGTGTACCCATGTTGTGGACACTGGTGACAGTCTGCCTGTAAAGAACAAACTTTACAGACAACCTGACCACGTCAGGGACTGTATAAAGGCTGAGGTACATAAAATGCTGGAATTAGGTGTCATTGAACCCTCAGAGAGCCCCTGGGCTAGCCCAGTGGTTCTGGTCCCCAAACCTCACACCAAAGATGGCAAGAGAGAGATGAGGTTCTGTGTGGACTACAGAGGACTCAATGCTGTCACCAGGACAGATGCACACCCTATTCCAAGGGCAGATGAGCTCATAGACAAACTAGCTTCTGCAAAGTTTTTGAGCACATTTGACTTGACAGCTGGCTATTGGCAAATCAGATTAGCTGAGGAGTCTAAGGCCAAAACAGCATTCTCAACCCCAGGTGGGCATTATCAGTTTGTGGTGATGCCCTTTGGTCTGAAGAATGCACCTGCCACCTTCCAAAGGCTGGTGAACCAAGTCCTTACTGGGTTGGATGACTTTTGCGCAGCATATCTTGATGACATTGCTGTCTTTAGTTCCACCTGGGAGGATCACCTGATCCACCTGAAGAAGGCTCTTGAGGCTCTGCAAAGGGCAGGCCTCACTATCAAGGCTACTAAGTGCCAGATAGGGCAGAGTAAGGTTGTGTATTTGGGCCACCATGTAGGTGGGGGCCAAGTTCAACCACTGGAGAGTAAGATACAATCCATCAAGGACTGGTCCCCTCCAACCACCCAGACTCAAGTTCGAGCTTTCTTGGGCTTGACTGGGTACTACAGGAAGTTTGTTAAGAACTATGGGTCCATTGTGACTCCTCTTAATGATCTGACATCCAAGAAGATGCCCAAAAAGGTTCAGTGGACAGTAAGCTGTCAAAAGGCATTTGATGACCTGAAGGAGGCCATGTGCTCTGCACCTATCCTGAAAAGTCCTGACTACTCCAAAGAGTTTATTGTCCAAACAGATGCTTCTGAGTTGGGTGTGGGAGCTGTGCTGTCACAACTTAATGTAGATGGTCAAGACCAACCCATTGCTTTTATTAGCAGAAGGTTGACCCCCAGAGAGAAGAATTGGTCAGCTATTGAGAGGGAGGCCTTTGCTGTGGTGTGGGCCCTGAAGAAGCTGAGGCCATACTTGTTTGGCACTCACTTCAAGATTCAGACCGACCATAAGCCCCTCTTGTGGCTAAATCAGATGAAGGGTGAAAACCCCAAACTGCTTAGGTGGTCCATTTCCCTACAGGGGATGGACTTTACAGTGGAGCACCGGCCAGGTACTGACCATGGGAATGCAGATGGTCTCTCCAGGTACTTCCACTTAGGACATGAAGACGAGACTGGTCAAGGCTAGTTTAATGTCCCAGCGTTTGGGGGGGGGGTTGTGTAGGAGAGTAGGGTCTGCTATCCTATGGTCACCCCAAATTTTTGCTTTTTGCTTCACTGGTTTTTGACATATTGAGGCTGTGGGCCTGCCAATCAGACCCCCAGCCTGCTGTTCTCTCTACTAAATTAAAACTATGCACCCTAGGTGCATAACCAATTGGAAGTGGATCACCCTGTCAGCCCCTGTACCAGTGTACACTAGGTACCCAGGGCATTGGTGTACCCAAGGCCTGCCAGGGGCTGCAGCATGTATTATGCCACCCCAGGCTTGGCCTAACAATCTGACACAACTGGCTGATCACTCAGCTGGGGTAAGTTGGTGTAATCACCTCTTACTTAGGTGTAGTATACCTATACCTAACCTTAAATGGGACACCTGGTAACCCCTAAGTCACTCCTATGGCAGGCCTTAACAATCCTGAAGGCAGAGTGCTTGGTTCCATGTGAGATGGTGCTCTGGCATGAGCTGAGCCTGTCTGCAGTGGTCGGAACAACTTCCTTCTGCTGTTTCCAGATATCGTCATACCATATACTCTTAAGTGCATTATGAACCTCGCGGTTAAATGCTATCTTTGGTTTGGCTTTATCAAAACATGTCGAGTAAGGTGTCATACGAATTGGAATACTAACCCCTCGCCAATTCTGGCGACGGGGTTAGCATTCCACCCTTCTAGAGGGACACGACATGTACAGTACCTGAAACCCGGGTAAAATCAGACATAGCCTCAGCTCCACAAAATGGATGCTGCCACCACAGACACAAGTCTGCCCTCCTGCTGCTGGGAGTCCTTCCAGCTTGGGAGGTGTGGACAAAGGGTTTCCTGCCAGGGGAGGTGCGTGCACCACCCCAGACAGGATTTTGTGTATTGGTCAGGTAGGGCTTGAAAGAAACCAGACATGCCTGTGGCTCACAAGGAGCCTCGGTGCATATGCCAGTTCAAACCGGTCCTGGGGCACACCAGTCCCGGGCCTGGGGCGAGCTGGACAAAGGATTGGGGGTGTAACCACCCCCCTTCCTGGTCCCACCCTTAGGGAGGGACCTAGCAGGTAGTCCGGCCCCTAGAATCCGAATAAAGGTAGGAGCTGTGTCCTAAGACTTCAGACATCCTGGAATCAACTTGAAACTAAGAAGAAGACGGGAACTTCGACATTCTGCTGCACAGAAGACTGAAGAAAATCTCCCCTGTGGTCAGGGAGTGACCACCTTGCTAACGCAAGCACCATCCAGCGAATCACCGTCTGCTTTGCCGCCGCCTCCCGCCGGAGCCCGAGCCCAGAGACTGACAAGACCTGGACCTCCAGACCTCTCACCGCCCGATCCACAGTCCCTGAAAAGAGGAGACCCGTGGAGGCACCGAGACACGTGGAGCCAGCCATCTTGGAACGACTACGACAAGCTGACAAGTGCAACAACCGAGGCTCCCTCCAAGTTGTGCTTTGGGTCCTGAGAAGCCCAACCCTCGAGCAGCATCTGCACCAAAGGTGAGCCCTCCAGCATCTCCACGATCTGCGTGGGGCCCTTCTGCATTTTGCCACTCGACGCGCCTAACCGGTTGCTGGCCCGCTGGCTAGTGGCCACCTTGGCGACGAAATCTACGACAAACACCGCTGGTCTGGTTGCTCCAGACTGGCCCTTGCTCCCCTCCAAAGGAACAATCCCTCTGACCTTGCTGGTCAGAACCAACAGCTGATTTCCGAATCCTCCTACAATTGCTTTTGCCAAGGCTTGTTTGCTTCGATCAAGTCGCCGACACCGCCGACAGCGAGAGCCTGCGTGGGACAGCTCGTGACTCGACTCCTGGACGTCGTCGACCTTCAGGGACCACGTGGCTGCAGAGTCAAGCTACACCTTCCTTCCTGTTTGCACCCGACATCGCCTGGTACCCACCTGGTGCCACGCTGGTCACTGGCTAGTGACTGTGAACACTGTCCCCTCTGCTTACAGGTCTTCAACATCTCCGATCCAGTCTTGGATCCACCGCATCTCTCCCGGACCGACCGCCTGCAGCATCTTTGTCTTCAGGCTCCACGGAACAGATAGAAGAAACCCGACGCACTTCGAGGCCTATGCACCCGCTTCCTGTGGGTGAGGTAAAGCTGGCACTCCTGTGCCCAAGTGTAGTATTACATCTCTAGTGCCTGTGTTCCAAATCTTGAGTTCCTAGTCCATCCGGAAGATCCTTTTTGCAGTAACTTTGTACTTTTTACGCACCCATTGAAACCTATGGGAGCACGCGTGTGACTATTTGCTCTGCACACGCCACCCGTGGACCTCCTGGTCACTAACTGAAGTTAGCTCCTTGTAGGCCCAGCGATTCTAGAGGCCCTAGGCCTTTTTCCTTTTCTGTTCGTGGTACTTATACCACTATTTTAGTATATGGTTTGAGTGGCCACCAGGGCCTATCCATATAACGTGCAACTTCTGTGTATTCTGTGATAATCTTGTTTGACGATTTGTGCTCCTGTGCTCATAAAGAGACTAGGGGTTACTTTGAGAAATAAATACATATATATTTTGAATATATATCTGTGTGGTGTCCTTTCATTGGTATAAAAGGGGGTGCATTTGGTAAAACAGCTGGCTTAACACGCTTCACGAGTTTAGCCTCAAAGACTGCTTAGCCTACGCTACCACTAGGGCAGCTAGTCCGAAAAGGTTGACTTACAACCACACCATAAGGGTTGCTTGGCATGGTACAAGGTGATCACTAACTAGTGAGCATCATATACCAGGCCAACTTCTCACAGTATTCTTATTGGATAAACTGTCATCTAGATTGTAAGGGATTATTTTTACCTAGTTTGGGAATTCTTCCAGATGTAATATTTATGAACCTATGACCTACATTTAAAATAAGTGAATTTGATTTATGGTTATACCAGTCTAGCCTTTCTGTTGTATAAACAGTCCGAGTTGTTTTGATCATGGTATATTATGTTGTTTACAGAGTTACCTACTAGTAAGAGTTTTTTAGCCATTATTCTACAAGAGGTGAGTCTGTGAATTACAGCATTAGGCTACTCTGTTAACTATGTGCGGGTCCCAATTGGATCTTTACATTCTCGGACACCGTTTTTTTTAATTTCTGGCACTCAGACATTTAAATTCACATTGAATTTTTCAGTTTTGAAGTTACCAGGTCAGTTGTCAATGCCCTAGGGCTGCATGCAGATTTTTATTTTAAAGGCCTTGTTTCTTGTACATCGATTTACATTTCAGTTACAATCTCCGTGAATTTGGTTTCACTTCACAATCAGTTTTTCTTCTTAATTGATTTCCAACCATTTGGTGTTTGGTTTTCACTATCATAACGGCAGATCAATTTTACATAAGACAAGCATATTTCTTTGAAATTAGACATTATTGTTGTTTCCTAAATTTTAATTAGCTCCTGCTGGGTCACTCATGTATCTCTGCATAATTCCTACTGGTCCTGAAGATGGTCTCGTGGATTGATACCACTTGAGACCAAAAGCTGTCAGACAATCCCATCTCTTTGGTTAATTTTTCATTTTCCCAATCTACGTGGAATTTTGTCTTGAAGAAAGACGGACATGCACATTGATCGATTTGAGAGTAGGATTCCTGCTCCGTGACAGATAAAACCATGGAATTGTGTAGTTGTACTGGGATAATGCATAGCAAATGTATATTTTAAAAGTACTTGTATTGAACCCCCATTTTTTCAATTGATTAATACAGGTTCCTTTAGATTGTATCACTTTATGTGCCTGTCTTGTAGTACTTTTGTCAAAGTTGTTTCTGGTTTCATTCTATTTAAAAATTTCTATATGATTGATATAATTTTATTTTTGATGCCACTTATAGGGTACCACAATAAGGTTAAATACTTTGTATCATTTTGTTTAAAGGACTCCCTTATCAGCAGTTTACCTTACTACAGCCAGTAGGCGTGAGCCGTAGGATCATAAAGACGACAAAGAGTTAAAAATGCAGATCCTAGGTGTTGGAAGTATTTATGTGGTTCTAAGGGAAAGGGAATGTTTGTGAAATATGTCTGATTCCTTTTAGGTGTCTGTAATTTTCCATTTCACTTCCATGTGTTGGTTGCCTATTGACTACCAAGCGGTGAGCTCCGCCCCCTAGTGCGAAGGCTCCGCTCCAAATGCCAGATGTGAAATATGGCTACAAGTTGCTTGTAGTACTGATAGTGTCATAAATTATGATTATTCTAATTCGACTGCCTAAACTATGGGGGTGGAGACAGGTAAACCTACACTTTTGAGAACCTTTACTATTGGAATTGGTGAATAGCCAAAAGTAGTAAAGTTACTCAAAACTTTAAGTTGAAATGTACATGTGTGGCTTACTCACTGGTATAATTTATCTTTGTGAATACCCCTGTTACTTGAGTTTGAAATCCCTTAAATAACAGAAGATGAGAGCCATTTGGCAAAATAATAACATTTTGTTTAATTAAACATTACAGCCTGGAGAAAAGTTACAGGCACAAGATCTGAGGACTGTCTCACTTTACAATCAGTATGTGTCCTTCATTTGTACAAAACATGATGTGTTTTACATGTTTCCGGCTTACCAAATATGGGGAGGAATGTTGGTTGCTGCCTTTGGAGTAGTACATTTAATGTCTAATGGTTACCACAGGTGGTTCTCGACCTCACGTGGACACAATATGGCCAGTAAGTAACTAGTCCAGATGTCCGGCATGGGGAGCACAAGATCACTAGCTGTGCTAGCTCCTGATTGGCTATGTGTTTCTAAATTATGTGGCATCTGACTTTTTATGGTGTTTTAGCAGCATGTGTACCTCTTCCGGCAATGTGTATCTTATTGGGGCAATCTCCCTTGAACCTTGTAATATCACTGCGCTTATCCGTGGGACTGATCAAGAGTTTCATGCTCGAGCATTTGCCTGCCAGATAGGCTCCTTCTCATACGTGACCTACTAATCATCAATCGCAGACCTTCGTCTCAGGGCCTGCTTGACTACATATTCGCGATTTACGTTTGATATGGAGTAAACAGTGGGTGATTATGTTAATAAGGACAATATTTCACTTTCATCGATGAATGCATCGATTTCCATATTAACATTCCCCCCTCTAGTTGGTTCTTCAACTACACTAGCTAACTCATGCATTTTGACAGTTACTTTATTTGGGGGCTGTTGTCTCTTCTGCTGGCTTTTGACAAAAGCTACCTTCCTATTTACCTGCATCTTTACCAGTTTGTGGTCTGCATTTTTAAAGCAGGTGATTCCTAATTGTATAACCCTACATACCATAGCAACATAATGATAACTGGCAACAGTGATTTACATAAACTGAATTTCAATCGATGGAGCCAGGACAACCAATTCGAATAACCACTCTAGCTGAGGGGCACCTCCCTCTTCGTGTATGTTTATTTGTAGATTGTGCAGTGTTTAAATGGCAAGCCTTATTGTACCATTGTTTATATCCTTCCCTGGCATGAACGTACAGCAAGCTGCTCTAATCTTGGCACAGACCCCTCCCTCTATTGTGGTCATTAAGTCCAGTACACCTCCAAAAATCTTTTCACTGGGAAATCTCGGGCAATGTGATATCATTCCCTATGTGTCCCTTCCTACACATCCTGTCCAGTTTGGTTTGGATATCAGTGGGTTCAGTTAGGATGTAGAGAGATGTTGGGTGGTGTCATATCAAATTATGTTTACAAATACCCTGTGTGGTTCTATCTTGTTGGGTTGGATCTTGGCCCTATTTCTACATAGATAGAAGTGCACGAGACATTTTGCTTTCTCTGGGGCTACTTCTTGGAACAAGTAAAACCTGTCTGTGCCTAGCACATGTGGGATTAATGAATAGACAAAACATGACTTGGCAGGTGCCTGAGAGCTGAATGTGGTCATGTGCTGGTACCATGAGTCATGCAAAAGGGTGCTGTGCAGTATATGTGGGATGCTGATGTTCTATTTGGTGTACTTGTAGGTAACGTAGGAGAGATCCCTAAGCAGGCACTGTAGTTCCCATCCAGTTAATGTCATTTGTCTCAGCAGTTCCTCTGTAGTATTCAAGAGTGGGACTATCCATAGTATGAAGATCGTACATAACCATATAAATATACATAACTTCTGTTGCAACACTGCAGGCATAGGTATTGCTCTCTCTCCTGGGAGTCGTTCCCGCTCTTCCTTTGGCTGTGTCCCTTCTGAACAGTTAATGAAAGTTCGCAGTTTTAAGTTTTAGGGTGATATCGCCATGGAAGGGCTCGACTGCACGTTGGAACGGCACACCAATTCACTTTTACTCTCCCCCTTGAGGGCCGTGGTTGTTAAGTAGATCCCTCGCTGAGTGCCCATGGTTCAGTAAGCTTCCTTTTTTCTTGGGTCGTGGGGATTGATGACAAGTCAGCGTTGTTGCACTTCATTGCCCTTGATACTACCTGTTTTTTAATAAGAACTTTGTTAACTGTTAATTCAGCTTAATTACTTACGCTCCATTTTCAATGGTTTTAGAGAACCTGTCGTTTACCACAGAGTTGTGATCACATCAACCTACTAGTTGTGAACTTGTGAGGTATCAGAAGGCGAACCCTGTTGGATATGACTTTCAGTTATTAGGAGAGTAAGAGTGATTGCTATAAGCATTATTAATGAGACAGATCTTACTTTTATAAGCCACTGAGCTCCCCTCCTTATCCTTCTAGGGTGTTTGCAGACCTTTTCTGACAATTTGGCTCTGGGTGGTCAGCTCAGTGTTAGGTATGTTGTGCAGTGGTCCAATGTGTTCAGGGAGGGATAGGATTGTGGCTTTAGCAGGGTTTCTATGGGCATCACTATTTTTTTCTAAAAAATGCCTCCCCCGGTGCATGCATAAGAGGGCAGTTGCTGAGCGGCCCCTTCCCGAAAGTATGTTCCTGCTGGGGGCTACCTGTTTTGTTATTGCACCCAGTTGCTCTTGCTGTGAGTTGTGTTTTTCAGTCCTTTTATGTTCGCTGCATGAGTGCTGAAATATTGTAAAAGAGGGTGTGTTCCCGTTTGGTGTTGCTGGTGCATGCAAAATGCCCTGGGAATATGTTTTTATGTTTATGCATCTCCCTGTCCCCAGCACGTGGTTTGCTACATGGCCCTCCCTTGTGGCATCTGATCATGACCAGCCTTTTTATCTGGAATCCTCCTTTTGAGCTAATTTTGGGAGGGTTTCTTTTAGTTTGGGTGTTTCCTTGAGTTACATAATTCATGGTTTTTCTTGCCCCAAGGGGAGAGGGTAAGGGGCTTCTTTGTGCTCCCCTTCACCCCTATACCGCCCCGCGGGGTCGGAAGTCAGGGATGACTGCTTTTCATGGATTGTGCCTGCAAGGTTGGAGCAATATGAGTGGACTATGCTTTGAATGGAGGGAAGATTGGAAAGGGTGCACCCGGTGCCCTGCTTTCCATCTGGAGCAGGGGTAAAGGTTTGGAAGCCTCCATCTCTGGCACCCCCTCTCCTTCGGACCACATCCCACTTCCTATCAGCAATTCTGGTGGGCCTGCTGTCCTGAGCTTTTAGCTGGGGTCTCTTGAGTTCCTCAGATTAAATACAGTCGTTGATTGCATTACGAAATTGGTGCTCATCTTGGCAATCTCCAGAAAGGTGAAAGGTTGAGTGAACCCCCAACTGGAGTCTCAAACTCGTCATCACACTTAGATCATTGACTCTTGCGTGTAGAGGTTGCAGAGTCTTAGAGTCCTATCATCCCAGGCGCAAGAAGAACATTGTTCCCACCACTGAGTATGGCTTCATTTAGAACTGAAAGGGAGGCTTCCATTGATTCAGAGGCTGCTAAGGCTTTTGGGGGCCATATTGAGACTACAGGCCATGAAAGAACTGTTAAGCTTGGACATGATACCCGATAATGGGGTCCTTCCGGCTTGGCGATTGGAATGCGTCCCATTGGAGAAGTGTAGCTCACTGGTTAGAGGAGGCATACCCTGAAGCAGAGATCAGACCCGGGACCTGGGTTCGATTCCCGACGCGGCAGGGTCCAGAGCCCAATCGTCCACGGACTCGATAATTCTCGCTTCGGTGCCCACTCTAAGCACGAGTTCACACTATGCAGCTCTGGGCAACAAGCCTGCTTAATCTCCACAACGGCCCCCCGCGGCGGGATGCCTGGCATTCACCTTGGGGATGCCCAGTATGGGTTATCTTACAGGGAAAAACCAGGACGGGTTCCCAATGCAAGCGCCAAGATGCCCGTAGGGTGATAGCTGCGCTCTATAAGTACACCAATCAATCAATCAATCATTAGACTTTGGCTGGGAACCCTGGGTTTCTGCTTTTTAAACAGTTTTTGAAATGCCCTCCTGCTCCCTCATCAGAGTGCCCTGTCCCTGGGGTTTGGCCAATGAACCACGCCCTAGGGGATCAGCAACAGAGTGGACCCTAAGGTTTTGTAGGTGCCTTAGGCAACCTGATTATTCTGCGCTCCTGTAGGATGACCATTTCATTAGTGTGGATGCAAGATTGACACAGCCCTCAGCAGCCCTGATTTCCTAGATGCAAGTAAACATTTCCGGCCTCCAATGCTGTCTGTCAGTCCTTTCTCATTTGATACAATTTTTAGGGGGAGGGGATAGGGGTATGCCGGTTGTCTTTATCATTTGAGGTGAACAACTTAATTTGCTGGGATTATTATTACCTGTCTTCATTTACTAGCGGGGTCTATTTTACTGTGAATTTTGGCTTAGTGGTTGCGTGAAGGCACTACCTTCCCACACTGTCACCCCTCTTTGCCAGAGATGTGACCCTGGTCCCTGTTTTGCTGAGTTCCCTATCTGTGGTTGCTGCTGCCACGTGCTCGCCCAGTTTTGATCCCTGCTGTAGTTGTGTGGCAAATGGCAGACCTCCCTGCGTCTGAGTGTATGATATGTTCTGATTACCCTATGCTTGGTACTGAAGAGGGACGTTAACCATATCCTGTCACGTGGAGTTGTGTGGCAGCTGGCCCTTTAACTCTAACTGCTTCTACTTTTGCTGCTCATGGTATGCATTTATCAAGCAAGCCTCTCCCATGTGACCCCGCCTACTTCAATAGAATGACTCTTTAATGTCTTGTTGCGGCCAGCCTCCCTGGCCTGTACTACCATAACCTGTTTGTGTTACTGGATTACCTGTTTGGAACACTCTAAAGTTTTGCCGCAAAGCCCCCATTGTGCCTGGTGCCATCTGCATGGTTGCAGCCATCTCTGCTACCTCTAGGTCAGCCTTTTCTAACGTTTGCTGCACTAATTTTGATGTGTCTCTTTGGGTCTGCTCCTGCTTCTCTCTCTCCTTTTCTTGCTTTTTCCTATGATAATGGAGTATAAAAGCTTGTATTCCTGCCAGGGTTTGGTATCTAAACCAACTGCGCTCTCCAGCCCACTCTGAATCTCGGTAGGAAAACCTTTCTTCAAAATATTGTAGAAAAATGTGACGTATGCGCCCTTGTTGGCCTACGGCTGTCCAGCTTCCTGTCCCCATCATTCCCTCATTCTATTTAGAAAATAGTTTATTCTCTGGCTTCATGATCTCTGCCACTTGCCTTCCTACATCTGGGTGGTCATTGAATAATTCTCTCAGGACAGTCCATATCTAGTGCCTGTGTGTATTAAATGCAGCCCGTCATGCTGGCCATTTGCTAGCGTGATTGATGGAATGCGAGCTTGGGTTAACAGTGTGTTTGTCTGCTCACCAATTAGGCGGCTTAGCAGACTCTTAATTTCACCTATTGCTAGGTTGATACCTGCAGTGATTTTCTCGAAGTATGGAATCCATTTGCCTGCCCCACCTAGCAAAGACGGCAACTTTGCTCTCAACCCCTCTTTGTCCATCTTGACGCATGACATGTATATAATCCCCACTGCCCCCTTTTGCAGTAACTGGTACACTCTCATTCTAGGTGACTCAACTGATTTCTCCTCAGCATAGCGCTCCCATCTTGTGAGGCATTGCTGCATGTAAAGGAAGTCCCAACTGGGGTCTCCCCCTTCATTCCTGATGTAATCCTTTGCTACTGCCATGTCCTCTGGCTCAAACTATCCTTCCTTCGGCCAAGACATGTCAAATTGGGCCTTCTCCTAAGTCCAATTTGCTAATAGGTCACAAAATGGGTGAGCAAAATTCTTGCCTTCCTTTTGGCTATTATCTTCCTCTGGGTTAGTTTATCTTTGTTGTGCACCCATGCGGAGCAGCATGTATCCTCGTTGCTGCTTCCCTCATGTGTATGCACAGGTGCGTAAGTACCAGGCTGTCTTGTTCCCTTATTTCTTGGGCAGCCAATCTCCCTTGTCGACCGGACGGTGTGTCTTTAAGCCCTGCTAGTAGCCTTTCATCTACCTACCAGCACTGCACCCTGTACCTGGTCCGCCTTCCCTCATGTAAAGAGCTCGCTGTCCTGTACACTTGCAATAACTACTGGTTGCGTGCCTTTTCTCTATCAAGCATCAACTCACGCCTCTCTTCCTCATGCCTTCTGGCCTATCTCTTTTTCTCTGAGCTACACGCTGCTTCCATTGGCCTGGGGTCACCTTCAAATTCACACTCAGTTTGTTCCTGGGCAATCCCTGTAGCCCTACCCTCGTCATAGGTTTCCGATTAACTGGAGTGTTCTTCCTCTCCTGAGCTCACTGATTTCAATTGAGAAACCCTACAAACTTTGCTGACACTCGTTTACTCTCGCCTGAACCAGTGGGAGTGTGTGTTTTACTTGCCTTTGGGTTGTCACTTTTTGAGCTTTGTGGATGGGGAGTCAAGCTTTTGGGGACCTTCCCTAGGGACTTGGGCTGAGTTGGTGGCAGCTGGGCTCGCTTGCTTTTGGTTTTCTTGGGCTTAGACCTAACTGTCCTTTTTTCAGTGGGGGCTCATCGGCTTCTACTATTGTTGGATTTGAATATCCTAATGCAGGAGGATCATATGGTAGGGGAGGTGCCGACACCTTGTTCGCTATTGGCATTGTGGGGCTATCAGTTTCTGCTTCTTCAAAGATGGCCCAGAATTCTAACACTGACTTTCTTTTGTCTTTCTTCTGTACTGCATATTTAGTCTGTATATGTGTTTTAGCATGTTCAATTATATTAGTGTCAAATATATTCTTCTTATTGCAGGGACATGTTTGTGCATTTGTGTGTAGATGCCACTCTTGGAAAAACTTATTAATTCCCTTCATCTGTTTGGGGAACCTAGTTCCCATATGCTTCAATGGGAATCCTTGGCTAGTAATTTGGATATTTACAACTTAAATTAAATTTTGTAGTTTTCTTTGTCTAATCGTTGGGGCAATCATACGTGATGCACTCTTACAAATTATGTACTAGGAGCTCAGCGTTCTTACAATATCTGCATCAAACAGTTTGACTGAACATTTCAATAAGAACAAGATAAAAATACATATGTAGTGTTACAACATTGGGCGAATATGCGATATGTTAGAATAGCATCGGCACAATACAGTTTCCAATCAATACAACATCATCACATACATAACACAGCTCAATAATGGTTGACAGAAAAAATAACTTTGGCAAAAAATGAGTAGGCTCTCAGCACAGGTTATCCTCTAAAAAGAGAAGATTTGCGTGTAGCACGTTCCTAAGTGAGTTGGATAGTCTACCAATATCCACTCCCAAACAAAGGTGGTAATCATAGAAACCATATCATAATACCTTTAGAATCACTGGTCCCTCTTGGAAACACACAAGGTACGCCCAGATTTCCAAGTCCAATTTTGGCCTTTGTTCGAATTCCACCCTGTTAAATTCCCAGGGTCCAAGCCAGATATACCTCCCACACTCATTCCAGATACTAAGGGTGTTAAGAAACCTCTAAGCGTTGAACTAAAAAACTATGGGGCATATTGACAAGCGTCAGCGATAAAAATGTTATCGCTGGCTATCGCAGGAAATTATCGCCATGCTAGCGTTGTATTAACAACGCATAGCGCAATGGCGATAATTTCCCAGCGATGTTCCATGGAAAACGGCGATAACCTTGCAGATACGACCCTTTGGTCGTATCAGCATAATCCACCTCCAATGGTAAGCATAGCTAAGTCTGCATTTTAGCAGACGTTAGTTTTTGGAGAAAACAGCTGTTTTCTCCAAAAACTAATGTCTGCTAAAATGTGTGGGCAGCCTTGTAAATATCGCGATGTGTACATCAGCGATATTTACAAGGTTGTACTGCCCAGTGACGCCCACTTTGCATCTCATTAGAGATGCAAAGGGAGGCGTTGTGTAAAATGGTGCTAACATGCGCTAATGCATGTTATCATCCTCTTGTAAATAGGGCGATATTTTTATCTCCGCTTTTTTGGCTTTAAAAGCCAAAAAAGCGAAGATATGGCCCTTGTAAATATGCCCCCAAGAGACGGAGGTATCAACTCCGCCCAATCAGGATAGCTGAATCTCAAAAATCAATGTCCTGGGAATTATCTAGGGTTATCTTCACCTAAACTAGTGTACTCAGCTATCGAAAAAAGGTGACTTCTGAGGGGAACGCCTTCAAGGCCGCCTTACGACTGATTCAGTTAGGACATATAAAATAAGTAATATGGCAGACCCTGTTGGCACAAGTGCTTAGGTTATCTTTTTACTCTTCTCCCTAGTTTACCATACAATAAATTCTTTAGAAAATTGTTTGAGGTTCTGATGTAGTCTCTTACCCTCTGCGATGGCTGCTTCAGGGCGAGTTCTGCCCTGGACATTCAGCAGAACTCCCAGTCAATTGCGGTGTCTGCCTACCTTTCGTGTTGTGCAATCACAAATCTGTCCAGGTGGGGTCTCATTCTGTTGGCTGCAATTGGGGTTAAAGTCCCAATCAGCTCCTATCTGGCTTGCCAAAATGTTACATGAGTTATATTCCCTTAAATAACAGAACACGAGAGGCATTTGGCACAACAAGAAGAGTTTGTCTAATTAAACAGTGTTTTATTTATTTATTTTATTTGAAAAGTTATATAAAGTTTGAACATGACACGAGAGGGTATCAGAGCGATGCACAAAAGAGCAGAAGCAGAAAGGAGGAAAAGGCAAAAATACAATTGCAAAAAATCACTTAAGAAGCACAAATATAAAATAGAAGCAGCAACCCACCTCGTGGGACAAGTAAAGTAACAGAAGAGCAACCAACAGTATGACCGGGAGAATAGTTACAGTCTCAAAGTCTGAGTTTGCATTCAATATGTGTCCCTCTTTCATACAAAACATGATGGGTTATAAATGTTTCCAGCGTACCATATATGGGGAAGAATATCGGTTGCTGCCCTTGGAGTCGTAAATTAATTGTCTACTGTTTACCACAGGTGGGTCTTGACCTCGTGTGGACACAATGTGGCCAGTGAATAACTTGTCCATATGTGCGGCATGGGGAGTGTGATCACTACGCGTGCCAAGTCCTGATTGGCTATGTGTTCTTGACTCATGTGGCATTTGACTTTTTGTGGTGTTTTTATGGCATGCACACCCCTTCCGTCAACGTGCGTTATTGGGGCAATCTCCCTTGCCCTTCTAATGTTGCTGTGCCTATCTGTGAGATTGATCAAAAGTTTCCTGCCTGATCGATCCTGACCTATCAATTAGCAATCCCAGGTCTTGGTCTCAGGGTCTGTTTGACTACATATTTGCGGGTCGAGAATAATGTGGAGTTCACAATGGGGAATTCTGTTAATAATTACCAGATTTCAGGCCTCATCAATTAATGAACCGAGTACCATATTATCTGCAACTAAAATGTGGTATTAAGCCTATTACTGAGCTGCAATATATATATATTGCCAGAGACAAATATTGCATGTTACATTAAGGCTGCACAATTTATTTAACTATGTATATCATGCAACATTATTTGAGCCAGTCAACCTGACGGAACAGCATGTTTTTCTTTTGGAGAAATAATAATAATTCCTACACATCCCTAGCAACAAGGTTACATTTTTCAGAGGACAAAGGGGAGTGCTTTGGTAGTAAGGAGTCTCAGTAGGGAAGATCAGGGACTGGTGACCTCATGTATGAGTGGTTTTCAGGCAACGTGACAGCGGGCAAATACAGGGTGACGAGAAAGTCAGTTACCAGTTCTGGAAAAATGTAGCACTAATACAGCCAAGGAGTATGACTGGGGGAAATTTGCTGAAATTTCTTTGTGGTAAGGCCCAAAGAAGTAAGTAAAATTATGTGTTCTTGCATGAAAAGTTGGATTAGGTACTTTGCACTATTTTTTGTAAGAAGAAAAAATGTGCCCTTGCCTCTTCTTTTTGTGTATGAGCGCACTTTCTGCTAAAAAAGGGGCAACATTTCGTATTAAACAAAAAAAAGAGCTTTTCACGTTAAGAATGTTTGTGTAAAAAAAATGAGCTTTTCACATTAAGTATGTTTGTGTTCTTCCCAAGTCTCAGTTATGCGACGTGGCCTAGTAGCATAATCGTATGCATTTCGCTTTATAATCAAATTGTCAAATTCTAAAAATATCACCAGATACTTTCACTTTTATCATGTATCCTCACATGCTGACCATCACACAATGAAAAAAAAGATTTGGAAACAAAGAAAGCTCTTCTTTTGCATCTTGAGGTTACTTTTAAAAACGTAAATCCTGTTGCTCGCACCAGAAGGTTGTTCTCTCCTAATGTGGAAGGCAAGATGTTCATGTCCTCCGCATTTCCTTTGTAATGGGGAGGAGGTTAGTGTCTTATGAGAAGTTACTCAAGTTTTTTACAATTGAACTAGACCACATATTTTCCCACTTCCACAGGGGAAATCTTCCAGATCAGTAATTGAGCAACTGTTCTGTTACCACAACAGAGACTCTATACCCCAGAAATCCCACTCACATATCGCATTCTAGATAAACAATGTCAATATCCTAAAATTCCCAGATTGCCATTGGCAGTATAGTCCTAGCTCAGAGATACGTAGATCTGGTGCATGGAATTACTCCCAATGAAGGTCAAAAGTAATCCATGGGGCAGGCAGAATCCGCTTCTTCACAAAGTCCTTGATGGAATGGGAGTGGCTGAAACATTATGGTGCCCATGTGATTGATGACCATGGTCACCAGCAACGTGGCCCCAGACCTCACAGTATGCCTGGCAGGTACAATGAGCAACCTACACTACTCTTTTCCAACAAAATGCTGGCTGATCAGGCAATGCCAGTCACAGCAGAACAAGGAGAGACTCTGGATTGTTTGTTAGAAATAAATAATTCCCACAACTGTTGAATCATGGCCTGAGGATGTCAGACAAAATGTCCAATTTGATGCATATGGGACCTGTGATCACTCCAATGAACTCAGTCTTTTGTCAAGAAAACAGCAATCATATATGAAATATGCATCATTCAAGAGTCACACTTTGATGTTGCGTAAAAAGGCTCCTCAATTGAATTCTTTGGAAGGGGTTTAAGATGTTGATGCAATTTACAACAAAGTAAACTTATCTGAGGCCATTCACATGCATAGTGTCAGTGGCAAAGGATGACGAGATGGGCAGAGTGAGTAAACCAAAAATCCTGTAATTTCTCTTATTATTTCCATAGACCTTTTATGTAGTAGAGCAAATTAACCAATTCTTGTGTCTTATGCAGTGACTACCAATCAGTACTCTGCTTAGGAAAAGCTTGTTAAGTAGCACAAGTATTTTTTGCTAGTGTAAGAGGTGGAATCCTAACTCTCAAACCTAGGTTGTCAAAGAATAGCACAGATCACTACAGTAACCTGTTAGGAATTCTGAAATGGGGCCAGTAGTTAGTAAACTAAGCGCTAGTGGGATGGAAGAGGCTGGGTTGTTTTTACAGATACCGCAAAGTGACAAGATTGGGAGGCATGAAAATACCAGAGTGGGGAAACCAAGAATTTTAACCACACCACAGCACATATGTTGACTCATAAAAGCTACACTACAAGGTGGAATCAATGCAGGATTGTCTGGCACTTTTAAAAACAGCCATGATCTCTCCCTTTATGCTGAATAGGTGCTGTGAGTAATGATCTTTCTACCTGCACTGACTGAATCAATAGTAGTATGACTACCCATACAAATACAATCATGACATGCCATACCCATGGTGTGCATTGATCATCAAACTCTACAAGGTATGCAACCAATTTCAGTGCTCTCATTTTTGCTCTCATGAACAGACATTCTTCCATGACAGATTATTTTATTTAGATGATGGACAAGGAATGCTGCTACTGTTCCCTATGTTTCTCTATGAAATAGCTATCAGCATTTGTTCTGAAAAATTTATCTGTAGTGCTTATCTTTCAATATCCCGGGGTAGAGTTAAACATATTTTTTGCACTGTCTTTAAAAAATTTTCACAGGAGACCATCAGTAAAGTTGTATATTGTTGAAATTACCAATGTTCTAAAACTGGTGTCTCCTTTTACTCCTGTATGGTACTAATATGTGTGAAACCAGAATTTAAGAAAGTTGAGAAAGACTTGAGAAAGAAATCATGGATAGGGAATAGAGATCTGTTATTGTTAAGGGACTATTGCACTATGCCCCACTACTACTAAATTGTATGTGTACCTCAAATATGCTGCCAGTCGAACTACTGCACACTGATACAATGAGACCTGACTGTGGGGCCTGTTTGTGCAATCAGGGTAGAGGATTTTAGCTGTCTTTTTGGTGTGGAACAAATAGATTACATCCTCTATTGTGCTCCACTGCTAATGCCACAAATGTAGCGGACTGCAAACGACAGCTACGCAATTGGGAAATATACAATGTATAATAAGCCCAAATACCTTGACTCTAGAGGGTAGTCTATCTACTCTCCAGTGCATAAACTATACACCTGCATGAACAGATTCTTAATTAGCACCACCCTATTTCACTGTATTTATGTAAAATGATATCAGGAGAAATCCACTGTTAATGATTATGGAACGCATTAGACTTCTTACAGATCCTGTCATGGCATTTACATGTGTCAAATTTATAACACCCAACCTTCTGTGGAACACTAGAAAAGTGAAACAGTCAATATTTTGCAGAGAACCAAAATACTGTGGGTGCCAAAGTGGTGGAATGGGCAGCATTTAAAGTGGAGAATTTCAGAGTAGAATGTAATTAAACTTCCAAGGGGGTGAGAGTCACACTCCGGCAATATTCAAAGAAAGCGGGGAAGGAAATGAGATCATTAGAAATCAGCAGTGCATTAGGCAACCTGTGAAGGCTAAAAAGTGCAAGGCCTGACAATCCCTTTTTACCATGTTGGAACACTAACAGATTTGGACTTCATGATATATACCAAAATAATGCATTCAGTTATGAAATAATGCAGCAATTTTACTTGCCTCCCTAATTACAGCAGAATAGAATAGTTCAGAATTGACATCCTTGAAGGATCGCCCGGGAGAAAATGTTTACTCCCAAACTGAGATCAATTGCATATATTGAGAATACTACAAAATTGTGTATATCCAGACTTCTTCCACAACATAGTTTACAGATTAGGAATTACCTATAGTCCAAATATCTTATGAAATTTTAGAGAGAATAAATTGAAGCCCTTAATCAACCCATACTGACCAACAATATATGGGAAGCCATGTGAACTATGTGTACGAATAAATTGCCATTATCAGACAGATTGCCTGTACAATTCTACAACAAGTTTTCACTTCAGCTAGGTCAAATGTTATTAGATTTAGTCAATGACAGATGAAGCATTGGGATGCTGCCAAATACCACTAGAAAAGCAACATTACTAGTAGTCCTACCTAAACCAGTAAAGGGCAAGCTGGAAAAGACATTATTTAGACCCCTCTCATTCCTAAATTTAGATTACAAGATTCTGGCAAAGACATTTTCAAACATATTGCTCCCAATGCTAACAACACTGGTGCATTCTGAACAGAGCAGGGTTGTACGTTAAATTGTAACTAGTCACAATTCTTCCCTCAATGATAGCACTTGACTTAGAGAAGACCTTCGATTCGGTTTGGCCCTATTTGTATGCAGTATCAGAAGATATGGGGTTTGACTCTACAATGAGGTACTGGGTTAAATTACTGTATTTGAAGCATAGATCTAAACTGAAAAAGGGAAAATGTTTTGCCCCAAATAGAACAGAGAGGAAGGCACTAGACAAGGCTGCCCAATATCCTCCCCAATATCCGCCCTAGGCATGGTACACTTGGGATGCCACTTCAGGATATGGGCATCATTAAGGGCTTGAACTATCCATTAAATGTCATAGGATATTGTTTTATGAAAATGGCATAGTTCTGAATACAAAAGGCCTGTAAACACAACTTTGAGACATTATGGAACTGCTAAACACATTTAGTACATTTTCAAATGTGAGAAATCTACTCGATAAGGACTGCTTTAAATGCCCAACCATAATTTGAACTTGACCTATTTCCGTGTTGGTCGATTTTAACATATCTGCTTATATATTATCCTCTTGAACTGATCAAGGTTCATTATGACTATTCGACTCATCTGCTGATGACCTAGTCATAACCAAATGATTAGCTTCTATATAAAAAGTGCTGGTGCCCTCTGAGTGAGGTCTTTCCACTGGTATGGAAAAAGAAGATTTCTCTACTTAAAACAAGCTATAGTGACTAATTCACTGTTGGCAGATGTTAACCTTCATGTTTGTCCTCTTTTGATCCTGTGATAAATTAGATGCAGCATTGTGTGTCTTCCACTTTTCAACAGGAGTCAGAGGATTTCCAGTGGCTTACCACTAACAGAGCTGTATTATATCTAAATCAACTAAGACAATTGTAATAAATATTGATATCATGTAAACTCCCATGTCTCCCGCATACATGCAGCAACCTAATTCACTAACCCTTCAAAGTGCTTTAAGTGGATGTTAGAAATGGGGTCTCTAGTTGACAGTGGTTTGCACCCTGTCTAAGTAGGGACCCTAACTCTAGTTAGGGTAAGGGAGTCACACAGCTAAGAGAATCCCAGATCACCCCCTTGTTAGCTTGGCACGAGCAGCCAGGCTTATCTCGGAGGCAATGTGTAAAACATTTGTACACACACACAGTAACAAAGTGAAACCACTACAAAAGTAGTCCCCGCCAGTTTAAAAAATGGCCACTATTTATCTGACTAAAACAAGACCAAAATGACAAATCCAACATACACAAATCAAGATATCACTTTCAAAACATAAAGTAAGTTTACTCGATATAAATCAATATACGCATTCGGTTTAGGGAAATGTACCTTAGGTGTGTCAAAAATCAAAGACGGTGAAAGGCACAGGGAAGGTGAGGTGCCAGAAAAGCAAAGCGATGCGTCAGTTCCTTACTACACAGAGGAGGTGATGCATGGGTTCCCTACTGGCAGGGAAGGTGATGCATCAGTTTCTTCCTACTGGGCAGGTGAGGTGATGTGTCCGTTCCTTACTCGCAGGGGAGGCGATGCATCAATGTCCAGATGTGTTGCCTGGTGTCGATGAATAATCGGCGATGAGGGATGATGCATTGAAAATCCAGATGCGCTGCGTCGATGGACAGTGGCAAGGCAGGAGCTGTGTCGATTCCAAAGTCGCCAAACAGTTGCTGCATTAATTTCGCAGCTGCGAAGCAGGTGATGCATCGAAGTCAGAGCGGGTGCCCTTGAAGTCAGTGACTTGGTTCACGAAACTCATGCTGCTGTCATTTTTCTGACGCGCTGCAACGCCGAACTGGGGAATGCAGTGAAAGTGGTGGCCAATGCATCCAGTGAGAATCACACTTCAGGGCAGGCAGCAGCGATGCATCAATCTTTTGCAGCAGTGTGTTAAGTAAACAGGTGCTGGGAGTCAATGTGTGGGTTTTCTCCTTTAGATCACCAGGCTACATTTGAAAGGGATCAGGAACTAGATTTGGCACCACTTGGTAAGTCAATACGCTCAGCAGAAGAGCCCAGAAACTGGCAGGTGAAGTCTTTGATGGCCCTGAGACTTCTTAACAGGATGCAAGCACACACAAGCCCTTGGGGAACCTTGAAAACAGGATGTAGAAACATGAGTCCAGTCCCTTCACTCCCAAGACCGAAGAAGCACGCAGAAGGCCATCACAACAAAGCAACAGGAAGAGTGGCAGTCCCTCCTACAGCATCATCTCTTCTTCATGGCAGAATATCCTTAGTCCAGAAGTGTTCTGTTTTTGGGGTGCCAGTGTTCCAATACCTATAACCCTTTCTGCCTTTGAAGTAGGCAAACTTCAAAGACAAGTCTTTGTAGTGCACAATACCCTACCTTTCCCTGACCTGGCTCCAGACACACTACAGTGCGTTGGAGACAGCTTTCAGTGAGCACAGGCACAGCCATATGGAGGTGTCAGTGACAACTCCTCCCACCACTCTAACTCAGGCAGGCCCATCATCCTGGTGATGGCCCATCAAGATATGCAAGGCACACCTCAACTACCTTTGTGTGACTGTCTAAAGGGAATGCACAAGCGCCCAACTGTCATCCAACCCAGACGTGTATTCTACAGACAGGCACAGGCACAGAATGGTTAAGCAAGAGAATGCCCACTTCCTAAAAGTCATGGACACTATTGGAGGTGGGCTGGGAGCAGTTAAGCTGAGCCTGTAATATATAAACAATTGGAGTGCTAAAACTGCCCTTCAATTAAAGCTACCGTAGCTTTAATTGAAGGGCAGTTTTAGCACTCCAATTGTTTATATTTTATACACTTCCTAAAAGTGGCATTTTCAAACACGCAATTTAAAAACAAACTTCACCAAAAGATGATTTTTTAAATTGTGAGTTCAGAGACCCCCATACTCCAAATCTCTATCTGTTCCCAATGGTAAATTACACTTAAAATATACTTCACGGTAATCCCAATGATACCCTATGGGAGAGATAGACCTTGCAATATTTAAAACAGGAAATTTGCAATATCTCACTATCATGACATGTAAAACACACCAGTACATGCCCTACCTTTTAAATATACTGCAACATGCCCATGGGACTGCCTTGGGCCTACCTTAGGGGTGACTTACATGTAGTAAAAGCTAGGGGTTGAGCCTGGCAAGTGGGTGTGCTTGCTAGGTTGAAATGTCAGTTTACAACTGCACTCAGAGACACTGCAGTGGCAGGCCTGAGACATGTTTGCAGGGCTACTCATGTGGGTGGCTCAATCAGTGCTGCAGGCCCACTAGTAGAATTTGATTTACGTGCACTGGGCACACCTGGTGCACTTTACTAGGGACTTACTAGTAAATCATATATACCAATCATGGAATAACCAATCACCAATGCAATTTAGATAGGGAGCACTTGCACTTTAGCACTGGTCAGAAGTGGTAAAGTGTCCAGAGTCCTAAAACCAGCAAAAACTAAATAAAGAACACAGTCAAAAACAGGAGGCCAGAAACAAAATGACAATCACGTCAAAAGATGCCAGGTCTAACAGTGGCATATCCCTTTGGTTGGAAATTGGACTTCTAGTTCGCAGAGGAATGCACCCTGTCCAAATAGGGACCATAATCCTAGACAGGGTAAGTCACAACACAACCTAAATTATCCTGAGCTCACCATCTGGTAGCTTGGCACAGAGCAGGCAGGCTTAACTTAGAAGGCAATGTGTAAAGTATTTGTGCAATAACTGCTACAGTAACATAGTGAAAATACCAAAAAAATAGTCCACAACAGTTTAGAAGAATAAAGTATGACGTTATAAATAAAACAATACCAAAACAACAAAAATACAACATGTAAAAGTTGAGCTACTGAAATTTAAAGAAACGGATGCAGAAATGGATGCAGAAAAGCACTTAGAAGCAATTAGCACTTAAAAGGTTACTTCAGGTCATGCTGGACCGTGGAAAAGGAAAAGTTCGGGCTAACTGCGATGGAGTGCCAGCCGGCTACAGGACCCTAGCAGGCCCCAGTGAACAAGGTGCCTATCCTGGTCGCAAGCAGCAAAATGCGTCAATCTTCTCTATCTCCAGTGAGGGTGATGCATCAGTTCGGAAGACGGTTGCTGGAGTCAAGAGGCGTTGAGCACTGCACTGGTTTCTTTCATGCAGTCGAGGGGATACGTCGATCTCACCAAGCTACAGCAGCGGCCAAGCACTGTCTGATGCATCAATCTCTGGAGGCAAAGCGCTGGATCAAAAGTGAAAGGCAGGTAGAGAGAGGAGGAAATAGCCCTTCCCAAGTACTTGAAACAAGGTAAGATGGCAGCCTTTAATTAATACTTCATTCAATCAAAACACAGCGAGACTGAAAGGCCCTTGACGAGAGAAGCACAAAAATAGGGGGAGAAGCAAGCAAATCAAGAACAAAAAAGTGGGGCTGAAAAATTATCTGTTCACATCTCGATAAATATGAACTTAAACAAGCAGGGTATAATGGCCTTTATATGTTGGTAAAAGTTCAAGTTTTAATCAAGAGAACTGAAGGTTATCTTGTGTTTAATCTTTAGTTGCTTAAAACACAATTAAGAAAACAAAACTGCAACAAAATCGCCTACGTTTAATCAATAACATTTAATAATAATATTTATAAACAAACGGTGCATTAAGTGAAATACCAAACCTTTAATTAGCTTATGATATTACAATCACAAATACCAAATCTGCACGTCAAATCAAGAGGAAACATATACCAAGAGGAAGGAAGGGGGTAGTATACATCAGAGAAGATAGGTGGGAGGAAGGAGTAGAACGCACATTGAGATTAATAGAATGAAAACACCAAGCATAGCAATGAACAAATCATTGGTCAAAAATTTCCACTAAGAGCGTTATTAGGAATGAGTAGGTGCTATTTTCCTGAATTAAGTGAGGAAGAAGCAACTCTTTTAAACAAACAGACTTTTCCTTCTAATTAATTGTTGTTAAGTGAGGAAACAGGCGGTACCACAAAAACGTTTACATTTGGGATTTTTTGTTTTGTTTCTGCTGGCATAGATAGGGTGATTTTGTACACCAGTTTTTAGTACATCGCTAATTTCAAATGATATACATCTTTACGGATTGTGTTCAGTTAAAAGATTTGAACGACTGTGCAAAAAATATGTTTAACTCTACCCTGGGGTATGGAAAGATAAGCGCTACAGATACAGTTTTCAGACCAATAGCTGATAGCTATTTCGTAGACAAACATAGGTAACAGTAACAGCATTCCTTGTCCATCATCTAAGAAAACGAATCTGTCATGGAAGAATGTCTGTTTGTGAAAGCAGAAATGAGAGAAATGAAATGCCTGGGGTCCAGGAATGAAAATGTTATCATGTTGTTCTCTGCAGTCACGCTCTGTAACTTCTCACACAATCTTTTATATTTAGGCGGGAGAAAGGAGTCTAGCAAAATAGTGAATATACAGCTGGGCTTGAATGGTTTCCCAAACAACTAAACTAAGCGGCTTATTTACATTTTAAATGGGAAAAAGTGACGCACCGGTGGCGCAAGGGGCTTGTAAACAAGCTCCTAAATGTTTTTTAAAACAATTCTTTAACACCATTCATCTCCATGCCACCTTGACATTTTGATTGACGAAACAGATGCAAATGAAATATGAATGCTTACTTTATGCAATGTAATATTTCAGGCTAAGATATTCTTAGCACACAAGGATTTAGACACATCAAAATATTAGCATTGTGTTCCTGACTTTTGACTTCGAGGATAAAAAATAAATATGTAACCATAGATAAACTCCCAGGTAATAAATCCCCATTGAAGAACTAACCAACTATTTTCCTCTGCTCCCATATTTATCGCCTGTGGTAACTAAGGGGCATATCACCAACAACCGGTGATAATTATCGCTAAGCACACTTTTTAGGTTTCTAACGCGAGATAGCACGCTATCAGCGACGCTTATCTCAAAAGCGATAGAAATACCAGCGATAGCTACATATTGAGCGATTATCGCTGGAAATCCAGCGATAATCGCACAATGATTGGCAAAATATTGATGATAGGGCAGACTTAACCATTATATCCACCTTCCATTGGATATAATGGCTAAGTCAGATTAAAAGCAGGCGTAAGAAAAGTAGCGATAACTGCAGTTAGCGCTACTTTTCTTATCACTCTGCAGGTTAGCGTGAAGCTAGATAACAGGAGAAATGTCGGTTAGCGACATTTCTCCCATTATTTGGGGTAGCAACGCCCACTTTACATCTCATTAGAGATGCACAGCTGGGCGTTCAGGGTCAGGGAAATGGCGAAAATGCATGGAAACACGTGCTAACGTGTCCATGCTGATGGGGCGTTAAGATTATCGCCGCTTTAGCGGCAAAAAGTGCCGCTAAAGCGGCGATAATGCCCTTGCTGATATGCCCCTTGGTTTTTGTATAAGCTTACGTGAAATGTAACAGTGTCACATGCCACTGAAACCTCCCTGCAGAGAATATTCCAGTAATAATGTGATTCTTTTATTTGTAACCGAAGCCTGGCTGATGAGGGTGGCTGGGACGTTTTCTCCATTAACGTTCAACTCATTAAACCACACTTCTACCTTCTAATCATCTTGTGGTTCATCTTCTTGTACAAGAGCAGCACTATGTAACCCTCAAGTATCAAAGGATAAATTGGAGAAGCAGAAAAGTACCACTTAAGAGGAGAAAACATCTCAACTTATATTGTGAAAAGACTTTGAAAACATCACGCTTTTGTAAGTCTTGTCATTACGATGTGGTCTGTCCAGGAGGGATTTGTGTGTTTAATCTTACCACAATGGCTACTGAGCTGTCCAGCGAGCATTGCTGCAGGCGCTATCCCCCACCAGCTAGTTGGGTGAGGAGCAACACGTGCCGAGAACAATGTTCCAAACCGTGTGCCCAGTACATGTGTGAGTTAAAAAAGATCTACTCTCCGTAGGAAGCAATGTTTTTGACGATGGAGTGGCCATCTTGGGTCACTTGCCTCATACACTTTAGTCTGCATGGTTGGCACGACGTTTTCGGCAACAGGCACACCTTTACTATAACTGCCTTTTCATGACAGCTCTCAGGGACCGGCATGTCTTAAATTATTGAAAAGTGTTACAGCAAACAAATGATGGAGGAAATGCTGACAATGCAAACATCTCCCCCAGTCAAAAGATCTGGGTGAAATCCATCATTCTTTTGCTCACTACGCCACCCCAGTTTGGACCCAGCCACATGCAAATCAGTCTTGACCCTGTGCCCCATGGGAACAGTCCGGACCGAACTGCCAGGCCAGGTCCTCCCTGAACCGGAAACAAGCATCCTGGGACTAGTTTCAGGGTATGTCACCCTTTTTCATCCAGGCTAGCTTGAATCCAGTGGCACAGTGAGCAAGGGACCCACGTCTGGGCATACCTATCCCACTTAGAGTGAAAAAGTGTTACAGCAAACAAATGATGGACGGAATGCTGACAATGCAAACATTCTCCCCCAGTCAAAAGATCTGGGTTAAATCCATCGTTCTTTTGCTCAGTACACCACCCCAGTTTGGACTCAACCATATGCAAATCAGTCTTGACCCTGTGCCCCATGGGAGCAGTCCAGACTGAACTGCCAGGCCAGGTCCTCCCTGCACCGGAAACAAGCATCCTGTGACCGGTTTCAGGGTATGTCACACTTCTTCAGCCACGCTAGCTTGAATCAAGTGGCACAGTGAGCAAGGGACCCACGTCTAGGCATACCCATCCCACTTAGGGCGAAAGGTGTTACAGCAAACAAATGATGGACGGAATGCTGACAATGCAAACATTCTCCCCCAGTCAAACGATCTGGGTTAAATCCATGGTTCTTTTGCTCAGTACGCCACCCCAGTTTGGACTCAGCAATATGCAAATTATTGAAAGGCCTCTTAATATTGTCAATTACGGCGACAGGAAGGTCTTTGTTTTGAATTAAGCAAAAACCAAAGGAAATGATGGACGGAGTGTTGAACATTGCAAGCACTCACCCCCAGTCAACTGATCTGGGTTTAATCCATCATCGTTCTTTAGCCCACTCTGCCACCCCAGTTCAGACATGGCCATATGCAAATCAGTCTGACCCTGTGCCTCATGGGAACAGTCCAGCCCGAACTGCCAAGCCATGTCTTCCCTGGACCGGAAACAAGCTTCCTAGGACCGGTTTCTGGCATTTCAGCCGTCTTCAGCCAGGCTTGCTTGAATCCAGTGGCAAAGTGAGCAAGGGACTCACGTCTGAGCATACCCTGCCAACTTATGGCGAACAAAGCAAAAACCAAAGGAAATTTTCCTTTGGTTTTTGCTTTGTTTTGAATTGCCTGTACACTACCTCAACGTAGTGATCCTCGGTGATATGCTCTTTGTTGTTGTATTTTGGAACAGTGCGACATCTGGGGGTACAACGTAGTTTCTGTCCTGCAAATGTTATGGTGACAGACATGCTTGGGAAGTGATTAAAGGTACAAAGTTAACTTTAATGTACTAATGGTGCCCGTGTATTCCCGATGATACGCAAACACATCTTAAGCTTGGTTGGGCTTCTTAAGATTCAGATAGGCAATATTGTATTGAGCTTCTGCAGTCACGGCGATAGGTATGTCTCAATAAAAGGAAGAAGTTTGAGTGAACAGCTGGTGTATAACTGTTGATAAATTACAGTTTATCACATTTCCCCACCATACCTGTATGACATGTCCACGAACGGCCACTCTCTGAGCAAGCGGGAAGCAGCGGCGCTAAGCTCCAAGGCACCAAAGTTCAAAGCTGCTGCAAAACGGCATAGCAGCATAATGGCATACCCGCTGTGAGGGTGCCCCGCCCCTTGAGAAGGCCCAGTCAGGAGCTGACACTGGCATGACAGACGTCAGGCCCCATGCACGATGCCACTGTCACTGGTGTGCAAGCATGAGGCATGGCTGAAGTCGCTGGGAGCCGCTTGCTGGCTGAACCACTTACCAGAAGCCACTTGCCTTGTTTCGGCTCTGCAGATCACAGGACCCACCTACACCGCACTCCTGCCCTCTCCACTGCAGGTTTATCTGCGTACCATTGAGTTGGGTAACAATAAACATCTGTTATTCAGCCCCAGGTCACCTACGGGTAATCGTGCGCTTTACAAATACACCTGTTATGTTATGTTATGTTATTTTGGCTTGGCCTGGCTGCCTGAATTCTACAAGCAGCTCCAGGCTGCCATCGTTCAGCTGCTGATGTCCTGAGCCCACATGTTAAGAAAGAGATCTAGGCCCCTACTCAGACTCTGGGAGCGAAGGAAGGCAGGAGGTAAGCTGGGTCTGTGAGGCCTAATGCCGAAGCGTCTGTCTTGGGCCCAGAGATGGGGAAATGGGGAGTGAGTTGTAGTGCATTAGGTGCTGCGCCGGAGTATTGCAGGCAGAGGTGGCCTGCCTAGGTTCAAGTTTGGCTTGCGCAATGTAGCTCCCTCCCCCTGCCTTCTACTGGTCCCCCTCCCGTGAAAAAAAACTCTTGCAATGTTGTTTGGGACTGCATTGGCATTAACACCAGCATTACACAGAGCTTAACACAGATACTCTTCAAGTCTCCCTAGACCACTCATTACTTCCAGCCCAACTTACCCTCAGACAAGACCAGGCCAAGGGCACGTGATTGGCCTGGTCAGCCTGGTCACAATGAGGTCTGGTAAAGAAAGAGGACTGGTCCTCACAAACAAAAAGAGGAAACATCTCTGCAACACCTGCACCTCAAACCACATTGGCCCCACTGGGTGCCACACTGTCAAGTAGCCCACAGAGGGGCTTACAGGGTGGCCAGGGGCACATTGCAGGGAAGGTATGAGAGCTATTAATGAAGCAACCATGAAGATTTAGCCCTGCACTCACCAACCAAAAATCTACACCAAATTTGATTTCTTAAAGGAGGCTGGTACAGCTACCTACTCCAGCAAAGAGAGGATTGTGGGTCTTTTACCACTCCTACAACCTGTCGTCCTTTCTCATCGGTCAGAGGGGAACTCAAGCATAGCACCCCTTCCTTCTGTCACTGCCCTTACCACAACAAGTAAGATAATGTGCACAAAGGAAGCAACGCCAGATGGCGAAGAGGGAACAAAGGACATTGTCTCTTAAAGCGTGGACGTAGAGAAAGAAGCCACTGGGGCAGAGCCTTCTCTGTGCCCCAAATCTCCCCAGGTGCAGTGCCCTAAATCTCCCCGGGATCATTGCTCAAGGACTAATCCAAGTGGAATATGTGACGTTACAAAGTGATGATTTACATCGCTGTAAGTTACATTGCATTTATTACAACGTAAGTCATTACAACAACTTGCGCTGAAGGGCACTGGACTTAGGAATAGTATGATTTACTATTCCAACTCCAGCCTACCTAACAGTAGGGAAGGTGTTGGAATAGTTAATCATACTATTCCGTAGTGTATAGCGCCATCCATCGCAAGTCGTTGTAACGACTTGCATGGTGATGACTGCGATGTAAATGTATCGCAGTGTAACGACCGCGTTGTATAGGTCGTTCGCCATCCAAGTGACATGGGCGAGATATACATTATGTTCCCTAACCAAAGCATTTCTCGATCAAGTGCACACGAGAGCAGCGGCCGCTGAACGTTATAACTGGGGGTAAGTCAAGTAGCGCTCAACAACACCCAAACAAGAGCAAAACTGCCCCCGCAGTCACCAAGTGCCTCCAAACATGTGATTGCACACACAGTTTCCAGCAGCGTACCCCACTCGTAAAACCCCCACTGGCCAAACTGAAGAGGAATGGGTGGACTTTATTGCCTCATATGCACAGAACTCTTCTAAAGGTGGTAGTCACTCCTGCCCCACAAGTATTCCCAGTATCAAAAAGGAACAACAGACCGACTCCATCTGGACATCGCTGCTTAACACCATGCAGCTCTCTGTGAATGCACTGTAGTGCCAGTCAGACAAATGGGATATCCAGTTATCACTTCTCCACTGTTTAGTAATGTATGTCTCTGGGGTTGATGAGAAGCTCACCAAACGTGTAGTCCCATCATCAGGCAATGCAGGACGACTGCACTTGTGCTCCAGTTTTAGAAAAACTATCCACCCTCCCTAACATGTTGAGAGACCTCATAATGAATTTGAAACAAAACCTCTGCACTAAAAAAGGACACCCATCTTAGATCTCCAATCTCACATAAGGGGGTCAGTCCATTGACCTTGGCCTTGAACTGCCTCAAGAAGAGATCCAGGTCGAGGGTGACAGGACAAGTAGTCTTCAGAACTCCAGCAAGCCTCTTGAGACCCTCAATTCATCACACCCTCCACTGCCCTCTCTTCCTTTAGGCTGACCCAAAATATAAGCGAGATCCAAAGTGGTAAAGGGCTGTCAGCCAATTGCCCAGCAGAATAATACCCACGCATGCTGCAAGCAGAGAAAAAAAGGCTGAAATACAAAGAATTATATCATCAGATATTTCCGAAGCAAAAACGATTCCCAAAGCCAAGGAAGTAACAAGCAGGGCACTTAGTCTGTACTACCAACCCCTTCACATAACACCCTGGCATCTACCTCATAGGAGCTGCACTCAGCTGCCCCAGGAAAAGAGAGAAGGATCAATGGTGGTGACTCTGCTGAATCTAGTGATCGAGGTCTGAAGCCATGCTGGTATTTCGGCCGACTTAAAACGCTGCAATAATGGGCTCTGCACACCAAGGTGCTAACCCAACAACTAAAGGGCAAGTAATAATGACCCAGCAAGTTATCAGTTCATCGGCAACAACGACCTTAATTATGATTCATTCCCCCCCTTCAATTGAGATAAGTAAAGAACTTAGGGGTTGATTTCGATGGTGGTCGGACTTATGTCCGGCCGCCATCGTTTTGGGGGTGTGACCACCGGAAAAGCTGTTGGTGGTCCCGCACCCCGAATTACAATGGGACTACCTTCATGGTGGTCACAAACTGTATTTTTTGTGTTGTGGCATGTGCTGCTGGCTGCAGCACACGCCACAGTCCAGAAACCACACATTGTGCATATGCCTGCACTATGTGGCAAGAACAATGCGGTGCCTTCCACATGGTGCACGGATATGTAGGGGGGCAACATAGGTGCACCCAAAAACCAAAAGTAAGGCCAAAGGAGTTAAGGGGGGGCCTGCTACGGGACCACAATGTCCCCTTTTGCCTGCCTTTTTATGGCTGGTTCACCGCCATGAAAGGGCCAGCAGAAAGGAACATCGTAATGCCTATGGCGATGCCTGGCAGGCATGCCTCCATTGTAGGCATTTCTCCACCTCCACTGCACCGGGGGGGCTCAAGGTGCCCATCATATGCATGGCAGTTGGTCTTGCCATCTGCCAAAAAACTACCCAAAACCCTAATGTGGCAGACGGAAAACATACTTAGGATGACAGTGAGACTGCCACCGATCGGCTGTCAGTGGTAGTCTCACAGCCATCCTAATCAGCCACTTAGTCATACAGAAATTCTCCAGCTACAAGTGCAGCAATATTCTTTTCAAAATCTAATCACCTCCCAGGCAGTGACCAAATGGACACAAACACCATCATTTTCATGCCTGAATACAAATCAAAGGGGAGACGAGGCATCTTAAATAGGGGGAACATACTACACCTCTTAGCAATGATCAACTGCATAGAGAACTTAAGTTCATATGACCTAGTGGCCATCAAATGTGTCCAAATGAGCAATCTTTAGGAAAATGATGCATATAAAGCCACCTGAATATCGATTGCGATAGCCAGGATGGTCTTGGACGAACAGGCCACTTTTCGGTGCTGGGGGATTAGATTGCTCCCTTATGAAAGCCCCCGCTACCCAACACCTTTGCTTGCTGAAAATCAATCTAGCATGGTCTTGCAAGCCAGTATCACTAACTATTCAGTGCTCAGGGGAGTGAGGAGCACTTCTACCTCTGAAAAAGCCAAACCAGAATTTCAAACTGGCAGAAGTACACAAATGGAAGAAGTACCTGGCCTGAATTGGAACTGGATAATTCACAAAGTAAATGGCACAAATGCTGCCCTTAGATAAAATGTCCAAGGCAACATGCCCAAGTTGCTGAGGCCTATGCTCCTGGAATATAAATGGCCTAGCAAACAAAATATCAGATCCACAATTTCTACTCTATTTGCTTTCCTTTGACCTTATGCTACCTTTGACCTTATGCTATTCCAGGAAACTTGGCTTGAGCACCTTTCTCATTTGCAGGGTTACACGATTCATCACGTACCAGCACGGAAAGAAGCTGAATTTGGCCATCCAATGGGTGGGTTGTGAATATATGTATCAATAGCAAATATCAGCCCTGCTAAGGAGCTGAAGATGAAGTCTACTGCAACAAGCAAGGTAAATGCAATCAGAGTGACACTCAGGAGTGAAGCAGAAGAATTGAAGGTAGTGATATTTAACATGTATCTATACCCAAGGGATGGGGCCAAGGGCTAAAAAAAATGGTTAGTGAATACACAAGGCTCCTCGAAGAGGAACAAGTATCTGACTTCATATTGACCGGGGACTTCAATCTTCACCTTCTCAGCACACCAGCTGGTGAAGATCTAATATCTGTCCAAGCTTCGCAATGAGACATCCCGGAGCAGGGTCTCAACAAGACAGGCAAATAATCTAAGATTGGAAAACAACTTGTGAGAGAGCTGGAGTCTCTTAGTTTCTGGGCACCGAATGGTTGCTTTCAGAATGACAACCCGTCTGCAGCTGCTTTCCACCCAACAATTATATAAATACAATGGTTCTGTCGGGAATTTCTAATTTCTTTTGGAAAGTTCAAAAAATATTCATTACATGTAACAGATATCAGATAAACGAGGGAAAAAAGAAAGGCACACACCAATGAAGTTTGCAATTTGGTAATTTAAGGGAATAAAGTATTATGGGCTGTCGTAATACATAAGTTCAAAAGAGCAAAATATTGGTGACTTGTGGTGATAAAGTGACATGTGATGATAAATAGTATATACAGTATATTTCAAATGCGGTAAAAGTGAATAAGAAGAATAGAAAGGTACATTATTTCTTGATATGTCTTTATGGTTTTTCACATATGCTACAAGATCCTATGTGAATTAATCTGTGATCAGAAGCATTGTGTAGACATATAAGGGTGTGTCGACGTTTCGACCCCGTGTACTGCGCAAAATATAATAAGCGTCATGGTGGGTCTTCCTCAGGACAGTGCAGATGGGTATACAGCCTACCAATATTTTGCTCTTTTGAACTTATGTATTACGACGGCCCATAATACTTTATTCCCTTAAATTACCAAATTGCAAACTTCCTTGGTGTGTGCCTTTTTTTTTCTCCTCATTTATCTAATATCTGTTACATGTAATGAATATTTTTTGAACTTCCTAAAGGAAATTAGAAATTCCCGAAAGAACCATTGTATTTATATAATACGCCCACCCAGATTCTGAGGGACACCGGGTCACCCCATTATTTTTTGCTCATTCCACCCAACAATGGCCAACTCAACACTCAACTTCACAATCGTCACGCTTTCCACATTTCACAAATTCTCCTCTTTCCATCTGGGCATGACAGACATGAGTGATCATCTTCCACAAGAAGTCATCTTTAAATCATAAGCCATACGTCTCAGTCGTCCAACTGCAATTGGTAACTCTGTATTTACCACCAACAATAAACAAATCAAATGTCTATATAATCCATTAATTGAACGGGAGAATGATCTTACTATTGCACCAAATGTGATTTCTAAAATTTTAGAATATCCCTTACGGTCAGCGTGCTGCTCTTCCATGGCACTGTTGGCAAATATTACACTTATAGATTTGGCATGGATTGATTACGAATGGTGTAGTCCGTTTTAAAAACACTTTCCTTGAGGGTTTAGGCCTTCCTCTCAGTAAATATCACAATTGGACACAAAGTTACAGGGCGGTATGTATTTAGTTCGTGGCACTATAGCATACAAGGTGCTTCAACGGCACTGGGAAGGCACGTGTGCTACTTCTTTTCTTACACCAAGCAATTTAGCCTTGCCGCATAAAGCAGCACATGAGACATTACATTTGGGGAGTTTCACTCATAGGTATAAAAGAGATAAACATGCACCTATTCTGGAGGTTAGACATGGTCTATTCTTTTTAGCTAATGAATATATTTTTTCCTGGATATGGTATAAACGACTTTGAATTGGCCCTTGTTAACATGTCTGCTGAGTTAGCCATAGCATTTAATGCAACAAGAGATGCACTTCAAGAGTTGCAGGTGGAACTTAATTTGGTGGCTGACATGACTATTCAACCTAGAATTCCACTTGCCCTACTGACAAAACAACAAGGAGGACTGAGTGTTTTACTGAATTCCTCTTGCTGTTATTTGTTTAATAAAAGCGAAAACATAGCAAGGGATGTGGCACAAATTAAGAATGCAATTCACATATTCCGTGGAGCAGAGAAAATGACAGATTCTGATGATTGGTCATGGCTATGGTCGTGGATACTAACAGGATGGTTGAAAAGCTTAGTTCTAGCACGATTTGGTATCTTTATAGCCATAGTGGTACTTTTATGTTGTCTTCAGTGTGTTGCTCCATAGGACAGTAATTGTGTAGTAAGAGCCTCCTTTTAATTTCTGCAGCTAAAGTTCAACCTCCTACAGAGCAGGAGACAGATATCTTAGCATACAACAAGACGTAGAGGAAGCACACAAACACACTTTTAAATTAATGGCCATTAACCAATAGAATATGAATGCATTCAGCACTAGCATATAATTTTTTCTATGTTTGAATAATGACTATCTCGTAAGTGAGTATCTTTTTGCCAATATGTGCACTTTATTTAAGTACTGTGTAATGGTGTAATGCCACCCAAATATATGTACTTTATGCATAGGTTGTTACTACTGTGTTTCTACCATGTATATATTTTTATACTGGTGCATGAAAAAATATATATCCATATGTAAGCAACACATAGATATTATATTTAGATCTAGTTCTCACCCGCACTATCTCAAAGCTACTGAGCAATCCTGCTTCCCCCTGTAACAAGCTGCCTGTTCAGAACGTGCAGCTCAGGTACTCCTTGGCAAACCAACCCCTGCTTCACAAGTCTATTTCAGCCCTGACCCAAGGCCTTACACTGCCCTTTCTGACACCTCCAACAGCTGACAATACAAACCACTCTAAGCCTCCTGTCTCTTATGTTAAGTTTAGCTCCAGTCTCTCATGTTAAATTTAGTTCAACCTGTTTTCTGTTCCCTTGTTTGTCTACAATGCAACATGTATATGTTTGTACTGTGTTCTTGTAGTTTTGTGCTTATGTGGCAATTCTATTTTCTATATATTTGCCCACGTTTGGACCAAGTCTCCTTTTGGGGGCTTGATGGCGATTGCACTTTCTAACATATATAAAGACCCCACAAGAATGACTCATGGCAGAAGAAACTTAGTTCTTATGCATAACACTGGGATGTGCTTTTGCCCCCTGCCTTGGCCTGTCAATAAGCTTTGGTACCTGCAAATACATTTAATCTGTTTCGGAGCCCTGGTGTCTGTGTTTGCTTTGCGTCACTCCTATGAGGGTTGGAAACGTTGTTCTCTAAAAGTCACCCTCTCAGAATAAAGAAGAATAATTTAGTTATTTAGGGATGGCCAAGTATTACTGCACATTTATTACCCAATTTCGCCATGAAGAGTCCTAAGATGAGGAATTTGTTAAAGAAAGGTGCAGATTTGTGTGGGACCAAGATGGTGAAAAAAGGTTCAGGTTAATAAAACAAAAACTTGCGTAAACCCCAATTTATTTAAGTTTAAAATCCACGGTAGTTACATATGCAAGTGTGAAGGGGTTAGGAGCAGTACTGCTGCAAGGTGAAGAGTCCAATTCTAGAACAATCATGTTTGTGTCTAGAGTCCTGAAAGGACCTGAAACAAGGTACTCTGTGATCGAGAGGAAGGCCCTTGAAATATTCTGGGTGGTATGGCCATTTCTTTTGGCATGTGAAATTAAAATCGAGATTGATCATAAGCTCTTCCGAGAGATTTTCCACAGGAAAGGCATTGATGCGGTGTCAGAAGGAATCACTAAGTGGGTTGTGGCATTGCAAAAATATAATTTCGTGGTGGATTATATACCAGGAGCAAGAAATGTTGTTGCTGATGCGTTATCCAGATTGGTGTCAAAAGATGAAGGGATGGTGATGATGAGATTGAAAATGATGAATGTGTTTGTGCCATTGACGGTGTAGCAATTCCTGAAGAGGAGTGGAGACAAGGTTCTTGTGAGGACGTAGTAATTCAAGAGATTTTTATGCTGTTAAAGTCTGGATGATGTAAGAAGGGTTTGTTGCGGGTATTCTGCATCTACACAGAACTATGCACAGGAAAACAGAATCTCGGTGTATAGGGGGTGTACCAACCTATCACCTTAGTACCCAAAATCCCAAAACCGACTAGCTATAGTGTCTCATTCGTTCTCCTCCAAAAATCTCAAAGCTACAAATGATTAGACAACCCAGAACACCACACTCCAGACTCTCTCAGGAATCGCGGTAGCAAGACATACCCTTTCCCTTGATCACTCGTACTTGTTCACTATAAGAATGGGCAGAGTCACTGTGATAGTTCAAACTGTTTATTTTAACTATCGTACTCTACAATACAGTATATGAGCCACTACCAGCAGCAAAATGCATAAACTCAAAACAATTAGCATTGTTAAAATTCCATAGAATACAAAGGGGGAATTCATTTTGTAAAAACTGTGGAAAAAGGACTATAAGGCCTAACCACTCTCCTCTTGACTGGAAGAAGTTTATTTATATAAAAAGAAGATCTCTGGGCTTTGACAGCAGACCCCATACCTTAAAGCCTAGATGTAAGGTTTACAACAAAGGAACAGCATAGCTCTTCTCCATGGAAAGGCTCTCTCCAAGTGTGTGTTAAAACATCATGCATCCCCGTAATATCAAAGCACGAGCCTCCAGCATTGCACCTGTGTTTAGCATGTAATGTCTAGGTGCTAGGGACTGACCAGAACAGAATAACAAGGGGCATTGTATATCGACCTTGAACAAGGTATTCAGACTAAACTCCAAGAACGCAGCAGACAATATGAAAAGCAGACGGTTCTCATGTGAAAGACATAAACAGAGCCTTGCAAAAATAAAGTCATGTAGTAACGTGCGAAAAGCAGCATCATGGGAGCAAAGCTCATGCTAACTGTCGACAATGTCCCTAGGGGCCATATAACACCCTCCCTTTGGTACGGTCATAGGACATAGACAAAGGACTAAAACAGAGTTCAAATGCCAAACAAAGTTCAAAGCGTTGTAAAAAAAACTAATTGGCATGGAAAAAAAATATATATATATTCAAAAATCCAATATGTTCGTTGAGACTATTGGTAAAGTGTGTCTCGGGGATAATGTTATCATGAATGAGGTGGTAAATCCATCAAAGTATGTGAACTTAAGAATGCAATTACTCCAAAAGTTCATCCTCTCGTTAGCAGAAAAAAGGGATGCCATCCAATCAAGTAGGTTGGGGGAACAAACGTGCTCCTCGTAATCTGATGCTTACAAAAGCATAACCAGACAACTTGCATGATATTCGATGAAGTTCTGATGCAGGAGGTTCTGTGCAGCCGCACAGATATCCCATTCAGCCAATGCTCCAAGTGCTGCTGCACACGCCATACAGTCATCCCCAGAACAAGCCTGGTCATGGGCCTCTAAGGGACCCATTAACTTGTTAAAATAAGGGACTGGACATGACGTATTGGAGAGGTATAAATCCACAGCCCAATAGAAGGGACATCGCCGACAGTAGAGCATTGGTTGCATGAAAGTAAAGTAGGCAAAGTGAAAAGTTAATCTATAACTCAAGCCAAGCGTTGCTAATGGCAAGCATCCAAAAACGTGTTGCATTCAATTATGGTACAGTTGCAATTGGCCTTGTCAGTGCAGTACTACAAGATGAGCAGCCATTGCACAGCAAGAACAGAAGAATCAGGGTTCCACCAGCTAACACCAGTAATAAAGGGAATCCTCCTAAGACGCAAGAAAAAATAGAATGATTAAAAGCCGGTATTACAAATATCGTCTGAAAGGAAGTCACAACGCAAGATCCCACATATTTTAAAAAAAAAGGCCTTTAGTGTCAGACAAATTAAATATTTGATGCATAAGCTCCCCAAAGTGAAGTGGGAAGTTAGTGTTCAGAAGGACTGTATCTCGCTAGATGTCGTAGCCACCTGTAATTCGAAGGTCTTGCGGGCCGAAGTGAGAGCCACCTCTTGTTGAAATAATAACGCTTTGAGCCTGCTTAACTTGTTGAAATCTGTTTTCAAAGTGGGAATTGAAGGCCAAAGGGAACTATCTACACTCCCATGCGGGGGCGGAAAAAGCACATTGCTACAACAAGTTACGCGCTGTGAAACTGTTACTAAATATGGGATTCCTGCCCGTAAACCACAGCAGTCTTGGTTGTTCAAAATAAGATATTGCCGTTAGTAAGCAAAGTAAAAGTGGGAATTATTGATGGCACTGGGGTTCCTTAAAAAAACAAGCTAGATTAGGCGCTGACCCATTACAAGCGCCGTGCAATTTAACGTGTTCGCAAACCAGGGAATGTCCTACTGTGGAATTGCAGTCCTCCCCTGTTAGTAAAACTTCCTTACCCTCTCGCTGACATCTGTAAGTGAAAGGCAGGGACCATAATTCATGGAGAAATGCACTACCCAGTGGTTCAAAACGGCCAATCGGAAAATATTGAATGCATGACTTAAATTGGAACTGTGAAAAAGAGAGAGATATAACCCCATGAATTAACCAAACAGCAGAGTCTGTTTCCGCTACAGAAAACGGCAAGTGCTCTAATTGTTCAATATACAATAGTGTATAAGCATCATCTTTCATGGATATAAATCTCTGTTTATCAGTCAGATTAGACGGTAGAAACAAAGCAGAAGCATTCAAATAATCCCAAGGAACTTTTCTCATTTTGACCCTGCAACGTCCATGTAAACTGCCTAACAGATCTTAATTGATTTTGACAATGTTACAACACAGATACATCACCCTGAACAATATCAATAACTGAAGAAACAATATTATCCAATGTATAAATGCGTGATGAAAGTGTATTGATGCTATTGTCGACCACGGCAAGGACTTTATCTAAATTAGCCTGATCAATTTGGCGCAGACAAAGAGCTGCCTCAATCTGAGAAAGTTTCAAAATTTCATTGTAAGTGGCAAAAATAAATCTCTTAGATATAGGAGTCCTAGGGCCCAAGATGAAATCAGCCAAATTGATGTCATTCGTACAAGAGTGTTAGGTGTTGTTTCACTGATGCTAAGGAGGAATGTTCCAACTATTGTTGGCATAATTTACCAACCTAGTATGTGGTGATCGAATGTGTAAGTGGATAACGAGGATCCGGTCTAGGCTGTGTGAAACCAGGTGCTACATTATAATAACGTAATTGACATGCATTAGAATTTGTTTGCCACACCAACCAGCCAGATAAATCAATTTCAGAGACATTGAAGGTCTCATTTTGAAGCAAAGCCTGTATAATTTATCTGAGCGTGCCAATTGTCATATTCCGCCAAGGACGGAATGGATGGGATATTAAAATTTTGTACCAACGCCAGGCCGAAACAAGTGGTTTGGTACACTGTATCATTTAAAAATAAAATTTGAGTCGGGATCAGGCAGGCACGATGTAATGCTTCCGTTCCCCGAACCTGCCATTGTTTAGTGCCCCTGATTGATTTTAAATCAATGGTCTCTTTTCAGTGATCATAACGCTGTGTGGCCAATTAATCCTAAAAGAGTTGGAGTAAATTAATTTAGTGTGGGTCAAGATAAATTTGGATTGAGATGACAATTGCAGTCTAAAGAAATAGGATTCGGGATTAGACGTGTCATAATCGATAAAATATATGAACTTATCTCTAAGAGTTTTAGAACTCCCTTGTACGGGAGTAGGACAATGTTCCCACTGAGTATAATTAAAAACTGGTCTTAACGTGTTTGTTCTATGCAAAAAATGATGCCCATAATATTGATAACAATAGAGATCAGCATAATTGACAGAATTTAAATACAAGTCTTCAGCATCAAAAGCATTATACATTTTTAAAACGGAAAACAATGAATGTACTGCTTGCACATTCCAATTGTCAGAATGTATGTCCCGTGTTACCACATCTCCTAAAGAGACGCAAAACACGTATGGCACCCAGAGCACCTCGGTTGGGCCATGAATTTCAAAATCTACTTTGTCCCAAACAATGCCATCTGAAACCGGGAAGGGTGAAATGTTCACAAGTGTCTGATCACGTTTCATGATATGGAATGATGCGTGAAGGGCCAGAATTCCATTGACCAAGTTCACAGCAGAGCATTCTGGCAAATAATGACCATTGATTAGTAAGAAAAACACTGTCACAAATCCAATTGACATGAAGAGGAAAATCAGGTTAAGCACCAACCAAATGTAGGTACATGGAGGGACCAGGTAAGTCTTTTTGAACCAAGAGTAGAAAACACTTAATGAAGTCGGTGGGACTGCCAAACTGGAAGTTGAGGAGGATGAGTCATAAAAGAAGCTGGCATGGTCCCCAAAATAACCGTTTGCATCTCTCGGTAGTAAGGTTGATGGGATATATCAACATGATGTTGTCGAGGATTGCACTGCGCTCTCCTCTGGGACTCATCTGTGGGATACCTAGACTCGACATCTGCGTTGGAAGAGGATGGAGGTAAAACAGGCGAAAGATCAACAGCAGTTTCCATCTCATCCTCACCGGTACGGGCTTTAGTTGTAGACGTTGAGGACACCGGAATCAAAGAAATAGCGTTGCAGGAAACCACAGGTGTTACACTATTCAGAATCGGCCAGACGGTGTAGCTTCACATGGTCCACTGAGATGTATCTCCTGTCTTTTCGACCAGGTAAAGGAAGTAAAATGACTATACGAGTACCCTTCAATCCAAGTACTGGAACTGGTGCACGATATGAGGGACCACATTCTTTTTTGTTCTCCAACTTTTCTCGTACCAGATCTCCAATCTTGGGATGCCAACCGGCAACCGGAATCAGCAAAGCTGCATCAGTGGAAGAGGGTAAATGTTCAGTTGCGTAGCTGTCACAGGTCTTTTGTAGATCCTGTAACACAGTAGAATGATTATCTACGTCAAAAGTTGCGGCAGCCGCCACAAAGTCTAGACCATCAAGTTCTGGCACAAACATTTTAATGTCAAAGAGCATTTAGTATGGGTTCAGCCCATCCAGAGATCGTCTATGAAGATTATTGAGTGCACGTTGAACACTATACAAATGGGCCAGCCAGTTCCTGCCGGTACCTAAGACTTTAGCTGTCAATTATAGATTTAAGCCACAGTTCATTCACTCCACAATTGAATTGCCCTCAGGCCTGTATGGAGACGAAAACTGCACCAGCACTCCATTGACTTCATTGCGTCCTTGTACGGTTTAGAGGCGAACGCTGGACCTTGGTCTGAATGGAAGGTGCCACAGGCAAACATCCCGACAAAGACACGCAAATCCCTGATGTCATTTCGAGCGTCAGCACTGCCTTGTGGCCATACCCAAAGGAATCTAGTGCACAAATCAACTGCAACAAAAATATATTTATACGCAGTATCAGAACAGAATGAACTGCAGTGATCAAGATATACACAGCCAAACGACTGATTAGAAATACACAGCTGTGTTTGAGGTGGGCGTGCAACTGTAGAAGGTTTAATTTGTTGACAAATGTCACAAGAAAGTACATAATTACGGGTCTGTTTGTATAAAACATTCCACCAATAACGTTGCTGTAAAATCGAGACTCTCGCTGACACACCGGCATGAGCAGTAGCCATGCCCTCGTGTGCGACTTTAATCAGATTAAATCTGCAGTCCAAGTTGCGAATCAGCCGGTCCCCAACTGAAGGAATCTTAGCATAAGGAACTTGTTCAGGAGTTATATGAAAAGAGTATTTAGAAGGGAAACCCTGAGGATATACAGTTCCCTCCGTCGTTGCAGCTACCGCTGCCAGAATATCATTATCCATTTTAGTCATGGACCTTGTAATTGCTGGTACAGAACCCATGGCTACTGCAGATTTGGCCGCTTCGTCAGCCAAAGAATTAACAAGAGCATATGCTCCCACACACTGATGGACAAGAGTATGGATAAACTGTGTGAGGGGCAGACGTTGTTTAAGGTCTGCCGCTCAAACCCAAAGCGTCAAATGCTTAATTGCGCTGCCTTTAGAGTTTCGATATTCATTTTGAGACCAAAAAAATAAGTTGTCATTATAAGACTGGACACAGTAGTAGGATTTGTACAAAATAAGAATATTCACATTAGGATCTGCAAACTTGAGAGCAAGAACAAGAGTACGCAGCTCTGCCAATTGTGCCGTACAGTCTCCAAGTGCCTGAGTGTGCACTATGGAAGACTTAAACTCTCCATTGACAATTGAGCCATCAACAATTTTGCAGGCCGCTGAATAAGTGTGTTTGGAACCAGTGGCCGGCTGCGCCGAGCCATCGGTATAATTGATGCATTCTTACTCATGTAGAGGAAGCAACGACAACGAAGGAGGATGAACATATTCATACTGTAAAAACTCCTGTGTCTGAAGCGCAGGGTCAAAGTTAAATGTGACATCAGAGGATGTCAAAGACGTAGCCCATTGTATCCAATAGGGCTGTAGTGCCTTCAAGTTAGGTACACTTGCCTTAGTCACGGCCTCCAAAGCAGGGAAGGGCGTGACCAGAAGAATGCGTTTTCCTTGCGCCAGTGAGCGTTCTTTCCGAACAGCCATCCGGACTGCTGTCAACATTTTTTCAACATTCGAAAAACGCATTTCAGCTGCAGTGTACAAATGTGATTTGTATGCAATAGGTGCTGTGTCTCCCTCATTGAGCCTTAAGTATACGAAACCCACCGCCCCTGATACTATACGTATCACCAGGATCGTGGTGTTGTCATACGTCAACAAGTAGTTGGTTGCAAGCATGTCAGATTGCAAAGAATGTAGTATAGAGGTATGTTCTGGAAGCCAGCTGGCAGAGGAATATGTAGGTTGTATCAATGCATAAAGTGGTTTGATACGCTGGCCATTATTGGGACTGTATATCCTCCCGAGATTAAAAAATCCCAGCAAGGACTGAAGTTTCTGCAGTGTAGAAGGGGGTTGCAATTGCGCACATTTCTCCAAGAAGTGTGGGGCTAGACCCTTTCCTTCATTATTGAGCACTGTCAAATGTGCCATGTGCGATTTTGTAAAATTGAACTGCTATCCATAGTCGGCAAATGATAAAGTGATCCTGTCGATTCGGACAAGATGCGGCATAAGCTTGTTGTCCTTCAGATAAATGTCATCAACGTACGAGAATTCATCTGGATCTATGTCATGCAACAAAGACACAACATGTGCTGCAAATGCCCCGGGGCTATTCTTATACCCCAGAGGCATGTATATTTTTTCGGATTTCCCACTGCGGTAAATGCTGTCAAGTCACGACTCTCAGGGGCGAGATTATGACTGTAGAAACCATTGGAAATGTCCACTGTTGTTTTGAATTTTTTACAAACAAGATTGTTCACCAGCGTAAAGCTGTGGGTGTTTTGCACTGCAAAAGTGCGACAATGACTATTCAAGTTTCGGTAATCCAATACTATCCGATATGAACCATCAGGTTTCGATACCGTAAAGAGAGGATTATTCATTGGTGATGTACATGATTCAATCACTCCTTGATACTCCAACTGTGTTAGAATGTCACAAACGTGAGCCTTAGCTACACACCTAATCAGATATTGCGGTTGTGGCTGTGGCATAGATTGTAAAGGTATATCTTGAGCCGATGAATCAGCATCCTAGCCCACCTGATTACAGTACACCGCCGGGGCAAGGGACAAAGCCCACTCAGCTGTGAATGCCTTTGCATGCTCCTCAGAGATGTAACTTGAAAAACTCGGAAGTATCACATCCTCCCCTTTAGAAGCGGCTAGCACAAATGGTGGAGGCTAATCTGCCTCTGCTAACAAAATGTCATACGAGGAGGTTGGATTCTCCCGGAAAACCGCCTTGATTGGATGCGCTATATCACCATCAATTTGGAAATTAGTCTCATAGAGTCTATGCGGGGGGGGGGGGGGGGGCAACCCGGGTATCAGCTGTTTCTACTGTAATGAATGTATCAGTTGCTGTCACCACCAGACAGGGTCGCAATGCCTCCCGCACTATGGTAACCTCCGCTGCTCAGAGTCACCGCCCATGTCCAGTTCAGGAGTCGCATTCTCACCATCTGAGGCATACCTCGCTGTTAAAGCGGCAAATTTTTTCTTCTGATACAGAGCTCGTAAACAAGGCGGTTGCCCTTGTTTAGCCTTAACGTCAAACTGTTGAGGTTGATCTCGTCCCTGTTGAGTGGTCGGACCCTTGCCGCGTTCCTGCACTCCCCGCCACCGACGTGAGAGTCCGATGTGTCCTGTAAAGAACGAGGAGAGCGCTGATCAGGGACCTGAAATCTTTCAGGAGTCTTATTTTTCACGCGGTCGCACAAGTCATAAGTAAGCTCAGAAGTCTAAGGTGTAGGTGAACCAGCACCCAAACCTTGCTTCTGCTGTTGCTGCCCCTGTTTTTTGTTTTTCCAGTTCTTTTTAGGAAAGAACAGGCTCCCGTCTTTGTCAGACTGGGCCTTTTGTTGAGCTTGAGATTGCGTTTGCATTTGAGTAAATGGCTTAACCCCCAAAATATTACGGCCTATGGTTTTATAAGCCTTTACAATAATTTGTGGTAGTTCGCGTGGCTTGTCTGCATCTGGTACAGCCTCCAAGCAGTTTGCCAACTGTAAGTTCACAGCATCACCCTTGACATTGGCAAGTATCATATCAGCAACCTCATTGAACACCCCCACCAGTATCATTCCCAACTCTACAGTCGCTTCTGCTCCATGTTCATCTTGAACACGTTTAATCATGGAGGGGAGTACAGTCATGGAGGCAGTGCCAAAACACTTTGAATATACCGCCGCGAACACCATGCCCAGGTGTTACAATCAGCTAATTGGGGAAGTAAGTCTTTAGGCAAACTTATAGTCAAGATCCTGTGTTTCTCCACAGGAGTGGTATTTGGAAAAACAGCCTCTAGTTGTCCAAATTTTTCAGCAAGCCAATAAGGAAATTCATCCTTATTCTGTGGATGCTCGCACATTACTGAATTAAGCATAAGGGGCTGATGGTCACACCAGCAAGTTTCACCTGGAAGTTATGAGACATGAACTGTATAACAGCTCTATGCACATGTACCAAGGATGTATGTAATACGCAGAGGTCTGCAATTGCAGCAGTCAAATAACGTGGGTGTGGGGTATACCCAGCCAAAATGGGCCATCTGGCCCCAACTATTGATAAAGGGCCTAAACGGACTGGCATTATTGGGCGCCATTAAACCAAATTTGGTGTAACGTGCGCAAAAGCAGCATCATGGCAGCAAAGCTCATGCTAACTTAGTAATGTCGACAATGTCCCTAAGGGCCATATACCAGGTTGTGGTGGCAATGAGTGTCAGAAGTTCTGGAATGTAAGAGAAGAATTATCAGAAAGACATGGACTGTTGTTTCGTGGTACAAGGTTGACACCTCCAGTCATCCTGAGGAAGTTGTTAAAATTGAACCTGGGAATTTTTAAAACTAAAGAGAAACTAAGAACAGTTTATTGGAGGCCAGGGATGGACATGAGATTTTGTGTAATGTATGACAAGTGATAACATTCTTAAACCCAGAGTCCTTGTGTTAATGTACTGATTTTCGAGGTGGCCAAAGGTGACTTTCACTCAGGAAGTGGAAACTATACATTTGACGGTGTTTCTCAGAGAACTCTTTGATAAGGAAGGTATCCCTGGAGTGTAGGTAAATAACAATAGAGTTCAGTTAGTCTCAAAAGAAATGGATTTGTTTCTAGCAGAAAGAGTAATTAAACACAAAAAATTTGCTTTATATTACCCAGACCCTAATGATGTTGTGGAAGGTTTCAATAGGGTTTTGAAGGAGACCATCAGGATGTATAAGGATAATGCTGAGGAATGGAGAGAAGAATTATATAGGAATGTTGAACTGTATTGTTTAGCTCCACATTCAGTGACTGGAAAATCTCTGTTTGAACTCATCATGAAAAGAAAGTTGAACAGTGTTATGGCTAGGCCTGGGTGTAGTTCGCGGAGTTTTGGTACCCGGAACTCTGCAAAGTTACAAAAAAACTCAGCGAAGTTCCGCGAGTGGCAGAGTGCAGTGCGAACTGCAGTTTGTTCTGGTATTCCTGCCGCTCGGGTAGAAATTCTACCCGAGAAGCAGCTCGCGCTCGCAAACTTACTGTTCGCGATCATGAACGTACCGTTGGTCATCATGAGCTGGGACAAAACTCCGCTGCAAATCGCGAAGTGGAGTTTTCTGCACTCCATGAGCTACGCGGAGTGCAGAAAACTACACAAACTCTGAACGGAGCGTAGTTCACCGCCCAGGCCTAGTTATGGCACCATCTCGGGTGAATTTGAAATGTGGGGAAAAAGGGACAGATATGATTGCACAAGAGAGAGTGAATAAGAAAATGGAAGAGAGGTAAAAATGATTTGATGAAAGAAAAAGAGTAAAAGTCACTGAGGTAAAAGTGGGTGTTTAGGTGAGAATCAGAATGCCAGGAACCAGCTGGAAATATCCCATATGAGTGATAAAGCTTTTCAAGAATGCTGTTAACACAGAGAGCCCTAGGCCCGGGTTGAACTGCCTCCGTTCTGTACCCACATGGCATCCCACTGGGTGTATTAACATCTCCTTTTGAGCATAGGCCCACAATTTACCTTGGTTGTTTGGTTGCTGTTTGTTTATTATGTGGTCAAACGACTTTGTATTGCTTTACTGAATATCGGAGGAAGTTGATTCATTGTCAGACTTAGTCACCTATTGTATGCTTGAAATGATTTCAGAATCATGACGCACACTGTACCTAATTCTCATAACATTATCGTGTGAAATGTGAGAGGTCTCAGGACTATGCACAAGAGACAGAGGGTATTAGCACAATTACATAGGCGCCATGCACATATCTCATTTTTACAAGAAACTTATCTCACTTCACTGAAGGCTCTGAAATTACAACACGAATGAAGGGGACAATTATTTCACATATCCTGTTCTGCATATGTGAGGGGGGCTCTTATTTTGCGCTGAGATAGGGTCCCGTTTAAGGTTTTGGATACTAGAACTGACACCCATGGATGATATGTACTGCTGAAGGGCAAACTAGATGGAGCTTCTATTGTGTTAGGCTGTGTATATGGGCCCACCGTGAAGCAAGATGTTGACAGTCTTGGCGGATTGGGCATTGTACCCTTGGGTGCTGGGAGGGGATTCTAATGCAGTTGTAGACATGACCCTTTATCATTCCCACTCCAAATGCCAGGCACTGCCCCTATCCGTCAAGCAAGAGCATTGTGACAGTGGATAGATGGATGGGATCTCTTGGACCTATGGTGTAGCCACAATTTGTCTATGAGAGAATATTAATTCTATGTGTACCCTCATCAGTTACACTCCCGCCTTTAAAGGTTCCTTTGCTCCTCGCACCTCAAGTATAGTATTCCACATGCCACGTATCAGGGAAAGAAAGTTTCTGACCTCAACCCATTGGAACTCTGTCATGGGGCCGAGTTCCAGTCCCAATCCCCACCTGGTGTATAGAGCCCACTCTACTCAAGGATGCAGTGTTCAGAGACACACTTGCTACTTGCATTGATACATATTTTTCTGAGAATTTGAACACGGCCTCCTCTCTACTGGTAGAGTGGGAAGCCTTAAAGATGGTAATTAGGGGCATGGCTATTTGTGCAGTGGTGGGAGTCCGTAGAGAGGATGTATGGGAACTGATGCAATTGTAGGACACACTGGGGTCGTTGGATAGGGCTGAGGTTAATGACACTGAGACAGCTGACAGGTTGCAAGAAGCAAGGATAACCTATGCAGAACTCCTAGAGCACCACTGCGTAATAGATTATAAGGCTTATACAACGAGGACACATACAGATTCAGATAAATCAGGCACACTTTTGGCCCATTTCACCCACACCCATTCTCTCCAGAAATATACCAACCCATGGGACTGCCATGGAACGGCTAGACATCAACATGGCAGTCTGCAACTATTACACACTACTATACACTGCCATGGCACCCCCGGATCCTGCGAAAGTCACCTCCTTTTTGCAACATGAGGCACTGCCAAAAGTGTCAGTGACTGATCAGGAAACTCTAAGTGCCCCTATTGCAACAGGCGAGAAACGAGGAGCGATCAAATAACGCACCCACAATAAAATGCCTGTGTCAGACTGCATCCCAGTCGAATTCTGCTTTCCGCATGCTGTCTGTTCCCCTATTGGTTGAACATCCAGGTATTGAGGTCCCTCCTGAACTGCTGGAGCAATGGTGAGGCCCTGAGGTGGGAGGAGTGGTTGTTGCTGCTCCTTGGATTCAGATCTGGTTGAGTCTGTTGAACAGTGTGTGGTGGGATACCCTGTCAAAGGCTGCTTAGAGGTTGAGGAAGATGAGGGGGGCTGTTCCTCCGTGATCTAACAGTATTCTGATTTGTCCATGGCTGTGACTAGGGCTGTCTCTGTGCTGTGGTTAGCTCTGAAGCTGGATTACGAGGGATCCAGATGTGTAGTGAGCTGCATGTTGGTGGCTTTCTTGATGAGCTTGGCTGGGAAAGGAAGCAGGGAGGTCAGTAGTCTGTGGATGATTCCTTCAGCAGCAGCTTAACGTCAGCATGTATCCATTTTTGGGGGAAGTGGGCCATGGTGATTGAGGAGTTGAGGACCGTGGTAAGTTCTTTTCTGATGGGTGATTTCCAAGGTTAAATGTATGGTGTGGGTAGGGGTCTGCTGGGGCTCTGGAGTGGATGGATCTCATGATGGATGCTATTTTCTTCTTGGTGAGTATGTTCCACGAAGTGAGCTGGTGTCAGTGTGTGATACTGTTGATGCTGTCCTCGGCAGCAGGTTGGGATGCAAAGTCTTGGTAGATGGTGTTGATATTGTTATGAAAAAAGTCTGTGAGGGTGTTGCAGAGAACTTGTGAGGGTGAGATGCTTTTTTTGGTTCCTGACTTTGTTGAAACGTTCCTTGCTGTTGTTGGAGCTGTCCTTGATGTAGGTAGATGGGGTGGTCTTCTTCAGGAGGTGATAGATCGGTTGAGGGCATCTTTGAAGTGTGTTTGAGCCTCAATGGTCTTACTGGCACGCCATCTTCTTTCCTTCTGTCTGCAGAAGGGTTTTCAATTCTGCCGTGAACCAGTTGGGGTGTCGTGTTAATTTCTTAGGGTTGGTGGGATTCTTTGGAGCGACTTTGTCAGTGCTTGTCATTAGCCAGTTCATTGTTGTATATGAATTTTTGCAACAATATTGTATACAACACCTATGACCCAGGCTCGTACAGGGCCTTTTATCTCTGACTCGTATTAGATCTCATGGGGGACACGACAGGGCTGCCCCCTTTCGCTGCTCCTGTTCATGCTCGCCATTGAACACATTGCACAATGAATCTGACAGGATGCTGTTGAATGGGAGATCTCCATTGGTCGTACAATCCATTCTGTGTCCTTATATGCGTACGATATGATCCTCGATCTTAAATCACTCCAGGGAAGCCTAGCCGGGATAGCCCAACTATTAACCGAATTTGGGGCATAATCAGGTTTGCAAGTCAACATGGATAAATCTTATGCATTTTCCTTCACTGATACTTATACAGACCCCATGCTGCCACTTGGATGCACCTCTCTTCCTGTGGCTCCACATACAATCCAGTATTAGGAATGCAAATATATTGAGAGACACAGGATCTACTTGAGGGCAGCATTGTCCATACAGTCAACACTTTATGCTCACAGATCCCATTCTGGACCACATTATCTCTGTCAGTGACTGGGCATCTGGCGCTGACACAGATGGTCACGCTGCCTCACCCACTCTATTATTTTGTTAACCTACGACAGTGGTGCTGGCTTGGGTTTTCAAGCTGTTGAACGCTATTTTAGTGGAGCTCACATGGGGAAAAGGGTGCTGCAGAGTCAGTCTTGCAAAGTCAGTTACAGACTGATGATGGTGGTCTGGGAGCACTTGACTTTAAGGCATACTGACTAGCTGGGCAGCTGCAGTGGCTCTATTTTTGGCTGGCCGGCTGGAACCTGATAGAGATTGGGTATACTGTGGCCATCTACTAACTAGAGTACCCGGGGGCAATAGTGCCTGTGACAAGCTCCTTTCTATTGTGCATAGCCCTGACATACTGGAAGATAGCAAGGGACCACATGGTCTCTATGGTTCCATACGCACCAAATATATCACTGTGTGTCCTCCCGACATCCTTGGGTAATCTGAGGGCAAGCAGGCGCAGCCCTTGGGAGCAGGAAGGGGTGGTAAAGGCGGACTCCTTATTCCAGGATGGAGTGTTGCTCCCACATTGGGACTTTGTGCACACACATGGGCTAGCTGAAGACCTCTTTCTCACACATGCAAGTATCCTTCGATATGTGCAAAGATACTGGGCACCTGAAGGGAGGGAACCCGAAACACATGTACCACTTCAGGTGTTACACACTATGGGACATGGCAGGCACCTGGTATGTTGGCTCTACCGCGGGTTCTGATCCCACCTCCTGATATTGCTCTGTTTCTTGAAAGCGAAATGGAGAGAGAATCTTTCACATGAACTCTCAGACAAGAATTGAGCTGCTCTGTTAGCGTATCCCACATACGTCTCTCGTAACTCGAGTTTCAAATTGCTCCAATTCTCCATTTTACATACAGAATACCTAGCTCCACACAGAGTCAGCCAAATGTTTCAGTCGGCATCCTTCACATGTCCTCACTGTCTTATAGCCAGTGCCAATCTCCTGCACATGCTATGGTCATGCCCTTCACTGTCTGCTTATTGGGCCACAATTTCCACAACATTAACAGAGCTGATGGGCATCTCACCTTGGGATACCCCAGCACACTTTCTATTAGGGCTACATCCCAGAGTGATGATTTGGCCCTTTTACTAGCAAATCGACTGATAACCAGACACTTGAATTCCACGAAGGTGCTACAGCTGATTCTATGGCAAGAGAAGGTTTTACACTGGCGACAGGCACGATATGGCTGGAGGAATATAGAAGAAAGCATAGGAGACCCATCTCACTCGCATGGGATGCCCTCCTAGAAAGGTTTAGATTACAAGATGAGGTCTCTAAAGAGGAGTAGTATGCTGATTTTTTAGGCTACACATGCAACGTATATTTTACTTCTACTGTTACACTTCCTGCGTCCTCTCTCCCTACGGGGCTGGATGTGCATTGCACCCTATAGTGCACTGCTGCCTTACATGATTAATATACCATAATGACAGATCACCCGTTGTAATTTGCTACTCATTCATAGTGCTGTGGACACTTTGGCCACACACCACCACCTCCACACTTGGTTACTGATTTATACTCTAATAGATGGGGGGCATTGTCTAGTTGTTTGGAAGGATAGATGGATACTGTTAGTAATGCATTATTCAGTAGCAATGAATATTCATTTCCAGACACCAGCTACTTGATAATGTCTGTATTACATGTGACATGATTCCTCTGTACTACATTGCTTATTTTGACATTGTGATTGACATAACAACAATGTGAAATTATTAATTGAAATAAAGTTAGTGTAAAGAAAAAAAGACAGGGGACACCAGGGTGTGGAATCTTAACAGAATGGTTGTAATGAAATATGTTGCGGACGTGAGCATGGAAGGTAATAAAAATGGGAATGGAAACCTAAAAGGAAGACAAAGTCTGAGAAAGGTGATTCCGTCCAAGTAGTTGGAGGATTGTGTACAAGATGTGTATAGTGATTATACCATTGTTGGTTGATGTTTTTTAGTTTGCACTTTGTGTCGAAAAGGCACTCCCCTCTGCATGTGGCCCACTGAGGGCTAATTTAATGGACATGCAGAGGTGAGTGCCTTATCATCATTTCAGTGCAGTATCATGGAGCCTGTGACCAAGGAGCTGCCTGCTCTGAAACGCATAAGGCAATGAAATGGATCTGAATGAAAATGCCAGTTTCCTTTTATTAAAGAATCAGTGGAATTTTTGAGTGCGTCTTCAGCTGTGGATGTTTTGTTGAAAGATTGATGACCATCAGTCCAGCTGGGAAACTGCACCACCCCTCAAGGTCAAGGTTAGGGAGCCACGAGGACATTTACTCGAGTCTTCCTAAGTGGAAAAGCAGAAAAGAAAACATAAACTGAACATTTTCATCTCGGAGGCCCACTAGAGGGCTCTTAAATTAAATGAACATTTTGCTACAGTACAAAAACCTACTAAAGGTAAAGGAATTTTGAAAGTGCGCTACTGATCCCAGCAAGCAACACTTAGTTGAACTCACCTGTGAGGCCCACTGAGGGCTAATTAAATGGACATGTAGAGGGGAGTGATTTTTCACCATTTCTGTGCAGTATCATGGAGCCTGTGACCAAGGAGCTGCCTGCTCTGAAATGCGTAAGGCAATTTAATGCATCTGAATAAAAATGCCAGTTTCCTTTTATTATAGAATCAGTGGAATTCCTCTGCTTTTTGAGTGCGTCTTCAACTGGTAATGTATTGTTGAAAGATATATATGTATATTTATTTATATTTCACCAACAATTGATTCAAAGGGCAGCGCGCAACACTGTAAAGATGGACATTACTAACCGCGATGAAGACAGCAGAGGTCGAAACACATTGGTGATGGTGGAAAGTTAATAAAACTGCATTAACTAAATCCCTGGGGTGCGACGTATTTGCTTTGTTGAGAACTGATTATGAGGATTGATTCATCCTTGCACGATCTCACCAGCCAAGTTGCGTGCTGCCCCCTTGAATCTATTGTTGGCGAATTACATATGTGAGGAAGCAGCGGTGCCCGATAGCGAACAAAGAAAATTTGGATGTTGTGCAATAAGAATTTGAAACATTTTGAAAAAAACTCTCAAATTGCGACCTTGGAATGCCAGGTGCACACCAAGAAAGCAGCAGCTGTCAGTAACAGCCAGCGACTAAAGAGACAGAGCTGGGAAACTGAGCGAGCAGGCCGGCGACACCGCCCGAACCAGGAAGAACCACGTGGAATGGATGCTAACTGATTGTTTGGAGGCACAAGGGATGGTGAGGGTTTGCTGTTGAGGCAGTGAATGTTACAGAGAAGCTGAGGACATCAGCTTTAACGGATTCACCAGGGTTAAAAAAGGAAACGCTGGCAATGATATCAAAAGTAATATTGCATAACACCATCAGAAGATTCATTTTACAAACAAAAACAATTTTAAAGAAATTGTCAATCCCAAGGAGTAATATAGGAGTGAGCAAAATACTATCCTGGAGGCAAGAGTGACCAAAAGACAACAAAAAGCTAACATTACTTACCAGCAATAAGGAAGAAAAAGCTTGAAAGAAATCTAGCAACATGGATAAAATTAATACAACAGAAAACAACATGAAACAACTGTTTGTATGTCTAGAAATACTAATGAGAAAAGAAATAAAACAAATGATGGGAAGTAATCACAATGGAAAAGTACATTGAGGTAGACAGAGTACCAAGAGGTCTGCGGATTCTTCATTACCGAGCCATCCAGATACAAAACTGGAAATGTTGGATGAGTGGGGCAGAAATAAAATGCCATGTTCAAGGACCATGATGCAAAATATTATTAAGTATGGAAAAATAGATTTGGATTTGATTTGATTTGAGGTTTATAGAGCGCAACATTCACCCGAGGGCCTCAAGGCACTGAAGACTATCCGTCCAGCAGAGGACAACCTTTACACCAATACATCTGCCCCAGCTGAGGGATTAGCCAGACAATAGCCAGGTTTTAAGAGCCTTTCTGAACGGCAGTAGAAGAGGGATGGCTCTTAAGGTGAAAGGAAGAGAATTCCAGAGTTTGCATGATGTGCGCAAAGTGATAAACAACATTGAAATACAGATTCAATCCTTAAAAAAGGACGAGGAGAGTAATCAATATAGTAAAGAGCTGGAAACTAAGTTCGATGAATATGAAAATGATATTAAAGAAAGAATGCAAAGGAAATTCAGATGAGATGAGAGAGACTATGAAATCAGAACAATATTTACCTTTGCAAAACGATTTATCGCCTTAAAGCAACAACTGCAAGCCAAACAATTGAGAGAAAATGCATCAGATGCAACCATCAGTGAATCAGATGCTGATTTAAGTGAAGGTGAGGGTGTTGCGACTGCCATCAAGAAAACAAAGGGGCAGATCTATGTCGGAGATGCGCCACTTTTACGCCGCCGTTGCGTCACTTTTGTGACGCAGCGGCGGTGTAAACCCTGCGCCACGTTGCGCCATATTTACATCGTGACGCATCTATGGAGATGCGTCACGATGTAAAGCCCTGCGCCACGTGAAACCTGCGTCAGGTTTCACGTGGGCGTGTCGACATAGGGGGGGGCGTTCCGTCGCAGGAACGCCCCTGAAAAGTGACTCAGTCAAATCTATAAGATTTGACTGAGTCACTTTCCCAACGCTGATGCGCCAAAACCCTGCGCCTGCTTGAAGCAGGCGTAAGGCTTGACGCACCATGTTAGGGATAGGGTTGGTTGGAACAGTGCTGGAGTTGCGTCGCGCTTGCGACGCAACTGAAGCACTGCGCCAACCTTACGCCATTGGATGCGTCACGCATCTGTTTATTCCTGCGCCATGATGCGCCGCATTATAAATGCGGCGCATCATGTGTGGCGCAAGGGTAAACTTGCGTGACGCATCATTCCTGGCGCATCCTTGCTGATTTGCAGGGATGCGCCAGGCAACATAAATCTGCCCCAATGTTTTTAGAGAAAATGAGATTACTCTACAATAGACCAACGTCCGGGAACTGGAAGAGGAAAAGGGAGAGGATGTGGACAAGGATGGGGACGAGGAAGAGGAAGGTCAAACAGTGGTTCACGGGAAGATAAACAAGGAGGGGAACAAGAAAATACAAACAAATACCCCCTACGCAACAGACAGAAAAAACAGGAATGTGAGAGCACCTGGATGAGGATGAAAATATCATTATCTACTTATCACAATACGCATTCAACAAAGATCAAAGCAGATTATTGAGGAAAGGCCCCACAATGTGTCCCGAAAGGCACTATGATTTTGTGGAAGCAGAAATTGATGTATATAAGTATATAAGGAAATTAAAATTAGCAAAGATTTTGAAAAAAGGACCCTCTCCAATCATTGAACCGAAGTGAAAAATCTCAAAATGCTGTATCTATTGATCAAGTACCGGATTTGAAAACTGTGTATGATCTTGACTTTAAATGTTGAAGAAATGTCAGAGTCACAGATATTTAATGAGTTGGAAATAAATACTGTGGGTCATGAATATACAAAGTTTAGATCCCAATCCACGTTTTGTCCCAATTTGAATCCAGGAAATAGAATTGATATATATCATGAGCTGGTAATATCAGATTTGGAGAATTTGAAGAATAACCTACATCAAGAACATAAGGAACACTTAGCAAAAGCAGAACAAACTTGCTCTCCAGGAGTTAATGAACAACCAAGATATCAAGATTAAACCAGCAGGCAGAGGGGGCAATGTCATGGTGATGGATTAAACACAATACAAAAAGGAGGCTCAAAGACAAATTAATATCAGTAGTGCCTACAAAAAAATTATGCAGAATCCAATAAAGGAATTAACAATAACCTTGAATGAAAGAATCAATGTGTGGAGGAATAAAGGGCTATTAAATGATGAGGAATCAACATTTCTGAAAAATGATAGTCCTATTATTTCAACATTTTATTTCCTCCCAAAAATACACAAAACATTAAAGAACCCACCAGGGAGACCAATAATATCAAGTTGCGGTGGGTTATTTGAATCCATTTCGACATATGTAGACCACTACCTTGCTCCAATAGTGACATCATTAAATTCATATATAAAAGATACAGTTGATTTCTTAAGAATACTTGCTGATGCTGACTAGCAGGATGGATATCTCCTAGTTACAGTGGATGTGGTGTCGCTGTACATGTTCATTAGCCATGAAACAGGCTTAACCGCAGTAAGGCATTTTCTGGGTCCAAAACACATCAGCAAGGTAAAATAAGAGCTGAGGAAATCACTTGAGCACAGACACTGATCCAAAAAAAGAGAAAAATGATAAAAGAAGACAATCAGAAAATTAGATTGCTACTACCCTACATTAAAGAGAACCAGCAAATTGTGAATATTATGAAAACAATCAGTGGAATATATTATGAAAAGATCCAGACCTGGGGTAGAGACTAGGAGAAAGACTGGATGTGCCCCTTCATTGAAAGATACATTGGTATGTAGTCACTTTGCGAGGCCGAAAAGTGAAACATGGCTAGACAACATCAGAGAGGATTCAACAAATGTTAGAAATGCAAGGCATGTCAAATAGGGAAAAACATCAGTGAAATTAAAGACTTTAAAGGAAGAACCTTTATGATTAATGAAAGAAATAACTGTGAAACATCCTATGTTGTGTTTATGCTGGAATGCCAATGTGGCCTACGTTATATAGGAAGCAAGATCTGCCTATTGAAAAAGCGAATCTTAGAGTATATCTGGGCATTACAAAATAATGTCATGAACTATGCAATGGCAAAACAAATGAGAATACATCAAGGATATAATTGGCAAACAATAAAATACTGGGAAATTGCCACAGTGCCTGCCAGTGAGAGAGGGGGATAGAACACTAAAATTAAGACGCCTTGAATCGAGATTGATTGATTATAAGGTTCGAGGCAAAACAACCTCATGGTCTGAATGGGGATGAAGGATGGTACGTGTTGTAGAGTACGTACTTCTCTAGATGTTGCCGGAGGACAGTAGTCACATATCCACTAGAGTAATATTAAATATACACCTCATATATGAAATATGCTACAGTTAGATAGGACAAGGTTGGTGACCAGTGACGCTTAGCCAAAAATAAAAGAAAAGAAAATTATGTTACTTTATCTTTACGTAACACGAATTGGGCTATTCAGTTACTTATATGACCCAGTGGGCACAATGCCATAAAAAATCTAGAACTTGAGGAAATACATGAAGAAATCCTCTATAGTTATTTTGGCTGAAATCATTAAGGTCAATGGGGCACTTGCCGCACATGTGTATGTTATAGTAAACATACAACCACTCATAACTTTAAGGGGCAAGAAACAAGATGGTCATAAAACATATTTCATATGAACAATAATACGTGACTCTTAAATGGCCATAGTACTCAATTCAATAGATCACAATGTCTTCAACCCCCATCAACTAACTTACTGGGAATTCATTGCGTTACCATAGTGCTATAAAACACTGATGCAATGATGATTTCTTTTTTTTTTTTTTTCTTTCTTACATACGAAAGATATGGCAGATCATATTTAACAGTTAGCGGCAAATTTTAACAGCACGTAGCCCGAAAGCAACATCAGAAGAAAAAAAACAAGAAAACAAAAGGGAAAAAAGTAGGATTTAAAGTAATAAGAGGAGAAGAAAGAGAGGACCAAAGAGGGAAAAGCATATGAAGACAAGTTCATCCTATCCAATCCATAATAGGGGCCCAGATTTTCTGGCCGATCTCACGTCTTCTTCGTCCTTTTAGTCTATATACTGCTGACTCCATATTATATATGGCCAGCAATCAAACCCTCCAGTTTATAAATGTAGGTGGGTCAGGGCAGATCCATTGAGAAGTAATACCCACTCTAAAAACAGACATAGCAATAAGCAAAAAGCCTTCTTCGGCTTTACTCCGCACTGCCGAATTTTGCATCCGATCAACCCTCAATATCACTAAAGTGGGTGTTAAAGTCAGGGGTTTTCCGGTAATCTGGACAAGAAAAGATTCAATATCTTGAATATATTGGGCCAGTTTGGAGCAGGAATAAAACATGTGAATCGTGTCAGCAGCAGGGGTTCCACATCTGCTGCACGAATTCCCACGATAACTGGACCATTTCGAAATTTTCCCGGGAGTATAATATAAGTCAAAAACTGACATATAGTGTTGGGCCCTGAGACTACCAGTTATTAAGGTTTGGTTAGCCAACTCAAGAGAGATTGCCAGATTGGTACCTTCTTGCCCAAATTCCTATCCCACTTATCATTTTGGGTGCTTAAATCATCAGGCAGGTCAGAGATAAGTGTTTGGTAAATTAACCCAATCCTAGATCTTTTCTCTATAAGCCCTACAAGAGGGATTTTCACAAACTTAACTACTCCTAAGGTTGCTATCTTCGACAGATAGCTCCTAATTTGTAGGAACTTAAAGAAATGCCTAGTAGGGAGCCCATACTTGTCTTGAAGGTCAGAAAAAGAAACAAATTGACCCTCAATGCCCAGTGCATTAATCCCTAGATTAACCCAGCTAAAGGTGATTGAATCCAGAAAAATTGAGGGCAATAAACCATATGACAAAAGGGGGGTATTTGCGTTAATATTAGTTATGCCAGAGCGTCGACGAACCTTTTTCCAAACAGAATACCCTGATTGAATAACTTTGAATTTAGTTTTCTTATAATAACTTGGTCCAACTTTTCTGACTAAACATTTACGTGCATCCTCTCCGAGTAAGATTAAAACAATTGTAGGTCTGGCAAATTCAGGCACCACTGCCTTATCCCCAGATAATAGTGGTCACATTTGCTGTAAAAGTGCGGCCCAATGGTATTGCATTAGAGAAGGTAAGCCCCACCCACCACTTAATCTAGGGAGTATTAGCCATTTAGAAGCCCTTCTGGCTTTGTGATAGCCCCAGAAAAATCGTAAGCAAGCCCTTTCTGCACTAGAGATGAATTCCACTGGAAATTCGATAGGGATGGTCCTAAATAAGTATAACAATTTCGGGAATATAGACATTTTTAAAACATTGGAGCGACCATGGAGTGAGAGGTGCAAGTGGTCTAATCTCTCAAGAGTCTGATTCACTTCTTTAATGACAGGTAATATGTTGATTTCTGGTATCTTCTCTACTAAAGGGGTGATCTTCACCCCCAAATAGGTTGCAACTAAAGCTATTGGGAGTCCTACAGGTTTTGCAACATCTGAATGTATGACTTGGGTTTTGTCGACATTAAGACGATATCCCGAGACTGCACCAAATTGCTAAGCTACGTCATAGACTGTTGGGAGAGCCAGACAGACGTCCTTTGTGAAGATGGCAACATCATCGGCATAAGCTAAAGTTTTGTAAGCCACACCATTAACAATGACCGTCTGTATCTGTATATTGTTATCCAATTTACTCAAGAGGGGGTCAATATAAATTGAAAATAGAAGCGGAGAGCAGGGACACCCTTGACAGGTTCCTCAGCTAATCGAAAAGGAGCGCGACTCTTGTCCTGAGATATGTATAGAGGCCTCTGGGGAGATGTATAAATCTTGTACGGCTGTGATAATCTCATGCGGGAATCCCTTAATTTTTAGCAGTTTCCATAAGAAGCCCCAGGAGACCCTGTCGAACGCGTTTTCGGCGTCCAACAGGATCATTGCCAAAGGTTGTTCACAAACCTGAGCCCAATCGAATAAACAATTGCCCGTCTGATATGATCTGATGTATCACGGCCAGGCACAAAACCGTGCTGGCGAATAGAGACTAGGGCGGCAATGACCTTTCCTAATCTAAGTGCGATGATTTTAGCATAGATTTTACTATCAGCACAAATTAGGGAGATTGGTTGATAAGAGGAGGGACTGACCTCTGGCTTGTCTTTCTTTCTAAAAACTACGATGGTGGTCTTATGCCATGAGTTAGGAGTCCTGCCAGTCTGGGCAAGTGCAAACAGGGATTCCAGCTCCCCTAATAGAGTGTGCCTAAATGCTCGATAGAATTCAAGGGGTAGTGAGTCAGGACCGGCGGCCTTCCCCCGCTGCCAATGAGGCGATCGCTAGTTCCAACTCTTCCCTAGTTATCGGGGAGGAAAGTGCATCCGACTGTTCCGGTGTAACCTTAGATGTTGTATAGTCACACAGAAATTCCTGACCCGGTTGAATTGCATCATCCTCTTCCGTGTCTGAAGTGTAGAGCGTCCTATAAAAGTCTTGAAACACCTCCAGCACCTTGCCCGGTTGATCCTGAATCTGGTCTTTTTTATCTTTAATGTGGCTTATTCGATTTGAGACTCCCTTATACTGTAGTCTTTTAGCCAAGAGTCTGCCTGTATTTTCGCCAAACTCATAGATGTCCGATTTATACTGAGTAAACTTAGCAGCAAGTTCCTCCCCGAAATGTTGGTGTATTCTGTTTCTAACAATAGCTATCTGACGTGAACATTTCTCTTTTTGAACCTGATCTCCAATAACTTGAATAAGTTCTTCCTCTGCTTCACGAAGTTGGTTGATACACTGATTGATCCTTTCCTTGATCACCTTCTGGCGATATAGAGAGAAGCTGAGAGTCTCCCCCCTCACAGCTGCCTTGAAAGTATCCCAAACTATTAACGCAGAAGCTGTGCCCTTATTTCTCTGAAAAATATCTATTATCCGATTTAATAAACTTTATTCGACAATTAAGTCATGAAAGTATCGTACATTTGCCAAACTTCATACACAAGCTAAAACATAAGTTAAGACATAACATATTTCCATAAACACATGATTTTCGGACTTACACCTGTACTAAACAACAATTTAGGTAAACAGCAATAATATCTAGTGAAGCAGTTAGTAAAAAAAAAGAAAAAAACTTCCTAGTTTAATTTAAATTAAACAGATAAGTCCGAAATTAAAGGGTAAAAGATACATTATACATTACTTCAAATCTTCAAATCAGCGCTACTGAATTGGCACTATTGATATTTGTCTGCCTGGAGCGCATTATCCAGGCCCACTTTATGTACTTTGCCATTGCAATTGCAATTAGTGGGCTTGGGTCAGAACACAAAATTCTTAATGCCTCAACATATCTTCGGGTGCCTAAGAGGCGACAGACAGGTAAAACCCATTTTTTCCGTGGAAGCTCATAAAGGGGACAAAAGAAAACGAAGTGGCTCATAGATTCGATCTTATCCCTACATTTTGGACATTTGTCCGAGGACCCTTTTGTCCATTTTGATGTAAATGAAGTAATAGGGAGAGTGCCTAACCTAAACTGAAAATAAAGTTTGCGATCAGTTGGTGCCTCTATCAAATCCCAATAACGTTCCTGACTAGGATAAACCTTGATCTCTAGGTATCTAGCTGTTAGCTGGGAAGTACACCCCTTTGCAGCAGATTCGATGGCGATAAATTCCCAGTATCTGGTTTTGACAATTTCCTTTGAGGGGAAAACAGCATTTAGGGGATCGTCCCAAAGGTTGCTCCAACCCAGTTTGTATAATAACACCTTAATGGACCTCAACCAGTCTATTCTATGGAAGTGATCTTTCTCCATTATTTCTTTTAGGCCCAACGCATAATGCTTTAGCTCCTCAGTTGACCAAATCCTGCGCCAATAAAGCAGTGGTCGCAGATTGGCAGTGTCTTGTATGGTTTTCAAACCTAAGTCCCAAAAAAGGGGTAACAAAGGAGTACTTTGCGGTACGCCAACAACTTTCCTTATGAACTCACTCTCCATGGCGATCAATCGCTTTGGGTTACTTCCATATCCCCATAGCTCAGAACCATATAAGGATGAGCTGCGTACCTTCATCGTATAAACCTCAAGGAGTGGGGCTATTGGCTGGGTCTGCGATGTTTTGAACCTTTTTAGAAGGAAACCTGTCTGCTGTTTAAACTTCAGAATAGAGGAGTCTATTTGGCTTTTCCAGTACATATTCTTCTGTAATGTTACTCCCAAATAGGTAAAGGCGTCCACCTGTTCCAGGGGGGAGCCGTTCATTACAATTACGCCACTAAAGGGTTTGTACGATCTACACGGGTTCGGGCCATTTAAAACCATAAACTTGGTCTTGGAGACGTTAATCTCCAAGCCACGTAGCAAGCAGAATTCTTCAAAGCGCCGGAGGGTTAGCTGTAGGCCACTCGGGGTTTTCGAAATCAGCAGGGTGTCGTCCGCGAACATAAGGACAGGAATGCGGGTACCGGCCATTGCTGGAGCATCTGAGGGGACCCGGGAGAGGAACTCGGCCACCCCGTTCACGAAGAGTGAGAACAAGGTCGGTGCCAAGACACAGCCTTGCCGCACTCCTCGCTCCACGGGGAAAGACTCCGTAACCTCGCCCTGCCTTCCCCACCGGACCCGAGCAAAATTGCCCTCATGTAGGCGGACGACTAATGCCAACAACTCCGGAGCCATCCCCAAACCCTCCAGCACTTGCCACAGCCTGCCACGTGGGACCAAGTCGAAGGCCGCCCGCAGGTCGACGAACACGGCATACAAAACCCCTTTTTCCAGGACCACTGTCCTCCAATAGAGGACAATAAACCTAAATACCTGGTCTATAGTGCTGGTTTTAGGGCGAAACCCCGCCTGCAATGGACTTAGCACGTTACTTGATTCCATCCAGGTCTGGATTTTGCCCAAAACCAGCCTGCCCAAAATCTTTTGTAAAGCATCTATCAGGCTAATGGGTCTATAGTTGCAAGCCATCGATTTATCCCCTTTTTTATATATTGGGACGATTTCCGCACCTTTCCAAGAGTACGGGATCGGCATTCCCTGTGCAATAGCATTTGCTAGGTGCATAATATATAATAACCACCTCTCTCTTTTGTACAAAAAAACGTCGGCCGGGATACAGTCCATGCCGGGTGCACGACCCGGAGTCACCTTGTCGAGCGCAATGTCAACATCCCCGACACTAAACACAGGAGTATCATAAAAAGGCCTTACCTGAGGAGACTCACTAGCTTCCACAGGGCCTATCGAATATTGAGACTTAAAAAAATCTACCCAAGAGCTCTGTGGTACATGATTTTGAGGGCTGTCAACTATTTCGCCCTTTTTCCATTTAAAAATGTTCCAGAATTTTTTCTGGTCTTTATGAGCGCATGCTGCTTTTAAGTCTTGCCACTCACTTTCATTCCACTCCTTTTTTGCTTTCCATAGGGCTTTTTTATGAATATTACGAGCGAATTTAATCTTGCTCGGATCTTTTGATGTTAAAGCAAGTCCCAGCTCGGTGCGAGCATGTTTGCAGGAGGCATTATACCAACCCTCCTGCTTACTTCTTTGGGCTTTCAGCACTACGGGGGGTTTGCAAAAACAAGATTTTAGTTTTCCAACTAACTTCCCATGGATTTCCTCAAATGTTACTGGGTGTTGTCCTAAATTACCTACTGCCGTAATTGACGACAGTGCCTCTTCAACGTGGGACTCTATACTATCCAACAGGTCTGGGTGTTCTACTACGTGGCGCCATTTAAGTTGGCGTTCGTTATTTGATAGAACTACCGCTAGACCATTCTTATCGGGTATTTGATCTTTGTTAGCTCCCATTCTCAAATCAAACGCAGCTATTAGGGGATTATGATCGCTTTCAATCCGTGTCTCAACCACCATATCCACTAACATATGCCACATCCTCAAATGGACTAAGAGGTAATCTATATTGCTTGCCCTTGTGCCATTGCTATACGTTTTATTACACATCCTATCTGATTTGGTTCTGCCATTGGCTGCCCTCAGCTGGTTACCCAGGCAGAACCCTTTCAGGTACAGGGCCGCCTCAGTCCATTTGCTAACAGTCTTCGCCTCAAGCTGTGGGACACCCCATTTTGCATCCTCTTCCTCTGTCAGGAGCATGTCTTGAGACCCAAGTGGCTCGAAGGTCGTGTTAAAGTCTCCAGCGATAAGTGGGAGCACATCAGAGGGGCTAGATTCTACAATGGTGTTTAATGCAGATATCACCTCAGATTTTTTCCCACCTGGTAAGCCCCTTGCATAGACATTGAAAATGTCAATTTTAAGGTTTTGCGGACTGGTCAGCCTAATTCCCAATATATCGGGATTCTGTGTTTGGATAGTTTGAAGTTTACATTCTAAATTCTTTTTAACCCAGATGATCAGGCCTCCTGATGCCCGTCCCCTGGGCATTTCCACTGCCGGAGCAAAATAGTTCAAATATCCCAGCATGAACACCGGATCCACTGACCATGTCTCTTGAAAAAGACAGATGTCATGCTTACTGATAAAATCCACCCAAGGGGGGGATGCTAGTTTAGAGTTTATACCCGCCACGTTCCAAGATAAAAACAATACATGGCTTGCAGTATTGGATCCCCCTTCCATACTCCCTGTGGTTGGTATAGGAGAAGGGACTATATCTTGACCAAGACAAGGCCTGGAGTTAATGCCTAAGATTTCCTTCTGACATTCAACAAGCATGCCTTGTACACTAGTCCCAATCATATTTACTTGTACAAGGGATGTATTAACATCACTACCATTAGGCGGATCGCTATCACACGTACCCTCATCTGACATAAAGAGCACATTTGTTTTACCACTTGTGCCTGATGATAGTAATGATACACATGGCATGGCAACGTTAGAGTGTATACTACCACTAAACAGTCAGTCACAGTCCGCTAACCCAGAGAGTACATCGAATCTATTAATCGATCTTATATCCTCAAAAAAGGTTCCGTTAGTCAAGGGGCCCCTGCATGTGTTCCCACCTGTAAACTGTGGCTTGGATACATAAAAATAAGACAGTGGCATTGTACTTATCACAGAGGAAGAAGCGGAAGCGTTTTGGGGCCAGGAACAAATGTATTCCACACACCGCCTATCCCTAAAATTAACAACCACACAATCCCCCTTAGATGATTTTATATTTCTGCCCACCCAGTTTACACGCCTTGCATATAAGATCTCAGCACTCATCTGGGCCGGCAGTGGTCGTTTGGCATTAAGCCAATGAGTGCATTTGTTCTTCAAATCCCAATAGGATTCCCTTGCCCCCTTCGCCAGGCTGGGAACCCCAGTTAAAATCACCACATAGGGGGCAGCTTCAGGGGGTAGATGTAAATCAATTAGGCTTGAAGAGGCCTGGGCTCCGGACTGAATGGATGGAAACTGCCTGCCAGTTACTTCTCTACTAACCCTAAGGCTGGCTGATATCGGGTGTGGGGAGAGATGTTCATCTGCTATCCTAATGTCCACTGCTGGGGTCTGGTCAGGCTCATGGGGGATAGGCCGATTATCTAGTGTGGAGTTAGTCAAATTACTGACTGTAGATTTGGTCACAATCCGTTGGCCTGTTATACCAGAATGCTGTTTTGACGAGCTCTGGTGTTGTTTGACACCCCGAGAACTCCCCGATGCGAGTGAGAGTTCCATACACACAAGTCTACTCTCAATAGAGCCTAATCTTTCGTAGATGGGATCACATAATTTCTTAAGAATACTTTCAATTTTAGCCCAAAAAGGTACAGTATCAGTTACTTCCACATCCGCCGTCCCCAACAATGGTGATGGATGTGACCTTAAATCAGTTGTTTGGGGTTTGGGATGTGAGGCAAAAGCCTTCGGTGGAGCTGGGGCTAGGGATTGACCAGCCTTGGTATTAATAATCTTCCCTGCGGCTTTCTTTTGGTTACCCCTACAGTTTTTTTTCAGGGTGGTGGCTGGTTGTTGCTTGCCGGAAGCCGCATTTAAGTTGCTGGTTGAGCGAGTTTTTACGCCTAGCAAAGGTTCTGAAATGGAGACCCCATTACCCATATTAGCATTATAAACATTATCGGCCGGTATTTCAATGAAAGACGTAGGGCATATCATTGACTCGTTGGTTTGTTCTTCCAACACGGGCGATACTGGGCTCGAAGAATCCAACCTTACGGGCTGACCACAGGGAGGTGATTTTGAATTGACCATACTCCCCAAAGAAGACCTCTTGTCGCAGAGAATGTCAAGTGAAAGTCTTTTCTCCGTTAGTTCGATGTCCTTGGCAAGGACTGTCTGCACTCTCACCAAGAAATTGTCCAATGTTCCCATTAGGGCACCCCCAGTCGATTGCAAGATAGGACCATCCCTTTTCTGCGTTTTATCCATTTTTGTCATCTGGTCACCACGTTTTAAAACAACAAGGTCCCTCTGAGTTACAAATGAGCTGTACTAAGCTTGCACTTACCAGGCTCCCAGAGTTGCAAGCAGCAGGTGTTAGAGAGGGGTCCCGTTCCGTTCTCTAGCGTTCTCGGACGGGCTCAGACGGGCCCGCCCTTGGCCCGGGCTTCGCCCGGCGCGCGCCCGCGCGCGTCCCGCGAAGCGGGGGCCGTGAGGAGTGTTATAGCGTCAGGGCGGGAGGGCGGGAGTACGGGAAGAGGACACAGCTGTGTTCAGGCACGGGGCTGCTGGTCCTCGCAGTCCCGCTTTACACTCACTTCCTCAGATGACAGCCTCCAGCAAGGATTTCAGGCGACTCCTCCGCTGCTCTGCTCTATTATCCAATTTGACATATATCTACAATACTCTTGGTCAAGTAATAGTTTTCGCTCAAATGTCCAAGTTGCCATAGCTGGTTTTGGACCACTGAGCGGTAATTGTAGAATTAACGGATTATGATCCAAAATTACTCGGGGATATAACTCACAGCTAGTCCCTTCAAGGATCGGGTCAGTAACAAAAAAATAATCTAGAAATAAGAATTTGCTATGGAGAGCGGAGAAGAAAGTAAAGCCCGGTTCAGTCGGACGCAATCTCTGCCAGACATCTATCAAGGCATATTTGTGGCAATGCCCATGAATAGCTTTAAATGTCCTGCCCTTTCTTCCAGAAGATGGGGTATTACTATATGAATCAAAATTAGAGTTCAGATGAATATTAAAATCCCCGCATAGAACTTTGGGAGAGGGCCACAAAGCAAGTTTGACGAGAACAGGCAATCAGATCAAGACCAACTTCCTTCAACCAGGCACGATTGTTTCAGGAAACATGGGTCTCCTGTAAAGAAAGTAAATCTATATCCCAGTGCCTGATAAGTTTGGCTAGGATACTCTGCTTCCTTCTGTCATTTAAACCACAACAGTTCAGAGAACAAATTCGAATAAAGTTGTGTCTAGCCATCATCTGATAAAACTGTCAAGACCGGCCCTGTAGACATCAGACATGTCGGACGAGTGTCTCTAATCAAAATAGCATCTAGGATACAATTAGTCAAGTATTGTTTTAAGAGGTTTTTATATTGTCTGCAATATTTTTTTTTTACAAAGAGCAATTTGTGCCCACCACCAATACCCACCCCTAAGACTAACCCCCCTAACCCTCCCTCCACCCTGAAAAACTTCCCACCCCAAAACCCACCCCTTCCCTTCCTCAACATCAAAGGCATGGGGACCCTTGTGATGCTGAGCTGAAAGCCTCACTCTCTCACTGCTGCACACTAGAAGTGCTCAGAGATAGCTTGTAAAAAGAAAAAAAACCTGAAAAACAGCCATTTGAAGACAATGGAAAAAGGGCGAAAAGTGGAAAAAAGAAAAGGATTAACCCTTAAGAGACCGGACAGTACCAGGTCTAACAAAGTCAATCAGATCTCAAGTATGAACACTGTACTTGTCTGAAAATTAAGTCAGGGATTTTGTCCTGTATTCATAGATGATAGGTACTCCGTGGCCTGAGCCTCTTATTGAAAAAAATGAGTTTGCCCTTTATAGATCGCTTTTAATTTGGCCGGGTTCAGGGTTCAGGAGAAAGATCTGAGCACCCTTCGCCTGGAATTCTGGCATCAATTGTCGTAGGTGCCAGCGCAGTTCAACTGTTTTCTGGCAGAAATCGGGGCGCACTAAGAAGTTGCAGCCTTTCCCAGTTCTTTTGCGATCGGGCCTAGCCAGGTCATATAGGGATTCCCGGGCCGGAAAGTTATTCAAGGAAATCAGAATGCACAAGAGCGGTTGTCAGAGCGACCACCTGAGCTACGTTGGTTAAAAGGAAAGCGGTGCGCCCTTTGAATTTGGGTCTTCCAATCCCATTGAGGGAGATCCGGGAACGCTTCCTCGAAAAGTTCAACCACAAATTGATGGATATTGGAGCACTCTTGGCCTTCAGGAATACCCAAAATTCTTAAGCTATTGCGCCTGGCCCGGTTTTCTAAGTCAGATAGTTTGTACACAGTGTCATCCTTAATCAATTGTATTGTTTCCACCTTAGATTTCTGCTGGGCCAAATCATCTTCGAGACAGGAAATCCTAGTTTCTGCTTCTACTATTCTTGAAGAAAAATCAGAACAGGTCTTGGGCATCCTACGGATGGAGTTTTGAAGTTTCCTGCAAGCCCCTTGTGTGTGGGAGCTTTCAACTCTTGACTCCTCTCTGTGTGCCATCATCACCTGATAGATAGCAGATAGCGTGATTTCTTCAGAGCAAGTGATAGCTGAGGCAGTGCTTACAGTCGTTACTCCATGCATTATTTTGTTTTTATCCCCCAAGCCTGGTGAAAATGAATAATCCCAAAACATAGTTCCTGTGGTTGCTTCAGACAAAGTAGGACAAACTGAAGTTGCTCCCGTTTTTTTTACAGTCTCTAAGCCCAGCTGAGAACAATCCACATCAGCCTCCCAGTGAAAACTGCTAGTGTCACTGCCATCTCCAGCCCAGTCTTTATCCTGATTTTCATCCTCTGAGGAATTAGGTACATCAGACAGAGAGAAAATTTTATCCACAGAGTCATCTTTCATGTTAGAATCAAAATCTTCCTTTTGAACATTCAAGAACCCTTTTTTTACTGTGTCTGAGCATTCTGCCACTAGTGTATCAACTAAAGGGACTTCACTAACCAGGATGCAACTTGTTTGCTGAATGGAACTCGACACAGCTTCTAAGCTACCTGAACTCACACAGGCAGACTCTGTGTCCTGAAGTGTCGGTTTGTTCACAGACGGGAGCATCGATACAGTGTAAGGCTCCCTGCTGTCTTGAGCCCCTGCTCCAACATCCAAGATGAAAATAGGCGATTTAGATGACCAAGATACTCTGCCCCCGGGCACGGGGGCTTTGCTTTCTGTGTCTGCGCTTTGAACAGCGCTGGAACCGTCTGTCTCCCCCGACCAGCGGTATTGCTTTTCAGCGTCTCCGACGCGGACACGGAGGAAGGAGCTGCTTGAGGATTATCGACCTCCCGGCCATCAGTGCGGACATCGGCAGCGGGAGCGGGAGTCTTCAATAGAGCACTAAGGGCAGACGATGGTCCCCTGCCCCTGACACTTTTACTGGATCCCTTTGGCGGCACAGTAGCGGGTAACAGCGTCCGTAACCCAGTCTGCACAGATGACACAGCAGATCCAGTAGATACCGCGCTGACCCGGCCTGAGGACACCAGAGATGCAAGGTAACAGGGGAGCAGAATGCTCCACACCCAAGACTGGAAGCGCCAGATCATTCAGATCCTCCAGGTAAGCAAACAACATGTGTACCCGGCTTTTCCAGTACGGGCAGTTCTGGTAGCAATTCAAACAGTTCAAACAGCAATTCAAAACAGCGGTTCAAACAGCAGGGTTCTTCATTGCAAAAGGCAAATTAGCAGCAGAGAGTGGGAACGCAGCTCACTCGGCCGTCATGACGGACGCCATCTTGCCAGGAATTGTGATGGTGGTGTTTGTTTGTTAGGAAACAAAATTCATACACAGTTATGGAACTACATGTCGCATGATACCTCATTAATGGTCATGTGGGCATTCATGTATATATGGAAAGTAAAGATTGACAATAATAACCATGATCAAAACCGCAGAGGTCAAAATGCGTTGGTGACGGTGGCAAGCTAATAAAATTGCTTTAACGAAATCCCTGGAGTGCGCCGTATTTGCTTTGTTGATAAAGATATATATCTTTCTATTCAAAAAGTGTTTTTTCTTTTGCAAATATCTTTAACGCCGGGTGACGAATCTTCACAAAAGTTTCAAAACTAATGGGGTGCTCCGGTCAGCTCCTGTCTTTAAGGTTTCGTGGTGATTTGTCGAGCGGGGACCGAGAAAATAGGGGGGGTCCCAAAACGCATTTTCCCCATGTTAATTTCCGTAGGAAGTTTTAGACACGGCTACAGCCTAAACTGCTGAACGGAATTACACCAAATTTGGCAAGAAGGTAGCCCTTGGTTCAGAAAGAGACCTTTTTTTAAAATGGTGTAAATCTGTTCAGTAGTTCCTGGTAAATTAAAAAAAGAAAAATATTTATATCTGAGCACATTGGAGGGTTGGCGAACCCTCCCGGGCACGAGCTTCACTCTGATTGGCTGCCAACACTCCAAACTAGGAAGTGTTGGCAGACATCTTGTGACTCAATAGAACCGAGTCACAAGAAAACAGAGAAATAAAGGTTTAAAAACAAGAAAAGGGGGCAGGGTAGAAACACCGTGACCCCCTAGGCCTGCTCAGGGGGTCCAAAAGCATTATGCACTGCTGGTGGGGCGATGAGGTCCTCTTGAGTCCCGAGGACCTCAGGACACGAGTGGACTTCATCCTCCGAGCAGCAGTGCACCAGAAGCCGCGTTTGCAGCGTGGTGTAAAAATGGGCATGGCCACGGAACACCTCTCTGCAACGCAGCTCTGTGGTGCTTACTGGAGGAACCTGGTGGGCTAGTTGGCCCCCAGCGAACCTCAGGATTCAAGGGGACTTAATAGGGATGTTATGGTTAGAAATTAGCATGTAAAAAACCTTAGAAAGGCACTGAAAAAACCATAGGTTTCAGGGACGTTATTGTTAGAAATTAGCATTTAAAAAACCTTAGAAAATCACTGAAAAACCACAGGTTTCAGGGACGTTATAGTTAGTTGGACATTTCTCTCGTACAAAACCAGAGAAATTTGGCTGTTATAGTCAGTAGAGCTAACTATAACTCGCGCCCCCGCAATGCACTGCTGATGACATCACATATTACATCACTCATGACATGGTCAGTGACATCACTGATGACATCACTGATGACATCTCAAATGACATCACTGATGACATCATCATGTGATAATCTGATGCACCTCCTCACACCCTAATAAAACCTTTTATACAACCATTCTAAAATACAGACTAGCAATATTAAAACCATAGACAGACCAATAGCAGTTAGTACATACCCGCTCAGTGATTCCTAGGTCTACACACACACATCCACTCATTCACTCATACAGAAACTCAAATATGCAGTCACTCATCAATACAGCACTATCATATGCACTCATGCACCTATACATAAACTCACACACCGCCACTCATCCATTGACTTACTCACACACCTCCTTAGCAAAGAATCAATCACACCCAGTTACTCACATACACAGTTATAAACAGACCACCTCACTTATTTATACAAAAACTAACACATACTTACTCTCATATAATCACTGATACAAGCACACACTCATTCATACAGCCACTCTCACAATCACTCACTCTCACGTATAGTCATTTATATACTCCAACACTCACATATACTGCCTTTCACATATGTAGTTACTCACACATATACCACTGAGACATCTATTCACTCACCAACACACCCATACACACACTCACCCACCCATATAGACCTTTACAGATGCACTCTTGAACCCATACACCCATTGAATCAACCACTTACACATCTTTGCACAGAGTTACCCACTCCCCACAAACTCACACAGACATTCAGGCACCCATACAGATACTCAGACAACCAATCAATAACACATATAGACAATCATGTAGCTACTCACCAACCCATGCAGCCTCTTATACACCAAGTGACAGACTGATACAGACATTTACACAGTTTACTCACTAACCCATGCATTCAGTAAGATACGCTTAATCAGTCAGTTATACAATCAGTCACACACCAACTAAATCATCCATTCAGACACTTATACACACACTCATTCTTCAATACACCTTGGCATATATATATATATATATATATATATATATATATATATATATATATATATATATATATATATATATATATATATATATATATATATATATATATATAAAACATATTTAAACTTTAAAGAAACACACATTCACTAGATGATGTCATCAGTGATACCATTTGAGATGTCATCAGTGATGTCACTGACCATGTCATGAGTGATGTAATATGTGACCTTCTCAGCCAGTTATAGTTAGCTCTACTAACTATAACAGTCGAATTTCTCTGGTTTTGTATGAGTGAAATGTCCAACTAACTATAACGTCCCTGAAACCTGTGGTTCTTTCAGCGCTTAAAATTTTTATTCAGCAACCAACAGCAAACAAACGTGTTTCAGCGAGAAGCCTTCTTCGGAGTTCATGACACACCGAAGGAGGCATGTTTAAAAGGCATTCTAATGGAGCACTGAAATCAAGAAGGGACAAGCACTCTTATACTAACGTGAGTGCCATTTTGAAATTGTGTATACATATATATTTCTTATAGAAATTCATTGACAATGTGCTTCATTTTTTACATGGTTATAATCCAAATTAATACTTGTAAATCAGGTTATCGCCAATTTAAATGATTCAGCTGTGTATCGGCTGTACTGTATTGTACCACATAACATCATACTCAATCTAGCCATGAATCAGCATAAGTCCCTTCCTATCAAACTCCATATTTACGTGCTCATGCATTTTAAATCCCATATATTATCATCAAAACACGTTTGGTTGCTGTTGGTTGCTGAATAAAATTTTCAAGCGCCCCCCGTGAGTGTGGTATTTCTTTACGACTGATGAAATAGAGCAAAATACATAGCGGGGTCCACTACCGCAAACCGGCACCCGCCCACGAGTGCTCCGTCTGAAGTGTATATATATATATATATATATATATTATCTACTGGCGGTCGCCAGTAGATAGTTATAGTTAGGACCCTGTTTCCATAGGAAATCCGCAACATTCTATTTGGAATAACTTTGGCGCCGGTCGACGAATCCTCGCGAAATTTTCAAAACTAATGGGGTGCTACGCTCCGCTCCGCTACGCTGCGTGCACGGAACGAACTGCGTGAAGTGGGCGCGCACGCCACGAACGGCGTAAAGTAACTTAGCATTTAAAAAACCGTACAAATTCACTGAAAAAACCATAGGTTTCACACACGTTATAGTTAGGAATTAGCATTTAAAAAACCTTGCAAATTCACTGAAAAAACCATAGGTTTCACACACGTTATATAACTCACGCGACCGCAATCCTCTGCTGATGCTAATACTGTATTTAGACACTTATTTGCCCATGTCTTCTTCCAATAAATTTTAGCTATACATATATTGCAAATATTTTTTTTTCATAAAGACACATATGTCATCAGCAGAGGATTGCGGTCGCGTGAGTTATAGTTGCCTGCACTAACTATAACGGGGGAATTTCATTGGTTTTTTATGAGTGAAATGTCCGCTAACTATAACGTGTGTGAAACCTATGGTTTTTTCAGTGAATATATATATATATATATATATATCAGCTCAGCGGGGAATGTCCACAAGATAAACCGCACTCAGCAACGAGAAGCTTTCCCCCCAAAGCTTTATTAACAGGTACGAACAGTCGATATCACCAGAAAATTATTAGGGCATCAGGCCGCAGTCCGACGCGTTTCGAGTTGCCTCTTCTTCCAAGGAAATGCAGCCTTCAAGCTCTTAAATGACTCCGCCTCTTAAGTAGTGCTTCTATCGCCTGCCGAGATCGGCACACTGTATGTATGGGATTGCATTATGGGAGACAGAGTCATGAATAATGTCCACAGATGGAAGCGCTTGTAATTACTTGCCAATAGAAAGCTCCACATGAGCCCCATATATATATATATAAATATGTATATATATATATATATATCATGGCTCCAGAGTCCCCCTTGCTTCTGCACTTGCAAGCGGGTGCTAATTAGTGTGCGGGTGTACGCACCTATATGGCGCTCCAAAGAAAGTTTAAACCAGCACTAAAGGGGAAAGAATTATCCTTTTAACCCATTTGCTGCGGTGCAAATTTCCCCGCTGTGCGGGCGGATGTTACTCGTGCGGAAATCGGACGGTCCCCAGCCGTCCGACGCATAGAAGGCGTTAATGGATTATTCATGTACAACTACGTATTGCAATGTTCGGGCTCCCCATAGTGGTGTCTAGTGTAACCATTTTGTGGTTAGGATTACCCCATAAAATTTTATTTTCCTAAATGTGATCTGTGAAGTGTTATGTAGAGATTTTTGTTCAATATCTGGTCATTCTTTAGTATATAAAGCAAACACAAGGAGATGATAGACGGAGTGCTGAAACTTTTCAAACACTCACCCCCAGTCACAGATCTGGGTTGAAACCATCATCATTCTTTAGCTCACTTTGCCACGTCAGTTCAGTCACAGCTATATGAAAATCAGTCTTGACCCTGTGCCTCAAGGTAACAGTCCAGCCCGAACTGCCAAGCCATGTCTTCCCTGGACCTAAAACAACCATCCCGGGACTGGTTTCGGGCTAACAGCCCTCATCAGCCAGGCTAGCTTGAATCCAGTGGCAAAGGGAGCAAGGGACCCACGTCTGGGCATACCCTACCAACTTAGGGCGAACAAAGCAAACACAAGGAGATGATGGACGCCAGTAGATAGTTATAGTTAGGACCATGTTTCAATAGGAAAAGCAGGTTTTTTTTTGCTTATAACTTTAGCGTCGTTTGACGAATGTTTACGAAATTTTCCCAAAAACTTCTCTATTCAGATCAGCTCTCATGTTGAATGTTTGGGGTGATTCATAAGGGGGGGGCTGAGAAAAAAGGGGGTCCCAAAACGTGTTTTCTCCATGCAATTTTCATAGGAAACTATAGACAGGGTTACAGGACAAACTGCTGAACGGAATTACGTCAAATTTGGCAGGGAGAAAGGTCTTGGGTTAGAAAGCACACTTTTGTTTAAATGGGGTAAGTCTATTCAGTAGGTTTAGAGTAATATCAACATTTACAGATATCAATATTTGAGATCTGATTGGCTGAGGCGTTACGAGCATGAGCGTGCGGCTCATTGGCAGCGAACTGTTGAAACTAGGTAGTGTTGGCAGCCATTTTGTGACTGAGTTGTAAGGCGTAGGGGATCAGAGCAGTGCATTGTGGATGTGCGAGTTATAGTTAGCTGAACTAATGGTGGAATTTCTCTGGTTTTATATGAGTGAAATGTCCAACTAACTATAACGTACCTGAAACCTATGTTTTTTTCAGTGAAGATATATATATATATATATATATATATATATATATACATGTATATATATGTAAATGGAAATAGTCCTTTCCGCTCTCCTTTCCTCTCGGCGGAAATACAGGCACGGACCTCTCGCCTCCAAATCGAAATCACACAATCCCACAAGCCAGGGCGGGTGAAGCAAATAATTTAATACCCAGTTTAAAATGAAGAAATAAACGGACCAGTGTCCTCCATGACGCGTTTCGCTCCACGCAGGGAGCTTGATCACATGATGCGTCTCCGTGAAATGAGCTCATAAATAGAGCGACACTGAACACCACAAAGAAAAAAATAGAAGACAGACTGCCGAATAGATCCTAACACATAATCTGCTCCCTTAGGGCATGATCAGCAATGCATTCAATGTCTTGTGCAAAATACGCAAAATATAACAACGGGGCTCAGTAAACAGTTAATTAACAGAAAATAGACAGTCATTGATGAAAATGTATAAATATATAAATATATATAAAAAATATATAAAAAATATATAAAATATATAAAATACAAAAAGGAGGTGCCATAAAAGGTGGTCTAAAATAAGTGCATAGTGCATATAATCCACCTAAAAAGGCAACCTGAATAAGCCTATTATACAAAAAAACGAACTGTCATATTAAAGTGCAAGGACAAGTGTCCAGTGACCGAGAGCCAAAAAGGTATGTTGCAAAACTCAATGTGTACAGCACAGGACATGGGTCAAAATTAGCAGCATATATGAATAAAACTAGTCCAAAAAAGAAACAAAAATTCATAAATATACTAAAAAAGTCATAGAAAGATATAAAAATTCATCTTATCAAACAGATCAAAAGCCCAGGGAAAACAGAAAATCTCTAAAGAATCAAGCAGTCTGAAAGTTAAAAACTTGTTCATAAAATGCCTAAAAGACATAAAAAAAGTGTAAAAACCATTACAGCAATAGAGTTACATAGACAAGGCAAGTAGCGACAATAGTTAACAAAACCATTCATAAAAAATTGTGAAGATCCTCATTAATATTCAGACCATTAGGAGCTCTTGTATCTAAGGCTAGAATAAAATGTGATTCACGCTGTCTAAGTAATTTATCACGGTTGCCACCTCGTCCGGGGTTGGCAACTGCTCCTATGACAGTGTATTCCAGATCTTTTAATTTATTATCATGGATGGCCTTAAAATGTCTTGCCACGGGATAGTTGTGGTCTGAGTTTACTATCGCTCTGATATGTTGCAGGACTCGTTTATGCACAGGGAGTTTTGTACTTCCTATATATTCAAGATTGCAGGTGCATTTAAGCTTATAAATTGCATAATCGGTGCGGCACGTCAGATGTCCCTGAATGGCTATTTCTTTGCAATTAAAGGCAGTTCTGTAGTGTGTACTTTTTGTGGCAAATGTGCAGGCCCGACAGGAATTACACTTAAAAAAACCCCTTTTTTATTAAGCCAAGTGCCTCTGGTATTGACCGGAGGCATGGTTCTCACTAGGGCATCTCTCATGGAGGGCGCTTTCCTAAAAGTGATAGAAGGTAAACTCAGAAGGATAGGGCCCAAAATATTGTCTGTTAAGACAATAGGCCATTCAGAATAAATAATTTTACGAATGGCTTTTTCTTGAGAGCTAAATGTGGTAATAAGACGAATAGACTGAAGATCTGATTCAGTAATCTTATTACTACTAGGTTGTAAAAGAGTGACCCTAGGCACAGAATTGGCTTTATTAAGGGCAAGTGTGAGGAGAGGTTCTTTATAGCCCCTGTCCAGGAACCTATTAAAAGCTGCCATCTGACATTCAATTGAGACAGTATCATGGCTACAGATACGTCGTATGCGGATGAATTCGCCATACGGTATACTGTTGATAAGGTGACGTGGGTGTGCACTTTCAGCATGTAAAATCGAGTTTCCTGCAGTTGTCTTCCTATGTAATTTGGTGCAGAGTATATTGTTGTCTATATAGACCAGAACATCAAGAAACTCGACAGAAGAATTATCAATGGAAGCAAGAATGTATATATATGTATATATATATGTATATGTATATATATGTATATATATATTACCTACTGGCGGTCGCCAGTAGGTAGTTATTGTTAGGACCCTGTTTCCATAGGAAATCCGCAACATTCTATTTGGAATAACTTTGGCGCCGGTCGACGAATCCTCGCGAATTTCTCAAAATAGGTGGGGCGCTACGCTCCGCTCCTACCCTGAGAGTCTCGGGGGGATTCATCAAGCGGGGGCTGAGATAAAAGGGGGGTCCCAAAACGCGTTTTTCCCATGCATTTTTCCATAGGACCTTTAGACAGGGCTACAGCCCGAACGGCTGAACAGAATTACTAGAAATTTGGCAGAGAGGTAGTCCTCAGGTCAAGGAAGTGCCTTTTGTAGGTTTGGTGTAAATCTGTTCAGTAGATTCTGAGAAAATAGCCTTTAAATCAATATATATATCTGAGCCAGCTTACGGTACGCTTACCGTAAGCTTACCGTACGCGTACGGTGGCGTGCGCGAGCGCGATTCTGATTGGCTGTTAGATCTTAGTAAACATTCGAATCGGCCGAAACCAGGAAGCGGCGGCCGCCATTTTGTGTATTTCACTCCGGTAAAAAAGAGTGATATCTTGAAAAGGGGGCAAGGGAGAGAGTTACAGACCCCCTAACATTTGTAAGGGGGTCAAAGAAGGACAGAAAAGTACAAAGGAAACATTTATTGATTTAAAAAAAAATCACGGGGTACGCGTACGGTAAGCGTACGGTAAAAAAAAAATACAAAAAAGAAATGAAATTCAGATTTAAGTGTTTAGATATTAGGGGGCTCTAAAAAGAGCCGTTGTGTTTATTAAGTGATTTTTTTGTGGTACCTACAAGTAAGTACCGATGCAGAGTCTAAGGTTCAAGAGGAAGACTCTGTTCCCTTCATCATTGAAGTGCACACCATCTCCTCTATAAATGTCTTGCATGTCGTAACGCAAGTTGTTGTGGTAAATGGAACCCATACCATAGTCACGGAGGAAAGCAGAAACAGATTTGTTGACGTGCTTTCTTGCTTTGTCAATCTGCGGACAGAAATGATTGGACCAGTTCCATTTTTGCCTTTGGCATATGTTAGAAAACACAAAGGCAGTTTTAGGGAAAAGTGAAAACAGTTGTGCAAAGGTGTCCTTCATAAGCATTTCCAGACCTACCCCAGTCAAAGTGCCTAGGTCATTGCCACCACAGTGCACTATTATGAGGTCAGGGTGTTGGATTTGCATGAAGGATTTCACCAATGGCATCAATTGGTGCCACTTTAACCCTCTCTGACCAATCTATTTAATGTCTACATTTGGCAAAGCAAGGTCTCTCACCATACCTGTTTTCTCTGCAAACTTTTCACTCCAGAAGACATAGCTGTGCCCTACAATCCACACTGTGAACATCTTCAAAGGAGAACTGGATGCACTCAGGAGGTGTCTTTCAGTAGAATGGCAATATGAAAAGAAAGACAGTTTGGAAATGGAGGCATACATATTTTTTTCAAAACAAAAAGAACTGATTGGCTGTTTCATACCATTCTAGAATAAAAACTAGGCTGTATGTGTAAATTAATAGAAGCATGTTTTGTATTGGTACAGAAAAATGTGTTACCAAAGAACAGTACTATGGATTTGCTGTTAGGTTTGAAAAGTCAAGCACTCTTGCTCTGAGGAATTGAAACATTGTGTGGCGAACTTCTGACCTAACTCCACACAGCAGTGTTCCATGAGCTGTTGCTATGGTAGCAGGCAGAAGTCAAGTTGGGGGAAGGGTACTAGGCAGAAGTCAAGTTGGGGGCAGGGTACTTTTGGAAAAGGGTTGGTTTTCAACCAATAGAAATGTGTGATTACATTTGAAAAAAAGGGGGAAGCACTGAGATTTGAAACTTACATGTATATGTGTGGAAAAATAGAGGGAAACTTTGCCATTATCTGGTTCTGCTGAGAGGAGAGAGGTGTAGAGAACAGAGATCCTGGCTTTGATAATCTGCTGTTTGAGTGCCACATTTCTTTCACAACTAACTAATTTTAAAGGTGAGGTTAGAGTTTGAGAGGGGATGTATATGGTAAATTAAGAAATGAATAATAGAAATGTAATTCTTTTTGTTGAAGTTGAAAACAGCAAAAATAAGGCAAAAATATTTTTTGATAAATATGTAAATATGTGTACTGTATTATAAAATGTTTTAAAAATATTAATACTTTTTTCTTTTTTTTCAGATTGATATAGAAAATTTTCGAAAACTAGAACCATTTTTAAAGCAATTTTTTTTAAAAACAAATGAATAAATATTTTTTTGAGTGGGTATGGTAAGTCAATAATAATAATTGTAGTCTCTCAAGGACCTTGTAATGTGATAATTGATTTTTAGTGTATTTTTAAAAAAAAAAAAAAATTACGCGCACCGTACGCGTACGGTAAAAAAAAAAAAAAAAAAAAGTTTTTAAAAACATATATAAAAAAAAGATGAAAGATAACGTTGGCTCTTAAAAGAGCCGTTGTGTTCATGCAGGGACAGAGGAAAGAAAGATTGGGAAAATTAGTCTCTGCGACAAGTGTGCTGATCTATTTTGTTGTTCACTAGGGAAACACTGGTCTCCCTATGACAAATTAGATCATGACAAGAGGCGCATCGAATATCAACCCTCAGAAATCGAGGGTTAATTTCCAGAGGGCCAGCAAAAGGAGATGCTCCCCCCACAGATGAAGGGCTCACCTGACCTGCAGAAGAAGGACTCAGCCCTGCAGATGATGGTCCAGGCTGAGCTGCTGTGGATGTGCTTGGTTGACTTACTGAAGGGTTACCTCCAAAAAGTCGAGCATGTGTCCTTTTGTGTACATCCTTGAGGTGCCTCATCATGGTATGATTCCCAAAGGAATACTTCCTGTCAGGATTACCTCTTGAAAGTACACGCTGACACAGCTTGCAAGTCACTAAGGGTGCATTTACCTTTAGCTGGCCTTCAGGAAAAGTAAAATAATCCCATACATAAGAGGTCTTTTGTTTCCTCGCTCTCTGCCTCAAGGTAGTGCTGCTAGTGCTAGCCTCACTCTCAGAAGGGCTCTGCTGTTCTGCCATCGTATCACAAAGACAACCCAGCTCCTTCTCCTAAGGGATCACAAGCAGAAATGAGGGGAATGGGTGTGGTGTAGGAGAGTTCTAGAACTGAAAGTAGTTTCATCCAATCAAAAGTTGTGTTTCATGATCACATGACCTACCGTACGCTTACGGTACGCTTACGGCAAAAGTACGCATGCGCGTAAAAAAGACACGCGCTTGCGCGCATGCGCATAACAGTCACTACCCGACACTTCCGCGTAACGTGCGCGTGTAGCGTACACGCGTACGCGTCCCACGCGGAGGACGCGCGGCTACGCAAATTGCGTAACTATACGCAAACAGCGTAGATAGATTACGGACGTTGCGTAAACCGTACGCTTACCGTAAGCTTACGGTAAGCGTACTAAAAAAAAAATTAAAAAAAAGGAAAAAATGTATTGCTAATAAATTATACATGTTTATTTTATAAAATATATTAAAAAAAACATATTATAGAATTTTAAAAATTTAACCATAGTCTTTAAAAAAGGATAGAAAATTAAAATAAAAATATGTAAAAAAAAATAGAAGAAAAAAAAAAAAATTAGCATTTAAAAAACCTTGCTAATTCACTGAAAAAACCATGGGTTTCACACACGTTATAGTTAGGAATTAGCATTTAAAAAACCTTGCAAATTCACTGAAAAAACCATGGGTTTCACACACGTTATAGTTAGGAATTAGCATTTAAAAAACCTTAGAAATTCAATGAAAAAACCAAAGGTTTCACACATGTTATAGTTAGCTGGACATTTCACTCGTAAAAAACCAATGAAATTCCCCCGTTATAGTTAGTTCAGCTAACTATAACTCGCGCGCCCGCAATGCACTACTGATGACGTCACATATTACATCACTCATGACATGGTCAGTGACATCACTCATGACATCACTGATGACATCTCAAATGACATCACTGATGACATTATCCTTGTGACAGAGTGGTAGACCTCCTCTCACCCTAATATAACCTTTGATACAAACATTCAAAAATAGACACTAAAATTTTCAAAACAATGGACATACCAATAACAGTTACAACAACCTATTCAGTAATTCTAAGATCCACATACACATCCACTCATCCACCAACAATCCTATACAGTCACTCATACATGTACTCACACATCATATGTACTCATACACCTAAACATCCTGTAACACAATCCCACTCATCCATAGAGTTACTCACACACATAGTCACTCATGCTAATAAAGAAACAAACATCCATTTACTTGCATATACAGTTATACACACACCAGCACACTTACTTTAACAGAAACTTACACATACTTAGTCTTTTTAACAATCACTTATAGAAACACATACTTATTCATACAGGAACTCTTCCAATCTCTCACTCTCACATATACTCACTTATAAACAACAATAGTCACATATACTAGTTTAAAACATATGTAGTTACTTATGAAGACACTATTGAGACAGTCATTCACTCACTAACACACCCATGCACACACTCATCCACCCATACAGTCCTGCACACATGCTGACTTCAACACATACAAACAGTGAGTCACTCATTCATGCACCTATGCACTACGTAATACCCCCCACTGCACAATGAAGACACTCAGACTGATACTCAAAAAACCAACTAATAACCTATATAGACACCCATGTAGCTACTCACCAACCCATGCAGCCACTTATACACAAAGTGAGAGACTGATACAGGTATTTACACATTTAAACATTACTCACTAAGCCATGTATTCACTAAGATACACTTAATCAGTCAGTTATACAATCAATTTTTCAGAAACAGATCATCAATTTAGACACTTATATACTCATTTATTCTTCCATCGACCTTGAGATATACATATATAAAACATATTTAATTTTCAGAAAAACACACATTCACTGGATGATGTCATCAGTGATGTCATTTGAGATGTCATCAGTGATGTCATGAGTGATGTCACTGACCATGTCATGAGTGATGTAATATGTGACGTCATCAGTAGTGCATTGCGGGCGCGCAAGTTATAGTTAGCTGAACTAACTATAACGGGGGAATTTCATTGGTTTTTTACGAGTGAAATGTCCAGCTAACTATAACATGTGTGAAACCTTTGGTTTTTTCATTGAATTTCTAAGGTTTTTTAAATGCTAATTCCTAACTATAACGTGTGTGAAACCCATGGTTTTTTCAGTGAATATATGTATATATATATATATAACATACTGGCAGCTGCCAGTAGGTAGTTATAGTTAGGACCTAGCTTTCATAGCCAATATATTTGGCGCCGTATGAGGAATCTTTGCCAAATTTTTAAAACTAATAGGGCGCTACGGTCAGCTCCTGTCTTGACCATTTCTGGGTGATCCGTCAAGTGGGGGGTCCAGAAAGCACTCTTTTCTTTAAATTGTGTAAATCTGTTCAGTAGTTTTTGAGAAATTTAAACATATACATATATCGATATTTCAGGATTGTGAGATCTGATTGGTTGAAATCTCCTGGTCTCGGGCTTGTTTCTGATTGGCTGCCATCACTTCGAACCAGGAAGTGTTGGCAGCCATCTTGTGACTCGGTTGAAGTGAGTCACAAGTAAAAAGGTAAGAAAACAAGAATAAAATTGAAAAGGGGGCAGGGTAGAAACACCCTGACCCCCTAGGCCTGGTCAGGGGGTCTTGCAGTGACCCCCAGGGCCCCGAAAAAATATTTTTTATATTTTTGTTGGAACTCGCCTAGAATCCCGCTGGGAAAAAAAGTGCAGTCACCTGCGCTTCGTTTCGTTTAAGCCCCCGGGTGGGCCAGGTCCCATGGACAATGTATAATTGTTATGCGGGGGCCTGCAGGGGCCACACCACAGCCCCAGGGGCTGCCACCTCCATGGGGCTTTTTTATTAATGTGCGGGGGCACATGGCACTCCCACAGCCCCAGGGACTGCGAGCTCCCCGGGGCATTGGTTTAATATGGGCAGGGGGCCTCGCGGGCCCCCCAGCTCGGGGGACTACCCCGTTCCTGGGGCTGCTATATATTAAATGAAGTGTGGAGGGGGCTCCTGATCCTCCACACTGCCCCCGGGACCACCACCTCCCTGGGGCATTGAGTAAACTAAATATGGGGGTCCATAACGGACCCCTGGCCCTGGGGACCACCACCTCCCCGGGGCTTCAAACTTAATAGGAGGAGGGCCACGCAGTCCCCCTCTTGGAGCCCTCCTTGGCCCCGGGGACCGCTACCCCCCAGGGCTGGCTCCGGCAATATCCCGGGGTGCCCACCCCAGGACATTGCAGCTTGCTATGGCAGAGCGGGAGCACGGCACCCGCCCTGTCATGGCAAACTCCTGCTTTGCTTCATGGAAGCGAGAGCAAGAAACCTGATCTCACTTCCATGAGGAAAAGCAGAATTGTTTTCGGGCAAAGGGAGCTTCATGTTAGCAGCTCCCTTTGCCCAAAAGCAATGCAGGAGGCGGGGAGCTGGCTGGGAGTGCGAGGGCATAGGGGCTGCCCCCGCGGACCCCAAAAGGTTTATCAGAAGGGGGCCACAAAGCCCCCCTTCCTAAAATTTAAAAAATAACAGAAACCAGCGACTCGCCGGAGCGCCCATCCCCTCCCAGCACCATTCTGCAAACGCAACTCCTGGGGTTGGGGGATTAAGTCCCCTTGAATCCTCAGGGTCCTTTGGGGCCAACTAGCCCACCAGGTACCTCCAGTAAGCCCCACACAGTGGGAATTCTGAGAGGTGGTCCGAGGCAATGCCCCTTTTAAACCAATGCGCCTCTTGGTGCACTGTTGGTGGGGCGATGAGGTCCCCTTGTGTCCTGAGGACTTCAGGACTAAAGTGGGCTTTATCCCCCAAGCAGCAGTGAGCCAGGAGGCATGCTTGCAGAGTGGTGTACAAAAGGGGGCGAGGCCTGTGTCCACCTTTCACCTCTGTGGAACCTACTGGAGGTAACAGGTAGGCTATTTGGCCCCAAAGGACCCCCCAGTAGCAAAGGGGGCTTCAATCCCCATCAAAGAGAGCACCATGGAGCGCGTTTGCAGAGTGGTGTGCAAAGGGGTTGTGGCCTGCTATGAGAATTTAGCAATCCTGCTGTGTGGGATTTACTGAAGGTAATAGGAGGGGTAGTTGCTAAGATGTCTTCAGAGGCCACACCCCCTTTCTCCACCACTCTGCAAACACACCTTCTGGCACACTACTAGTTGGCAATGACGTCCACTTTACTCCTGAGAGACTTTAGGGGCCAAGAAGCCTACCTGGTACCTCGTGTAAGTCCTATAAGTCGAATTCCTGAGTGGTGGTCGGAGGCCCAGCCCCTTTTCTCCACCACTCGGCAAATGCAACTACTAGTTAAAGTCGCATTTGCGAAAGTTACGGTTATTGGCTTTGTAAATGTAAAAGTATTTACTAATGTGTTTTTGGGGTGGAGTGGATGCGGATGTGTGTAGTGGAATTATGTGGTATGTTGTGCAGTGAAATTATGTGGATAGAAAGTATGTGGTATTTATTGTATAGGAATTATGTAGAGTGAGATTTATGTGTTATGGAGAGTAATTATGTGGTATGGTAGTCTGTGTAGTGGAGTAGTAACCTCAGGTTTAGTCTTCCACGTTTCCATAGAAGCTAAACTATAAACTCAATGAGACAAAAAAAAGAAGGAACCACTGAGGAGCACTTCTGGATCTAGTCAGAGGTATGAGCAGGGCCACTGGAATTATGCGACTGTTTGGCTGCACCGATTTTCGCAGAATTATACATTTTCCTCATTTGCCACATAATCTATAATCTGCTGCATAATCTGCAGATTTGAACAGAAAAACCTTGTTTCTAGCTCAAATGTATGAAACGTTACCAAAAAAGCAGCAACAAGTGTTACAGCATGGTGGAAGTCCCTTTGCAACCAGGCATGGTCACCTGTTACTTATTGCTAACTGTGGGTGTTAAATTGGTACTAATGGTGCGTAATCACTCTGGCTTCTTTCTGCGCCTCTCTTGCTTTTTTCTGAATTTCTCTTGCTTCTTTGAGTACCTTTCTTCCTTTTTCTGTACTTCTCCTGCCTCTTTCTGCACATCTCATCTGCTTTGTGTACCTCCCTTTTTTCTGCACCTCTCTTGCTTCTTTCTGCACGTCTCTTGCTTCTTCCTTCTGCACCTCTCTTCCCTATTTCTGCACCTCTCTTACCACTCTCTGTACCTCTCTTGCCTGTTTCTGCACTTCTCTTGCCTATTTCTGCACCTTACTTTCTTCTTTCTGCAGTTCCCTTGCTTCTTTCCATACCTATCTTGCTTCTTTCTGCTTCTTTCTGCACCTATGTTGCTTCATTCTGTACCTCTCTTGCTTTTTTCTGCACCCCTCTTACCTCTTTCTCCACCCCTCTTTCCTCTTTCTGCACATCTGTTGCCTTTCTGCACCTCTCTTCCCTCTTTCTGCACTTTTCTTGCCTATTTCTGCACCTCTCTTGCCTCTTTCTGCACTTCTCTTGCCGCTTTGTGCACCTCACTTTCTTCTTTCTGTACCCCTCTTGCCGCTTTCTGCACCCCTCTTCCGTCTTTCTGTACTTATCTTGCCTTTTTCTGCACCCCTGTTCCCTCTTTCTGCACCTCTCCTGCCTATTTCTACTCCTCTCTTGCCTCTTTCTGTAGTTTTCTTTCTTTACCTTTTTGCTTCTTTCTGCACCCCTCTTGCCTCTTTCTGTACCCCTCTTTCTACACATCTCTTCCCTCTTTCAGCACTTCTCTTCCCTTTTTCTTCACCCCTCTTGCCTCTTTCTGCACCTCACTTGCCTCTTTCGGCACCTGTTTTGCCTTTTTCTGCTTCTCACCCGTCTCTTGCTGCACTTCTCTTCCTTTTTTCTGCACATGTCTTGTTTCTTTCTGCAACTCTCTTGTCTTTCAGCACTTCTCTTGCCTCTTTCTGCACTTCGTTTGCCTGTTTCTGCAGCTCTCTTGTCTCTTTTATCACTTCTCTTGGTTCTTTCTGCAACTCTGTTACTTCTCTCAGCACCCCTCTTGCCTCTTTCTGCAACCCTCTTTTCTCTTTCTGCACCCCTCTTGTCTCTTTCTGTAGCCTTCTTCCCCCTTTTCTGCACCTATTTTAACTCTTTATGCACCCCTCTTGCCTCTTTCTGCACCTCTGTTGGTTCTTTCTGCACTTCCGTTGGCTCTTTCTGCACCCCTCTTGCCGTTTTCTGCACCTCTGCTGCAACTTTCTGCACTTCTCTTGTTTCTTTTTCTGCACCTCTCTTGCTTCTTTCTGTACCCCTCTTGCCTTTTTCTGCACCCCTCTTGCCTCTTTCTGCACCCCTCTTGCCTCTTTCTGCACCCCTATTCCCTATTTCTGCCCCCTCTGAACTCTTTCTGCAACCCTGTTCCCTCTTTCTGTAGTTCTGCCTCTTTCTGTACCTCTGTTGCTTCTTTCTGCACTTCTCCTGCCTGTTTCAACACTCATCTTGCCTCTTTCTGCACCTCTGTTGGTTCTTTCTGCACTCCTCTTACTTCTTTCAGCACCTCTGTTGCTTCTTTTTGGACCCCTTTTGCCTCTTTCTGCACCCCTCGTCGCTCTTTCTGCACCTCTCTTGCCTCTTTCTGCACCGCTTTTCCCTCTTTTTGCATCTCTGGTCCCTCTTTCTTCACTTCTATTGCCTCTTCCCGCACCTCTATTGGTTGTTTCTGCACTTCGCTTTCCTCTTTCTGCACCACTCTTGCCTCTTTCTGCACCTCTTTTGCTTCTTTCTGCAGCTCTGTTGTTTCTTTCTACACTTCTCTTGCCTCTTTCAGCATCCCTCTTGTCTCTGTCTGTACCAATGTTGGTTCTTTCTGCAGTTCTCTTGCCTCTTTCTGCGCCTCTCTTGCCTTTTTCTGTGCCTCTCTTGCCTCTTTCTGTACTTCTCTTGGCTCTTTCTGCACTTCTCTTGCTTCTTTCTGTGTTTCTCCTGCCTCTTTCTGCACTTCTATTGGTTCGTTTTGCACCTCTGTTGGTTCTTTCTGCACTTCTCTTACCACTTTCTGCACCACTCTTGCCTCTTTCTGCACTTCTCTTGCTTCTTTCAGCACATCCTTGCTTCTTTCTGCAACCCTCTTATGTCTTTCTGCCCCCTCATCTCACTTTCCGTACCCCTCTTGCCTCCTTCTGCACCTCTCTTGACTCTTTGTACAGTAATCTCGCCTCTTTCTGCACCTCTGTTGCTTCTTTCTGCACTTCTCTTTCCTCTTTCAGCACCCCTCTTGCCTCTGTCTGCACCTCTGTTGGTTCTTTCGGTACCCCTCTTGCTTCTTTCTGCACTTCTCTTGCTATTTTCTGCACCTCTCATGCTTCTTTCTACACCCCTCTTTCCTCTTTCTGCACCCCTCTTCCCTCTTTTGGTGCCTCTCTTCCCTCTTTCTGCACCCCTATTCCCTGTTTCTGCACCTCTCTTGCCTGTTGCTGTACCTCTCCTCCCTCTTTCTGCACTTCTGTTGCCTCTTTCTGGACCTCTGTTTGTTATTTCTGCACTCTCTTGCCTCTTTCTGCACCCCCTTACCTCTTACTACATCTCTGTTGCTTCTTTCTAAACTTCTATTGCTTCTTTCTGCACCTCTCTTGCTTCTCTCTGCACCCCTATTGCATCTTTCTGCACCCCTTTCCCCTCTTTCTGCACCTCTCTTGCCTCCATCTTCACCTCTCTTGCCTCTTTCTATAGTTCTCTAGCCTCTCTCTGCACCAGTGCTGGTTCTTTCTGCAGTTCTCTTGCCTCTTTCTGCACCACTCTTGCATTTTTCTGCACATCTCTTGCCTCTTTCTGCACTTCTCTTGCTTCTTTCTGCTCTTCTCCTGCCTCTTTCTGCACCTGTTTGTTCTTTTTGTACTCCTCTTGCCTGTTTCCGCACCTCTGTTGCTTCTTTTTGCACTTCACTTGCTTGTTTCTACACCACTCTTGGTGCATCTCTCTTACCTCTTTCTACAGTTCTTATGCCACTTTCTGTACCTCTATTTCTTATTTCTGCACTTCTTTTACCTCTCCCAGCACCCCTTTTGCCTCTGTCTGCACCTCTGTTGGTTCTTTTAGCAGTTCTCTTGCCTCTTTCTGCACCTCATTTGCTTTTTTATGTGTATCTCTTCCCTCTTTCTGCACTTCTCTTGCCTCTTTCTGCACTTTTCTTGCTTCTTTCTGTGCTTCTCTTGCTTGTTTCTGTACCTCTTGCTTCTTTCTGCACATCTCTTGCCTCTTTGTACATTTCTGTTGCTTCTTGCTAGACTTCTCTTGCTTCTTCCTGCAACCCTCTTGCCTCTTTCTGTACCTCTGTTGCTTCTTTCTGTACTTCTTTTGCTTCTTTCTGTTCCTCTCTTGCCTATTTCTATACCCCTCTTACCTCTTTATGCACCTCTGCTGCTTCTTTCTGCACTTCTATTGCTTCTTTCTGTACCTCTCTTGCTTCTCTCTGCACCCCTCTTGCATCTTTCTGCATCCATTTTCCCCTCTTTCTGCACCTCTTTTGCCTCCATCTGCACCTCTCTTGCCTCTTTCTATAGTTCTCTTGCCTCTTTCCGCACCTCTGTAGCATCTTTCTGCACTTCTCTTGCCTCTGTCTGCACCAGTGTTGGTTCTTTCTGCAGTTCTCTTGCCTCTTTCTGCACCTCTCTTGCATTTTTCTGCACATCTCTTGCCTCTTTCTGCACTTCTCCTGCCTTTTTCTGCACCTCGGTTTGTTCTATCTGCACCCCTCTTGCCTTTTTCTGTACCTCTGTTGCTTCTTTCTGCACTTCTCTTGCTTGTTTCTACACCTCTCTTGCTTCTTTCTTTACCCCTTGCTTCTTCCTGTACCCTTTTCCTTCTTTCTGCACCTATCTTGCCTCCTTCCGCATCTCTCTTACCTCTCTCTGCAGTTCTTTTGCCGCTTTCTGCAACTCTATTGCTTCTTTCTGCACTTTTCTTGCCTCTTTCAGCACCCATTTTGCCTCTGTCTGCACCTCTATTGGTTCTTTCAGCAGTTCTCTTGCCTCTTTCTGTACCTCTTTTGCATTTTTGTGCATCTCTTCCCGCTCTGCACTTCTCTTGCCTCTTTCTGCACATGTCATGCTTCTTTCTGCACTACTCTTGCCTCTTTGTACATTTCTGTTGCTTCTTTCTTAATTTCTCTTGCCTCTTCCTGCAACCCTCTTGCTTCTTTCTGTACTTCTCTTGCTTCTTTCTGCACCCCTGTTGCCTCTTTCGGCACGCGTCTTCCCTCTTTCTGCACTTCTCTTGCCTCTTCCTGCACCTCTGTTGCTTCTTTATGCACTTCCCTTGCCTCTTTCTGCATTACTGTTACTTCTTACAGCACTTCTCTTGCCTCTTTCTGCACCTCTGTTACTTCTTGCAGCACTTCTCTTGCCTCTTTCTGCACCCTTGTTCCCTTTTCCTGTACCTCTCTTGCCTGTTTGTGCACCTCTTGCTTTTTTCTGTACCTCTCACCTCTTTCTGCATCCCTGTTCCCTCTTTCTGCACGTCTCTTGCCTCTTTCTGCAGTTCTCTTTGCTGTTCCTGTTCCTCTCTTGCCTCTTTCTGTTCCTCTCTTGCCTCTGTCTGCACTTCTTTTGTCTCTTTCTACACTTCCCTTGCCTCTTTCTGCACTTCTCTTGCTTCTTTCTGCACCTTTCTTCCTCTTTCTGTATATGTTCTACCTATGCAGGCATAGTTAGAAATGAGCTTTTAAAATACTTAAATATTCACTGAAAAAAACACAGGTTTGAGGAACGTCATAGTTAGGGATTAGCATTTAAAAAAAACCTTAAAAATTCACTAAAAAAACACAGGTTTGAGGGACGTTATAGTTAGGGATTAGCATTATACTTAGGCTAACATTTCACTTGTACAAAAATGGAGAAATTCAGCTGGGCTAACTATAAATCGCGCACCCACAATGCACTGCTGATGATGTCACATATTACATCACTCATGACATGGTCAGTGACATCACTCATGACATCACTCATGACTTCTCAAATGACATCGCTGAAACCTGTGTTTTTTTCAGTGAATATGTATGTATGTACATATATAAAATATATATATATATATATATATTCACAGAAAAAAACCATAGGTTTCAGGCACGTTATAGTTAGGAATTAGCATTTAAAAAACCTCAGAAATTCACTGTAAAAATCATAGGTTTCAGGGGTGTTATAGTTAGCTGGACTTTTCACTTGTACAAAACCATTGAAATTCCCCCGTTATAGTTAGTTCAGCTAACTATAACTCGCGCGCCCGTAATGCACTGCTGATGACGTCACATATTACATCACTCATGACATGGTCAGTGACATCACTCATGACATCACTGATGACATCTCAAATGACATCACTGATGACATCACTGATGACATCATCCAGTGAATGTCTGTTTTTCTGAAAATTACATATGTTTTATATATGTATATCAAAACAATGATGGAAGAATAAATGGGTATATAAGTGTCTAAATGGATGATTTGTTTTTGAAAAATTGATTGTGTAACTGACTGATTAAGTGTATCATAGTGAATACATGGCTTAGTGAGTAATGTTTAAATATGTAAATATCTGTATCAGTCTCTCACTTTGTGTATAAGTGGCTGCATGGGTTGGTGAGTAGCTACATGGGTGTCTATATAGGTTATTAGTTGGTTTTTTGAGTATCAGTCTGAGTGTCTGCATAGTTCGGTGGGGGGTATTACGTAGTGCATAGGTGCATGAATGAGTGACTCACTGTTTGTATGTGTTGAAGAAGGCATGTGTGCAGGACTGCATGGGTGGATGAGTGTGAATGGGTGAGTTAGTGAGTGAATGACTGTCTCAATAGTGTCTTTATGAGTAACTACATATGTTTTAAACTAGTATATGTGACTATTGGTGTATATAAGTGAGTATATGTGAGAGTGAGAGATTGAAAGAGTTCCTGTATGAATAAGTATGTGTTTCTATAAGTGATTGTTTAAAAGACTAAGTATGTGTAAGTTTCCGTAGAAGTAAGTGTGGTGGTGTGTGTATAACTGTATATGCAAGTAAATGTATGTTTGATTCTTTATTAGCATGAGTGACTATGTGTGTGAGTAACTCTATGGATGAGTGGCATTGTGTAATAGGATGTATAGGTGTATGAGTACATATGATGAGTGAGTACATGTATGAGTGACTGTATAGGACTGTTGGTGAATGAGTGGATGTGTATGTGGATCTTAGAATTACTGAAGAGGTTGTTGCAACTGGTATTGGTATGTCCATTGTTTTGAAAATTTTAGTCTCTATTTTTGAATGTGTGTATCAAAGGTTATATTAGGGTGAGAGGAGGTCTGCCACTCTATCACAAGGATGATGTAATCAGTGATGTCATCAGTGATGTCATTTGAGATGTCATCAGTGATGTCATGAGTGATGTCACTGACCATGTCATGAGTGATGTAATATGTGACGTCATCAGCAGTGCATTGCGGGCGCGCGAGTTATAGTTAGCTGAACTAACTATAACGGTGGAATTTCAATGGTTTTGTACAAGTGAAAAGTCCAGATTACTATAACACCCCTGAAACCTATGGTTTTTACAGTGAATTTCTGAGGTTTTTTAAATGCTAATTCCTAACTATAACGTGCCTGAAACCTATGGTTTTTTCTGTGAATTTCAAAGATTTTTTAAATGCTAATTTCTAACTAAAGAAGAAAAAATGCACAGAAAGAAAAAAAAGAAGTGCAGAAAGAAGCAACAGAAGTCCTCAAAGACGAAGAAAAGTGCAGGAAGAAGGATAACGTGCAGAAAGAACAAAAAGAACAGCAGAAAGAATCCTTGTTGCAAAATCATCCTGTACCCTCAACTTTTTCAGACAGATACTGGTGGTAACTGAGTCTGACTAACCAGTCCTAGAGCCAGTGCTATGTTAAAAGACACTTAGAATACAGTGAAAACACCTACATACACTAGGGAACATTATGCGTTGGGGTCCCCCTGTGATTAGCATGACCTCCTCTGTAAGCCCCTAGTATATAATAGGGCAGGGGGATTAAAACTACCTCTTAAAACAGGCCACAGGCGTTTTTGCACACGTTAACTCAGGCCCCGTCCCCTCCCTTCACCACTGTGTAAACACGCCCTGTGTCCGTTTTTAGTTGGGAGATTAAGTTCATTTGAATCCTGAGGGTCCCTAGGGTCCAACTAGCCCACTAGGTACCTCCAGTAAGTGCCACAGAGCTGCGTTGCAGAGAGGTGTAAAAAGTGGCACGGCCTGGACCACCTCTCTGCAATGCAGCTCAGTGGCGCTTACTGGAAGCACTTGGTGGGCTAGTTAGCCCCCAGGGGCCCTCAGTATTGAAGGGAAATTATATCCCCAATTTAAAACGTGCCATAGTGCGTGTTTGCACACGTCACCTCAGGCCCCGTCCCCTCCCTTCACCACTGTGTAAACGCGCCCTGTGGCTGTTCTACGTTGAGAGATTAAGTCCCCTTGAATCCTAAGGGTCCCTAGGGTCAAACTAGACCACTAGGTACCTCCAGTAAGCGCCACAGAGCTGCGTTGCAGAGAGGTGTAAAAAGGGGCTTGGCCTCAGAACACCTGTCTGCAGCGCAGCTCCCTGGCGCATACTGGAGATGCCTGTTGGGCTAGTTGGCCCTCAGGGATCCTCAGTATTGAAGAGGAATTAATTCCCCAACTTACAACTCGCCAGGGGGCGCGTTTGCAGAGTGCTGCAAGGAGGGGGCGTGGCCTCCGGCACGATGCCAGTCTTTTATTTATTTTAATTTTTTAAGAAGGGGGGCTGTGTGGTTCCCCTTCTTATTCTAATTTATTGGCCCTGATGACCCCATCCCCCAGGGCCTGTCTCCTAATTATATTTTTTTGACCCCAATCCCCAGGGCCGGCCACTGTTTTTTATTATTTTAAAAAAATATATATTTATAGACACACCTAGGACATGCTGGACGAACCGTACGTACCTATCGCCATGACGATTTGCGTGATATTCATTAAAAGGCGACTATGCATACAATGAATCCACGTGGAATGTATTTACACCACTAGTGAAGCTCTGACATGTCTGATGCCCTACCGTGCCTAATCCCGGTAGACACCCTTGTCGTTTATTTATACAAACATGGGTAGCTATTGACGGGCACATTTAATACACATGCACACCAAGCCATTCAAAGGGGATTCGACAAAAATTCGACCAAAACTATGCAAGAAACCCCCCTCACGGTTAATAAAACACACATCCACTGCCGGATGTGTAATACTTTTTATTTTACTCTCTGGAAAGGGGACGAACATCACTTGAAAGTCACAGCGCGCTCCTGGCAGAGCCCAATGCTGTGTTACACCCACCATTGCCTGCCGAGTGCCACACACCTCTGTGTTGTATTCCACCAGCTAGTGCATATGCTATGACACTCTCTAGCTCATGTGCACTGTAACACCACCCCGTGAATATGTCATGCCACACTTGTCTTCGCACGGGTTATATTGCCCCATCTAACGTGCCTTCCTCGATGCCTATGTTATAACGCACAGTGCTATGCCATACATATTACAATCTGGGATCCATATCTTTGTCACAGTGCATATGCAACGTTACACTCCCCAGCACATATTTTATATTACAACTTTAGAGACTAGTTAGGTTACACAACACTGCCCTGTGCATATTACACTCCAAGGCGCATATCGCATAGCACGCGCTAGTGCCTGTGCTATCTCGCGCTCTCCAATGAATCTGTCATTGCGCACAATGTATTGCATATTATATTTCACGCCCGGTTCATCTTATATCACACTTTTTGGTGCATAGTTTATACCATACACTATATATAGTTTTCATTTTCAATCGTGCTCTCAGAACTATGTTCTATATAACACTGTGTTCACCTACCCTTTTCACGGGCATTACATTTTGCGATAGCGGGTGGAGGGTCAGGGAGTGTTTCTGCCAAGTGAGCCCGGAGTCACAGTCACAAACGTCCTCTTCTTCCTGAATAAAAGTGAGATTATGCTGCATACTTGTTCATATTTTAAGTAGTTCGCACAGACACACGTTTTAAAAACAATAAAGTTCCTAATACCCGCCTTCTCTGAACAGTTAGCTTGCTGCCCCATCCCCCTCCTCCCTATCCTCCGTTGTGTGAATCCATGGACTAGCCTCCTCCCTCCTGCCATGCATGGTCTGATGTGCTGCCACTGCCCTCAATTTAGTATGATGTACCAGTCCACTCCTCCTGCCCTCCATTGCCCAATTCTATGCCCCATCATTGACCTCCTGCTTAAACTCTGTGCTTAGCTTGCTGCCCCTATTCTACTCCCCCTGCCCTCCGATGTCTTTGTGCATGCCCCTGCTCCATCCTTTTTGCCCACCATGTTCCATGGAACTGCCACTCCTATCTACTCTGAGTGTTCTGTTGAGCTGCCACTCCCCTCCCACCTGCCTAGCATTGTCAGATGACTGTAACCTGTCCCTGCCACCTCCACCCTGCATGTCCACATGCCATGCCCCTATCCTCTTCCTCCTGTCCTACATGGTCCATTGTACTGCCACACTCTTCTGCCCTCCCTGGTCTGTTGTGCTGCAACTGCTCCTCCTGCCTGCCCCGTGCGGTCTGTTGTGAGGCCCCTTCCCCTGAACTTTCTTGTCTGTGCACAGGTCCTGACCCTCCCTTCTATCCTCCATCGTCCTTTGTGCATGCCCCTGCACCCTCCTTGTTGCCCATCATTGCCATTGTACTGCCACTAACCCTCCCACTTGCTATGCATGGTCTTCTGTGCTGCCATGGCCCCTCCCACCTTCCCTGTGTGGTCAGTTAGCTGCCCCTGACCCCCTCCCACCTTCCCTCCATGGTCTGTGTGTATGCCATCACAGTCTCACTGTTGCTCTTCATGGTGTGTCTTGCTTCTAGTGCCCATCCTGCCTGACCTCCATGGCTATCTTGCTGCTCCTGCCCTTCCCCCTTGCCCCCAGCCCTCTGTTTACATGTGCAGACCCCTACTCCCTCCCTTCTGGCTTGTCTGTTCCATTGTAATGCCCCTGATCCGTCCCTCCTGCCCTTAATGGTCTGTTATGCTGCAGCTTTCTCTCCTGTCTGTCCATTATGGTCAGCTAGCTACCGTTGCCTCTTGCCCCTCTGTTCTTTGTTGTCCATGTGCATGGTCCTGTCCCCTCCCTCTTGCTTTCTATGGATTGTTGTGCTGCACTCCCATCCCGCATGCCCTGTGTGGTGTATTGTGCTGCTGTAAACCCTGATGCCTGCCCTGCAGGGTCAGTTTGGTGCACCTCTCCATGTCCCTCCTGTCCTCTGTTATCCAAGTCCATGTCCCTACCCCATTTCCTTCCATGATCCAATGTACCATACTTGCGAACATTTTGAGCTTGGTAAGAGGGAGATTTTGAAACAAAACTGGGGTATTGATTTTCCCCTTTGAGTTACATTGAAAAAGAAGAGATTGTAGACAGTAGACAGATCAAATAAAGCCCATTTGAGCTTAAAAACATTGGACGTTTCCTGGCTGAATCAGGTCTGTTGGCATGTATGGTTGTACTACCATTGCCTCTTCCTTCTGCCGACAATGGTCTATTACATTGCCACAGCCTCTCTTGCAAGTCCTGTATTGTTGATTTGTTGCCCCTGCCTCCCTTTCCACTGCCCTCCATAGTCTGTTGTGCTGCCACGGCCCTTCCTGCCTGCTCAGTGTGGTTAAATTGTTGCCTTTGCACCCTCCTACCTGCCTTCAATTTTCATAGTCCGTGCCCCTGGCCTCTGCCTCTCAACAGTATCCTAATGAACAACTAGATTGCTAACATTCTATATTTATTACAAAAGTGTAGAACGCCTGACGTCATGTTGATGTAATCAAAACTGTAATACCTAGAGCATTTCCTTTAGAAATTACATATATGAGAGGGTCTTATTGGCATCAAAATTATGGTTAGTGCTCTAAAAGACTAAAATAAGGACATATTTTCTGAGTTTTCAAATAGCGACAAAGCACTTTTAAATTATTTGTTATCTTTATGTTTTTTTATCCAGTTGACCACTTGATTAAATGTTGCACTTAGGGGAGAGGATGTGGTGTTACTTCCAGAACTGCAGACTTTGCAACTGGGGAACCAGGTTGGAGTTTCTGCTTCAGCTCGACATTCTGTGCTTCTGGTCAAATCACTTAGTCTCCCCATGTCTACAACCAAAATGAATTTGTTCTTGTGTGATGTAACCAATGCTCATGTAAAGCACTCCAATACCTGACAAGTCTGCACTATATAACACTGCAAAAACACAAAATAATAAGTGTTTTGCACACTTCTGTCATTGGGCTATATTTGGGCTACATCTGGGTGATTTTGGGCTACATTTGGGCTCTTTTGTTTCCGGTGGCCATCTTGGGAGATTTATTTGTTATGAAGTTTCCTAATTTCCTCATGTACTTCAGTCTCCTCAGTAGGAAATGCTTTCAGTTTTTTACTTTGATTCCATCATGAAGGGATTCAGATATGTCACACATTTGCCATAAATTCTGAAAGTTAGCTCTCTAGTTGCTCATTAGATCACTGTAGTAAAACTACTGTTCACCATGGAAGTCTGCTCCTGGTATTAAAAGTGCATGTTTCAGTCTGCATGTCAGAATTTTGTAATGAAATAGAAGAGGATTTGAGAAGTCACTCAAAATGTGCCCTCATTTTCTTTCTTCAGCATTAATCATAATTTCTATGGCAAAATGAACCCCCTCATTGTGTTCCTTTTTAAATTAAATGTTTTAAGTGTTACCAGTTTATTCCAATCAAGATGGCTTCAGGTGTGCCATACTTTTGTCATAATGAAGACAGTAAGCGCTCTAGTTGTTTTTAAGAACACTCTGGGACATTCTGTCATTGGGCTATACTTGGGCTACATCTGGGTGATATTTGGGCTACATTTGGGCTCTTTTGTCTCTGGTGGCCATCTTGGGAGACTTATTTGTTATGAAGTTTCCTAATTTCCTCATTTACTGCAGTCTCCTCAGTAGGAAATACTTTCAGTTTTTAACTTTGATTCCATCAAGAAGGCATTCAGATGTGTCACACATTTGCCATAAATTCAGAATGTTAGCACTCTTTTTGCTCAATAGATCACTGTAGTAAAGCTACTGCTCAACAGGGAAAACTGCTACTGGTATTGAAAGTGCATGTTTCAGTCTGCATGTCAGAATTTTTTAATGAAATGTGCCCTAATTTTTCTTTCTGCAGCACTAATCATACTTTTTATGGAAAAATAAACCCCCTCATTTTGTTCCTTTTTAAATTTAATGTTTTAAGAGTTACCACTTTAATCCAAGCAAGATGGCTTCAGGTGTGCCATACGTTTATCATAAGTAGGACTGTTAGCGCTCTAGTTGTTCTTTGGAACACTCTGGGAAGCTGCAGTAGAACACAAAGGAATCAACTGACAGTCTCTGCCCTTGTTGGATGTACATGTTTTACTGAGAATGTCAGACTTCATTCTCACATGACTGAGAAAGATAATGTGAATTTAAAGAAAATAAGCTCTCAGTTTAGCTTATAGATCACCTTCCAAACCTCTGTGGGAAAAGCATGAGAAAATATTTTTCTCTCAATCATGATATCCCAGCAGAAGGCTTTTTCACATGGTGAAATCACCTTAGAACATACCACAATTCCTAAAATGAGTATGGTACCATCAACAAATGATTTATAATGTAACTAAAGTCTTAAAACCTTCTATTAACTGCAATGCTTTTTAATGAGGTGCTTTCATGTATATTGGTCCCAAGATGGCTGCCAACACTTCTTGGATGAAGTGCTGACAGCCAATCAGATCTCAGAATGAGATGTGTGGTTAGGCTCTGCCCACATATATATATGATTTTACTTTAGATTTTCTCAGGAACTACTGAACAGATTGACACCAGACCTGCAAAAGGCACTTCCCTGAGCTGAGGACTACCTCTCTGCCAAATGTCAAGTAATTCTGTTCAGCCGTTCGGGCTGTACCTTGGACTAAAGGTCCCTATGGAAAATTGCATGGGGAAAACGTGTTTTGGAAACCCCCTTTTTTCTCAGCCCCCGCTTGACGAATCCCCCCGAGACTTTCAGGGTAGGAGTGGAGCGGAGCGCCCCACCTATTTTGAAAATTTTGCGAGGATTCGTCAACCGGCGGCAAAGTTATTCCAAATAGAATGTTGCGGATTTCCTATGGAAACACGGTCCTAACTATAACTATCTACTGGCGACGGCCAGTAGATAATATATATATATATATATATTCACAGAAAAAAACATAGGTTTCAGGGGTGTTATAGTTAGCTGCCCATTTCACTCATACAAAACCATAGAAATTCCTCCGTTATAGTTAGTTCTGCTAACTATAACTCACGCGCCCGCAATGCACTGATGTCACATATTGCATCCTTCATGACATGGTCAGTGACATCACTGATGACATCACTGATGACATCTCAAATGACATCTCAAATGACATCACTGGTGACATCACTGATGACATCATCCACTGAATGTGGTTTAGTTTGAAATTTAAATATGTATTATATATATACCAATCTGTATTGAAGATTGAGTGGATATATAACGGTCTGGATGGAGGATTTAGTAGCTGTCTGACTGTCTTTTTATGTGAGTAATTAAAAGTGTCTCACTTAATACATGGATTAGTAACTAAACTATGTGAATGTGTGCAGCACTGTCTCTGTTGTTGTATAACATGCTGCATCAGTTGTTCACTAACTACATGAGTGTGTATATTAGTTATTTATTAGTTGGGTGAGTATTTGTATGGGACACTGAGTTTGTGTGTGGTTGGATGGGGTGTGTATAACTCTATGCATAGATGTGTGAATGGTTGATTGACTAGGTGTATGGGTTTAAGAGTGCATGTGGAAACAGTTGTTTGGCTGACTGAGTGTATTTATTTGTGTGTTGGTGAGGGAATATATGTTTTAGTTGTACATCTTCAACAAAGTAAAAAAATAAAAGGCATTGTATGTGAGAGTTGGTGTATATAAATAAGTATGTGTAAGAGTCAGTGATTGTGAGAGTAACTATATGAATGAGTGTATAATTGTAATGGTGCTTTTTTAACATATTAACGATGAGTTACTATGTGTTTGAATAAATGAGGTGTTGTTGGATAATTGTGTAAGTGAGTACATTTAAGTGCGATACATTTTTTTCATGAGTGAGTAGGATGACTGCATAACCGACTAAGATGACTGCTGATGTGTCAATGTCTATATATGTGTATAAGTGCATTTGATAGTGTTCTATTAATTAATGACTGCATGTATAGATGATTCTGTTGTTGAATGGGTAGTTGTGTGTGTCGACTTAGGAATCAGTGAGTGGGTATGTAGTAACTGGTATTGGTGTGTCAATGGTTTCAAATATGGTACTCTGTATTTTACAGTGAGTGATGAAAGGTTATACTAGTGTATGATGAGGTGTATCAGATTGTCAAGTGTATGATGTCATCAGTGATGTCATTTGGGAATGTCATCAGTGATGTCATCAGTGATGACACTGACCATGTCATGAATGATGCAATATGTGACATCATCAGCAGTGCATTGCGGGCACGTGAGTTATAGTTAGCAGAACTAACTATAACGGAGGAATTTCTATGGTTTTGTATGAGTGAAATGGGAAGCTAACTATAACACCCCTGAAACCTATGTTTTTTTCTGTGAATTTCTAAGGTTTTTTAAATGCTAATTTCTAACTATAACGTCTCTGAAACCTATGTTTTTTTTCAGTGAATTTCAAAGGTTTTTTAAATGCTAACTTTTAAGTGTGATAGTAGTTATATCTATTTTTTTGTACTGATTTTCTACAGTTTTTTAACTGTTTATTTATAAATATTTTATTCATTAAATAACATTATATATTTTTCAGAAAATTGCAAAAAAATATTTTTTTTTAATTTAAACTGAAATATTGATAAATGTTCTTGTTTCCATTTTTTATTTTAATATATTTATATTATTTTCTTTAAAAAAAATTCTAATTTTTTTCGGAGTCTCAAAGTGTACACATCACGGTGGGTGCGCGCATTCTAGCCGCCATTTTAGAAAAGTCATAAAGGATCCGCGTATGGTGCGCTACGGCTGCGTGTTTTTCAGTTACATCATATACATTTAATATCATGTGATATGCGCGATTGGTATGCGACCAGTCTGCGACTCCTGCTCCTGCGCATTCACAACACATGCGCATTACGGTACGAGATGTTTGCGTGGTTGCGGGTCCCGCGTGACATCATATAGATGCTGGGGCGCGCTGGGTGTGCGACTCCCGCAAAAAAATATTTCGTTCCAAAATGATATGTATGTGTCTTTAATATACATATTAAGGCAAGAGATTATGTAAGATATTCATCAAAATAATATATTTGTACTTATAATAAACGTATATTATTTTTAAATATATTTTCGCGAAGTCGGGTGCGTGCATCATGAGCGCAGAAAACCAGGTCAGCAGAGCTGCTGTAGAGCCAGAGAACCAGGTCAGCAGAGCTGCTCTAGAGCCTAAGAACTAGGTCAGCAGAGCTGCTCTAGAGCCAGAGAACCTGGTCAGCAGAGCTGCTGTAGAGCCAGAGAAACCAGGTCAGCAGAGCTGCTTTAGAGGGAGAGAACCAGGTCAGTAGAGCTGCTTTAGAGCCATAGAACCAGGCCAGCAGAGCTGCTTTAGAGCCAGAGAACCAGGTTAGCAGAGCTGCTTTAGAGCCCGAGAACCAGGTCAGCAGAGCTACTCTAGAGCCAGAGAACCAAATCAGCAGACCTGCTTTAGAGCCATAGAACCAGGTCAGGAGAGCTGCTTTAGAGCCAGAGAACCAGGTCAGTAGAGCTGCTCTAGAGCCTAAGAACCAGGTCAACAGAGCTGCTCTAGAGCCAGAGAACCAGGTCTGCAGAGCTGCTGCAGAGCCAGAGAAACCAGGTCAGTAGAGCTGCTTTAGAGGGAGAGAACCAGGTCAGCAGAGCTGCTCTAGAGCCAGAGAACCATGTCAGCAGAACTGCTTCAGAGCCATAGAACTGGGTCAGCGGAGCTGCTTTAGAGCCAGAGAACCAGGTCAGCAGAGCTGTTGTAGAGCCAGAGAACTAGATCAGCAGAGCTGCTCTGGAGCAGGAGAACTAGGTCAGCAGAGCTGCTCTAGAGCCAGAGAACCAGGGCAGCAGACCTGCTGTAGCGCCAGAGAAACCAGGTCAGCAGAGCTGCTTTAGAGAGAGAGAACCAGGTCAGCAGAGCTGCTTTAGAGCCAGAGAACCAGGTCAGCAGAGCTGCTCTAGCTGACACTGACTGACTGACACTGACTGACTGACACTGACTGATTGACACTGACTGACACAGATTGACTGACACTGACTGACTGACTGACTGACTGACACTGACTGACTGACTGACACTGACTGACACTGATTGACACTGACTGACAGTGATTGACTGACACTGACTGGCTGACACTGATTGACTGACACTGACTGACACTGATTGACTGACACTGACTGACTGACTGACACTGACTGACTGACACTGACTGACACTGACTGACACTGACTGACTACCCTACTACTGACTCTCTACTACTCTCTCTCTACTACTCACTCTCTACTACTCACTTTCTACTACTCTCTACTACTCACTCTCTACTACTCTCTACTACTCACTCTCTACTACTCAATCTCAACTACTCACTCTCTACTACTCTACTACTCACTCTCTACTACTCTACTACTCACTCTCTACTACTCACTCGCTACTACTCTCTACTACTCACACTCTACTACTCGCTCTCTACTACTCTACTACTCTCTACTACTCACTGTCTACTACTACTCTCTCTACTACTCACTCGCTACTACTCACACACTACTACTCACTCTCTACAACTCTACTACTCTCTACTACTCACTGTCTACTACTACTCTCTCTACTACTCACTCTCTACTACTCTCTACTATTCACTCTCTACTACTCACTCTCTACTACTCACTCTACTACTTTCTACTACTCTCTACCACTCACTCTCTACTACTCTACTACTCACTCTCTACTACTCTCTACTACTCACTCGCTAATACTCTCTACTACTCACTCTCTACTACACTCTCTAATATTCTCTCTCTCTACTACTCTCTACTACTACTCTCTACTATTCACTCTCTACTACTCACTCTCTGCTACTCTCTACTACTCACTCTACTACTCTCTGCTGCTCTCTACCACTCACTCTCTACTACTCTACTACTCTCTCTCTACTACTCACTCTCTACTACTCTCTCTCTACTACTCTCTACTACTCACTCTCTACTACTCACTCTACTACTCTCTACTACTAACTCTCTACTACTCACTCTCTACTACTCACTCTCCACTACTCACTCTCTAATACTCGCTCTCTACTACTCACTCTCTACTACTCACTCTCTACTACTCTCTCTGCTACTCACTCTCTACTACTCACTCTCTACTACTCTACTACGCTCTACTACTCGCTCTACTACTCACTCTCTACTATTCTCTACTACTCACTCTACTAATCTCTCCTACTCTCTACCACTCACTCTCTACTACTCTACTACTCACTCTCTACTACTCTCTCTCTCTACTACTCACTCTGTACTACTCACTCTCTACTACTCTCTACTGCTCACTCTCCACTACTCATTCTCTACTACTCACTCTCAACTACTCTCTTCTACTCACTCTACTACTCACTCTCTACTACTCTACTACACTCTCTACTTCTCACTCTCTACTACTCTCTCTCTACTACTCACTCTCTACTACTCTCTACTACTCACTCACTACTACACACTCTCTCCTACTCTACTACTCTCTACTACTCTCTCTACTACTCACTCTCTACTACTCACTCTCTACTACTCTCTACTACTCACTCTCTACTACTCACTCTCTACTACTCTCTCTCTACTACTCTCTACTACTCACTCTCTACTACTCACTCTCTACTACTCTCTACTACTCACTCTGCTACTCACTATCTACTACTCTCTAATACTCTCTCTCTCCTACTCACTCTCTACTACTCTCTACTACTCACTCTCTAGTACTCTCTACTACTATCTACTACTCACTCTACTACTCACTCTCTACTACTCTCTACTACTCACTCTCTAATACTCACACTCTAATACTCACTCTCTACTACTCACTCTACTACTCTCTACTACTCACTCTCTGATACTTTCTCTACTACTCTCTACTCACTCTCTACTCTCTATTACTCGCTCTCTACTCTCTACCTCTCTACCTCTCTCTCTACTACTCTCTACCTCTCCACCTCTACCTCTCTACCTCTACACCTCTACCTATACACCTCTACCTCTCTACCTCTCTGTACATGCACACATATGCACATATATATATGCATATGCATTTATATATATGTATGTGTATATATATATATTCACTGAAAAAACCATAGGTTTCACACACGTTATAGTTAGGAATTAGCATTTAAAAAACCTTGCAAATTCACTAAAAAAACCATAGGTTTCACACACGTTATAGTTAGGAATTAGCATTTAAAAAACCTTGAAAATTCACTGAAAAAACCATAGGTTTCACACATGTTATAGTTAGCTGGACATTTTACTCATAAAAAACCAATGAAATTCCCCCGTTATAGTTAGTTCAGCTAACTATAACTCGCGCGCCCGCAATCCACTGCTGATGACGTCACATATTACATCACTCATGACATGGTCAGTGACATCACTCATGACATCACTGATGACATCTCAAATGACATCACTGATGACATCACTGATGACGTCATCCATGCGCGCATGCTCCGTACGCGCATGCTCCATATGCGCATGCACGCGTGCTTCGTACGCGCGTGCTCCGTACGCGCATGCGCGCGTGCTACGTACACGCATGCGTGCTTGTACCGTGCGCGCACCGTACACGTACCGTACGCGCACGGCAAGTCATGTGATCAAGAAACAACACTTTTTATTGGTTTATAGTAGTTTCAGGTCATGTGATTAAGAAACAACACTTTTCATTGGTTTATAGTAGTTTCAGTTCCAGAAACCTCCAACACCACACCCACTCCCCTCATTATTACCTCTGATTCCCTGGGAGAAGGAGCTGAGCAGCTTTTCTAGTACTTCAGTACTTCAGAATGGCAGAGCAGCAGTCATCTTCTGGGAGTGAGCAGGAGACCCTTGTGAGACAGAGACAGAGGAAACAGAAAGACTCTTTTGTATGGCAATTTTTTACATTTCCACTGGGGCAGAAGAAAGTGAATGCTCCCAAAGTCACCTGCACTCTTTGTGATCGTGTCTTATCAAGAGGAGATCCTAAAAAGAAATACTCTTTTAGTATCTTCACTATGATCAGGCACGTTAGAGATGTACATCCTGTGGCTTATGTTTGAGCTGCTAGAGAAAACCCTCCAGCAGCTCAGCCGAGCACATCCGCAGCAGCTCAGCCGAGCACATCATCGGCAGCTCAGCAGAGCACCTCATCTGCGGCGGCAGCTTCACCTTCTTCGGTTCCACTGGATATACTCCCTCTGTTTGAGAGGGTGCATATGCGGTGCAACTTGTGTAATGCTCTTATCTCTTATGCGGACACCAGCATTCCGCTAATAGAGAGGAAGATACAGCAGCACACGTGTGACACCCTATAATTTTTGCCATGTCTTTTTTTTCCTCTGACCCTCAATTAACACAACGGCTCTTTTTAGAGCCACCTAACATCTAAACACTTAAATTTTTTTTTTATTCTATTTTTTTAATGTTTTTTCCCTGCCGTGCGCGCACTGTGCGCGCACGGTACGCACACCCCACGATTTTTTATAAAAAATAAAATGTTTTTTTCACCCTTCATGGTCCTTCAGGGACCTCCTGACAAAAGCAAGGGGGTCAGGAACTCTGTACCCTACCCCCTTTTCACGTTCTCCACCTTTCTTTTAAATGGAAACACACATTTCTTTTTTTTGCATATTTTAACCCCTTCCAAATCATTTCTACCCCCAACATGACTTCTGCCTGCTAGCATAGCATTAGATCATGGAACACTGGTGTGTGCAGATACGTCAGAAGTCTGAAACAGCCAATGAGTTCTTTTTACTAAAAAAAAAGTATATAAGCCTCCATTTTACAACTACATTTCTTTTCATTTTGTCATTCTACTGAAAGACACCTTCAGAGTGCATCCAGGTCTTCTCCTCACTCCCTGAAATACACTGGTGTTCTACCATTTTCAAGTAAAATTGATTGCTGCTCAGCTCCTTGTCCCAGGTAATAAGAAGAAATAGTGAGGGGAGTGGCTATGGTGTATGAAGATTCTGGAAGAGAAACTACTATGAACCAATGCTTCTGAGTGCATCCAGATGTCCTCCTCACTCCCTGAAGTAGATTGCTCTTCTGCGATTTACAACTAAAATTGATACCTGTTCTGCTCCTTGTCCCACGAAATAAGAAGAAATAGTGAGGGGATTGGCAAGGCATTTATAGAGTAGACAGTGTACATTTCACAGATGAAGGGAACAGAGTCTTCCTCTTGATCTTTAGACTCTGCATATATACTTTCTTATAGGTACCAAAAAACACTCAATTAACACAATGGCTCTTTTTAGAGCCAACCAACATCCAAACACTTAAACTTTATTTTTAATTCTATTTTTTATACGATTTTTTTGTCGCATCTCTATGCTTCCCCTACGCAGGCGCACAAACTGCAGCCATGCACCGGCGCAGGCTCCCTTGCACCATGGTTCAAGGATGCCTGCGTGGTGGGGAGATTGTTCTGTGCAGGAAGGGACACAGGCTTTTTCCTCTTTCAATGCATGCTGTAGAATGGAGGACGCACTAAAAGAGGAAAAAACGAGGAGAAATAAAAACATTTCTCCTCGTTGTGCCTCGCTACGCCACCTCTAGGGTAGCATAGCATTCACACGCATCTCCAGAGTTACGATTTCTCGTAAACCTGGAGATGTGTCTAGTTCTTTGAGTGTTGCGTGGGATCACCCACAACAACACCCATGGAACGCCCCTTCAACGCACAGTGCTGCGTGTGAAGTGGCTGTATTTATGTGGTGAGGAAAAGTCACGCAGGGTGGCTTTTCCTCTCCTTGTAAATATGGAGGAGCTCCCTGCGCCACCAGTATGTAATGAAAAGTGACGTAGGGGTGGCGCAGGGGCCTTGTTAATCTTCCCCAGAGATGTTAAGCAAATTAAGGGTAATACAGACAAAGGGAGAGAGACAGAAACAGAGACAGAGAGCAAGGAACTGAGAAGGACAAAGGCAGTTAGAATGACTGAGACACATGGAAACAGGGAGAGATACATGGTTGAAAAAGTAGTGATGGAGGCAGTAAACCTAGGGGAATAGTATAGAAGGAGTGAGGGAGTTACGAAAGAGCAGTAAAGGAAGAAGAGAGAGAGAAGGGGAATGAGAAAAGCAGAGTGAGGAGAAGTGAAGAAAAGGGAGCATGAAAGTGAAGGGGTGACAAATACAGATATTTCAAACTTGCCTGACCAACAGAATAACTTAATTATGAATAAATGGTTTTTTTAATTGCTAGAAAAAAGGATTACATTTCCTAAATTTTCTTTCTCGATCTGAAAAAAAAGAAAAAAAGTAGTAATATTTAACTTTACATTTTAGAATACAGTACACATATTTTCATATTTAACAAAGTAATTTTTTGCCCTTTTTTTGCTGTTTTCAGAATATATTGAATTTCACTGCAAATTGTGAAATCAATTGCATTCATCAATTAACAGCGGGCAAAAATATTAACAATCTGAAAGATTGTTTAAAAAAAGCCCTGAATCTCTACTCAGTAAAACATACCTTGATAGAAATGTAACATATATATTAAAAATATCATCTAAGAACAATAACTATTTGCAATAAATAACGTCTGTAAATGTTGTTGCTTAAGCTCATACACCAAAATAATATCTGTCAAAGAAGTCCACAATAGAAACAGTTACCTTTCCATGAGGCCAAATGGTAATTTTTAAATTCTTTTTTGGTGAAATATCCAATGGTAATCCTATAAAATCGAAATAATGGTTTCTTCAGATGCTGCAATTTGTATCTAAAATTTTGGTTTTAGAAAAATTAAGTAGGAATTTGGTAATTCTGCAGGCAAACGTTGCTTGAAAATCAATTGAGAATCATTACACAGTGTCCAGCCTTTTTTCACATTTTAGATAAACTGACCAGAAGATATAGAAGGTCCATCATGGAAAATTATTGCAACTGCAACAAAAGTTTTTCCGGATATTGATAATTGATTTCCTGTAAACTTCTTTATTAAAGTGTCCAATTTTGTTCCATCAGCTCTACAACGTTGCATCATTAAAATTACATACTGTCCATATTTCTTTAAAAATAACGTGGATAACAATTCTGATTTAAATTGAGAAAATTCCATGTTGTTATTTGCATCTTTAACTAATTTACTAAAAGTCACTGATTTACTCTCTGGTAATGTTAAATATATGAACCTTTCAAAAACAACATTAGAGCTGCATGTGTTCAAACAGTTTTCACAACTATGTTCCCATTTATAAGAGAGACCAAACATATTTTCTATTTCTACCCCTTCATCTTCTAGTACCATAAACATATACATTAAGAATTCCTGTGCATCTTGCTGGACATTTTGAGTAAACTGTGTACATCCTGAACATACATCTAAAAGATTTCTAACATCAGAAGCACTTTCTATTTTAGTTGTATCATTACTCAGCTTCTCATAAAGGAAACTCAGCAGAGAACAGAATCTTTTTTCATGATTTAGTATTATCTGCTCTTTCAAACTTTCAAGATAAAATACAACATTCAGCACTACATTAGCGTAGCAGTTGACACCAGAGCTATTTTCAAAATGACAACCAACAACCTCTTCAGCATAGTCCTTTTTCTTTTTGCTTGCAATCACATCAGTCTCTATTTGTTTACTCTTCTGTACATCCTCATTACAGATATTCTCAATTCTCCTTTTCCGACAAACAACACGTTTTTCAAACACAGGATACTGACCTAAATGAGGAGCATAGCTTTTTCTTAATCTATTATATTCCTTTACACAGTTTGCATCAGCACTAACTTTTGACTCATCAAAGTCTATCATGAATAAACCAGATATTTTTTTCACGCGTGACAAAGCAACATATGCCATACCCTCTTTAACCCCTTCCATGCTCATGACGGAACGATTCCGTCATGAGCATCGGCTGAGCTGTGCTCATGACGGAACCGTTCCATCATGGCCCCGCCCGCGCTCGAACCCTTCAGCACCGCGGGGGAATCCGCGCAGCGCTGAAGGGGTTAAACACAGTAGATCCAATGTTTACAAAAGCACTATCTACAGTTAATCCTTGAGATTTGTGAATAGTTACAGCATATGCTAGAGAAAACGGAAACTGCTTCCTACGTACATATAAGTCTTTCACAAGCAAGAAACGAACTGAACAACGACTAATGTCTTTAACCTCTTCAATCTGATCAAATTTTATTTAAACAAATTCAATTCCACCTTTTTTCTGGTAATTAACAAAACCCACAACTTTACCAATAGCTCCATTCACTAAACCTTTTTCTACATCCAAATTACGTCTTAAAATTACTCGATAGTTCATACATACATAAAGATTCTTTTCGAAACCAGCTGTTTTTGATATGTTTTTCTCTAGAGAATCCAATTTAGTTGTCAATTTGCTTGTCAATATAATAGTTATTCCTTCATGCTGTATTTTATCCACAGCTTCCAGTTTTATAATCTCTTCATTTTCCAATTTCAAAAAGTTCTTGATTGAATATAGAGCATTCATGTAGTGTTGGCATTAAGCAGATTACAGTATTTTTTCCAGCAATTTTCTTGTATATTTTCTTGGAACTATTTGTTCTGTTGAAAACAAATTACATAGCAATCGACTCTGAAAAGCTTTTCTGCCATGTTCTGTGAGTAGTCCAATTCTGATATCTTTGAGAATACTTGCATAATCATCATCATTTGCTTGCCGCATATTGGTAATGAGTTCTTTGTGCTCAAAGTATGTCCAAATATTCACATTACCTATACTTCCTAAGGACTTTTTCGTGTCTTCATGTGTAAGAGTATGAAATGCTGGTTGTCCTTTAACTGGAGTGAGCTGCAGTAGATCCCCAAAAACTATAACATGTTTTCCTCCAAATAGCACGTCATAGTTTGTCTTTAGAATTTGCTGCATTCTTAAATGCACTAAGGCAAGCATTACGTTTGATACCATGCTTACCTCATCAATAATGAGAACTTTCCTTTTTTTCAATACTCTTGAAACTTCAAAACATGCTTCTCCTGTTAGCTTGTGGTATTGTATTTTGTTCTCATGCTCTACTGGTAACATTAGCAAACGATGGAGGGTAATTCCTTTCATGTTATATGCTGCTAACCCAGTTGGAGCAGTAACAACACAAGACAAAGTTGAATCAGTTTTTTTCTGTAGGTAGCTTCTAATTACTTTAATTAAGAAACTTTTTCCGGTTCCAGCTTGTCCACTCACATACATTCTGATTGGTTCAAATGATGTGCATGAGCACTCTTTATTTTCATGTAGTAATCCACGATCAATTTGTTTTGTGACTTCCTCATAAATTTGTTGTTGTTCATCATTCAGTTACTGTTCCAAATTTGGTAAGTTTAATAAATCTTCCGGAGCTTGATTCATAGCTGTTTCCACTTCAGTCATGGCTATTGCAGCTTCATTTTCTACGATTGGTTGTCCTAGGGGATCTTGACTGAGCGTCCCAGAACTTTGACTGTCTTGAGAACTGTCTCTAGCTACTTCAGCTGCAATTGTTGCTTCTTGTTCAATTTCTTCATTTAACATTTGTACATAAGTTGTGAAAGTACTGCATTCTATGGTATCTTTGCATGCATTAAAGGAATCTTCATAGCTTTGAAAATGTCCAAGTAATTCATCCTCTGAACGCCATGGTTTAAACAACTGTAAAAGTGCTAAGTGGTAAAATTCCTTCTTGTCAGTAGTGTCGCAACTAAGCTTTCTGTGATTAATCAAACTTCCTTTTGTTTGTTTTACCAAACATCCTTCCTCACCAATGACTTTATATTTACCATTGTTGATGTCTTCTGTGGTATTCCGTTTAAAAATGTAGTTCTGCAGCACTTCATAGAGACACATGTTCTCAAGATGATGACTTCTCTTTGGGTAATATGTGTCCAACATGTTTGTTCTTAAAATGTCTGTACTTTCTGGTTCGTACTCTGCTAAATATTCAATTTCTCGAATAGATTTCAATACCCGATTTCGCATTCCTGCAAGGCCTAAACTAACCCAAATTATTCTTCTGGATTTGGAGTACAGACTTGCAGATGTAAACCTATCTGAGCATTCGTATGACCCAATTTCTCGATGCGATAACATCTTTAAACTGAAACTGTATAGCTTTTTACTGACAGTCTTCTCGTGAGAAATCTCTTCCCACATTTCTTTCAATTCCATTTTCTCAGATTTAGTGATGTAAGATGTGACATACCGAGCAACAGCAATAGAATTGTCAGCTACATACTGAATATCCATGTTAGCATTCCACATGGATAAAATGACTGGGTTGTAGTCATTTATATATTTTGACTCTTCTTTTCCTCTTAGGTTGTAGGTATTTTTAGGCGATTTTCTTGTGATAGTATGTCGCACAACTGACATAAAACTGTTTACTCTTCCTTTTGAAAGAACAGGTCGTGGAAATCCAAATTGACATTTTGTGTAGAATTTATCTTTACTCTTGTACTTTCGTCGACAGTATTTTCCACACCGATGACTTTGGAAACGTAAAACTTGCTCTTTTAAGTTTTTTTCTTCTGTGCTTTTAGGTATAGCACATGTTGCATATCCTTCAATGAAAGATAAAACTGCATCATCAGAATCTGTTCCAAATTTTGGGGCATCCTTGATCCACAACAGCATATGAATATGAGGAGCACCTCTTGCTTGGTACTCTTTTCTCCAAAAGAAATCCACAACTTCTCCAAGAGGTGGATTTTTTTTATTGCAGATGAAGGACATCATAGCCTCAAATCTATGAATGAAATATAGGCAAACATTAACCGGATCCAATGAGCACAATTCTCCTGCTGTCTTGTATTGGATGTTTTCAATATTTGAATTTGCCTCTTGAAGAAAATCCAGTAAATCATCCCAAGCGTACTCAGCACAGCTTAGGGTAAGGAACCATGTAGGAGTTCCTAAATTCCGTAACATACATTTCAATTCTCCATGGCGTCGGTACCAATATTCATTAGTCACACGCTGACAAGCCATCACATTAATCAATTGTGATTCCAAATGATCATCTCGCTGTTGCACTTTGTTCAGAAAATCCTTTGCAGACACATTATGTAGATGTACTCCAGTTTTTAAAATGTGATTTACTGCATAAGATAGTGCAGATAAGTCACTTTCAAATAAAAGATGGAACAAATAAGGAATACTTTGATGAAATCTTGGATGTTCTGCATATAATCTTGTAGTCCGATACTCAGAAGCAGGACTCTGTACTGGACGTTCATCATATCGTCCACCTTTTCCTGTAGGAAACAGCTGGGGAAAACAACGAGCTTCCAAGCTCTCCTCCCATACACTCACAGGAGTTCCTTTTGCTTTTTTCATCTGAAACAGATCAATAGTGTTTCCCATAACTTCTTTAGAATGAAGAGGATGAATGCTGAAATGTTCATGAATTTCTTCTTCTTTTGACTTATCCACTTTTTCAATTTGCCCAGTTGGAATTCCTGTGTCTGCTAGTAAAACTTCTTCATCTTCATCCATATAAATTGATTCATACCATTTATTATTTCTTTTCAAATATAAATTTGCTCTTTGTACTTTTCGTACATCTACCAGCTCCTGCCAAATTTTCTTATTCTGTGTAGGTACACCATTAACCAGAAGAACTAATGGTTCAGTTTCCAAACTATCTGCATCAATTGTTTCAATATTTTTTTTCAAATCTAATGGCAAATAGACAACTCTTCCTTTTAAACCTCTTTGTAAATCTGAAGGTGGTAATTTGCCTGTTTTGGGCTCCATACGAACTATAGTCTGAAACGGATGGACACATTGAATGAGTATAGACTCATACGTATTTAAATCACTAAGTTCTGCAGGAATATCAACCAATTCTAAATTATTATGTACAGCTCTAGCTGGCATTTTATTTTCTTCTAACTTGTTATAACAGTATTTACAAATACGCTGATCTTCACCCAATTCAAAACAATTTTCCAGAAACAAATATGTAGCAAAATCATTCCACTTAGAATTATTTTCTTTTTCACTTTTTTTATAGAGATCAACATTCCTTGTTTGAGTTTTATAATAGCTTCTCCGGCAATAAATAGAAGTAATATTTGGTCTTTCATTAGAGATGATAGTAAATGTTGTCATTTGATCTTCAAATGTTTTACTAACAGTGGGTTCTACATTCTCTTCTACATTTTCTTCAATAACTGTGTCATTTCCTGCACTTTCTTGCTCTGGACCAAAGTAACAAAACTCACAAACCTTCTTCACTTCTGATACAGATCCATGGAACAGAGCACTATTCAACTCATGTAACTTTAGTGCTGGACTTTTAGCAAAATACAATCTTCTCACAAACTTTCTCATTTCAGTATGATGAACTGCCAGCATCCTAAAATGGTGAAAAACACTTTGACAAACTTTCCTAGAAAGACAAGCCAGAGAATGTCCTTGCAAACCAGTATTCTCTCTCACTCTGCATGGATCTAGTCTTTGAAGCACCTTAATCTTCTGTTTAACACTTTTTTTTACTATATTCTCTTAGTAAGTCACGAAATTTATCAATAGATCAATAGATTCCTGTCGTACAGTACAAATACTACTACAATTCCTAGTGTACACTGGGGCTTTAGGACGTCTCCCCATAACCTCATCAGCTAACACTTCTTCCTCATTTCTTGGAACCATTTTCTCCTTTTCCATTACACAACCATCCTTAACTTCACATGCTCAACCACTGGTGTCAACTGCAAGCAGCAAACTATTACTTTGAAGATAACTTTCTTCATTAAAAAATGGTTCAGTACTTGAACTATGCTTCCATTCACCTAAGAACACTTTACAAAAGTTTTTTTTTTTCACTTCTCTTTTTCTTTTGCTTTTTGACTTCATTACATTCACTAATTTATCTAATGTACGGATCCTGTTCAAAATTAAAATGAATAGTTTTCTTTTTAATTCCAAAGCCTTTGCAACAATTGATTCAATATGTTTCTTTTTCTTATAAAATTTGGCTTTCTTCCTATATTTTTTCACATCCTTTAGCAAATTGAACATCACTCTTCTCTGAAACATTTTTCTACGAAAATGTTTTTAAAATCTATTTTTCTTTTTAAGTCATTCTTTCTTACTTTTGATTCTACATTAGCATTTAGTATATTCTGTCGATTGTCTTGTTGTTTTCTACTTGAAACACAATTTCCAGTGGATATATTTTTTACATTTTTTCTTTGCTTGAGGATATTTTTTATAAAATCCTTAGTCTGCTTACCAGAAGGCTTTTTCTTTTTTCCAACATGAGGTTCTTCAACTTATTTTTGTTGTCCAGTTGTCTTCAAATATAGATGTTGTTGCTGTTCTATTCTCTTTCTTGATTTTATAGGCATCTTTAATTTATTTCAGTGTTGTTCAGCAATACCTGAGAGAAACAAAAAAAAAATACCTTTATGTAATTTAAATATATTACTATATTTTTTATCAGCTTTTCAAAACCTATCATATGAGCTGTCCCTTTCCTACGACTGCAAGTCTTACACAATAAAAGCTACACAAATTAAATCTCTGACAACAATTCCTGTGTGCACACAGACTCATGGTGTGATTCCAGGCAGAAAACGATATTTGATTGGCAATTTCAAAGCACATTTACTGCTGTGGTTTTGCAAGTGATAATTACTGTAACAGCCTGACACATTTTCCTTATAGTTTAGAGAGGCAGAAAAGAGCACATGTCCTAACAGCTACTTGAGAGCATGAGCATGTGGAACCTGGGTGAGTGATTAGACTAGAGCAAAGGAAATGAGCCTTGGTGATGTTGATTGTGTTAGCGTTACTCACTGCTATCTGAAATACCACACAGTGCTGAATACTTAGCATGGGAGTGCAGGAGAAGCACCTGCCTGTGTGCTAAGAGCGTGCTTCTGGAGACTGTGTATTGTCAGGTGCAAGAGAGATCTGCATGGACGCTTGCACAACTGCATGAAGACTGCACAGATATATGTAAAAGTACATGTGGGGTAAGGGTTAATTGGAGTTTTGAACATGTAGGATCTACCTCACCCATTGCAGGAGTGTAAGGAAAATCTACCCTGTTGTTTTCAAATGTGTTAGCATTTGCCTCTCATTTGTGAGATATTGATTTGTACTGAATGCTATCCATCACACTTCAAGAAAACAAGCTGCCCCTTTCCTACGAGTGCAAGTCATACAGAACCAGACCAACACAAATTAAATCTCTGACAACAATTCCTTTGTGCACACAGACTCAATTCTAGGCAGAAAACAATATGTGATTTGCAATTTCAAAGCACATTTACTACTGTGGTTTTGCAAGTGATAATTACTGTAACAGCCTGACACATTTTCCTTATAGTTTAGAGAGGCAGAAAAGAGCACATGTCCTAACAGCTACTTGAGAGCATGAGCATGTGTAACCTGGGTGAGTGATTAGACTACAGCAAAGGAAATGAGCCTTAGTGATATTGATTGTCTTAGCGTTACTCACTGCTATCTGAAGCACAACACAGTGCTGAATACTTAGCATGGGAGTGCAGGAGAAGCACCTGCCTGTGTGCTAAGAGCATGCTTCTGGAGACTGTGTATTATCAGGTGCAAGAGAGATCTGCATGGACGCTTGCACAACTGCATGAAGACTGCACAGATGTATGTAAGAGTACATGTGGGGTAAGGGTTAATTGGAGTTTTGAACATGTAGGATCTACCTCACCCATTGCAGGAGTGGAAGGAAAATCTACCCTGTTGTTTTCAAATGTGTTAGCATTTGCCTCTCATTTGTGAGATATTGATTTGTGCTGAATGCTAGCCATCACACTTCAAGAAAACAAGCTGCCCCTTTCCTACGAATGCAAGTCTTACAGAACCAGACCACCACAAATTAAATCTCTGACAACAATTCCTTTGTGGACACAGACTCATGGTGTGATTCTAGGCAGAAAGCGATATGTGATTGGCAATTTCAATGCACATTTACTACTGTGGTTTTGCAAGTGATAATTACTGTAACAGCCTGACACATTTTCCTTATAGTTTAGAGAGGCAGAAAAGAGCACATGTCCTAACAGCTACTTGAGAGCATGAGCATGTGTAACCTGGGTGAGTGATTAGACTACAGCAAAGGAAATGAGCCTTTGTGATATTGATTGTGTTAGCGTTACTCACTGCTTTATCTGAAATACCACACAGTGCTGAATACTTAGCATGGGAGTGCAGGAGAAGCACCTGCCTGTGTGCTAAGAGCATGCTTCTGGAGACTGTGTATTATCAGGTGCAAGAGAGATCTGCATGGATGCTTGCACAACTGCATGAAGACTGCACAGATGTATGTAAGAGTACATGTGTGGTAAGTTTTAATTGGAGTTTGTAACATGTAGGAACTACCTCACCCATTGCAGGAGTGGAAGGAAAATCTACCCTGTTGTTTTCAAATGTGTTAGCATTTGCCTCTCATTTGTGAGATATTGATTTGTGCTGAATGCTAGCCATCACACTTCAAGAAAACAAGCTGCCCCTTTCCTACGAATGCAAGTCTTACAGAACCAGACCACCGCAAATTAAATCTCTGACAACAATTCCTTTGTGCACACAGACTCATGGTGTGATTCTAGGCAGAAAGCGATATGTGATTGGCAATTTCAATGCACATTTACTACTGTGGTTTTGCAAGTGATAATTACTGTAACAGCCTGACACATTTTCCTTATAGTTTAGAGAGGCAGAAAAGAGCACATGTCCTAACAGATACTTGAGAGCATGAGCATGTGTAACCTGGGTGAGTGATTAGACTACAGCAAAGGAAATGAGCCTTAGTGATATTGATTGTGTTAGCGTTACTCACTGCTATCTGAAATACCACACAGTGCTGAATACTTAGCATGGGAGTGCAGGAGAAGCACCTGCCTGTGTGCTAAGAGCATGCTTCTGGAGACTGTGTATTATCAGGTGCAAGAGAGATCTGCATGGATGCTTGCACAACTGCATGAAGACTGCACAGATGTATGTAAGAGTACATGTGTGGTAAGTTTTAATTGGAGTTTGTAACATGTAGGAACTACCTCACCCATTGCAGGAGTGGAAGGAAAATCTAACCTGTTGTTTTCAAATGTGTTAGCATTTGCCTCTCATTTGTGAGATATTGATTTGTGCTGAATGCTAGCCATCACACTTCAAGAAAACAAGCTGCCCCTTTCCTACGAATGCAAGTCTTACAGAACCAGACCACCACAAATTAAATCTCTGACAACAATTCCTTTGTGCACACAGACTCATGGTGTGATTCTAGGCAGAAAACAGTATTCCTGGGTGATACCAGTACACCTTAATTTATGGTGAAGACATGCTCCATAATATCTTACAAGTTCAAGGCAGTTAAATATAATCCAAAACATAAAATGTAAAACACAACTTTAAAACAAGAATCACATTTATATTTTTCATATCAAAATGCACCACATACATCCACTCTCAAATTCATAACTCACCTTTAAAAGTAGTTAGTTGAGAAAGAAATGTGGCACTCACACAGCAGATTATTAGAGCCAGGATCTCTCAACTGTACACCTCTCAGCAGAACCAGTAAATGGCATTCTTTCCCTCCTTTTTTCACACATATACATGTTAACTTCAAATCACAGTGCTTCCCACATTTTTTCAAATGGAAACACACATTTCTATTGGTTGCAAATTTCAACTATTTTCCAAATGATCCCTACCCCCAACATGACTTCTGCCTGCTACCATAGCAACAGGTCATGGAACACTGGTGTGAGCAGAGAGGTCAGAAGTTCAGCACACAATGTTTCTAATCCAAAGAGCAAGAGTGCTTGACTTTTCAAACCTAACAGCAAATCCAAAGTACTGTTCTGTGTGAACACATTTTTCTGAACCAATACAAAACATGCTTTTAAAAATTTAAACATACAGCCTAGTTTTTAGTGTTGAATGGTCTGAAACAGCCAATGAGTTCTTTTTATTTTAAAAAAAAGTATGTAAGCCTCCATTTTACAACTAGCTTTCTTTTCATATTGTCATTCTACTGAAATACACCTTCTGAGTGCATCCAGATCTCCTTGAAAGATGTTCACAGTGTGGATTGTAGGTCATAGCTATGTCTTCTGGAGTGAAAAGTATGCAGAAAAAAGAGGTATTTTGAAAGACCTTGCTTTGCCAAATGTAGACATTAAATGGATTGGTCAGAGAGGGTTAAAGTGGCACCAATTAATGCCACGATTACTTACCGGTAATCTTCATTACTCCGAGTATAGTCTTCCTCGCCACATGACTAACAAAGTGAGCTTCAGCTCCACACCAGAACCCTCCAAAGCAAAAAAAGTCAGCCTCCCATGCCTCCCATCCCTTCCCAATATGGCCGACCCAGTACACCCATGACCTCTATAAGGGGCAGGCCGGCCCAACCCATCAGCCTGAAACTACCAAGCATAAACATGAAGCCAATAGCCAGACAGGGAGGGAGGGATGGGAACTCATGTGGTGAGGAAGACTATACTCGGAGTAATGAAGATTACCGGTAAGTAATCGGGGCATTACCTCCTCGTTAGTCTTCCTCGCCACATGACTAACAAAGTGAGCACATACCAAAGCCAAGCGGCTTCAAGGAAACTCACAAGGAACCAATGGACCAGAAGGGAAACCCCCCGAGAGAGGGCAAACCCAACAGACCAAACAAGTGGAAAAAAAACACCCAAGAGAGAGGCAACCACGGGCAGGAAGAACCAGCCCGGGACAGAAAAACACTGGAAGGGCCGAAAACCCCGGACCCCCCCAGACAAGAAGTGCCATCAGAAAATCCGCCCAACCAAAGGCCGAAGGAGGACAGAGAAGGCATGGAACCAAACTGCATGGAACCAAAAACCACAGAAAACAGGCACCAAACAGAAAGCAGCAAGCCGGTCCAAAACACCAAGACCGCCCAACTAACAGCCAAAAAGCAAGAGGGGAGCAAAACCCAAACAGCCCAAGGGCCACCGGAGCCCCCTAGGAATCGAAGAAACAGAGGGCAACCACACCACCGAGACCCAACAAAAAAGGCCACAGCAGCAAGAGACCCAGGCCGACCAAAGCCCATCCAATCGCATGGGGCACCACCAACAGAGAGAGAGACGAACCAACCCCAAACCAAAGACCGGAGAGGAGAAGAAAACAAAAGCCACCAGACCCGGCGGCAACCAGGGGCAGAAGAAAAAGGAACCAAAGGGAACCGAGACCAGCAGGAGCCGCAAGAACGGACGGAGGCACAGGAAAGGAAACCAGCACCCCACCCGAACAATAAAAACGAAGGGAACCCAAGCCCCACCAGCAAGGAGAGGCAGGAGGGACACGGACCACAGCCGCCCAAAGGATCACCGAACGGGAGCGTGAAAGCAACGAGAGAGCCCAGGCAGGCACAAGGCAAACCAGACCCCAGGGGCCACAGGAAACCACAGCAAAGCGCCCCGCCATCAATGCCACCGAAGAGGACCAGGACCAAGGCCAATCCCCAAAAAGGAAGGCGAACACCCACCAGGGGACCCACGCACAAGAAAGCACCACAGACCCAGAAGGAAGGGGAATGCAGGACGAACGAGTGAGACAGCCCAGCGCAGAGGACAAGCAAAATGCCCCAGCAACAGTCCACACGCAACAAAGGAGCCGCCGAGGCGAGCACCCAGGAGGCAAAACCAACCAACCCCGGGACCTAACACCCAGGACCGCCCCAGCCGAAAACGGAGAACCAACAGGGACAGGAGCGAACATAGGGGCAAGGCCACAGGCAGCAAGCCACCAAAGGCGAGAAAGACAGAAGATCCGGGCGGAACGAGCCCGAGAACGGCCAAAACCCCAGGGGGAAAACCCGATCCGGAAGGACCCAGCACCCCCACCAGGGACAAGGAAAAACAGGATCCAATCCGCACAGGGAGCGACAGGCCCCGACCGGGGAAGAGAACCCGGAAATCCAGCACCCCCCGACAATCACAAGCACAGCGTGAACAAAAAAGCCCCAAGGGGTAACAAAAAAAAACAGCAGGACACGAAACCCCAGAACCGAGTGAGCCAGTATCCACAGAGGCACAACACGGACCACCCAACAAACCCAGAGCCACCATCCGCAGGAGCAGAATCGGGAAGCACCCAGGCGAGCCACATCAACAGGACAAACAACCCGGCCAGGCCAACATGCCCCAGCGCGAAGCCGGGAGAGCGGACCAGAAGGCAGGAAAAGCCAGCACCGAGGGGACAAATCGGAAGACAGTGACCGAGGCAAGCCCACAAAGCCCCCGGGGAACCGGGCAGTGCACCAACCGCCCAGGAGAGCAACAAGAAGCCCCCGTGAGGCAGGGGCAAAAACAAGCCAGGAAACGGTCCACAGAAGGCAGAAGAGAAACCGCCAAAAAAAGAAAAACGAAGCAACCGACCCAGCACAGACCCAAGCCCGCCTCACAGGCAGAGAGGCCGCCAACACCCCGTGAGGGGAGAACAGAACACAAAGACCCCCGGCCGTCCATGCAGACTGGGAGGGGAGCCACGGGAACAGGCGACATCGGGAAAACACCAAAGAGCACCAGGGCCAACCCGACGGGGAGGACCCCAAAAGGACGGACCGGGCAAGTACCACCAGACACCCAGGCACAAGGAGATGAAGGGGGACAGCCACCAAAGGCAGCAGATCAACCACTGAGCCACAGCACATGGGACCGGGCCCAAATAGGCAGTAAAGCCGGGAACCAGCGGCAAGGAGAGCACAGGACCCAAGAAAGGGCAAACCCGACCCACTCGGGGTGACACTGCAAACAACGGCAAGCAGACACCCTTGCCTAAAAGAACTGGGACGAAAGCCAACGGATACCGAGGTACACCAGGCCAGTCCAGCAAAGATCAGCAAAAACACCACCTGCCCCAACGTGTGCACGGGAGCGGGGAACAAAACAATGCACACAACAGGCAAACAGGACACCACCAGAGCCCACAGAAGGAGGCAGGAGAAGTGAAGATGCACCACATGCACCAGCCGAAAACCCTGAAGGACAAGGAGGCGCAAAGGAAGCCCGCTGAGCCAGGGATCAGGTGGAGGAGGGAACACCACCGCCGCGGCCAGGCCAACAAGCTCATGGAAGAAAAGCCATACCGCAATTAGCAGGAGCAGAAGCCAAAAGCCCACCCGGAGACCACAGAAGCAGCCCGAGAAGGAAGAACAGGATGCAGGCACCCACAGCCCCCAGAAACCCCGAAGGCCAGGACAGACGCAGCACAACAGCGGAGAGCAGGTGGGGACAGGAGCACCCGGGAAGGAAGGACCTCCGGATGGCCCCCAAAAAAATGCGTGAACAACCAGCACAAGCATGGCAAAACACACCGCCCAACCGAGGAACCGAGAACCACTACGGCCACCGCCCCGGGAAAACCCAGGTGGTCACCCATCCAGGCACCAACCAGTCCGACTATGCGAAACGTCTGAGAACAGACGAGAGCAGGCGCTCACAGGGCGGAATGGCCAAAGAGCCATGGCGGAAGGACAGACCACCCGGAAGGGCCCAACACTGAGTCAAGCAGTGCACGTAATACGGCAGCAAACCGACGAGCACGGACACCCAGGAGGAATCGGGCACCAAAGAATTCAAGAACACAGGGCCCCACAGCGAAAAGCAGAGAATGCCACCATACTGGGAGAACAAGGGAAGTGCACAGAGACACGGAACCTCGAGCGATGGAAACAAGATTGGAACCCAGTCCCCCAGCGACAGGGACTCCTAACGCAGGCAAAACACAACACGTGAGAGAAGTCAAATACAGAGGCAGAAGGAGAGCATAGAAAACATATCCCAACCTCACTGAAGGAAATACCAACGCCCACACAGTAGAGCCCAGCGCGGCGAGGGCCGCTGCTACCAAAGGCGCAAGAGGAGCCACCCAGACAAAGCACCTGGGACTCTAAACAAAGAAGCGAGCCCACTGGAAACGAGAATAGGAATCCACCCCCGTCAGCGAGCCCAAAGAGCGCGTGACCCGAAGGCAACAAGCGCCAAACACGAGCACCAGGGAGATGTAGAGGGCTGCCAGAATCACAAGATGGCGAGCGACCCAACCCACTGAACGAAAAGCCGGAAGGGAATGGAGGAAACACACAACACTCACCAGAGGAAGAGAACCCACCGTCCAGCACAGGGCCACCATGACCTGACAAACAACGCAATTGTGGGGCCCCTGCACATGCCAATGTCACATACTGAATGGCAGATGGCCGTACATGGAAACAGGCAAGCCCGCAAATGCAGCCGAAGCAGACTGTAAAACGACTCCAAGAAACACAGAACAGGAGCCGAACCACGCACCAGGACATCGGCGACTCCCTCATCACGGGCAACAATACCGCCCAAACAGAAGAGTGCAAAATCATGCGCCAACCGGCGAAGAAGGCCAAAACATAAAACCACCCAGAACCAAACACACACCCAAGAAGGCAAGCGTCCAACACCGCAACCAGAAGGCCACAGGTTCTCACACGGGTAACGACCACCGCTGATGGAAAACAGCCCCGAGCAAAGCCGGGGGAGCAAGGCCACGCCCCACCGGAAGGGAATGGCGGAAGCCGACCTCCAACAGCGCAGCCCCTTCCCATGAAGGCACCGGGAAACGGCACCTGCCGCATCCCAGAACCCCGCAAAGCCCCCGAGCGGCCCCTGGAGTGCCGAGAAAACCCACCCCGGCACCCGAAGGGAAGCCCTTTGAGACAGGGACGCAGGGGGCGCGGCCGCAAAAACAGAAGCACGCCACCGCCAACAGGAGGACGGCATGCAAGGGGAAAACTCCCCCGCAGGAGGCGAAAGTGGGCATCAAGCCACAGGAGGGGGAAAAAACACTGCCGCAAGAACTGGGGAGCGAAATCCAGATCGGCAGTCCGGGACCTCAGACAGACAAAATGCCCACCCGGAGAAGAAACGAGACCCAAAGGGAAGCCCGCATCCACCAGGGAGAGGAACGCACACCCCGCCAGAGCCCACCAGACAAGGTAACAGCAGGGCCCAAATAAGAAAGCCCGCAAAAGCAGGGCAGGAACCATACACAGGGAGGGGGTGCAGGGCATAGGTCCCAAGAGCCCCCAAGCACCAGGAGCCCGCTAGAGCAGAGCTGGGAACCCCAAGGGTCAGTGCGAGGGCCAGAAGGCTGGGGAACCAGAGAGTGAGCGCGCTGGAGCAGGGCCTCCCCCCCAGGGCACCGGGACCTGCTGGAGCAGGACCTCAGCCCAACTTACCCGATCAGACGCTCTGGAGAATCTACAGCGCAGAACTAAAAAAACAGGCTGATGGGTTTGGCCGGCCCGCCTCTTATAGAGGTCATGGGTGTACTGGGTCGGCTATATTGGGAAGGGATTGGAGGCATGGGAGGCTGACTTTTTTTTGCTTTGGAGGGTTCTGGTGTGGAGCTGAAGCTCACTTTGTTAGTCATGTGGTGAGGAAGACTAACGAGGAGGTAATGCCTTTGGTGAAATCCTTTCTACATCTCCCACAGCCTGACCTTATAATTGTGCACTGTGGTGGAAATGACCTAGGCACTTTAACTGGGGTAGGTCTGGAAATGCTTGTTAAGGACACCTTTGTGCAATTGATGTCACTTTTTCCACAAACTACCTTTGTACATTCTAATATATGCCAAAGGCAAAAGTGGAACTGGTCCAACCAATATTGTACACAGATTGACAAAGCAAGAAAGCACATCAATAAGTCTGTTTCTGCTTTCCTCAGAGACTATGGTATGGGTTCTATATACCACAACAACTTGCGTTACAACATGCAAGGCATTTATAGAGGAGACGGTGTTCATTTCACAGATGAAGGCAACAAAGTCTTCCTCTTGTACTTCAGACTCTGCATCGGTACTTACTTGTAGGTACAAAAAAACACTCAATGAACACAATGGCTCTTTTTAGAGCCAACCAACATCTAAACACTTAAACTTGATTTTTAATTCTATTTTTCTATATTTTTTTTTGCCGCCGTGCGCGCACCGTACGCGCACCCCGCGATATTTTAATTTTTTTTTTTTTTTTTGTGACCTAAGGGGTGTTAATGTTAATGTTAATATTACTTTTAAAGCGCATACACTCATCCCAATAGGATATCACGGCGCTATAATGTCAATAGTGAGAAGTAGGCAGATGACAGGGTCATTATTTAAACAGGCTTGGGGAAGAGGAATGTTTTCAGTTGCTTCCTGAAGGACAGATAGTTGTCTGCTAATCTAAGATTTACAGGCAGATCGTTCCAGCTGGTTGCCGCCAAGTGGGAGAAAGCCCGTCCACCCATCCTTGCTGTTTTCACGCGGGTGACGTTAGCTCTTGCTATTGTTTGGGAGCGTAGATCTCTGGATGGGGCATAAAATGTGATTTTGTTTTTTAAGATACGTGGGCCTGTGTTGTGCAGTGCTCTATACGTTATGCATAGTAGCTTGAAAGTGGCTCTTTGTCTCATTGACAGCCAATGCAATTCTCTCATGCAGCTCCTGGCTGGATCGTATTTCCTTTTATTACAGATGGCCTTTGCCGCAGCGTTCTGTACAATCTGTAATTTAGAGAAAAGGTAGTCAGCCATTCCTACGAACAAGGAGTTTCCATAGTCAAGTCTACTCATCAATAACGACTGGACCAGGATCTTTCTACACTCTGTGGGGATCCATGGAAAGACTCTTCTAAGCATTTTCAGTAATGCAAAGCCTTTTCCACAGATCGTTGATACATGAGTTTTCATGCTCAAAGTATTGTCTAATATCACACCTAAATTCTTAGCCGCCGTTGTTGGTATGGGAGGGGTGCCCAAGGTTGAGGGCCACCAACTGCTATCCCATAGTTGTATATGTCTGCCGAACAACAGTATTTTGGATTTATCTGCATTCAGCTTAAGACAGTGGACATGCATCCAGTTGGCTAATTCCGTAAGGCAGTTTAGTAACCTGTCCTTTGGGTCATCCTCCTCATCTAATGTGATCATCAGTTGGGTGTCGTCTGAATAAGAACAGATATCGACACCCCATTTTCTTCCTATTTGAGCTAGCGAAGATACAAACACATTAAACAACGTCGGACTCAATGAGGCCCCTTGTGGGACCCCATACTTAATGTTCCGAGGGGGAGACGAAAAGTCACCCATCCGTACTAATTGGGTTCTATCTTGCAAAAATGACTTTAGCCAACCTAAGGCAATTTCTCGGATTCCTTTTGCTGCAAGAATTTCCAGTAACCGATTATGTGGTACGGTATCGAATGCCGCCGAAAGGTCCAATAAAACTAGGGCAACAGTTTTCCCCCGATCTACCTGGGTTCTGATATTATCCATCACTGCCAAGAGTGTAGTCTCGGTGCTATTATTGGATCGGAACCCTGTTTGGGAGATGTCCAGTAGATCGTTGGCTTCCAAGAAATTGGACAACTGTCTATTGACTAGTTTTTCTAATACCTTAGATAAATAAGGTAATTGCGAAATAGGCCGATAGTTTGCCGGATTGTTAACATCAGAGCCTACTTTTTTTAATAAAGGGGTGACTATTGCGTTTTTCCAAATTGTTGGGAATTCAGCAGAATTCAGAGAGAGGTTAAATGCTTTTGTTACAGCCGGACAGAGTATTGGGGTTAGTTGTGCAAAGATGTGATATGGACAAGGGTCCAATGGAGAGCCCGATTTGACTTCCAACATAGTTTTGCCCACCTCCTCTTCTGAGAAGGGTCCAAACCTAGGGCAGCTAGCCTGAGTAGTTGGCGGCACATGGAATTCTGTATGTTCCATGTCGATGTTAGAGAATGATGCGTAGATAGTATCTATTTTCTCACAGAAATATTCATTTATTTTGTTGCAGCCTTCTTGCGAAGGGGTGAGAGCTAGTGAAAAACTTGCAGGGCTACATAGTTCTTTAACTATTTTAAATAGTTCTTTCGACGAGTTTTTATTTTCTGTTATTCTACATGAGAAATAGTCAAATAGTCTTTCTTTGCTTTCCTAATAGCTTTGTTATAAAGCATAAGTTCTCTCTTGTAAGTGGCTCTAGTTTCTTGGGTTTTATTAAGTCTCCATTTATGTTCACATGATGTACATTTCCTTTTTAATGACTTTAATTCTGGTCCGTACCATTCCTCTGATGGTGTAGATCTGTGTTTGTGCTTAGTGTATGGTACAGAACAATATTCCAGTGCACTCTCAATATCATTCTGAAGTAGTTCTATTACATCATTGGCTTTAGTAGTTCCTGTGTTTACGTGCGTGAAGTGTTGTTGGAATTTATCTACAGAGAATTTTTTCCAGCTCCTTGTTTTTACTACTGCCGAAGCCAATGGTTTAGAATGTTTAGTAAACAAGTGAACGGAGAAAACAATCATGAAATGATCTGTCCATATCATTGGTTGTATCTCATTAATGTCGATGACTCCTATATTAGAGAACATTAAGTCTAATATGTGCCCTGCCATATGTGTAGGCTGATTAATTCTTTGAGTCAACTGTAAGATTTCCATATCCTCTAATAGCTGTTTAGTCAGGGAGTTACTACTTTTGTCGTAGTGTATGTTAAAGTCCCCTATCAGCAGGATATTTTTGTTTTTAAGACAGACTGGCATAATTTGTGCAAGAAGCTGGGCACTAAAATCCAGTGTACTGCCTGGGGGATTATAAATTAACACACCGCAAAATAGAATGTTAGTGTTTATAGACACAGAAAATGCCATTGCTTCATGGCTGTTGGTCTGTGTGATTGCTACTTGCCTGCATATGAGGGAGTCCTTGAATAACAAAGCTACCCCTCCACCTCTTTTCTTCACTCTATTTAAATGGAGTATTTTGTAGTCAGCTGGAAGAGCAGAGGCGACATCGGGGGTACTATGGTTGTCAAGCCAAGTCTCTGTTATAAAGGCCAGATCAGGTTTAAGATTGGTCAATATGTCCCAAATCTCCATCGAGTGTTTGGGTAGAGATCTAGCGTTAAGATAAATGCATTTAAGGGCAAGGTTTGGGATGTTTACTGGGGTGGGATAGCGCCAGGTGTCACTCTCCCATCTGCAATTGTGGCAACAGAAAGGGCCCATGGTGGTTAGTGGTCCCATACGTGCACATAGTGCAGGCTTGCTTACCCTTGTACAGTTGAGGCTACTCCTAGGGTATCACCACTCGTTTGGGCAGGGGATTTGGCCCCTGGTCCCGGCCCGTCGCGGACGGGCGCAGACGGGCTTGCCTTAGGCGCGCCTTCGGCGCGCCCGCAGCGCGGTCGCGCCAGTGCCCCTAAAATAGTCTTTGATAAAAACAACTAGACCTGCCTGAACCACCCCTCCTCTCCAAAATGGCCGCCGTTTCCAGAACCCGATCCGCAGGTGGGACCTGCCCGAGTCTGGAGATCGCTAGGCGGGCAGGGAAAGCCATGTGAGGGTAACGGCAGCACTGCTAGTGTTGGGCTAAAATACAATTTTTAAAAATAAGGTGCTAAATGTGCACTCAGCGACAAAGTGCAAATGCGGTATTAAAACAGGATAAAAGCTTTAAAACATTCGCCTCAAGCCGCAAACGCGGGTCTATATGCCTAGAGTCACCAGCTCCCGGCTCAAGCCTCAGGAGTATAATTGACAGTGCGCGGTCGCGCCAGTGCCCCTAAAATAGTCTTTGATAAAAACAACTAGACCTGCCTGAACCACCCCTCCTCTCCAAAATGGCCACCGTTTCCAGAACCCGATCCGCAGGTGGGACCTGCTCAAGTCTGGAGATCGCTAGGCGGGCAGGGAAAGCCAGGTGAGGGTAACAGCAGCACTGCTAGTGTTGGGCTAAAATACCATTTTTAAAAATAAGGTGCTAAATGTGCGCTCAGCGACAAAGTGCAAATGCGGTATTAAAACAGGATAAAAGCTTTAAAACATTCGCCTCAAGCCGCAAATGCGGGTCTATATGCCTAGAGTCACCAGCTCCCGGCTCAAGCCTCAGGAGTATAATTGACAGTGCGCGGTCGCGCCAGTGCCCCTAAAATAGTCTTTGATAAAAACAACTAGACCTGCCTGAACCACCCCTCCTCTCCAAAATGGCCGCCGTTTCCGGAACCCGATCCGCAGGTGGGACCTGCTCGAGTCTGGAGATCGCTAGGCGGGCAGGGAAAGCCAGGTGAGGGTAACGGCAGCACTGCTAGTGTTGGGCTAAAATACAATTTTTAAAAATAAGGTGCTAAATGTGCACTCAGCGACAAAGTGCAAATGCGGTATTAAAACAGGATAAAAGCTTTAAAACATTCGCCTCAAGCCGCAAACGCGGGTCTATATGCCTAGAGTCACCAGCTCCCGGCTCAAGCCTCAGGAGTATAATTGACCTTTCATGGTCTCCCTGAGAAGGCCTAGGGGGTCAGGGACTCTCTACCCTGCTCCCTTTTCACATTCTTCACTTGTGTTTTTAGCTCTCTTCTGCCTCTAAAACTCAAAATGGCGGCTGGCGATTTTTTGAAAAAAACAAAATGTTTTTTTCACCCTTCGGGGTCCTTCAGTGACCCCCTGACAAAGGCTAGGGGGTCAGGAACTCTCTACCCTGCCCCCTTTTCCCGTTCTCCACCTTTCTTTTTCCCTGTCACACACACAACACACAAAATGGCGGCCGACACTTCCTGATTTCGACCGATTCGAATGTTGACTATAGATATTTATGTACTTTAACTGCAATTTTCTCAGGACCTACTGAACAGATTGACTCCATATATGCAAAAGGCACATCCCTGACCTGAGGACTACCTCTTTGCCAAATTTCAAGTAATTCTGTTCAGCCGTTCGGGCTGTACCTTCGACTGAAGGTCCTCTGGGAAAATGCATGGGGAAAACGCGTTTTGGGACCCCCCTTTTTTCTCGGCCCCCGCTTGACGAATCACCCCGAGACTTTCAGGGTAGGAGCTGAGCGGAGCGCCCCATTAGTTCTGAAAATTTCGCGAGGATTCGTCAACCGGCGCCAAAGTTATTCAAAATAGAATTTTGAGATTTCCTATGGAAACTCGGTCCTAACTATAACTATCTACTGGCGACCGCCAGTAGATAATATATATATATACATATATAAACATATAAATATAATCTGCATATCTATATAAATATAAATGCATGCAAACATATACATATACATATATGCATACATATGCATGGTATGTACATGAAAGTTTGAAAAACTCTAATACAAGCAAAGCTAAAAAGCCACCTAATTACAAACAGAATTGCTTTAACTTAAACGAGGGCGCGACCTATTGCATGTTCAATGCTTGTTTACTTTGATTCCATCAAGAAGGCATTCAGATGTGTCATACATTTTCCATAAATTCTGAAACGTAGCACTCTAGTTGCTCATTAGATCACTGTAGTAAAGCTACTGCTCACCAGGGAAATCTGCTGCTGGTATTCAAAGTGCATGTTTCAGTCTGCATGTCTGCATGTCAGAATTTTTTAATGAAATGGAAGAGGATTTGAGAAGTCAAAATGTGCCCTAATCTATCTTTCAGCAGCACTAATCATAATTTCTATGGCAAAATGAACCCCCTCATTTTATTCCTTTGCAAATTAAATGATGGCATCAGGTGTGCCATACTTTTGTCATAAGTAAGACTGTTAGCGCTCTAGTTGTTCTTTAAAACACTCTGGGACATTCTGTCATTGGGCTATACTTGGGCTACATCTCGGTGATATTTGTGCTACATTTGGGCTCTTTTGTCTCTGGTGGCCATCTTGGGAGACTTGTTATGAAGTTTCCTAATTTCCTCATTTACTACAGTCAGTTTCTTTACTTTGATTCAATGAAGAAGGCATTCAGATGTGTCACACATTTGCCATAAATTCAGAATGTTAGCACTCTAGTTGCTCATTAGATCACTGTAGTAAAGCTACTTCTCACCAGGGAAGTCTGCTGCTGCTGGTATTGAAAGTGCATGTTTCAGTCTGCATGCCAGAATTCTTTAATGAAATAGAAGAGGATTTGAGAAGTCACTCAAAATGTGCCCTAATTTTTCTTTCTGCAGCACTAATCATACATTCTATGGCAAAATGAACCCCCTCATTTTGTTCCTTTGCAAATTAAATGTTTTAAGTGTTACCACTTTATTCCAATCAAGATGGCTTCAGGTGTGCCATATGTTTATCATAAGTAGGTGTGTTAGCGCTCTAGTTGTTCTTTGGAACACTCTGGGAAGCTGCAGTAGAACACAAAGGAATCAACTGACAGTCTCTGCCCTTGTTGGATGTACATGTTTTACTGAGAATGTCAGACTTCATTCTCACATGCCTAAGAAAGATAATGTGAATTTACAGAAAATATGCTCTCAGTTTAGCTTATAGATCACCTTCCAAACCTCTGTGGGAAAAGCATGTGAAAATAGTTTTCTCTCAAACATGATTCATGATATCCCAGCAGAAGGTTTTTTCACATGGTAAATTCACCTTAGAACATACCACGATTCCTAAAAAGAGTATGGTACCATCAACAAATGATTTATAATGTAACTAAAGTCTTAAAACGTTCTATTAACTGCAATGCTTTTTAATGAGGTGCTATCATGTATATTGGTCCCAAGATGGCTGCCAACACTTCTTGGATGAAGTGCTGACAGCCAATCAGATCTCATGATGAGATATGTGGTTAGGCTCTGCCCAGATATATATGTGATTTTACTTTTGATTTTCTCAGGAACTACTGAATGGATTTACACCATTTAAGCAAAAGGCACGACTCTGAACCAAGGTCTACCTTTCTGCCAAATTTGGTGTAATTCCGTTCAGCAGTTCGGGCTGTAGCTGCGTCAACAGGTCCTATGGGAAATTGCATGGGGAAAACGTGTTTTGGGACCCTCCTTTTTTCTCAGCCCCCGCTTGACGAATCACCCCGAAACTTTCAGGAAAGCAGCGGACCGGAGCGGGCCAAAAATTTTGTGAAAATTCGTCAACCGGCGCCAGACTTATTGGGAATAGAATGTTTCAGATTTCCTATGGAAAATAGGTCCTAACTATAACTACCTAGGTAATGTATATATATATATATATATATATATATTACCTACTGGCGATAGCCAGTAGGTAGTTATAGTTAGGACCACGTTTCCATAGGAAAACCTCAACATTCTATTTTGAATAACTTTGGCGCCGGTCGACGAATCCTCGCGAATTTCTCAAAATAGGTGGGGCGCTACGCTCCGCTCCTACCCTGAAAGTCTCGGGGGGATTCGTCAAGCGGGGGCTGAGATAAAAGGGGGGTCCCAAAACGCGTTTTTCCCATGCATTTTTCCATAGGACCTTTAGAACGAGCTACAGCCCGAATGGCTGAACAGAATTACTCAAAATTTGGCAGAGAGGTAGTCCCTAGGTCAAGGAAGTGCCTTTTGTAGGTTTGGTGTAAATCTGTTCAGTAGATTCTGAGAAAATAGCCTTTAAATCAATATATATATCTGAGCCAGCTTACGGTACGCTTACCGTACGCTTACGGTAAGCGTACGGTGGCGTGCGCGAGCGCGATTCTGATTGGCTCTTAGATCTTAGTAAACATTCGAATCGGCCGAAACCAGGAAGCGGCGGCCGCCATTTTGTCTCTCGCACTGAGAGAGATTTTTAAAATCGGAAGCCCAAAAACATGTAAAGGGGCTGTTTTGACAACTCCCTCCCACATAGTCATGTTGAGGGAGTCCCCAAACATCCCCCAAGTGCAAAAACGGTTTTATTTTTTTTTCGGCAATTTCGCGGGGTACGCTTACCGTACGCTTACGGTAAGCGTACGGTAAAAAAAAAAAAAAAAAAAAAACACTATCCACACTTACCCCACCCCCTGTGCTTTTGGTGGCCGAAGGCCACCAAATGTGCTGGGCTTATTACAATGGAAAAAAACACTATCCACACTTACCCCACCCCCTGTGCTTTTGGTGGCCGTAGGCCACCAAATGTACAGGGCTTATTATAAGGGAAAAAAACTTAGCATTTAAAAAACCGTACTAATTCACTGAAAAAACCATAGGTTTCACACACGTTATAGTTAGGAATTAGCATTTAAAAAACCTTGCAAATTCACTGAAAAAACCATAGGTTTCACACATGTTATAGTTAGTGGAAATTTTACTGATAAAAAACCAATGAAATTGCCCCGTTATAGTTAGCGCAGGCAACTATAACTCACGCGACCGCAATCCTCTGCTGATGACATATGTGTCTTTATGAAAAAAAAATATTTGTAATATATGTATAGCTAAAAATGTATGGAAGAAGACATGGGCAAATAAGTGTCTAAATACAGTATTAGCATCAGCAGAGGATTGCGGTCGCGTGAGTTATAGTTGCCTGCGCTAACTATAACGGGGCAATTTCATTGGTTTTTTATCAGTAAAATTTCCACTAACTATAACATGTGTGAAACCTATGGTTTTTTCAGTGAATATATATATATATGCAACCACAATCCTTGGATAGGAAGTTGTGTAAAAACACAACCAGGAACGGACCACCACGCAGGTAAGTAGTTTCAAAGTGCAGGTTTATTCCTCCCTCACAACAACATGACGCGTTTCGCCCGGATTCAACCGGGCTTGATCACTAGGCCTGGGCAAAAATTTCGTTCCGTTCGCGGAAATTGCGATAATTTGACATTTTTGCGTTCCGCGGAGAGCGCGAAAATGTCAAAAATTCCGGTTTCCGCAGCTTGGCGATAATTTGTTTCTTGCTCGCGCTGTAAAATGATACATTCTCGCGCGCGCGCGATCGCCTTACCTGAATCCCTGCGTTCGCCGACAAGTTTTCTTGATCCGGTCGCGTTCTCCATGAGATGTTGTATTGTTTTTAGCCATTTGCGCTGTCTCGCGACAGTTCGCGCCCGCAGTGACGTCATGCGTCGCGCGATCACGTCTTTCTTCTCGCGATCATGCACCGCGAGAACAACTCAAAACAAGATGGCCGCGCCCGCAAGCAACCACATGGGTAAGTTGGCGACCCGCAACCATGCAGAAAATCTCGCGAACATGCCGGAAAAAAACTTCCGCATCTTTGCGATATTTCTGCTTGTTTGCGATAATTTTAAACATTCTCGCGATAATTTGCGAAGGTTAATTCCGCAAATTCCGCCCACCCCTATTGATCACATGACGTGTCAAGACCAATTAGTGCAATAAATACATTTTTTGAGTAAAGCAAACTCCTCCTACAGCAATCACGGAACTAGAAAACAGACTCCCGATGGGAACATCAATGAGTACAAATCATTTTCAGTGAAATCTTGTATCATATAACATGATGAATAATGCCATACATGCATATTTAAAAAATAAATAAATAAATATGTAAGATCACATGACAATGTCAAAACGTTATTCAGTGAATAACCATAAAGTTAATTGACACTGTCTTTCTTAAGTTGTAAACTTGATAAAGTTTTGAGTGCAGGGCAAGTGCCCAGTGACTATCTGGCATTATAAGTCTCAATGTTATCTGTAAAAATCATTGAATTACTTTAATCCTGAGGAGCAAGAGTAAGAAAGCTTTGTGCAAAATCGCATATTTCTCAGTGCAAAAACTTAGATAAATAATAGTTCGGGCTGTAGCTGCGTCAACAGGTCCTATGGGAAATTGCATGGGGAAAACGTGTTTTGGGACCCTCCTTTTTTCTCAGCCCCCGCTTGACGAATCACCCCGAAACTTTCAGGAAAGCAGCGGACCGGAGCGGGCCAAAAATTTTGTGAAGATTCGTCAACCGGCGCCAGACTTATTGGGAATAGAATGTTTCAGATTTCCTATGGAAAATAGGTCCTAACTATAACTACCTAAGTAATGTATATATATATATATATATATATATATATATATATATATATTTATGATCAGGTGATCAAGGCCGCTTGGACGGCCGAAACGCGTCTGGATATCGATTGGGAAATAAATTAATAAAACTGTTTGGCACTACAAGAGGTCTGCGCCCGTGATTCCCAAAAGGGAGACATATTGCGAGTTGCTTCAAATATATATATATGTATATATGTCCATCCAACTCCACAAGGGAGAGGCACATACACGGGGTAGGAATGAATAAGGCTTGTTTATTAAATTCAGGTCTCCCACGACCCCCGCAAAGAAAGAGAGACGCGTTTCGCCTATATGTGTATAGTTACTTATAGGGGTTTTCTGCCAGACTTCATCCGTTTGTCTGTGGTTGTGTCATTCAAATTTTTCCTCAACCCACTCAAGCATGCATCTAGGGGCAATGTGTTATCCCAATTCAGCCAATGGATGACTTTACTATGAGTTACAGCATGCTGTTTTTTCACAATGAAATGTACTAAGGTATTGAGCCTATTACAAACCAGCTAGGTTAGGCCTCCTTAAAATATGTATAAACAATGTACCCAAGCTGAGATTATTAGAAAACATTTTGCTAACAGGAAGAAGTCAATCAATTATTTTGCCTGTGCATTTATTCACAGTTATGTCCTCGTATTTTGTAAATATTTCATATAGACTTAAAAATATCTCATTTCAATTGTCAAGCACATTATTGCATTTGGATAACCATGAAAAATATCATCATTACAAACTTATAATACATTAAATCATGAATTACAAAATTGTGTTCTAAAAGTCCTTTTCACTTTATACCAGTCTTGTAATAACCGTTACACTAAGGTTATAAAATGCAAAACCCATCAAGTGTTCTCAAAAGTACTTTTTGCTTCAAAGCAGAGTGGTAATAACCATTAAGCAGAGGTGATCATGATTGTTTTTAATTTAAAAAAATGAGTCTCTTGATTAAAATGATCTTTTGGGGGCTGGAGGATCCCTTCCTGTAAAATAGACCTTCTAATTCTTTGTGCTTGCCTACTTTGGGGTTCTGGTTCATGTTTAGTACCCCCAAGTGTATTTGTTAACGTGTTTTGAATCCTTTATCACATTTAGGTTCTCCTCAGGACTTGGACTGGTTAAATTCTTAGAAAAAAATGATTGCTTTTAGTGCACTATTTTCTGTTATAAACTATTCCTAAAGATTTACCTCCACTTATTTTATTCATCTTGTTACTAGGCCTGGGCAGTAAATTCCGATCCGCTCGTGGAATTTGCAGAATTTGGGTAATTTTGCGTTCCGCGGAGAACACAGAATTGCCCACAATTCCGCAATCCGCTGCTTCATGGAATTTTGGGCTTGTTCGCGCTTTCAAAATGCGTGTTCGCGAGATATTTCTCCCCGAGCACGCAAACAGCGTTCGCTAACAGGAAAAAAGCATCGCGAATGGGTGAAACAAGCAATTTCACGTGTTCGCGAAACTTTTGCGTGCTCGCGGAGATTTTTTACCGTTTTGTGGAGCTTTGCGAAGCGCGACTACGCTAATTCCGCCCACCCCTACGTTGTTACCTTAATTTACACTACTACCTTAAGGGTCCAACAGGCACATGCATCATCATAGGGTTTTGCGATTCCTTAATAGCGATTATTAAGGAATCGCAATTAAGGAATAGCAAAACCCTATGCATGTAGGAATCGCTAAAGAAATAGCGATTCCCACAAATTCCTTAATTGCGACTAGCAAATTGCGAGTCGCAATTAAGGAATGTCTTCCCATTCATTCCTATGGGCCTCCAGGCCCATAGGAATGAATTAGAGATTGCGGGAGCAATTTGCGAGTACCAGTAGGTACTCGCAAATTGCTCCCGCAATTTCGATGGTGCAAGGGTGTCAAAATGACACCCTATTGCACCCATGTATGTTCACTCTGCACAAATGTTGCATACACACATGCTCTAAGGGCATGTGTGTGGGCAACATGAAACTTAGAAAAATGCAAATAAGTGCATTTTTCTAAGTTTTCGCAAATTACCATGAGGTCCAGCCTCATGGTAATTTGCTCATGCTAATAGCGAAATCGCTATTTTTTAAACTGTAATGCATTGCATTTAAGGAATCTCAATTAGGGATTCCTTAAATGCAATCGCTATTTAAGGAATCCCAATTTTGAGATTCCTTAAATAGCGATTTTTGCATTTGGGATGATGCATCCCAAATGCAAAAATACTGGTCGCAAAGGGGCAGATTCTGAGAATCTGCCCGTTTGCGACCGGTTTTGTGCTTGATGCATGTGCCTGTAAGAATGTATTTTGTGATAAGAAAATAACATTAAATGCTACAGGATACCACCAGCAGTAGCCAGCAGCCACTCACTTTCTCTTAGTTTGTTATTCATGTGCCTTTGCAGGAGGATTTGTGCCCCAAATTACTCTTAATTAGTCATGCTAGTGTAATCAAATACATTTGTCAATGTTGCATCACAAGAGCAATGCAAGATTACTGAGATTACTCCTGTCACTCTGGCATCATAAACATTTTGCTCAAGCCTCATAGGCTCCTAATTCGTTTGGTTGTTCGAGGGGGTGGTTTCTCTGTGAAAGGGATGGGCACAGGGCAAAAACCATGTGCAGCAGATACTTGCCCTCCTCCATTGTGTGGTTAGTTGCACACAAAAGGTCGACTGCCCATGAAGGATTTGGTACCGGGTGAAGGTTGTGTGTAGTAGAACCTTGGTCATCTGATGGACCGAATGGAGCTAGGGTGCCTGCTTGGAGTGACATTTTCATGAACAGTTGTGTACAGGCCTTAGCCACCTAATGGGGTTAGGGTGTCTAGAGGTAGTGAGCTCTCCCAGGAAAGCTTCTGCAGAGGGTGAACACTGGTACAACAGGAACTTGCCCACCCATTTGTGCTTGATTGCTCATGAGAGGTTGTAACATTCAAAAGATTCGGTACAAGGTGAAGGCTGTGTGTAGTCAGGCCTTAGCCACCTAAGGTGACCTTTGGTGTCTGTAAGGAGTGCAATGCAATAACAAAAAGTATCCTCTCCAGAATGAACTAGAATATAAAGTATAGGCACTGTTCTCAATCAGAGGAGTAATGGTATGCTTCTACCACTACCACTGGACAGGATACTTTTTGTTATTGGATATCACTTGCGAGGACTTATCCTTTTCCACTTCCCGTGTGTGGAAGCCCCTCTCTACCCTTCAGGCCTCATGGCTAATGTTGTAATGTTGTACACATGTCTGTAGGGAGTGGGCACAACATTTAAAAGAGATTAACCAATCTACAATAGCAAGCAAAATTGCTGTACTATGTTGCATGAACTGGGGAGATCACATCTGCAACGTATCTACAAAGAAGTGGTACAGTTCTGCTCTTTGCCTATGCTGGTGTATTTCTGAAACCATGCGCCAACACAGGCACCCTTGCAGCATAGTGGAACAGCATCTATGTTGCTGTCAGCATAGTGGTTATGCAAGAAGGGGTCCTTTCCGGCACAAATATATGCAAACGTTTTAAGGCATTTTACTCTTTGTATTTATGCTGTAGAATGCAGCACACATGCAGTGAGGAAATAATTATGAGAAAACAAAAACCTTTAGTTACAAACCTATGCAAATCATGAATTTTGAAAATTTCTAGGATAATCTTTCCATCTTCAACAAGTGGCCTGAGAGCCCCTGTCCTGCTATTGGTATGTATCGCAGAGTGACTTTGTAGGGCATATCTGTTTCACTCCCCTTGCCGCTTTGGCTCCTGTAAGACATTTCGTAGTCTTGGCACTGATTCCATTTATACTGAGGGGGAGGCAAAGGCAGTCCCCATGTACCTGGATTATGTTATTTCCACCCTGTAACCCATTCAGTGGGACTGCCCAGCTTTCCTAACAGGTTGCTCATAAGTGGCGAGCTGTGCATCCCCCCCAGTGACCACAAATAACCTCCTTTTCTTCCAACTTCCCACCCCTTGAGTGGAATTTTCTCATTCAAGCATTAATACATTGTTGCTTAATATTGTGCATGAGTCAAAGAGTTTAGTGTTAATTCATATTCTAACATTATTGCCCATTTGTATGTCCAGCCATTTACCCATGTAACTAACTTGGGCTTGCACATGACTTTAAGAATTGGACTTTTGGCATGTGATATAACGGGATACATGTTTTTGATTGTGTTACCATTGTTTGTACAGCTCATCACCATTTGCACTTTCCTGCCCTGTCATATTCATTTGGCATTTGTATTCATTTATACATTTGATAGGTGCCATTCTTTTTTATTTGACATTGGGAAGGGAAGTTGTCAAGCAAGAACTGATTTGCAGGGTTCCAAGTGTGTGTAATGAAGCACATCTAACTCATGCATTCATACTGCACTGAGGACCTTTTCTAATGAGTGGTGTGAAGCTGTCAGCTGGAGATATCTCCAACTGATTAGATATTTTTGCTATGATTCCTTGCAAGCCTTGTTAGGGTGTGACAATAAAGTAAAGTTCGATTGAAGTTTATGAGAGAAGTGTGGTTTCACACTAGGGTTAAGCGGAATGAAAGTATTGCAGGAATTTGGCAACCTCCTGCTACTTTTGCAAAGCAAAGTTCTGGCCAAACTCCGCCAATCGCTGTGTGGCAGAATTGTTTCCTGCAAGGCTCCAAAAGTGCAAGCGAAAGCTGTCGTCCCCCACTGCCACTTGAATAGATTTTGCACTTGATTGACAGCAAAATCAACTCAAATGGCCGCACACTCATGCCCACCACATAGTGCCGTTCGCACATTTTTTTCAGTGCTGCTTAAGCTACTGGTGCTAAATTGCAGCGCGAGCACTGTAACATGCATATTTTCTACCTGTTAACAGACACGGCAGAATTTCCCAGAGTTTATATGCAGCTCTGTAAAATTACACAGAGTGAAATACCCCGAGTTCCGCCCACCCCTATTTCACAAGTGACCTACTCGCTTATGGATCCTAAGCTGGCTTGCAGTTGAGCCTTAGCACAAATAAATAAAGAGGAAAATAGGTACTGGAAGTTAAATAGATAAATTGAACATGTTTAGCACTGCATTGTATTTTAGCGTTACATTTCCTAACATATCCTCATAATATTGTAATTGCATTACTTCTAATGAGGCATTAAAGCTTTTTACAGTGAGTAGCATGATACTCCACGACCCAAGGTTATTGGTTAATATAGTGGGTATTGCGATTAGTAATGTGCTCTTAAGAAAAATTGCATGCTTTTACTCCAGTTACTTTGTGATGTATTATATTAATATCAATTAGGAGTGATACTTAGTTTGTCTGTGTGGTTTCTAGTGAATGGTTGGTGAGATAGATAGGCTGGTAGAGATTAGGCAATGTTAGTTTACAGGCATATGGTCTTGCGTAGATCTAAGCAGAACTTGTGGAGTTTCACGCCACTGAATTCCACAGAGTTAAATGAAAACTCAGAAGGATTCAGCGGATTTCCGTGAATGGGCAAAATTAGGCACGTTGCGCTGCTCGCGTTGATTTTCAGCACAGGGTGCTAATGCTCCACTGAAAAATCAGCATGAATGGTACAACACTGTGCGCCAGAGGGCGCTGCTTCTAGGGTTGATTTTGCTGCTGCTCAAGCTGATTTTTGGTCCGAGCGACTGCTTTCTGACCGTGAACGGTCGACACCGCCAGTGACTGCCCACCTTGGGGAAATCTCACCGTGGTGCCCGCATAGTGACCAAAAATCGTGCTAGGGACACTAAATCTCGCCATTGGCATGCCACATACTAGAAAAATCTTCGTAATGAGACGGTTGGCAGAATTTGCCCGGAACTCCATGTTACATGCATAAAAATGAGTGGCCAAAACTCTGCGAACACTGTCGGAGGAGCGGAATTTATCGCCCACCCCTACTTTTAAAGAGAAGGGGCTGTGATCTATGAAATGAGGTATCAGGTAATTTTGGAATTACAGTAAGAAGGATTAAATCAGCAATGAGACTGAGAGAAGGCTATACTCAGAAATAGAAGGCATGCAGAGGATGGAAAGTAGGAAGAACGTCACTGAAAATAGAAAAGAGAGGAATCAAGCAGAAGTATATCAAGATCAACTTTTCATGCAGGATTTGGGAGTATAGCAGCGGAAGTCAGCGGAAGAGATAGCAAGCAGTCAGAGGATGGAAGCTGTAGAAAGAAGGATGTGAACTGCAGAAAGAAGGATGCAAGCTGTCGAAAGAAACAACATTATACATAGTGCTCCAAATCCCGGGCATGCAAATTAAACATGTGATTCTGAGTGTACACATCATTTAAACATGAAAATCCCTAGCCTGTTGTGTGCAAACATAGCCCTTTTAAACACAGTCTGGAGTATCCCAACCTTGGTACATAGTCTGTAGGCTGCAAAAAGGGATTTAGGTGCACATGCATCAAAATAGACAATAGCGAATCTTTAATTGCGATTTTTAAAGAATCGCAATTAAAGAATCGGTATTGCCTATGCATGTAGGAATTGTAAATAAAATTGCGATTCCTACACATTCCTTAATTGCTACTCGCAAATTCTGAGTTGCAATTATGGAATGACTCCCATTCATTCCTATGGGCCTATAGGCCCATAGGAATTAATGGGAATTGCATGCGCAATTTGCGAGTACCCAATAGGTACTGGCAAATTTTGCATGCAATTTCAAGGGTGCCAAAAAGACACCCTGTTGCATCCATGAAATTACAATTTATCCACATGTTGCGCACACACATGCCCCAAGGGCACTTTAGTGCATTTTTTAAAGAAATTGCAAATCATCACCTTTAGATTGACGGTAATTTGCGATTCCTATTTGCGAAATCGCACATTATTTAAGGTTAATGCATTGCATTTAAGGAATTTTGCGAATACTTAAATTGCGATTTTTGGCATTTGGGATGATGCATCCCAAATGCAAAAATACTGGTCGCAAAGGGGCAGATTCTGAAAATCTGCCCGTTTGCGACCGGTTTTTTTGTTGATGCATGAGGCCCTTAGGTGCACATGCATCAAAATAGACAATAGCGATTCTTTAATTGCAATTTTTAAAGAATCGCAATTAAAAGAATCGCTATTACCTATGCATGTAGGATTTGCAAATAAATTGCGATTCCTACACATTCCTTAGTTGCGATTTACAAATTGCGAGCTGCAATTAAGGAATTGATTCCAATTCATTCCTGTGGGCCTAGAGGCCCATAGGAATGAATGGGAACTGCATACACAATTTGCAAGTACCCAATGGGTACTCGCAAATTCCACATGCAATTTCAAGGGTGCAAGAGTGCCAAAAGGACACCCTGTTCCCCCCTTGAAATTACAATTTATCCACATGTTGCGCACACACATGCCTCAAGGGCATGTGTGTGTGTAAAATGGGACTTTAAAAAATTTAGCATTTTTCAAAGAAATCGCAAATTACCATCAACTTTAGATTGACAGTAATTTGCGATTCCTATTTGCAAAATCACAAATTTTTTAAGGTTAATGCATTGCATTGAAGGAATCGCAATTAGCGATTCCTTAAATGCAATCGCAGTTTAAGTAATCGCAAATTTTGTGATTCCTTAAATTGCGCTTTTTGCATTTGGTATGATGCATCCCAAATGCAAAAATACCGGTCGCAAAGGGGCAGATTCTGAGATTCTGCGCACTTGCAACCTTTTTTTTTGTTGATGCTTGGGGCCCTTAGTGCAGAGAAAAAGAAGATCTTGTTTAGACGTCTTCTTTCACTATTTTATAATTAAAGGGTTTTGCCTCACTAACTGAAAATAAGTTACTTGGCATTGGCTAAGAGTGCTTACCAAATGCACAGTCAGATTTCTACTGAATTTTGTAACCTAATCCTATCTAAGTGTAAGTTGTGCTTTTTTGTGTATGTGGCTGTCGTTGAATAAATGTGGTACTTATAAGTGAAACAGAGTGATGAAGGCCTGAGGGTTCCGTTCTGGATGTCATGAACCTGTTCCTATGCACAAGGTGGGGTAGATGTTGTATTTACAGATAGTGGAAGTGTATTACAAGAGATGCAGAAGGGAGGAGACCCAGACATTGAAGTGAGGACAAAAGAGACAAGGCTACTATAGAAATTAGATTTAACCACTGTGATTTTACACTGGACAATACATTTTTGCTGTTATCCCACTCAAATTGCCACAGTAGTAGCACTTTAACCTTCACTTTCTTGTGTCAGTCAACCGGTTCAAATCATCTTTTGCCTAGATTTTGTAAATGTAATTTGGGCCAGCATCCTGCTATCCTTGCTCACACTGATCAGAGCTTCACCACATTTTCTGATCCTACAGGAACTCCCTTGGGCTCACTTGGAAAACAGACACACCCCTCAATCAATCAACTTTATTCAATTTTTATAAAAAATAATCAGAAAGGCATAAAAAGACAAATAAGAGTGCATTAAAAATCCAATTTAAAAGATTACAAATGCCATACATAAATAATTAATACCATTATATAAACAATTTTAAATCATTAAAGTACTTTGATGTATTGCAGACTTTAAAAAAGCTTTCTATGAAATAGCAAACAACTGGGTTAGACAACATTCGTAAGAAATAAAGAGATGGTTTACATTGATGGAATCTGTACAGTTTAAGAACGGGTAGTAAAAAAGCTCTTTAAAAAGTTTGCAATATTTTCAAAAAAGATAAACTGAATTAATCTCTGAGTGGCTGTTTCTTCACAAGGGCGTATTAATACAGACAGTACATCGAAACTTGACAGACTTGCTTAAAAGGCCATCCACGTGAACAATCCCATTATTAGGACAACTTGCTATGCATCTCCAGTGATCAACAGAGACTGAAATGTAAAGACTCATGGTGACAAGAAACCGTAAAATTCACAACATCCCAAGCTTTTGAGTCATTCATTGTATGAGATACTACCTCTGGTACTCTTCATGCGAGCAATTAAAAACTCTTTTTTATATAAGTACTTAAACTAGGTCTCGCCAATGCAACTGCTCCCTCAACACCTCTTATCACCCCTCAACTGGTCACATTAAACAATTCCTTCCCCTAACAGCAATCATCTCTTCTGCACTATGCGTCTTCTAATTAGAACACCAATTTACGCAGTCTTTTTTTTTAAATTAATTTTTATTTTTTCAAGCAAGATTGTTCAACATACAAGAATCATAAATTTCAAAAACATAACATTACCAAAGTAATAACAGTATAAAACATAAAGCACAAATAAACCACCGGTTGCGACGGGTGGAGCAAGCACCAACAGAATACATTAAAAATTAAATGAGAAGAGTAGAGGATTTTCAGTATTATTCAAGATTTGAATTTAAAAAGAACAGCTGAATTAATCCACATTTTTTCAAACTTTCCCAAGGAAGGATGACCTCTAGTTTTTGCTAGAGCTAGATCAGAATCGTGAATCAGTTGGATGAGGACATACCATTCAACCGCTTTTGATGTGGCCAAGGAAACTCAAGATATTGTAAAGCAAAGCCGGGCACAAACTAACATTATAGTAGCGAAACACTGCAGCTCACCCTTGTAGTCCGACTTAACGCTCAACATTATCTCCTTAGCAGATAGTGAGACTCGATGGCACAGACTGTCTGGCATAAACGTAGTTACCCCATCCCAGTATTCTTGTAAGGCATGGCATAATACAAACATATGCCCAATGTTTGCAGCTGGAAAATTACATTTAGGACATTTAGTATTATTTAAGGTGGAATTCACTCCCCATCAAGAGATTGTATCCAGGTTATTATATTGAACACAACTTGTCCTAAGTTGTTGCAATTTTAAATTAGTAGTGTACAGATCGATCAAGTATGTCTAATGCACTCTGAATCGAAGGATATCAGATGCCAGAGACCAACTACATTTATGAGCTAACAAGGCAGTATCATCCAAAACATATTGACCAAAGCCTTGGTACAACATGCTGCTCGAGGATTTCCCAGTGTATTTATACTATTACAACGTCTGTTCTTGGCTTTCTCTATGAAATGGGTATTTACATCTTGACAATAATTAGTCCCAATTTTGCAAATACTTACAAACAAACGTGACAAGGGAGTTCATAACTATCTTGCAATCCTGAAAAGGATAAAAAAGCATTCAAGTCGTAGAGTTATCCCAGTGTTAAAACCCCATGCCGTGTCCAAACCCTAAACAGGGGATCATGAAAGACAGGTGGAAAAGCGAGATTGTTCCAAAGTGGTGTATCTTTGTTCAAAAAAGCTATTGAGTATTTAGCTCAAATCACCCGCCAAATATAAATGATATCAGTTATTTTCCTAAAGCAAAGCAAGGCCTCTTGGAATAATTGGGGTCCCGGTCTGTAAAAAAAGAGCCTAAACTCAGATCCAAGAGCTAGATGGTAATCAGAAGATGATGGATCCGGATCATCTGGGATTAATAAACTGCAGATGACCGCTGAAGGCAGGCCAAAAATAAAACATAAAATCTGGGAATTGAAGCCTTCCTTTCTTATACGGGAGCTTCATAAAACGAATGGCACATCTTGCACACCTATAACCCCATAGGAAACTTCCAATGGCACCCTCCAGATGCTTAAAAAAAGATTCAGGGACTCTTAAAGGAATTGCAAAGAATAAGTAAAGAACTTTTGGGAGGATATTCATTTTAATAATATTAATATGCCCTATAAAAGTAAGTGGGAGCTTATTGTAGGATTTAATCTTAGAAATGACTGATGTTAACAAAGGTTCGTAGTTCAATTTAATATTATTCATGACCACTGGAGAAAGTTCAACTCCAAGATAGACTGCTGTTTTGGTTACCCCAGGTATGAGAGAATCTGGTGTAAAGTTTAACAGGGTTTGAGTTTTGGCTGAATTAAGCTTGTACCCCGAGAACCTGCCAAATCTAGCAATTTCATCAGAAACCTGCCGGAAAGCAGCAAACGGATTTGTGCAACAAACTGCAAAATGGTCCGCTTAGGCAGTCAGTCTGAGTTGTTGGCCTCCGAACAGCAGGGCTGAATACTTTTATTAATAAAAAACGTTTGTTGGTATGGTTTCATATACAGAGGAAACAGGAGGGGTGAAAGTGGTGTCCCTGTCGTGCCTCACAGTTAATTGGAAATATGTTTGAGTATTTCCTGACGTGGGCCACCTTGACTTGCACAGTCTTATATAGGGCCTGAGTCAGTTTGATAAATCCCTCACCAAAGCCAAATGATCCCATAGTGGCTCCCATACACTCCCATGATACCCAATCAAAGGCCTTTTTGGCATCCAGTAGGATCATGCATATGTTGATATTGGACTTACCGGCAACAGCAAAGGCTACTATTGCTGTAGTAATGTGGGCAGTAATATCTCTGCCTGGGATAAATCTGTGTTGCAGCTGTGACACCAATGTTGAGAGTATAGGGACAAGATGCATGGCCAAGATTTTTGCAAACCATTTTGCATCTGATTTAATCAGAGATACGGGCTGATAATACCCCATATCTTCTGCAGATTTGCCTTTCTTTAAAAATACCACAATATTGGGAGCATTCCGAGAATTTGGAACAGCGCCTCCTCTATGAATATGTTGAATTACTTTTAGGAATTCTGGAGTTATTATATCTTGAAATAACTTAGAAAATTCTAAGGGTATGGCATCCTTGCCTGCCGCTTTGGCTGTGGAGAGGTCCACTGAAGCACCCTCTCTCTCAACAGTGCCATAGAGAATCCCACAACCCAGCTTGACCAATTATATGCGGTTGAGTATATAACTCCTTGTAAAACTGGGAAAACTGCTCCAGAATAGAAATGGGATTAGTACGCACTAAGCCATCCATGCCCTTAATTGAATGAATCATACTTTTAGACTGTCGATCCAAAATCTGATTTGCTAGGGCTCAGCCTACCCTTTCCTTGTACTCTTATTGAAGAGGTCTATATTTCATGTATCAAGCAGCTATTTGGGGGCATATCATCAAGGTGGCGCTATAAAATTAGTGCCTCTTTTGCGTCCGTTTTTGGCCGAAAAGCGGCGATAATTTTATCGCTTTATCAGCAAGGTCACGCTATCGCTTGAATCCTTGCCTTAGCGCCCTTCCCCTTAACGCTCAGCTTTGCATCTCTAATGAGATGCAAAGTGGGAGTTCCTTCCCAAAAGAACATGAGAAATGTCACTAACTGACATTTTTCCTATTATCTAGCCTCATGCTAACCTGCAGAGCAATAAGAAAAGTAGCGTCAACCGTCGTTATCGCTACTTTCCTTACGCCTGCTTTTCATCTGACTTAGCCATGATATCCAATGGAAGGTGGATTTCAAGGTTGAGTCTGCCCTGCCCTATCAACAAGCTATCACCAAATGTTGTGCGATTATAGCTGGATTTCCAGCGATACTCGCACATTTGGCAGCTTGCACCTGGAATTTTATCACTGTTGAGATAAGCGTTGCTGATAGCACGCTATCTCAGTGCTAAAATTCAGCATTAGCCGGCAATGATTATCCTCAAGCTAAGCGCGCTGAGCGATAATTATCGCCAGCCCTTGCTGATATGCCCTTTGGTCTTTTAACCTACAGCCCAGAAGGGAACATTTTTCTAGTAATTGAGGATAGATGGTATGTTCTTCTGCATCTTCATGGGAGATTTTCAAAGCATGTAGAAGTTCAAATTGAAGAGTAGCTTGGCCCAAAAGACGGGCCTCTTCCAAAGCCACCTTCTTTTGCCTGACCACATGCTGTAGTGTCACACCACGGACACAAGCCTACATCATACCCCAAATTACTGTAGGTAATGCTGTGCCATCATTAGCCAGAAAAAACGTCCTGAGTAGCCCTAAAATATATCCCTTATTGTCATCGTTGCACAATAAATGACGAGGAAATGTAAACTTGGGGCGGTTTTCCCTAGTTTCAGATGGGGCAAATGTAAACAGAAGTGGATTATATAATCAGAGGGAATTCTAGGACATACATCTATTTTCGCACGCTCCACCAGGGACCTCCAAGCAAAGACCATATCTTTCCTATAGCACTGCTTGTGTGGACATGAAGAAAAAGTTTACCCAGGCTCAGTGGGGTCTAGAATCTGCCAAACATCAGCATTCCTGTGTAACTGGATCAAGCCTTTGATTGATGCCCGGGTTCTAGGCTTACAATGGGTCATGGTACAATTAGTAGAATCTATGCCATAATTAAGCACACAATTGAAATCTCCCATTATGATCACTTCTCCACCCCAATCCAGTAATACCAAAGATAACATATCTAATACTTCTGGGTTATCAGTATTTTCAATTGCGTTGTTTACACCATGAACAATGTCCCCAATTTGCAGTCCGAAGGGTTTGATGAGACTTTAACGTATTTTTTCAAATCTTTCAAAAAACTTTAGAATTTTTCTTTAGAAATCTTCTTTTTATTGAATTGGTATCACAGTGTTATGTCACACTTGTAAGTTAATCTTCCATAGCTCCTCTTCAAGAGGGAATTTCTCCATAAATCACTTGTCATGGAAACATTCTTAATTCATTTAAAATACATTCCCGATGCATTTCGGGACAAAGCCCTTCTTCAGGGGTATCGTTCGACGTAACACAGTTGGTGTATTCGGGTAACAAGTTCAATTAAATGCAGAGTGTTTTTCCACAGTTCTAAATGTCTTTCGAGGTCGCTGTAATTAGTACGACGATGTTAACCATCCCCAGTATCTCAATAGTTTAACAAAAAAGAAAACGGCGGGTCAGGAAGTTGAGTTTACAAATACGCCCTCAGGTCACAGGGAGATACCTACCTGCACCCTACCAAAGCATCAATAGTATAATTGTGATCACAATTCAAGAACTTCAGTGTGCCACACAGCCATTGACCTTTTCGTTATCAGTATTTCGCTATAAACCAAACAGATAACAAACTTCGTCAGTTCAATATGAATTGTACAAGTACCTAAGAACCTTTTGGATCAGCAGCGGTTCTGAGAAATTGGCAGTGAACATTTTTTGCTGAGAGTATCGCAACTCCTTGAATTGTGTCATATCCCAGTTGTTTTAATAAAGTCGATCTTTATATGCCAAGTGTGTCTCAGTCAAAGTTACCAATTGAGGATTATAAAGCCATATCTCTTCTCAAACAAGTTGTCTTTTATTCCGTGCATTAATCCCTGAGACATTCCAACACATACTCACCATAAGTCTTAAGTAACTTACTTACAAACCTACTCCCTTTATGTGTAAGACTATGGTTCCTCCATTAGGAAAAAAGTAGAATATGATCCCCAAGTACAATTTGGACGTTCTGGCTTTTTTTCCATCCACCAATACACAAAGTTCTCTGCATAGTATTTTCCAAGCATGACCACCCCCTCTAATCTACACCCATTAAACAGACCCCCGTGGTCAGGGAACAGAATCAACCCCACACTGGGCTGCAGGGAAATACTGCACTGACGGAGCACCATCTATCCTTGCCCCTCTTATACCTCCAAACCAATATAAAATGAGAAATGCACTCTTTACTAAACAAACAAATAAACAGAAAGACAATCAGAAAGCACCTTATTGCTGCTGTTAAGTGATGCATAATGAGGCCATAGGCAAAGAATGAGCCTACATCAACAGATCAGCAGCTGTTATTATGCAAATAGAGAAAAAGACAGTAGAGAAGATAAAATATCAGGGGGAGTAAGAAGAAGGAAAGCAAACAACGAGAGAGAAAAGAAAAAAAAAATAGCACATCCTGACACTAAAGCTCTATTTAGAATTAATAGGTGCAGAAGTCCCTTTCAAATGACTCAAAGCATGTATTGCTTCTGTCTCTGAGTAACACATCAGACTACGTCTATCCTTTATAATCATGAGACAGGCTGGCTCTTGCAGAAAGACTTGAATCCCGGTGGCCTTGAGAGGGTCTATGAGTTGACACAACTTTCATACCTGATCCATTGCTGGTTTGGAAAGATCTGACCAGGTAATAATAGACATCTTATCAAACACAACTGGTACAGCTGGACATGATTTAAGAGAGATCATTTGCCTAAGAAGAAAGTTTCCAATATATATTAGGATTGGGTGAGACTGTAATGGTCTAGTATTGGGGACATTACAATTAAGGGGGAGAATTTGGGCAAGTTGGATTTGTGAATCCCAATCCAAGTCACTCAGATCAGGAAATACTTTTTCAAACAGCTTGACCATATATTGCCCTGGCCCTCCTTACCCTCTGGAATTCCAAATATCAACAAATTATTTCTCCCCTGACAATTCTCTATATCTTTTACCTTAGTCTAGAGATATTCCAGCTAGCTTCACTCCTGATAGCTTTAACTGTTGCCAATCCCACCTCCTCTACCTGAGCAACTCTTTCTTGAAGTTTAATAATTCCTGCAGTGAGGCTAGTAATCTGACTGGAAACTTCACAAAGTGATTGCTGTATTTTCAAAGTATCCACCCTGGTCTGAGCGTAGTGTGCTCCGGCCTCTGAGTGCTGGGCCTACAGAAATTGCTAGATTGTTACCAATGATGGCTCCTGGGAATCAGTTTGTGAGTTACTCAGAGAGGGAGAGTGATCAGATAATGTATCAGAGGATATATTGGAGGTAAATACAGGATCAGGAGTAAAGGACTTTGAGGGGGAGTGCTGATCAGAGAGCTGCTTATCCTCACCTGCCCCCAGGAGGGCAGCAGATAAGCGTTAAATGAGAGCTTTGACCTCAAACTTTTGATGTGACCTACTTTCTTAGCAGGCTACTTTTAGCCTCCGGGTTATTAGTTTTACCACTCTTGCTTACCCACCGTTGTTTTGCAATGTTGTAAGTCTGAGTCTGTTGTGGCAACTTCTGCCTTGCAGTACTTTGATTTAACTGCACATGCTGCTCATCACCCCCCTGATTGTTCACAGAGGTATCGCTTGATATAGTGCCATTCGTATGCTGGCCAGAAACATGGTGAGCCAGGCATCCAGTAAGGAGGTCTGTACTGCTCCCGGACCTTAGTACTGCGTTGGAGCAGCTGGTCGGCTGCCCTGCCACACCTGGTTTATCTACCACTGTATACTCAGCAGATTCAATTATCATTTCTGCCCTACTGTCTGGCCTCCTACAGTATGTAAAGTGATAGTGACATTTGTTGTATCCTGCACTTCTATCTGAAGAAATTGATTCCCTGAAGACTTCAGAAGAGGCATACTGGGAGCGCAAAGTAGATAGCTCAGCTGGTCACTAGCAAGATGCTGCAAAGAGGACATATCCATATCCATATTAAAGTGAGACAGATTCACAAAGCGAAATCCACACTACCTAGTGCAGTTTGTGACACAGCCTTATTTTCCCTGACTAACCCTGCTGAATCTGGCAGCAGGATGTGAGCGTCACAGCTGGGCTCCTCTAGACAGCCCTATGAACCCAAGAAAATAACGCAATGAAAATCAATTAAAGAGGCCTCATTCTCTTCATTAATAAACTCTCGTGGCTATGCTTCAGTATGCATTAGAGCCCTTAACACAGCATCAAGAGGAGCAGCATAGGCAGTTTGGATTTTATGTAGTGGATCTCTTGCCGCTAAAACTTGCTCTACTGTCTTCAGAGTGCGGGTGCAGTGGTCCCTGAGTGTGAAGAACACTTGTATAAGGTAATTCATGACATCAATTGCAGGAACATTGTAAGATGAGTTACTGACTAGGGTGTTGCAGCAAGAGATGAAGTACTGTTGGAGCCAGAAGTGCTTCTGTGCTTCTACATGAATCTTCTCATATTAAGTGATGGGATTTACTTATTTTCTTAAATGTCTTTGCTTGTGGTTGATGAACAGTTCCATAATCTGATACAATCCGGGATAAACATATTTCCTGCACAAAGATTTCTACTTATGCAATTTTAAGCAATATATGATGTGACTCCTCTTATACCTTTTGTTACAGGTGCCATGATGTAGATTATATTGCTGTCCAGTAGCAAGTAAATTACTTCCCTCATTCACATTTATGTACCAGTAATTTAAGCCCACAAATTGTATTTTTATGGTTTGAGTTGGGAATACTGAAGACAGAACATAGAAGGGTCAAGACATTGTGACCAGAACATAGAGGGGGGAAAAAATCACAAGGTAATTTTGCATGGAATTGATATACCCAATCTTAAATATTTGCTTCTTGGTAATAAACATCTTCAAAGCATGTAGATTTGGAGCTCATAACAGCAAATCCATACTTATCTCTGTGCACTTATAGCTTCAATATTTTTTCGCTCAATACTCTAGCACAATACTGTGACCGTTCAATACTCTGCCCTTAATATTCCCTACTACATCGTTTGTTCACACAAAAACATTTTGGCACCAACAAGAACCAAGAATCAAGGAGCAGAAGACCAGATGGCAGAAGGTTAGCAAAATAGCAATGTTTTGAGGGCTTCTGTATAAGCAAGGTGGTTAGATTAGTGTTATGTTGGGGTTTGGGACATTCCAACTTGTGAAGTGAGGGAGGGGAAATACTTAAATGACACCGTCATGTAAGGTTAAGAATGGTTGTGGCCATGACGTGTACAGAGATGTAATAAAAGGCCCAGGGCCCGGACCTCGAGGGAGAAAACTAAAATGAGCTGTGTTGTCCATACAGTTATCCTGGTGCTCTGCACCTGTTACTTTGGCCGCGTGGCCTGACATAACAATTAGCAGGCTGTTTCTGAGTTTCAGACCCAGATAATGTAGGAAATGACCGCCTCCATGTAAAAGCCTAAACCTCTGAACAAGGTGCAGCAGTAGAGAACGAGATCAATAGCGTAAAGCTGACATGTTTATTTTGTCTTGAAGACAAGTATGATCAAGAACCTAAAAAATCCAAAGCATGATGCAAAGGATTTTAAACTTTACCCTCTGCTTAATGGATAGCCAAAGCAGCTTTCTCTTTAGAGGAGACGTGATCAATCCTGTTAAGGCCTAACATTTCCTGACAGCCAAGTTATTGATGTAATGAAGTTTCTTCATTGCAGTGTCCAACAGCCCAAGCTAAAGGTGGTTGCTTTAATCAAGTTGTAAATGAACACATGTGGAAGGTACTTTTGACACAAGGTTATTGGGTAGAAAAGCCCCAAAAACTTGAGCACTAAACCCACAATGTCCAATTTACTGAAGCAGTGATCTAATATTTACATTAAATAGCAAAGAAAGAACTTTGGGGTACTCCACAAGTGGCACATGCAATGCCAGTGTATAGAGGTGGTAGTGGCAAAGAATTGGCGTGATTGGTTAAAAAGAGGAAAATCATGCAGCTATTGTGCCAGAAATGCACAAGTCCTTTGGATCCAGGCTACATCTGAGCTTAAATGGTTATTCAAATAGCTGGATTGGAGGCCCCGAGAAACCTAACCTGTAAAGCTCACTGAAGTAGATCAAATGAATAACTCAGCACAACATGTTGATCACAAAGTCTCAGGTTTATTGGCAACAGTCAACCAGCCTCAGGCGGTGACTGCCAGAGATAGAAACCTCACTAGATAGACCTTCACACTACCTTCCACATTCCAAAGAGAAGGAATCTAGAATGTGGAATGTAGTGAGACAGGTACATCACCACAACATCTCCCCCAAAATACAGAGCTTTAAGAAAATACATAAATTAATGACATGACAGGTGCATCGATTATCGCTTAAGAACATATCCTCATATATATAGATACATCATGTATGAATTAAACTTCCTACATCACAATATCTCTATTGCTGTAACTTCTCGTACATCAAGATATCTAACTGGTTTAGACACAACAAGTTAATTTCTTCGTTCGGCTGGGTGATCAGCCTTAGTGAATGACCTATGCAGACTGGGCTTAAGGCTTCATTGTCCATCAACAGACTTGCCTGAGAATAAATACCTGTCAATTAATCTTCCAGCAGAAAAATCTTCCTCTCTCTCTCACAAATACCATTTCCCAGCCTCACTTTCACCACTGTACTTTGGTTTCACTACTCACGTTCTTATGTATAAACAGCATTTCTGGCCCAGCATGTACTCTGACTAGTGACCTATCTGACCCTGCCAGATCCCTTGTAAAAGTAGAAGGAGGTCAGTAAATGTGATCTCCTTGAAAACATAATTTAAAACTAAAAGAGGGTTAAAATGTACACATTGGAGGCTAAATTGGAGCAAAGGGAATTCCAAGATGGCTGCCAAAAAACAACCTCCAGTGCAGTGTTCTAGTGTTGTAAATCTGAAAGCAGAGATAGAATGTTCAGCGAGCTCTCCCTCAGAACCTTGCATTTCTCCTGAAATTCCTGAGGAGTAAAAATTATTTTCCAGTTCTCAGTGCGAAAGCTAGTTAGGGTAGAACGTCGAGTGTTCGGCGTTTAGTTTTTGTCACATTGGCAGTTTCCAGGGAGAAGGAGAATATTGTCTCAATACTGAGTTGAGCAAGTTAGGACTTTCTACGTTATTCCCTGACTGTGAACTAGAGTGGGCGGTTACTGTATCACCGGAGTTTTACTGTCTCCCTTCAGCAAAAGCAGCAAGAGTAAAATCCTTGTTTATCTCTCACAATAATTAAATCTGGAGTTTAAACTTAGGATAAAATATGGATTTTAGTATGCTCATTGTTAGAAATGAAGGGACTCTAGTTGGCGCAGCCAAGTACCAGTGACAAGCAGGGACCCTTTACTACTAGTCAGGGCGAAGGATGACTCCTTAGAATAACCCCTGCTCACCCTCTAGGTGCGTGGTGCGAGCAGTCAAGGCTAAACTTAAGGGCGTACACAGTTAAGCACTTGCAATTATACACACAGTAAATCCCTTGCATGCACCACAAACGGACACCAATCAGGTTGTATACAAAAATAAGGCTTTTATATATTTTCAGCAGATGTAGTACAAGGCCCAGTAACGGTGAAACAGTGGGGCCACGATCTCTATGAATACGGAAAGTTCTCTTCTATACGGAAAGTTCTTATGCGGGCACCAAGCTGAACTGTGGGCCTCAGCGCACTGCGTGCTGAAGCGGCTACCGGGAGGCACACGTCAGACGACAGGGAAAACAGAACGTTGCGGACCCTGGATCCAATGCGAGCTCGCGGTCCAGTTCGTAAGTACAGTACCTTGTCTCTTTTCGTGAAGGCGGGTGCGGGACTTCAGTGGCTCTTTATAGAAGGGCGAGGCGGCGTCCGGGGCTCCCACACTTCACGAGAGGGGTCTGGTCCTTCAGGCTCACAGCAAGAGCGGGGTGTTACAGGTGGCAAGTGAACAAAGCGGGGCAGCCGGGAACGCTGTCTACGTCCGGGCCGTCTGAGGCTTGAAGATGCTCACAACGCCGATTCTGGCGGGAGGGGTGAAGGTGTGCAGCGGGCCACCGGCGAGCAAGGTGACGGGGGCAGCCCAGCACGGAGTAAGGAGAGCAGCTCAGATCGAGCGAGGCTCTTCCCAAGGCAGGGGCGGCTAAGCAGTCCGGTCACGGCTCATGGAGGGGCTGGGGGGCACGAGTGTCACGGCTCCGGCGAGGGAAGGAACACCACAGTCCAGCGGTGGGCGAGTGAAGGTCAGGTTGAGCCCAATGGTCCTGGGGCTCAGTTCAGGGGGCAAGCTCGCTTTCAAGCCCTTGGAGATCGTTTTGAAAAGCACAAGTTTCTTGAATATAAAAAATAAAGCAAAGTCTCTCTTCTCTCCTTTGGCAGCAAGGTCACCACTGCAGGCCAGTCCCCCAGGATAGGGACAGTCTTCCTCCTTACAGCTTTCCCGGCGCCTCCTCCTCAGGCAGAGATTCTTCTTGGGTCAAAAGCATATCTGATTTCTTAGGAGCAGGGCTCCTACATTTATACTGCATTTCTTTTGTTCTCCCAGGCCAGGGGGGCCCTTGCCTAGTTCAGTCCAGTTCTGGAGCACTTTGTTGACGCGATGCAGGCTTCTTCTTTCAGAGTGCAGGGCAGAGTCACCAGACGCTCCACAGGGGGCGGAGCCGGCATTGTGGTGGCAGAGCACAGTCCTATTCAGAGTCCAGGTGTACTCCTCCCACTCATCTACCTGTCAATCTTTCTATTCACCACCAGGCTACCTAGCCCTGCCCATCTGGGTTTCCCCAGCCCTGTCACTCACACAAGCCAGACAGCAGATACACATCACGCAGGTGGGCTGAAATGGTTAGGCAAGCAAAGGCCAACTTTCTAAAAGTGGCATTTGCAAACGCAGAATATTAAAATAAACCTTACGAAAAGATGTACCTTATTATTCCGAGTTCAGGCATACTAAACTCGATCTTCTACCATGTTCCCTGGGTCGGTTAGGATCATAGGATGTAACAATCTTAACAGCCCATTCTGGCCTATGAGAACAGGGTAGCCTTACAATAGTGAAAAACGAAAATGGCTGTAATTCACTATTAGGGCATTCCACACACATCAGGGCTTGTCCTACCTTATGCTTACAACGCACCCTGCCCTTGGGCCTACCATAGGGGTTACTAACATGAAGTTAAGGGAAGGTTTAGGGACTGGCAAGTGTGTGCACTTGCTCAGTCAGCATGACAGTACCAGACTGCACGCAGGTTCTGCGATGGCAGACCCTAGAAACATTTTACCAGGCCGCTTCTGTGGGTGGCACAACCAGTGCTGCGAGCCCACCAGCGACATTTGTAATTACACGCCCTGGCACTCCTGGTGCACTTTACTGGGGTCTGACAGTAAACCAAATAAGCCAATTATGGAATCCAACCAACATAGCAATTTACAATGGGGAGAACATATGCACTTTAGCACTGATCAGCAGTGGTAAAGTGCCCAGAGTCATAAAACAGCCAACAACAGGTAAAAAAAAATGCAGGAGGAAGGCAAAAAGTTTAGGGATGACCCTGCAAAAAGGGCCAAGTCCAACACTCATGGTGTGTATATAGTTTAGAACTAAGGCAAAAGGGCATGATATTTCTTAGTTTAGATAGACATCAGTTTGTAGTACATATAAATTACTTACCAGTCTCTGGTGTTCCTGCTTGTCATACTCTAATCTCCCATCCACTAAGACACAATAATACCTAGAAAAAAATAATTCAAAAAAGGTTAATTCCAGATCAGCATTTTCCTACCATTAAAGAAAAGGACAAGAATAAGAATTAATATTGAAAACCTTCCCGAAGCAGCATATCTCTAGTTGGAGAGGGGCATTGGGAACTGTTTGTCGTTCTGCTCCTGTGCATTATATGGTGAGAGCACCTGACATGACTGAATTTGGATTTTCCCTTGGGAACATGAGTTACAAAGTTGATTTCATTCCTACCTTCTTTAACCCTGTGTCTGGCATCATACCATTCTCTAATTTTTTCCTGAAAATCTTCTACGCTGGGCCTTACAATCCTGTCTACCGCTACAGCTCGATCAGATTTACACTGGTTCTTTCACAGCCATTCAGGACATAGCTTTGATGCTGGCACACACACCCTCATAATTTCAAAAGGGCATGTCCAATTACTACTTTAGGACTTGACCGATGGGACCAAAGCATACTCTCCACAGCCTCAAACAACTCTATCTTGCTTTGAACAGCCCTCAGAAGGCACTCAACCAAAGTGCGATCCATTATCTCCATAAGTCCGTTTGCCTGGGGGGAGGAGTTGGCCTAACGGCTAGGGCGCTCAACCTCGGACCAGGGGAACTGGGTTCGAGTCTTGGTAATGATGCTGAACATCCTGTGATTCTGGGCAAATCACGTAATCTCCCCGTGTGTCCCAATGTAACGTAACTGGTGCTATGTAAAGCGCTCTGATTCCTGATTGGATTCGGGTCTAGCTCGCACTATATAAAACTCTGAAGATACAATGCTATGCGTTTGTGTTTATTCACAATGTTCTTCAAAAATTCTCTCATCTCTCTTTAGATAAAACTACACCTCTTTGTCTGAAATAGTTTCCTTTGGACAAGCTTCCCTCAAGAAATATTTTTCTTCAAAATCTTTATGACACCTAAAGTGTTGGGTTCCTGCCATAAAATCCCCTTCCCTCGACTTGCTGTAGTAATCTACACTACGATGGCAAACCTACATTTCTGTGGTAGTGTATTGAAAGGACCAATAACATCTATTGCAGGCTTAGACAATGAACCTTTGGAAGACAGATTGGCTGCAATGGCAAAAGTTCTGTTTTCAACCCTTTATCACAGGTTGCACATATAACACATGCACATGCAGTCATTTCAGTGTCCATCCCTGGCCCCCAATAACTATCCCAAATCTTTCTTTATTTTAATAATCTGCCTCAAATGTCCCTCATGTCCATTCCAAATGATCTTTTCTCTTAACCTACTGGGAGGCATAAATTTGTCACAATGCACTAACATACCAGTTTTGTCTATCGACAACTCATCTGCCATCTTGAAATAGACATATAGCCTTACTGAAAAGACTTTTCCTTTGGGAAAACCGTTCTTAACAAACTTCTTCACACTCTTCAGTTCTTCATCTTGCACCATTTTGATATTCTACTCATCCTCTGTAAACACATTGTCTTGACATACATCAATTGTTGTGATTAAACGCTCTTCCTCTTCCTCATTCCAGTTCTCGGAACACTCCTCACCACTGAACAGAGAATCCGATAGACAGTCGGCTTGAGTGCTGTATTTGATGTTCAAATTATATTGCATGGGTTGGGAACTCAAACCGGCCAGTCTAGGAGTGTGACCAATGGCTTGTGATCTATCTGCAGGGTAAATCTCCTACCCCAAATAAAATATCTGAAATTTTCCACCGCCCAGCAACAAGACAATTGTTCCTTTTCTATAACTGAAAACACATTGTTCACTTTTAACGACCTGGACGCAAAACCCACAGCCATTTCATTACTTTCTTTCTTCTGAGCAACAGTTGCACCCTAACCATCGTTACTTGCATATACTGTGATAATACATTCTCTGGCGGAATCAAAATGCGCTAAAACACCAGCAGATTCAATGTTATTTCTGAGAGCCAGAAATTTGCCTAGGTACATGTCGCACCACTCAAATGTTTTGTTTTTCTTGAGCAGTTCCCTCAAATGAACCATTTTTGATTAAATGTTTTTAATGAACTTGGCATAAAACTCACATACTCCTAGGAAAGATGCCACATGTTCCTTGTTCTTTGGCAAAGGGTCTTTCGTAATTGCTTCTACCAAACCAGGCCTAGGCTCCACCCCATTTTCAGAAATAACATGGCCCAAGTATTTGATACTGCTTCTCGCAAACTCACATTTCTACACTTTGGATATTATGTCAAATTTTTGTAACCTTTTTAACATTAAATGCACACGTTTGTCATGAATGTCAAAATCTTCTCCTGCCACTAGAATATGGTCTTGAGTGGTCATAACTTCTTTGACGCCCTGGAGCACATTTTCCAGCACCCATTGAAAATCCGAAGTGGCAGATACAAATTCAAAAGGCATCCTACTGAATTGAAATGTGCCAGCTGGTGATACAAATGCTATAAGCTGTTGAGAGGATTCATCTAGTTCAATCTGATAGTTAGCAGACACCAAATAGATCTTGCTAAACACTTGAGCACCTGCGAACATGCTGATGATGTCATCTATGCAAAGAAGAGGATGAGAAGCTATCTATATTGCCATGCAAACGCTTAACTGACCATTCTTCTTCCTCACTTTCACCAGAGGGGATAAACATAGTGTTGATTCGATAGGCTCAATGACATCATTCTCACACATTTTTTTGAATATTTCAACTAGCTCTTTATGAACACTAAAAGGAACGTTCTTAAGTCTGTGTTTGACAGGGGTGACTGCCTTGTACACACCTGTCCACTTATTGATAGGATATAGATCACGAGACACTTGATCAACTGATACACCATGATTAACTGATACTCTATCTGTGACCAACAAAACTTGAACTTTTCTTCCTGGCCTTAGTATCATACCAAACACACCCAGATGATACCACTCTAGTATTTTCAACCATTTCTTCAACACGTACACTTTACCAAAATAATGTTGGCCTTAAACTGCATGTGACATTTACAAAATCCAGACAACTCAAGTTTCCTCCCATCATAAGTTACTGGGTTCCTGTCGGGCGGTAGCAATTTCCTGTCAGCTCATGTCCAATGAAACAATTCATCTGTGGCCGTAGTCATTCTTACTCCTGAATCAATTAACAATCTGAACACTTTACCATCAACAGTGATGTTTTCATATGGGTCAACATAATTGGATTCTCACCCTTGGAAAGCTAACACTAAGGGGCTGATTACGATGTCGGTGGCACCAACACTGATGTTCTGTCGGTGTCGGTCCCACCAACATCTACAATAGGCCTGGGGTGGACTCCGTTCCGTTCGCAGACTTTGTAGAGATTTCTGCACTTCGCACTCCGCAGAGCTCGCAAGGTGCAGAAAACTCTGCTTCGCGATGTACACTGTAGTTTTTCTCCGCTCGTGATGGCAAATGGTAAGTTCGCGATCGCGAATGGTAAATTCACGAGTGCAAGCTGCCCCTCGGGTAGAATTTCTACCTGAGCAGCAGAAATACCAGCACAAACTGCAGTTTGCTCTGCACTCTGCCACTTGTGGAACTTTGCAAAGTTGTTTTGTACCTTTGCGGAGTTCTGGGTAGAAAAACTACACGAACTACGCCCAGGCCTGATCTACAACTGCAGTCAGACTGTCACATTAGGATGTGGTCGATCAGACCGCACGGCCCAAGGGACTGACCGACAGCTTTGGAAGGGCTCAAGGAGCCCGTCAGGCGGTCAGTCAGATTGCATTCCCCACAATGGAGGCAGTGCCTTCTCAGGCACCGCCGTGGGGATTACGATCCAGCTTTCCGCCAGCCATTTCACGTTGGTTCTTCCGATGTGAAAAAGCTGGAGGAAAGGCTTTTTGGGGGGCACCTGTGATGCCCCCCTAAACATCCCTGCATCGTGTGGCAGGCAATGCATGGTGCCTGCCACAGTGTGCAGGGATGTTTACAAACATGCCTCTTAGGATTGAGGCTTATGCTGTGGCCCTTTTTCCTGTCTGCAACACAAGCCTCAATGCGAAGAGCTATGTTTCCAGCCACCTCCATGAGGTCAAAGGGCAATTTGGTGGGCAGGGCTGCCGGCTACCTGTCGGCAGGTCCTGCTCCTCAAACGATGGCGGTTGGACGCTGGTCCGACTGCTATCATAATCAGCTCCTAAATTTCTTTCCTCAATCTGGTCACCCTCCGAACTGTGACTCAACTATTTGTCAGGTACTGAATTCACTTTAACCTTTGTTGATTGGCAAACCTTGACAAAGTGCCCAACTTTACCACATGTTCTGTATTTAATATTCTTAGTCATACTAGGACGGCCATTAGAACTATGCTCAGGGTACCGGCACCTGAAACAGATGTTTTTCTGATTAAAAAACTCACCTTTACCCTCCTTTTTCTTTACAAACTTTTTACTCTGCCCCTTTTGTTTAGTATTTGAATTTTCTTTGATGACTGACCCCCCACTCTGTTCTTTCCATGTCAGCTCTTTTCAAGACTTCTGCGATAACTCTCTGCTCTTCACAGTATCAATAGTTTCAACAAGTGTAGGATTTTTCAAGGTCTGTAATTTCTCCTGGAATTTTTTGTCCCGACAGCGTTCCACTATCTGTTCTCGAATAAGTCAGTTTATATCAAGCCCATGGGCAGCCGGTCCAATCCCGAATTGAATCCAACCAACTCATATACAGAGGTTCATTTGACCCAGACAGAAGGCTAACAGCCTCATGCATCAACCCAAAATCCAGTCGGTAAAATACCGATTCGCTAATAGCTCCCGGTATTAAGTTAAAAATACCCAAATCCCAATGCATCAACCCAAAAGCAGAAATCGCTATTTAAGGAATCCTTAAATAGCGATTCCTTAAATAGGGATTCCTTAAATACCGATTCCTTAAATAGGGATTCCTTAAATACCGATTCCTTAAATAGCGATTGCATTTAAGGAATCCCAAAGTGAGATTCCTTAAATGCAATGCATCAAAGTTAAAAAATTAGCGATTTCGCTAATAGGGGGAGCAAATTACCATGAAGATGAACTGCATGGTAGTTTGCAAAAACTTTGAAAAATGCACTTTTGTGCATTTTTCAAAGTTTCATGTTGCGCACACACATGCCCTTAGAGCATGTGTGTGTGCAACATATGTGCACATATCATTTTCAGGGGTGCTATAGGGTGTCATTTTGACACCCTTGCACCCTTGAAATTGCATGAGCAATTAGCGAGAACCTACTGGTACTCGCTATTTGCTCATCCAATCTCCGATTCATTCCTATGGGCCTGGAGGCCCATAGGAATGATTGGGACGGCATTCCTTAATTGCTACTCGCTATTTGCTAGTAGCAATTAAGGAAAGTTAAGGAATCGCTATTTGAATAGCGATTCCTACATGCATAGCCTTTTGCTATTCCTTATTGGCGAATCCTTATTTTTCGCTAATAAGGAATCGCAAATGCTAATGTTGATGCATATGCCCCAATGTCCTTTGTAAATGCAGATTAGCCAGGATAAGGGATCAGAACTGTAAACACAAAGGGATGAATCTCACACACCCAACCTCAAGACCCTGTAGTTGGCATCAATACCCTGGTATAGGGGTATAAATGGCAAGGAAGTAGTCTCTCCAAGGTCAGTATGGATCTTGGAAGTCTTACACAAAATCCCCACCATGAGCATGTGTGCGGGCACACACACATGCTCTCTCTCTCTTTCTGGGTGAGGGAACGCATTCTCTAAAACTACACAGAGATAGGAGCAGAAGTACTTGCTCTCAATAAAGGCATATTTATCTGGAGCTCAGCACGGTGGCCCCAATTGCCTGAGCCTACACCTAGTCCCACCACCTGAAATTTAAATTTATGGTCCTTTTGGGTTCATCCCTTTCATTTAAGAATCCTCTAATAAAGTAAGAGCAACATATTTCTTTATCTTAAGACCTCTTAGGAAAGTTCTCCCCTTTCTTTCACCATTCTTCAGAAGCAAGCTCTTCAATCTCTTGTTCTCTACACAATAGACTGCTGCAGCTCTCTACACTTTGGTGCACACAAATATATTCTGCATCATCTCTAATTGGCTAAAAAAAAATCTGTTGCACATCTCATCTTCAACCTTCTGACTAGGTCCTCTTTCGCCAATCACCTGGACCTAGTCTATTGGTTTCCTGTCTCAAGATACATCTTCTGGAAATCACTTTGTATCTGTCAACATGTTCTACACAAGGTAGAATCCTCCCACTGACAGGACAGACTTATCCCTTATAATCCAACTACAACTTTCAGTCTAGCAATTACACCTGATTCACTGCCCCAGGATTTTCAAAGCCTGGTTGGGAGACAAGCCTTTCTGTTATTTAGCACTAAGCAGTGGAATGCTTACTATCACAACTGAGGTTATAAGTGGTATCCAAGCAGATAGACCAAAGCCTTCCTGAATCCTAAGATCCTTCATACTTATTAAACTAACCACAAATACTGAGAATTAGGTTCTGTGGAAACAGTGGAGAGAGAGACAGTGAGGGAGAAACATCGGTGTACATTTGGATAAAACAATTTCATCTCCTGTAAACAAAAGGTTTATGCATTGGACAAATTCCACAGTTTTGAAATTAGAATGGTAGCTATTTAAAAAACTCAGTTACCATGGCACACTCACCACCTGATGGCTACAGGACAATGTTACCAGCATCCTTAATCTGAATATTCCAGGATGCCAATAGGAGCTGAAGGAAGACGAGCTAGAGGTAAGTAGCTATAACATGAGCACAGTTATTCCTGACTAAGGAAGCTACCTGCAGAAATGGTAGAAATCAATCAAGGTGCAAATGGAGCAGCAGTCAGGTGTGAACTGGAAGGTAGTTCAAATAATTCAGAAATACACTCAGTTGCCAGGCAAACACTGAATGAGAAAGCAATCCTTAAATACTGCTCTGCCCATGTTGAACCAGAAGGAAGCCTAGACCGAAATGTGTTTGGTCTGATTCCCTATTCCCTGTGCAGGAAACATCCATGATTTTGGGATGGGTAGGATACCAATACCTTCAGTCATGACTCCCCCATACCCATATTCCTGAATGTCATAAGTGCTAAGTCAGCCTTCGTTTTTGTCCTCTAGTGTAATCACAAACCCCTGTAACCTATTTGTGAGCAATTCCTGATACCTACCTGCCTCCCTTTAGTCCAATAATTTGAATTTTCAAAGCAAAACTAAAATGTGTCTGCTTCAAAACTTTGATTAAGGTAAATTATTTATGGTCTTCTTGATAGCAATAATGCCCTTATCCTTCAGTGCCAGCATATTCGTTAAGGTTAAAACCCATCTTTTCCCCAAGATATAACTCAGTATAGCTTCCCCTGGCCCAAGTGCTCCTCCTCCGTGAGCTAAGCTCAAGAGATGTCTAGTGGGATTGTCAGCGCGGGGACGCACTGTTCCTTGTGCAACCATGCGCTTAATAAATGTCATTAATAATAATAATAATAAAGGTAAGAGTACCCTTAAGAAACATATATAGATATTTAAAATACATAAGTCTTATTTAATGTATGTCTTCAACAAACTCAAACATACAGCTGTTTCTATTAACCTATATAAAACAGCTTTGTCTACATTATGTTAGCAATCTTATCCTCATTTACCTTCATTGATCCTGTAGAAAACATCTCTAAAAGAAATGTTGATACTGTAAAAAAAAATAAGAACTAAAGAAAGAAAAGAAAATAGTCAGGGACTCTTCTCTCTAACTCTAACTTTGAGAACGTTTGGAAAAATCCATTTTCTTCAAACATATGAAATTGTAGAATTGTCAGTATTTTCCATTTCATGACCCCTTTTTCTTGTAGCCTTTTGTGTTTTTAAAGAGATATCTATATATTGTTTCAGGTCTTGTAAGGCAATTCCGAGCTATACTTGAATTTCCCAAAGTACTATTCAAGGGTTTGAACAAACCTCCTTGGTATTGGTGCCTATATGCTTTAGTATTATATATCCACCATTGGTTCCTAAATAAGCATGTGTCCCCTGACTGCTGCATTTAACTGACCTAATATAATTTCCTCTATTTCTAATCTTCTACCATGTTTATAGAACATGCTTCCCCATTTAATTACTAATAAGATAACTTGATACAATCTGTAGTGTGGAAGTTTGGCTCTCCCAGTCGAGCTGTTCCACTCTCCATACTCTCAATGCCACTATGAGTTGTAGATGCAGGAGGTTACAGGTACACAATCATCATTGCCCACCATCTCTGTCCATTAGCTACGGCACCCTTTTGGTCTTTGAAGGCCAAATCTGCCTTACTTCACTGTTAATCAAAGTAGCAAGTTGCACTTTCAATTGACATTTTCTTTTTACATTTCTGCTCTCCATCTCGACCATTTTGGCAAAATAGAAGAGGGAGCATTCTGGGCTTTGTACTTCTTTTCAGCAATATCAATACAGCCTCAACCTGTCCCTCAAAACATCATGTTGGAACAAACTGCTCCAATAGAGTCTGGTAAGCCATTTGTTGAATAACTTAGGTAACTTCCTAGGGGGCATATTTACAACGAGGCGATAAAAAATTATCGCCGCTTTAGCGGCCGTTTTCGGCCGAAAAGCGGCGATAATTTTATCGCTATATTAGCAAGGCCACGCTAACGCGTGAAACCTTGCTTTAGCGTGGGGATGTCTAACGCCCAGCTTTGCATCTCTAATGAGATGCAAAGTGGGCGTTCCTGACCTGACATGATAGGAGAAATGTTGCTAGGCGACATTTCTCCTATCATCAAGCCCCACGCTATGAAGCATAGCGTCAGGAAAAGTAGCAATAACACCTGTTATCGCTACTTTCCTAACACCTGCTTCAGGACTGACTTAGCCATGATATCCTATGGAAGGTGGATATCATGGCTAAGTTTGTGAGTTCCTGTCAGCAAGCTAACGTGAGATTATCGCTGGGTTTCCAGCGATAATCTCAAGTTAGCCAGTTAGCGCTAGGATTTTTATCGCTGATGAGATAAGCGTTGCCAATAGCACGCTATCTCAGCGATAAAAATCGGCGCTAATTATCCGAGCGCTAAGTGCACTCAGCGATAATTATCGCCGGTCGTTGTTGATATGCCCCATAGTCCTCTAAAGTCGATTTTTTCCAAAGGTGAAAAATGTATAAAAATGCTATATCTTTACCTCTAGTGGTTCAGAAATATTGTAGAAGAAATGTTCAGTTAAAACTGGTTTTGTCTTAGGATGCTACAGCTTAGCAATCACATCTTCTTCTGTCTCCAGCACCGTCTGTAATGTTTAACTTCAGGGGAGTCATACCACAGGGCTTTAATGCTTCCTGCAGGACCTTAAAACCTATGTCCATCAGAAAAAATTACATGTTTTCAAAAAAACATAATACAAATCTGGTTGTTCCTTTGATTTTGTGAAATTGATTTACTTACAATCTACTCATTTGAAATTGGAAATGTGAACCATACTTCTAACATAAATTGTGAATTTTGTTCTTTGGCACTTTGTAATTTGGTTTTGACACTTTTTGGAGAAATGTAAGCCTTCTATGCACATGATAAGTATCTAGGATGCCATTCCTAAAAATATTTCCATCACTTTTGCATACCTTCATTGAACAATGAGCACCTGGGATGCAATTCTGGTGCATAACTACTAGGGGTGAGCATAATTTGCATAATTTGCTGTAGTGTAATTACTCACAATTACACTAGATTATGCAAAAAAATATTCATGGAGCGTAACCCTGAATTTAACGCTCTTAACTCAAAATGCACCCTCATGCCAAAAATTAACAAGAGGATCCATTTAGCGCTACTAAAATAGTGCACAATGCAACAGAAAAGGAACAGCAGCTGTCAATCACGCTGCGTTCCTGCCCTCTTGGGTAGGTAGTTTTGCTCTAAATTACTGCAAATTACGCAAACTGATGTAAACATGTAATTTTTGGTCAGAAGAGTAATGCAAAATTACTCAAATTACTCTGGTTAATTAAAATTGTGCTCAAGCTTAATAATTACAGTTGCTGTACTAACATGTCTATTATGTCCACATCAAAGAAAAACCCTTCCCATTTTAAGGGCACTGCACACTTAGTCAAAATTAGGTCATCAGACCATAGCTCCTCCAGATGTCAAAAACGTATGTACAGAGTAGTGAGGTCCCTTAGCATTATAAAGGGGATTTGTTAGACAAAAGCACCAAACTGCATGTGGAATTTCATTTGGTTGTGTGCTAATAGTTTTTGGTAGGATCCAAGTGATTAGTGCTCAGGGATCCTGTCACGTGACATTTTTCAGAAAATGTGTTGCGCAACAGGCACCTAGGAACAGAGTAATCATTAATACTTCTGTTAATGACTTCAGAAGAGGACATGAAGGAAAAGTAAAACAAGACCTCTTATATATAGAACTTATTTAATTGCAGATGTCTACTGTGTTAAATGAAATTTAAAAAAAACTGAAAGTAAAAGTGAAAACAGCACTTTGAAATCTGCGGATATGTTCTGTGTTTAATTAACTTTCCTAAAATATTCTTTTGTGAGCTCAGTTTCTGATGCAATTGGAAAGTTCAGTACAGGTCCACAGCGCCATCTTGCAAGTACCCTTGCCTGTGCAACCAGCAGCAGCTTTGCAGCCACTCTTGACAAATACACCACATGCCTTAGATGCCACTGGTATTGCAGTCCAAAATGGTGTCCAGTACTGACTCTCTCTGTCCGTTTCCCTCCTCCCATCTCTCACGAATGGGTAGCTCCTGCTGAGGTACGTCACATGTGGACCACATCCCTGCTTGGTAAACAGCACGCTTTGTATGTTCAAGAAGAGCAGACTGTGTTGGTGGGATGGCTTCCATAGTCTTGTTATGCTGAAAAAGCATTTCTCTGTGGGCTTCAATCACTGACTCTAGTTGGATGGTTCTCTGGTACAAGAGTATGGTGAAGCATTCAAGAATGTAGAATCTGTCACTCTGAATGTTCACTGCTATGAATGGATTCCTGGCAATGTTGGTGTAGGCTGCTGTAACGTACGATAAGATTTCCAGGCCATTCATCCTAATTTCTGCCCTTTTCCAAAGGATGCCAAGACACTGTCACAGCCAGGGAAGCTGTGAAACACCAGCAAGGCTGTGGAATTCTCCTTTCCAAAGGTCTGTGCAATTACATTAAAGTGGATGTTGGAAACGAACCTCCCTGTGCCGAATGCTACCCAGGTATTGTCCTTGAGACACAAGTCTTGTATCTGGTGAAACTTTCCTTTCAGAATCACTACATTGGTGTCCACAGTATGGACCAAACAAGACATATAGTCTTATTGCAGGACATGTTGTACATGGAAGACCAGTCTTCTATCTGCCACTTCATGATTGCAGTCTGGCATGGATAGGTTACTGCCTCAGACCAGAATGCTGTCTCCATATGTTGTCAATATTTCCTTGCCAGGGGGGAATTCACTGCGCTCCATCTTCTCATCTAGGAATTACTGTTTGTTGTCTGCATCACACAAGAAGATTTTGATCTGAAAGAGTCCTGAAACATGCTTGTTTCTACCCTGGAAAATCAAAGGAGCTTCGATGGTGAGATCCCTCAAAGATAAAGTCTAGCTTCTGCTCTATTCAACCTAAATAAGGAGCCTCTGAATTTGATTTCCAAAGATAGAGGTGCCTCCATTCACCAAAATGCAGATGACATATGTTCATATATAAAACCCCTAAACCTAGGGAAACCCTGCTCATGCACAACCCATTAAAAAAAATCCTATTCAGTACATACAACCACCCCACCCCCAAATTTAACGGTTTCTACCTGTAAGTCCGGGCTACAGAAAAACTTTCACCATCGCCTCCCTCCATAACATTTTAAAAGATTTTACTCTAAATATTTTTGTCCCTCATTTTCATATATTAATCAGGTGTCATCTAGAATTTGATGGAGGGAAAGCATTGCTGTAAATTGGCAGCGATATCTCCCTGTCAAACTTGCAGTTTCTCCGCTCTATATCTAGTCTGGGTTTACATCAGGAGAGCCTTTGCTGGCTTTGCTGACATAACTTCTGAGCTAGCAGCCAATCCGACAGGCAGCTGCTAGCCACAGTTTTAAGGCCATCCTTCCTATTGAGGTGGCAGTGGGGGTATTAATTATTTTTCCCTTCCAAAAGGGTTTAAATGACCCCATAGCTCTGGTTCTTTATTCAAAAAATCACTTTATCTTCCTAAACCAACTAGAACTGCTGTACTAACCCCTGTCATCTCAAAGCTTGACTTTCAGAAATTATATCCTGATGGGTGTCCAATAATTACCTCTTGCCCCACTCAAGGTAACACTTTACTCGTTAGCTACATTTGTCACTAGTTAACAAATCATCAAACACACCACATCTGTTCTATCCTGCCATTCCTTATCAGCAAGAATCACGATTGAGGCATGCTGCTCAGATATAAATTCTTACATCTTAACACACCCGCATACATGGCCAACCTCCTCCCCATCTGAAGAGGTACAAGAGAAGTGAGGAGAAGAAAATCACTGCGACTAAAAGTACCTCAAAGTGCCTGAAACTCTCATTTACACAAACATATTATTTGGCTATTGCTGTTAACTCTGCCTAATCTCTCTGCCACTTGATATTAAAACTAAATATTTCCTTCTCTAATTTAGGAAACACATGGAAATAAACACTTTCTGCCTCTAATTGCAATTAGTCACTATACTTTACATCAACAATAGAAATACATTTTTAATTTCAATGACCTCATTATTGATTGCTACTACTAGGTTATTGTAATTCACTCCTGCATTTCATTTTTTAACAGAGAACTATCATGGGAACCCTACTTGATCGATGCAATGGAAGCCCTGGAGATGCCCAACATTGAATTCCTGAATTTAATGCCAAAGCTTTTTGCAAAATTGCTGTTAAAAATGGCTAGGGTACAATCGAGGGTCATGGACATTCAAGAATTGTCTCGAAAAGCTCACACCAGCCTATGCGATTCACCGTACCGAGAGCCAGGGAGGGCCATGTGTTTAGCCTCCCATGTGAAATTGTGAGTCAAGAAAGAGCTATTGAGTCTAAGATGTGGCTTAATTTCTCTAAAGGTTTACAGATTTGGAAGATTATCAGGGTCTATGGAGCAGAAGGGCCGTCTATGTTATTTTAAGAAGAAAAGTCTTGCCCACATTATATGTGTCTGCCCATTTTGGAAAATGTAAGATCCTTCTGGTTGAAACCTATCTTTCGTAAGCTTGGCATAAGACAATGCAATATGGCCATGGTGGCATGTCTATGTGGTGAGTGCCCACAGTTATCAGCCTGTTGTTTGAAATCCCCCAAAGACACTCAAAAACTATTGAACAAGCTCTTGATCATTAGCGATAGTATGACTTTTATCAACTTGACATTTTACAAAAGGATGTTTTGAATTTTTATTACTTCTTCACTATTTAGCTATTTAAGTGTTTATAGAGGGCCAAAATAATGGTGCCATGTTACGGTCATGTCTAACACTCTAACACTCGTAGGCAGTAACTTTGTAAATCCGTTATTATGGAAATGTTACATATAATGTAGTATTAGTAACTGAGACCCCATTAAGTTTTTTTTTAATATGGTTAAAGGGGTCGGAGAGTATGTGCTGTCTCATACGCTGAATTTATATAGTGTTGGTTTCCCTAGCTTAAACATCTCTAGGAGAGATGCTATTGTGACTTGACATAATTAGACATAGGGGCTGTCCGCAGGGTTAATCCATTGTACTCAGCAACAGTAATGTGGATTAGTAGACATTTTTATGATTCACAAAATAGACCCCTGCTTTTATAATGTTAGAGTTGGTTTTTAGTTTTTGATAAATCTTTTAACGCACTCCGCACTTTAGGGAAATTGGTCCCCAATAAAATTGTGTGCTGTTGTATTTATTGCATGATCATGTAATGTGCTGTACCACGATTTGCATATTATGATGGTTTTTAATAACTTGAAACAATACAAATCTTACTTACTTACTACACCAAATGGCAAAGAAAGCAGGAAGTGACTTGGCTACCGATAAACACGAACTACACCTCTTGTGGTGAACTCTGCTGAATGTTGTAAAAACTTCTCAAGCAAGCTGTAATGGCAGGTCCAGATTACCACAGGGCTTTGAGGGGCTTATTTAACAGGCAGGCCCAGGAGCCACGCAAACCACAACTGAAGCCAACAAGACTTCTCCAGTCACCTTTGTAAAAAGTTTACCTGGAGAAATCCATACAAAGTAGAATAGAAATGAGCAGTGAGTGAAACGAGATGCTGAAAACAAACCTACTTTGGCCCTTATTTATTAAGATGTTGTGCATGGCACAAAGTAACACAAAGCCTTGTGTTGTTTTAGTAAGCATTATAGCAGCCAGCAAGTGCAGCAAAAAATTGTTCAGCACCTCGCGAGCACCGGTGCAATCCTTAGTAAATCTAGGCCTAGATCTTTAGTCAGGATAGCTGTTCCAATAAGTTCCAGCAACATTTTGTCAAGATAACAAAGTGTATTAAGTACTATGAGCACGGCAGATATAAATGAATTCTCCACCTGGGACTATATTAGACGAGTTATATATGAAGCATTAAACACAAAGCACCATTTGTTTTTTATGTAAATTCGCTTTTAAAAATGATTAGTACTTACTGTTTCGCGCTTATACTACCTAGCACTGTCAGCAAATTTGCCACCATATAGTCTTTTTTGATTTGTTCACCTAATTCTAACCTGCTAGCTGGGAAACAGAAACATAATCCGACGAGACTTTCACAGCCCCAGTGGCTCTAAAGGCCCCAATGGTGTCAGTTAGGTAAGGTTACGGTTTACTATTTTAAAGCTGGCTATTTCATCATGCCATAAAAAGTGATTTACTGTACATGCCTTTTTCCCTTGACTCGACATTTCTACACAAAGCTTTTAGATTTTTATTGTTCCTTGATTTATTTGCTATAGAGATTCTTTAAGTTATATCTCAAATGGCATTGGATTTCATGAAAGTTTTAAAGGTCTCTCAAAATTGCAGCTTGGATATGATTACTTCTTTTAACATCATTCCTTGAAGAAAAAGGAAAGCTGATTTATTATGCCATATATGCTGTGAAACCAGAAGTCTTTCTAATTGTGGGATGCTTTAATTGAAAACATTTCACTGTGAATATTTAATAACAGCTGATTTAAAGTTGTCTGGCACCAGCATTGTAGGCTATTGTTGAGAGTACAATTTTGCAATTTCTCCACAAATACAGCACAACTATGGTGCTGGAATGTAAATTCAAATGTTCTAAAACCAGCAACCCACGGACCTACTCGGTGCCTGTATGTCCTCTGAATACACTTAACAATAAGCCTTTCCGGTCATAAGCGGAATTCCCCTTTGTGTGGAGTATGAAAAATGGCGCAGAGATTCCGGTAAACTATCATCTCTATGTGTTGTAAGACTAGGGACTTGATATTAAAGCGTCACAATGTTTGCTTCCTATACAAAATATTGTTTGAACATATCATTCACGTGTATTTGCTTATACAACTTACCAAAGCGCTCGGGAAATGGTAGAGTGAGGCTGATTGCTGGTGGTTTTTATTTTTCGAATCTACGAACGACGGTTCGAATCTCGGCAAAAACACTTTCCTGAAAAACACATAATAATAATGTGGTTTCATTGGGCTATTAAAATGAGTAAATCCCTATTTGATGTGGAAGAAGATGGTGCGGTTTCTTGCTTCATATCCGCGTTTGTGCACATATTTGATCAATGAGCACATGTGAGCAATATATCGGAACATTCTGCACTCCAGGCAATGTTCGCTAGACAGCGTGTGACCTCTGTTGAGGGCATAGGCTGCTTTATTTTCCACACTGTTCAAGTAACATGACATTAGTTTGTGTGCACGTGGTCCGACGTAATAGAGCACGTGCCATTGCAACAACGCAGGCAGTTCTTTGAAAGGTTAACCAAAGGCTTATTTTGTGTATTGGAGACACTCAGGCACGTGTAAGCTACAAAGTATAAACTTAAGTAACACGAAAACATGTTTTTTAAACCGTTAACAGTGTGAACAGTCGCAGTGCAGATCTACAGAGATGAAGGTGTCACTGTAACAATTTACTTCAATCGGAAAGTGTGCTTGGGGCAGAAGCTGGAGGAAATACACGGCAAAGAAGTTAAGAGAGCAGAACCAGAGCGAAAGAGAGCATAAAGGAATATAGCACACTTACAGAGAAACACACAACGGGGGAATCACAGGGGATGGAGGGTCAACAGACGAGAAGATGTACAGCCTGTCCAATTGAAAGCATGTCACAGGTCTTAAGCACATTCTCACTCAATATGTGTTATCCTTTCGTCTTTTGGGCACTGATTCACAAAGCTATTTGCATTAGTATCTTTGACCATAAATCTACAAATAGCCTGTTTTTCTGAAAGTAAAATCACTTTTACACGTTCAAAAACAGTGCTTACATATTTTTGGGGTAAGTAGATTTTCTACCATGATAGGGGAGCGGACATTCAGGGCAAGAATGTTCTGAAGGTTTAGGAATGTTTGCTTGTGTATATTCAGAACGTTTTTCTGTCCGATTTCTACCCTGGTAATGGTCAGAGATTTATTCTTAAAGGCAGGTGTAGGTGTAAGAATCCCTTTTAGAGGGTCATTGTGCACGCACGGGCTATTGGGCCCAACTGTGGAGACTTCAAACTCCAGATATCCCTGGGCCCGACCTATCATGTATTGTGAGCAACTGGGCTAAGTATCCCTTATACACGTAACGCTCAGGATAGAGTGGCCTGAGCAGTTGAAGGCTCCCTTGAGGAGGTGGGGAGGCAGGGCTGTACTAGGAACCGAGACCGGCCCTGGCAAACAGCTCGGCCGGCCCCCGGGGTGAGGTGGGGAGGGTAAGCAGAAGTGCGGCCAAGCTATTTGCTAAGGCCCCCCACTTTGGCAGCCCACCGGGGAATTTCCCTGTGGCTGCTATGGCCAGTCTGGCCCTGTGGGGAAGAGGAGGGGGAGGTGGATACAAGAAAGTGAACACAGGCTTACAATTTTTTATTTTTTTAAATGTATTTATCGTTTTTATTAAACAGTACACAGAAAAAAATTAGGCACATTGGTATGCAGTTACTTCGTCTTCTCAAATTCACAATCAACATTGTTTGGCACTTTTGACAATCAACCTTTTGCCGTTATAGTTCTTAACAGTTACACTTTACATTAATTATCCCTCATTTACTACCTCAATGCTTTACATCTGGCTGCAATCCCAGTTCTGCCTGTAGGCACTATCCTCACATATAATTCCTGAAGCTGGCTCTCCTTTTCTATGAACCTTGTTCTGAGATCTGACTAGGTTGCGTGTTACGTTCCTCCTGCTGCCGGAGGTATTCCCTTAGAGGCTGCCATATGTCTTTCGGGCGAGATGTGGGTGGCTGTAGTTCAGCATATAGCTCGCTTGTGGTGTCACAATATGACATGCTCTTAATCCAGCTTTTAACTGTGGGCTTCTGTCTGGTGTCCCAGCAAATTACTATTTCGTGTTTCGCTCGGATCGTTGCCACTGCTACAAATCTGCGATTACTTTTAGGCAACATGTCCACATATCCCATCAGTGCTAGTAATGGGGAGGGGGCCAGCTGCAACCCAGTCATTTGTTGGATTGTACTAAATATATCCTGCCAATAGGTTGCTATTATTTTACATGTCCAGGTCATTTGTATGAATGAATTTTGCGCTATTTATCCGGGCCATCTGTTGTGGTGTTACATAAGCCTGTCTTAGTATCTAGAAGTGAAGTAGCTTGTGTCCGTGGTTACACGAGACAAGCTTAGATTGCATACAACATCCCTTCCATATCTTATCAGTGAGCGGTTGTCCTATATCAGCTGTCCAGGCATCTCTAACTTTGGTGTTATGTTGTGGCATTAGTTCGAGGCATGTCTTGTACAGCCAGGATGTAATGTGCTCTCCGCTGCTATCTGTGATTACTAATGTGAGCGGTGCAAACTCTTTAGGTTCTATAGGGTGAGTTTAAATTACATCTCTCAGTGTGTTCTGTATACGGGCCAGTACAAACTGATCCATGAAGGAGGCTGATGAGAAACGGGGGTCCTCAGATCGGATGAATACAGGACCATTTGTAAACAAATCTCCTATGGTGTTTAACCCCAATTTGACACGAGTGCGCCTAGTCAGAGCTTCCAATGTCAGAGATAACCATGGGTTAGCTAATAATGGCAGTTCTGGTGAGTATAGTGTCGCCCCCCCCCTGTCTTCCTGAGGAGCTTTTGCCATGCCCAACAGGTGGTGGATAATGTTTGTCTATCATGCGGATCGCATGGGATCCCCACAGGTAGGAGTGCATTCAGTGGGGTTGGGTTAGCTAGGTCCCTTTCTGGTTTAGCATAGGGTATTCGTGCCTCCGCGTGGTGCCAGTGACGAGCATATCCACACTGCGCTACAAGGACGTACCGCTGCTTATCTGGTACGCTAAAGCCCCCCCTATCATAGGGGAGAGTGAGCGTGTCCCAGCTCACTCTAGGCTGCTTTTCCCTATACCAATTTTGTAAAATGTGTGCGGACCTGTTTGAAAAAAGCGTCTGTGAGTGGAATGGGTATGTTTGAGAAAAGGTAAAGCAGATGGGGCAGTACCACCATTTTAATAATGGCTATCCATCCAGCCATTGATAGCGGTAGCTTGACCCATCTCTCCACTTGTGCTTGTAGGCAGTCCATCGCTGGGCCATAGTTGAGGTGCAACACTTGTTCTTTATCTCTGTGCAAGTGAATTCCTAGATATTTTGTCTCAGCCTCACACCAAACACAGGCTCACAATTCAAAATGTGCACAGCAGTAGTAATAAATCACTGTCGAGCCAAATGCCAACTTTTATGAAAGAAGAGAAGTATTTTATTTTCTACCGCTAACCAACACAAAGGAAAAATGCGACATTTAGAAACAACTACACAATCCACCTTGATGTCAGGGCTCTAGTGTTTCTATGGGGATTCCCTGCCCCACTCAGTCCTCACATTAGCAATAGGGGTTATTCCCCATTCACTGTTGGTAAAATCCAGGGTATGCTCCATAGCAGTCCAAGTCTCAAGAGTAATCTCAGCTCTAACTTAAAGTCAACTGTTTTCCAGTGAGTCCACTTCGACTCTCAGCTAAAGTCACCCATGTTCTTGCGCTGATAGGGCCAAAAACAATCTTACCCGCACAGGTAGGGGTGAATAGTCATGAGTTCCTTTGTATGCCCCATCCACGGGCCCTCACAGCGGCTGCAGTAGAGTTGAAGTGAGTAGGCCCCATGTGCCCCAGGTGGCTACATTCCGGGGGTACAGAATTTCTCACTCTCGTAGAGGCTGTCTGCTGCTCCTCCTAGAGTGTAAATGTCTGGTTCCTCTCCCATTGGGGAGGTGGCTGCAATGATCTTGTCTTGAGCCCCTCACCTGGGTGATAGTCCTCAGTTCTCTGGCGGGCGATGGCAGATCAGGATACAGTAGTTGCTTTCGGTGACCCACCCTGACATACGAGGTCACTGAATCTCAGAGTACCTGGGCTCCTGCTTGATGGCCATGGTGATATCTTTCATGGCAACCCCTCTGGCATGCGGAGTTACTGACCACTACCACAGAAGTCTATGTCCTTTACTATGTGGTGGTCTTTTTCATGGTGGCCCCTTCTGGTGCAAGGGGTCGCTGATTTGGCACTACACATAGGCTCTGGACCATTTGGTGCAGAGGGACACATAGCTCAATTCAAAGTACCCCTCTCCTGGCATATAGGGGTTTGCGCTTTGTCCTGCACTCCTGCAATGACCCGATCAGTGCAGCAGCCATTTCCACACACCTCGCACCAGGAGTCCACTTTATAGGGCTTTCCACTGGTCCTTACTCCCTCCAGTGCTCTCCTCTTCCTCAAAGGACACATAAGTTTTGGCAAGCAGGTAGACAGTGGTACTCCAGGCTCCAGGGCTGGTAGCCTTGGATTCCCTGGGTGATGTAGCCTCACCCAGCAGGGAGACTAGCATGCTTTGACCCCTGTCCTGGTCACAGGCAGAAGTCTTGCAGAGCTTCCCCTACTCACATACCCCATCTGGCTGCTTGGTAGATGAGAATATTTGCGGTCTCAAACTCCCCTTGGTATAGTCCATTTCCAGACACAAAGGGGCTGACTACGATGCGGCCCGTTAAGGCTCCGACCGATGGTGGGAGCCTTCCTGGCCGCATCATAATGGGCCGCTTGGTTTACTTTCCGGCCGCCGCATTATGATGTTTGCCGTTGGAAAGTAAACTGGCTGGTCATTCTGGCTGGCTTCCAACGGGCTCATGGAGCCAGTCGGCCAGTTGGAACCGGCCTTGTAATCCCAAAGGGTGGGCCTTTCCGCCCTTGGAATTGCGATGCATGGTTTCAGACATGGTTTCCATCCCGGCCTGTCCGACATAAGCGTGTTTGGGTGCCCTCAGCAGGACCCCCTTAGGAGCATGGCTTCTGGTTGGGGGCCGAGGCTGTTGATCCCTGCACCCCGTGAGAGACCCCTTGAGGTGCCAGCCACAGGGTGCAGAGATGAATAGCAACTCCCATTTCTCAATGGGAGCTTGTGTTACGGCCGGTTTATGGCTGTAGCACCAGCTTCCATTAAGAAACAGGAGAATGCGAGCAAACAGTGTTCGGTCGCATTGTGATTAGCAGTCGGGACCGCCGACCGGAGTTTGGTCGATCCCAGGAACGAGATGGTGTAATCAGGCCCTAAATGGAATTTAGGGTCTACATCTTTGAAGTTTTATGTTGATGCTCTGCTTTTTTTAAAGTGTCCACTTCTCTGTTCCCTTTTTCTGTTGAAAATAAGTCTGTCACAGCAGGAGTGTCTCCAAAGCTGACAATCCCACAATACAGGCCATGGGAGTGACTAGCGTACCAGCCAATACCATATGTTCTTCATTGATAATTCCCTCCCACCTCTTCAGTGCGCTTCACTCTCATCCTTTCATAGCCTTATTCCTTTAACATAGGAAAAATGGTTTTGGTTTATTTGACTACATGGCTTTTTTAACATGTTGTCAACCAATACGTCTCCCAAAGTGAAAGTTTCGATAGAAGATACCGCTAACCAAAGTGTAGTTCTGTATTGCTGTTGTACTTTGTGCAAAAAAAAGTGGCTAATGTGGAACGTAAAATGGGTAAATAATGTTTTTTTTATCTAGGCGCACGGACCACCAGTGCTGCAGCCAGCGCCAGCAGCCAGGCAGGGATGGAGGAGGCCCAGTCAGTTGGAGGGGGAGCAGTCCCAGCAGTGGAAGGGGCAAGTGGTTAGTCACCTTGCTTGTAAAAGTCAATTTATACTCGGTATTACTTCAGGAATCGGCCTTGTAAAAGAAAGCCCTTTTAAAAGCTTTGGTCAAAGGAATAGCAGGCTGCAACAGTGCTGGTGCACTTTCAGCTCAATCAGACACCTGTAGGATAAGAGCTGCAGTTTGTAGGTTAGCTTGGAAAAAAACATCATAAGGTAGTGGTCTGCATGCGTTTATATTTTACAGATACACCTGATGGTTTAATTGTGAGCATATTTTTTCCTAATGGGTTGCTGAAAAGGAAGAGACAAGATTTTAGAAGGATGTTGAATTTTTATCAGTTTTAAGAGATGCTAGGATTTTAGGATAATGGTGAGTTTGAAACTTGTTTTAAGAGGTGCTAGGATTTTGAGTTCCCCCGTCATAGCTATGGTGGAAACAGTACTTTTTTCCTGTGGGCTGCTCAGTTTAAAGGTGTGATGTTTTTGATCAGAAGACTCCATAATGGATCGGAGAGCTTGTTTTTAGCATTTTCCAACTTTGGATTTTCTCAAGATTCCTCAAATAAGTACAAATTCTACTCTAAATTTGAGGAACACTGTACACTGGGTGGCACCAAAAACAATCTATTGGTTAAGAGCTCTATAAGAATCGATGCATCAGAAAAAGGACATTTAACACTAAGGGGCCCATTACGATGCCGATCGTAAAGCCTCCAACCTAAGGTCTCAACTCTGACCAGCTGATTACAATACAGCCAATCAGAATTAAAACCGGCCAGTCATTCCGGATGGCTTCCAATGGGCTCAAGGAGCTCGTCGGCCTAAAAGATCCCATCGGCCAGTTGGAACCGGCCCTTAATGCATATGGACATTGGTTTATGTGGTCCGGATTATGATGCCGGCCTTTCCAACATGGAAACCTTGTAGGAAGCGTGTTTGGGGGCCCCTAGTAGGGCACCCATTCCTTTGCAGCCTCTGGTTGGGAGCCAAGAATCCCTGCACCTTGAGGCAGGCACCTTGAGGGGCCTGCCAAGTGGTGCAGGGATTGACACAATCTCCCATTTCTCTTTGGAAGCTTGTTTTATGGCCGGTGTATGGCCGTAGCACAAGCTTCCATAGAGAAATAGGAGAATGCAACCACACTATGTGCAGTCGCATCATAATTAGGCGGTCAGCACCGCCGACCGGTGGTCAGTCGGTCCAGTTTCTGTCACTGTGTCGGTCAGAGGAATCTCCGACAGACATCGTAATAGGCCCCTAATTGAGAGACAAATGCAATAAAAAAGAAACAATCTGTCTCAGAAAGGAGTTGTTAGTTCAGAGCAGTATGAGTTGGTTTTTAGCACTAAACTAGCCAACATAAAATTCGAATCTGAAAAAAAGGTTAGTATTTTAATAAAGCATATACTTGCTAGCATGACAAAACAATTAAACGTGCAGCACATTGCAAAATATACCAGCACCACAACATCAATAAATGCATAAAATGGAAAATCTAAAAGATACTAAGAGAGAAATAGATTTTACCCCTCTTGCGCCTACAGGCTGAGGAGAGGGAATGCCTTATGTAACATGCAAAGCTAAGTGAGCCTTATAGTCCGTCACTATTGGCTCTGTGGACAAAGGTGTCAATACTTTGTGCAGAAAAAGGAATAACCTGGCAATTAGTGGCCTTTTGTTGCAGCCACAAACTACGCCTTATCTCACCAAAGTCTGACTTTTCTGAACATTCCGAATTACACCTGAGGTCACTCCCAGGGGTAGTGCATACCAACCGTCTGACGCCCAGCGGTCCAAGCTTAAAAATCCACCTTTTCACTTCTTTTAGATCCCCCCATTTTTAAGAAACTCTGTAAGTCTCTAAGAAAACTGATTTGACTACAAAATAAGATCAATGTAGTGTCCCCATATAACACACCAAGTATCAGGGGTGTACTGTTGTGCCACACTCAACTGTTTGAGTTAAAATATAACCTTATATAACACACCAAGGGTCAGGGGTGTACTGTTGCGTCACGCCCAACTATTCAAGCTAAAAAGTAACAGTATATAACACACAAAGGGTCAGGGGTGTAGTGTTGTGTCAATCCCAAATGTTCAAGCTAAAAAAATGCTGCTACCTTCACCTTTCTCTAGCGTGCTCAGTAGGGAAAAAATGATCTATGCGCTTGTCCTAGTTTGCCATATGCCACATATTAGGACTAAGGATCAGATGTAGTCTTATACCCTTGTGATGGTGGCCTCCCAACGGACCGCTGCCATGCATATTCAGCAGAACTTCTAATCAGTTATGAGGTCTGCTTACCGATCTTGTTTGCACAGATGAATCAGTTCGGGCAGTGGTCCTTGTTCTTCAGAAGCAGTTGGGCTTGATACAACAATCTCTCCTGTCTGGCTTGCCAAAATGTTGCTTGGATATGAATTTACCTTAACCCGTTAAGTGCGCCCGTCCGTTGGCCGACGCGGCCCCGCCCACTCAATAAAACTCCTGCACCGCGGCAGAATTTGTGCCGCGGTTAAGGAGTTAAAGAAATGAAAAGACAAGAGACGTTTGCCAAACAGGAACAAGTTAGCTTAATAAAACGCAGCAGCCGGGAGAGTCTCGACAGAATGTGTCCGAGATGGTCCTTCTGTCATAAAGTTTGCTTGAGATTATATATATATCTTGTGAGAACCAATAAAGTTATTTCAACATTCCTGAAAAGCATCTCAGTCATAAATCTAACAAGTTTGGCCATCTGATAAGGACTCAGATGGCTCTCGACCTTGGGGAGAGCTAGTGTGGGCCATGTGTATGTGTCCAGATGTCCGTCATGAAAGCGTCTGATCACTACGTGTGATGTGCATGTCGTGTTTTGATTGGCTGAGTGATCCCACCTACATGTGGTATCTAACCTTTTGGTACTTGTTGGGAATGCAAGTCTTTGGCCAAACATGTTTTATTGGGACCAATTCCCTCTGACCTGTGTGTGGTGCAACTATCTGTGGGATATATCAGGGTTTTCCCTGGGTGTGCGTATGTCCTTGGGCTAAATGAGAACCCACTTGTGACTTGTCATTCAATAGGCTTGGGTGTGGGTCACAGGACCTGCCTGACCACATATCTCTGACTCAGGGTTGATGGGAAGGTCACCTTGGGTAAATCCGACAGTAATGATACGAGTTCATTTGAACTCTTGAAAATAATATGGCAGTCACTGGTATAATTTTTATCGAGTTACTTAACATTGTCCGTTCAGTTGTCATAGTATCAATCCACATTGTCTGTAATATATTTACACAGTTATGCTTGCTTAGGTCATAGGGTACATCAACATTGTTTCTAGTGGTAACAACATTGTCATTCATGCATGGATTTTGCATACATTGACCTCATTACCGTTGGTATTGAAACTGGTGTGAGGGTATAGATTATGGTCTACATTGACATTACATTTATAGGTATTGAAATTGTTATGCAGGCACAGGCTATGGTATACATTGACATTGCATATATTTGTATTGCAGTTGTCCGGCCTGCACGTTTCATGGTATTCATTTACATCGTATTTACTATTCCAACATTACACTGCAATGCCGACTTGGCAGTTAAAACCCCTTGCCCAGCATTACACTCCTCTTTTACTACATTTACATCACTCCTAAAGTAGGCCTTAGGTAGCCCATTTGGGAGGGTGCTGTATAATCAAAAGTTGAACACGTGCTTTCAAGTTTTACATGAACTGGTATTGAAAAACTCCCAAATTCCATTTTTACCACTGAGAGACCTGCCCCTCTCATAGGTTAATGTTTGGGATTCCTTAATACATTTATTAATCTGTAATTTCTATTTTAGAGAAGGTAGAGTTGCCATGTTTAGTACCTATGGAATGGTAATGATAAATCCTCTTTAATGGTAAAGTTGGAATTGTCATTACTATTATGAAAATGGCACTTTTAGAAATGTAGGCATTTTCCTGCTATTTGGTGTCTACTGCCTGTCTCTGAATATTTGCTCTGCTGACAGCCACACACAAAAGAAGGCTGGGTTTGACTTCATGTATCTTTCTGGGAGGAAGTGAGGGAGGAGGTGGGCACAGCATCACACTTACGCCTGAATAGTCTGGGCCCTGTCCATGCACAAAGGGCTGTATACCCCCTGTACTGAGTCTGGAGCCAGGGCAGGAAGAAAGGACCTTTGTGCAGTTCAAGGCCCTTCTTTGAAGTCACCCCCACTTCAAAGGCACAACTGGGTATAAGTACTGGACCTCAGACCCTACCAAATCAGTATACTTTTGAACCTGAAACCAACTTGCTGAGAAGAAGAACTGCTGTGCTAAGGACTGCCACTCTGCTGTACAACTGTTCTGGATGACTGCTGCCTTGCTGTGCTGCCCTGCTGCTCCTTCTCTGACCGGACCTTCATCACTTGACCCAGAGTGACTCCAAGGGTTTGATGACTAGCCTTCTGTTCTTAGAAGATTTAGGAACATCAAAGTATTCCATCCTACTCCTATTCCTGGGTCATTGGAAGTGGACCCAGGTGCTTGCTCCAGCAGAACTGAAATGTTCTCAGCTACAAGATCGGAATCGGCGCATCTGCACTACTGTGGGAATAGAACTGGCACATCTCACTCGGAACCAGCCCATCGCCAATGGAACTATTGGATCAGAACCACTGCATCACTGCCACTGCAGAAGGACATTCAATGCATTCCTAAGACTACGTGGAGAAACCCGCACATCGGCTTTGGAACCAACGCATCTTGGAACTGGCTCTTCATCATCAGAACTGGCGCATCATCATCGTTGCCTGGATAAAACCAAAGCATATCTGTGACTGCGGGATCGACACTGAAACATCACTTCACTGCACCCTGAATCTCATTGTTTGGGACCAGGATTAAGGCACTTTTGCTCAGCAAGGCTTGCGTTCTTCCTGTATCAGGCCCACGCTCCATCATGGTCATCCTGAACTCTTGACTTTGTCCCAGTCCAGCATGACCAATTAACTCTTTAGGCGCTTACTGCTTCTAGCACTATTTTTGCATATAATCTAAAAAAAATTAGATCTTGACTTCTACCTCTTGGATTATTGTTGTTTTGGTCTTGTTTTATTTATAAGATTATACTCTATTTTTCTAAACTGGTGGGGTCTTTTGTGGTGTTTTCACTGGTTACTATTTGATGTGTTGTACAAATACTTCACACATTTTCTCCTACATTAAGCCTGACTGCACTCTGCCAAGCTACCAGAGGATAATCACAGGTTAATTTATGGAATGTATCTGACCTACCTCGACTCAGGGTACATACCTTTGTTAACCAGAAACCCAATTTCTAAAAAACACACTGACTACTAAAAAATGGCCCTCTGCTACATTTCTAAACAATAACAACCAAGGCGGCATGGAGAACAAGGAACACATGTAGGCCTATGGTAAAAGCACACTGAGTACTACACAAAATGGCCACTGGCCACATATTCAAACAGCAACAAACAAGTAGACGTGGACAACAAAGAACATATGCCAGCCTATGGCAAAAGCACACTGACAACTAAACAAAATGGCCACCAGCCACATGTTCAAAGCAATAACAAGCAGGAAGGCATGAACAATAAAGAACACATGCAGACCTATGCCAAATTTACACTGACTACTACAAAATGGCCGCCAGATACACATATTTAAACAACAACAAGCGAGGAGGCATGGACAAGAACACATGCAGGCTGTCACAATACAATTCCTATGGATCACTTTGTTACCAGAATGTTCCACCTCTAGGCAGCTTCAAGTTCGTATGCCTTAATAGCATGGACTATTAAAGTGGCCAGGTGAGGGAAAGGTGACACTTCCTATTTCTTTAGTGTTATTCATGAGTGCCCTCTCAGCAGTTTACCTGAACCTTCTTGGCAGTGAATCCTGTGTTAATGATATTGGCAGGGGAGGATGTTGTTAGATGCTATTCCCTCTGTAAGTAAACATTATATACTGTTAATTATGTAAACCACCTTCATGACACATCTAATGTAAATATACATCTAATACCTCTTTTTATTCTTATACCTACCAGGTCATATACTGTTATTTGAGCGGATCTTGAGTGTAGCACTAGAAAATGAACAGGATACAGCGATAGTTTAAGTCACTATCAAATCACAATCAGGTACATGCATCAAGGTAGACTTTTGCGATTCCTTATTTGCGATTATTAAGGAATCGCAATTAAGGAATAACAAAAGCCTATGCATGTAGAAATCGCTAAAACAATAGCGATTTCTAAAGATTCCTTAATTGCGGGTCGCAAATTACGAGTCGCAATTAAGGAATGTCTTCTTATTCATTCCTATGGGCCTTGAGGCCCATAGGAATGAATGGGAATTGCATTCGCAATTTGCGAGTACCCAATAGGTTATCGCAAATTGCGCATGCAATTTCAAGGGTGCAAGGGTGTCAAAAGGACACCCTGTTGCATGCCTGAAATCTGCATATGAGTACATCTTGCACACACACATGCCCTAAGGGCATGTGTGTTTGTAAAATGGAACTTTAAAAAATGCAAGTTAGTGCATTTTTCAAAGTTTTTGCAAATTACTATCAAGTACAAATTGATGGTAATTTGCGACTCCTATTATCGAAATCGCTAATTTTTTTACTTTAATGCATTGCATTTAAGGGCTCTCAATTTGCGATTCCTTAAATGCAATCGCAATTTAAGTAATCGCAATTTAGAGATTACTTAAATTGCGATTTTTGCATTTGGGATGATGCATCACAAATGCAAAAATACCAGTCGCAACGGGGCAGATTCTGAGAATCTGCCCGTTTGCGACCAGTTTTTCTTTTGATGCATGTGCCTGAATATTCCTTAGTTCATTTTCTTGGTTAGTTCTTTCAATTACATAGTCTTTCTTCCAATCAGTATTGCAATAGTGCAGGACCTGTCTCGCACTGTTACCACAAAAGTCTCCACAAATGTCATTGTCAATAAACGTGCATTTAAGTGATCATTGCGCAAGCGCTCTTACCGCCCGAGATTGGGCCAATCTTAAATTCTTAAAAGTGTTACCGGAATTCTAGTCTCTGAGGATAGTCCCTCTTCATTGCAGCACGACCCCTTTCTGGAAGTCTCCTGCTATTCTCGCTGCCAAAAACCAAACAGGATACCGCCCCTGGAAGACACGGGCGGAGAAGAGCAGCCACGAACCCTCCAGGTCGGCTGAAGGAAGGAATAGAGAGCATGCAACCAAGGGCGTGGCTCCATTTTATACTTGCGAGCCACACCCAAGATGGCCGCTGTATGCCGAATGTCCCTCTCAATACGATATTGCACCGAGATCTGCTGTAAAGCAAATCATGTGCAGGCATATCAAAATAAAGAAAGATGCCATGAGGATCTTTTAATTCTAACCCTCCCTTATAGAAGTCAAATTGGAATCATAAGAAACGGAACAGTTATATATGGCTTGACACTTTAGTAAAAGTAAATACAAATTTCAAATCATTAGTAAAACACACAGTCTTCAATTACTGATGGACATATGAACAATGTCACCAATATTTGTTTACAGCAAGAGAGGCATGGATCTTGCCACATCTCTGACGGCGACATCTCTGACGGGGACATGAAGTGTGAAGACTAACATGTGAGAGTTGTGTCCTAGAGCCTCTAGTAAGAATCATGACACAGGCCTATGGAAAAACCACACTGACTAATACATAAAACCTCCAGTAAGAACACATGCAGGCCTATGGACACTCACCACATAAAATGATTGCCGGCCACATAGCATAGAGAACAATGAAAATATGATGGCCTTTGGCACACTCATACGCACACACACTCACACCCAACCACACACTGATCAGCAATGTCAAAAACAAAAATTAAGTCAGCTATAAAAATTACCCAACATGACACATCTTACCAAGGCATCAGAAAAAAAAATTACTCAACCAAAATACACTTTAACACTTTGCAGAAAAATGCAAAATACAAAAAAAACACATTTTGCATTTAATCCAAGGCCATCTCTATATCATAGATGTTTTAAAACAACATATACCACAGAAACAGTAGTTCCACATACCCAGAGCCTAGTACTGGCGGGATTACCCATGGGCAGACTAGGCCACATATTAAAATCAATAGTGCAAATTTCACAAACATGGAGGAAAAGTACTTAACAGTGCAACCATTTTCCCTTATAAATACAAAAAAAAAATGCAAAAAATCATCCTCTTCTGCAACTCCAGGCCACCCACAATCAAATTTAAAAACTGAATAAAAAACTAAAAAGGTACACATCTATACTAGGGCATGCCCTCTTTTAAACAAAATCCTTATCCAAAAGGTTTTTAATTACCTGTTTCTTATGTCACAAAAAAAGTCCTAAAAATTCAGTGGTATATGCAGCAGGAATTGCAGACAAGGGCAGTTATCCTTTCACCTTTAAATACAAGTGAAAAGTGACCAGGGGATGGACAAAGCACTGTGTTGACCCTTCTGGACAGGAAGAGGAAGTTGGAGTCTCTGTGGTACTTCAGTACTGTGAAAAAAAAGTATAACAAAAAAGTGTGTTTAGCTCTAAAAAAACTACCTGAATCATACGTTAAGGTAGAATATTTACTCAGGGGGGCATGGCTAGGTGCCGATGTGAGGGGAAGCAGACTCCGGAGCTCCGACCGTAGCTTCCCCCCGCCCGTAATGATACTGATGATATAGAGGTGCCCCTTGCCGCGGAACCTGTTGCGAACACACTGGTGCCGGTGGTGAACGGCTGCAGAGAGGTGGCGGTGCTTTGCAGGTGGCAAAAACGCAGATTTTGTTCCCGAGAGCTCGAAGGGCTGCGGAATCAAGATGCCGGCTGGGCGCCGATGCGGCAGCTTTCACTGTGCGTGGACAGAGTGATTCCAGGCTCGCAGTGAGTACTGCTAAGTGTGTAGCGCACCTCGGCGATTGTGTTACTGGCATTGGGGAGAGCTGTACCCCGCTGTCTGCGGAGAGCTCAGAGCGCGCCCCTGACCGGGGAAATGAGACGCCTCCACAAAATGGTGGCAGTAGATGGCGATGCCGAGCCCTGGTGAGAGGCAGCCTGTGGGACTGCGGCGTGGGGGTGACGGCTGGGGACCGACCCGCCTGCACATCCCGGCCTAAGAAGAGCTGGAGGGACCACTCTGAGCACTGAGCTGAGGTGCTGTAGCAGAAGTGGGCGGTGCTGTGCCGAGCCTGTGCCGAGGAGGCCCCTGCCCGGGAACATAGCACAATGAAGAACGTCTGACACCGGGAAGGTGGGCGCTCATTGGACCTATGTGGGAGCTGGTTGAGAAGTGCGCGGAGGGCGCCAACACAGCGGGAAGGTGCTGTATTGTTTGGGAGTTCCTTTGCGGCTGCCATTAGTGGGTGGCGGTACCTCTGGAGGGGGGACTCCCCGCGCTAGTGTGCCCCGTCGATGGCCTGTGTGCACGGAAGAGGCCCTTGGGGACAGAACTCAACGCTGACAGCCTGCGAGAACGGTCGAGGGCTCAGACCATAAGTCCTGTGGTCCGATGGTGTGAACTGGCCCGCCCTGCTGCCGACCGCGGCACCTACTCTTGCTGTTGCCGCTCTGGAGACCCCTGCGAACCTACATAACCGCTAACAATGGGGAGGGTCTTCAGAAAGAAGGGGTTCGTTGTGTTGCGAGTGGAGGACACAGGACCGCACACAGATGAAGAGGACGAGGTGGCGGTGAGGAGAAAGGATGCTGTCCCGCAGGGCCTCACTCTGGTAGACATCATGCAGGCCATCACTTCTTCGAGAGAAGCTCTAGAGTCAAAGATGGATTCTATAGGGGCAGACCTCAATCTGTTGAAGGATGATCATCACAAGCTTAAGGAGCGTAAGAAGCTTAACGAGAAGGCCTTGGAGGAGGTCCCAGAGGCAGTCACTGCACTACAGCCTTCGCTGAAAATAGTGGAAGCCAAGGTCAGAGTGCTGGAAGTAAGAGCAGAGGACAGCCAAGGGCGCTCCCGCCGGAACAATCTGCGTATTATGGGGACCCCGGAGCGGGAGGAAGGGGACGATGCAGTTCATTTTATGGAGAACTGAATTAAAATGGAAGCGGCCCTGGAAGGACTCTCCTCCTTCTGTACACTCGAGTGCGCCCACAGGGTCCCGACTAGACCACCCAACCATGGGGCCCCTCCTCGGCCGATGGTGGTGTGGCTGCTTCATTACGGGATAGGGATCACATCTTACAGCAAGCCCAGGAGAAGCTGAATTAGCAGATTGGGAATGCCAGGGTGATGATCTTTCCGTATTTCACCTGGGAGGTAGAGAGACAGCGTGCTTCCTTCCTGACTCTCAAACGAAAGCTGCGCCAGTTGCAAAGTCCCTATACCATGTTATTCCCGGCACGTCTCCGGGTGATCGACGGCACAGAGACTCACTTCTTTACTGCCCCACAGGAAGCGTGGCACTGGCTGGAGACTCGACCGACACATGTAGCAAGTACTTTGCCACCGAGCAGTGCACGGCGGGCAAAGGTCACTCCCCCACGATCTCTGAGAGCTCTTACACCAACAGGTTGCCAACTGGAGAGACACAGGTCCGGGCGGGCCGTTGCAGAGATTAGCCATGGGGAGGCTAGTCCAAACTCAACTGCCAGCGAACATGGCATGGACATATCTGAAAGCTCCCGTTCCAGTAGCACGAATGGAGGCTCTGAAATTGAACTGCCAGATGTCACACAACAAACTGCGGATGGCATAATCTGAAGATTACACTCCGAGCTGCAGAGGGGATGGTCATCGTGACGATGGGAACTGTCTGTTGGAGAGGCTATCATGAGGTGGCAATAGACCACTGGCACCAGAGCAACTGATGGGGCTACCACTTATACTACGTGGTGGGGGTTTAGCCGGGGGGGTTCTGGGTCCTGCAGGGCCAGCCTACGCCTCTCCACTTTTTTTGTGACTTGTAGGTCACCACACTGGTTTGGATGGGGACTTGTTGGTTCGTACCTGTCCTGGGGAGGGGGAGTTTGGGGGGTTTGGTTGTTGAGGGGGTTTTGTTTGGGGCCAGGCATATCGCTGTGGGGGGGTTCGAAGGCAGATTAGCGTGGTTCGAGCAATGGGATCCTCCGTAGGAATCAAATGCATCTCCTGGAATGTCAGGGGAATGCACACGGTGTTACATCATCATAAAAGACATGGATATCTAGTGAGGAGAGGGGTAACGATTGCCTTGTTACAGGAATCTCATTTTATGCAGAAGGAAGGGATCGAATTGCAGAAGAGATGGAGGGGGCAGGTATTTTGCACATTGTATTCGGCCCATGCCAGAGGCACATTGATTTGGGAGCGGGCAGGAGTTCCTTTTCAGAGTATCAGGCAGCTGGTGGACCCAGAGGGTAAATATGTGGTGGTATCAGGGCAGTTAGATGGCAGGTATATAGTGAAAGGGAGCCTTTATGCCCCAATGTAGACCAATCTACGTTCTTTGCACACCTCTCGAGGACGCTGGCGACCATGCTGACAGGGTCGGCATGTTGGAGGGGGACTTAAACAGTATTACTGTTGTTGACCTGGACTGATCTCTCCCACCACTCCCAGATGCTCCCAAACATAGACTTGCAGCGATCAGACGTGACTGGCAGCACCACTGGGGGTTGACGGACACCTGGAGGGCCCATCTCCCGGACAAAAGGGATTATTTCTACTACTATGCATTGCACAAACTACATGTTCGGTTGAACTCGATCCTATGTTCCCCAGACGTGCATGGTGGGGTTCACACTCAGTGAATATTTGGCTAGAACGATCTCTGATCATAACCCGTTGTTGTTGTCCTTAAACTGGCTACGGCTCCGACCTACTATACCTAGTTGGCGCTTGCACCCGGAGACATTGGAAGACCCAGTGTTTCGGGCCACAATAGGTTCCGTTATTGATGACTATTTTTTAGATAATGCCGGAACAGCGACGAGTCCACTTATTGAATGGGACGTCTTTAAACAGTCATTAGGGGATGCTGCATTGGAGAGGTGGTTGAAGTGCGGAGGGTGCTGCTACGGGAAATGCAAACTGCGGTGTGCAGGCTCTGGTGCCTGGAGAAGGAGAGACTGGAGCGAATAGATAGGCAGGCTGATCTTCTCGCAGCCCAAGAGGTCCTAGCTACGCAAGTAGAAAAGCTGCGCTGCTTAGATTATAAGACATACATTACCCAGGCCAATACGGAATGGGAAAAATCTGGGGCACTGTTGGCCTGGCTAGCCAATCCAGCGTGTAGAGGAAGGGTGATCTTGGAATTGAGGGGACAGGGGGATGAGGTATTCTACAGTCAACAAGATATCAGTGCTCAGTTTTTGGAGTATTACGCTTCCCTCTACCAGAGTAAACTTGACCCAGGGGCTGAAGACGAGATGGATTTCTTGGCTGATGTGTATCTTCCTAAGGTTGATGCTGAGGCAGCGGAGGAACTAGGCAGAGACGTGGAGGTAGGGGAAGTTCATAGCGCCATCAAACATATGGCTAGGAATAAGACCCCGGGACGGATGGGCTCCCGGTGGAGTTTTACTCTGCATACATAGATGTATTGGCCCCACTGCTAGTGGCACTGTATAACAAGGCGAAACAGGAAGGTTGTCTTCCTGCTTCAATGAGGGAAGCGGTAATTGTCCCACTCTTAAAACCTGGTAAACCACCCGAGGAGCGAACGGCATATCGGCCCCTCACCATGCTTAACTTAGACTATAAAATATTAAGCCGCATATCGGCAAGTCGGCTATTAGCCCATATGCCGACGCTTATCCATGTGGATCAGGCGGTTTTTTATCCCATCCAGAAATACGGCGCTGAATGTCCGCAGACTGATGCGTATATTGGGGGTAGACACCTATTGCAAGGAGGAAGCATACATTTTTACAGTCGACATCGAGAAGGCTTTTGACAGCCTAGAGTGGCCGTATCTCTTTAGGGTTCTGAGAGCCTTCGGCCTGGGGGACCGCTTTGTGGAATGGTCGGATGGGGGGGTTGATTTCGGAGGCCTGTGTGGTGGACAGAGATACGAGACAGGGCTGTCCGTTATCACCCTTATTGTTCGCGCTGGCGATGGAACCCATGGCTGCTCATGCCAGGTCAGGCCGTTATTATCAGGGGCTGGAAGTAAAGGGACAGTTACAGCACATTGCGCTATATGCAGATGACCTCCTGCTTTTTCTGGCCAACTCAGGGGAGGCCCTGCGAGGAGTACCAGGACACAGGACACCTGCTGGGTGTCCTGGAGAGAGTTGCGGGCTTAGGGTGAACTGGGCCAAGTTGTGTCTTTTTCCCACATGGTCGGGTAGGGACGGATAAACGGACCAGAGGGAGTACTTTGGGAAACTAGATGTCCTCCTTACCTAGGCACTCAGATATACCATGACCCTGTAGATCTCCTAGAGGGTAACCTAGGGCGTGCAGTATGTAGCACAAAAGGCAACTTTGAGGTATGGGGGACCCTCAAGCTATCTGTGGCGGGAATGGTGGCGTTGGTGAAAATGGTTACGTTACCCAGGCTTCTCTATTTCTTTGGGACGCTCCCAATCTGGATCCCACCTAAGATCTTTGCTCAACTCAACACAATGCTCACGGGTTTCCTTTGGGGCACTGGGAGGCAGAGAGTGGCTCTCATCACTATGATGAGGCCCAGGGCACAGGGGGGTTTAGCGCTGCCAGAATTTGAGGCCTATTATCATGCAGCACAGCTACAGTGGTACACGAAATGGATGGCAGGATGACTAAAAAATTACAGTAGACCTTGGTGGTCCGGACCCAAGTCTGAGCCTCCTATTGTCTGCCCTTGGGGAAGGGGGTGGTCCCCCCGGACTTACAAACGGTGCGCCAGTGTTGGAACCGACTTGCTAGGTGAGCACAAGTGCGGACCCCGTATGCGCCTGAGATTCCGTTGGTTGTTTGTGAGGCATTGCCCCACGGAGGGGACTGGAGCAGGTTGCGATTATGGAGTGAGGCCGGGATCTCCACTGTAGGGGATTTATTTGAAGACAATACCTTGCTCCGTTTTAATGATCTACTGGAGCGGCACAATGTCCCCAGAGGTGATTTCCTCCTTCATGCCGCTCTGATGACAGCTATCCGGAAACACTGGCGGGAGGGGATGGTGGAACCCCAGACCTCTCTGGCCTGCCATTATGTGGTGATGGCGGCTGGTACTATCAAGGCGGTCACTTGCCTCTACAGGCGTATCACACAGGGAATGCGTCGGCCCCTAACGACACTGCGCCTCAAATGGGAGGAGGACCTAGGTGAGGCTATCGATGAGAAACCATGGGGGGACCTTGTGGAAAGGATGTATGTCGTTACAACGCACACTTTTACAACGCATGCACTTACAACACATTTTTTACAACGCAACATCCACTACAACGCATTCCATTACATAGCATGACACTACAACGCATGTTTAAAAACTACCTTTACAACGCATTCCATTACATCGCATACTACCTTTACAACGCATACCATTACAACGCATAATATTAAATTGCATTTAAGGTAAGTATTGGATAGTATAGGGGTAAAAATTACTATTCTAACTCCAGAGGGTGCAACAGTAGGGTAAGTGTTGGATTGCGTTGTAATGGTATGCGTTGTAAAGGTAGTATGCGATGTAATGGAATGCGTTGTAAAGGTAGTTTTTAAACATGCGTTGTAGTGTCATGCGATGTAATGGAATGCGTTGTAGTGGATGTTGCATTGTAAAAATTTCGTTGTAAGTGTAGTGCGTTGTAATAGTTGCGTTGTAAAGGTTGTTCACCGTTGAAACACCCGACTGACGACACTGTTGACGATCCAGGAGAGGTGGGCCTTTTAGCAAGAGAATGATCCTGAGATTACCTTGTTGTCCTGCGGGCATCTCTGGGTTGGGCTGACGTGGTGCCCATCCCCTCCAGTGGTGCCACTCACCAGAGGCGTGGGACGTAGCACCCCTAATACATGGCTGAATTGACCACTGCCTGAGTACAGATGCTTTGAAGTATCAGCGACATGCCTGGGGGGGTGGGAGGGGGTTTGGAGGGAGTTGGAAGGATGGGAGGGGGGTCTATAGGATGTTATTTGCATAGGGAAACTAAGTGAAATTTAGGGCGCATAGAGTACACTAACAAGCAATACAGGATCCCGAGCTGAGGGAGGGCATTGGCCTGAGATGTGAAGTCCCATATTTTCCCAACAGGTGGACTGGCACTTGACACTAAAGGATTCTCTTGCACTTTTGTATCCCACAATGTTAATATCGAGATGGTCATCATGCCTTCCGCAAAGCCCTTCGGGCTGTTTTTACTGTTTTATTGCAAATCAATTAAAACAATTACAAAAAAACATAGAATATTTACTTGCAAACGTATTTTTGAGTTAATTGAGCTGCTTCTCAAATAAAACATTCATTTGCAAAGCCGCCCTGACCGATCGCGTAAACGAACTGGTGGTGGAAGGCTCCCTGCCGACTGGAAATAACACCATAGGATGCCAAATCTCCCTCACAAGTTCACTTCATGGAGTCTTACATTGTTCCCAATTGTCACCTCAATGCTCGTACAGGAGATACATTTCACCACGCGGAGATAGGCAGAATTTGGCAGAAAGTTTGTGTTACAAGAGTAACACAAAGTTACCAAATTCCGACAATTCCATGAGCAGAATTAAAATATTCCTTAGCAAAGTGGTACTGGAATGTTTTCTTGCTCTCCCAATGGAACTATTTTTTCAGTTGCAAATTTTCAACTCAGACAGCGCTGTTAAAACCTTTAAAAACAGCTTGTAGGAATCTTGTAATTGTGTTTGCAAGCATAAAATCCTACAGACCAGATACATGTCTGCAAGCTGGGTGCCCAATGATTTTGCCCCATACCAAATATTGGTTAATATTAAACAATGTTTCTCAATCCCTGGATGTAAGACTGAACACAAGCTTTAAGAGGAAGATTGTTATTTTCAATGAGGTACCTCTCCTGTCATTCAATGCCCCAGAACCGAAAATCCCTTCTAGCTTTCTAAAACATGGGTTCAAGCAGCATGATAGGCAATGCTCCAAGAGACAAATGTGCAGCCCTCTATGCTTTGACACGTTTAGAATCCTTAAGGGTGACAGCAGTCATCACCTCCACCACTGTGGCAGGACTAATGTCCACCATATTTTGAGTTTTCTGCTGGCTTTGCAGAGATCTTTGTGATTTTAGTGAAGCCACTGCCAAAGAGGGTCCTATGAAGGCACTGAAAATTTTCCGAACAATGTCATGTTTCTGGCAGTTGGTCTGCAAACCTTGTTTCCCAAAAAGAGGCATTTTTATCTGAATCAAAAATATAGTGGGACACAATATCATGCCAAGAATATCGATGACAAAATTATTGTGACCCTGAGTTTCTATAGGTAAGTAAAGTTTTAATATATATAAAACTCCACATATATGTACCGTGACAATATATATATGTATATATATTTCTTGAAGGTACGTAGATGTGAAGTTAATAATAGTACATCCATACTTTTCTATTTGCACTTACTTTCTTTTTGACACAATATTCTGTCCACACAATATTTTTTGCTTCTGATATTCTGTCATTTATTCCAAAAAGAAACTCCTAAAGTTGGAGTTCGATTTTGACATACAAACAATAAATAGCCCTGACACCCTGGGATCGTTCTCCAAACCTGTGAATATTATTTTCTGTTTTTCAAATTTGGTACCAATAAGATTTCCCTAGTTATCCCAAACTGAAAGCAAATATATTTAGGTTGTCTGCTCGAAATAGGGCGGAGTGTCTGATGCGTCCATACAGAGGACCCAAACTCTGTCATGGTGTTGGTGTAGGGTTTCCAAGATGAGAGCCAGACGGCACTGCTGTTGGTAAGATGGCATTCTGCCCAACTCTAAATAGAGAGGGCAGACAGTAAGTTTGGCGAATAAGGTGCTCTGCCATGTTTGTCCACCGAACTCTAAATCAGGGTCTAAATCAGGAAGGTGTTATCTCCAGCCCTTATAGGCAAGTTTAGTCCAGTTTGGATATGAGAATAATAGCTCTTCGGTCTTCTGTCCTGCGAGAAGAGTTTCCCTGTATTTGAAAGAAACTGATGCAAGGAATGTGATCACAACGTGTCCTCTTTATAAAGGAAACCTTAATGCTGTTGGTGTTTTTCTGAAGCCTAATTTAAAGTACCCAATTTGAGCTCTGAACTCACCTCATTGTTCAACAGTGTAGCATGTCCTTATGAAAATGCATGGGGCTGCTAAACTCACACTCTGACCTTCAATTTGTCATGTTGTCTTAGGCATCCTGCTTTTCTGCTCTGTTAGTTTAATGCAATGTAATCTGTCAGTCAGACAATAGGAGTAAAACAACCCACTGTGCTCATATTCCAGTAATCTGCTGCTGACTCCCCAGAGGACATAACCTGTTGCCATTTAGGGTTGTTCCCACCTTAAAGAGTATTCCTGATTGTTACTTCAGTCCATGAAATGCTTCAATTTTCTCCTGGCTATTTGCAATTTGTTCCTGTTAGGGTACCACATGCACTTCTTTAGTGAACTTTAAATATATTATTTTCACATACTTATTCTAGACCTGTCCAGTACTAGATAACACTTTATTATGGTGAACGTGACATTGATTGCACAAACGACATGGCACTGCTCTCCAGAAGTCCAATAATTTGTGTATAGCAAAGCATAGAACCGGGGTTTTTAAAATATGTGACTATGAATCTTAATACAATAAAATATATTTAATCATTAGGGATGTCTGGTGCAGAACTCATGCTCTGTCATGACCTCCACCCCCACTTCTACCCACTTCTCTCCTGACTGCTCTTCCAGCCTTCTTCCTGGCAGGTTGCTTAGTCCAGCAGTAGTCTAAAGTTCTGGGGTCAGGGTCCAATATTTATACCACATTTTCCTTTGAAGTTAGTACAAGCAAAGTTTCACTGGCATACTTGAACCAGTTCAGCCTGGCTCAGGCTAGTTTCACCAGAGGAGATGGAGACAGCTTTGTGGAAGGCAGCCACAGCCCATTCGGGTGGAAGTGACAATGTCTCCACCTACTCTAAATGTAGCCAGGTCTATTCAGCCTGGCTATGAGTCACTTCCCTCCCCCTTGCGTCTGTCCAGTGTTATTGCACATCCCCTGCTCCTGTCACTCTAAAGGCAGACAAGGATTACACAAAAGGCAGATGCCCACAGGATGGGTAAGCAAGAAAATGCCCACTTTCTAAAAGTGGCATTGTCAAACACACAGTATAAAAATCATCTATACTAAAAGATGTCTCTTTAAATTCTGAGTTCATGAAACCTAAACTCCATTTCTCTATATTGTCCCCATGGAAAATTAAGTTTGTAAGATGTTGCAAAGCAACTACCATGTTAACCTATGAGACAGAGAGCCTTGCAATAACGAAAAAGTAATTACCCAGCATTTCACTTTCAGGACATGTAACACACACCAGTACATGTCCTACCTTTCACATACACTGCACCCTGCACATGGGGGCATCTCGGGCCTAACTGAGGGGTGTCTTACATATAGGGAAAGGGAATGTTAGAGCCTGGCAATTGGGTGCACTTACCATGTCGACATGGCAGTTAAAAAACACACACAGACACTGCAGTGGCAGGTCTGAGAACCCCTTTGAAAGGGTGGCACAATCAGTGCTGCAGGCCCAATAGTAGCATTTCATTATGAGCCCTGGGCACACGTGCTCATTGATAGGGACTTAGTAGTAAATCAAATAAACCAATCATGGAAACACAAATCCATACACAATTTACATGGAAAGCATATACACTTTAGCACTGATTAGCAGTGGTAAAGTACCCAGAGTTCTAAAACCAACGGAAACTAGGTCAAAAACAGGAGGCCAAAAACCAAAAAGTCTGGGGGGTAAACCCGCTGAAAAAGCCAAGTTTAACTATCACTATGTTGGACAGTGCTGTTTGTTGCTTACACTCCTTGGCCCGGAGACTCTCTTGTAATGTCAAGAATCTACTCCCAATGTTTTCGTAGCTTGCATGGTTTCTCCATTTTCTCAGGAACTAGAGCTATTGTATGTATTTTCGTAAGTGGTGGGGGATATTAATTAGCATTTACAGTTGAAGTTTTAAAGTTCACTGATTTTAATTGTTTAGAACTGGCACAAAGAATACTGTTTGTTGATAGAAGAAAGTTCCAAACTGCCTTTGTCAGCTCTCGCCCTTTCAGATATTGTTTGACATCAAATGTTTTTTTTCTATTTCCTACCCACATCAGTGTTTTCTAACTTTTGCCCAAGAGGACATACTGAGGCCTGCCAGATATTCAGTTACCAGTGATTAAGTAAATAATGCTTAATTTATTTATTTGAATGGTTGTTAACATATGTGCAGCTCCCTGAAGACAGAGACTACTTTCTAGTAGCTATTTCCACTTGGAAAAGTAAAGGCCTGATAAGTGTTTGGCAGATGGGTGCTCTTTCACAAACATGAAGGATATCCCCTTCTCTTTATTACAAGTGCATTAGGATCTAATAGTGTAATGATGTATTAGGGTTGGGTAGGAAGGATGTCCATCATGTTTGTGAAGTAGTACCCTTCCCACAACCTCTAAATCAGGTCCTAGCCCTGCACCGACTACACAGGCCTCTTATTTCATCTCCTTCAAACATTCTGAGCTCTGTGTCTTATGTGTCTTAGCTCTTCAGTCAGCCAAGAAAATTTGTTTTTCATTTTCTTTTTTACTATTCTTTTAATAAATGTGTGTTATAAATCACCTGCATTCATTAATATTTAATATTGCATAATACATGGGATTCTCTAATCCCTATATAATTACTCATCACAAATTTCCTTATTTGAGGTGAATTGTGACGCATTTAGTCACAGGTACTAAAGAAATTATGCAACTGCTCCACTGTAATAACTTTTTCGAGTTGAGCTCCGATGTTACACTGCCTGCTGCCAGAGTAAGCACCAAGGTGAAACATACGTCACGGATCATATTTGCATCTGCAATTTAAACAAGGAAACCAGTAACTGGCTTCCCTTTATCTGACATGTTTTTCTTAAATGAAAAGTGTTCAGCAGGAAAGAGAAATGTAAGGCAAATATTTATTTTTTCTATCGTTAGATCATTACAAAATAGTCAGAATATCACTATGTTGCAACACAGCATTTTTAAAATCTTATTTCCATGAAACTGACAGTGGCGACTGGCATCTACGGGTAGAGTGGGAGAGGCGCGAGTGCAAATATAAAAAAAAATAAACATTTACTTGAACCGACATCATCTGACGTCCTCCGCTCCAGACCTTTTCTGAACCAGACCTCTTCTGAACCAGACATTGCAGTGCGGGAACCAATGCTGGCGCTGCTCTCATGATGTGAGAGCAGAGCCCTGATTGGAATAGGCGGTCTCACTCAGTGCTCCCAGCACCCTGGAAGCCTGCACCTACTCTAGCCCAGCTGTCCTAAGACAGCTGGGTTTGAGGTTTCAAAGTATGCATGTCTGGCTGGCCATCGCAAGATGGCGAGCCAAAAAGGCATGCGCACTTTAAAAAGAGCACAGCTAGCCCACCCTCCTCCCTGCTGCTGTCACTCAGCGGCGGCACGGCTCCGTCCTTACGTTCTGTTCAGGATGGGAGGATGAAAAATAAAATGGTATGGTAATTGCCATTTTATTTTTCATCTTTGGGGGTAACTTAAGTGGGACGATACTCCTCCGCCCCAACGGAGGAGCCGCCCTTGAAAACTGATGATCAGATATGTTGGTAGAAATGACTGGGTGCTTTTTGGTGTGCTTAATGTTGCAGTGGAATTTCTACTTTCCTTCTTCGTATCTCCAATATACATTTAACAGCAAGGCACCAAAAGGTAGATCAGTTTGTGGGAAGGGTGATGTCATGACCAAATATTATCAGAAATTAAATGCACTTTACGAAACATTAAGAAGATATTGCAATGCACCTCGGAGAACCATGACCTTATGAAGGACCTCAACCATAGGCTTTGTTGTGGTAATGGAACTCCTCTGTGATTTGGTATATATATCCTTATACTGTATGGTAGGGGTATAATTTCAAACTGAGATTAATATGTGTGTGTGTGTTTGTGATTGTGTATTAAAAAAAATTCCGTTCATTTGAATTTGTGTTTGGCACACTGGGGGACGTCAAAAGAAGTAATCACAGCTAGGTCAATCATTAGGGTGATTAAATCAAAAGTTTCCAATGGTTTTCACAGCATGTTTAACAAAGTATTACATCAATAGATCTTGAGTTTTTTAAGGATATAAAACATATTGAGAATATTCAATGTGAATATATTTGCTGAGTCCACTAACTGTTCTGTGATGATTAATCAATCCATTCTGTGCCTCAGCTTTGCATGAGCATGGAGTCCCCATTCCCTGTGACCACATCCGTCGGTCTAGAGCAGTATGTATTTGCTTATCAAAACTATAACTGAGTGAATAACAATCCACATTTGTAAAGCACGAACAATCACCCTAAGGGTCTCTAGGAGCCGTCGGGAAGATTTAGCAAGCTATTGCCCAGAGTCACATGGTGCTGGGCTAATCTGCCGCCAGCGCCGAGGATGGAACCGTGATCCCTGGATTCTGGAGTCAGTCGCCCTGCCCGCTGCGCCACACCTCTTCCTCTGGCGCATCATGAGTATCGAGAAGTATTGGTTGCTCAGAAGTTCGAACAGATTAGCACACTCTTTTTTGCGTGCCTCATGATCAATTATTACGCTTATAACTAAAGGAGCAAACGTGAGTAGAGAAGGGTAGGTGAGTGTCCCCCATCTATATCTTGACACCTCGAATTAAAACTGAAGGAAAAGATGTAAAACATCCAGGGAGTAAAAACATGATGTTCGAAGGCATGAGAGGGACTGGTGCCTGCAATTCAATGGATGGCTCCCTGCATATATCGTGTGGTTTCCTTTATGTCGGCCGCGATAATTTACAACCTCCTCCTAATTAAACACGTCTTTATGTGGGTTTGGCGACGAGTTCAGTCCCTGCAATGGCTGGGAAAAGATGTATTTGGCTATGTGTTGCCAGGAAAATTTCAAATGGAGGGAAACCTCCGTGATGACGGAGTCTTTTTCCCCAAATATAAAATACATCTGCTTTCCTGTCCTTTCTCACATTTGCAGCTCGCTATTGCAATTTCAAGGTAGCATTCATTCTTACAGAACGTTAATTGTAGTAACCAGGTGTCAAGAAAAGTATCATCATTTCTTTAGCACAATAGAAAATGGAGCTTTACAAATATTGCAGAAGTAAAAAAGGTTAATGTATTGTAAAGTAGTAATACAAACGGAAGGAAACAAAGAGTTTTGAAAAGTTAAAGACATATAATATCAGCCATGCCTGAAACAACCTACCGTATTCGTTCTGCTCTCGGGGCCACGTGAACGAAGCTTTTTGGAGGTCGCAAACAGCCCGATGTGAAGAAGGGGGTGGTAACCCATTCGCAAATAGGAAGGGGTCCCAAGCGTACTCTTCCCTTTTGAGAATATAAAAGCAAGAGCATTTTTAAGAGAAAGCGGTGGTCCCATTGACTACCGCCTACTCTTGAAAATGTAAACTTAAAAGTTTAAATGCATCCCGTTTTCCTTTAATAAAAATGGACTGCATTTAAAAAAATATATATATATTAAAAAGCAGGCCACCATTCCTGTGAATGTTGTGATTCCTAGTGGGTCACAAATTGCAACCTACCTCCTTACTATTCACAGAGTAGTTCGATTTGCAACCAGGAATCTCTATTCTAAAAATAATTCTTTAATACATTAGGAATTGAGATTTCTAGATTGTGATTCATTAAGAATTGCAATATGGAAATCGCAATTCCTAATTTCGGCACCCCTGGCTCTCAGTTCCATACAGCATTACACAAAGAAACAAAAATATGTATGTATGTGATTGTATATTTTATCTTGTCAGCCTCATGATGTTGCAAGAGCTGCACTGTGTGTAAATGAGAGTTTGTATTGAATTGTTACAATTGGTGTCATGTGACAATTTTCAGTTACATTGTATAATTTTGTCAAGGCAGGTTTAGGCAAGGCTGGGGTGTAGGGTCGAACTGTAAAATAAATTGCACACTGTGCTACATCTGAAACTGGCTTTAAAGGTCGAGCCTGTATGCATGACTAGATCCACGCATTTATTTATTTATGCATTTTTATAGTGCAGATATTACCTAAAGGTGTTAGAGCACTTTACAATAGAAAAGGATCCTTACATAAGGTGCACGATTATTGTTACATAGGACATAGCAGCATTACCTAAGCTGCGTCTTTATCATTAGATGGGACATAGCAGTATTACATAAGGTGCATGATTATCATTACATGGGCCACAGAGTTACTTCAGGTAACACACATGGTAATAATAATAAAGTATTAGTAACAGCAGTCCTAGACTAAATGCAACAGGTAGAACCATAGTATTAGATGTACAATTATTAATGGAAATTGGGGCGGCGGGGTTAGCTAAAGTGTCTTTCAAAGAGAAAAAGTTTCAGTTTTGGTTTAACCCTTTCCGTGCTCATGACGGAACCACTCCGTCATGAGCCACTGGTGCCGTGTGCTCATGACGGAGTGGTTCCGTCATGCTGCGGCCGTTGGCGGCCGCTCCGCCCACGCGGCGCTAATTCCCCGCCTGTGCGGGCGATTAGCGCAGTGGGCGGAGACGTGACGGAACCACTCCGTCATGAGCACAGCTCACCCGTGGCTCGTGACGGAGTGGTTCCGTCACAAGCACAGCGCCACCGCAACTGCCCCCAAACCCCCCCAGCGCCGCGGCGGAATTCCTGCCGCGGCGAAGGGGTTAAAGACAGGGTTCAAAGTGGTGGTGCGTAAATCCGTACGTAAGGAGTTAAATATTCTGGTCACACTTCCGGAGAAGGATTATGCCATAAGTCATTCCTTTTTAGGTTGAGCCTCGCACGCAGGGCCGGACTGGCCGTAGCGGGCACCGGGCAATGCCCCGGTGCGCCGCATGGGTGGGGGTCGGTTTTGGGAACCTGGGGCCGTTTTTGTTACAGGGCCGTTTTTGCAGCATAACTGCAAAATCGGCCCTGTAACAAAATCGGGCGAAAACCGGCCCTGGCAAAGAGCTCGGCGGCACCCCCAAGCCCGGGGGAAATGGGGGTGGGGGGCCTGGCCGAGCACTTTGCCTGGGCCGGTTTTGGTTCCCAGTCCAGCCCTGCTCGTACAACCTGTTGTATCCTCTTCTCTGTGCTCTGGCACACTCACCAATTGCCATTGGTTGTTTCCTGTGGCATTTAGAAATGCTGGCTTTGTTATTGGTGCATTTGTGTAAATGTCCCTTCTATGTGTGCTTAGCTCTCTTTCCGGCGATTTCACTCAGAGAACAATTTGGTTGGACATCACCCTGTACAGCGTCTGATGGCCCCTCCTCCCTTCTCCTGTTTGGGCATTGCAGTCTTGGCTCTCGTGTGAGCTCTGTGCCAGCCCTCCAGCTAGTTCAAAGGTAAGTGCAAGGGAGAGTTGTATTCTGAGCTCACATATTTGAAAGTGATTTTGATTTACAGTACAAGAGCACATGCCCTAGGTACAACTCTTTTAATGGAGGTACACCAATGTGAGTGTAGCGGGCATTGATCATGCATCTTACTTTCACATTGCTGACATTTTGAGAGGTTACCACTGCACGTAGTAGCAAGGGCGCATTGCCTGCATTGCTTCTGGCAATTGCACAATTCATAGGCTTTTCTGCACATGCAGTATGTGGCACGGAATTCTGAAAGGGGGTGTGAATGGTGCTAACATCAGAAGGGTACAATGCTATTGGTTTTGACATCACTGTAGCTTTAGGAGACTGTAAATAGCTTCTGGGCTGGGCAGGGTCCAGTAGGAACTGTGCACTCTTGCATGGTGCGAGACTCTTGTGGGATTTGTCCGATTTCACATGAAGCAGCCGCATGCAGAAACATTATGTATGTTAAGCATGCCAACATGGTGGGGACATGTAGCTTTGCATGCTGTTGACTGTAATGATTCCCTGTTCTCGGGTGGAGACACAGGAAGCCAGGGTGGTCCCATCTCCGAATCATCCCCCAGGTGCAACCCTTCCCTCTCCCAGAACGCCACCACAAGGACCCCCATTAGACACAGAAAAGGGACCCGGAGGTTGCACCGCATGATCGACTCAGGGAAACCAGCACACAGACATTTAATTAATGGAAAAATATTTGAAATAAATGGAGGCAAGAGGTTTTATGCTTGTGCTACATTCAGGAGGGATGCCACTAAATATATTTATATTCGACCGTCATTCCGAGTTTTTCACTTCCATGGTAGAGATTTTGGCTTCTGAGAACAGTGACATCTCTAGTTGAAGTTGAGATAAACATGAGGAATCTGCCCCCAAATGACCGCTTACCTACACTCATATAAAACCCGCCCCTCCTTCCCACCACTTGTAATGCACGTCTCCATGATGAACTGCAACGTATGGCATGCTGGTCCTTGCAGGAGTGCCCTTCTACTTCCCTGCTTTGCCTATAGCTGACATTGCCCTCTAGGCCCTTTTGGGATGATTTCTTCTTCCTGTTTTTCACACGCTTGGGTATAGAATATTAACGTGTCAGTGAACTCCATCCAGTTCGTTATACAAAACAGACTCCCGAACACACACACACCTTTGCTTAGCATGTATTGCCATGCACCCCAAGGTGTGGATGTAGCTGCATGCACGTTCGGATGCGTCATCCTTCAGAGTAAGCCGTGATTACAACTTCTGGTTATCTAATTCAGTCCTGATAGCATGAGGACAATGTATTAGAGTGCAAGTGGCAAACCTGTTTGCGCATATCTGCACAGCTAGAGTTTTATTGCATGATATCAAACTGCACCTGTGCCTTTTTCGGTTACTTTCCGAAGAAAAAATAATGATATGTGATGTCATGATAATCCTGCATCTCCTTTGTCAGTCGCAAACTTTTGATTATGTGATGCTATATCGCTGGGGTAGTTCCTTTTTCTATCCACGATCATCAGAATGTTTGCTTGCACCATGTCATAATGCACTACCCCTCTCATGATATCACAATGCACCACATTCCCTCGGGCACCTGTGATCTAGTGTTTGTAAATATATAATGTCATAAGTGAATAGTATTTCCTTTTCCATCTCTTACACTGCTGCATTGTGTGATGTCATAATATATTTCCCCCCTCATGATTGCATCTTTTAGAATGTTTGATTGTATGATGTTTCAATGCACCACAGCCTCTAGAGGCGCCTTTGAGCTGGTGTCTGTGAGTATATGATGTCACAGTATCTCCCCTTCCGTCTTTTACACTGCTGGATCGTGTCTGGTCATAAATTATAATCGTCCCTCTAATAACAAGATCTTTTAGAATGTTTGACAATGTGGTGTCACAATGCGCCACAGCCTCTCAAGGCACCTTTGTTGAATAATTATGTCATAGTCAGGGCCATTGGAATTATGCAGTTGTGTGGCTGTTGCGATTTTAGCAATAAAATGGTTGTTTCTAGCTCAGACAGTTCAAAAGTTACTAAAAATGCAGCGACACAAGCTGCCATGCAGTGGAACTTTGCAAAGCCGGACTGGTCACCTTTCTGTTGGTTATTTCTATGCCTGTGTATTAAACTGGTAGTAACGCGAATGCCCATACAGTGTTTCCAAGTTTAAAAATATAAAAAATCATGGAGTAATACTATTACAAAATGTGCCACCTTTGCCTCTTCTTTGCCATAAAATGTACTCAATCCTGCTGCATAATTTGGCCCTCTCCTGCCGCATTATTCCAGTGACCCTGGTCATAGTGTACAGTAGCTCTCCTCCCATATTTTAGAATGCTGGATTATGTGAGGTTATAATGCACCCTCCCTCTCATGACCGCATCTATAAGAATGTTTGTATGGTATTATAATTCAGCACAGCACATCGAAGTATGTTGGTTCCAATGTGTGTGACTATATGATGTCTTAGCAAACAGTATCTCCCCTCCTATGTTTAACACTGCTGGTTCGTGTGATGTCATAACAAACCATCCCTCCCATAACAGAATCTTTTAAAAAGTTCGACCGTGTGATCTCACAAAGCACCACACAATGGTTAAATACTTATAAAGCCCCAAAGGTGAGAACGATTGCATTGGTGGAGTACCCTCAGATAGTTTGAATTTGTCCGCCAGGTAATGTAGAGTGAATATGTGTAGGGATTTGTGAGTGATGCAGGATGTCTTGTACATGGCCGTAGCTTCAATGGGCAGCCATTGTAGGGTGGTCAGTATTGGTGAGATATGGTTGTTCCTTTTGGCTCCAAAGATGAAGCGTGTTGACGAGTGTAGAATTGATTTAAGGGGAATGGGATGAGTTTTAGGATTAGCAGTCAGGAGAGAGTTACAGTAATCGATTCTGGATAGCACCCTGGATTGCACAATAACTTTTACAACATGTTCATTAATGTGGCCCATTCCACATGGAAGAGGCAGATGGCAGCTTGCATTTAAGGCCAATGTTGATCTGCAATTGTAGGTGTAGCCTTTTATCTAGGATAATTCCAAGGGATTTTGCACTGTCAACTAGGAAGGCTTTGCTGTTGAGGATGTTTACTGTGTCCATCCAGGATTGTACTAGCAGTGGTGATTTTGATGAGGAGGAATTCAGTTTTAGAAGGGTTCAATTTTAAGTGCCGGGAATTCATCCAGTCATGGATGGTGTTTAGTGTGTCGGCTAGGTGCAAGATGTCACTGGGAGAGGAGACCTTTAAGTGCAGTTGAGTGTCATCGTCATAGCGATAGAAGATACTCGATTTTCTTGGTAAGGCTCCAAGAGGCTTGATATACAGATTGAATAGAGCTGGAGCTCTATGACCTGCCTGTAAACCATAAATTCCCATTCAATTTTTAAGGGTGTTGAGGAGCATATTGCAGTTGGTTGTATCAAAGGCTGCCAATTGGTCCAGAAGATTCAGGAGGCAGGAGTTGCTGCAGTTTAGGATTCAAATCACATCAACAACCACATGGAGCAGCGCTGTTTTGGTACTGTAAACTTGGTTGAAGCAAAACTGGTATTCATCTAGGAGATTGTTGAGTCCATAATTTTTGACAAGAAAGGGAGGCTGGATACAGGGCAAAAAGTGCTGAGGTTGCTCACATCTGCCAAGTGCTTTTTCGAGAGGAGGAGTAAACTATCCAATTTTGAGACTGTCTGGAAAAATTCCGTGCCTGGGTGAGATATACACCAATTTAGTCAAGTAGAGGAGTATGTGTGTGAAGATCTTTGGTAAGGGTATCCTGAATCGGGTCTGCAAAGTGATTGGATGGTTTGGTTTTCATGATGGTTTTCCATAAATATTGATCACTAATTATGTTAAAGAGTTCTCAGGTATTCTTGGTATTGTACATAGTATTCAGATTAGGGCTGACATTATGAGGCAAGAGTGATTTCACTTTGGAATCTAAGAATTGTGCAAATTCCTGTTTTCTTGGTTGAGTCATCAAATTTAATGGGCATGGAAGTGGAAGGGTTTTTCTCATTTTTGATTAGATTGACAAGTTGTTTAGGTTGATTATTGACTGAGTTTAGTAGTGAACTGAAGTGCTTTTATTTTGCATAGAAGATGTTTCTTTTGCGAAGCAATCTAGCCTTTCAAAGATATGTGAAATTAAGAGTGGAGGGTGATTGTCTCCGTTTTTTCTCAAGTATTGTCAGAGTTGTTCCTTCCTCGTATAAGGCCTTATTAAACAAAGGAGCTGAGGGTTTAGCTCTTTTGTTTTTGTTCTGAAGTTTAACTACCTCATCTAGCAGATCTGAAAAATGTTCAAAACAATGTGCAGTTGAGATATTGATGTCAATGTCCAGTTTGAGGGGCATTACTTATTTCTGTGCCGTTTTACTAAGTGTATTGATATTAACATTTTTGGTGTCTTGAAACCAGTTTGTCATTCTTCTTGGTTGGACTAGGGTCATGGAATGGGAGAGATGCAGAGCAAAGGAAATAAGAAAATGATCAGACTAGTCAACTGGAAGGGATTCATCAAATTAGATCAGGGCTTCTTTTTAGATTAATAAATCATGAATAGCTCTTTTATTATGTGTTGGCCTTCATTTATGTTGGATCAGTCATATCCAGAAAGAAAAGAGGCAAGGATATTGATTGCTGGGTCTTCTGTGTTTCCCCAATGAAGTTTAAAGTCTCCCAGAAAGATAGTTTTGTCACTTTGCATTGATTGTTTGTTTGCAAGATCCATGTATTCCTCAAGAAAGTTTGTTTTGTCACCTGGTGAGTGGGAAATGACATTTAGGGCCTGGTTTAGATCTTGGCAGGACTACCATTGTGCCACCGCAGTCGCTGTCCCAAGTACTATGTCGAGGTGACAGCAGTCTGCCTACCGCTTTTAGATTTTGTGGCAATAGACAGTTAACTGCCGCGGTGGCAGTTCTTTCTGCTGGGGAACAGTATTCCTTCACCGTCAGGCCAGCGGGTTTGCGTCAAGCCAATGTATATGTTCCTGTTGTGCTGGTGGTGTCCTGGCAGCTGACTGAGTCAGGCCATGGTGGTGTGGGAACAGTTAAGTATCAGTTATCATTATCTCACTACGCATATATGTTGTGACTCTTCTCTATATGTATATGTGGGTAATGGAAAGCGGCATTCGTTTTACAGATAGCATTGCACACCTACTGCATTGTATGTACACTCACAGTCACCACAAGTACAACTACCACCACCAAATATTTTTTTTTAAGTGTCACTACAAGAGTATTCATTTTATCACAATGAATCGTAAGATGAACACTTATGTATGACACATTACATTACATTGCATGTAACCTACCTTAGATTCCAGAAGCAAAGGGGTTGCTGAGCATTGTGGTCGAGTAGCAGCAGCACAGGAAGGACCTGGACAATGGGTTTCAAGACGGAAATAGAATTGTGTACCTTAAAAAAGGTAACTTCTCACATATTTTTATTTATTTCTAGCAACCCGAGTTTGGGGGTGTCCCCACCACAGTTGACTCGATGGAACGGCACATCGTGATCGTCTCGGCGGTATTCTTGGTGAGACTCCCTCCGATAGCCGCACCTGCCTATGATGCCATTGACTCGGAAGGAAGATTCTGGTGGTCTTCCCTCCAAGGACTGGCCAATATTTAAATACAGTGGACGGACTGCCATGTCTGAGGGTGGGCATATCATCAGACAAGTGATGGGGGGGGGACCCTATCTGCCAAGATCTAAATCAGGCCCTTAGCTGAAAGGAGAATTGTGTTGTATATGCAGATCTATAATCAGGCATTGATATGAAGAGAACACACAGTTCAGTATATCTCTGCATTCTGTGGAATCTCTGCAAATGGTATTCCCTCCCCAGCTCTCCCTAAATAGTTGTTTTTGATGATCGAGTAGTTTGGAGGAAGTAGAAGGCCACTTATGTTGTGAGAGGTATCATCGAACCAGGTCCCAATGAGGACTAATGCTTCAAGGTTATAGTGTGAGATGGAACCTGCAATGTTTTAGCTTGTGCTTCATTGTTAATCTGCAATTATGAATCATGGATCTCAAAGTCAAAGTGACCGATTTGGTTCGAGGCATGCCAAGGGGTTCAGTTGTGATTGCAATAATGTTCCAGCTGCCCCATGCCTTTTGTGGGTGTGGTTGAAGTTAACTTCCGGTCATTGTAACAATAGGTATTCTGTGCTGGTTAAGACTGGATATATTAGTGGGAGTTTAGGTGCTGGTAGGGGTCTTTTGGGAGTTGGTATTGAAGTTGGTGGTTGTAAGAAATTGGGTTTCGGGTTGGCAGAGGTATGCACTCTGACCAAGCTAATCAGTGCATGTGGTATACATTACTAGAGACTTATAAGTAAATTAAATGTGCCAATTGTGGATAAGTCAATGTTACTATGTTTTAAGCCGAGAGATAATGCACTTTAGCCCTGGTTAGCAGTGATAAAGGGCCCCGACTACTAAAGTCAGAAAAAATGAAGTCAGTAAAACAGGAGGTTTGAAGGCAATAATTTAGGGGAAACCATGTCAAGGATGCCAGGTCTAACAGTGGTTTGTAGGGGGTTGTTAAGTGCGGTGGAGGGGAGTGGAAGGAAGTGTTGAATTGTGAACATTTGAGTATTGTGTGATGACAGGAGGGTTACAGTGAGTGTCAATTAGGTGATGAGAGTAACATGAGGGGTAAGCAACGTAAGTTGAGACTGAATGTTCATGTGTGTAAGTATAGATGTAGCATAGGGGAAGTAGGGTGCTTCCAATGGGTCTGCAGTATTTAAAGAGTGTTCTACTTGTGTGATATCTTGAAGAAGAGAAGGGGGAAGATGGATTGGGACGGTATTGTATCATGAGATTGTGTAGACTCTGTGAAATCAGAGGAATTGTGGTAGGAGTCAGTGAGGGAAATGTGCATTTTGTGAGGGCTCAACGTCATAATGTGAGATTGGTTGTTTCTGTGTGTAGGTGCCTAAATAGTGGGAGTGGGATTGAGCTGTCTTGATGGGCTTATAACGTGTGATGAGAATTCACTTAGCTGAAAGATGTATCGGTATGCCTCAGGGAAACTGGAGGAATTCTCTATAGCCCTAGAGAAAGAGGGATTGCTGATCCAGTGGGCTGCTTCCAGGTATTAGAATGATTAGCAGGTAGGCACTGGAACCAAGTAGTGTTCCAGGTAGTGAGTACAGTTGCTTGTCATTCTTTGACACATGCAATCTTATGTGTCTCACTCAAGTTTTAAAGTCAGAACTGTCAGTGTTCATGGTTTCAAGTTCTGATTTGACCTTCAGATTCCTAATGCTACTTTAATCTTCAGATATTTTAATGTCCAGGCCGGTAAGAAACGTTGGAGAATTAACTAAAGCTGGTATTTTTTCACTCATTAGTACATACTGCATATGGTCTAAGTAGGGTTGCCACCTGATTGTTTTTCTACCATCTCTATTGGTATTTTAATGTCCAAGCCGGACTGGTGTGAAATCATCTAAAGGCAGTATTTTTAGCTCTTCTCTGTACATACTTCAAGCAGCAAATATAAATAGAAAGCAAATTTAAATGTGTTCTAGACCTGTGAGGAGAAAAAACAAATTATTCCGAACAGAACGGAGGTATTCAACACACATGATAAAAAAAATGCTTTTTTGAAGTAGGCAGGGCAATAGGACCCTGCAACACCTCACTGTTCTTGACCAGTGCATGGAGGAATGGACACCATGTCTAGCCCTGAGAGCTGGGACAGTAGTGGTAGGGGGTGTGGCAAAAATAACATGGGTGTAGAGTAGCTCTTCCAGAAGTAACGGGCTAAGTGTGCAGACAAAAAGGAGCAGCCAAATGATAAAACTGCCACACCATCCCGGCTCTATGTGTAGTACATTCTGACACACACTGATGAGGTACGGGGGCATTATACTGATGACAAAGAGGAGTTGACTCAATATGTGCCCGCACTGAAGACCAGGGTAGAAAAGACCCCAATGCTTACCTGTGCACTAAATGTACTATGCCATTCACCCTCTGGCACATTCCATTGCAAGTTGGCAGATTGTAGTGCAGGAATGCCCCATATTATACAAGGTCACCATGAAGATCTAAGTTCTTTTAGTGTGTTCTGCTGAATGTTCTTCATTTTCTCCAGACCTTGGAACTGTTACTGAAGAAGAAAGCATGATGGGGACATTAACATCATAAAGAGACCCCCAGGGTCTCTGGCTGATGTTTGCCATGACCTAGGGCCAATCTCAAGATGACTCAGTGGGCTAAACAACAGATGCCTTTGGCCATTTGTGAACACCTTAATAACACAAAAGTGTGAAAAGACTGAACGAGAATGTCAAAGGCGGGCAGTTGATGTGAGTGACAACTGCTGGCAAGCTATCTCAAAACCCAGGGGCTGACATGTATCCCAACAGACACAAAACCTATCCCTGGACACTATTGCATTTAACAACCTTCAGGAAACAGCAAGTGAAATATAATGGCAGCCAAAGAAACTATATCCAATTCCATCTCCCTATGCCCTCCTCCTCTCGACCTCAGAGATTCTTAAATTCAAGGTCCCATATGGGGGAGTAGGTATGGGCCATTTGAACATTATCTGTGTGCCACATGCAAAAAATACACAACGAGCAGGCCAGAGATCTGTTTCTCAACTTAGTAGTGGATGATGCTGAAGATCTTCTTGTGATGTTCACCCCAGAGTATGTTGCAACATACTAGAGAAATGTGAAGTGCCTGATTTTGAATGATTCTATATAGTATGAAAAGGAGCAAAAGTGTCCTTAGATACATTTGCCATAAAGCTGCAAAAGTTGGTGACATATTGCAGATTTGACTAATTCAATAACAAGGAGGACATACCCCTTAGGATCATTTGAGGAAGGTATTCAATGTTGTTTGGCAATAAAGAACTAAAACAACCACTCTTACTAGTGAAGATACTTCACATGGCCAGAATCAATGCATGAGCAATGACCCATGCTTTGAGAATGGATGCCGGATGAAACAGAACAATTGATAAAAAGAATAAAATGACATCTGCAGATGACACAGAGACAAACAGCTACAAACAACACTCGAAAGAGAGAAGACATGCAGCCACTGTTGTCTCACTGACCCCTCTCAGATGTCAGTTAAGGGACCGGAGAAAAGTGTTGAAACTGTAACAAATATAATCACTTACACAAAGCTAGACGTGGCAGACATTCAAAATCTGGGGTAAACCCTGTGAGAGGAGAGTACAGTAATTAATTTGACAGGTAAGGCAGATGGACTCAAGAAGTCACACCTTCTCCACTGAGCACATCCAGAAAGAGACTCCGACTTCAATAGTTAATTGGATTTTTAATAAACACTATAAATAGTGGATTAATCATTTTGGTAGCTTGTCCCAAACTAAAAAATCTGAATTATTACTTTATTTGAATGATATGATTAGCTCCTTCAAATTAACCTATGTGCTTTCCAAACTAGACCTGTAAAAGGGCTAACATCAGCTAGAATTGCATCCCAAATCTCGGTATATTACCACATATTCCATACACATGGGTCTTTTTTGATACAGGCATCTCAGCTTCGGGTGTCAATAAAAGTGAACATCTCCAAAGAAACATAAGGAATTGCTTTACGTGCACTAATGGCATCCTAAAGTTTGGCCAAATCAAAGGAGAATACAGTGGTGCCCTAATGGAAGTCTGCGCTACCTTAAGGCAGCTTATCTGACACCAAATGCTAACAAGTGCGATTTTATAAAAGAGGAGCTCACATTTTAGGAAAAATGTCTGTTCTCACAGAGGAATCAAGCCCATCCCAGCAAAAGTGGTGCCACTCAACGAGACATCCATCCCCACAGATGTAACAGCCTGAGGTCCTTCTTAGGCCTAGTGAGTTACTGCTCCAGATGCAGAAGCATTCCACTCTGAAAGCTCACCAAGCACCCAGCAAGAGCAACCATTTTGTCTCAACATACATCAGGATGAGAGTCCTCAAGTATGATCATTGTATATTCTAGTTGAAGCCTAACAGAAATAGAAAATATCTACTCACTGCCTGAAAAAGAGAACCTGACTTTGGTGTGGGCCTGTGAGCATCAACGCATGTTTTTATACAGAAAGTTATTTACGATTTTAACAGACTAAAGCATGAGCCAAAATACTGTTGAATATGCTTGATGGAATATGACTTCACGATAACGTACAAGCCTCTGAAAAAAGAAAAACCCTATAGACAATGAGCCTGATTTAGAGTTTGGCAGACAGGTAACTCTTTCACAAACATGATGGATATCCAGTCCTTCATATTACACAAACATTATATTCAAAGGCACCTGTAATAAGGCAGGTAGGACATCTTTTACATTTGTGAAAGAGTATTGAATCTGCCAAGCCTTAAATCAGGCCCTAAGTGTCAAGGCACTTTCTTCCTATTTTAAAAAGGATGCCACCACTTGCAGATGAATGAATTAACTTTATACTGTGCCAGTTGACCAATGAATGAACTTCCCTGCAGAGATTAGCTTGGCAGTCAAAGCAAGATGCCATGTTGAGTGAAGTTAAGTGACTGGTTGAGAAGCAAAGGAGGAAACATGTCAACAACAGTCAATATCTGGAGGGAATCAAAAGAGAGGAACTACTACCATTCAAAAATGTTCATGAAGATCTCTTGGAAAACAGTAAGGGCAAGCTTTTGTCCAAGAAGAACTCTTGGAAACCGTTCACGACAACCTTCTGTGTGGAACCCAGAATAAACATAACCAGGTTGTGGATATTGCCCATTAGAGCCACTGTGGCATAGTGACTACCAACAAACTGCATCATGAGAAGATTTGGCTTCCAGTTGTAGATTCCATAGAGGATGGTACATCAAAAAATTGAGAATTTGCCAGAGCATAAGGAATGCTATATAACTGCAATGGTTATTGGTGTCCAGTCTTCCAGACTTAGCATGGTCGACACTAGCAGCTGTCTTCTATGGACCTCTACATATTGGCAACTATCTCTTAGTGGGAATTGATGAGTGTTTTTAATTTCCCCTAGTGCAACAAGTCTCATCCACATACGCAGCTGCAGTTCTACATAGCGTAGATGATATGTTTGTAGTGTGGGGTATCTCAACAAGGCTGAAGACTTACAACAGAACAAGAACAGCAAAGTTTCACTGGTTCATTACCTTTTAAGAGATTTCTCACAGACAGACCAAAACTCAATGCCTCCAAGAAAATGACATGACCTAGCGGTCCATAATTACTATTAAGAAGATAATCTAATAAACTGGGTTGTTTCAAGATTCAATGAGGAAAGCCCTCTGTCATATCCTCAGAGATTATTGCAACACAGTGCATGGGCCCACTGGAAATTGTTCCAGGGAGCTCATTTTTGAAAGGAGCAGTCTGACCATACTGCCCCAGGTGGGGAATGACACCACAACCTTAAACAAACACAATGTCATCACAGCATCTGATCAAGAAGCAGAAGCCAGAAAGAAGAACTATGTAAGACAGAGAGGTCATGCAATTCTCTCCAGCAAAAGTCCAGAATTTATCTTGCTGGTATGACATCATCAGCACTGTATCTGATGCCCTCATTCAACATCACACCAATGAAGGTCCCTCAAGTCAAAGGAACCATGATATTAGCAGCAAATAATCAACAGTCTGTCACCCAAAATGTTCCCACTTGCATTAAGATATATCACCTCACACCCGCCAAGGAGGAATAAATCACTGAAAATGGTGGAGAAGAGAATCAAGACATGGAAGAAGCTTTCAGTGGCAGTGCAAAAGACCAATTTTCCTGCAATTGAGCTAGGCAGATTGCACCTACGACCACTGAGCGTCTCACAGCAACAGGAGCTTTTTATGGTTGGCTGAAGAGTTGTAGCTCAATGTTTTCAAGTGTTTTTTTATTTGCCTTTTCTTTCTTTCTCTCTTCTCCTGCATGTCTTTTCCTAAGAAAGAGTATATGTATTGTGTTATAGGCAGGAAAATAGGACCCTGCACCACCACACTGCCATAGATGACTGCCTTGGGGAAATGGACACCGCTTTCACAGAGGGGGACTAGATGGAAAGTGGAAGTTGAGGGAAGGGAAGGGACAATTCAATAGGAGACACAGAAAGGAAAACATGTGTGGAAATTACCTTCCCCTTATACAGTGACTAAAAACACAGACACAAAAAATAAGAAATAAATAAATATGGAAAACATCATCACGGATCTATGTGTCATCCTAGCTGGCACAAACCTATGAGGTATGGGAGCAAGGTGCATACCGACACAGTGGGGTGAGATATTTAATGTGTCTGATAAATACCTCCAATGACTATAAATGTAGTCAGCATCAACACTCCTGTTCACGGATGATTAATAATGTTGCAGGGATTCTCTTTTTGAACAGAACTATGCATGGGATCACAGAGCGTCAGTATGTAGAGACTGAGTCACATAACCACATCAGTGGCTATGCACCACAATCTACACTAGCTTATAGTACCTCACCTTTACTCCTAACCTTCCCAGAGTAGCAGGAAAGGTGGCACCCCAGAACACAACACTGCAGTCCCCTCAGGGAACCGCAGTAGATGGTCATCACCTTTCGTTCTCTCACTCATGCATGGCCATAATAAAAAGAAAAAGGACACAAAAAACAGTTTACAATATTTATTGGAACTATCGTGTTCTAGCATGAAGCAACTGCACTGTAATTACAATACATACAAAACATATTAATTTAATTAGCATCACCAATAACCAGTACAAAATGAAAAGCCCTAGCATGGTTATTGGTGTATCTGCCTAAGCGTAGCCTCACAATATTATACTAAACATCTCTGGGATGGTGACGGACCCCATACCTGGCATTTGCTGTTAGCTGGTCTGCATCTCAGATGACACTAAGCTGGCGCTGTTGTTCTGGGGTCTCTTCTCTGCTAAAAAATCCTCCTCTCTATTTTCAAAATGGCAAGTTTCAGCTTATTTGAAATGCCCTACTTTTACAGCAGCTGGGTCTCTTCTATTGTGTCTAGGTGTTAGTGTCCGACCACAGAGTATAACAGGGCACAATGTTGTTTGACCTTGTACTAAATGTTCAGACTAAATCTCAGCAGAAATGCAGAATAATAAAACATGTGCAAGCTAATTGTAAAATATTAGTGCAGCAAAAAAACAAGTATGCTATTTCATAATGTGTGCAAACAGAAGCAGTCTACAATGTTTGCATCTTGTGCGGTTCGGCTGATATAACGGAAAACTACAGTGGGCTCTAGGGGACACACAACAATACCATGGTGGCTGTTTACACCAAAAATTACTTTACTTTGCAAGAGCTACAACTGCAGATTTACTGTCCTCCTACTGGTTCAAAAGGAGGATGTTGCACTGTCCGTCCTCCCGCATGGTGGAGAAGTGCCTGAATTGTCAGCACAAGCCTTCACCCTCTAACCATGTCTAGAGTCAACAATTTAACTACTTATCAGCCTGGTATGGATATCTCCTGATCTCCCGACTTCTACTGAGGAAGCCCTAATGCCATAAAGTCTTAACATACAATAGTGCCATACAATCAGTTACATCCTGGACTGCATTTTTTGTCTCACGGTGGACACCAAAGGTTTGTGAGACTGCTGCATGGCATACACCATTTCACCTTGTCTGAGATCCTGAGATAGGATTTGAGTGCTTTACTAACTTTGGTCATGGAACACATCCTATTTCCACTGACCACCAACATTGAATGCTGTTAATGTCAAAACCTATTGTCTTGGAAGTTCCCCTATTATCTCAGGTCCCTTAGACTGTACATATCTCACTGAGAGCAACAGACCAAACATACAGCCAGATTCAAACACAGACTGTCAAGTCAATATTTTAGATGTGGGAAAGAGACTGGGGCTCCCTACCCCTGCGTGTTGGTGTCTGTGGGCTTGGGGTGGAGCACAAGTGGCAGAGAGAGCACATGACTCATAAGTAGGCCTGGGCAGAGCTTGCTGAGTTTCACTCTGCTGAATTCTGCGGCGTTGCAGAAAACCTCTGCCAAATTCCACAGTGTTCCGTGAGCGGATGGAGTATTGCTCGGCCACCACCCATGAAGTCCCCTTGACTGGTGAGGGTCGTTGGGAGCCAAGAACCCCTATTGTTGCCACATGTAAGTCACCTACAGTGGGATTGCTGAGAAGTCATCAGAGCAAAAGACACAAAATTGATGGACGGAATGCAGAAAAAATCTAAACATTCACCCCCAGTCAAGAGATCTGGGTTAAATCCATCATTCTTTTGCTCACCATACCACCCCAGTTTAGACCTGACCATATGCAAATCAGTCTTGACCCTGTACCTCATGGGAACGGTCCAGCCCGAACTGCCAAGCCAGATCCTCCCTGGACCGGACGCAAGCATCCTAGGACCTGTTTCGGGGTTTCACCCCTCTTCAACCAGGATAGCTTTATTCCAGTGGCACAGTGAGCCCAGGACCCACGTCTGGGCATACCTGGCGCACTTAGGGCGAGAAAGCAAAAGACACACAAATGATGGACGGAATGCAGAACAAATCAAAACATTCGCCCCTAGTCAATAGATCTCGGTTAAATCCATCATTCTTTTGCTCACCATGCCACCCCAGTTTAGACCTGGCCATATGCAAATCAGTCTTGACCCTGTGCCTCATGGGAACGGTCTAGCCCGAACTGCCAAACCATGTCCTCCCTGGACCGGAAACAAGCATCCTAGGACCGGTTTCGGGGTTTCACTCCTCTTCAGCCAGGGTAGCTTGATTCCAGTGACACACTGAGCCGAGGACCCACGTCTGGGCATACCTGGCGCACTTAGGGCGAGAAAGCAAAAGACACATAATTGATGGACGGATTGAAGAACAAATCAAAACATTCACCGACAGTCAAGAGATCTGGGTTAAATTCATCATTCTTTTGCCCACCATGCCACCCCAGTTTAGACCTGGCCATATGCAAATCAGTCTTGATCCTGTGCCTCACGGGGACAGTCCAGCCCGAACTGCCATGTCAGGTCCTCCCTGGACCGGAAACAAGCATTCTGGGACCGGTTTCAGGGTTTCACCCCTCTTCAGCCAGGATAGCTTGTTTCCAATGGCACAGTGAGCCCAGGACCCCCGTCTGGGCATACCTGGCGTACTTAGGGCGAGAAAGCAAAAGACACACAATTGATGGACGGATTGAAGAACAAATCAAAACATTCACCGACAGTCAAGAGATCTGGGTTAAATTCATCATTCTTTTGCCCACCATGCCACCCCAGTTTAGACCTGGCCATATGCAAATCAGTCTTGACCCTGTGCCTCATGGGGATGGTCCAGCCCGAACTGCCAAGCCAGGTCCTCCCTGGACCGGAAACAAGCATTCTGGGACTGGTTTCAGGGTTTCACCCCTCATCCTCCAGGATAGCTTTTTTCCAATGGCACAGTGAGCCCAGGATCCCCGTCTGGGCATACCTGGCACACTTAGGGCGAGAAAGCAAAAGACACACAATTGATGGACGGAATGCAGAACAAATCAAAACATTCATCCTCAGTCAAGAGATCTGGGTTAAATCCATCATTCTTCTGCTCACCATGCCACCCCAGTTTAGACCTGGCCATATGCAAATCAGTCTTAACCCTGTGCCTCATGGGAACAGTCCAGCCCGTAATGCCAAGCCAGGTCCTCCCTGGACCGGAAACAAGCATCCTAGGACCAGTTTAGGGGACACTGCAAGTATGCGGACACCATTGCTGTTACTGGACCCCACTTGTAAAGCTCTAATATCCACCTCCTTGAAGTTGAGCTCATGGGTCAGTTTCCTCCCCTCCATGGTCAGACTCCTTTCTTTACGAGCCTCCACAGACAGGCCCAAATCCACATTTGAATCCAGGATCAGGTCATCCTCCTCCTCAGGAATTTCCTGCTCCACCTATGGATTGTCATTCATTGCTACCTGAGTATCTGCCCAGGCTCTCAAGGCTTTCTGCAGTTCTACCTTCCCAGTGAAACCCCTTGTAGACACTTGAAAGTCCTTACAGAAATGCTTCAGCTATTGCTCAGTGTAAGACTCTAGACTGGCCAGCTAAAAATCAATTACTGCAGGTGCAGGTGCTGCTTCTCCAGAGTGAGTTATGGTTTGAGCAGAAAAGTCAAAAAGTCAATTTGGCAGAATTGAAAAAAGCTTGATTTGGTCTTAAGTATAGAGTTGTAGTTAACACTTAATTACTATATGGTATTGTACAAACACAAGTCCTATCCTCACCGCTGTCCACCAATGTTACAAATTGGGGGACTGATTTACAAGGAACTGACTCATCTGCATAGATGTGTCAGTTTCCTTGCGCCAGTGCCAAATGTCCTTGCACCACCATGGATGCGCTGTATTTACAATGCAGTGCTCCATGGCGCAAGGATTAACGGGTGCGTCAGATATACTGACACATCTGTTGGCACAAAAGTGACGCATTGCTGGAGTTGCTCATGAAAGTTACGCAACTCCAGTTATGTGGCTCAACAGATAGGAGAGTCCCATGCAAAAAGCCCTGCACCATTCCTTATGCCAGGTCTGAGCAGGCGTAGGGATTTTGACGCAGTGAAGGTGTAGAGTGACGCAGTGAAAAGTTGTAAATTTCACGGCATCAGTTCTACATAGCTTCTTGCATGGGAACGCCTAGCCTGCACACATTATCCCTGGCGCAGGTATAATGTGACGTAGGGCTTTGCAACGTGAACCATCTCCCTAGATGCGTCACGTTGTAAATTGGCTGCATTGTTTGTGCTGCAGTTGCGTCAAAAAAAGTGGCACAATGGCAGCGCAAGAAGGTGCAAGGGGCTTGTCAATCTGCCCCTGGGTCTCTAGTTGGCAGAGGTTCACACCTTATCCAAGTAGGGACCACAATCCTAGTCAGGGAAAGCTAGATACACAATATGAACTGCATTCACCCTCTGGTAGCCTGGCACAGAACAGTCAGGATTATCTAAAGAGACAATGTGTAAAGTATTTGTGCAACACACACACACAGAAACACAATGAAAATACCACAAAAAAACTCCACACAGGTTTAGAAAAACAGAGAATAATTTTAATATTAAAACAAGACCAAAATTACAAAAATTCAATACTTAGAATCAGGGTTATGATTTTTAAAAGATTAAATCAAAAAGTAATGCTTAGAAGTCAATAGAGTTAAAGGGTTACTTGAGGTCATGCTGGACTGTGGCAAATCCAAAGTTCAGGCTGACCATGATGGAGGGCAGGCCAGCTACAGGACTCACGCAGGTCCCACTAAAAAAGTAAGTTAGATAGAGCAAGCATCGACGTCAAAGACTCAATACAAGCAGTAGAGGAGATGCCGCGTCATCGTCGATCCTGTGGATGGAGTCGAAGCGTCGGCTCCAAACCATGCAGTCAATGAAGGCTTCATAGACTAACCCCTTTTTGATACAGGTACTGCATCATTGAGCTGTGTTGTCCTTGGTCGTCGAGCCAAGCAGTCCGTCAAGGAGATGTCATCCATCAGCTCCTGCGCTGAAGAGCAATGCACAGGTTCCTATTGGTGCAAAGTCATCACTGTGTAGATTTTATGGTTCTGGACAGCAGAAATCACATTTGAAGGGCCCAGGATTGGATTGGCACCTCTTGGCAGGGCAGAACTCACAGATGACAGAGTCTGGGTGCTGTTGCAGAGTTGAAGGAAATCTTTAATGGCCTTGAGTCTTCAGAACAGGGGCCAAGCCAGCAAGCCCTTGGAGACACTGGGGGTTCAGGTGAGATGGGTTCAGTCCTTGTCCTCAGCAGGCAGCTGGGTACCTTGTAGCACAGCATTCCTTACTCTTGGCAGAGTTCTTCACAGATCCAGTAGTGTACTCTCTTGGGAGGGTCAGAGCCTCAGTACAAATACCCAAATGTGGCTTTGAAGTGGGGTGACTTCTAGGCAGGACCCTCAAGTGCACAGGTCCATTTGCATCCAAGTCCTGCCTGCCAGGATACCTGTGGGTGGTGATCAGCCCTTTGTGTGGGAAACAGGACACTGACTATTCAGGTGTAAGGGTCAGGTCCTCCTTCTCCTTCCTGCCCAGGAAGAGCTGTCAGAATATAAAATGACTGTAGAGGAGGTCTCTCTCACACCCACCCTTCATGTGTTTGTGGCTGTCTAGAGGGAATGCACAAAGTATAGCTGTCACCCATCCCAGACGTGTAACTAATGGAGACAGGCCGAAAGGCACACAGAGCAGTAAGAGCAGAGAAATGTCCACCTTCTAAAAGTGACATTTCTAAAACAGTAATCTTAAATCCAACTTTACCAGTATATAGGATTTATCATTACCATTCCAATTATATGACACATAAATCAGATACACATTTCTAATCAGGAATTACTGCTTCAAAGTGTTTTAAGGAATTTCCAATTTTAGCCTATGTGAAGACTAGGCCTTAGAGTAGGCAAAAACAAACTTAGCTTTTCATCACAACCGGGACATGTAACACATAAAAGTACATGTCCTACACACCCTGCCCTTGTGGATACCTAGGGCTTACCTTAGGACTGACATATGTGTAATAAAAGGGGAGTTTAAGGCTTGGCAAGTGGTTTTAAATGGCAGGTTGAAGGAGCAGTAAACTGCACATACATGCCATGCAATGGCAGACCTGAGACAGGTTTGAAAGGCTACTTGTGTCGGTGGCACAACCAGTGCTGCAAGCCCTCAAGCACACATGGTAAGTTAGTGAGCATGCGCAAGATTTGGCATCCCCTAGTTTGATTTTCTGTCGCCAGAAGGTCACCTGCCGAAAGTTCCCCAACACGGGCGGTTGTGGGCGGTAGCCACTGTTTGTGGTCAGAAAGCTGTCGCTCAAGGTAGAAAATTTAATAGAGCGGCAAAAATAACTAGAGAAGCAGCGCCCTCTGGTATGCCACATGGTGCCATTCGCACTGATTCTTAAGCATGGAACTAGCTCCCTGTGCTAAAAATCAGCATGAGTAGCGCCACTTCCCCAATTCTGTCAATTTGCGGACCTCCACGGAAGCTCACAGACTTTTTGTTTAATGCTGTAGAATTCCGCAGCGCAAAACTACATGTGGTCCACCCATCCCTAGTTTTCACAGAATTTTACAGGTAATTCATGATCACTTAATTGCCTAAATATTTCCTGTAAAGATTATTTAGAATGTAAAGACATTTTTCAGTCACTTTCGGTACCATGGAACAATTGCCAGCTGTCTTATGAAGTCCCTGATCTCTGGGAATGCTGCCAATGTCCTTGATGTCTCCCCCGATTATATGACGTTACAACGCAAACAATTACAACGCATGCTTTTATAACAAGGTTTTTACATCGCAACTACCAGTTCATCAAATGATTTTACAATGCATGCCATTACAACGCATTTTTAAGAACTACCATTACAACGTATTCCATTACAACACATACCGTTACAACACATACCATTACAATGCATAATGCATTTAGGGCAACAGTAGGGTAAGTGTTGGATAGTGTAGGGGTAGAAATTACTATTCCCACTCTAGTAAGTGCAACAGTTGGGAAAGTGTTGGATAGCGTAGGGATATCAACTACTATTCCCATCTACCCCAAAAGCCATAGCCACCCTAAAACAAAAAAATCTTCATTACTTAACTTATAATGCGTTGTAATGGCATGCGTTGTAGTGACATGCGTTGTAGTGACATGCGTCGTAATGGCATGCGTTGTAATGGCATGTGAAGTAAAGGCAGTTGCGTTGCAACAGTTGCGTTGTAATAGCATTGCGATGTAATGACTGCATTGAAATGGATGTTTCCCGTCTCCCCCATTTTCTGCCTCAAGTGCCCACAACCTCGGCTCCAGGCCTTCTACCAGCCTGGGTGTGCTGCCATGTGACTCCCGTCTTTAAAAGACTGAGCTCTATTCTCCTGCTCAGGTCTTGAGCTCTTTAGAGCACTACCAGATGGGAACATGGTGCTTTCGGTTTGTCTCCTCCTGATAATTCTAAAGCAGAGGCGTCTGCTGGCATCGCTTAAGCTCCTGAGGCACAGAGCACAGAGGTGGCAACAATGCCAGGTTGCATGTGAATGTTTGTAGCAGGGGACTCCTGTAGGTACATCAGCACACAGAGAGGGTGGTAGATTCAGGTGCAGCAGCATGAGCCAAGGTGGCTGAAGCCATCATTTCAGTAGCCTTCTCCTACATCATCATCGGTTTGCTGAATTGGTGGAAGGCAGTTCTCATCGGGCAAACCCTGCTGTCAATGTCCATTGTTGAGATGGTCATACATTACCTTGCATGTTAAGGTATCATTTCTGATCTGCCTTTGGTGTGCATGACATGATCAAACTCAGGTTGGGCTCTATTCCAATTTGTCCTCCTATATTGTAATGAGTCAATTCACACCTTGGACTATGCTTTCTTATACTGACGCAGGTACTCTAAAAATTACATTAAGACAATAACATTGTACTTGTATTTCTCGAACTCCTGAGTGATGGAACCAGTCCACATAACCCAGGCCATTAATTCACAATTTTCTTTACACCCCTGCTCCTCTAAAACGTGCCTTCCTCGTGCACGGATCAACTAAAGGTGCACTGCTTGTTTATAGCCAAACCCGACCCCCTACTTAGATGCTTTGCAATTTTCCTCAGTTCGTGATATCCATCATATTTGTTTAAAATATATTTTCATAGAATTTCAAGATCACAAAGTGCGTTGTTTAGTGCTATATTCTATTGCATACTTGGGATTGTTTTTACTGCTGATACATCATGTACATAGAGACAAATTTACCTTGTTCGTCTGCCCTTCCTTGCTACACTTCTCTGGAAATACTTTCCGGCTAGATTGGCATTGAACTTCCCTGCCTCCTACCATTACTCCAACAGCAGTATGGGTGCAGGTTAAATGTTACCGTCGGTGTCTGCAGAATAATTCTCTTACCCTCCTCTTCAGGTAGTTGAAATATTTCTTTGCAATATTCAACATCTCATCTTCAGCATCTCAAGGTTAGGATGAAGACACATTCGTCTTGCTGGTGACAGATTGTCAGATATTTGCAAGGATCTTCTTTGGAATTTTCACATTCTTTCACCTCCTTCTTTCCCACTTCCTGTGCCAGTACAAGAAATTCTATTCTTTCCAGAGATTTTGAATTTGGTCTGCCTAGCAGTGACCATATGACCATCTTCATAAGATTAGTAAGTGTTGAAAACAGCTGTATGTGAAGGGTGGCTTTGGATTGCAGATATACTTCTAATAGGCTTTTTAAACCCACAAATTAAAGTCTTTCCGATTGTTTGGCATTATCGAATGTTAGTAAATACCTCAGAGTGCTACAAGATAATTCGGCCTCATGAGCTGGACAGTATTCTACCTTCCTATTCCCCTTTTTAAACTTCTTGGCAATGTGTTTCCTGATTGGTCTGTGCCACAAGCTGCATTTGCATGGTACTACTGGAAGCAATATTACTGCACCCATCATCATCATCATCATCATAATCTTAATTCGATTTTATAGATAAAATCACAAAAGATAAACATTTCATTTAAAAACAACATATAGAATACCAGTATCATAGTCATTCATATTTTTAAAATCCCACCAGAAAGCGCACAAGGAAAAAGCAGGTCAAAGGTGAATTCAACAGCTGTAAAAAAACAGTAAGGATGGCCAAACTTGGTTAAAATTAGGCGGTGATAAAATCGTGCGTATAAAATTGTGGCGCAGGTAACTATATTTTGGGCAAAGCATAACCACATGTAATGTGTCATTAATCAAGATGTTATCGCAGTTGCATGGGGGCAGGTCTGAGTATTTGAAACAACCCCAATAAAAGGGGACCAATCCATTAAATAATTTTAACCTAAAATAGGTCAACAATCGGAGTTGATGGTGAGGTGTGTCCCAGGTTAGATAAGGTCAAATGTTACTAACTGTTTTCACCAACAGCGCGTGTCACATAGAGGGTTTTACTGCACCCAATATTACCAATTCTGATTTCAGAGGAGCTATTGCATGCAATATTACCGAATGCAGGAGTGCACAGCAACAGGTAGCCTTGTCACAGATGAATCTGGGTTGCACATGCAATAATGTATCTGAGTCTGGAGTTTGCCCTGTGGTATTGGTATTAAACACATTCGTTATGTAGGAAGGGGGAGTATTTTTTAGTGATGCTGGTTAGCCTTCACCATGCACTACTCTCACAAACCCCAAAAATGGTCCTTGGATTCACAATAATAAATCCTTAGCTCAGTTCTGGCAGAGTGGCAAAGGGCAGTCAGGATTAACTAGAGTAACGTGTTAAGCATTTCAGAGTAACCGCATGGATGATAATTAATTGACACAACGCAAAAGAAATCCAGCACCAATTTATACAAATAAAGCAGATTTTTACCTTAATTTAGACACCAAAATGAAAGAAAGCAGATACTTGAAACAGGAGTTATGGATTTTAGAAGGAATATAAAATCAGTGCAAAATAATACTGTGAAACTTTATCATTGCGAACAGTGGTAAAAACCACAAGTGACAATTGCTAAGTTGCGGGCCTCAGGACCAAACCACGACACTCAGTTTGATTTTACCTGGCTCATAAAGTCCAGGTGCAGAGTTGTCCTGGCTATACTTGGTGCTGATGCAAGAGCCATGGGAGAGCTGGTTTTACGGCTTACATGGTGCTGGTGGGGAACAGGATGCAAAATGTTGATAACGAAGCCACTGCTGACATCGGATGGTGGTTTTGTGGAGTTCATCTAAAGGTGCAGTATTGAGTAAAAGTGGTGGTTGCCAGACTGGCGACCACTAAGTCTTGGTGATGATAAGCACAACAGGAAAGTTATTTCGTCATTTGGAGCTCCAGGGAAACACTGTAGTCACCTGAAACTTCATGAAGGGCAGGGATACGATTCCCATTATGCACTAGACCATCTATTTCTGGGTGATCACTCGGAGGACTCGATGGCCAAGGATTCTTTGGTTCAGGTATGTTGTTTTTATTTCCAATCGCAGGGGACTAGTCTCACTAGTCCTGGGGAGTCTGGGGATGCCCTTGACTCTCAAAGGGGTCCCTCTGGCTGGGGGAACTGAACTTTGGTCCAGGACGGAACATGTTTGTGCAGTTCCAGGAAGGTTGTCACAGGTGCAGAGTAATGTTAATGTTAATTTTTGTAAAGCACACACATGCCATAAGGCATCTTAGTGCTATGGTTTACATAGGTCTTTCAGTGATGTGAGATTGATTTGCAGAGTTTCATGCCTTTGGTTTGTGAAACTCCTGTTGTTGCAGACACAGGCCTCTTCTCTTGTCCTTGTTGCATGTCAGATCAGAACTGAGGTTCTGGTGTCAGGGGGTAACCCATGAATCCTAGATTTAGGGGTGTTAGAGATGTAGGTGCAAGTGACCCTTTTCTACCCAGAACCCACTATTCTACCACTTTTAAAAATGGCTGACGCCTTCCTCAGCTGTACAGAATAGGTTGCCCACCCTAGAGATGTGGCTATCTTTCTGGGGGTGTACACCTCCATACTACCTAATTTTCCTTCCTGCCTGGGTGCAAATGTGCCTGGGGGAGGGGAGGCTGTTTCCTCCTTTGGGAGGCAGCCTTGCTGCATATTGCAGACGGTGCAGCCTTTGAAGCTCACCACTTTGATGTGCCACTACACTAGCCAGCCTGTCAGGGAAGGAAGGTGTGACCTCCTTCCCATCCAGGCCATTGTTTCTGACTCATGGGAGAGTTCACACCTCCTAGCAGGGGGTCACATTTCTGTCTTGGCGGCAGTAAGCGTGTGCTGGCATCCAGTGGACAGGAAAGGCTGAGGCAACCAGGTGGGTAACCTCTAAGTTTGCCACGTTGTCCTTGGCCCATGTTCTTCTAAGGAATGCCTAGTGCTTATGGTGTCCTTTAATGTTAAAGGCCACTATAGGGATATATAAGCTTGCACTTACATGTCCACACCTTCAATATAATGCACCGTGCCCCCTGGGCTTTAGGAGGCCTTCCTTAGCGGTGACTAGAATATATTAAAAATAGTGCATTGACTTTACCACACATGGTGAGGCAAAGTTGAGTTCGAGCAGTTTGCACTTATTCTGCAGTCTGCAATGGCAGGACTGCTGTCAGCTGTTTACTTGGGTCACACAGGGTGTCACAGACACTGCTTCAGGCCCTGGTGTCCCCTTCAGCACCCATGCCATGGGTATCACTGGTACCATATACTAGGGACCTATAAGAGAGTTAAAGTCCTCTGCCAATTGGGGTTACCAATTGACATTTGGCAGTTTTAGGGAGAGAGCCCTGCCACTGGGGAAGTAACCTCACAACCAGTTCTTCATTATTTGCCACATTTAAAGGGGCATCAACTGTGTAGCAACTACACCATCTGGAGATACATTGAAGCATCTAAACACATTGAATTGGAATTAGGAACTTCATGGAAACTAAGAACGTTCGCCAAATTGAATAATGATCATGTGGTTTACCTTACCTTCTTGCAAAGGAGTATTCATTAGGTGGGTCTAGCCGCCAGAAAAGTAAAGCAACAAGAAAATGAACATACAAGCAACATGCCCTGTTAAAGAATTACTATTAAATTCCACCACCATATCTAGAACAAGGTTGCATTGAGAATGGCTTCAGGTGAACCATTTTAGGAAAAAGGGATCAAAGTCGTAACTCACATAAAACAGCAAAAGACCACTTTGAAAATGAACTGAGCTTGGTTTTTAGGTTAGGGCGAATATATTGGGGTCGAATAATGACGTCCCTTGGCACACTTGGAAAAATAGCCATATGAAGGAGTATTTAAATAAAGTAGTGTCTCTTTATCAGCAATTAAAAATGTATAGCTGGCACTTACACATTGTACTTGTATTTCTCGAACTCCTGAGTGATGGAACCAGTCCACATAACCCAGGCCATTAATTCACAATTTTCTTTACACCCCTGCTCCTCTAAAACGTGCCTTCCTCGTGCACGGATCAACTAAAGGTGCACTGCTTGTTTATAGCCAAACCCGACCCCCTACTTAGATGCTTTGCAATTTTCCTCAGTTCGTGATATCCATCATATTTGTTTAAAATATATTTTCATCGAATTTCAAGATCACAAAGTGCGTTGTTTAGTGCTATGTTGTATTGCATACTTGGGATTGTTTTTACTGCTGATACATCATGTACATAGAGACAAATTTACCTTGTTCGTCTGCCCTTCCTTGCTACACTTCTCTGGAAATACTTTCCGGCTAGATTGGCATTGAACTTCCCTGTCTCCTACCATTACTCTAACAGCAGTATGGGTGCAGGTTAAATGTTACCGTCGGTGTCTGGAGAATAATTCTCTTACCCTCCTCTTCAGGTAGTTGAAATATTTCTTTGCAATATTCAATATCTCATCTTCAGCATCTCAAGGTTAGGATGAAGACACATTCGTCTTGTTGGTGACAGATTGTCAGATTTTTGCAAGGATCTTCTTTGGAATTTTCACATTCGGGTAGCATATCAACCCACCTCCTTCTTTCCCACTTCCTGTGCCAGAACATAAAATTCTATTCTTTCCAGAGATTTTGAATTTGGTCAGCCTAGCAGTGACCATATGACCCTCTTCATAAGATTAGTAAGTGTTGAAAACAGCTGTATGTGAAGGGTGGCTTTGGATTGCAGATATACTTCTAATAGGCTTTTTAAACCCACAAATTAAAGTCTTTCCGATTGTTTGGCATTATCGAATGTTAGTAAATACCTCAGAGTGCTACAAGATAATTCGGCCTCATGAGCTGGACAGTATTCTACCTTCCTATTCCCCTTTTTAAACTTCTTGGCAATGTGTTTCCTGATTGGTCTGTGCCACAAGCTGCATTTGCATGGTACTACTGGAAGCAATATTACTGCACCCATCATCATCATCATCATCATAATCTTAATTCGATTTTATAGATAAAATCACAAAAGATAAAACATTTCATTTAAAAACAACATATAGAATATCAGTATCATAGTCATTCATATTTTTAAAATCCCACCAGAAAGCGCACAAGGAAAAAGCAGGTCAAAGGTGAATTCAACAGCTGTAAAAAACAGTAAGGATGGCCAAACTTGGTTAAAATTAAGCAGTGATAAAATCGTGCGTATAAAATTGTGGCGCAGGTAACTATATTTTGGGCAAAACATAACCACATGTAATGTGTCATTAATCAAGATGTTATCGCAGTTGCATGGGGGCAGGTCTGAGTATTTGAAACAACCCCAATAAAAGGGGACCAATCCATTAAATAATTTTCACCTAAAATAGGTCAACAATCGGAGTTGATGGTGAGGTGTGTCCCAGGTTAGATAAGGTCAAATGTTACCAACTGTTTTCACCAAAAGGGTGTGTCAAATAGAGGGTTTTACTGCACCCAATATTACCAATTCTGATTTCAGAGGAGCTATTGTATGCAATATTACCGAATGCAGGAGTGCACAGCAACAGGTAGCCTTGTTACAGATGAATCTGGGTTGCACATGCAATAATGTATCTGAGTCTGGAGTTTGCCCTGTGGTATTGGTATTAAACACATTCGTTATGTAGGAAGGTGGAGTATTTTTTAGTGATGCTGGTTAGCCTTCACCATGCACTACTCTCACAAACCCCAAAAATGGTCCTTGGATTCACAATAATAAATCCTTAGCTCAGTTCTGGCAGAGTGGCAAAGAGCAGTCAGGATTAACTAGAGTAACGTGTTAAGCATTTCAGAGTAACAGCATGGATGATAATTAATTGACACAACGCAAAAGAAATCCAGCACCAATTTATACAAATAAAGCAGATTTTTACCTTAATTTAGACACCAAAATGAAAGAAAGCAGATACTTGAAACCGGAGTTATGGATTTTAGAAGGAATATAAAATCAGTGCAAAATAATACTGTGAAACGTTATCATTGCGAACAGTGGTAAAAACCACATGTGACAATCGCTAAGTTGCGGGCCTCAGGACCAAACCACGACACTCAGTTTGATTTTACCTGGCTCATAAAGTCCAGGTGCAGAGTTGTCCTGGCTATACTTGGTGCTGATGCAAGAGCCATGGGAGAGCTGGTTTTACGGCTTACATGGTGCTGGTGGGAAACAGGATGCAAAATGTTGATAACGAAGCCACTGCTGACATCGGATGGTGGTTTTGTGGAGTTCATCTAAAGGTGCAGTATTGAGTAAAAGTGGTGGTTGCCAGACTGGCGACCACTAAGTCTTGGTGATGATAAGCACAACAGGAAAGTTATTTCGTCATTTGGAGCTCCAGGGAAACACTGTAGTCACCTGAAACTTCATGAAGGGCAGGGATACGATTCCCATTATGCACTAGACCATCTATTTCTGGGTGATCACTCGGAGGACTCGATGGCCAAGGATTCTTTGGTTCAGGTATGTTGTTTTTATTTCCAATCGCAGGGGACTAGTCTCACTAGTCCTGGGGAGTCTGGGGATGCCCTTGACTCTCAAAGGGGTCCCTCTGGCTGGGGGAACTGAACTTTGGTCCAGGACGGAACATGTTTGTGCAGTTCCAGGAAGGTTGTCACAGGTGCAGAGTAATGTTAATGTTAATTTTTGTAAAGCACACACATGCCATAAGGCATCTTAGTGCTATGGTTTACATAGGTCTTTCAGTGATGTGAGATTGATTTGCAGAGTTTCATGCCTTTGGTTTGTGAAACTCCTGTTGTTGCAGACACAGGCCTCTTCTCTTGTCCTTGTTGCATGTCAGATCAGAACTGAGGTTCTGGTGTCAGGGGGTAACCCATGAATCCTAGATTTAGGGGTGTTAGAGATGTAGGTGCAAGTGACCCTTTTCTACCCAGAACCCACTATTCTACCACTTTTAAAAATGGCTGACGCCTTCCTTAGCTGTACAGAATAGGTTGCCCACCCTAGAGATGTGGCTATCTTTCTGGGGGTGTACACCTCCATACTACCTAATTTTCCTTCCTGCCTGGGTGCAAATGTGCCTGGGGGAGGGGAGGCTGTTTCCTCCTTTGGGAGGCAGCCTTGCTGCATATTGCAGACGGTGCAGCCTTTGAAGCTCACCACTTTGATGTGCCACTACACTAGCCAGCCTGTCAGGGAAGGAAGGTGTGACCTCCTTCCCATCCAGGCCATTGTTTCTGACTCATGGGAGAGTTCACACCTCCTAGCAGGGGGTCACATTTCTGTCTTGGCGGCAGTAAGCGTGTGCTGGCATCCAGTGGACAGGAAAGGCTGAGGCAACCAGGTGGGTAACCTCTAAGTTTGCCACGTTGTCCTTGGCCCATGTTCTTCTAAGGAATGCCTAGTGCTTATGGTGTCCTTTAATGTTAAAGGCCACTATAGGGATATATAAGCTTGCACTTACATGTCCACACCTTCAATATAATGCACCGTGCCCCCTGGGCTTTAGGAGGCCTTTCTTAGCGGTGACTAGAATATATTAAAAATAGTGCATTGACTTTACCACACATGGTGAGGCAAAGTTGAGTTCGAGCAGTTTGCACTTATTCTGCAGTCTGCAATGGCAGGACTGCTGTCAGCTGTTTACTTGGGTCACACAGGGTGTCACAGACACTGCTTCAGGCCCTGGTGTCCCCTTCAGCACCCATGCCATGGGTATCACTGGTACCATATACTAGGGACCTATAAGAGAGTTAAAGTCCTCTGCCAATTGGGGTTACCAATTGACATTTGGCAGTTTTAGGGAGAGAGCCCTGCCACTGGGGAAGTAACCTCACAACCAGTTCTTCATTATTTGCCACATTTAAAGGGGCATCAACTGTGTAGCAACTACACCATCTGGAGATACATTGAAGCATCTAAACACATTGAATTGGAATTAGGAACTTCATGGAAACTAAGAACGTTCGCCAAATTGAATAATGATCATGTGGTTTACCTTACCTTCTTGCAAAGGAGTATTCATTAGGTGGGTCTAGCCGCCAGAAAAGTAAAGCAACAAGAAAATGAACATACAAGCAACATGCCCTGTTAAAGAATTACTATTAAATTCCACCACCATATCTAGAACAAGGTTGCATTGAGAATGGCTTCAGGTGAACCATTTTAGGAAAAAGGGATCAAAGTCGTAACTCACATAAAACAGCAAAAGACCACTTTGAAAATGAACTGAGCTTGGTTTTTAGGTTAGGGCGAATATATTGGGGTCGAATAATGACGTCCCTTGGCACACTTGGAAAAATAGCCATATGAAGGAGTATTTAAATAAAGTAGTGTCTCTTTATCAGCAATTAAAAATGTATAGCTGGCACTTACACCTCACTTTACCATCATGACCCCAACACATTTATCTTCACATTCGGAGCAACATGAACAGTTTTGCATTTTTCCGAAAATGGTAGCTGGCTCATCTGCTAGGGTGCCTAGTTTCGACATCTCTACACAGTTTTCCCATGATTTCTCACCCCAACATAAATCACATAATTTCCAGTCTTACTCCATCTTTGAGAGCAGTACTAGGTGCACCAATAGGACGGAAAGTGTACAATCACTACTCTGTGGTAAGCAGACTACTTCGTCCTGCTTGTCAATGGTTTCTCATCAGTATTATGACCTATCCAATAACTTCTAGATTACCATATTCTCTATTTGTTCTATAATATAGCACGTATAGTCACAAGATTGTGAAACATGGGCTTCTCCCATATGAAGCAATGACTGGCTACCATGTTGCCTGTGTTACCCGATCACTCTTTTTTAATTATTCCATGATCTAGAGATATATGAATATACAGACAGGAGTGCTATAGTAGAAATACACAACAGGCACAACTGCAGTCATTTCCACTATGTTACACTACATGCCTTAACACACTTGTGAGGCTGGTTTGCAGTTTCTGCAGCCTGCACAAGAAACTCTGCATTATTTTAAGAGTCACTCTATCATGCGGTTAGGCAAAATGTAATAAATACCATGCAGGATGATGATATATAAAAACTGTTGTATCATTATTGAAGAATATGGCTGTGAAATTTAGTGGTGGAAGGTTGTTTTCCAGCTGATTTATGGATGGGCGTTCTCCTATTTTTTTAGGGTTTAATGCATCATGTCATCTGTCAGTGGTTCGCCCTTACTCCTGTTGACCGAACCACTAAGGGTCATAAATCCCTCATCATCGGTGGGATTGAATACCGCCAACTATATTTAGAGTTCTCTGTCACATTGGTGTGATGCACAAGCTCATATGAAAGAGAATGGCAATGATAGAAATCCAAGTGTTTGGAGGATAGCTGTTCTCATTAACTGTACAATTCTTCAAAATGCACCTGATGAATATCTACCAATTCCAAACACCCATTGCCTCCTCTACAAAATAGGCCACTCAAGCAAACCAAACCCCTACCCAGTCGCTGCCGCAGCAGATAAGAGCGGTGGGGCGGTGGGGCCAGGTGAGGGGGGATTTCAAGAGATGACCATGAGGGAAAATTAAATAAATAATTAATTTTCCATGGTGGTCTTATCTCTAAATACCCCCTCACCTGGCCACTGCCCCACCACTGTTACCTGCAGCGGCTGCGGCTGCAGCTACCACTCATAACACGGACCTGTGCAGTTCCACAATGGAAGTGGGTAGAGTGAATGTTATGTTCAGCATGCAATACTTACAGGATGACCCCTGCAAAAGGCAGAGGAGCTTGCTAGTGAGAGTCTGTTGCTGCTACGCCCAGTCCCACCACCATGGTTGGTCTCCCAGAACCCTCAACATCTATCCCTTGAAGGAAAAGTTATTGGCAACTCTCCACACTGAAGGCGTTGTGGATACTGGAGGCAGAGTGGACAGCTATAAGTATTTGGTATAAAAGTCTTTACATGTATTGGGCTATAAATTCCTTTAGGGCCCTATAATTAAAAAATGAGAACATTATCATTAAAGCAATGGAGTGTCCTATTTTTGTGGACTCTTTTGAGTCACAGTACACTGAATTCTTAAGGCTGAGTTCTCTCAGTCCCTACTCCCACTATCCCCACAATATACAAATATATATGGGATTAGAGTGATCAAATAAATACAGGTCATCATCGACACATGTTCTTATTTAGACTATAAAATAGCCAGCATGGAATCTTACCCGGTCAATAATAATGAAACACCACCACACTTTAGAGTCTCACAAGCCAACATGTTTTTGCAGGTGAAGCTTTCTTTAACTCTGCTGGTGTAAACCTAAGGCAGATGGCCTGTTGCATATTGTGTCTTTATTTAACTTTGGTCACTCACTACTACATTTTGGGTACACATGTTTAAAAACAATAATGAACTTATTTTGGACTGGTAGGGAGAGACTGTTAGACACAAACAGGATTATTTACAAAAAAAACACATATGTGGGATCAACACTTCAAGGATGCCTGGGGTTTTTCAGTGTAGTATTTGGCATATTTTAAAACAATATTATATTTTTAAATTCTGCTAAGTAAAAAGTGATTGAGTAACCATAGGAAACATTTTGACTGCTCATGAAAGCTGCTTTTCCTTCTGAGGTCCTGCTGTGTCTATGCCTCATGTGGCACCACCATGGTCTCTGGCCGTCAGGTGCAGATATATAGATGTTTGTCTCTTACAAAGAGAGTTGAGTTAATACGTTCTGTAATTAGGGGAGGGGCGAAGGATAAGGAGTTAAGCTAAAAAATGACACCAAGAGTCTTTAATTTAAAATTATGTTTTGGATGTGTATTGATATAATGATTTAAATCTTACATATATCAACTTTAATGCTGTTAAATAATTTACTTAAAATCATGATTCGGAATTTAATTGGATGATGTGTTCTCCTTACTTCATACCTAAAAAATATTTTCTAATATTAAACAGTACATAAGCTTTTTTCAGTAACAGAAAAAGTGCACATTAAAAAGAATATATTTAACATTTAACAAATGATCACATTGACTATGTAAGTAGATCATACTTATCATACCCTGCTCCATATTAAATATGAAATTCTTGTGCAACACTTACTATGTTTGCTTCATCATTAAGAAGGTAAATTATGGCATAATTTATTGTCTAACAATGGTCAATGCTACTCGGTGGCTATCTATTATTATTATTTTTTAGAAAAAATGTCAAAGAAAAACTAAACATGGAATCTAAAACTACAATGACACCTGTCAGATCTTGTTCATAGTGCCACAGGGTAAGCTGGGGCAACCAGGCCCCAGCTTTGGGAACTGGGGTCATTTGCCTTTGATGTCCCAGTGTCCATCGTATGATGGATCTGCAAACTGGGCAAAGTACATCCTCTTCCACACTTGACTCTTAGTGATAGCAGTGATAAGCAATCACAGGAAAATAGTGTGGGGGTTCATCAAGTTCAGAAGTCAACTGACAATCCGCAGTGCAGTAGCTCATTATCCAACAGAGTGGTTATCTTTTTAGAAAAGGAAGTATTTTTAGATAACTAAAAGGATACTGCCTAACACAATGTATAGGCACCAATTCACTAATAGCATGCCACTGTTCTCAAGGATTTAAGGTCCCTCTTCTGCACCTACGTTTACCTTACAGATGGTTTGAGATGCTTCAAGCACAGGTGCATTGCTACCCCTCAGATGTTTAGAGGTGCTGCTCTCAGTTTATGGTTTTTAGTACAAATGTCAATCCTACGAATTTGATTTTTTTAGTCCTTCTTGGTCCGTAGTCAGGACCACAGCAAACATGCGGTTGCTTCCATCTTCCAGAAGAATCATGCAGTAGCCGCGAGTGCAGCAGCAGTCCATTGGACACAGCAGTTGTAGTGTCACAATCCGAGGATTGGCTGAAGGCAGGCTCAGGCAGTCCTAGATGGTTGCAGGCCCTCTTCTAGGCACAGGCTGAGATGGATGGGGATAAAGGTCACAGGGCCACAACCAGAATTTCTCATGCGGCAATGTGGTCCTGACTCTACTCTTCATACAATATTCATGATCAGTGGCACAGGTGTCCTGGCAGTGCCATGGTCTTGCTGCTTCTGAATCAAATCAATGGAGTCTGCTTTGGGCACGCACCACTACAGTGAGACAGCTCAGGCTATTAGTTACAGGTAAGAGATACAAAATTAATTCTCAGGAGAACACTGGTAGTTTTCTTCTGACAGGCAGACCCACAGCTTTTGGAAATATGCTTCTTGCTCACCCAGCACCTCCTGCTTGGTTGGCTCAATCCTTTCATCTTCCTCTAAGGCAGGTCATCTTGTTTGGACAGTAATCTTCTGGGTGCTCTGTGGAGCACCACCTTCCTTGGTCAAATATATTGTGGAATCCACTAATGGGTCAGCAGCTCCCATTTTCATACAGACAAAACAGACCGGGCATCTGAAGTTTTTGTTTTTACTTACTGAGCAGGCTTTGGTTTGGGTTTTGTTTCATATGTCATTTTCTAGGCTGTTTTTCAGACTGTGCCTTTTGCATAGTACTGCTCCTAACAGCAGTGTCATCTCCAGTTGGGAGCATGCACAAGAGAGACACAAAGAGGTTAAAGAATCCTGCCCCTTGCTGCCAACAGCCAAACGTACCAGGGGTCAGGATGAGAGGCAAAAGAATGGCCTTGTCTAAAGAATCCTTCACACTCTAAGCAACAGAGACTGTATTCCCACCCTTCATCCCCACCATCAACCAACTGGCAGTACTTAGGAAGACTCATCTTCCTGAAGCTCCTACACTATAAGGACCTTATTCAAATTCTAGAGGAAGGTCTGTCTCCTGTTTCCTGACTTCAGTAGCTAGGTCTCTATCCACCAGCTTTAGGAATGTCAGCAATACACTTCCACTCACTGAGAAAAGTAATTCACCTCCACCGTTTGTACATTAACATTCAGGGGGCTTCCAAATGGGAACCCATAGGCCTCCCTTTACCGTGGTTTGCCCATACACACAATGTATGCACCATGCATGATGCACACAGAAATACATACAACATGCATGGAATAGTTGCATTAAGACCTAGGTTAGTGTGTAGTAATGGAACTTGACATGAGCGGGCAAGTAGGCCTCCCCTGCTGTGACTCAGATAGAAAGATCTGGTTACCGCTACAGATTCACAAAGGATGCCACCACTGTGCTACATGATAAACTATGACAGGCCAGCAGCCCACTGCCTAACAAATGAAAACATGCTTTTTGCACCCCTGTGGGTTCGGAAAATGTCTAGTAACTCTCTCCCATCAAAGGACAGACCTAGGTCTCTGCACACATGCTGGATAATCTTGAAGCTGCGGCCAGAAGTTATGTAATGTAATGTAATGAGGTGCTTATATAGCGCTCCATCACCCGGCGGGTATCCTGGGGCTTAAAAAGGAGAGTCCCCACCAGAAGTTAATAGGGGCAGCCAAGGTGTGACACAGGAAGGGAGGAAAAGAGAGATAATATCAGAGGGAAAAATTAGAAGTAAAAGCCAGATTGCCAATAAGAGCTAGCTGGACGCTCAAGGTAGGGGAACACAAATGAACATCGTGCAAGGAGCATTTCCATTCCCAACAACATAATACATCGAAATTCTAGACATGTTAATGATTGTAATATCCACATCCACATAGAAGCATCCAGATATAGCAACAAAAACAGCATAATAATTCCTTATATTTTATGTTTTTTTACCTAATTTTAAACATCTAGAGAATCATGTTTGTTTCCTCCATTACAAGAGCTGTAGATGTAATATGTTCAAAATGATAAAGCACGTAATAAAGTTGTGCACCTATAATACGGAATGAGCGTTAGTAGTACCCTTTCCAATGGGATACCGGTCAGGTAGTGGCTCTTGGGTCCAACCATGGGGGTTGATGCCTTATACTCCTGCTGTTCCCATAACCTGCAAACTTGATGCAAATTTCTTTTCCCAACCCTGTATTCTCCTTTATCTACAGGTGCACACTTTGTGTGTAAAACTGGACTTATCGTCGTGCAGGCGTAAATTGGAAATGGCCACTGCAGTACTTGCACCTTGACTTCTGGAATCGTTAGGAGTCTCCCATCACTTGCAGTCAATTGTCAGAACCCCTTTTAAAAGGCCACAGTGCAAGCTGGGGCTAATGGGTACAACCAAGGGGTTGAGCCCTTTTACTCCTGCTGTCTTCCGATGCCCAACCTACTATGGATCCTGAACAGCATAGTCAAGTAATTCCCCTTCAACATTTGATTCACAATGGTAGCATGGCTCGAGCAGTCCAAGACTTCCCAGGGAAGTGAATGGGATGAGATGGAGGGAGATAGGTGCAAGTCAAAAGCGAATGCAAGAATCAAAAGATGAACAGGAACACCAATAAGATAATTGTCCAGTCAAATGCTCACTTTTGTGAAAAAAAGTTGTATTTAATATAAGTGCATAAAATACACCATGAGCACATTAAATGAAATCACCAGTCTCTTAATATTAGTTCACAAGCATTGTCTTGGTCAGTGCCCCCAAGTCCACCATTCCTGTCTAGTGGGGCTAGTTATTCTCCATTGAATAATGGAGATGACTTTCAGATGTGGCCAATGCTAGTCACCACGTGACAAAGTTTTGTTGTGGCCTGAAGAGTCAAATTGAGCCGCACGGCATGCTAAGTTTGTGCAAGATCCAGGAGCTGGCAAGTTCATGGAAGCCTGGTCAATGCTTCTTGGGCTCCGACCTGACATACAGGGATCGCTGACTTACTCACACAAGGGAAATGGCCTTAAGCTTCATAGCAACTTCAACCTGGCCAACATTCACTGAGAAGGGCAGGTGGCCCTCACTACCACAAAGGTCCCAACCAGACTGAATGTTTCACACTTGGCTCACCTGTATACACTCATAAGGATTTCTTCTGGGTCTCCCTCCCTCCAGACGCTCTCCTACTCACAGGGTCCACTGGTCTTTGCCAACAGGCAGAATGCTGGTGCTCTAACCTCAGGACTAGTGGTCTTGACTTCCTGGGTGATGGCTCCTCACCCAGCAGGGAAACTAGCAGATCATGGCCCCCAGTCCTGTTTGCAGCAGCTCGAAGTCTTCTTTCCACATTGATGAACAAATTGTGTGACTCATGCTTCCACTTTTATAGTCTATTTCCAGATTCAAATGCGATTTAGAGTCTGTTGCTTTGAAATTGATACAGTGGGTGTCGACTGCTTTGAATTGATGTCTCCTCTGTCCTGCCCTTCATCATAGGGGCGCTTTGTTTCAGCAGCAGCTTCTGCAGTTGCCATTGATCAACAACACAGGCAGGCTGAGCAAGTGACCAGGGATCATACCTGGCTGTTACCTTCACTTAAACGTGCCTCACAAAGGTTCAAAGGACTAAGCCTTCCCCTCTATTATGATTCTACAGTCCCAGTCTTATGAGACACTCACTTAACCTGACAATCATCCTAGACTGCACTGGCCAGCAACACTTCCTTCAATCAACGAAATGTTTGATGTGCACAGAAGATTACTTGCTCTCCTTCCTCCAGTGTTGGTGTTTCTATCCCAGGTCTCAGGAATGTCAGCCATCCACATCTCCTATCTAGGTTTGCAGTGCTCCCCTTTAACAAGCCATTCCAGGCCCTGAATTCACAACAGGGAACCCGTAGCCCCCCATGGTAAGTGCTGTGCACAGGCCCACATACAGCACATCCAACACACAATCATCATGAGTTGCATGACGCGACAAATAGTCATCATGTAGGACAGGGTGAGTTAATTACACAGAAGCTGAGCTTTATATGAGTGTGCCTATAGGCACCACTACAATGACAGAGGTAAAATGGCATGTTCATGCTACTGCCTCTTATGAAACTTTTCTCTCCCAACAGATGCCCCTCCCAGATGAGACAACCCCAAATACACTCTTAAAGTGGAAAGGAACGGTCATTTGAGCGGCAAAAACATTGGAAAGTCCATCTGTATTCTTGTGGCTCAATCAGACTTTGTGCTCCATCACAAAATATAACACTTGCAGGGAAATGAACCATTGCAACAGCTTGAGATTCTCTCCACACATAACCCTCAACCACTTCAATTGGCATCTGATCTGTTTCCACCACATTCTACTGCTAAACAAGTACGGACAGAACTTCTGCAATACCAATACTATTGCAAAGTACTGTTTCTCAATGGCCACTCAGTTCTCTACCCTAGGCATCTTCCTCCTACTAATTAAGGCGACCAGATGCTCACTATCTTTTTCATCCATTTGAGCTAACACAGGTTCACCTCATTCGTCAGAGGCATCTATCTGTACAATAACAAATTAACTGTAGTACGGCCCTCTCAGTACATTGGATGTGTTGCCTTCAGTTCCTCGAATGCCTTTCGACAGTCCTCAGTCCACATCACTTTCCTGGGCTGCTTCTTGGAGGTCAAAGCTGTCAATGGAGCACCTATACTCCCATAGTTCGTCACAAACGTTCCTGTAATATTCCAAGAATCCTAAAAGGGCCCTCACTTCAGTTTGGACAGTAGGCACCTCCCACTCTTTCACATATTTTAACTTGGCATCCAATGTGTGAATCGGCCCATTACTCTCATCATGCCACAAGAAGACGCCCCCCCTGACATTTGGTTGCCTTAATAGTCAGTTATGCCTCCTGTATCCTAGGTGCCTCAGTGAGTTCTGCTATGAATTACTGAATACCCCAATGTCATCCAGATAGTCAAACAGAACTAGTCCTCCAGCCCAGTGAGACCATGGTTCAACAGGCACTGAAAAGTGGCAGGACAATTATTCAAACCAAAGTACATTACCATAAACTGATAACACCCCTCTGGCTTGAAAAATGCACTCTTCTCCTTAGCACATTCTCGTGAAGCTATTTGCCAGTACTCACTGGTTAAATCAAGCTCAGCTGCTGTTGAATTGGATGTACATTGTTCTTGGTTGCCTGATTCAGGGCTCAATAGTTCACACAGAACCTCAAGTTTGTAGACCCTTGCTTTGGTATGAGCACCACAGGATTAGTCATAGGACTATGATATTGCTTAATGACCCCTAGTTGTAACATGTTGGCAACTTCCACCTTAATGCATCCCTGAACCAGATCAGACATTTCATGCATTTTGACCTTCACTGGCAGACTTTCACCTGTGTAGATGTCATGGACACACTAGAGTCAGCCCTCGAGCCAGCGGGAGGAGGCTGGACCCCATTTGCTTCTCAGGTTGCTAATTGAACCCCTTCCACATTGCCATCGCTCGTGTCCCCATACAGCAGGTCAAGAAGAGGAACTGTCATCCTCATTCTCTTCTGCTGTAGCCATGACATTCACTGTGCAGTCCCTCCAGAGTTAAAAATTCAGTTGGTTCAGAAGAACCATCCTCCTTTGTTCCTTTGTCGCACCTCTGTCCACCAATTAGTTAACCTCAGAAATCTTCTGAGCTATCTTGTGTTACCCACACCCCTTTTACACCAAAGCCCTGCGACAAATAGTTCTCAGCGCCCATAACGCCTGACCTTCTTGATGCCCAGTCAGCATAGCTTTCTGGTCACACAAGTCCTTCATAAGCTATTGCCTTGCCCAAAAATGTAACTTCACCTTGACTCATGTATTGAGCCATCAGCTCCCTGGGGGTCAATAACATAGTCACCACATCCTTCAATGGAGAATCAGTGGTTTCTTCCCACCTTTATCAGACAAAAAGGAGTGGGCCCTACACTAGGTATCCATAGAGAAGTTTGGAGACTCAACTTCACTCCCTTCTGCTGAATCTATCTGTAGGTGAACAAGAGAGGTTCTCTGGCAGACACCAAACCATTTGTTTGAGGGTGGCATGCTGTGGAGTAGTGTTATGTCACACTAGCTTGCTCGCACATCTCTGTCATGTAAGAGGAGTTAAAGTAGGTACCCACGTCAGAGATTACCGTTCTTTGAAATCCAACCTTAGAAAAGATCCTCAGGAGATTTCTCGCTACTAACGTTTGCAGTTATGCTCATCAGAGGTCCTGCCTTGCAATACCTGGTGGCACGATATACCATTAGAGCAGGACCAAGGCTGATTTGCATGTGGACTGGAAATGCGACATGAGCAATTACCAGTTGCTGAAATTAACCCAAGAATTCCATCTATCAATGTTTTATTTGTCGGTGTGACACCTTTTACGAAGCACTCCTTGTATGTCTTCTACGATCATTCGAGCAAGGCTGAAAGAGATGGCAGCAGGGGACAGCTCAGGGACCCTCCACTAGAGTGAGTTTATTATTTTAAAGCCAGTTTATTACTTTAATGTACACAGACACTAATTGGATTTGCTTTCACCTTAACTCAATTACTGTTAAACTACATTAGGTGAGGCGACATCTCAGTGTAAATGTAAATCTGCATGTCAGATTTTGTTGCTCCCCATTTATTATTGATTGTTTATTGTAAACAACCACATTCTGATAAGCACTTCGAAAACCATAAATAGTAAACTGATAACTCTAGAAAGAAGCAAGTCCAAAGTGAAAAAGGAGGTTGAAAGAAGTGGAGTAGAACCGTTTGTTTTACAATAAACACATTGCATACGTTTAGAATTTGACTGTACATTGTTGAAACAACTTTTATAAATTAGGGGGTAGATTTATCAATATTTCACTCAGCGCTGCATGAAAGGGCAGGAATGCACCGTATTTAACATCATACAACAACACATTTCTATCCTTTCCTTGCGCTGGTGCTCAATGTGCAGCCTAATGCCAATGCCAGCACCCTTGCGCCATGGTGCAACGGTGCCTGTGTTGCAGACAGGGTTGTTTTTGTGCAGGAACGGGAGACTCCATGGGCAAAAACAATCCTCTGAGGCATTCTCCTCTTTCAATGAGTGCAGCACACATAGAAAGAGGAAAAGACGAGGAGAAATAAAGATATTTCTCCTCATTACAGCGCACCTGGGGAGGCACAGCATTTTGATGCATTCCCAGGTCTACCATTAACGGCAAATCTGAGAATGCACCAAAATCCATGGTTGGATGCCTGAGAACACCTTACTGGGGCAGAGTAATACAACACAGTGATTTGCTCTGCATTGAGTTACTCTAGACTCTTCAAGCCACGCAAGGTGAATTTAACTTAATAGTTGAGTCGCCTCTGGGTCCCTTGCATGGTGCGAGTGGGACCCAACTTAAATCTGCCCCAGGTTAGATTATTAGAAAGAGTGGTGTTGCATTAGCTGACATGCTCAGCACATTTTCTTATGAAAGGGCATAAAGTAACTAATATGTTGTCTTCTGGCAACTGAACAGAAGGCTTGACCATTAAAAATGTATGAGCAGCAACTAGCCCAGGAGTATGTCAAGCAAACAACCCAGGAGTACTGAAGTCAATGGCATGCAATAAGGAGTAGAGAAGCCTCCAATGGAATATCAGTTGTCTTTGTGTATTGCAATAGCCTTGGCCTTTCTGATAAAGACAAGCAAATCTCACTATATAAAAACAAGTCTTAGACTACAATTTGTTGTTGACTAAAGTGCAGGACTCTTTTGGTGCGTGACACATAGCGTTGGTCCACTAGTCGCCTATAACAATTTCTACATATGTTCTGTGAAATGTGTGCAAAGCAAACCTTCAGCGCTCAATAGTTTGCAAATCATTTTTAAGCAGACACTCTTCCATTTCACTAAGATCATTTGGGTTCAAGAACAGCAGAGGGCTCTAACCAACACCAGCCTGGGATGATACAAAATAACTGCTCAAGAATGGAAATTATTATAGTCATAGCCACTGGAATTATGGAATTCTATAGCTGCAGAGCTTTTTTTGCATAATTGTGGATTTTCCACATTTTTCACAGAATACACCAACTCTTGAGTAATTTGCTTACTTGATCTAGCTTAAACCAGTCACATTTCAGGAGCTCATTCATGTACTTTGGTGTTAAACTAGTGCCAATGGGGTGTATCATTGCACATACGGTGGAATAAATAGTAATTAAAATCCCACAATAAGAATACCATACTCCAAAAGAATGTGCTGCATTAGCCTGCACAATTTGGCATAGTTTGTTCCTCCATTGCAATATAATTCCAGTGACCTTGGTTATAGCACAGTGTTTGTGACAGACTAGCACCATGGATTTTCACAGACTGGGGTCGTATCTCATAAAGTGGGCGCTAGAAGACCTCAGTTAAGACACAACAACAAACATTCCAGTTAAACCATAAGAAGGTGCAACACTACAAAACAGAAAAAAAGAACACAACTAGATAATTACAATAAAGCAAATATCGCTTTGCAATAATGCAGTGCAAAAACAGAGCATCACAAACAGCAACAGAACACATCACTACAACAATACGATAGCTAGGCCTGGGCGAAAATTTCGTTCCGTTCGCGGAAATTGTGATAATTTGACATTTTCGCGTTCCGCGGAGAGCGCGAAAATGTCAAAATTTCCGCTTTCCGCAGCTTGGCGATAATTTGTTTCTTGCTCGCGCTGTAAAATAATACATTCTCGCGCGCGCGCGATCGCCTTACCTGAATCCCTGCGTTCGTCACAAGTTTTCTTGATCTGGTCGCGTTCTCCATGAGATGTTGGATTGTTTTTAGCCATTTGCGCTGTCTTGCGACAGTTCGCGCCCGCAGTGACGTCATGCGTCGCGCGATCACGTCTTTCTTCTCGCGATCATGCACCGCGAGACAACTCAAAACAATATGGCCTCGCCCGCGAGCAACCACATGGGTAAGTTGGCGACCCGCAACCATGCAGAAAATCTTGCGAACATGCGGGGAAAAAAATTCCGCATCTTCGCGATATTTCCGCTTGTTTGCGATAATTTTAAACATTTTCGCGATAATTTGCGAAAGTGGATTTCGCAAATTCCGCCCACCCCTAACAATAACACATCAACAAATGTACACAAACGTTCTTGTCAGAAATTACTACCCCCAGAATTTAGTTTTTCATATTATGGTGCAAATAGATGTATGGAGCAACTCTTGCCTTAGTTTATCACCAATGCAAAAAGAACAATTGATGGACAGAATGCAGAACAATGCCATAAATTCACCCCAGTACAGAGATATGGGCCTAAATCCATCGTTTTTTTGCTCACCATCCCATTCCAGTTTGGACCCAGCCATATGCAAATCAGCCTTGACCCTGCGCCCCAATGGGAACAGTCCAGGCCGAACTGCCAGGTCAGGTCCTCCCTGGACTGGAAACAAGCATCCTAGGACCGGTTTCAGGCTTACAGCCCTCATCAGCCAGGATAGCTTGACTTCAGTGGCATGGAGAGAACGGGACCCACGTCTGGGCATACCCATCCCACTCGGGGTGGCAAATGCAAAAAGAACAATTGATGGACAGAATGCAGAACAAAGTCATACATTCACCTCAGTACAGAGATCAGGGCCTAAATCCATCGTGTTTTTGCTCACAGTGGCATTACAGTTTGGACCCAGCCAAATGCAAATCAGTCTTGACCGTGCGCTCCAATGGGAACAGTCTAGCCCGAACTGCCTGGTCAGGTCTTCCCTGGACTGGAAACAAGCATCCTAGGACTGGTTTCGGGCTTTCAGCCCTCATCAGCCAGGATAGCTTGACTCCAGTGGCATGGAGAGCACGGGACCCACGTCTGGGCATACCCGTCCCACTCGGGGTGACAAATGCAAAAACAACAATTGATGGACAGAATGCAGAACAATGTCATACATTCACCCCAGTACAGAGATCTGGGCCTAAATCCAACGTTGTTTTGCACACCATGCCATTCCAGTTTTGACCCTTCCATATACTAATAAGTCTTAACCCTGCACCCCAATGGGAACAGTACCGCCCAAACTGCCAAGTCAGGTCCTCCCTGGACTGGAAACAAGCATCCTAGGCCCGGTTTCGGGCTTTTAGCCCTCATCAGCCAGGATAGCTTGACTCCAGTGGCATGGAGAGCACGGGACCCACGTCTGGGCATACCCGTCCCACTCAGGGTGACAAATGCTGGACTGTTCCCATGAGGCACAGGGTCAAGACTGATTTGCATATGGCCAGATCTAAACTGGTGTGGCATGGTGAGCAAAAGAATGATGGATTTAACCCAGATCTCTTGACTGCGGGTGAATCTTTTGATTTGTTCTGCATTCCATCCATCAATTGTGTGTCTTTTGCTTAGTTTATCACCAAACACATGAAATGGCGCCACTTAAAAAACGTTGTGATCCAGCTACTGCATCTTGTACACCTGTGCTCACTGTTGCCATTTTCAATTCCGAGCGGAATGCATGCCTGCATCCCTGAAAGCAGAGGTGCAGTTCATCCCTGCACCCTGTGGGCGGCACCCCAAGGTGCCTGCCACCGGGTGCAGGGATCCATAGAGGGGCACCATAGGTGCCCCCAGGCTGCCATTCGTGCTGGAAAAACCGGCACGAAAAGCCAGTGAAAAGCTGCCATCGTACTCCCTCGGTCGCAAAGAGGCGGCCGGGGGAGTACTGGGAGATTTCCGGACGTCGGGCGGGCTCTCTGAGTCTGTCGTCCGCAATCCAGAAAACCCTTTCGGATTCCTTTCCGGCCGAGCCCATCGGAATGGCTCGGTCGGAAAGGAATCCATCCGAATCATGTCAACCCTTCCGACCGGAATCGGAGCCTAAATGGATTTGTAGGCGTGGCTTGGCAGTGCAAACGGCGTCTGTCCTTTTAACCTACACCAATATAATTATACAGTTGTTTGCTTCCACACAAATATTTATTAATTCCCATGTTATTTATTTGTAATGTTTTGACACTGCAACATTATTATAAAGCCAGATGCATTAGCATTGCCAATGCTTGTATAAATTTTTCCCAGGCCTAGTCCAGACCTTGACCTGCATCCAACCGAGCCAATGTCTGCAAGAGACTGACCCAAAAAAGTCAATGGCTGAAGAGGACTAAACCAAAGTCTCTTTGGGTATGTGTCATTGGCTATGTATTGTGTTGTGTGGTGTCATACGTGATATACAATCTTATCAGACAAATTTGGTGAGCTCTTCTTTCTACATTGTTAATTGCAAAATGCTTTTGGATTGTGTGCCTAGTCATAGACCCATGCCCAAAATAAATAATTATGTCTTAGTTACAGTATATGTAACTGCTGAAAACATTGTAAATGTCCATAAAAAGGTGGAATTACCAGATACTTAATAAACTGCATTTTTATTAACACTGATACTGTGTTACATTTGATATAAGTTTTGAAAATCCAGTTATTTAATTGCTGTCAGCAACTGAGCTTAATCGGCAAATATGTATTTGTAAAATGTTTGATCTATCTGTATTTAGCACTGTCTGCAATGATATTTACTGAAGTGAACTTTTCCCAAAGTCTGACAGCATGTGTATAGGAGGAGATAACCTAATATAATGAACTAATGCTTTAAGGTAAAGAGATAAACATAAGGGCACGTAAATACGACTCAACTTTCAATCCTGAGGAGGATGTGGCTTGAGTGCCAAACAAGGTGATTTTAGTCTTGTGTGTTCCAACATGCTACTGAGCTTGTTGTTTAAATATCACTGCTTTCTTGTCTGGAATATTTGAACCTGTCAGTACCTCAGTTTTTTCCATGGCCCTGCCGCTTTGGGAACACTCCTTCCTCTCCCACCATACGGCATTTGGTACTTGGCACTTTTATATTTTTCTCTTCATGTTGGTCCTTGAATAATGTTTTCTCTCCCTGAGGCAACTTATTTGACATCTGCAATCTCTTCTGTTTATCTGCAGGCCTTCGTGGTCCATAAGGTACTTTTGTTTGCTCTGCTTCGGCCGGCCCTTTTTCAACAGGGCATGTTTGTCCAGTCCCATAAGCACTGTGGTCATCTTTCATTGTTCATAGCGCATTTTTCTTTCCATTATTTGCCCATTTTATCTGTGTTCTTCCCGTACTAATATTAATTTTGTGCCTCCTATATTCCTGCTTAGTGTATGTGCAGAACCCATTTTTTTGACATTATTATGCAGTAAAATATCAATTAGGAAAATAGCTAATGTCAATCCCAATGGCACTAAATCAACCTTTGTAGAACAAAACCTTAAAGGGAAAAAAATATCCACTGTCTCCTATATCCACATCTAGTAACCCAATAACATGGGTTGTATGCACACCGCAAAAACAACGTTACGGCAGATTGAGGATAGATGGATTATTATGGAAAACAGAATGGATGAAATGGAACAATGCGTGAGTTTAGTCCAAGATGCACCTGTGATGATTCCCATGTTTAGTCAGAAATTTTGAAGTTGCATCTCCACACAGAGGATTTAGAAAACAGCAATTGTTGTAATAATCAAGGCTAGTATGGCTTGGCAAAATATATTGAGGGCCCTAATCTTCTTGACCTATTAAAGAAATTCATTTCAGATGTTTTGAGCATCTCAAACAGATCTACTATTAAATTGCAATTTGCTCATCATCTGGGAAAATAAAATACTCGAGCTTTAAATTCTAGAAGTTTTACTAAATTGTTCCTGGTGTATATTAACCTACGTTTCCTTCTACGAGCACTTAAGGATAAAAAGAAAATTGTCTGGCTAGCCGCAGCCTCTTTATCTTGCAAGATGTTTAATCTGCTACCTGAGGAAAGGAGTTTCTTGTCATGCGTCCTCTCAAAAGGCAAGTCTATGTCAGAAACTGGATTCTTCATTCTTGCTTATGCAAAGTAACTCAGGAGGGCACCACTAAGTCTTTTAAGGTTCTCATTCAGCTACATACTTTTTGTACAAATCTCTCCCCTCATAGAATATAGATGCTCTCATCAAAAACATTAGGGTTTATTGTTACTATGTTTTTCATGAAGTGGGTTTAGTATGATATTTATTACTCTTTTTTAGCTTCTATGCATTTCTGTTTGTGCAGTTGACAGACAATATCTATTTTATCATTTCTTTTTTGTAATCTGCGCTCTGTCCTTTGATCTGCCACTTCCTTTCAGTGTTTATGTATGTCTTTTCCTTATTTTTTTCTGGGCATTCCTCTGTTTTCTCTATTGGTTCATTATTATATGGTACTCTCTCTTTTCTTTATGTACCTTCCTTGTACTTCATAGTTACAGTTCTTATTGATTTATTATATCAACACGGGAAGAGTTGGGGACCGGGAGCAACGTTAGGAGGTAGGAGGTCCAGTACCCAGGCTCCCAAGAAATCAGTATTTAAACTATGGGGGTAACTGTTCCTCAGATTGAAAGAACGAGACCAGGTGGGTGAAAGTAGCTCACACGCAAGTTAAGTTAGTGTGAGTAGTAGAGGAATTTCTCCTGTAGTTTATAGTGCCCTCACACACCCTAGCGGGTGTCATGCTTCATCATAGGGCGATGCTCCTCGTGGGGGTGGCGCTGCAGTCCCTCACGGGCCCCGCAAGAGGGCTCTTTAATGGTGTTCTTTTTAAAGGAGTCACCGCAGTTGTGCATGAGTGTGTGTGGGCTTCTGAAAGGGATGAGTGTGTTAAAATTACTAGATGGGACCCAGAACCGAGGTTTTTATTCACGGATCCAGTCTGTAAGTTAAAATGAAGTGGATCCTGGAGTGCCTCTTTGGAAAAGAATCTGGAGGGCAGGTGTATGACTAGCTGATGCTCACAGGATAAGTGTAATAGTGTCAAGAAATCATAATGGGGTCAACATGTTTCGCGCTCAATGATGGTCCATAAGGGATCCGTTGGCGCTTCGTCAGGACCGGTGAAAAGAAGTAAAAGTAGTGTGATTGAAAAAACAATGAGATTCCAGGAGGAGCCTGTGAATCTATGGTACCTTGTAATTAAAGGAAGATGCGTCCAAGCACTGCTAGGTACTCTTATCAAAAGAACCTACGCCCAACCTGGAAAAGATAAATAAAGAAAAAGAAACTCAAATGTATATAGTAACTACATCAGCTTGTTGGACACTGATGGTAGGCATGTCCTGTTAAATGATCAGTGAACAAAGCTCACAAAACATGCACATATCAGTGAAGACCTGTAATTAGGTTCTCATGCTGGTGTTATAACCTATCAAATGTTAAAAGGAGTGCTTAGATATGTAGTCAAGCGGCGTATGGAGTGCACAAAACCCAGTGACTGGATCATACAGGTTAACCAGACAATAGCGAAGTCTTAGCTGCTTGAGGTGCTCTTTATGGGTAGAGAATTAGTCTAACAGGGCTCGTGGAGGGTAGGAGAAATTAGATTAATGTGAGGGTGGGTGCGAGCCCGGGGGTGCTTTACACGATACATTTACATTAACTGCATGCAAACAATTGACCAGCAGCGTGGTCAAGCTGAATAGGCAAATTGCAAAAGGGTTCGTGACAAACTGTAAAAATGAGATAAGTGGGGTGTTTTTTTAAAAAATGGACTGACAATAGTAACTACTAAGAGGCGAGGGAGGCGCATGCAAAAAACACGGGTAATGCCTACCCCTCCTATCGAAGAACGGGCTTCTTCGACACCGTCATTGTAATCGGGCTGAGAAACTAATTGAGATGGAAAAGGAGCGGCACAATGAAGCATCCCAATGCAAGTCGTATCCGTAACCAAATGATACTGATCATCGTACTGTGAGCTGCGGATGCTACAACTTACTTGTGCTCGCATGATAGTAGGATGTGGAACCTACCCCACCGTTGCGTGTGCCGGGAAAGTAAAGGAAGGGGGGGCAGGAGTCTTTATTTATCTTGTGTAGATAAGTGGCTGCCGTTATGGGTAGGCAGGTACTTCCTGTAGTGACGTCACCGATGGGCGGAGCGCCGAGGCTGACAGTGCGAACGCATGTGTGATGCGCGTATAGTAGGAAGGGAATGAGGGGGTTAGATACTGATGGGGCGGCCATCTTAGCTTAGTCTTTAGGTGCTAAAAAGTATTATCGGTAAACAGAGTGGAAAACGCAAAGTGCATAACAGAGCCTGGCCATCCGCGATTAACAATAAGAAATACCCCGGAGTAGTATGGGCAAATTGGCAAAGAAAATAAGGATTACAGAAATCATATTAAAAATCGGGTTGGACTAACTATGGTAGCGGGGTAAATGTCAAATAGCAAAAACAGAGATACAGCTATTGTAAGGAGAGGAACTGGCCATAAAAACTAGCGTAAGGAGGTTAGCGAAAAAATCGAAAGTGTATGTTCAGGTTGGCTAAAATAACATGGGTATACTGTTGCAGGGATTCTGCTCATGCACAGAACTATACGCAGGAAACCAGGACCTCAGTGAATTGCGGTGTACCAAAAACTCACCTCAGAACCCAGAACCCCAATCCGACTAGCATCAGTGTCCCTTTCGTCCTCCGTATTCTCTCGGAGCTCCCAATGTATAGACAACCCAGAACAAGCGACTTAGAGTACTCTCAGGAATGGTGGGAATCAGAAATACCTGTTCGTTATTATTCTCATATCAGTCCACAACAAGAGTAATCAGAGATACGGCAAAGTTTAAAATGTTTATTTTATAAACTACGTGTCCTAAGATGCAGTACTTTGGCTAACATAAGCAGACAAATGATTACAATTAAAACCATCAGCATTGTTACAATACAATAGAAAATGAAGGGAGAAATCAGATTACAAATGATAGTGGAATACAACCACCCTCCCTTCGCTAGTGAGCTAGCATTATTATACTAATAGAAGGTCTCTAGGTTTGAATGGGGAAACCCATACCGTAAAGATCAGCTGAGGTGAATCACATCACAGGATCAGCTTTGCTCTGCTCCTGGAAAAGTTATTTTGCAGAATGTGTGTCTAATGCATGCAAACTGTAATATTAAAGGCTCTCTGCTTTCAGATATTTGCAGCTGTGTGCGTGTTATGGCTAGAGCGTGGGCCGATCACCCTGAACTCAAAAACATACATTGTTTGGTGGCTCAGACTGTTTCTGCACATAATGTTCAGACCAAGGTCTCAGTGCACGTTTAGGGATGTGAACAACAGACAGTTCTTATGTGAAGAAAAGGCAAGCAAGCATTTCTCAAACAATAGCATGTATCTGAAGTGTCATGTGCAAAAGCAGCAAAAGTGGCAAGATAGCGTTTTTAACATCTGAGGAGCTTATGCTAACATAGCAATGTATGTATCTAAAACGCTGCCTCCACTACACCCTCCCTTGATCGGACCACGAACTATTAGGGACACAATTAAAGGAACGCAGAGTTCAAGTTCGACAGAGCGAGACCAAGTGCATGTATTGGAAATCCAAATAAAGGGGAGTAAAAGTTCGAAGAAAAAAACCTAAAAAAAACCCCAAAATGAATGGAGAAAAAAAAGAAAAAGGGAAATGGAAAGTCGGAACATCTTGCAAAGGCTCAGCGAGCTCAAATGTCGAATTAAAAAAAAATGTGTGGGTCGTACACGGAAAGTTGGACGACATCCAAGTTAATCCATCAACGTGTAAGCACAGTAAGTAGCGACAGCTTCCAAGAGGAAGTCATTAGACTGTTCTGTAAGAGTTTCCGCCATCCAGTCCAACAAGGTATACGAACATACATGTTCCTCGACAACTGGTGCCTCTAGCACAATCAGAGGACAACTGACGTGTTCTTCAAGATAACTTCTTGCCAAGAAGTCATACGCTGCCGTACCAATGTCCCAATTCCCTAGGACTCCATGTGCCGCTCCACAGACCATAATCCTGATACCAGAACAGTCCAACTCATGAGCCACTAACGGACTCATCAGTCGATCATAATCCGGGGCAGGAGACACTGAGTTTGACAAGCACAAATCCAGAGCCCATTCGAAAGGACAATCTAGGCAATGAAAAACAGGTTGCATGCACGTAAAGTAGGAAAAACAGAAGGACAATCCATAGGCTATGCTTAGGGCTGCCAGTGATAATGTTCCATAATATTCAAGCATCTGGTTACGAAGATGGAGCAGCTGGGACAGGCTGTCGTGTGACACAAATTATGCAGCCATTGCGTAGTAAGCAGACCAACAACAGCACACCAGCCGTGAGGGTGAGAATCAATGGGAACCCGCCAAAGACGCTGGAAAAAATAGAATGAAAAAATGCTAGTATCACACCAAAAATAGTTTGAAAGGAGGTCACGAGGCCGGAACCCACAATTTTGAAAAAATGCGCCAAGCCAGTTGTGGACGAGGCATTAAATATAGTTTGAATCAGGGCACCGAAATGCAGTGGGAGATCAGTATTTAAAAGCGCATGCACCTCTGTGCGGGTGTTTGCTACGTGAAGGACAAATGTTTCACGGGATGAAGTCAGAGTGACTTCTTTTTGAGACAATAGAGCCCCTTTTCTGCTCATCTTGTTGAACTCTGCTTTCAAGGTTGGAATGGAAGGCCAGATGGATAAATCCAGACGCCCATGCGGGAGTGGAAAAAGGACATTCTTACAGCAGACTACTCTCTGTGATACAGTCACAATGTAGGGAATTCCCACTAGCATCCCGCAGCAAGACTCGTTATTTAAAATCAAATAACTACCGTTAGCTAACAATGTGAAAGAGGGTGTAATAGCTGGCACTGGAATCCCTTTCAGAACGCATGCTAAATTTGGTGCCTGAACGTTGCACGCGCCATGCAATTGGATGTGCCTACAAACTACTGAGTGATCAGGTGTAGAAGTGCAGTCCTTACCTTTCAAATAAACTTCTTTACCTTCTCTCATGCACCTATATGTAAATGGGAGTGACCAAACTTCATGCAGGAAAGCAGTACCCAACGATTCATATCTGCCTAGGGCATGATGTTTCATCCACAAACTGAACTTAAACAAAGGAAATGGTAGTGTGATTAACCCGTGGATAAGCCACCCAGCGGAGTTCAATTCAGCCACAGAGAAAGGCAAAGGTTCTAACTTTTCAATAAGCAATAATGAGTATGGTGCATCTTTCATGGACATGAATTGTGGTTTTGCAGTCAGATTAAAGGGAAAGAATAAAGACGAAGTATTCATGTAGTCCCACGGGACTTTCCCAGCCTTTAACGTCTGCAAAGTCCATGCAAACTGCATTATAGAACGCAACTGATTTTGACCATGATACAAAACAGACATATCATCCTGTACAATATCAACAACAGATGAAACAATATTATCTAATGTGTACATTCTGGAAGAAAGGGTGTTAATCCTATTATTGATAACAGCTAGTATATTTTCCAAATTGGCTTGATCAATGGCTCTCAATCTGGAAGCTGCTTCAATTTGAGATAATTTCCAAACTTCGTTATAAACAGCATACACCCATCTTTTGGACCTGCCACATACAGGACCCTTAACAAAATCATTCAAATCTATTTTGTCATGTAATTTAGATAAATGAATTTTAACAGATGCCAATGTGGAATGTTGCAGCCATGATTGGCATAACTTCCCCACAAAGTAGGTAGTAACCGAATGGGAAGATTCAAAGCGGGGGTGTACGTGAACCTGCGTATACCCAGGTCTCAGACCCAGAAAACGATGTTGACAGGAATCAGAGCTCGTCTGCCATGTTAACCATCCTTCTGGATTTAATTTGGAAATATTGAAGGATGTATTAGTAACGTATGACTGCAGCGCATCAAGGGACAGATCTGTATGATTATCCCAATTTGGATAAGCACCCAGATCCGGAGTAGAGGGGGAATTCAGTTTTTTAGAGGTAGCCAATCCAAAGCAGGTGGTCTGAAAAATAGTAGAATTCAAAAATAACATGTGGTTTGGGATGAGGCAGGCACGATGCAAAGCTTCTGTTCCCTGTACTTGCCATGGTTTAGAACCCCAAACAGATTTATGATCAATAGTAGCTTTCCACAGATCATAACCCCTGACCGCCAAATCATTCATAAAGGATTTGGAATACAATCATTTAGTGTGTGTCACCCTAACCTTCGAGGCAGACTCCGCTGCCACTTTAAAATAAAAGGCGGCAGGTTTCGAAACACTGAAATCAGTGAAATAGGCAAATTTGTTCACTAATGTGCTGGAGCTGCCTAGCATTGGCGTTGGACAATGTTCCCATTGCGTATAATTTACAAAATTTCGAAACGTATTGGCCTTATGTAGGAAATGATTGCCATAATGTTGAAAGCAAAACAGTTCCCCATAATTAGCAGTGTCTAAATACAAATCTTCAGCATCAAATGTGGCATCATATTTCAAATCAGAAAATAGTGCCTCTATGGCCTGAACATCCCAATCATTAGAGCGGATGTTTTGTTTCACAACATCACCCATAGAAACACGAAGAACATTCGAAACATTGATAACCTCAGTGGGTCCATGAATTTTAAATTTAACAGCATCCCACACAATCCCATCTAACACAGGCCAGGCAGTAATATTCACAAAAGTCTGGTCCCTCTTTATGATGTGTGATGAGGAGTGGGGGGCCAAAGTCCCATCAATTAGTCTAATTGTTGATATTTCTTTTAGGTAGTGTCCATTCACAAGACGAAAAAATACCACCACAAATCCAATGGACATAAACAAAAATGCACATATGAGAACCAGCCAAATGTAAGTCCAAGGGGGAATCAAAAAATGTCTTTTAAACCAAACAGACTTTTGATGGGGCACTGGAAGTCATAGAGTTAGTATCAAAAGAGAAACGTGACTGGTTAACTGTGGTTGATTGTAAAACAGGCAATGATACATCTGCAGGATAAGCATACTCAGCATCTTCAGATGGACCACCAGCCAGTGGTAGCAACAAAGGATCAGTAACTGTATGCATCTCGATGGCAATATCAGGCATGGTGGTAGAAGCCGGAGCCAAAACAGAATTTCTCAGCATCGCAGGGCAAGAAACCGCTGGAGTCATACTAAGAAGAATCGGCCACTCTGTGTAGTTTGACATTGTCAATGTAGATGTACCTGTTATCCTTGCGACCAGGAAGTGGAGGTAAATGACTGTTCTTGTACCCTGCATGCCAAGCACTGGAACCAGGGCACGATAAGAGGGGCCGAACTCCTTCTTGTTCTCCACCTTCTCACGGACCAGGTCACCAACTCGAGGTAGCCAGCCGAATACCAGAATCTGAAGCGCAGCATCAGATGTGGAGGGCAAGTGTTCTCTTGCGAGACTGTCTCTGGTCTCTTGTAGACTCTGTAATACAGCACAGTGATCATCTACGTCAAAGGGTGCGGCTGACGCCGTCATGTCAAGACCATCAAGGTCCGGGACAAACATTTTTATGCAAAAGAGCATCATGTATGGGGTCCGCCCACCCAGAGACCTTCTAGGGAGATTATTAAGTGCATGTTGAATGTTATACAGATGGGCTAATCAGTTCCGGCCAGTGCCTAAAACCCTGGCTGTCAGGGATTGCTTTAAGTCACGGTTCATTCGTTCCACTACACTATTACCCTCAGGCTGGTATGGAGACGAAAATTTGACTTGAACCCCCAAAGATTTCATGGCTTCTTTGTACGCCTTAGAGGCGAACGCAGGGCCCCTGATCAGAATGAAAGGTACCACATGCAAAAATTCCCACAAAGACACGCAAATCCCTTATGATAGTACGAGCATCAGCACTCCTTTGTGGCCATACCCAAAGAAAACATGTGCACGAATCCACTGCAACTAAGAAATACTTATACGCAGTATCAGAGGAGAAAGGACCGCAGTGATCTAAATAAACACACCCAAGTGGTTTATTAGATATGCACAACTGAGTTTGTGGTGGGCGCGCAGCAGTCGAAGGTTTAATCTGCTGGCAAATTTCACAATCAAGCACATAAGTGCGTTTGTTTATACATCCTGCGCCACCAGTAACGCTGTTGTAAATGAGTAACAGTAGCTGACACGCCAGCATGGGCAGAGGCCATACCCTCGTGAGCCGCTGTTATCAAAGAGGGTCTGCAGTCCGCGTTGGGAATCAATCTGTCACCAACGTCGTTAATTCTCACTTACGGGACATTATCAGGACTTAAGTGATAATGGTACCGAGAAGGGAAACCTCTCAGGTAATTACTTCCCTTCTCTGTAGCAACAATAGCTGCCAAGATGTCATCATCGATCTTACTTTTGGATCTTGTAACTGCTGCTACTAGATATGTCGCCACTGCTGTTTTCACTGCCTCATCAGCCAAGCTGTTGTCGACAGCGTGGACACCAACTCGCTGGTGACCAAGAGTGTGAATTGCATTCACGAGTGGCAGATGCTGTTTAAGTTCTGCCACTCGAACCCAAAGCATTTAATGCTTAATTGTGCTACCTTTGGAATCGCAATATTAATTCTGAGACCAAACGAATAGATTGTCGTTAAAAGACTGAACACAGTAAAACGAGTCACTCACTGTAAGAGTAGTAACCCGAGGATCCGCAAACTCCAGTGCAAGCACTAGAGCACGGAGCTCTGCCAACTGTGCGGTACAATCACCCAATGACTGCGTATGCACGACATCAGTCTTGAATTCTCCATTCACGAAAGTACCCGCTACAATTGCGCAGGCCGCTGAATAGGCATGCTTCGATTCTGTCGCCGGTTGCGCCGATCCGTCAGTGTAAATTACACAATGGTAATCTTCAAGCGGGCGCAAAGACAGAGGAGCTGGATGAATGAATTCATACTGCAAGTACTCCTGAGTCTGCAATGAGGCATCAAAGATATAGGTGACATCTGGCGATGTTAAAGAAATGGCACATTGTATCCAGCGGGGATGCAAAGCTTTAGAATTAGGTAAACTGGCTTTCGTCACTGCCTCTAGAGCAGGATATGGTGTAACCACCAACATGCATTTCCCTTGCGACAGCGCTCGTTCTTTAGTGTGGTTATCACGTGTTAGTAAGTATTTCGAAGCAAGAAGATCAGCCTGCAAGGATTGCAAAATAGCAGAATGCTCTGGCAGCCAGCTCGATTTGGAAAAGGTAGGTTGCACCAAGGCATATAGCGGCTTGATACGCTGGGCATAATCGGGAATATAAGTCCAACCAAAATTCAGAAAGCCCAGCAAAGACTGTAATTTTTTCAGTGTTGTAGGGGCACGCAAGCATGCGCACTTCTCCAGAAAGTGAGGAGCTAGCCCTCGACCCTCATTGTTGAGCTCCTAGCCCAAAAACAACACTGTATACTCTGCAATGTGGGACTTCCCAAAGTTGAATTTGTAACCAAAGTCCGCAAACATAAAAATGATGCGATCAACGCGACACAGATGCGGCCACAACTCGTCGTCTGTGAGATAGATATCATCAACATACGAGTACGCATCAGGGTCAATGCTCTCTAACAGAGAGACAACACATGCGGCAAAGACGCCAAGGCTGTTTTTATAGCCCATGGCTAATCTCTTAAACTGTTTTTGTTTGCCGCCAGAAGTAAACGCTGTCCACTGACTACTAATAGAGGACAGGTTATGGCTGTAAAAGCCATTGGATATGTCAAGTGTGGTCTTAAACCTTTTTGCACACGAGATTATCAATGAGGGCAGAACTGTGGGTATTCTGTACAGCACACGTCCGACAATGAGAGTTCAAATGCTGGTAATCCAAAACTAGGCGGTACGACCCATCAGGTTTGGTTACAGTGAATAAAGAAGTATTCATTGGTGACATACATGTTTCAATAACACCCTGATAATCCAATTGCTCAAGGACTTCTGCAACATGTGATCTAGCTTCGCAATGCATGGGATATTGGGGCTGCGGCATGGACCGTAAAGGAATCTCATGGCTTGGAGACAATTTATCCCACCCAACCTGAGTTCGGTACAATGCCGGAGCAAGCACCTGAGCCCACTCTTCGGCAAACCTTTCAGCATGCTCCTTTGGCACCATGTGCGCAAAGGACGGGAGGATTACCTCCTCCCCCCTTGGAGCATCCAAAATGAAAACCGGTGGCCAGTCCGCCTCTGCTAAGAGGATGTCATAGGAAGAGGTCAGATTAACCCAAAACATTCCTTGTATTGTACGTTGTATGTCACCTTCAATTAAGAGGACTATGTCATATAGTCTGTCAGGGGGAGCAACTCTAGTGTCAGCAGTTTCTACAGTAATGAACATGTCAGTTGCTGTCGCCTCCAGATATGGACGCAGTGCTTGCCGCACTACTGTAACCTCCGCTGCGCTGTCGAGCAGGGTTAGTGCCCATGTCAGGTTCCGAAGCTGCGTTCTCACTATCTGTGGCATACCTCACTGTTAGCGCAGCAACTTTCGTCTTCTGAAACGGGGGACGTTGATGTGCAAACTCGTCCTGCTTGCCTTTGCCTTCAGGCTTACGGGGTTGCTCATGTCCTTGTTGGGCACCCCGACCCTTGCCACGTTCTCCGCCACCGGACTGTGAGACCGATGTTTCCTGTGAAGAACGAGGAGAACGTTGTTCAGAAACCTGAAATCTATCAGGTGACCTAATACTATTGCGATCACGCAAATCGTATGTGCGTTCACCAGTTGCCTGTACCGGAGACGCAGGACGAGACCCCTGTTTCTGTTGCTGCTTTCCCTGTTTCTTTGTTCGCCAATTCTGTTTAGGAAAAGTTGGACGATCGTCTTTGACAGACAGACTCACCTTAGTTTGCTGTATTAAGACTGGAATGACAATAGTTGGCTTAATCCCTAAACTACTGCAGCCAATAGTCCTATAAGCATCCGCAATAATTTTAGGCAACTCTCGGGGCTTATCGGGCTCATCGACGTGGGCTAATCCATTAGCCAATTGTACCGCATCTCCCTTGAGATTACCAAGGACGAGAGTGGCAACTACGTCGAACACACCGACAAGCCGCATTCCCAACTCGACTGCCGCCTCCGGACCATGTTGATCTTGAACACGTTTGATGACGGAGGGAAGCACTGCCATAGATGGGGTGCCGAAGCACTTCGAGTAGACCGCTGCAAAAACCTTACCCCAGTTGTCACAATCGGGCACCTCTGGGACTAACTCTTTCTGCAAACTAATGGTGAGGATCCTGTGTTTCTCCACAGGAGTAGAGTGCGGAAATACTGCTTCCATCTGGTCAAATTTCTCAGCAAGGCAATAAGGCAAATCTTCCTTATTCTGGGGGCGCTTGCCCATTACCGAATTAACCATGACGGGACTAATAACAACCCCGGCCTGGCCAGCTGGCTGTCCCGCAACAGCAGGTGCCCCCACCTGCATGTTGCGCGAAACGCATTGCACTAAAGCCCTATATACAGTAATCAGGGCTGTATGGAGGACACGCAACTCATCCACCACAACAGTCTGATAGCGGGGATGAGGTGTAAATCCGGCCAGCACCGGCCAAGTGGTCCCTGGAATTGACAAAGGGCCCATTCTAACCGGTGTAACCGCATGGGGAAGGGCGAGATTAAACTAAATGCGATGCTGCCAAGCTGAAATAGGACTTTCTTGCATCCTATATGGAGTATAGTTTGCTGGGAGCCGCGTGGGAGTATAGGAGTGAAAAGTATCATCATCCGCATTCACCGCCGGCATAGTCACCCAAGAGCAAAACAACTCGTAGGGATACAACGCATTGGCACTCACCACAAAAATAACGGCCATCCCATCGTCCGGCACCCCAAACTGCGTCAAATGACGCCGCAGAGGTGTTTGGCTATGCGCTGCAATATCGACCGCCATAAGGACACAGAGAAGAACAACAATGGATATTACAGTAGCACAAGGGTTCAGAAGTATTAAAACCTTTTTAATTAACAAGCTTGAGAGGCCCTATTGTAGGGGTGGGCGGAATTTGCGAAATC